>NC_086101.1:54811551-57311551 GCF_963921235.1 Mobula hypostoma | reverse complement strand
CAGCGGTGGGGGAGGGATCCTGAGGGTGGAGAGGCCACAAGTGGTGTCGGTAGTGTGGCAGTTGGCATGATGTTGGGTGGGATGTGCGGGTCAGTGTGTGTGTGTGGTCAGTAGCGGGTTACGTGACATATCTCTACAAAACAGGAGATTTATGACAGTAATTGGCGGGAGGGGCCCATCATACTTCATTGTCACGCTTTTCAGGTGGCTCTGGAAGTCCAACCCCAACAGCACAGGGGCACACATTTGAGGCAAGACCAGTAACGTAAAGTCCCGATATTCTGTGCCCTGCACCACTAGTGTCGCTACACAACCCCACCGGATGTCTGTTGTATGCGACCCGGAGGCCATGGTGACCCTCCGACTTACCAGCCGTATCATGAGTCCACAATGCTGCACTGTGGCCCGGTGGATAAAACTCTCCGTGCTGCCTGTGTCAAACAGGCAACTTGTCCTGTGCCCCTCCACCAGGATGTCCATCATTGACCTTGCGAGCTGGTGGGGAGCGCTTTGGTCGAGTGTCACTGAAGCCAGGGTGGGGTCGCTGTCTTGGTCCGGCGCGGTGGGGTGGCCCGTGAGCACCCGTTGGTCGTAGGTGGTGGGAGGTGGCGACGGCCAAGATGGCAGCCCCCATGTCTCGCACGTGGTGGCGGCGTGCAGGGAAGATGGCGGCCCCCATGTCTCGCACGTGGTGGCAGTGTGCAGGGAAGATGGCGACCCCCACGTCTCGCACGTGATGGCAGTGTGCAGGGAAGATGGCGACCCCCACGTCTCACACGCGGCGCTGCTCGATCCCGCTCGTGGTTTTGACTTACAGACCTTGGCGAAGTGGCCCTTCTTTCCGCAGCTGGAACAGGTAGCTTGTCGGGCCGGGCAGATGGAGTTCAACCTGGAGAAGTGTGAGGTTGTACACTTTGGAAGGACAAACTCCAAGGGAGTGTACAAAATAAATGGCAGGATACTTGGTAGTGTAGAGGAGCAGAGGGATCTGGGGGTACATGTCCACAGATCCCTGAAAGTTGCCTCACAGGTAGATAGAGTAGTTAAGAAAGCTTATGTGGTGTTAGCTTTCATAGGTTGAGGGATAGAGTTTAAGAGTCTGGGCGCAATGAGGAAGCTCTATAAAATATTGGTTAGGCCACACTTGGAGTACTGTGTACAATTCTGGTCACCTCACTATAGGAAGGATGTGGAAGCATTGGAAAGGGTACAGAGGAGACTTACCAGGATGCTGCCTGGTTTATAGAGTAGGGATTATGATCAGAGATTAAGGGAGCTAGGGCTTTACTCTTTGGAGAGAAGGAGGATGAGAGCAGACATGATAGAGGTATACAAAATATTAAGAGGAATAGATAGAGTGGATAGCCAGCGCCTCTTCCCCAAGGCACCATTGTTCAATACAAGGGGACAGGGCTTTAAGGTAAGGGGTGGGAAGTTCAAGGGGGATATTAGAGGAAGGTTTTTTACTCAGAGAGTATTTGGTGCATGGAATGCACTGCCTGCGTCAGTGGTGGAGGCAGATACACTAGTGAAATTTAAACTACACCCAATACTTGTGAAATTCCTGCAAAATCTGATGAAATATCGGTGTACTATAATCACCGCACCTATCACCAAACAAAAAAAGAACAACCACCGTTAAATAAATTAATGGAGGCATTTACCATGGTGATTCTCTAAGTCCACTTTGGTTCTGTTTAGCTTTAAACCCACTCTCAAATTTAGTGAATCAGAAGAATATTGGGTCTCAAATTAGAAACAAAGAAATAAAGCTATACCTTAACACACTTTTACAGAAGAATGCTTTGAAATGATAGTCTGCTTCTTCAGTTAACCTAAAGCTATTAATTCAAATAGTGGAACTGTTTTTGAAAGATATACATATAATGAACTTTGGATTGGATAAATGCAGAACATTAAACATAAAGAAATGGGTAATAGAGCTAATAGAATACAAAACCGAGCAGCAGGTTAACACACAACTGAAATATGAATATGAAACATATAAGTATCTGGGATATCAACAACAAAGAAAATAGATTATAGCATAATAAAGGAAAACCTTCTGACAAAATTTACTTCAAGGCTTAAGAAAATCTGCCAAATAGACTTCAACAGTAAAAATATAACAAAGGCAATAAACACTTTTCCTGTACCTACATTATTGTATTCTTTTGGCATAATATCTTGATCCAACACTGATCTGGAAAACTTACAAAGAAAATGAAGAAATGACAAATTAAATGTTTTCAAAAAACATTATGTACATTCGAATGTGCTTAGATTAACACTCCCTAGGACAGAAGGAGGAAGGGGAATAACAAACATTAAAAATCTACACAGCAGTCAGATAAAACTTCTCAGGATATATTATCATCAATGAAAAAAGGAATCAGCACTCCAGACAAGCATATGCAATTCCAATAAGTATACACCACTAAACTTAAATGAGACCACAACCCCGAAAAATGAAGACATTATCATTATTGAAGAAAAAGTTAACCAATGGAAAAGCATGACCCTCCATGGAAGACATTCCCATGATCTTAGCGGACCAGATGTTGACAAGGAAGCGCTGAACGCCTGGCTCAGAGTTGGAGACGTCTTCCCTGAAACAGAAGGCTTCCTTGTGGTAATACAGTCCCAGGTGGTTAACACAAAAAAATATCAAAAGTACATAACAGAAGACTGACAAATTCAAGACAGTAAATGCAAAATTGCCAAAAGGAACCAGAAACAATTCAACACATTACAGGATCCTGCAGCTGTTTAACTCAATCTGATTACTTACACAGGCACAATCAAGTGGCAAAACTCATTCACCAAAATGTTGCTGTAAAATACAGACTCATTAAGACACCATACCTTACTGTAAATACAAATTGGATTCAATTTTCGAGTTTCAGAGAGCTACAAATAGTATTACAACTGATCCATAACAGACAAATCCATAACAATGTAGGTAACGTAATTCAAAGTTGCTGGTGAACGCAGCAGGCCAAGCAGCATCTGTAGGAAGAGGTGCAGTCGACATTTCAGGCCGAGACCCTTTGTCAGGACTAACTGAAGGAAGAGTGAGTAAGGGATTTGAAAGTTGGAGGGGGAGGGGGAGATCCAAAATGATAGGAGAAGACAGGAGGGGGATGGATAGAGCCGAGAGCTGGACAGGTGATAGGCAAAAGGGGATACGAGAGGATCATGGGACAGGAGGTCCGGGAAGAAAGACAAGGGGGGGGGGTGACCCAGAGGATGGGCAAGAGGTATATTCCGAGGTACAGAGGGAGAAAAAGGAGAGTGAGAGAAAGAATGTGTGCATAAAAATGAGTAACAGATGGGGTACGAGGGGGAGGTGGGGCCTTAGCAGAAGTTAGAGAAGTCGATGTTCATGCCATCAGGTTGGAGGCTACCCATACGGAATATAAGGTGTTGTTCCTCCAACCTGAGTGTGGCTTCATCTTTGCAGTAGAGGAGGCCGTGGATAGACATGTCAGAATGGGAATGGGATGTGGAATTAAAATGTGTGGCCACTGGGAGATCCTGCTTTCTCTGGCGGACAGAGCGTAGATGTTCAGCAAAGCGGTCTCCCAGTCTGCGTCGGGTCTCGCCAATATATAAAAGGCGAGTCGGGAGCACCGGACGCAGTATATCACCCTAGTCGACTCACAGGTGAAGTGATGCCTCACCTGGAAGGACTGTTTGGGGCCCTGAATGGTGGTAAGGGAGGAAGTGTAAGGGCATGTGTAGCACTTGTTCCACTTACACGGATAAGTGCCAGGAGGGAGATCAGTGGGGAGGGATGGGGGGGACGAATGGACAAGGGAGTTGTGTAGGGAGCGATCCCTGCGGAATGCAGAGAGAGGGAGGGAGGGAAAGACTTCTCTAACTTCTGCTAAGGCCCCACCTCCCCCTCGTACCCCATCTGTTACTCATTTTTATTCACACATTCTTTCTCTCACTCTCCTTTTTCTCCCTCTGTCCCTCTGAATATACCTCTTGCCCATCCTCTGGGTCACCCCCCCCCTTGTCTTTCTTCCCGGACCTCCTGTCCCATGATCCTCTCGTATCCCCTTTTGCCTATCACCTGTCCAGCTCTCGGCTCTATCCCTCCCCCTCCTGTCTTCTCCTATCATTTTGGATCTCCCCCTCCCCCTCCAACTTTCAAATCCCTTACTCACCTTTCCTTCAGTTAGTCCTGACGAAGGGTCTCGGCCTGAAACGTCGATTGCACCTCTTCCTACAGATGCTGCTTGGCCTGCTGCGTTCACCAGCAACTTTGATGTATGTTGCTTGAATTTCCAGCATCTGCAGAATTCCTGTTGTTTAGGTAACGTAATTGATGACTTTATGACCAAATTTGACGCAATACAAAGATAGGTGGAGGAGCAGGTAGGGTTGAAGAAGCAGGGAGTCTGCAGAAGGACTTCGACAGATTAGGAGAACGGGAAAAGGATTGGCCGATAGAATACAGTGTAGGGAAGTGTATGGACACTCACTTTGATAGAAAGAATAAAGCTGTAGACTATTTTCTAAACAGGGAGAAAATTGAAAAAACAAAGGTACAAAGGGACTTGGGAATCCTTGTGCAAGATTCCCTAAAGGCTAACTTGCAGGTTGAGTCGATTATAAGGAAGGCAAATGCAATGTTAGCATTCATTTCACGAAGACTGCAATATAAGAGCAAAGATGTGATACTGAGTTTTTATAAGGCATTGGTCAGACTGCAATTGGAGCATTGTGAACAGTTTTTGATACCATATCTAAGAAAATATGAGCAGCCATTGAAAAGGGTCCATAGGAGATTCAGAGAATGATTCCAGGAATGAAAAGTTTAACGTATGAGGAGAATTTGGTGGCACTGTGTCTGTATTCATTAGAGTTTTGAAGGATGAGGTGGGATCTCATTGAAACCTATTGAATATTGAGAGGCCTAGACAGAATGGATGAGGAGAAGACATTTTTTTTCTGATAGTTAGTGAGTCTAAGACCAGAAAGCACAGCCTCAGAGTAGAGGGACATCCATTTAGAACAGAGAGGAGAAGGAATTTCTTTAACCAGAGCATAGTGAATCTTTTCCATTCATTGCTGTGGATGACCATGGAGCCATTGAGTATATTTAAAGTAGAGATAAATAGGTTCTTGATTAATTAGAGTGTCACATGTTATGGGGAGAAGGCAGGAGAATGGGGTTAAGACAGATAACAAATCAGCCATGATGGAATGGCAGAGCAAACACAATATGGGCCGAGTGGCCTAATTCTGTTCCTATATCTTGTGGTCTTACGGTCTAATAAATATCAAGAGCATGAGATGAAGAGACACTGAAGGTGAGTCAACAGGTTGTGGGAACAGTTCAGTCATGGACAGGTGAAGATGAGTGAAGTTATCCACTTTGGATCAAAAGACTGAAGAATGAGAGGTAATAACTGTTCTAGAACTTAATGGTGTGGCTTTTGAGGCTCCTACACCTCCTTCCTGATGACAGCAGGGAGAAGAGAATATGCCCAGGAGGGTGGGTACTCTGGTAATGAATGCTGCTTACCTACGACAGCATTCCATGTAAACGTGCTTAATGATAGGGATTGCTTTACCTGTGTTAGACTGAGTTGTTAACATTACTTTTTGTAGGCTTTTCTGTTCAAGGCTTTTGGTATATCTACATCAGACTGTGATGCAACCCAATCAATATACACTGCACCATACATCTATAGAAGTATGTCATAGTTTCAGATGACATGCCAAATCTTCACACACTTCTGAGGGCTGCTGTGCTTTCTTTGCAATGGCACTTACATGCTGGACCCAGGACACATCCTCTGAGATGATAATTCCATGGAATTTAATGTTTGCTGAATCTCTTCAACTCTGATGCTCCAATGAGCTCCAATCATGGACCTCAAGATCCCTCCGACTGAAGTTAATAACTATCTTCTTGGTCATACTGACATAGAGTGAGGTGGAGGATAAATGAGTGGCTGAGGGATTGGAGCAGGGAGCAGGGCAGGGATTCAGATTTCTGGATCATTGGGACCTCTTTTGGACAGGCATGACATACACAATAAAGACAGGTTGCACTTCAATCCGAGAGGAACCAATATCCAGGCAGGGAAGTTTGCTAAGTCTACTGGGGACAGTTTAAACTAGAATTGCTGGGGGGTGGGAACCGAACTGAAGAGACGGAGGAAGAGGCGGTTGGCTCACAAATCCAGAAAACTTGCAGACAGTGTGAGAGGGAGGATAGGCAGGTGATAGAGAAGGGATGAGCTCAGACTGATGGTTTGAGATGTGTCTATTTTAATGCAAGGAGTATTATAAACAAAGTGGATGAAGCTTAGAGTGTGGATCAGTACTTGGAGCTATGATGTTGTGGCCATTACAGAGACTTGGATGGCTCAAGGGCAAGAATAGCTACTTAGAGTCCCAGGCTTTAGATGTTTCAGAAGGGACTGGAAGGGAGGCAAAAGAGGTGGAGGTGTGGCACTGATGATCAGGGGTAGCAGCAGGAAAGAGGGAAGTCATGGAGGGATTGTCTACTGAGTCTCTGTGGGTGGAAGTTAAAAACAGGAAAGGGTCAATAACTCTACTGTGTGTTTTTTATAGACCACACAATAGTAACAGGGACATCGAGGAAGAGATAGGGAGACATATTCTGTAACAGTGCACTAATAACAGGGTTGTCATGATGGGTGATTTTAATTTCCCCAATATTGATTGGCACCTTCCTATGGCAAGGGGTTTAGATGGGGTAGAGTTTGCTAGGTGTGTTCAGGAAGGTTTCCTGTCACAATATGTCGATAAGCCTACAAGAGGAGAGGCTGTGCTTGATCTGGTATTGAGAAATTAACCTGGTCAGGTGTCAGGTCTCTCCGGGGAGAGCATTTTAGAGATAGCGATCACAATGTCATCTCCTTTACCATAGCATTGGAGAGGGATAGGACAAGATGTTTTTTTTTTCATTTTTAAAATCGTTTTTAATATTTAATTATAAATATATTTATAATTAAAGATAATTATTATTATCTTTAATAATAATAATCATTATTATTAAAGATCAACAAAAAAAACATTAAGGTAATCAAGTCAAAATGTCAATATATACAATAAAGAATTAAATTACCAAATAACTGATTAACAAAGCTAAACAATATATCAATAATAATAAGAAAAAAAAGTGTTAAGAATATTTTTTAAGGAAAAAAGAAGGGAAAAAAGAACCCCTACTAACTAAAACAAAAAAAAACCCTGCTAACAAAAAAAAATGAAAAAAAAACATTGGGAGGACAATCCCGGAGCTATACGCCATAAAAGCTTCCCTAAAAGAAAAACTTCAATCCGCCAACTCAAATCCATTTAAACAAGAATCAGAAGGAAACCATCTTAATTAACTCAATTAAGTCACAACCCTCCAGTCTGAATGTACTCCCTCCACCACGACCCTCTGCCTTCTGCAGGCAAGCCAATTCTGAATTCACCTAGCCAAACTTCCCTGGATCCCATGCCTTCTGACTTTCTGAATAAGCCTACAGTGTGGAACCTTGTCAAATGCCTTACTAAAATCCATATAGATCACATCCACTGCACTACCCTCATCTATATGCCTGGTCACCTCCTCCTTATGTTGACTGAACTTGGCCCTTTCTCCTTGGAGTGACAGTGAATGAGAGGTGACCTGATTGAGGTATATACGATGATGAGAAACATTGATCGTGTGCATAATCAGAGGCTTTTTCCTAGGGTTGAAATGGATAACACGAGAGGGCACAGTTTTAAGGTGCTTGGAAGTAGGTACAGAGGAGATGTCGGGGTGAGTTTTTTACGCAGAGATTGGTGAGTGTGTGAAACGGGCTGCCGGTGACTGTGGTGGAGACAGATACAATAGTGTTCTTTAAGAGTCTCCTGGATAGGTACAAGGAGCTTAGAAAAATAGAAGGCTATGGGTAACCCTAGATAGTTTCTAAATTAAGTACATGTTCAGTACAGCATTGTGGGCCGGAGTGCCTGTATGGTGCTGTATGTTTTCTGTATTTTTATGTTCTAAGTTTCTATGTTGTTGTTGTGGCACCTCTCAGCCTGATTTTCAGTCTCACTTCTATATACTGACTCATGACCACCTTTGATTCAGCCAAGGACTATAAACACATCCTTCTCAAAATGGCATGTGTAGCCGGGGGTAAATGATTATGGACAGCAATTATGCACAATCTATCTCAACAATTTGGCTGATGAGACCAAATAAACCATTTCCACGTTTGTTATTGACACAAGAAGATGGGGAAATGTGAATATTGATGAGTATACAAAGTGTTTTCAAGGGAATGAGATGATAACAACATGCTAGATGGAATAAACTGTGTAAAAATGTGAGATTATCAACTGTGGTGCTATAAATAAAAGTGCTGTGTAATTCAGAAACAACCAGAAACTGGAAAATATTAATGGGCATCAACACTCAACCACTGAAAGTTGAAATATAGGCAGCTAAAAATGCATACGAGAGGGAGATTGAAAATCTCATTGAATGGTGCCACAAGAACAATCTCTCATTCAACATCTGAAAAACCCAAGAACTTTTTATGGGCTACAGGAAGAAACAGCCAGACCTGCATAAGCCATTCTTCATTGGAGTAATGGATGTGGAGAAGGTCAGTAGCTTTACAGTCCTTGGTGTTCACATATTGGAACACTTGTCCTGTCGCTGGTTGCATTATGGTCTGGTTTGGAAATACCGAAGCCAAGGAACAGAAAAGGCTGCAGAACCTGGTGGAGATAGACCAATCCATCACAGTAAAATACATCCTCAGTATTGAGTGCAATTGTGTGCAGCACTACCACAATAAAGTAGCATCCATCATCAAGGCCCCCCACCACCCAGATCACATCACTTCTTCCATAGGGCAGGAGGTACAGAAGCCTTGGGTGCCACACAACCATGTTCAGGAGCAGTTATACTGCAACCATCCGGCTCCTGAAGTGGTATGGATAAGTTCATTCAGCACTGCTCAGAAATGATTGTGCAGACTCATAACTCATGTTCCCAGTATTACTTTTAATCACATCGTTTGTCTTTGTTGTGCATTGGATGTTTGTTAGCCTTTGTCTGTTCATGTATAGCTCTGATAAATTCTATCGTATTTCGTTTTTTCTGTAAATGCCTGTAAGAAAATGAATCTCAATGGTAACATATAGCTACTTTGATGAGAAACTTGAACCTTCAAATCTTGAAAATCTGAGTTGGTATGTAGGCTATTTTGCTAGAGGATTTGAGTTGGACGTTGGTCAAGATGGCACTGAGCTGTGATGTCCATCGAGGTGGTGACTCAGACTCAGTTGTTTTTAGGATCGTAGGGATGGCTTTGGGTGCAGTGTGGGGAGTTCGGAGACAGGTTAGGGTTTAGGGACAGGGATCAGGGAGATTTATTTATTTATTTATTTATTTATTGAGATACAGCTCGAGTCACTCCACACAGCAACCCACCAATTTAATGCTAGCCCAATCACAGGACAACTTACAATGACCAATACCCTGCCAACTGGTATGTCTTTATAGTGGTAGGTAGGAAACTGGACCATGGGAAAGAGGCTTGTTTTGTTGTTATTTTGTTTTTTTTTTGTTCTGTTATTGCTGTCGTTGGTTGTGTTGTGCTGAACACGATGACATGAAATGCTGGCATAGGATTGTGAGCGGTCTGCCACATTTAATTTATGTTGGTTGTTAACACATTTCACTATATTTTTTGTTGTACATGTGATAAATTAAACTGAACTGAAAAAGATAGCATTGAAAAGTCTTATCTCATTTATGAAGAGCCTTGATGAGACACATTTAGATTTTGGTCTTCTTATCTGAAGAGGATATAATTACTATAGATGGAGGGTAGCAAAGACTCATTACCCTAGTTCCTGGGATGTTACATCTTTCACATGAGGAAAGACTGAGCAGAAAGGCGTCCAGTGGTTCAGAGAAAGAAAAGCAACCTACTTGAAAAGTGCCCTTTTTTGGGAGCATTCAACAGTGTAGATAGAGGAAAGGTATAGTATTTTCTCAGGCTGAGGTGTCTAGCATTCATAAATTGGGAGACGTTTCTTCATTGAAGAAGGGCTATGGAAGCTTTGTTAATGATTGTTTCAAAGCTAACAAAGGTAGATTTTCATATATTGAAGGAATCAAGGAAGAAAATAGTGTTTACGTAGAAAATTAGCCATGGTCTTGTGGAATGCTAGAGCAACTTTTAGAGGCCTATGGTTTATTCCAGTCATATTTCTTGCACTTTTATAGCAGTAATCCTTGCAATAAACCCATGGGACCCCAAAAAGTCATAAACAAAATTGCCACATCTTTTACCAAAGGTGTCAGTACCAGGGTGCTCAAAACCTGTGCCCCACAGCTATGTGGAGTACTTCGCCATGTATTCAACCTGAGCCTGAGGCTCTGGAGGGTTCCTGTATTGTGGAAGACGTCCTGCCTCGTCCCTGTGCCGAGGACGCCGTGCCCCAGCGGCCTCAATGACTACAGACCGGTGACATTGACCTCCCACATCATGAAGACCCTGGAGAGACTTGTTCTGGAGCTGCTCCGGCCTATGGTGAGGCCACCTCCAGTTAGATACCCTCCAGTTCGCCTACTGGCCCTGACTAGGAGTTGAGCATGCCATCGTCTACCTGCTGAACCGTGTCTACGCCCACCTGGACAAGCCAGCGAGCACTGTGAGGGTCATGTTTTTTGACTTCTCCAGTGCGTTCAACACCATCTGCCCTGCTCTGCGGGGGGAGAAGCTGACAGCGATGCAGGTGGATGCTTCCCTGGTATCATGGATTCTTGATTACCTGACTGGCAGACCACAGTATGTGTGCTTGCAACACTCTGTGTCTGACGGAGTGATCAGCAGCACTGGGGCTCCACAGGGGACTGTCTTGTCTCCCTTTCTCTTCAGCATTTACACCTCAGACTTCAACTACTGCACAGAGTCTTGTCACCTTCAGAAGTTTTCGGATGACTCTGCCATAGTTGGATGCATCAGCAAGGGAGATGAGGCTGAGTACAGGGCTACGGTAGGAAACTTTGTCACATGGTATGAGCAGAATTATCTGCAGCTTAATGTGAAAAAGACTAAGGAGCTGGTGGTAGACCTGAGGAGAGCTAAGGTACCAGTGACCCCTGTTTTTATCCAGGGGGTCAGTGTGGACAAATGCCTGGGGATACGAATTGACAATAAACTGGACTGTTCAAAGAACACTGAGGCTTTCTACAAGAAGGGTCAGAGCCATCTCTATTTCCTGAGGAGACTGAGGTCCTTTAACATCAGCCGGACGATGCTGAGAATGTTCTATGAGTCTGTGGTGGCCAGTGCTATCATGTTTGCTGTTGTGTGCTGGGGCAGCAAGCTGAGGGTAGCAGACACCAGCAGAATCAACAAACTCATTCGTAAGGCCAGTGATGTTGTGGGGATGGAACTGGACTCTCTCACGGTGGTGTCTGAAAAGAGGATGCTGTCTAAGTTGCATGCCATCTTGGTCAATGTCTCCCATCCACTACATAATGTACTGGGTAGGCACAGGAGTACATTCAGCCAGAGACTCATTCCACCGAGATGCAGCACAGAGCGTCATAGAAAGTCATTCCTGCCTGTGGCCATCAAAATTTACAACTCCTCCCTTGGAGGGTCAGACACCCTGAGCCAATAGGCTGGTCCTGGACTTATTTCATAATTTACTGGCATAATTTACATATTACTATTTAACTATTTATGGTTCTATTACTATTTATTATTTATGGTGCAACTGTAACGAAAACCAATTTCCCCCGGGATCAATAAATTATGACTATGACTATGACCAGCAGATGGGTGCAGTCCCATAGAAATTCTGAAGCAAGAGTTTGAATAACAATAAATCACACCTTCACAGTGCAATTATTACCTTCTGCAAGATGTCTTCATGCTTGCTGGAATTTGATGGTGATTGATGCATTTTGCAGTAGAGCTTAGACAGTGCTGATGATGCTGGAAAATTATAACCATGATTAATTCTGCACATTGACAGGAGCTTCAAAACAATACTGCGGACTTCATTAAGAATGAACTGCCAGGTACCCCAATTGCTCATGTTGACCTCATAAATAAACGCAATGATACAATTGTGTTTGTTACCAATAATTTCCTTCTGGAAAATGTCCTGCTACACTTTTGCAAACAATCCAGACTTTTTCCTCTCAACCTGACCTCCTTCCTTCCTGATATTCTATTCATTCCTTAGATTGATGAACCCACATGCTCCTGACTTAACCTGCTGTTATTTTCAGACTTTGCATTGCTTAAGAGGGAGTTTAAGAGGATGAAATGTATTAAGTATAGAGATTGAAAAATAATGTTGAGTTTTATTAAGTTCTCTCTTTGGTTGTCTATTGAAATCCAATAACGACATCCACTCCTTTAATGGTGAGATCTTTGATGACTATACAGTCCTATCCCGGACCCACAAGCTCTATCGCAGGTGGGACATGTATATGTGGTAGTGGTGGCAACCATGGCTGCATTTCTCCTGGCTCTCTTCTGCTGTCTTCTGGTTGTCCTTTCCATCTCCAGAATACGAACCCCGTCCCTACACAGCTGTCACCACGTGGTACAGTCAGCAGCAACATCCTCCAGGTCCTCGGGTCTGATCTTGTACTTCATTAAAGCATTCTTCATCTGATCCTTATAGTGCTTCTTCAGCCCTCCAGCTGAGCATCGACCATGATGTAGCTGGCCGTGTAACACTCTGCGGGGTAGCTGACATGGGGGCATCCTTATCACGTGCCCCAGCCACTGCAGCTGACACTGGGTGATCATGGCCTCAATACTTCTGCAGTTGGTCTTTACAAGTATTTCAGTGTGAGGCACCCGCTCACGCCAGGTAATTCCCAGGATGCGCTGGAGGCAGCCTATGTGGAAGCACTCCAAGGACTTGATGTGATGGCTGTAGGTTACCCAAGCTTCACAGCTATAAAGGAGAGTGTTGACACAAACTGCTTAGTATATGGCGACTTTTGTGGAGGGACGAAGGCTCCAGTTCTGAAAGACTCTACACCGAAGTCTCCTGAGGTCAGCTGATGCCTGTTTAATGAGGCTCTGGACGTAGTTGTCAATGCCGCTATCCTCAGAGAGAATACTCCCCAGATACTTCAAAGATGGCACTACTGACAGCTTTTCATCACCAACAGTGAAGCCAGGTAGAGTGGGTGGGACATTGGTACTCCATTGGCAAACCACTTCTGTCTTGGTGGTATTGACAGTCAGCCCCATCCTGCTGTACGCTCTCACCGCCACAAGGACAGTCTGAAGATCCTCCGGAGTATGGGCCACAAGAACACAGTCGTCGGCATACTGCAGCTCCGGGACCCACTCTCTGCGGAGTTTGGTGGTTGCGTGGAGCCTCCTGATGTCAAAGAGGTTGCCATCTAATCTGACGTCCACTGCCACACCGCTGTTGTCTTCAATCTCGTTGTGGAGAAGCTTGGTAACACACAAGAGGAAGATGTTAAAGAGCACTGGCGCTAGCACACACTCCTGTGCGTACAAGGAAGGGCTCAGAATCTTGTCCTCCTATGGTCACCCGAGCAGTCCTCCCATCGTGGAACTGGTGGAGGATGTTAACAAATTTATTGGGACAGCCAAACCTGAGGAGGACATCACATAAGAGCTGTCTTTGCACAGTGTCGAATATTTTGGAGAGGTCGACAAAGGCCTTAAACAGGTCCTGGCGTTGCTCCCGGCACTTTTCCTGAAGCTGCCGGGCTGTAAGGATCATGTCGATCGTGCTTCTGTTCTTCCTAAATCCACACTGCGATTCAGGCAGCATTGATTCAGTGATGTTGCTGATGAGTCTCTGAAGCATCACCTTAGCCAGGACCCTTCCAGCAACAGAAAGGAGTGATATGCCCCTACTATTGCCACAGATGGCCTTGTCACCCTTGTTCTTATAAATAACAGTGATGTTTGCATATCTCCATTGCTGTGGGATGGTCCCATTAGTCCAGGCCTTGATGATGTACTGGTAGAGGGTGTGCATATACATGTACCCTCCGTTCTTCAGTAACTCAGCAGAGATATTGTCAGTGCCAGGGGACTTGTTGTTCTTAAGGGAATGGACAGCTGGTAGAACCTCCTGGATGGTTGGTGGTAGACTGAGGTCGTGGATAGGAAGAAGTTCAGGCAGTTCGTCCAGGATGGTGGGGTTTGTGTCAGAGTTCTGATTAAGCAGGGTGTTAAAATGCTCAGCCCACCTCAGCAGATTGGTATTCTGATTCTTCAGAAGTGTTAGACCACCTGCTGTTTTCAGGGGAGTAAGGCATCAATTTATTGGGCCGTAGATGTTTTTGACAGCATTCTAAAAATTATGCATGTTATTATTAATGCCGAAGGACTGGATTTCATGAGCCTTTTCAGTCCACCACTCATTTTGTATGGCCCATATTGCCTTTTGCACTTTCCTCCGAGCTGCCTGCCAATGCTGCCTGATGTTGGCGGATGAAGGATTGTCGGCGCGCAATAGTGGGGCCTTAACAGACCAAGGACCCGGCAGCCTCCTGTAGCCAAGATGTGGGACCAGTTGTCCTGGGATCACCCTTGCCACCAGGATTTACCTCATCATGGTGAAGATAGTGCTACTGGGGATGGAGCACCCCCTGTGGCACTTTAAAATCTTCTTTGCGCAGGTCTCCACCTCTGACCACGGCGAACAATACCTGGACCTTACATATAGTTGAAGTCTGCCGGCGATGGGGCGTCTGGCAATGGGAGCAGGTACAAATGGACTAGGAGCTCCTAGTCAGAACCCTGCACGGCAGTGGCACAGGGTATTTGGTTGCTAGCAGCTGGGACTGAGTGGCAGCTGTTTTCGGCAGACCCCTATGCGACAGAGCAGCCCTATTTAGGGACCTCACTGCTCACCCGAATTGGGGAAGGGCCTAGAAAAGGTGGCCTAAAAGTTGCCCATTCAATCACTCACCTGGATAGGTTGCTGCGCCTATCGGGTCATTCCACTACTGCGGTCGAAATAAGAAACAATACAACCTAAAATTGGTAACATGGAATGCAAGTACTCTCCTGGACTCGTACGGCAGCTCTGACAGACCTCACTGGAGAACAGCCTTGATGACTGCTGAGCTGAGGCATTACCACATTGATATTGCTGTCCTGAGAGAGACCAGGCTCCTGGATGAAGGCTCTTTAACAGAGGATGGATGGGTTTGTTAAGTTAACTTTGTGAAGAAGAACCTAAAAGTTGCAGAATTCCATTCCTGTGCGTAGCATGCCAAGAATCCTCAGATGTACTGTATATAGCCATAGGCTTCTGTCCAACCTTTGACAAAGTTTGGAGACATCAGTGATTCTGTAGATGCTAGAAATCTGGAGCAACACTCACAAAATGCTGGAGTAACTCAGGGGTCAGGCAGCATCTATGTAGATAAATCAACCATCCATGTTTCAGGCTGAGACCCTTCATCAGGAGTCAAGATGAGGAATCAGAGTTGCTTCTATGTAGTATCAGTAATAGAATCATCCGTGTACATCACTTCGTTATCTTCAGATACATCCCTTGCTGTAATCACCTGATTCTTTCATTTCCCACATACTCAAGGAAGAACATTTTTTAAATAACACCTTATACCAATGATTCAGCTATAAATTAATTAAAATGTTGTTCACACTTATAGGCAGCCTGCATTAATTACATGTTGCCTTTCTTAATCTACTACTGTTTAAAGGTCAAAACTGTGACCTATAATATATATACCTGTAATATATACTGTATCACTGACATTCAACAAAGACAATATGAAAAGGTACGTTACTGCTAATATGCAAATATGAAATAGAAATTATACTTCAAAGAGACACCTATAGTGCAATATCTTAGCATTATGGTTTGAATTCTAGATAAGTCTGTAGATTTTTTTAGAAAATGAATTTTATTCCAAGAATACCTGTAGACCAATAAATCTATCACCCTAGGTTCATATTAAGTCAAGGAGGGAACAATTCAATTCATCCCAGATATTCCACTCTTGTTTAGTGTGTTTCTCTATTATCAGCTTTGTGAAGAGGACTGCAATCGCTATATCCCGCCATCACAAGACCCTGAGGGGTTATATCCTGTGTAACAGTCCCTAAGACACTTCAGTGTTGTAATATTTAAAGAGGCCACTCTAATGACATTTGGTGCTTTGTAAATAGAATGTATTGACTTCCTGCAATAAGAATGTAATCAAAGACATGCATTAATTGCTTTGTATTATATATTAATGAATAAAAGTTACTTTCTGAAAAGAATACACAACAACAGTGTTTTCAGGTCTGAGGAAATGTGCTGATGACAATTAAAAAAAAAGTAAATAAGATTAAATGAACAGCATGGATCTAACTAATCCGGTTAGAACTCAGTGGTTCATTGGCTGTCAAGCCAGTAGTAGATAATTTTCTGATAGAGGTTACTGTTTTTGGTGATAAAATTTTGCCAAAAGCAACAAACACAAAATACAGGAGGAGACCAGCAAGTCAGGAGGCATCTATGGATGGAAATGAGCAGTTAACTTTGCAGGCCAAGACTCCTCATCAAGGCTCCTGATGAAGGGTCTTGACCTGAAAATTGGGTGGTTCATTTACCTCCTGACTTGCTGAGTTCTTCCAACATTTTGTGTGTCTTGCTCCAGATTTCTAGCATCTGCAGAATCATTTGTGTCACCAGACTTTGTCAAAGGTTGAGCAGAAGCCTATAGCTATGTACAATATATCTGAGAATTCTTGGCACGCCATGCAATTGAATAGATATCCAGTTTTAGGTTGTTCTTCACAAAGTTAATAAAATTCAACATTATTTATCAATATCTGTGGTCCCCACAGTTCTTCCTCCATCTGTGGCCATCTTAAGCAATACAGGAGCCATGATAAGGTACTTGAGGGAAGAAAGCATAAATTCTTTGGAACAGGAACTAGGCATGACCTGCAGCCAAGGCAGGATAGGAAAAAAATGCCTAAACTTTATCTTAAATTGGTGCTTGACCTCATTAAATGCAGCAAGCACTAATTTGATTCACTAATACTCAATTAAAAATAAACAGTTGTGATGAGTTCAGATATTGCCAGCGTTCCAAAGATAAATTCAGTGTAAAAAGGATGAATACAATTTGGCATGTGGCCACATTACATGCAGAATCTGAAGGACTCTTCTTGTGTTAATATGATGGGAAGTTTTCACATTAAAGGCTGCAAGCTTCCTCCATTGCCTCAAACAGAATATGGAAAAGATTTTTTTTTTACAGTTATGCAATCTGATGTCGAAAGAGACAGTAAATATTCATTTCATGAGTGAAACAAGGCTGGTACTTAGGTATATTAGATGGCTGCAATAATCTTCAGACTAATTCTCCAACCTATTTTAGCACTAGCCTCAATGTTTTCATATTTATTATTTTAGATTTCCAGTTGTAATGTTTATGCCTGTTTAACCCTACAAGATAGATGCAAGCATGTTGAAGGCAAGTTCCAAGAAATATGGAAGTAACATGACCTAAGCTCAATTTGTTAACAAATGCTTCAAATGCTGTGCAAACTGCAAGATGCATTATTGGAGAATCAATTTAAACATGGTTAAGGACACTTTATTCTGGCATTGAGTCAAGACAGCTCAAGCAGGAGATGGGGTTAAGTTAGTAAAGGTCATTGAGAGGTATGTTAATGAAGAAAATAGGAGATTTCAGCCCTAATCAACTCGACTTGACAACTAATATGATCCAGTAATTCAATTGCATCTTCAGTTATTATAAATGTAAAACAACTGAGTTTGAAAGACAAAATTGAGGACACAGTGCAAACAATTTTCATTTCAGCACCTCTGAGGCAGTGGTCCCCAACCTCCGGGCCACAGACCAATACATTGCCACGAAGAATGTAGCGGTGCCGCGGTGGCCGGAATGCACCCAGCACATCTTTAAGAAAAAAGCAGAAATAAAGAAGCTAATCAATTAGGTGCCGCCCAGCACGTAAATGTCAGCCCAGATCAGAGGCGATGCAATCCGCAATCGGTCCGCGGCCTGGAGGTTGGGAACCACTGCTCTAACGGACTGATACACTTTGGTTTCCGGACATTCACAACGGCATCCAACATGGTGTAACAGAATCTTACTTATGTGATTTTTAGTCATGCTTGCATAACCTACAGATGGTGGGGCACTCATGAAGGAACAGGTGTTTAAAAGGTGCACCCTAATGCACGTGAAAGGAGGACTGCCTAAATAAGACAGACACTCAGAGATTAAGGAACAGCTTCTTCCCCTCAGCCATCCGATTTCTAAATGGACATTGTACCCCACCTCTCTTCTTTCTCTGTTTTTGCACTATTTTTAATTTAACTATTTAATATACATATATATATTTTCTTTTTTCATTTATCATGTAAATTTCATGACATATGGCGGTGATGAATAAACTCTTCTTAGGCTTCAAACCTAGTACGGGTATTGATTATAACTAAACTTTGACTGACTAGCTCTACCATCTTGGAGAAGATGGCAAAGTTTGTCATCCAAATGCCGGTTATAATTGATACCTGTACCTGGCTTGAAACCCGGGAAGACTTTATTTGTCATATATGCTGGGAGAGCATTAGATCCTTTTTTTATGCTGGTGATATTAAACCGGATTCTGATTCTGATTCTGCTTCCCCCTTAAGCGTTTCAATCGCAAATTCCTACAGATGTATGATGCACCACGGAAAGCATTCTGACTGGCTGTATCACCACCTGGTACAGGGGACAAGCTACTGCACAAGAGAGTTGTAAACTTAGTCAGCTTTATCATGGACACTAACCTCCATAGTACCCAGAACATCTTTAAAGAGTGATGCCTCAAAAAGACAGCCTCCATCGTTGAGGACCCCCATCACCGAGGACATTTTGTTCTCATGGCTACCATCAGGAAGCAAGTGCAGGAACCTGAAGGCAGACATTGAGCAATTCAGTAATTGCTTCTTCCCCTCTGCGATCCCAATTTTGAGTGGATCTCAAACCCAGGAACACTGCCTCACTACTTTTTTTTTTACTTTGGCACTCGTTATTTTATTTAATTATATTTTTTTCATATTTTTTCTATCATTAATGTACTGCTGTTTCAAAGACAACAAATTTTATGACAGTGCTTATAGAGCTGACACAAAAAAAACATGACATAGAACAAGCACTGTTGATATAGTCAGGCCACTGTACAAAGAGATTTGAATGTTTGAAGTTGCGGGCACATCTTCTGATGAGAGGTTCCCTGGTGAAAGCTAAAGACATCAATATCTAATGATCAGGGTGAAATTCAAACAACAAACTGACAATGCACTGCAAGGTGAGAGATAATTGTGTCACTACTGTTCAGGCTATCCTGAAAGGGATAATAAAAAAATAAATTAAACTATAATACAGTAAATTTTAATAACATCTTTGCATTAAATAAAACAAAATCAAATTGATTTGCTGCTTCATGGATGGGATAGAACTGATCAACTTATATTTTAGAATAAATCCAACACAGTTTCTGGTCAGTACACTGGAAAACAGGCACACAATGTAATGCCCATAATTTATAGCTTCTGCAGTCAGCGATACGGAATTGTCATACATTTTGATTGAAGTTAGCATTTTAAAATCCAATTCTGATGAGAATTAAATCCTGAACAGTAAGAATTCCTGGCATGATTTTGCCCCCTAATTAAGGAATTTATTGCAGTAATTTATTCCAAAGATAGGAAATTACACAAAATAGCTACATTTTAATGTTTTGTATGGAATAGAACATAGAACATAGAATAGTACAGCACATTACAGGCCCTTCGGCCCATAATGTTGTGCCAACCCTCAAACCCTGCCTCCCATATAACCTCACACCTTAAGTTCCTCCATATACCTGTCTAGTAGTCTCTTAAACTTCACGAGTGTATCTGCTCCACCACTGACTCAGGCAGTGCATTCCACGCACCAACCACTCTCTGAGTAAAAAACCTTCCTCTAATATCCCCCTTGAACTCTCCACCCCTTACCTTAAAGCCATGTCCTCTTGTATTGAGCAGTGGTGCCCTGGGAAAGAGGCGCTGGCTATCCACTCTATCTATTCCTCTTATTATCTTGTACACCTCTAACATGTCGGCTCTCATCCTCCTTCTCTCCAAAGAATAAAGCCCTAGCTCCCTTAATCTCTGATCATAATCCATACTCTCTAAACCAGGCAGCATCCTGGTAAATCTCCTCTGTACCCTTTCCAATGATTCCACATCCTTCCTACAGTGAGGGGACCAGAAATGGACACAGTCCTCTAATCGTGGCCTAACCAGAGTTTTATAGAGCTGCATCATTACATCGCAACTCTTAAACTCTATCCTTCGACTTATGAAAGCTAACACCCCATAAGCTTCCTTCACTACACTATCTACCTGTGAGGCAACTTTCAGGGATCTGTGGACATGTACCCCCAGATCCCTCTGCTCCTCCACACTGCTAAGTATCCTGCCATTTACTTTGTACTCTGCCTTGGAGTTTGTCCTTCCAATGTGTACCACCACACACTTCTCCAGGTTGAACTCTATCTGCCACTTTTCAGCCCACTTCTGCATCCTATCAATGTCTCTGTGCAATCTTCGACAATCCTCTACACTATCTACAACACCACCAACCTTTGTGTCATCTGCAAACTCTCCAGCCCATTCTTCTACCCCCTCATCCAGGTTGTTAAATAAAATCATGAAAAGTAGAGGTCCCAGAACAGATCCCTGTGGGACACCACTAATCACAATCCTCCAATCTGAATGTACTCCCTCCACCATAACCCTCTGCCTGCTGCAGGCAAACCAATTCTGAATCCACCTGGCCAAACTTCCCTGCATCCCGTACCTTCTGACTTTCTGAATAAGCCTACCATGTGGAACTTTGTTAAATGCCTTAATAAAATCCATATAAATCATATCCACTGCACTACCCTCATCTATATGCCTGGTCACCTCCTCCAAGAACTCTATCAGGCTTGTTAGACACAATCTGCCCTTCACAAAGCCATGCTGACTGTCTCTGTTCAGACCATGATTCTCTAAATGCCCATAGATCCTATCTCTAAGAATCTTTTCCACAGCTTTCCCACCACAGACGTAAGGCTCACTGGTTTATATTTACCCGGACTATCCCTACTACCTTTTTTGAACAAGGGGACAACATTCGCCTCCCTCCACTCCTCCGTTACCATTCTCGTGGACAACGAGGACATAAAGATCCTAGCCAAAGGCTCAGCAATCTCTTCCCTCGCCTCATGGAGCAGCCTGGGGAATATTCCGTCAGGCCCCGGGGACTTATCCATCCTAATGTATTTTAACAACTCCAACACCTCCTCTCCCTTAATATCAACATGCTCCAGAACATCAACCTCACTCATATTGTCTTCACCATCATCAAGTTCCCTCTCATTGGTGAATACTGAAGAGAAGTATTCATTGAGGACCTCGCTTACTTCCATAGCCTCCAGGCACATCTTCCCACCTTTATCTCTAATCAGTCCTACCTTCACTCCTGTCATCCTTTTGTTCTTCAAATAATTGAAGAATGCCTTAGGGTTTTTCTTTACCCTACTCGCCAAGGCCTTCTCATGCCCCCTTCTTGCTCTTCTCAGCCCCTTCTTAGGCTCCTTTCTTGCTTCCCTATATTCCTCAATAGACCCATCTGATCCTTGTTTCCTAAACCTCATGTATGCTGCCTTCTTCCACCTAACTGGATTTTCCACCTCACTTGTCATCCATGGTTCCTTCACCCTACCATTCTTTATCTTCCTCACGGGACAAATTTATCCTTAACATCCTGCAAGAGATCTCTAAACATTGACCACATGTCAATAGTACATTTCTCTGCAAAAACATCATCCCAATTCACACCTGCAAGTTCTAGCCTTATAGCCTCATAATTTGCCCTTCCCCAATTAAAAATTTTCCTGTCCTCTCTGATTCTATCCTTTTTCATGATAATGCTAAAGACCAGGGAGCAGTGGTCACTGTCCCCCAGTTGCTCACCCACTGAGAGATCTGTGACCTGACCCAGTTCATTACCTAGTACTAGATCTAGTATGGCATTCCCCCTAGTTGGCCTGTCCTCATACTGTGACAGGAATCCGTCCTGGACACAATTAACAAACTCTGCCCCATCTAAACCCTTGGAACTAATCAGGTGCCATTCAATATTGGGGAAGTTAAAATCACCCATGATAACAACCCTGTTATTTTTACACCTTTCCAAAATCTGCCTCCCAATCTGCTCCTCTGTATCTCTTTTGCTACCTGGGGGCCTATAGAATACCCCCAATAGAGTAACTACTCCCTTCCTGTTCCTGACTTCCACCCATACTGACTCAAAAGAAGATCCTGCTACATTACCCACCCTTACTGTAGCTGTAATAGTATCCCTGACCAGTAATGCCAGCCCTCCTCCCCTCCCGCCCCCCATCCCTTTTAAAGCACTGAAATCCAGGAATATTGAGAATCCATTCCTGCCCTGGTGCCAGCCAATTCTCTGTAATGGCCACTACATCATAATTCCATGTATGTATCCAAGCTCTCAATTCATCACCTTTGTTCCTGATGCTTCTTGCATTGAGGTACACACACTTCAGCCCTTCTGGCTTACTGTCTTTACACCGTTTATTCTGCTTCTCTTTCCTCAAAGCCTCTCTAAGGTCTGGCTTTACTCCATGAACTTCTTTCACTGCTCTATCGCTCCAGGTCCCATCCCCCTTGCAAATTAGTTTAAACCCTCCCGAACCATGCTAGCAAACCTACCTGCAAGGATATTGCTCCCCCTCGGGTTCAGGTGCAACCTATCCAATCTGTACAGGTCCCACCTTCCCCAGAAGAGATCCCAATGATCCAAAAATCTAAAACCCTGCTCCCTGCACCAACTGCTCAGCCACGCATTCAACTGCCATCTCCTCCAATTCTTACCATCACTGTCACGTAGCACTGGCAGCAATCCTAAGAACACCACCCTTGAGGTCTTGTTTTTCAGTTTCTGCGTAGTTCCCGAAAATCACACTTCAGGACCTCATCCCTCTTCCTGTCTATGTCGATGGTACCAACATGTATCACGACTTCTGGCTGCTTTCCCTCTCGTACCAGTATGTCGTGCACCCAGTCAGAGACATCCCAGACCCTGGCACCCAAGAGGCAACAAACCATGCGGGTGTCCTTCTCATGTCCACAAAATCTCCTGTCTGCTCCCCTGACTATGAAGTCTCCAATGACGACAGCCCTCCTCTTCTCCGTCCCACCCTTCAGCGCCACTGGCTCATACTCAGTGCCTGAGGTCCTGCCACCGTGGCTCACACCTGGTCGGTCGTCCCCACCAATAGTATCCAGGATGGTAAACTTATTATTCAGGGGAATGGCTACAGGGGTGCTCTGCACTACCTGTCTGCTCACCTTCGCTTTCCCCCCTCTGACTGTAACCCAATGACCTGCTTCCGACAGCCTAGGTGTGACTACCTCCCTGTAGCTCTCATCTATGACTGCCTCATTCTCCCTTATGAGTCGAAGGTCATCCAGCTGCTGCTCCAGATTCCTTACATGGTCTTCCAGATTGCTCAGCCGTATGCGCTTCTGGCAGATGTGACTCTGCGGGAGAGGGGCGTTCCCCACTACTGCCACATCTCACATGAGAGGCACATTACCGTCTCAGGAGGCATTGTAAAGACTAACTGCGAGCAAGCTTGTCCTCCGCCTCTTCTCATCGAAGCCTCTCGAGTCAAAGCCTCAAAGCTTCACTCCTTCACTGGCCCACTCACTCACTGGCCGCTTTCCACATTTTTCTATGAAGAATTGAAAGAATATTTCTTTGAAAGGGGATATGGTAGGGGAGTGGTTAGCACAACGCTTTACAGATTGGGTAACACGGGTTCAATTCCCATTGTTCCTCGTGACGACATGGGTTTTGTCCAGGTGCTTCCGTTTCCCCCCACAGTCCAAAGACATACTAGTTGGTAGGTTGATTTGTCATTGTAAATTGTCCCATGACTGGGCTAACTTCTGGCATAGCTCAAAGGGCTGGAAAGGCCTATTTTGTGCTGTGTCTCAATAAAACAAAATAAAATCTATGATTTGAGGATATGAATGATACACAGGAACAAGTTGTAATTGTCAATGTATTGAAAGGAGCTGAATTAGTATTTTTGAAGAGACCTTTAATTACTTAGATCTGCTGAATACTTTGTAAATAATGTTTTCATTATATCAGACCATTAACAAAATTATGAACAAAACAAAAAAACTCACACTGTGTTTCATTTGACAGAATTTACAATGCTATTTCTGGCTTTCAAAAACAAGAGCATGATTCTTTTTAGCATATCAGTGTGGTTCAAGATGAATCTCCAGGAGTACAGATGAATTTCCTCCCTTATCTCCCATAGCAGCTTGGGATCATTCATGAGGTCCTGGGGATTTATCCACTGCTAGTCCTATTTACAATCAGTTGTATTTTTATTTCACTGACTTGTATGGCATAGTATTTATAGTTTTGAGGTAGCAGTCTACCCTAAGACATGCAATTACTATAAATGACAAAAATAACAAATAAGCAAAGAAATTAACAAACAACAAACAAATAAGTAAATAAATACCGTGGATTCCTGTTAATTGGGTCACAATGGGACCAATACATTTTGGTGCAATTAAGCTTTGCCCCAATTCGACGAATTTTTATGGGAATAGCTGATAAGATATAAAAAAGACAAACTTATTTAACAGAGTAACAAACTATGCATTTGAATGAAATGAAGAATGATTGTAAGACTACCTATTGCATCAGCTCCCAAAAGACATGGGTATAAGCAGCACTGGGACCCCACAGGGGACCGTATTGGCTCCCTTCCTGCTTACCCTGTATACGTCGGACTTTAGATACCACGCTGAGTCATGTCAACTGCAGAAATTCTCTAATGACTTAGCATAGTAGGGTGTATAAAGAAAGGACGGGAGGATGAATACAGGGCCCTGGTGGAGGACTTTGTCAAATGGTGCAAGCTGAATCATCTGCAGCTCAACATCAGGAAGACAAAGGAGATGATGATGGACCTTAGGAAGACAGCTCCTTGTTACAATTGATGGTGAGGATTTGGATGTGGTGAGGGCCTATAATAATCTGGGGGTGCGCCTGGATGACAGATGTGAGTGGGCACCAACACAAGGCTGTGTACAAGAAGGGCCAGAGCCACCTCTACTTCCTGAGGAGACTGATGTCCTTTGGAGTACGCAGGCCTCTCCTTCACACATTCTACCTGTCTGTTGTTGCCAGTACAATCTTCTATGCGGTGGTGTGCTGGGGCAATGGCATCAACACAAGTGGTGTCAACAGGCTTAATAAACTGATTAGAAAGGCTGGCTCTGTTAGAGAAGTCAAGTTGGGCACACTGGAGTCCATGGTAAAACAAAGGACCCTATGGAAAATCTTGGAAATTCTGGGAAATGTTTCACCCTCTGCATGCCACCTTGGCTGAACAGAGGAGAACTTTTAGTAAAAGACTAAGACAACTGCGCTGCTCCAAAAAGCACTATATGTGGCCATTATTATCCTCGGCTGATGGTCTCTATAATGAGTCAACCTATAGCAGAAAAGTGATGACCCCTTCCTGTTAGACTGTTTGAGGTAACTTATTTTTTATTCTTTCTTACTTTTCTTCTAATATTTGTATATCCGTGCACTTGTAATGCTACTATGACACTGTAAGTTCCTTTGGGATCAATAAAGTATCTATCTATCGATCCATCTAATAGTTATTGATGGAGGAATTCATCTATTGTGTTCTATTGATCGATTGTTAATGAAATAAATCAGCACAGACACCTATTGCAGATAACGAAGTGCCTTCAAACAGTGCTTTCAATAACTGCATCCTCCAGATCTTCATTTTAATTGTAACATTCAAGAATGATTGTTGATACCTTCAAATTCTTTCTATTTCCTAACTTGTAAAGGTAGTGAAATTGTTTTATTTTCACTCTTCACCATTCCTGGCATCTTCAAGCCTGAATACTTGAAACCGCAATGAGCAAAACAGTTCTAAATTGTCTTTCTATTTCCTACTTGCCAACTATCAGTGACGAAAAAACACTGCTTTCTGAACACAAAACGTAAGAGCCACTCTCAGCACGGTGTGGTGACTCACGGCCACACGGCATGCACGCGACTGACATTCGTCAAGGAATGTTTGGCAACAGTCTCCTGTCCCAGTGTCGCAAACCAACCAATGGAATCCTCGAATTTCTTGAATTTTTGTTCTTTACGAGTTATCCTAAATAAGCAGCTTCCCCGATTAACTGATGGCCCAATTAATTGGAATCCACTCAATTAAAAGTGGAGAGACAGGAAGCTCATTTTGCTGTTCATAAGAGCAAATGCATATAAGTATGTTGGACTTCTGAATTTAATAACATTATACAAGCTCCTTCATATGTAGGGGTTTCAGGAGGTTGGGTATTCATAACCTCAGGATAGCTGGGGTGGAAAGGTTTTGCTCTTCTGTAGCAGTTGTTACGAGTGTTATCCTGATTCTGTAAGCAATATTGACACCCCACCCACCCCTTCAGCAGGTACAAACTTGTTATCTTGAGTATTTTAGGTGACAATTTTACCATACATGATTGCTTGTGAATAAGCACAACAGCTTGAGGATATTATTGACACGAGAAAGTCTGGATATCCAAAGCAACACACTCAAAATGCTGGAGGAACTCAACAAGTCAGGCAGAATGTATGGAAATGAATAAACACTCAATGTTTCAGGCTATGGCCCTTTTGCAGGACTGGAAAGGAAGGAGGAAGCTTCCAAAATAAAAAGGTGGGAGGAGAGGAAGGAAGATGATAGATGAAGCCAGGTGAAAGGGGAAGATAAAGGGCTGGAGACGAAGGAATCCAACAGGAGAGGAGAGTAGATCACAGGAGAAAGAAAAAGAGAAGGGAGCCCAGGAGAAGTGATGGCCAGGTGAGAAGGGGTAAGAGGCCAAAGTGGGGAATAGAAGAAGAGGAGAGGGGGGATTTTTTTTTTACTGGAAGGAGAAATCAGCATTCATGTCATCAGGCTGGAGCCACCAAATGGAATATAAAGTGCTGCTCCTTCACCCGAAGGGAGGCCGGATCTGGCACAAGAGGAGGCCATTAACTGACTTGTCATAACAGGAATGGGAATTGGAATTAAAATGTTTGACCACTGGTAAGTTCACCTTTTGGTGGATGGAACAGAGGTGCTTGAGGATATAATTTGTCCAATGGCGTTGACTCTGTTTGTTGACATGAAGTAGTTATATCCAGTTTATTAATAATATTTATTCCAGTTTATTAATAATGGTTATTCCTGTCAAATGGTTATATAATTTTGAGATGTGGGTAGAAGCTATTATTCCTCATCATCTGCTTCATGCTGGATCCTTCTATAATCTCTGCAGAACCAAGTTCAAGTTCAAGTTTATAGTCATTCAACCACACACATATGTACAGCTAAATGAAACATCATTCCACTGGAAACAAAGTTCAAAACATGTTACACATATCACGTATACCAACACATAATATTAACACATAACAAAATATTCTGTAGATGAACAAGGTGACATAAAGTGCACATACCACTATAGTTAACTATACAACAGTATGATACTGTTGTCACTGTCACAAATAATGTGCACTGGGTGGTAGCAGGGTGTTTGAAAATCTCATAGCCTAGGGGAAGAAGCAGTTACCCAGTCTAATGGCCCTTGTTCTTATACTGCAGTACCTTCTGCCTGATGGTAGGAGATCAAAAAGATTGAGAGAGGTATAGGAAGGGCCCTTAACAATGCTGAAGGCTCTGTGGATGCAGCACTTCTGGTATATGTCATGGATGGGGGAAGAGAGAGACAACAACATTTCTCTCAGCAGTCCTCATGATCATATGCAGTGTATCAACACACACAAAATGCTGGTGGAATGCAGCAGGCAAGGCACCATCTATTGGAAGAGGTACAGTCGACATTTCGGGCCGAGACTCTTCGGCAGGACGGGTCTCGGCCTGAAGCGTCGACTGTACCTCTTCCTATTGATGGTGCCTGGCCTGCTGCATTCCACCAGCATTTTGAGTGTGTTGCCTGAATTTCCAGCATCTGCAGATTTCCTCGTGTTTGCAGTGTATTGCAGTCAGATGCTTTGCAATTCCCATACCTAACAGTGTTACAGCTGGTCAGGACACTCTCAACGATATTCCATTAGAACAGGGTGAGAAGCTTCACTCACCTCAATTTCCTCAGGAAATGGAAGCACTACTGTGCAATCCTAACAAAAGAGGCGGGTTTGAGAGTCCTGGTGAGATCATCCGTAATGTGTACTCCATGAAACCTGGTACTTCTGACTCTCTCCACGGTGGCACCATTGATGTGCAGTAGGGTGCGGTTGGCCTGCACCTTCCTGAAGTCCACCATCATCTCTTTAATCTTACGCACGCTTGAGACTCAAGTTGTTGTATTCGCAGAAGTCCACAAACCATTCTACATCTTCTCTGTATGCCGACTCATTGTTGTTGCTGATGAGGCCAACCGCTGTTGCTTCATCAGCAAACTTAATGATGTGGCTAGAGCTAGATCTATCAGTATAATTGAGTGTCAGCAATGTGAACATCAGCGGGATGAGCACGCAGCCCTGGAGGTTACCGTGCTCAGCATGATGGAGCAAGAGATGTTGCTCCTAACACAGACTGTCAGATATAGATAGAAAATCTGAATTAAGGTGGTATATATCAGTCTATTAAATAGTTAAGTTAAAAATAATTAGTGGAAAAATAAGAAATAAGAGTCATGAAATAGTGTTCATAGGTTCAATGTCCATTTAGAAATTGGATGGCAGAGGGGAAGAAGCCGTTCCTGAATCACTGAGTGTGTGCCTTCAGGCTCCTGTGTCTCCTTCCCAACTGTAACAATGAGAAGAGGGCATGTTCTGGGTGGTAAGGGTCCTTAAAGATGGACGCAGCCTACCTAAGGCACTGCTCCTTGAAGACGTCTGGGATACTACAGAGGCTGGTACCCATGATGGAGCTGAATAACTTTACAATTTTTTGTAACTTACTTCAATCTTGTGTAGTAGCACCCCCCCCAACCCCTTCTCCCATAACAGATGGTGACGCAGCCAGTCAGACATGATACATTTGTAGAAGTTCTTGAGTGTTTTAGTTGACAAACCAGATCTCTTCAAACTCTGAATGAAATATAGCTGTTGTCTTGCCTTCTTTATAACTGCATCAATATGTTGTGTCCAGATTAGGTGTTCAGAGATATTGACACCCGGGAACTTGAAATTGCTTGCTCTCTCCACTTCAGATCTCTCCATCAGGATTGGTTTGTGTTCTATTGTTTTCGACTTGCTGATCCTGAAGTCCACAGTCGGCTCTTTGGTCTTGCTGACATTGAGTGCAAGGTTGTTGCTGTGACACCACTCAGCTAGTTGGTATATCTCATTCATGTACACTCTTTTGTCACTATCTGAAGTTCTGCCAACAATAATTGCATCATCAGCAAATTTTTAGATGGCATTTAAGCTATACCTAGCCACACCGCCAAAGGTGTAGAGAGAGTGGAGTCGAGGGCTAAGCACACATCCAGGTGTTGATTGTCAGTGAAATGGAGATGTTACTTACAATCCACACAGATTGTGGTCTTCGAATTAGGAAGTTGAGTATCCAGTTGCAGAGGAAGGTGCAGATGCCTAGGTTTTATAGCTTTGCAATCAGGGCTGTAGGAATTACGGTGTTAAATGCTGAATGCTGAACTGTAGTCAATAAATAGCATCCTGATGTAGGTACTTTGACATTGCTTTTTTTCTGATATTGCCACTACTACCATATATATACACTAATTAAAATATTCTCCTCAATGTAAGTAAGCTTCCTTTCTGTATTTTTGGAAAATTATTCCCTTTTCATTTGGACACAACTTAACTGCCATTGTTCAGGCTTTTTGTACTCTGTCTCGCCTGCATGTAGAGGCTAGATGATCTTGTGATCTACATTGAACTCTCGTGGCCTTGAACCTGAGCTGTATGCTTCTTAGTGCAATGAAGGTAAATGTCCTGCCAATTCTTGAATTTACACAAACACCTGAATGAGATTCAGTGATTTGGCCATTGATTACAGCACAGCACAGCGCTTTGCATATGCAACATTTATAACATTTTACTAAAGGTGGGAGGAGAAGATGGTGGCATGACACAGCTTGCAGCGGCCACTCCGGTGAATGATATCTGTTATCTGTCAAGTAGGGTGCCGTGCACAATCCTGATTTGATGGAGACAGACGTGAGAGTACTAAGGAACATCTGGAGAAACTTCTGAAATGCCTGCTTCGCTGCTGCTGCTACTGTTTGATCCAGAATCTCCGGAGGGGAAGGTCCCGAGTCCTCAGCTTTGCTTGATGCCTGGCGGCCGAGATGGTGCTCGGTACTCGGTGTTGGAGGCTTGAAGGTTTCGGACGGACTCAAAGTCGGCTGCGGTCGGGTACTTCCAATGCATCGGCAAGTTTGCGGCGCTTGGAGGTTCATGGCAGGGAGAGTTTCTCCCTTCTACCGTCTGCGTGAGATGATGGGGCTATCGGGACTTGAGACCTTTATTTACCATGCCCATGGTCTGCTCTCTATCAAATTACGGCATTGCTTTGCACTGTTGTAACTATATGTTATGATTATGTGGTTTTGTCAGTTTTAGTCTTGGTTTGTCCCGTGTTTCTGTGATATCTCTCTGGAGGAACATTATATCATTTTTAATGCATGCATTTCTAAATGACAATAAACGAGGATTGAATGTCCTCATAATCTAATCTAATCTAATCTAACATTCCATACAAGTTAAAATTAAATTGAGGTACCTTAGTTGTTTTCTACGCCTGTCAATGTTAGCTGTCATATGTTTAGTGGCATGGACTAGAGTGTGCTTATCACACTCACAAACTTATCTCACATTCTAAATCAATGCACAGTTGCAATACTGTGATAGATCGTTTGGAAGGTTTGTGAATTTTGCAAAAAGGATTGTGGAAGAATATTCTCACCAAGAGGGTAGTTGGAATTTGGAACGCACTGCTTGAGTGGGTGGTGGAGGGTTTTGAATTGCCAATGCATACAAACCTTTAGACTAAGTGCTGGTAAAGGGGATTGTTATCAGTAAAGTACCTGATGGTCAACTGGGATAGGGAGGCGAAGCAATCTGTCTCTCTGATGTGATGAGAGGATTCTATCATAACTATTAGTCTATCCTTGCCTCTCATTAGTTCTGCTATATAATTGAACAATTGCTAACGGTTTTGTATTAAAATTGATTTGGAACTTTTCTATGGCTTTGTTAAATAAGATGTTAATTATACAACAAAAACTGAATAAACTTACTAACATATGAATATTGAGGCTCCAAATCTACAGATAATTTTGCTTTCTTGCATTCACATTTAGCATCATCGCACCATTTTTCCTTCTTCTTCTATCTTGCTTATGTCATTTACCTTAATATAATATTAAGGTAATATCTGTGTGATGTATGTAAGAAAAGGTGTCCAATCCTTCTACAGAGCCTATAAAAATATTCACTCTCCTTGGAAGATTTCATGTTTTTGTTTTACAACTTTGAATTACATTGAATATATTTGGCTTGTTTTGACACTGATCAACAGAAAAAAGACTCTTTCATGTCAAAGTGAAAACAGATCTCTACGAAGTGATCTAAATTAATTACACATGTAAAACACAAAATAATTGATTGCATAACTATTCACCCCCTTCAAGTCAGTATTTAGTAGATGCACCTTTGGCAGCAATTACAGCTTTGAATGTGTGTGGATAGGGCTCTATCAGCTTTGCACATTTGGACAGTGCAATTTTTCCCCATTCTTCTTTACAAAACTGCGCAAACTGTCAGATTGCAAGGGGATCATGAGTGAAAAACCATTTTCAAGTCCAGTCACAAATTCCCAATTTGGATTGAGGTCTGGTCTCTGACTTGACCACTCCAGGACATAGTTCTTTGTGAGCCATTCTTCTGTAGCTTTGGCTTTATGCTTGGAGAAAGCAGACTGCCTCCCAAATTTTAGTTCTCTTATAGACTGCAGCAGGTTTTCCTCCAGGAATTCCCTGTATTTTGATGAACTCATTTTACCCTTTTACCTTCACAAGCCTTCCAGGGACTGCTACAGTGTACAGTGATGGAGCCACCACCACGCTTCACAGCAGAGATAGTGTCTTTTTGACACAGTGCGGTGTTTGGCTTGTGGCAAGCACAGTGTTTAATGTGATAGACAAAAAACTTAGTTTTGGTTTCATTGGAGCATAGAACCTCCTTCCAGCTAACTTCAGAGTCTCCCACATGTCTTCTGGAAAACTCTAGCTGAGATTTCATGCGAGTTTTTTTTTTCCCCAACAGTGGCTTTCTATTTGTCACTGTTCCATAAAGCTATGACTGGTGAAGCACCTGGGCAACAGTTGTTGTACGTGCAGTTCTCCCATCTCAGCCACTGAAGCTTGTAACTCCTCTAGAGTTGTCACAGGTCTCTTGGCTATCTTCCTAATCAGACCCTGTCTTGTTTGGTCACTCAGTTTTTGAGAACAGCCTGTTTTAGGCAGATTCACAGCTTTATCAAATTCTTTCCATTTCTTAATGATTGATTTAACTGTATTCCAAGGGATAGTCTGTGACTTGGCAATTTTATGCATCTCCTGACTTGTGCTTTTCCATAATCATTTTGCAGAGTTGCTCAGAGTGTTTGTTTGTCTTCATGGTGCAGTTTTTGCCAGGATACTGACTCACCAGCGGTTGGACCTTCCAGATACAGCTGTATTTTTACTACTATCAATTGAAACACATTGACTGCACATAGGTTTATATATAGCTATGACACCTTAAATAATTATGTGAATGCTAAAACAATTGGCTGCACCAGTGATGATTTGGTGTGCCATATTTAAGGGGGTGAATACTTATGCTATCTATTACTTTGTGTTTTATATTTGTAATTCATTTAGATCACTTTGTAGAGATCTACTTTCATTTTGACACAAAAGAGTCTTTTTTCTATTGATCAGTGTCATAAAAGGACAAATTAAATATACTGTGATTCAATGTTGTAAAACAATAAAACATGAAAATTTCTGGGAGGGTGGTGAATACTTTTTACAGGTACTCTATATTTACAATATAGCAGAAGTTGGATTGAACTGTCACTTCACACAGTCTCCTAATTCAGCACAATTTTGTTTTACATATGTAGCAAACTTTTTGAACTTACTTTATTTCCCTATCTACTTGAACTTGCAGGTACACCCACTGCTGCAAAGGGTGGGCTTGCAGATTGACCTTACCAATCTACTCACACAGTCACTTAACATACTCAAGAGCTTTTAATAGACGTGATTCCTTGCCATCCTAGTCTCAGCATCAAGTGCATCTGCGTTCAAAGAGTTCTTAAACTTTCTCAGGAATGTGTGCAACAGTGCCTACCAGGGACCTCCATTTGTGCAATATGGATGTCAGGAACGCCCTGAAGGTCAAGTGCATCGATATCTGACCTCTCACTCTCCCCCAGAACTTATCATTCAATTGCTGAGCTAATGCACTGACTATTCTTCATGTACTTTGGTTTCCCACCAATCACAGCTACTTCATTCAGTGTGGCTGCATCAATTTGAATACAATTGAGTGCACGTACTCAATGATTCAGGAACAGTTTCTTCCCCTCAGCCATCAGATTTCTAGTTGGACGTTGAACCCATGAAACCCACGAACGCTACCTCACTACATATATATATAGTGGCATGCAAAAGTTTGGGCACCCTGGTCAACATTTCTATTGCTGCGAATAGTTAAACAAGTAAAAGATGAACTGATTTCCAAAAGGTATAAAGTTAAAGATGACACATTTCTTTAATATTTTAAACAAGAAAACTTTTTTTATTTCCATCATTTACAGTTTCAAAATAACAAAAAAGGAAAAGGGCCCGAAGCAAAAGTTTGGGCACCCTGCATGGCAGTACTTAGTAACGCTCCCTTTGGCAAGTATCATAGCTTGCAAACGTTTTTTGTAACCAGCTAAGAGTCTTTCAATTCTTGTTTGGGGACTTTCGCCCATTCTTCGTTGCAAAAAGCTTCTAGCTCTGTGAGATTCTTGGGTCGCCTTGCATGCACTGCTCTTTTGAGGTCTACCCACAGATTCTCGATGATGTTTAGGTCGGGGGACTGTGAGGGCCATGGCAAAACCTTCAGCTTGCGCCTCTTGAGGTAGTCCATTGTGGATTTTGTGGTGTGTTTAGGTTCATTATCCTGTTGTAGAAGCCATCCTCTTTTCATCTTCGGCTTTTTTACAGACAGTGTGATGTTTGTTTCCAGAATTTCCTGGTATTTAATTGAATTCATTCTTCCCTCTACCGGTGAATGTTCCCCGTGCCACTGGCTGCAATACAAGCCCAAAGTATAATCGATCCACCCCCATGCTTAACAGTTGGAGAGGTGTTCTTTTCATGAAATTCTGTACCCTTTTTTCTCCAAACATGCCTTTGCTCATTGCAGCGAAAAAGTTCTATTTTAACTTCATCAGTCCACAGGACTTCTTTCCAAAATGCATCAGGCTTGTTTAGGTGTTCCTTTGAACCTTTTGAATAGAACTTTTTGGCCGCAATGAGCAAAGGTATGTTTGGAGAACAACAAAATAGCCTGGAAATATAACCTGACTAAGACCACAGGCATACTGTAGAGTGTGAGGAAATCATATAGATGTGTACTTTATTCAAGAACTATTCACAGAATATACCAGGAGCTGTTAAGAATGTTTTCTAAACACAGCAAGTCACCTAACATAATGCTTATATTATGCGGTTTTAGTATCACTGTACTAGATTGTTCACCATCAATATTTCATTTGCAATTGTTAATCCGGCTACAGAGGATACAACTAACTTTCCCTAGCTCCACTTTTTTTAAATCTCTAAGCTCCTACTCTGTTTTGAATCAGAAGACATTTGTTGTCACAAGTGCCTCAGCAAAAACATGAATCTGGATTGTGCAAATGGAATTTGTAGCACATAGAGCATGAAATATTACAGCTCACTAGTGGCCCTTTGACCCAAGATGTTTTGTGAAGGGTAACTAAGTATCTCTTGAGGTTGTGGATGACACTACCTACACTTATTTGATCTTGTGTTTTATATTCTATGTTTTTCACTTTTTTGTACTGTTTGTGTGATTTGTGATTTTTGTGCATGGGGGGAGCAGGGAGGTCAAGGTGGTCAATGTTTCTCTTTGAATGGGTTCCATGTGCTTCTTTTATTTCACGACTGTCGGTGAGGAAGATGAATCTCAGGGATGTATACTGCATACGTTGATAATAAATGCACTTTGAATCGTTGAATCTATCAGCAAATGTTCTATTCAATGCAGAAGTCAGAGATAGCATTTAAAGACTTTGTCTACAGCTTACAAAGTCATTTAAGCATAATTTGAAAAAAAGAAGAACCACAGTGTGGGCTGCTAAACTGAAGGTTGTTTCTGAGCCTGAATATATTTTCTTTGCTTTGGTTCCCTCCTCTCTTCCTCATGTCTCCATACTTGAAGCTGGATATACTGGCTTTGGAGGTAGTGCAGAGGAGGTTCACCACATTGATTCCAGAGATGAAGGGGTTAAACTATGAGGACAAATTGAGTTGCCTGGGACTATACTCTCTGGAATTCAGAAGAATGAGAGGGGATCTTATAAAAACATACAAAATTTTGAAGGGGGTAGATAAGCTAGAAGTAGGAAAGTTGTTTCCATTGGTAGGTGAGACTAGAACTAGCGGATATTGCCTTAAGATTCAGGGGAGAATATTCAGGATGGAGATGAGGAGAGACTGTTTTTCCCAGAGAGTGGTGAATTTGTGGAATTCTCTGCCCAGGGAAGCAGTTGAAGCTTCTTCACTAAATATATTTAAGATACAGTTCAATAGATTTTTACATAGTAGAGAAATTAAGGGTTATGGGGAAAAGGCAGGTAGATGGAGCTGAGTTTATGGACAGATCAGCCATGATCTTATTGAATGGTGGGGCAGGCTCAATGGGCCAGATGGCCTACTCCTGCTCCTATTTCTTATGTTCTTATGTTCTTATTCACTCCGGCACCCACATCAAAACACAATGGGGTATTTCAATACAATAGAAAATCTGCAGATGCTGGAAAATCTGCAGTCCTGCCAAAGGGTTTCAGTCTAAACCGGCAACTGTACTGTTTTCCTAGATGCTGCCTGGTCTGCTGAGTTCCTCCAGCATATTGTGTGTGCTGATAGGGCACTTTAATGCAGGTTGATTTGGGAAAGAAAAGAAAAAGTTGACCTTCCCTTTTCTTAAATTCATCTTATTTTTAATAATTACTTCTAAATACTGTTGAGAACTTTAGTGGGTAAATGTCAGGTATTTGCTAGTAAAAGCCATAATTGTAGCAGATGCTTCTGTGCAAGAATAAGGGAGAGCCAGAGTTTTGGATGAGACATTAGACAGAGATCCTGCCCATGCTCTCAGTTGAGCAGTCTAATTGAAAGGAAATGTAACTCTCTTAGTACCTGGGCCAGGAGTTACCCAATAAACCAAAAAGTGAAAGACAAATTCATTGCTATTGCAGGAAGTGCTAAAAAATATCTTGAGGTTTGTAAAGCATTTTGGGGTCCCATCGATATTGAGAATGGGAACAGAAATGAAAATATTGCTTTTTTTGTGAAATTACTGTAGGTGTTACTTCAAAACAGAGAAATCTCACTGCTTGAAATGTATTAAAAACATGGTTTGAAAAGTTGTGAGGAACAGATATTTGGAGGGTAACTCCCAGCATGGAACTGGTTAGTTGCAAAGAAACCAGCAAATAACAGGCACTCTGAACAGGTCAGGTAGCATGTATGGAAAAAAGAACAGAGTTAGTACTCCAAGATTCCTCAGCAGAAGATTCTGGATTGGAAACATTCTGTTCTTTTAGCTTTCCACAGGCGCTGCCTGACTTGCTGAGCGTTTCCAGCATTTTCTGTTTATATTTTTGTGTTTGAGATTGTCAGAGTCTACAGCTATTTTTCAATTTAATTTAGTATTTGGTGTATATTGACTTCAAGAATGTGCCAGCAAACACATTATAAATGGCGGCATCCTACAGACAGTTCATGAATCTAATTTTTTTTACTTCTTCATGGTGTGTTTTTGAGCTGATTCAGCAATATGGCACCTTGCTATCTCCGAGGGACCTCAGTGAGGTTTGGAGCAGAGTGTGCAGCCTGGAGGGATGGAAGCCTTGAGACAGGGAGATGCGAACCCATGATCAACTCCATTGCTTCTCTTCGATTGAGGCAACAAGCAATGATGAGGATGAGAGCAGAGAATAGGTGGGTGTTTGGTGCCATTTGCTTGTGTATGTCCTCTCCTCACTAGTTGGTGTTGGAGGAAAGTGCAGGAGGTTTGTGATCCACATTTCAAGGACTGATTGGCGAGGCTATGGACTTGTTTTGGGGTACTTTGGGGCTTATGTTGCATTTGCTTCTGGATTCTGGTTACTCAAATTTTTGCTGTTTTTGAGTGGTTTGATCAGGCAATTGATGCGGACTGCGGTCCTTCGGTGAAAAATGGCCCTGCGGTTTACAGTGGGCTAGCAGCGTGCCACTGAACTGAACTAAGCTGGATACTACTGAACTACTGGTTTTTATGTTTGATATTCTCTGTTTGTTCATTCACTTTTTGCTATTTGCACGATTTGTTTTTTTCTCTCACTTTAGGTGTTTGATATTTTCTTGAACAGGTTCCATGGTGTTTTTTTTTTGCTTCATGGCTGCTTGTGGGTGGATGAATCTCAGAAGTGTAATCTGTATACATACTTTGATAATAAACAAAATTTGATTCTTGATTTACTCTGCGTTTTCTTCTTCATTTATTCCTTTCTACACTTGCATTCATCCACAATGCACCATAGGTTTCATTACTCAGTAGTCACCAGCTGACCTGGTATTCTCAGGAGAAGACAGGTGCAAATATTGTGGATCACATCTTTAATTGCAGAAAGGAACAAGTGTTGGAAATAATCAGTGCAACAGTTATCCTTTGCAGCCACAGAAAGACAGTACAGAAGCAATGTTGTTAACATAAATCCATGGCCTTTTTGGTAACGGGTACTCATCCAACTTTACATCCCGAATATGACTTATGCAGCATTAATATTTTATTGGGGAGGTTGTTGGTTCAAAATCTATTTTCATCCTTAAATACAGCCTTATTCTCCCTTGTTCCTGCCCACATCTGTCTTGTAACTCCATTTAAATGGTATATAAGTGCATAACTGCCTTTGAAAGGCTTTGCACATTCACAACTCTGCAGGTTTGAGGGGAACAGGGGAGAGATAATCTGACTTTATCAGAAGCAAAAGAGAATGCTAAACTGAAGGGCAAAATAAATTGCTGCAGAAATTTCTTGCCTGCTGCAGAGAACATTAGTCAAACAGTCCAGGCTTTTGTATAAATGAATACTGGCAAAATGTGTTCACCTTAAAAATTATAGTTGAAGTCACCCCTCTTGTACATTGAGAGCACTGAGGGCAAGCTGACTGTGGCAGTGCCATTAGCCTCATTAGCATATATTGAAACTAGAGCTCCTGGGACTCGGAAGGCTGAACAATGAACAGACAGCCAACAGATTATCCATGGTTGTTAGCAAATTACATTCCAGCATCTGATCCCATGGCACTCCCAGAGCATCCTCCTCCATGCATTGGAAGTGCCATTTAATTATGTAAATGAACCTGTGGCACATTTAGTTCATTAATATGCAGGCACCAAGTTTTGGAAAGGAATTCTCAATTGGGCCCAACTCACAGCATTACTCTGGCATCTCTGAGGAAACAGAAATATTCCTGTTGTTGCATTCCTTCAAAATAACAGTCACTAACTACACCCAAGTCTGTAGATGTGACAGCAACTTGGTAAAGCTTTCACCGCGTAGACTGTGGTCTCTAGCAATTCCAAAGAGAAAAAAAAATCATGCATCTGCCAGCTTTTCAAAACTGTGCTCCACTCACTGGGTTAATGGGGATGTACATGCTTTGCTTACTAAAAATAACCAAGAGAATAAAATATCCTCTGGCATTTGAATAAAGTGTGCAGCAAGGAAAGTGGCAGTCAGAGTTAATCCAAAATCAGCAGGAGAAAACAGTTGGCACACTTATGGATCATGGGAGATGGTGTCCAGTCAAGTACAACTGTTCATAAACTATCGTGTTCCAGTATTTATAGATAATTGATTTGGAAGGTATTACTCCTACAGGGCATATAGCCGAGTCCTGATGGTGTTTATGAAAGCAAATGTACAAATACCAGAAATCTGAAATTAAACAAGATACAGAAAATCATTGAAAGTGCTCTCTATGATCACTGAAAATCAAAGAGGTGGCAGATGGAATATAGTGTTGGGAAGTGTATGGTCATGCACTTTGGTAGAAGAAATAAAAAAGGTATATTATTTTCTAAATGGGGAGAAAATTTAAAAAAATAGAAGTGCAAACAAACTTGAGAGTCATTGTGCATGAATCCCTCAGGCTGACTTGCAGTCTGAGTTGGTGGTAAGGAAGGCAAATGCAATGTTAGCATTCAATTCGAGAGGATTAGAATTATAAAAAAAGGATGTAATGCTGAGGCTTTATAAGGCATTGGTTGCACCACACATGGATTACATCGACGACTGCATTGGCGCTGCTTCCTGCACGCATGCTGAGCTCGCTGACTTTATTAACTTTGCCTCCAACATTCAACCTGCCCTCAAGTTTACCTGGTCCATTTCCGACACCTCCCTCCCCTTTCTAGATCTTTCTGTCTCTGTCTCTGGAGACAGCTTATCCACTGATGTCTATTATAAGCCTACTGACTCTCACAGCTATCTGGACTATTCCTCTTCTCACCCTGTCCCTTGCAAAAACGCCATCCCCTTCTCGCAATTCCTCCGTCTCCGCCGCATCTGCTCTCAGGATGAGGCTTTTCATTCCAGGACGAGGCAGATGTCCTCCTTTTTTAAAGAAAGGGGCTTCCCTTCCTCCACTATTAACTCTGCTCTCAAACGCATCTCCCCCATTTCACGCACATCTGCTCTCACTCCATCCTCCCGCCACCCCACTAGGAATAGGGTTCCCCTGGTCCTCACCTACCACCCCACCAGCCTCCGGGTCCAACGTATTATTCTCCGTAACTTCCGCCACCTCCAATGGGATCCCACCACTAAGCACATCTTTCCCTCCCCCGCCTCTCTGCTTTCCGCAGGGATCGCTCCCTACGCGACTCCCTTGTCCATTCGTCCCCCCCATCCCTCCCCACTGATCTCCCTCCTGGCACTTACCCCTGTAAGCAGAACAAGTGCTACACATGCCCTTACACTTCCTCCCTTACCACCATTCAGGGCCCCAGACAGTCGTTCCAGGAGAGGGGACACTTCACCTGTGAGTCGGCTGGGGTGATATACTGCGTCCGGTGCTCCCGATGTGGCCTTCTATATATTGGCGAGACCCGACGCAGACTGGGAGACCGCTTTGCTGAACACCTACGCTCTGTCCGCCAGAGAAAGCAGGATCTCCCAGTGGCCACACTTTTTAATTCCACATCCCATTCCCATTCTGACATGTCTATCCACGGGATCCTCTACTGTAAAGATGAAGCCACACTCAGGTTGGAGGAACAACACCTTATATTCCGTCTGGGTAGCCTCCAACCTGATGGCATGAACATCGACTTCTCTAACTTCCGCTAAGGCCCCACCTCCCACTCGTACCCCATCCGTTATTTATTTTTATACACACATTCTTTCACTCACTCTCCTTTTTCTCCCTCTGTCCCTCTGAATATACCCCTTGCCCATCCTCTGGTTCCCCCCCCCCTTGTCTTTCTCCCCGGACCTCCTGTCCCATGATCCTCTCATATCCCCTTTGCCAATCACCTGTCCAGCTCTTGGCTCCATCCCTCCCCCTCCTGTCTTCTCCTATCATTTTGGATCTCCCCCTCCCCCTCCCACTTTCAAATCTCTTACTAACTCTTCCTTCAGTTAGTCCTGACGAAGGGTCTCGGCCTGAAACGTCGACTGTACCTCTTCCTAGAGATGCTGGCTGGCCTGCTGCGTTCACCAGCAACTTTGATGTGTGCTGCTGGAATATAGTGAGCAGTTTTGGGGGCACTTATCTGAGAAAAGATGTGCTGGCACTGGGGAGGATCCAGAGGAAGTTCACGAGAATGATTCCAGGTATATAATAGTTAATATATGAGGATAATATTTGATGGCTCTGGGCCTGTCCTCACTGGGGTTTAGAAGAATAAGGGGTTTCTCATTGAAACGTATTGAATATTGAAAGGTCTAGTAGAGTGGATGTGGAAAGGTTGTTTCCTATAATGAAGGACTCTGGGACCAGAGGGCACAGTCTCACAATAGAGGGACTTCCCTTTAAAACAGAGTTAAGAAGGAAATTCTTTAGTTAGAGGGTGGTGAATCTGTGGAATTCATTTCCACCACACACAGCTGTGGAGGCCATGGAATGGGGTATATTTAAATTGGAGGTCGATAGGTTTTCAACTAGCCATGGCATCAAAGATTACAGGGTGAAGGCTGGAGAATAGGATTGAGAGGGATAATAAATCAGCCACAATGACGTGGCAGAACAGACTCGATGGGTCAAATAGCCTAATTCTGCTCCTATGTCTTATGGTCTAATCAGCAGGCTTGTTAGAACTTTTGGAGTGAAAAACAGACTCGATGTTTCAGGCCAATATCCCTTCATCTGAACATTCATCAGAATGGATCTTTAATTCTGTTTCTCCCACCATTGATGCAGTCTAGCCTGCTGAATATTTTCAGTATTTTCTGATTTTATTCCTGATGTTAAACAACCAGCTTTTAAAGAGCGCTGATGTATTCCCTTTCAGTTTTAATTTTACAAAAGAAGCGAGTTGAATAGAAAATCAATGCCTATGGTTACAGAATTGACAACAACACTTTAGTTTGAAGGAAGGCCCATGTTACATTCCCAGTCACAAAAATTTCCAGTCACTGGTGCAGCATCACATAGAAATATATAGTTGATTTTGCAAGTGATAAGTTTTAGGCACAGAACGTAGTTTGTTCACAGAACTACTTTAGTAGCAATGATGAAGGCACATGATAGGGGAAAGTAGAGAACATGAACAGGCATTAATAAAATATACCATTTACTGGTAACTAAAAAATTGTTTTGCAGTAATCTACTGCCTGTTATGCCACTAGCGTTTAGGGCAGCTGTGAAGGTCCTTCACTTCTGGCAGTATTCATTGCTTCCTTCATCATGTCAGTACCTCAGTTTCCACAGCTGTCAGTCATGCACATCCCAGATGGATACTCAAAAATACCATCATACTCAGATGTAGAAGAGTTCTTCATTGCTGTATCTGTAACAGTTTTGTTTTACCAGTCAGAGATATTAGCCCTGAACAGGCCTGAACCCCAAACCTAGAGGACCGATGGACCACCTTTGATCAGGACTCTACCATTTGACCTGCTTGCCATGGGTGACCCTACCAGGAGCCAAAGCATAAAGCCCTGACTCCAGCCAGTATAGCTGTCGGGACCATTGAGGCATGCAAGTCTCCAAACCATGACAGGGTGTTGTCCTCTTGGAAGTTTCTGCAGTAGGGGAACAGACTAAACTTACACTCAACAGAAAATAAGACCATAAAATATAGAAGCAGTATTACAACATTCGGACCATCAACTCTACCCCACCTTTCAATCATACTTAAGTATTTTTCCCAAACTCATTCTCATGCCTTCTTTCTGTAATCCTAAACCTCTAATCAAACAAGAACCTATGAATCTCTGCCTTAGGTTCACCCTATAACTTTGCCTCCACAACCTTTTGTAACAACAAGTTCCACAGATTTGGCACCATCTGGCTGAAGAAATTCTTTCATATCTTAGATTTAAAGGTTCGTTCCTTTATTCTGAGGCTACGTTCTCAGAACCTAGACTCTGATCATTCTGAGTTCCAATAAGTACAGGCCTGAAGACATCAATCACTCCTCATAGGTTAAACCTTTCATTCCTGGGATCATTTTATGAACATCACCAGGGCCACCACATCTTTTCTTAGATATCAATATGAGGTCCTCTATTCGTGAGAGTTGACCATGGATGCTGAGTCTTAGCTATCTACATGATACACAAGCCAGTATGCAAGCCAAGGTAGCTTGGACAGCAAGCTGTTGCCCGTATAGCAAGAAGCCCCTTTCAATGCTGCTGATGAACACAAAGGAACGGAAGAGACCTATACGGTTAGGCCTCAGTGGCCTCGCAGTAGTTGCCAGTCATCATTGAACTCAGTGTCAGACTGCTTTAGGGATTCTAGCACCAGATTTTTCCTCAGGGTTTATTCCTGAAGCCTTTTCCATTAGTGGGCATAGTCTCAAGGTAGCAGAGGTTTTAGATCAGAGTTTTTTTTCTCCTAGATGAGCTACCATCCACAGCTAACAAACCCCATATGCCTGAAGTGATTGGTTTTAAGGTGCCAGTAACCCACCTTTGCCTCTTCTCCAGTCAGAAGAAATAGTTCTGTTTGGCTTAGTAGCTGAGCCACACATGAACACCAAGAGCTTGGCTTGGTTGTCAGAGGCTATTTGAGATGCACATACATTGCGAGCACTTACTAGGTAATGGGAGCTTATCCCCAATTCCTCTCCTGGTTATGACAACCTTAAGGAACCTTTTCTTCATACGGAGCCCAAAATAGCACAAAATGTTCCAATTTGGTCACTGAGAGAAGGAAATGCTTAGAGGGCTATAGACAAAATGCATTTAAATTGCACAAACTTAGATTGTCGTCTTGTTCAGCATGGATGTGTTAGTTGGAAGATCCTGTTTCCATGCTACATGACCCTAATCTGACATAAACAATTTCAGCAATACAGAAAATATCATGTTCAATATTTAAGTAAAATTGTCTGACCAAATAGAGTACATATAAATTTAGAAAATTTGGACCGAAGGTAAATATGGATATTTTGCTAATTTTAAAATAGTACTAAAAATGAGTAGTGATCTAATAGAGCCTTTTAGTACACCCTGCATCAGAAAATGTCATATTTGCAAATTGCAATTAAAAAGATTTACAATTGTATAGTATTTTATCTTTCCTTCCTTGGATTCTCCATCTCCATTTTAGGAAATTTTCCACCAGAAGTTACAGAGACTTTCACCATAGCCCTGACTTCATTCTCCACAAGCTCTTTGCTCTCGGAAAGCCATTCCATTCTCCTAGATTTTCAATTGTTAGCAAATGTGACACAAGCTTCCAAATCAATGTTCCCAATATGTCTTCCTTTTCCTCAGCTGAGGATTCCCTTGGACCAAAGGTGAGCCGATCTTCTTTTGCAGTTGTCACGTACCCCGTGACGGGAATAAAGAACCAGCAGAGATGGAAAACACTTTGGAGTCCAGTATTGCTATTAACTAGTAATATTTATTAGTAACTATGCAATACAGTAATATAAATGCAGATAATTCAATCAGGTTAGCAATGATTATATATATATGTAAGTATATCAGTAAGTGTGGAAATATATGTATGAAAAACCAAGCTTCTTTAAGTCTAGGGGTAAAAAGATGCAGTCTTACGATGATGAGTAAAGTTCAGTTCAGTTCATGGTATTGAGTTGAGTAGTAATGGAGAGAGAGAGAGGGAGAGATTTGAGCCTTCAGGTGAGCTGACGCCGTTGATCTTCTTGTTGTCCTTTGCAATCCTTTAAAAGTCACCGACTGTGACTTTAACAAAAGGGACTGGTTTTCTGTGGTGGAGCCATCACCCAGGCGAGGGTGGACACATGGACAACTCCCCACCAGTCAAGCCCTTTCCTTTTTACTGCAAGAGTGACTGATCAATCCTCCAAAACCCACTTTTTCTGCGGGCCCCACAACAATACTCATTCAGTGTCCAAAACGTGTCTGAGGTCTATCATCTGACCTCCTATTTTATCTTCCCATGCTGAGCACCAACTGACACTCAAATAACTCCTCCTACCTTTGTCTGTGTAAGAAATGTACAAGCATGCCATGTCCTTGGGAAGTATCAACACGCTGCCGAAAATCATAACATTGAGTGTCCATCAAATAACACTGCCTTCGGTCATCATAGTAACTTACGAGCTGCTCGGTGCCATCTCTCTCTCCAACTCAGCAGAAATCCAAAGGTTAGCCAATTCTTCCTCATGCCTTAAAGTGACAGTCCACCAGTTAGGCTTTGTCTCTCTCTCTCTTCAAAACAATATATCGATGTTAAATAACTCTCTCTCTTTCTTTTCAAAAGCACAGTTAATAGGGGTAAACAAGCACAGTTCATAGGGGTAATTCAGGATCCCGTCACACAGTGTATCTATTCCATTTTCTGCACTTCTGTTAAAACCCAGTTTTCAAGATCCTGTTTTTTATTTGCCTTGTCTTTACCTTCAGCCCTATTACCTCCATATTCATGGAACATTGTCCAGAATTTGCAGTATACTAACTGCAATTGCAAAGGTGAAAAGGCAGGAAGATTTGGGATGCTAAATATTCTGTACTCAATAGAGATAAATGGGAAAGTATCAAAGGTGGATACACAAAGGGTTGCAGATTCAATAATCCACAATGAGAAACAAGCCCCTGGAGGAACCCAGCAGATCAGGAAGAATCTCTGGAGGCAAAGGGATAGTTGACATTTTGTGACGAGACTGAGAATGAAGAGGTGTGGTAGCCAGCATAAAGAGGTGAGAAGGGGAATAACTGGTAGGAGAAGAGGCAATCCTGTGAGAAAGGAGATGATTGACAGATGGAGGCAGGTTAGAGAGTGGAAGGATGGATTTAAAGGCAGTGCTTAGTGTGTGATGGGTAGAGACAGATAAGGAGAAAGTAAAAGGAAGCAGACAGAATGAGGTGAGGAGTGAGGAAGGTGAAGGTGAGAAAAAGACCGGCATTCAATAAGTAAAGAGCGTGATCAATGGAATCAAGTAAAGGAGGGATGACTGGTTCTATGTACTCATCATGCATCTCTAGTCTTTTGTGTCTCTATATCAACATCTGGCCTTTGTGTCAGCCTCCACCTTCACCCACCACCAACATCCTTGCACCTGCCCCTCCTAGAGGTCTTCTTACTTGTTTCTAATTATCACACACCAGCCACTACCTCACTATTTCACCCCTTCCTCTCTCCTAAATGGTTCTTTTGGATTATCATCTCACCCTTTATCTAGTTCCACCTGTCGTAAACAACCTCCGCCTCATTCCTTCATTATATTAACCAGCTTTCCTCTATACTCTTGGGTCTGATGGACGAGGACTAGGTAAATTGTCTCTGCAGATGCTGACTGGTTCATTGTTCCAGCAGTTTTTGTTTTATGCCCTAGTATCAGAGGTGGATGCACTTTATCAAAGTATTCTCACTGATTCAATTACCCAATCAAATGAGCATTGAGCTACTGGTAATTTCCAAGCAAACAATGCCCCAGAGCCTGCTGACACACATAACTATCAGGATGTTGTATTTCCAATTCATTAAAAACGTTCAAGTTAACCGAGACTTACATCAGGGAAATCTCTCAGCCAGTCCTTCTGAGGAAAAGCAGAATCCTTCCTGACAGCATGAAAAAGCCTCACCTCACCTGCAATAAACACCACACACAGCCTAAACTTCTGTTTTTGACCATGTTGGGAATTTTAGTAGACAGGCAACCTACTCGTGAAAGGTTAGATAGAGTGGATGTGAAGAGGTTGTTTCCAATACTGGGAGAGTCTACAACTAGTGAACACTGTCTCAGAATAGAAGGATGTCCCTTTAGAACAGAAAAGAGGAGGAATTTCTTCAGCCAGAGGTTGATCATCTGTGGAACTCATTGCCACAGTTGACTGTGGAAGCCATGTCATTGCATGTATTTAAAGTGGAAATTGATAGGTCCATGATTAGGAAGAGTGTCAGGGTTATGGGGAGAGGCAGGGGAATGGGGTTGGAGGGAAAATAAATCAGTGATAATCAAATAATGGAGCTGACTTACTGGGCTAAATGGCCCATGTCTCATGATCTGATTGACATAAATCTATCGATTTTATTTTACTTTTTAAATATGTAAATTTACAAACCAAGTGTCTTCTTTTGATATGCTGAAGTGCTGCATAGGTACAATCTATTTTAAAGAGGATTAACAGCCGTAAATTGCAGTCCCTCCTCACAAAGTCTCTGTGATGGCTGCAGCAAGCTTTTGTGTATCTTTTGGCTTATACTCCTGCAGTATGGACTGTGGCATTAACTTTTCAGATGTCTGATTACATTGGAAAACCAATGAGCTGATGATCCTCCAGTACTTGCTGCTTTTTCTCAGTGAAGAGGACAGTGGATTGGTTCAGCCTGTTGCTGAAGAACATGGTCCTGATCTTCATGCAGCGAAACTTAGCTCCCTAGCTCAGCTCAGACAGATTGCAGATGCTGATCAGTCTGTGGATGAATGTAAATCTCAGTAGAAGGCAGCAGCATTATGCATGTTCAAGGAGACTTTGGTTTGAATAGTCTCTTTCTCCGGTATTATCTGCTCTATTATTCCCGTGTCCTTCCTAATGGATTCAGACAAATGTTCAATGTAAAACACAAACAAACCAGTGGAAATTCAACTGTGTTATGAAAGTTTCCTTAATAGATATATATAGAGTTATTTATATATATATAAATAACTAGAAGGCAGTGCAATACTGGATCTCCTATTTGGGAATGAGAAAGGGCAGGGACAGAAGTCTGTGTAGGGGAACACTTTGGATCTAATGATCATAATACCATTAGTATTGAGATACACATGGAAAAAAGATAGCTCTGATCCTGAAGTTGAGGTTCTAAATTGGAGAAAGGCTAATCTTCATTATATCAGAAAGGATCTGGCAAGTGTGGACTGGGAGAGGTTGTTTCTGGCAAAGATGTGCTTGATATGTGGAGGCCATCAAAAGTGAACTTTTGAGAGTACAGCGTTTGTATATTCCTGTCAAAATAAAAAGAAACAATAACAGGTTAGGGGTTCACTGTATTTCAAGAGCTCTTGAAGCCATGATTAAGAAGATGAAGGAGATGCTTAGGTATAGGCAGGCAGGCACAAATGAGGTGCTTGAGGAGTATAAGAAATGCAAGAGAACAAGTAACAAGAAAATCAGGAGGGCTAAAAGAAGGCATGAGATTGTTATAGAAGACAAGGTGAAGGAGAATCTCTTAGACTTCTACAGATGTATTAAGAGCAAAATGATAGCAAGTGAGAAAATTGGTCCTCTGGAAGATCAGAGTCGTCACCTATGCATAGTGCCAAAAGAGATGGCACGGGGGGGGGGGAGTCTAAAATGGATTTTTTTGCATCTGTATTCACTTGGAAGATGGACACAGAGTGAGGTCATGGACTGTTAAGTGTGTCCAGGATGGATTCCTGTCACAGTAAGTTGACAGGCCGACTAGGGGGAATGCCATAATAGATCTAGTATTAGGTAACGAACTGGATCAGGTCACAGATCTCTCAGTGGGTGAGCATCTGGAGGACAGTGACCACCGCTCCCTGGCCTTTAGCATTATCATGGAAAAGGATAGGATCAGAGAGGACAGGAAAATTTATAATTGGGGAAGGGCAAATTATGAGGCTATAAGGCTAGAACTTGCAGGTGTGAATTGGGATGATGTTTTTGCAGTGAAATGTACTATGGACATGTGGTCGATGTTTAGGGATCTCTTACAGGATGTTAGCAATAAATTTGTCCCGATGAGGAAGATAAAGAATGGTAGGGTGAAGGAACCATGGGTGACAAGTGAGGTGGAAAATCTAGTCAGGTGGAAGAAGGCAGCATACATGAGGTTTAGGAATCAAGGATCAGATGGGTCTATTGAGGAATATAGAGAAGCAAGAAAGGAGCTTAAGAAGGGCCTGAGAAAGCTGTTGGAAAAGGTTCTTAGAGATAGGATCTATGGGCATTTAGAAAATCATGGTCTGATCAGGGACAGTCAGCATGGCTTTGTGAAGGGCAAATCGTGTCTAACTATCCTGATAGAGTTCTTTGAGGAGGTGACCAGGCATATAGATGAGGGTAGTGCAGTGGATGTGATCTATATGGATCTTAGTAAGGCATTTGACAAGGTTCCACATGGTAGGCTTATTCAGAAAGCCAGAAGGCATGGGATCCAGGGAAGTTTGTCCAGGTGGATTCAGAATTGGCTTGCCTGCAGAAGGCAGAGGGTCGTGGTGGAGGGAGTACACTCATATTGGAGGGTTGTAACTAGTGGTGTCCCACAAGGATCTGTTCTTGGACTTCTACTTTTCATGATTTTTATTAATGACCTGGATGTGGGGGTAGAAGGGTGGGTTGGCAAGTTTGCAGACGACATAAAGGTTGGTGGTGTTGTAGATAGTGCAGAGGATTGTCGAAGATTGCAGAAAGACATTGATAGGATGCAGAAGTGGGCTAAGAAGTGGCAGATGGAGTTTAACCTGGAGAAATGTGAGGTGGTACACTTTTGAAGGACAAACTCCAAGGCAGAGTACAAAGTAAATGGCAGGATACTTGGTAGTGTAGAGGAGCAGAGGGATCTGGGGGTACATGTCCACAGATCCCTGAAAGTTGCCTCACCGGTAGATAGGGTAGTTAAGAAAGCTTATGGGGTGTTAGCTTTCATAAGTCGAAGGATAGAGTTTAAGAGTCGCGATGTAACGATGCAGTTCTATAAAACTCTAGTTAGGCCACACTTGGAGTACTGTGTCCAGTTCTGGTCACCTCACTATAGGAAGGATGTGGAAGCATTGGAAAGGGTACAGAGGAGATTTACCACGATGCTGCCTGGTTTAGAGAGTATGGATTATGATCAGAGATTAAGGGAGCTGGGGCTTTTCTCTTTGGAGAGAAGGAGGATGAGAGGGGACATGATAGAAGTGTACAAGACATTAAGAGGAATACAGAGTGGATAGCCAGCGCCTCTTTCCCTGGGCACCACTACTCAATACAAGAGGACATGGCTTTAAGGTAAGGGGTGGGAAGTTCAAGAGGGATATTAGAGGAATGTTTTTTACTCAGAGAGTGGTTGGTGCGTGGAATGCACTGCCTGAGTCAGTGGTGGAGGCAGATACACTAGTGAAATTTAGGAGACCACTAGGCAGGTATCTGGAGGAATTTAAGGTCGGGGGTTATATGGGAGGCAGGGTCTGATGGTTGGCACAACATTGTGGGACGATGGGTCTGTACTGTGCTGTACTATTCTATCTATCTATCTATCCATCTATACAGATTAACAAGGAGAAGGTGGTTGCTGTCTTGAAGCAAATTAGGTGGGTGGATAAATCCTCAGGGCCTGACAAGGTGTTCAAAAGGATTCAAAGTACATTCATTATTAGAGTATGTATACAGTATACAACCCTGACTTGTGATTTTCCCACAGACAGTACTGTAGAACCCATTCAAAAAAAATATCAACCCCACCTCCCCCAACATGCAAAAAAAAAATCATGCAAACTGCAACAAAAAAAATCAAAAACACAGAATATAAAACACAAAATCAAAAGGCATATTTCAGTTCTGCTTGGTGTTCACTATCTGCAAGCCACCCTGATCTATATTCCACTGTCACAACCACGGATTCGGCAACGCAGTTGATACCGCAATTGCGCTTGTGAATTTGCAAGTTTCAGCTGAATATTATTTAATCGTGATAGTATTTAACTCCATACTTGTCGTCGTAGTGCTTGTTGAGACTTGGACAGAGCACAGCAACACTTTGCTGCCTGTTTGCTTTCAGCCTTCCCTGAGAAATTGGACTTTTGAGTCAAGTGACTTTGAAGACCAGCGGTATTTGTTTAATGTTTAGAAGTTTAGATTTTTTTCATCCGCAGTGTAGGCTTCGTTTGCCATTTGAGAGTTTTAGTTAATGGCCCTATTTGGCCGAGCATTTATTGTTCATGTTCCCTTTAACACTGTTCACAGTAAAGTTTTGTGAACTATAGACCTGCTTCAGTGTCTCTCACTCTGCACTTGGGCCACATCCGAATCTTATAATGGCAATTCGCAAACACACAAAGATGGACCAGCAGAAGGAGAGAACAGCTGACCTTGGCCTTCAGATCAGATAGGAGACAAGCTACAGGCAATGGAATCTGTTCTCAGTGAAATTACGGAGGCAATGAGGCAGATAATCTCGTGCCGCCAAGCCCAGTCTCGCTATCGACCTGCTTCAGTGTCTCTCACTCTGCACTTGGGCTGTATCCAAACCTGGTAACATCCACAAACTGCATCAATTAAACCTCGCTCTGACAGCATTGAGGGAGAGAGAGAGAGAGATCACTCAATGGAAAGACTTACTTTCTACAGCAGCGAGCGGGATGCTGGTAGATGGAGCTAAACACTCACTTGCCTCCATACCCACCTCGATGACTTCTCTCGAGGAATCCCTCCTCACTTTAATTGGTGAGATCAGTGAGAGATGGAATTGATCATGCACACCCTCATGGAACTCTCTCAGAAACAGCTAAGTGCCAGATTGCCCAATTGGCCCAGAGACAGTGTCAGAAAGTAGGTAATAGCCTCTAACAGGAGCAGAACCACATCTGAAATAAAAAGAAGACATAAAAGAAGTGGAAGGAGCTGTTTTGTGAACCATTTTGAGAATGTTACCTTTGGCAGCTTTGTTCGCTGGCGCCATCTTCCCTCAGATCTTGTGAGCGACTAGTTCAGAAATTCCAGGGGATCTAGCAGAGGTGTACAAACATATTTTTCACCATGGATGAGGTGCCAGAGGACTGGAGGATAGCTAATGTTGCTGCGCTGTCTAAGCAGAAGCCGGGAAATTAAAAGGTTGTTCAGCCTGACATCAGTAGAGGGTAAGTTATTGGAAGGGATTCTCAGGGAACAGACATATAAGTATTTAGCCATTCAGGGACTAATCATGGATAGTTAACTTAGCTTTGTGTGTGGTAGGTCATGTCTAAGTAATCCTATAGAATTTTTCAAAGAAGTTACCAGGAAACTTGATGAAAGCAATGTGCGTGGAATGGGCTGCCGGCGGTGGCGGTGGTGGAGGCGGAAACGATAGGGTCTTTTAAGAGACTCCTGAATGGCTACATGGAGCTTAGAAAAATAGAGGGCTATGTGTAAAGCCTAGGTAGTTCTAAGGTAGGGTCATGTTCGGCACAGCTTTGTGGGCTGAAGAGACTGTATTGTGCTGTAAGTTTTCTGTGTTTCTATGTTTCTAAAGCAAGGCAGTGACTATTGCCTACATGGGCTCTAGTAAGGCCTTTGGTAAGGTCCTGTGTGGGAGATAGGTCCAGAAAGTTATGTCACTTGGCATTCAGGAAGAGGTAGAAAATTGGATTAGACAAAGGCTTCATGGGAGAAATCAGGGAATGGTAGTAGATAGTTGCTTTGCTGACTGGAGGCCTGTGACTATTGGTATTTCACAAAGATCGATTCGATGTCAGTTTTTTATTAACTATGTCAATGATCAGGATGGGTAATGTAGTAAACTGGATTGCCAATTTTCAGATGGCACCCAAGACTGGGGATGCAGTGGACAATGAGGAAGACTATCTCAGCATGCTGCGGGATCTGGACCAGCTGAAAAAAAAAATCAGTTGAAAAATTTCAGATGGAATTTAATGCAGACAAATTTGAGACGTTGCGCTTTATGAGGACAAACCTGGGTAGGATTTACATGGCAAGTGGTAGGGCACTGGCTGAGGAGTATGGTAGGACAGATAGAACTGAAAAATATCTCAAAGAATGTTACTGAGCTGTCCTCTTCATTAAAGCTGTGGATTCAGAGTTCCCTCACTGAACACTTTTGAAGGAGAAGCCCAAGTACATCTCATCTTGCTCCGTGGAGAAGATTGTTGGTTGGAAAATATTTGGAGGATTCTACGGCAAAGAATGCTGTTTGCTGACTCTTTGCCTCTCAGAGTTTCTCCCTCTCATTCACTGTCTGTAACTTCAGAAGATTCTGCAAACTGTCAGGGTTGACACAATTCTCAATACACCTGTTTTGCTTTCTGGCCACTTTTGAGAGCAAAAACCTTCTGATGACCTCTTTGTTTCATACCAGATCCTCAGGGAGTAAAAGAGGGCCTCCTATTTCTCCATCCTGCACAATCCTTCTTAAATTTCTTGATATTCTCTGGAGTCAGAAGCTTGACTATTGAATATCTTGCCCATTTGCCTGTCCTCCAGTCTTCCTGAGGGTGATAAATCAGCTTGAATAGGTTGTGGCGAGATGAGAACATTATGACATTGATGGAACTGATCATGAGAGCCATTTGGACAGGAAGAAGTCTACTTTAGAACTCACTGAGCCATCTGCTATCATATAGTTGAATTGCTAATTTCTGCATCTGCAGGATTGCTGAGGATGCTCCACAAAGATGGAAGATGTTGTATTGTTTCCAGCCATTACTTCCAGATCATCCAATTGTATTGATGACGTATTTGAAGTCAACTCCCTGAATGAACAGACAGAATGTTGCCATCAGTGCTGGAGAACAGGCAGATGCTCGTTCTGCAGTGCTAAAGGGTATGCATCGATTCCCAATACTATTTCCGTGACTTTTACCGAACTGCAAGCTCATAATAATGTAAAATCAAGACAACTGACCTCCAGACCGCATCAAAAGTGGACAATAAATACTGTAATTACTACAGAAGTTCACATACTATGCAAGAACATTAAAACAATCTATATTCTTGTCATACAATTTCAAATTACATTCTATACTTTGAGATTACATGATCAAAAATGATATACCATAAGATGGTAAGACATAGGAATAGAATTAGGCCATCTGACCCATCAAGTCTTCTCCCCCATTCTATCATGGCTGATTTATTATTCCTAGTAATCCCATTCTCCTGACTTCTCCTCGTAACCTCAGGCACCCTGAATAATCAAGTACCTATCAAGCTCTGCTCTAAAGGCATTCAGTGGCTTGGCCTTGACAGCTATCTGTGGCAATGAATTCCACAGACTCGCCACCCTATGACTAAATAAATTTCTATTCATCACTTTTCTAAATGAATGTCCCTCTATTCTGAGGCAGTGCCCACTGGACCTAGACACCCCTCACTGTATGAAAGTGGCTAGGCCTTTCAATGTTTGATAGATTTCAATAAAATTCCCCGCTCCTTCTTCTAACTTCAGTGAGTACAGGCCTTGAGCCATCAAATTATCCTCACAGCTCAACCCTTTAATTCCTGTAATCATTCTAGTAAACCTCCTCTGGACCCTCATCAATGCCAGCACATCTTTTCTTATGGATCAAAACTGCTCACAGTACTCCAAGTGCAGTCTGAGCAACATCTTATAAAGCCTCAGCATTATATCCTTGCATTTATACTCTAGTCCTCTTGAAATGAAAGCAAACATTGTATTTGCCTTCCTGTAAGTTAACCTTGATAGAATCCCGCATGAGGACTTCCAAGTCCCTTTGTACTTCTGATTTTTGAACTTTCTCTCACTTAGAAAGTAGTCTGTGCATTTATTCCTTCTACCAAAGTGCATGACCAAACATCTCTCTACACTATATTCCATCTGCCACTTCTTTACACGTTCCCCCCCTAATCCATCTAAGTCCTTTTGTAGAATCCCTGTTTCCTCAACATTACCTGCCACTCACCTACATATCTTTGTATCGCCCACAAACTTGGCCATAAAGCCATCAATATTATTGACATGTAATGTATAAACAAACGGTCCCAACACCAACCCCTGTGGAACATCATTAGTCATTAGCAGCCAAGCAGAATAGGCCCCCTTTATTCACACTATATGAGAAATAAAGATAATATTTGATACATGTTTTGTCTCAAAATAACAAGAAAATAAAATGCATGACTTAAAATAAAAATGTTACTCAGAATAAAACAAGTAACTTCAAACTTGAATATTTTTGTTTTAGTAAAAATTATAATGACTGTAACTGATTTTAATTGTCAAGAGACATTATTAAGGAGGGTAGGAATTACTTGCTTAATCTGAAAAAAATTATAAATGAGAGAAAATGACATAACCCAGGGATTATTTCCATTATCGAAAGGCAAATCACTCTTTCCATTATCTAAATTGAACTGTGACATTGTCTATGAAAGCTTCCCCAGAACACCCTTGTAAATCTTTATTAAATTTTGCATTAATGAGTAGCTAATCACAGATTAAAGGCATTTGGAGGATAATTGTTGAGGAAGTATATCGCCTATGAAATGATTGTGACAATAACTGAACTTGCATTTAAAAGGTCTTCATTTGGAGGTAACTGCACATTGAGATGCAAACCTCTTATTATGTTAGCACAGTGGTTAAAGATTTATGAACTGGGTTTACAACTGGTATAATTAAGAAGAATGTGGAGATGAAAAGAGAAAAATAATTCAGTTACCATAAATCTGAAATTAAACTGGATTTGCTATCAATATTCAGCAAGTTTCTCAGAATCTAAGAAAAAGGGCAATGGTTCAAATGCAGGAAACTATTTTGCGACTTTAATATTTTCTGCAGCAGAGCGACAGCTGAGCTGCTAATTTAACCCCTATTTGTTGTTGCTGTCATGTCTGCTGTGAAAATCCGACACTTACTAAAGTACAGAGGACACAATTACTGTTTATTACCCTTCTTTCTTGTCAGTGATGTGGGCCAAGAATCACATATCTAGTTTGAGTTTGGTTAACCAATGCTTTTGAAAATAGCTAATTTTGCCAGAAAATTGCATTATTACACTTCAGGTTCAAAGTTGTGTTTATTGACATATGCATGGGTGCACAGATGCATGGGATGCACAGGTGCAACAAAAAGCTTATTTACTGGACCATCATAGGCAGTGACAATATCAGATACACAACATTTACAAGAAAAAAATAATAATTGTTGGAAACTACTGTTTTTTGGTAAATATTATTTTTATAAGATATGTACTTTTTAACAAACTGATGTATTTTTCATACTCACTGGCAGTAAGTGGCATAGCAGCTAAACTAACAGTTCTTTTCATTTTTCATTGGCTAAGTATTGGCACATTACCCACATGATATATTTGTTTTAATTACAGGTATGTAGCCTATTAATGTATTCATTTCTATCTAAGGAACATCTTATCTTTAAAAATTATAGATCTTTTTTCAGAAGAGTCATCTTTATTCTTTGTCTATACACCTCTTACCATGAGTTCTCTGCTTTTAATTTAGTTTGATTAGTACTTGTATGTTTGTTTGTACTTTAAAGTAAAATGAAATTTTTGAAATTTTCATTTAAGACTGCTCACGATTTTTGACTCCCAGGAGAAACCTAAGGATTAGAAATTAAACAGAGATCTGACATAATCATAAGTTGTATAAAATTATAAAAGAAAAAAGAATGGGAAAAATACATAAAGTTCATTGTTGTACAAAGTCTTCAACGTGGTTATGTTGCTTCTACATTGACGTAGCGATTAGTGTTGTGTAGGTTGTTTTAACAACTAAATGATTGAAGAGAATTAGCTGTTCTAAGAACAGAATGTCAATGTGTTTTTCTTGCCCATTTTCCGAATCTGTCTAAGTACTTCTGCAGAATACCCACTTCCTCAACACTACCAGTCGCTCCATCTATCTTCATATTGTCCACAAACTTAGCCATCAAGCTATCAATTCCTTCATCCAAGTCACTGACATATAAAATGAAATTGATTAGTCCTAACACCGACCCCTGCAGAATACCACTGGTCACCAGCAGCCAACCAGAAAGGACCTCTTTCCCTCCTGTCAATGCTCTATCAATGCTAGTATCTTTCCTGTACTACCCTGGGCTCTTATCTTGTTAAGCAGCTTCATGTGCTGGACCTTGTTAAGCAGCCTCAAGGAATCACCTTCCACTGCTCTCCTTCGTCTATCCTGCTTGTTATTCCCTCAAAGGATTACAACCCATTTCACAGGTAAGATTTCCCTTTAAGGAAACCATGCAGACTTTCACCTACTTTGTCTTGTGCCTCACGTACCCTGGAACCTGATTCAAAATAATGGACTCCAAAATTTCCCAATCACTGATGTCAGGCTAACGGGCCAATAATTTCCTTTCTTCTGCCTCCCTCTCTTCTTTAAAAATAGAATGACATTTGCAACTTTCCAGTCCAGCAGAACATTCAGGAATAAAGTATTCTTGAACAATCATTTCTAATACCTCCACAATCTCTTCAGCTACCACTTTCAGAAACCTAAAGTATAGTCCGACTAACCTAAGGTAACAACTATCTTCAAACTTTTCAGTTGCCCAAGCACCTTCTCCTTCAAGATAGTAACTACACTAATTTCTGCCCACTGACACTAGAATTTCTGGCATACTCTTAGTGTCTTCCACTGTGAAGAATGATACATAATACTCATTAATTTCATCATTTCTTTGTCCACAATTTCTACCTACCCTGCATCATTTTCCAGCAGTCCAATATACATTCTCACCTCTCTTTTACTCTATTTATGAAAAAAATGGTATCTTCTTTGATATTATGGGCTAGCTTGCCTTCATACTTAACCTGTTCTATCCTTATGGCTTTTTTAGTTGCCTTCTGTTGGTTTTCAAAAACTTCCAAATCCTCGACCTCCCCAGTAATTTTTGCTACATCATATGCCCTCTCTTTTGCTATTAAGTCTTTGACTTCCCTTATGAGTCATAGTTGCCTTATTCTCCCTTCATCTTTGGGATCTATCTATTCTGCGGCTTCTGAATTGCTCCCAGAAACTCCAGCCATTGCTATTTTGCCATCATCCCTGCTGCTAGAGTCTCATTTCAAATCAACTTTGGCCATCTCCTCCCTCATGTCTTGATTAATCCACTCTGATCAAGCTTTTACCAGCAACCAATACGGCATCAGAAGCTTTGAGAGGAGGGAATTTCACTCAGGTCCACCGTCCCAGTGGAAAATGCTGCAGTGTAAGAGAGCTTTGACCAGCAATCAATCCATGTTTGGGATGGATTAGAGAGAGCAAATTAAAGGAAGGCGAGGGCACACACAGTGGGGATCGTCACAGTGTCTAAGTGGATGGAGTCAGAGTGGTGACCTCGAAGGTTTAGCTCTTCGTGGCTTCAGCAAAGAGACATTTCAGTCAGAGAAAGCAAAGAAAAGAAAAGCTCTATGTGAAGTTTTCTTATCCTTTCTTTCTTTATATTTGCTTAAATAGGAGAGTAGAGATGCCAGGCAGCCTACTGGAATTCCCCTCTTGTGGGATGTGGGAAGGCAGGGAGACTACACCTCAAGAAATGTATGCAGTTTCAGCTTCTAACAATCGGTGTTAAGGAGTTGGAGCTGGAACTGAGTGCACTCTGGATCATTCGGGAAGCTGAAGGGATCATAGATAGGACATATAGAGAGGTAGTTACATCCAAGTTGCAGGACGCAGGAAACTGGGTGACAGTCAGGAAGGGGAATGGGGTTAAGGAGTCAGTTCAGAGTACCCCTGTAGCCATTTCCCTCAACAACAGGTATATCAGTTTGGATACTGTTGGGGAAGGATGACCTAACAGAGGAAAGTCACAGTGGTCGGGTCTCTGGCACTGTGTCTGCCTTTGTGACTCAGAAGGGAAGTGGAAAGAAAATACACATTGTAGCGACCGGGGATTTGTTAGTTAAAGGAATGGACAGGATGTTCTATGGGCGAGAGCAAGATATCCAGATGGTATGTTGCCTCCCGGGTGCCCAGGTCCGGTGTATCTCTGATTAGGTTCTTAGCATTCTTAAGTGGGAGGGTGAACAGCTAGAGGTTGAGGTCCATGTAGGTACCAATGACATGGGTAGGATGAGTGATGAGGTTATGTATAGAGAGTTCAAGGAGTGAGGTGCCAAGTTAAAGGACCTTCAGTATTGTGATCTCAGGATTGCTACCCATGTCATATACCAGTGAGGTCAGAACTATGAAGGTTATACAGTTTAATACATGGCTAAGGAGTTGGTGTAGGAGGGAGGGCCTAGGATTTTGGATCTTTGGGTTCTCTTCCAGGGAAGTTGGGACCCGTACCGAAGGGATGGTTTGCACCTGAACTGGAGGGGCTAATATCCTAGCGGGAGGTTTGTTAATATTGCACAATGGGGTTTAAACTAGAGAAGCAAGGGGATGGGAACCAAAGTGCCAGAGCAGTTAGTGGAGAGGTTGTGGAGGCAGATGTTAGTAAGTCCTCAGACAAAGTTAGGAATCAAAGGGTTGAGCATTGTTCAACTAGTGTCCTGAGCTGCATACATTTCAATGCAAGCAGTATTGTTGCAAAGCCAGATGAAGATAAGGTACACATACAAAATGTTGGAGGAACTCAGTATGACAGGAGTCCTGCCAAGGGTTTCAGCCCAAAACGTCAACTGTACTCTTTTCCATGGATGCTGCCTGGTCAGCAGAGTTCCTCCAGCATTTTGTGTATGGTTGCTCAGACATCCAGCATCTGCAGATTTTTTCTTGTTTGTGAAGATGAGGTAGCTGGTTTACAAAAAGAGGCCATGCATAGTGAGAATAGGTTGTTGTTAGAGCACAGTTGCAGTCAATATGATAGTGCAATGTCAACAGCAAACTAAGTCAAAAAGGATGAAGAGGACTGAAGGTGTTATATTCGAATGAGTTGCAGTATATGGAATAACGTAGCTGAATGGAGCACAGTTGCAGATTGGCATGTATGATGTTGTAGGCATCACAGAATCATGGCTGAAAGATTATAGCTGGGAGCTTAATGTCCAAGGAATCATATTGCATCGAAAGGACAGGCAGGAAGGCAGAGAGGGTGGCATTGCTCTGTTGGTAAAAAGTTAAATCAAATCATTAGAAAGAGGTGACATAGGGCTGGAAGGTGTTGAGTCATTGTGGATAGAGTTAAGGAATTGCAAGGTTAAAAGGATCATGATGGGAATTATATACAGACCCCCAAATCATAGTAAGGATGTGGCCTACAAATTACAACAGTAGAGAGAAAATGCATGCCAAAAGAGCAATGTTTTAATAGTCATGGACAATTTCAATATGCCAGTAGATTGGAAAAGTCAGGTTGATGCTGGATTCCAAGAGAGGGAATTTCTAGAACACCTACAAGATGGCTTTTTAGAGCAGCTCATGTTTGAGCTCACTAGGGAATCAGCTATTCTCGACTGGGTATTGTACAATGAACCAGAATTGATTAGAGAGTTTAAGGTAGAAGAACCATTAGGGAAGGTGATCATAATGTGATTAAAGCAACCCTGAAATCTGAGAAGTTGAAGCTAAAGTCAGATGTATCAGTATTTCAGTGAGTAAAGGGAATTACAAAGGCACGACAGATAAATTAGCCAGAATTGATTGGAAAAGAACACTGGCAGGGATGATGGCAGAATTACAATGGTTAGAATTTCTGGAAGCAATTCAAAAGGCACAGGATATATACATCCCAAATAGGAATAAGTACTCTGAAGAAAAGATGACACAACTATGGCTAACAGGAGAAATCAAACTCAGCATAAAAATGAAAGAGAGAGCATTTAATAGATTAAAAATTAGTGCGAAGTTAAAGAATTGGGAAGCTTTTAAAAACCAGCAGAAGGCAACTAAGAAGGAAAAGATGGAATATGAAAGTAAGCTAGCTAATAATATTAAAGAGGATACCAAAAGTTTTCTCAGATACATAAAGTGTAAAAGAGAGGACAGAGCAGATATTGGACCACTGGAAAATGATGCTGGAAAGCTAGTACTGGGGGACAAGGAGATGTCCAACCAACTGAATAAGTATTTTTCATCATTCTTCACTGTGGAAAACACTAGAATTATGGTAGAAGTTCCAGATGTCAAGGTTCATGAAATATGTGATGCTACCATTACTAGAGAGAAGGTTCTTGGGAAACTGAAAGGCCAGAAGGTAGATAAATCACCTGCAACCAGATGGTGTACACACCAGGGTTACGAAAGAGGTGGCTGAAGAGATTGTGGAGGCATTAGTAATGATCTTTCAAGAATCACTAGATTTTGGAATGGCTGCAGAAAACAGGAGAATTTCAAATGTCACTCCTCTCTTCCACATTTCACAAAAATGAATCCAGGATTGATTGGCATATCATATGAAGAAGTTTTGATGTCTCTGGCAGAGCATTCACTAGAATTCAGAAGAATAACAGGTAACCACTTTGAAACTTATTGAATAGTGAAAGTCCTCGACAGAGTGGATGTGGAGAGGATGTTTCCTATGGTGGGAGACAGCCTCAGAATAGAGCGGGTTTCTTTTAGAATGGAGATGAGAAAGAATTTCTTTAGCCAGAGAGTGGTGAATCTGTGGAATTATTTGCCATAGGCAGCTGTGGATGCCAAGTCCTTATGTATATTTAAGGCGGAGGTTGATGGATTCTTGATTGGTCAGGGTATGAAGCAATACGGGGAGGTGACTGGGGCTGAGAGGAATATTGGATCAGCCATGATGAAATGGTGGAGCAGATTTGATGGGCCAAATGGCCTAATTCTGCTCCTATGATTTCATCGTCTTACTGTTTGTATCTGGTGGTGCTGATGTATCCATCGTATAAAAAATGGTGTCACTGAACTTCATTTAAACATTAATCTTAAACAAGTTTATTGTTCAATTTCCTTTATTTCATTTTTTATTTTTTACTTAAATTATGGCCATTTGTGTATTTTTTAATTAATCACTGTCATTGATTAACAGTTTATACTTCAACTGTTTCCAAGTACTTCTGTGCAACATTTGGTCACTGTCACCAGTGGCCAAATCTCAGCTGTCCATGGACGATATGTGCTCTGTACCTTTTTTTTTCCTGTAGCCATTTGTTTCAGTTGGGCTAGACACAGTGTGATCCAGCATTCATAGTAAAAACACCCCTTGGCAGTTGACAAGAGTGGTGTCAAGCAACCTTTGACATTGAAACATGTAAAAAGATATTATCACAGATGAGTTTCTGGAAACAAGTTAAATGAAGAAAGATGGGTAGAGAAACAAAGACTTAAGAAAATAAATTCAGAACATATGACTGTTGTGTATCAATACGTAAGGAGTACTTTTAACAATTACTTTTATAGCTAATGTAACGACTCCTGATCCAGGCACTGCAATTTAGTTGAGAGTTACTGCCTTCACTAAGGGTCTTGTTGTTATGACTCTTTCTCTAACTTTTCCTTATGTAAAGCAACACAAAGGGGCTATTGATATAAAAAAGGGGCTTAGCAATATTGAGGATGAACAAAAGGAAAGTATCTTAAAGGAATGTATTTATCTTGGAAATTGATAGAGCAGGGAGAGATTAGTGTGACAGACCTTGGCTAAACAATTGTGATAGAATGCTTACACACTGCAGGCTCCTATTGGCAGTGTGATGATATCGAGTGCATACATTGGCTTTCTAGTGATGAAGGCAAAATATTGCTCAGGAACATCGCAGGATTTTACTCAAAAGAAAAGCTCTTAGTTTCTCTTTTGTTACTGCAATGTCTTTCATTACCATGTGATATTTTACATCTCTCTGAGAAGTACTGTATATGGAGCCTCATTCTGATGTCACTTTTCAAAGGCATGGCCTCAACTAGCAAAACATGCAAGGTTTCAGTCTGAATTTTGTAGTCATGTTTTTGGAGTGAAATTTTACCTCACACTCTGACGCTGACAAATTTTAATGACAGTGTAAACAACTGACTGTATTTTACCTTCAGTTCACAACTATCAGACTCAGTGGCAAAGGTGTTTCCACTGAGCTATCAGCAATGCATCACAGTTACCTTATGCTAATACTCTTCTATCATGTACTTTTGCATGAAGCTGTTTACATTCTGTACATTCATTGCTTGAGAGATAAAGCATGAAATGTGCCCTACTGGCCCTTCAAGCAGCACCACCAGCAAACCCCGATTTAACCCTAGCCTAATTGCAGGACAATTTATAATGACCAATTAAGCTACTAACCAGTACATCAAGTTCAAGTTTAATTGTCATTCAACCATACAAACATACACATGAATATAGCCAAGTGAAACAGTGTTACTCTGGGACCAAGGTTCAAACACAATATCCAACAGGAACACACAGCACAAGACAAATATAATGCATGAAAGATAGTAAGCACGTTTTAGATATCAGTAAAATCCAGTTCACAACAAAATATATAGTCCAAGACCCTGAGTCCATGAATGTTGAATCAGTCTGCAGTCGAACACAATACAGCTTGTCTTCTGCTGAGTGAACACTAGGGGCAGCACCGATTCTAGCTTAGACGCCACGCCACACCGACTCTGATGGAGTACACTGACTCTGATCCCTCTCTCCTAGGCTGCAATAAACAGGCAACACCGCAGCTTGAGGCCTAATCCTCACTACAACTTTGGCCACACAGCTCCCCCACTGTCTGTTCCTGCCATCCACTAATCAGTGAATGATACTCACAGCATTCCACGTTAACAATGTCCAACAGGGTCCTGTGATTACAAGAAAAGTAATTAAGATGATCGTTCATTGTTAGACTGCACAGAGCCTTGGCACACTGACTCCTGCGATGTCTCTCTGATACAGGCAGCAGCATAACCTGCACCAAGTCCAGCCCCTTCAGTTTCCCTGCCAATGAGTAACTCGGTGATGCGGTAGTCCTGCAGTAATTTAAGTTCTTAATGTCCAGCAGGGTCTTGCGATCTTAAAAAATACATTTAATAAAGACAATAACACCTCTGGTTGACCACATAGAAGCTGCTGCGATCAAATGGGTTACCATCTTATCAGAATCTTTGTCTTCTTTGGAATGCAGGGAGGCAAAGGACATAGAGCATAAAACAAGACAGCCTAGGAACAGGCCTTTCAGTTCACAATGTTGTGCCAAAGCAGCCGAAAAGCACCCTAACACTAACATCTCCTACCTACACAATGTCCACATCCCTCCACCTTCCTCACATTTATGTGCCTAACCGAATGCCTCTTAAAAATCTCAAATGTATTTGCCTCTACCACCATACAGACAATGCATTCCAGGCATCCACCACCCTCTGAGTAAAAAACTTACATCTCACATCCCCTTTGAACCTATCTGGTCAAGATGGTGCCTGTGTACAACACTCCCATGGTCAACATCTTCTGGATAGGCAATGAAACTGTATATTTCACTTCTTTTATGTCTTATACATCTTAAATGTGATTCAGCAACTGTTGGAGCCTATGATTTGTAGCTTGGAGCCTGTGATTTGTAGCTTGGAGATCGTTTGGGTGTTCCGGCGCTCTGCAGTCTTTGAGAGGATTGCTGGAGGAACAGGCAGCGTGCACAAACCTCGTGGTAAAAAGGCTGTGGGACGGGATGCAAGCCAAAGTTCAACTACATTTTGCTAAATAATGCTTCCATTGTTCGCTGATTAAAGCAATGAGGGAGATTGAAACATTGAGGCGAATGCGAAAGGTGAGCGCCGGCTTCTTGCCTTTTGGTCACTGGTGGGATCGCTCTGCTACAGTGAGAGGAGACTGCATTTTGATCGCTGGTGGGATTGCTCTGCTATGGTGAGGGGAGACCTCATTTTGATTGCTGGTGGGATCGTTCTGCTACGGTGAGGGAGGACTGCATTTTGATCGCTGGTGGGATCGCTCTGTTGACAGAGAGGAAAGACTGCCTTTTGATCACCGGTAGGGACAATCTGCTGCCAGAGAGGGGAAAGGTTGCCTGGAGAATGTTACCCAGATTTTTGCATTTTTGGATATGGACTTGGAGTATGGAATTTATTCAGTTTTATAGCTTTTCATATTCTGTGTTTTTGCCAGATCTTTTTTTTTGTGTGCTGACAATGGGAATTTGGGGGTCGATGTTCCTGTTATATTTTTGTTCTTTTTTTGTGTGGCGAGGGGGGATTTAGGGGTTGATGAATGTGCTGTCATTCTTTTCTTTCTTAGGTTTGTGACTACCTGGAGAAGAAAAATTTCAGTTGTATACTTCGATAATAAATGAACCTTTGAAACTTTGAACCCCTCTCACCTTCAATGCATGCCCTCTAGTATCAGACATTTCAAACCTGGGAAACAAATACTCCCTGTCTACTCTATCTATGCCTCTCATGATCCTGTAAAGCTCTATCAGTTCTCCCTTCAGTCTCTGCCGCTCCAGAGAAAACAGCCCAAGTTTATTCAGCCTGCTGTGATAGCACATGCCCTCTAAACTAGGAAATATACTGATAAACCTGTTCTGCACCCTCTCCTGTATATGCATCACAAACAACATATGTCCCAGCACAGATTCATGCAGAACTCCACTAATTACAGACTTTCAGATCAAATAAGTCCCTTCAGCCACAACCCTCTGTCTTCCATGCGCAAACCAGTTCTCAATCCAAACAGCCAACTCATTGCCGACCCCATGCCTCCTAATCTTGTGGATTAACCTCCCATGAAGAACTTTGTCACATGCCTTACTAAAATCCATATAGACAATATCCACTGCTATACCTTTACAAACCTCTCTTGTCATCTTGTCAAAAAACTTTATCAAATTGGTAAGACTCAACTGCCTCTGTCACGGTCCCAACCCGTTAATTCCTCATAGTCTCCTAATTCTCTTTTCCCTGTGTTCTCCTGGGTTCCTTGATTGCGGCACCTGATTCTCATCTGAACAAGCAGCATTAAAACCCTGGCTTTGCATCCACTCATCGCCAGATCGTTGTTTCAGCCAGTGTGGTAATTCACATTCCCGGCGCTTAGGATCGTGTATTCTAAGTTTTTCTTCAGTACTGAGGTTTGCCTGTGTAACTCTGTCTCTCCGTGTCAAGATAAGGATTGCCTGCCGCCTGCCCTTCCTCCCGCTTGCCATTCAACTCCAGCAACGTTCCGTGTCAAGATATGTGTTGCCTGCCGCCTGCCTTGCTGTTTCATCCTCCTGCTTGCCGTTCAGCTCCAGCCACACACCCGCCCTCGTCTACATCCTAACTCTATCTCCGTGCCTGTGTCCTGCATTTGGGTTCACCCGTTCACTCCAACAGCCCCTTACAAAGCTACTTTGTGTCATGGTCCCCTCTGGCAATTCCCCACCTTGCTATTACCTCAGTAGTTGGGCCTCAATCCCCTCGTCTAATTTCCAAGCATTCCCAGTTCCACTAATTACACACACCCGCCTTCTATCAGTGAATGCAGGATAAAAACCCTGTAATCACAACAAGGAGCTGCCAGTTTGTTGGTCGACTCTTGTATGAGTAACCTCATTTCATGGTTCTTTAGGGCTGTCAGTTCAGGTTCTGCATTGTTTTCCTGGATTCTCTATGTGAACCTTGCCCTGTGTCAAGACTCTCCTGAATACCTATTCCATGCTCGTGACTGTGCTAATACCTCTCGATCCTGCCTCGGTGCCTGTGTCCAGCACTTAGGTTCCCCCCATAGCCAAGTCTTTGCAACATGTTGGCTCTCTTTAATTAGGCCATGGGCTTCCAAATGCTCATATATCCTAGCCTTATGAATTTTCTCCAGCAATTTTCGTATAACATTTGTGATTCTCACTGGTCTATAGTTGCCGAGATTTTCTCTTGTTCCCTTCTTAAATAGAGGTACGTCTTTATCCACTCACCATTCTTCCGAGACCTTGCCTGTGCCTAGAGAGACAACGAAGATGCTAGTCAAGGCCACAGCAATCTTGTTACTTGTCTCCTTCAACAAACTGGGGAATATCCCATCAGGCCCTGGGGACTTATCCACCTTAATACTCTTTAAGAGACCCAACACGTCCTTCTTCTTGATCTCTAAACACCTAACATATTTTATACACACAGCACTGATCTCCTGGTTCTCTGTATCATTTTCTTTGGTAAAGACTTAAGGAAAGTACTCATTAAGCACCTCACTCACATTCTTTGCTTCCAAGCAAATGTTCCTCCCATATCATTGAGTGGTCCTACCCTCTCCCTAATATAGAAAACCATAGAAACCATAGAAAAACTACAGCACAGAAACAGGCCTTTTGGCCCTTCTTGGCTGTGCTGAACCATTTTCTGCCTAGTCCCACTGATCTGCACATGGACCATATCCCTCCATACACCTCCCTAAGAAAACAATATCCTCTTGCTTTTGATGTATGTATAGAATGCCTTGGGATTTACCTTAATCCACCTTGCCAAAGATTTTTCATGTCCCCTCCTGGCTTTCCTAATTACGTTCTTTAGTTCTTTCCTTGACTCTTAATACTCCTCATGTCTTCTGTTTAATCCGATCTTCCCAAGTTTTACACATTTTTCCTTTTTTATTGTGACTAAATTCGTCGCCTCTCCAGATATCCAAGGTTTTCTTGTCTCTCCATCCCTGTCCTTCTCTCACACAGGAACATACCTTTCCTGTACTGTGCTTAATTGATCTTTAGACACTCTGCACGTGTCCGATGCCAGAAAAAAAGTCTTCTCAATTTACTCTTCTTAGTTCCTGCCTAATGCCCTAATAACTTGCCCTACTCCAACTTAAAACTCTCCTGCTGTTACAACCATGGATTCGGCAGCGCAGTGGATATGGCAATTGCGCTTGTGAATATGCGTGTGTCAGCTAATTATTATTTAATTTTGATAGTATTTAATTCCATACTTGTCGTCGCAGTGCTTGGTGAGACTTGGACAGAGCATAGCAATGCTTCTCTGCCTGTTTGCTTTCACCCTTCCCTGAGAAATTGGACTTTTGATTCAACTGACTGTGAAGACTAGCGGTATTTGTTTAATGTTTAGATTTTCTTTTCAGCCATAGTGTAGGCTTCATTAATGGCCCTCCTTGGCCAAGGGTTTATTGTTTTATTTTCCCTTTAACACCATTTGCATTAAAGATTGTGAACTATCGACCTGCTTCAGTGTCTCTCACTCCGCACTTGGGCCATATCTGAACCTGGTAACACCTGCAAGGACAATACCTATCCTTACTGATACTATCCTGAAAGTTGTGCTCACTGTTCCCTATCTGTTCACCCACTGAAAGGTCAATCACCTGGCCAGCCTCATTACCCAACACCAGGTCCAGTGCAGCCCCTCTTCTTGTTTGTCTGTCCACGTATTGTTTAAAAAACCCTCCTGGATACGCTTAACAAACCCTGCGCCATCTAAATCCCTTGTACTAAGAAGGTCGCAGTTCATATTAGGGAAGTTGAAATCCCCCATGATAACAACTCTACTATTTTTACACATTTCCTTAATCTCATTACAAACCTGTTTCTCAATGTCCCAGCAACCCACAGAAAATACTGGTGGAACTCAGCAGGCCAGGCAGCATCTATAGGAAGAGGTACAGTCGACATTTCAGGCCAAGGACCTTCGTCAGGACTAACTGAAAGAAGAGATATCAGTTAGTCCTGACGAAGGATCTCGGCCCGAAACATCGACTGTACCTCTTCCTATAGATGCTGCCTGGCCTGCTGCGTTCACCAGCATTCTGTGTGTGTTGCTTGAATTTCCAGCATCTGCAGATTTCCTCATGTTTGCGTTCTCAATGTCCCAGTGGCTACTGGAAGGTTGGTAGTGCAATCCCATCAGTGTGATTGCACCCTTGCTATTCCTAAACTGTACCCAAGTGAACTCAGAGTCTGACCCCTCCATTATGTTTGCTGGAGAGCAGCTGTGATGTTGTCCCTGATTAGTAGTGCAACTCCTTCTCCCCTACTTCCACCACACTTTCTACCTCCTTCTCGAAAACTTCAAAACCTTGGTACATTAATCACCCATTCCTGTCCCTTTCTCAACCAAGTTTCTGTAATGGCCACATCATAGTTTCTCTACTGGTCTATGCTCTAACTTCATCATCTTTACCTATAATACTCCTAGAAATAAAATATACAAACTTCAAACTATCCAACCCATCATACCTGTTATTTCAATTCTGCTTTTCGATACTTGCCCTGACAAGGAAAACAGAGACACCTCCTTCTCCCTGATTAGGGAGAGAGCGAGCCTGTGGTAGGTTGCATACCAGGTGAAAAGCGAAGTCTTTGGGGTAACTGCAAGTCTGTGTCTTTGTTATTGCTTTGCTCATGCTTGAGAGCTTGGTGGTGGGTGCCGTTGTTTTTTTTTGCCGGTGGGAGGAAGGGGTATGGTGCTCGCTGCCACTTACGGGCTGGAGGGAGGGGAGCAGGGAGGGACTTTGGGGTTCTAACATTTAACTGTCACTCATTCTTTGGGGCACTTCTCTGTTTTCGTGGATGGTTGCGAAGAAAAAGCATTTCAGGATGTATATTGTATACATTTCTCTGATATTAACTTGAACCATTGAACCTTTGAATATCTACCTTCTTCTCCGATCCTTCACTTCCTGACTTGGTGCTTAGGCTCCCAGCCCCCTGCACAACTAATTTAAACTCTCCCAAGTCTCTTTAGCAAAACTCCCGGCCAGGATATTGGTTCCCTTCCAGTTCAGATACAACTCATCCCTCTTGTATGGGTCACCCTTCCCCAATAAATTTTCAGTGATCCAAGAACTTGAAACCCTGTCCTCTGCACCATCTCCTCAGCCACACATTCTGCCGTGCTATCACGCCATTCCTACCTGCACTAGACCACGGCACAGGGAGTAATCACAAAATTACTACCTTGGAGCTCATTCTCTGCAGCCTCTTTTCCTAACTCTATATACATATTGCATAGGATCTCTTCCCCTTTTCTTCCTCACTCACCTGGAGAAGAGGGATGCATACGTTAGAATGTTGTTCACGGACTACAGTCCAGCATTCAACACCATAATTCCCTCTAGACTTGACAGGAATCTCAGAAACTTCAGCCTGCACCCAACATTGTGCAGCTGGATCCTAGATTTCCTATCGGATACCGACAGGTGGTAAGGATGGGCTTCCTCACCTCCTCCCCTCTGACCCTCAACACAGGTGTCCCCAAGGGTTGTGTTCTGCGTCCCCTTCTCCATTCCTCTTACACCCACGATTGTGCTACCACACACAGCTCCAATCTGCTGATGAAATTCGCAGGTGACACAACTTTGATCGGCCTTATTCCTAGTGGTAATGAGACAGCCTACAGAGGAGAGGTTGGCACCCTGACACGGTGGTGCCAGCATAACAACCTCTCTCTCAATGTCCAAAAAACAAGAGTGCTGATTGTGGATTACAGGAGGAACAGAGACAGGCTCAGCACGATCAACATCAATGAGTCTGCAGTTGAGAGGGTGAGTAGTTTCAATTTCCTCGGTATACACTTTACTGATGAATTCATCTGGACTGTACACACTGGCCTTGTGGCAAAAAGAGCACAACAGCGTCTCTTCCACCACAGGCAACTGAAGAAGTTCAGCATGGGCCCCCAAATCCTCAAGAACTTCTACAGGGGCACCACTGAGAGCATCCTGACTGGCTGTATCACCACCTGGTATGGGAACTGTACCAACCATGATGGCTGGGCACTGCAGAGAGTTGCACAGATAGACCAGCGCATCTGTGATGCAAACTTCCCTCCACTGAGGACATTTACAGCAGCAGGTGCAGAAAGAAGGTATGGAAGATCATCAGGGACACCAGTCACCACAACCATAAACTGTTCCAGCTGCTTCTGTCTGGCAAACGCTACCACAGCATTAAAGCCAGGACCAACAGGCTGTGGGACAGCTTCTTTCTACAAACCATTAGACTTTTAAATTCACATGTCTGTACATTGCAATGGAGTCATAACATAAAGATTTTTATTCCATCGTGTTGTGGGATAGATGTTAGATTTAAATAAATCTAGTTCTAATTCTAAATAAACTCTATGTCATTGATGCCAATATGCACCATGACCTTTGGTTGTACACACTCACCCCTGAGAATAAAAGACCATAAGACCATGACCATAAGACATAGGAGCAGAATTAAGCCATTCAGCCCATTGAGTCTGCTTCACCATTCCAACATGGCTGATCCCGGATCCCACTCAACCCCATACATCTGCCTACTCACCATATCCTTAGGTGCCTTGACTGATCAGGAAACGATCAACTTCCATCTTAAGTATACCCATGAACTTGGCCTCCATCACAGTCTGTGGCAGAGCATTCCACAGATTAACTACTCTCTGGCTAAAATATTCCTCCTTAACTGTTCAAAAGGGTCGCCCCTCAACTTTGTGGCTGTGTCTTCTAGTTGAGGATACTCCCACCATAGGAAACATCCTCTCCACATCCACCCTATCAAGTCCTTTCAACATTCAGTAGGTTTCAATGAGATCAACACACATTTGTCTATCCTGCAGCCACTCTGATTTATCCTGGACCCTAGCACCCATGACACAACACATCATCCTGGTGTCTCTTTTGCAGCCACAGAATCTTCTTTCTATCCCCCTAGCTATTAATTCCCCTATAACTACAGCTCCCCCTGACTTGACCCTTCCCTGTTGAGCCTCAGAGCCGTGCACAATGCCACCAGCCTGGCTGCTACTGCCAGGCTCCGATGGGTCATCCCACCCCTCCCAGCAGCGTCCAAAGTTGAATACTTGTTGCTGAGGGGATTGGCCACAAGAGAACACTGCACTGACTTCTTAATCCCTTTACCTCTTCTGGTGGTCACCCATCCACTGTCCGAAGCCTGCACTCTGAAGCACCTGGATGAAATACATGCATTCAATGTGGAGAACATACAAACTCATCCAGAGAACATTGGGATTGAACTCTGAACTGAGACGCCCTAAGCTGTAATAGCATTGTACTAACGGTTACACTAACGTAGAGCTCCATTCTGTGATTAGTTTCTGGGAAACATAATTTTCTCATTCCCTTAATTTGTGCCCTTTATCCAAGTTCTCAAGTTCCTCCACTGTAATAGCAATAAGGTAATTTATGTTGGGAATAAGCAGTTAGAAACAACTATAGCATTGCTCTGGGCCGCAATAACAATTCCATATAATTGAAAAGGATGCTCAAGAGATTGGAATAAAATGTTCAGGCAACCTTCCTATATCTGACCTGTAGTATTCTCCATCTGGATACAGATGGATAAATGGAGAAATAAAAGCTATTAACGTGAAAGTACAGCATGATAAATTGTCAAAGAACCTTGGGTTTTTCTGTGCTGTATCTGAAGCAGTAACTCCTGAATGATGAAGGGCAGTTTATAATATATTAAAAGAATCAGTGAATTATTATTTTGAGTCCAAGGATGTATTTAAGATGAAAATTAGTGTCATAGAATCATAGAACACCAGAACATTGAAACAGGCCCTTTGGGTCATCCAGACCCTGTCAAACTGTTAATCTATCTAGTCCCTTCAACCATAGCCCGAGAAACATCGCCCATCCATGTATTTAAACAAACTTCTCTGAAATGTTGTAAATGAAACAACATTGACCACTTCCAATTTGCATCAATTAAACCTAGCTCCAGCCCATCATCGAGGGACAGAGAGATCACTCTCATCTTCTGATCCACCTGAGTACTCTAGCTCCTTAACTTTTTTCCTAAATACTTCATTCTATCCCAGGCTTCCTGTTTCAACTTTGCCTTGTGGTCCCATTTACCTACCACCCGCAGAATGAATTTTAATCAGAATCATGTTTATTATCAGTGACATATGTTATGAAATGTGTTGTTTTGTGGCAACAGTACAATGCAATACAGAAAAATTATCCAACCTGATGGCATGAACATTGATTTCTCTAAGTTTCGCTAATGCCCCTCTTCCCCTTCTTATCCCATCCCCTATTTTATTTATTTATTCATTTATTATTCCCCCCTTTTTTTCTCTCTCTCTTTCCCTCTCACAATCACTCTTTGCCTGCTCTCCATCTTCCTCTGGTGCTCCCTTCCCCTTTTCTTTCTCCCATGTCTCCAGCTTTGTTTCCCTTTAGCCAATCAACTTCCCAGCTCTTAGCTCTATCCCTCCCCCACCTGTCTTCTCCTATCATTTCGGATCTCCCCCTCCCACTTTCAAATCTCTTACTGTCTCTTCTTTCAGTTAGTCCTGACGAAGGGTCTCAGCCCGAAACGTTGACTGCACCTCTTCCTAGAGATGCTGCCTGGCCTGTTGTGTTCGACCAGCATTTTGTGTGTGTTGCTTGAATTTGATCTGCAGATTTTCTTGTGTTTGCGACAGAAAAAAATATTGTAAGTTGCAGTAAAAATAATCTAAATAAATAGTGTAAAAGAGGAATATGAGGTAGTGTTCATGGGTTCATGGACCATTCTGATGGGGAAGGGGAAGAAGCTGTTCCTAAACCATTGAGTGTGCATCTCTAGGCTCCTGAACCTCCTCCCTGATGGTGGTAATAAGAGGACATGTCCTGGATAATGACGGTCCTTAATGATGATGGTGCCTTTTCAAAGCAGCACGTTTTGAAGATGTCCTTAATGCTGAGGAGTGTTTTGCCCATGACAGAACTTGCTGAGTCTCCAACTCCCTGTGGTCTCTTTTGATCCTATGATTTGAGGCTTCCATACCAGGCAATGATGCAAGGTGTCAGAATGCTGACCACAGTATAAGTGTAGAAATTTGCTAGTGTCTTTGGTGACATAACAAAAGTCGTCAAACTCCTATGAAGTACATCCACTGGCATGCATTCTTTGTGATTGCATTAATATGTTGGGCCCTGGGTATTTCCTCTGAGATGCTGATCCCCAGAAACGTGAATCGGCGCCAAGTAACTCTCCACTTTTATCACCCCTCCATAATCTGGTTGAACTTTTCTCTTTCCTTATCAGGTTCCAGAATCTGCATTCCTTTAGCTTCTCCACTTATTACCTTCCTTCATCTGCCTATCGTCCCCCTCCTTATCTGTTACCACCTATTGCCTACAGTTCCTGCCCCACCTTTCCCCTTCAACTCCTTCTACTGCCCATCTCCCCACCACATTCTCAGTCCTGATTGCAAGGTGTCAACCTAAAATGTTGACTGCCCATTTCCCTGCATGGATACTGCGTGATGTGCAGAGCTCCTCCCACAGTTTGAGTTTTTGCTCCAGTGTCCAAAATTTGCAACCTCTTGTGTTTCCATTTAAAATGTGTTGTTATCTCTAACACCTCTGCTTTCCTGTTCCACTCATGTCCAGACACCTCCCACGGGAGGCAGACAAGTGGGTCACCGTTAGGAGGGGGAAGGGGAAGAGTCAGGTAATAGGGAGTACCCCAGTGGCTGTGCCCCTTAACAACAGGTACTCCTGTTTGAGTACTGTTGGGGGGGACAGCTTACCCGGGGGAAGTGACAGCGGCCGTGCCTCCGGCACAGAGTCTGGCCCTGTAGCTCAGAAGGGTAGGGCAAGGAAGAGGAGGGCAGTTGTGATAGGGGACTCGATAGTAAGGGGGTCAGATAGGCGATTCTGTGGACGCAGTCCAGAGACCCAGATGGTAGTTTGCCTCCCTGGTGCCAGGGTCCAGGATATTTCTGATCGTGTCCAAAATATCCTGAAGTGGGAGGGTGAGGAGCCAGAGGTCGTGGTACATATTGGTACCAATGCCATTGGTAGGAAAAGGGATGAGGTCCTGAAAGGAGAATATAGGGAGCTAGGAAGGGAGTTGAGAAAAAGGACCTCAAAGGTAGTAATCTCGGGATTACTGCCTGTGCCACGCGACAGTGAGAGTAGGAATGCGATGAGGTGGAGGATAAATGCGTGGCTGAGGGATTAGAGCAGGGGGCAGGGATTCAAGTTTTTGGATCATTGGGACCTCTTTTGGCGCAGGCGTGACCTGTACAAAAAGGACGGGTTACACTTGAATCCTAGGGGGACCAATATCCTGGCAGGGAGATTAGCGAGGGCTACTGAGGTGACTTTAAACTAGAATGGTTGGGGGGTGGGAATCAAATTAAAGAGGCTAGGCGAGAGGAGGTTAGTTCACAACAGGGGGATGGGATCCAGTGCAGAGAGACAGAGGGGTGTAAAGTGAGGGTAGAAGCAAAAAGTACAAAGGAGAAAAGTAAAAGTGGCAGGCCGACAAATCCAGGGCAAGCATTAAAAAGGGCCACTTTTCAACATAATTGTATAAGGGCTAAGAGGTTGTAAAAGAGCGCCTGAAGGCTTTGTGTGTCAATGCAAGGAGCATTCGTAATAAGGTGGATGAATTGAAAGTGCAGATTGTTATTAATGATTATGATATAGTTGGGATCACAGAGACATGGCTCCAGGGTGACCAAGGATGGGAGCTCAACGTTCAGGGATATTCAATATTCAGGAGGGATAGACATGAAGGAAGGGGAGGTGGGGTGGCGTTGCTGGTTAAAGAAGAGATTAACGCAATAGAAAGGAAGGACATAAGCCGGGAAGATGTGGAATCGATATGGGTAGAGCTGCGTAACACTAAGGGGGAGAAGACGCTGGTGGGAGTTGTGTACAGGCCACCTAACTGTAGTAGTGAGGTCGGAGATGGTATTAAACAGGAAATTAGAAATGTGTGCAATAAAGGAACAGCAGTTATAATGGGTGACTTCAATCTACATGTAGATTGGGTGAACCAAATTGGTAAAGGTGCTGAGGAAGAGGATTTCTTGGAATGTATGAGGGATGGTTTTTTGAACCAACATGTCGAGTAACCAACTAGAGAGCGGGCTATTCTGGACTGGGTTTTGAGCAATGAGGAAGGGTTAATTAGCAATCTTGTCGTGAGAGGCCCCTTGGGTAAGAGTGACCATAATATGGTGGAATTCTTCATTAAGATGGAGAGTGACATAGTTAATTCAGAAACAAAGGTTCTGAACTTAAAGAGGGGTAACTTTGAAGGTATGAGACGTGAATTAGCTAAGATAGACTGGCAAATGACTCTTAAAGGATTGACGGTGGATATGCAATGGCAAGCATTTAAAGGTTGCATGGATGAACTACAACAATTGTTCATCCCAGTTTGGCAAAAGAATAAATCAAGGAAGGTAGTGCACCCGTGGCTGACAAGGGAAATTAGGGATAGTATCAATTCCAAAGAAGAAGCATACAAATTAGCCAGAGAAAGTGGCTCACCTGAGGTCTGGGAGAAATTCAGAGTTCAGCAGAGGAGGACAAAGGGCTTAATTAGGAAGGGGAAAAAAGATTATGAGAGAAAACTGGCATGGAACATAAAAACTGACTGTAAAAGCTTTTATAGATATGTAAAAAGGAAAAGACTGGTAAAGACAAATGTAGGTCTCCTACAGACAGAAACAGGTGAATTGATTATGGGGAGCAAGGACATGTCAGACCAATTGAATAATTACTTTGGTTCTGTCTTCACTAAGGAGGACATAAATAATCTTCCAGAAATAGTAGGGGACAGAGGGTCCAGTGAGATGGAGGAACTGAGTGAAATACATGTTAGTAGGGAAGTGGTGTTAGGTAAATTGAAGGGATTGAAGGCAGATAAGTCCCCAGGGCCAGATGGTCTGCATCCTAGAGTGCTTAAGGAAGTAGCCCAAGAAATAGTGGATGCATTAGTGATAATTTTTCAAAACTCGTTAGATTCTGGACTAGTTCCTGAGGATTGGAGGGTGGCTAATGTAACCCCACTTTTAAAAAAAGGAGGGAGAGAGAAACCGGGGAATTATAGACCGGTTAGCCTAACGTCGGAGGTGGGGAAACTGCTGGAGTCAGTTATCAAAGAATTGATAACAGCACATTTGGAAAGCAGTGAAATCATTGGACAAAGTCAGCATGGATTTGTGAAAGGAAAATCATGTCTGACGAATCTCATAGAATTTTTTGAGGATGTAACTAGTAGGGTGGATAGGGGAGAGTGGATGTTGTATATTTGGATTTTCAAAAGGCTTTTGACAAGGTCCCACACAGGAGATTAGTGTGCAAACTTAAAGCACACGGTATTGGGGGTAAGGTATTGATGTGGATGGAGAATTGGTTAGCAGACAGGAAGCAAAGAGTGGGAATAAACGGGACCTTTTCAGAATGGCAGGCGGTGACTAGTGGGGTACCGCAAGGCTCAGTGCTGGGACCCCAGTTGTTTACAATATATATTAATGACTTGGATGAGGGAATTAAATGCAGCATCTCCAAGTTTGTGGATGACACGAAGCTGGGTGGCAGTGTTAGCTGTGAGGAGGATGCTAAGAGGATGCAGGGTGACTTGGATAGGTTGGGTGAGTGGGCAAATTCATGGCAGATGCAATTTAATGTGGATAAATGTGAAGTTATCCACTTTGGTGGCAAAAATAGGAAAACAGATTATTATCTGAATGGTGGCCGATTAGGAAAAGGGGAGGTGCAACGAGACCTGGGTGTCATTATACACCAGTCATTGAAAGTGGGCATGCAGGTACAGCAGGTGGTGAAAAAGGCGAATGGTATGCTGGCATTTATAGCGAGAGGATTTGAGTACAGGAGCAGGGAGGTACTACTGCAGTTGTACAAGGCCTTGGTGAGACCACACCTGGAGTATTGTGTGCAGTTTTGGTCCCCTAATCTGAGGAAAGACATCCTTGCCATAGAGGGAGTACAAAGAAGGTTCACCAGATTGATTCCTGGGATGGCAGGACTTTCATATGAAGAAAGACTGGATGAACTGGGCTTGTACTCATTGGAATTTAGAAGATTGAGGGGGGATCTGATTGAAATGTATAAAATCCTAAAGGGATTGGACAGGCTAGATGCAGGAAGATTGTTTCTGATGTTGGGGAAGTCCAGAACAAGGGGTCACAGTTTGAGGATAAAGGGGAAGCCTTTTAGGACCGAGATTAGGAAAAACTTCTTCACACAGAGAGTGGTGAATCTGTGGAATTCTCTGCCTCAGGAAACAGTTGAGGCCAGTTCATTGGCTATATTTAAGAGGGAGTTAGATATGGCCTTTGTGGCTACGGGGATCAGGGGGTATGGAGGGAAGGCTGGGGCGGGGTTCTGAGTTGGATGATCAGCCATGATCATAATAAATGGCGGTGCAGGTTCGAAGGGCCAAATGGCCTACTCCTGCACCTATTTTCTATGTTTCTATGTTTCTACAACTATCCATTCTCCCATCCTTCCCATTGCGGAATACTGACATAGTGTATTCATTTGGGACACCACGCATAACTACTGGCGCCAAACAAATGCTACCCTTATAGACTCTCCTCAATACCCTCGTGCTTCTAATATATTTACTAAAGGTTTTGGAGTTTCCTTTGATTCTGTTAGCAAGGGCTGTTTCATATCCCTTTTTTGGCTTTCTAAGTGTTTTCAGAGGCCCTCCACTGGTCGGGATTAAGCATGGATGTTGTGTCCTAGCTGTCTATGTGGTCGGTTCAACATTGCCAACCGATTTGTAAGCCAGGGCATGTTTTCTTAAAATCTCTCCTATATTCTCTGCAAACCTCAAGGACTCATTTGATAACCATTTCCCATAACTGCCACATGCTTCCTTCTTTTTCCTGATCAAGCCCTCAGATTCCATTGTTGAGCAATAATCCTTAACCCTAATCTTTTTTCTCCTTATCCTTACACTTCAATGCCAGAATATTGGTTTAATCAGCTTATTATCATAGTGAATACAAGAAAGATTCACTAGATTGAACTGAACTGACCTGTATTGAATATCCCTGGACTCTTTCGATGACTCTGTTTTTCACTTAGTTTTTTTTTGCCGTTTGCAAGATTTGTTTTTTTTTTCTGCATGTTGGGGGTTTGATGTTTTTCTTTGAATGGGTTCCATGTTTCTTCTTTATTTCATGAATTTCTGTGGGAAGACAAATCTCAGGGTTGTATACAGCATACATTCTTTGATAATAAATGTACTTTGAATCTTTGACTGAGGGAAATTTTTTCCAAACCTTATTTAAATTGGTAGGGCTGATAGCCAAGCAAGCTAGGAAAATAAAAAGTTACAGCAGCCTCTTATTTGGGATAACTTTTAAAGAGCAGAAACTCATTGATAAAATTGCTGGGATTCCCTTCATTTATTTGGGACCCTATGCCTCTTAATTGGGGCAGGAGGCTGTTGCTGAACAGTTTTTAACTAGCATCAGTCAAGAGCACATGTGTGACCATTTGATGCAACACCTTGCTCAATGAACAGTTTTTAAGCAGCATCAGTTGCATGTGTTTCTGTTCAAAAAGCAATAATATTTTGTCACTGATAGCTGGCAAGAAATAAGTAGTAAGACATTCAAAATTATTTCACTCACTAGTTTCAAGCATTCAGACTTGGCAATAGCAGAAATGTCCAGGAGTCCAAATGAAATTATTTCACTTCTTAAATGAATTAGGAACTGTGAAGAATTTGAAAGTATCGACAGTCATCTTGAATGTTACAATGAAAATGAAGATTTGGAGGATGTAACCACCAAAAGCATTGTATGAAGGCAGTCATTATCTGCTTTAGGTGCCTGTGCCGATTTTCTTCATTTACAGTCAATCAAAAGAACAAAGCAGTGTAATCTGGATTAATTCCTCCATTGATAACCATTAGGAATTATTTCACAGTTTTATAGTATTGTAGTAGTATTGTTAGAGCTCTAATTTGTTCCGTATTTCATTTACATAATTTGTAATTCAATTAAGAGTTAATTTGTCTTCTTTATACCTCTATAACTATTTCCATGAAACTTCGGCTAATATATACAAATAAAAACAGCTGAATAGCACAGTGAAACTGGCATTTTGTATGATGAGAAAATGTTATAAATGTGGAACATTTTTGTTAAATTTTATTTATTACTGTTCTGCTGAAAAGCTAGATCTTGTATAACCCGTCTTTCAAATGTTTTCAGAAACAATTCCCAATATAATTCACCTCTTTGGTTGACATAATAACCTACTTAATGAATGTCTCAGAATTTTGCTTGGCCACAGAAAACATTTGTGGAAGCACATCTTAACAATGTAATGATCTGGAGGAAATACTGATAGGCACATGGAGCTTAGAAAAATGGAGGTCTATAGGTAAGCCTAGTAATTTCTAAGGTAGGACATGTTCAGCACAACTTTGTGGGCTGAAGGGCCTGTATTGTGCTGTAGGTTTTCTATGTTTCTATGTTTCCAGACTCAACAGCAAAAGACATCTAATCTTGACCAGCTGTGGAAATTACGAATCTGAACAGGACCTTTTTGTTTTGGTTTATTCTTTCACAGTATTTGGACAACCCAAGCCATGTAGACATGTATTGTCTATTTTGCCTTGTTCTTGATCTGATTTTACTGCTATAAATCAACCTCTTTAGTAAGGCTCATGTTAAGTGGGCCTAACAGTCTAAGTATAGCTGATTTGCTTACCTGACAACATTTTGGCAACTTAATAGTTGCATGGTTCAAAGTTCAAAGTTCAAAATATGCATATGTCATCATGTCCTACCTTGAGCTTTACTTTCTTGCAGCCATTTATGATAAAAAAGAAATACAGTAGAATTTTTGAAAAATTATACATAAACAAAGACTGACAACCAAACAATATGCAAAAGAAAACAAATTATGTTGATATAAAAACCAACACTGAGATCATGAGTTGTTGCAATTCCTTATGTTGTCTATAGGCTACAGAATCAGTTCAAAATAGTGCTGATGGAAGTTATTGACACTGGTTCAGCAGCCCGATGTTAGTAGGTAATAACTGTTCCTGAATCTGGTAGTGTGGATACTAAGACATCTGTAACTCTTGCCTGATGATAGTAGTAAGAAGAAGGCATGGCCTGCACGGTGGGGGTGGGAAGGCCTTTGATGATGGATGCTGCTTTCTTGTGGCAGTAGTCCATGTGCTCAATGGTGGGGTGGCCTTTGCCTATAATGGACTAGGCTGAATCCACCACTTTTGATAGGCTTTTTCCATTCATAGACTATAGAGTTACAATACCAGGGCATGGTGGAAGTAGTTAGGATACTCTGTATTCTGTATCTACAGAAGTTTTTCAAAGTTTTTGATGACATGCTGAATTTATGTCAACTTCCCAAAGTGTAGAGACTGGTTATCGTTGGGATGACAGTTACATGCCGGTGCTACAGCATTTCCTCTAAAGTGCTCACACCAAGGAACTTAAAACTACTGACTCTCTTCAGTGCCGTTCCCCAAAAGAGAACTAGTTCATGGACCTCCCGCTTATTCCTCCTGTAGTCGATAATCAGCAATTTTGTTTTCCAGAATTTGAATGAGAATTTGTGTAGTACCACACTATCAGATTTCCAATCTCCCTCTGATATGCCAATTTGTCACCACCTTTGAGTTGCCCAACAACAGTGGTATCATCAGCAAATTTAAATACGGTGTTGTAACTGTTCTTAGCCACACAATTTTAAGTATAATATGAGTTGAGCAGGAGTCCTAGTTGTGGTGCTCCTGTGCTGATGGTGAGTATGGAGAAGGTGTTGTTGCCAATCTGTACTTTGCCATATTAAGACCAGACTTTCCCTTTCTTAAAAAAAATCACAGTTTTCATTATTTGTTTTATATTTCTCAGGTATTCAGATGGAATTCAAATTTAGGTATTTGAATTAAAGGACCAAAGTCCTGGCTGTTTACCCAATATCATAATTCCACCACCACTGTCACTATCACCACTTGATGCACAGTTGGATTGTACAGCAAATGACTGTGGCAATCTAAGCAAGCTATGCACAGCACAAAGTTCTGTTCTTAGAACAGCAACTTATTTTCAATCATTTAGCTGTTAAAACAACTTACACAACCCTGGAGACAGCTTATCCACTGATGTCTACTATGAGCCTACTGACTCTCACAGCTATCTGGACTATTCCTCTTCTCACCCTGTCTCTAGCAAAAACGCCATCCCCTTCTCGCAATTCCTCCGTCTCCGCCGCATCTGCTCTCAGGATGAGGCTTTTCATTCTAGGACGAGGGAGATGTCTGCATTTTTTAAAGAAAGGGGCTTCCCTTCCTCCACTATCAACTCTGCTCTTAAACGCATCTCCCCCATTTCACGTACATCTGCTCTCACTCCATCCTCCCACCACCCCACTAGGAATAGGGTTCCCCTGGTCCTCACCTACCACCCCACCAGCCTTCGGGTCCAACATATTATTCTCCGTAACTTCCGCCACCTCCAACGGGATCCCACCACTAAGCATATCTTTCCCTCCCCCCCTCTCTCTGCATTCCGTAGGGATCGCTCCCTACACAACTCCCTTGTCCATTCGTCCCCCCCATCCCTCCTCACTGATCTCCCTCCTGGCACTTATCCGTGTAAGCGGAACAAGTGCTACACATGCCCTTACACTTCCTCCCTTACCACCATTCAGGGGCCCAAACAGTCCTTCCAGGTGAGGCATCACTTCACCTGTGAGTCGACTGGGGTGATATACTGCGTCCGGTGCTCCCGATGTGGCCTTTTATATATTGGTGAGACCCGACGCAGACTGGGAGACCGCTTTGCTGAACATCTACGCTCTGTCCGCCAGAGAAAGCAGGATCTCCCAGTGGCCACACATTTTAATTCCACATCCCATTCCCATTCTGACATGTCTATCCACGGCCTCCTCTACTGTAAAGATGAAGCCACACTCAGGTTGGAGGAACAACACCTTATATTCCGTATGGGTAGCCTCCAACCTGATGGCATGAACATCGACTTCTCTAACTTCCGCTAAGGCCCCACCTCCCCCTCGTACCCCATCTGTTACTCTTTTTTATGCACACATTCTTTCTCTCACTCTCCTTTTTCTCCCTCTGTCCCTCTGAATATACCTCTTGCCCATCCTCTGGGTCACCCCCCACCCGTCTTTCTTCCCGGACCTCCTGTCCCATGATCCTCTCGTATCCCCTTCTGCCTATCACCTGTCCAGCTCTCGGCTCCATCCCTCCCCCTCCTGTCTTCTCCTATCATTTTGGATCTCCCCCTCCCCCTCCAGCTTTCAAATCCCTTACTCACTCTTCCTTCAGTTAGTCCTGACGAAGGGTCTCGGCCTGAAACGTCGACTGCGCCTCTTCCTATAGATGCTGCTTGGCCTGCTGCGTTCACCAGCAACTTTGATGTGTGTTGCTTGAATTTCCAGCATCTGCAGAATTCCTGTTGTTTACACAACCCTAATTGCTACGTCAATGTAGCAACAAAATAACCACTTTAAACACTTTGCACAGCAGTGAACTTTGTGTATTTTTTCATTTTTCTTTTCTTTTATAATTTGATATAACTTACAATTATATCAGATCTCCATTTAATTTCTGATCCTTAGGATTCTCCTGGGAGTGAAAAATTTCATTTTATTTTAAAGTACAAACAAACATACAAATACTAAGCAAACTAAACAGAGCTGAGAAATGATGCTTAAGAGGTGTAAAAGAGGTTTAAGAAAAAGAATGAAAATGTCACTCTATGCTCTTTACAGATAAGGCATTCCTTAGATAGAGATGAATTAGTTAATAAGCTGCATAATTTAAACAATTATGTCATGTGGGTAATGTGCTAATACTTAGCCAATGGAAAATGAACAAAACTGTTAGATTAGCTGCCATACCACTTTCCGCCAGTGAGCATGAAAAATACATGAGTTTGTTAAAAAGTACATATCTTATAAAAAACATTATTTATAAAAAAGACTGGTTTCAAACAATTATTTTATGTTTTTTTTCTTCTAAATGTCATGTATCTGATATTGTTACTACCTATGATGGTCCAGTGCATACCATGAACCAGTGTACCCATGCATATGTCAATAAACACAACTTTGAACCTGAAATATAATAATGACATTTTCTGGCAAAACTAGCTCTTTTCAAAAGCTTTGGTTAACCAAACTCAAAATAGATATGTAATCATTGGCCCAGATCACTGATAGGAAAGATGGATAATAAACTGTAATCTTGCCCAATGTACTTTATTAAGTGTCGGATATTTGCAGCAAATATGACAGTGACAATAAAGAGAGAAGTTAAATTAGCAGCTCAGCTGCAGCTCTTTTGCAGAAAACATTACAGTTCTGGAATAGTTTCCAGCATTTGAACCATTACCCTTTTTCTCAGATTCTGAGAAACTTGCTGAATGTTGATAGCAAATCCAGTTTAATTTCAGATTTATGGTAACTGAATTATTTTTCTCTTTTTATCTCCATGTTCTTAATTATACCAGTTGTAAACTCAGTTCCTAAATCTTTAACCACTGTGTTAACGTAATAAAAGGTTTGCATCTCAATGTGCTGTTACCTCCAAATGAAGATCTGTTAAATGCAAGTTCAGTTCTTGTCACAATCATTTCACTGGGTATATACCTCCTCAACAATTATCCTCCCAAATGCCTTTAATTTGTGATTAGCTACTCATTAATAGAAAATTTATAGAAAATTTACAAGGGTATTTTGGGAAACTTTCATAGAAACTATCATAATTCAATTTGGATAATATTAAATTGTGATTTGCCTTTTGATAATACAAACAATCCCTGGGTTACTTCATTTTCTCTAATCTACAATTTTTATTAGATATTTTAGGAAAACTGAGGGAGATCTCATTTGAATCCTATCAAATATTGAAAGGCCCAGAGAGAGTGGATGAGGAGAGGATGTTTCCTCTAGCGGAGGAGTCTAGGACCAATGTAACAGCCTCAGAATAGAGGGATGTCAATTTAGATCAGAGATGTGGAAGAATTTCTTTAGACAAAGGGTGGTGAATCTGTGGAATACATTCCCACAAACAGCTGTGGAGTTGTCATTGGGCATATTTAAAGTGGAGTTTGATAGTCTCTTGATTGGTCAAGACTTCAAAGGGTATGGGGAGAAGGCATGAGAATGAAGTATAAAAAGTCAGCCATAATGAAATAACAGAGCAGACTTAATGGGCTGAATGGCCTAATTCTGCTCCTGTGTCTTTTGGTCTTGTGGTCTTATTCCCTCAGGCTATTGCACTAATGAATACCATGCCACCACCAATGTCTTGACAATAAGATTGCAAGCTACTTATTGTTCACTGTTAACAACAGGAATTCTGCAGATGCTGGAAATTCAAGCAACACACATCAAAGTTGCTGGTGAACGCAGCAGGCCAGGCAGCATCTATAGGAAGAGGCGCAGTCGACGTTTCAGGCCGAGACCCTTCGTCAGGACTAACTGAAGGAAGAGTGAGTAAGGGATTTGAAAGCTGGAGGGGGAGGGGGAGATGCAAAATGATAGGAGAAGACAGGAGGGGGAGGGATGGAGCCGAGAGCTGGACAGGTGATAGGCAGAAGGGGATACGAGAGGATCATGGGACAGGAGGTCCGGGAAGAAAGACGGGGGGGGGGGTGACCCAGAGGATGGGCAAGAGGTATATTCAGAGGGACAGAGGGAGAAAAAGGAGAGTGAGAGAAAGAATGTGTGCATAAAAAAGAGTAACAGATGGGGTACGAGGGGGAGGTGGGGCCTAGCGGAAGTTAGAGAAGTCGATGTTCATGCCATCAGGTTGGAGGCTACCCAGACGGAATATAAGGTGTTGTTCCTCCAACCTGAGTGTGGCTTCATCTTTACAGTAGAGGAGGCCGTGGATAGACATGTCAGAATGGGAATGGGATGTGGAATTAAAATGTGTGGCCACTGGGAGATCCTGCTTTCTCTGGCGGACAGAGCGTAGATGTTCAGCAAAGCGATCTCCCAGTCTGCGTCGGGTCTCACCAATATATAAAAGGCCACATCGGGAGCACCGGACGCAGTATATCACCCCAGTCGACTCACAGGTGAAGTGACGCCTCACCTGGAAGGACTGTTTGGGGCCCTGAATGGTGGTAAGGGAGGAAGTGTAAGGGCATGTGTAGCACTTGTTCCGCTTACACGGATAAGTGCCAGGAGGGAGATCAGTGGGGAGGGATGGGGGGGACGAATGGACAAGGGAGTTGTGTAGGGAGCGATCCCTGCGGAATGCAGAGAGAGGGGGGGAGAGAAAGATATGCTTAGTGGTGGGATCCCGTTGGAGGTGGTGGAAGTTACGGAGAATAATATGTTGGACCCGGAGGCTGGTGGGGTGGTAGGTGAGGACCAGGGGAACCCTATTCCTAGTGGGGTGGTGGGAGGATGGAGTGAGAGCAGATGTACGTGAAATGGGGGAGATGCGTTTAAGAGCAGAGTTGATAGTGGAGGAAGGGAAGCCCCTTTCTTTAAAAAATGAAGACATCTCCCTCGTCCTAGAATGAAAAGCCTCATCCTGAGAGCAGATGCGGCGGTGACGGAGGAATTGCAAGAAGGGGATGGCGTTTTTGCAAGAGACAGGGTGAGAAGAGGAATAGTCCAGATAGCTGTGAGAGTCAGTAGGCTTATAGTAGACATCAGTGGATAAGCTGTCTCCAGAGACAGAGACAGAAAGATCTAGAAAGGGGAGGGAGGTGTCGGAAATGGACCAGGTAAACTTGAGGGCAGGGTGAAAGTTGGAGGCAAAGTTAATAAAGTCAACGAGTTCTGCATGCGTGCAGGAAGCAGCACCAATGCAGTCGTCGATGTAGCGAAGGAAAAGTGGGGGACAGATACCAGAATAGGCACGGAACATAGATTGTTCCACAAACCCAACAAAAAGGCAGGCATAGCTAGGACCCATACGGGTGCCCATAGCTACACCTTTAGTTTGGAGGAAATGGGAGGAGCAAAAGGAGAAATTATTAAGAGTAAGGACTAATTCTGCTAGACGGAGCAGAGTGGTGGTAGAGGGGAACTGATTAGGTCTGGAATCCAAAAAGAAGCGTAGAGCTTTGAGACCTTCCTGATGGGGGATGGAAGTATATAGGGACTGGACATCCATGGTGAAAATAAAGCGGTGGGGGCCAGGGAACTTAAAATCATCGAAAAGTTTAAGAGCGTGAGAAGTGTCACGAACATAGGTCGGAAGGGATTGAACAAGGGGTGATAAAACAGTGTCCACTGTTTACTGTTTACCTATGCTGTGTGCGACAGGCATTTTGAATTGCATTTTATGAACCCATATTGGGTAATAATTGTTTTTTTGTGCTGGGTATGATATATGTTTAGTGGATGTACCATGTTCCAGAGGAATGTTGTTTTGTTTGGTTGAATATATGTGCAGTCAGTTTACAATAATCTTGAACTTGGACTTGAACTCATAAAACTGATGGATCATTTATGAAGTGTACCTGACCTTTCAGCACAGCAACTTATGAAATGGTCCTGAACTATCAGGAAGCATGCACGAAGTGTGATGTCTGTGCATGTGATCATCAGCATGTTCTAATCTGAGTTCTGCACAGAGTTGAAGTGTGGAGTATCCCACAGCATGCTTTTCAGCTTGGCACCAAAGAATCTATGAGCTATCTAATCCACATTACTTCAACTGTTTGGAATGATATGATAGAAACATAGAAACATAGAAAACCTACAGCAAAATACAGGCCCTTTGGACCACAAAGTTGTGCTGAACATGTCCCTACCTTAGAATGTCATGGTCCGGATTGGGGTCCCTTTAAATTTACCCTGTTTATGTTACGATCCGGACCATTGATTCCCTGTTTTCCCGTGTCCCTCAACTTTGGTGATTAGAGGCAATTAACGCTTGGCTGAACCGGTAGTTTATAGTCTCCGGCTTTCAGCCGTTTGGCACGGGTCATCTGCAAAGTCACGGCGTGCCAATGTCATCTGGCCGGAGCAAGTCTTGTCTCCGCCCGAAGCGAGTGCCGGTAATTCGCCGTTCCTCACTGGAGCAACCCTGTCCAGTTACCTCGCCGAAGCGAGCCTGAAAAATTTCCTCATCAAGGAGGGTCCGTCAGTTAATCCACTGGAGGGAATCAAGAGCCGCTGTCTACTGTTCCCGGGCCGAGTCGAGAGCTCGGCACTACTCAGAGGTTCCAAACACCACGTCCTGGCTCCGGTGGCATCCAAGTACCACGTCCACATCCTGGCTCCGGCGGCGTCCAAGTACCATGTCAAGTCCTGTCCCTGGCGGCGTTCAAGTACCACGTCAATTCCTGGCCCTGGCAGCGTTCAAGTACTATGACAAGTCCTGGTCCTGGCGGCTTCCCAGTTCTGAGTCAAGTCCTGGCCCTGGCAGTCTGTGATTCCTGTCCTACCCCCTTGTTTGAATCCCTTCTCTGCTCCTCTCGCCTCTAGCCCTCATCTGCAGCCCCCACCTGCACTTCGGTCTAGTTCCATCACCGGAGCTAGATAGGTACTGTCTGGTGTTCATTCGTGTTGGTCTTGTCTTGTCTTGTCCTCGCCTCTGTGGGGTAAGTCAGGCCGTCTTGCCGTTGCCCTGCGGGGGGCCATGTCTTGTCTTGTCCTGTCCTCGCCTCCGTGGAGTAAGTCAGGCTGTCTTGCCGTTGCCCCGCAGGGAGTTGTGTCTTGTCTTGTCTTGTCCTTACCTCCGTGGGTTAAGTCAGGCCGTCTTGCCGAGTCCTAGCCTAGACCCTTGGTCCCAGCCCAGTCATAGTCCTCAGTCCTTTCCAGTTCGCTACTCCTGCTCCTGCCTAGCTCTCCTGATATCAAACAATAAACTAAATTTAATTAACCTCACAAGATGTCTCTTGCATTTGGGTCCACCCTTGCTCCCAATGTCCCCGCCATTGTGACATGGAAAGTTACTAGGCTTACCCATAGCCCTCTATTTTTCTAAGCTCCATGTACCTATCCAAAAGTCTCTTAAAAGACCCTAGTGTATCTGCCTCCACCACCGTTGCTGGCAGCCCATTCCAAGCACTCACCACTCTTTGCATAAAAAACTTACCCCTGACATCTCTGTACCTACACTCCAGCACTTTAAGCCTGTGTCCTCTTGTGGCAACCATTTCAGCCCTGGGAAAAAGCCTCTGACTATCCACATGATCAATGCCTCTCATCATCTTATACACATCTTTCAGGTCACCTCTCATCTTCTGTCACTCCAAGGAGAAAAGGCCGAGTTCACTCAACCTATTTTCATAAGGCATGCTCCCCAATCCAGGCAACATCCTTGTAAATCTCCTCTGTACCCTTTCTATAGTTTCCACATCCTTCCTGTAGTGAGGCGACCAGAACTGAGCACAGTACTCCTGATTATTAATAAATTAGTAATCACACGATGGAAATGGTAGCTCTAAACATCACTGAGTGCTGATACCCAATTAAAGTAGTTACTATGACTTATTTATGAAGTTGCGTACCATTTTGCTGGCTAGCAACAGACAAATAACCTGCACATGTTTGGTATTGCAATGGGCAATTTCAGCTTTCAACATTCCTCACACAATAAGGAAAAAGTCGTGCTCCTGTTTTTCAAAGACCTGTTTTGATTGTGGATTTGTACCTAAAGGAATAGAATACAGTGATTTTTTTTTTGTTTTGTAGAATTATTTGGAAGGCGTACAACTTCATGCTGTTGCTATTGGAAACAATAAATGTTTGAAGTTAGTCCATCACTGACAGATGGAAATGTCAGTATAGGCATTGAAACTTTTCTGCGTTGTAAATGATTTAATTTATCTTCGGAATCTTTATCAAAATCTTTGCACTGTTATAGCTTCTGAAATTGGTAATTGGCTTTTCATTCTGTGGAGATATTTTATTCAAAAGTGCTTTGCAACAAATAATACTGATTGTAATTCATACTGTTGTAATAATTTTTGAACATAGAAAGACAAGATATAGACAGAGCCACTGTACTTTACAGCCCATGTTCTCTAGAAAGAATGCAGAAAGAACCAACTTTCATGTAATGCCATTCAAACTTCCTTGATGTTCCAAAGCTCATAATAGCCAGCTAAGTATTTTTGAAGTATAGTCACTGTGTGAGTTGTGACCTCAATTTTCTGGTTACGATGTCCTTACAGTACATTGAGGCAAAAGACCAGGACAATGTACTCTGAATAATTTATCCATAGAGTAAGGAATGAAAAGACTTCATCTGCCACCTCAGATTTTTCGCTTTTGATATTTCAAAGAGTGTTATTTTAAAGATAGAAATTCAGAATTTAAGGTGGTTTTTAAGAAAAAACTACTCCTCCTCACAGAATTTATTTCTGTACAACTTTTTTTCAAATACAGAACTAGTAATTGGGAGCCCTAGTCCCATCCTGCGTATTTTTAATGTTGTTTTCTTCAAAGAAATGGGAAGCTATTTGCATCTGTATGATCAGCAGCATTTATTTGTGCTCTCGATGAGTCTAATATGTTCTATGCACGTTTTGAAGGGAAGGCGATTGGAATGTTGCTCTCCACCTGACAGCCTCCAATGCACCTAAACCTCAGTCACCATTACAGATGTAAGTTCTGTCTTTCAGAGAGAAAACCTCAAGAATGAATTAGGCCCAGATTTTGTCCCTGGCTGCGTTCTTAGATCCAGTGCAGATCAGCTGGCAGGATTATTTTCGAGCATTTTTAAGTTTTACCAACACAATCTGAGGTTCCCACCAGTTTTAAGAAGACCACTATTAATCCAATATGTAAGAGAAACATAATCCATCATGCCTTGATGACTACTGCCCAATGGCTCTGACATTCTTTGAGAGGCTGGTCATGGTACACATTAATTCCAGTCTCCCAAGCAAACTCAAGCCATTACAATTCACTACCACTGAAATAGAGCTATGGTGGACACTATTCTCTTGGGCCCCATACTCATTTCTGGAGTGCCAGGACTGTAAATGCACCTACATCAGATTACTGTTTATTGACGACAGCTCTACCTTCAGTAGCATAATTTCAAGCAAACTCATCTCCAGACTCTGAGACTTGAGAGTCAATACCTCTCTGTGCAACTGGATCCTTGACTTCCTGACCAACAAACCACAGTCAGTTAGGATAGGCAGCAACAACTTCATCAGGATTATTGTATGCACAGGTGCTCAACATAGGTGCATCTTCAGATCCCTACTCTTCTGCCTATGTACTCAATGTTCTGCTCAAATTCCATCTACCTGTTTGCAGATGACACTATTGTAGTGAGTCATATCTTAGATAACATTGAGTCTGAGTACAGGAAGGAGCAGAGAGCTTAATAACATGGTGTTATGAGAAAAAATGTGAGAATGGGAATGGGGACTGAAATTAAAATGGTGGGCCACATCAATTTCTTTTTCTGGTACTTTTGTTTCTTTTTTTTTCCTTTTCCACTTCCCCTTCTCTCCTCTTCTATTCCCCGCTCTGGCCTCTTACCTTTTTCTTCTCCACATCTGCCTATCATCTCCCCCTGGTGTCCTTCCTTCTTCCCTTCCTCCCATGGTCCATTCTCCTTTCCTATCAGAATCCTTCTTCTCCAGCCTTTTACATCTTCAACACTCCTGGCTACACCTACAGTATCACCACTAGCTTGTCCTCCTTCCACTCCCTCCACCTTTTTATTCTGACATATTCTCCCTTTCTTTGCAATCTTGATGAAATGTCCTAGCCCACAACATCGACTAACGAATTTACAATTGACACAGGCACATCTTATTCATTTCTATAGCTGCTGAATTCCTCCAGCATTTTGTGTTTGTGTTTTTTGCTGTATTTGATGTCAGTGCATCACAATAGTCTATAAGTGCTGCAAAAACAAGAGAAGCCTCAACTTTAATGAATAATCATGTCCAATAAAGCTTATAAAATTCAGATAATGCAATTAGAAAGCTATTGAATTGAAATATCTCAACACAGTTTTCACAAACAGGCAGCATTCCAAGTCTCCAAAGGCCAATGAGGTAATCGATAATTTTGGGAAAATGCAGGGTTACCACCAACATTTGACTTAATTCTGCAGTCTCAGTGACAAAGAAGGTAATAAATTGTGCCACGCTGTGCCTGTTAACAAGCTAAATGCTCTTTTTCAGGTCAGTAGTTCTCTTTAACAATTCTGAGAAGATTTATCTTAATGAGGTCATGCCTAATCCCTCTGCCTCCTTCCCTATGCATTCAACTGTACATTATAATGTCATGTGTTTCAATATATGCAGCAGCAATCACCGCTCTGGGATCTTGCAGAGAAAATACCACTTACTTTTGCATTAGTGGCTCACAAAGGCTTTCTGGCCCAGGCATTATGCAATCAGCATTCAAGCAGCACAATTCTCTGACCTGGATGGCTGTGTATGTTTAGTCATTGAAGGTTAAGATCAATAGAGTTTTGGGCATTAAGCAAAACTGAGGACATGGGAATATAACAGCAAAATAAATGAGCTACAGGAGCAGCTATAATCTCACTAGTATTCCCCTCAGCTCAGGAGGTTTGCATAGTTGGCTACTAAATTCTTGAGACAGTAGATTTATTTATAACAAGACGAGTCTGTGTCAATTGTTAATTCATTAGTCATACAGTTGAATCCCACTTTCCTACAATCAGCCTTTGTGCTCTAATAATTTTCTTATTCTAAGACAACTGTTCAGTGGCCTTTAAAATAATTAATAGATCCACACCAGAGCAACAGTAACCCAGTGATGGCACATCAAAGGTCAGAGAATAGTCAAAAACTTTCATGGACATTAAAACTTACCTACTTTTGCCAATTGGATTATTTGAGAAGTGTGACTGGAGCTTGCTAGAGTAGAGTGGATGGAAAGATAGGACTCATACTAGTTACTATAGAAAGCTACAAACATTTTGCTTACAATCTCTGAGGCTTGAACATTCTTGGACTGTCAATGTCTGGATGTTGTCAGGTACTGGTGAGGCCAATGTATTTAGAATGAAGCCAGACTTCTCCCTCTTACGTTGCTCCATTAGATTTGGTTGATAGATTCACATTTAAATCTTCTGTCGATGGCCTCCATGTTGAATAATCACCATGACTGGATGGTGGTCTTTACCTCACATTCTTACCAAAGTGTCAAGAAGAAAAATATCTTCTTGTACTTGTAAACAACAGGAATTCTGCAGATGCTGGAAATTCAAGCAACACACATCAAAGTTGCTGGTGAACGCAGCAGGCCAAGCAGCATCTGTAGGAAGAGGTGCAGTCGACGTTTCAGGCCGAGTCCCTTCGTCAGGACTAACTGAAGGAAGTTAGTCCTGACGAAGGGACTCGGCCTGAAACGTCGACTGCACCTTTTCCTACAGATGCTGCTTGGCCTGCTGCGTTCACCAGCAACTTTGATGTGTGTTTCTTGTACTTGTGTTATTTTCAGAACTATTTCTGCCCTTCCAGCTTGGATCAAGTTGTTTGGAATTCACTAATTGACATTTGTGAGTTCTCTAGTTTAACATGATAGAGTTTTCTTGTATCAGGCAAGAACCATACAGCACCCATTCCAATCTGTTCAAATTCCATCTTGCTGCAGAACATATTTCATTGACTGGGTTAATGCACGTTGGAATTCCAACAAAGGACGGGGGAAGCCAAGTCACTTTCAAAGTCGATGACATCAGGGTACTTGGCAAGTTCAGACATTGGATGTAGGTGATCCCACTTGGAGAGAAGAAGAATCCAGTCAGCTTGGAAGAGAATTCATGGTTTTGAAGTTCTTTCACAATCTGAAATAAATTTATCTGTAAGGCCCCTATTTAAATTAGACAAGTGCCTCAGCTACATATGGATGCCACATTAATAGAGAAATATATGTATAATAAATTAATAAATGAAATAAATGTATAGGGTCGTAGATCCATGGAGCACTACAGCACAGAAATAGGCGGAGTTTAGGAGGGATAATGGCGCCTAAGAGCAACTCCTTTGCTTGCATCTTCAGAAACAGCTCTCTTTCCACCTTTAATATCTTCACTTTTCCCATTCAGGGTTCTTTTGAAGACCCTGACCTGGAGTTACATGCAAGCTTCTGCTCAGTGTGGGAATGGGACCTGTTCTTGGGGTTCCACAACTGGCCATAATTCAACATGCCAAGGGTTTGGCTTGAGATTCTCGATCGTATTAAGAAGCCTAAGATCTCAGGGCTCTGGAAACGGGCAGATCGAGGGTTGGTGTCACAGCAGGAGACTTGCATGTTGTTGGGGAGGCTGGAAAATCTTTGCCGTGGGCCTGAAGACCCAAGGTCTTGGTGATCTTCAGACACAGAGCTCGAAAAAAATGAAAGAATGGACTTTTAACATCATAAACCAGTGGGTTGTTGTTATGTCTCCCACTCGCTGTGAAAATGGGGAACATCTCCCTCTCTCTTGCCAGGGAGAGAGAGAACCTCTGGTTTGTAGAATGTCATATGAAATGCGAAGCTTTTGGGCTAACTTTGGTCTGTGTCTTTGCTATTGCTTAGCACACACTTGGGCTCAGTGATGGTACCAACACGCTTTTTTTTGCCAGTGGGGAGAGGCGAGGATTTTTGCATGCCGCCATTTACACATGGGAGGGGGAGCGGGGGGTTCGTTGGGGTTCTCACATTTAACTGTCGTTCATTCTTTGGGGTACTTCTCTGTTTTCGTGGATGTTTCTGAAGAAAAAGCATTTCAGGATGTATATTGTATACAATTCTCTGACATTAAATTTGACCTTTGGACCTTTGAACCTTTGAACCTTTGAATCTAGTCTGTACTGAACTGTTATGCTGCCAAGTTGCATTGACCTGAACCACATGTACCTGAACCACAGCCCTCTATACCCCTCTCATCCATGAATTTATCCAAACTTCTGTTAAATCTGCATCCACCACTTCCACTGGCAGCTTGTTCCATACTTGCGTGCACCCTTTGAGTGAAGAAAGTCTTCCCTTATAATTCCCCTTAAGTATTTCACCTTTCACCCTTAACCCATGGCCTCTTGTTATAGTCTCACCTACTGTCTTGCTTGGATTTAACTTACTTATGCCCCCACAGAATTTGGTGTTGTTGTTGTTACTCTCTGCACCTTGTGGCTCATCGGGCAGAAACATTGCCATTTTTTTTAGCGCTTGTCTGTTTTTATGAGGCTGAGTTGCCAGCTGGATGTTCAACCCAGCACAGATGAAAAGTGTGCAAGGAGCCGACCAGATTTGAACATGGGACAACACACCCCGAAGTCCAGTGTGGATGTCACTACATCATCTGCCGACTTCATAATTTGGTACACTTCTGTAAAATCTTTCCTCATTGTACTAAGTTCCAGGGATTCAAGTCTTCACCTATTCAACCATTCCCTATAATTCAGGCTCTCAAGTCCTGACAACATCCAACAAACTTTCTCTGTATTCTTTTAATATTACTGATATCTCTACTGTGGGCAGGTGACCAAAACTACACACAATAGTCCAAATTAAGCCTGAAGTTATCATTACTGGTAAATCCTTGTGTCCAAGGTATCATCCCTTTCATATTTAAAACTGAAGCATATGAACTTATTCCTTCATGAATGAAGTGCATGGATGATTTGTTTGGTGTTTAAGCACCAAATTGAGAGAGACGGTGGAAACTTGCAACGCTTATATGGTAAGATTTTGTAGCAAGGAATTAGAGGGTGACTTTGACCTTCATGGGGAGGTCAGTCTGGGCACAAGTGTGTGGATAATGGGGATCCCAGTAGCTTGTCAGGTACCTCCAGATAGACAGTTCTGGAAAGCCCACCTCCATTAAGACTTGGTTCCTCAGAGAAATTCCTGTGGTCTCTGAAGTGTGTATGGGCATAGGTTTTTCTGAAAGTGTCATATGTTTCCCTCCTTCCCTGTGATTACCAACCCTAACTATGCAGGTAGTCATTGCCATATCTTCATACAGTAATGATTGGTGCCAGCATCCTCTCTAACATTCACTGGTTGTATGAGTATCTCAACAGCTTAATGAAGAAAATGGAATGCTATCAGCTGTTGTGTGCTGGGGCAGCAGGCTGAGGGTAGCAGCCCATTCTGAAGACTTTGAAAAGTGTTGGAGCAATATCATGTCAATTCTGAAGTTTTCCAGTTTGATATCAGCAAAGTGTCCTTTTAACTCAGAACTAAATAAAGTGTTACAATGCGATCCTCACCAATCTGTAACTATTAAATAAAGGTCATATGTTTCACCCTCCTGCACCAATAAATGTCAGGAAAGACAGTGAAACGCAGATAATGTGTTAGGACTACATTTGAAGGTGGAAACATATCAGAGGCCTGACCATGAATCAGACCTGAAATGTCTTAAGCTGTTTTTGTGTAGGTGGAACCAGAAATAATCAGCGTTGCAATATAACTGTCTGGTAGCACATTTACCACCCCAAACATTTAGTATCTCCACTACCAGTGTAGAGTACAAAGTTCAAAGTCCAAAATAAATTTATTGTTGAAGAACATATATGTTACCAAATATTACCTTGAGATTCATTTTGTTGCAGGCATTTACCAGAAAAAAAGAAATAGAATGGAATTTTACAGAAAACTATACATGAACTGACAAAGACTGACAAACTCCAGTGTGCAAAGTGCAAAAAGACGACAAACTATCTAAATAAAAATAATACTGAGAATATAAGTTGTAAAAAGTTCTTGAAAGTGAATCTGTAGATCACAGAATTAGTTCAGAATAGTGATGAATAAAGCTATCCACACTGCTTCAGGAGTCTGAAGGTTATAGGGTAATAGTCATAGTCATAGTCATACTTTCCCGAGGGAAATTGGTTTTCGTTACAGTTGCACCATAAATAATAAATAGTAATAAAACTATAAATAGTTAAATAGTAGAATGTAAATTATGTCAGGAAATAAGTCCAGAACCAGCCTATTGGCTCAGGGTACCTGACCCTCCAAGGGAGGAGTTGTAAAGTTTGATGGCCACAGGCAGGAATGACTTCCTATGACGCTCTGTGTTGCATCTCGGTGGAATGAGTCTCTGGCTGAATGTACTCTTGTGCCCAACCAGTACATTATGTAGTGGATGGGAGACATTGACCAATATGGCATGCAACTTAGACAGCATCCTCTTTTCAGACACCACCGTCAGAGAGTCCAGTTCCATCCCCACAACATCACTGGCCTTACGAATGAGTTTGTTGATTCTGTTGGTGTCTGCTACCCTCAGCCTGCTGCCCCAGCACACAACAGCAAACATGATAGCACTGGCCACCACAGACTCGTAGAACATCCTCAGCATCGTCCAGCTGATATTAAAGGACCTCAGTCTCCTCAGGAAATAGAGACGTCTCTGACCCTTCCTGTAGACAGCCTCAGTGTTCTTTGACCAGTCCAGTTTATTGTCAATTAAATCTGGTGATGAGGGACCTTATGTTTCTGTATCTCAAAGTTGTCGAAAGTAGTGAGCAAAGGGCAAGGCCTAGATGGTGAGGAACTTTGATGATGGATGCTGCTTTCATCTGGCAGCACTGCATGTTAGATTATGCAAAGATAAGGAAGGCTTTGGGCTGGTCTGTTCCTACCACTTTCTGTAACTTTTTCTGTTCCTTAGTGTAACAGGCTAGGTAAATCAACCCCAAATATTAAGTGTCCAGGATATGTGGCAATAAATATACAAGCACAACGAAATAACTTAAGCATAACTTATTAGCATAAAATAGCACAAATAAACCATGCACAACATTACATAGCAAATCACACAAAGATTTCTGTAAGTCATAAAGATTTCGGGGCTCACAACTTATAGTTACCTCTTGATTGTTGGAGGAACTCTGACTTTTGACTCACGAAATCACCCCTGGGTCTCAGGAACCAATCACGATCCTGAACCTCATTGTAGTCTAAAGAAAATACAAAAAACACACCTATACTTTCACAAGCTTCACAAGGTCAAAATAAACATGAGACAAACTCTTTGATCTTTTGGTCTCATGACTATAATACCTGTATTTTTAAACACATCACATCTTTATTAACACAGAATTCATCATACCCTCCTCGATCAATTAGACACTTTAATGTTCACTCTTTAATGGTCAAAGTCCAAACTCAGTACATTTCTTGGGCTTACAAAGTACATTAAAGTTTACATTTAAGCAATAAGCCCAAGTTAAGAAAGAATCCATGTATAAACCACTCCGTAGACATTCTCCTTGTTTTTGCACCAGCAGACATTTACTCTTTAACAGACCTACTTTGTTCACTCTACAGACCTCACATGCTATGAGATCAGAAAGAGATAAGTGGTTAATCATCTGACAGACGTTCATTCATTGTTTACAAATCACATTTGCTACACTTAGGACTGGTGTTTCCATACCAGGCCATGATATGACCAGTTAGGATATTCTCTGCTCTGCATCCATAGAAGTTAGTCAAAGTTTTTGGTGACATACTGACTCTATGCAACCTCTAAGAAAGTAGAGGTGCTGTTGTGTCTTCTTTGTGATGACACTTATTTGCTGATCCCAGAATAGATCCTCTGATACATTCATAGCAAGCAATTTAAAGCTACTGACCCTCTTCAGCCCCATTCCTCTAATGAGGACCGGCTCCTAGACCATTGTCACTCATCTGAGTGCTACTGGTACCATGTAACCCAGTACTACCTGTCGCATGGTTGGGTGGTCAGCGATGCCAGCTCCCCCACCAGGGTTGCCTGGTTAGGAGGGTGGCTAGACACACTGCATGACAAAAAACAAGCCCTGTCAAAGGGCAGATGAACCCTCTCGTAGGGTCAACGGCCATCTAGTAAACACGTGCCATGAAGCGCGGAAACGGCATCCCTTGCATCGAAGCTTGGTCTGGCCAGTCTCTGCAACAGAACCTCCCCGGCCGTCTTGGACCCCTTCATGTCACTGGATCTGGGAGGGGATGTTGAGAGGGTGGGTCTGCACCAGTGCAACTCCCTACTCACCTAAACTCCATTCATGCACACGCTGTTCCTTTCTAACTGAAAGAAACAATCATCATCCAGTGGGATGGATAGCCAAAGAGAGATCATTGTCCACTGGAGGAACTCAGCAGGACAGGCAGCACCAGTGGAGTCGACGTTTTGGGCCGGAACTCTTCGTCAGGACTGAACAAAGAAGGAGGCGGAACCATGAGGGAGGAGATAGGCAGCTGGGGGAGATGGCAGAGTGAAATAGGGATAGAGGAAGGGAGCGGGAGGGAATTACTGGAAGTTGGAGAATTCTATGTTCATACCAAGGAGCTGGAGACTACCTAGATGGTATATGAGGTGTTGCTCCTCCAACCTGAGTTTAGCCTCATCATGGCAGTAGAGGAGGCCATGTATGGACATATCTGAATGTGAATGGGAAGCAGAGTTGAAGTGGGTGGCTACCAGGAAATCCTGTCTGTTGTGGCGGATGGAGTGGAGGTGCTCGATGAAGCGGTCCCCCAATCTGCGTCAGGTTTCACCAATGTAGAGGAGGCCGCACCAGGAGCACTGGACGCAATAGATGACCCCAACAGACTCACAAGTGTTGCCTCACCTGGAAGGACTGTTTGGGGCCCTGAATGGTGGCAAGAGAGGAGGTGTAGGGACAGGTGTAGCACCTACGCTTACAGGGATAAGTGTCGGGTGGGAGATCCGTGGGGATGGACGTGTGGATAAAGGAGTTGCGAAGGGACTGATCACTGTGGAAAGCGGAGAGGGGTGGAGAGGGAAAGATGTGCTTAGTGGTGGGGTCCTGTTGAAGGTGGTGGAAGTTGCGGAGGATAATGTGCTGGACCCGGAGGCTGGTGGGGTGGTAGGTGAGGACAAGGGGAACTCTGTCCCTGTTGTGGTGGCGGGAGGATGGGGTGAGGGCCGAAGTGCGGGAAATGGAGGAGATGCGGGTGAGGGCATCATTGATGACGGTAGAAGGAAAACCATACTTAAAGAAAGAGGACATTTGAGATGTCCTGGAATGGAAAGCCTCATCCTCAGAGCAGATGCGGCGGAGACGGAGGAACTGGAAATAGGGAATGGCATTTTTGCATGTGGCGGGGTGGGAAGAGGTATAGTTGAGGTAGTTATGAGAGTCCGTGGGCTTGTAGAAGATGTCAGTGGACAGTCTGTCTCCACAGATGGAGACTAAGACATTGAGAAAGGGGAGAGAAGTGCCCGAGATAGTCCAAATGAATTTAAGGGCTGGGTGGAAGTTTGAAGTAAATTCAATTAAATTGACAAGCTCATCATGGGTGCAGGAAGCAGCACCAATGTAGTCATCAATGTACCGAAGGAAAAGTTGGGGAGCAGTACCAGAATAGGTTTGGAGCACAGACTGTTCCACATAACCAACGAAGAGGCAGGCATAGCTGGGTCCCATGCGAGTTCCCATAGCTACACCCTGAGTCTGAAGAAAGTGGGAAGAGCCAAAAGAAAAGTTATTAAGTGTGAGAACCATTTCCGCCAACCGGAGGAGGGTAGTGGTTGTGGGGAACTGGTGAGGTCTATTATCCAGGAAGTAGCAGAAAAATCCCATTCCCTATTCCCAGTTCCTCCGTCTCTGCCGCATCTGCTCCGAGGATGAGGCTTTCCATTCCAGGACACCTCAAATGTCCTCTTTCTTTAAGGATCATGGTTTTCCTTCTACCGTCATCAATGATGCCCTTACCCGCATCTCCTCCATTTCCAGCACTTCGGCCCTCACCCCATCCTCCCGCCACCACAACAGGGACAGAGTTCCCCTTGTCCTTACCTACCACCCCACCAGCCTCCGGATCCAGCACATTATCCTCCGCAACTTCTGCCACCTTCAACAGGACCCCAACACTAAACACATTTTCCCCTCTCCACCCCTCTCTGCTTTCCACAGGGATCAGCCCCTCCTTGACTCCCTTATCCGCATGTCCATCCCCATGGATCTCCCACGCGGCACTTATCCCTGTAAGCGTAGGTGCTACACCTGTCCCTACATCTCCTCTCTTGCCACCATTCAGGGCCCCAAACAGTCCTTCCAGGTGAGGCAACACTTGTGGGTCTGTTGGGATCATCTATTGTATCCGGTGCTCCCGGTGCGGCCTCCTCTACATCGGTGAAACCTGACGCAGATTGGGGGACCGCTTCGTCGAGCACCTCCACTCCATCCACCACAACAGACAGGATCTCCCGGTAGCCACCCATCTCAACTCTGCTTCCCATTCACCTTCAGATATGTCCATACATGGCCTCCTCTACTGCCATGATGAGGCTAAACTCAGGTTGGAGAAGCAACACCTCATATACCATCAAGGTACTTTCCAGCACCTTGGTATGAACATAGAATTCTCCAACTTCCGGTAATTCCCTCCCCCTCCCTTCCCCTATCCCTATTTCACTCTGCCCCCTCCCACAGCTGCCTATCACCTCCCCCATGGTTCCGCCTCCCTCTTCTACTACCCATTGTTTACCTGCCTATGACGTCTCTGTTTCCTCTCCCCCACTCTTTGTCTTTCAAATTACTGGTCTTTCATACTACTGAACATACAAACATTCTTCAAATCCTTCCCCCTCTTTCTTTGTTCAGTTCTGACAAAGGGTTCCGGCCCGAAACGTCGACTCATCGTTTCCACTGATGCTGCCCGACCAGCTGAGTTCCTCCAGTGGACTGTGAGTGTGCCTTTGATTCCAGCATCTTCAGATTATTTTGTGTTTGAGAGACCATTGGTTTCTTACTCCTTTCATTGATAATTAGCTCTTTGCTTTTGGTGACGTCATATAAATGTTGTGGCACAACTCAACCAGGTTTTCAGTCTTTCTCTTATATGCCATGTTTCGTGTAGCCATAATGGTTGCCTTTCTACAAAATGTATTGCAGATACTCACCCATTCTTCTCCAATAATACCGCACACCCCAAAATGTCTTCTGTGAGAAAAGACAAAATAAAGCAGAGTCATTGAGGAACATTGCTAGCTGCAAGTTGTCCTCCAAATACCACACATTTCAAAATTAGAAATATTTTACTTTGATGGTCTCTCTTTTTGGCATGGTCTAAATCCTGGAGCCCCCTGTCTATAAGTACAGCAGGAGGGCCTTCATGAAAGATTTTGCAGTAGTTCAAGTTAGTTACAGTGCCACTATTTTTCCAGCAGTATTAGGGATAGATAATAAATAGGATCAATATGGAATAGGACCTTTTCCATAATGCCTTGATCCTGAAAAATGAATAAATGAATAAATAAATAAAGTTAAATCGGGAAATCAATTTTGATATGTCATTCACATTTAAAAGACATGAGTATATTTTTCCTCATTCTAATAATTGCCTATTTAGTGTTTGCAAAGGCAAAGGTGATTTCAGTGTCTTGTAGTTCATTTACAGTGGAGCTATTAACCTACTCAAGGTGCATTGAGCTTAATTCTAACACAATGTAAACTGATAACTCTCTGCTTTCTTGAAATCAAGTGTGGTAGAAGTAGAGTTATCTATCACCTCATCATCTGACACATTCTGGTAACTGACACTGGGGCAGCTTTGTGAGAACATTTGGGTTGATGTTCATCTTTCATTAACCAGGCCCTGTCAACTTCAGCAAACTAAGTGGATTTCAAGGGAAGTTGGTTTTTAATGGACCTCCACATTGAATGGCCTAATCTTATCAAAGACAATTAACTGCAAAATTCCCTGGAAATCTACTTCACAACTCATAAAGCAATAACACAGCTGGTTTACTGATGATGTTCAATGTTCTTTTTTAGCATGATAAGGATAGTCCGGGGAAAAAATGTCAACTGAGTGATTTGACAAAGTGAGTAAAAGCTTTTAGAAGAAAATGATAAAATATTATTAAATGAAACTAACATGTTGATTTTACACCCATTCCTTACTGATAGTTCTATCATTTCTTCTTCACAAATGCTGATCAATATTTTTTTTAACATTCTGTTTCCTTTTATTTTACATACCTTTCCACCTGACCAAATTGTCTTGAGTTTTCATGATTGTGAAGGTACTATTTTATCACTTTTTATTATTCAAGCTCACGGCAAAGAGTGTTGTGTAAAATTCAATATATCACCCAAGGCATAATCAGGCCAGATTCTACATTCAAAATGTCCCTTTGATCAGTTTACAATTTTCTAACCATTCTGTAATATAGGGTTGAAATTATGGCAAGAAACCACCTCTCCAATGGAAATTTGCCAGTGTAAACAATGCGCATAAAAAGCTGGAGGATCTCAGAAGGCCAGGCAGCATCCACAGAAAAGGGTAAGCAGTCGATATTTCAGGTCAAGACCATCTATCGTCGTCCCATATAATCCTGTATAAAATTTTCGCTCACAGAAAATAACCAGCAGATGAGTAAACTAATCTCAGGCTTCCAACCAGGTACAACCATTATAACCATTATTTCAATGACAACCTCTGTCATCATGATGCTTGGCATGTCTAGTCCAATGGTATTTATACCCTAGTAGTCCGTCCCTCCTGATTGGTTAGTCCTCATTCAACCAGGTTTCCACTCTCCGGCCTTGTTTACAATTGAATTCCAGTTCTTACTTAGAGTTAGACCTTCCAGCGTTTGTCATCTAAACATTCGTCATAATCAATATCGATACCCAGCTGGAAGCCTGAGAAGAGTTTATTCATCTTACACGCCAGGTAGGCATTTGATCATTTTTTCAACCAGCAGATATTTGGTTGATGTTAAAAGGTAGGCCAAATATCTAATCTCCTTACAGTCCTCATATTATGTAAGTTCACCTGCACTTGTAAGTTCCTAAAGCCTGAAGAGCAGAGCCATCGAGATCCAACAGGCATTCAAATGTATGTCACTTCCCAAGGCCACTTAATAGAATCATAAAGCATGGTAGTGCAGAAATAGGCCCTTCAGCCCAACCAGTCAATGCCGACCACTCTGTCCATGGGCTATTCCCAATTTCTGACACTTGGCCCATATCCTTCGAAGCTCTGCCCTTCGATGTACCTTCCACGAGCTTCTTAAATGGTACTATTATTCTTGCCTCAACCTCTTCCTCTGGTAGCTTGTTCTGTATACTCACCACCATTGTGTGAAAAAGTTGCTTTTCAGGTCCATTTTAAATATTTCCCCTCTTAGCTTCAAAAAACTATGATCCTAACTTTGGACTTTACCCTAGGGTAATGATTGTTACCATCCACATTAACTATTATCTGTCCTTCACTACACAAAATGCCTAATTAGTTGTTTACTAATTAATATAGACAGAACTGCATCACCAGTTTTAGAATGTTTAGTTAAAACAGATAAGTAACAGATAAATAAATTAAAATAGCAAAGCTTCTGGTTTATACTTGGACAGAGCCCAAGCTGTTAGATATATAATCTAAAATGAATTATATATGACAGAAAGGCTCCAAAAGGAACCCCAAAGATTATTAGAAAAAGCTTATTAGATAATGACTTCAGATAGTCAGTCATCAATCTTTCACTCACCCATGAAATTGTAAACTGATTGCATGAATAGAACATAGGTTTTAACTCGTACTCTACGGGTTAATCTCCAGAATTAAATTCAGGAAGCAGTGCGTGGGCATAGACTGAACTACAGAGAATGCAGAATTAAAATAATTGGTTCTCATATCAATTCAGTAGTGTAATGATAAGAGTGTTTCCTTCTCCATTCAGATTTGACTGGTCAGGTCTGTCAGCCTTAACTGCAATATGCTTCATCAGCCGTTGGCAGAATGGCGAGATTGAAAGCACTATAATAGGGTGGTTTCTAATCGGAGAAGAAAAGATTTAACTAATTATATGTGTTACTGCTACCGCCCATTATCTGAAGCATTTAGAATTTAGAGGGCATGGAAAATTATGTTTCCTTCCCAGAGCCTATCATTTTTGCTAAGCTTAATTGATGGTAGAAATTTCAGGTTGCATGTACATCCACTAAATCTATAAAACTAAGGAAATAAATAGACTTCAGTTATCTAATATTTGGCACTTTCTAGCATGCTGCAGCTTAAATGTAGACCACAATCAGCATTAAGAATAATATAATATTCCTTTGAAAAACTCTTAAAGATCAACCCAGGAATTTCCATCAGAAATTTAAATAGCGCAATATCACTGATATGGCGAACAGCACGTAGGTGGATGGAGGTGCAGACTTGCTGGGATTAATTCTCATCACAATCCATACTTAATCTTTGTAACTGTCCAATGTTAGAGCTCCAGGAGGAATACAACCTTTCATTTTATCTTGTCTGCCAAAGTTCTTCTTTCAAGGGTTGCACTGAAACATATTTTTATATTTAATTTCACATTAAATGTGAAATTCACATGGCAAAGTTGTTTCCCATGATGGGGGAGTCTAGTACAATAAGACATGACTTAAGGATTGAAGGGCGCCCATTCAGAACAGAGATGGGAAGAAATTTTTTTAGTCAGAGGGTGGTGAATCTATGGAATTTGTTGCCACGGGCAGCAGTGGAGGCCAAGTCATTGGGTGTATTTAAGGCAGAGATTGATAGGTATCTGAGTAGCCAGGGCATCAAAGGTTATGGTGAGAAGGGGGGGGAGTGGGACTAAATGGGAGAATGGATCAGCTCATGATAAAATGGCGGAGAAGACTCGATGGGCCGAATGGCCGACTTCTGCTCCTTTGTCTTATGGTCTTGTCTTATTATTGTTTATTAGAATTCAGTTAGGTGTTTGACCACAATAATTAGTTGTTGGGATGATCTGGAACATCGTGCTTTCAAATTTCTGTGTTGTGAATGTGCAGGAATGTGTTTTTGTCATTATTCCACATCAAATTTCACCCTTGACTAATGCCTTTCATCTTTAATGCCTTGAATCTAGGTATCATTTACAACTTGTGCTCCACTCCTGCACTTCACTTCTTTTTACTGGTTATCTTCCCTCCCCCACCTCCACATTACTCTTTCAGCCTAGTTGAAGGATCTTGACCCAAAACGTCAAATGTCCCTCTACCTCCACAGATGCTGTTTGACCCATTACATTTTTTTTCTTCCACCAGTTTCTTGCTTTCATATTCTCTAATCTTTGTTATCATTGATCTCTTGCCCTTCTCCAATATTGACTACAATCAATAATGGAGAGGTTGAAGGACAGGGAAATCAGGAAAACCAACATCTGGTTTGGGGTAGCTGATGTTAGAAATAACAGATTTGGGGACAGCGTTATCCAGCAAGTGTTTAGTTAAGAGGTGGTTGGGAAACCTAGTATCATCAGGGCACTACAGTGGGAGTGCCACTTCGATAAGCTACTCATTGACTCACAGATATCTGTGCCAATTGTTCAGGAACATGTTCTTCTGGAATCTTCCATTATGTGTGATCCTAAGACCACATTGTTCAACTTTTCTTGCGTTAAAGTCATTTTAAATCACATAGTATTAAAAATACACAACAACAACAACAACAACAACAACCACCTAGATTTAATTTTCAGGTACAGAGTGCTCCTGCTTTATGAAGAGGTTGGGATCTAGAAACGGTCTAACCTGTTACACCTTTACTTATCAAGGAAGAACCTACAAAGGTATATCTGTCTTAAAAGTATTCATTGACGCTTCTTCCAGTAGTCAATGAGGAAGGGAGTTCCGGAGGATCACAGTCTTCTGAGAGAAACAAAATCACCTCATCTCTGCCTTAAATGAGAAATCCCTTATTTAGAAAGAGTGACTACCCCCCCACACCCATAACTGTATTATCCCAAAAGACGAAATGTTCTTTTCCACATCAACTTTATCAATACTCCTCTGGATCTTATTTGTTTCAATCAACATTCCACTCAATCTTTCAATCTATAGTGGATTCAGTCTAATCTGTCCAGCCTTTTAACATCAGAGAATTCTTTCAGTCCAGATATTAGTTCAGTATAACCTCTTTAGAACAGCTTCCAATACCCAATCTGATTGAAGAAATGCTTCCCTATTACTGCATTCAATTTCATTGCATAAATAGCGGTATTCTGTTACCTTTTTGTTAGACTGGACTTTTGTGCATCATGCACTCCATTCCACCAGCTCCCTCAGCACATCAGGATGACATAAAGCATACCTGTCAAAAATCTCAGTATGATTAGATTAGATTATGAGGAGACGCAGTCCTCTTTTATTGTCATTTAGTAATGCATGCATTAAGGAATGATACAATGTTCCTTCAGTATGATATCACAGAAACACAAGACAAACCAAGACTGAAAAACTGTCAAAAACCACATAATTATAACATATAGTTACAACAATGCAAAGCAATACGGTAATTTGATAAAGAACAGACCATGGGCACAGCAAAAAAAAGTCTCAAAGTCTCTCGAAAGTCCAATCATCTCACACAGATGGTAGAAAGAAGAAAAACTCTCCCTGCCATGAACCTCCAGCGCCGCAAATTTGCCGATGCAGCACCCTGGAAGCACCCGACCACAGCCAACTCTTCAGTCCATCCGAAAACTTTGAGCCTCCGACATCGAGCACCGAGCACCATCTCTGTTGAGCGCTTTGCCCCGGCCCCGGCCGCCAAGCAATAGGCAAAGCCGAGGATTTGGGGCCTTCCCTTCTGGAGATTCTCGATCGCACAATAGCAGCGGCAGCGAAGCGGGTATTTCAGAAGTTTCTCCAGATGTTCCTCTGTGCTTCTCACATCTGTCTCCATCAGCTCAGGATTGTGCATGGTACCTACCTAACAAATACCGATATCATTTCGGAGCGGCTGCGCACGCTGCGTCGCGCCACCATCTTTTCCTCCCCCTGTGCAATGTTCTGTGCAATATTCCATTTTTTAGATCTTTACCCATTTACTTAACCTAATTGAATCCCCTTGTAGCAATAAATAAATTAAAGGTTGTCTACTTTCATAAGATTCCCAGCACTGGACTCTGAACTCCTTAGTGAAGTCTCTTTTCTGTAGCAGTGAAGGAAGCTTTACAGATACTACTGTGGTGTTTTTGCCAGGAGTGGCTTACTCATTTCAACAACATGAAATTCACAGGAATGCTGTTAAGGCATGTTGATTTCCTAACTGGATTCCACCACTCATACATAGGAGTCCTCTGTGTGTACAGCAGAGATAAACTTGAAGTAAAAACAATGACTTTCTCATGCCATATTGTTACTTTTGGTTTTTGATCATGGTCTAATTTTCTTGGAAACTACAATGTATTGTAAACAAAAGCATGTATTCCATGGTGTATTTTCAGAATCAGAATCATTTTTAATATCCCTTGTATATGTCTTGATATTTGTTGTCTTTGTAGCAGCAGTACAACACAAATTATAGTAAGTGTATATATATATATATATATGAAATAATGAAATTAAATAAGTAGTGCAAAAATAAAAAAAATAAAAAAATAGTGAGCTAGTGTTCATGGGTTCAATGCTCATTCAGAAATCAGATGTCAGTGGGTTAGGAGCTGTTTATGAATCAATGAGTCCTGAATCCTAATGGTAGCAATGAGCACAAGGCATAAGGTTATAGTTTCAATTTGTTATCCTTTCATTCAAAACCTTTCTTTCAACATTATGTCATTAATCCAGAATACTCATTTACTTCTCTTCGCACAGAAGTTGCTTCAGTTGCTGCCTACCTTTTACAAGATTTTTCTATTTTTCTGGTTGCCAACAACTGGTGTGTTGTTTAATGTTCTAACTCTGGCAACTTTTTTTCTTGTCAAAACTGTGTATTTCCCTTAGAAAGAGGTGCAGAGGTACATCAGTTTTATTCAATGTGTGATCTATCCTTCCATTTCACTCAATGATCCCTGAAGATAGCTTTTACCAAGCCACATTCTTGTTCTTGTAAAAATTGTTTTCCAGATGCATTGCTGTCATTACTATGTTGATATTCTTGCTGGATTAGAGAGCTTGAGATATACATTCAGTGACTACTTTATTATGTACATCTGTATACCTGCACATTAATGCAATTACCTAATCAGACAACCATGTCAGTATCATAATCAGGTTTAATATCACTGATATATGTCATGAAATTTGTTGTTTTGGGAAAGCAGTATAGTGCAATACATAAAAAAAATCAATATGATAAATATATGTCATGAAAAAGAGAGAGAAATAACAGTGAGGTTGTCTACACGGGTGTGGTAAACCATGTATATATGTTGTAACTGGGTTACCTGTCTGGACACACCCCTCTGCTGACTGCCCCTGTGGCTCCTCCCACAGAATCCTGTATAAAGGTGTTCGCCTTGCCCCTCCCCCTCAGTCCGGGGGCAGACACTCACTGTGGAGGTCGTATTGTACAGCGAATAAAAGCCTTTCAGTATTTTACCAAACCTCAGTCTTTTGGAGTAATTGAAGGTGCTTCAATTTTATTCGCTGTACACTTTAAAACATGGAACAGGCTCTGAGACCAGAAAAATTAGACCTCGATCCGCAAATGCCTGACGCTGGAAACGCTTTCGAACTCTGGCTGGCCTGCTTCGAAGTGTATCTAGAGGAGATTAAAGCGACCGACCCCGTAGCGAAGCGCAGAGTTCTACTCTCCAGGGTCAGTCCACGGGTCTATTCGCTGATCAGAGACCAGCCGAACTATGACGGCGTGATGAACGCACTCAAAAGACAATACCTGCGGCCGATAAACAGCGTCTATGCTCAGCATCGCTTAGTGACAAGGCAACAACGGTCCAGGGAATCGAGTGCTGAGTTTGTCCAGGCCCTATGGACACTCATGCAGGCCTGCAATTGCCAGGAGCTGATGGCGGCGCAGCATGCAGAACTCCTAGTGAGAGAGGCCTTCGTTACGGGGACCAGGTCAGTGTACGTGCACCAGCGGCTGCTGGAAAAAGCCGATCTTACCCTAAGTTCGGCGATCGAGCTGGCTGATACGTTGGAGGCCGCTCTGCATAACTCCGAGGCTCTCCTGGCACGCGATCCCCCGATGGCCTCGTGGGCCCCGCAGTCCCCGCAACCCGCCGGCGAATTGACCTCGGCTGCAGCCAGTCGTGAGTCCACAAAGTGCTACTTCTGCGGACTGGAGAATCACCCCCGGAAACGCTGCACGGCCCGACAAGCTACCTGTTCCAGCTGCGGAAAGAAGGGCCACTTCGCCAAGGTCTGTAAGTCAAAACCGCAAGCGGGATCGAGCAGCGCTGCATGTGAGACGTGGGGGTCGCCATCTTCCCTGCACACTGCCACCACGTGCGAGACGTGGGGGTCGCCATCTTCCCTGCACGCCGCCACCAATTGCGAGACATGGGGGCGGCCATCTTGGTCGGCGCCACCTCCCACCGCCTACGACCAACGGGTGCTCACGGGCCACCCCACCGCGCCGGACCAAGACAGCGACCCCACCCTGGCTTCCGTGACTCTCGACCAAAGCGCTCCCCACCAGCTCGCAAGGTCAATGATGGACATCCTGGTGGAGGGGCACAGGACAAGCTGCCTGTTTGACACAGGCAGCACGGAGAGTTTTATCCACCAGGCCACGGTGCAGCATTGTGGACTCATGATACGGCTGGTAAGAGGGGCACCATGGCCTCCGGGTCGCATACAACAGACATCCGGGGGAGTTGTGTAGTGACGCTAGTGGTGCAGGGCATAGAATATCGGGACTTTAAGTTACTGGTCTTGCCTCAACTGTGTGTCCCTGTGCTGTTGGGGTTGGACTTCCAGAGCCACCTGAAAAGCGTGACAATGAAGTATGATGGGCCCCTCCCGCCAATTACTGTCATAAATCCCCTGTTTTGCAGAGATATGTCACGTACCCCGCTACTGACCACACACACACACTGACCCGCGCATCCCACCCAACATCATGCCAACTGCCACACTACCGACACCACTTGTGGCCTCTCCACCCTCAGGATCCCTCCCCCACCGCCGTTCGCCAACCTGACCCCCGACTGTAAACCTGTGGCAACTAAAAGCAGGAGGTACAGCGCGGGGGACAGAGCTTTCATTAAGTCGGAGGTGCAGCGGCTGCTCAGGGAGGGGGTCATTGAGGCAAGCACAAGTCCTTGGAGGGTGCAGGTGCTGGTTGTTCAGAACGGGGAGAAGAATAGGATGGTCGTGGACTATAGCCAGACCATCAATAGGTTCACGCAGCTCGACGCGTACCCTCTACCCCGCATCGCGGATATGGTCAATCAGATAGCACAGTACAAGGTGTACTCGACCATAGACCTAAAATCCGCTTACCATCAGCTCCCCATCCGCCGGGAAGACCGCCCTTACACTGCCTTCGAGGCGGACGGCAGGCTTTATCAATTCCTGCGCGTCCCCTTTGGTGTCATGAATGGTGTATCTGTCTTCCAGAGGGCAATGGACTGGATGGTGGACCAGTGCCATCTGAAGGCCACGTTCCCATATCTGGATAACATCACCATCTGCGGTCACGACCAGCAGGATCATGCCAACAACCTCCAAAAATGTCTCCAAGCGGCCAAATCTTTCAACCTCACCTATAACAAGGACAAGTGTGTATTTGGGACCACCCAACTTGCTATCCTTGGGTGTGTCGTGGAGAATGGAGTCATTGGCCCTGACCTCGACTGTATGCGCCCCTTGTTGGAACTCCCTCTTCCCAATACCCTCAGAGCCCTCAAAAGGTGCCTGGGCTTCTTTTCATATTACGCCCAATGGGTCTCTAACTTTGCAGACAAGGCCTGCCCCCTGGTCAAGTCCACCACATTCCCCCTCTCTGCCGAGGCCCACGCGGCCTTCAACCGCATAAAAGGGGACATTGCCAAAGCAGCAATGCATGCGGTGGATGAGGCCATTCCCTTCCAAGTAGAGAGTGACGCCTCCGACTTTGCGCTGGCTGCTACCCTCAACCAGGCAGGAAGACCAGTGGCGTTCTTCTCCCGTACCCTTCAAGGCCCTGAAATTCGGCACTCTGCGGTAGAGAAAGAGGCCCAGGCCATAGTGGAAGCTATAAGGCACTGGAGGCACTATCTTGCCGGCAAAAGGTTCACCCTGCTAACTGACCAGCGCTCAGTCGCATTCATGTTTAATAATCATTTAATAAAATTCTGAGTTGGAGAATCGAACTGTCCACCTACAACTATGACATCATGTACAGGCCTGGGAAGCTCAACGAACCCTCCGATGCCCTATCCCGGGGAACATGCGCCAGTGCGCAGATCGACCGGCTATACGCCCTACATGTAGACCTTTGCCACCCAGGAGTCACCCGGCTTTTCCACTTTGTGAAAACCCAGAACCTGCCTTACTCCCTTGAGTAGATCAGGATGATGACCAGGGACTGCCAAGTCTGCGCAGAGTGCAAACCGCACTTCTACCGACCCGAAAAGGCACCACTCATCAAGGCCACCCGCTCCTTTGAGCGACTGAGTGTTGACTTTTAGGGCCCCCTTCCCACCACTGACCGCAATGTGTACTTTCTTAACGTAATTGACGAGTACTCGCGGTTCCCCTTCGCCATCCCCTGCCCCGACACCACTACCACGTCAGTTATAAAAGCCCTGCGCAAGCTCTTCACTCTGTTCGGATACCCATGCTATATCCACAGTGACAGAGGGTCCTCGTTTATGAGTGACGAGCTGCGCCAATATCTACTGGCTAGGGGAATTGCAACCAGTAGGACCACGAGCTATAATCCCCGGGGGAATGGACAGGTAGAGAAGGAGAATGGCACAGTGTGGAAAGCCAAACTCTTAGCCCTCAGGTCAAAGGGACTGCCGGTCTCCCGCTGGCAGGAGGTCCTTCCCGAGGCACTCCACTCCATCCGCTCCCTGTTATGCACAGCCACCAATGCCACCCCTCATGAGCGGCTCTTTTCTTTTCCCAGAAAATCGACTACTGAAACCACCCTACCATCTTGGCTGACGTCCCCGGGGCCAGTGCTGCTCCGGAAACATGCGAGGAGCAATAAATACTCCCCGATAGTCGAGAGGGTTCACTTACTTCATGCGAACCCCCAGCATGCCTACGTGGTTTTACCTGATGGGCGGGAGGACACGGTCTCCATCCGCGACCTGGCGCCGCAGGAGCTCCAGGCCCCTACCTGAACACTCCGTGGTGACTATTGACCCCGTACCCACCAATGTATGTACCCATGAGACACCGTGCACCCCAAACCCTATACAGACACCACACGACACTCCCATACCGGGTGCGACGTACACGCACGAGGGATTACCGACGCCTAACGTTCTGGCACGTGAAGTCAGGCCGGAGCCAGCACAACCGCCATCGCCCGTGCAATCACCGCCGGTGCTACGTAGATCACAGCGACGAACTCGACCGCCTGATAGACTTAACCTGTAAATATACTTCTTGTAAATATTGTCAGTCACTTCACCCCGTGGCACTCTTTTTAAAAAAAGGAGGGGTGAATGTGGTAAACCATGTATATATGTTGTAACTCGGTGACCTGTCTGGACACACCCCTCTGCTGACTGCCCCTGTGGCTCCTCCCACAGAGTCCTGTATAAAGGTGTTCGCCTTGCCCCTCCCCCTCAGTCCGGGGGCAGACACTCACTGTGGAGGTCGTATTGTACAGCGAATAAAAGCCTTTCAGTATTTTACCAAACCTCAGTCTTTTGGAGTAATTGAAGGTGCTTCAACGGGTTCATTGTCTATTCAGAAATCTGATAGCAGAGGGGAAGAAGGCACATTGAGTATATATCATCAGGCTCCTGTACCTCTTCCGTCTTGGTAGCAACGAGGAGAGGCATGTCCTGGGTGATGGGGGGAGGGGAGGTCTGTTCTTAAATGATGGATGCTGTCTTCTTGAGGTATCGCCCTTTGAAGACATCCTTGATACTGGGGTGGTTTGTGTTCATGATGGAGCTGACTGATTTAGCAACTTCCTGCAGTTTTTTTCAACCCTATATACCAGACAGTGATGTAATCAGTTAGAATGCTGTCCACATGCATCTATGGAAATTTGCTAGAGCCTTTGGTGACACACCAAATCTCCTCAAATTCCTAACAAAACATAGCCACTGTTGTGTCTTCTTTATAATTGCGTTAATGTGTTGGGTCCAGGATAGATCTTCAAAGATGTTGACACACAGGAAATTGAAACTAATCACCTTTTTCACTATTCCTCATTGAGAACTGGTGTGTGTTCCTTCGACTTCCCCATCCTGAAGCCCACAATCAATTCCCTGGTCTTACTGATGTTGAGAACAAGTTGTGTGATGTTCTTGAGCGCATCCTTATAAACCAGTATTGCATTCTCTCCAGTGTAATCAGGTTTTTGTTGTGATGCAGTGACTAGAATAGTAAGCCAATCTGAAATTATGTAAAGTTCTAATGAAACTTTTGCCTCTGGCGCTCCCCGTGCTGACGCACTTTTGTAGTCCTGAGGGCAGTTAGTCCCAAACAGTCTTTAAAGAAGTAGCGGCCTTAACTAAGCTACAGGTGCTGTTCATAACAAAAATTACCCATGGTGGACATGTTGCAATCATTTTCTCACGGGGTCTTTATTTTTAGTCTCAGTGGAAAGGCAGCAAATTTGTATGCACCCATTCTAGTGACAGCATGCTGAGTGACTTGGCTCAGTCTATTTCAATCAAAGTAGAGGGAAGCCGCAGGAAACTGCTCAAGCTTTAAACATCAGTCAGATCCACTCTCTGGGCTCCAGAGGGAACATTTTGTAGTATGAGCTAATTGAGGAGATTCATCGACTCATTGGGTCATAGAGTCATACAATCCATAAATCGGCCTTTTGCTCCAGTAAGTCCATGCAGACCATTAATTCTAAGTGAGGTATGGAGGAATCTAATAAGAGTAAGTTCTTGAACGAGATGAGCCATAATTTTCCTGCATGCCTCAGGAAAATAAAACAAGAAATTGCAAAAAATGCTAAAAATACTTAAACATTTAAGATATCATTCATCAAGAATGTAACAAAGTCAATGACCTTTCAGAATGATGTTCTGCTGATGGATGTTAGACCTGAAGTAACATTTGTTTCTTTTTACTACAGATACTGCCTGACCTGCGAAGTGTTTTCATACTTTCAGGTATCGTTGTTTCAGATTTCCAAAATCTACAAATTTTTCCTTTTGTCAATATTTGGAAAATCATATTGAGAGAAATGTTTAAAATGCAGGAAAAAAAACATCTGTGGTCATAATGCTTATTGGTGGAAACATTTGGCTGGCCAGGAGTGTGTCAACATGAATGGTAAAGGATTAGATAAGTCCCACTGCACCATGTTAACTCTGCCACCCCATATTTCCACTTCTGTTGAACTGAAAGAAAAAATATTACTCCACTTGAAATTTGCAATAAAAATAGAAGTACTTTCTAATAAGAAGAGCATCAACCTTGAGCATTAAATTTGATTCTTTCAGCAAAGGTGCCATAGGATGTGCCAGAGTAAACAATTTGATTAATAATTTTTTCTCATTCACCACGTTAACAATGTTTCAGATTTTCTGATGCTGAACATTAAAACAAGGCACTTATAGATACTTTGAAATTAATGTTTCCGCGCAACAGTTTTGTTGAAAGGCATTTTGCCAATATTGAGCCAGTTAAAACATTTCAATTGTAAAGTAAAGCAAATAAAGTTGTGTTCCTACTTAGTGAGAAAATTCAAAAAAATAGCCAACAGAAACCACATTATCAAATGCAGACAATGAAATTAATATGAATAAGAATCACTATCATCTATTAATAAATTATGGAAACAGAAGATTTGGACTTGGAAATGAGTTTTATTCTTTGAAATGATGGTGCACTTCAGCAAAGAACTTCAAAACTTTCATAAATTATTAATCTTAATTTTTTTCCTAGATGTGTTAGCAATCATGAACTTATAGCGTACCGTAGTCATTTATTATCAGATCTAGAAGTTGACGCTACATTCTTTTTCAAATTGGATTTATACAAAAGGATTTTGAATGATAAGTTCAATGTGTTTGGTTTGATGCAGAAGTTTGATAGATTAAGAAGGAAGTGGATATCACAGTGTTGTTTCCATGTGTTCTTATTTAGTTTTGCACCTGTTAAAGGATTCTTGATCTTAAGTGTACTCAATAACTATAAATAATTGTGCAATCTCTTTGTGGGTGAATAATCATGGAGTAAGGCATTATCTTTACTAGAAGTTTTACATTTCTTCTTGGGAGTAAGCCAGTTTAACATCAGATGATATATCAAACTGACATTACTGTTTGAATCAATTTAAATGTTGTATTATTTCTTCATATTAAAACTGTTTCTTACATTAAGTGAAATCAAATCAGATCTGATGCCAATGCAAGATTGTTTGTGGCAATGTGAAAGTTCTGCCCTGTGAGTGACCATTTTAATGCACTCAACCTGTTTAAAAACTGATACAGCAGATACTATTGGTTACTGCCCATTATACCACTGCCGTTTGGGGCAGCAATAAAGGTTCTCCATCTTTGACTGTTCTTGGCCATATACCATCACACACAGATATAGGATTCTTCATTGCTGTTTCCATAACAATGATAACAATCAGGGCTGTTAGTCCTGAGCTGAGTTCCTGAACCTGGAGGACTGGTGGACCACTCTTAGTCTGGCCTCTACCCTTTGACCTGTTTGGCATGGGTGACCCTACCAAGAGCTAAAGCATAAAGCTCTGACTCCAGCCAACATAGCCCTCTGAGTCGTTGAGGCACTCAAGTCTCCAAAACAAAACAAGGTTGTCGTCCTCATGGAGGTAAATATATACTATTATTAGTTCCCAATCTAAGTATACCTCTTTTATTCAGTCCCTCCCTGCTGGCCTGCACAATGATATTAGTAAGACTGTCCTGTCTTCTTGTGATGGGTCTAACTCATGGCAGCTTCCATTGTCTACTACTTCTAATCATGGTTTATAACTATAATTACCATGGGTAGGAAATATTTCCATAGAATAAAAATTGGGAACAAAATAATAAATGATTTATTAAACACTAAAATAACTCTGCAGTGTTAAATCTTCTAATTATGGTGAGTTCACTACTTTCAGCATTATGACTAAAGTCTGACTAAAGTCTGACTAAAGTCTGACTAAAGACTATTGTCACTAAAGTATGAAGGTTCTAAATTTCAACAATTCAATTTAATTTCTGCTGTAGAACATAGAATATAGAACAGTACAGCATAGAAACTGACCTATGATATTGTGTCGAACTAGTAATGCTAATCACACCTAATCCCTTTTGCCTACATGTATTCCATGCACCAACACACTTGACCACTGTTATATTAGAATTAGAAATGCCTACCATTCAATCCCTGGACAATATTTCAGGAAATCTGATCATCTGGTTGTCCTCCTTCTGCCTGCATACAGGCAAAGGCTAAAGAGCAAAGTTACAGAGGTAAGCCCAACAAAGCGGTGCTTGCTGGAGGCAGAGGAGTGGCTATGTGATTTCTTCAAGTCGATAGACAGGGCCATGTTCAACAACTCCTCGAAGATCTGAACGAATGCACCACTGTTGTCACGGACTTTATAAAGTCATTGACGGGTATTTCTCCACAAAATCATTTAGAATCTTCCCCAACCTGAAGCAATGGATGAACTGAGAGATCCTCAATCTGTAGAGGGCCATATCAATGGTCTTTAAGTCTGGCGATCAAGTAAAATACAAGAAATACACATAAGATCTTTGGAAAGCCATCTCGCATGCAAAGTGACAATTCTGAAGCAAACTTGAATCACAGAAGGATACGAAACAGTGGTGGCATGGCATATAAAGTGAGACCAAGTGTCGTATATACTATAACATCACGAATTTGCTCCCTGATGAGCTCAATGTCTTTTGTGCTCGATTTGATCAACATAACAAGGTGGCACTTTCATGCACTCCCACAGCTCCCAATGGCCCTCTGATATCAGTCTCTGAGGCTGATGTGAGAGTATCCTTCAGTAGGGTGAGCCCACAGAGAGCATCTGGCCAAGACAAGTTATATAGCTGAGTACTAGAGCCCTGAGCTATCCAACTGGCTGGATTGTCCATCGAATGGAATGCTGGCATTTAGCGAATAGTATGCTGGCATTTATAGCAAGAAGATTCGAGTACAGGAGCAGGGAGGTACTACTGCAGTTGTACAAGGCCTTGGTGAGACCACACCTGGAGTATTGTGTGCAGTTTTGGGCCCCTAATCTGAGGAAAAACATCCTTGCCATACAGGGAGTACAAAGAAGGTTCACCAGATTGATTCCTGGGATGGCAGGACTTTCATATGATGAAAGATTGGATGAACTAGGCTTATACTCATTGAAATTTAGAAGATTGAGGGGGGATCTGATTGAAACGTATAAAATCCTAAAGGGATTGGACAGGCTAGATGCAGGAAGATTGTTCCCGATGTTGGGGAAGTCCAGAACGAGGGGTCACAGTTTGAGGATAAAGGGGAAGCCTTTTAGGACCGAGATTAGGAAAAACTTCTTCACACAGAGAGTGGTGAATCTGTGGAATTCTCTGCCACAGGAAACAGTTGAGGCCAGTTCATTGGCTATATTTAAGAGGGAGTTAGATATGGCCCTTGTGGCTAAAGGGATCAGGGGGTATGGAGGGAAGGCTAGTGCAGGGTTCTGAGTTGGATGATCAGCCATGATATTACTGAATGGTGGTGCAGGCTCGAAGGGCCAAATGGCCTACTCCTGCACCTATTTTCTATGTTTTCTATGATATCTTTAACCTCTCGCTTCAGCAGAATGAGGTACCTGCCTGCTTCAACAAGACTTCAATTGAAGTGGTACCCAAGAAGACCGTGGTAACCGCCTCAATGACTACCATCGAGAAGTACTTACATTCACTATTGTGAAGTGCTTTGAGAGGTCGATGATGAAGCATATCAGCCCCTGCTCAATGAGTGACTTTAATCTGCTCTAATTTGCCTATCATCACATCAGGTCAACAACAGATGCTATTTTATTGGAGATGCAATTTCACTCAATCCTGGAACATCTGAAAATTGAAGATGCATACATTGTGTTCTTCACTGACTACAGCTCTGCATTCAAGACTATCATCCCTCAAAACTAAACAACAGGCTCCTAGGCCTAGGCTTCACCACCTCAATACCCCTTTGGGCAACTGGATCCTCAATTTCCTCACTTGCAGATCCTAGGCAACAAATCTCCTCCAATATAGATGCACCACAAGGACATGTGCTTAATATCTGCCCCCCCATTCAATTTATACTTATGAATATGAGGCTGAGTACAGCTCTAATGCTGATGACACCAGTGTTGTTGGCTGAATCAAAGATAGTGATGAATCAGTATAATTACAAATTACCTTTATAATCAAAGTTGGTGATGAATCAGCATATAGGAAGGAGATTGAAAATCTGCCTGAAATGTGCCAAAGCAACAACATATCACTAAATGTCGGCAAAACCAAAGAGCTGATTATTGACTACAGGAGGAGGAAACTGAAGGTCCATGAGCCAGTCCTCATCAGGGAATTAGAGGTGTAGGAGGTCAGTAGGTTTAAATTCTTCGGCATGATTATTTCTGAGGATTTGTCCTGTGTAAAGCACAGAAGTGGCATTACAAGTAAAGCATGGCAGTGCCTTGGCTTATTTAGAAATTTGCAGAAGTTCAACATATCATTTAAAACTTTGACAAACTTCTATAGATGCGTGCTGGAGAGTACACTAACTGGTTACATCATGGCCTGGTATAGAAACACAAATGCCCTTGAATAGAAACATCTACAAAAAGTGGTGGATACAGCCCAGTGCATCGCAGGTAAAGCCCACCCCCTACCACTGAGCACATCTACAAGGAGCACTGTCACAGGATGCCAGCTCCATCAGGAAAAGATGCCCACCATCCAGGTTACGCTCTCTTTTCGCTGCTGTCATCAGGAAGGAGGTACAGAACCCTCAGTTCCCAAACTACCAGGTTCAGGAACAATTATTACCCCTTAACCATCAGCCTCTTGAACTAGAGGGAATAACTTCGCTCACTCTAACTCTGAACTAATTCCACAACCTGTGGATTCGTTTTCAAGGACTCTACAGCTCATGTTCTCGATATTTATTGCTTATTTCTTTCTTTCTTTTCTATTTTTTTGTATTTGCACAGTTTGTTGTCTTTTGCACATTGGTTGCTTGCGTGCAGTTTTTCATTGATTCTATTGTGCTTCCCCATATTTGCTATGAATGCCCACCAGAAAATGAATTGCAGGGTAGTATGTTGTGACATACAGTATATGTATTTTGACAATAAATTTAGTTTCAACTTTCAAGTTTGAACTTTGAACATCTTATGTGCCTTTATCATATCTGTCTTCACCACCACCCCTGGCTGCACCTACCTGGCATCCATTACTCTCTGTCTAAAATACATGTACCTCGCATCTCTTTTGAACTTTTGATCTTCACCTTAAATATGTGCCTCAAGTATCAGACTCTTTTGCCCAAGTAAAATAATACTGGCTATTAATTCTATCTAACTTCATTTACTTATGTCAGATCTCCTCTCAGTCTCTGCTGCTCCAGAGAAAATAACCTTAGCTTGTCCTACCTCACCTTACAGCATATGCCCTCTAATCTAGGCAGCATCCTGATAAGCGTCTTCTACACCTTCTCCAAAAGCTCCACACCCTTCCTAGAATGGGATGATCAGAAGTGAATGCTATACTCTAGATGCAGCCTAACTAGTGTTTTATAAAGCTGCAACTTAGTTTCATGACTTTTGAACTCAATGTGTCGATTAATAAAGGCTGGCATGCCATTTGTCTTCTTTACCACCCTATTAACGTGAACGACCACTTTCAGGGCGTTATGGACTTGGATGCCAGTTTCCCTCTGTATATCAAAGCAACAGTCACAATGTAATCAAGAAGAATCTTGCCTGTTGATGACAATATCATGTGCAGGGTAAATGAAACCTACGTAGTGGACAATTGGGACAAGAAGTGTCCTGTTTAATTTCCTGATGGGTAAGACTTCCACAGAAAAGAGCAGAAACATTTAAGAGAAGGCACATTTTAATTACATGTGTGACTTATTCAATAGAGATGGGCATAAATGGGTCGAAGTTCAGGACACTGATATTGGAAATTTTGAAAGAGCTGCATTTAGTGCACAAAAGCACTCAAAGTAGGTCTCTGCAACTATAAAAGGATATTCTAGGAAATGAGATGATTGGAAATTGGAGACGATTTATCTGCAAAAACAGAGCCACGGGAGATGGTCCTTTAAAATCTAATTCACTCATTATATTATGAGCATTGCAAGTGAGCCATAGATTTTGACTTTAGTAAAAAATATGTTTTGATAGATTTCTTCAGCTGCTTCTGTGAGGAGCACCAGCAAATCAGTTAACATTGTTATTGCTGTTCAGAAATCCATTCCTATTAGTCCGGAGCCTCTGAAGGACTTTGCCATCTACACAGGAGTGCAGCTACTTTTGCCAGATCTACTTCCCCTTGCCCATCCCCCCATATTCCATCCAACCCTTCTTGAGCAATGCTACCAGCGGGACCTAATGCTGATGTATGCACTTGGATGAGATGGATGCAGAGGCATAACTATTGTCAGTAACTTGTACTATGCAGACCATTAGTTGTGCCGGGTTTGAGTCTGCAGTCATGCTCAAATTAAGACCCTGGAGAATGACTGCATGAAGAATTTAGGAATTATGGAAATATGAGAATATAGCAGATATTAATTCAAATAAGAAGCAGTCTTCAGTTCTTAATGTAACTTGCAAGCTGTACTCAGTTTTGAAATTAAAAGGTATCTGTCGAGCACAGGCTGCTGGCTCACAGCAGGAGGCTGGCTGCTTATGAGCTGATTTGTAACCTGACATGACTATAAGACATTCTTGCCTGCATCAACCAAACATACGACAATGGATCTCTATTGATCGTTTCATCAACCAGTGCACCCACAACAAAACTGTTTTATTTATAGATGCATCGTGAAAACAGGTCCTTCTGGCCCTTAGAGCCTGCAGTGCCCAATTACACTCATGTGACCAATTAACCTCGTAACCCGTATGCTTTTGAAACCTGAGCGGAAACTAGAGCACCCAAAGGAAATTCTCATGTTCACTGGGAGAATGTAGGTTTCCTCCATGCTTCATCCAGAGGGCAAGGAAGGCTACCAGACCAAACTAAATTTTACCACTTTGCTTATCAAACATGGTCATGGGGTAGCAGATCTATCAACAGTTAGGATATTTATGTACTCAGTGTAATTTTTGTGTGCGGGTGGATACAGCTCAGTGCATCACATGCAAGCCCCTCCCTACCACTGAGTATATTTACATAGAGTGCTGCCATAAGAAAGCAACATCCACAATCAACGACCCTCGCTATTCAGGGTTCCTGTCTCTATTGCCATCAAGCAGCAGACAGAGGAGGCTTAAGTCCCATATCACCAGGTTCGGGAACAGTTATTGTCCTACCACCATCAGGCTCCTGAACCAGCGTGGATTCAGGATTCAATCACCACATCTCGGCCATAACTCTATCACCTACAGGCTCACTTTCAAGGACTCTTTACAACTCCTGCTCTCAGTATTATTATTGCTTGCACCGTTTGTCTTCTTTTGCACCTTGGTTGTTTGCTAGTCTTTGCCAAATATGTATAGTTTTTTCATAAAACATTTGTGACACCCTGGGAAAGATTTCTCTGCTAAAATAATGGTCATAAGAAGCACTGCGAATGTAATGGTCTTTCTGTAGCAGCACTGTTTGGGTTATGATTAGAGATAACGGGTGCTTTGGAATGTGAGCAGTCCAATGAAGGGAGTGTTTTTTTCTTGTTGTATGACTGATACCAAGGTGATCTGGGTCTTTCGTTCTGCAGAGGATGGGGAGAGAAGATGCCAGATAGGAGAGGTCGTAGACACCAGAAAAGAGTGGACTTGGAGTGGGGCTGGGAGTCGATAAAGCCCAGGGAAATCGATAGAGGACCAGCGGAAGGGAAACCGTGAGCTCCAACTTGTGCACATTAGACTGTTACATTAAAATGGGCCCTTTTCATTTTGTTTTACTTTCCTAACCCGTTAGTCAAATTAAAATTTATAAAGCTGAATTGTTTAATTGCACATGGTGTACTCTCTGTTATTTCGTGGTACTGATTTGTAACATGGTAACACATCATGCAACATCCACACCAACAGGAGGTTTTGCACCTCAATCTCATACATTTGGTGGGGCCAGAGATTGTCTTCCTTAGACTTACACAGCCAACAGAACCCAAGGGTTACACATTGTATTTCTTTATTCCTGTAAATACCTGCAATAAAATGAACCTCAAGTTGATTATATTATTACATATATGTACTTTGATAATAAATTTACCTTGAATGTTGAACATTGAATCTTGTTCTTAAAAGCTTCTTAGGTCATCTGTGTGAATTAGTTTTGCCCAATAGGAGTGTTTGAAACTTCACAGTTGCATAGTAAGTTAGAAAGAACTTCTAATGTAAACGTTTTGTACTGTGTGCTTTAAAGGAACCATTTATCAGACTCAAAATATTGAAGTAACCAATGTCATTGTAGTTCAAAAAATTGTATTGAATCACTGTCATTTACCATTGCCTCTCAAAGCCCAACCCTACCTAACCCTATCGTGATAGGTAGAAATGGGTAATGCCAGCCAACATGGCTCTGGTGAAGCTAATTAGGCCAATCCTCTGTGCAGTGGATGCAATGGATTGCAGAAGCTTTGATGAACTTCAACTTCAGAGGGCAATAGAGATGGGAGATCATCAATGGCCTATGTTCCACTGGGAGCTAAGGTCCCAAGTATGAAAGTGCATTTACCATTGTCTTCAAGATTTTAAAATCTTGAATCAGTTTTCGGAAACTCTACCGAGAGGATCTCCAAAAGAATGTTTGCTTGTCCCAGTGAATAAAGACTTTTGTATCCTTCAGCTTCTCCATTTTTCCTGTGACATAGTCATAGTTGCACCTGTCTGATATCAGATACCTGCGGCCAACGTACATGGGCGGCACTCTGAATGGTTGGTACACAAAGTTTCTATGCCGTGTATTTCCAGAAAAAAACAATCGGAATAAAAAATCAAGCATTTGGCAGATCAGCTGATACGCAAGTCACCACTGCACTGCAGTCTAATGGGTACTCTTCATTGCTGGTGCAAAAGCTGAAGACTTAATGACTAAATAAAGTTAACAATAAAATGACAGCAAATCAGTTCCCAAGAAAATTATGAGAAGGCCTATGTGTTCCTGTAAAGAAAGTGTCGCCAGGCCTCAAATAATGTGTTTATTTTTCCACACAAGTGGAGATTGTATGTAATACTCTGATTAAGATTTCTACTGCTATGCTGTACGGTAGTTTATATTAGCTGCTATTGTAAAAGCCACACTGTAAAGTGTATTTTGGCTTCAGCTAAAAAAAAGGACACATGTCCAATCTAGGAATGTAAGTCAGCCAATCAGGTTTGTGGGATGTGAGAGAAACTTCTAGATAGCTGCGTGGAAAGGTTTTCTGAAGGACAGTAGTCTGGTTTTCGGGGCTCTAGGCAGGAGCTGCAGGGAACAGAAGATGTTGCAGAATGCCATTGGAAGGCAAGTCCCTGTTGCAAAAAATGCTTTGTGCAGATGAATGGCTCGGAGGACGAAGGGCCAATACTCCCAAGAGAAAGCTCATTTGCTCAAGATGGATTTCAAGCAAAGTTTGGAATTTGATGTGTGCTATCACACAGACAGCAGGTCCAGTGTGTGACTAAAGACGACTCAAGGATGAGCTCCAACTGTACGTGCACATCAGACTCATTAATTGTAACAGGCCCTTTTATTTTGTTTCTTTTCTCTTTCCTGTTAACTGTTCAATAAAGCTGAAATTTGGTTCCTGCACCCGGCTGGAAGCTTGAGAAGAGTTTATTCATCATATACGCTGGGAAAGCACTAGATCCTTTTATCATGCTGAAATTTGTAAATATACTTCCTTTATAATTTTATGTGGTCTATGATCTGTTATTTCTTGTCGACTGACAATAGTGTTGGGCAGTATTTATACAGCATTCGCTCAATTCGAGGTTTCTTTAATCATTCCCATTTGACTGAACCCCAAATCATACTGACCTTAGCCGTATATTGTTTGTGAAAGGTGGCCTTCTCACTGCTGAGTGATGTAGCTGAAAGCAGAGCCTGCTAATGAGTCAAGTTTGCATACGAGCCTGGTGAAAGGGTTACATGTAAAGTTACCCAGTGGTTCTGTACTGGTATTCACATTGTCTGTCTATTTCACTATCGTGGATGCAGGACTGGTGACGTAGTGCAGAGAAGCTGGGTGGGAAACTTGAGCAATCCACTTACAGTTACTGGAAGCCCTTCTGTAATCATTGACACCAAAGTTGTAGAATCACACATCTGGAGACTTTCAAAGTCCATTTTTCTTTTATTGAGCTTGTGAAAATATCAGTACTTCTACTTGTACTGAAAGATTCTATTAGTGTAGAAAATGGAGTGCATCTAATATGTTTAGCCCATGACAGCACAGTGGTGTTGCCATGGGCGATGCGTATATATGTTGTATTCATTTTCATGAACTATTCACAAAGCTGACAATCGAATCAATTGCAGATTTGAAGTTTACTTTGCAATGTCAAGAAAACTTGCCAGTAACACTCTTTACATTTTGGAGTGAAAATCTACCTGGCTTTGCACTTGAATTCATCCATACTATTCCAGTTACACTCTGTTGTGTTTCTCTTGCCAAATTGCCTCAACATCAGCACTGGCCCTTCCATATCCACCTGACCCTCTCAGATCAGTAATTTAATTTAGACCTGCAGATGCTGGAAATCTGAAGTAAAGAAGAAAATGCTGGAAACACTCAAATTCAAGATTCAAGATTGTTTATCAGGTCCATATCAAAACATACAATAAAATGCATAGTTTGTGTTAAGAACCAACACACCCAAGGGTGTCACACATTCTGTCGCTAACATAGTATAGCATACTTGGCAGAGTATAAAAACATAATAATAAAACAGCAATAACAAAACTAACCCTATTTCTCCTTTTCATGCACCTACAACCACAGTCCTTTAACTCCAAGACAGGCTACCTGCTTTGGCCTCCAGCCTCTAGTGGGCTCTGATTTGGGCTTGCAGACATTGGGCTTCATCCTCAGCCAATGGGCCTCAACTTGAAGACTTCTGATTTGACCTTCGGGCCTCCATCATCAGCCTCGATCCCAGGACACACCAATCTTTGAACTTGAGGCCTCAAACTATGGACTCACTAAAGATGGAACCCCAAACATTAGTTCTTGAACTCTGTTCTCACCAATCTGATAACCTAAGGGGTCATCGGACCTCCAGCCTGCGTGGAACTCTAACTCCAGAATTCGCTGAGCTGGTGGGGGTACTTTGTCCGCTTCCTACTTACCTGAAATCAGAGATCTGACCACGGATATTCCAAGTCCACATTGCTGACCTTTGAACATGAAGCAAAGACTCAGGCATCAGCCTGCCCTCTAATTCCACAAAATCCCTGTCCCTAAACCCTAACCTGATTAGGTCAGGACTTTATTCCTGAGAATGTAGAAGATTAAGGGGAGATTTGATAGAGGTATACAAAATTATGAGGTGTATAGATTTGGTAAATGCAAGCAGGCTATTTCCACTGAGGCTCGGTGGGACTACAACTAGAGGTCGTGAGTCAAGGGTGAAAGGTGAAATATTTAAGGGGAGATAGAGGGGAAATTTTTTTCACTCAGAGGGTTGTTAGAATGTGGAATGAGCTGCCAGTGCAAGTGGTGCATACAAGGACAATTTCAAAGTTTAAGAAAAGTTTGGATAGGTACATGGATGGAAGGGGTATGGAGGGCTGTGGTCTGGGAACAGGCCGATGGAACTAAAACTTTACATGGTTCAGCCTGGTCCAGATGGGCCCTATGTGCCCACTACTGTGCTGCACTGTTCTTTATGACTCTATGAAACTGTAATTAATCATTTATTACTTTGTTTGCATTGAAGTATAAAACACCGGACTTCAAGCTGAGTGGTTCGGGGTTAGAATCCAGTGGGCTCTCTGCACACTTTCCATCCGTGCTGGGCTGAGCATTGAGCTAGTCACTCGGTCTCATAAAAAAAACAGACAAACGCTAAACAAATGGCAAGGTTGCTGCCTGATGCACCACAAGGCGCAAGGAGGAATAACATGAAACATTGTGTCAGGAGAGTGAGATTTTCTTGGGTACTCTTTCCTGAAGGTTTGCTGTATGAATAAAGATTTAACCTCTGTTATTCTATCTTTGGTATAGCTCAGATGTTCTCAGTTACAACACCTCTTATATGTCTCTCCCATGTTTTCCATTCTTCGATGTGCTTGCAGCCATTAGTGCACGTTAATACACTTCTAGTGCTTTGAGAATCATTCACTTGTTGTCTCAAATCTGTTTAGAAAAATAATTTGCCTTATATTCGCCATATAACTGTATATGGTATAAACATGTAAAATGCAAAACTGAATAAGAAGATATTTGAGCAACACACACAAAAAATGCTGGTGAACGCAGCTGGCCAAGCAGCATCTATAGGAAGAGGTACAGTCGACGTTTCGGTCCTGATGAAGGGTCCCGACCCGAAACGTCGACTGTACCTCTTCCTATAGATGCTGCCTGGCCTGCTGCGTTCACCAGCATTTTTTGTGTGTGTTGCTTGAATTTCCAGCATCTGCAGATTTCCTCGTGTCCTCGTGTCTGCATTTTTAAAAAAGATATTTGTAAGTGTTTTAAGGTGGTTTACGCCCTGGAGAAAGGGTTGAAACATCGCTGGGCTCAATGAATAGAGATGCCATCAATTTGCTGCACAATAGCTCTCATTAATATAACTGAATAAAAAAATGAAAACTAATCTTGGAAAAAATCCTGTTTCCATGTAGCATCCCTGCAGTAATCAGACATGATTGATTCTTAAAAACACAAGATGATAGTTTTAGTGTGGCAGGCCACTAAAAAGAGTTTCATTGGAAATTGGAAAGCAGTTCCCTCTATTGGTACTCGCACAACAGTTCTCTTTAAAAAAAAACTGCAATATTCACTGAAACATGAATTGTATTGAAATCAACCACTGAGCAAGATTTGTAACTAGCTAGTGGATAAATAAATGCTCATGTTAATTGTGCCCCATTCATTACAATACAATGGAGCTTTGCTTACCAAATGGAGTTTTGCATGTTTTCCACATTTTCTAACTTATGGGCATAACTGACCCATAAATGTCTGAAAATATAAAGCTAATTTGTAACTCAGAGATGACCAGTAATCATAAAAAGACTTGGAAGTCCTAGTTCGTGAAACACAAGCCAGAAGGACAGTCCTGAGCATGGATTTGGGGTGAAGTTAGGGGATATCCCTCAGCATCACCATTAGAAGAGCATGGAAAAAGTGGCTGGAGATGTCTCCTCCAGGAGTGGGAATCCCCAGACAATGAAGCAATATTCAAATAAATGCCATGATCTCATGAAAAATTGCACAATGAATGGCAGATTATAAACAAAATGTTCTCTCAAATAGACACACATACACACACACACATATACATAATCCAAACCACCCACACCCACACACACACACACACACACAGATAACCACAATCACACAGACTGTCAGTCCTTCCACGTCACTCACAGAATCTATTCTCTCCTGCACCGCTGTTAATATATTACCCTCTCCAAAGACATAAAAATTACAAGGATATAATAATGGAAAGGTTTCTCAGTAATTTATTTTGCCTAACTACATACAGTAGGCTAGTTTTTTTTATTTTACACATAACTAATTAAGTATATTTCTTTGCTGCTGAGCTGGGATTGAAATCCATCCCTTCAGATCATTAACCCATAATAATTGCCCTGTAAATAGTGTAAGTATTGAAAATACTAATCCTCCTTGCTCCATGTGAGATGCCTCAGATCTGCAATCTGAGATTCTGTAAGGATGATTGCCAACTTTCCATTTGGTGTTTGGATTACTGCATTCTACAGGAGACAAAAAAAAAGGATCATAAGAGCTTCACACATTACTCATTGTCATCTTCAAAAAGTCCAAATATTTTAGGACACTTGTGAGGTTTCCACTAGGTACTTGGTGGTCTCATTACTATTTCAGTCATCAAGTAATTTAGTAGGGTCCATTCCATTTACTACCGTTCAGCCTTTACTAATGGGATAGGACCTGCTAAACATTTGTTCCCCAAACTCACTAGTGTACCAAAAAACATGTAACTGTGTCCTCCCTGTTAAAAATGATAAGGGTGCTGCAAAGCCCCGCAGTGTGAGCTGCAGTCCCAGGGGATCAGCTTCACACTCCTGAATTTATGAATTTTGTGGAAAAAAAAGATGAGTTCTTAAACATTATTTCAAAAAAAAACATTAAGAAGGCAGTAAAATAATATTGCTTTGAACATGAAAATGTGGAAAACACTGTGTAAACATATGCAAATAAGTCCAGTAATATTGCAATCTCTGCAAGTTTGATGAACTGAGTCCTATACAAAACTCTGAGAGATTACATTCAAGATATCTTGTTTGTAGCAGATAAAGAACATCAGTAAAGTACATTATCATTGCCTGTTATGATATTTTGCAGTGAAAATCAAAGACTGTGGAATCAGAATGTACTGCTGCTGGAATCAATTTTTTTTCTGACTGAAACATAATGCAGTATCTAGTTTGCATTAATCAGTACTATTTGTAAATAAGTATAGAAAGCTGATAATCATTCTCAGCTGTAACTCTATGAAAACGTTTACAACATGCTATAATCATCTAAATTATTCTCATTTCCGCCCTTCTGTGCTCCAGTTTCTGCACACTGCTGAATAAATTTGATTTGACAGTGCTCTGCTGTGACGCGTCTCAGTTAAGCAGAGTGGGCATCTGCAGAGCTCTTTGCGTAGCGAGGTAATTGGCAGCTGTGCTCACAGATAGTAATGAAGGGTTATTGACAATCACCTCAATTGTCCATCATGGCAATTTTCTCCAAATCTTACACTTTCACTCAAACATCCCACTAACCGGAACAGGTAGTAAACACTTAGAGTGCCTTCAGTGCAATCTACTTCCATACTGTCAAGATGCTTTAATGATTTACCAGTGATTCAAAGAAAAAAAAAATGGTTACCTTATACCAACCATAATAATATGTAACAACTTTTCAGTGAAACACATACTTCAAGAAATGAATAATATGTCAACGTTTTGGGCCGAGACCCTTCTTCAGGACTGGAAAGGAAGGGGGAAGACACCAGAATAAAAAGATGGGGGCAGAGGAGGGGAGGATAGCTAGAAGGTGATAGGTGAAACCAGGTGGGTGGCTTGCCATTACCTTTCCCATTCACCTGACATGTCAGAAGGGGAATGGAGATAGGAATTAAAATGGTTGACCACTGGGAAATTTCACTTTTGACAAATGGAGTGGAGGTGCTGAACAAAGTTCACATTCTAACATGTCAGTCTATGGTCTCTTCTTTTGCCAAGATGAAACCATTCTAGGGTGGAGGTGCAACAACTTATATTGCAGTAGCCTCCAACCTGATGGCATGAACATCGATTTCTCAAACTTCTGGTATCAAAAGAAATTCATCTCCCTTTCCTGTTCTTTTATTCCCCGCTATGGCTTCTTACCCTTTCTCCTCACCTTCATATCACCTCCCCTTGGTTCCCTTCCTTCTTCAATTTTTCCTAGGGTTCACTCTTCTCTCCTAGCAGATTCCTTCCTCTCCAGCTCGTTACTTTTCCCACCCACCTGGCTCCACCGATCACTTTCTAGATAGCCTCTTTCCTCAACCCCAACCTTTTTATTCTGACATCTCCCCCCCCTCTTCCTTCTCAGTCCTGAAAAGGGTCTAGTTGTATATTTAAGGAATCATCACTCAATACTGTAACAAAAGAGCTACACTATATTTTAGGTGTCTGGAGTTTGTTCTCAGAAGCTCTTGAAACAGACACCAGCATTGAATATTCAAAGCGATTCTACAACGCCACCATTGTAAATATGTAATTTTTTCAAAGTTATCTGACTATATTCAAAATGTTAAAGTTAAGTAGGTGATTATAGCCATTGGAACTGTAGTTAATATTCCTTCTTCTTCAGCTGTTGACCTTTCCCGCTCACTTGGCTTCATCTATCACCTTCTAGCTGGTCCTCCTTCCCCTCCCCTTTTTATTCAGGCATCTTCCTCCTTGGTTTTCAGCCTAGAAGAAGGATCTTGGCCTGAAGCATTCACTGCCTGTTCATTTCCATAGATGCTGCCTGACCTGCTGAGTTCCTCCAGCCTTTTGTGTGTGTTCCTCTGGATTTCTACCATCTGCAGAATCTCCCGTGTTTACATATTTCAAGATCTCCCTATTTTTCTCCACAAACATCCAACTTGCAGCATGGCCAAGACATTGAATAATATTTTCAATGGCTGTGTGCCTCTTTGGATGCCTGACAATGATTCATTTCCAATATTGTAGGCATTTATTGCTCAGTTGAATGCTGAGTCTAATACATTTGAATTCTATGAAAACCCACTGGGTAAATGTATACTTTCCTTGACTGTGCTCAGATAAATGCTTTCTCCTTTAATGCATACCCTCAAAGACAAACATCAGACTAGGTGCTGCTGGATCCACCTCATCGCCCATGTTGTGATTGTGAATGAGCCACCCAGAGACTGGAGCTGTAGATGTATAATGTCTCTAGAACATGCAACATAGGAGCAGAATTAGGCCATTCAGCTCATCAAGTCTGCTCTGCTATTACATTATGGCCAATTTATTATTCTTCTTTCACCCCATTCTCCTGCCTTCTCCTCGTAACCTTTGATACCCTTACTAATCAAGAACCTATGATCCTCTGCTTTAAGCATACCCAATGATTTGGTCCCCACAGCTGTCTGCGGCAATGAATTCCACAGAATTACAATGCTCTGGTTTAAGGCATTCCTCTTTATCTAAAGGGACATCCTAGTATTCTTAGGCTGTGCCCTCTGGTCCTAGACACCTTCATCACCATCAGAAACATCCTCTCCACGTCCTCTCTATCTAGGCCTTTCAATATTTGATAATTTTGTATGTGATACCCCTTATTCTTGTAAACTCCAGTGAGTGCAGGCCCAGAGTCATCAAACACTTCTCATATGTTAACCCTTTCATTCCCAGAATCCTTCTTGTGAATCTCCTCTGGACTCTATACAATGGTAGCACATCCTTTCTTAAGTAAGGGGCCCAAAACTGCTCACAATACTTCATGTGGTTTGATCAATGTCTTATAAAGCCTCAGTGTTATATTTTTGTTTTTATGTTCTAGTCCTCCCAAAATGAATGCTGCCATTACATTTTCCTTCCTTACTACGGACTCAACCTGCAAGTTAATCCGTAAGGGATTCTGAATGAGGACTCTCAAGTCTCTTTACATCTCTGATTTTTAATTCTGAAAATAGTCTAAACCTTTATTCCTTCTACCCCAAAATGCATGGCCATACACTTCCCTACATTGTATTCCATCTGCCACTTCATTGCCCATTATCGTAAGCTATGTAAGTCCTTCTACAGACTCCCTGCTCCCTCAACGCTACCTGTCCCTCCACCTATCTTTGTTTCATCCACAAACTTGTCCACAAAGCCATGAATTCCATGATTCAAATCATTGTCATATAACATGAAAAGAAGTGGTCCCAATACAGACTACTCCTTTATACCAGTAGTCACTGGTAGCCAACCAGAAAGACCCACTTTATTCTCAGTCTTTGGCTTCTGCCAGTCAGCCATCCTCTAACTGTGCTAGTATCATATGACAGATGACATTATTGAAATGACAAGCAGATACTCTGGAGAATATTTGGAGAAACTTTGGAGAATCTTTCCAGCGTTAAAGTATGTTGAGTCTTTACTCTTTGAAGAGAAAAGATAACAGCTCATCTTTAAATGCAATCTCAAAACTACGATGACAATTGTTTACTTCAATATTTTGATTGCTAACAGATGGTTACATTGCATTACACATTTACAAAGGAAGAATATTGTAACTGATATGATGCCTCTGAATATGAAACACTTTTGCTATGACAAGTGGATGGTGTAAAAGTTTTGAAGAACAGAAACCCCAGACACCAAAAAAATTTATGTTGGGAGGGATATCTCCCTCAGTATACAAACATCTTATTTATTGATCGGCAGAGCAAATATGCTCATAACATTGGTGGATGTGCTAAGTGACAAAATAAGTCAGGTCTGAAAGCTTCACTGATCTCAGTCACAATGGTGCAAAGTAACTTAGCTGAAGATGTCTGATGCTTAGTTTAGTGTGGGCTGATTAAGATGCTCCATTATCTTACATTTGTCATACAAGCAGTTTTCAAGTCAATTTATAAACCATGTCTCTTCAGCAGCCTCCTACTGTAGGCTGGTAGCTCTGTTGAAAGTGCTGCATGTTTACAAAGCTGTCCTTTTAATTTCATAACTGATTACTGCTTGGAGGTTGCTTTGAACATTCTTTTAAAAAGACACATAATCCCTGAAGACGCTGAAGCTGTCCCCAACTGTCCAGAATTATCAATTACACAGTGGTGAAAGGTAAACAAGCTGGTCGTACACTGTGAATAGGACAGCACAGTTACCAACCTGCAATGTGGTCTCAGCTAATATTTCGTCAAACCCCAGCAAAACAATACCCTGACTCTTGGTCTATATAGCTTTTGAACTTTTTCAAATGCCGGATCATTAAAAGCATTTAAAAACTTAATAAATATCAGTAATTTAAAAAAAAAATGTCTTGGATCACCTGGACAATAGCAATACCTGAGTCAGGCTGCTGTTTATAGATTACAGCTCAGAGTTCAAAAACATCATACCATCAGTACTAATCAGCAAGCTCTAAAACCTGGGCCTCTGAACCTCCCCTTACAACTAGATCCTTGACTTCCTCACCAGAAGACCATAGTCAGTGCAGATTGGAAGAACCATCTCCTCCTCTATGACAATCAACTCTGGCATACCTCAACGATGCATGTTTAGCCCACTGCTCTACTCTCTCTTCACCCATGACTCTGTGGCTAGGCACAGCTCAAACGCCATCTATACATTTGCGATGATAAAACTGTTTTTGGCAGAATTTCCGATGGTGAAGGGGAGGCCTACAGGTGTGACATGGATCACCAGGTTGAGTTATGTTGTAACAACAACCTTGCGCTCAAGATCAGTCCAAGGAAATGATTTTGCTCTTCAGGAAGGGAAAATTGAGGGAAAACACACTGGTTCCCATTGAGGGATCAGCAGAAGAAAGGGCAAGCAGTTTCCAACTTTCTGGGTGTCAACAACTCAGAAAGTTTATCCTGGGCCCAACATTTTGATGCAATTAGAAAGAAGGCATAGCAGTGGCTATATTTCAGGAGATTTGGTATATCACAAAAGACTCTCGCAAATTTGTACAGATGGACCACAGAGAGCATTCTAACTGTTGGCATCACTATCCGGTATGGAGGGACAGGGTCATAAAAAGCTGCAGAAAGTTGCAAACTCTGCCAACACCATCATGGGCATTAACCTCCTCAGCATCGAGGATCATTTTCAAAAAATAATGCCTCAAAAAGGCAACATCTGCCCTTAAGGATCCCCATCATGAAGAACATGTCATCTTCTCATAGCTACCATCAAGGAGGAGATACAGGAGCCTAAAGACACAAACTCAACATTTTACGGACAGTTTCTTCCCCTCCGTTATAATATTTCTGAATAGACAGTGAACCCATATACACAAACTCACTAATTTTCTTTGCTTTCTTTGCAGGACTTATTTAATTTAATTATATATATATATTTCTTATTGTAAGGTGTAGCTTTGCTTTTATTATTGTGTATTACAATGTACTGCTGCCGCAAAATAAAACATTTCATGACACCTGCCAGTCATATTAAACCTCGTTCTGATTTTGATTCTGAAATAAAATACCTTATATATTGATAAATAATTAAAAATAAGTAATCTAAAATCAAATAACTCATATTAGTCTTATCTCATAGGATCAGTGATCTGATGCAAATAAAATGGGTAACAAGACTGAAGATACACAGATACAGAGTCTGTGTGTGCATGAAAGCATTGGATCACGGTTTATGAAATTTGGACCATGGACTTTTGAACTCCCCCAGTAATTTGTGTGATCTCTATGCTGCTGGCTATAACAGTCCTACTTTCTAACATTAGATGAAAGTCAGGCATGGCCACCACAAGATGAAGTTTTAACTCTATTAAATTTAGTCTTCCTGAATTCCAGTAAGTTCAATGATCAAAGTTTAAGTTCAAAGTACATTTATTATCAAAGTATGCATAAATTATACAATCTTGACATTCTTCTCCTTACAGACAGCCATAAAGCAAGAAACCTAAAAGAACCATGAAAAGAAATGAAGATCGTCAAGCACTCAATGTGCAGCAAGAGAGAAAAATAACAAATCATAGGTGGCATGGTAGCATAATGGTTAGTACAACGCTTTACAGTACAGACGGCACAAGTTCAGTACCCACCGCAGCCTGAAAGGAGTTTGTACATCCTTCCCATGACCTTACAGTTTTCCTTCCACTGTCCACAGATGTATCGGTTGGTAGGTTGATTGGTCATTGTAAATTGTCCTGTAGTTAGGCTGGGTACTATTCCACACTATATCTCAATAAACAATAAAAGTATGTGAATGGCGTTTAGAATAAAAGTGAGTCCTCAGATATGAAGCTTGGAGCAGCCTGAGCAGGTCATAACCTCAACCTCAGTGCAGCAAAGAGTGGAGTAAATGTCGTGGAGCAGAGATTTACTCCACTCTGATGGTACTCTCCTGCTAACTCCAAAGATGTACTTCTGTACTTACTCTTATCCAGTACTCCACTATTTCTTAGCCTGGGAATGCATATTTTCAATTATACACCTAAAAATCAGCCTCAGTCCTATGGGGTGAAGACTGTGGCATGTACACTTTTAATTATTGCAGAAACTACTGTTAAAAGATTGAGCTGAATATTGCCTTGAGAAGTCAGGGCTTAATTAAGGATTGCAACCAGCATGGTATTCAGCATGCCCACAGGTACTTGTGTCATTTCAGTTAGATTCTCCTGTTTAACATTTTGTAGCTCTGTGGTCACTGTTCTGAAAAACCCTGTTGTCTTTTTAGTGTCTGACTCAATCCACTTCCAAACAAATTCGCATTTGAATCATCAAAGTTCAGTACATTTTTGTTATTTCTTTATATCGAATCTCAGTCTCTGTACTGTACATCATAAACTTTTCTTCACTGAATAGTTCGAAACTTACTGACTACCCACTCAGGCCCAGCAGCATATGTCTTTTTGTCTATTCTTTTTATCCTTTCAAATGACAGTTTTTAAAGCTGAAGCAGCTCTTCCTGTCTTAGATCTGTGAGAACAGTATGTCACTTTTTTATCATAGCAAATATATCAAATTTCCAGTAACAAACTTGTGACACCAACTATCTTCTGGGGCATATGGGGCATCCAGGGAGGGGTAGCACCTCTGGTGAAGGGCTTGTCATGCCCTTTCTGTGGCAACTCACACACCTTTGATCCCCACCAGACACTCAGCTCTCACAAATAGCTGTTTGCTGGCAATAGCGGCCACGGCCTGGTGCACCGCTTCCGTAACCAGGCTAAACTAGGTGAGGGTAGCAGGCAGCCTCACACCCCAGTGAAGTAGGGACATGCCTGTCCTAGCATTCAACGTCAGCTCTGGCTGTCTGGGTGGGTAAGATCGACAGTGAGATCTAATGGCCAGGAAGGCGGTTTTACAATGCTTCGTGGAGAGTGAAGACGTCATAGTCATCCACAGCAACCAAGAAGACCCCAGTTTGTGATGTTCGTTCGAAACACTGGACTTGGGTTTCTGAGGTCGAGAGAGTGGAATTGCCTCAATGTAATGGCTTTTCCACTTTAAAAACTCTCCCGTACAGGTTTGTAGTCATCGTCGGACAGAATGGACAACCACCACTTTCCTCCAAACACACTATGGCAATATACTAGTTTTTTCTGTCAAAGCAGCATCATCAGTCTTACCTTGTGGTGAACCCATGTTAAACCAGTGAACGCTGCAGAAGTCGTACTGACAACACATCCACTGGTTGCCACTTTCCTGGTTACAAGGTGAGTGAGAGAAAGCTCAAAGGACCTGGAGTGTAAGGTCCATGTTGTCATGCTGGAATAAAAATGTTGCCTTAAGCCTTAATTAAATTTAAAAAAAATCTACAATGGCACAATTCCCCACATATCTATGTCCAGAAATGCATTGCATACCCTTACAAATTCGTGACTTTTTCCCTATAAGTTTAGTTGTATGCACCTTTTAAATACAACACATTTCATTATCGTTGCAGGCACAAACCAGATGGCATTATGAATTATTACCAGAACAAGATTGCTTGAAGCAGCTGAAATTTGTGTAGAATATATCACAATGTCTTAACTACATTTTGTCTCTGTCACTTCATCTACCGTGGAAGGACAAAAATGTTCCATATCATGCAAGATTAGAAAAAATTAAATTAATTTATTTAGAGATACGGCACAGTGAATGAGCCTTCCTGCCCAACCAGCCTGCATGACCAAATTACACCCAAGTATTCTAGGCTTTTGGAATGTGGGAGGAAACCAAAACACCAGGAGGAAACGCATGCGGTCACAGGGAGAACATACTAACTCCTTACAGACAACAGCCAAACAGAATTCGGGTCACTGATGCTGTAATAGAGTTATGCTACGTGCTATGTTACCACAATCAGAATCAGGTTTATTATCACCGACATATATCATGATTTATTTTTTATTTTGTTGTAGCAATACAGTGCAATATACAAAATATACTATAAATTTTAGAATATTATATACTGTTACCAGAATACATATTTTATATTCAGACTGCTGCAGAGTCTCAGCCCAAAACGCTGGCACTTCATTCCTTTTCATAGACACTGCTGAGTTCCCCCAGCATTTTGTATGTGTTACTCTGGATTTCCAGCATCTGCAGAATCTTTTGTGTTTACAAATATAATGAGGTAGTGTTCATGGGTCCATTGACAGTTCAGAAGTATGATGGTGGAGGGGAAGAAGCTGTTCCTAAAGGCAAAGAGGTGTCAGATAGAATATAGTGCTGGGAAGTGTATGGTCACGAACTTTAGTAGAAGGAATAAAATATTTTCTCAATGGGTAGCAAATTCAGAAATTAGGGGCTCAAAGGGATTTTGGAACCCTTATGCAGGATTCCCTCAAAGTTAAATTGCAGTTTGAGCTGGTGGTAAGGAAGGCAATATTAGTGTACATTTTGAGAGGACTAAAAAGTAAAAGCAAAGATGCAATGTTGAGTCTTAATAAGGCTTTGATCAGACTGCACACTTGAAGTATTGTGAGCAGTTTTAGTTTCCTTGTTTAAGAAAGAATGTGCATTGAAGAGAGTCCTGAAGAGGTTGGCAAGAATGAGTCAGCCATGATGGAATGACGGAGGAGACATGATGGGCCGAACAACTTGATTCTGCTCCTATGTCTTATGGTCTTACGATATAAAATGTAGAATACGTGTCTTCAGGCTCCTCTACCTCCTCCCTGATAGCAGTAGAGGGAAGAGGGTCACAGTATCACTAGATGCTGCAGGAATTTGCACAGGTATAGTTTCAAAGTGTGGATGAAAGGCATTATGCTCATCTGGGAATCAAGCATCACAACCATTTATGATGTTAAGGCCTTATTGGAAGTAATGGCCTTCAAATTCTGCAAGAACCAACTTGCACCTGATTCTGTCTCGAACTTTATTCAGATTTGCATTTTTATTCTTAATATCACCTTCTGTTCTCAGTCATTAATTTGTATTGATGTTGGTGCTTAGCGATATAATACAATTAGAAAGCATGTTTGATCTTTGTTGCTACCACAGAATATAGAACACACACTACAACACAGTACCAGCTGACTGACCAAATCTGCACACAATACTTCCAATTCAGCCTCACCAAAGCATTGCACACCATCAACATAACATCCCAAATCCTTTTCTCCATACTCTGATTTATGGAGGTGAATATGCCAAATGCTCTCTTTATGACCCTATCTACCTGTGATGCCACTTTCAAGGAATTATGGATCTGTATTCTTATAACACTCTGCTCTACCACGCTGCCTAGTGCTTTACCATTCACTGTGTATGTCCTACCCTGGTTTGTCTATCTGGCTGAAGGCCTGTGAATGATGAGCAATTGGTGCTGAGTCCATTGTTATTTGTCATCTATATCAATGATCTGGATGATACTGTGGTGCAATGGATCAGCAAGTTTGTGGATGACACCAAGACTGGGTGTGTGGTGGACAGTGGGGAAGACAATCAGAGCTTGCAATGGGATCTGGACCAGCTGGAAAATGGGCTAAAAATGGCTGACAGAATTTAATGCAGACAAGTGCGAGTTGTTGCACTTTGGTAGGACCAACCAGGGTAGGTCTTACACAGTGAATGATAGAGAACTGAGGAGTGAAATAGAACAAAGGGATTTGGGAATACAGATCCATAATTCATAGCAAGTGATAGTACAGTGAGGTAAGTTCGTAAGATAGATTTTGGCTCATTGACCATCATAAGTTGAAGTAGAGGAGGAGATGGAATATTATGTTGAAGCTGTCTGTGAGGACTAACCTGGAGTATTGTCTGCAGTTTCAGTCACCGGCTTGCAGGTAAGATGTAAATAAGGTTGAAAGAGTGCAGAGATAAATTACAAGGATGTTTCCAGGACTGGAGGAACAGAGTTATAGGGAAAGATTGAATAGGTTAGGACTTTATTCCTTGGAATGTAGAAAACTGAGAGAAGATTTGATAGAGCTATACAAAATTATGAGGGGTATAGATAGGGTAAATGTAGGCAGGCTTTCTCCACATATGTTTCAGGGACTACAACTGGAGGTCATGAGCTAAGGGTGAAAAGTGAAAAGTTTAAAGGGAACATGAGATGTAATGAGATGCCAGCGCAAGTGATGCATGCAAACTCGATTTCACAGTTTAAGAAAAGTTTAGATAGGTACATGGATGGCAGGGACATGGAAGACAATGGCCTGTGTTGTAATGTGAGAACTTTAAAAAGTAAGTTAATACTAATTAGGATAATGGGGGGGAGTTTCACTTCAGTTCTTTTTACTTCCGGTGTGCTTTGTATATGGTGCTCCTGCCATGAAGTACAGTTTGTGAAATCCTCTGTATATACATAATGGTTTTGACCATAGAAACCATAGAAACTACAGCACAGAAACAGGCCTTTTGGCCCTTCTTGGCTGTGCCGAACCATTTTCTGCCTAGTCCCACTGACCGGCACACGGACCATATCCCTCCATACACCTCCCATCCATGTATCTGTCTAATTTATTCTTAAATGTTAAAAAAGAACCCGCATTTACCACCTCGTCTGGCAGCTCATTCCATACTCCCAGCACTCTCTGTGTGAAGAAGCCCTCCCCCCCTAATGTTCCCTTTAAACTTTTCCCCCCTCAATCTAAACCCATGTCCTCTGGTTTTTTTCTCCCCTTGCCTCAGTGGAAAAAGCCTGCTTGCATTCACACTATCTATACCCATCATAATTTTATATACCTCTATTAAATCTCCCCTCATTCTTCTATGCTCCAGGGAATAAAGTCCCAATGTATTCAACCTTTCTCTGTAACTGAGTTTCTCAGGTCCTGGCAACATCCTTGTAAACCTTCTCTGCACTCTTTCAACCTTATTTATATCCTTCCTGTAATTTGGTGACCAAAACTGAACACAATACTCCAGATTCGGCCTCACCAATGCCTTATACAACCTCATCACAACATTCCAGCTCTTATACTCAATACTTTGATTAATAAAGGCCAATGTACCAAAAGCTCTCTTTACGACCCTATCTACCTGTGACGCCACTTTTAGGGAATTTTGTATCTGTATTCCCAGATCCCTCTGTTCCACTGCACTCCTCAGTGCCTTACCATTAACCCTGCATGTTCTACCTTGGTTTGTCCTTCCAACGTGCAATACCTCACGCTTGTCAGTATTAAACTCCATCTGCCATTTTTCAGCCCATTTTTCCAGCTGGTCCAAGTCCCTCTGCAGGCTCTGAAAACCTTCCTCACTGTCTACTACACCTCCAATCTTTGTATCATCAGCAAACTTGCTGATCCAATTTACCACATTATCATCCAGATCATTGATATAGATGACAAATAACAATGGACCCAGCACAGATCCCTGTGGCACACCACTAGTCATAGGCCTCCACTCAGAGAAGCAATTCTCTACCACCACTCTCTGACTTCTTCCATCGAGCCAATGTCTAATCCAATTTACCACCTCTCCATGTATGGAGATATGGGGGTATGGAGGGAAGGCTGGGGTGGGGTTCTGAGTTGGATGATCAGCCATGATCATAATAAATGGCAGTGCAGGCTCGAAGGGTCGAATGGCCTACTCCTGCACCTATTTTCTATGTTTCTATGTTTCTATGTATACCTAGCGACTGAATTTTCCTAACTAACCTCCCATGCGGGACCTTGTCAAAGGCCTTACTGAAGTCCATGTAGACAATATCCACTGCCTTCCCTTCATCCACTTTCCTGGTAATCTCCTCGAAAAACTCCAATAGATTGGTCAAACATGACCTACCATGCACAAAGCTATGTTGACTCTCCCTAATAAGTCCCAGTCTATCCAAATGCTTGTAGATCCTGTCTCTTAGTACTCCCTCCAATAAGTTACCTACTACCGACGTTAAACTTACCGGCCTATAATTTCCCGGATTACTTTTCGATACTTTTTTAAACAACGGAACAACATGAGCCACTCTCCAATCCTCCGGCACCTCACCTGTAGACAGCGACATTTTAAATATTTCAGCCAGAGCCCCTGCAGTTTCAACACTAGTCTCCTTCAAGGTCCGAGGGAACACCCTGTCAGGTCCCGGGGATTTATCCACTTTAATTTTCCTCAAGACAGCAAGGACCTCCTCCTTTTCGATCTGTACAGTTTCCATGATCTCAGTACTTGCTTCCCTTAATTCCATAGACTTCATGCCAGTTTCCTTAGTTCGAGATAAAGTTGTTTCTTTGGGCATGAAGTTGTCGAGTGTACCTTTTTCAAGGTAGAAGTTACCATATATTTTTGATGATGAGGTGAGCTGGTTTTGTGGACGTGTCGACATGTTTCGAACGGGAGCAGCAGCGCTGATAAGGGGCCTCAGGTTCAGATGGCTATGTTTGGGACTATCGTTGAATTTGAGGAGTTAACAGAGGACTGGCCGGAGTATGAGGAAAGGTTGGGACACTTTTTCTGTGCTAATGGAATTACTGAGGAGGCTAAGAAGCGCTCTATTCTCCTGAGTGCGTGTGGGGGAAAGACTTACAAGCTAACAAGGAATTTAGCCACTCCGCGGAAACCGGGGGGCATTCCGTATGACGAACTGGTCAAGCTTGTGGGAAACCACTACAATCCGAAACCTTCTGTGATAGTCCAACGGTGTAAGTTTCACAGCCGTTTCAGGAAGCCAGGTCAGTCTGTGGCCAATTTTGTGGCCGAGCTTCAGCAACTGTCGGAGCATTGTGATTTCAGAGCGGTGTTGGATGACATGCTCCATGATCGATTGGTATGCGGCATTAATAATGACGGTATACAACACCGCTTGTTAGCCCACCATTGACTTTCAAGAAAGCCTTAGAGATTGCCCAAGGCATGGAGATGCCTGCTAATAATGTCAAGAATATCCAGAAAGGACATGGGAGGTCGCAGTCGGTGGCAGTGCACCGTCAGGAGGGAGACTGGTAAGTTTGAGATTGATTCAGGGGCTACTGCATTGGTCATTAGTGAGGAGACCTACAGGAGGACATGGGGGTCCAACCTGCCTCCAATTAGACTGTCAAAGCTCAAACTTAGGATCTATATGGGGCAGCCCATACCCCATTTAGGGTGTTATATGTGGACATTTCAACCAGGGGTCAGAAGGCTGAAGCCAGGCTGATGATAGCTAAGGGCAGGAGGCCCAGTGTTTTGGGTTGCGATTGGCTTCGCAAAATCCGGCTAAACTGGCATGAAATTAAGTATGCACACACGATGGAGGACATTCTGCAGCGGTACAGTGACGTTTTTAGGGACGAGCTAGGAACACTGAAGGGTGTGATAGTGAAACTCCATGTCAACCCTGAGGCTACACCACGTTTTTTCAAACCCAGGTTGGTGCCGTATGCAGTGAAAGGTAAAGTCGAGGAGGAGCTGCAACGTTTACAGAGGCTGGGCATTATTGAGCCCGTCCAGTTTACAAGGTGGGCGGCTCCCATTGTTCCCGTTTTGAAGGCAGACAAAATGGTGAGGATATGTGGGGATTATAAGCTTACAGTGAATCAGGTCTCTAGGCTGGAGGAGTACCCATTGCCACGGGTGGATGACCTGTTTGCGACCCTGTCAGGGGGTAAGCTGTTTACAAAGCTGGACATGAGCCACGCCTACCAACAGCTGCTGCTCGACGAGGATTCAAAGGAGTACGTCACAATTAATACACACAAGGGATTATTCAAGTACAATGGTCTGGTGTTTGGAGTGGCATCCAGCCCTGCCATTTCCCAAAGGACAATGGACAATGTACCTTGATGATATTTTGATCACGGGGGCTACGGAAGTGGAACATCTGGTTAACTTAGAACGGGTGCTGAAGAGGCTCTCAGACGCAGGGCTCCGGTTAAAACGCAGAAAATGTGGTTCCTCGCATCAAGTGTGACTTACCTGGGACAGAAGATCACAGCTGAGGGGCTTTGCCCTGTGGAGGACAAAGTGAGAGCTAATAAGGAGACCCCAAGCCCCAAATTCATCATGGAACTCAGATCATTTTTGGGCATGGTGAGTTATTATGGCAAGTTTCTTCCTGACCTCTCAACGGTTTTGACACCACTGTATAAGCTGCTTCACAATGACACTAAGTGGCAGTGGGGTGAAGAGCAGGAGAAATCTTTCAAGGAAGTGAAAGAACTTCTCCACTCAGCGAAACTGCTTGTTTACTATGACCCAGAAAAGGAGATCACGTTTGCATGCGATGCCTCGCCCTATGGAGTCGGGACAGTTCTCTCACATGTAGTGGAGGACCGTTCAGAGAAGACTATTGGTTTTGCTTCACGTACCCTGACAGCTGCTGAGGAGGGATATTCACAGCTAGACAAAGAAGGTCTGGGCATTGTTTTTGCGGTCAAATGCTTTCATCAGTACCTTTATGGACGCGTATTTACAATTTATACGGACCATAAACCACTGATGAGCCTGTTCAGTGAAACTAGATACATCCCACCGCTATCCTCAGCCAGGATACAGTGTTGGGCTCTTACATTGTCAGCCTACCAGTATACTATAGTGTACAGAGCTGGTGGGGATAATGCAAACGCTGATGCACTGAGTCGACTACCTTTACCTGAGACACCTGTTGCTACATATGTGCCTCCAGAGACTGTGTTTTCATTGGAGAGGCTGTCAGAGACATCTGTAAATGCGACCCAGATCAAGCAGTGGACAGAGAGGGACGCAGTCCTGTCCCAAGTCAAGACTTTTATTTTACAAGTTTGGCCCAGAGTTGTGGAAGGAGAGGAACTGAGGCCTTATGCCAAACGCAAGACAGAAGTCAGTCTGCAGGATGGCTGCATTTTCTGGGGAGCGAAGTCAGTTCACAGATTGTGGAGGAAATTCATGAGACTCATCCAGGGGTGTCTCGAATGAAAAGCCTTGCAAGATCCTACAATTGGTGGCCAAGAATCGATCCGGATTTGGAGAACAAGGTAAAATCATGCACGCAATGTCAGACTAATCAGAGTATGCCACCACCAGCTCCTTTGCACTCATGGGCCTGGCCAGACCACTCCTGGTCTAACCTACATTTGGACTTTGCTGGCCCTTTTATGCAGCAGATGTTTCTTGTAATGGCTGATCTGCATTCTATGGATTGAAGCTCACATCATGAGCAACATCACAGCCCCCTCAACCATAGACAAACTCGGGCAAGTGTTTGCAGTCCACGGGTTGCCTGACACTCTGGTCACTGATAATGGTCCGATGTTCACCAGCGAACTGTTAGTGTAGTTCATGCAGCAGAATGGCATTCGTCACATTCGGACGGCCCCTTCCCACCCAGCCTCCAAAGGTTTGGCTGAGTGGGCTGTTCAGACAGTGAAGGAAGGCCTGAAGCTGATGACAGGGGACTCTCTTAGCATGTAGGTTTCACGTTTCCTGTTTAAATACTGCCTCACGCCACAGACTACAACTGCCCGCACTCCAGCAGAGATGCTGATGGGGCGTAGGCCCAAGTCAAGATTGGACCTGCTGCGTCCGGACATGAAGGCTAAAGTGGAGAGAAAGCAGGAAAAGCAGAAGGAGGGACATGATCATCATGTGAGAGAGAGACAGTTAAAACCGGATGACAATGTCTATGTGAGAAACAATCAGCAATGGCTGCCTGGGGTTGTTCTTAAGCAGAGTGGTCCCGTCTCCTATGTTGTTAAGCTGACTGATGGGTGTGTTTTCCACAGACATCAGGACCATGTGCGCCTGCGTCATGATACCGGCTCAGAGGCAGACAGTTCCATGGAGTTTCCATTTGTGAGACAGACTACGATGGAAGGATGTCCACCAGTGACTTTGCCAGAGGGCGAGATGGTGGCAGAGGGGTCGGAGTCCCCTGAAGAGGATGGACATTCTCAAGAGACACACAGACCCCTCTCATTCCCCTAACACCAGATCCACCCAAAACACCATCACCAACGGTGCCTGCGGGGTCACTGGGGGTAGTGTGCAGATCAGAGCGCATTCGTCAACCTCCTGACAAACTGAATCTTTGACAGGACAGTTTTCTCTCGTTGTTGTTAGATTGAATGTTGAATCTGTCATGTTTTCCAGATGTTTTGTATTGATAAACTGCTGCTGAGATACTAGTATAAGCTTTCAGGGGTACACAAGTTAACAACACCACTGTTTTTATTTCCTAGTTTTTACATTTGGGGAATGTTGGATTTTAAAGGGGGAGAAGTGTTGTAATGTGAGCATTATTAAAAGTAAGTTAATGCTCATTAGGATAATAGGGGGTGGGGTTTACTTCCATTCTGTTTACTTCCGGTGTACTTTGTATATGGTGTTCCTGCCATGCCGTAGGGGTTGTAGAAACCTCTGTATACACATAACGGTTTTGACCTTCAAGGTAAAGTTGTTTCTTCGGGCATGAAGTTGTCGAGTGTGCATTTTTCAAGGTAGAAGTTACCACAGCCTGGGTGAGGGTTGAGGGGCTAGGCAGTTTAAATGGTTCAGCATGGACTAGATGGGCTGAAGGGCGTGTTTCTGTGCTGTACTTTTCCATAACTCCATGACTTCACACTTGCCTGAATTAAATTCCATTTTTAAACCCATTTTTCCAGGTAGTCCACAATGCCCCCAATCCTGGTATCATCAGCATATTTGCTGATCCAGTTTACCACTTTATCATCCAAATCATCGATATAGATGGCATACAGTAAAAGACCCATCACCAATCCCTGTGGCGCACTGCTGGTCACAAGCCTCCAGTCAGACAGGCAAACATCACTCTCTGGCTTCTACCTCTTGTCCAATGTTGAGTAACTCATTTACTATTTACTAACTCATCCTGAATGCCAGGCAACTGAATCTTCTTGACCAGCCTCCCATGTGATATTTTGTCAAAGGCCTTGCTAAAGTCCATGTAGACAACATTCACTGCAGGTTGAGGAATATTTCTCACTTACTGTCATGGTCCAGTCCGTGATGTCTGCATTCCAGTTCACGGACCAGTCCATCGATCCTTATTCCAGGTTTTCCGGTTTTCCCTTGTTCTGTTGGTGCCTTAATTGAGGCACATGATTCTCAATTTGGGCTGGCTACATAAACAGCTCCTGAGTTCAGCTTCAGTTGCTGGACTGTTCCCTTCCCCTACCTTTGCCTGAAGCCTCGCCTGCTACCTTCACCTGTGTCCTCGCCTGTAACGCCATCAGGTTCAACTACCAGGGCAAGATCGGGGCCTTGCTGTGTCTAGATAAGGAACTGTCTTACGTTGTTTGGAATTGTTTCTTTGTGTCCTCACCTTCATTAGGTAGGTCCAGCCATTTGCTGCTACCTTGAGTTAGAACTGTCTCTGTGTCCACGCCTTCGCTAGGTAGGTCTGTGGGATTTTTTTCATGTGTACTCTGCCACAGTGTCCTGCATGTAGCTTGTCAAGCACTTGCTTTCTTAATGGTGGAGGAATGACAACGTAGTAGCCCCATAGTAAACATCCTGCTTGGATTGTGATCTCCCTCCATCGAGCCTGGTAAGGTTTCAATACTAGCGTTGGCTCTCCTTTCCATTCATGAATTACCATGTCCACCACTTTCGATAGACAAGGGTCAGTACATGTGTGCTTCTGGACTTGTGGGACAATTTTTGGAGCTGTATATACTTCCTTGAAATAAAAGATCTCTTCTGGAGGTGGCTCTGGAGCAAAGACAGCTAAGGGAAATCTGGATAGGCTATCAGCGGTCGAACCTCCTGGAATTTATATCATACCACTGTGCAGATAGTAACAGAGCCCAACGTTGCATTCGGCTAGCAGACGTGGAAAGGAATACCCACATGTGGACCAAAAATTTACGTCAACAGGCAGTAGTGGAAATAGATGAGCAAAGAAGAATTGATGGAATTTCTTAACTCCAAAGGTAATTGCAAGTGCATCCTGCTCTATCTGGGTATAGTGACTTTCTGCCTTGTTTAATGTCCTTGATGCGAAAGTGACTGGGTGCTCTTCACCCGATGGCATGATGTGTGAAATCACTGTCCCCACACCATAAGGTGATGCTAGGTCAATTGTATGGGCAATGATGGATTGAAGTGTGTGAGTCCTTCCGATTGTGACAAAGCTGTTTTGACCTTTTTAAAAGCACCTTCACAGCAGTTTGTCCACTGCTAGTGTGTTGATTTATTTAAAAGCTCATCAAGAGGTTTCAGCATGCCTGCTAGGTTAGGAACAAACTTTGCGTAGCATGTTTGTAGTCCTGAGAAAGATTTTAATTGACTTACATTCTGTGGTGTTGGAGCCTCCAAGATTGCCTTCATCTTTGATGGAGCCTTGTGATACCCTGAGTTGTTGATCGCATAGCTCAAATACTCAGTCAAAGGTTGAAAGAGCTCACAGTTGTCCTTCCTGAACCTCATATTCTTTGAGTCTTTGTAGTGTAGCATCCAAGTTTTGTAGGTTCTCGCACTAATTTTTCACAGTAATGACTAAGTCAACCAAATAGCGGTGCACCCCTGTCAACCTGCTCAGGATGTGGTCCATTACTCATTGAAGAAGTGCAGGAACTGAGGTGGAAGTGTTTGGTAACTGAATATTCCTTTGAGTCATTATGGTCAACAGTTCTTGTGACACTGACTCCACATGAATCTGCAAATATGCTTGACACAAGTCAATCTTGCTAAATGTACTTACACCAGCATTCTTTTGCTGAATGCTCAGTTTTGCCACAGCAATAACACTGATCGCCAATAGGTGTCTTATTCTTAAAGTCAGTAGTAACTTTATGAACTTGGGAAGATGTGCTTAATGGCTGTGCTTCCTTAGCTGCCATTGGCATAGATGTACTAATCTCATTTGCCTTCTGTAATGTTGGTCTGTCATCTGTTAACAAATGTTTCTGAATTGCCTCACTATGCAGACAATGTATGCGTCTATCTGATTGCATGTTATTCAGCAAATACCCATAATCACATTGTTCAGACAATTGCTTCAGCACCGCCATAAACTGTGAAATAGACTCGCCTTCCTCTTGATTTATTTTATGGAATCTAAATATCTCAGTAACAATCAAGGGTTTAGGTGAATAGTGGTCCTTTGAGAATTTAACTATGTCCTCTTATGGCTTATCGCTGGACTTAGCAGATTGCACTGGACTGTGTACTAAATTGAACATCTTTGCACCCATAGCAGTCAGAAACATTGGTACACATATATCATCTGAAATTTGATTTGCCAATTCTAAAGATTCGAATCTTTCAGTTTATGAATTTCATGGCTCTACTGATTCGTCATACTGCTCTTTACTTCCAAACACTGTCACTATTTTCCAACACAATCTGTACTAGAAAAATTAACTAGTCTTAACTGAATCTCTCTCCTCCTCTCTTATTTGTTTTAGTTAACCATCCCCTTCTCGTTCTGTCTGCTCAGCTTCTTCACTCACCCCACTTCCTGCGGCCATTTTCGTTTCATAACATGCCATGTCTTCTTTTCCCTCACCCACATTACTGATCAGCACACTGCCAGCATGGCACATGGATCTTTCCTGCCAAAGGGGACACAACAATAAACATTGCATGAGGACTTGTCTCCTCGTAGACATTTGTTAAGTTTGTGGTACTGGAAACCGGGTGGCCGTGAATAACACAAACTAGAGATGGGGAGGTAAGGAACAAATGTGCTGCTGTTTATTTCACTTGTAAGTAATTTACCCAGAATGCCCTCTCACGTTACATTCAGTACATAATACACAGGGAAGCTTGACAGTAACCTGTAAGGGTCAAAATACACTGTACACAAATTCATTACAATTGCAAAGTGACGACTATGCTCGTTGTGCAAAGTGACACATTCAGCACGTATAATATATTGGAGAATAATCTTCTCCCACAACAGTGCTAAAAGAAACTAAATGCTTGCAGTGAAAAAACACTTGGTTCACGACTTTGGAGAAGGATGTGTGTAACTCATACTGGAAGGCCTTTGAGCAAAATTTCCTACAAAAGGTAATGGATTCAGCCAGTACATCACAGATAAAACCCTCCCAACCATTGAGCACATCTACATGAAACATTGCCATAGAAAAACATCATCCATCATCAAAGATCCTCACCACCCAGGCCATGCTCTTTTCTTGCTGCTGCCATCTGGTAAAAGGTACATGTGCCTCAGGATTGCACCCCTAGGTTCAAGAACAATTATTACCCTTCAACCATCAGGTTCTTGAACAAAAGGGGATAACTATACTCATTTAAGGACTCTTGTATCTTGCTTTTTCATACTTGATATTTATTGCTATTTATTTATTAGCTACATTTGCATTTTGCTTATAGTTTTTGATGTATACAAATCCTGTTTACAGTTACTCTTCAAAAGTTTCTGAGTGCAAAGACTAGAGAACACACCAACCATGGTGTTGAAGACCAAACTTTCAAAACTAACCACAACTAATGCCACACTGTGTCTATGCCTATCATCTATCCCACAGTTTGGAAGATGTCCCAGATCTGTATTGTACAGCAAAGCTGTCAGTACAATGGAAATAGCCATCATTCCTTCAGCCGACTCTCAATCATCAGCTAAATGATAGAAAGTGTGATTGACATTACTGTTAATTAAATTTCCTCAGCATTAGCATGATCTCTGTGCAAATTTTGTAGGATCATTCAACTGGGCCTTAACACAGCCTTATTCAAAATGGGGGTTGGGGGAAGAGCAAAATGTCAATGATTTGATCAGTATTACTGCCTTTGAATTCAAGGGTATTTTACTGAATGTAATATTCAAATATCACAGAAAAAATCAAGGGAATCACTGGCTCAAGTCATATGAAGCACAAAGAAAGATTATTGAAGACTGTTTGCCTAAGGCCTGAATCCAGTTGCACTTTCCACGAAATTTGCTCTATGTCTAAGAATCTTCCATTGGCACATCAATATATTTGATCCATAATGAATACAGAAGTGGAAAGATTGACAATTTTTGCATATTGTTCAGTTCTATTCAAATTCCATCAGAAAATGAAGCAGTCTATGGAATAGTCACATCAATGTTAGGACTATGAGAGGAGATGAGAGTCTCAGTATTTTGTGGTGTGTGGCTTACATCTTGACTCCTCAACGATGTTCCAATTTTTCATCAGGACTATGATGGAGCACTGACCCCTTGACTGGATGAGTTTTGCCCCAGAATTAGAAACATAGAAAACCTACAGCATAACACAGGCCCTTCGGCCCACAAAGCTGTGCCGAACATGTCCTTACCTGAGAAATTACCTAGGGTTACCCATAGCCCTCTACTTTTCTGTGCTCCATACACCTGTCCAGGAGTCTCTTCAAAGACCCTATTGTATCCACCTGCACCACCGTCACCGGCAGCCCATTCCACGCACTCACCACTCTGTGTAAAAAAAACTTACCCCTGTCATCCTCTGTACCTCCTTCCAAGCACCTTAAAACTGTGTCCTCTTGTGCTAGCCATTTCAGCCCTGGGAAAAAGCCTCTGACTATCCACACCATCAATGCCTCTCCTCATCTTATACACCTCTATCAGGTCACCTCTCATCCTCGTTCGCTCCAAGGAAAAAAGGCCGAGTTCACTCAACCTATTCTCATAAGGCATGCTCCTCAATCCAGGCAACATCCTTATAAATCTCCTCTGCACCTTTTCTATAGCTTCCACATCCTTCCTATAGTGAGGCGACCAGAACCGAGCACAGTACTCAAAGTATGGTCTGACCAGGGTTCCTATATAGCTGTAACATTACCTCTCAGCTCCTAAATTCAATCCGACGACTGATGAAGGCCAATGCAACGTAAGCCTTCTTAACCACAGAGGCAACCTGCGTCATCCTATCAACCGTCACCATCCACTCACTCGCCGCACCATTGCTGAAGTATATACTACTGGAGACATTAACTGCAGCAACTTGCTGAGGTTTCTTCAGTAGCACCTTTTAACTGCATCACCTCAACCAGATAGAAGGACAAGGTAGAATATACATAGGGATGCCAGCCAAATGTCACTTTCATGTCACATCAAAAGATATCTCTATTCATTGTACAGACTACAAAGTACAAAGCAAATTTTATTATCAAAGTACATATATGTCACCAGATACAACCCTGAGAATTCCTAGTGAATATACTCAACAAACCTATAGACCAGTAACTATAACAAAATCAATGAACAGCTGCACAAATTATGCAATTGAGTATCCTGCATCTTCAAAGTGCTATGGGATAGTCTCATCCAGGAACCCCGGCCCTCATGGTCACCGATGGTTCCCTTCCAGGTAAGTGAATTAAAGTCCAGATATTCTAGAGCTTCTTCCAGGAACTATTATAAGAATATGGGGTATATGAGGTGTCAGGGAGTGGTAGCACCTCTGGTGGGGGAACATGTCACGTCCTTTTCAGGGCGGTTAGTCCACCTTTGGTCCCCACCTGGCACTCAGCTCTCATCTGTGGCTCCCCATAGCTGTTTGCATGCGACAGCGGCCACACCCCGGGCAACAGCTTCGACAAGCCGGCTAAACCAGGTGAGGGTAGCCGACGGGTCGCAAACCCTCGGTGAGATAGGGAGTTGTCTATCCCAGCATGTGAAGACAGACTCCGGCGGATTGAGCGACGAGACCAATGGAAGGTCCAACGGTCAAGAAGGCGTTCTCTGCAAGCGTCGTGGAACGTGTAGAGCAGGGCAAGACACAGAAGATGTCCTGGTCATCCACTGCGCCTAGTCCCATCTCCAAACGTCTAGACTCTGTCTTGCCACTGGACCCAGATGGGAATTGGGAAGAGAGAGTGAGGCTGACACTGCGCAACTCTCCCTCACTTAAATCCAAATTACGTGCTAGTCTCGACACCATCACTATGGTGTCGAGGTCCTCAGCGACGTCAACGATGGACGAACAACAACAACATTATAAGAATATCTCCAGCTGTGATTTCAGGTGAAAGTTAACCACCATCTGTAGGACTAACACAGAAGAATAAATATTCCCCATGAATTCAAGAAATAAGGACATTCTATAATAACTTTGCAATTTTAAGGACAATGACTGGAAAATCCAGTATAAACATTCAATTATATAATCATTATATCTCTACACAAGATGAAACTTGCCGTCCTTCAACATTACAAAGTAGTACATGCCTCAAAATGTTTCTGCTTATTACGTAGAAAATACTGCATGTTATGACAATCATTATATAAAGCTCAGCTGCTGCAGAACAGTGCATTATTCAGTACCAGAGCTCTGTGCGGAGTAAGGGTTTCTGATTATGTAATCACAGTAAAATTCACAGAACAGAAATTGGTACTCACAATTGCCTATTTATTTGCCGTGGTGTTACTGTTATAAACCAACCATGCACTTTAGTACAATGTGGCTGTTTCAGCAGTTTGTAATAGACATTGCCTGATTCTATTTTTCAGTGAAATCAGAGGGGGGAATCTGGGCAGATGCAGAAGGAGTACTGATTTGCCTTCACACACTGTATTGATATTCAAGACTGATCTCACTTGAATATTTTATAAAGAGAGTGGATGAGAATTATGGAATGTGTGGTCACATAGAATTGTTAAAACAAATGCCATTTCCATACTTTTGGTGAAGTTTGATATACTCATTAGAGAAAGAAAAAATGCAGGAAATTGGACAACCCACAGTTGACATCCCACCTCACGACTCATTCCAGTTAGCACACAAAATCTGTTTCACAGAACACCATGTACTTTTTCCTTCAATTGACTTCAAAATAATGGAATATTTATGGAATTAAATAATAGAGTTCAGAATCAGGTTTAATATCACCAGCATATGTCATGAAATCTGTTGTTTCCAACAGCAGTACATTGCAATACATAATAATAAACACTGCATTACAGTAAGAAGTGCACATATATCCCGGATCCTGTACCTCCATCCTGGTGGTAGCAATAAGAACAGGGCATGTCCTGGGTGATGGGGGTCCTTGATAATGAATGCCACCTTTTTAGGGGATCACTCCTTGAACTTGGCCTGGATGCTGAGGAGGCTAGTGCCTATGATAGAGTTGACTGAGATTACAACTTTCTTCAATTTATTTCAATCCTGTCCAGAGATCAATATTTAACGATAAATTTACCTCTTGGCGGTGAATGCTCCCTCCTCCCTTTGGTCTCTTAACATTAAGTCTGTATCTACATTGTCACTGACTTATAGAAGTGCTTAGGAATAAAAAAGAAATAAAATTAATAAATGGAGGTCAGAATCTCATTGGTTGTAACATTATATACCCATGATACACAATGTGTGTGTCTTTCTTCTTCATATGTAAATGCATGAAGTCTGATGGCATTGGGTTCACTGTCTGCAAACCAAAAGTTGATTGGATGTCCTATCCGATATAGATATTTGTGGGTACCCTCACTGTTGGGAGGTTATATTCTATCAATCTACTCTCCAAAGTCCAGCTTACTTCTGCATCTATTCTCTAAGGTGAGGCTTAGCTGTGAATTTCATTGCTTGAGTGGTTGGTTCAATGGTTCCATTTAATATCAGAGAATTTATGTAATATACAACCTAAAATCCTTACTCTTCACAAAGATCCATGACACAGAAGAAAACCCAAAGAATGAATGACAGAAAAATGTTAGAACCCCAAAGTCCCCTATGCACAAACAACAACAAAAGCACTGGCCCTCCACAATCCCACTTCCCCTCCGCCCACTTATTCCAGCAGAAAGCATCAGCGCAAACCACACACAAAGCCCCCAAAGAGACCCCATCAAAATCATAACCCAGTATTTTGACATGCCCCAGGCACTCTCCTTCTTTCACTAACAAGGGGGAGAGAGGGATCACCCCTTCCATAGCAAGAGATGAGACCAGCAAACAGCTCACTATTTCGATGTTACAGACTGCAGCGTAACTTTTATTCCCAGTTTTCTCCAACTGAAGAATTGGCTGCAAACTCTCTCTGACCATCGAAAGAGAGAGAGTGATTGCCCAAAGTCCCCCTCTCCCTACTAAGGAGGAGAGACTTCCAGTTAACGAAGTAGTTTAAACACAGTTTATTTATTTTCAATGATACACATTTTATTTTAGACACATAGTTCTTAACACACATTTAAAACTCACAGAGGATTTCTGATTTACAAAAGATTTACAAATTACAAAAAATTATAAGCTACAAAAGAATTTCAAACACAGGTACAATTCTTACAAACTAAAAGAACTTGCCAGTGTTTTGCAGATGAATGAGTCATCCATCACAAAATCCAAAGGGTGAGGAATGATTTTTAGTCCTTCTTTTGGTGGCCCTGCCTTTCTTTCATTCATCCTGTCATTCATAACAATCCTCAAAGTTTTCTAACATTTATACTGCTTTTCTACTAGTTGGCACTCTTTTCATGTGATATTTTCCAGATATTTTTGCTGGGACTAAGTAATTTACACAGATAGTCTAAATGCTTCAAGGGACAGAGATCCCAGATACACAAAATTAATTCTGCAAGGGCTGACTCTTTGAGTACACAAATATCCCAACTGTTGATTTATCATACCTGTAATCATGTTTGGTGTGCTGAGTGACAACATCAGACTGGTCTGCAAACTTCCTTGAAATAAATAACTTCACCAGTGTAATCTGGTTTGATGCAGGCCACTTAACATAATGTTGTCATCTTACTCACGCATCTTGGCTAATGCAGATGAGAATGTTTCACGGTCACTTCACTTTGCAAACCATATTATCCAAGCAGTCAATCCCCTGCTGTAGACCAGCAGTCTGAGCTCCATAGACAGTGCTGTCTGTTTGCAAATCTGTCCTTCTAAATTCAGACTAATTATTGCTTGCAATTCACATTAAGAACTGAAGACTGGTTCTTATTTACAAAAAGCAGTTGAGCAAGAAATGTTGGTTAGAAATTTAACTTGTTACAAACAACTCTGACCCTTTGGAAAGGTTGTCCTGCTGTGATATAAAGTTGAGGTCAGCAGTAAGCCTCCTAGGCCCTGGAAAGTGAATACCCATTACAGAAGGTCTGAAGGAAGATGTGTGAAATAAAACAAATTCATCCATGGTGTGCATTGTCAAAAGCCGATGTTTGACTTCACTTCCAGAGACTCATTCTAGAGAAGCATAGGCCATATAACATGAGTAGCAGAGGTGGAATATCTGGAGGTATTTCTCAAGTTATTCATTTGGAGAAACAGCCAATGCCATCTTTTGAAAGGGCTTTTCTCTGGCTGACTGGAGCAGCTAAAAATGGATCCGCTGTTACCTTCCCAAGTACAATTCATGACAGTATGCATTGCTAACCTTACCAGTGAATTGCAATTTCCAGAAATTAATATAGAATATAACTGATTGTTTATAATGCTCTAAGTGAGTACCTAGCAACAGTTCCTGTTATAAATTACAAAGAAAGATAATATAGTTGGCTAAGTGGAGTTGTCATAGCAATATTAAATTCCCTTCTTGCTGTCAAGGCCCACAGGCATTCTTTCCAGGCATTTGTACTTCTTCCAACTTGAGGAACTACATTAAATACTCAAAATGTCCCTCTTACTTTGCAGCCAACATATGAACATAGGTTAAGAGTTTTGCAAAACACCATCATCAATTTGAAATCATGACCCCCAAATTTCCCACAGCCTATTGCTTTAATTTTACTTCTTGCTCTGACCTTTTTATTCTCAACCTCCTGCAATGTAAGGTCAAACACAGCACTGTGTGGGCACATTACCTCTTTCCAGAACTGATAATTAGTTCAACAGTTGGAAGTAATTAATAGTTCCACGTATATTTTTACTTTAATTTCCAGCATTCCTTCTGAATATATAAAACACTTGGAAAACTGTATGCAATTCTGGTCACCCCATTACAGGAAACATATGGAGGCTTTGGAAAGTTTAGCAGAAGAGGTTTACATTGATGCTGCCTGGATTAGATGGAATAATATGAGAAGAGGGTGGACCAATTTAAGTTGTTTTCTCTGTAGCATCAGTACCTGAGAGGACACTTGAAAGATGTTTATAAAATTATGAAAGACATAGATAGGGTAGACAGAATATTTTTCCCAGGGTAGAGAAGTTTGTACAGATGACATGCACTTAAGGGGAGAAGGAGAAAGATTGAAGGAAATATGCACATAAGCTTTTCACACAGAGAGTGGTAGGTGCCTGGAATAGTCTACCCAGGCAAGGTGGGGCGAGATATGGTATTGGTGCTAAAGGGGCTGTCAGATAACACACACTTGCAGAAAATGGAAGAATATGGTTCATATGCAGGCTTAACAGTATAATTCAACAACAAAATAGTATGGTTAAACTTTTTACTATGTCTCGTTAGTCTTTGTAAAATGCTGGGCAAATTACAGTATGGGGGAGGTGAACTGGGCCCAGCAAGACAAAGACATGTGCAATTGAAAGCGTGTGTGGAAAGAGAGCCCTCCATGTGAAGGAGATCCAATCAATTTACAGAACGATTAATCGGCTGCATGCACACTTGCCACATTTTCGCAGTTGATCCAAAACAGTTCAGTGTCCAGCACAGACTTCGTGGGCTGAAGGGCCTATTTCTGCTCTGCATTGTTCTATGTTTTAATTCCTTTGCTTACTTCAGATACTCACTTTAAATTTTCACTTTTCTTGGACATCTGATACCATGCATTATTGGTCCTTTGTTGTATCATTTCTCTTGCCTTCCAACATTTTTCATCCCATTGCCCCTTTCTCTGCTTCTCCAAATATCTCCAGATACCCTTGGTATCTCCAAATATTGCCAGTTCTGGTGAAAGATTGCTGACCTGAAGTATTAACTCTTTTTTTTTCTATTGATGCTGTTGACTTCCAACATATTCCATTTTCATTTCAGGCTTCCGGCATCCACAATAATATTGTTTTGTGTTAAAATATTTTCATTAGGTTAATCTGGAAATAATGCAAGTTTATCCTATATAAGTGTGATAAAAATCCAATTTACCAATTTTTCAGAGCTATCTTTTTTATTGTTATTTATGAACAGCATTTCATGAAAAAAAAATCACAAGCAGTCTGTTTTTCAATTAGAATGAAAAGGAGTAGGAAGCTGTATCGCTTAGTCTGTCAGAATGTCACTGTATGTCATTGACAAAGTGATGTTTCAACACAGGTTTTAACCCTGGCATACTTTGCTTACATACAAAAGAAATTTACTCAGTATTTCTTTGAATTATTTTTCCATAACCCTGGTTTCAGCAATAGTCATAACGAGATGTGACTGAATTTCCTTCACTTTTTTTTTCCAGAAATGTGCATTTAATGTTAATAAATATTGCTAATAGTAATAACTAAAGAATGTACTTTAATTATGGTTTTATTTAATTTTTAACTGAATTGAACATTATTAGCCCCACTTACTGGATTGATAATTCTTTCCTTTCCCATAACAGTTCTTTATACTGAATAAGTCATAGCCTATAAATATTCAATTAAATATGTTGAACTAGAAATTCCTTCGACCATAAAAATGGATACATTGAAGTAATGCTGAACTGATGACCCAGTTTGTCCTGGTGTTATCAGTGCCCAATTGTTGTGCATGATCCTTGTGCATTTTCAAATTTGTGTACAAAGTATGCATAATTTCAACAATCCCACAAATCTGTTAAAACCACCCAGCTGTAACTCACTTCATGCCTCTACCTCTTAAATGTAAATGATTATCAAATCCAATTATAGCAAGAAGACTTGTAAACTTACAGCAGCTAAAGCAGCTCAGGTGCTGGATTGGCATCCTGAATCATGAAAGCAGACTTAAATAACTTGGTAGAACTGGAGGTCCTGCATGTTGTGGAAATTCAGAAAGCCACTATAGGCTGAAATAAAACTCCTGTGAATGTAGGTGGCCATTGAGATCAACAAAAGGGAGTGTGTGCTAAGGAAATAATTTCTAAGTCCCAGTACCATCAAATGTCTTATATCAGCCAATACATAGTCAAATCCATTGGAAAGAATATGTTAGCCCATCTGTCAATTTGTATTCTTCAACCATTTCAACATTCACACACATAGCATGTACACAGCTTCACATAATGAACCAGGACAATCTGATTAATATGCTATGCAACACATTCATTAGCACTGCTCTTTGTTTCTTGCATTAAATTGTTGCAGATAATTGAAGATTAAAACACAATACTTGCAGAGGAGAATCTGGAAAGCCTGGACTGAGCTTCCACAGAAACAGGAACCTGTGACGGATTGTAAATCACTTGGGATGATTGTTCAAATACATCCAAGTCTCCTCACAACCGATGCCTTGCTCGCATTGGCCTGGTCAATGATAGCACAGTGTAGCATTGTATTTGACCAATGAAAATCTGTAACATATTTTGCAAAACATTAATACTGTCCAGGCTATTTTAATTGGGAAAGAAGTGGAATATGTTTATTTCAAACACAGCACAATTACATTAGAAGCTTATGTGCAAAATAGTCATCATTAACACATGTAATAAAGAGTGTGCTGAGAGGAAGCATGGCAGGTTTAAATAGAATTTATTCTACAACTCACTTACTTGTTACTAAACAAATATGACGTGATGAGATTCGGTAGATGAGAAAGTTGTGAATATAAACATAACACCCAAAGGTACAAAGAGACAACTGAACAGTTGCTTGTTGCTTGGTCAACAGTAATATATCTTGCTGTAAATGATGAAATCCCTGCAGTTTTGTGAAACAACTCCATTTACAACACTTGCAGTCATAATGTTTGGAAAAGGGTCAGCATGTCATAGAGTGAGTGATGGGTCAGGGTTGATGAGAAAGAGCATCGTTTGGATGTGTGCATAGCTGTGAGAGTTAGAGAACATTGTGTTCATGTGGAGGATGAATACACTGAGAGAACAGAAACATTCAGACAGAGAAACCTGTGCACAACAATTCTGAAGGAAGACAACAGCAGGGTGAGGTGGTTATGACCCAGAGTAAGAGCACAGCTCCTCAGGCATGAGGATGTGTTCAATAGTACCTCCTTGGCTAAGCCGAATTGGGAGGGTTGGGAACAGGCCAAATGGATCAGCAGGGTCCAGGCCCCAAAGTGTATTAAAGCGACAGAGCCTAAGTCCGAGAGCAAGGAATGACCTGATATTTGGACGATTTATGCACTAGGCCAGAATGACAAGTTCAACGTGTCAGGGCCAGAGTCAAGGGAGGGGCTGGTTCAGCTCACTGGTCCGTGATGTTTACTTAGCTCTGCGCTGAACTGAGGCTGTGGCTTCATGTCTGTGGATAGACTCTCTTTCACAGACTTCATTTTGTTACCTGCTTTCATTGTTTCATGATTATCTTTTTCTCTCTGCACACTGGGTGATTGATGGTCTTTTTTTAATGGGTTCTTTTGGGTTTCTTTGTTTTGTGGCTGACTGTAAGGAGATGAATCGCAAAATTGTAAAATGTATACATACTTCAATAATAAATGTACTTTAACTTTCAACTTTACTGCTGATAAATGCTTCATGAGGGTGAGAGGCCAGCAAAACTGTTAGCCAGTTGCCCTATTACTAGCAATATGTGGAGGCTTTGGAAAAGCTGCAGAAGAGGTTCACCAGGAATAGACGTTATGAACTATAAGGAGAGGTTGGAAAAATAGGATCGCTTCACAGGAGAATTGAAGGCTGAGGAGAGACCTAATAACAATTTACAAAATAATGAGAGGCATTGATAGGTAAATTGTGAGAAATTTATTCCAAAGATAGGTCTCTAAAGTACTGATGGACATGCATTGAATGTAGAGGAGGAATGATTAAAGGAGATGTGCAGGGTCTTTTTACACGGAGAGCAGCAGATGCTTGGAACAGGCTGCTAGGAATAGTGGTGGAAGTAGGTATGACAGTGGTGTTTAAGAGGCTGCTAGAGAGACATGAATATGGTAGGAGTACAGGGAATGGATAATGTGCAGGCAAAGGAGATTTAGTTTAACTTGCCACTGTGTTTGGTGCTGAGATCATGGGCTGAGAAGTGAAGGGTCACACCTTGGCCTATACCCAAGTAGAGTGAGCCACAGCCATGCTAATACCACCATTTAGTTTGTCTCATTGCACCTTTTGATCAACATCTCCTCTGATCTGTTTGTGAGTTCAACCCCATTTATTTCTCATAGCAAGGTAACACTGTTATTAACACACCTCCGTATGTGTAACAATATAAGGGCTATTTTAGAGCAAGCATTCACATGTCTGTAATGCATTCTGAGCGTATCTGAGGCACCAATGTACTTTTGAGCAAAAATGTTATTAAAGTCCATAGCGTCCGTCTTAGTAAAGACAAAATGACAGTTGTTGTTGCCAATTTTGGTTTCACACGTCAAGTTCTGACTTGTGGTTGCTCTGGGAAGCAGATCTAAAGACTCAATCTGGCTGGGAGTGCTGTCATTTTCATCTGTTGTTTGCAAGATGTGTGCGATTTCTTTCTTCGTTCTCTCTGCCGTGGTTATGGTCTTCGTCATTTTTGAAAAAATGGGTTCTTCAGATGCTTGCTTTGTGGCTGCCTATAAGCAAACAAATCTCAAAGTAGTATAATTCATACATTCTTTGATAATAAATGTACTTTGATTGGATTGATTTGATTTGACGATTTGATTCTATCCACTTGATGTCCATGAAACTTTCATAAATTGATGTTGTCTAATTGGGAAATGGAACACCGTTATGTACTGTGTCTGTATAGGAGCTGCATTTCAAGTTCAGTATGATACAAGTGTAATGTGCTGTTTTGTGCTTGTGAACAAAATCACCAGAGATACACTGAAGTTAGTGGATATAAGAATATTTATTCAGCAAAATGAACAATAGGCTTCATATTCGAGACACTCTTGGAAGAAGAGTCCTGTCTGACCTAATATTACACATTTTTCTATGCCAAAAATCAAAGATATAACCATATAAACCATATAACCATATAACAATGACAGCACGGAAACAGGCCATCTCGGCCCTTCTAGTCCGGGCAGAACTCCTACTCTCACCTAGTCCCACTGACCTGCACTCAGTCCATAACCCTCCATTCCCTTCTTGTCCATATATCTATCCAATTTAACTTTAAACGACAACATCGAACCTGCCTCAACCACTTCTGCTGGAAGCTCGTTTCACACAGAGTAAAGAAGTTCCACTCTGAGTAAAGAAGTTCCCCCTCATGTTACCCCTAAACTTTTGCCCTTTAACTCTCAACTCATGTCCTCTTGTTTGAATCTCCCCCACACTCAATGGAAAAAGCCTATCCACGTCAACTCTATCAATCCCCTTCATAATTTTAAACACCTCTATCAAGTCCCCTCTCAACCTTCTATGGTCCAAAGAATAACAACCTAATTTGTTCAACCTTTCTCTGTAACTTAGGAGATGAAACCCAGGCAACATTTTAGTAAACCTCCTCTGTACTCTTTCAATTTTATTGACATCTTTCCTATAATTCGGTGACCAGAACTGTACACAATACTCCAAATTTGGCCTTACCAATGCCTTATACAATTTCAACATTACATCCCAACTCCTATACTCAATGCTCTGATTAATAAAGGCCAGCAGACCAAAATCTTTCTTCACCACCCTATCCACATGAGATTCCACCTTTAGGGAACTATGCACCATTATACCTAGATCCCTCTGTTCTACAGCATTCTTCAATGCCCTACCATTTACCATGTATGTCCTATTTTGATTAATTCTACCAAAATGTAGCACCTCACATTTTTCAGCATTAAACTCCATCTGCCATCTTTCAGCCCACTCTTCTAAGTGGCCTATATCTCTCTGCAAGCTTTGAAAACCCACTTCATTATCCACAACGCCACCTATCTTAGTATCATCTGCATACTTACTAATCCAATTTACCATCCCATCATCCAGATCATTAATATATATGACAAACAACATTGGACACAGTACAGATCCCTGAGGCACACCGCTACACACCGTCCTCCAATCTGACACACAGTTATCCACCACTACTCTCTGGCGTCTCCCATCCAGCCACTGCTGAACCCATTTTACTACTTCGATATTAATGCCTAAGGATTGAACCTTCCTAACTAACCTTCCATGTGGAACTTTGTCAAAAACCTTACTGAAGTCCATATAGACAACATCCACTGCTTTACCCTCGTCAACTTTCCTAGTAACCTCATCAAAAAATTCAATAAGATTTGTCAAATATGACCTTCCACGCACAAATCCATGTTGACTGTTCCTAATCAGACCCGGTCTATCCAGATAATTATATATACCATCTCTAAGAATACTTTCCATCAATTTACCCACCACTGACGTCAAACTCACAGGCCAATAATTGCTAGGTTTACTCTTAGAACCCTTTTTAAATAATGGAACCACATGAACAATACACCAATCCTCCAGCACCATCCCCGTTTCTAATGACATTTGAAATATTTCTGTCAGAGCCCCTGCTATTTCCACACTAACTTCCCTCAATGTCCTAGGGAATATCTTGTCCGGACCCAGAGACTATCCACTTTTATATTCCTTAAAAGTGTCAGTACTTCCTCTTCTTTAATCATCATACTTTCCATAACTACCCTTCTTGTTTCCTTTACCTTACACAATTCAATATCCTTCTCCTTAGTGAATACCGAAGAAAATAAATTGTTCAAAATCTCCCCCATTTCATTTGGCTCCTCACATAGCCATCCACTCTGATTCTCTAAGGGACCAATTTTATCCCTCACTATCCTTTTGCTATTTATATAATTGTAGAAACCCTTTGGATTTATTTTCATCTTACTTGCTAAAGCTGCCTCATATCTTCTTTTAGCTTTTCTAATTTCTTCTTAAGATTCTTTTTACATTCTTTATATTCCTCGAGCACCTCATTCACTCCAAGCTTCCTATAATTATTGTAAATCCCTCTGTTTGTCCGAACCAAGTTTCCTATATCCCTTGAAAACCATGGCTCTCTCAAACTTTTAACCTTTCCTTTCAACGTAACAGGAACATAAAGATCCTGTACCCTCAGAATTTCACCTTTAAATGACCTCCATTTCTCTATTACATCCTTCCCATAAAACAAATTGTCCCAATCCACTCCTTCTAAATCCTTTTGCGTCTCCTCAAAGTTAGCCTTTCTCCAATCAAAAATCTCAACCCTGGGTCCAGTCCTATCCTTCTCCATAATTATATTGAAACTAATGGTATTGTGATCACTGGACCTGAAGTGCTCCCCAATACATACCTCCGTCACCTGCCCTATCTCATTCCCTAACAGGAGATCCAACACTGGCCCTTCTCTTGTTGGTACCTCTATGTATTGCTGCAAAAAACTATCTTGCACACATTTGACAAACTTCAAACCATCCAGCCCTTTTACAGAATGGGCTTTGCAGTCTATGTGTGGAAAACTAAAATATCCCACAATCACAACCTTGTGCTTACTACAAATATCTGCTATCTCCTTACAAATTTGCTCCTTCAGTTCTCAGTCCCCATTAGGTGGTCTATATTACACCCCTATAAGCATCACTACACCGTTCCTATCCCTCAATTCCACCCAAATAGTCTCCCTGGACGAGTCCACTAATCTATCCTGCCAGAGGACCGCTGTTATATTTTCTCTGACAAGCAATGCAACACCTCCCCCTCTTGCCCCTCCTATTCTATCACACCTGAAGCAACAAAATCCTAGAATATTTAGTTGCCAATCACACCCCTTCTGCAACCACGTTTCACCAATAGCTACAACATCATATTTCCAGGTATCGGTTCATGCTCTAAGCTCATCCACCTTTCCTACAATGCTCCTAGCATTAAAATAGATGCATTTAAGAAACTCTCCACCTCTTACTCTCTTTTTATCCTTAATGGAGCAAACAACTTTGTTATCTTTTTCTTCCTTGTCCCCTACATCTTTGGTCTGAGTGCTCCTGATCTCTGTCCCCTGCCTATCCTCCCTCACACACTGTTTCATCATATTTTTACACTAATATTTGATGGGGTTTAGCTTGTGGAATGAGATCATCAAGTGAATTTGAATTGAATTGAATTGACTTCATTTCTTACATCCTTCAGATACATAAGGAGTAAAAATCTTTATGTTACATCTCCATCTATATGTGCAATGTGCAATCATAGTAAATTTATAATAATTTATAATAAATAGAACTGTCAATGTAACTTATAAATACACTCAAGTCAGTGTGAGTTCATCAGTCTGATAGCCTGGTGGAAGAAGCTGTCTCGGAGTCTGTAGGTCCTGGTTTTTATGCTGCTGTACCGTTTCCAGATGGTAACAGCTGGAATAGATTGTGGTTGGGGTGACTCGGATCCTCACTGATCCTTTGGGCCCTTTTCACACATCTGTGTTTGTAAATGTCCTGAATCATGGGAAGTTCACACCTACAGATGTACTGGGCTATCTGCACCACTCTCTCCAGAATCCTGCGATTAAGGGAGGTACAGTTCCCATACTGTCAATCAGTTGTGTCGGTAGGTGAATTCTAATTGTCCAGTTTGGGTGGTAGCAAGTTGCAGACGTAATTCTTGACCAGCCTCTCAAAGCATTCGCTTATAATTGAGGTGAGTGCAACAGGACGCCAGTCATTCAGGCATGTTACCTTGGTCTTTTTTGGTAGAGGGACAATGGTGGATAATTTGAAGCAGGAGGGCACTCTATACTGGGAGAGGGAGAGATTAAAAATATCGGTAAACACACCTGTCAGTTATGCTGTGCACATCCCGAGTACTCGCCCTGAGATGCTGTCCGGTCCCACAGCCTTGCAACTGTCCACTCATTGGAAACATCTGCCTGCCTCAGCTTCAGAGATGACCAGGTTGCAGGTTGCAGGTTGTAGCGGTGGCTTTCCTCGGGGGCTCAGAGTTAGCTTCATCGCACTGAGCGTAAAAGCGATTGAGCTCATCTGGGAGAGGGGCTGCAATGTTGGCAGCACCACTACGTTTGGCTTTGAAGTCTGTGATGGTATGCAGGACTTGCCACAAGTCACGTGTGTTACTCGTTGTGAATTTTGACTCAATCTTGTCCCTGTATTGTTGTTTTGCTGGCTCGATAGCTTTGCGCAGATTGTAGCTGCTTTACTTGAGCTCCTGCTGATTGTCGTCAAGGTAAGCTCTATGTCGTGCTGTAAGTGCTGCTCGCACGGAACTATTTATCCAGGTTTCTGGTTCGGGAAGACCCTAACTGACTTCTGGCGGACCACATCATTTGTAGGTTTATACGATGTGTACCAAGAGCTTATCGCAAAAGGTTCTTTCTTGATTGCCATCTTCCATCTTCCTTCTTTCTCATTTTCCACATTTCCTCTCTCTTATCGCTGTTGATCCTCCACCTCTTGCACTGTTTTATCTTCATGGCAAAATTATACAGTATGCACCTGACGACAAACATTGGATTCTGTGGAGATTGCAGCAAAGGACCCCATGAGCAATCAAGAAAATGGGAACCTCTTCTTGAGGAAACCATGAGCTGTTTCCACAAAATTCTAGTCGCCCCTTGTCAACACTCTCCTGCATGATCACAATTCAGGACTGAGATAAGTTGCCAAGGACAGACAGTACTGTTCTTGTTCAACTGTACTCCTGTATTGGAAACAGTTCCCCAAGCAATGGGACAAATCCCACAAGTAAGTTGCATAGAAGTACATGGAAATATGGTGAAATATCATAGCACTTCAAGTAAAATGTGGTGTGTTTGATCGCAGTGGCTTCTATTGGGTCAATAAATGATGCCACTGTCCTTTTTAAATGTATTTTTGTAATCGCAGGATCCAGCTACACATTAAGAACTTAAAGAACTGCAGGTCTACACCTTGAGCAAATTGCTTGTTAGTGGAAACTGCAGGAGCTGGGCTTGATGCAGATTGTGCTGCTACCTGTGTCAGCAAGGGTTTGAAGCAGACATGTAGTCTAATAGCGAGTGCCATCTTAGTTGCTTTTATTGTGATTGTAAGACAATTTTTGACATTGTTCATGTAGAATACTCAAGTCTGATTCACTGATTTATTTGTGGACAGTAGGGATGAACGGGGGGAGCTGCACCCCCTTGGTTATAGTGAGGAGTAGGCCTCAAACTGTGGTGTCACCTGCATACAGCCGAAAGGAGAGAGGCATCAAAGCCAGTGCCCTTCACTGGGGGTAGTGTGGTGCAGGGTCCAGCTTCAGCCAGTGCTGCTCCCCAGTATGCACTCCGCAGAAGACAATCTGTACTGTGGTCAAATGCAGATTTCTGTGGCATTCATCAACTCAAGGTCTGAATTTTTTTTTGTGCAGCTGTATTTTATTGATATCTTACATGTTATTGCTATCTTATATGTCCTAAATGGGCTTTGTGCTGTGTGTGACTGTTGGTACTGTGTTTTGCACCTTCGCCTCAGAGTAGCGTTGTCTCACTTTGCTGTATTCATGGGTATTCTTGTGTGGTTCACTGACAATTAAACTTGAATTGAATTGAATTGAAAGCATGCATCCCTATACTATTAATACCTACTCTTCTGCCTACATTGAAGGCTAATGCATAATAATTATCAAATTTTATAATGAATTTGGCAATTAGATTTGCATGCCGAATGACTTAAAATATGTGCCCAGTCAACATTATTTCAACATAGATGTAGAGAAACTCCTGAATTAAAACTGCACCCTGGTCTGTGACATCTTGTTTTCCTCTTGAGATCAATTATATATGATTATGAATTTCAAATATGCACAATGCCATTGAAAATCTAGACTATTAGTGTCTGATTATTTCTCATCACAATGGTGCAATAGTTCTCAGTGATGCTTTAACATACTATAGATATCAACCACTTCGCCTCAAAATAAAATGATGAGAGCTGCTTGTGTCAAAGATAGAATTAAACTCCATGAATCAGTCATTTTTATTTGCACCTGGTTGCGGGCTGTAAATGGGTGTCATGCACTCATAGATCAGCAAGGGTATCTGTGAAAATTACAGAGTCGCCATTCTTCAATTTACAAAAAAATGATCTGTTCATGGAATATATTCCATCTAGTGCAATTTCCTGTCAAAAAGACTAGGAAAATGACATTATAGGATTTTTGGTAAAATTGTATCATTTTTGCAAGGCAGTGGATGTGAGCAGAGCTCTAGGAAGGAGGTGAGCAATTGTAAATTGACAAGAGCTCATGTTTCTCTCACAGCTCTTAGCAAAAGAGTGGATGCTCAAAAATTTAACATTTGTTTGAAGTCTCCCTCGGTCATTTAAAGATGATTGGTTAAACAACATTTTAAATGAGAAATTAGTCAGAAATATGCAGATCCTGCTCTGTCTGTAATTGAAAACGGACAGTGTTGGGACCTTTCTGTGCATCATAAAAACTGGCAAAAAGAATGTTCACAAGACATCTCCGAGCAGTAAGCAGTGAAACCTTGGTAGCCTTGTTTAATATCCAGATTGAGAATAGGATTTTTCATTCAAAAATTGTAATATAGAGTACTTAATTTGATCCTGGATAAGTAGATACTCCTGATCCATAGTTTCTGTGCTGCAGCATCAGCTTAGATAGTGTCTATGGGTGCATGGATTTCAAACTCACATGCCTTTCACACACAAATGATAATACGCATCCAGAAGTAACATGATTACTAAAATCTGAGGCTGGCTTCACTTTTGAATCCCACTTTCTTCAGAATTCCCTTCTGCCTCTATTTTCACCACATCTCTGTTGAAACAGTGACAAATGGCTGTTATGTTACTTCTGTTTAAACATACCGTGGGTTAACAGTAAAGAATCAAATTCTGGAAGAATTAGAGAACTTTTATTTACAGTAATAAACAAACAAGTCTTAACCCTGCCACATGCTGAAACATTCTGGCAAACCCCACGCATGGTCAGTGCTCTGTCCAATCATGGACTGGCACATCATTGCACATGACATCACCACATCTTCCCCCCCTAAAAAGAAAAAAAATAAATAACAACATTAATCAAAGCAATGAGATAATTCAACAAGTTTCAATCAGTCTCTCTGTGGGTTTACGAACACGAGTAGACCTCCTAAGTTGTACACACAGATCCTCTGTTTCCTTGTTATTATTTACATGCTTTGTCTCATCTGCATCAGTTAACTGAATCTCTGAAGAATAACATCTTCCTTTCCTTAAAAAGAAAAACAAATAACAACATTAACCAATAAACAAATTTGAACAAAACTGAAACTCTGAAGTTGGCTCTTCACTACCTGAGCCATGACTCTTCTTGTGCTTCTTCTTTTTCCTCTTCTTTTCTGCTTTAAGCTTTTCCTTATCTATCTCAACTAAACTTTTTGGTATACTCTCACATGCCTTCTGGTTAGAATCTGGAGTTTTTGGGTAAGCAGTTCACGCTATCCTCCTCAGCAACCTGCTTCTCTGCTTCTGTTTGGACTGTCTCTTTCCTAATTCCTTCCACTTCCATTTGTAGTGAAATATGAATCTTCTTTTCTTCATCTAATTCATTCATTAACTGTGTAGTCTCTTTTTTTATGCTGAGAGTTCATCATTTCAATAAAACTTCTCAATTCCATTACTTGTGTTTTCCCTTCTTCCTTATACTGTGCCCACTGTGAGCATTCTTGCTGTAGACGGTGATTAGACTGAATCTCATATGCTGTCAGTGTCTCTTTCATTATCACTTGCATTGAAGCAACCTCTTCCTGCCATTGTTATTTCATATCATCAGTTGCCTCCTGTTTGGTCGTCTCAGACACTGCTGTTATATTCTCCATGTCAGCATTTTCATAAAGTGCATCTATATAAAATTCCTCATGTCCATCTTCAATCACCACATTTACTTGTTTCATTTCATTTTCCTTCTTTCTACTTCAACAACAGCGTGAAAAATAAGTAATCTTACCGCAGTTGTAGCAAATTTTGCCATATGCGAAACATTGATTTGGACGGTGTTCCCGCGCACAGCGATCACATGACTTTTTTTTCAAATGTCGTCTTGCTCTCCGTGGGTTTTGTCGACGTATTATTATACTTCTGGATATATTCGCACTTTTTTACAGTGCTTACATTACAGTTTTCAACAAAAAGCTCTTCAGCCTGCGACATTACGGTCTCAGAAGCTTTGCAGAGCGCAAAAGCTTTTTCAAAATTTAAATCTTGCTCTCTCAAAAGCCTTTCTCTCAGTGCGTTATCTCGAATGCCACAAACTCGTCTATCTTTAACAAGAGAGCCTGTGAGCAATCCAAACTCACACGTTCTACTATACTTTCTTTATTCAGTAACATACTGATCAATTGTTTCAGTAGCTCTTTGCACACATGTGAAGAACTTATACCGCTCATAAGTTAAACTACACTTAGGTATACAAAATACTTCAAATCTGTCCATTATCGACTTTAAATTGAAATTATCTCCATCTTCAAAGACAAAATTATTGTATACCTCTACTGCGTCATTTCCAATTACATGGAGCAGAATTGCAGATTTGATTTTGTCCGCTTTTCTATCAGCTCCGATTGCTGATAAATATATTTCAAGCTGCTGCTTGAATTTCCTCCAATTCTCAGCTACATTTGCCAGTCAGCTGCAATTTTGGTGGGGGTTTAAACCTTCTATTTCACTGTTTACAGTTTGAACTTTTTTCTTCTTTTTTTTTTGATTATCTTCGATTCTCGATTGTCGATTCTCCCATATTATTCTTCCAGAACCACTCCTGACACCATGTTATGTTACTTCTATTTAAACGTACCATGGGTTAACAGTAAAGAATCACATTCTGGAAGAATCAGAGAACTTTTATTTACAGTAATAAACAAGCGTGTCTTAACCCAGCCATGTGCTGGAACATTCCGGCAATCCCGCGCATACACAGTGCTCTGTCCAATCATGTACTGGAACATCATTGCACATGATATCACCACAATGGCAATTTTAGTCTTCAGTCACTGGGCTCAAACATCACTTTAAAATAACCACTCTTACACCCGTGACATCCTTCTTTTTGTTGTGTTGTTGAAAAATAAAGGTTAATATCTAAGTCTTCAAAGTAGGATTAAACCAATTGCAAAATATAAAAGTACAGATTATATTTTTGCCTGGTTTGTCTTCAAGATTATCGGAAGATGAACAAACAAAGGCAGACACTTTGTGTTCTTAGAGTAAATTAAATAGTAGAGAAGCAGTTTCGATTTAGATTTCTGGAATGCAGATTATAGGTGAACATAACAACGGTCATATAATTTTCCTAATAGTTCAATCTGATATTGACATGGTATATGTAAGATTAAAATGTGGATGCCATCTTAAATCAACTCCCAATATAACTTAACCAAGTCATTTAAGATATAATTGGCATTGGTCTGTTCTCTATGTCTGACAGAATGACAGAGATAATTAACAATCTATTATGTTTTCCTTCTGTTGAAATGCTTGTTCAATTGGCAAATTACTTTAAGGTAAACATCAAACACATTTTTATAGATCAGCCTAGTCCCACGGTTTATGGAAAGCACATATCAAATAGTCTTTAAATCAAGGTGTCTGACTGAATTTTCTACAAGAAGGTATTCACTTTAAATAATATCAGTGTATAATAAGAATGCTGATGGCACACCCCTATACCTTGTATATACCAGATAAAATGTCCGTTATCTGCTCCAGAGACAGAAGGCATTTTCCATTGATCTTCCCCATCCCTGGAACCTAGGGACATGACCAGGTAACAACTTCGTCTTAAAGTCTGAACAGATACTACCCCCAAAATATCTTTAATAGCCACCATATCTGTGAGTGGTTCTTCACCAGCTATAAAACCTGCAATAGGCATTAATATTATTTAACTATATATTTAACTAATTAAAATAATAAAAATTGCATTTCAAAAATAACATTAATTGAAAATACAAAGCAGCAGAACAGAACAGTTAAAATTAAAATTTAACTTCTTTGATTCCTGAATCTTTTCTTTGTAATACTCATTGGATCCCAGCAAAAATAACTGACTGCTGGGTTTAATGAAAGGTTCAGTGGCAAAGTGAATGAAGAGATTTGGAATGTAACTATGCACAGATCAACTGAGAGGCCCTTAATCTAGTATGAGGAATAAAGAATTTCCACCACTACCTCTACAGACAAAAGTTTATGCTAGTGACAGTTCACCAGCCCCATAAGTCCATTTTCAATCCCTGGAAGGAAATCTCCCAGTGGTGACTGCTACCCAATTACAACGTTTTGCAATGTTCAAAGGAGCCCACTCTTATGATATAGAGTTCAAGAATACCAAGCAATACAGCAACACTGATGGTTTGTCACAACGACCACTATTGGTAACTGAAGAAGAAAAGTCTTCATACTGTGATCCAGCAGAAGAGTTCCACACTGCATTTCTGGACCATTTGTCGGTAACAAATTCTGAAATGCAAAGGGAAACAAGGAAAGACCTGACATTGTCAAAAGACTATGAAATCACCATGCAAGGTAACTCAAAGTTCTCAGCAAGATTAGACCAACTGTCAGTATGTCAAATAACACTGATATGTGGATTTCATGTTGTGGTTCTCCTTAGTCTGCACACCAGTGTGTTAGAGAATCTGAATGAAAGACACCTGGGTATGGTCAAGATGAAGAGTCTGGTCTGGAGCTTTGCATGGTGGCTGGGAATAAATAAACAGATTGAAGACTTGGCCAAAAAGTTCAACATGCACCCCCACAGGCACTGTTATACCTGTGGGAGGGATTGTCATCACCATGGCAAAGAGTACCTATTGACTTTGCTGGGACATTCATGGACTCCATGTTTCTGATTGCTGTGGATGCTCATTCAAAGTGGCTGAAGGTTATACCAATGAAGTCAACCACCTCAGCAAAGACTGTGTCCACCCTGAGGACTATCTTCACAAGAAATGGCTTACCAGAACAAATTGTGAATGACAGCAGACCACAATACAGGTCAGAAGAATTCCAACGGTTTATCAAGAAAAATTACATCAGATATTTCAAGTCAGCTCCTCACCATACAGCAATGAATAAGTTAGCAGAAAGGTTTATCCAAACCATAGAGAAGTCTATTAAAGCAATGCACAAAGAGGACATTTCTCTATAGCACAAGGTGGACAACTTCCTTTTTGTGTATCCTAACTCTTTTCATGCACTGACAAATCAAACACCAGCAATGCTGTTCATGAGCAGGAGTCTGAGATCTTGCATAGACCTCCCGAAACCAGATATATGGAGGGAAATGCAGAATAAACAGCTCAGCCAGTTGCCAAGTGAAGCAGCAAGGAACTTTGAGATTGGACTGGATGTCCTATTGAGTGATTACGTAGAAGACAAGTGGACACCCGGTAGAATAGCTACAAGAGCTGGACCTCTGATGTACACAGTGGATGTTGGAGATCATACATGAAAACATCAGATGGTTCAGATACTGGATGTTCAACTGAAGAACACACCTGAGTCAATTGCATCCAACAGGAAGGATACATTACAGCCACCGGTCTGAACTTTCAGTGATGTTCATGTCACTGACAGCAACTTGACACTGGCAACCGAAAACATTGTCTTAGACAAGAAACCTGTCAAACCTGATGCCACTTCACAGGTCCAGAGGCACTGTCCTGAAAGAAACAAAATGCCACCCAAAAGACTGAATCTTTAGAACAATAAACTTAGTTACGGTTCGTTATTGTGAAAGTACGGTTATTTGAATATGGCCTATGAAAGGGAAATTGACTGTTTTCTACATATATCGTTTTATATCACATTGATTTAAAGGGGTAGGAAGTGTAATGTATGGATCTATTTCTTTTAGAGCAATGACTTCCCTTAGCACTACATGTGATCTGTTGCCTACACATGTATGTTGATCTATTGTCTGTGTGTGCACATCTTTCCTTCTCTCTCTCCCTCTCTCTCCCTCTCTCTCCCTTTCACTTTCTGTGCAATGTAAATACACCAGTTAAAGCAATTTCCTGCGTGCATGCTTTTATTTTAATTGATATGTAGTCACAAAGACACAACAAATTCTAAGTGGAACTTCACATTTGGTCAAATTGAGGATTTTTATTAACACAAATGTTTAAAGTGATATTTGTTTGTTTACTTCTGTATATATTTTTAGTAGTTTTTGTTTCTTAATCTCTTTGTTGATTCAATTCCTTTCACTTTCCCTTATCTTCTTTTTGTATCAAATTTTAGGATGAATTTAATCTACTGTAAAGCAGTCATCATTGATCCATATGGTTTGTTGACTTCTTGGTAAGTTTATTCTACAGTTAACCAAGGTCCAGGTTCCCCATCTGTTCTCTCTGCGAGATTATCAAGTTGAACTCCAGCAATGTTAAAGGAAAGTTGTTTCAAAACCTCAATTGACATAGACATGTCAAACTGATATAAAACAACTCTCCTGGAATATCACAACCAGATGAAAGTAGACCAATATCGACTTGTATTGAGATGTTCCATTCTGGCAAATTCTTGGCCATAGCCGAAGTTGCAGCAAAAAATAGGGTATATTGCATTGTTCCAGTTACTTTGTTTTTTCAGATAGTACAAAACAACTCTGCTCAAACCACATGGAATTAAATGAAGACAAAGATTAAATTAATAGTGGAATTTGTTTGAACTTCTATTGGCATACTAAGCTAAAGAAGGGGGGAATGGGATTCAATTGTTTGAAGCCAGTAGAATAGAAGGATTTTAAGATTAAAAAGAGGAAAAAGATAGTTTAAAAGTAACACCGAAAAACTTTAAAGTGTTGAATGATATCCAGCAGTGTCAACAGATCAGTAGTCTTTATAGGATAATTCTATAATAAATCTTAAAAACTAGACATATTTAGCTGTAGGTGTAAATGTTGGCCAGGAACTTGCTTGCCTCTTCAACAGCAAGCTGTTAAATATGGCCGGAGTATTTATAAATTATATTAATTGCATTTGAAAAACGAAAAAGTGTGCTCTTATTGGATAATTGCCTACTTCTGGAAAAGAAACCATAATAAACATAATTAATAATTGACCAGAACAAGGATTTTTAACACAAATGTTTAGATGTATACTGCTTATATTCAGTAAGAATATACTGAACGAAGGAGTTAGAGATGGAAATAGAAACATAGAAACATAGAAAATAGGTGCAGGAGTAGGCCATTCGGCCCTTCGAGCCTGCACCGCCATTTATTATGATCATGGCTGATCATCCAACTCAGAACCCAGCCTTCCTTCCATACCCCGTGACCCCTGTAGCCACAAGGGCCATATCTAACTTCCTTTTAAACATAGCTAATGAACTGGCCTCAACAGTTTGCTGTGGCAGAGAATTCCACAGATTCACCACTCTCTGTGTGAAGAAGTTTTTCCTAACCTCGGTCCTAAAAGGCTTCCCCTCTATCCTCAAACTGTGACCCCTCGTTCTAGACCTCCCCAACATCGGGAACAATCTTCCCGCATCTAGCCTGTCCAATCCCTTTAGGATCTTATACGTTTCAATCAGATCCCCCCTCAATCTTCTAAATTCCAACGAGTACAAGCCCAGTTCATCCAGTCTTTCTTCATATGAAAGACCTGCCATCCCAGGAATCAATCTGGTGAACCTTCTTTGTACTCCCTCTATGGCAAGGATGTCTTTCCTCAGATTAGGGGACCAAAACTGCACACAATACTCCAGGTGTGGTCTCACCAAGGCCTTGTACAACTGCAGTAGTACCTCCCTGCTCCTGTACTCGAATCCTCTCGCTATAAATGCCAGCATACCGTTCGCCTTTTTCACCGCCTGCTGTACCTGCATGCCCACTTTCAATGACTGGTGTATAATGACACCCAGGTCTCGTTGCACCTCCCCTTTTCCTAATCGGCCACCATTCAGATAATGGAAAATCTATTATCTGATTATTCAACAGCATAACTAAACTTTGTCACCTACCACTTCATTATATCACTTACCCTAACTTGAACTTGTTTCAGTTCAGATCGTGTAGAATACCCACTTCAATAGTCTATGAATTGGCCTGTAACTCAGAAATGCATTTTCCCCAGTAAATATATGTGAACAAGAAAAATAACATTGCAAGATTTCTGGAGAGTTAAGAATCCTGAATCACACATTGAGGGTAGAAATTACATCAGTTGGATATAAGTCACTCTTTCCGGTCATTTGTTCCATGATTGGTTCCCAACTGAGATCCCATCCTTTTTGTCTAGTCTAGTAAATATCACAGCAGGATCACTTGGTTTCTATTTTCCAGCTTCCTGTTGTATTTGAGAATACAGGACAAACTATTCTGCCCCAGATTATTAATAAAAATCTCATTAACCATTTGCACATTTCAAAGGTGATCAAACAAACTAATTTGCTTGCTTATGTAGCTAACTGCCTCAGAATCTTAAACTACTGAATAAGCAGATAATAGATTTACCAGTTCCATCTCTAACTCCATTGAATATAAGCTAAATACTTGTGTTAAGAATCCCTGTTCTGGTCAATTACTTTGTTTTGGAACGTCCCCAGAGAGAACAGATCTCTGGCTTAACAAGACACCTATCCTGATGTAAGTGTTCTCCTGGCTGTAGCCTTCAACAGTTTACTTAGACATGAAAAATGACTTAAATTACACTTAGACTGCCTCAGTGTAGATAACATTGGAAATACGTCCTTCACTTCGAAGCCTGTGGTGATTCACTCAATCACGCAGATGTGCAGAAGATTAGGATAGACAAAACAATGTATTTTCTCCTAACATACAATTATCCAATCATTGAACTGTTATGGGGTCATAGACTGTCCATCTCAGAGAAATGGGGCCTTTGGATTATCATATCCATGCTAATCCTTTTTATCCATCTGAACAAATCTCATTTGCCCACATTAAAACCATATTTTTTTTAATTTTTTATTTTTATTGAAGGAATGACACAATACAGAATATATAACGGATTACATTTTCCTCCATTTTGCTTTAATATCGTACTCCCAAAACAAACCTCTCCCCACCCACCCTCCCTGAACATATCATGGCAGCTAATATATTTACAACACAACAATTCACAAATACAAGTACAGACATTTCACAGCCATAATCCCACACTACTTCAAGACGACGGCTCACACACATCTGCAACATGTCAGATGATCCAAAATACACTCATATTTACAATTCATCAACCACCCTGTGAGGTAAATTACAAGCGTGTTAAATGGGAGGCAACTTCCCAAGTACAATCAAATGCCCTCAACCAGTAGGTAATTCCTTAAGACTCCCAAAATATGATAAGAAAGATCCCCATTTCGAATAGAACTTTTTCACAGACCCCCTCAAAGTGAATTTAATCTTTTCTAATTTCAGAAAAAAACATTACATCTTCTAACCAAGCAGCAGCAGTTGGGGGAGTGGCAGATTTCCAAACCAGCAAAATTCTCCCGCAGGCCAATAGCGATGTAAATGTAATGATATCTGACTGGCTTGCATTTAAACCCAAATCATCATCTGCCACACCAAATACAGCTATTAGCGGGCAAGGTCTTAGTGTCACCCCCAAAACCTCACTGATATTTTTAAAAACCAGTGCCCAATAGTCATCAAGCCGAGGGCATGACCAAAATGCATGTACTAAACCAGCCGGAGAGAAGGAACACCTGTTACAGCCAGCGTCTGTCCCAGGGTATATGTCTGCAAGTCTGGCTTTACTTAAATGTACCCTGTATAAAACATTAAATTGTATGAGCCCCAGTCTAACACATGATGATGAGAAATGAACCCTATTCAATACTTTTGCCCAATATTCCTCCGCCAGATCCATACCGAGGTCATTCTCCCACCTACTCTTAGTTTTGTTTAGATCTTGAACTCCCAAAGACGTCAGATGAGAGTATAGTTCAGAGATCAGCTCATTATTGTTAAAGCTAAGAGTGAGTTTTTCCCATAACATAGCAGGTGGTAGATCAGGAAAAGAGGGAAATTTTTCCTTGACAAAGTGGTGAATCTGCAGGTATTTTAAAAAATGATTATGCGGAAGGCCATACTTACCGCACAGGTTATCGAAACTATCAAATATGTCATCAGTATACAAATCCTTAATGCGCATGAGACCGTTCAAACCCCATTGTCTGAAAGCTGAATCGAATGTGGAGGGAGGAAATAAATGGTTTTTATGAATGGGGCCCAAAACTGAAGCTGATATGAACTTATAGTGGCAGCGAAATTGATTAAAAATTTTGAGGGTGGAGAGCACGACCGGGTTAGATGTGAATTGAGAGGATTTCAATGGTAAGGAAGAATACACCAAAGCTGGGAAAGACGAGGAGTGGCAAGATCGTGACTCAAGCAGGCACCAGATTATATCTGGCCGGTGGAGCCAAAATAATACTTTTTGAATATTCGATGCCCAGTAATAATGAATAAAGCTGGGAAGACCCATTCCACCTACGTCACGACCTCTTTGGAGGGTGTGCTTATTAACCCTTGGGACCTTATTTTCCCAAATAAAGGAGGTTATAGCTTGGTCGACTGATTTAAAAAATAACTTAGATAAGAAAACTGGCAAACACTGAAACAAATAAAGAAATCTAAGAAGTATAGTCATTTTCACTGACTGAATTCTCCCAGCTATAGTAAGGGGTAAACTGCGCCATCTCTCGAAATCAGCCTTCATTTGGCTAATCTGAGGCCTGTAGTTAGCTTCAAACAGAGATGTAAAAGAGCGAGAACTATGTATTCCTAGGTATACAAAACCATCTTGAGATAAAGGAAAAGGCAAAGATTCCTGTTGGATCTGTAGGGCCAAGTTATTAATGGGAAAGCATTTGCTTTTTTGAAAGTTCAGTTTATAGCCAGAGAAGGCTCCAAATTGATCTAATAATGACAAAATAGCAGGACTACTACCTACAGGGTCGCTAACATAAAGTAAGAGGTCATCAGCATATAGGGAAACACGGTGTTCCATGTCCCCTTTTCTAACACCTTGAAATAATGTAGTTGACTTAAGTGCAATAGAAAGAGGCTCAATTGCAATTGCAAAAAGAAGAGGGGACAATGGACAGCCTTGGCGAGTGCCACGTGTTAATGGGAAATAGTCAGATCGAAAATAATTTGTCTGTATACATGCTAAAGGCGAGTGGTATAATAGCTTAACCCAAGCTATAAATATTCTGCCAAATCCAAATTTCTCCAAAACACTAAACAAGTATACCCACTCCACTCTATAAAGCGCCTTCTCCGCATCCAAGGAGATAACAACCCCTGGACTCGGAGAATCACTGGGTGAATAAACCACATCAGCCAGTTGACGGATATTAAAAAAAGAATAGCAATTTTTAATAAAACCTGTTTGATCGTCTGAAATTAACTTGGGAAGGGGACGTTCTAAACGGCATGCAAGCACTTTAGCCAAAATGTTCACATCTACATTCATAAGTGAGATGGGGCGATATAATCCACATTGAGTTGGGTCCTTGTCCTTTTTAAGAAGTAGTGAAATAGCTGCCTGTGAAAGAGAAAGGGGTAAGGAGCCGTTCTCCAAAGATTCCTGAAACACTTCTAGAAGGACCAGTATGAGCTTATCCTTAAATTTCTTATAAAATTCTATTGGATAACCATCAGGACCTGGGGACTTACCACTCTGCATAGCCATAATGGCATTATTAATCTCTTCCTGCCCAAGAGCCCGATCTAGGTTCTCCACCTCCTCTGGTTCAAGAGTTGGTACTTCCAAATTATCTAAAAAATGTTCCATATTTGTTTTATCTGAGGGGAACTCTGAGGCATACAGAGAGGAATAAAAATTTGCAAAGATGTTATTAATCTCTTTTGGATTGCTTGTCTAGTTTTGGTGCATGTCTCTTATCTTGGGAATAAGTCGTGATGCAGCTTGACGTTTCAACTGATGAGCCATAAGCCGGCTCGCCTTGTCACCATATTCATAATAGAGGCCACGTATCTTAAGAATTAATTGTTCTGATAGGTTTGTAGATAGAAGATTAAACTTTGCTTGCAAATCAACCCGGCTTTTATATAATTCCGCAGTGGGTGCCTCAGAGTATTTTCTATCCAGGTCCAAAATAGATTGCAATAACACTTGCATTTCCTTCCTACGCTCTTTATTGGCATGTGAAGTATAAGATATTATTTGACCCCTCAAGTAAGCTTTTAAAGTTTCCCAAAGTAAAGAGTATGATACCGATTCAGTTTTGTTAGTCTCGAAGAATGTGTCAATGTTGGCCGATATATAACTACAAAATTTCTCATTAGAAAGCAAAAAGGGTTTAAGTCACCACAGAGGCCATTCTCTAACGTTTAAAGGAACATATAGGTCCAGTTTCATGGGCGAGTGATCAGATATAACTATAGCAGTGTATTCAATTTGTCTAATCATAGGTATCAAGGAGTTATCTATAAAGAAATAGTCTAGCCTGGAATAGCAGTGGTGAACATGAGAAAAGAAAGAGAATTGCCTAACTGATGGATTCAAAAATCTCCAAGGATCCATATAACCATTTTGTTGCATAAACGTCGAGAAGGCCTTTGCCATACCAGAAAATGTTCCCCTAGGGCAAGACCTATCAAGCAGTGGGTCAATAGCACAGTTCAAATCTCCAGAAAATATTAGATTATGTGTATTCAAGTTAGGTATTAATGACAAAAGCTTATTTGCAAATTGACATCGTCCCAATTAGGAGAATAAACATTTATCAAAATAACAGGTATCTGAAAGAGAGAGCCAGAGACTATAACAAAGCAACCATTAGGGTCATTGATTACATCAGATGGGGTGAACTGCATTCTTTTGGTGATTAATATTGCAAACCCCCTGGACCTACTATTAAATCTGCAATGAAAAACCTGACTAATCAAAGTCTATTATGGTCCTCCATTCTTAAATGTGTCTCTTGTAGAAACAGTATACCTGCTTTTAATTGTTTCAGATGGGAGAAAACTTTAGCTCTTTTAACCGGACCATTGAGCCCCTTTACATTCCAAGAAATAAACCTCACAGGGTGGCTTCCATCAGCAGCACTCACGTTAACCATATCAAAAGGCACACAGGGCCTACAATCCAAAACAGTGCGAGGGCATAAATTGCACACAATAACACACAATGAAAAGAAAGTCTGATCAATCCGTAACACACAAAAGAATAAACTGCCATGCTAATCCCCAAAACACTCCCCCCACCCCTTTACACAAACAACAAAAAATACCCAATTAACCCCCGAAACCTAGATCTACCTCCCCAATTGAGGATGATTGCAGGCAGTACCCAACACAAAACTTCCAAGGCGTTCCCCATACAGCCCAATTTTCAATCTAATCTAGGGTGGCTTCCCTCTTTAAAATTTATCCCATCACTTATACTACCTTTAATATAACACATAGGCTAAAGGTGACACAGGTCAATCTAAGCATTAAAAACAAAAAAAAACACTAGGCAACTTAAATGCCCAAGATACAAATCTGAAATATTCACATTTTGCTGGTTGAAACTTTTTGTTAATCAGTTTCGGTAGCATAGCAGTTTGACCCGATCGCGTTCCACAAATTAAACTGGAAAAAATGAACAAAGAAGTGGATTATGAAAACTAACAGTTTGCCTCGGCATGAGGCCCCTTCAATGCTGCATGAAAAACCTAAAAAAAAGTCATTGCTCTTCTGGTTCTTCTTCTCCCCAGCGCGAATGGTGAAACTCTTTGGCCGCCTCTGGTGTATGGAAATAATGCTTTTTACCTTCATGCATGACCTGGAGCTGGGCAGGATACAAGAGGCTAAACCTGACCCCTTTCCCATAAAGCAGGGATTTCACCTCCTTGAAAGCTGCTCGTTTTTTACCCAGCTCCGCACTAAAATCTTCATAAAAAAGCACGTGGTATCCACAGAAATACAGCTCCTGCTTCCGTCTATTGACGATGTTTTGCTTATCTTGAACGGAGTGAAAGCAAACCAGGAACGTTCTTGGTCTCGTTTGTTTGGCTCCAGAGACACCGGATGGTTTACATCCGACTCGGTGAGCATGCAAAAGTACAAGAGGCCTTGGGAAAAAAACTGTCCCCAGCACTTCGTCAAAAAACTTGGTCATAAATTTAACAGGGTCCAAACCTTCCAATTTTTCAGGAATGCCGACCACTCTCAAATTGGATTTCCGCGACCGATTTTCGAGGTCATCTAGCTTTCCCTTCAGAAATGCGTTTTCCTTCTGCAACACTGCAATGGTGGCTTCAGTGCTCACCAGTTGGTCACTGTAATTATTCAGGCCATCTTCAACTTCACGAATGTGTTCTTATTGCGACTCGTAAGCAGACATAATTTGTTCCATGGTAGCATTCACTGGTGATAAAGCATCTTCAAGTTGTCTTTTTACGGCAGAATGCACCGCTTGCGTCATGTCAGAAATAAGTACTAAACGAAGCCTCTCCAAGTCATCGGGTAGGGTAGGTCCGGGTCCAGGTCCAGCAGCGTGCAACGGCGCCATTACTGTAACATCAGCCTTCTTGCTCGAGGCTTCGCTATCTTTTTCCCCAGTTTTACTTCGAAGGTACATTCTACTTGCCATTTCAATGTCCAGCTATGTCCCACGTTGTTCACAATGGTAAATATTCAGTTATCTCGAGCATACGGCAGGTAGATTTTCAATAAAAATCGGGAGCCACACTCACATGCACCGACTCACTCCATACTCAAACCTAGAAGTCCTCAGGACCATATTCTTTAAGGCTTTGCTTCCTTAAGTGTCTGTGGAAATGGTTGTTAAATACAGTAATTGTATATCATTCCACCAATACAATTTCAATGTGTTCCACATATCACAACTCTTTATCTTAAAATCTTACCGCTTAGATACCCCTTAAAGTTCCTCCTTCTTGAAATTGCCAATCACATCTTTGATATCCATACCAAAAAAAAAATGCCGACCTATGCCTCTCATAAGTACATGTATTTCCTTCAGATCTACACCCTAGCCTCCTTTACTCCAGGAAAAACAAACCTAGCCTATACAATTTCTCTCCATAACTGAAATCCTCCAATCCAAAATTTCCTCTGTAATCTCCACAGGGCAATCATACAGCACAAGGAGCCTTCCGAAACTTTTTGAATTCTTAAGTATGTCAAATGTCACAACCAGTCTTTTTTGTAATTTTACAGTTCTTACAATCTATACATAGGAAGGGGAGAGAGAGAGTGAGAGAGAGAGAGAGAGGGGGGAGGGGAGAGAGAAAGGGGGAGGGGAGAGAGAGAGGGAAATAGAGAGGGAGAGGGAGGGGAAGAGAGAGAGAGAGAGAGAGAGAATGATTTAAATAACTATCCTTAAATTATCCAGCACCCTTTATGGGCCCTGTACTCATGTTTCTGGAACTTTATTCCCAGTTTAACGATGAATAATGTAGTAATTTAACAGCTGCATTCAATCTTACCTTCCTTTTCTTTTTGTGTGATATTTTAACAATTATTCAGCCTGAGAAGTAAAGAAAGATGCTGTGATGCGCCACCTGGCAACATAGGTTTACTTAACCTGCTATGTTCGTTGACACATTGTCTTTTGAGAAATGGCCAGAAATCAGGAGACAATGCATGAGCTGTGAATGAGCATGAGGTCTGATTTAACCTTATAAATTGGGTGTTGAGAGGTGGGAAGTACCCCTGGCATTCAAGAATATTGGCCTTCCTGTCTTTGGATCATACAGAACTTCTTCCTAACCTGATTCCTTAATACAAGTAGATATGATGGTTCATTTGGCCCTCTCTATTTCTCCAGCTCTTTCAAATATGCTGAATATCTTGCAAGTATAATGCTCAGATTCCACCTTCCTCGTCTGTACCTCACTGTAAGTGCTCATCGGTGAATAGGATCAATACCACCCGTAAATACACCATGACCTCGTGGTATTCAACGATCCGTATTCTCAGCTGGATCCAAATCATTAAGTGCCATGGATGTTTCGCTAGCAAGTGATCCTCTGGGTTTTTGAGTCCAGCTTTTAATTCAGTTTATGATTGTCTAATAAAATAAAGTGTTGTATGAAAAATGTTGTAAAGATTTAAACTGTACCTCAGGACAGGGGTACAACATTAACAATATGGTAATAAAGGAGACGACCACTTAATACTTTCCTAATCTCATCCTGAGCGACACACACACGCAAAATGCTGGAGGAATTTAGCAGGTCAGACAGTATCTATCGAGAGGAATAAGCAGTTAACATTTCAGTCTGAGACCTTTCATTAAGGCCAAAGGAAAGATTCAGATTCATATTCAGATTCAGTTTGAGATTAATTTATTTATCACATGTACAATGAAACACATAGTGATGGCTTCAGCCATTAGGATCAAAGCTTCAACTTCTGGACTTCAAGCTTTGATCTTTGGCATCAGCTCCTGATCCCCAGGATGGGACACTGAACTCTTGGGCCTCAGACTTCGGACTTGCCAATGTCAGGACCCCAAACACCATGTCTCAAACTCTGGGAAGGGAGAAGAAGCCAGAATAATAAGGTAAGGGGAGCAAGAGAGGGGAAGATGTACAAACTGGCAGGCGAAGCCAGGTAAGGGGGAAGGTGAGATGGTGGTGGGGGGAATTATAAATTGAGAAGTTGGGTGGTGATAGTTAGAACAGATAAAGAGCTGAAGAAGAAGGAACCGAATAGGAGAGCACAGTGTAACATGGGTGAAAGGGAAGGAGGAGCAGCATCAGATCGAGGTGATGGACAGGGGAGGGGAGGAGAAGCAGTAAGAGTGGAGCCAAAAAAGGGAATGGAAAGAGAGCTCATATTGAGCAGGAGGATTCCATCTAGGCAGACTCCATCCTGACAGCATTGACATTGATTTCTCTAACGGCTGATAAATGCTTCCCCCTCCCCCTTCTCCCTTCTTTCATTCCCCATTTTGACTCCCCTCTTTATTCTTCTTTCTTTACTTGCCCATCATCTCCGTCTGGTGGCACTTCTCCTTCCCTTTCTATTGTCCACTGTCCTCTCCTATCAGATTCCTTCTTTTTCAGGCCCTTACCTCTTCCACCTATGACCTCCCATCTTCTCAATTCATATTTCCACCCTTATCCACCCACCATCTCCCTCACCTAATTTCACCTATCATCTGAAAGCCTACTCTCCTTCCTAATCCCCACCATCTTATTCCGGTTTCTTCACCTTTCCCTGAGTTTGAGGCCTGGTGTTCACTGTAGCATCATCGGCAAGTCCAGAGATTGTGGCCTGGAGTTTGGGGTCCCATCAGTGAGTCCAGGGTTTGAAACAAAAGATCAAAGTCCAGGGTCCTGTAGTCAAAGTACAATGGGTTTACAAGTCTGAATTCCACTGAGGAACTCGGAAGACCTTTGTTGGCAAGTCCACCTCAGACCTGGGGCCTTGTTCTGGGATTGGAGGACAGTCTGCGTGGATGGTTGGGAGGGAAGAAAGGGAATTTCTTTGATGGTGTTGCCTTGTTGCTTACTGTGTTCCGTGTTGTTCTGCCAAACACTGAAGGCATGCTATGTAGACTCCAAAATGAGTGACCACACTGCAAGATCATTGATCACATTGTTAGGTTGTGTTGCTTTAGCTTTAACATATACATAAATGGCACATTTCATTGTGTGCAGGTGTAAGCTTAGGAAATTGGGTTACTAAAGTTCATTGGGTTACAAAGTTCAAGTAGAAAAATGCAAGTTTTTCTTGCTACTTAGTTCATTTGCTGACTGTTCTTCCACTGTGACAAATGGAAAGCAATTTCTATTTTCCATTGCTATCAAGCAAAATCCCATCAAAAGATTCTTTGGAATTTTACCTTGCTCCTTCAATCTTGCAATTTAAGTATGCTTAGCCAGTATAAACAAAATTTTGTTTTATTTTCTACACATATTTGCAGTCTAATTAGACAATTGTAGTTCTCTTCATCACTCTCTACCTTAGAGATATTGTTACCCCCGCTATGAGTTCCTCCAAGCAATATGTAATATATACTGTATTGCTTTATCTTATTTTATACTACTGTTATATTCTAAAGGTGTTATGTTAGATATGTCCTCACCTTCAGTGCAGATAATATTTTTGATGGGTCATTGTGACAGATGATTGGAAATCATGTATTGTAAATCTGTCCAAACAATCAATGATTCATATATTGCTCATACGAGGAAGGATAGATTTTCGAAAGGCTGTTTTCCATTCTAGACACTGGTGCTAAGGATGACAGTCTTGGGTTAATCTTTCAACAATTTAATGCTGAGATCAGGAGAAATATTCCTTCAAAAGATTGTGTTTTTTTCTTTATAGTTCTCAAGTTTGGGATTGTAAAGCATTAAGCAAATGATCTGAGATACAGGAAGAGGGACAGGAAGGTAGGATTTATACAGAGCAGCCTAAGATAAGGAATGGCCTATTTTTGCTCTTATTTCTTCTATTCCAAGCCCTGATTGATTTTCTCTTACAGCAATCCATAACAAACAGCCAATTTGCTTTGACCATTTCTGAACTCCTGCTGGAATCACCTCATGGCATCTCCCTCAGGCAATTACTCTTTTAAGTAACTGGGCTATGCATTTTCCCATCCAACATCCAATACTAGTAGGATGAGGGAACACAGAAGAAGGCTCTAATCACTATTTCAGTTATTGCTACTAACCCACTCAATACATATCCCCATCAAGTTCAGAAGGCACTTCATTTCACCATGATTCCAGCTACAACTTAGAGAAAAAAATGATTTACTGGCTAGTAAAGGAATAAGTGCACAGAGCTGATGATGAGCTAAAATTTTTCAGTAGTTATAGGCTTAACTATTGCTCTTTAGAAGAAAAAAATAACAGGCCTTTCTACTGTGCAAAATTGAAGTGTAGATTGAGCCAGGCAGAAAGACCAAAAGTAATAGACTTTATACTGAAATAGCAAACTGAAATCTCACATGGACTTGGTGTTTGAAATAATGAGTGATTTATTAAAAACTGGTGTGCACTAAGAGACCAGTCAAAGCTGATCAACTAGGCATGGATTTGTTAGAGCTTTTGCCTTCTCAGTTGATGAGATTACCAATAAAGCTACATTTTGATCACAGGAAAACTTTTATAAGTAATGGACTAGGTCCTAATTATAGAATTAAATGATTGTCCTCGGGTCTAACAGTAAATCCAGTTTTCTCTTACATCAATGGGTACAGCTATAACATAATTAATGCAACTTCTGAACCTTGGACAACATCACTGCAGCATTCCGTGTTTCTACTTCTGGGCTTTGTCTGCAAAATCCACATTCCTATTTACTAAATATTAGTCCTCACTATTCTGTCCTCTACAACAATATCAATGGAAAAACCAAAATACTCTGAATGTTGGAAAAAAATCAGCAGGCTATCTTCAGAAAGGGAATCAATGTTTAAATTTTTGGTCAGTGACTCTTTTCTCTTAACCTGGATGTTTATTTGATGGCTTCTGTTGCCCCTTTTTTGTAATGGTGTATCAATATTCTCAAGGAGCATATACAGCTTGATATGAGACAACTGGGAAATATCCAACAACCTATACTGAGTGGCCACTTTATTAGGTACAGGATTGTTACCCTGTATGGGCTTTTGCTGCTAGAGTCCACCCACTTCAATATTCAATGTATTGTGCCTTCAGGAATGCTTTTCTACACACCAACGCTGACACACATAGATTATTGAGATTCTCTCACCTTTCTGACAACTTGAATCAGTCAGGATATTCTCCTCTGACCTCTCTCAGTTTTTTGCCCAGAGAACTGCTGCTCACAAGATTTTTTTGTGTGTTTTTCGCACTATTCTCTGTAAACGCTGTAAGGAGATAGAAAAACTTGCATCTGAAATGAATGATTTGCCCTTCCAATTTTAACACCTGATTAGATACAATTATTGCAAAGTGATCTCAAGCAGTAACACAAAATGCGTGGTTTCAATTTCCTGCACATTTAGTGTTGTTCATTCAAAGCTCAAAGAAAATGTATTATCAAAGTATGTATAGGTTCCCAAATATTACTTTAAGACTCATTTTCTTGGAAACATTATATGGAACAGAGAAATACAACAGAATTTTACTCCCATTCGGATAAGCAGGGCAGCACTGTGAGGATCATATTTATTTGATTTCTCCAGTGTCTTCAATACCATACAGCCTTCATTGCTGGGGGGAAAGCTCCATTCAATGAGAGTTGGTACTTCCATTCTATCCTGGATAATGGACTACCTGACCGGCACACCACAGTTTGTGTGGCCTCAGAGCTGTGTGTTAGACAGTGCTATGAGCAGCACTGGGGCCCTACAGGGGACTATATTGGCTCCCTTCCTGTTTACCCTGTATATCTCAGATTTTAGATACAACACTGAGTCATGTCATCTGCAGAAATTCTCTGATGACTCAGCAGTAGTTGTGTGTATAAAGGGAGAATGAGAAGATGAATACTGGGCCTTGGTGAAGGACTTAGTCAAAAGGTGCAAACTGAACCATCTGCAACTCAACATCAGTAAGACAAAGGAGATGGCAATGGATTTTAGGAGATTAAGCCTAAGCTGCTCCCTGTTACTAATGATGGTGAGGAAGTGGATATGGTGAGGTCCTATGGTGGGGTGCACCTGGATGACAGACTTGAAAAGAGCATGAACACTAAGGCTGTGAACAAGAAGGGTCAAAGTCACCTCTACTTCCTGAGGGGACTGTAATCCTTTGGAGTATACAAGCCTCTCCTTCACATGTTCTACCAGTCTGTTGTCATTAGTACAATCTTTTATGTGGTGGTGTGCTGAGACAATGGCATTAACACGAGTGATGCCAACAGACTCAATGAGATAATTAGAAGGGCTGGCTCTGTTATAAGAATCAAGCTGGGCACACTGGAGGTTGTGGTAGAACAAAGGACATTATGAAAAATTTGGTAATTCTGGACAATGTTTCTCACCCTCTGCATGACACCTTGGCTGAACAGAGGAGCAATTTTAGTAATAGACTAAGACAACTGCCCTGCTTCAAAGAGCGCCACATGAGGTCATTCTTACCCTTGGCCATTAAGTTCTATAATGAGTTAACCTATAGCCAGGGAAGTGATGTCCCCCTCCATTTGAGGTAACTTATTGTTTTATTCTTTCTTACTTCCCTTCTAATGTTTGTATATTTGCATATCTGTGCACTTGTAATGCTACTGTGACACTGTAATTTCCTTTGGGATCAATAAAGTATCCATCTATACAAACAGAAAAGACTTATAACCAACAAAGTGCAAACAAGGTCAAACTGTGTAAATAAAAATAGTGCTGTGAATATGAGTTTCATAGAGAGAGTCTTTGAAAGTCAGCCCATAGATCATAGAATCAGTTGGGGATAGCGGTGAATGAATTTATCCACACCAGTTCAGGGACCTGATGGTTGTAGGGCAATAACTATTCCTGAACCTGAACCGCTAGCTTCAATACTGTAATTCTAAGCAAATGTATCTCCAAACTCCGAGACCTGGGACTCAACTGGATCCCTTTGCAAATGGATTCTTGACTTACTGAGCAATCAACTCCAATAAGGAAGGATAGGCAGCAACATTTCCACCATGATTATTCTCAGCACTGCAGCCCCACAAGGATGCATGCTCAGCCTCCATGGTATTCCTTTTACATTCATGACTGCACAGCTGGATTTTGTTCTAAGTCTGTCTGCAAGGTTGCACTGTAGTGGGCCAATTCCTAATAAGATGAGATGGAGAAGAGGAAGGAGATAGAGAGCTTAGTAGTGTGTTGACATGCAACAACATCTCCCTCAACGTCATTGACTTCAGGGGTCATGCCCTGTTTACTTCACCATTGCTGAGGTTGAGAAAGTTGAAAGTTGGAGACTGTAGACATTTAGCATGTCCTCTTTATTACTCACCAGATTTTATTGTTGCACTGTAGAAAGCCTCCGATCTGGATGCATCATGGTTGTTATGGCAACCACTCTGCCCCAAGCTGCAGGAAACTGCAGAGAGTTATGGACACAGCTCGGCACATTATGGAAACAAGCTTCTTCTCTCGAGAACAACAGGAATTCTGCAGATGCTGGAAATTCAAGCAACATACATCAAAGTTGCTGGTGAACGCAGCAGGCCAATCAGCATCTATAGGAAGAGGCGCAGTCGACGTTTCAGGCCGAGACCCTTCGTCAGGACTAACTGAAGGAAGAGTGAGTAAGGGATTTGAAAGCTGGAAGGGGAGGGGGAGATGCAAAATGATAGGAGAAGACAGGAGGGGGAGGGATAGAGCAGAGAGCTGGACAGGTGATAGGCAAAAGGGGATACGAGAGGATCATGGGACAGGAGGTCCGGGAAGAAAGACAAAGGGGGGGGGGACCCAGAGGATGGGCAAGAGGTATATTCAGAGGGACAGAGGGAGAAAAAGGAGAGTGAGAGAAAGAATGTGTGCATAAAAATGAGTAACAGCTGGGGTACGAGGGGGAAGTGGGGCCTTAGCGGAAGTTAGAGAAGTCGATGTTCATGCCATCAGGTTGAAGGCTACCCAGACGGAATATAAGGTGTTGTTCCTCCAACCTGAGTGTGGCTTCATCTTTACAGTAGAGGAGGCTGTGGATAGACATGTCAGAATGGGAATGGGATGTGGAATTAAAATGTGTGGCCACTGGGAGATCCTGCTTTCTCTGGCGGACAGAGCGTAGATGTTCAACAAAGCGGTCTCCCAGTCTGCGTCGGGTCTCACCAATATATAAAAGGCCACATCGGGAGCACCGGACGCAGTATATCACCCCAGTCGACTCACAGGTGAAGTGATGCCTCACCTGGAAGGACTGCTTGGGGCCCTGAATGGTGGTAAGGGAGGAAGTGTAAGGGCATGTGTAGCACTTGTTCCGCTTACACGGATAAGTGCCAGGAGGGAGATCAGTGGGGAGGGATGGGGGGTCGTCAGCAAAGCGGTCTCCCAGTCTGCGTCGGGTCTCACCAATATATAAAAGGCCACATCGGGAGCACCGGACGCAGTATATCACCCCAGTTGACTCACAGGTGAAGTGATGCCTCACCTGGAAGGACTGTTTGGGGCCCTGAATGGTGGTAAGGGAGGAAGTGTAAGGGCATGTGTAGCACTTGTTCCGCTTACACGGATAAGTGCCAGGAGGGAGATCAGTGGGGAGGGATGGGGGGGACGAATGGACAAGGGAGTTGTGTAGGGAGCGATCCCTGCGGAATGCAGAGAGAGGGGGGGAGGGAAAGATGTGCTTAGTGGTGGGATCCCGTTGGAGGTGGCGGAAGTTACGGAGAATAATATGTTGGACCAGGAGGCTGCTGGGGTGGTAGGTGAGGACCAGGGGATCCCTATTCCTAGTGGGGTGGTGGGAGGATCTCACGTACATCTGCTCTCACTCCATCCTCCCACCACCCCACTAGGAATAGGGTTCCCCTGGGTCCTCACCTACCACCCCACCAGCCTCCGGGTCCAACATATTATTCTCCGTAACTTCCGCCACCTCCAATGGGATCCCACCACTAAGCACATCTTTCCCTCCCCCCCCCTCTGCATTCCGCAGGGATCACTCCCTACACAACTCCCTTGTCCATTCGCCCCCCCATCCCTCCCCACTGATCTCCCTCCTGGCACTTATCCGTGTCAGCGGAACAAGTGCTACACATGCCCTTACACTTCCTCCCTTACCACCATTCAGGGCCCCAAACAGTCCTTCCAGGTGAGGCATCACTTCACCTGTGAGTCGACTGGGGTGATATACTGCGTCCGGTGCTCCCGATGTGGCCTTTTATATATTGGTGAGACCCGACGCAGACTGGGAGACCGCTTTGTTGAACATCTACGCTCTGTCCGCCAGAGAAAGCAGGATCTCCCAGTGGCCACACATTTTAATTCCACATCCCATTCCCATTCTGACATGTCTATCCACAGCCTCCTCTACTGTAAAGATGAAGCCACACTCAGGTTGGAGGAACGACACCTTATATTCCGTCTGGGTAGCCTCCAACCTGATGGCATGAACATCGACTTCTCTAACTTCCGCTAAGGCCCCACCTCCCTCTCGTACCCCATCTGTTACTCATTTTTATGCACACATTCTTTCTCTCACTCTCCTTTTTCTCTCTCTGTCCCTCTGAATATACCTCTTGCCCATCCTCTGGGTCACCCCCCCCTTGTCTTTCTTCCCGGACCTCCTGTCCCATGATCCTCTCATATCCCCTTTTGCCTATCACCTGTCCAGCTCTTGGCTCCATCCCTCCCCCCTCCTGTCTTCTCCTATCATTTTGCATCTCCCCCTCCCCCTCCAGCTTTCAAATCCCTTACTCACTCTTCCTTCAGTTAGTCCTGACGAAGGGTCTCGGCCTGAAACGTCGACTGCGCCTCTTCCTATAGATGCTGCTTGGCCTGTTGCGTTCACCAGCAACTTTGATGTATGTTTCTTCTCTCTAGACTTTGCTTACACTTCTTCCTGCCTCAGCAAAGCAGCCAATAAAATCAAAGTCCTCATCCCACTGGACATTCTCCCTTCTCCATCCTCCCACTGTGCAGAAGATGCAAAAGCCTGAAAGCATGGCTCAAGGGCAGTTTCTATCATATGTTATTAGACCATTGAATTGACCCTAGTACAATAGGATGGATTTTTGACCTTAACATCTAAGTTTGTACCTCGTTATGGCCCTGCACCTTATGGTTTGTCTGCTCTGCACTTTATAACAGCAAAATATTCTGCATTGTATTATTGTTTTCGCCTGTATTAACTCAATACACCATTGTAATGGAATGACCTATATGACTGACATACAAACCAATGTTTTTCACTCCACCACAGTACATGTAACAATTATAAACCAATTTACCATAGAATGATTTGCAAAATGGAATAAAATAAATCACCTTTTCTCTTTGAGTTCCACCTAAGACTTTCCAACATCTGCATTTCAAAGAGCAGCAAATAAACAAGACTGCCTTTTTCTGTGAAGAACATTAGCTTTCAAAAGCCTGATAAAAGAAAAGTAACCATTGGACAAGAGTATTTTTGGATACTTAAGATCTGTACAGATCTGTGTATTAGACAGGAGTTGTAAAAATATAAAGAAAGAAGTAATTTAAAGCAAGAAATAGGGTTGCACTAGGATCCTATACAATATACTGTAAACTCTGGAATAATGAGATGAGTGACCATTACTTAATCAAACAATGCTAACCAGAAAACTAGATATTTTGTTGTGTAAGTTACTCTTACAGCCCTAACGTGATTTCGACATTGGAGATGCATATGGTGGCATATCCTTTTTGTAATGGGCCCTTTCGCTGCATTCCAGGGGAACCTGAATATGATGTCCAGAGGATACTTGAAATAATTGTTCTAAAGAGCACACTGCCCAACAACCCACCTATTTAACCCTAGTGTAACCACAGGACAATTTACAATGATCAATCACCTTACTAACCAGTGTGTCTTTTGGACTGTGGAAGGAAACCCACGTGGTCATGGGAAGAAAGTACAAAGTTTCTTACAGAGGACACCAGAATTGTAATAGTGTTGCATTAACTACTACGTCTCAGAGAATCTCTTATAAATGATCACCTCTACATGGCAGTACATCTGTGGTGAAGGGAATAATTGGTTAGGGTTCTACATGGAGTGATCAATGAAGAAGACTTATATAGAGACGAACTTCTTCAATATTGTTGGACCTGCACTAATCTAGCTTGTTGAGATTTATAACATATAAAGAAGAATAAAGAAGATAAATCCAAGGAAGGCGCAAACGAGCTAGCTGGAGTGTTTGCTGACAGCTTCAACTGCTCCTTGCTTCAGCCTAAGATCCCCTCGTGTTTTCAGAAGGCAACGATAATCCCAGTGCTGAAGAAGAGCAAGGTGGCATGCCTGAATGACTATCGACCTGCGGCTGTGACATCAATTGCTATGAAGTGCTTCGAGAGATTAGTTTTGGCACACATCAACCACAGCCTACCGGTCAACCTCGACCTTTGAAATTCACCTACCGGAGCAACAGGTCAATGGCACATGCCATCTCTCTGGCCCTACATTCCGCCTTAGAACACCTGGAGAATAAAAACGCATACGTAAGGTTCCTTTGCATTGACTACAGCTCTGCCTTTAATACCATCATTCCAAATAAACTGATTCCTAAGCTCCGGAACCTAGGCCTTAGCACTCAGATCTGCAGCCGAATCTTCAGTTTCCTCACAGACAGGACCCAGGCTGTAAAAATAGGGGACAAGCTCTCCTCTACAATCACTCTGAGCACCGGTGCCCCACAAGGCTGTGTAATCAGCCCCCTGCTGTACTCACTGTACACCCATGACTGTGTAGCCTAGTTTCCATCAAACTCAATATATAAGTTTGCTGATGACACAACAATTGTAGGCCGTATCTCGGGTAATGATGAGTTTGAGTACAGAGAGAAAATTAAGAACCTGGTGGCATGGTGCGAAGACAATAACCTATCCCTCAATGTCAGCAAGACGAAGGAATTGGTTGTTGACTTCAGAAGGAGTAGTGGACCACACGACCCAATTTACATCAGTGGTGTGCAAGTGGAACAGGTCAAAAGCTTTAAGTTCATCAGGGTCAATATCACAAATGACCTGACTTGGTCAAAACAAGAAGGCCCACCAACACCTTTACTTCCTGAGAAAACTAAATAAACTTGGCCTGTTCCCTAAAACCCTCACTAATTTTTATAGATGCATCATAGAAAGCATTCTTCTAGGGTGCATCACAACCTGGTATGGAAGTTGTCCTGTCCAAGATCGGAAGAAGCTGCAGAAGATCGTGAACACGGCGCAGCACATCACACAAACCAATCTTCTGTCTGTGGACTCACTTTACACCGCACGCTGTCGAAGCAGTGCTGCCAGGATAATCAAGGACACGACCCACCCAGCCAACACACTTTTGTCCCTCTTCCCTCCGGGAGAAGACTCAGGAGCTTGAAGACTCGTACGGCCAGATTTGGGAACAGCTTCTTTCCAAATGCGATAAGACTGCTGAACAGATCCTGACCCAGATCTGGGCCGTACCGTCCAAATATCCAGACCTGCCTCTCGGTTTTTTTTGCACTACCTTACTTTCCATTTTTCTATTTTCTATTGATGATATATAATTCAAATTTTTAATATTTACTAATTTTTACTGTTTTTAATATTTAATATTTGTAATCCAGGGAGTGGGAAGCGCAGAATCAAATATCGCTGTGATGATTGTACGTTCTAGTACCAATTGTTTGGCGACAATCAAGTATAAAGTGTACAGTATAGATGGAGGAAATTATTCTTAGAAAACAGAAACTGAATCAGTGTAGAATTTCCAAACTTATTTCCAGTTTGCATTCTGGGGAAAAATACCTTGACTGTCTATATTTCTTATAATTTGATATACCCCTCTCAGGTCACCCCTTAGCCTTCAATACTCCAGCAAAAACAAAGCAAATTTGTTCAACCTCTCCTTTGAACTAATACTCCCCAGTCCAAGCAGCATCATGTAAGACATCTTCTGCGCCTTCCTCAAAACCTCCACATGCTTCCAGAAGATTGTTCTGGTATGTAGCACTGTTACAGAAACAGGAATATCGATGAGGATAAGGCAAAGAATGTTTTTCCTTCATGTTTGTTCATCTAGACCTTGCTTGAAGCACAGTTTGACAGCTGCGTCTGTCAAGAGTCCCTCAGCTGAAGCAGTGATCAGTGTTCCCTCTAATTTGTAATGACCAGTGTGCACAAAAATCTTGTGCTACGGAATTTTTGGCCCAGTAACAATAACATGTGCGTACTGAATTTTATGTATACAGGTATTCATTTTAACAACTAGCAAAACATTATCAATAAGAAATTTGATATCCTCTAGGTTTGATCATTTTCACCCTCATTCATCTGCACTCTCACAAAATATACATAATAGCAGGCCTATAGTGGGTAATGAAGGACTTTCTCACTGGAGCTTTTGCATACAGTTCATATGTGATTTGCTTTAAAAAGTCAAGTTTCCAAATATCACTCCACTTCCTCCCACTTTCAAATTCTCCAGCAACTTTTGCATCGCCACAATGCATGCAGCTAACTCCAGTTTCTGCAACCCGTGGCTGAACGTTCCTGACCTCATGAGCCTTCAGTGTAGCAATTTCTACTGTTTCATTAAGCCATTCTACTTTAAATGAACTAGCAGTTATTTTGCACTTTACACCCTTTGCTTCTTTGGAATTCGACATAGTGAATCAATAATCTCTTCAATGAAAACAGTATAAATAAACCATTTCTAAAATCTGCAGACAAATCACAGCAAACTCCGCGTAGTCAACATCACCCACATCAGAAACTAGAAAAGGAAATGTGATTGTGTATGATCATGAAATATACTTAATATGCCAACGAGGTAGACGGTCACAATCGTTTGTGAGCAGTTTAAGTTCCTCTGTGCGCTAGTAGCAAAAGATGTGTGCACACACACACACACACACACACACACCTAAGAGGGAGGGATCGTTGCCCATGATGGAGTTAGCAAATCTCTCCTTATGACAAAAATTTGAGTTCCCCTCTCTCAAAATACATATGTGTCCTTACAGCTCTCAGTAATTTGTTTAGATGGTGTTGAATTGTAGAACCATTTGCTCCATAATTCCAACGCCACCTGCTTCCATCTGTCTGCCACTGTGTGACCAGTTCCCCTGGATGTGTCTTCCTGGAGGTCAGGGCAGCATCACAATGGTAGTGTCTGAGATTTTGGCTGAAAAATATGATCAGTGTTTGCCAAGTTGCTGGTGGATTGGGCTGTGAGACAGCACTCCGCACTTCAGCAGATTTGCTGAGACGTTCATCAGAATATATTTGCAGGATTGTTTAGATGTACCTTTTCTATTCCTACATGCACTCCCTGCATTGATGCCAAATGGTCAATATAGCTCAATGTGTATTAATTTTTGGTGGGGCTGTTTTCTGCACCAGAACTACTTGCCAAGTACTGTAATTTCAGTACACTGAGCATCCACCCTGGACCTAAAATATTGATGCAGCTAGAAAGAAGGCACAACAGTGGCTATATTTCTTTAGGAGTTTGTGTAGATTTGGTATGTCAATAAAGACACTCACAAATTTCTACAGATGCACACTGGAGAGCATTCTAACTGGCTGCATCATCATCTGGGGGCTGCTGCACAGGATCAAAATAACCTGTAGAGATTTGTAAACTTAGTCAGCTCAGGACAGCACATAATGACATATGCAAGTTAGTTTATGGAACTGATCAAATACACATGGACGTGTCATACATTTTAATGATTGATTAGTGTAATGAAATCCTTTTCGGGATTACCCCAGTTAATCTCCAAATAGAACTGAGGTATCTCAGTACATAAATATTTAAATCAGCTTTGTATTGCAATACCACATCCTATCACAAGGAATCTGTAAAGGCTCATGTCAATACAAAGTAAAACAGCTATCTAAATTCTCATAAAATACCCAACATCGATATGATGTGGAGAATAATCAATAGCTGGAACCAATTATGAGACTGAAGAAATTGGTTGACGTTGTAAACAAAGGAAGATTGTTGGTTATGAAATTTGTTATTGACTGATTGGAGTGAAGACATTTCTGGCACAAAGTAAATGCAGTGTATGAACTGTTCCTTGAACAATTTGGTTCAATCTCACAGAACGATGGTAGTAAATTCATTCTCGATTTTCAGAGGAGAGGATGAGAGTATATTCATTTATGCAACATGTTCTGTAATCATTAACATAAAATAGATTAGTGTGACAGGAAGTTAAACATCACCTTCTTGTAAATGGTACACAAAATAAATTTTCAGGCATTAATGCCCGTTATCTTCCTGCCAACAGAAGTCTGAAACTACACTTTAGTTTGTTGGTCATTGATGCCGGAGAAATAAATAAAAATATCCACTTTCTTCTTTAAACAACAAGGTTCATTACTATTTTCATATTTTCATGTCTTTTCATTCTCACGGTATTACATCAATTGCAAGGATCTGTCTAATATTGCATACGTTGAGATAATGGAAAAAGAAAATGAAATCTCAGACATGCAAGATAACTCAACATTGCCGATATGATGGATCGATGAGCTTAAGAAATATATATTTTTGATCAATATCTTGCTCATGATACTAAATATCTTTAGCTGCTAAGGCTGACAGATCATGTGTTCCAATATTCATTCTGAAGGACAGACAAAGGCAACATAAAGTTATCAAAGTACACTGATCAACAATTAAAATATAGGCCAAAGTTTACTTGGGTATTGCCTTAATAGTGAATTTCACCAAACTTTTGGGTTGGAGGTGATAGTATATGCTTCACTTTTGGACAACCAACCTAGTCTTTACCAACCTCCATACGCATATATTGACCGCAGGATTGCTTGGTTGCATCCGGATGTGGAAATCAAGCTGGTGCAGCTCCTTACAGAGAACTGAGACCAATGGTTGCACTATTGATAAACACCACACCTCCATGAGGGCCACAACCTCATGGTTTGGAGGCTTGCACGCCTCAGTAACCCAGAGACCTATGGCTGGCTGCAGACAGGGCTTCATGCTTTGGCTCTTGTTAGGGTCATACATGCCAAACAGGTCACAGAATAGAGGCCAGACTAAGAGCGGTCCACTTGTGCTCCAGGTTTGGGGCTTCAGCTCAGTGCAAGCAACCCTAACTAGTCAAACAGAACTGTTACAGAAAGAGCAATGAAGAATCCTTCTACATCTGTGTGTGATAGCATTCCTGCGTCTCCACCCAGAACTTGCACAGCTGACGGAAGTGAAAACCAAGAGGAAGCAACTGACATGATGTAGTAAGCGCTGAATACTGCCTAGGTGGTCAAACACAGAGATGGAGGACCTTCATTGCTGCCCTAAATGACCATGACATAATGGGCAGTAAGTGACAAATGGCACAGAATTGAAGTTTGAATTCTGAATCCTCCTGTCTCTTAAACTTACTAAGTCATGCTCTGTGGCCTCTGTATTTTAGTGCATACTCAAATACCCAATGCTCATCAAAAGGGCACAACTCTTTTGATGGGGAGTGCACAGGATGCCATTGTCCAAGGTCTCTTTAAGCAGGTGCACCCTGCGATGACTAGCATCTTGCCCGATAGCCAAGTAACTGCAGCATTCACCATGTGATTCTGGAAGGAGGCGATAAGCTCTAAGAAAGCCCAATTAGCTCAGCTTCAGAGCTGACCAACTATTGAGGTCTCTGCTAAGCTCTGACTTAAACCTCCAACCACACTGGATAAGGGGTGCATTGCTTCACAAGGAAACATTGATCAACTGCCTACAATTGATTTAATCTATCAGAATCAGGTTTATTATCATCGGCATGAAACGTGAAATTTGTTCAAATAGCAGCAGTAGTTCAATGCAATGCATAATATAGAAGAAAAAAACAAAATAAAATTGTAATAGTTAACAAATAAATAAGTAAATCAATTACAGTATACATATATTGAATAGATTAAAAAATTGTGCAAAAAACAGAAATACTTTATATTGAAAAAAGTGAGGTAGTGTCCAAGAGTTCAATGTCCATTTAGGAATCAGATGTCAGAGGGGAAGAAGCTATTCCTGAATCGCTGAGTGTGTGCCTTCAGGCTTCTGTACCTCCTACTTGATGGTAAAAGTGAGAAAAGGGCATGCCCTGGGTGCTGCAGGTCCTTAATAATGGACACTGCCTTTCTGAGACAACCGCTCCTTGAAGATGTCCTGGGTACTTTGATGGCTAGTGCACAAGATGGAGCTGATTAAATTTACAACCCTCTGCAGCTTCTTTCAGTTCTGTGCAGTTGCCCCCCACCCAATACCAGACAGTGATGTGGCCTATCAGAATGCTCTCCATGGTGCATCTATAGAAGTTTTTTTTAGTGTATTTATTGACATGCCAAATCTCTTCAAACTCCTAAAGAAGTATAGCCACTGTCTTGCCTTCTTTATAACTGAATCGATATGTTGGGACCAGATTAAATCCTCAGAGATCTTGACACCCAGGAACTTGAAACTGCTCACTCTGTCTACTTCTGATCCCTCTATGAGGATTTGTATGTGTTCCTTCATCTTACCCTTCTGGAAGTCCACAATCAGCTCTTTCATCTTACTGATGTTGAGTGCCAGGTTGTTGCTGCAGCACCACTCCACTAGTTGGCATATCTCACTCCTGTACGCCCTCTAGTCACCACCTGAGATTCTACCAACAATGGCTGTATCATCAGCAAATGTATAGATGGTATTTGAACTGTGCCTAGCCACACAGTCATGTGTATATAGAGAGTAGAGCAGTGGGCTAAGCACATACCCCTGAGGTATGCCAGTGTCTGCAGAGAAACTTGGATAGATTGGAAGAATGGGCAGAGAAGTGGCAAATGAAGTACAATGTTGGAAAGTGTATGGTTATGCACTTAGGCAGAAAAAATAAACAGGCAGAATATTATTTAAATGGGGAAAGAATTCAAAGTTCTGAGATGCAACGGGACTTGGCAGTCCTCATACAGGATACTCTTAAAGTTAACCTCCAGGTTGAGTCAGCAGTGAAGAAGGTGAATGCAATGTTGGCATTCATTTCTGGAGGAATAGAGCATAGGAGCAGGGATGTGATGTTGAGGCTCTATAAGGCGCTGGTGAGACCTTTGGTCTCCTTATTTAAGAAAGGATGTGCTGACGTTGGAGAGGGTACAGAGAAGATTCACGAGAATGATTCCGGGAATGAGAGGGTTAACATATGAGGAATGTTTGTCCGCTCTTGGACTGTATTCCTTGGAGTTTATAAGACTGAGGGGAGACCTCGTAGAATCATTTCGAATGTTGAAAGGCATGGACAGAGTGGATGTGGCAAAGTTGTTTACCATGATGGGGGAGTCTAGTACGAGAGGGCATGACTTAAGGATTGAAGGGTGCCCATTCAGAACAGAAATGCGAAGAAATTTTTTTAGCCAGAGGGTGGTGAATCTATGGAATTTGTTGCCACGGGCAGCAGTGGAGGCCAAGTCATTGGGTGTATTTAAGGCAGAGATTGATAGGTATCTGAGTAGCCAGGGCATCAAAGGTTATGGTGAGAAGGCGGGGGGAGTGGGACTAAATGGGAGAATGGATCAGCTCATGATAAAATGGCGGAGCAGACTCGATGGGCTGAATGGCCAACTTCTGCTCCTTTGTCTTGTGGTCTTGTGGTCTAGTCCTAACCAACCTCTCAAAGCATTTCATCACTGTAGGTGTGAGTGCTACCGGGCAATAGTCATTAAAGCATCTCACTTTACTCTTCTTTGGCACTGGTATAATTGTTGCCTTTTTGAAGCAATTGGGAACTTCCACCCCTAGCAGTGAGAGGTTGAAAATGTCCTTGAATACTCCCGCTTGTTGGTTGGCACAGGTTTTCAGAGCCTTACCAGGTACTCCATTGGGACCTTCTGCCTTATGAGTGTTCACTGTCTTTAAAGACAGCCTAACATCAGCCTCTGAGACCGAGATCACAGGGTCATCAGGTGTAGCAGGGATCTTCACAGCTGTAGTTGTATTCTCCCTTTCAAAGTGGGCATAGAAGGTGTTGAGTTCATCTGGTAATGAAGCATCACTGCCATTCATGCTATTCACCTCGTAGGAAGTAATATCTTGCAAATATTTCAGTGTAATGTCTTACACTGAAGTTATAAGTAAAACCTTCTAAGATAAGAGTACTTTTATTGTGTAAGTGAGATCACTGAATCATCATATACATGAAGAAACAGAGATGATTACATGCACTTGCATTGTCTTGGATACTGTTGATTACATGCCCTACATCATTTCATATCTTTCTTTCAGTTATTTCTTAATTGTTTAGAGTGTGCATAAATCCTGAGATAACTTACTGTCACCCCGGCAACAATCATGGTCCCAAATTCTGTGACAGTCTTTGGTTTCACCTGATTTGAACACACAATGGGAAGTCAAAGGTTGGCTCTTAGATAAAAATGGGTTAGATCAGGACAGTGATAATGACGCCATCCAAAACTTACAATCAGGCACATCAAGTTCAATTTCAAGTTTACTGTTATTGTACGCATGTATGCAGCTAAATGAAGCAACTTTCCTCTGGTACAAAGAAGCAAATCGCATTACATGTATCGCACACAGCACAAAAAATAATATTAACACTATAATGTTAATGGATAATAAAAAACAATTTTGAAGATGAACAAGTTGATGTAAAATGAATGCCTGATATGTTGTTGAATATACAACATTATCACTGCTGCTGGTGTTGTCATAACTAATGCGTACTGGGTGATAATAGGATGTTTGGAAGTCTCACACCTGGGAGAAGAAGTCTATTACCCAGACTAGCAGCCTTAATTCTTATACTGCAGTATATTTTGCCTGATGATAGGAGGTCAAAAAGATTGTGAAACAGGTGGAAAGGGTAGCTGAAAATACTGAGGTCTCTGTTATAGCTTCTGTTATAAGTCCTGGAATGTGAGAGAGGGACCTCAGCGATGCTCTCAACAGTCCTCATAATCTGTTGAAGGATCTTGTGGTCAGATGCCTTGCAATTCCAATACCAGGCAGTGATGCACTCTTCATGGTGTCCTGCAGCATGTGGCTGAAATGGAGGCAGGGAACCTCACTCCCCACGATCTCCTCAGGAAGTGGAGGTGCTGCTGTGCTTTCTTGACTAAAGAGGTGGTGCTGAGGGATCAGGTGAGATCATCCGTGATGTGCACTCCTAGGAGCTTGGTGCTTTGTACACTCTCCACGGAGGAGCCATTGATATCCAATTGGAAATGGCCAGCCTTCACATAGCAGGAATGTAATAAATGCAAACACTTCTTGACTTTGTGAAAAGCAAAAATAAAAAAGGAAATATTTGGTTGTGGTAAGAGAACTTAAGATACATGTAGTTAGGAGAACTTAAGATACATGGAGTAAGACCAGCTATAGTTTCTGAGTCAGAAGAAATAGTGGGATGATGGAGAAATTACAAATGATATGGCTAATGGAGTATAAAGATAGTTATATCTTCAGTCACTCTGACCTCATTTTTGGCCATGACCTTGGCAATGCTCCTTCACACAGTAATCTGCATTGTCTCCTCTGTGAATATAAAAATGACAGAATAAAGAAAGCATTTATACTGAGTGGAAAGTAATGTGAGGGAAAAAGTGAAAAGGCCTGCAAAGGATACAGACAGATTAAGTGAGTGGGTGAGAGTTGGAGCAGATTGTAGGGAAACACGAGATTTATCCTCCTAAGGTTTATCCCTGCTGCAATTTGCTGTGAAACTTCAATCTTCTACAAGAATGAGATGTTCATCAGGACATAACGCAATATGTTCAGCTGTTGTATATATTCGGATAACTGTTCTGTCTACATTGTGAGTTGTGAATGATGACCTGCTCCAGAGATTCGCATGAGTGAGAGGTAAAGTAGATGAATTGATATACTGTGAAATTAAAATAATTATCCCTACATTAATCAACTTAATGCCATGTTTGTCATATGCTAAAATTTTATTATATCTCCACATTTTATTGCAAAATTAAATATTATCATCCTGTTTAGTTTTTATAGCTTCATCATTAACATATTCCCTACCAATCTTATTGCTGATTTTACTTTATGGTTTTTTTCCCAAGTATTTCCAGTTTCCATGAGATTTAGTTCGCCTTCACTCAAATACTGACAGTCAAATACTTCAAAGGAATTTCACTATGATCCATGTGGTTTGTCTAAACTAAAATATGCATGTAATGAGCTTAATTCTTTATTCCTCAATTTTAAGTTATAGGGATTCTGATTGGGTCAGTAAGAAGACGAACTGTCAGCGAGATATTAGTGTATTTGGAGGGCTAAATTTCCTCATCTCAAAGTTCAACGTTTAAAATAAACTTACTATAGACATACATGCATAGGTATATCATCATAAACTGCACAGGGATTTATTTTCCTGCAGGTATTTACAGGGAAATAAATACAATCAAATTTATGAAAAACTATTTACCACAAAGACTGACAAACATCCAATGTCTAAAAGAAGACAAATTGTGCAAATAACAAGCAAACAAGCAAATAAATAAACAGGTCAAAAATAAATAATACCGACATGAGTCTCAGAGACCTTAGAAGTGAGTCTATAGGTTGTGAAATTATTTCAGCATTGAGTTGAGGTGAGTTAAGTTATCCACACTGAAGTCATCTATCCTGATGGTTGTAGCGTAACTGCCTCTGAACCTGGTGCTGCGACTTGAAGTTCCTGTATTTCTTGCCTAATGGCAGTAGTGTGAATGAAGAGTGGATGACCTGGATGATGGAGTTCCTTGACAATGGATGCTGCTTTCTTGTGGCTGCATTTCTTGTAAATATGTTCAGTGATGCGAAGAGATTTGTCTGTGATAAACTGGGTTGATTCCACCATATTTTGTAGACTTTTCTGTTCCTGGGTATTGGTGTTTCCAAACCAGGCCAAATCGGTACTTTCGTCTGTGCATCTATAGAAGTTAATGAAAGTTTTAGATGACATTCCAAATCATTGCAAATTTCTAAGTAAGTAAAGACTCTGTCATGCACTCTTTGTAACAGCACTGTCTGCGAGTCCCAGGACAGATCCACTGATAGGGTAACAACAAGGAATTTAAAGTTACTAACCCTCTTCATTTCCCATCCTCTAATGGGGACTGACTTATGGACATCCAGCTTCTTCCTCCTGTAGTCAATAATCAGCTCTTTGGTTTTGCTGACGATCAGTGAGAGGTCAGCAAACTTAAATATGACACTGGAGCTGTACTTATCCATACAGTCATAGGCAAAAAGCGAGTAGAACAGTGGGCTAAACACACAGCCCTATGCTGCAGCTGTGTTAATGGTGATTGTGGAGGAGATGTTATTGCCAATCCATACAGGCTATGGAATTGGACAAAGGGTCAGATTTGCACTTAATTCCAGAGGCTGGCTACACCAGGCTGTTTTCTAAGATAGCATTAGTGATGACCCCAGGATGCTAAAGACCTACACAAATGAAAAAGTGTCTCCCAAGGGCAGACTGAAGGGAAACGTGACATACGGAGGCCAAACACAACAGTTAGAGCTTTATGTGTTGAAAAGAGGAGGGCCAGCACTTTACCGACTTGAATGGTTGAGAAAAATCCGACTAGATTAGCACTCAAACAAAGCTCTCAGTGTGGCATCAACAGGCAACAGCAGCCCAAATGGTAGCACTAACCAGAGGCTGTCACAGCTGCTTAATACTAATGAGAAGGTGTTTGAGAAGGGAATTGATAAACAGATTAAAGACTTAGCCAAAAGCTGTTCAGAATGTCAAAAAGTTCAAAATGCACCCTCACAGACACTGTTACACTTGTGGGTGAGGCTGTCTTCACCATGGCAAGGCGTACATATTGACTTTACTGGGCCATTCATGAATTCCACGCTCCTGATTCCCGTGGATGTTCATTCGAAGTGGCCAGAGGTTATAACAGTGAAGTCAACCATCTCAACAAGTACTGTCTCTGCTCTGAGGACTACCTTTACCAGAAATGGCTTACCAGAACAAATTGTGAGTGACAACGGACCACAATACATGACAGAAGACTTCTGACTATTCATGAAGCAAAATGGTATCAGACATTTCAAGTCAGTTCCTCTCCATGCAGCAACAAATGAGTTAGCTGAAAGGTTTATTCAAGCCTTTAAAAAGTCCTTTAAAGTGATGGACAAGGACATTTCTCTACAGCACAAGGTGGACAACTTCCTTTTTATGTATCAGAACTCTGTTCATGCAATGACAAACCAAGCACCTGCATTGCTGTTCATAAACATGGTTCGAAGATCTCACATTGACATCCTAAAACCAGATCTACAGAAGTAAATGCGGAATAAGCAGTTCAGCAGTTGCCAAGTGAAGCAGCAAGGAGCTTCGCCATTGGACAGGCGGTCTGAACACGTGATTACCCAGAAGACGAGGTCAACCGTATTAGCTATAAGACTTGGATGAGTGATATGCACAGTGGATTTTGGAGATCAGACATGGAGACATCATGTGGCACAGCAACTGGATGCTCACTTGAAGAAAACACCTGAGTCGACCACATCCAACAAGACAGACACATTTCAGTCATTGGACCTACCTCGCAGTGATGATCATGTCACTGACGGCAATGTAACACGGGAAACCAAGAAGTTTGTCTTAGGCAACACACCTACCAAACCTGATGCCACTCCAGGAAACAGAACACCATTCAAAAGACTGGACCTTTAGAACTGTGAAGTTAGTTATAGACCGTATTTGTGAAAGCATGTTGATTTTGGAATGTGGGTTTATGAAAGGGAAATTGAATGTTTTTTAAATATACAGTTTTATGTTGCATTAATCTAAACGGGGAGGAAGTGTAATGTATGGATCTATTTCTTTTAGAGCATTGACACCCCGCTGGGCACTATGTACTGATCTGTTGTCCGTGTATGCGCTGTTGTCTATGCGTGTGCATTGTTTTCTCTCTCTCTCTCTCTCTCTCACTGCAATGTAAATACATCAGTTAAAGCCATCTCCTGCATGTGTCTTTTTATTTAGTATATGTAGTTGTGCACAGACACAATAATTACGTTTAATTACTATTTTCCAAGTGGTCGTGAATGGAACTCAATAAATTTACTAGTTACAATACTGGGTCCATTCTTCAGCCAATGAATATTGAGAGGGTGACAACTGTACACTGGAAACATTGAGAAAGTTAGGCTAGATAAATCTTACTTATGACATGGATCAAAGGACATCAGTATGAACTATTCTCTGGAACTTATTCACGTGTGCTATCACCTTTATCGAAGTTCAAAGTTCAAATTACTTTTATTATCGAAGTATGTCTTCTTTATACAATCTTGAGATTTATTTCTTTACAAACAGCCACAATACAAAGAAACCCAATAAAACTGATTGAAACAAAAGAAGGCAATCACCCGGCGTGCAGGGAGAAAAAAAATTGTGCAAATAATGAAAGTAAGCAAATAGCATTCAGTACTGAAAGTGAGTCACAGACACAAAGCCAGGCATCACTGTAGCCAATTCAGTGTTAGTTGCAGGCCACAAGCCTTCTTTTAGTGCAGAGATAAGTAAAACTTGTAGAACAGTGAACTAAACCAGCCTTTCCCTCAACTCCCACCCCAACACTCTGACCTTTTCAATCTGGCCCAGTGCATAAATCATCTAAAACCTCAGGTCGTTCCTTGTTGTCAGGTCCAAGGTCTGCTGCTTTGATATGCTGTCGGGCCCAGGCCCTACTGCTTTGATATCCTGTTGGGCGCAGGCCCAGCTGCCTTGATATCCTGTCAGGCCCAGGCCCTGATGCCTTGATATGTTCTCGAGTCCAAGCTCTGCTGCTTTGATATGCTCTCGGGCCCAGGCCTTGCCACTTTGATATGCTGACAGGCCCAGACACTGCTGCTTTGATATGCTCTTGGGTCCAAGTTCTGTTGCTTTGATATGCTGTCGGACTCAGGCCCTACTGCTTTGATATGCTTTCAGGCCCAGGCCCTACTGCTTTGATATGTTGTCAGTCCCATCCGTCGCTGCCTCAATTCAACCTGTACCCAACCTTTCCAATTCCACTCATCGCTTAAATAAATCAAACTTTGGGTCTTTCCTGGTATTCAGGTCCAGACCCCACCTTGAATCTGCCTCACCTCCACACGCCTCACCTTGCTTCTACAAGAACTAGAGGGCATAGGTTTAAAGTGAGAGGGGAAAGTCTAATTGAAACCTGAGGCCTAATTGTTTTCACATAGGTGATTGTCTGTATATGGAACAGGCTTCCAGAGGAAGTGGTCAAAAGCATTTAGACAAGTACAGGATAGAAATGATTTAGAGGGTTATTAGCCAAAAATGGATAGCTTAAATGGGCATATTGTTTGGCATGATTGACTTTTGCCGAAGGCCCTAATTCTGTGCTATATGACTTCCTATGTATTCACTGGCCACTATATTAGATACCTTGTGTCTGTGGTCCTCTGCTGCAGCCCATCCACCTCAAGGCTTGACATGTTGTGTGATCAGGGATGGTCTTATTTATTTATTTATTAAGAAATATGGCACAAAATATGCCCTCCAGGTCCTTTGAGTCATACTTTCCCATTATCCCCCAACAATTCACAACAATTTAAAATGACCAATTAATCTACCCAATCTTTATACTGTGGGAGAACCCAGAGAAACCCCACACATTCCACAGGGAGTATGTACGGAGATTCTATCCGAGTATGGCAGGTTTGAACACTGAACTCCACTACCCCAAACTGTAATACATCATGCTAACCACCACATTATTGTGGATCCTCCTGCACACCAATGCTGCAATATGTCTTGAACCAGTCTTACCATTATCCTTGACCTCTGTCGTTAACGAGGTGTCTTCCCCCACAAAACTGCCACTGGACTGGATTTTTTTGTTTGTGTTTCACTCCCATCTCTGGAAACTCTGGAGACTGTTGTGCATGAAAATCCCAGGAGATCAGCAGTTTCTGAGATACTCAAACCACCCTGCCTGGCATCAACAATCATTCCACAATCAGGATCACTTAGATCATATTTGTTCTTCATTCTGATGTTTGGTCAGAACAACTGAACCTCTTGACTATGTCTGCATGTTTTTATGCATTAATTTTCTGTCACATGATTGGTTGATTAGACATTAGTATTAACGAGTAGGTGTGCAGTCATACAGCTTTACCTAATAAACTGCCCATTGTGTGTATGTCTCTACAATCCCCATGTACTAGACTATGACAAAACTATTAGTGTAATTAAAAATGTATAATACAAGAAACTTCTGAAATTTGTATTTTCTTTTGCATTCCATTATTTAGAAACTGCAGAATTTATATAGGATACATAAAATCAAATACAATGACTAGATATAGATTTTCCAACTAGCCGAATTGTGTATGACCAAAATGTTTTATAAGTTTTATGCTCTTGTAAACTTTCATCCCACGTATGCGTAGGTTTGATTCATATGCAAGCCTACTCATCTTTGCTGCCAGTTACTGAATCTCTCCTGTTTTCCTTAAGCCAACATGTGCCTAAGGACAACAGAACTAAGCTAATTAAGTGCGTATTTTACATTGGCAAGCCACACGGTTCACTGTAAAGTCCCTTTGAAGTACTTGACTGTCAGCATTTTTAATGAAGGCAAACCAATGGAACCAGGAGATATTCGAAAAGGAACATAAAGGAATATTAGAGATAAAATGTAATTACCTGGTAGGGGATGTGGGGGTAATGAACCTCCACAAACTAAACAGTATGGTTTAATTTAATCTTTTTAAATCAATGTGAACAGAGCTTTTAAAATAGTGTTTGTTACTGTCAGTTTAACTATTATGTGACACAGCAGTCCACATCTGCACACAGCAACACCTGAGGCACATTCATGTTTTGGTCGATAAACAGCAAGTGACAATCCTGCCACATAAATAACAGACCATGTAATTCTGTATTACTGGAGGTCATCGATAGCCTGTGCTTCACTGAGAGCTAAGAGTCCAAGGTGAAGAAGAATTCTGTATTAAGATGGAGTACCTTGGGTTTGTAATGGCCTTATCATTGTCAAACACTACTTCATCAGCACCCAAAGGTTCACCATTCAGTGGCTTGGTTCCTCCAGCTGTATTAGTGTTGTAGTGATAAGAATAGCTCACAGACTTTCTTTCTGAAGCTTGTGACTCATTTTCTTATTCCTTAAAGCACTTCCATCATTAATAAGGCAAAAAAAAAATATCAGGGAAGAAATAGAACAACCTTGGATGAGAACAACTGCAGTTATGCTCAAAAAGTTCAATATCTACAGGTACCCAAACACCTCATTAGGAGTTTGAGGAGATTCAGTACATCTCCAGCACATTTCTATGGATATACAGTGGAGAGTAATGGTTGGTTGCATCATGACCGAGTACGGAGGATCAAAAAAAGCTGCAGAAAGTTGTAGACTCAGCTACGCAGCTAATTCCATTACAGGCTCAACACTCCCCACCACTGAGGACATTTTCAAAAAATGGTGTCTGGAGAAGACAGCATCCATCATTAAAGCTCAGCACCATCTGGGATAAGCCCTCTTCTCATTACTACCATTGGTGAGGAGATACAGGAGCCTGAGGGCAATAGCTTCTTCCCTCCACTATCAGATTTACGACTGGTCCATGAATCTATGAAGTCTGCTTCATTATTCTTTGTCCTTGTTTATTTATTTATTGTAACTTACGGTCATTGTTATGTCTTGCACTTCACTGCTGCTACAAAACAGCCAATTTTACAACATATAATAAGCTGGATTTTGATTCTGATGCTGAAAAACCCTGGGTGATGATATGTTATCTATATGGACTTTAGCCAGGCTTTTGAAAAGGTCCTATATGGCAGGCTAGTATGGAAGGTTAGATCGAATCAGATCCAGGTGGAGATAACTAACTAAATTGATATTGGTTATGAGCAGAGATCGATCGCTGAAGTTTGTTTCTTGGACTGGAAGCCTGTCGCAAGTGGAGTACTGGGACCTCTTTGATTTTTTATTATTTATTTTTAAAAATTGTTGTACATATAAAAGAAGGCTCAACATGTTTGTGAATGAGAGTAAAGTAGATGGTATCATAGACAGTGAAGAATGTCTATCAAAAACTACAGGGAGATTTTGATAATTTTGGGTAGCATGATAGTGTAGCAATTAACATAATGATATTGTGGCACCAGTGATTTGTGTTCAGTTTCACCATAGTCTGTAAGGAGAATATTCTCCCCATGACTGTGTGGCTTTTCTCCAAGTGCTCTAGTTACCTCCCACATTCCAAAAACATATGGATTAATAGGTTAATTGAGCAGCACAGGCATGTTGGGCCAGAAATACATGATACCAAGTTGTATCTTGAAGCAAATACAAAAAAGTTAGATAAGTGGGCTGAGAATTGACAAAGGGTTTTAAATTCAGATAAATCTATTTTGGGAAGTCATACAGGGACAGAATTTATACAGCCACATAAAGAGTCCTGGGGAACTCAATACATCTATGGAGAAAAATGTACAGTCAACATTTCAGGTCGAGACCCTTCATCTGAACCAAGAGTTCATAACAACCGGCATCATCTCAAGGGCAATTAGACCAGACAGTAGTTGTGGTCCCCCACTAATGATATCCACCTCTGGTAATAAATACAGATAGTGTGGCTTTGGATTTAGGAAAGGCTTCCACTTCCACCAGGTACTCTCAATATTAATTTTGAAAAGATGGTGTTCTATGACACAATTATGAATTTGAATTTGCTCATGTGCATTTTTGGCTCCATCTAATTTATCTTGTGATTAACAAGAACTAAAGATGCACTGAAAGGAAAGATATATTTAATTTCCTCTGCAACACATATCAAAGTTGCCGGTGAATACAGCAGGGCAGGAAGAGGTACAGTTGACGTTTCGGGCCGAGACCCTTCGTCAGGACTTGAGGACTGGGTGCCTTAAGTAAATTTTATCCTCTGTTGCCCTAATTTTCCTTTGATTATATTCTTTCCAAGATACCTCGATGAACGTATGTTTTCGGCATACTGTTGTCCTATACGTTGAGGGCTCTGCCCTGTTAATTACTTTTCTGCATTAAGATCACAGTTTAGCAATGCTACTAAATTTCTATCAGTTTTATTTTTCCTAACCATGCTGGACAGATGTCAAATTCATCTATATTTTGGAACTATGGTAACACAGGTCGAGCACCCCTTATCCGAAAAACCAAAATCCAAAAACCTCCAAAATCTGAATTTTTTTTGAGCACTGACATAACAACACAAATTCACAAGGCAATGAGAAGGTTCCCAGGCAATGTACAGCACAGACAGTTCTGAGAAGTGATCTCACATGCCCTGAGTAGGGGTCATGTTGGCACCAGTTTGTTCTCAGCCATCATCACAGCCAGATCTTTGTGCATTACTATCACAGTGCTCATTCTCTGCTCTGTGCTGTGAAGATATTGTTGAAAATGTCAAAAAGGCCTGCAGTTACCCCTATTGGCAGTAGTGAAAAGAAAAAGAGGAAGTTTTTATGTTTATCTAGAACACAGAAAATCAATTTGCTGAATTCTGATATTCTCCTGATGCACGTTACATTATCAATACATTAATGATATGGAATAGTTTTTACTGTTAACTACATACATGTGATGTACATGTGTAAAACAAAGCTGGCTTACTGGTAGTACATAAATTCAGAGTTGGGAATGGTGATGATGCTAAATAACCTCTGACTATCCACCTGGGCAGCTGAGATAGTGATAGCTTACTTTTCTGATGGTTCAATGTATAAAATTATTAAAAATATTATATAAAACTACCTTCAGGGTACATGCATGAACTGTACATGTAATATAAATGAATTTTGTGTTTAGACTTGGGTCCCATCCCCAAGCTGCCTCATTATATAGATGTAAACATTTTAAATCTGAAAAAAAAATCCAAAATCCAAAACATTCCTGGCCCCAAGCTTTGTGGATATGGAGTGCTCAACCTTTAATGGGGTTTGGCAAATTGCAAGTTCATGCAAAATATTTTTATATGATCTGTGAAATTCAAGACATCTTAGCTGCAGAATAACTTTCTTTTTTCCTGAATTCTTATTATATTAGACCATATTCAAGGAATGAGATGGGGGTAGCTCACCACACTTCTGGCTCCAAAATAGCCCACCACACACTAACCCTAACCCTAACCCTAACTATACGTCTTTTTGAATGCAGGAGGAAACCTGGAGAAAAATCCATTGCCATGGGGAGGATGTACTTCCTCCTTACAGACAGGGATGAGAAAGTTGTAAAATTAGCCAGCTCTCATCATGGGTGCTGAGCTCCATAGTATCCGAGACACTTTCAAGGAGCAGTGCCTCAGAAAGGCAGCATCCACTACTAAGGACCCCATCACACCGGACATGGTCCATTCTTATTGTTACTGTCATGAAGGAGGTACAGAAGCCTAAAGGCACACACTCAGCGAATCAGGAACAGCGTCTTCTCCTCTGCCATCCGATTTCTAAATGGTTATTGAACCCATGAACACCACCTCACTTTTTTTTATTATTTCTGTTTCTGCATTCATATTTTTAATCTAACTATTTAATATATATATATATACTGTAATTGATTTACTTATTTTTATATATTTATCATGTATTGGATGGTACTGCTGCCGCTATCTTAACAAATTTCATGGCGTATGTTAGTGATATTAAACCTGATTCCATTTCTCATTCTGAATCCGATTGGTGGTTACTGGCCCCAGTAAAATATTTCACTAACTGTACACAAACATACTGCCCCACATGAGCATGTGGAAATCTGTATAAACTGCTTTTAATGTATGTTTGTCCCAGAGAGTGATCAGAATTGCTTAAATGATTATGGCATATCGCAGAAATCCATTTAAGATGATGTCAGACACTTGTAGGAAGGGGAAAGGAATGGAAACATATTCTCTTTGCGTCAGATGAAAGGTCAACAAAGGAACGGACCAAGTGTTTGAATAAATAGTTTCTATGCCATAAGTACTAAATAATTCAAAGAGATATTATATTTATGAATCCAGAAGATATCTCAAACAAAGATAACTTGGCAGTCCCCATTTGATTAGGACAGAACATTCATTCTCTGCTTCCCAGATACACAAGAAAGATACTCCTGATTCATTTGATTTACTTATAGAACATAGAATAGTACAGCACAGTACAGGCCCTTCAGCTCACATTGTTGTGCCGACCCTCAAACCCTGTCTCCCATATAACCCCCCACCTTAAATTTCTCCATATAACTGTCTAGTAGTCTCTTAAACTTCACTAGTGTATCTGCCTCCACCACTGACTCAGGCAGTGCATTCCACGCACCAATCACTCTCTGAGTAAAAATACTTCCTCTAATATCCCCTTTGAACTTCCCACCCCTTACCTTAAAGCCACGTCCCCTTGTATTGAGCAGTGGTGCCCTGGGCAAGAGGTGCTGGCTATCCACTTTATCTATTCCTCTTAATATCTTATATACCTCTATCATGTCTCTTCTCATCCTTCTTCTCTCCAAAGAGTAAAACCCTCGCTCCCTTAATCTCTCATCATAATCCATACTCTCTAAACCAGGCAGCATCCTGGTAAATCTCCTCTGTACCCCTTCCAATGCTTCCACATCCTACCTATAGTGAGGCGACCAGAACTGGACACAGTACTCCACGTGTGGCCGAACCAGAGTTTTATAGAGCTGCATCATTACCTCACGACTCTTAAGCTCTATCCCTCGACTTATGAAAGCTAACGCCCCATAAGCTTTCTTAACTACCCTATCTACCTGTGAGGCAACTTTCAGGGATCTGTGGACATGTACCCCGAGATCCCTCTGCTCCTCCACACTACCAAGTGTCCTGCCATTTACTTTGTACTCTACCTTGGAGTTTGTCCTTCCAAAGTGTACCACCTCATACTTCTCTGGGTTGAACTCCATCTGCCACTTCTCAGCCCACTTCTGCATCCTATCAATGTCTCTCTGCAATCTTCGACAATCCACTACACTATTTACAACACCACCAACCTTTGTGTCGTCTGCAATCTTGCCAACCCACCCTTCTACCCCCACATTCTGTTAATAAAAATCACAAAATGTAGAGGTCCGAGAACAGATCCTTGTGGGACACCACTGGGGTCACAACCCTCCAATCTGAATGTACTCCCTCCACCACGACCCTCTGCCTTCTGCAGGCAAGCCAATTTTTAATCCACCTGGCCAAACTTCCCTGGATCCCATGCCTTCTGACTTTCTGAATAAGCCTACCGTGTGGAACCTTGTCAAATGCCTTACTAAAATCCATATAGATCACATCCACTGCACTACCCTCATCTATATGCCTGGTCACCTCCTCAAAGAACTTTATCAGGCTTGTTAGACATGATCTGCCCTTCACAAAGCCATGCTGACTGTCCCTTATCAGACCATGATTCTCTAAATGCCCATAGATCCTATTTCTAAGAATCTTTTCCAACAGCTTTCCCACCACAGACATAAGGCTCACTGGTTTATAATTACCCAGACTATCCCTACTACCTTTTTTGAACAAGGGGACAACATGCGCCTCTCTCTAGTCCTCCGGTACCATTCCTGTAGACAACAAGGACATAAAGATCCTAGCCAGAGGCTCAGCAATCGCTTCCCTCGTCTCATGGAGCAGCATGGGGAATATTCCGTCAGGCACCGGGGACTTACCAGTCCTAATGTATTTTAGTAACTCCATCAGCTCCTCTGCCTTGATATCAACATGCTCCAGAACATCAACCTCACTCATATTGTCCTCACCATCATCAAGTACCCTCTCATTGGTGAATACCAAAGAGAAGTATTCACTGAGGACCTCGCTCACTTCTACAACCTCCAGGCACATCTTCCCACCTTTATCTCTAATCGGTCCTACCTTCTGTCCTGTCATCCTTTTGTTCTTCACATAATTGAAGAACAAGATTTACTTACTTATTTAGATATGGAGTGCAGAACAGGCCCTTCTGTCTCAACAAGACACACTGCCCAGTAGCCCACCTATTTAACCTTACCCTAGTCACAGGACTGCCTTCTATGGCCATTTAACCTATTATCCAGTGCATCTTTGGACTGTGGGAGAAAACCAGAGCACCCAGATGAAACACCCGTGATCACAGGAAGAACGTACACACTTTCTTGCACAAGACGCCGGAAGTGAACTCCAAACTTCAACCCTCTGATCTGTAATAGCGTGGCACTAACCGTTTCACTACCATGCCATCTAAAAAGAATCATTGGCGATTTAGTTGTGTTTTTTCCATACATTATAAAGATTAGATTTATTTGTCAGATGCACATTGACACAAACAGTGTGCTATTTGCACCAAATCCAATCAGCAAGGACTGTGCCGAACACTTGCAGCAGCATCATAGCATGTCCATAGCACACTAACCCTAACTATACATCTTGGGAATGTGGAAGGAAACCAGAGCACCTGGAGGAAACTCTTGCAGCCATGGGGATCGCTGCCTATGCACATGCCAGTGAAGGTAAGAATAGGAGCTTTCGTCAGATAAATGTGTGGCTGGGTAACTGGTACACGGGGCAGGGATTCAGAATTCTGGATCATTGGAATATCTTCTTGGGAAGATATGACATGCACAAAAGGTATGGCTCACATCTGAACCTGAAGGAGACAAATATCCTTGTGGGCACATTTGCTACGGCTGTTGGTGAGGGGTGATGGGAATTTGGCAGGGTGGATGGGAACTGGAACGATTCGGCTGAGTATGGGGGCTAGTTTCTTTACAAGCAGAGGCAGTGTGTAGTGAGACTGCTAACAAGTAAAGGATGATGATAGAGCAAAAATTGCAGTCAACAGGATGAGTTGCAAAGTAAAAGGGAGACAAAATTGAAAAGGCTGATGAACACAGGACTGAAGGTGTTATATTTGAATGTACACAGTATATAGAATAAAGTAGATGAGCTTGTAGAGTGGTTAGAGGTTGGTAGGTATGATAGGCATCACAGGGTCATTGCTCAAGGATACACATTGTATCAAAAGGACTGGCAGGTAGGCGGGGGGGGCGGAATGGCTCAGTTAGTAAAATATGAAATCAAATATTTAGAAAGAGGTGACACAGGTTTGGAAGAGGTAGAATCCTTGTGGGTAGAATTAAGAAACTGCAAGGGTACAAAGACCCTGATGGGAGTTATATACAGGCTTCCAAACAGCAACCAAAATGTGGGTTGTAAATTACAATGGGAAGTAGAAAAGGCATGTCAAAAAGGTAATGTTATGATAGTCATGCGGGATTTCAATATGCAGGTAGATTGGGAATATCATGTTGGAGCTGAATCCCAAGAGAGGAAATTTGTAGAATAGCTCCAAGATGGCTTTTCAGAATAGCTTGTGGTTGAGCCCACTCGGGGGATTAGGAATTCTGAACTGCATTGTAAGGGGTTCTTCTTTCATGTTACTTGCTGAGTCTAATAAAATGGCTTCTCTGTAATGTTATAATAAAATGGCTTCTCTGTAATGTTAACTGCTGATGTAAGGGGTTCTCTGTAGCAGCATGTTTGGGTTATAATTAGTGATAACAGGACTTATATTCATTTGCTAACTAATTGGGACAGATGTTATTCTTTCTTGTGTATCTGAAAGCTGTTGTTTGTGTGGGATTTGGTGACAGCGCACCACTGGGATGGAGAGAGAAGACGCACATGGAGAGATGCTGTGAGGTGGCTAGCGGAGCGGACCCAGAGCGGGGGGCTCGGGACCCGGCAGAGTCCGGAGGACATTGACTGGAGTAAAGGATACCTGATTTGTGAGCTCCAACGAATTGTTTGTGCACAGAACTGATAGAGTTACTGACTTGTCGCCTTTATTGTATTTGTTTCTACTAACCCATCACCAAAGAATACTTATAAAGTGTAATCATTTAATCACATATGGTGTACTGTCTGTTATTTGACGGTGTGGGGTACATAACACAGCATCCACAGAAACTTGATTACCCAGTTTGGTGGGGCCAAAGGCTGCTCGCCCTAGACAAAAGCAAGCTGAGAGAGCCTAAGGCTTGCCAGGAGGTTACAGCATGTTGTGGAATGAACCTGAATTGATTAGAGAGCTTAAGGTAAAGGAACCCATAGGGGCCAGTGATCGTAATATGATAGAATTCATCCTGCAATTTGAGAAGGAGAAGCTAAAGTTAGATGTATCAGTATTACAGTAAAGTAAAGGGAATTATAGAGACATAAGAGAGGAGTTGGCCAAAGTTGATTGGAAGGGGATACAAGCAGGGATGACAGCAGAACTGTAATGGCTGGAATTTCTGGGAGCAACATGGAAGGTGCAGAATAGATACACTGCAAAGAAGTATTCTAAAGGCACAATGACACAACCATTGCTGACAAGGGAACATAAGAGCGAAAGAGAGGACATATTGTGCCCCCCACCCCCCTCCCCGCCCCCCGGCCACCCTCAGGGTTGCTCGGCTCGCTGTCATCTAGGGAAACAGTCTCGGCCCCGGCAAACTGGGTAATCTGGGTAATTCGTTTGTGTGGATTCTGTGTGAGGTACCCCACCCCACCCAAATAACAGACAATACACCAGATGCAATTAAATGATATACAGTTTATAGATAGTACTTGAACTATATAATTAAAAGAGACTAAAATATAAAAGGAAAATAAAAGGCGCCACACTTATCAAAGTTCAATCTCTTCGTGCACAAAAACCGTTGGAGCTCAAGGACCTTCTTCTTCACCCTGCGAACCCCTCGGACCACCTCGACCGGCCGCCTGGGCACACGAGTCCGTCTCCGTCTCCTCGCCGAAAGTCCCGCTTGGGGTCTGACCCCCGTTAGCGGACATCACAGCACATCGTCCATCCTCTGTCTTGCTCTCCCTCCTTCTGCCCCAAAACCCCGCGCATACAGTATCTTCAAATACACCAAAACCGTAACAACTATCCCAATTGGTTAATAGCACTTACTTATCACACTCTAAAGGAAAAACAAGCTGCTAGCGCAAACTTTCTCAGCGTTTAACACAACAAAGCCGCATTCCCCAGATTAACATAACAAAGACGCCATTTTAATTAGCCTCCACAGTAACATAAAAGTCGAAACCACCTTACATATAATAGAGCAAAATTTAACAGGATGTTAGAGGGTTAGGAAGTTTATAAAAATTAACAGAAGGTGACCAAAAAAAAGTCATAAAGGTGGAATACGAAGGTAAGCTAGCCAGTAATATTAAAGAGGATACCAAAAATTTCTTCATATATATTGTTACATGCTTAAGGAGATCTGTTTTTTTTTGTGAGAATGATGTAATGGTCTTTTGGAGGTCACCTGATGTGATTTTCCCGCCGATGTGAGGTCACGTGATGACATGTGCCCCGTGACTATATAAGGGTCGACCAAGGTGACGCAGTTGGTTTTTGAGTTTGTGGATTTCCAGGTAGAACATGTTGTATCTCCATTTCTGTTGCGTGTTTGTTTTTGTGACGCAGTTTCATTTTTAAAACGGTTGTGCGTTCTGTTGCAAAATACCATATTACTTGGACTGGTAATTTTTGCTGGATGTGTTGATTTACTCAATTCCAACATTGGAAGGGTGAGTGAAGAATTTATCGAAGTTACAAGATCGAAGGATCAAGAGGAGTCAGCATCGTTTGGCAGTTTAATAAAGGATCGACCTTATTGAGTCTTCATTGGAGTAGCAACCTGCATCGAGATAACTCTTGCCAGAAAGAGCAAGGAGTTCATGCAAAAAGATGCTCTCTCTGTCTAAAGGAATTTAAGATCAGTTGATTTTAACTGTTTATTTTCGGCATCGTGAATGAATCCTGTGGACAAAACCAGCAGAAAAGTTGCGACTGTGAAGAAATCCTTCTCCAGAGATGTCTCTCCTAATTAAACGTGTAAATCTGTTGGACTTTCGAAGTTATCGCTTTAGGAACTATATCTGACTGTATCGCTTTAAGAACTGTTTTCGCATTTAACGCTTTAAGAACCAGAGCCGAGTGGCGAGTTGGTGAACGACTGCATATCTGTTAACTTCCGGTTAAAGTTTCCATCTGTTTTTTTCCCTTATCGTTTATCGGTGTTTAATAAATGTTTGGTTATTTTTATATAACCTGTCTCGATTGATATTCATTGTTGCCGGTTACGTAACAATATACAGAGTAAAAGAGAGGTGAGAGTAAATGTTTAACCATTGGAAAAAAAAGTTGGAGAGGTAGTAATGGAGCACAAAAAAATGGCGGAGAAGCTAAATAAGTATTTTGCAGCAGCCTTCACTGTGGAAGACACTAGCCTGTGCCAGAAGTTTGAGAGTGTCAGGAGGTAGTAGTGCACGAATTTTCCATTACTAGGGAGAAGATGCTTGGGAAACTGAAAGGTCCAAAGGTAGATAAATCAGCTGGACCCCAGGGTTCTGAAAGAAGTAACTGAAGAGATTGTGAAGGCATTAGTAATGATCTTTAAAGAATCAAAGATTCTACATAACTCTGGAGGACCTGTAAATTGCAAATGTCACTTCACAATTCAAGAAGGGAGAGAGGCAATAGAAAGGAAATTATAGGCCAGTGAGTCTGACCTCAGTTGTTGTGAAGACGTTGGAGTCGATTGTTAAGGATGTGTTTTCAGGATAATTGGAAGTACATGATAAAATAGGCCAAAGTCAGCATTGTCTCCTTAAAGGAAAATGTTGGTTGTCAAATCCGTTGGAATTCTTTGAAGAATAACAAGCAGGAAATACAAAGGAGAATTGGTTGTTTAATTGGATTCTCAGAAGGCCTTCATCAAATTGCCATGCATGAGGTTGCTTAATAAGTTAAGAGGCCATGGTATTACAGAAAAGATAGTAGCATGAATAGAATATTAGCTGATTGGCAGGAGGCAAAGACTAGAAAAACAGGGAGCCTTTTCTGGTTGTTTTCTGGGGACTAGTGGATTTCCACAGGGGTCTGTGTGGTGACCGCTTCTTTTTACGTTATGCATCAGTGACTTAGATGATGGAATTGATGCCTTTGTGGCCAAGTTTGTGGATGATACAAAGACAGGTGGAGGGGCATGTCGTTTTGAGGAAGCAGGGAAACAGCAAAAGGACGTAGACAGGTTAGGAGAATGGGCAAGGAAGTGCAATACAATGGAATACAATGTCGGGAAGTGTATGATCATGCACTTTTATAGAAGAAGTAAAAGTGTAGGCTGCTTTCTAAATGGAGAGAAAATTTAAAAAATCCAAGACACGAAGGGACTTGGGAGTCTTCATGCATGGTTCCCTAAAGGCTAACTTGCAGGTTGAGTCCGTGGTGAGGAAGGCAAATGCAATGTGGACATCCATTTTGAATGGACCAATATAAAAGCAAGGAGATGTAATTTTGAGGTTTTATAAGGCACTGGCAAGGTCTCACGGAGTATTATGAGCAGTTTATGGCTCATTATCTAAGAAAGGATCTGATGAAATTGGAGAGTACTCATAGGAGGTTGACAAGAATGATTCCAGGAATGAAAGGTTTACCATGTGATGAGCGATCGATTGCTCTGGGCCTGTACTCACTGGAATTCAGAAGGATCGGGGGAGGGCCCTCTCATTGAAACCTGTAGAATGTTGAAAGGCCTTGATAGAGTGGATGTTTCTTATAGTGGTGGAGTCTAGGACTAGAGAGAAAAGCCTCAGAATAGAGGGACATCCATTTAGAATGAAAGCGAGGAGGAATTTCCTTAGCCAGAAAGTGGTGGATCTATGGAATTCATTGTCACTGGTGGCTGTGGAGGGCAAGTCATTTGGTATATTTAAGGCACAAATTGATAGATTCTTCATTAGTCATGGCACGGAAGGTTACAGGGAGAAGGTAGGTGATTGGGGCTGACAGGGAATTGAATCAGCCATGATGAAATGGTGGAGCGACTTGTTTGATTAAATGGCCTAAATCTGCTCCTACATCTTACGGTCTTATTATATATCTTACTCAATGGGGACATTGTCAGATGTCTACCATTTGATTACCTTATAACACATACGAAAGTAGTGTTTTTTTTACCGAAATCAAATAACTTGAGGCAAATCTGTGTGATTGTCTTGTAATCTTGTGAAAGAGTTCTAATGGAATGTCAAAGCTGAAATATTGGGCTAAATCATATTGGAATTGGTCCACATTTCATGCTTAACCTAACCTGTGCGATTCCCATTTGCACACATGTTTTTGCAGTATCATTGATTAGAGCCTCCCTGTCGCGCAATCACACGAAGCAGGCTACTTCAGGAGTAGAAAGGGGGCTGCAGAACCTGAATCCAAAACCACAATTGTACTGAAGGCCATCTGACAGCTCCCATGGAAACATAGAGCTCAAAAACAGGAGCTTTGACCAATGTTGTCCTTTAAGCCACCAATCCTACTTTAATTTCATTTCTTTCTCTTCATGCCCCTATCAAATCATCCCAGATTCTTCAGAATCAGAATCAGTTTTATTATCACCAGCATGTGTCGTGAAATTTGTTGCAGCAGCAGTTCAATGCAATACATGATCTAGAAGAAAAAAATTTAAATAAATAAAAATAATAAATAAACAAACAAACAAACAAATAAATAAATAAATACAATTACAGTATAGGTATAATGATTAGATTAAAAATCGTGCAAAAATAGAAAATATATATTAAAAAAGTGAGGTAGTGTTCAGCAAATCAATGTCCATTTAGGAATCGGATGGCAGAGGGGAAGAAGCTGATCCTGAATCACTGAGTGTGTGCCTTCAGCCTTCTGCACCTCCTACCTGATGGTAACATTGAGAAAAAGGCATGCCCTGGGTGCTGGGGGTCCTTAGTAATCGATGCTGCCTTTCTGAGACTCCGCTTTTTGAAAATGTCCCGGGGAATTTGTAGGCCTGCAGTCTAGGGCAATATACAGGACAACAGCCAATACATCAAGTAACTTGACAAATAAGTACTTTATCAACTCTTTTAAATACTTTTGATAATTTCTGATCTTTAATGCCAATGGAAATATACTTGATAGAAAATAAATAAAACTGGCAGAGTAATAAAATAACATAAGCAATTTATAAATAAACTGTGCATCTGTTACTTACAAATATTGATATCAATTAAAACTAATTTAAGGAAGGTATTACTGACTTTCAACTACTTCCATTCACGTTGGTGACACCATTTAAATAAATTGTGTGCCAGATATCTCAGTAATGCAAGGTAGGACATATATCCATTCCTTAAACTCAGGACATTTATGTTCTGCCCCTGAATTCAGTGTTGACTCTATCAACAACACATTCCATGTAACTCAAAGATTGAATGTAGGGAAAGCACTGACCCATGAGGAAACATTTGCCTACAGTTTTATTCCTAGCCATCTACATTTTACCATAGCAACTCTGCTTTTCTTTCCACGGATGTTGCTGGCCTTGATGAATACTTCCGGAAATGTCTGCAATACAAAATGTCTGCTTTTGTATTGGTTTCTAGTTTCTGCAACATGTATTCCTCATTGTGGATATATCCTACAAGAAAGCACACAAAATACTGGAGGAACTTAGTAAGTAAGGTAGCATTTTTGGAAGGGAATAAACAGTCAATGTTTCGGGCTGAAACCTGATGAAGGCTCTCAGCCCAAAACCTTGACTGCATATTCCCCACAATACTATAGCTGCTGCCTGACTTGCTGAGTTCCTCCAGTATTCTGTGCGTGTTTCTCAAGATTTCCAGTATCGGCAAATCTCTTGTGTTTTAGATGTGCTCAAACAACAGGTGGGCAATGTCGTCAGATTACTGTCTCTGCGCTGAAAGCAAAAACCTTCACTGTGTGTCTGTTCAATGCAAAACGCAATGGGTTCATTTTTAATTGCAATCCTATTAAATTATGATAGAGGCTGGGTTTGACGAATCATCTTTCACATTTTCTGCAGAAAATGAAGTCAAACTTTGTTTGGTTGGAATTGATTTTCACTAAAACAATCTCTGGAAACTGATGACCTATCAGTCTGTGATAGAAATAAGTTTCTCTGAACTTAAGTGTTATTACCAATGATGTGTGAGGACTCAATTTCATTCTAAATGCTATTTCATTATTTATATTGTTTCCATGGTTTGCTTTTTTGCCCCTCTCTCTCCCCTGCTCTCCCTCTTTCTCTGTACATTGGGTGCTTGTCGGCTTTTTTTTAACAGGTTCTTTTGGGTTTCTTCTGTTATGATTGTCTGTAAGGAGACTGCAACATAAAAGTACTTTGAACTTTGAGCTACATCAATATATCCTGTCATTTTCCACATTCAAGGGTCTAAAAGTATTTTAATCATTATTCCATAGGTTTGTGAAAGTGTTGTCATAATAAATAAATGAAGTTGGTGAATTATTGTATCCATAAAATGGTAATATAATAATTGCAAACTTCACTTAAATCTATAAAATGATTATGGTGCACTGAAAGACAATGGTTCTTCCAGCAATTATTCACTGTGGTCTTGGCATGCTGCAGATTTCCTCTGCAAGAACATCTGTGCTTCACCCTTTGTCAATTTAGTCACCACATACAAGTTTAAGTAACAGGAGAAAAACTTACATGCAATCAGCATGGAAGCTGATTTCTTGCTCTAAGGATGTACAAAGCACTTTATGCCCAATGAGCTCTTTTTACAGTCTTGCTGCATCTGCACTGAAGAAGACAACAGACTAATGCATAACATGCTTTCACAATCAACAATGATAATTGTTTGGTGATCTGCTTTGATTGAGTGACATGCAGAGCAGATCAATAACAGTGGGATGGCAAAATGTGATCCTATTCACTGTGGGGATTTTGTTTTCTCATTATTTGTGCTCATTCATGGATTGTAGATATCATTGGGAAGTTAACATCTAATGCTTATCTTTAATTACTATGAAGTGTGATGAGGAGACATCTTCCTGAGACGCTACAATGCTTGTGGTGACAGAACTCCTACATCAGTGCGGTGAGAACTGCTTCAACGTTGTGATTCTGCAAACACAATGAAAAGGCACCAAATGAGGATATTTATAGCGACAAATGCTACAACCACCACTCAAGAATAAAATTGAAAGAAACATTTTTTTTCTGAATAAAGGCACTAAACACATAAGAACAGAGAATCAGAGTACAGAGAAAATTAAAGCAACTATCACGAGAGAAAAATTATTGATCCAACTAATTGTGTATACAGGCTAAGAATTCCCTTTTGTCCTAGAGTTCCCAAGCTTTTTTTTATGCCAAGGATGAATACCATTAAGCAAGGGGTCCGTAGGCCTCAACTTGAGTACCCCTGCTTTGGTCGAATAGCTCACATGCAAAGTTCTCAAAACAGAAGTCTGAATATGCATAGTGACATAGTGATGAACAGTGGCTGTTGCCTGCTCTAGCTGCAGTAATATCTGGCTTTGTGTCTTTCATAAAACTCTAGTTCTGAATACCGCTTGCTTACAATTATTTTTTGCTCAATTTGTTTTTTTTTTCCCCTCTCTCTGCACATTGAGTGTTTGATGGTTTTTGTTTTTTTTTAATAGGTTCTTTTAGGTTCTTTTTGTTTTGTGGCTGTCTGTAAGGAGATGAATCTCAGCACTGTGTAATTTATACAAACTTGGATGATAAATGTACTTTGAACTTGGAACTTTTTCCATTTATGAAGGTAATGAGCAGAAATTTCTTCCTCAGAGAGTCATCAATTTTTGGAATTCCTTGCTCCAGGTAGCGGATTGAATATTGTAAATGCATTCAAAGGCAAGGCAGACAAATGTTTGCTCTATGGTAGGTTACTGTTGTATAAATGATACAGAGAACAGAAAGGATAGTGGTACTAAGGTGCCAATCTGATCAGATATGGCAGAATAGGTTTGAGGAGCCACGACTAATTCTCAACAAAAATATCTGAAATCTGAAATACGAAAAAATTCTGAATTCTGAAACGCAACTGCCCCAAGGATTTCGGGAAAGGGATTGTGGACCTGTCCTACCCTGAGATTCATTTTCTATTTTTTTGTAATTTATTTTTTATTGAAACATTTCCATAAGATGTATTTCAGATATTGTACATATATATCAGTATTTATCCCTCTTCCTAAGGAACCTGGAGCAATAGAATGTGTATTACATAGGACCATAAGTTTAATGAGTCATATCACTAAGATACTTCTAAGAATTTTGGTGATAAGAGCTAAAAGTAAGATACAAGCTGAAATAGGTCAAGAACAATGTGGTTTTATGAAAGACAAAGGTACAAGAAATGGAATATTGACTATCAGAACGAGCTATTGAAATGCAGAAAGACTTTTTTGTTTGTTTTATCGACTACACAAAAGCATTTGATAAAGTGAAGCACAATAAGTTATTTGAAATATTACAGAAAACTCTAGATCTAGATTCGGAAGACCTCCGCCTAATCAGTAATCTGCACTGGGAACAAACTGCGCTGTAAGAATAGATGGAGAAGTGAGTCAGTTTATGAAAATCAAGAGAGGCATTAGACAAGGGTGTGTTTTCTCTCCTAATTTATTTAATTTGTACAGTGAAACAATATTACAAAAAATAAGAGACATCTTGGGAATCAAAATTGGTGGTGAAAACATCAATAATTTCAGATATGCAGACAACACTGTGTTAATTGCAAGTATGGAGGAAGAACTACAAAACTTAATCGGTATAATTGTTGAAGAAAATGCAAAAATGGATCTATCTATCAATTGGAAAAAGACAGAGTGTGTGGTGATATCCAAAAAGAAGGAGAATCCTATCTGCAGGCTGAGAATAAATGCGGAAGACATAAAACAAGTACAGAACTTTTTCTACTTAGGAAGCTGGGTGACATCAGATGGCAGGTGCGATATGGACATTAAAAAAAAACAGGGATGGCAAAAGACACCTTTACGAGAATGAATAGTATACTGACCAACACTAAACTAGGCATGACAACCCCCCTCAGAGTACTGAAATGTTACGTTTATCCATTTATGTTATATGGCTCAGAATGACGGACAATATCTAGTAACATGAGGAAATGAATTGTAGCAGCAGAGATGTTTTTGAGGAGGATGTAAAGAATATCATGGACAAAACGAATATCTAATCAGGATGTCATGAACAGAGTAAACACAAGAAGGGAAATAATGTATGAGATCATGAAAAGGCAATGTAACTTCATTGGACATGTGATTAGGAAAGAGGAGTTAGAATGCACGGAAATTATGGGAAAGATTGAAGGGAAGAACGCAAGATGAAAACAAAGACAAATGATGATGGAGACAGTAGCCAGAGAACTGGAAATAAATATCAATGAATTAATCCACTTGACCCGAAACAGGAGTATGTGGACCATGGAGGTCAAAGCTCAAACTGGGCACGGCACCTGATGATGATGATGATGATGATGGCATATATATCATATAATCATATTTGCCACAAATCTCCACATAATATTTATCTGAGGTATACATTTATAGAAAAGAGAGGAAAGAAAGAACAAGCAAAAGGAGAAAACTATGTACAAGTTGGGAGTGATTTTTTTTTACAACATATTCATTGTTTTGTGAGAATATGGATATTCACAGTAAATACAAAGAAACACAACAGAATCAATGAAAAAAACTGCACACAACAAAGGTGTGCACACAGTCAATGTGGAAACGAAAGCAAACTGTGAATTGAATTGAATTGAGTTGACTTTATTACTACATCCTCATATATATGAGGATTAAAATCTTTACGTTACGTCTCCGTCTAAATGTGCAATGTGCATTTTTTAGTAATTTATAATAAATAGTATGTACAACAATATAACATAGAAATACAGTTATGAATTAATCAGTCTGATGGCCTGGTGAAAGAAGCTGTCCAGAGCCTGTTGGTTCTGGCTTTTATGCTGTGGTACCATTTCCCAGATGGTAGCAGCTAGAACAGTTTGTGGTTGGGGTGACTCGGGTCCCCAATGACCCTTTGGGCCTTTTTTACACACCTGACTTTATAATAGTCCTGAATAGTGGGAAGTTCACATCCACAGATGTGCTGGGCTGTCCGCATGACTCTCTGCAGGGTCCTGCGATTGAGGGAAGTACAGCCACATACCAGGCCGTGATGTAGCCAGTCAGGTTGCTCTGAATTCTGCCCCTGTAGAAATTTCTTAAGATTTAAGGGCCTATATCAAACTTGTTCAACTGTCTGAGGTGGAAGAGGTGCTGTTGTGCCTATTTCACCACACAGCCGGTATGTACAGACCAGGTGAGATCCTCAGTGATGTTTATGCCGAGGAACTTAAAGTTGTTCACCCTCACAACTCCATATCCATTAATGTCAATATGGGTTAGCCTGACTCCATTCCTCCTGTAGTCCACAACCAGCTCCTTTGTCTTTGCGACATTGAGGGAGAGATCGTTTTCTTGACACCACTGTGTCAGGGTGATGACTTCTTCTCTGCAGGTTGTCTCATTATTATTTGAGATTAGACCAATCAGTGTCATATTGCTAGTAAATTTAATTAGCAGATACAAACAGAAAAAGAGCCTGATGGTTGAGGGTAATAATGGCTCCTGAACCCAGTGGCGTGGGTCCTGAGCTTCCTGTACCTGGCAGCAATGAGAAGAGAGCACATCTTTGACTTTCCTTTGTAGCAGAGCAACAAATGGCCATTCAATCTATTTGAAGACTGTAACAAAATCACTGGCAGCAGTAGATTCAGAAACAAGATGACCTTTTGTGGCCATAGTCAAACTTCAATTCAGAATTTCTTATATTGTGTGAATTCTGCTCGTCCTCTGTTTTCGGTGAAAAGAAGCAGAAAATGGGACACATTTGAAACATCTTGACGTTTCTAGGAAAAAGGTAGAAAGATAGATGGCATGATTAGATGTGAGCATTCTATTGGATCCATGACATTATATCCATGATTGCTAGCCCAATTTCTTCAAAAACCTGAGACTGTTGACCCAGGAGGTATATTGTTATTTAATGTTGCAGTCAGAAGACCTGTATTTGGAGGTCTGTCCGTGTGTGGGTGGCTGGGTGGGTGAGGAAGAGCTGTGGAAGGAGGAAAGGGACTTTATTTGATGTTGTTGTTTTGTTGCTTGTTGTGTTCTCTGTTGTTCTGTGGAGCATTGTAGGCAAGCACCCTAATGTGTGGTGACGCTTGCAGGCTGTCACCAGCACAGCCATTTTGGTAGTTAATGCAAATGACACATTTCACTGTACGTTTCAATGTACCTGTGATAAATGAAGGTGTGTGTGTAAAACAAATTAACTATATGAATAGGTAATGTTATAGTGGTATATATTTTATTGTTGCAATCCCATGGTTCTTTCAACAGAATCCCAGTGGTGAGTGACACCCAGTGTTAATCCAATGCCAGTAAGCTGTCCCAAAGGAGGTCAACTATGTTCACTAGTGACTGGATTCAATGTAAAGATTAAAAAATAGCTTTATTGTCATGAGTACATTGAAACATTGAAATGTACCATGAAATGTGTTGTTTACGTCACTGACCATCCCAGACCGAGAATGTGCTGGGGGGATAACTCACAAGTGACACAATGCTTCCGATGCCAACATAGCATACCCACAACTTACAAACCCGAGCCCTAACCTGTACGCTGTGGGATTAAACCAGAGCACCCAGAGGAAACCCACATATTGTAGCCACCACCCAGGTCTCACTGTATATAAAGTGCCAGTAACATTATACTGTTTAGTTTTTAACTTCAGAATCAGAATCAGGTTTAATATTACTGGCATATGTTGTGAAATTTGTTGTCTTTGTGGCAGCGTACAATGCAATACATAATAGAAAAAAAGGTGGAAGTACTGTAAGTATATGTATTAACTAAATTAGTTACATTAATATTAGTTAAATAAGTATTACAAAAATAAAAATAAAAATAATGTACTGAGGTAGTGTTCATGGGTTCAATGTCCATTCAGAATTTGGATGGCAGAGCGGAAAAAGCTGTTCCTGAAACATTGAGTGTGTATGTCGTAAATGCAGTTTATAATTTGTTGATTTATTTGCGTTAATATTACTTTATGTGTTGCATATGAGTTATGTGTACTGTGTTGTGCACCTTGGTCTGAAGGATTGCTGTTTTATTTAGCCATATATATGTATACAGTTGAAATGACAATAAGCTTGAATTTGAAATTGAACTAGTCACAGGGAAAACGGATGAACTCCTTACAGACAATGGCAGAATTAAAGTCAAAATGCTGGTGCAGTTCAGCATTATACTACTCGTTATATTATGTCCATGTCCACTTTAGGGAGTGGGAGCAGAATGCAAATTGGCTTGGGTTCATTTTGTCCTGTGTAGGTTCCTAGTTTCCTTGGTGTTATTGTAATTTGAATGGAGAATTCATGATGATTGGCACAGATCTTAGCACAAGGAAATCTTGCATGAACTGGTGCAGAGCAGCAGAGAAATACACTTGGTCAGCACTGCAGCCAAACAGCTCCAGAGTCAGACTCAGTTATGACCTTGGGTACAGTCTGCATGGAGTTTAAATATTATCCCTGTCCCTGCTCTGCAATTACTTCCCATGTCCGAAAGACAAATATCAGTTTAATGGCTTTCAGATATAGGCATTTAGTGGCATTTAGCTATGTGGCAAAAGAATCAAAGAGGAATTGATGGCATGGAAGAAAATATGTTGCATCGAGACTGGGAAATGATAGAAGACAAGAATAGCAATGAGGGAATTGTTATTCTTGAAGGCAAAATCCATCCTCTGGGCCAAATGGCCTCCTTTTCTGTTCTATTTAGTAAGATAATTAACATTGATAGCTATACATGTCATTCCAAACTTTTTTTTTGCAAGTGACGTCATGGAACAATATTTACTGTGTAATTAGCAGCATGTTGGCTACCACAAAAAATCATAGCATTCATACCTTTCCACTCTTAGGGCAGAAACAGGCCAATGTGATTGAAGATGGTAATACACACATTCAATTTCAAGCCAAGCCAAGAAGGGAAGTTCGTGCAGTTTGTGGGTTGCTTTAACTATTCTCTCAAGCACACCAGTTTTTGGCACTCTTATGAGCAATTAAGATATCCTATACAGTATTGAACCGTGTGCCCAACACCTAAAATCCTAACATAATGCCAATTATTATTTAATCTGGGAGTAATCAGAACTAAATTTTACATGTGCTGAAAACAGGCACGAGGATTAATCTGCAGCCTTTCATTGCATTTCAGGCATTAAGCCAGTCTTAATGCCTGATCCTGACTATGATTTCAATAACTAGGCAGTGCTAATTTTGCTGCTGATTAGCTGGATGCATCACGAAGCCAATGGCAGTTAAAGCCTGAAGCTAGTTATGAGTGGCCAACAACAGTTAAAGCTAGACTGAACTACTTAAAGCTAATCCTCTAACTTGTGAAGAAGAGAAACACCTTATTTGCAATTGGTGCTGTCAATCATCCAAGGGATGAATGTGTGATGACGGTCCATGTCAAAGAAGGCTTGGACACAGATGCTGGAGTATCTGAAGCAAGGATCGAGATATGGTATGAAACTAGATCGAGGACTAAGAACCAAACAAATGCTAGGCGAAAACACTAGTAGGGCTTATAATTGAGCACCCAACCACGGCTCCTTAAATACTCAATCCTTGGTGCCCAAAGCCTGATTGTCCTGACTCTTCAAAGGGGCCACGCCAGCTATCTATACTTTGGGGAGTTAGAGCGTTTAAACCTCAGAAGCTGGTGTGGATGGGTGTGTGTTGTAACAGAACCCCCACCTCCATGGCCGACTCCTGATGGACCTGGCTGCTCGGAAAGGTGGTGATGGTAATCATGAATGAGAGCTGCATCCAAGATGTCTCTTTCAGGCACCCAGCACCTCTCCCCCAGTCCGAATCCTTCCCAGTCCACAAGGTATTGCAGAACAGTTCAAACCATATGCAAGTCCAAAATTCTTCTCACAGTGAAAATCTGTTCCCCATGAAGAAACCTGGTTAACGGTGGGGCTGATGGTGGAGGGGCTGGTGTTCACAGGCTTTAATATAGAAACATGGAAAGTGGGAATTGATCTTGAGGGTCTTGGGAAGCTGCAAAGTGTAGGCCACCGGGTTGACTTTCCTGAGAATCCTGAAAAATCCAATGAACTTTGACACCAGTTTTCTGGACTCCACTTGCAAAGATAGACTTGTTGCCCATGCTGCAAAACTGTTCCCTGTCTTCTCTTGCAGTTAGCCTTTACCTCAGCCTTTTGTGTAGAAGCTAACAATAATAGACTAATTGGTGTAGTCTATCTCTCCTTGCAACATCGGACGAGATCTTCAACTGCAGGAACCCCAACCTCTGCCTCCTGCTCAGGGAAGAGTGGCGGAGACATTTGGCATTCAAAAGGAGATATCCAGGGCACCTAAAGTGTTGTGGGTGACCTCTGCCCACATCAGAGACCAGGCATCTTACAGTACATTCCATATCTTGCTTCACTCGCTCTGTCTGGCCATTGGATGGTGGGTGAAACCCAGAGGAAAGACTAGCTATTGCCTCAATCCATTTGCAAAACACTCTCCAGAAATAAGATGTGAATTACGGACCACAATCCGACACAATGTCTACCAGAAAACCATGCATCCTGAAGACCTGTTGCAGGACAATTTTGGAGATGTGAGCCCACGGTCTTTCTGAAACAGGCAGAGGGTAAAGGAGCCCTTCATGTTGGGTGTGGGTCTCCTTGTTCCTGGTGCACTAAGTACGCCTGCTGGTATTGATGGACCTTCCTTACCATTCCATTCCACTGATATCTTCTCTTAATAAACTCAAGGGTCCTGGCAATCCCTGGGTGAGATGTCAATCTCAATGCACGTCCCCATTGAAGAACCTGAGACTGGATACTAGGAATGAACAGCTGACTGGGAGGGCTGTTCTGAGGAACCTCCCCTTGCTCCTGGGTCTTTCAAACAAGTATGTTTATACCCCAACTAATTAGTACTATCACCTTGGCTTGGGGAAAAATAGTTGTAGGCAGCTTTTCTCATTTGGCTTCATTGAACTGAAGGGACAAGGCAACTGACTTCTGGTTCTTAGATCCCGATCAATAGGTCAGGATGAAGTCAAAATAGTTACCTCACCACCTGACCTGCCTGGAATTCAGTCTCTTGACCTCCTTAATATAAACCAGATTCTTGTGGTCTGTCCATATGATAAAAGGTTCTTGATGTTCTCAAGCCAGTGACACCATTCCTCCAGAGCCAACTTGACTACGAGCAGCTCTCTATTCCCAATGTCGCAATTCATTTCTGACAAGGATAGTCATCATACCCAAGGAGAACTCTGGCCTCAGCGTGATGCCAAAATCTGTGACATCGGGGGTGGTGGCTGCTACCATTATAGACCTCCCAACACCGAATGGTCTGAATAGTTCTCCCGACAGCTGCAGCCTCAGACATTTAGCCAATGGTGACCTGCTTCCCTGCAGTAATGGCAGTAAACTCGACAACCTCGACAATGCCGGAACCTTTCTTCACCTGAAATTCTTACGTGGCTGATTTGCATGGGCTTGACAGGATCCTGAGCAGGAGACGGACTGGTCATGGTCCTAGATCAGGGAATGCAACAATGATGCATTGAGTCCTGGCTCTGGCTAGCCCTCTTTGATCTCTTGATGTGGTCCTACTTATGCTCTGCCAGACAATATTCGAGACAAATAGATTAGTCATTCTGAAGCTCCAAGTCCTCGACTGGTTCTCCCATGGTGAGGACATGAGTCAATTTATTTCAGAATCCATGGTCAAGGATTCCCCGTTCCAGCCACTCTCTTGGGCGAAGTTCAGAAATTCAGTGTAGTTAGTGGCTGACTTTCCACCCCGTCAAATTTTCATCATGTGATTTCAGTCTTGGCTGGCTCTAGAGGTGTGATGGAACACCTTCCTCATTGCTGCAACAAATTCCTCCAAATCTCAGCAAGCCTTTGACCTTTGTTTCCAATGCATGGTGGCCAAGGCCAGAGCTCTTCCAGTCAGATAATGAAATCCACCTTTCCGCACTCCGAAGGGAATAAGGATGGCTGGAGTTCAAACACTAATGAGCACTGGATGAAGAAGACACAGCAAATGCCATTGTCACTGTCGAATCTCTCTGGGGTCAGAAGATAGACTGGCTCCACAGAGCAACCAACAGCCTCACTCAAGCGACTTTGTCTTCCTCCCTGCAATAGTTGGCACATGGCCACCTGGAGGCCATGTATCTCAAGATACTGTCTAGAAGTTTTCTTGCTGTGGCTGGCCATTGCTAATGAAAGATTTCAATACCCCACTAGGCCCATGTTGGCTCAATCACACTGTGATGAGAGTCCTTGACGAGGCTGTTTGCACCCAACTGCTGGAGTACCCGAAGCAAGGATGGAGACATGGTATCAAACTGGATCAAGAACTGAGAACAAAACAAATGCTAGACAAAATTACTACTAAGGCTTACAATTGAGCACCAAACCACTGTTCAGGTGCTCCTTAAATGCTCAATCTTAGTGCCCAAAGCATGATTGCCAATTAGGAGGAGTGTCTGAAATGTTTAAGGGACCACGTCAGTGATCTATGCTATGGGGAGTTAGAGCACCTAAATCTCGGAAGCTGGCGCGGATTGGTGCATGTTGTAATAGAACGGTTTTCTTTGGTGTGTATTAGCCAACAATACAAACAAAGTCATCTTTGGCAGAAGATATTAAATACAGTTAATTCTTCATACGTCGAGAATCAGCAGTATTTTCTGCACAACACTGATCCGCAAAATGTGAGATGTATAAATCGATAGCTTGAAATTGGAAATGGTGGAAAGCTTTCCAGGTGTCCTGCAGCTAGGTGGAAAAGATCTGGACAAGTGGAGACAGGATCGAGGAAGTCAATGTAGCAGTGGGATTTGGTGGGTTTTTAGTTTCACATCCTCTCACTTGATCTCTAGTAAGGGTGTCATTCCTTTCTCTCAGTTTCGCTGACTCTGTCATAAATGTTCTCAAGGCAAAGTTTTCCATACTATGACATCTGAAATGTCATCTTTTTTCAGAAAATGTGGCTTCCCATGTGCTGAGTTTAAGTGCGACTTCGTTCTCTTTTCCTTTAATTCCTAGATATTTGTTCTCACCACTTTCTCCCCACCCCCAACACAGAGCAGAGTTAGAATTCCTTTGATCCTCACCTTTCTCCCTGTCAGCCTTCACATCCAACCAACTATCCTTCATCATTTTCTCCAGCTGCAATGGGATGATTTCATCAATCACATCCCCCCATATCCCCTCCTTCCCCAGTGCTAGGACTTTCCTCAGGGCCTACTCCTTCTCTGATTACCTGGTTCGCTCATCTCTGTCCTTTGCCGTTTTTCTATTTCTTTCTGAGTGAACCAGGTTCTCCAAATAACATCATACTGTACACTCAATGAGATGCCCCACCCCTCCCTATCTGTATCCACTTAGAGAATCATGGTCTGATCAGGGACAGTCAACATGGCTTTGTGAAGAGCAGATCATGTCTAACAAGCCTGATAGAGTTCTTTGAGGAGGTGACCAGGCATATAGATGAGGGTAGTGCAGTGGATGTGATCTATATGGATTTTAGTAAGGCATTTGACAAGGTTCCACACGGTAGGCTTATTCAGAAAGTTAGAAGGCATGGGATCCAGGGAAGTTTGGCCAGGTGGATTCAGAATTGGCTTGCCTGCAGAAGGCAGAGGGTGGTGGTGGAGGGAGTACATTCAGATTAGAGGATTGTGACTAGTGGTGTCCCACAAGGATCTGTTCTGGGACCTCTACTTTTCGTGATTTTTATTAACGACCTGGATGTGGGGGTAGAAGGGTGGTTTGGCAAGTTTGCAGACTACACAAAGGTTGGTGGTGTTGCAGATAGTGTAGAGGATTGTCAAAGATTGCAGAGAGACATTGATAGGATGCAGAAGTAGGCTGAGAAGTGGCAGATGGAGTTCAGCCCGGAGAAGTGTGAGGTGGTACACTTTGGAAGGACAAACTCCAAGGCAGAGTACAAGATAAATGGCAGGATACTTGGTAGTGTGGAGGAGCAGAGGGATCTCAGGGTACATGTCCACAGATCCCTGAAAGTTGCCTCACAGGTGGATAGGGTAGTTAAGAAAGCTTATGGGGTGTTAGCTTTCATAAGTCGAGGGACAGGGTTTAAGAGTCGCGATGTAATGATGCAGCTCTATAAAACTCTGGTTCGGCCACACGTGGAGTACTGTGTCCAGTTCTAGTCACCTCACTATAGGAAGGATGTGGAAGCATTGGAAAGGGTACAGAGGAGATTTACCAGGATGCTGCCTGGTTTAGAAAGTATGCATTATGATCAGAGGTTAAGGGAGCTAGGGCTTTACTCTTTGGAGAGAAGGAGGATGAGAGGAGACATGATAGAGATGTACAAGATAATAAGAGGAATAGATAGAGTGGATAGCCAGCACCTCTTCCCCGGGGCACCACTGCTCAATACAAGAGGACATGGCTTTAAGGTAAGGGGTGGGAAGTTCAAGGGGGATATTAGAGGAAGGTTTTTTACTCAGAGAGTGGTTGGTGTGTGGAATGCACTGCCTGAGTCAGTGGTGGAGGCAGATACACTACTGAAGTTTAAGAGACTACTAGACAGGTATACGGAGGAATCTAAGGTGGGGACTTATATAGGAGGCAGGGTTTGAGGGTCGGCACAACATTGTGGGCCGAAGGGCCTGTACTGTGCTGTACTATTCTATGTTCTATGTTCTATTACCCACACACTTAACCTACTGGGTCTCTTTTTCCCCTTTCTAAACTGGTTCCATCTTCCCCTCATCCTTCTCTTATGTGATTCCACTGATCTGTTTCCTTAACACATTCCAGCATCGTGTGTATCTAGATATCACCTTCCAACCTCAATATCTACCTTCTCTTTCTTTTCATTCCCGTCAGTTCCTTTTCCAAGTTGGAAATGAAGACCTAGATTGGCCAACTTCTACCTATAATTCAGGCTTTCTAGTCCTGGCAATGTCCTCATAAATTGTTTTCTGCACTCCTTATCCAGTTTAACCAGATCTTACCTTCAATGTAGTGACAAAACTGTGCACAGTACCCATCCAACAACTTATAAAACTGCAACAGAATTTACCAGCTTCTATATTCAGTGCCCTGACTGTTGAAAATTAGTGTACCAAGCACCTTTTCATCACACTGTCTACCCTTGATGCTGCTTTCAATGAATACTTGTACTCCTAGGTCCCTCTGTTCCACATACTCTCAAGTGTAAGATCGATGTTGGTTTGACTTTTCAAAATACATCACTCACACTTACAAATAAAAGAACTGCATTTGCCAATCTTTGGCCCACTTCACTACCTAATCAAAATTGCTCCCCTAAGCTACAATAACCTTCTTCACTATTAAACTCACTATTGATTTTGTGACATCCACAAATTTACTAATTAATCATTGTGCATTCACATCCAAATCATTTATATAAATAATAAATATGGGTCACAACATTGACCACTGTGTGACACTACTAGTCCAAGCTTCCATTCCAAAAAACAACTTTCAATCACTACTGCTTCTTATCTCAGAGCCAATTTTGATTCCATCTTGCAGGTGTTCCTTGAATTCCATGGGACCCAATTCCCCTGGCCAGCCTACTATGTCAAAAGCCCTGTTGAAGTCCAAATAGAGAGTATTCATTGTTTGACCTTTCTCTACTTTTTCAGATACCTCTTCAAAACTCTCTAAAAGTTTCATCAAGCATGACTCTACAGACAAAGCCATGTTGACTCTGACTTAGGCTCTGTCTATCCAAATGTTGTTAGATCCTATACCTCAGCAATCTGTTCCGTAACATCCCCACCATTGATGTCAGACTGGCATGCCTGTATTTTCATGGTTTGTGCTTGTTACCATTCTTAAACAATGGAACAAAATTATCCACCATTCAGTGTTTGCTTCACCAGTAGTTAACAAAGCAGGAAATACTTCCGTAAGTGTCTGTGCAGATAATTTCCTAAACTCCCAAAATGTCCAAACATGCACTTTGTCAGGTCTTGGTCTTTTATCTCCCTTAATAGAATATAAAAGCAAAGATGTCCTGAGGAAGGGTCTCGGACGAAATTTCGACTGTACCTATTCCTGTGGAGGCTGTTGCGTTCATCACTATTTTTTATGTGTGTTGATAAAAGCAAAGATGTAATGTTGAGAATTTATAAAGCATTGGCAAGGCTTCAGTTAGATTATTGTGAGTAGTTTTGGTCCCCTTATCTTACAAAAGATGTGCTGAAATTGGAGGGGATTCAAAGGAAGTTCTCGAAAATGATTCCAGGTTTGAATGGCTTGTCATATGAAGAGTGTCTCTGGGCCAATATTTACTGGAATTCAGAAGAATGAGGGGTGAACTTATTGAAACCTATTGAATAGTGAATGGCCTTGATAGAGTGGATCTGGAGTGAATGTTTCCTATGGTGGAAGAGTCTAAGACCAGAGGACACAGCCTCAGAATAGAGGGGCGTCCTTTTAGGATGGAGATGAGGAGGTATTTCTTCAGCCAGAGAGTGGTGAGTCTGTGGAATTCTTTGCCACAGGAAGATGTGGATGTCAAGTCTGAATGTATATTTAAGGCAGAGATTGATAGATTCTTGATTGATCAGGGCATGAAGGGATATGGGGAGAAGGCAGGATATTGGGGCTAAGAGGATAAATGGATCAGCTGTGATGAAATGGCAAAGCAGACTCGATGGGCCATATGGCCTAATTCTGCTCCTGTGTCTTATGGTCTTAATGCACTGTAATTTTGTAAATGTCTCCTCTCTGGTGATATGAATTTCCTCCAAAACACCTCAATTATTTCCCCCTCTCTCCTGAGCACCATGATTTTCTTCTCAGCAAACACCAATGAGAAAGATTCTGGAGATGTGATAGAGGAGAAAAATTCATTAATTTGTATGGAATTTGCATATTCTCTCCGTGACTGCATGGGTTTCCTCTGGGTGCTCTGGTTTCCTCCCACAGTCCAAATATGTACCAATTGGTCATTGTAAATTGTCCCATGATCAGGCAAGGATTGAACTGGGGGATTATTGGGTGGTGTGGCTCAAAGTGCTGAAAAGGCCATGTCCACATTGTATCTTAATAAATTAATTAATTAATTTAAAGTCCTACCCATCTCCCACAGCCTGATACAAAGGCAACACTACTTGTTTCTAAATGGGGTGGCCAGTTTCTCTTTAGACACTCTTGTGTACCTAATACAGATAAAGATCCACTTGGGATATGCCTTAATCTTACCTGCTGGATTCATCTCATGCATTCACCTGGCCCTCCTGATTTCCCTCTTAAGAATATTCTCAATCCTTTTATATTCATCAAGGCATTCACTCATCAGTGGCCTCCTAAACCCAATGTACTGTGACACTCGGGGGGGTGGGGGGGAGAGGGGGCATGGTCGACAGCCTGCCCCTGCATTTCTAATGACCAGCACTGTTTATTGTTCAGGCATTAAATGCTTTTGTTGGATTATGCCGTGAAGTTCCAGTTCATTTATTGTTATATTTTAGCTTGAGTTATACAGTTATTTGCTTGTGTATTTGTGGGTCACCCTAACCGTAACCGGGGTGTGTGATGGTCACCTCCCCCGTTCTGTACGAGACTGGTGGGGTTCACTCTGTGGGTCAAGGTGCCTGGTCTGTCTTGTGTTTATCACAATAAAATGGTTGTTGAGTTCAACGAGCTTCCTCGCATGTCATTATGGACCGAATGCTCGCCATAGTATATTTCTTATTTTCCTTCAGCAGGAAATCCCGCAATATCCCTTGCAACACACACAATGCTGGAGTAACACAGCAGGTGAGGCAGCAGCTATGGAGGGGAATAAACAGTTGAGATCTTGGGCCAAGGCCCTTCATGATGGCAGCTAACGGTAACACATCTGCTTGCATCTTCGGAAGCAGCTCCGTTTCTATCTTTAATATTTCTTTTTTCCCTTTTCAAGGTTCTTTTGAAGACCCTGACCTGGAGTTACATGCTGACTTTGCTTCTTTGTAGGAATAGGACCTGCTCTCAGGGCCTCACGATTGATCGCTTTTTGATATACCAAGGGTGCAGCCTGAAAGACTAGCGCGCCTTCAGGGTGCTGGATTTTCGTGGCTCTGGAGGCAGGCGGACACGAGGTCGGTGCCGCCACAGAGAACTGGTGTGTCGTGGGAGTACACGGAAGATCAAAAACAGTGAGCTGGCTGACAGTGAGACCCAAGATCTTTGGGCACAGAGCTCAGAAAAAGCGACACAACAGACTTTTAACACAGGGTGGGGGAGGCTTTGGGGTTCTAACATTTAACTGTTATTCATTCTTTGGGGCACTTCTCTGTTTTCATAGATAATTGTGAAGAAAAAGAATTTCAGGATGTAAATTGTATGTATTTCTCTGACATTAAATGTAGCTATAGAAGACTCATCCCTCTTCCTTCATCATTCAAGGGTCCTTATACTCATCAGCTATACTCTTCACCTTAATAAGAGTATGTTGTTCTTGGATTCTTGATATCTCACTCTTAAATCTCTCCACTTGCTTTTGTTCCTTTCCATTCAAACAAGTTTACCCAATTGATCTCTGCTATATTTTACCTATTTCCCCCAAAATTCACCATGCTCCCATTTAGGATGCTGACTTTGGACCTGCCCTTTTTTTCCCATCATGATCTTAAAACTAATTGAATTATGGCTACCAGAACCAAAATGCTTCCGGATTGCTGCTTCCATTACTTGCCCAAATTTGTTCCCCAACTGGGTGCAGGAAAGCACCTCTCAAGTAGAATGTTTCTGTACATTGACTCAAGAAGTTATCCTGAACATATTTCACAAATTTCACCTGGTTCAGGCTCTGAACGCTCTGGTTAATCCCATCAATACCCGGGAAATTAAAATTTCCCACTAATGCAATTCTATTCTTCCAACCCTGAGTAACTTCTCTATGCATTGTTCCTTGTTACTGATTTTCAAGACCTCATCCCTTGGTCTGTGGTTGTTATTTGTACCAACGTGTACATCAACCTCTGGTTGCTTTCACTCCCATTTAAGTATTTTCTCCAGATACTCTGATGTATCCTTTGCACCCAGGTGACAATACATTATCCTGGTGTCTCATCTGTGGCCACCGAACCTCTTGCCTTTCACCTCACTATTGAGTCTCCTATCACTTTCTTTCAGAACTGACTGCACCCTTTTCCTCCTCTGTACATCAGAGTGTGTCATAGTCCCAGAGATTGTACTACTGCTGCTAGTCTCTTCAAGAACATCCCCCTCAATGTGATCCAAGGAGCCTTTACCCGTTAGTGAAATTAATGGTTCAGGAGATCCTTGCACTGACTGCCTGTTCCCCTTATTTTTTTTTAACTGGTGGTCACCCATCTATCTGAAGTTTATACTTTGGATACAAAACATAATCCATATCCCAAGTAACAAACACAAAATTCCCAAGAAAATCATAAATTAAACAATAAATGTTCACAATTTTTACAGAAAAAGAACACAATTCAAAATTCAAAAATAATTAAAGTCCATTTTAATGTAAAGAAGTCATGGCATTGCAAAACTGTAGTGACTTGGGTTTTGCCTGTTGGTTCAAGAAACAAATGGTTTTAAGATCTTACAATCCAGTAGTTTGGAGAAGGAACACTAGGGCTGCAGGAATTTATTAAGATAGAGCTGGGATTGTAAAACATGAATTAAGCTAAAATCAAAACACTGCTGTACCAAACTTCTATAGGTCAGCAATCACTAAGGAGATGGTAAATAAGGTTGGGGGTTATGAGCCTGTGAGCCTCTGTGGTTTACCATTGAGCATTGGGCTTCTTAGTTTCTCAAACACCTGTATTAACTAATTGTTGTCTTAACAAGAGTTGTTAAGGCCTTGTGCTTTCTATTTCATCTGGTCAAGTTAATTGTGACTGACACACATTGTCTGCATTATATGATTATATAAAGGGACTCTTGGTTGGTGCTGAAGCAGGATTGTGTTTGCAATCTCCCGTATATAGAGTAGCATTGGTCGCTATCATTTTAGGTTAGGATGCAGGAAATGTGTCCACATGAAGCTGTAATTTGTTCAGGTTCCTTTTCAGTTTTGATGAGTCTTAAAACAGGTCTTTCTAGCAGTAGATCTGATTTACTGTTGGAAGCTTGTCAAAAATTATTTTGTATACAAAGTATTGGTTTATAAGTTTACTTGTTATGGGTCCCTGCACATAGAGGTGTTGAGGGGAATGAATGGGTTGATTGCTTAGCTAAGAAAGCTGTTAAAAGTTCAACAGTAGATATAGACCTTCCACTTAGCAAATCAGAAGCTAACAGATATAGGGTTAAGAATTAGAAGGTTATGGTAAGACTTGTGGGATAATAATCATAACAGGCATAAGTGGAAACACCTTCATAAAATACATAAAACTGTTGGGTTTATGGATGAATGGGGTAAACAAGAAGGAATGGAATTATTTTAACATGACTTAGCATTGAGCATACTATGCTTAATTTGTATCTTGCTGGAAAACATCACTCTGGGTTACGTAGGCTTTGTCTTCATTATGAAAGAGATGAACACATTTGACGACAATGCAAAGTACAGAAGGTTGAAAGAAATCAGATGCAGTCTTCACTACAATCTATTAGAGGTTGATCATTTCCATTTAAAAACTTTTAAATTATGTGTGACTTTAATTCAGTCTTTCATTACTTACAAACTATAGGGTTCTTTGAAGTAATATAGCTTTCATTTGACAGAGAAGTAGTAAGGGTCCCCCACCCCCGCAGTTCTCTACACAACACTCCAGTCCAGTTGGTGGTGGTAATGCACCTTTAAGTTGGACTGCAAACTGCCAGTAAAAGTTAAAAGCAGCAGCACTGGAGCATAGTCCTTATGTTTTTGGACGATTGCCTTGTTTTGAGGTGGCCCTCAGTCATGCCTCCACTGTTCTGTTGGTATTCCTATTTGCAACCTTGTTTCTGTCCCTTTGTGGGGATCCTGCTGTTCCTCCACTCCTGGTTTCTGTTGTTGCCAGTGCTCCCTGTGACAGAGCATGCTGGTCCACTGCACCTCTGTTCAGTCCTGCCAGCAATCATTGTGACTGTTGGAAATATATTGTCACCGAACAGCAGTGTTGAATGAACTCGAGTGACAGAATGCACAAGGGTGGAAAAGTGTTCAGTAGCAAAGTGGTGCCTAAGGCGCTGCCTTAGTTCCAGCTGCCTAGATTTAATCCTGATCTCTGATGCTCTCTGGAAGAGTTTGCACCTTCTTCCTGTGACTGTGTGGGAATCAATGGGCATGTGAGACAGATTTATTTAGAAGGAAATAAATGAAAGAATGGGATTTTTCTGAGAGCTGGCATAGCCTTAATGGACTGAAGGGCCTCCTATAATGGCAGGAAACCGTGAGAGAAATAATCACAACTAAAACTCATAGTCTGGAACTTGGTCATTTAAGGTTCAGAGGAAGAGATGCATTTTTATGCAGAGATATGAGAGTTTGAAATTCAACTACATTGCAGCCATTCCCATAATACTGTTGAACAGTTGGACTGGGGAGGAATAGTGTGAGTTTCTGAGAGTAAGCATTGACCAATACTAAATACTTTGGTATTAAAATACTCTACAGTGAGGTTCCTTCTTATTTCTACTCCCAATATGTAATTTAGGTCAATATTGTAATGAAGTTAGGAATTCATAGTTATACAACTTAGTTGCTGTAGCAACCACTGTAATGACTCACAGTATTGTAAAGATTTATATGGTAATATTTGGATTTTAATCATCATTTTTACATTTGACACATTGAAATGACCTTGTATTTATATAGCTAGTTAAAGGTGAATTCTAAATCCATTTGGTATAATCATGCCCAAGAGCAGCTTGTTCATAAAATTAGTTCCTGCAGCTCTACATTCCAATTTGATATTAACCCTTCAAATTACAGGGCGAGATGGTGGCATATACATGCCTGGATTAGATGCCTTCCTCTGCTGTATTAATAGACTTATTAACCTACTGCTGTACTTGAAATAGACTGGTGCGTAGGATGCCTGCCAGTTATTGGTAAACTCCTGAAAGATGTCTGCAAATCACTGGTATGCTCCCATCTCAGTAAAATGCCAAGATGTTTTATTTTGAAAATGAAATGAATCATGAACATGTACATCAGAGTCAGTGACATTGCAGTCTTCCTGAATGCTTACAGAGAATCCCTGCAACAAACAAAGTAAAAATGCTTAGTAAGGTGTTTTAAAACTCTCACTGCCACTAAATGACTACTTGGTGAGTTGGATCTCACTGAACAATTCTAGTAATAGTTTGTTACAATGATCTTTTTATTGTAACAATACAAGACGGCCAGTGCAAAATCAATTCAAAGGTTGAAATTAACCTCCCAAGTCATACTGCTGCACTACATGAGCAATGCCATACTCTGTTGTGAGGAAGGCAAACTTATAACCATTCCAATCTCATTAAAGTTACAAGGAAACCATATTAATAGTAGATAAACAATGATTGAAGATGAATAGATAGAAGCAGACAAGCTGAAATCCCTTTCGCTGACTGGCACATGTAACACTCATAGAAACAGTCATTTGCACTTCCTATCTAATTACCAGGATTTAGTAAAAGCTGGGGGTCAGCAGATCACTGGCAAAGAGCCCTTTTTATCAGCATGGACAAGCTTGGCATTCTATAGTGGAATCTCTAACAAGCAAGGGAAGCTTTGTGGGAAAATGGTTTCCCAGTAAGGTTCACTAATTAGAACTTGTTAGCTTTACCAGAAAAATAAAGCAACCTCCCAAGAAGCCTCTTAACCAACTCGTTTTTTTAAAATATAATTTTATTTAAAATGATCAGGCGAAAGAAGAAACACAAAATAAACATTCAGTTTACTTCAGAATAATTGATTGTTTCAGCAATACTGAATTCCGCATTGCATTGGCTATGCATTGATGAGATTGTGCCAGCATCACTCAGGAGACAGGTCTGTGTTTGGCTGTCAAATAATGTGCTATCCCATGCAGGATTTGTCTCATAAACCAAGTGCATTTTAGCTCCAATCTAGTGTGAAAGTAGGTTTTCAAAGCATGTAGCTAAATATATTTAGTCCGCATTAAATTAGAACTATTACAGTATATTATGGGCTCCTTTCTGCCAGCATAGTAGGTATAATTTGATAATTTATGGAGCATCAAGAAAGAGCAACTATTTATTATGGCAATTTTACTGAAAATGAAGTGAGCGCACGGACAATCTTGTAGTAGATATTTGTGCAATGCATATGCTACTCTTCTTCTCTGGCAGTCCCTATGGATTAATGATAATTTGTTTCCACACTGATTTTGTTGGTCTGAAGTGATATAAGCTCTATGTGGCAACTACCAACTCTGTCATGGAAATCCAATACATGCCTGATGGGGTGGGTAATTATGAGGTTCCACTTCTTATGTGGCATAGTTAGATCCACAATCTGCTGAGAGCCAGATCAGAGACATTCAAGTCTGGTGACCATAACAGTTACAAGAGGTCCAGGAGCGATCTCCAGAAAGCCATCTCACAGGCGAAATGGCAAACTTGAATCATTGAAGGATGCTTGACGTTGTGGCAGGGCTTGAATACTATCACCTCTTATAAAGTTAAATCAGGTGGCATAGATGAGAGCAGGGCTTTGCTTCCAGATGAGCTCAATGTCTTCTATGTTTGTTTTGACCATCAAAACATGGAAAATCATCACAAACTCCCACATCCTGCAATGATCCTATGATTTGATTCTCTGAAGCTGATGTGCGAGCATCCTTCAAGAGAGTGAACCCATGAAAAGCATCCGGCCCAGATGGACTACCTGGCCAATTAGTAAAGAGCTGTGCTAATCACTTGGCTGGAGTGTTCAGTGAGAACTTTAACCTCTTGCTTCGGCAGTACGTGGTACCCGCCTGCTTCAAGCAGACTTCAATAATACTGATGCCTAAGAAGAGCGTGGTGACCTACCTCAATGACTATTACCTAGATGCACTTACATCCAGAGTAAAGATGTATTTTGAGATGTTGGTAATGAAACATATTAACTCCTGCCTAAGAAGCGACTTAGATATGCTCCAATTTGTCTACTGGAGCAACAGGTCCACAGCAGATGCCAGGTCATTGGCTCTTCACTCAACCCTGGAACATCTGGACAGCAAAGATGCATGCATCATGATACCCTTTATTGACTACAGCTCAGCACTCAATACTGTCGTCTCCTCAAAGCTAATCGCTAAGCTCCAAAAGCTTGGCCTCAATACATCCATGTGCAAATGGATCCTGGATTTCCTCACTTTCAGACCCCAGTCAGTTCATATTGGCAAGAATATCTTCTCCACAATCTCCATCAGCCCAGGTGCACTGCAGGGTTATGTGCTTAGCAGACTGCTCTACTCACTTTACACTTATGACTGTGTGACTAAGCACAGCTCCAGTGCCATATTCAAGTGTGCTGATGACACCACAGTTGTAGGTTACATCAAAGGTGGTGAAGAATCAGCAGATAGGAAAAGACTGAAAATTTGGCTGAGTGGCAGCATAACAGCAACCACTTTACTTACTCAATGTCAGCAAGACCAAGGAGCTGATTATTGACTTCAAGAAACCAGCAGCCCATGAGCCAGTCCTCATCAGGGGTGGAGAGGTTTAGCAACTTTAAATTCCTAGATCTTATAATTTTGAAGGACCTGTCCTGGACTCGGCACGTAAGTGCAATTATGGAGAAAGCATTTCAGCGCATCTACTTCCGTAGAAATTTGTGAAAGTTTGGCATGACAACTAAAGTTTTGATAAACTTCTATGGATGTGCAATGGAGAGTATATTCACAGGCTGTATCACAGCTTGGTATGAAAACACCAATATCCTTGAAAGGAAAATCCTACAAAAGGTCATAGATAAAGCCCAGTCTATCACAGGTAGAGCCCTCCCAACTACTGAACACATCTTCTGAAACATTGTCGCAGGAAAGAAACATCCATTGTCAGGGACCCCCACCACCAAAGAGATGCTGTCTTCTCACTGCTGCCATCAGACAGAAGGTGTAGGAGTCTCAGGACTCACCTCGCAGTGAACCAAAGGGGATAAATTCACTCATCTTCACTTGCCCCATTGTTGAAATATTCCCACATCCAACGAGCACACTTTCAAGGACTTTTCGCCTCATGTTCTTAATATGTATTGCTTATTTATTATTATTATTATTTCTTTTGTATTTGCACAACATTTGCCTTCTGCGCTCTGGTTGGGCAGTCTTTCATCGATTCTGTTATGGTTGTTATTCGATAAACTTATTGAATATGCCCACAAGAAAATGAATCACAGAGTAGTATATAGTGACATATATGACTTTGATAATAACATTTACCTTGAACTTTAGTGTTTCTGTGTTTGATGTATGCTGCTGAGATTGACTAAAGACACTGAAGCTGTAACTGGAAGATAAAGAAGTCTTTACTCACACAGTAGATCTTTTGGAAAGAGTCTCACTCTCCTGCCACAATACTTTATACTTTCTAGGCACAAAGATAACAATGAATAATTAACCTGAATTTCAATGTCAGTAATCACCTACTTTTACATTGTGAATATAGGCAAGTAAAATGGTAACACATCCCATCTACCAAAACCCTTTTGAATGTTCAATACCAGTATCTTTGAAATCTTTTGAGCACAAAATCCTGGTATCCTAAAAGATACACTTTTTGTACAGAGTTGAGGGATAGGACCCCGAAAAGAAAACTAGTGAGCAAATTAAGCGATGAAACAGACCTGTTCTGAACAGCACGTTCAGTGTCAGGGATACACCTTTAACAATATGCTAGCCACTTAACAATACGAGAGATTCTGCAGGTACAGGATATCTAGAGCAATACATACAAAATGCTGGAGGAACTCAGCAGGTCAGGTAGAATCTATGGAAATGAACAAACTGTCCATATTTTGGCCCAAGACCCTTAACTCTTCCCTAATCTCATATAGATGTTTTCAATGATCATCAATTAAAATGAACATTCATCTATTGCCTCCTCCTGTGAAGTTTCAATGGACCAGAATCTGAATGACCCACACCCAATGCTTGATTCCAATAAGCTTAATGTATTAGTTGAGGTTGTACAGTATATTGTGAACAGGTTTTATTTCCCGAAGCCTGGTTCTCATTCTAATCAATCCATAAACATATGCTATTCGTAATTTCATAACTTCAGAATAAACCCTAACATGTATGACTGTATAAGTATATATTGTTTAAATTTTGCGACGCTATGGAAATATATTCAGGAATAAAGAAGCTTGAAATGGGTTAGAGTTCATAAAATATAATGGTGAAAGGAGTGATATAAACACAGCAGATTACTGACTAACACACTGTGACTCAATTCTCCAGAGAAAGGATCGGAATGTTTCTACCACACACATCATTTACATTTCCAGGCATATACTTCACAAATGCAACTGAAATTACGTAAGGCATGAAGTAGATTAGTCATTGCACAGGCCATAGGAAACAGTCAGTCTTAGTAATCCTGTTGAATATTATTCTCTGTCATTGCCTCGACTTTATTTAGCCCATGGTTAAGAATTTAACATAATGCTGCCAGAAGCAGAAAGGCTGATAAAATACTTGATCCACCTATAAATGAGATTCCTGAGGAAGTAAAAGAAGCATGCATACTGCTGTCATCAGAAGACTTATATCTCAACTATGACAACTATCCAAGGAAGTAAAATGTACTGAAAGATTAAGTTTTAGATAACAAAGCAATTGTTTCTTTTGCTGGAAGAGCAATTCACAAAACTTTGACAAGAAGCAAAAATCAGATAATCTTTTGGCTTCTGGTTAAAGTCCACCCTAAAAAAATCTGAAGTGAACACAGAAAATGCTGGCAGCACGTAGCAGATTGGTCAGCACCTATCAGAGGCAAACTTTCAATTAATAAACAATGACAGAGCAGTTCCATATTCTATACTGAGCCATCTTTACTTGAGTTGAGAGATTACAGTAACTTAATATAATGCAACTCTGTATTATTTAACACTGCAACCTATGATACCTTTTCTCTCTAATTTACGAGCATGACATTGCCATATTCAATGGCATCTCAGTGTTTCAACAATCATATGATGTAGTTCTCCTGGTGACAGATCAAGTAATTTCTTTTGTGGCTGCAGAGCTTTTTTCTAGGCAAGGGACTGTTTTCATAGGTTCAAATTCCTGCTTGTAGTCAGTCTACTTCTGTGACCATCATCAGATGTCATCAATTTTCTTTGTTCTGCATTTTCATTGAGATAATCTCCGCAGCTCAGTTTTCTAATACAACACTTGCAGAGAGTAAATTTCATGGGTTGTTCATTGTCAGTTCAGAAATATGATGGCATACAAAAATAAAAACAAACTGCTGGAAACTCTCAGCAGGTCAAACAGCTGTAATTGCCCAGTTCACATCTTTACTGTCATACTGCAGATACTTCACTTAGCAGTTCTGTAAGAGCTGTTTGTTCTGCTTTCAGCCTGTTTGGGTTATTGGTGAAGATAAGGGATGAATTGGAATGTGTGCCATTCAATTAGGGGGAGGTTTCTTGATGAGGGACACTAAGGTTGGTCTTAGGGGCTTTTTTAGGTTCACCAAGAAATGAAGAGAGAAGACGCTGTGAAGAACTGGCTGTAAAATACGACTCAGTGGGAGACCCGTTTGTTAGATATAGTTTGCGAACGACATTCGGAAGGTGTGTGTTCACACAGACTGAGGGTCCAGCGTGTGAGTGACAGAGAAATTCAAGATGAACTCCAACTTGTGCACATTTGACTGTTTAATTAAAATGGGCCCTTTACTTTTTGTTTTTCTTTACTAAGCTTTTATTTAAGAAAAGATTCATAAATATATTTCCTTTAATCTTATGCAATGTAGTGTCTGTTATTTTGTGGCACTAATTTGTAACAGGGTAGCAAATTACACAGCATACACACAAACTGGGGTTGGGGCAGGAGAGCCGTCCCAGTCTGACAGGTTTGATGGGACCGGAAAGTGTTTACTGAGACTTACACAGCTAAGGAAACCAGGGGGGTTTCACAGCATCTATGAAAAGAGATCAAATTAACGTTTCAGGGCTGTTAAATGTCTTTATTTCCATTGCTGGTGCGTGACTGCTGAGTGTTCCCAAGTTTCTCTGATTTTTTTTCCAGCATCTGAAGTTTTTTCAGCAAATCTTACTTGTTGGTTTCCAAGTCTTTAGACATTTTCAGTGAACACTAACTCAGCACAAGCAATGTAATCTTATCTCTGTGTGTCTTAACATTATATTTATCTCAATGCAATTCAATCAATCATGCAAACACTGACCTACAAATTTCACTAAATCATAATTCATGATAAAAGCCATTAGGTGACTCTGAATGTCTTTCTGCACATAACTGGCTTTGCTACCCATCTACTTTGATTGTACTGTATTTATCTTGTTTTTTTTTAATGTTGGAAGTCTGTGAGTTGGTCCATTTAGTGAACCAGTCCATATCATAAAGGAAATGCCATTGTGTTTGACATTTGACCACATCAAAACTATAATGTTGGGATGGGGAATATCTTAGCATTTAAGTGTTTTAAACAAGTAATGAATGGGTTCTGTTCTAAAGATGATTATGAAATTTCATCCTCATCATTAGCATTATGTGCCATGTCTTATGACGTAGGCGATGATGGTCTTTGACCATGATTGTTTTTGGCAACACACACAAAATGCTGGAGGAACTCAACAGGCCAGGGAGCGTCTATGGAAAAGAGTAAACTATTGATGTTTTGGACCAAGACCCTTCATCAGGGGTCCTGATGAAGATGCTGCCTGGCCTCCTGCGTTCCTCCAGCATTTTGTGTGCACTGATTGGATTTCCAGCATCTGGAGATTTTCTTGTGTTTGTGATTGTTTTTGGCAATTTTTTTTAAAGAAGTTGTTTGTCATTGCCTTCTTCTGGGCAGTGTCTGTACAAGACGTTTAACCCCAGCCATTATGAGTACTCCTCTGAGATTGTCTGCCTGGCATTAGCAATATGCTGCTTATATGACCATCCACCACTTGCACCCATGGCTTTATGTGACCTTGATTCTGGGGGGAGGCGGGTAAGCAGGTGACCTGCCCAAGGGTGACCTGCAGGCTAGTGGAGGGAAGCAGAGCCTTACACCTCCTTTTGGTGGTGACTATTCTCCACCCTGCCATCCATATGAAGTTTAGCAATTTCAATTGCTGTCTGACAAAAAGAAATCATTCAGACTTAATGTGTCTACACTTATTATTTATGCCTTGAGATTTAAATAATGTTAATCACCACCCCCACAGGAGTTCAGAGAATGAAACATATAGAAACATAGAAACATAGAAACATAGAAAATAGGCGCAGGAGTAGGCCATTCGGCCCTTCGAGCCTGCACCGCCATTTATTATGATCATGGCTGATCATCCAACTCAGAACCCAGCCTTCCCTCCATACCCCCTGACCCCTGTAGCCACAAGGGCCATATCTAACTTCCTTTTAAACATAGCTAATGAACTGGCCTCAACAGTTTGCTGTGATTGAAGATTGGTTAAATTTCATTCGAACTCTGACATTAAATTGGTCAGAGGTTAACCTACAAAAGCCAATGACACTATTGTTTCATCCAAACTAAGATTTCCAGCCACCTTCTAAATGCTGGAAGAACTCAACAGATCAGGCAGCATCAATAAGGAGGAATAAACAGTCGATGTTTCAGGACAGACCTTTCATTAGGCCTGGAGTGTCAACTGTTTATTCCTCCTCATAGATGCTGTCTGACCTGCTGAGTTCCTCCAGCATTGAGTGTGTGTTGCTCTGCATTTCCAGCATCTGCAAAAATTCTTGAGTTTTCAATGACCTTGCTGTCAAAAACCGGACCCCATAATAAATCATGGGAAGATTGTGTAGACTAATAACACAATGACTGCATACCTCTATTCTACCATGGCAGCTATGGAATTGAATTTAATAAATCTGTTAACTTGATGTCCAGCTTTGAAGCATGACAAAGAAAACTGTAAGATTTGGGGCAAAAAAAATAATTAACGTTGTTCAATGAAGAAAGCTCACTACATCTACAGACTGGCTTGAACACCTCTTGCTTCCACACTTGATAGCTTTTTTCTTTATCGTTTCAGGGTAATCACAGTTGGATACCAAAGTTTGCTACACAGGAGTCACCGTGTTTTCTTCAACAGAATAATACAAATGCAGTAAAAAAAAATTCATCCAACAATGTCTTAGATAGCCTTTAGTTTGATGAGCGAAAATTAGATAATCTGATCATTAGCAGATTACTATTTGTGAGAGCTTGCTGTATTCTAGCAATCATCACCAATTTGTCCATAACAACACTAAATACATTTTAAAGTACTTTGTTGTGGGAAGCAATTTGTTGATGATCAGATAATCTACTTTTGAGTAATGCAGCAAGAGGTCGCCAGCAACCAATGTTACCAATGTCCTGCAGACAGTTCACAAAACCACCTCTTCTTCTCCCTCATCATTTAAATATACCTTTACTACTAACCTGTGTATGATTTGAGCCTGTATTTTACATTTTGATAAAGCGTTTTTGAGTCAATTGAGTGATCTGGTGCTCTTGCTGGGAAATCCAACATGAATGAGAATGGAGTAAGCTGCCTAAGGGCAGAGCGCAAACCCACGATCACTGATTAAGGTGTCAAGCAAAATTAAGATTGATGAAGTTAAGAGCAGAAGGCAAACGAACCTTCAGTGTCATCATTCGTCAGGTCTCCCTCTCCCTCATGCTTTCTGCTGCTGGAGGAAGATGCAGGAGTCTTGAGCCTTGGGCAAAGTTTCACTGGCACAGCTTGTGGATTGGATTTATTTTTAGAGGGACAGCAATTCATGTTACATGTGTTTCTGGTTACTCTTTTTTTCAAACTGCTAGTCTTTGCAAACTTGATCAGTGTGCTTTGCAGACTGGCTCTATGGCCTGCAGTCAACGAATGACACGGTGTTAAATTGAACTGAACTGATCAAAACTGAACTTTCCTATATCGCAGTTTGATGTTTAAAATTCTGTGTGTTCTTCGCTGTTTTTTGCCGTTTGCAAGATTTGTTCTTTTTTTTGAGTGTTGGGTGTTTGATGTTTTCTTTGACCGAGTTCCATGGTGTTTCTTTGTTTCATAGCTGCCTGTGAGAAGACATATCAGCATTATATACTGCATTCATACTTTGAGAATAAATGTCCTTTGAATCATTAAGCAAGAAATACATATTGCACCAAACCATCATGATAGCTCTGTTAATTTTCTTTTAAGTAATATCATAAGAATCTTTCTGATTTCCACAGGAGATGATGGGGTCTTGCTTAACCACTTTATTTGAAAGTATTGCACATCTTCAGTACCAGGCTGGAGTTCTGACCCAGAGTTTTGTTCCAGAGGGAACTTGGATCTATTATCTTCAAGTGAGAAACAAGGGGTAAGAGCCTAAAATATTCTTATAATCCTTAGCAGATCTATTAAATTCAATTCCGTAACATTCATAGTAGTTTGTAGGTTTCAACCACTGGGCTGGGTTACTGATCTGCTAAATTTTGTTCAAAATATCTAAATGGTTATTAAGGTAAAAATTAAAGCCAGAATATCTGTACAATAGTTGGCTTGTTACGTGTCCACAGTTTTGTTTTCCTGGGAGTCCATAGTTTCCTTTACTGTGGGCATCATGTGTCCCCAGGTTTGTTTTACTGAGAGTCCACAGTTTCATTTCTGTGAGCTTTACCTTATGACGTATGCCGACGATATAAAAGAAATGTGGACAGTGCTGAAAAGGAGCCAAAATGAGTCGAAGGAAAGAGAGAGAGAGTGAAGTTTGCAGGCTTCGAGCTATCCAGGAACAGCTCAAAATCGAGAAGGGGAAAGTCTAATGCTTACCCATACCCAAAGAATTGGGTTAATCAGTGACACACTGTGCATTGTGGAGACGTGTCTGCCCTTCGTATGATCCATGGGTGTGGATTTCCTGACAGTCACTTTGTGAAATCGCTCTTCGTGGACTTCGGAACAGTATTCCTTGGCTGGGATCTTCAGTAACCGTTTCTTCATTCGCTAGCTGTGGAATCTTTGGAATTCGTCGTGATCGCCTCGTCGCTGCATTGTGAATCCACAAGTCTCTCCTCTCACCTATTTTGTGAATTACTGGGACTCTCTGAACTGCCACTTTACGACTGTGTTTGAATAAGTTTTGTTAAGAACGGGTTCTCAGTTTGACTGTAAGGGAGCTGTAGACGCATAACACTGTTAACTTCTGTTTAAGAAAGTAGTTTATTTAACTGTCTATATTTTTGAGTAGATGTAAATAAATATAGTGGTTTTAATATTAAAACCTGACTCAATTTGACATCTCTTGCTGCTGGTACGTTACAAAGTCGTAACAGGCTTAATAAATGTTGCTGCTTTAAAAGGTAAAAGATTGCAGAAAGCAAAAAACCTTTAGCCTTCACTAAATGAAGAGGAGGTAACATCACAGATGCAGACCATACATCCTCCTATATATATATATATAGATAGAGAGAGAGAGAGAGAGAAACAGGTAATTTCACACTGGTGATTGCCTATGAACAATCTTATCATGCTACTGTGGAGAAAGGAAGCTTTGGCAGAGAATACCACATCTTTGATCTGTCAAGATTTATTTTCGTGATCAAAGAAAGATCAATCAGCTGACAGCGATGCCAGGGAAGATATCTGACCGACAGTCCTTCGTTGCAGTGTCTTTGTAGGTGTCATGCTTCATCAGTTTCAATGTGCCCTGGAACTGTAAGAAAGAATAGAACAGGCTTCATCTATTTAAAGATAAGTTTGAAAATCTACTGATTGGAATTGCAATCATGGATATACTGGAGTACATCTGCCATCTGTTTGTTCCAATCCTATGCCTTGAACCATGTATATCCTGATGTCTCCTGCTCTCTGCTGTGACCTGTCATTTACACTGGGCCTCTATACCTTGCTCTGCAATTGGATCCTTGATTTCCTCTCTGGGAGACCATAGTCAGCAGATCAGAAATAACATCTCCTCCTTGCTGCAATCAACACTGACACACCTCAAGGATGCATGCTCTGTCCTCTGCCCTAATCTTTCTTCATCCATGGCTGTGTGGCTAGACCCATCCGAAGTGACATCTACAAATTTTCAAATTAGACAACTATTATTGGCAGAAATTCAGATGATGACATGGCGGCATACTTGAGTAAGGCAGATCAGCTGGTTGAGCAGTGTCACAACAACAACCTCGCACAACATCAGTAAGACCAAAGAACTGATTGTGGACTTCAGGAAGGAAACTTAAGGGAACACACAGCAATTCTCAGCGAGAGATCAGAAGTTTCAAAGTCAACATCTTTGAAGGTCTATCTTGGGCCCAGCATATTGATACGATTACAAGGAAGACATGACAGTGGTTATGTTTCATTAGGAATTTGAGGAGACCTGATATGTCACAAAAGACTCTTGCAAATTTCTACAGATGTACCATGTATCGTAACTAACCAGAATCTCTGCCACGGGGTCTGGATGCCTTCACAGGCAGGCTGCTGAATGGGGTCGGCACACATGCTTGTGCGTATACACATTCCAGCCAATCACTGTTTCATTGTGGTAGTATTTAACTCCCTTCCTCTCATTTCAGTCTTGTTAAGTCTTGACCAAAAACACAGCAGACAACCCCCCGATTACTTTTGTCTTTGTTCCGAGAAAAAAAGACTGCCATTTAGATTGACGCTGTGAAGGAATGGTATTTATTTAGTGTTAAGTTACTGTTTCCTACCCACAGTTAGCTTTCTGTTTGAGTGTTCTAGTTAATGGCCCTGTCAGCCTAGTGTTTATTGTTTTTCCTTTAATTCTGTAGTTTTATTAAAAGTCAGTGACCTGGTTGTCCACTTCAGTGTCTCTCCCTCTGCACTCGGGCTGTAACGGCACATCCTTGTTAGTAGGACTCAGCCACTAATGCCCCTACTTTCGTGACAGCATCCAGCCCAGAAGCGAGTAGTCCTTCAGCAGGCAGATACTCTGGTGATCCCGATGACTACCGAGATTTTATTACCCAGTGTGAGCTGACTTTCCAAGCCCAGCCACATAAGTCTGGTGATAGTGCATGTAAGCTGGTTAACATCAAAGATTAAAAGTGCATTTATTATCAAAGAATGTATAGATTATACAACCTTGAGATGTGTTTGCTTACAGGCAGCTGCAAAGCAAGAAACCGGAAAGAACCCAATTTAAAAAATAATAAAATAAAGACCAATACCTGATGCGCACAGAAAGGGGAAAAAACACAAAACACGCAAACAATGGAAGTGTGTAACAACATTCTGAATCACCATGGGTCCTTAGACCGAAACCTGGAGCAGCCAGGAGGAGGACCAAGCCTCGGTATCAGTCTATCATATTAACATGCATAGAGTACTTCAGACGGGGACAGTTGTCATAGCCTCAGTGGCATAGAGAGAGGAGTAACATCACAGGAGAGTGAGCAAAATCAGCTTTCTCCTTCAATCCCAATGCCCTGTGTTTCCAGTATAATGTTTAAATTGTCCAAATGACGTACCATACCTCGCACTAGGACCCTGGCAAAACTGCAATGAAAGGTTCTGTCCAGGCCTGGAACATGTTGCCTAGCAACTTGCTCTGGTCCTAGAGCACTCTGCCTAGTGACTTGCTTCGGGCCCAGTTTTTGCTGTACAACCCGAAGCCACTCTGGATTTCTCCAAATCTATTCAGTGCCCAGAACTATCCAACCTCTCACCCGGGCCAGCTGTATGGGCATCGGAACTCCTTTGCCTCAACCTCTCCTCTCTGAATACCTCACAGCATCTGTGCTGATTCTGCAACGTACCAGTATAGTTCATTCCTCAGATCTGCTTTGCTGTTCCTCACCTCTTCATTGTTTGTGGTGATAATGTACTACAGTTTACTTCTGAAAGGGTGTTATTAATATTTCTTATTCAAATTCCTTGCCATTTGAACAATCAGTGAGCCGTTGAATGTGGTTGGTAGTGCCATCTTAAACAGGAAGTTAAACAAGAAGTAACATGGAGAAGCTCTTAGACAGACACCCATTCAGCTTGTTTAACAGGAACAATGTTCCCTCACAGCACAGTCATTCCATCAATTGTGCTCCAGTTCAAGAGTGTTTTTGAGCTTCCAGTACAGAGTCAAGGGTAGCCCTCCAACTCCTAGACCAAGGGAAAGAGACAGTAGGATCTACGCAGTAAAGTTCCGCACATTTGCAGCTGAGACACAGTGGAACAAGAGATGCCTAATCACTGTCATCCAGTGTGGGCTGAGTACAGGGGTCTGGCACGAGTTTGCAGTGTTTGACAATCAGGACAGCCTGGATGACCTGTTAAATCTGGCCATTCGAATTGACAACCAGACAATGGAGTGACGCCAGGAAAGAATGCCCCGAGCTTCCTATTCCTTATCTCACCATCAGTCTTCTCCCTCTCCCTGCTTACCCAGTACGTGGTGTTACATGCTCAAGGAGATCTGTTTTTTTTTTGTGAAAATGATGTAGTGGTCTTTTGGAGGTCACCTGATGTGATTTTCCCGCCGATGTGAGGTCACGTGATGACGTGTGCCCCGTGACTATATAAGGGTCAACCCAGGTGATGCAGGGGTTTTTTTCAGTTTGTAGATTTCCAGGTAGAACGTGCTGTATCTCCGTTTCTGTTGGGTGTTTGTTTTTGGTGACACATTTTCATTTTTAAAACGGAGTGTGCGTTCTGTTGCAAAATCCCATATTATTTGGACTGGAAATTTTTGCAAGATGTGTTGATTTACTCAATTCCAACATTAGAAGGGAGAGTGAAGAATTTATCGAAGTTACAGCATCGAGAGGAGTCGGCATCATTTGGCAGTTTAATAAAGGATCGACCTTATTGAGTCTTCATTGGAGGAGTAGCTACCTGCATCGAGATAACTCTTGCCAAAAAGAGCAAGGAGTTCATGCAAAAAGGTGCTCTCTCTCTCTAAAGGAATTTAAGGTCAGTTGACTTAAACTGTTTATTTTCGGCATCTTGAATCCTGTGGACAGAACCAGCAGTGAAGCTACGTCTGTGAAGAAATACTTCCCCAGAGAAGTCTCTCCCAATTGAACGTGTAAATCTGTTGGACTTTCAAAGTTATCACTTTAAGAACTATATCTGACTGTATCGCTTTAAGAACAGTTTTCGCATTTAACGCTTTAAGAACCAGAGCCAAGTGGCGAGTTGGTGAACGGCTGCATATCTGTTAACTTGCGGTTAAAGTTTTCGTTTTTTTTTTCCTTATCGTTTATCCATGTTTAATAAATGTTTGGTTGTTTTTATATAACCTGTCTTGATTGATAATCATTGTTGCCGTTTATGTAACATAAACAGTGGGGGCTCGTCCGGGATATGTTCCCATTTTGAGTTTAAGTGCTGGTAATTGCCATTTTGATTTGGAAAAGGGAAATACCCAATTTTTTTTGGTTTGATTGATGTGTGTGTTGTATTCGGCAACAATAGATATTAACGGGTTTTTGGAGACGCATGACTCGGGATCTTTAGAGAATGCGAGAAAACCTGAGGTATTAGAGATTGCTAGAAATTTGGATATTAAAGGAATTACAAGGAATTCTACCAAGGCTTTCATACAAAGAAAAATCGCTGAACATTATATTAATTTGGAATTGTTTGATGCTGAGGTGTTAGATAAGTTTCCACTGAGTAATGTGGAAATGCAGATGCATCTTGAACAGTTGAAGTTTGAAAGATTTAAAGTGGAAATGAAAGAAAGAGAAGCTGAAAACCAGAGGAAATTTGAGCTAGAGATGGAGAAAATAAGGTCTGGGAAACAGTCTTCTGGTTCTACGAAACAGTTTATTGCTAGTCATGAGGTTATTTTGGCTCCTCCATTTAAGGAAGCTGTTGTGGACACATATTTCCAATATTTTGAAATAGTTGCTCTGAGTTTAAAGTGGCTGAAAGACCAATGGCCAGTGATGTTACAAAGTGTAATTAAAGGCAAGACAAAACAAGTTTATACAGCTTTAAATGCTGAGCAAGCACTGGATTATGATATTTTTAAGCAGCAAATATTAAAGGCATATCAGATGGTTCCGGAGGCTTTTAGAGAAAGATTTAGAAGTTTGAAGAAATTGGTGGGAAAAAAACATGTGAAATTTGCCTATGAGGAATCTGTGTGTTTTGAGAGATGGGTTTCCTCTAAAAATGTGAATGGGGAGTATAATAAATTAAAAGAGCTGATTTTGCAGGAGGAATTTAAAAGAAGCCTTCCTGTTGAAGTGAGAACATACTTAAATGAACGGGACACTGCTACATTGCAGGAGATTGCTAAATTGGCTGATGAGTATGTTTTAATTCACAAGAATAAATTTTCTCCAGGTAAAATTTTTAAAAGGAAAACTAGCACAGAGAGTCAAAGTCAACGAGAAAGTAAATCTGAAGTTAGTGAGAAAAATAAGGATGAAGGGAGGCATGTGAAGGAATGACATTTCGGTATTATTTGTAATTATTATAAGAAACCTGGACATGTAGTAGCTAATTGCTTCCGATTGAAACGGAAAGAGAAAGACGTGGTCCCAGATGCTTGTGTGCAGCATATTGAAAAACCTGTAAAGCTACAGGGTTTAAAAAATAATAATGAAGATGTGTCAGAGTCTGAACAAGTTAAGAAGGGATATGAAGCTTTTATAACAAAGGGATTTGTATCCTTGAAAGAAGGATCCAATTCAATACCAATAAGGATACTTAGAGATACTGGAGCTTTGCAATCACTAATATTAGACAGTGTGCTAAGGTTTAGTGATGAGTTTGACATTGGTGAGGTAAATTATATAAGAGGAGTAGGGAGTGCCCTTATGCCAGTATATTTACATAGAGTAAATTTAAGGTCAGGATTAGTTATAGGGGTTGTTAAAGTAGGACTACAATCCAGTCTACCTGTGAATGATGTTTCTCTTTTGTTAGGGAATGATTTAGCAGGTGGACAAGTTTTTCCTGAAGTGCATTTGACAATAAATTCAAATTCTGAGGAACCACAGAGGGATTCTAACACAGAAAGACTGATGTAAAGGATGAGGTTGTCATCCACGACAGTTCAAATCAAGATTCGAATTTTGAGGATGTATCAGCAACTTTCTTACCTACATTATTTGATCAGGATTTTGGTGGAAAGTCTGATCAGGAAGATTTGTCTTTATCTTGGAAGGAGATGATAGCAGAGCAGGGTAGGGATCCTGAGATAGTTAAATTAAAAGAACAAGCTCTTCCAGATAGTGAAATTGAAAAAGTACCAGTTGGATATTATTTTGAAAAGAGGGTATTAATGAGAAAGTGGAGATTGTCTACAATTCCTGCTAGTGAGGAATGGGAAGTTAATCATCAGGTAGTAGTTACTAAAATTTACCAAAATGAGATTTTGACTGTGGCTCATAGTATTCCTTTGGGTGGTCATTTAGGTGTAAAGAAAACTATGAACAAAGTTTCTAAACATTTTTATTGGCCTAGTTTAAGACAAGATGTGGTGTCATTTTCTAGAATGTGTCATATGTGTCAAATTGTTGGTAAACCTAATCAGATTACTCCAGTGGCCCCACTGCAATCAATTCCTGTATTTGGTGAGCTGTTCTCAAAAACCATTGTAGACTATGTAGGTCCTTTGCCAAAAACTAAAACTGGACATCAATATTTATTAACTATTATGTGCACAGCATCTAGGTTTCCAGAGGCAGTACCTCTTAGGAATATAGCAGCCAAAACTGTGACAAAGTCTCTTATAAAATTCTTTACTTATTTTGGGTTGCCTAAGGAAATACAATCAGATCAAGGTAGTAATTTTATGTCGGGGTTGTTTCAACAGATAGTTTATAAACTGGGGGCAAAGCAGATTATTTCCTCAGCATATCATCCAGAATCAGAAAGAGCCTTGGAGAGATTTCATTCTACACTGAAAACTATCATTAGGACATATTGTGTAGAAAATGAAAAGGGCTGGGATGAAGGTATACATTTACTACTTTTTGCAGTAAGGGAGGCAGTACAGAAATCATTAGGTTTCAGTCCTTTTGAACTTGTGTTTGGACATAGAGTTCGAGGACCTTTGGCTTTGTTGAAGGAACAGTGGATTAATAAGGAAGTACACACCAGTTTGCTAGATTATGTTTTGAAATTTAAAGACAGATTGTTCAAAGCTTGTAGCTTGCCCAAGAAAAATTTAAAGTTAGCTCAAGAGAAGATGAAGACGTGATATGATAAGGAAGCTAGGATGAGGTCATTTAAGCCTGGAGATAAGGTGTTGGTTCTTTTCCCAGTGCAAATGAACCCATTACAATCCAAATTCCATGGTCCTTATGAGATTAAATCTAAGGTAAATGATGTGGATTATGTGGTAAAAACCCCAGATCGGAGGAAGACAACAGAGCTGTGTCATATAAATATGATAAAACCGTATTATGAGAGAGAAGTTGCTACTATGACTGTTGTGATCGATAATGAGTCTGATCTTAATGAAAACTTACTGAAGGATTCATCTGAAACTCATGTTAAGACCAACATTATTTCAGCCAGGTTACCAAATTCAAAAATTCTGGAAAACATTGATGAAAAATTAGCTCATTTACAGCCAGAGCAGAGAGAGCAGATGAAACAGTTAATTCTTAAATATAGAGATCTATTTCCAGATGTTCCTAGAAGAACCACTGTAGCTACACATGATGTAGATGTTGGAGATGCCAAACCCATAAAGCAACATCCATATCAAATGAACAGGGAAAAATGTGAACTTGCTGAACAAGAAAATAAGTATACATTAAAGAATGATATTATTAGGCATTCTAATTCGAATTGGAGTTCACCGTGTGTTATCGTGCCTAAGCCAGATAATAGTATTAGGTTTTGTACCGATTACAGAAAAGTGAATGCTGTGACAAAAACTGATGCATATCCAATCCCTAGAGTAGATGAATGTGTGGATAAAGTTGGACAAGCCAAATTCCTTACAAAAATTGATTTGTTGAAAGGTTATTGGTGTGTTCTATTGACGGATAGAGGTACAGAGATTTCAGAATTTGGGTTATATGAATATAATGTTCTTCCATTTGGGATGAAGAATGTACGAGGTACTTTTCAGAGGATGATTAATGGCGTGATTCAGGAATTAAAAGATACAGATGCCTATATTGATGATTTCGTTACAGAGAATAATGCGTGGAAAGCACATGTTACGGCCATGGAGAAATTATTTGAGAGACTTTCAAAAGCTAACTTAACTATTAACTTAGCTATAAGTGAACTTGGTCATGCCACAGTGACTTACCTTGGTTATGTTGTGGGTCAAGGAAAATTAGCACTTGTTCAAGCAAAAGTTCAGGCAATTTTAGAAGTACCCACTCCGACTGGTAGAAAAACTCAGAAGATTATTGGGTATGGTAGGATATTACAGAAAATTTTGTAAGGATTTTGCAAACATTGATTTTCCATTAACTAATCTCTTGAAGAAAAATGAGAAGTTTGTTTGGACAGAGTCTTGTCAGGAGGCATTTTATAAATTGAAAGCTATAATACGTAGTCAACCTGTACTTAAATCTCCTGACTTTTAAAAACCATTTTTGTTAGCTGTAGATGCTAGTGATGAAGCTGCAGGAGCAGTGTTACTTCAAAAAGATGATGGTGATGAAGTTGATCGTCCAGTAGCTTATTTTTCTAAGAAATTTAATGCCCATCAAAGAAAGTATTCAACAATAGAAAAATAAGTATTATCTCTTGTTTTAAGCTTTGCAACATTTTGAAGTGTATGTTGGTTCTGCACATAAACCAGTCACAGTTTATACCGATCACAATCGATTAGTGTTTTTGAGTAAGATGAAAAACAAAAATAGAAGATTATTAAGTTGGAGTTTAACGTTACAGGAGTACAATATTTTTATCAGTCATATTAAGGGTAAAGATAATGTGATTGCTGATTGTCTATCTAGGTGTTAAATGGACAATGAAAATTTGTTTTTTTTGGAGTAATATTTTAAGATTTGTAACACTCCTACTGTACATTATTTTGTAAAGGGCTGGAAGATATGATTGTATGTATTGTGTATTTTGTAAATTTTATACTTTTGTATTTTTTTTGTATAAATTGTTAAAATTTTGTTCTTCAAGAGACCTAATTTTTTTTTGGAGGGAGGTGTTACATGCTCAAGGAGATCTGTTTTTTTTGTGTGGGAATGATGTAATGGTCTTTTGGAGGTCACCAGATGTGATTTTCCAGCCGATGTGAGGTCACATGATGACTTGTGCCCCATGACTATATAAGGATCGACCCAGCTGACACAGGGGTTTTTTTTAGTTTGTAGATTTCCAGGTCGAACGTGTTGTATCTCCGTTTCTGTTACATGTTTGTTTTTGGTGACACAGTTTCAGGCATCGTGAAAAATGTGGACAGAACCAGCAGTACAGTTGCGTCTGTGAAGAAATCCTTCTCCAGAGAAGTATCTCCCAACTGAACGTGTCAGTCTGTTGGACTTTCGAAGTTATCGCTTTAAGAGCTATATCTGACTGTATCGCTTTAAAAACTGTTTTCGCATTTAACACTTTAAGAACCAGAGCTGAGTGGTGAGTTGGTGAACGGCTGCATATCTGTTAACTTCTGGTTAAAGTTTTTGTTTCTTTTTTTCCTTATCGTTTATCCGTTTTTAATAAATGTTTGGTTGTTTTTATATAACAGGTCTCGTTTGATATTCATTGTTGCCATTTATGTAACAATGATCCATGGCAGAGCCTATGCACGTAGGGTGTATAACTATCCGAGGAGGAATGTGGCGTGTGCAGGAGAATATATTGGTGCCTCTATAGAGGTCACTTCCTGGCATCATGTCCCAAGTGAAAACAGATACCCATCAGTAGGAAGGGGAATTCTGACAGGTTGATTCTCCCTGCAAGCATCATCTGCTGATTACGTAATGTTCCCAGATTCCTTGTCCTGGCAGCATCAGATCCATGAGGTTCAGCCACTTATTGACTCTGGGGCACCTGGGAACCTCATGGATATCTCTGTAGCTCGAAGATCAAGAGTTATGACTCAGCAAATGAGAGAGGATATTGATAGCAAGGCTCCGAATAGTCATCCTCTGGGAACTGGCAAAATCCACCCTTTTAAAGAACCCCTCCAACTTGTGCTAGAAGGCAACTATAGGGAATAGCTCTCCTTCAGTCTTGTTCATTCACCTGAACTGTCACTGGTGCTTGGCCTTCCCTAGCTATCTAGATGCAACCCATGGATCAATTGGTCCCTAAAGGTGCTCCAAGGGTGTGGACTGACATGCCTATCCATGTGACTGGGTCTGACTCATGACCCTGTCAGCATATCCCCTCCTGTGCCTACTGCTAGTGTGGACCAGTGTGGCATTATGGCTGAATATACTGAGCTTCTTGAGGTCATCAATAAGAAGAAAACCATCTCCCTGTCGGCACACTGGCCATACAACTGCACAACTGACCTCTTACCCGGTATTAGTCCTTCCTGAGGCCAGCTCTTTCTCCTCTCTCATCCTGAAACAATGGCCATGGAAGAGTACCTCAGGGAGGCATTGGTCTTGGGATTTATTTGTCTGTCAACCTCGCCAGCAGGGATGGGCTTCTTTTCTGTGAGCAAGAAGGATGGCAAGCTCCATCCCTGCATTGGATAATGTCCCCTCAGCAACATCACAGTGAAGAACCATTGCCCTCTTCCCCGCTTGCCTCTGTGTTTGACATGTTGAATCAGTTTGCTTTTTGTGTATTTGGGTGACTTTCCAGCATGTCCGGAGCATTCTCAGATGGATTCCTGAGAATAATCATCAACCAAGCCAGAGAAGTGTGAGGTCCATAAAGAGCAGGTGTCGTTCTTGGGCAATATCCCCACTGCTTCCAGTGTTGAAACGTAACCATGTAAACTTCAGGTTGTTACAGAGTGGTCTGAATCATCTACGATCAAGTGAATAAGGTACGTAATAGGGTTTTCAAAATTTCATTGCCGCTTCATCAGAAACTTCAGTTCCATTACGGTCCTTTGTAAATGCACTCACCAAGACGACCTCTATAGAACTCCTATGGACAAGCAAATCAGATCAATCATTCTCTGAACTAAAGCAACACGTCGCCACCATACCAGTGCTTCAGCATCCAAACCCATCACGTCCATTCATCACTGAGGTAGATGCATCAGATGTCAACACTGGTCTGTAATTTCCCAGTGCTCTTCAATGGATAACTGGTTGCATCCCTGTGCTTTTCTTTATTGTCACTTGACTCCTGTTGACTGTAACTATGGTGCTGGGTACGGAGAACTTCTGGCTGTTGAAAAGGCCCTGGAACCATGGCAATGCTGGTTGGAGGCGGCAGAGCACCGTTTCTGGTATGGACAGATCATAAGAACCTTTCCTATATTTAAGTTACCAAGTTACTCAACTCCCATCAAGCCATTTGGGCTCTCTTCTTCAGCTGGTTTAATTTCACCCTCACCTGCCTTCCAGGCAGCAAGAATACCAAGGCCAATGCTCTCTCCCAGCAGTTTGACAACTCTGAGGAAACCACTAATCCAGAGCCCATCCTTCCTTGCGTGTTCATTGCTGCTTTGGTGATTTGGGAATTAGAAGAAAAGATGAGGGCTGCCCAACAGTCAGATCCAGCCCCAGGTGGTGAACCTCCGAACCAGCTGTTTGTCCCTACCACTGCATGCCCCAGAGTGTTTGAATGGGGTCACACTTTCCATCTCTTTGGCCATCCGGGAACTCAAACAGACCCTGACATTTATAACGGGATGATTTTGGTGATCGTCTATGTCCCAGGATAGCCATGATTTCATCTCTACCAGTCCCAGCTGTGTCCAGAACAAGGTATCACATCAGTGTCCTGCAGGACTGCTCCACACACTGCCTGTGCATCATTGTCCCTGCCCCCAGCTCTCGGTGGATTTCAGCACTGTGATGCCACTTCTCCGATGCAAATTCTTATGGCCGTAGACCAGTTCTCCATGGCTGCCCACTTCACTGCTCTCCCCAAGCGCCCATCAGCTTGTGAGATTGTCACCATCATGGTTCAGCACATGTTCAAGCTACACTGTTACATTTAGTAACTTCAAAACATTAAACTAATTCTAAGGAAGACACGGGAGTCTGAAAAGCTGAATGCCGGTCTAACTTAGTTTACTTTAACAAAGTGCATACATATCACGCGGTAGTGCGATGACGTATGCTATTTACATATAACCCATAATTAGATATTTAAATAAACAAGAATGCTTAATCAAACAATATGTATACAAGATCTCTCAAATATTACTGAAATATTAAATACACAACATTCCTCACTGCTTAGCTATAAATTCCAACTCAACAGAGAATGCACCTCAACTACATAAACAATATACTATTTAATACAACTACTATACAGACATCCACAGCATAGTCAATTTTTAAATTGTCCCATTCAGGCTTTAAGATTTAATCAAGGAGGAGGATCTTTTACTCTTGTGTGATAACGTCATGCCTGATAAGGGGGATCACTCTGCTTGGCAGGTGAGGCTTGTGGCTGAGAAACGATGTCAGGTTTTGGCGACTCCTCTGTGGTGGTTGTTGGAGTTGGCTCTGAGACTGTGCAAAGTGGTTCCGACAGCACTGGATAACCTTTCTTCTTCCTTTTTCTTCTTTTGGATTGTGCATCTTGATCTTAAGAAGATCCATTTATTTCACTGGAGTACTTTCGTGTTAAACCATCCATTACTCTCCTTATGATCTGGTCCCTCTTCTTGATTTCTGAAACTTCTGTTTTCATATCTCTATTGACTCCTTTCTCTTTTGCTTTTCATCCAGCTGGGCTTTGGTCTTTCCACCTACTTTTACAAGCAGTTTACCTCAGGATATAGTGTATGATCAAGGATCATAGTTCATATGCTGTTGTTGGAAGGCCTTCTGTCTTTATTGGGAGTCACAATCAGCCTCTCATCTTGTTTCCACCTCCAATCTAATGAGCAGACTGAAAGAGTGAATTAGGAGCTGGAGACAGCCCTGTGTTGCCTTGTCTCTTCCAACTCCACGACCTGGATCTCCCTAATGGTTTGGGCAGAAATGTCCATAATAAACTCCAGCATCCTCCACTGGCATGCCCCAACTTGAATGCCAGAAAGGTCTCCAGCCAACACGCTTCCCTGGCCAAACGACTGATGTGTGAGTTCCTGCAGCTAAACAATTGATCCAATGTTACAAGCACACATGGAGGTGGGCCAGAGTTCCTCTGTTGTGTGCGCAGAAACAATATGCCCAGCAGAATGATTGACCTCAAGCCAGGGGAGAAAGTCTGGCTGGTATCTAGAGATATTAGTTTGAATGTTAAGAACCACAAGTTGGCTGCTTGGTAAATGGGACCATTCGTAGTGGAGCAGGTGATCAAAGTCTCGTATTGATTACACCTTCCATCATCAATGCAGATCCACTAGTGTACATATATCTCAGCTTTAGACTTCCTCTTCCCCTTGCTTCAGTCAACCTCCCAATTCTTCCCACTTGGTGAATGGATCCCTGGGCTATTCTGTGCAGTACCTTCTGGCATCTCACCAGGTGCCAGGCAGGGTCCAGTATAGAGATATAGTTAGTTAGATACTTCATTGATCCAAAAAAAATTACAGTGTCACAGTAGCATTTCAAGTGCACAGATATATAAGTATCAGAAGAGAAGTAGAAAGAAAAAAATAAGTTACCTCGAGCAGTCTAACAGGAGGGGTTCATCACTTCCCTGGCTATAGGTTGAATCATTATAGAGAATAAGAATGACCTCATATAGCGCTCTTTGGAGCAGCACAGTTATCTTAGTCTAATACTGAAAGTGTTCCTCTGTTCAGCCAAGTTGGCATGTAAAGGGTGAGAAACATTGTCCGGAATTGCCAGAATTTTCCATAGGATCCATTGCTCTACCACAGCCTAAAGCGTCTCCAGTTTGACTCTTATAACAGAGCCAGTCTTTCTAATTAGTTTATCGAGCCTGTTGGCAACACCCGTGTTGATGCCATTGCCCCAGCACAACACCACATAGAAGATGGCACTGCTGATAACAGACTGGTAGAACGTGTATCTCGTGGATTGGAAGGGGTACGTTCTTGATGAATTTTCTTGGATTCTGGCCCATGACATCTTGGACAAGACTCTCATTAGGGATTCCAGTAGGGAGAGTTCTCTGGCACCTCAAGAATTGTGCCTGGGGAGGGGGCCAGGTCACAACCATGGACTCTACCATGGGTTCTGTGCACCCTGGCAGGTGGGCTGTTGATTGGGTTCAGTAATCATGCTTGTGAGTGTGCATGTTCCAGCCAATTAGTGTTTCATTAAAGTATTTAACTCCCTCCCTTTCATTTCAGTCCTATTGAGTCTTGATCAAAAGCACAGCATTATCAACGCTCCCTGCTTACCTTTGTCCTCGTTCTAGGAAAGAAGGCTGCCACTTAGGTTGGCGCTGTAAAGGAGCAGTATTTATTTTGTGTTAAGTTACTGCTTCCTAGCCACAGCGTTAGCTTTCAGTTTGAGAGTTTTAGTTAACAACCCCGTTGACCCAGGATTTATCCTTTTTTTTATCTTTCACCACTAATGCTGCCCTCACTAACATCTCTTCAATTTCACGCACATCAGCCCTCATCCCATCCTCCCACCACCCCACCAGGGATAGGGTTCATCAGGTCCTCACCTACCAGCCCACCAGCCTTCACATCCAACACATAATTTTCTGTAATTTCTGCCAACTCAAATGGGATCCCACTACCAAGCACATCATTCCCCACACCCCCCACCTTCCACAATGATCACACCCTACACAGCTTCCTTAGCAATTCATCCCTCCCTACTAATCTTCCCACTGGCACTTATTCTTGCAAACAGAAAAAGGGCTACACCTCCTCCCTCACTACCATTCAGGACCCCAAACAGTTCTTCCAGATGAGGCAACGCTTCACCTGTGAGTCTGTTGTGGTCATCTACTGCATCCCATACACCCGATGTGACTTCCTGTATATTGGTGAGACCTGATGTAGATTGGGAGACTGCTTGGCCTTTGCCCCATCCGCCACAAAAAGTGGGATTTCCTGGTGGCCACTCATTTCAATTCTACTTCCCATTTCCATTCCAATATCTCAGTCCATGGCCTCCTCTACTGCAACAATGAGGCCACACTTAGCTTGGAGCAGCAACATCTTATATTCCGTCTGGTTAGTCTCCAACAGATGAAATGAACATCAATTTCTTGAACTTCTGTTAATGCCCCCCTTCTCTCCTTCTCCATTCTCACACCATCTCTTCTTACCTGCCTATTGCCTTCCCCTGGTGATCCTCCCCTTTCCCTTTCTTCCATGGTCTTCTGTCCTCTCCTATTTGGTTCTCCCTTTATCTCTTTGCAATCAACTTCCCAGCTCTATAATTCAGCTCTCCTCCTCTCCCGGTTTCACCGATCACCAACTATCCTGTACTTTTTCCTTCACTCTCCCACCTTCTTATTCTGACTTCTTTCCCTCTTCCCTTCCAGTCCTGATGAAGGGTCTCAGCTCAAAATGTCAACTGTTTATTCATTTCCATAGATGCTGCCTGGCCTGCTGAGTTCCTCCAGCATTTTGTGTGTATTTCTTTGGATTTCCAGCATACGCAGATTTTCTCATGTTTATTATTTATTGTTTTTCCTTTAATTCTTCACAGTACTTATTAAAAGTCAATGATCTGTTCATCCGCTTCAGGGTTTCTCACTCTGCACTTGGGCTGCAACCACATATCTTCATCACTGTGGAGAGCATTCTGACTGGATCATCATGTCTGGAATGGAGTGGCAACTGCACAGATAGGAAAAAGCTGCAGCAAGTTGCAAACACAGCAGCTTTATCATGGAGACTAGCTTCTCCAACATCGAGAACATCTTCAAAAGGCAGGGCTTCAAAAATCACCTATCAATCATGACCCCATCACCCAGTATTGTTTCTGGGTGCGCAGCAGAGAAGTCTGGCCTATCTCCATGTGTGCTTGTAGCACTGGACCAACTGTTCAACACCAGGAGGTGCCACATCATTCTCATCAAGGAGAAGCCTGACGATGCACACTCAATTTTTCACAGTTTTAAACTGACATGCTAACATGTGGCTGTTGTGTTTTACTATTTACTGTTATGTTTATTATTTAGTGTTGCGTTTGTTATGTTATGATTGCACTGCTCCTGGGAAATGCTGTCTCATTCTGCCCTGCAGAGCTGATGTACGGTTAGAATGACAATAAAGTTTTTTGAATCTTTAATCTTTAACGTTTCTGGAGCTTCTTTTCCTCCTCCGCTGTTCTGTCTAAGCTGCATGGCTGGGCGGTCACACCGTAATTGAAAAGCTCCCGCACACATAGCCTCTGTTGCTGCACAGCTGGAATTTTCTTTTATATAATGTTAATATAATTTTGATTTTAAGTCAACGTAATTTTGAAACCTATGTTAATATAATTGTGAAATACCCTGTTATGAATTGCGTCAATGAATTTAATCCATAAATTACCGAAATAATAAACTTATCACAACCTGTACTTTGGAGCATTTTAGAGCTTCAGTGTATTTACGTTGTTAGTGTTTCAAATTGCAACACTGTTACAAATTGTAATAGTAAACACAGAATAGAATTTGGTAGCTCATTGTTAATAAACTGCTGAATGGCATGACATAATATGAATAGAACAGTGCTGTGCAGTTTTTAGGCTATCTAAAAATTTCCTGCTCAGAGCAATGATTGGTCTGCAAAGCTATAAGTAAAATTGGAGGGGATGTTGCTCTCCACCATCAGATTTCTGAAAGGACAATGAGCTCATGTACACTAATTCACTTTATTTGTTTTCATTTTTGCTCTTGCTTTACACTACTTACTTAATATTTTTAAATATATTTTTCTTATATGAATTTATTGTATTTTATTATTGTGTATTTCAATGTACTGTATACTGTCACAGAACAACAATTTTCATGACATATGGCAATGATATTAAATCTGATTTTAATTCTGATTTTGACACTGTGCCATCCAAGAGGAAGATACTTGGATTTTAAACACAAAATAATCTGCAGATGCTGGGGTCAAAGCAACACTCACAACATGCTGGAGGAACTCAGCAGGTCGGGCAGCATCCGTGGAAACGTCAACCGATCTTTTCCACGGATGCTGCCCGACCTGCTGAGTTCCTCCAGCGTGTTGTGAGTGGTACTTGGATTTGTCACATCTATTCTTCTTTGAAATGTGTCTCTCAATAATTGCAAAATGTTAAATGATGGCAATATCCTTCATTGCAATATTCATACCTTCTTTGGATTTCCTTTTTAGAACAGAATGCAACTCAACCGTCACAGTGAATTATTATGTCCCGTGCAATGATCTTGCAGCAAGTGACCTTTAAGGGGATCAGCTCTGAAGATTTTGGGGATCTATGGTAAAACCAGTTGGAAAGCTCAACTATCAGTTTGCTGCCATTTAGTCAATAAGACTAAATTTTTCATGCCACTAGCTTCTGCGGAAGAAAGTGCTTTATTCTTAAGTTTTTTGGCTGTTTATTTTTGAATTGTTCTTTGCTTTGAAAGATGGACCTTTGCTTTGTTGGAAACCACAGATGGATTATTTTCAAACAGAAGAAGTCATTCACATATGATGCACCTTTGCAGGGGCCAATGCTGATGAACTCCGTTAAATCACGAAAGGAAGGCTTGCCAAGTGGAGACAATGCTGCACTGGGATTAATTGGACTAGAGGGATATAAAAATTACAACAGGATCAGCATTCAGGACTGATGAGATGGGAATTTGGCTGGTTTCTTGTTAAAGAAATGTGCATAGGTCAGAAGTGAAAATTATTATTCCGTTGATATTTGAAGGTATGAAAGCTTGCTTACTATTACTTGAGCTCTTCAGGTACACTAATTATGGAATTAATAGGTTGAATTTCAAGGGATCAATTTGCCCATGCATCTGTAGTTAGTGACTGTGACAGATTATTATCATATGTTTACCGATAATCTCATATTATTATAAGTAGGCAGTGCTTATACCATCAGTAATAGCATGAATACATATGATTCTGTCATAATTTTAAGTAACAATATAGATCTTTAAATTTGCGAGAACGAATCCTGCAAGTTCTTGAATGGGCTGATTCCAGACATGACGCTGCTTTATGGTATGAATGTTGACATGTGTGGAAAAGCCATTGAGGACCATTCATGATATGACAGCAAGGTATCTGAAGGAGAAGTTGCTTCTGTGGGACAGTTGGATCTGGCTCAGTATACATGGGACTGAAGAATGCTTGATCCTGAGCAGTGCATATTAAAACCTATACCAGGGTTTCTCAACCAGGGTTCCATGAGAGGCCAATAGGGGTTCTGCGAGACATTGTGATTTAAAAAAAAACATTGTTTTTTGAACTTTTCACAACATGTGAAAGTGGTGGCCAATGATCAAGCAGCCCTGTTAGCAACCTCGTTTGAGGTTTCTTCGCCCAGTATGGCAGTGTACAGTAGGATCATGTTTATTTGCTTCAGTCCATTCTCAGTTTTTGAGGTGAGATAGAGGAGGCCATTGATAATTGGTGAACTCTGTATTGCACCGAGGGAGAATGGTAGGCTGATAATTGGTGAGGGCTGCGTTCCACGAAGGGGAGGACGGTAGGCTGTTGAGAAGTGTGAAGTGTGTTTTCCGAGCATGGAATGGACTCACCAAACTTGGGCTTTGACGTCAGCCTTTCCCTCCCAAATTGCCTCCCCAAATTTACCCTTATACACTGTTGACTGAACTATGGGAGTGAACAAACTCTGCCAGTGTAGGAGATAATTGGAGGGAAATTTTCGTTGTAAAAATGGTCCAGTGTGGTGATTTTTGAAGAGGAGGTGTGAGATGGAAAAGGGGGATTCTAGGCCTAGGCCTATGGACAATTTTAATAAGGTTAATGATGACGAATTACAATCCACTCCACGATTTCACTCCACAAATGCAAGAATAGACACAAGACATTTTTTAGACAATAGACACACTTTTTTTTTACAAAACTATAAAATTTATTTACACAACAAATACACAAAAACAAACATAAAGTGCTTACAAGACAGTGAATAAGTTCAAATAAAAATATGACTACCACTGTCTATACCACTGCTCCCAGTAATCCCCCACTGTACTCATAGTGACAACATGCTCCCTCTCCAAGCACAGCTGGACGCGAACATATCATAAGACCATAAGATATAGGAGCAGAAGTAGGCCCATTGAGTCTGCTCCGCCATTCAATCATGGCTGATCCAATTCTTTTAGTCTTCCCAACTCCCCTGCCTTCTTCTCATACACTTTGATGCCCTGGCTAATCAAAAACCTATCTATCTCTGCCTTAAATGCACCCAGTAACTTGGCCTCCACAGCTGCTTGAGGCAACAAATTCCACAGATATACTACTCCCTGACTAAAGTAATTTCTCCGCATCTCTGTTCTAAATGGACGTCCTTCAATCCTGAAGTTGTACCCTCTTGTCCTAGACTCCCCTACCATGGGAAATATCTTTGTATACATAATCTATTCAGGCTTTTTAACTTTCAGAATGTTTCTATGAGATCTCCTCTCATTCTTCTGAACTCCAGGGAATACAGCCCAAGAGCTGCCAGACGTTCTTCATATGGTAACCCTTTCATTTCTGGAATAATTCTTGTGAATCTTCTCTGAACCCTCTCCAATATCAATATATCCTTTCTAAAATAAGGAGCCCAAAACTGCACACAGTACTCCAAGTGTGGTCTCATGAGTGCCTTATAGAGCCTCAACATCACACCCCGCTCTTATATTCTATACCTCTAGTAATGAATGCCAACATTGCATTTGCCTTCTTCACCACTGACTCAACCTGGAGGTTACCCTTTAGGGTATCCTGCACAAGGACTCCCAAGTCCCTTTGCATCTCTGTGTTTTGAATTCTCTCTCCATCTATATGATACTATGCCCATTTATTTCTTCCACCAAAGTGTATGACCATACACTTTCCAAAATTGTATTTCATTTGCCACTTCTTTTCCCATTTCCCTAAGCTATCTAAGTCTCTCTGCAAGCTCTTTGTTTCCTCCACACTACACACTCCTCCACCTATTTTTGTATCAGCAGCAATTTTAGCCACAAATTCATTAATCCCATAGTCCAAATCATTGACATACATCGTAAAAAGCAGTGCTCCCAACACCGCCTCCTGTGGAACTCCGCTGGTAACCAGCAGCCAGCCAGAATACGATCCCTTTGTTCCCATTCTCTACCTCCTGTCGATCAACCAATGCTCCACCCATGTTAGTAACTTCACTGTAATTCCATGAGCTTTTATCTTGCTAAGCAGCCTCCTGTCTGGCACCTTGTCAAATGTCTTCTGAAAATCCAAGTACACCACATCCACTGCATCTCCTTTGTCTATCCTGCTTGTAATCTCCCCAAAAAATTGCAGTAGATTAATCAGGCAGGATTTTCCTTTCAGGATACCATGCTGGCTTTGGCCTATCTTGTTATGGGCCTCCAGGTACTCCATAATCTCATCCCTAACTATCAATTCCAACAACTTTCCAACCACTGATTTCAGGCTAATAGGTCTATAGTTTCCTTTCTGCTGCCTCCCACCTTTCTTAAATAGTGGAGTAACATTTGCAATATTCCAGTCATCCGGTAAAATGCCAGAATCTATCGATTCTTGAAAGATCATTGTTAATGCCTCTGCAATCTCTTCAGAAACCGAAGGTGCATTCCATCATGTCCAGGAGATTTATCCACCCTCAGACTATTAAGCCTGCTGAGCGCCTTCTCAGTTGTAATTTTCACTGCACATATTTCATTTCCCTGACACTCCTGAATGTCCAGTATACTGCAGATATCTTCCACTGTGAAGACTGATGCAAAATAAGCATTCAGTTCCTCTGCCATCTCTGTGTCTCTCATTACAATATCTCCAGCATCATTTTGTGTTGGTCCTATATCTACCATCAACTCTCTTTTACCCTTCAAAAAACTTATAGTATCTTCTTTGATATTAGTCGTCAGCTTCCTTTCATAATCATCTTTTCCTTCCTAATGACCTTCTTAGTTTCCTTCTGCAAGTTTTTAGAAACTTCCCAATGCTCTATCTTACCACTAGTTTTGGCCTCATTGTATGCCCTCTGTTTTGTGTTTACTTTGGCTCTGACTTCACTTGTCAGCCACGGTAGTGTCCTTCTTCCATTCGAAAATTTCTTCTTATTTGGAATATATCTGTCTTGCACTTCCCTCATTTTTCTCATTTTTCTCCAGCCATTTCTGCTTTGCCATCCTTCCCACTAGTGTCTCTTCCTAGTCAACCTTGGCTAGTTCCCCTCTCGTGTCATTGTAATTTCTTTTATTCCACTGAAACACTGACACATTGGAATTTATTTTCCCTTCTCAAATTTCAAAGTCAACTCAATCATATTGTAATCATTGTTCCCTAAGGGTTCCTTAATCTTAAACTCTCTTATGACCTCCGGATCATTGCACAACACCCAATCCAGCACAGCTGACCCCATAGTGTGCTCATCAACAAGCTGTTCTAAAAAGCCATCCTTCAGGCATTCTACAAATTCTCTCTCTTGGGATCCAGTACTGGTCTGGTTTTCCCAAATCACTTTCATGTTAAAATCCCCAACGATTATCATGACATCTCTCTTATGACATTCCTTTTCTATCTCCTGCTGTAATCTGTAATCTACATCCCAGCTACTGTTTGGAGGCCTGTATACAACTGCCGTTAGGGTCCTGTTACCCTTGCCATTTCTTAACTCAACCCATAGAGACTCCCAGTTTGGCAAAAGAATAAACCAGTGAAGGTAGGGCACCCGTAGCTGACAAAGGGAAATTAAGGATAGTATCAATTCCAAAGAAGAAACATACAAATTAGCCAGAAAAAGCAGCACACCTGAGGACTGGGAGAAATTCAGAGTCCAGCAGAGGAGGACCAAGGGCTTAATTAGGAAAGAGAGAAAAGATTATGAGAGAAAGCTGGCAGGAAGCATAAAAACTGACTGTAAAAGCTTTTACAGATATGTGAAAAGAAAAAGATTGGTTAAGACAAATGTAGGTCCCTTACAGTCAGAAACAGGTGAATTGATCATGGGGAACAAGGACATGGCAGACCAATTGAATAACTACTTTGGTTCTGTCTTCACTAAGGAGGACATAAATAATCTTCCGGAAATAGTAGGGGACAGAGGGTCCAGTGAGATGGAGGAACTGAGCGAAATACATGTTAGTAGGGAAGTGGTGTTAGGTAAATTGAAGGGATTAAAGGCAGATGAATCCCCAGGGCCAGATGGTCTACATCCCAGAGTGCTTAAGGAAGTAGCCCAAGAAATAGTGGATGCATTAGTGATAATTTTTCAAAACGCGTTAGATTCTGGACCAGTTCCTGAGGATTGGAGGGTAGCTAATGTAACCCCACTTTTAAAAAAGGAGGGAGAGAGAAACCGAGGAATTATAGACCGGTTAGCCTAACGTCGGTGGTGGGGAAACTGCTAGAGTCAGTTATCAAAGATGTGATAACAGCACATTTGGAAAGCAGTGAAATCATCGGGCAAAGTCGGCATGGATTTGTGAAAGGAAAATCATGTTTGACGAATCTCATAGAATTTTTTGAGAATGTAATTAGTAGAGTGGATAGAGGAGAACCAGTGGATGTGATATATTTGGATTTCCAAAGGCTTTTGACAAGGTTCCACACAGGAGATTAGTGTGCAAACTTAAAGCACATGGTATTGGGGGTATGGTATTGATGTGGATAGAGAATTGGTTGGCAGACAGGAAGCAAAGAGTGGGAATAAACAGGACCTTCTCAGAATGGTAGACAGTGACTAGTGGGGTACCACAAGGCTCAGTGCTGAGACCCCAGTTGTTTACAATATATATTAATGACTTAGACGAGGAAATTAAATGCAGCATCTCCAAGTTTGCAGATGACTTGAAGCTGGGCGGCAGTGTTAGCTGTGAGGAGGATGCTAAGGGGATGCAGGGTGACTTGGATAGGTTAGGTGAGTGGACAAATTCATGGCAGATGCAATTTAATGTGGATAAATGTGAGGTTATCCACTTTGGTGGCAAGAAGAAGAAAACAGATTATTATCTGAATGGTGGCTGATTAGGAAAAGGGGAGGTGCAATGAGACCTGGGTGTCATTGTACACCAGTTACTGAAAGTGGGCATGCAGGTACAGCAGGCGGTGAAAAAGGCGAATTGTATGCTGGCATTCATAGCAAGAGGATTCAAGTACAGGAGCAGGGAGGTTCTACTGCAGTTGTTCAGGGCCTTGGTGAGACCACACCTGGAGTATTGTGTGCAGTTTTGGTCCCCTAATCTGAGGAAAGACATTCTTGCCATAAAGGGAGTACAAAGAAGGTTCACCAGATTGATTCCTGGGATGGCAGGACTTTCATATGAAGTAAGACTGGATTGACTAGGCTTATACTTGCTGGAATTTAGAAGATTGAGGAGGGATCTTATTGAAACATATAAAATTCTAAAGGGATTGGACAGGCTACATGCAAGAAGATTGTTCCCGATGTTGGGGAAGTCCAGAACGAGGGGCCAGAGTTTAAGGATAAAGAGGAAGCCTTTTAGGACCGAGATGAGGAGAAACTTCTTCACACAGAGAGTGGTGAATCTGTGGAATTCTCTGCCACAGGAAACAGTTGATGCCAGTTCATTGGCTATATTTAAGAGGGAGTTAGATATGGCCCTTGTGACTAAAGGGATCAGGGGTATGGAGAGAAAGCAGGTACAGGGTTCTGAGTTGGATGATCAGCCATGATCATACTGAATGGCAGTGCAGCCTCGAAGGGCCGAATGGCCTACTCCTGCACCTATTTTCTATGTTTTCTATGTTTTCTACACTTTCTGATCCTATGTCATCCCTTTCTAATGATTTAATATTATTTCTTATACACAGGGCCACAACATCCCCTCTGAAGAGGGGCAGGCAGTCAGCCCTGGCAGAGCCCTCAACTTTCCACTGACTGGACCCATGATTGGCCATCTTGGCCAGGCCCAGAAGCAAGCCCACCAGTAGATCCTCCTCCGCCTGATCTGCCCCCTTCCGTACTGGGTGTCTGTATATAAAGAGTGTGGGGCTTAAGTGCAACCGGAACCTGAGTAGCAGCCCCTTCGGATACTCAGATAGGGCTGCAACCTCTCACACTCCATATCAGTGTGGTACACTGACTCCTGCTAGCCACAGAATGGACAGGTGGGCTGTGTGTCAGTACTGTTGCATGGTACTGCCCTACGCAGCATCTTACATCCCAGGTCCTCAGTGAACATGGGAAGGATCCCTGCATAAAGAGATTTCCACTAGGGACCTCCTCCAACGTTGGATGGTAAAATAGACCACCAAGGCAAGTCTGGTCAGCTGACGAAGGCAAGGAAGTGAAATGTGTGCAAGGGCAGTCTGTACAAGAAACTCTTTAGTGCGTCACAGAAGGTTATGGTGAGCATCCCCACAAGAAGGCCCACGTTGTGTGGGATCCTCTCCCACTTGTTATCCTGAGGCCTGGATTTGACAAGCACTTCCAGCCCATCAGGTGGTGGTGCAACTGGAAACTCTCCACTTCCCCGAGTCCCGCTGACATCCACCGTGATAAAATGGATACCAGTCCCCCTGAAAGCCAGAGCACCATCTCCCACAGGCGCAGCAACACTCTGTCTAGATGAGACGAGATCCCATATCCTCAACAGCTCTCGGTAAAAAGTGAGGCAGTTCCTTCAAAGCGGTACATCTGATGCTGTCCGCTGGAAGCCGCATGTCCTCCTGCAGGCAGTGTCCCTGGCAGAGAAAGTGTGTTGCCAGCGCACGCCATCTTGGGGGGTGGTCGCTATACAAGTATCTCTGCAGGATCCTGAGGCAGAGAGCCGCCAGCTGGGTGCACTCTTACACCAAGGACTGACTGCCCTCCATAATCGGAAAACTCAGGACCACAATAGAGACACAATGCGTCCCGTTGACCCAGACAAAGTCTACTAGCCTCTGCTGCGTCCTGGAGACAAAAGCAGTGGGTGAGGCTAAAGTAATCAGCCGGTATCATATCTTTACAATGAAAGCTACTTATCAAAGGACTTTACAAGGACTGATGAACCAAGTTGTCCTGTTCCATTGTGCTTAGTCTGTGGCAAACAACTTAGCAGTTCAAGAAGGCAGCTCATCACCACCTTCTCAAGGACAACGAGGAATGGGCAGTCCCTGAGGTGAGATTTACTGGCCGGCCCCTGGACAAGTTCTGGATTTTTGTGAAAGAAGAGTATCCTGTCATTCTTAGGAAGGCAATGAACATTTTGATGCAGTTTTAAACTTCTTACATGTGTGAACAAGCTTTTTCTTGTTTAGCAAGCATCAAGAGCAAGGATAGAAATCATCTTCATTTGAAGGTGAAATCTGTGTGCGCTTATCTCAAGTTTGACCCAGAAATGAGAAATTTATTATATTTGCCTTATGAGTTTTTAAAATATATGAAAGAGAAGTAAAGAGTAATTTCAAGAAAGGTAAGGTAAGCTTAACCATCTGTTTTCTTTCTAGAAAGGCTGGCTAATAATTCATTCTATACTCAAAAGAGCATTAGCAATTATTTTTAGATTATTATATCTACAATTTACTGATCACGCTAATGTACCATGAGCCCTAGATAAAATATTTTTTATGCAAAGGTTCTCTGAGACCTGAAATGTATTTCAAGGATTCCTCCAGAGCAAAAAGGTTGAGAAAGGCTGAGCTACACAATACCCAGGAGTAATGAAAATCACGTTTTGTTGGGATTATCAAAGAAAGATTAAAAACAATGAGCATACATTAGTTAAATTACATAAAACTCCAGAAGATAAAGAGGTGTCTATGGACAAATTTATAAAGGAACTAGAGAAGAGAGACAGAGAGCCAGGAAAAGTTTGAAGTATGAATATGGAAGGGATATTGTAATAACGCTGATTATATTCACAATTAGAATCAGTGTGACGCGTGTGCAAGTGATACCATGCAGAGTGTCTGGGCATTCTTCAAGAGGGTAAATCCAAGAAAGGTGTCTGGTTCAGACAGCATAGCTGGCCACGTACTAAAGATCACAACAAAATGAGCCGGCAGCTTCTGAATCAAGTTTATTATCACCGGTATATGTTGTGAAGTTTGTTGTCTTTGTGGCAGCAGTACAATGCAATGCATAACAATGATAAAAATAAACTGAATTATGGCATATTAAATAGTTACATGAGGTAAGTAGTGGAAAAGTAGCAACAAAACAAGTAGTGAGGTAGTGTTCATGGGCTCAATGTCCATTCCGAGATCAGATGGCGGAGGGGATGAAGCTGTTCCTGAATCATTAAGTATGTGCCTTCAGGCTTCTGTACCTCCTCCCAGATGGTAGCAATGAGAACAAGGCATAACCATTGAGATGGGGGTTATAAATGATGAACAGCAGCTTTTAGAGGCATCGCTCCTTGAAGATGTTCTGCCCACTATGAGGCTAGTGCCCATGATGGACCTGACTAAGTTTACAAATCTGCGCAGCTTATTTCGATCCTGTGTACCCCCCCCCCCCAGTTGGTGATGCAGCCAGTTAGAATGCTCTCCATGTTACAACTGTAGATATATGTGGGTGATTTTGGTGACATAACAAATCTGCTCAAACTCCTAATGAAATATAGCCTTCTTTATAGTTGCATTGATAGGTTGAGTCCAACTAGCTGCTCAGAGGTATTGCACCCAGGAACTTGAAGTTGCACACACTTTCCACTTCTGATCCCTCTATGAGAACTTGTGTGTGTTCTCTTGTCACACCCTTCCTGAAGTCCACAATCAGTTTTTTTGTTCTTAGTGACTTTGAGGGCAAGGTTGTTGCTGTGACATTACTCAACTAGCTGATTTATCTCACTCCTGCATGCCCCCTCATCACCATCTGAAATACTGCCTGCAATAGCACTGGACAAAAAAGATTTTGCTTTCTGAATACCTTTGGTGTATCTTATAGATTTTGGGCTACTGATCTTGAAAATCACCATGAAATTTCCTTATCATGTACTGTTTGAATGAAATCAGCTATATTTGTTATTTCAATTCATAATTCAAGTAAAAATAACTGATGCCAAGATAAGGAATACACGTTTTTATGGTCCACAAGTCAAACAGGCAATGACAGGCAATTCGAAGAATTTCTAGTGGGACCAGAAAAAAATCACATGGAAGGCATTCAAGGCTGTTATTGAAGATTTTCTTGACAACTACAGAGCACCAAACTATGTGCAGCTGATTGAAAACATGCTTCACATATACAAAACCATGAAGAACAGCATATCATCAAATACACATTTTCTGCATTCCCATTTAGACTTCTTCCCTGCAAATCTTGATACTGTCAGTGACGAGCATGGTGGAAGGAATCCATCAATGCTGGCTGATCATTTTTGGACACAAACTAAAGTCCTTAAACACTGAGTATAGATAAAAATCAACAACAAAACATTTTTAAATTAGTTGAACTGTTGCACGATTATGCAATTGAAAACATTATTTTCAATGAAAGTTAATTTCTTGTTTCTCCAAATTCCTACGTGATATGAGTAATCTGAAATTATATTTGTGTTCATCTTTAAGCCGTCTATCATAAGCAGAAAAAAATTCTGAGGAAGCAAAACTTCTCAAAAAATGTGTTGTCCAGTGTACTTGTGTCATCTGCAAATTTATAGATGACACTTGAGCTGTGTTAGTTACTGAGTCATTGGTGTAGAGAGACTAGAGCAGTGGGCTAAACTCACATCTCTGAGGTGCACCAGTGTTGATTGTCGATGAGGTGGAAAATTTATTTCCGATCCATTGTGATCTTATGGTTAGGAAGCTGAGGATCCTGTTGCAGAGTGAGGTATAAAGGTGCAGGTTCTGGAGTTATTCAATCAGAACTGTCGGAATAAGTGTGTTAAACGCTGAGTTGTAGTCAATAACCAGTATGAACTAACTGAAATAGGTATTTATATTATCCAGGTGATCCAAGGCTGCAAGAAGAGCTAATGAGATTGCATCCTCCGTAGACCTATTGTGGTGATAGGCAAATTGCAATGGGTTCAGGTCCTTGCTGAAACAGGAGTTAATTCTAGCCATAACCAACCTCTTAAAACACTTCATTACTGTATATATTAATGTTACTGGACAATTGTCATTAAGACAGATCACCCAGCTCTTCTTGCGCACTGGTATAACTTCTGACTGTATCATCGAGAGATTGAAAATGTCTTTGAACATCCCTGCCAGCTGGTTGGCACCAGTTTTTAGAGCTCTTCCAGCCCTGTTGACTTGTGAGGGTACACTCTCTTGAAAGGTGTTTTGATGTCAGCCTCTGAGACAGAAATCACAGGGTCACCAGGTGCTGCAAGGATCCTCTTGGCCGTAGTTTTATTCTCCCTTTCAAAGCATGCATAAAAGATGTTGAGTTCATCATTGTCCTTCATGATGTTAGGTCATGCTTTGTAGAAAGTAACAGGCAGCAAACATTCCTAGAGTTGGCATGCATCCAGTTCAGCCTTCAACCTCATTCAGAATTGTTCCTTTGATTTTAAGATTGCCTTCTACAAGTCATACCTGGTTTTCTTGAACAGACTTGAATAACACAGATCTAGCCTTCAGCAGACTAGGAACCTCTACGTTCATCCACAGCTGGTGATTTGGGTATGTAACTTCTCAGGAGGTTAAAGAGACATGTCTTCAAACACTCCAACAAACTTCTACAAATGTATGAATAAGCTCTCCTCGGGCTTCCAGCTGAGTAAAGGTATAGATTATGACCGACACTTCAATGACAAACTCTGCTATCTTCTTCAGACTTGATATCTGGGCAAGTCTAGTCAGGTTTTATTTATATTGCTGTATTCTGTCTCTCCTGATTGGTTAATCCTCATCAAATCAGGCTTCTGTTTTCCTACCTTGTTTACAGTTCTTACTTAGTGAGAGACCTTTGTCTGTGTCAAAATTCTTTTCTTATAGTTTTATTGTAATGGCTTCCTTTACCAGGTAGTCCCAAAAGCCTTTGGCACGACACAGTAGTTTTGTGCTGTCGAAGCCAATCCTATAGCTATTGTGAATGCAGTGTTCTTACTTTACTTTACTATACTTTATTACTTCCACTGATGTCTCTGGGTAACACAACCGACATATCTCCAATGCTCCTTCAGATGGGTTTCAACCGTGCATCCCAGCTGGCCGATATACGCTGCTCTGCATTCACAGGAAATCCTGTAAATGCCAGCCAACCTGAGTCCCAGGTTTACCTTGTCCATTTCTGATACCTCCCTCCCCTTTCTTGATCTTTTTGTCTCTATCTCTGGAGACAGCTTATCTACTGATGTCTAATATAAGCCTACGGACTCTCACAGCTACCAGGACTATTCCTCTTCCCACCCTGTCTCTTGCAAGAATGCCACCTCTTTCTCGCAATTCCTTCGTCTCTGCCAGATCTGCTCTCAGGATGAGGCTTTTCATTCCAGGACGAAGGAGATGGCTTCCTTTTTTAAAGAAAGAGGCTTCCCTTCCTCCACCATCAATTCTGCTCTCAAACGCATCTCTCCCATTTCAGGCACATCTGCTCTCACCTCATCCTCCCGCCACCCCACTAGGAATAGGATTTCACTTGTCCTCACCTACCACCCCACCAGCCTCCAGGTCCAACATATAATTCTCCATAACTTCCGCCACCTCCACCACCAAGCACATCTTTCCTTCCCCCCTCTTTCTGCTTTCCGCAGGGATCGTTCCCTACGCAACTGCCTTGTCCATTCGTCCTCCCCATCCGTTCCCACCGATCTCCCTCCCGGCAATTATCCTTGTAAGCAGAACAAGTGCTACACATGCCCTTAAACTTCCTCCCTTACCATTATTCAGGGCCCCAGACAGTCCTTCCAGGTGAGGCGATACTTCACCTGTGAGTCAGCTGGGGTGATATACTGCATCCGGTGCTCCCGATGTGGCCTTCTATATATTGGTAAGACCCGATGCAGACTGGGAGAGTTTCGATGAACACCCACACTCTGTCCGCCACAGAAAGCAGGATCTCCCAGTGGCCATGTTTTAATTTCACGTTCCATTCCTATTCTGATATGTCTATCAATGGCCTCTACTGTCAAGATGAAGCCACACTCAGATTGGAGGAACAACACCTTATTTTCCATCTGGGTAGCCTCCAACCTGATGGCATGAACATTGACTTCTCTAACTTCCGTTAATGCCCCTCCTCCCCTTCTTACCCCATCCTTTTATTTATTTATTTATTCATTCATTCATTCATTCATCCATTTATTTATTTATTTGTTTTAATTTACTGTTTATTTATCCATTTATTTATTTATTTATTTATTTGTTTGTTTGTTTGTTTGTTTGTTTCTATATTTATTTATTTATTATTTATTTATTTCCTCTTTTTTTCCTCTCTCTCTTTTCTCTCCCTCTGTCCCTCTCACTATAACTCCTTGCCTGATCTCCATCTTCCTCTGGGCTCCCCTCCCCCTTTCTTTCTACCTAGGCCTCCCGTCCCATGCTCATCTCCCTTCTCCAGCCTTGTATCCCTTTTGCCAATCAACTTTCCAGCTCTTAGCTCCATCCCTCCCGCTCCTGTCTTCTCCTATCATTTTGAATGTCCCACTCCCCCTCCCACTTTCAAATTTTTTACTATCTCTTCTTTCAGTTCATCCTGACAAAGGGTCTTGGCCCGAAACGTTGACTTTACCTCTTCCTATAGATGCTGCTTGGCCTGCAGTGTTCCACCAGCATTTTGTGTGTGTTCCCAGGTCATCTTTGATCTGCATAAGCTGGGACTTCAACTTCCTTATGGGTTTGTGAATGGTGTTAATCTGGTATTTTTTCAGGATACTGGTGATCCTGCCAGGAACTGTGGAAACATAAGGAAGATTGATGGTAGTGATGGGTTCCTCCTTGTTATTTGGTTTCCTGGATTTTCTGTCAGCCCTTTAAAGGGCCTGATTGATTTCCTTCACCTTGTAGTCATTCTGTAAGAATGTTGTGCATAATCACCTTATTTCCTCATCGAGACTGTACGGGTCTGAAATAATTTTCGCAGAGTTAATGAAAGATGACCTGGGACTCAGGTCAGTTTGTGTTTACAGGATTTCCTGTGAATGTGGAGCAATGTATATTGGCCAGAAGGGATGCACGGTGGAAACCCACATCGAGATGCACTGAAGATGTATCCACTTGGGTTCCTTGGAGAAATCAGCAGTGGTAGAACACTGTATTTGCAATCGCCATAGGATTGAATTTGAAGGCACAAAACTACTGTGCCAGACCAATGGCTTTTGGGGCTGCCTGGTAAAGGAAGCCATTGAAATAAACCTAAAGGAAAAGAATTTTAACAAAGATGAAGGTCTCACTCTATAAGAACTGGAATTTAATTGTAAACATGGTGTGTGATTGGATGAGGACGAACCAGTCAGGAGGAATGGAATACAATGGACCAGACTTGCCCAGGCATCATTCCTGAAGAAAATAGCAGAGTTCGTCATCAAAACATCGGTTATAATTGATACCTGTACCCAGCTGGAAGCTCAAGATGAGTTTATTCGTCATATACACCGGGAAAGCACCAGATCTTTTTTCTACAGATTTCGTTTTTAAGCATATCCTGACTACTTGCATCATGGTGAGGTATAGCATTCTGAATGTACAGGAACATGAGATGCTCCAAAGAGTAGTGTACTCCACACAATGCATCACAGCCACATCCCTTTCCACTGTTGGTAGTATCTACACGAGGTGTGACTCAGGAAGTCAACGTGCATCATCAAAGATCTGAGTTTAAAGGCCGTGCCATATTTTTGTGGCTACCATTGGACAGACAGTATAGAAGCCTACAGTTCCACACCACAAGGTTCAGGATCAACGACTCCTATTCAGTTCTTGAAACAACTACACAAGATCATTACTGTTTATCAACATTGACCGTTTAATCATTTTGCACTTTTTTTCCCTAATTGTGATTTTTCTGGTAAAAACGTGCTCAATTTTTTTTTGTGAATGCCCTGTCTATGATGTTGTATGTCTGCAATGTTGCTGAAAATGTGTTTTCCATTGCACGTGAACATACAGGTTTTTTCTGATTTTGACTTTGAACTTGGAAGGGTTAATGAATATCTGAAGCCACAAATACCAGCGTGTTAACTTCTGGATGGATATGGTTTTGGAGAAACAATGTAGACTGTAACAAAAAGGTTCAGGTTAAATGTATCATGATCCCTATATTTACTGTGTGCTTATGGGAAGAAATAGATAGTTACAGAGATATGGAGATAAACTAAGGGCAGAGTAGTCTCCCTCTCTCCTGAAGTAGCGAAGGCTCCCCTCCCCCTCCCACGTTCAAATCTCTTACTATCTCTTCTTTCAATTAGTCCTGACGAAGGGTCTCGGCCCGAAACGTCGACTGTACCTCTTCCTATAGATGCTGCTTGGCCTGCTGCATTCCACTAGCATTTTGTGTGTGTTGCTTGAATTTCCAGCATCTGCAGTTTTCCTCGTGTTTACGTTAGCAAAGGCAAAAGTAGGTATTGTACAATGTCTTAAAACAAATAAATTGGAAGTTTGAATAATCAGTATATCCCAGAGAACACAAGGAAAATTACCCAGCAAAGTACCATCAAGAGTCCAAACAAATTCCATGGCACATGAGGAGACGCAATTGCATCTCAGGTGTATTGATGCAGAAAAGATAGAAGGTTAAAAAGAATGAGAGAGCGTAAGTAATCTAAATTCAGCTTATGTGAAAGCATAACTCTATATCTGCTTCTTTGAAAGTTTGTTGTAAGATGTGCCCAATGTTTGGAATCACCATCAGTCCTCTTCTGAACAAAGCTGAAATATCTAACTCCGAAGTTGTGACTGGAAGAATTCATTGTTGTAGACATGTAGATTGTTTTAAGACAATTGCACCTCATTTTGGTTCGGGAGTTACTTTCATGGTACAAAGGTTTTGTAAGAGGAGGACTTAAATTTTCTCAAATATTGGAAAATCTTTGAGGTCCTCACTTTTTATATCGATCAACATTTATACATTTTTATAGGATATGTCTTGATTCCTAAGGTTGTTTTTTTAATATGCACATATAATTCTGGGTAAAATTTTGAACTGAACACCAAGGAATACAACTTTAGCTGCAAACCTTGGCATAGTTTCTTTTAATAAGAGTTTCCAAACATATTGAATACTTAGAGATTATCTGTAGCCTTGATGCCTAAACTACAATTTATGTGACTTTATCTTAAATTATTTGAGCTTTTAAAAGTATTTTTTATCAACTGGATACAACTTAGAAGTTTCTTCTTTTACATACAATCTAAATTTAGGGTTATTATTAATACTTGGTTTAATTCAGTTGCTGTAAGGCTGAGATTTTTTTTTCTTCTTCCTGTAAAGTGACAAAAAAGAATTTTCTGCAAGTTGTTATTGAGTATTTTCACAGTTACCTAGTGTTAAGAAATTCAAAAGGCACCTGAAGCAAAAATAGCAGCATGTTGTACTTCATTGCTTTTTCTCTTACTTTCATTTCTTTTCCATGTCTCATTCTGTTTACAGAATATCGATGGAACAATGGATGAATCCAACAGAGATACAAGAGATACTGCTGAAAATCTTGAGCAACACACAAAACTCTGGAGGAATTCAACTGGTCAGGCAGCACTTAGGGAGGGAAATGGATAGTTGATATTTCAGGCTGAGACTATTCATTTGGACTGAAAAGAAGGAGGAAAGATAACTGGTGGAAAAAGGTGGATGAATCTGACAGACCAGATTCCACTATGGCCAGTGTAATCATAAACAAGGGAAAATCTGCAGATGCTGGAAATCCAAACAACACACACAAAATGCTGAATGAACTCAGCAGACCAGGTAGCACCTATGGAAAAGAGTAAACAGTTGATATTTCAGGCTGAAACCATTCATCTGGAATGGAAAAAAGATGAGAAGTCTGAGTAAGAAGGTGAGGGGAGGGGTGGAAAAAATTACAATGTAGTAGGTGATTAGTGAAACCGGGTGGGAGGGAGGGAGGGGTGAAGTAAGGAGCTGGGATGTCAATTGGTGAAAGAGACAAGGGACTAGAGTAGGGGGAATCTGATAGGAGAGGACAGAAGGCCAAATGCAATATAAGGTGTTACTTGTCCAACCGGAATGTGGCCATATCACGGCAGTAGAGGAGGCCATGGACTGACATTTTGGAATGGGACTGAGAAGTAGAATTAAAATGGATGGCCACTGGGAGATACCACTTTTTTTTGGTGGATGGAATGTAGATGCTTGGCAAAGCGGTCTCCCTATCTACTTGGAGTCTCACCAATATACAGGAGGCAACGCCGGGAGCACCAGAGACAGTATATGACCCCAACAGACTCAGAGGTAAAGTGTTGCTTCACCTGGAAGGACTGTTTAGAGCCCTGAATGGTAGTGAAGGAGTTTGTGTAGGGGAAGGTATAGCACTTATTCCGCTTGCAAAGTTAAGTGCCAGGAGGGAGATCAGCGGAGAGGAACGTATGGACAAGGGTATCGCGTAGAGAGCAATCCCTGCGGAAAGCAGAAAGTGGAGGGTGAGTGGAAAGATATGCTTGGTGGTGGGAACCTGTTGGAGATGGCAGAAGTTATGGAGGACTTTGTGTGGAGGCTGGCGATGTGGTAAGTGAGGTCAAAACCAACATGGAGGGGTAGCGGGAGGTTGGGCTGAGGGCAGGCATGCGCAAAATGGAACAGATGCGGGTGAGGGCAGCGTTGATGGTGGAGGAAGGGAAGCCGCTTTCTTTGAAGAAGCAGGACATCTCCTTAGTTCTGGAATGGATAGCCTCATGCTGAATAAATGGGGACAAAGGAATTGAGAGAAGGGGTTGGTATTTCTACAAATAACAGGGTGGGAAGAGGTACAGTCCAGGTAGCTGTGAGAATCAGTAGGTTAATAAAAGATATCACTAAATAAGCTGTCTCTAGAGATAGAGAAAGAAATATCAAGAAAGGGGAGGATCATGTTGGAAATGAACCAGGTAAATTTGAGGACAGGATGGATGTTGGAGGCAAAGTTAAGGAAGTTGACAAGCTCAGCATGGATGCAAGAAGTAGTAGCAATACGTTCATCAATGTAGCAAAGGAAAGTTGGTGAGTGACACCAGTGTAGGCTTGGAACATAGAATATTCCATGTAACCGACAAAAAGGCAGACAGAGCTGGGGTCCCTGCGAGTGCCCATGGCTACACCCGTTGTTTGAAGGAAGTGGGAGAAGCTAAAGGAAAAATTATTGAGAGCGAGAACAAAATGGAGGAGCATAATGATGGAGGGGAATTGGTTTGGTCTGGCCTCCAGAAAGAAATGGAGAGCTTTGAGGCCTTCCTGTTGGAGGATGGAGGTGTATAGTGACTGGACATCCATACTTAAAATAAGATGACCATGGCCAGGAAACTTAAAATCATTGAAAAGATCAAGAGCATGTGAAGTGTCACGGATGTAGGTACAAAGGGACTGAACCACCTCCTTGGACTTTCATCGATATTTTTGTTGTAATTAATGTTAGATGCATAAGATGGAAATTGTAAGGTTTTAAAAATCGAAAAGGCTGTAACATGAAAATGCAACTTTTTTTTCCACAATTTATTCCACAAGTTCAAGTTAAAACCATAATGAATTTAATCCCTCTACTGATTATTTGTTCTGTGCAAGATGTTCAAATTTAGATAAATATTTTTTCTGTGTTATAAGAAAAATAACCTTTTGGTTCTTAAAGGGGAGCCACAGTGGTATTTTCTCTTTGTGTGATGCTCAGGTAATTTAAAATGAGGCTACTTGGTCCATTCCAGTGCTTGGATCATTCTGATGAAATTCATTGTACCTCTAATTCCCACTAACACACCCGCGTTGGTTCTCCTGTCTCACACCTGCAATAAAGGAAAGGTATGGCAATCTGTAGACTATCAACTGACACTTCTTCAGGATGTGGAAGGAAACTCAAATGTTCAAGGGAGCACAATCATAATCGCTCCAATCCTATCAAAGTGGGATCGACAGATTTCACACTGACAGTACTCAAGGTTGGTAACAACATGGATTGTTGGAGCTATGACGCAGCAATACTGCCAGTGTTACCAGAGTGCGAAAAGCCAAGTGACAATGATTTTTTTGGAACATGGAGGAGTCGCTTGAGATCCAGTGTTTTTGAGAATTTAAGAATTTGCCAGCAAACATCAATAAGTGCACAGCTTGTTAAAAACCAGAACACTTAAGATTTTATTAATTAGTGATGTTATTTTCCACAACTACTTACAGATGGGAAATTTGTCTATCATGTAAGGAGAAGTTCAATACATGCTCAAAAATGAAGAGGTGGTTTAAGGAATGAGAGAAACAAATGGAAATTTGGAAAAAAACTCAGGTTCTATTTAGAATTGGGATTTAAGAACTGGACAAAGAATAATCTCAGCATTTTGCAAAGGCAAATATTGAGGAAAAATTCAAAGTAATAGAGGAATTCACTAGAGCTGCTGGTAAAATGGATTTATGTCCAATTTAGTGTTAAGAACAAAAACAATTTGCAGATGCTGGAAAGCTGGGAAGTAATGTTAGGCAGCATTTGAGGAAACAGAAACAGAATAAGTGTTTTGGATCAAAGATTTCTTGTCAAAACTGGGAAAGAGAGCAAAAATTTGTTTTAAACTGTGCGGTGGTTTTTGGTTCCCTGTCTGCAAAGCCCTAAACTCAAAAGAGAATTTAAGCCCCATCTGATTCAGATATCTACAGGGTACCTTCACTGTAGGGAGCATATACTGGATCAACCCACTCTTCCAAGACTAGCTTGCTTCCCTCTCTGGACTCTGTGGCGAAGTCTAGATGCCAATACCCACTATTTTAGTGGTGGTTACCCCGTCCCTAACAAGGAGGAGATACTTCAAGCTAGCAAAGTAAATTAAACACAGTCTATTTGATTTTTAATGATAAATGTCTAAATTTAAACAAACAATTCTTAACACACGTTTAAAACTCACAGAGGATTTCTGATTTATAGAAGATTTCCGACATACAAAAGATTTATAAACTGCAAAGGACTTCCAAATGCAGGTAAATTCTTATGAACTGGAAAAACAAAACATACCAATGAGTTGCAGCCAAATGAGTTGTCTGTTGCAGAAATTGAAGGTGGAGGAATGAATTTAGTTCTTCTTTATGTCACCTTTCCTTTCTGTCATTCTCTTTGTCATTCCTAACAATCCCAGATGCTTTCTAACATGTGTACTGCTTTTTCTATTAGTGTTATATTTCTTCAATTTGAACGTACCATGGGTTAACAGTAAAGAATCATATTCTGGAAGAACTAGAGAACTTTTATTTACAGTAATAAACAAACACGTCTTAAACCAGGTATGTGCTGGAACATTCTGGCAAACCTGCGCATGCTCAGTGCTCTGTCCAATCATGTACTGGCACATCATTGCACGTGATGTCACCACATCTTCTTTTCCTTAAAAAGAAAAACAAATAACAACATTAACCAAAGCAAATACATAATTCAACAAGTCCTTATCAGTCTCTCTGTGGGTTTACTAACACGAGTAGACCTTCTAAATGGTACACACAGATCTTGTGTTTCCTTGTTAGTATTTACATGTTTTGTCTTATCTGCATCAGTTAACTGAATATCTGAAGTTGGCTCTTTCTTGAGGTCTTTGCAATTTCTTCTTACCACTGCTCCCTCTTCTGTTTGGACCATGTTTGATCTGGGTTGTACTTCTGTGTCCATGTGTTCATTTTGTCTTGTATCCTTACTTCATCTCCCTGATGCAGTTCAGATAATGGACGAGAACGTATATCAAAGTATATTTTCTCCTTTGCTTTGTTTTCATCTTTCCATCTTTTCACGTTTACCTTCCTCTGTTCTCAGAAGGCTTTCATCCATTGGCAGATTAGATCTCAAACGTCGTCCCATCAAGAGCTGAGCAGGCAAAAATCCACGTTCAGGTGGAGTACTGCGGTAGGCTAACAAGGCTTTATAAAAATCACCTCCACTATCTTTTGCTTTGTGCATCAGTTTCTTGACAATTCCTACTGATTTCTCAACTAATCCATTAGACTGAGGGAAAAATGGACAAGGTGTTGTATGAACAAAACCCATTCATGAGCAAAATGTTTTAGGCATTCACTAGGGAATCTGCAGAAGCTGGAATTTCAAGTAACACACATAAAAGTTGCTGATGAACGCAGCAGGCCAGGCAGCATCTCTAGGAAGAGGTACAGTCGACATTTCGGTCCAAAACCCTTCATCAGGCCTAACTGAAAGAAGAGTTAGTAAGAGATTTGAAAGTGGGAGGGAGAAGGAGAGATCCGAAATGATAGGAGAAGACAGAAGGGGGAGGGATGGAGCCAAGAGCTGGACAGTTGATTGGCAAAAGGGATTTGAGAGGATCGTGGGACAGGAGGCCTAGGGAGAAAGAAAAGGGGGAGGGGGGAGAAAAGCCCAGAGGATGGTAAGGGGTATAGAGGGAGGGACAGAGGGAGAAAAAGGAGAGAGAAAAGAAGAATGTGTGTATATAAATAAATAACAGATGGGGTACAAGGGGGAGGTGGGGCACTAGCGGACGTTTGAGAAGTCAATGTTCATGCCATCAGGTTGGAGGCTGCCCAGACGGAATATATGGTGTTGTTCCTCCAACCTGAGTGTGGCTTCATCTTTACAGTAGAGGAGGCCGTGGATAGACATGTCAGAATGGGAATGGGATGTCAAATTAAAATGTGTGGCCACTGGGAGATCCTGCTTTCTCTGGCGGACAGAGCATAGGTGTTCAGTGAAACGATCTCCCGGTCTGCGTCGGGTCTCGCCAATGTATAGAAGGCCACATCGGGAGCACCGGACGCAGTATATCACCCCAGCCGACTCACAGGTGGAGTGTCGCCTCACCTGGAAGGACTGTCTGGGGCCCTGAATGGCAGTGAGGGAGGAAGCGTAAGGGCGTGTGTAGCACTTGTTCCGCTTACAAGGATAAGTGCCAGGAGGGAGATTGGTAGGAAGGGATGGGGGGGGGAACGGAAGAATTGACAAGGGAGTCGAGTAGGGAGCGATCCCTGCGGAAAGCTGGGTTGGGGGGAGGGAAAGATGTGTTTAGTGGTGGGATCCCGATGGAGGTGGTGGAAGTTACGGAGAATTATATGTTGGACCTGAAGGCCGGTGGGGTGGTAGGTGAGGATAAGGTGAATCCTATTTCTAGTGGGGTGGCGGGAGGATGGAGTGAAAGGAGATATGCGTGAAATGGGGGAGATGTGTTTGAGAGCAGAGTTGATGATGGAGGAAGGGAAGCCCCTTTCTTTAAAAAAGGAGGACATCTGCCTCATCCTGTAATGAAAAGCCTCATCCTGAGAGCAGATGCGGTGGAGACGGAGGAATTGTGAGAAGGGGATGGCATTTTTGCAAGAGACTCGGTGAGAAGAGGAATAGTCCAGATTGCTGTGAGAGTCAGTCAGCTTACAGTAGACATCAGTAGATAAGCTGTGTCCAGAGTTAGAAACAGAAAGACCTAGAAAGGGGAGGGAGGTGTCGGAAATGGACCAGGTAAACTTGAGGGCAGGGTGAAAGTTGGAGGCAAAGTTAATAAAGTCAACGAGCTCAGCATGCGTGCAGGAAGCAGCGTCAATGCAGTCATCGATGTAGCGAAGAAAAAGTGGGGGACAGATATCAGAATAGGTTTGGAACATGGATTGGTCCACAAAGCCAACAAAAAGGCAGGCATAGCTAGGACCCATACGGGTGCCCATGGCTACACCTTTAGTTTGGAGGAAGTGGGAGGAGCCAAAGGAGAAATTATTATGAGTAAGGACTAATTCCGCTAGATGGAGCATAGTGGTGGTAGAGGGGAACTGGTTAGGTCTGGAATCCAAAAAGAAGCGGAGAGCTTTGAGACCTTCCTGATGGGGGATGGATGTATATAGGGACTGGACATGCATGGTGAAAATAAAGCAGTGGGGGCCAGGGAACTTAAAATCACCGAAAAGTTTCAGAGCGTGAGAAGTGTCATGAACGCAGGTAGGAAGGGATTGAACAAGGGGAACTCATGGATTCATTACTGAATTGTGGACAATTGTCTGTGAAAACTTCAATAGGTAAACCATGTCTTGAAAAAAAATGATTTCATGCATGTAATTACATTTTCTGCAGTTGTTCTTCCCAGACAACACACTTCAGGATACAATGAGTAGTAATCTGTCATTAATAGATAGTCTTTGTTGTTAGTAATAAAAGGATCAACACCTACCTTCTGATAAGGTTGCTGAGGATTCAGGTGTGGATGCAGTGGCTGCTTAAAGTTGCTAGGTTGGTACTTAAGGCATATTTGGCAATCCTGCAATCTCTTGATTCATCCTGGGCCAAACCATCACCTCCCATGCCTTTTTCTTACATTTTTCAATGCCTAGCTAGCCTTTATGAATTTTATCAAGCATTTCTTTATGGAGACCTTTAGGTATAACAATTCTACTACCTTTGTACAACATCCCATCCACAACAGACAGTTCTGATCTATGGTTCCAATAATCTTGTACTACTGAGGTACAGTCATGCCTATTATCTAGCTATCCATCCAACACCACTTGTGTTACCTGATTGAGAATTTTGTCCTCTGTCTCAAGACGCAGCAGTTCCAACTTTTTGAGAGCAGCAGGTACAGTTTCTATGACCATATCAATAAATACCTGAACATCAATAACGTTCTTGTGACTGTCTGTTGTTGTTGGATCCACAGCTCTGGAAAGGGTGTCAGCCGTGTACATGAATTTCCCAGGTGTGTACGACACATTCAATGCATATCTTTGCAATTTGATCATCATTCGCTGAACTCGCAAAGGACAGTCGCTTAAAGGTTTGTTAAACAATGCAATCAACGGCTTATGATCGGTTTCAACATCAGTAGATTGCCCTGACACAAACTGATGAAATCTCTCACAAGCAAACGTAATGCTGAGCAGTTCTTTTTCAGTTTGGGCATACCTTGTTTCTGGATCAGATAATGAATGAGGTGCATAGGCCACTGGTAGCCATTCCTGATCATGTTTCAGGAGTAATACTGCCCCTAAACCTGCTTGAGATGCATCACATGAGATTTTGATGGGTCTCTCAGCATCATAAAATTTCAACATAGGTTCTTTTGTGAGTACTTTCTTGGGATTTTTCCATGCCTTCTCCTGTTCATGATTCTAGCTCCACTCATTTCTCTTTTCTGTCAGCTGCCTCAATGGAGCAAGCTGTTCCGAGAGATAGGGTATAAATTTTCCCATATAGTTAACCATTCCCATAAACCTCTGAACATCCTTTTTATATTGCGGTCTTGGCATGTTCTCAATAACAGAAACCTTCAATGGATCAGGATACACACCCTCTTTGCTGATGATATCACCCACAAAGGTAAGTTCAGTCACTCCGAGCTGACATTTGTCTTTATTCAATTTCAGGTTTGCCTTGTGTGTTGCCTCAAAGACTTGTCTGAGTCTGGCGTCATGCTCTTGTTTAGTCGATCCCCAAATAATAATATTATCTATAGATATATCTACGCCCTCAATGTGCTCATATAATGTGTGAATGGTTTTATGGTACACTTCAGGAGCTGATGCAATTCCAAAAGGAAGCCTAAGAAAACAGTATCTGGCAAAAGGAGTGATAAAGATACAAAATTTTGAACTCGGTCCATCTAATTTGAGTTGCCAGAATCTGGAGGAAGCATCTAATTTACTAAAATACTTTGCATTAGCAAACTGTAACATAACTTCTTCATGAGTAGACAGTTTGAAATAATCTCTTTTAATGGCCCGATTCAAGTCTCTTGGATCTAAACAAATCCTCAGTTTTCCATTTTTCTTATCAACAATGACAGGCGAATTGACCCAATCAGTTGGTTCATCAATTTTTTTATGACTCCTAGCCTTCCCATTCTGCCTAGCTCTGTTTTTAGTTGATCACGTATTGCAAAAGGTACTTTTCTGTATGGATGTATTATGGGTTGCACTGTATTGTCAATTTTAATCAAGCGCTCTCCTGAAAGACAATCAAGCCCTTTAAACAAGTCTTCATACTCTTTCATCAAGTCACTTTATTCTGACTCTGTGTCGCTATCCAGGACTAAAATTCTTTTCACCAAATTAAGTCTTTTACAGGCAGATAAACCCAGAATTGACTGTACATTTTTTGGCACGACCACAAATGAAAGCGTACGCACAATATTTTTGTGTGATACCTTTGCCACGTATGATCCTTTAACTGGAATATCTGCACCTGAATACACAGTCACTTTTATATCTGTCTGATGTAACTTTGGTCTTGGCTTTAAAGCATTCAACTCAGATTCTGCAAGAACATTTACTTGTGCTCCAGTATCAAGTTTAAACAAAATATTGTTTTGATTCACTTGCAGTGGAGTAGTCCAGTCATTCTTATTTGGTTTATTTTCACAAAGCACTTCTATATAAAATTCCCCTTGCTCATCTTCAAGCACAGCATTTACTTGTGTCATTTTATTTTCCTTCTTTCTACTTCTTCAACAGTATGAAAAATGGTTTTTCTTACACAGTTGTAGCAAATTTTGCCATATGCAGAACACTGATTTGGATGGTGTTCCTGCGCACAGCGATCACATGACTTTTTCAAATGTCGTCTTGCTCCTTGTCGGTTTTGTCGACGTATTGTTATATTTCTTGATATACTCATGCTTTTTTATAGTGTTTACATTGCAGTTTTCAACAAAAAGCTCTTCAGCCTACAGTCTACGGTCTACGGTCTCAGAAGCTTTGCAGATGGCGAAAGCTTTTTCAAAATTTAAATCTTGCTCTCTCAATAGCCTTTGTCCCAAAGCAATATCTCGAATGTCGCAAACAATTCTATCATTAATGAGAGAGTCCTTGAGCAATTCCAAACTCGCATGTTCTACTACACTTTCTTAACTCAGTAACATACTGATTAATCGTTTCAGAAGCTCCCTGTGCACATGTGAAGAATTTATATCGTTCATACATTAAATTGCACTTAGGTATACAAAATACTTCAAATCTGTCCATTATCGACTTTAAATTGAAATTGTCTCCACCTTCAAAGACAAAATTATTATATACCTCTACCGCTTCAATCCCGATTATATGTAGCAGAAGCGCAGCTTTGGTCTTATCCAATTTCTCTTCATAATCGATTGTCGATAAGTACTGTTGCTTGAAGATCCTCCAATTCTCCGCTACATTCCCAGTCAGCTGAAGTTTTGGTAGGGTTTGTAGACCTTCCATTTTACTGTTTGCAAACTTTTTTCTTCTTCTTTTTTTCAATTATCTTCGATTCTCGATTCTCCCGTATTATTCTTCCAGAAACACTTCTGACAACATGTTATTTTTCTTCTATTTGAACGTACCATGGGATAACAGTAAAGAATCATGTTCTGGAAGAATCAGAGAACTTTTATTTACAGTAATAAACGAGCATGTCTTAACCCAGCCACGTGCTGGAACATTCTGGCAATCCCGCGCATGCTCAGTGCTCTGTCCAATCATGTACTGGCACATCATTGCACGTGATATCACCACAATTAGTTGACATTATTTGCATGTGATGATTTTCAGTTACCTTTACAGCTACCGTTGGTCTAAAAACTTCCGAGGACAGAGATCTCAGACACCAAAAGTTAATGTTGTGAGGGCTCACTCTCTGAGTGCACAAATATAAGAACAGAAGATATAGGAGCACAATTAGGTCATTTGTCCTATTAATTCTGCTCCAGTGTTCCACCATGGCTGATTCATTATTCTTCTCAACCCCATTCTCCTGCCTACTCTCTGTTGGTATATATTATTCCAGTGATATTTGAGTTATATTGTAAATATATTGTTTGATAAGCATTCCTTGGAGTTTAAGTAATGTATTGTGAACTGAGAAATATATGACCATGGCACCCGGACGACAGCACAGCATCCAGGTGTCTCTTTCACATCGACAGAATCTGCTGCTGCTCTTCTAATAATGGTATCCCGTATCACTACTGCATTCCTCTTTTCCCTTCTTCCCTTCTGAGCCACAGAGACAGATTCAGTGATGGAGATCAGGTTACCACAGCTTCCCGTTTCCCCTAGTAGGCTGTTGTTTCCCCACCCCACCCCCACCCACACAACTGTCTCCAAAATGATATTGGCCACAGGGGTACTCTTCACAGGCAGCTAATTCCCTTTCTCTCTCCTGACAGTCACACAGGGGCCTGCCTCCTGAAACTTAGGATGACTACCTTCCTATAGTTCCCTATCACCTCCTTATTTTCCCCATATGAGCTAAAGGTAAGCCAGCTGCAGTTCTAGTTCCTTAACATGTTTTCTCAGGACCTACATCTCAGTGCATTTTGTGCAAATGTAGTTATCAGGGAGATTAGAGTTCTTCCAAAGGTTCCGCATCTCACACAAAGAACGTACCACTAACTCTGGACCCATTCTCAGTGTACTGGCTATGGATTAAGAGAAAAAACTTACTAGAAACTTAATTAGAGGCTCCACTCATGCTTGCCCAAGCCTGTTGATCCAAATCCTGACCATTCTAACGCTGTCCACTCACACGATGGCTGCTCTGCTTATGCCTAATTTCTTTTTATTGGTTTCTGTTGAGTGCTGAATAGACTGTTATGATTGTAGCCCACCAACAAGTCCCAAAATTAAGTGGGACCTTTTTAAGCCTTGTATTGCATCACCAACAAATGATCTCGCATGATGATTGCAGGATGCTCAAAAGTCCTAAAAGATCCTGAGCTCTTTTTATGCCTCATGCTACCTCACCAATGACTGACCTCTGACATGGATTGCAATCCACCAAAAAAAAAATCTCAGCTGTTGATTGATCAACTAAACTTATGGCTATATTTGATGTCCTAAAAGGCAAAATCAATCTTGTATTCAAGCTTCCTTGAACCCAGTTACAATGGTACTTAGCCAGTGTTATTTGCTTTGATGCAGACCAATTATTATAAGACCATAAAATATAGGAGCTGTACGTTGATTATTTATGGGCCTACAAGACATCACAATTTACTTGTTTAGACCAAGAAGATGAAAGTAAATATTGATTAGAAATTTAATTTTGTCACAAACAATTCTGTCCATTTGGAAAGGTCATGCTGCTGTGGTAGAGAGGTGAGGTTAGCAATGAGTCTCTCTGACACTGGAAAACGAACATCCATCACAACAGTAGAGGCAGTCAGGAAGAGATAGTGTTCATTAGAATTTGATAATGTCACCAAGTAATTAATGTGTCATTCACTGAATTATGGAATCCATAATGTGTCACTTACTGAGTTATGGATGGCTAAGATACTGCTGAGAGATGCATCTTCCAGGTGGTGACTTCTAGCATTCACTGCTATTTAGTGAAACCATATAGTAGTTCAATTTATGAGCCAACTATTCAGACATGATTGGAAATGAATGAACTATCATGACTTAGGCATCCATTGGAAATTGTGGAAAATAATAAATTATGTATTGAGTCTTCCTCTGCAATAATAACTTCATGGGCACTTTCCTAATTGTGAAGAGATACTTTCTCTAATTCTTATTTTAATACATGGCCAAATGACTAAAATGATGAGTTACGTCACTCATGAATTAGTAACAGAGAAACCATTCGAAACATCTACACATTTTATGGTCTCCTCTTTAACCAAAGAGCAGGTAGAGTAATTAGAAGGAACAAGATTATTGGTTAACTTTGTGTGGAAATAAATGCAATAGCTACCCACAATGCTGTGGAAGTTATACCTATGCAATTGATCATGTTGGTGCTGAGTACGGCCCAGATGTGAGGAGAGGGTCAGCAGATGATAGACAAAACTACAGAAGATTTAGAGTTTCTACACCAATTTATAAAGGATCTGCACATTCAAAATATCATTAAAAGAGCACTTGAAAAACAGGTGGGAAGATAGATTTTTTTTTATTTATTATGATACAACATGGAATATGCCCTTACAGCCCTCTGTGCCACGTCGCCCAGCAACCCCAATATAACCCTAGCCTAATCACGGGACAACTTACAATGACCAATTAATGTACTCTGAGTAGAAACCAGAGCACCTAGAGGAAACCCACGCATTCACAGGGGGAATGTACAAATCCTTACAGACTGAGGCAGGAACTGAACTCCGGTCACTGGAACTGTAAAGCATTCTGCTAACTACTACAAAGGAATGTAGTAATATTCAATTTTGCTTTTCTTCCCTACACCTAAAGTCTAGTGTATAACTATGTGATTAGATGATACTGTTGAGAAGGCAAGCCTATACATGATTTGGAAGGTTCCATAATAAAGCAGCCCTGGATGGACATTGAACATAACTTTACAACATTTCAATGAAACCAATCCTAGTGGATACCGGACCCACTGCATTAAACAGTGAAGAAGGTTGTAAAATAAATTGTGCAGATACAATATGGATTATTAAAAACTGGGTTCACAGAGGAGGTAGAGCAGCATTCTGAATGTGAGAGTAAGCCTGTCACTTAGGAGCCAAAAGCATGGTTCATTCAAGCTAAGACAGCTAAGCACACAAATTAAATAGGAACTCCAAAGAAGAATGTGACAAGCCTAACCGATTCCCTAATTAAGGGGCATTTGCGATGTGAACTATGCAACGTATCTAAAGTCATAGGTTTCTACTTTCATAATCATAGTCATAGTCATAGTCATACTTTATTGATCCCGGGGGAAATTGGTTAGTAATAAAACCATAAATAGTTAAATAGTAATATGTAAATTATGCCAGGAAATGTCCAGGACCAGCCTATTGGCTCAGGGTGTCTGACCCTCCAAGGGAGGAGTTGTAAAGTTTGATGGCCACAGGCAGGAATGACTTCCTATGACGCTCTGTGTTGCATCTCGGTGGAATGAGTCTCTGGCTGAATGTACTCCTGTGCCCAACCAGTACATTATGTAGTGGATGGGAGACATTGTCCAAGATGGCATGCAACTTGGACAGCATCCTCTTTTCAGACACCACTGTCAGAGAGTCCAGTTCCATCTCCACAACATCACTAGCCTTACGGATGACTAAATAATAAGGAAATCACTGGACTTTTGTGCTGGAAGTCAGATGAAATGGTTTATACATGCACAGCTTGATTGAAACAAAAGTCTGAAATCATTGCATATTTGGACAGTCTTATAGCAGGTGAGAAAATCACAAGGGAAATGCCTGGCTATGTAATGCTAAATTATAGCTGGTTTGAAAACAATGATGCATCAAGTGTGGATGAGAGCAGAATGAGCAAGGTATAATAATGATAATGAAGCTTCCTCATGTAACATTTACCTTGGTAAACAAAATCTAGGGAAGGCAACCAGAAAGTGAAGTTGACTATCCCAAATGTACCATAATACTAGTAAATGGATTAGTAGCATCAGATCTCCTTTTTTTTTCTGATCCTTAGGGTTCTTCCAGGAGTCGAAAATGGTGAGCAATCTTAATTCTAAGATTTCCGTTTATCTTAGAGTACAAGCAAACATACAAATACAAAGAAAACTCAATGAGGAACCAAGAAAAGATGTTAAGGGATATAAGGCAAAGGAATAAATTAGAACCCAAGAAGCCATGATGGTGCCTTGGGAAGATCCATCACTTTTATAGAAAAGGAAGAAATTCCTCAGATTAAGATCAACTAGTGATAAACTACACAATTAAAACAATTGCATCACATGGATAATGTGCTAATTCTTAGTCAATGAAAAACGAGAAGGGTGATAAACCATCAGATTACCGGTCAAAATGGCGCCAGCGAACAACAACTCCTTGGGTGAATCTTTAAGAAGGGATGAAAGCAAAAAAAAGTAAATTTCCTCCAGCATTTTATGTGTGTTGCTCGGATTTCCAGCAGCTGCAGATTTTCCCTTGTTTGTGACCGTACTCTTTTTGCTAGATGCTGCCTGGTCTGCTGATTTCACCCAGTATTTTGTGTGTGTTGCTTAAATTTTAGGCTGGTTGGCCTAACTTCAGTGGTTGGAAAGTATTGGAGTCTATTATTAAGGATGAGGTTTCAGGGTACTCGGAGACTAATGATAAAATAAGTCAAAGTCAGCATGATTTCTGTAAAGGGAAATTTTTCCTGACAAATCTGTTAGAGTTCTTTCGAGGAAGTAACAAACAGAATGAACAAAGGAGAGGCTGTGGATACCACTTACTTACATTTTCAGAAAGTAATTGATAAGGTAACACACAAGGCTGCTTGACAAGATAAAATCCTATGGTGTTACAGGAAAGATACTGGCATCGATAGAGGAATGGCTGACAGGCAGGAGGCAGTGAAGGGAATAAAGGAGGCTTTTTCCGTTTGGCTGCTAGTGGTGTTCCTTAGAGCTCAGTATTGAGACTGCTATTTTTCACATTGTTTGTCAATAATTTAAATAATGGAATTGATGGCTTTGTAGCAAAGTTTGCGAATGAGGAAGCAATGCAATTGCAGCAGGACTTAGACAAATTAGAAGAATGGACAATATAGTCGCAGATGGAATACAGTGCTGGGAAATGTATGATAATGCTTTTTGGTAAAAGGAAGAATAGTGTAGACTGTTATCTAAATGGTGAGTAAACTCAAACATCAGAGGTGCAGAGGGACTTAAGAGTATTTGTGCCTGACTTGCAGAAGGTTAATTTACAGGTTGGGTCAGGTAAAGAAGGCGAATGGGTCCATAGTTGCTCTTAATGGGTCGGGCCAGAGGTCACACCCCATGGGAGGCTGCATCAGGCCTGAGGTCCCTCCTCACAGTTGGTTGCATCGTGTTGGATGTCGCTCCCTACAGGAGGTTGCTCTGGGCCAGAGGTCGCTCCCCACGGGAGACCATGTTGAGACGGACATCAGGAGGCCACTTCTTGGTGGATGAAACTGTTCAAACTGTTGCTCTCCTCAATGCTGATGGAAGCTGTTTTCAAAATTTCGAGGCATTAGTTATTATTGGTGTGGACTGTAGTTTATGTTGGTTTCCAGTTTTTCTATGTTTTTTGTTCTTGTTGCAAGGGAGAGATTGGGAGGGAGGTTTGGGGTTTGTGAGATTAGTTTCCATTTCTTTTTCTTCCTGTATTTTTCTGTACTTTATAGTTATCTGAAGAAGACAAATCTTAGAGTTGTATTCTGTGCACATACTTTGAGAATACAATGAACCTTTGACTTTTGACTATTGAAGTTTAGCTGCTATGCCACTTTCTGCTAGTGAGAGTGAAAAATACGTGAGTTTGTTAAAGAGTACAAATCTTATGAAAAGTATTATTTAAAAAAAACAGTGGTTCCAAATGTAGTATTCCAAATGACTAGTGTAATATCATGTTAACTACCACGACATAATGCCAATGACCGTGAACTTGAAATGGATAGGGCTTTCAGACTAAGATATACCTAAGATGGCAAACTTTACAGATGAATAATATGGAAATTGAAGAACTAGCGCTTTCCTGGTATTTATGACAAGTAAACCTTTCTGGAGCTGCCAGCTTGCTACTGGGTATGGATTTTAACCAACATTTTGATGACAAACTCTGCCCGACAGAAGTTTATTCGTAATATGGAAATCGGGTGAAGAATTTAGAAACGAACCAATATAACACTTGAGGAATTATAAACTGGACATTTTATCCCCATTGGACCCATGAAGTATTAAATTGACTTCAACATGGGACTGTGGGAGATAATGTTGAAAGATGATGAAGACAGAAAAAAATTAGAGTGGTTTTTAAGATCAGAATTTTCTTAAGAAATGGTTTTAATTTAGTTTAGATCAATGGACAAATAAATCATTTTAGGTGCAATCTTGTATGAAATTAATAATTTGGAATATGGGTAATTAAAGAAGAAATACTTTTTCCTCTTCATTTTCAGGATGTAACTTTTTTAGGAACACCTGCTAGAAAGGGAGATCAAAGAATAAAGGAGAATAAAAATGCCTTGGTTGAAGCCACACACAGGAGTATGGAATTTGGAAGGTGCAACAAATTTGGGAATATTTGCACTGGATATCACTCCTTCATGGATAAGTGATTTAATATCTACTTTACATTTATTGAGAATCCAAGTAAAGTTAGGGGTTTGGTACAGTTATTCAATTACACAGGTGCCATTAGTTAGAAACAATACAGGTCCTGTTTTTAGAATTTACATATTATCACATTTTAATGCAATTAAGTACCAAATCTTTCACTCCATGCAGACAATGTGGAAATTCACAAGAGATCACTTAAGGATATGACGATAGCCTTCTTGGGTGGATGGTAACACAGATGTGGTACAGATCTGACTGGATGTGTCAGGGAATTTGTTGTTTTGTAGTAGCAGTACAGTTGCAAGACTAAGAAAAAATTATTAGTGCAAGAGCTAAATAACAAGGTCGAGTACGTACATGGGTTCATGAACTATTGAGAAATCTGATGGTGGAGAGGAAGTCACTATTCTTAAAATATTAAGTGTGTGTCTTCATGGTCCTGTATCTCCTCCCTATGGTTGTAATGAAAAGAAGGTATAGCCCGAGTGGTGAGGGTCCTTAAAGATAGATGCTTGAGGCACTTCTTTTCGAAGATGTTTTCAATGGTGGAGAGGCTTATACCAATAATGGAGCTGGGTGAGTCTAAAACTTCCTGCAGTTTTTTTCTAATCCTGTGCATTGGTGCCCCATTCTAGACAATGGTACATTCTTTCAGCATGCTCTCCACAATAGAAATTTGCTGGTCTTTGGTGCCATACCAAATCTCCTCAAACTTCTAATGATGTATAGCCACTGGTGTGTTTCCTTTGAGATTGCATCAATATGTTGTGCTCAGGAGAGATCTGCTAAGATGTTGGGATCCAGGAATTTGAATGAGGATTGGTATGTTTTCTCTTGGCTCCATCCTGCTGTAGTTCACAATCTGTCCCTTGGCCCTGTTGACATTGAGTGCTAGGTTTTTGTGACATCACTCTACCAGATCCATCATGATCTATCTCACTCCTGTAAAACTCCTCACCACTATTTGAGATGGTACCTGCAAGAGTGGAGTCATCAGCACATCGAGAGATAGTGTTTGAGCTGTGCCTTGCCGCATAGTCATGAGTTTAGAGAGACCAGAACAGTGGGATAAGCACACATTGTTGAGGTGTGCCAGTGTTGATTGTCAGTGAGGAGATGATATCACTAATCTGTACTGACTGTGGTCTGTTTCATTGGACAGAAACCACAGAACATGGGCGTCAGCTTTTGTTAAGAATTTTATTTTCATAAGAAGGTCATAATCACCTCAAAAGTCGTTTTAAAGAAGTATTTCCACCGGTGATTGATTTGCTTAGACTGTAACATTCTACCAATGGCAGAGCACTTGGTAGGGCTGATGGATGCATTAACCAGTTCCACTTGAATAAATTATGTCCTGATCTAAAAAAGCAGAGGGCATGTTCAAGAAGAAGAACAACTGGTCACTGTGGAATGTTGTTATGAATGTCAAGGTCAAACCACATTGATGATGTGTCTATTTATTTTGTGTTGTTTATTGTGCAACTGGTTACTATGGTATACCCACTGACTATAATTTACCATGTTAAGAGGTGGTGTGAGTGGCAGAGGAAAGTTTGTTTATTCTGGGAGGTAGGTAGGGAAGAAAAGAACAGTCTTGTCGAAGAATAAATGTTTCTGTTCCTAGTTTATGGTGCACAGCCTCCTGAGGTGGATTGAAAAATCCACTGGAAGTTTTGCAGCATGGTCTGATATAATTCCTTGACAATGTCCATTTTTGTACCAGTCTCCTTTGAGGACGCACCAGATTCAGTAAAAGCTCACTAGTTTACTTTCTATGTTGTTCTTTACAGACAAAGATGAAAACTGTCTTGATGGAAACCATGGATAATTTTTTTAATGAATATTGTTTTTTGTAAGACAATGTTCAGATTTTATGTAGGGATCTGCGCTACTGAAATGACGTTAAAATGCAAGAGAATTTTAGCCATAGATCTTGCATAGTGCCAAGAAAGGAATTGGGACTGTTTACAGCAAACGAACCTTCCTACAGAGCTGATCGTTTGTTCAGGAACCTTGCCTGACTGCCATTTATGCTCTTTTTCACAAGCGAAGCCAAGCATTCTGCTATTGTCCAAGGGTATGATTACCTGGATATTGACATTAAAATCATTAGCGTAAGTTATTATTGAATTAATAGCTTTATTTTAAAGGGACTGATTGTGATTACTACAGAGAATAATTAGTATGTCACAGTATTATCAGATATTTACTGATGTATTCTGCAGTTCCCCTTATTCATGTAACTCTATGGTGATTTTAAGTGAAAAAACAGTGTTTACATATTTTTATGGGAAGGTCATTATACTGATGAGAGCAATTCATTTTGAAGATGAAGGGTATTTTTCAACATCAACACAGGTGATTTGAGATAATAGATTCCAAAGGTGGAGTTAGAAAATCAATGTCCAGCTGTTAAATAACAAGAGGTCCTCAGAGGAATGGTAAATTTAGGGGCCTTCAATATCTTGATTTTGACTTTAGATTTCTCCCTACATGTCTGGCTGTCTCAGGAGAGGAACTGTGGCTGTCGTGGCAGGTACGACAATTCAGAAGATAGCATTTCTGAAAAATGTGAAGGAAGTCCATCAAATCAATCCAAATTCCTCAATATTCCTTCATATAACCTTTAAATATATCCATATTCACTTGCCTGTAATGATCCCCAGAATTTTTCTCTCCTGAATTACATTCACAATTGGAGGCACAGTTTTACCCACTTGAAACAGCAGGGGATTACAAGGTATAATACTGTGGCATACCAATTAATCATGTAAGTCTGAACAAATCTACAATATTATTTTAGACTGAAGCTATTAATTCTATTACATCTTATCTCACATGAGTACATTCAAATAACTTGTCTGCATAAATATCAGCAGAGTGGTATCACTCTTTAACTGGCAAACCCAGCAGGATGCCTTTAGAGTTCTGATGAAGAGTTATTGATCTGAAACAGGCAAGGTTCAAGATTCCAGATTCCAGTTTGTTTAACATCATTTCCGGTACACAGTGTGAAGGAGAACAAAATAGCTGTTACACCAGATCTCTCACAGCCCAAAAAAAAACACAAAAACACACAATATCATAAAGAACATAATAATTTGAAAAAAAAACGCAAAAAAAAATTTTAGTTATCTTATATACCCAGATCGGTTGTATATTCATAAAGTGACCCTAGGCACAGGATTGTCTGTACATGAGGTAACTCTGACAGGAAAGGATAAAATAGTTGTGGTGGGGGGGGTGGTTGTGGAGGTGTGGGTTAGTGTGTGATTGGCCTTACTGCTAGAGGAAAGTCACTGTTTTTCATTCTGCTGGTCCTGGCAAGGATACTACCCAGCTTCGTCCCTGATGGGAGTGGATGAAGCAGTCCATGAGTATGGGATCCTTCATGATGTTATTGGACCTTTTCTGGCATCTTTCTGTATAAATATATGTTTTGGTGGGTAGGCTAGTGCCTATTGTAGAGCCTTCCTGTCTGCTACAGAGCAGTTTCCTGACCAAAGTGATGTAGCATGTTAGGATGCTCTCGACTGCACATTTGTAGAAGGGCATGAGTATAAATACTGTATGTCCTGTCCCCGTCCTCTTCAGCCTCCTCAGAATGTAGAGCAGTTGGTGAACTTTCTTGATTGTGTAGGATGTGTTCTGGGACCATGAGAGGTTGTGTGAGATGTGCAGTCGTGGAGTTTGAATCTGTTTGCAGTTTCCACTGCAGTGCATCTGATGTCAAGTCAAGTCAAGTCACTTTTTATTGTCATTTTGACCATAACTGCTGGTACAGTACATAGTAAAAATGAGACGTTTTTCAGGACAATGGTGCTACATGAAACAATACAAAAACTATACTAGACTGCAGACCTACCCAGGACTGCATAAAGTGCACAAAATAGTGCAGGCATTACAATAAATAATAAACAAGACAATAGGCACAGTAGAGGGCAGTAGGTTGGTGTCAGTCCAGGCTCTGGGTATTGAGGAGTCTGATGGCTTGGGGGAAGAAACTGTTACATAGGCTGGTCGTGAGAGCCCGATTGCCTCAGTGCCTTTTTGCCAGATGGCAGGAGGGAGAAGAGTTTGTATGAGGGGCGTGTGGGGTCCTTCATAATGCTGTTTGCTTTGCGGATCCAGCTTGCAGTGTAAATGTCTGTAATGGTGGGAAGAGAGACCCCGATGATCTTCTCAGCTGACCTCTCTATCCACTGCAGTGGCTTGCGATCCGAGATGGTGCAATTTCCGAACCAGGCAGTGATGAAGCTGCTCAGGATGCTCTCAATACAACCTCTGTAGAATGTGGTGAGGACAGGGGGTGGGTGATGGACTTTTCTCAGCCTTCGCAGGAAGTAGAGGTGCTGCTGGGCTTTCTTTGCTATGGAGCTGGTATTGAGGGACCAGGTGAGATTCTCCACCAGGTGAACACTAAGAAATTTGATGCCTTAACGATCTCTACGGAGGAGTCACCGATGCTCTGCGGAGAGTGGTCGCTCTGTCTAAAGAGGTATGTAAATGGTGAGAGCTCTCCTAAAAGTTGATAGCTATCTTGTTTGTCTTGTTGACTTGAAGAAGGTGCTATTTGCCTGGCAATAGGCCTCGAGCTCTTCCACATCCTTTCCGTAATCTGTCTCATCTTTGTTAATGATGAGCCCCACCACTGCTGTGTTATTAGTGAACTTGACAATGTAATTACTCAGGTGTTTGGCCATGTGTGTTTCTGTGTTTTATTTGTTTCTCTCTCTATAAGTGTTGTCTGACCTGCTGAATGTTTCCACCATATTCTGTTTTTATTTCAAGTTACCTTCCTGACTGCTCGACTTTGAATGTAATTTTATAGTGGTTTCTAGATCTCTCCTTCGCTTAGTCACAGAAGATCACTTTTCTCTCCAGTTAAAATCCTCAGTAAGTACTTCAAATATTATTGATTTCTTCTTCTGAAATGTAGCTACCGTTGTTTTTTTTTCTCTCCAGTTCTTCAGTAGAGTTTGGATAATGATTGAAGACTGAACCGTGCTGTCCATTTTAATTGCCCTGAGATGGTGATGATGAGTCTTGAACTGTTGTGCTTCATGTGCTGAAAAGATCTTTGCAGACAACAATGATGGTTACTGGCTATTAATATGCTAATACAAGATTTGTCAAATGAGGATAATATGAGATTTGGATGGTGGCAATACTAAGTGTCTCTGCCCTTTTTCTTTCATTTGCAAGTGATCCTGAATTTGATGGACGGCTGAGACAGCCTTGGAAGTTTGTTCATAGATAAGTGGTACTCACTACGGCTACAGTTCATCAATGGTGGAAGCAAATAATTTTTAATATTCAACCAACTAGATTAATTAGTTTGGTGGAATATGTTGAACCTAAGGGGCTTTTCATGTGCTATAATGTTCTATGTTCTATTTTGAATAGAGGTGGGTTGGACCATGGGTGATGTCAAGAGGAGGGGCTATTCTCTGTCTTCTTGACAATGGTTATTGCCTGGCAGTTCCCATTGCATCTCAAAGCATAATAGTGTGCAGTTTTTGTTGTGCAAGTCCATGGATATATGATGAATTGTAAGTGGAACACTGTACTAAAATCAGGAGCATCCCAATTTGAGACCAAGGAGGAAAGGTCATTAATGAAGCAAATGAGGTTATTACACTTGAAGAAACTATCCTGGAGATCTTGGGATTATTGTTCTGCAGGTGGAATGGAAAGGCTCCAGCAATAAGCATAACTATTGTCCTTTGTGGCAGGCAGTCTTGTTCTTCTCATCTCTGCAGTTCAAGAGTTTTGTTCTTTTTTCTGGGCCAAGACTGCAACATAATTTGGAACCAGATGGCCCAACTGGAACTGAGAGTATCGATAAGTGGGTTGTTAATGTTTATCAAAGCAACAGACTGTTAGCAAATAGTAAGAGCCCATAAACAACAATTTGACAAGTTAATAATTTGAAATAGCTATTGGTTGAGGAGTGAATCTTGGCCAGGACTTTGGTGGGGAGGGGTTATTTGTGAATGCTCTTCAAAATCTTGCCACTTTATTAGCTCACCAAAAAGGTTATTGAGGCTGCAGTTTAGCAGTTTAATTATATCTTCTACAATGTAACACTCCTTCATCAACTCTCTAAGATGCTCATCCAAGCTGTTGTGCTCAAGATTCTAAAGGCTGGAGGGAGAGGAGGGAAGGGAGAGGTAAGAGTTCACTGTAGAAGGTATAGCTAATATCTCAACATAAAAATAGCCTATCTGGTCCAAAATTAACTCTGCAATTTTCTTGAAATTTATTAATGTTTATTTATAATGATGTTTGAAACCAGACTCTAAGGAACCAGTTAAGACACTGTCTTCATTGCTAAGAGAAACATTGATGAAATAAACCAAGACACCTCCATACATACTGGAGATGTTGCAGAAATAATGTGCCTGTAGTAATATCCAAATTTGCATTAAGGAAATTTAAATCTTTTTTATTGCTGATATTGGAGTGCTGGTTGGCTGTGGGGACGTATTTGACCATGGGAGCACAATCTATGACACGGAATAACCATTGGAATGCAATAGACGATTAAAATTAATGACCTGATTATCAAATTTCCTCTCTGCAGGAAATGCCCTAAATTGCCCCGTGGCAAACAGGATATTAATTATTTGCCTTTGCGTGAAATGATCGCAAATTGGCTGACCCAGCAATCTCATAAAATTTAGTTTTCTACTGACTCATTTTCATTTCTGTCTAAACTCTGTCTTAGTTCCACACTGAATTTAATAAACTGAGCTAACCTGAGCAATGGAGACTTAAGGAGTCACCTTGTGTAAAAATACCATTGTAGTAGCCTAAATGACTGAATCACTTTCACAAACTTCAAAGAACATTTATAATCAAAGTATGTGTGCTATTTACAACCTTGAGATTTGTTGTATTACAGGCAGCCGCAATACATAGAATCCCAATAGAAACTATTAACAAAAGGTAACTGTCAAACACCCAATGTGCAGAGAAAATAAACCGTACAAACAATAAAAGTAAGCAAATAATACTCCGAACTGAAGTTCACAAAAGTGAGTCCACAGCCACAAAACCAGTCATCACTGTAGCTGATTCAGCAGCCCATTAGCTGCAAGCCACAGCCTCAGTTCAGCGCAGAGATGAACAAACCTCGTGGAGCAGTGAACTGGCTAGTCCCTCACCACTGGCCCTGAGACCTTGAGATTGACCTTTCAATCTGGCCCAGTGCTTAAATCATCCAAACCTCCAGTTATTCCTCACTCTCAGACCTGGGCCCTGCCACCTTGATACGCTCTCAGGTCTGGGCTTTGCCGCCTCGATTCAGCCCATACCTGACCTTTCCAATTCAGCCCAGTGATCAAACTTCATGGCTTTCCATGCTCTCAAGCCCGGCTCTGCCTCGCCTCAGTTCTGCCTCATCGAATCATCTGTCAGATCACTCCAGCAGTGGCCAAACACTGGCTCATTCCCCGTTCTCAGCACCAGCCCCCGTTGCCTTGATTTGCCCTGTACACGTACGCTGGAACCTTACTGCACCTTTGAGACCACACCGCAAAAAAATGCCAGATCATTCCGGCAGTTACAGACAAGGTACCACATTTGAGGCTGCTTAATAAACTACGAGCTTATGATTTTACAGGGAAGTTTATAGCATGGATAGAGCAGTGAATGACTGGCAGGAGGAAAAGAATAGCAAAGAAGGAACGTTACACACAATTGATTGCAATGATCATAACAGGAAAAATTATGATTAATGAGGTAGTTAGTAGTTTTGCTTGTTTTGCTTGCTGCCAACAAGTAGTCATTATGTTTCATGACTGCCATCTTAAAGCTTAAGAGAGAAAAAAATTCTTCCAGTCTTAAACCAATAGATTAAGAGCTATGTTAATTTCTAACAGAACAGATACTACTGTCCTGTTACTTTCCAAGGTTGGAGATGAAGTACTGGCAATACCAAAGCAACACACACAAAATGCTGGTGGAATGCAGCAGGCCAGGCAGCATCTATAGGAAGAAGTACAGTCGATGTTTAGGGCCGAGACCCTTCGTCAGGACTAACTGAAAGAAAAGATAATAAGACATTTGAAAGTGGGAGGGGGAGGGGGAGATCCGAAATGATAGGAGAAGACAGGAGGGGGACGAATGGAGCTAAGAGCTGGAAAGTTGATTGGCAAAAGGGAAACAGAGCTGGAGAAGGGAGAGGATCATGGAACGGGAGGCCTGGGGAGAAAGAAACGGGGAGGAGAGCACCAGAGGAAGATGGAGAGCAGGCAAGGAGTTATTGTGAGAGGGACAGAGAGAGAAAAAAGAGAGAGAAAAAAATAAATAAGGGATGGGGTAAGAAGGGGAGGAGGGGCATTAAATAGATGTTTTGCTTGAATTTCCAGCATTTGCAGAATTCCTCGTGTTTGCAGCAATACCAAAGTCTGTGTTATAACTCCAGGGATTAGAACAGTCCTCGTAATATGTACACAGTGGTAGCTTGTTAAATGGGACATGCTGGATTTTCTGTCAACCATGGTATCCTGGGTTTCTGCTGTTTCCCACTCCCTTCCAATATATACATCATGAAAAAGTGAATCCGAGATGCCTATTAGAAAATCCATATTATGTCAGGAAAAATATCAAAATCCATATCATAACATGCACAGACTGCAAAGCCAAACATCTGAGTAATCAGATTGTCAAATTTGCCATGGCATGACAGTGATGTGACTCATCACCAGCAACAAGGAAGATGGCTTACAGAGAGGAGGTGAAAGAGCTTGAGGCCTGGTGCCAGGCAAATAACCTCTTCTACAATGTCAATAAGAGGAAGTAGATGGTTATCAACTTCTGAAAAATTTGCTTCACTTACTCTTTTCTTTGCTTCAGTGGCACAACAGTGGAAACTGTGAGCAGTTTTGAAATCCTGGGAGTGGAGCCCACACAATCTCTCATGGTCCCAGAACACATCCTTCACAGTCAAGAAAGCTCACCAATGCTTCTACTTTCTGAGGATGCTGAAGAGAGCTGGACTATGTTCCTCAATACTCACTGCCTTCTGCAGACGCGCAGTGGAGAGCATCCTAATGTGCTGTATCACAATTTAGTACAGAAACTGCACAGCAGCAGACAGGAAAGATCTACAATGGGTAGTCAAAACTACCTAACACATCATTGGCTAAAGGACACATACTGTATATGGAAAGTTGGCAGATAAAGACCAGAAAAACATAAGATGTAGGAACATAATTTGGCCATTTAGCCCACTGAGACAGTATTGCCATTTCACTATGGTTTCACCGTGGTTTGGACATGGCCCAAGTGCGGAGTGAGAGACACTGAAGCAGGTCAATAGATCACAGACTTTAATGCAAACAGTATTAAAGGGAAAAAGAAAACAACAAACACTCAGCCAAACAGGGCCATTGACTAAAACACTCAAATGGAAAACGAAGCCTAGACTGCAGCTGAAAAGAACAATTAAGAATAAAATGAATGACCCAACAGTCCAATTTCTCAGGCGAGGCAGATTGCAGGCAGTGTTGCTGTGTCCTGTCCAAGTCTCGACAAGCACTACGACAACAAGTATGGAGTTAAATACTATCACGTTTGAATAATAATTAGCTGACACGTGCATATTCACGAACGGAGCTGCAGTATCTGCTGCACTGCCGAATCCGTGGTTGTGACAGGGCCCCCCTCTCTAGGTGCAGCCCCTGAGGCACCACAGACCTGTGGCTGCTGTAAGTCCCGGGTGACGGACTTGTCCAAGATGTCCTTCAGTGATGCTGGTAGATAAGTGCCATGGTGTGCACCATCAATATTGGAGCCAAAGACTCCCACGTAGAGACAGAAAGAAGAGCTTATACAGAGGTAGCTCGACCAAGTGACACCGTGAGACAAATCATTGTCATAATGAGGACTCTCCGATTGGAGCTAATCTGATATCTGCTTCAAGAATAAAACGAACACAGAATCTGAATTTATCAAAATAAACTTAAACTTAAACAGAAAGCACTAGGAAACCGCTTTACAAAGAGTGAGTCACTCGAAAAAAAACACAATAAACTCTAAAACCATTAATAATGGTTGTTAAGCAACAATCCAGGTGCTCTGAAAACCTCAGAGCCCAATGCTCTGTTGCCCTGCACAGGCCTGAAGTCACTACAGGACCCCATCCCGATAGCTGGCACCTGATGGCCCTAGAAGATCTGAAAACTCAAGAGACCTGGGGAACTTGAGAGAGGGACATAGGAACCCCAACAGATGGAGAGACCTGGGGAACACGAGAGAGGCATGGGAACACCAACAGACTGAGAGACGGGGAATCCTGAGGGGCCTGGGAACCCGAACAGACAGAGATCAAGAAACTTGGAATGGGGCCCAGAGGAAGGTTTGGGAGTCTGAGATGGGGAGGACATTGAAAAGCCCTAAACTCATTAAGCCTTGGAAACGATCGGAAAAAGAAAACCCTGGAAACACAGGGTAAAGTCCTTGGAAAACCTCGAAATCATGAAACTTGAAACCTAGAGAAGGAACTTTTTCAAATCTTGTTCAGTGTTTTATCTTTTGCAATTTTTCACAGAGGCAATTAGGATATACTCGCAATTTTACAGATCAAGACAGCACAGATAGGTTTCTTTCATTGCTAAACTAGCTGGTTCTCTGTAGTTCTGTTTAATTTGCTACATGAAAGTTCAATTTTCCCAGTCTGTACCATGATTTTCATGAAGAGGTTAAAAATACTCTTGATAGGGTTACTTTACTTGTGTATTTACACATTCCAGCCAGGAATCAGCTTTTGGAGTAGGGCTCTCCCAGAATTTACACTATTGACTTGAAAGATAATTTGTTGAATCAATTGAAAAGCTTGCTTGAAGCTCTTATTTGTTATGCAGATCTGAGTCACGGGATAACGAAGCTGGGAACCGGGGTACTTGTGACTTGGAAAGCTTGGAAAGGATACCGGAGAAACTCAATGAAGACTAGAGAAGCTCAGTATGTAGACTTGGGACTCTCGGAATGTAGAGTCAGGGCATGCACTGAGAATAGATGGCATCCTCTCCTCAAGCCACTAATGTCAAAACGTTACTGTTCAAACTTCGCTGGGTCCATTACTTGGCAAGATCCTTCTGTCACGATGGAGACAGAAAAAAGAGCTTATACATAGGAATTCCATCAGAACATTGTTGCCTCGACAAATCATTCTGACAGATGAATCTCATGGCCAAGGTCAGCTGCCCTCTCTCTACTGGGTCCATCTTTGTGTGGTGGAGACTTGCTGTCACTGTGGTTCGGACATGGCCCAAGTGTGGAGTGAGAGACACTGAAGCAAGTCGGTAGTTCATAGACTTTAATGCGAACACTGTTAAAGGGGAAAAGAAAACAATAAACGCTAGGCCAAACGTTGATTAAAACACTCATATGGAAAATGAAGCCTACACTGTGGCTGAAAAGAACAACTAAGAATAAAGCAAATTCCGCTAGTCTTCAGATTCAGTTGACTCAACAGTCCAATTTCTCAGGCAAATCAGAATGCAGGCAGCAAAGTGTTGCTGTCCTGTCCAAGTCTCAACAAGCACTACGACGGCAAGTATGGAGTTAAATACTATCACGATTGAATAATAATTAGCTGACACGTGCATATTCATGAGCGCAATTGCCGTATCTGCTGCACTGCCGAATCTGTAGTTGTGACACTTGGCAGATCTATTTTCCCTCTCAGCCCCAATCTCCTGCCTTCTCCTGCATCCATTCATTTTCTGACCAATCAAGAAACTATGAACCTCTGCCTTAAGTATATATAAAGACTTGGCCTCCACAGTTGCCTGTGCCGACAGATCCCTCAGATTCTCCAATCCCTGGTTAAAGAAATTCCTCCTCATCTTAATTCTAAAATGATTCCCCTCCATTCTGAGGCTGTGTTCTCTGGTCTTAGATTCTACCTCCATGTGAAACATACTCTCCACATCCACTCTATCAAGGCCTTTCACCATTTGATAGGTTTCAATGAGATCAGCACTTACTCTTCTGAATTCCAATGAATTGCGGCCCAGAGCCATCAAACACTCTTCATATGATAAGCCGTTCAAACCTGGAATAATTTTTGGGAACCTCCTTTGAACCCTCTCCAGCATCAGCACACACTTTCTAAGATAAAGGATCCAAAACTGCTCACAGTTTTGTAAAGGCTAAACATTACATCCTTGCTTTTATATTTTTGTCCGCTTGAAATGAATGCTACCACCTCAATTGTCTTCCTCACCACAGACTCAACCTGCAAATTAACCTTTGTGCCTCCATTTTATGTATTTTTACTCCATTTAGAAAATAGTCAGCTCTTTCATTTTCTCAACCAGAGTGCATAACCATACACTTCTTTACACTATATTCCATCTGCAACTTATTTGCCCATTCTTCAAATCTGTCTAAATCCTTCTGTAGCCGCTCTCTGCCCTCCACCTATCTTCATATCCTCTACAAACAGTGCAACAAAGCTATAAATTCCATCATCCAAATTGTTAACATACAGTGCTTACAAAAAGTGTTCACCCCCCACCCCCAGAGGTTCTCTGTTTTATTGTTATACGGCATTGAATCACAGTGGATAATATTTTCCGTTTTTTGACACTGATCACTTGTAAAAGACTCTTTTGCGTTAAAGAGAAAACTGATCTCTACAGTGATCAAAATTAATTACAAATATAAAACAGAAAATAATTGATTACATAACTATTCACGCCCTCTAATAGGACACACCAAATCATCACCAATGCAGCCAATTGATTTTAGAAGTCACATAATTAGTTAAATGGAAATTACTGTGTGCATTCAAGGAGTTTCAATTGATTATAGTAAAAATACATCTGGATGGTCCAACTGCTGGTGAGTCAGTATCCTGGCAAAAGTTGCACCATGAAGAGAAAAGAACACTCCAAGCAACTCTACAAAAAGGTTATTGAAAAGCACAAGTCAAGAAATGGATACAAAAAAATTTTGAAGTCACTGAATATCCCTTAGAGTATTAATCATCAAGAAATGGAAAGAATATGGCACAGCTGTAAATCTGCCTAGAGCAGGCTGAACTCAAAAACTGAGTGACGATGCAGGAAGGGGACTAGTGAGAGAGGCCACCAAGAAACCTATGACAACTCTGGAGGACTTACAAACTTCAGTGGCTGAGGTGGGAGAGACTGTGCATACAACAACTGTTGCCCAGGTGCTTTGCCAGTTGCAGCTTTAAGGGAGAGTGGCAAAGAGGAAGCCACTATTGAAAAAAAAAACATATAAAATCTCAGCTAGAGTTTGTCAGATGGCATGTGGGAGACTGTGAAGTCAGCTGGAAGTAGATTCTGATGAAACCAAAAATGAGCTTTCTGACCATCAGACTAAACTCATTTAGAGGTGCAGATAGGAGGTTCTGTGGTCGAGACAGAGAATCCAGGATGGTTTGTTGCCTCCCGGGTGCCAGGGTCAAGGATGTCTCTGATCGCTTGCATGACATTCTAAAGTGGGAGGGTGACCAGCCAGATGTCGTGGTGCACATCGGTACCAATGACATAGCAAGGAAGAGTGAGGAGGACCTGGAGAGTGAGTATAGAGAGCTCGGTAGGAAGTTGAAAAGCAGGACCTCGAGGGTGGTAATCTCAGGACTGCTACCTGTGCTAGGTGCCAGTGAAGGTAGGAATAAGATGCTCTGGAGGATGAACAAGTGGCTGAGGAACTGGTGTAGGGGGCAGGGTTACAGATTTCAGGATCATTGGGACCTCTTCTGGGGCAGGTGGGACCTGTACAAGAGAGACGGGTTACACTTGAACTACAGGGGGACCAATATCCTTTCAGGGAGGTTTGTTAGTGCTATTGGGGAGGCTTTAAACTAGATTTTCAGGGGAATGGGAACCAGAGTGCCAGAGCTGACAGTGTGGCTGGGGTGAAAATAAATGTTGTTAAAAGTTCAAGCAAATTTGCTGATAGAAAGGTTGTGAGTGGTGGTAAAAATCTTCTGAAGTGTATATATTTCAATGCTAGGAGTATTGCGGGGAAGGCGGATGAGTTGAGGGCGTGGATTGACACGTGGAATTATGACGTTATAGCAATTAGTCAAACTTTGCTACAGGAGGGGCAGGACTGGCAGCTTAATATTCCAGCATTCCGATGTTTCAGATGTGATCGAGGCAGAGGAATGAAAGGTGGGGGAGTAGCATTGCTTGTTAGGGAAAATATTACAGCAGTGCTCAGGCAGGACAGATTAGAGGGCTTGTCTACTGAGTCCTTATGGGGTGGAGCTGAGAAACAGGAAAGGTATGGCCACATTAGTGGGATTGTATTACAGACCACCCAATAGTCAACGAGACTTGGAAGAGCAAATCTGCAGAGAGATAGCAGACAACTGCAGGAAACATAAAGTTGTCATAGTAGGTGATTTTAATTTTCCATACATTGATTGGGACTCCCATACTGTTAGGGGTCTAGATGATTTAGAGTTTGTAAAATGTGTTCAGGAAAGTTTTCTAAATCAATATATAGAGGGACCAACTGGAGGGGATGCAATATTGGATCTCCTGTTAGGAAACGAGTTAGGACAAGTGACAGAAGTCTGTGGAGGGGAGCACTTTGGTTCCAGTGATCATAACGCCATTAGTTTCAATTTGATCATGGACAAGGACAGATCTGGTCCTACGGTTGAGGTTCTGAACTGGAAGAAGGACAAATTTGAAGAAATGAGAAAGGATCTAAAAAGCGTGGATTGGGACAGGTTGTTCTCTGGCAAAGATGTGATTGGTAGGTGGGAAGCCTTCAAAGGGGAAATATTGAGAGTGCAGAGTTAGTATGTTCCTGTCAGGACTAAAGGCAAATTGAATAGGAATAAGGAACCTTGGTTCTCAAGGGATATTGCAACTCTGATAAAGAAGAAGAGGGAGTTGTATGAAATGTATAGGAAACAGGGAGTAAATCAGGTGCTTGAGGAGTATAAGAAGTGCAAGAAAATACTTAAGAAAGTAATCAGGAGGGCTAAAAGAAGACATGAGGTTGCCTTGGCAGTCAAAGTGAAGGATAATCCAAAGAGTTTTTACAGGTATATTAAGAGCAAAAAGATTGTAAGGGATAAAATTGGTCCTCTTGAAGATCAGAGTGGTCGGCTATGTGCGGAACCAAAGGAAGTGGGGGAGATCTTAAATAGGTTTTTTGCGTCTGTATTTACTAAGGAAACTGGCATGAAGTCTATGGAATTGAGGGAATCAAGCAGTGAGATCAAGGAAACTGTACAGATTGAAAAGGAGGAGGTAATTGCTGTCTTGAGGAAAATTAAAGTGGATAAATCCCCTGGACCTAACAGAGTATTCCCTCAGACCTTGAAGGAGACTAGTGTTGAAATTGCGTGGGCCCTGGCAGAAATATTTAAAATGTCGCTGTCTACGGGTTAGGTGCCGGAGGATTGGAGAGTGGTTCATGTTGTTCCGTTGTTTAAAAAAGGATCGAAAAGTAATCCGGGAAATTATAGGCCGGTGAGTTTAACGTCGGTGTGGGTAACTTATTGGAGGGAGTACTAAGAGACAGAATCTACAAGCATTTGGATAGACAGGGACTTATTAGGGAGAGTCAACATGGCTTTGTGCATGGTAGGTCATGTTTGACTAATCTATTGGAGTTTTTCGAGGAGGTTATCAGGAAAGTGGATGAAGGGAAGGCAGTGGATGTTGTCTACATGGATTTCAGTAAGGCCTTTGACAAGGTCCCGCATGGGAGGTTAGTTAGGAAAATTCAGTCGCTAGGTATACATGGAGAGGTGGTAAATTGGATTAGACATTGGCTCAATCGAAGAAGCCAAAGAGTGGTGGTAGAGAATTGCTTCTCTGAGTGGAGGCCTGTGACTAGTGGTGTGTCACAGGGATCAGTGCTGGGTCCATTGTAATTTGTCATCTATATCAATGATCTGGATGATAATGTGGTAAATTGGATCAGCAAATTTGCTGATGATACAAAGATTGGAGCTGTAGTAGACAGTGAGGAAGGTTTTCAGAGCCTGCAGAGGGACTTGGACCAGCTGGAAAAATGGGCTAAAAAATGGCAGATGGAGTTTAATACAGACAAGTGTGAGGTATTGCACGTTGGAAGGACAAACCAAGGTAGAACATACAGGGTTAATGGTAAGGCACTGAGGAGTGCAGTAGAAAAGAGGGATCTGGGAATACAGATACAAAATTCCCTAAAAGTTGCGTCACAAATAGATAGGGTCGTAAAGAGAGCTTTTGGTACATTGGCCTTTATTAATCAAAGTATTGAGTATAAGCAAACAACAGGAATTCTGCAGATGCTGGAAATTCAAGCAACATACATCAAAGTTGCTGGTGAACGCAGCAGGCCAAGCAGCATCTATAGGAAGAGGCGCAGTCGACGTTTCAGGCCTAGACCCTTCGTCAGGACTAACTGAAGGAAGAGTGAGTAAGGGATTTGAAAGCTGGAGGGGGAGGGGGAGATGCAAAAAGATAGGAGAAGACAGGAGGGGGAGGGATAGAGCCGAGAGCTGGACAGGTGATAGGCAAAAGGGGATATGAGAGGATCATGGGACAGGAGGTCCGGGAAGAAAGACGGGGGGGGGGGTGACCCAGAGGATGGGCAAGAGGTATATTCAGAGGGACAGAGGGAGAAAAAGGAGAGTGAGAGAAAGAATGTGTGCATAAAAATGAGTAACAGCTGGGGTACGAGGGGGAGGTGGGGCCTAGCGGAAGTTAGAGAAGTCAATGTTCATGCCATCAGGTTGGAGGCTACCCAGACGGAATATAAGGTGTTGTTCCTCCAACCTGAGTGTGGCTTCATCTTTACAGTAGGGGAGGCCGTGGATAGACATGTCAGAATGGGAATGGGATGTGGAATTAAAATGTGTGGCCACTGTTTCTGTCTGCCAGAGAAAGCAGGATCTCCCAGTGGCCACACATTTTAATTCCACATCCCATTCCCATTCTGACATGTCTATCCACGGCCTCCTCTACTGTAAAGATGAAGCCACACTCAGGTTGGAGGAACAACACCTTATATTCCGTCTGGGTAGCCTCCAACCTGATGGCATGAACATTGACTTCTCTAACTTCCGCTAGGCCCCACCTCCCCCTCGTACCCCAGCTGTTACTCATTTTTATGCACACATTCTTTCTCTCACTCTCCTTTTTCTCCCTCTGTCCCTCCGAATATACCTCTTGCCCATCCTCTGGATCACCCCCCCCCCCGTCTTTCTTCCCGGACCTCCTGTCCCATGATCCTCTCGTATCCCCTTTTGCCTATCACCTGTCCAGCTCTCGGCTCTATCCCTCCCCCTCCTGTCTTCTCCTATCTTTTTGCATCTCCCCCTCCCCCTCCAGCTTTCAAATCCCTTACTCACTCTTCCTTCAGTTAGTCCTGACAAAGGGTCTCAGCCTGAAACGTCGACTGCGCCTCTTCCTATAGATGCTGCTTGGCCTGCTGCGTTCACCAGCAACTTTGATGTATGTTTATTGAGTATAAGAGCTGGAATGTTATGATGAGGTTGTATAAGGCATTGGTGAGGCCGAATCTGGAGTATTGTGTTCAGTTTTGGTCACCAAATTACAGGAAGGATATAAATAAGGTTGAAAGAGTGCAGAGAAGGTTTACAAGGATGTTGCCAGGACTTGAGAAATTCAGTTACAGAGAAAGGTTGAATAGGTTAGGACTTTATTCCCTGGAGCATAGAAGAATGAGGGGAGATTTGATAGAGGTATATAAAATTATGATGAGTATAGATAGAGTGAATGCAAGCAAGCTTTTTCCACTGAGGCAAGGGGAGAAAAAAAACAGAGGACATGGGTTAAGGGTGAGGGGGAAAAGTTTAAAGGGAACATTGGGGGGGCTTCTTCACACAGAGAGCGGTGGGAGTATGGAATGATCTGCCAGATGAGGTGGTAAATTCGGGTTCTTTTTTAACATTTAAGAATAAATTGGACAGATACATGGATGGGAGGTGTATGGAGGGATATAGTCCGTGTGCAGGTCAGTGGGACTAGGCAGAAAATGGTTCGGCACAGCCAAGAAGGGCCAAAAGGCCTGTTTCTGTGCTGTAGTTTCTATGGTTTCTATGGTAAACACTATGTTTGGCATAAGCCAAACACCGTACATCATCAAAAACACACTATTCCTATCGTGAAGCATGGTTTTGGCTGCACCATGCTGTGGGGATGCTTCACTGCAGTAGGTCCTGGACAGCTTGTGAAGGTAGAGGGTAAAATTAATGCAGCAGAATTCAGGGAAATCCTGCAAAAGAACTGTGACTTGGGAGATTTTTTTTTCCCAGCAAGACAATGCTACACTTTGGCATAAAGCCAATGCTACACAGGAATAGCTTACAAACAACAAAGTTAATGTCCTGGTGTGTCCAAGTAGGAATCCAGACCTCAATCCAAATTGAGAACTTGACTCTGGACTTGAAAAGGGCTGTTCACTCACGATCTCCTTTGTAATCTGACTGAGCTTGAGCACTTTTGTAAAGAAAGTTGGGGAAAAATTGTAGTATCCAGATTTGCAAAGCTGATGGAGATCTATCCACACAGACTCAAGGCTGTAATTGCTGCCAAAGGTGCATCTTCTAAATACTGACTTGAACAGGGTGGATACTTATGTATTCAATTATTTTGTGTTTTATATTTAGTTTACTTTTGTAGAAAACTGTTGTAATTTTGACACGAAAGAGTCTTTTTTCTGTTGATCAGAGTCAAAAAAGCCAAATTAAATCCACTGTGATTCAATGTTGTGAAACAATAAAACATAAATTTCCCACTCGTTGCCTTTTGCTAGACAGCTGTTTTTTAAAATCCATGCCAGAATCTTCCATGTTCATATCTTGTTAAGCAGCCTTATGTGTGGTACCTTGTCAAAGGCCTTCTGAAAATCCAGCTTGAAATCTCCTTTCAACTGATTCTCCTTTGTCTATCCTGCTTGATTTTTCTTCAAAAATTCCAACAGATTTGTCAGGCAAGATTTTCCCTTGAGTAAACCAAGGGAAAAGCAAATAGACTGACTATGGCCTGTTTTATCATGTACCTCCAAATACCCTGAAACCACATTCTTAACAATTGACTCCAACATCTTCCATCAACTGAGGTCAGACTAAATGGCCTATAATTTCCTTTCTTCTGCCTCTTTTCCTTCTTAAAGGATGGAGTGATACTTGCAACTTTCCATTCCTCCGGAACCATTCCAGAACGTAGTGATTTTTGAAAGATCATTACTAAAGCTTCCATAATCTTTTCAGCTATCTTCTTTAGAGCCCTGGGGTGTACACCATCTGATCCAGCTGATTTATCTACCTTCAGACCTTTCAGTTTCCCAAGAACCTTCTCCCTAGCAATGGTAGCTTCACACATTTCGTGACCCCTGACACCTGGAACTTCCACCATACTGCTAGTGTCTTCCACAGTGAAGGCTTATGCAAAACACTTATTCAGGTTGTCCACTCTTTCTATGTTCCTCATTACTAACTCTCCAGCATTGTTGTCTAGCAGTCTGACATCTGCTTGATGTATCTGAAGAAACTTTGGTATCCTCTTTAATAATATTAGCTAGCTTAATTTTGTCTTCCATCTTGACCTTGGCTTTTATGTTGACTTTGACTTCTCTTATTAGCCATAGTTGTGTCATCCTGCCTTTAGAATACTTCTTCCTCCTTGGGATGTATATATCCTGTGTCTTCTGAATTGCTTCCAGAAATTCCAGCCATTGCTGTGCTGCTGTCATCCCTGCCAGTGTTCTTTTCCAATCAATTCTGCCCAACTCCTCTCTTATGCCTCTCTAATTCCATTTACTCCACTCTAATACTGATACATCTGACTTTAGCTTCTCCTCAAACATCAGGGTGAATTCAATGTGAATATTATGATCACTCTCCCCTCAGGATTCTTTTACTTATGCTCTCTAATCAATTCTGATTCATTGCACAACACCCAATCCAGAATAGTTGATCCCTAGTTGGCTCAATCATATGCTGCTCTAAAAAGCCATCTCAAATTTTTATAAATTCCCCCTCATAGTATTCATTATCAACCTGATTTTCCAGTCTGCCCGCAAATTGAAATTCCCCATGACTATTGTAACATTGCCCTTTTTGCATGCATTTTCTATCTCTCATTGTAATTTGTAGACTACATTGTAATCAGAGAAGTCAAAGCCAACATAAAAGCCAAAAAGAGGACGTCTAATAGAACAAAAATTAGTGGGAAGTTAGAGGATTGGGAAGTTTTTAAATACCAACAGAAGGCAACTAAAAAAGTCATTAGGAAGGTCAAGATGGAAGACAAAATTAAGCTAGCCAATAATATTAAAGGGATACCAAAGTTTCTACTACTGTTTGGGAGTCTGTGTATAACTCCCATCAGGATCTTTTTAACCCTTGCGTTTCCTTAGCTCTATCCTCAATGATTCAATGCCCTCCAAACTTATGTTACCACTTTTTAATGATTTGATTTCATTTTTTATCAACAGAGCAATGCCACTCCTTCAGTCTTCTTGCCCATTTGCATCTTCTCAGCTATAATCTTCTTTCAGCCATGATTCAGTGATATCGACAACATCATACATGCCAATCCGTAATTGTTCTACAAGCTCATCTACCTTACTCTGTATACTGCATGCAATCAAATATAACACCTTCAGTCCTGTATTCACCCTTCTCAATTTTGTCCATGTTTTACATTGCAACTCGTCCTGGTGACTGCAATTTTGCCCTATCATCAGCCTCTCCTTGCTAGGAGTCTCACTACACATTGCCTCTGTTTGTAAACCAACAACGTCATCTTCAGCACTGTCACTCAGGGTCCAATCCTCCCCATTCAGGTTCCTTTTTACGTCCCTTCAGGTTCAGGTGTAACCTGTTCCTTTTGTACAGGTCAAATCTGAACCCCTGCCCCTGCATCAGTTCCTCAACCTTGCATTCACCTGCCAGGTCATCCTATTCTTACCCTCACTGGCATGTGACACAGGAAGCAATCCAGAGAGTACCACCCTGCAGGTCCTGTTTCTCAGCTCTCTACCTAGCTGTTGCAAGGAACGGGGCGAACCCAAACGCAGGACACTGGCACGGAGATTGAGTTAGGATGCAGACGAGGGTGTGAGAGTGGCTGGAGCTGAGCTGCGGACAGGAGGGTGAACAGGAAAGCAGGAGGCAGGCAGAACTTACCTTGACACGGAGCATAGGTTTCTGGTTGCTCACCCTCACTCTTGAAAATGTCATGGACCTGATCTGAGATATGCCTGACCCTGGCACCAGGGAGGCAACATACCATCCGAATGTCTCTATTGTGCCCACAGAACCTCGTCTCTGTTCTTCTGACTGAGGAATCTCCTATCAACACTGCAGTCCTCTTCACCTCTCTGCTCAATGATTCACAGGGCCAGATTCAGTGCCAGAGACCCGATCACTGTGGCTCCCCCCGGTGGGTCGTCTCCCTCAATAGTATCTAAAATTGTATACAGTACTTTCTATTGAGGGGAACAGCCACAGGTGTAGCTAGCAGTGGCTGTGCATTTCTCCTCCTTCTCTTGTCAGTCATTTAGTTAGCTGTCTCCTGCAATCTAGGGGTGATAACCTCTCTGTAGCTTCTGTCTATCACTTCCTCATTCTCCCATATGAGTCGAAGATCATCGAGCTGCAGCTCCAGTTCCGTAATACATTTTGTCAGGAGCTGCAACTCTGCACACTTGGTACAGATATATACAAAACACTGTCCCTGGAGCCATTCCTATTAATCTGCTATGCCCTAACAGATGAGAAATGAACAAATAAGGAGAGGGATATATAGATAGAGAGTATATATAGATGTGGACTGTCCAAAAAGGCTAGCAATATCATGAAGGACATGAAGGATACCACCCACCTTGCTCATGGATTGCTTGTCCCATTCCCATCGGTAAAGATAATAGACAACATTCACACCAGGACTCCCAGACTGAAAAATAGTTTCTTCCCCCAAGCTGTCAGGCTGATTAACACTACCACCCACTTACCCCCACTCCCCCATCACTACGTTATCACTTCCTATCAGAATCACCTAATGCTTTTTTATGTTGCATCAGATATGGAGTAACAATCATTTCATTCTCCTTTACACTGATGAATCACAATAAACAGTCTTGAATTTTGAATTTTGAAGGTTTGGCAATTTATCTCAGGAGAACCTTCCTCCCCAACATAAAAACTGATCAACCAAGTAACTTCCGAAATAGAATTTTAAAAATTATGAAAACATTTCTGATACAATGAATCTCTATGTGAATTAAAGATTGTACTTTAATTTATGCTTCAGACAAATTCCGTCATTGTTGACCAAAGGTTGATGATGCAAAAACCCGCTTGAACTTCTGATTAACTTTGGATTTTACTGTTTGAAAATGCTACCAGACCTGAGCTCCCACCATTACCTTACTACTCCTCCTACCGTTCCCACTTGCCATTATCCTTTACTCACTGTAGCGGCAAAAAAATTGATCCAAAGTCAACTGCTGCCAGCCTGCGACCCCAGATGGCGTTGTTCTTCTTACGTGACTCACCCTCAGCTCCAGTGAAATGATTGTTAGCAAGGGTTGAATCCTTCGTCCGATCCTTATTAGCAGTTAACAAATGTACAATCCTGATGCCATATTAAATGGTGTTGAACGCTCAGCAAAGATATGACCTCTGTGGTTCCTAGCTACAAACTGCTATGGAATAAGCAAGAATACGAAACTTATTCCCTTTGCTTTTACCTTGCCCCTACTAATGTGACTAGTTACCATAATAAAAGAAGTCAAACCACTCTCACTGAAGCCTGCACTTCAAGGATCTTTATCATCAAATCTTCTGAGTTTTCTGACCATCAAACTTTTTTTAAAAACACCTGAAGAACACAAAGACAATGTGCCTTCTGATTTCAATGGACAAGTAACCATTTCCCAATTACATTGGAAAGACTCTCTCAAGGTTACTTGTTTACTTGCCTCACTTGTCAACTACGTGCTGCAACAGGAACTAATTGGAAACAATGTAAGTGGGTGACAAATCTGGAGGAAAAACCCTGTCAAAGCTGTGCTGGGAAAATAAAGGTGTACTCGGAAAGGCCAGTGTTGACCATCCATTCCTGGAAGAGGATGGTCAAAAAGTTCACTGCAATGCTCCAAAATGGGCAAGGCATAGGGATTGACACTATCTCGTATGCCCCAGATGTCGGAGATTGGGACAGACGCAGAAGACTGACAAACACCCGGAAGTACTCAGTCAAATTTGCAGTGGCACAAAATTAACTGGAAATGATGATTACTTTCTTTTTTATTCCAGGGAGAAAAGATTCACGATTCCAGATTCAAGTTTGTTTAAAGTTATTTCCAATACACAATGTAAAGAACAAAATCATTGATACTCTGGACCCAATGCAGCAGAAAAAAAAACATAATCAGATAAAGAACACGGTAATAAAAAATGAACAGAATTATAAAGAACACAATAATAAAAACAGAATTGGAAATACACGTGGACTAAGATGCTAACTGTCCTGTGCTATCACCAGTGGGATCATCAGTTGACCTGCCACCTGTCTTCAGGAGTTTCAGCCCACTTATGATCAAGACTCCTTCGAGGTGGTGGGCTAGTAGTTCTAAAGCACCACCTCCCACTGGTGAGCCTAAAAACTTGGCATCTGCCTCTATCAGAAACACAATAAATATAAATATTTAGGATCACTAATATACATAGGTTGATTGTATGTCCATAAAGTGATTCTAGGTATAGAAGTGCCTGTACATAAGGTGACTGACAGGAAATGGTAATGTAATTGTGGTGGGGGGGCATGTGGTGGAATGGGTTAGTGGGAGGAGGCATTGATCAGCCTTACAGTTAATGGAAAGTAACTTTTTTGAGTCTGGTGGTTATGGAGTGGTTGCAACATAACCTCCTCCCTGATGGGAGTGAGACAGTCCATGAGCAGGGGATGTGATCCTTCATGATATTGCTGGCCTTTTTCCACCACCTTTCTGTATATACGTCTTTGATGCTGTGTAGGCTGGTGCCAGTGATGCATTGAGCAGTTTTGAATACCCATTGTAGAGCCTTCTGGTCCACCAGAGTGAGGTTTCTGTACCATTCAGTGATGCAGCATGTTACGATGCTCTCGGTAGACGGGCGAGAGTATTTTTGTGCACAATCCAACTCGCTTCAGCCTGCACAGAAAATAGATCAATTGGTGAGTTTCTTGATTGTGAAGGGTGTTTATTTATTTATTTATTTATTAAGGTACAGGGTAGAATAGGCCCGTTCAGCTCTTGGGGCCGTGCCACCCAGCAAACCCCGATGTATTCCCAGCCTAATCATGGGACAATTTACAAACCTCAATTAACCAATGAACCGATATGTCTTTAGACTATGGGAGGAAATTGAAGCACCCAGAGGAAACCCATGTGGTCATGTGTAGAACGTGCAAATGCCATACGGATATCAGCGTGGATTAAACTCGGGCTGCTGGAACTGTATAGCGTTGTGCTAACCACAATGCTACCATGCTTCCTTATGTGTTCCGGAACTATGAGAGTTTATTCGAGATGTACACTCCCAGGGTTTGAAATGACCCGCGGTTTCCACCGGTCGGTCACTGATATAAAGAGTGGTGTGAGTTCTCCTGAGTTTGATAACCATTTCCTTTGTCTTGTGGAACAGGTTATTTGCCTGGCATCAGGCCTCAAGGAATTCAACCTCCTCTCTATAGGCCGTATAATCTTTGTTGGTGATGAACCCCATCACTGTCGTGTCATTAGCGAAGTTGACAGTGTGATTACTTGGATGTTTGGCTGTGTAGTTGTGTTAGCAAATTGTACAGAAGTGGACACAGCATACAGCTCTGGGGGTTCCACCTGTATTGACATTAATGGGGAGGGAGGAGAACTTGTGCATCTTGACTATCTTGGTCTCTTCATGAGGAAATCCAACACCCAGTGGTGTATTTAGACCGAGGAGTAAGGGTTTATTCTTCAAAGTCTGTGGAATAATAGAGTTGAATGCAGAACTGAAATCCAGAAACAACATTCTGACATGAGTCTTCACTTTCTAAGTGTGTCAGGGCCAAGTGCATTTTGGTTGCTATGGTATCTGTTGTAGAGTGGTTTTATTGGTAAGCACATTGGTGTGTGTCCAGTGTGGTGGGAATGGAGTTTTTGAAGTGTGCCTTTGCCAACCATTCAAATCTCTTCATGATCATGTCTGACGAATCTCATAGAATTTTTTGAGGATGTAACTAGTGGAGTGGATAGGGGAGAACCAGTGGATGTGGTATATTTGGATTTTCAAAAGGCTTTTGACAAGGTCCCACACAGGAGATTAGTGTGCAAACTTAAAGCACATGGTATTGTGGGTATGGTATTGATGTGGATAGAGAATTGGTTGGCAGACAGGAAGCAAAGAGTAGGAATAAATGGGACCTTTTCAGAATGGCAGGCAATGACTACTGGGGTACGGCAAGGCTCAGTGCTGGGACCCCAGTTGTTTACAATATATATTAATAACTTAGACGAGGGAATTAAATGCAGCATCTCCAAGTTTGCGGATGACATGAAGCTGGGCGGCAGTGTTAACTGTGAGGAGGATGCTAAGAGGATGCAGGGTGACTTGGATAGGTTAGGTGAGTGGGCAAATTCATAGTAGATGCAATTTAATGTGGATAAATGTGAGGTTATCCACTTTGGTGACAAGAACAGGAAAACAGATTATTATCTGAATGGTGGCCGATTAGGAAACGGGGAGGTGCAACGAGACCTGGGTGTCATTGTACACCAGTCATTGAAAGTGGGCATTGAAAGTACAGCAGGCGGTGAAAAAGGCGAATGGTATGCTGGCATTCATAGCAAGAGGATTTGAGTACAGGAGCAGGGAGGAACTAGTGCAGTTATACAAGGCCTCAGTGAGACCACACATGGAGTATTGTGTGCAGTTTTGGTCCCCTAATATGAGGAAAGACATCCTTGCCATAAAGGGAGTACAAAGAAGGTTCACCAGATTGATTCCTGGGATGGCAGGACATTCATATGATGAAACACTGGATCGACTAGGCTTATACTCTCCGGAATTTAGAAGATTGAGGGGGGATCTGATTGAAATGTATAAAATTCTAAAGGGATTGGACAGGCTAGATGCAGGAAGATTGTTCCTGATATTGAGGAAGTCCAGAATGAGGGGTCACAGTTTGAGGATAAAGGGGAAGCCTTTTAGGACCGAGATGAGGAAAAACTTCTTCACACAGAGAGTGGTGAATCTGTGGAATTCTCTGCCACAGGAAACAGTTGAGGCCAGTTCATTGGCTATATTTAAGAGGGAGTTAGATATGGCCCTTGTGGCTAAAAGGATCGGGGGTATGGAGAGAAGGCAGGTACGGGATTCTGAGTTGGATGATCAGCCATGATCGTACTGAATGGCGGTGCAGGCTCGAAGGGCCGAATGGCCTACTCCTGCACCTATTTTCTATGTTTCTATGTTTCTATGATGATTGGCATCAGTGCCATTGGGCAATAGTTCCTTAGTTTGGAAGGAGTAGATTTCTCTGCTAGAGATATGATGGTGGGGACAGCAACCTGAAATATTGAAGATATCCCTGCAGATATCAGTGAGCTGGTTTGCACACTCCTTAAGTACTCAACCTGGGATGTTGACTGGCCCGGGCACCTGTGAGGGTGGACTCTGAGGAGTCGTTCCCACATCTGATGCTGTTACAAACAATGTCTGCTCACCTGTGTGTGGGGGGTGGGGGGTGGCAACTTTTGCGGCTGCTGCTGTGTTACATAAACAGAATATATTCTGTAGATGCTGGAAATCTTGAGCCATCTTGATGAAAGACCTTGGCCGAAAAGATTGACCGTTTATTCCACTCCGTAGATGCTGCCTGACTCGCTGAGTTCCTCCAGTGGTTTGTGTATTTTGATTCTCCAGTAGTGAGGTGGCCACGTTGTGAACACTGAACGCTGTACACCAGATGAGAAGGAATGGAACTGAGTTGTCGTTCACCTGGAAAGACAGTTTCAGTCCCTTGATTGTGGGAAAGGAAGAGGTGAACGAAGTCTTACATCACCTGTGGTTGCAAGGAAAGGTGCTATATAATGGGGGTAGTTGGTGGAACAAGAATTCATGAAGGAAATGATCTCTGAGAAATGCTGAAAGAAAAGGGAAGACATGTTTGATGATACAAGCTCTTTGAAGATAGCAGAATTAGTGGACGATGATTTGGTGGATGAAAATGCTGACAGGACAGAAAGTGAGAACTAGGAAAATTATCTTTGTTTTATCCCAGAGGAGAGAGCACAGACATAAGATATGGACAGATTCAGTCAGGCTCTTTATTGATAATAATAAAGGAGAAGTCACAGTTCAGGAAGAAGGAAAATAATTCAGAGGTACCTGTACAGAAAATCTCATTATTATAGCATATGTGGTGGAGAAATAGGGAAAATTCAATAAAGGCATGTATATTGCCCATGAAAGTGTGTGACTATCCCAATGGCTTGGATAAGAATACAATTTTCAGTGTAGTCACCACTAAAAATATGCTTCCAGTAAACATGGATATGGTTATTCCAATCATTGTTATCAATGGATAACAGTGATTGGAAATTGCTAATGCTGTGAGAAATTAATACCTTTCCTTCTTAAAAGTACTCCTTTCTTTTATTCAATGTGTGAATCCAACACATGCCTGTGGAAATCTGCTTTCTCATCACAGCCCAGCAAACAAAATTCAATGGTTATGCCTCCTCCGACAAATGGAACTGAACCTTGGAGACAAGTTTGATCTTTTTTCACTGGTTTCTTGGTCAGTTGTTTGAACATAGTTAGCAAAGTGTTGTAAATTAACATATCACAGGGCAGTCTAAAAGAAACAAAGAAAATCTCAAAGACGTTGCCTTTAGATTTCTTTCACTGTACTTACTCGAGCACCAACAGAACTGTTATTTATACTTCCTTTTGCATACCAACTGAGAATCAGACACGTGGATTGAAGGTGGAATCACTGCAGTTCTGAAAGGGAGATACAATATATCACTAACAATTATTATTAATGCTAAAAGCCTGTAGGTATTTGTATAGAAATTAAATTGTCAGTTATGCATCTTGGCAAGAACTTATTGGAATCATATATAAATGCTTAACTGTACAATAGGATAGACTATTTACCTCACAATTTACCTGATCATGGTCGTACACTGCACTTTTTCAGTACATATAACACTTTATTCAACATTCTATTATTGCTTTTCCATTGTACTGCGTTCATGTACTGGTGTAATGAAATGCTCTGTTTGGAAGGCATGCAAAGTTTTTCACTGCAACTCAGTGACAATAAAAAAACAAATTTACCATTTTACCAAAGTAAAGTCTTGAAATTAGAGATCGCTTTTTATGACCTCAGCTTGTTGTGAAGTAATTTGCAGTCAATGGACTGGAGCTTCCGCTGCTGAAGTGTTAGCTTGTGCTGCTAGCATTCAGAATAACAACATAATAATCACAAAGATAATTGATGGATGGAGATGTATTAGCCAGAATAGCAGTGCGAATGTGGCCTGCAATACAGATCCAGGGAAACTTTACATCAGTCTTGGTGAGAAGCTACAACATTGGTTCCAGGTCTCATCTTGAAGATGATACACAATTCTACCAGCTGTGATCTCTTAAATTCCTAAGGCTTAAGTAAGGCTTCAGTCAATCTTATTTGGGTCAACTCTTAAAGAACAAAAAGTCATCGAGAAAATAGCTAAGATTCCCTTTGTTTATTTGGGACCAAATGCTGTTTAATTATGACAGGAGACAGTTGCAAAATAGGTTCTATGTAGCATTGGTCGGGTGGCCATTAGACTCTACACCATGCTGAGGGAAAACAGTTTATAAATAGCATGAGTAGTTGAGTCTGTTTAAGTTCAAACAGCAGTGATTTTTGTCGTTGATCATTGGCGAGAATTAAGCAGTAAGACAATTCAGAACTGTTTTGCTCACTGTGATTTCAAGCATTCAGGCTTGGAGATGTCAGAAATTTCTGGCAGTGGAAATGAAACAATTTCATTACATCAACAAGTCAGGAACTATGGAGGATTTGAAGATATTCATAATCATCTTGAATGCTACAATGAAAATCAAGATCTGGATGATGCAATCTTTGAAAGTATTGTATGAAGGCAGTCCATTATTTGCACTAGATGTCTGTGCTGATGACAGAATATAATAGATGAATTCCTCCGAAAATAACTATTAGAACTTAATACACAAACACTAGGAAATCTGCAGGCGCTGGAAATTCAAGCAACACACACAAAAAATGCTGGTGAACGCAGCAGGCCAGGCAGCATCTATAGAAAGAGATACAGTCGACGTTTCAGGCCGGGACCCTTTGTCAGGACTAACTGAAAGAAGAGCTAGTAAGAGATTTGAAAGTGGGAGGGGGAGGGAGAGATCCGAAATGATGGGAGAAGACAGGAGGGGGAGGGATGGAGCTAAGAGCTGGGAAGTTGATTGGCAAAAGGGATACGAGGCTAGAGAAGGGAGAGGATCATGGGACGGGAGGCCTAGCGAGAAAGAAAGCGGGGACGGGGGGGAGCCCAGAGGATGGGCAAGGAGTTATAGTTAGAGGGACAAAGGGAGAAAAAAGGGGAAATAAATAAATAAACAAACAAACAAACAAACAAACAAACAAACAAACAAATAAATAAATAAATAGATAAATGAGGGATGAGGTGCAAAGGGGAGGTGGGGCATTAACGGCAGTTAGAGAAGTCAATGTTCATGCCATCAGGTTGGAGGCTACCCAGACGGAATATAAAGTGTTGTTCCTCCAACCTGAGTGTGGCTTCATCTTGACAGTCGAGAAGGCCATGGATAGATATATCAGGATGGGAATGGGATGTGGAATTAAAATGTGTGGCCACTGGGAGATCCTGCTTTCTCTGGTGGACAGAGCATAGGTGTTCAGTGAAACGATCTCCCAGCCTGTGTTGGGTCTTGCCAATATATAAAAGGCCGCATCGGGAGCACCGGACGCAGTATATCACCCCAGCCGACTCACAGGTGAAGTGTCGCCTCACCTGGAAGGACTGTCTGGGGCCCTGAATGGTGGTGAGGGAGGAAGTGTAAGGGCATGTGTAGCACTTGTTCTGCTTACAAGGATAAGTGCCGGGAGGGAGATCGGTGGGAAGGGATGGGTGGGATGAATGGACAACGGAATCGCGTAGGGAGCGATCCGTGCAAAAAGCAGAAAGTGGGGGGAGGGAGGGAAAGATGTGATTAGTGGTGGGATCCCGTTGAAGGTGTCAGAAGTTACGGAAGATTATATGTTAGACCCGGAGGCTGGTGGGGTGGTAGGTAAGGACAAAGGGAACTCTATTCCTAGTCGAGTGGCGGGAGGATGGAGTGAGAGCAGATGTGCATGAAATGGGGGAGATGCGTTTGAGAGCAGAGTTGATAGTGGAGGAAGGGAAGCCCCTTTCTTTAAAAAAGGAGGGCATCTTCTTCATCCTTGAATGAAAAGCCTCATCCTGAGAGCAGATGCGGCGGAGACGGAGGAATTGCAAGAGGGGGATGGCATTTTTGCAAGAGACAGGGTGGGAAGAGGAATAGGTAGCTATGAGAGTCCGTAGGCTTATAGTAGACATCAGTAGATAAGCTGTCTCCAGAGATAGAGACAGAAAGATCTAGAAAGAGGAGGGCAGTGTGGGAAAGGGACCAGGTAAACTTGAGGGCAGGGTGTAATTTGGAGGTAAAGTTAATGAAGTCAACGAGCTCAGCATGCGTGCAGGAAGCCGCGCCAATGCAGTTGTCGATGTAGTGAAGGAAATGTGAGGGACAGATACCAGTATAGGCTTGGAACATGGATTGGTCCACAAAGCCAACAAAAAGGCAGGCATAGCTGGGACCCATACGGGTGCCCATAACTACACCTTTAGTTTGGAGGAAGTGGGAGGAGCCAAAGGAGAAATTATTTAGAGTAAGGACAAATTCCACTAGACGCAGGAGAGTGGTCGTAGAGGGGAACTGGTTAGGTCTGGAATCCAAAAAGAAGCAGAGAGCTTTGAGACCTTCCTGGTGGGGAATGAAGGTATAAAGGGACTGGACATCCATGGTGAAAATAAAGCAGTGGGGGCCAGGGAACTTAAACTCATTTTAAAAATTCAGAGCGTAAGAGGTGTCATGAACATAGGTGGGAAGGGATTGAACAAGGGGGGATAAAACAGTGTTGAGGTGTACAGAAATGAGTTTGTTGGAGTAGGAGCAAGCTGAGACAATGCGTCTACCTGGACAGGTAGGTTTGTGGGTCTTAGGTAGGAGGTAGAAACGGGAAGTGCGGGACGTAGGAACTATAAGGTTGGTAGCAGTGGATGGGAGATCCCCTGAAGTGATAAGTTGGTGATGGTGTGGGAGACAATGGCCTGGTGCTCCTTAGTGGGGTCATGATAGAGGGGTAAATAAGAGGAGGTATCTGCGAGTTGTCGCTCTGCCTCAGCAAGGTAGAGGTCAATACACCAGACTACAACAGCACCCCGCTTATCGGCGGGTTTTATAGTAAGGTTAGGATTAGTGTGGAGGGAGTGGAGAGCAAGGTGTTCGGAAGGAGTGAGGTTGGAATGGGGACAAGGTGCGGTGAAGTCGAGATGGTTGATGTCCCGTCGGCAGTTAGCAATAAGAGATCCAGAGCAGGCAGAAGACCAGAGTGGGGTGTCCATGAAGAGAAGGAGGGTTGAAGACTGGAGAAGGAGTCATCGGTGGGGGTGGGAGAGTCCTTGCCGAAGAAGTAGGCTTGGAGACAGAGCCGGCGGAAGAAGAGTTCAGCGTCATGGCGAGCACGGAACTCGCTGAGGTGTGGGCGAAGGGGGACAAACGTGAGGCCCTTACTGAGGGCAGAGCGCTCTGCCTCAGAGAGTTGAAGGTCGAAGGGGATGGTAAAGACCCGGCACGGATGAGAAGTGGGATCAGAGGGTGGAGGGGGAAGGAGGCTGGTAGTGTCGGTGGAGAGGGGAGGGTTGGGGTGAGAAGAAGAAGGAGATTCCGAGGACCCAGGAGTAGCTGATAGAATGTGAGGGAGACGGGATTGCAGAGTGGTGGTGGGGGAAGTGGAGACGGGAGTCACAATAGCAGCATGTGAAGACCCGGCCTGGAGTTCAAGGCTGGAGTCACAGTTGGTGGTTGCGCAATCACTTTGAAGGTGTCCATGGTCGTTGCTGGAGTCTGGGTTTTGAATATGCCCTGGGTTGGTGGAGCCACCGAGATCAATGGCAGGAGCCGCAATCTGAAGTTCATGCCTGCTAGAGTCGGAGCCAGCAGGCTCTGGGGTCTGCAGATGTAAGATCTTGCGATCCTTGCCTAACATAACAAAGTCAAAGAAACGGCGATTGCAGGCATGGATCCAACAGAGGATGAAATAACGGGCAGGTCTATTACAAGTGGCAAAGAAAGTGTCCCGGAGGTGTGGAAGGGTCTGGGATAGGAACGCCAAGTGCCTCCTCATGGCGGAGAGGGTCGCTTTCAGAGCTTGACGGGAGAAGCGATGGGAAGCGACGTAGGCCGGGAGACCATTTCGCTGAACATTTACGCTCTGTCCGCCAGAGAAAGCAGGATCTCCCAGTGGCCACACATTTCAATTCTACGTCCCATTCCCATTCTGATATGTCTATCCACAGCCTCCTCTACTGTCAAGATGAAGCCACACTCAGGCTGGAGGAACAACACCTTATATTCCATCTGGGTAGCCTGCAAGATGATGGCATGAACATTGACTTCTCAAACTTCCGTTAATGCCCCACATTCCCTTCGTACCCCATCCCCTATTTGTTTGTTTATTTATTTATTTATTTATTATTCTATTTTACTTTTTTTCTTTTCCCCTTTTTTATCCTCTCGTGTTTCTCCCTCTGTCCCACTCACTATAACTCCTTGCCCATACTCTGGGCTTGCCCCCCACCTCTCTTTCTCCCTAGGCCTTCCGTCCCATGATCCTCTCCCTTCTCCAGCCTCGTATCCCTTTTGCCAATCAACTTTCCAGCTCTTAGCTTCATCCCTCCCCCTCCTGTCTTCCCCTATCATTTCGGATCTCCCCATCCCTCTCCCACTTTCAAATCTCTTACTATTTCTTCATTTAGTTAGTCCTGACAAAGGGTCTTGGCACGAAATGTTGACCGTACCTCTTCCTATAGATGCTGCCTGGCCTGCTGCGTTCACCAGCATTTTTTGTGCGTGTTGATTAATACACAGCTTTGTAGCGCTGTAGTAGCATTGGTTTTGTTCTAATTTGATCCGTATTTCATTTAAATACATAATTTGTTACTCAGTTAAACATAATTTATCTTTTTTATATCTTTTTAACTTCTTGCATATTGGCTTAATATTGTCACATGTATTCAGATGCAGTGAATGTTCATACAGATCAGGTGATCACGTGTATTGAGGGAGAACAGAGTAAAATGATAACCATGCAGAATAAAATGTTCAACTAACAGAAGAAGTGAGTGCAGGTAAACAATAAAATGCAACTTCGTAACAAGGTAGCATGTGAGGTCAAGATCCCATCTCATTATACATGTTTGCAGAGCACTGTGCGCTGAAGGGCCTGTATTTTGCTGTAGTTTTTCTGTGTTTCTACATGAGGTCCATTCAAGTATCTGTTAACAATGGGAGAGACGCTGTCTTTATGTTGTGTGGTTTGTGCTTTCAGGCTGTTGTTCCTTTGTTTTTCCAGATAACACAAAAAATAGTGGAGTTGCACAAATGAAAGAAAATTGTCTAAGGGTACAATGGGACATAGAACAGTTAGAAATTTTGGTAGAGAATTGGCAGATGAAAGTTAATCCAGACATGGGTGAAATAATTCACGTTAGGAAGTAAAATCCTGGTATGATCATGAAGGTAATGCCTGGGATCTTAGGATCATCGCTGAGCAGAACAACCTTCCATGCCAATCCATACCTCATTGAAAGTGATAGAGTACTGAAGATAATGTTGATATGCTTGCCTTCATAGGCCAAAGCATTAAGCAGAAGAACTGGGATGTCACATTGAAGGTGAGCAAAGTTTGGCAGGCTGATCCTGGACTATAGTGTATAGTTCTGGTCACCACAACACAAAGTTCAAAGTTTTAAGTAAATTTCTTATCAAAGTACGTATATGATTCCATATATTACCCAATAGAATCAATGAAAAACTACACACATACTATAGTGACAACCATGTGCAAAAGAAGACATCTCTCTCTCTCTGGCTATCCATCCCATAGGATGATGATGGTTCTTTCAGTTAGTTAGTGGGGTACCCCACTCCTCAGAAAGGAACAGCGTGTGCGTGAATGGATTTTAGGTGAGTAGGGGGTTGCATAGGTCCAGACCTGGTTGCAACTGTAACGAAAACCAATTTCCCCCGGGATCAATGAAGTATGACTATGACTATGATTATGACCCATCCTCTCGACATCCCCTCCCAGATCCAGTGGCAAGGTGGGGTCCAAGACGGCTGGGGGAAGTTCTGTTGCAGTGAATGGCCAGACCAAGCTTCGATGAAAGGGATGCCCTTTCCATGCTTCATGGCACGTGTTTGCTAGATGGCCGTTGACCCTATGAGAGGGTTCATTCACCCTTTGACAGGTCTTGTTTTTTGTCCTGCAGGGTGCCTAGTCATCCTCCTCACCAGGCAAGCCCAGTGGGGGAGCCGGTTTAGTCGTCGACCACCCGACCATGCGACAGGTAGTGCTGGGTTACATGGTACCAGTAGGACTCAGACGAGTGACCTGAAAGAAGACATATACAATATGCAAATAGTAGATAAACAAACAAATAAACAAACAAACAAACTCATACATAAATAAATAAAACTAAGAACATAAGTTGTAGTATCCTTGGAAGTGAGTTCATAGGTCAGCAGGAGAGATATGACAGCAAAAGAGAGAGTGCATAAGATGTGTTGGAGATACAGAGAATTCAGAAGATATTGACATAGACATTTCCTGGAATGGAGGGCTATAGCTGTAAGAACAGATTGGATAGGCTAGGTTTATTCTCATTGGAACGTGGGAGGCTGACCTTATTGAAAGTCACAAAATTCTGAAGTGCGGAGATAGGATCAGGTTCTTTTTTTCCATGGCCAGGAAGTGAAGAACTTGATGGGAAAGGATTTAAAGGAGATCTGAGGGGTAGGTGTTTAACATAGAAACATGTGGCTACCTCGAATGAACTACCTGAGGAGGTAGTAGAAGCAGATACGAATGCAGCATTTAAGTCAAGTCAAGCTTATTGTCATTTAACTATATACATGTGTACCATCAAAGAGGCATTTCTGCAGACCAGGTTTTAAAGCATAATAGTACACAAGAGACACATATAACACACAATAATTTAAATAAGTAAGAAGTAAATCTCCATATGAATTACTCATAAATAAACAAAATGAAGTATTTAAATTAAATATTTTAGGGTGCTGAGCAAATTAACTGGTGAAAGTTTGAACGCGATGTGGCAAGGAGTCGAGAATCCTAATGACCTGAGGGAAGAACCTGTTCTCATCCTGACTGTTCTTGTTTTTATGCATCATAATCTCCTGTTTGATGGTAGAAAGTCAAAAAGGATGCTCGATGGATGGGTAGGATCCTTCCGAATACTAAGGGTCTTGCATCCACAGCGCTCTTGATAAATGAACCTGTTGGATGGTAGGGAGACCCCTATGCTCCTCTCAACTATTCTCACAGTCCTTTGTAGGGACTTCTGGTCTGATCCTTGACTGCTTCCATACTAGATGGAGATGCAGAAAGACATTTGGATAAGAAATTTGCTAGGAAAGGCAAAAGAGGTACGGTATAATGCAGGAAATTGTGTTAGTATAGGCTGGCATCATGATCTGCTAGGCGAGCTGAAAGGACAAGTTCTGCTCTATAGAATTCATTGATTCTGTGATATACGATTAAGCTAATGTTCAGTACATATGACAAATAAAGCGTTAGATCCTTGATCAGTACCAATCCTGGAAGTATTGGACTGAACATTATCAACAATTAAAACAGAGTTGATACGGTATTTCTCATAGCTAGTTGCAATTAACAATGGGTCAGGTTATCATGGGTATTTTCCAATGTTAAATTGACAATATGAAGCTATTTCATCAAAGTGAATGATATGTGAAAAATGCAGTTCATGGGTTTCCCAGAAGAAAAAAAAATGTCTTGTTAAAGAATATTTTTCCATACATGACTTTACCTTTAACCTTCAGATTCATAGCTAGTATTAATATATTTCAAACTAGAGAAATATCTGTTCCAATTAATCTAATTTGTATATGTAAATTCAACATCATTAGCATAATTACTCATGTTATTCCTACCAACGCAATCAATTTTCTTTAAGATTTGTAAAGACAAGGCTTATTCTTTGTGTTCAAAGTCTGAATTCTAATTAACAAGAGTTATATAACAACATTAAGGATGTTGTAAAAGGTAATTCACCTATTGTCACTTAATTGTTGCGAAAAAGCAACAATTAAGGAGGCTTGAAATGGATCTGAAGCTGAACATATTCTGTATTAATTGGGAGTACATTCCCTTACATCAGAGCGAAAATGGAAGTTTCCTCAGTAGATGTTAGACCAATTTGTACAAAATTTTGGCCAATCTTTACAGAATCAGTATCAGGTTTAATACCACCTGCATGTGTTGTGAGATTTGTCACTATATTTCATATATATATGTTGAGTAACTTGGTGAGTGCGTACTTTCAGGCTCCTGTGCTCCTCCATGATGGTAGCAATGACAAAAGGGCATGTCCTGGGTGATGGAGGTCCTTTTTGATGATGCTGCCTTTTGGAGCCATCACTCCTTGAAAATGTCCACCATACTGGGGAGGCTAGTGCTAGTGATGGAGATTACCAAGTTTACAACTTTCTGCAACTTTTTTCAATCCTGTGCAGTACCTCCCTCCCCCATACCAGGCGGTGATGCTTCCAGTTAGAATGCTCTGCGTGCTACAACTGCAAGAGTCATTGGTGACATACCAAACCTCCTTAAACTCCAAATGAAATATAGTCACTACTTTGCCTTCTTTGTCACTGCATCAATATGTTGGGCCCAGGGTAGATCCTCAGAGACATTTACATGCAGACCCTTGAAATTTCTCACCATTTCCACTTCTGATCTCTTAACGAAAACTGGTATGTGTTCCCTCATCTTACCCTTTCTGAAGTTCACAATCAATTCTGCGGTCTTACTGGCGTTGAATGCAAGGGCTGTTGCTGCAATGCCACTCAGCTAGTTGATATATCTTGCTCCTGTGTGCCTTCTTGTCACCATTTGAAATGCTGCCAACAATAGTTGTGTCATCAGCAAATTTATAGGTGGTACTTGAGCAATGTCTAGCCACACAGTCACGGGTGTAGAGCGCATCGAGCAGCAGTCTAAGCACACGTCCTTGAGGTGCGCCAGTGTTGATTATCAGCAGATTGAGATGTTATTTCCTTTGTTCTTTGTGGCTCCAGGTTCTTCAGCCAAAATTGATAAGAAATCATAAGAAATCTTGTAACTTATTACTAACAGAGAACATAACTAGGGTCAGCTTATGAAATGAACATGTTAGATATAATAGCCTTTCTTCCATGATGGGCCGTAACTCACAAACTGTGGGCTTCTCTTTACTGTAATGATTTGCTCGCCTTTATTTTGAGAGGACCTGAGTGAAGGAGTGAAGATTTTTTTTGCATTTAAAGATGGAACGACTGGCTCTGGAGTTCTGAGGGCTGATGTTATCTCTTTGCCTCAAAAAATTATATGTTTCAGTAAGTTTGCAGAGAAGATTCAGAAAACTGGTTCCTAGGAAGGTAGGTTTACAAAAGGTGGGAAGGCTGATTAGATTAGGCCTGTCCCACAGCAGAGGCATAATCAATTTCAATGATATTTACCATCAGTGAGAGAAGGAATTATTTAAAACATTCATTTCTCCAAGCAAGAAAATATATCTGTGGCCATTGGGGACTTGATACAAATATGAAAAATGCTTAGAAACATTCAGCTAGTCATCATCATCTGTGGATGGAGATGAATGATCCCATTCCTCCTTCCCCAGATGCTGCTTGTCCTGGTGAACGTTCCCTAAATTGTCTGCATTTGTTGTTAATAGATTCATGATATGACACCATTTGATGTTTAAATTCCAGCAATTAATATCTATCAGATTTAAGCAAATAGCTCCTGAGAGATCATGTTCTGTCTGAAACAGTCAAAAAAGGAATAAAACTGATTTCTGGCTATTTTGCCAATGACTAATCTTACTCCTGATGCCTCTTTACTGGAGATGAAATTATTGAGCCCAGTATGTGAATGAGGTAAGATTGTTGTCTTCTGTCTTTTGGCTGTTGCTCTATGCCATAATGGGATGGTACTCAGTATGAAAATAATCATTGTTTCTTTTACTGTTCAGCTAAAAAGTTCTTCATACAACTACTCCTTAAAACTTTGACAAACCTCTCTAGATGCACAGTGACATGGCCTGATATGGAAACAGCAATGCCCAGGAAGTGATAAGCCTACAAAGGTCTACTCAAGGATAGCTATGAGTCCCAGCTATGCCTGCCTCTTCATTGGCTATGTAGAACAGTCCATGTTCAAAGCCTTCCCAGCAGTACTCCCCAACTCTTCCTCCACAACATTAATGACTGCATTGATGCTGCTTCATGCACCCATGCTGAGCTCATTAATTTAATCAAATTTTCCTCTGACTTCCACCCTGCACTTAAATTCATTTGTGATGGATATAGTCTAGTTCATCAAATGCAAAGCACTCCCCACCATTGAAAATATTTACATGAAGCCAGAAGAAAGCAGTATCCATCATCAAGGACCTCGCCATCCAGGACATGCTCTCTTCTCAGTACTTTCATCATGATAGAGACAGAGAAGCCTTAGGTACCACGCAACACGGTTCGGAAACAGTTACCACCCCACAACCATCAGGCTGCTGCTGAAATAACAATGATAACTTTACTGACCACAACTCTGAACTGCTTCTACAACCTAAAACATCACTTTTAACGACATTACAACTCATTTTCAGTATTTTTTTCATTTGCGCAATTTGTCTTGTCAGTACCCAGTTTATTGAGCCAGTTGCTAGTCTTCCATGAGGCAGCTTTTCTGGTGAAATGGACCTAAAATATACCTTTGTATGTTTGAACCAAGATTCAAGCATAAGTCTTGATGTAGCATTGAACTGGAAATAGGTAATGGCAGCAACTCTTGACTCATATGATTTCTGTTCAGTGTTTGACACTGACATGGTTGGACTCACTGATAACTTGTTGGTCAAGGTATCGATAAACTTCAGTTGGGTCACCTCAGATTGAATTTACTGCTGTTGTATGTCTTTTCATTCAAAAGATCTCTCTCTCTCTCAATGCTGTCAGCGAATGGTGCCGGAGTAATCGACTCAGTTTGTGGATTGCACTCTAGTTCACCTATGATGTGCTTCTATTTTTTTTCTGGTTACTCCTACTTTGTTGCTAGTTTGGGCAATTTTGAATTGGGGTGGCCTGCAGATAATGAACTGAAATACGCCTTTTGATTTTGTTTTATACTCTGTATTTTTGCTCTATTTTTGTTGCCATTTGCATGTAAGGGAGGGAGTTGATTTATATTTCTTTGAACAAGTTCCATGGTTCTCTTTGTTTCGTAGGAAGACTAATCCCAGGCTTGCATATTGATTACATACAAAAATGTACTTTGAAATATGAATCTTTGAAAAGATATAAATGCTCAATGTAATTTCAATTCACAGAGATGCTCTCCCCTGGACTCCCTTGTTCATTTTCACACTGAATAAAGACCAAATTTCATCTTTTAACTGCTTTGTACACAATGATACTGCATTCTCTCAGGTACATCATAGAAAAAAGTTTTGGCCCTCAAAATGTGTAGCAATAATGACTATAGCAAAGTGAATTTAGATAAATATAAACTAAGGAACCAAATTGATATTTATGCATATAATCCTAGTGTTGTTGCATTAGGTTTAAGCATGTTCTATTCTGCATGTTGAGCCAACAAACTTTTTAGTTGATAACCAGAGGGTTAAAGTAAAAAAGAGGTTTACAATAAAGTCCAAAGGAGAATATGATATTTTTTGGAGAAGTTTTGAATTTTAAGTGTAAAGGAGAAAACGTGGGAAAATTAAAAATATATTTACAATTGCAAACATATTGTTACATTGCTTTTGGATGTGAACTAAAGCAAAAAAAATGTGTTCTTCTATTGATAGTTTTAAATTAAATTCAATCACACTTACAAAATGTAACTGCAAAAATGTCTGCCCATTCTTTAATGCAAGTAAATGCCCTTATTGAGATTAATGATATAATATTATGATGCACAGAACTGTTTACTGGAATGTGGCTTTTGCATCACCCAGAAATATGAAGCGTGTTCTTCACCAAACCTAAAATTTATTTGCCTCTGTTTCAGTGTAGGCTTAGTATCATAGAATAAATATTGATCCTGATTTTCTTTCTCATACATAGAGCTTTGCATGTGTTTGCATAATATTTTGTTGGCATTGTTTATGCACTGGGAGTAAAGGGTGGGTGGTAAATTGGATTACACTGCAAAATAAGCATTGCTGTCCTAATAATAAATTAATCCTGCTATCTGATTTAGTAGACGACCCACACTAAATTCATGCCGGAGTCTCATTAAGCTGGTTTCAATGATTTATTTTCAAATGGTACAGACTGACTGGATATGGTTCATCCTGCTGCTAATATCTGGGACTTCTCTACTAAGTTAATGCTGGTAGTTAGCTCATAGCAGAGGGTCATTTAGGGAAATCTGACAGCGAATTAGAATTACTTGTGGATGAAATCGTAATTGTTTCTTGTGGCTTGCCTTTCCTGCATATTGATATACTTCATCCAGATATGGCAGACATGCTAAAATTTGATGTGTCCATTACATATGTAATTCCAGCTAAAATGTTATCTCTAGTACCAAGCAATGGGCCAATGGAGGCAATTGCACTGCCATTTTACTGGCCTTATTCTGTAGTTTGTCAGCAGACACCACCAAGTCCTGGTTTTGACATGTGGAAATTCAGTCATATCACCATGATTTGCCATCTCTTCTCACTTTTTATAAATTAGAAAGTGTAGGTGCAAAATGTGGCATAACCTTCTCACCTGAGACTCATTTTCTTCATTTTCTTCAAGGCGATCTGGGTCACAGCAGGCACAGGGGAAATATTTTCAGTGTTGAAAAAGAGAAACAGAAAGCACAGAATTAAGCTTACTGGCAAAAGAAACAAAGGCAACAAGAGGGGGCAAAGATACCTATAAGTATTTGGGATCTGGATATGCACTGCACAAACAGATAGTGGCTGTTCATTCAACCATGGCTTTCAAATTTAAATTATATCAGTACTTAAATGAAGGCAGAACTTGGGAAACGGCTTACTTTGCTCTTGCAGAGATAGCTCAGATCTGAAGGGCTAAATCAGAATCAGTATATGTGAATTTCATATCATCGGCACATATCATGAAATTTTCTAACTTTACGGCAGCAGTACAATGTGAAATACATGATCAATAAATATAGAGAAGAAGACTGAGTTTGTTTAACTATATACTGTATATATATATATATATATATGAACCAATTTTTTTCCTCTATATTTATTCTTGTATATATCAGGCTTCTGTACCTCCTTCCTGATGGTGACTGTGTGAAGCAAGTATGTCTTAAGTGATGAGGATCCTTTATAATGAATGGTGTCTTTCTAAAACACTACTCCTTGAAGATGTCTTGGATACTGTGGTGGTTAACACTCATGATAGAGCTGACTCATTTTACAAGTTTCTGCAATCTTACTTCAATCTTGTGCAGTAGCTCTCCCACCCATACCAGAATGGTGGCCTCTTCTTGTATTGTTGCCATTAAGTCAATTGATAGTTCTGTGAACCATCATGCAATACAATTCAAAGGTTCAAAGGTACATTTAATGTCAGAGAAATGTATACAATATACATCCTGAAATTGTTTTACTTTGCAAACATCCATGAAAACAGAGGAGTGCCACAAAGAATGAATGACAGTTAAACGTTAGAACCCCAAACTCCCCTCCCAGCTCCCACCACCCACGCATAAGCAGAAGCAAAGCAACGACCCCACCCTCATTGCCCACCAACAAAAAAGCATTGGCGCCACCCACCAAGCACTCAAGCGTGCAGCAAAGCATCGGTAAAGACACAGACTTGCAGTAGCCCAAAGACTACTTGTTCACCCAGTAATTTGTCATACGACAGGCTCTCTCTCTATCCCTAATAAGGGAAAAAGGGGTGCCCCGTTTCACAGCGAGAGGGAAGACTTAACAATCAACTCACTGATTTATGGTGTTAAATTCAACCAGTTTCTTACTCAATCCTAAAACATAGCATGAATCCTCACAGCGCACAAACAAATAATTGATGTTCACATTGAATCTTATCAAACATCATTTGGAAACCTAGGTTCATTATATATTGTAGCCAAGTTTCTCAAAGTCTCATCAGCAATATCACTTCTCCCAGAACTTCAAATGAAAAACTTAACTTTCTGAATTCATGTTGGTTTAGTACCAGCATGATTCTGCCTTTACTCAAGTTAATTCTCAATAAGCAATTACATTGTATTTAACCAAATTCAAATGAGGATAATAGGTCTGATTTCTCTTTGATTCTGGATATTGTCTAACTTTCAATTTATTATCTCTTCTCAAATGTCCACAGATCCTATGGTTAAAAAAAAAATCAAGCCAAATCAAGCATACGACACCATAAATCAATCATAAAGGAGAGTTACTTGCTCTTTTTTTGTCTTCTGCTAATTTTCTGCTGATTGTATTTTTCCCAAGGCAGAATGTTAAATAGATGAAATTGTTGACAGATGGGACTGTTTGTTAATTTGAACGCATTTCTTGTGAGGCATTGACAGCCTGCTATCTCAACTTGCATTTCCAGTTTATCCAGAATAAATGAATTTTTGCCATTGTGCAAAGGAACACTGAAAGCAATTCAATAGTCTTATTTTAATATTGATTTCTTTGCCCAAAAATTGGGTCACATCATGCTACTATTTACCGTGCTATACATACAAATACTGATAATTCTTGGAGTACAATGCAATTTTATGATTTTACAAATCAAATACGCAAATCAATAAATTTGATTGGGCTCTCATTGACACAAGTCAAACTTGTCAAAATCTGCTCTAAATGTAATGATGCTGATGCTGTTGCAATATGAACCATCCTCAATTTCCTCTGCCTTGCACACTAGGTAGCTACCTCTAAAGCACAACCCAAATCCTTCTCCTACACTTCATTAGCAGGCCTGATCCAAGCGCTACAACTAACTGGTTCTTTTTCCACCAATGTATTATCTGTAGGGTAATCCTAATCTTGGTTTATGACAGGCACTGAATCTATGCTGGCTCTCAAATTATCCCCAGCAGTCCTACTCCTCAGTTATGTAGTGTATTTAATATTTCAGTAATATTTGATTAATATTGTGAATATATTGTTAGATTAAGCATTCTTTGTTGTTTACATAATTCATTATGGGTTATGGGCAACAGTCATGTAAGAAGTACATGAATGACATATGTTTTTACGCCACCACATCATGTGTGAGTACCTTGCTTAAAGAAAATTGAGTAGCCAAGTACATCCCAACTCCTCCGTATTTCTTTTGATTAGTTTCTGGAATTACAAAATGTAACACTGACAAAGAGGTAGCTTTAAAACAAAGTCGAGATGACAAGTCGTGTTGAAGCACAACACAATTTTTCTTCTGAAGAGAACAGCAATTGAGTTAAAAAAAAGAAGGGCAGCATATGTTTCCTTGGAAGGGAAGAGAGAGGGTTGATTTTAAAATAATGTGGAAAATGGATGAAACTAACAATCAATGTGTACAGCCATGGGTTCATACACAATGAGGACCATGTGATAATAAATGGCTGGATACATCGGAAAGATAGATGTGTTCAATTGCATAACAGATAACTGAATGAAATATACTGAATAAATGGTGCAGTATTTTGAATTAAATGAAATAACTGATGTGAAATGAGTGCCAGTTTTGCTGAGTGTAATAGGTGGAAAAACAAACAGTTTGCTTAGAAGTTTGTCTACTCCAAACAAGTCGTTTGAAATGAACTTTGCTGAAATAATGAAAGTATTGCAGTAATATTTAGAACCAAAAGCATTGTTAAACGCAAAATGCTTTCATTTACATAAGTGGAATCAAAAGGAAGGGGGAGACAGTTTCAGCTTACATGGCTGAATTGAGGAAATTGTCCAAGCATTATCAGTTAGTGAAAAGTTTAATGTGGCACTGAGAGATCGTTTAGTTCATGGAATCTTACAAGAAAGCATCCAAAAACAGTTCCTAACTAAGGCACATGTAATCCAGGTTAATTAAACCCAAAAATGTAAAGTTAGAAAGCTCTACCTGTGTAGGGAGAAAGTGAGGTTTACAAATTTTAAGAAAAAGAGGATGTCGTAAAAAAGCTATGCAAGAATGAGGCATGACTACTGCAGGCACGAATAAGCGAAAGAAATGCAGCAAACTGTTAGAAACTAAAGATATAAACCGTTAAAAGTGGATTTGATAGTGAGTATCTCTACCCTACTTACTTGAAAACTTTAAGGTGAAAACACTGGAAGAGAGTCAATATCATTAAAAGATTTTTTGAAGCTACAGCTATAACAAGCATAACCTATAGTGAGACAATATTGGCAGAGACAGTGTCCAAGGTCTCTACTGTGTAACTGGGAATTAGTTCTATTAAGTCATACTTAGGGATTTGGTTAAGTTTTTTTAATATAAGTTTTGAGAATCGACTTTTCATGAATGACCTAATATTTCATCCAACGAACCAAGAAACAAGATACTGAGCCACCCAAGATCGAAGAACCAGCTTAGGAACTAATTGTTTAATGACGTAGAGGATTTAATATGGTTGGATGAACAAGTGTATTTTTCATTTGAAGGATCTGAATTTGATTTTCTGCATGAACTGATTATTTTTGCAAAGACTTTGATAAGTTGCTGAATGAGATTCACACTGTTTAAAAATTGTGATTTTGGAATATTTGTCATGAAAGTAGTTAAGCTATATATATATTTACTTATTTTTGGTGTTGAATTTGAATTTGTAGACATACTGCTCTGAAGCTGAAACCGAAGTTAACCATAATACTTAAGAATAGGAATTCAATTAGTTTTCTAAGTAACTAGGGAAAATAAAAAGGAAAAGTTAGTCTGTAAACCTTTAAGTAGGGAATAACACTAGATATAATTAGTTAGAGAAATTGGAGTAATAAAGGTTATTCTAATGAATCTCATTGATTCTAACTAAGCAGGAATTCGTTTACTGTTTGATATGTGAGATTGGGAACCTAAGAGAGAATGTGGAAATTTTGAATTGTTCTTACTCTTGTAAATATTTTGCAATATTGCTATTTTTTATTGACAAACTTGCCTTCAGAAATGCATTTTTCTATTCACTGCCTCTTTCCAATATCTAGAGCTTCTGATGGCCGAATAGCACCAAGTGTAGTATCAGCTAATTTGAATTCTCATAAAGAGTGCAGCAACGAATCACACGAGGTAAGACGAGCAATACATAGGTATTGCACACAACTCACATTTAAAAGAGCAGTTGAAATCACTGTATTAATGGAACCAGCAGCCAGAGACACAATTGAGTTATGGTCCCGGATGAAAGTTAGCATGAACTAAATTGCAACATCTAAGCAGAAATCGGCCTGACCAAACAAATTGTATTACCATTGTGGCAGGGGCTCACATGCAGTAGTCCAATGCATGTTTAAAGGTGCATCTATACCACACAGTGAAGCAACCAGAGGGAAAGACCTCCACTCTACTTCTGTAGAAATTTACTGGAGTCTCTGTTGACACACCAAATGTCCTCAAACACTTAATGAAATATAGCCACTGTTCTGCCTTCTTCATAATTGCATCAATGTATTGAACCCAGGATAGATGTCTAGAGAAGTTGACACTCAGTTTCATGAAGTGATTTACCTTTTCTACTGCTGACCCTGCAGTGATAGCTAGTGTACTCCCTTGACTTCCCTTCCTGATGTTGAGTGCAACGTTGTTCTTGGGATGGCATTCAACCAGCCGATCCATCTCACTCCCGTGTGCCTCTTTGTTACCATCTAACAACTTTGAGCCTCTGACCAGCCCTCCGACACTGAGCACCGAGCACCGCCTCTGCCGAGCGCTTCGACCCTGCCCCGTCCACCAAGCAACAAGCAAATTCAAGGATTCGGGGCCTTCCCCTCCAGAGATTCTGGATCACACAGTAACAGCAGCAGTGGAAAAGGCATTTCAGAAGTTTCTCCAGATGTTCCTCTGTTCTCTCGCATCTGTCTCCATCAAATCAGGATTGTTCGCGGCACCCTACTTGACAGATTACAGATATCATTCACCGGAGTGGCCATGCAAGCTGCATTGTGCCACCATCTTCTCCTCCTCCCTCTATGCCATCTGTAATTCATACCTGGACTTCATGTAGATTTCTGGATCACTGTTTTTGAACACCGCAGATCTTGCCCTCAACAGACTGTAAATCTTTAGTTCATCTATGGCTTTTTGGTTTGGGTATGTTTGATACATTCTCACAGACACACACTCATCCACATAGGTCTTAATGAAGTTGGTGACAACTTCAGCATATTCATTCAGATCTGAAGATGTATCCCTGAATATGGTCCAGTCCACTGATTCAGAGTAGTCCTGTAAGTGCTCCACCACTTCCAATAACTATACCACTACAGTTCTCACTAGTGATGCCACAGTCCTCAGATTCTATCAGTAAACCGGGAGTAGAAGTATAGATAGATGATCAGACATTTCAAAGCATGGACATGGGACAGCATAGTTAAAAACAGAGGTCCCAATGAAAATCTCAGCAGGACAACACTTGTTACAGATTTCCATCAAGAGTAAGACCCATCCACCACTGCCCTTTGTATTTGATGAGCAAGCTAATGTTGGATCCCATTGGTCAAGTCACTGCCCATCCAATGTATCTTTATTTTCTAGATGAGCCTACCATGAAGGAGCTTGTTGAATGCCTGACTAAAATCCATGTATATAAGTTTCAGTGCTCCACCCTTATCTGTCATTTTTGTCACTCCTCAAAAACCTTAATAAACTTAATCAGATTTCACCTGCCCTGCGTAAAGTCACACTGACTGTCCCCAATTGGACTATGCCTCTCCAAGTTCTCATAAATCTAATTCTTAGGAGTCATCTCTATTAGGTTTTCCTACTACCAATGTCCCTATTTCGCCTTCTGAACAAAGGAAAGGCATGAGCTATCCACCAGTCCTTTGGCACCACATCAGTGGTTGCAAAGGTTTTTGTCAAGGCCACAGCAATCACATCCCTCTCCTTTTTCAATAACCTGGAGTATATCCCATCAGGGTCCAGCGATTTATCCAACTTTATGTTCTTAAGAGTCAAAATATTACCTCTTTCATAATCTCTAAATTAAGAACATGCTGCAATCTGATCATACTATTTTCTCAGTAACCTTCTCTTTATAAATACATGCAGATTGAGAGGAGATTTGTTAGAAGATATACAAAATTATGAGTGGCGTAGATAGGGTAAATGTAAGCAGGCCTTTTCCACTAAGGTTGGGTGGGATTACAACTAGAGGTCATGGGTTAAGGATGAAAAGTGAAAATTTTAAGGGGATAATGATGAGAAACTTTTTCATTCAGAGGGTCGTGAGAGTGTGGAATGAGCTGCCAGTGCAAGTGGTGCAAGCAAGCTCAATTTCAATGTTTAAGAGATGGTTGGATAGGTACATGAATTGTGGGGGTATGGAGAGTTATGGTCTCAGTACAGGTCAATGGGATTAAGTAGTTTAAATGGTTCAGCACAGACCAGATAGGCTGAAGGACCTCTTTCTGTGCTGTACATTTCTATGACTCTATGACCTGTGAAAGGGACAGTTGGTTTAAAATTGTCAGTTAACCTACTTTTCTGTAACTTTGTGATAAAAGTTTGGACCATCTTGAGGCTAATTTAATGACAAGCGGTACAAGCAACTTAACAGTTCCATTCTAATACACATTAGGTTTTTAAATTGAGCATAAGATGCATGGGCATATGCAGTAAAATAAGAGGTTAAAATAATATTTTTACATTTAATATATTTCATTGGAGTGGAAGTTCCAAGACAGGCAGGTGAAACTAATGTTTCTGAACAGGGTGCAAGTAGGTTTGAGAGGATTTTTGTTAAATCCTGAATTGAACAATAAATTGGTGATTAAAATCATTCTCTCTTACTGAAGGATTAAACATTTGGGCTTTCACAAAATATATGACTGCAAATTCATTGTAAAGCACATTTATTTTTTAATGGGGATATGTTCCCTAACTGATTGTAAAGTGCAAAACAACCAAAAATGATATCAACATCTATTGATGAATCAGCTATGTTGATTTCACAATACACCCTGAATAAAACAATATATCTGGTCTCTACCAAGGTAATCCATAACACTTCATGTCAATGAGAACTTTTGTGGAATAATCAACATTATTAACTTCATATATTGTTTTGATACTTTTTGCACAATTGAGCACAGCAGTAAAATGTTAGTCTGCTCCAGAGAATCATTTTCAGAAATTAATATGGAGATATTACTGTTTTCTGATGTACAACATGTACATTTTGAAGCTCTCAATTCACCTAAATTACTTACTATTCTCTATGTACCACAATGATAGATTTGCTATTGTTGACAGTATTTCTCTGAATTTTTTATTATGCTAACAGTATCAATAAATATTGCAATTGGAAATTATTAAATATTATTTCATTTATAATTGGAATGAACTATGTTTGGCGACTGTTGCAAATAAAAGGAATATTTATTAATTTTATCTTGACAGAAGAAATAGGTTTTTTTTTTAAGCGTGTCGTACCAGAAATTCAGCCATTCTTGTCTGGCACGTGGTGTCAGGATTAACCGGGTCATGTTATGAATGTTCCTGACTCGACCCTTGTATTTTTTATGGGCCGAATGGCTAACTCAACACTCAACCCGGCACGGATGGAAAGCGTGCTTGGGAGAAGAAATAGCGTCTGTATTGATGATATTGAATGTGTTTCTCAAATAAATTATTTTTTTCTCTTTATATTATGTTGATTTGCTCAAGATATTGCAATCTCTTTTTCTCCATTTTTCTTACATGATTGGCATATAATTGCCATTACTTTTGTGATGACTATTTTTTATTCACCAGTACATATCCTCCTTGCTAAAGTATGCCCTTCTCATCCCCACAAAACATGACAACCATCAGGTTGACTGACCTATAACTTATTTTTCAAATTGTGTAAAGGCGAAGCCTATAATAAGAACAGAGTTTTCTTTAGACATTCACTGTAAAAGCCAATTAGTTCAACTCACATCAGTTCTTTTAAGGACTTCTGGAGTTTTGCAATTTGATTTAAGATGGAAAGTAATAGTTTTGTTCAAATATTACTAAGCAGTGTTGTATTGGATTCCTATATTCTTAAAAGGTTGCAGGTCTGTAGCAATTCTATTTCTTCAAACAGTATTAATATATAAAGATGAGACGGATTAAAGAGCAAATTGAATCATATAATATTTGTACAAGTTCATGCTTTATAGGGACTTGGAAATTCATTGCACTGGCTTGCTAAGTGATAACAGAGTTGCCTACAATTACAATCTGCATTACATACACAGTGTCCACTTTATTAAGTACACTTACTCATTAATGGAAATAGCTAATTAATCAATCATTTGGCAGCAACTCAATGCATAAAAGCATGCAGACATGTTCAGACTAAATATCAGAATGGGGAAGAAATATGATCAAAGTGATTTTTGACATTGGAATGAATGCTGGTGCCAGATAGGGTGGGTTGTGTATCTCAGAAACTGCTGATTTCCTAAGATTTTCACACACAACAGTCTCTAAAGTTTACAGAGAATGGTGCAAAAGACACAAGTGAGCAGCAGTTCTGTGGGCAAAAATGCCTTGTTAATAAGATATTTTGAGCTGGATGGACAGTGAGCTAAGAAGAAAACTGTTATTGGTTGCCACAGACACAGCTGTTTGTTGTTTGACTGACCAGTCCAGTCCATCACAAGTATCACGACTTGTGGTCATATGTCTGTTTTACATTATTACCTTATGATAATTACATGAACTCTCATTTTTATGAATTATCTGCTCAATTCCCTTACCTTTTAGGTTACCTGAAAGGTTTTGAAGGTTAAATGTTTGCACATTTAAAATACATCATAAATTGTTGATATATTTGTGCAATTAGTGACTGTAAATATTATCCAATTTTTTGTGCATGCAAAGCATTATAAATATATTGTCATAAGCAACAATCTCCTGGCTTGGCTGCAGTCAAACTGTAGTAAGGTTGCTGCACTACAATATTGCTTCATAGATATATTGCAAAAGAAATAAATTACTATTTCTTTGTCAGATTGGAGCAATACAGGTGTTCCACTTTTTGCCTCTGTACAATCTTGCTAATCCCTGACAAGAAGGATGGCTAGCTGTAATAGGGTAAAAACGTGAATTGCCTGTGTCCATCTGCTAGGCTACTGGATCACTTTGATAACACTGGACAACAATTACACACCTTCATTTTGATATCGCCTGTATTTGTTATTTCAATTTGTAATTCAGGTCAATTAAAATGTTGCCCATAACGTAAGCTGAGAAGTTTTCCATCTGGTCCACAAATCAAACAGATCATCAAATGCAGGCAATTTGAAGAACTTCTAGTGGGACCAGAGAAAATCACTGGAAGGCATTCATTGAACATTTTCTTGGCAAGTACAGAGCATCAAATTATGTGCAGCTGGTTGACAACATGCTTCAAGAATACAAAACCATGAAGTACAACATGTCACAAAAGATTCATTTTCTGCATTCTCATTTAGACTCCTTCCGTGCAAATCTTGGCCCTGTCTATGATGAGCATGATGAAAGGTTTCACCAGGACATTGCGATAATGGAGAAACAGTATCAGGGCAACTGGAATTCATCAATACTGGCTGATTATTATTTGGCATTTAAGCAATAAGTCTCAAAGACTGAGTGAAAAATGGAAATCATCAATAAAACAATTTTATATTTGTTGAACTATTGTGAAGCATCAGCACTGTTATGCAATCAAATGCATTATATTCTATATAAGTTAATTTCTTGTTTCTCCAAATTCCTGTGTGATACAAGTTCATCTTCTTGTGGTATACCAAAAACAAAAAAAAATTACCGAGGAAGCAACACTTTGGAAAAAAATTGTTGTCCAGTGTAACTGAAGGATGAACTAGGCAGGTTTCTTCCTGTAACTCTTTATTTACATCCTTCACTATGTATTTGTTGACATCCATTTTATAAGTTTTGCCTGCTATATTGTAACAAACTTTAGCTTTTTTTTCCTTGCATTTGTCTCTTTTTACCAGGTTTATTTGTTCTTTCCATCGTCTATTGCAAGAATATAATTGGAAGTATGTTTGTTCTGTATACATAGCTAGTTTATAGAAGTGCAGAATAGATTCCTTGTTAGTTAAAGATGTTACCTTTCAGTAGATAAGCAATTGTGTACATTAATTAAGGGAAAAATTCTAAGCTTGAAGTCTATCCTGCAGGAATACTAGCAAATGTGTGATTTTGCAACATCAGTGAATTAGGATTCTGCTGAAGTTAAACCATGCATACCTTCAGATTTTCTACTACTTTTTGCCTTATTCACTGAATCCAAGAACTGGATTAAATATGATAAGCTTCAACACATTAGCATATTAGTTAATGTGAAATTAAACATTTCAGTTGGCATCTGTAACGGGCAATGTCCATGTGGGCTGTAAATCACATTGTCTGGCAAAGAGAGATTTCTGTGCATGTTAAGCATCCTAACCACTTTCCAATACCCTGGAAATGTAGGCAAGAGTATCCATAGGTTTGTCATATTAAACCAATTATTCAGCAGATGTATTAAATGTGCAATAAATTCAATAACCCACTGAGCATTTTAGAGCCTCCCTTGCAGTGCAATTGAATTCAGCTTTGCATGATGTCTCTTTTTAAATGCCCAATAGAACTCACTTCATAAAGACTCATAATGCATTTATTTGATTTGTACTATTAAAGAAACTCAGTTCACTGCAGATTGGCTCGGCTCTGTAATGTATTATGAGCAGATGACTGCTGTTAATTGCATTTTGAAATTAAACAATAATAGGGAGCAGGAGAATAGCATTTTAGATATATGAGCAATCTGCTAAAATTAATATCAAAAACGATCCCATAGCGGGTATAAGGGTCTTAGAGGTATATCTTAATGAGATCATTTATAGGAAGTGGCCCCTTTATTGATGCAAATATATTTGCATGTTATTACCTATTGGCTTAGAATGGGCTGCAACTTGAAGAGGTCGATCAATTAAAAGAACTGCCATGTAAATACCAGCAACTATAAGACTAAGCACATATATGTTCAAGTTTGCAATTCTCAAATTTGAGATTTTGCCACTCTTGTCTTCCATTTGTTCTTGAGAGATTTATGAGAATGGTGCCAGGGTCAAGAGTTCAGGAAAACACTGTAACAAGTTACTAGAGCATAGAAAGTTAAAATTTGATTCAGGTAAATTATCAACAAGGCTGCTGAAGGAAAGAATTAGAAATCTTAGAAACTCAAAAAAAAAATTGAAAAGATGGCAATTTGAAATACAAATTAGAAAGACTGGCAACAATCAGTTCATCAGACAAGATTTATGGAAATGGAGAAGAAATGAACATTTCAGGTGAAAAGGTATCAGAACTGGGGGAAGAAGAATCAAGTTTGATTGAAGTTGTAAACATCGATGAAGTGTTGGATAACTCATAGGGAGTGTCTATGATGGGACAAGGAAAGACTTGCCTGAGTAACTTCACTGTTTATGGAGCCACCTGATGAGAAATGCCACTTGTATCCAAACTTGTGAAACAGCTAATATAGAAACATAGAAATATAGAAAATAGGTGCAGGAGTAGGCCATTTGGCCCTTCGAGCCTGCACCGCCATTTATTATGATCATGGCTGATCATCCAACTCAGAACCCTGCCTCAGCCTTCCCTCCATACCCCCTGACCCCCGTAGGCCACAAGGGCGATATCTAACTCCCTCTTAAATATAGCCAATGAACTGGCCTCAACTGTTTCCTGTGGCAGAGAATTCCACAGATTCACCACTCTCTGTGTGAAGAAGTTTTTCCTAATCTCGGTCCTAAAAGGCTTCCCCTCTATCTTCAAACTGTGACCCCTCGTTCTGGACTTCCCCAACATCGGGAACAATCTTCCTGCATCTAACCTGTCCAATCCCTTTAGGATCTTATACGTTTCAATCAGATCCCCCCTCAATCTTCTAAATTCCAACGAGTACAAGCCCAATTCATCCAGTCTTTCTTCATATGAAAGTCCTGCCATCCCAGGAATCAATCTGGTGAACCTTCTTTGTACTCCCTCTATGGCAAAGATGTCTTTCCTCAGATTAGGGGACCAAAACTGCACACAATACTCCAGGTGTGGTCTCACCAAGGCCTTGTACAACTGCAGTAGCACCTCCCTGCTCCTGTACTCGAATCCTCTCGCTATAAATGCCAGCATACCATTCGCCTTTTTCACCGCCTGCTGTACCTGCATGCCCACTTTCAACGACTGGTGTATAATGACACCCAGGTCTCGTTGCACCTCCCCTTTTCCTAATCGGCCACCATTCAGATAATAATCTGTTTTCCTATTTTTGCCACCAAAGTGGATAACTTCACATTTATCCACATTAAATTGCATCTGCCATGAATTTGCCCACTCACCCAACCTATCCAAGTCACCCTGCATCCTCTTGGCATCCTCCTTACTGCTAACACTGCCACCCAGCTTCGTGTCATCCGCAAACTTGGAGATGCTGCATTTAATTCCCTCATCCAAGTCATTAATATATATTGTAAACAACTGGGGTCCCAGCACTGAGCCTTGCGGTACCCCACTAGTCACCGCCTGCCATTCTGAAAAGGTCCCGTTTATTCCCACTCTTTGCTTCCTGTCTGCTAACCAATTCTCCACCCACACCAATACCTTACCCCCAATACCGTGTGCTTTAAGTTTGCACATTAATCTCGTGTGTGGGACCTTGTCAAAAGCCTTTTGAAAATCCAAATATACCACATCCACTGGTTCTCCCCTATCCACTCTACTAGTTACATCCTCAAAAAATTCTATGAGATTCGTCAGACATGATTTTCCTTTCACAAATCCATGCTGACTTTGTCCGATCATTTCACCGCTTTCCAAATGTGCTGTTATCACATCCTTGATAACTGACTCCAGCAGTTTCCCCACCACCGACGTTAGGCTAACCGGTCTATAATTCCCCGGTTTCTCTCTCCCTCCTTTTTTAAAAAGTGGGGTTACATTAGCCACCCTCCAATCCTCAGGAACTAGTCCAGAATCTAACGAGTTTTGAAAAATTATCACTAATGCATCCACTATTTCTTGGGCTACTTCTTTAAGCACTCTAGGATGCAGACCAACTGGCCCTGGGGATTTATCTGCCTTCAATCTCTTCAATTTACCTAACACCACTTCCCTACTAACATGTATTTCGCTCAGTTCCTCCATCTCACTGGACCCTCTGTCCCTTACTATTTCTGGAAGATTATTTATGTCCTCCTTAGTGAAGACAGAACCAAAGTAATTATTCAATTGGTCTGCCATGTCCTTGCTCCCCATAATCAATTCACCCGTTTCTGTCTGCAGGGGACCTACATTTGTCTTTACCAGTCTTTTCCTTTTTACATATCTATAAAAGCTTTTACAGTCCGTTTTTATGTTCCCTGCCAGTTTTCTCTCATAATCTCATAATATATTTTATATCACTGAAAAACTCAACTGCAATTAGCTATTGGTAACTTCCTCACCATCCGTCACCTTCTTTAGGGACCCAGAGGAAAGCAAAACCGTTGACTTTTGCTTTCAAATGTTTGTAAAGTAGTTTATTTTCCATTGAGGAAAGGTAAAGTTTTCAATCCAGCAACATCTTACATTCAGGTTAATAAATTCCTCCTGGTCATTCTCATCCATCCGGTCCTGGTTCTGCTCACAAAGAAACAAAGTATCTCTACACAAGACACAATAATAGTAGATTGAAGAGAATCCCATAAGCTTTGGATATCTGTTTCATAAGATCATAAGATATAGGAGCAGAAGTAGGCCATTCAGCCCATCAGGTCTGCTCCACCACTCAATCTTGGCTGATCTAATTCAGTCATTTCCCTCCCCTGCCTTCTCCCCATACCCATTGATGCCCTGGCTAATCAAGAACCTACCTATCTCTGCCTTAAGTGCACCCAATGACTTGTGCCCCACAGCCACTCGTAGCAACAAGTTCCACAGATTTACCACTCTCTGACTAAAGTAATTTCTCCGCATTTCTTTTCTAAATGGACATCCTTCAATCCTGAAGTTGTGCCCTATTGTCCTGGACTCCCTACCATGGGAAATAACTTTGCCATATCTAATCTGTTCAGGCCTTTTAACATTCGGATGTGAGATCCCCCCTCATTCTCCAGAACTCCAGGGAATACAGGCCAAGACTTGTCAGACGTTCCTCATACGGTAACCCTTTCATTTCCAGAATCATTCTCGTGAATCTTCTCTGATCCCTCACTAATGTCAGTATATCCTTTCTAAAATAAGAAGCTCAAAACTACTCACAATACTCCAAGTGTGGCTTGATGAGTGCCTTATAGAGCCTCAACATCACATCCCTGCTCTTATATTCTCTACACCAAGAAATGAATGCCAACATTGCATTTGCTTTCTTCACCTCCAACTCAACCTTGAGGTTAACCTGTGGGGTATCCTGCACAAGGACTCACAAGTCCCTTTGCATCTCTTCGTTTTGAATTTTCTCTCCATCTAAATAATAGTCTGCCTGTTTATTTCTTCCACCAAAGTGCATAACCATACACTTTCCAAAATTGTATTTCATTTGCCACTTCTTTGCCCATTCCCCTAAACTATCTAAGTCTCTCTGCAGACTCTCTGTTTCCTCAACACTACTCGCTCCTCCATCTACCTTCGTATCATCGGCAAATTTAGCCACAAACCCATTAATATTGTAGTCCAAATCATTGAGATACATCATAAAAAGCAGCGGTCCCAACACAAGTCTCTGTGGAACTCCACTGGTAACCGGCAGCCAGCCAGAATAGGATCCCTTTATTCTCACTCTGTTTTCTGCCAATCAACCAAGCTCCACCCATTCTAGTAACTCCCCTGTAATTTCCATGGGTTCTTATCTTGTTAAGCGACCTCCTGTTTCTCCTGCAGGCAAAGTATAAATTCCTTCTCAGCTAAAAGGAAGCATGCATTATCTTGAGAAAAGATTATAATTGATATGATCTCAATTTCTATGAGAAACAGAGAATAAATATATTGCTCTGAAAATATTGTTGGGAAACAGTGTTGAAAATATTTGTTATTCAAACATCCTCCAAATTGATACTATAGCACTTTTGAGGGAAATGACTTCAAATGTCATAAAAATGAGATTAATCTGGTTAAATCAGATGTCCACTCCAGTAACTTGATTGTTTTTTGTCTTAGTCTGGGAACACTACACCATCGATTCTCTAAAAAAAAAATCAATCCTTTAATTTTTCCCACCCTAACCAAGTGCATCCTTACGCCAATTGTCCCATACCTTTAAGAGATATTATATTCATCAAAATAAGTCAAAAGCAACACTTACAATGTCAGAAGGCTAAAATCAATAAAGTAATTATATTCTCAGTGGGTACAATGCAAGTTCATTTTACCATAATGATCAAATGAGACCTTTTTACCAGATAAGTCCTGTATTTGAAGTATGCAAAAGTTTGCTGTTTGACAAGTAGCATTTTTAATATGAAAGTGCAATTTCAAGATACTGTGAATATAAAACAGTAATTACACTAAAGATGATTGAAAATACATTCAACATAAATGACAAGCTGGAGCTCCAAATAGGGTTATCAGGATATTTTTTTACAACTGGTTTACAGAACAACAATGTCCTTCAGTAACTTTCTGGTAGTTGTATTCACTCCTGAAACTAATAGCAGACATGGTCCCATTCACCACCTCTACTCTGGCTGCACCTTTAACCATTCTGACTCTCACTTCTTACATCTCCTTGCACACCTGACCACGGTCCATCTATGGTGCTACCCGGCAATTTCACAGTCACCAATCCCCCATCCACCTGTATTCCCCTTAACCATGAGGAGCATGAGTAAGAAGGAGATGATAATCCTGGAAGGAGCCTGCATATAAGAGCTCACTCTTGTGCATTTGAGTGAGCATGAATGTTGTCAGCCGCAGCTATGATTGTGCTTGCTCACATGTTGCCTCGTGGCCACCCTTGTCACAGGATCATGACCTTGTTCTAGTGGACAATAGCGATGGCACATCAAACTAAACCACCCACAAGTAACCGGTACTCTAGTTATGTCAGCTATGGAGAGTCCATAAACTAACAAATCTGACCATCTCTCCACTTTCATAGTTTAGGGACTTGGATATGTTAATATCTATAGAAGATCCTTGTTCACGTGAAGATCCCATTCAAAGCTTTCAAGGACCCTACAAAGCTGGATTATCTCAGAAAAACAACTTATCCATTTATGAAAGAACAGAGAGTCGCAGCTAATGAGCTTCTTGAAATAACAATGCTGTGGAATTTAAAGTTACTGAGACTTTCCACCTCTGATTCCGTCATGAGGCTTATAGACCTCCTGTTTCTTCCTCCTGTGGTCAATAATCAGCTCTTTAGCTTTGAGTGAGAGATTGCTGTTGCAGCACCATCCAGCCAGATTTTGTCTCCCTCCTATATGCTGATTTGATACACCAATGACAGTGCTGTCATCAGCAAACTCAAATATGATATTGGAGCTGTGCTTAGCGTCACAGTCATAAGTGTAAACCGAGTAGAGCAGGGGTCTAAGCACATAGCCCCGTGCTGCTCCAGTGCTGATGGAGATTGTGGAGGAGACCTTGCCCATCTTAACTGACTGGGGTCTGCAAGTGAAGAAGTCAAGGATCCAGGTGCACAAAGAGGTTTTGTGGCCTGGGTCTTGGAGCTTATTGATTAGTTTTGAAGGAATTATAGTATTGAATGACAAGCTGTAGTCAATGAATGACTTATGCATTGTTACGTACCCCGTAACTGGGTTGCCAAACCAGCAGAAATGGATCACTCAGTGGGAGTCTGGATTACCAGAACTAAGAAAGTTTTATTAAAGAAACAAGCAACACAGTACTCTAATCAAAAGGATAATGAATGCAACAGTTCAGCAATGATAAACACACATGTACACAGAATTAAGATAACAGGATCAATCAAGCTCTATCGTTGTCTAGGGGTAAATGACCAGTTTCAAAGTAACACAAAGTTCAGTTTAGTTCGCAGTAATCGCTGCCGTGGTGATGGACAGTGGGGGGGGGGGGGAGGAGAGAGAGAGCAAAAAACGAATGAATATTCAAGGCTTCCACACGCAGACCTCCGCAGTCAGCTTTCGGGCGAGTCCTTTGTGATGTCATCTGAGGTCACTGACCGTGACCCCTCCGTTTCCAGACACGATCGTTTCCCTGCGCTGAACCTGGCACCCAGGCAAGGGTGGACACACACCAGGTTCCCGCCGATCGTGCCTTTCCACCCTGTGTGTTTATGGCCCGGTACTTCCCACCGACTTGTGAGGGACACACCGCTTCCAGGGTCTTGTTACCTCGAGTGTCGTGTGTGTCCTGCCTTAGCGAACCTCTCCCTTGTTATCCCCCTGCTGGGGTATTGCCTGTCCATCACTTCAAACAGTTCAGGGTTCAAAGGGGGAGCCGCTCCAGACAGCTCTCTCCTTCTGTTATTCTCTCTCCCGTCCCTTCATTACACATCTCCAAATGCTGCTCCATTGTTTCCCTTATCTCTCTCTCTCCTGAAGACAGGTGGCAGACCAACTGCTGATCACACAGGACAGCTAACATCTTAATCTATGTGTATTTTTGTCACACTTCCCCCCTTTAAGGATTTTTACCGGGGGGTAAAAATTACAAACATGAATACATTATTTGATACACACACAAATATACATCTTTATCAGCTATTTGGCTAATACAGCGAGGTTGAAGTTGTCAACACCTGACAGACAGTCAGCCATCACATTTTCTGTTCCTTTTATATGTGTTATTAATAATCCCTTAGACCAGGCTCCAACTTAGCAAACTTCAGAGTGGCCAAAAGCACTGATGAATTGCGATCAATGTAACCTCTCATTTGGTTTTGTCCCAGACCACAATAACAAGGGTCATCCCATTCTGACTTAGTTTTCTCTCGCAAGGGCTTTGTAGGAGGGGGAGGGGTAGTGACTGCAGAGTTATTGCAAAACTTCCTACAGTACCCCACCATCTCCAAGAGCCGTCTGAGGGCCCTCTTGTCTGTCGGGGTTGGGAGGCCTGCACTGTAGCCTGCATCGCTGCCAGCTGCCCCTGTGTCACCACAATTTCCAGGTAAGTGACCTTCGTGTGGCCGAACTCATTTTTTTCAAGATTCACTATCAAGCTGGCTTCAGACAGCCGTATTAAATTGCCAATACACACCTTTGTGTTCGTCAGCCCTTTAGTCACTAAATTACTCATTCTATATGAATGTTGCTCACTAGGCTAACCTATTGTAACAGACACCACCCAACATCCCAGTTCTGCCAAAACCATCAGCCCCTCGTCTCGCTCCTGCGTCTGCACAAATTCTTTCCTGGCTACTGCTAAATCTGTCTCAGCTCCCTCACTACCTCTTGTCTCACTACACTCCTTCTTTTCATTTTCTACCCCCTTCTCGTACAAGGTTGGCAGAAACGTCTCAGCTAAATTTACCACCGCAGCCCCATGATGAACCTGTGAGTCCATGGGCGGGGCCTCAATGCTGGCAGGCTGACCTGTCAATCTCACGACTGGGAACACGATTCCCCCCGCAACGTCATTACCGAGCAAGACTTCCACGCCTTTCATCGGTAATTCGGACCTCACCCCGATCGTGACTAGTCCAGAGACCAGGTTGCTTTGTAAGTGTATCTGGTGCAAAGGGACTGACTCTGTCCCTTCCCCAACACCTTTGACCTTGACCTCCCCAGTCTGGGTCTCTGAGCTAAACTCTAATACACTCTTCAGTATTAGTGACTGACACGCTCCCGTGTCTCTCCAGATCCGCACTGGAACTGGTTTTAACCCCTCCTTCACCAACACCAATCCGGCCGAGATAAACTTCTCGCGCCCTTCCTGAACTTTGGCAGACCTGTCCTTCCCTAGCGGTTCGTTTACCAGCTCGATACAGCCAGTCAAAATCGCTGTTTTCCCTTTTCCCATCTCCTTCTTTGGGGCAAAGCACCTGGACGCAAAGTGTCTGACTTTCCCGCAATTATAGCAGACGATCCCAGGAGACTTCCTACCAGACTGCTCCCGGTCTACCTTATCCTTCTCACTAGTCCCCGGCTTACTTTCTGACTTTTCCGGCGGACTCTCCCTGCCGTCCTGACTACCCTTCTGGTAGCCTTTACTCGGGGCAAACTTCATTTTATGCATCAACGCATACTCATCCGCTAACTTAGCAGTTGCGGCTAACGTGGCTGCCTCTTTCTCATCTAGGTAGGGTCTCATACCCTCAGGGACACAACCTTTAAACTGCTCAATCAGGATCAGCTGCAGCAGTCTGTCATAATCCCCTTCTACCCCCTTCGAGGCGCACCAATGCTCACAATATGTCTGCATCTCACGGGCAAACTCCAAATACGTGCGGTCCCACTGCTTCCTCGCATTCCGGAACCTCTGCTGGTATGCCTCCGGGACCAACTCATAAATCCTGAGGATGGCCTCTTTCACCACCTCATACCTCTGGGCATCTTCTGCGGACAAAGCTGAGTAAGCTTGTTGGGCTTTCCCTTTCAGTACACTCTGAAGCAAAACAACCCACTTATCCCTCGGCCAGTCCTGACTTGTAGCCACTTTTTCGAAATGGAGAAACTACTGATCCACGTCGGTATCGTCAAATGGGGGAACCAGCCTAACCTCCTGGGTCACCCGGAACCCTCCACCTTGGTTCGGCACGAGCCCCTGCTCTGCTCTTATCTTTAACTTCTCCAGCTCGAATTCCCTTTCCCTCTGTTTCTCCTCTCGCTCCCACTGTCTCTCTCTCTCCCTCTCTCTCTCCCGCCTTTCTAACTCTCTCTCCTGCCTTTCTAACTCTCTCTCTTTCTCCCACCTTTCTAACTGCTTCTCTTCGTGTTCTAATTGTCGTACCCGGAACACGTGCTCGAGTCTCAGTTTTTCAAGCTGTACCTGTACCACGTCTCCGGCAGGTTTTTCAATAGACACCACCCCCAGCTCGCCTTCGGGAAACACACCTTTAGATGCATAGTGCTCTACGATAGCTCTGTGTATCTCCTCTCTCCTCATTGTCGACTTCCCCTTAGCAAGATTCAACGGTTTGGCCACAGCTACCAATTCCAATTTCCTGGCATCCTCTAATGCCTCCAAGGTCGGCGCCTTTATAACTTCCTCAGCCTCCATTTCTGCTGTTTGTCTTTTCTTTCTTTTGGGAATTTTGACCCAATCAATTTACTCCGTCCCAAATTTAGCGTTCAAAATCGCGGACGGAAACACCACTTATGTTATGTACCCCGTAACTGGGTTGCCAAACCAGCAGAAATGGATCACTCAGTTGGAGTCTGGATTACTAGAACTAAGAAAGTTTTATTAAAGAAACAAGCAACACAGTACTCTAATTAAAAGGATAATGAATGCAACAGTTCAGCAATGATAAACATACATGTACACAGAATTAAGATAACAGGATCAATCAAGCTCTATCGTTGTATAGGGGTAAATGACCAGTTTCAAAATGACGCAAAGTTCAGTTCAGTTCGCAGTAATCGCTACCATGGGAGATGGACAGTGTGGGGGAGGAGAGAGAGAGAGCAAAAAGAAATGAATATTCAAAACAGCTTCCACACACAGACCTTTGCAGTCAGATTTCGGGCGAGTCCTTTGTGATGTCATCTGAGGTCACCGACCATGACCCCTCCGTTTCCAGATACGATTGTTTCCTTGCGGTGAACCTGGCACCCAGGCAAGGGTGGACACACACCGATCGTGCCTTTCCACCCTGAGCGTCTAAGGCTTGATCCCTCGATCAGCCGTCCAAAAGCTTCCCACTGACTTGTGAGAGGCGCACCTCTTCCAGGGTCTCGTTACCTCGGGTGTCGTGTGTGTCCTGCCTTAGCGAACCTGTCCCTTCTTATCCCCCTGCTAGGATATTGCCTGTCCATCACTTCAAACAGTTCAGGGTTCAAAGGGGGAGCCGCTCCAGACAGCTCCCTCTTCTGTTATTCTCTCTCCCATCCCTTCATTACACATCTCCAAATGCTGCTCCATTGTTTTCCTTATCTCCCTCTCTCCTGAAGACAGGTGGCAGACCAACTGCTGATCACACAGGACAGCTAACATATTAATCTATGTGTATTCTTGTCACACAAGCAACACACATAAAAGTTGCTGGTAAACGCAGCAGGCCAGGCAGCATCTCTAGAAAGAGGTACAATCGACGTTTCGGGCCAAGACCCTTCGTCAGGACTAACTGAAAGAAGAGCTAGTAAGATATTTGAAAGTGGGAGGGGGAATGGAGATCCAAAATGATAAGAGAAGACAGGAGGGGGAGGGATGGAGCCAAGAGCTGGACAGGTGATGGGCAAAAGGGATATGAGAGGATCGTGGGTTGGGAAGCCTAGGGAGAAAGAAAGAGGGAGGAGTGAAGCCCAGAGGATGAGCAAGGAGTATAGTGAGAGGGTCAGAGGGAGAAAAAGGAGAGAGAGAAAAAGAATGTGTGTATATAAATAAATAAATAATGGAACACATCCCTGATCTTTATTTATTATTCACATCTATTTATTTCAATTAAAATTGAGTGAAGCTTACTGGATTTGGGGGTCAGAGGCTACTTATCCCAGAGAATTGCAGTGGCAGGGCAACGCTGTGTTGACAGAGGTGATCATTTGTATGGAAATTTGGATCTCTTGTCTGCTTGAAAGGCTTGAATCTTGGTATAATCACATGAAACTGAGCAAATTTAAGCAAATGATGCAGGCCATTGGCTTACCATCTGAATGAATACGATCCAACATTTTAAACTAATTACTTTCTTGGCCAGGAGAGTTTCAGTGGCAGTGCATTAACAAATTATATTTTAATAATTTTTTAATTACCAGATTAATTGGACAATTGGCGTTGAAATCCACAAAGTTCTAAAAAAAATTAAAAATCCTTGAAGATAATGGTGGAATACTGTCATTTGTTGATTAAAAAATGATAATTCAGATCATATCTTTTAAACCCCTGAACTTACAGATCAATTTGATCAATATGCATCATTAACACACTGATTATTATAGAAAAATTAAATCTATTACTTTTTTCACTGTTTTTCAAAGATCTAAGTACATTTATTATCAAAGTATGTGTACGTTATATAACCTTGAGATTCATCTCCTTACAAACATCCACAAAAACAAAGAAATACCAGAATAACCCATTTTAAAAAAGACCATCAACCACCCAATGCATACAGACAAACAAAACCATCACTTGGTCGATACCCAAGTTTTCACTTGTGTGCATCTCAATTAAAAACGGCTAGAGCCAAAAGGCAAATTTTGAAAATTCGTAGAAAAGATGGTACCCTGGCTTAGGAATATGAAGAAATTAATAAGATTTTTCAAGATTTTTATACTGCACTTTATAAATCCCAATGTCCAGTAGATTGTTCTGAAATGAATGCTTTCTTGCGAAAGATTGCTTTTCCTAAAATTTCTGTTGAGGGTCAAAATACTCTTGATGCCCAAATTACTGAAGCTGAAATTCATAAAGCTATTTTTTCAATGCAATCTGGTAAGGCCCCTGGACTTGACAGCTATCCTGTAGAATTTTATTAAAAATTTGGAAAATTGCTTTCTCCGTATATGTTGGAAATGATTAAGGATTCTTTTATGAAAGGTGATTTACCCTCTACTTTCTATGAGGCTTCTATTTCTTTAACTCTCAAAAAGGATAAAGATCCTACTGACTGTGCCTCATATAGACCTATTTCATCATTGAATGTCGTTGCTAAGATTCTGTCAAAGATAATGGCCAATCGGTTGGAGAATATTTTGGGTAAAATTATTTTTAAAGATCAGACATGCTTTATAAAGGGTCGTTATTCTTTTTCAAATGTTTGGAGACTATTTAATATTATATATTCGTCCTCTTTTAAAACTCCACAATGCATTGTCTCTTTGGATGCTGAAAAATCGTTTGATCGGGTCAAATGGAAATATTTATTTAATGTTTTAGAGAAATTTGGCTTTGGTGTTAATTTTAATAATCAGATTAGAATGATATATAAAGCTCCTATTGCTACTGTTGTCACTAACAACTGTATGTCTCCTTTCTTCAGCTTTCACGGGAGACAAGAGAAGGTTGTCCATTAAGTCCTTTGTAATTGAATTTAATATTAGAACCTCCAGCTATTGTTCTTCGTGAAGCTAAAAATATTCATAGGATTTTTGTGAATGACACCATTCATAAGATTTTTCTTTATGTTGACGATTTATTGGTTTATTTATCTAAATCTTGAAGAATCTATTCCTGCCTTGTTAAAATTACTCAATCAATTTGGAGATTTTTCAGGATATAAAATAAATTTTAGCAAAAGTGAATTGTTTCCTTTAAATGAATCTGTCTCTATCCATGATAATACTCCTTTCAAAGTCACAGATTCTTTTAGATATTTAGGTGTTATAATCACTAAAAAAGATAACGATCTTTATAAAGTTAATTTCATTCCCTTGGTAGACTCTATGAAGTATTTATTTAGTAGATGGAGTCCACTTACATTTTCACTTGTCGGTCATATTCATATAGTTAAAATGATGATATTACCAAAATGTTTATATTTATTTGAGAATATCCCTTATTTTGACTCAGAAGTTTTTTGATCGAATTGATTCTATTATTTTATCTTTTATTTGGTATAATAAAAGACCAAGAATTAGTAAATGTCACTTACAAAAGTTGAAAAAGGATGGAGGTCTCGCTTTGCCTAATTTAAGAATGTACTACTGGGCTGTTAATGTGCGATACATGTCCTTTTGGTTATATTGGATTGATAAGAATAATCAGCCAATTTGGGTAGACCTGGAATTGAAAGCTGTGAAACAGTTTTATTTAACCTCGTTATTGGGAGTTGCTTTACCTATACAATTAGCTAAAGTTGCTGATTTAAACCTATACCCTGTGATTAAGCATTCTTTACAAATTTGGCTCCAGTTCCGTTATTTTTTTAATCTTAAAAAATTTAAACTTTTTTAAGCCTTCTTTGAGTGATCCAATTTTTTTTACTTTGGAAAAATAAAGGTATTAATTATTTTTTGGATTTATTTAAAGAAGATAGATTGATGTCTTTTGAACATTTAGTTGATAAATATTCTCTTTCATACTCAAACCTTTTACAATACCTTCAAGTTAGACATTACTTCCAAAAATATTTTAGTAATTTTCCTTATATATTGGAGGCTGACCTGTTAGATGCTATTATGAGTATGAACTCTTCGACGAAGTGTTCTATTGGAAGAATTTATAATTTATTATTACAATGAGATAAGTGTCCTTTATTTAAGATTAAACAAGATTGGAAAAAGGAACTCTTTGAAGCTTTATTTGATTTTGAGAAAAGATGGGGTTCATTTGCTCATTATTATCATTTGAGTTAATTGATAGATTTCCTCCATGATCTAATTGTAAATTTTTGGTATATATTTTTCTTCTTGCTCGCGGTTTGATGTTTATCTTTATGTAAGGGGTTTCATTTTTTTTTGTCACTGCGTAGTCTAATTAAAATGGCTTCTTTGTTATGTTATAATTGAAAGGGCTTCTTTGTTATGTTAACTGTTGAGAAAGTCCTCCCGCTAGCAGTTTGTTTGGATCATGTTACTGATACGAAGGTGTTACGAACCATTTGGCATAGTTGTTATGCTTTCTGTGTGTCTGTAAGATATTGTGATGTGCGGGGTTTTGGGCAGAGAGTGGAAGAGAGAGACAGAGGATGGACCAGGTGCTGTGAGTCCGCTAACGGGGTCGGAACCAGAGCAGAAGTCTGAGGTCCAGGGTGTTCGGTGAGGAGAGGAGACAGAAACGGACTTGTGTGGAGCGTCTGGTAGACCAATGTTGTTGGTCCCAGGCAGCAGGTCGAGGTGGTCCAAGGGGATCGCAGAGTGAAGAAGGAGGGTCCTGAGCTCCAACTGTTTGTGCACGAAGAGATCGAACTTTGATAAGTGTGGCGCCTTTTATTTTCCTTTTATATTTTATTCTCTATTAATTATATAGTTCCAGCAATATCTATAAACTGTAATTCATTTAATCATATCTAGTGTATTTTCTGTTATTTGAGCGGGGTGGGGTACATCACACAGCATCCACACAAACTAATTACCCAGTTTGGCGAGGCAGAGGGCTATTTCCCTAGATGTCAGTGAGCTAAGCGACCCTGAGGTTGGCCGGGGGGCTACACTTAGAAGCTTTTTGTATGACACAAGGCTCCAGGGTTGCACACCTAATGGGGTTTTTTCCCACTTTTCTGCTTAGTAGGGTTTTTTTATTATCACAAAAATTTTTCAATCTTTAAAATAATGCTTTTTTCCCTTGAGACATCGTAAGTGCTGCTTACTTCAATGTACTTGTGTTATTTTTGAATAATATAATAACAATAAAAAAATTTGAAAAGAAAGAGAAGTGAGAGATGCACTGCAAGTGTTGACATTTGGAAATTTCAGTTTTCTCTTCCATTTATCTAGAGCATGGCAAAATTCAGAGAATATTTTCCATTGTTGATTCTAGAAATATATTATGATAACATCTTCAATAAAGCACAAATAATGTACCGACAAATTTAATTGCTTTTTCCACTCTGCCTTGATTAAAAAGTGAACACAAGCTTTTCGCTGTATCTCAGGACATGAGGGAAAAATAAACTAATTATCAATTATGTATTCATTCCTTTCATGAAGTTGCCTGTTTTATGTCAGATTATTGATCCATTACCCATATGAAATTTATCTTTGCCCAACCTAAAGAATCTCCATAACCCTAACCCTAACCCTAAAATACAAAGAGTTCTGATGCAGGACCTCAACCTGAAACATCAAACATCCCTTTGCCTCCACAGAAGTTGCTTGAGCCATTGAATCCCTCCAGCAGTTCATTTTTTCCCGAAGCATTAACTTAGTTTGAGCAGAAAAATGGCTGACTCTTTCTATGATGCAAGAGATTCTGCAGATGCTGAAAATCTTGAGGAATGTCGATTGTTTATTTCTCTTCAAAGTTGCTGCCTGACTTTCTGAGTTCCTCCAGCATTTTGTGCCCTAGTCTTTCTATGTTTTCTTTGTTCGGTGCTTGGATATTAGTATTGAATAGAAAAGGACATACATGGCTGCAGGATAAATTCATGCACTATAAACACACCAACTTAGCTCCAGAAAACCTTTGTGACAACGTGGTTGTAATTATCTGTTGTTTATAATTTTAGGCCTCAAGCTGATATTACTAACACATTCTTTAGTATAGAATGGTGAAAGTTCTGCATCATGAGATGCCACAGTGTGCGCTGACTAATGACTACACCCAGGTGTGGGGGAATGGCAAACTCCCACATTGAGAAAGAAACAACAGTTTATTCAATGAAACTCCAACTGAACTTTGGTGGATTAACAGAGTGACACTGTGAGACAAATCATTTTCAAAACTCACACAAGGACCCCACAATCTGTGTTTATTGGGAGTCCACTTTAAATAATTACACTAGGCTGAAAACCTGTGTCAATCGAAATGAACGACAAGCTTAAATAGAAAGCGCAAGGGCTTAATGACTAGATAAGATGATAATTAGTAAATAGAGGTGCAAGACCTGCAGGGTTTATAACTTAACCTCCCTCCCCAAAGCCAGCCCCTGATGGTCAGGGAGTCCTAGGCAACTCGAGAAAGGGCTGGTACTTTCAAGTCAGTGCGGGAAAACTCAGAAACATAGCATCAAATCTGGGAACTTGAAATAGTCCTCAGAAGCTTGGAATAGTCCGCAGATAGCTGGAAGACCATGGGAGATTCGGGAAACCTTGGTGACCTTGAATGTAGACTCGGGGAACTCGGAATGAAGCCTTGGTGTAAGCACTTAGTATAAAAGACACCTTTGCCTCCAGCTGATCAAAGTCCAACATCCTGTTGAAACTCTGCTGGATCCATTTATGGGGCTGGGTCCTTCTATCACAGTGTGCACAGTCAAATGATTGAACCCAGGAAAAGAAGGACAACAAACTCCCCTGTTGAGACAGAAACAAGAGTTTATTCATCAGAACTCCAACTGAACTTTGGTGGATTAACCAAATGATAACACAAAATGAATCATTCTCTAAACACACACACACAAGGACCTGGCCATCAGCGATAATAGGAAGTTCACTTAAAATAATCACAGTAGGCTTGAAAACTCGTGCCATTCAAAATAAACTTGACAAGGTTAAACAAAAAGAACAAGGTCTTAACAACTCCAGATAAGATGACAATTAACAAATACAGGTGCAAGGCTGGCAGGGCTCATGATATGAGAGGTCTTTATGATGCTACACCAAAGAGACCTTACCTGCCTGTCAGATATGAGTAAGAGATCTAATCCTTTTTGAAGAAGCAAAGGAGTTCTCCGAGAATAATGGTTTATTCTCATCCAAACATATTAATTGGCCATTTATCTCCTGGCTTTACACAAATTGGCTGTTACATTTATCTACTTCAATGGTTACCCTGCAGAAAGAAAATAATTTGCTGTGAAATGCAAAGAGATGCTATTAAAATATTTTCTTTTCTTCTCCCCACAGTACCATATGCCTCGCTCATTTACAAAGGTCAATTGCTTTGTATTTCCTACCATTGTATATTTAAGTTTAATTTATCATTTACAGTAATCTAAGATACAATTGATCCAAAACTGCTGTTTCAGCATTTTAGCATTAAATTAATATGTTACTTGCAAAAGTGACTAAACTAGCTGGATGATGATTTATGAACCAGTAAGATTCTGACAGATTTTGTGTTTTTTTTTGCTTTCATTGAAGTTAGACACGACAGACTCTATCACTGTCTTCCTGCTTGGTTGGGATTTCATGCCTTCCTTTAGTTTGATGTAAAATAATCCATGGCATTGTTTTGAAGAAGTACTAAGTCTTTTCCTTGTTGGTATCATAGCTAATACTCCACTCTAAACTAACATCTGATAATTATCACACAACTGCTTCCTGACTCAGGACTGAGCAACTGCCTTTATGTTGAAGCAATCACAAGGCTCTCCTTAAAACCTAGTAAGATATGTAAATACATGCAGTAGGTAGTGGGTCAGCAAATGTTATTCTGTGCATGAGGGGCCACTGCTACAGAATTCTGTTGTGCATAATCTCCAAGGCAATGCATACAATGGAATGATGTCTTTGATTCAGCAGCTTGGGCTTTTGAAAATTCACTAATCAGTGTTTTCATGTCAGGACTGAAAATGCTGTTGAGGGAATATGATTTGCTGGACTACAGGGAGAGAGCAGGGAAATAGAATGGACAAAATTGCTCTACCAGGAGACTGCAGAAAGTCAGTGAGCTGGATGACCACTTTCTGTGCTGGAACAATTCTTTGCTTTCAGAACAGGCTTATTGCACTCAAAAGATTTTTAGCTAAGGTTTTGTTATGAATTGAAAAAGAGGAAGATCAGGGGATGTAAAAGGGCCAGAATATTTATCTAAGTGGCATGATATCTGCGAAAGAAGATTAACTCAGGCAGAACTCTTTAATGACATGCCATGCCAGACTCATGTCTTGTGATGAAATATTTCTGCATCAGTAGACTTTACAGACTATTGTTCAAAGTTCAAAGCAAATTTATTATCAATGTTCACATATTTTACCATATACTACTTCGTGATTTATTTCCTGGCAGGCATTTACAGAGAAAACCAAGGAAAACAATAGAATTTATGAAAACCACAACACAAGAACTGACAAATACCATAATACAAAAAGAAAATAAACTGTGCCAATAAAAAAAAATAATTGAAGAGAAGTTGGTGATTTCTCCAACTTGCGGTAATTTTAACCCCTCCTCTTTCAGTCTTTTTCAAATCCCCACTCTAACTCCCTTCTTGCCCCTTCTCTTCTCCTTGCCTCACCCTAGGGCCCCTCCTCCTTCCTATTCTCCCATGGTCCACTCTCCTCTCCTATCAGATTCCATTCTTTTCCAGCCTTTTACCTTTTTCACCTATCTCCTCCTAGCTTGTTACTTCATCCTCCCTCCCCCACCCACATGCCTCACCTATCACCATTTAGCTTGTACACCTTCCCTTCACCCCCATGTTCTTACTCTGCCTTCTTCCCCTTAATTTCCAGTCCTGCTGAAATGTTTCATCCCGAAATGTCAACTGTTTATTCATTTCCGTAGGTGCTGTCTGACCTGAGTTCTTCCAGCATGTTGTGTTGCTCTGGATTTCCAGTATCTGCAGAATTTCTTGTGTTTGTCATGGCTGATATCCAGGTTGCTCCATACATTAGCATATCACACGCACAGAAAATGCAAACGTGCATTCTTTAATTATGTTTAACAATTTATTTTCAAGGACTCAAAATGATTTGAAGTGTATTTATTATCAAAGTGTATATGCAGTATACAATCTTGAGATTTGTCTTCCCACAGGTAGCCGTGAAACAAAGAAACATCATGAAATCTGTTCAAAGGAAAATGGTAACACCCCCCTCCCACACAAAGAAAACAAATTGTGCTAATGACAACAAGAACATCAACCCCACCCCCTACATGCAAAAAAATCTAATTTCACAAATGCAACACAAAAGAATTGACAAAAACACAGAAAATAAATTCACAATCAAAAGAGTCCATACTTAGTTCAGCTCAGTATTCATTAGTCCAATCCACAAACTGAAAACGGGGAAATTCGGTCCTATCTTTTGACAGCATCAGGCTATTCAAGTGCTGGGATCTTCCCATAGGAGCAGCAAGCGAGAGAGAGAGAATTTCCAAACTTCATGCAATAAGCAGATTAACATGGAAATCCACGGTATTATTTAGTATTGGTATTGATTTTTATTATCACAGTACTAAGAAGAACATTGTGCAAGATCATAATGAGATCAATTGTGAAGGCAAGAGTCAATTTTATCATTCAAGAATCCAGGCAGAGCTAATATGGCACCAGAGGACTACTGCTTTGGGGTCATCTGCAAAAAAACTTAAATTCTTCTTTTTAATGTCTCTTTTTTTCCCTTTTCAAGGTGGCTGGTGTTCTGTTGGAGTCTGTGATCTACAGCTGCATTCAAATTGCTGTTCTTCACGGTAGTGAGTTCCTGCTCCTGGAGTTCACTGATTTGCCATTTTTAATAACTCCAGAAGAGGCCTGGAAGACGTACACCTACAGGATGCTGCCTTGTGTGACCCTATGTACTTCATTCCTCACCGGTGTTGTCAACTGAGGCAATGCGGGAGATTGGAACATCATGACAATCAGTGAGGCTGTCAGAGGCCTCTGCACTCAGGTGATCACACTCTGTTTCTCAAAGTTGGAGGGGTAGTTTGCTACCTATTTTGAGTGAGAGAGACTTGGTGTTAAAGCAACACTGCAGACTATAACATCGTAACAGCGAGGTGTTTGTCGTCCTTCCTTCCAGCTGTGGAAGGGACAATACCTCTCAATCCTTTGTTCGTGTGAGAGAGGGAGAGCCTGAGGCATGTTGAATTGTTGGGTGAACAATGGTTATTATTGGACTGCAGATCATAGTCTCTCTTTGGGGGCTTTGTTATTGTTTCCTTGGTGGGTGGCGATTGCTGATACTTCCTGCTGGAACAAGTGGGGGAGTGGAGGGCGAGGGGTGGGTTAACGCTTTGCTGCTGCTTGTACGTTGGATAGGGAGGGGGTTTTGTAACATTTTTCGTCGTTCATTTTTGAGGCTCTCTTCTGTTTCGCGGATGTCTGCGAAGAGTAAGAATTTTAGGTTGCATACAGTATATATTCTCTGATATTAAATGGAACCACTAAATCATTGATAGTAGTGGGAGAGAAGCTGCCTTTGACGAAGGATTGCCTAGTCCTGACGAAGGGTCTCGGCCCGAAACGTCGACTGTACCTCTTCCTAGAGATGCTGCCTGGCCTGCTGCGTTCACCAGCAACTTTGATGCGAGCTGCCTTTGAGTCTGGTGTATCTTCTGCCCAATGGGAGTGTCACCAGGTTGAGATGTGGCCCAAGTGCGGAGTGAGAGACACCGAAGCAGGTCGATAGATCACAGACTTTAATGTGAACAGTGTTGAAGGGAAAACAAAACAATGAACGCTAGGCCAAACAGGGCCATTAACTAAAACACTCAAATGGAAAATGAAGCCTACACTGTGGCTGAAAGGAACAACTAAGAATAAAATGAATGCCGCTAGTTTTCACAGTCAGTTGATTCGACAGTCCAATCTCTCAGGCAAGACGGAATGGAGATAATGAAACGTGACTATGTCTGTATCAGAGTCTTGAATGGAATGAATAGAGTTAAATACTTTCACAATTAAATAATAATTAGCTGACATGTGCATATTCACGAGCGCAATTGCTGAATCTGCTGCGCTGCCAAAACCATGGTTATGACAGGGAGAAGGGAGAAGAAAGAATGTTCAGGGTGACTGGGGTCTTAGAATAGATTACCTGCTTTACTATTACAGCAAATGTAGACCAAGTCCTTAGAGGAAAGGCTGGGTTATGTGACATGCTGAGCTGTGTCATTTCTCATGGTCATGGGCAGAATAGTTGCCATACCAAGCCGTTGTACAACCAGAGAGAATGCTCTCTATGGTGCATTGATAAAAATTGATAAGTGATAAAAATTTATTGGCTTGCATGTAATAGTTATAATTTGAGTTAATTCTGTGAAATATAAAAAGGAGCAATAAAATGGAAAGAGCCCCAGAAATACTCTGAAGGTCAGGTATCATCGGTGGAGAAGAAATCAGTTAAATTACCAAGTTAATTTCATTCTCTGACCTCTTTAATATCCTGCTTTAGAATCCAGTTTAATATCACTTGGCATATGTCATGGAATTTGTCAGTTTATGGCAGCAGTACCATGCAATACATGATAATAAAAACCATAAAAAATAAGTAGTGCAAAGAGAAAGGAAGACACCAAAAATAGTGAGGTAGTGTTCATGGTTTTATTGTCCATTCAAAAATTGGATGGTGGAGGGGAAGAAATTGTTTCTGAAACATTGAGTGTATATCATCAGGCTCTTGTAGGTTCTCTTTAATGGTAGCATTGGGAAGAGTGCATATGTTGAGTGATGGGTCCTTAATGATGGATGCTACCTTCTCGAATCATCACCTATTGAAGATGTCCTTGATATTGGAGAGGTTTGTGCCCATGATGCAGGTGGCAAATTTACAACTTCCTGCAGCTTTTTTCAACCCTGTGCAGTAGCCTTTCCATACCAGATAGTGATCCAGTGCTCCCGATGTGGCCTCCTCTATATTGGTGAGACCTGTCCTAAAATGGGGGACCACTTTGTCGAGCACCTCCAGGAGGCTAACCATTTAATTCCTGCTACCAGTCCTGTTCCGGCTTGAGAGTCCGTGGGCTTCTCTTTTGGCATTATGAGACCACTTTCAGGGTGGAGGAGGACACCACGTATTCCATCGGGGGAAGCCTCCAACCTGATGGCATGACATCGATTTCTCTTTCTGAGAAAAAATGTTCCCCTCCCCTTCCCTCTTCTTCTATTTCTGTCTCTGGCCTCTTACACGTTCTCAACTGCCTATCACCTCCCCTGGTGCCCCTGCTTCTTCTCTTTGTCCCATGGTCCATTCTCCTCTCCTATCAGATTTCTTCCTCCCCTGCCCTTTACCTTATCCACCCACTTGGTTTCACCTATCACCTCCTAGCTACCCTCCTTCCCCTTCCCCAATCTTTTTATTCCAGTGTCTTCTCCCTTCCTTTCCAGTCCTGAAGACAGGTCTCGGCCCGAAACATCAACTATTTATTAATTTCCATTGATGCTCCCTGAGCTCCTCAGTTCCTCCAGAATTTTCTGTGTGTTACTTCTGTGGAGATCCTAACTAGAAAAAAAACCAGCCAGATAGCAGTTCTTAAACTGCTGGTGCTTCGCTGTGATAAATCATAACACATTTTTTTTACAATTACAGAAAACATATGTTTTCTATCACAGCAAAGCACAACCAGTTTAAGATTTTTTTTACAATTTTTGTAGCCTGGGGAAAGGTGCACACTCAGGACAACAAATACTTTTTAGGATTTTAATTCCTTTATCTGTTTTAGATGTTTTAGTGCCGGAAGAAGGTCTCAAAACAAAACAAACAAATTTACAACCAGTTCCTGCCATTACAATCTGTTTAATTTTTGATCCACATCCTTGTGTATCGACAAATTGCGTATGCAGTATAAAAATGCATAACACAAAACTAATACGGTAGTGGCAATTCTGAAGGAACACAATACAAACAACATTAGATTCCCATCAACCCTGTACCTTATACATAGCAGCGAAAATGTAAGCAAATACATCTCATCTAAGACGTCTACAACTTTTTAGTACATACGTGCTGAACTTCCAAACAGGGACTAAACATTCACGTTATGCTGTTTCATTCATAATCAGTCATGATACAATAAAGTTAGACAGAAGGTACACTTGGCATAACTATTACAAGATGTTGCCTAGTAGTTAGATTACAGGAAGACGGACCTACTTGGATGGTGAGGAACTTGGTATAAGCCACGCTATCCGGCGCCGATGCCTTCACTCGTGAAAATCTAAAGCATCCACATGTAAAACATGTCAAATTACCAATATTCTTGATTCACCAACAAGCATAAGTTAATTCACATGGATATTGTCAATTAATACTCACCGTTCCTCACCATGCCCAGTATCTCTGGAAGGATTTTAATCCCAAAGCCCCGCCAGCTTCTTCTGCCGAAAATAAAAATAGTCTCCCCACTATCCCGCGCGTGCATTATGACATCACCGTCTCCACTTAAAGGCACAGACAACTATTCTAGCATTACCCGGATGGATGCCTAAGTACACTTTTAACGATAATGAATAAGATTCGACGGTCACCCGGTTACACAATTGTTTTAGAATTTGTTCTTAATGTAAAAGTATTTGAAAGGCCAGCTAAAATGCTGTAACGTACACCTTCAATCAATTGCTGAGATTAGAGGATCTCTTAGATTATTTGTTATTTCACATATTCATGAGTTTGGTTGATGGCCCTTCCGTCAATATTTCATTGTGTTATTACTTTGCTAGGTTACTAAGCAACATTTTCTTGATTAATAAATGTTACAAATTGTACTCATTAAACAAAATCTATTATGAATTCACAAATTGTATTGAAGGGTATATTAACTATTTATTGTACAACAATGCAGTTTAATCCTTGATAGCATTTTTCAAGCATGCTGCTGTGATTCTTCAAATTTTCTGGAAAAAGGAACATATTTAAAGATCTGCTTACTTTCAGAAAATACAACATTTCACCACGCAGCTGGTAGAACTGCTGCCTTACAGTCAATTGATACAAGTCCAGAGCTGCTAACTGTGTAGATCTTGTTTGTTCTCCCTGTGACTGGGCTACTTTGGTTTCCTCCCATATCCCAGAGACATGAGGTTTTCGTAGGTTAGCAGTCTACCATACATTGTGAGTGGTAGAATCTTGGGGAGCAAGAGGTCAAGTTGTTCAGAATATTGAGGTGAGCATTTGGTCCATAATGACAGACGAGTAAGCTTGTTAACTTAACAATCTTTTTATTGTGATATACACAAAACAGGCGGGGGAGGTGACCATTGTACACCCTGGTTACATTTAGGGTGACTCACAAATACACAGGCAAATAACCATATAACCCAAGCTAAAAAGTAACAATAAATGAACTGGAACTTCCTACCATAATCCCACAAAGCTTTTTAATACAAGAACAATAAACAGTGCTAGTCATTAGAAATGCAGGAGTGGGCTATCGACCTCGTTTCCACCCGCTACCCCCCACACCCAGAGTGTCACTATACGTTACACAGAAATTTAGGGGAAGTAGGATTATTTGGAGAGCTGGCAAAATAAAATACTGCAGATGCTTAAAGTGGAAGTGGATGATGCAGATTCAACTGCAAGATTTAGGAAAAGTTGATGGATGGGAGGGGTATGCAGGGCTTTCATCCAGGTGTGATTTGATGAAACCAGGCAGAATAACAGTTCAACATAAGGGCCCGTTTCTGTACTATAGTGCTTGTTTAACTCATTTTTTGTAAGAAATAAAAAAGAAAATTGAAAATACTGTAGGTTAGGAGGCATCTGTAATGAAAACAACACTCACAACACGCTGGAGGATCTCAGCAGGTCGGGCAGCATCTGTGGAAACGATCAGTCAACGTTTCGGGCCGAAACCCTTCATCAGGACTGTAGGCGGAAGGGGCAGAGACCCTATAAAGAAGGTGGGGGGAGGGTGGGAAGGATGGGAAGGAGAACGCTGGTAGGTTCCCGGTGAAAAACCAGTAAGGGGAAAGATAAAGGGGTGGGGGAGGGGAATGTAATGAAATAAAGGAGGTTTATGTTTTCAGGTCAATAGGTTTGTATCAGAAGTTGAAACAGTTATAAATTAAGCCCAATATGGTAAATGTAGACTCCTCCAGGAAGGGTTCTGAGGCCAAATGAGTTACATCAATATTACCATGCAACTAAAGGAACAATCAAAACTATCTAACAGATGACTTTCTTGTCTGAGCAAGTGAAATGATTGAAGCAACTCCCTTGCCAAATATGCAGTATAAAAAGTATTCACCTCTCTTGGAAGATTTTGTCTATTATTGTTTTACAAGATTGAATCACAATAATTTGCTTTTTTTTGACACTGATCAACAGAAAAAGACTCTTCCATGTCAAAGTGAAAAGAGATCTCTACAAGGTGATCTAAATTAATTACAAATATAAAACACAAAATAATTGATTGCATAAGTATTTACCACCCCCCCCCCCCTTTAATATGATACACCAAATCAACACTGGTGCAGCCAATTGGCCTTAATGAGTTAAATGGAGATCTGTTTGTGGAGGCCTGTGTACTGTCAAGATGTTTAAATTGATTGTAGTAAAAATACACAAGTATCTGAAAGGTCCAACTGCTGGAGAGTCAGTATCCTGGCAAAAACTACACCATGAGAGAAAAGATGCTGAGACTTTGTAAGGCCCTGGTGAGGCCTCACCTTGAGTATTGTGAACTGTTTTGGGCCCCTCATCTTAGAAAAGATGTGCTGGCACTGGAGAGGGTCCAGAGGAGGTTCACAAAGATGATTCCAGGAATGAAAGGGTTATCATACGAGGAATGTTTGATGGTTCTGGGTCTGTACTCCTGGAATTTCTAGAGTTCAGAAGGATGAGGGGGGATCTCATTGAAACCTTTCGAATGTTGAAAGGCCTAGACAGTGGATGTAGAAAGGATGTTTCCCATGGTGGGAGAGTCTAAGACAAGAGGGCACAGCATCAGGATAGAGGGGCGTCCATTCAAAACAGAGATGTGGAGAAATTTCTTTAGCTAAAGGGTGGTGAATTTGTGGAATTTGTTGCCACATGCAGCTGTGGAATCCAGGTCATTGGGTGTATTTAAGGGAGAGATTGATAGGTTCTTGATTGGACATGACATCAAAGGTTACAGGAAGAAGGCCAAGAACTGGGGTTGAGGAGCAGATAGAAAAAAAGGATCAGCCATGATCGAATGGCAGAGCAGACTCGATGGGCCAGATGGCCTAATTCTGCTCCTATGTCATAAGGTCTTATGGTCTAAGAACACTCAAAGCATCTCCATGTAAAGCTTATTGCAAAGCACTAGTCAGGAGATGGATAGAAGAAAATTTCCAAGACACTGAATATCCTTTGGAGTACAGTTAAGTCAATCATCAAGAAATAGAAAGAATATGACACAGTCAAAAATCTGCCTAGAGCAGCCTGTCCTCAAAAACTGAGCGATCATGCAAGAAGGGGACGAGTGAGGGAGGCCACCAAGAGATCTATGACAACTCTGGAGGAGTTACAAGCTCCAGTAGCTGAGATGGGAGAAACTGTGCCTACAACTACTGTTGCTCAGATGCTTCACCAGTCACCGCTTTATGGGCAAGTGGCAAAAAGAAAGCTGCTGTTGAAAAAGACTCACATGAAATCTCAGCCAGAGTTTGTCAGATGGCATATGGGGGACTCTGAAGTCAGCTGAAAGAAGGTTCTATGGTCTGATGGAATCAAAATTGAGCTTTTTTACCATCAGACTAAATGCTATGTTTGGCGTAAACCAAAAACCACATATCATCAAGTACACACCATTCCTACTGTGAAGCATGGGAGCTGCTTCACTGCAACGGGCCCTAGAATGCTTGTGAAGTTGGAGGGAAATCCAGGAGGAAAACCTAATGTAGTCTGCGAGAGAACTTCAGGAGAAATTTGGGAGATTTGTTTTCCTGTAAGACAATGACCCCGAGCTATATCTGCACAGGAGTGGTTTAAGAACAACAAAGTTAACATCCTGCAATGGCCACATCAGAGTCCAGACCTCAATCCAATTGAAAATGTGTGGCTGGACTTGAAAAGGGCTGTTCACTCACAATCCCCATGCAATCTTACACAGCTTGGGCAGTTTTGTAAAGAAGAATGGGGAAAAATTGTCGTGTCCAGATGTGCAAAGCTGATAGAGACCTATCCACACAGACTAAAGGCTGTAATTGCTTGAGTGCATCTACTAAATACTGACCTGATGGGGATGAATACTTATGCAATCAATTATTTTGTGTTTTATATTTGTAATTTATTTAGATCACTTTGTAGAGATCTGTTTCCATGAAAAAGACTTTTTCTGTTGATCAGTGTCAAAGAAGACAAATTAAATCCATTGTGATTCAATGTTGTAAAACAATTAAATATGAAAACTTTCAACAGGGTGAATGCTTTTTATAGGCTTTCTAAGTCTTGTTACTCCATTGACACATGTGCATAAGGTCCCAGAGAGTGAGAATTATCCTTGTGTTTGCCATGAAGAAAGAGGAGACATGAAGAAGTGTAGTAAGTTTGTTCTTCATGGATCACATAGTTTTTTGCTTATTATCTTGCAGTAGTTTTTCAGCTCCTGTGAAGTGGAAACTGATCTTCTCTAACATGTCCAAGTGCAAAATATAATGCTGGTAAATTCAAGTCTCACTATCAGATGAATTTGGGATTGATGCATCACATGTTTAATTTAAATTTCTTTCTCCCTTAAATACATTAATCCTTTCTTTAAAGTGATCAGTACATTCAGCACCTCAAAAGGAGTTTGTCTTTCTGCTTCTATCTGTTGAAATGATAGAGTAAAACAAGAATAATGAATTAAATCATGGGCAAATCTGAAAGATAAATACAAAGACTGCAGACAATTAAAGAAAAGTAACGTAAGGTTGAAAATAACTAACAATGTAGATACAAAGCAAAAGCTTTACCAACAATTTAAACTGTGATCTCACTCACTTCAGAAAACTAGCTCAAGAAAACTAGTTTACAGTCTTAACATAGGAAACCATATGGACCTGGTAATAATTAATTATTGGACTGAAGCCAACTGTCTGCAGATGGTGGCTCCAAAGGCAGCTACAATGTCCTGACACTCTCAGATAAGTGATTCTCAAATCTGTGTGGACCAACTGGCATTCCAGAATGTACTGAATGATAGAAGATGCGTTCAGATTCCTTAACATAATGTTGTGGTATCTATTTATTTGTTCTTGCACCTAGTCAGCCTGGCATAAGATCCAAATAAGGTTCCCCTGCCCTCTAGAATAAGTGGAAACTGATAAGTGTAACTACTTATTCTTTGCCTAGCGAGCATAGAACTTTGAACGGTACAGCACAGTACGGGCTCTTTGGCCCACATTGTTGTGCCAACCTTTTAACTTTCTCCATTAGCTTTTAACCGAATCCGCAATAGTACCTGACTTTATTTTTAAATCAATGGAGCATTCTTCAATCTCCTGAGGTAGGTGACTCCTTCACCTATCTTGGGTCAACCATCACCAGCTCCCTGTCCACCAAATCACAGGTGAACAGCAGAATTGCCAAAGCTGCCGCCGTCATGGCCAGACTGAACAAGAGAGTGTGGAACAACAGACAGCTGACAAAGAAGGCCAAGCTGCATGCACCAGGCAGGTGTGCTCAGCACATTCCGCTACACCAGGGAGGCTTGAACCAAGAGAAGAGGCTGAATGCGTTCCACCTTCACTGCCTCAGACAGAACTTGAACATCTCCTGGCAGGACGGAATCACCAACACAGAGGTCTGTGGCGGGCTAACACCTCCAGCATCCACGCAGTACTGAGCCGCAGTCGCCTCAGGCGGTTGGACGGAAGGACCACGGACGCATTCCCAAGGGCGTGTTGCACGGTGAGCAGAGGGAGGGTCACTGCCCATGAAGAAGACCCTGCTACTGCTGCAGGAACGTCTAAGCATGACATGAAGCTGGCAGGCATCAGCCTGAACTCATGGGAGGAAACAGTTGAAGACCAGACAACATGAACCACCGCAGTCAAAAACGGTGTACAACGAGAGAGTCGAAAAAAAAGCCAGAACTCCTTCTTCCTTCAACGGCAGCCATTGCGGAAGAGACCGTCCCTCTCGAGAGGGCCGGTACAGCCAGTCTAGGAAGTGCAAATAGCCCCAAGTCTACAATCTCAAAAACCATCAAAAGAAGCGTCACACAATTGTCTCTCGAGATGTACAAGATGATCTTTCTGAACTATTTCTTTGGGTTGAAGCCATTTCATTGACATCGCCTACTCACCACCAAGACATTTCAGCACCGCAGAGGATGCAGAGCAGGTTTGCAGAGTCATGTTCTTTGTCCCTCTTCAGCCATCCAGTTAAGTGTCTATGTGAGCAGAGACAAGAAGCATAATTTTGGATACTAGTCAGCATCCTATACAATTTGGCTCATAAGATTCACAGTGTTTATTTCTTCATTTCTACAAATCCGCTCTTGCAATCTGTGCACATTAAAAAATAACTGGAGATACTATCCATCTCTGTTGGAGATAAGTGCTTACAGTTTTAGCTTTTTGGTGCATCTCTTTGATGTTTCTCAGCCTGTGTATATTGGCATTGCTATTCAACTGATCTTAACACTGTTCTGGATAGCAAGTGATTGTTGTAACATTGGAACACTTAAGCAACAGACAGAGGATTTGCTAAATGTTTATAAAATATTCCTTAGGTCTCAGCTGGAGTATTAACTTCATTTCTGAGCTTTATGAAGATTATCAGCTGATGAAGATATTTATTCAAACAATATACACTCTTTGGTCACTTTATTAGGTATACTTGTACACTTGCTTGTTAATGCAAATATCTAATCGCCCAATAAAATGGCGGCAATTCAATGCATAAACGTATGCAGTCATGGTAGAGAGTTTCAGTAGTTGTCTAGACCAAACATCAGAATGGTGAAAAAATATGTTCTAAGTGACTATGATTTTGGAATGATCGTTGGTGCCAGATGGGATGGTTTGAGTTCCTCAGAAACCACAGTTTTCTTGGGATTTTCACTCACAGCACTCTCCAGAGTTTACAGAGAATGATGCAATAAACAAAAACACATACAATGAAGTGCAGTAATGTGGGTGAAAACACCTTGTTAATGAGAGAAAGCAGAGGAGAATGGTCAGACTGATTCAACTGACAGGAAAGTTGCAATAACTCAAATAAACACATGTTTCAAGAGAGGTGGGCAGAAGAGCACTTCTGAAAACACAATATGCTGAACCTTAAAGTGGATACTTATTTAGAGTCATCACCTGCTCTTGGCCAAGCCTGCTGAGCTTTACATGTGTACTTAATAAAGTGGACATAGAGTGTATATTTACTGTGATAACAAATTTACTTTGAACTTTAAAAGTGCCAAGGTGAATTGGAAGACAACTTCTACAAGAGCAGCCTATGAAGTTTGTGTGCAACTCGGTGGTGCATAAAGGTCTTAGCAGCAGCTCTCTATCAGCACTGCACATTGCTGGATTCAACTGTGCATGCACATCTGCAGAACAAAAATTGTGACCTTCCAATTTATTCCTTAAGTTACATGTTTACACTCATATTTTATTTTTCATACAAGTTGCATCTCAATAACATAATGCAATATAATCAAATTTCTTGACAATTGCAGTGCAAATAGCTGATCTCATTTAACAAATCTATGTTGGAGTTGTATAGGACATTGATGAAGCCTAATTTGAAGTATTGTGTGCAGTTCTGATCACCTACCTGCAGCAACAATATCAATAAGATTGAAAGAATGCAGAAGAAATTTACAAGGATGGTGCCAGGACTTAGGGCCTAAGGTATTGGGAAGGGTCGAATCGGCTATGACTTTATTCCTTGGACCCTTGGAGAATGAGAAGAGATTTGATAGAGGCATTCAAAATTATGAGAGTATAGATAGGATAATTGTAAGCAGGCTTTTTCTACTGAAGTTGAGTGAGACTAGAATAAGAGATCGTAAGTTAAGCGTGAAAAGGGAATGATTAAGAAGAGCATGAGGGGTAACTTCGTCACTCAGACAGTGGTGAGAGTGTAGCATGAACTGCGAGCAGAAGTGGTGGATTTGGTTTCAATTACAATATTTAAGGGAAATTTGGATAGATACATAGGTGCGAGGAGTATGGAGGATGACGGGATTAGGAAGATTAATATTTCAGTACGAAGGCGATGGCTCGTCTCTGTGCTGCTGTGCTCTAAATCAGCCTGATGAATCCCAAAGCATGCAGATTACACTATTTTATTTTCCTTTCCAACAATATTTGGTATGCTTCCAGAAATAAAATCATATTGATAATGAAATAATTAAGTTCCACGGTTCAAGAAAATGAACTTAATAATTTTTCAAAGATAAATAGTTTATTACAGAAAAAGGGACTTTGCCTAGAATACTAGGAAAATACAATGTTATTTTTTTAAGATCTTTTTTGTCGTTTTGCACATTTCTAAATCCAAATCAAGCCAAAGTGCAAACTAAAATAATTCAGTATCTTTAAGTGCAAGGGATATGACGATTGATGTACCTGAATTTTTTCATATGGCAAGTTAATTTTAGTATGATATTTGTAGACATTCCACATTATAATGCCTTTGGATGAGGTTTATATTAGTGTCATCATGTTTTGAGGTAATTTTTCTTAAACTGTTTGTCATCTCTTGTTGTTTGCTTTTTATGCTATGAAATATGCAACCCAAGGGCGCTGTTATTTCAAGCATACTGTACATGGCAAACTTTTTACATTGTCAGTCAATTTATTTAGATTAAGATCCATAATTTTTTAAAAAGATAATTAGAAATGCTGGAAATTTAAAGCAATACATACAAAATGCTGGAGGAACTCAGTAGGTTAGGCAGCATCTATGGAAAAGAGTAAACAGTTGGTGCTTTGGGACTGAGACCCTTATTCAGGACTTAGAAGGAAGGGGGAAGGTGTCAGAATAAAAAGATGGGTGGGAGTGGAAAGAGGTTAGCTAAAAGGTGATAGGTGAAGCCAGGTGGGTAGGAAAGGCTGGTGAAGGAAGAATCTAATAGGAGAGTCAAGTGGACAATAGCAGAAAGGGAAGAAGTAGGAGTCCTTGGGGAGTTGGGGGAGGGGGAAAGTAATAGGCAGGTGAGAAGAAGAGAAAGGTTGCAATGCCACAAAATCAAATATATCATTAAAGAAGGTCATACAATACAAGAGAAGACCACAACTGTCTCATTGTCCTTATCCTGTGCCTGATGCCATGCAATTGATTTTTCTTTTACCAGAACATGTATAATTTCATTTCAAACTACTGCTGAATACACCTGCAGATTTGTAAATACACTCTTTCTTACTTTTGTGGAAAAATGCCTTGAGAATTATGGCTGCATTTTCTGCAAATTTATTAAATTCATGACAGTAATGTTATTGATGTATTGTGCACTTTCATGTACTGGGGTATTTGAATTTATTAGATTTCTACGATAATTTAATCTAGAAGTGTAGAATGTGGAAGTGATTCCAAATTTTATGTGGTTCTCCTGTTCACAGATGGTTTGTGATTTGCCAAATGTCTTTCAGCAATTTTGTTTTCATTTCGGATTCTCTGTATTATTTGGTATTGGCTATGGTTAGACATTTGAATTGCTAGTGAGTGAATTAGAAGCCATGTGCCCTTTTCTTTCTGTTTATTGTGCAGTACATCCAATGCATGATTCACAGTATTATATCAATTATCTGAGGATTTGTTGCAGGATTTCACAGTAATATTTCCAGTATTTCATTGTCTGTTGTGGATCATTTATAAGCTCATTGTGTTACTGTATAGCAGAATATCAATGTAGCAAAATCCAAATATAAATTAAACCAAACTTCTGTATCCTATGGTAATGTAGATCAACTCATATTGGAGGAGAATATTATTTTGGCATCTCACAAAATGTACCCACTTGAGGACTACAGCAACCAATTGTTTATCAAATTCAGAATCAAGTTTATTATCATTAATGTATATCATGAAATTTTGCTCTTTTGTGGCAGCAAAACAGTGTAATAAATAAACAATTACCGTAAGTTACATTAAGAAATATAAAAACAATAAATAGTGCTAAAAGAGAGCAGAGTAATGGGATAGTGTTCATGGACCATTCAGAAATCTGATAGTGAAGGAAAAGAAGCTGTTCCTAAAGTGCTGCATGTGTGTCTTCAGTCTCCTGTACCTCCTCCCTAATGGTAGTAATGAGAAGAGGGCATGTCCTGGATGCTGAGAGTCCTTAATGACAGATGAAGCCTTCTAGAGGCCCCACCTTTTGAAGATGTCCATGGTGGTGGGCAGGCTAGTACCCATGATCTACAACCCCCTGTAGCCCCTTTCAGTCCAGTGCATTGGAGCCTCCATATCAGGCAGTGATGCAACCAGTGAGACTGCTTTCCAGAGTACATATGTAGAAATTTGCTGGAGTCTTTGTTGACATACCAAACCTCCACAAATTCCAAATAAAGTGCACCCAGTAACATGCCTCCTTCATGATTGCATCTTTTTTTTGAATCTCAGAATAGATCCTCTGAGACATTGATGTGCAGGAACTTGAAGCTGCTCACTCAAGAACATGAGATGAAGAGTCCCTGAAAGTGAGTCCATAGATGGTGGGACATTTCAATGATAAGGCAAGAGAAGTTGAGTGAAGTTATCCTCTTTGGTTTAAAGGCTTGATGGTTGAAGGGTAATCTATATACCACTAAAACTCTCATGCTCTGTCTGTCTGTTTGTCTGTTTGTGACCTCTAATTAGTGCAAACGGTGCATGACAGCTGCACTTTTTTTTGGCTAAATTGAATTAAAATACGCTAACTTACAGAATGCAGGCAAAGTTCAGGGTTATATATTCGTATAAAATTTCTCATTCTCAACAATCAACAGACTTCCTTTTAACCTGAGAGCCGATCCGCCATCATGTAAATCGGGATGTGACAGCCCGACGCATGCGCACGGCCAATCTCAGCAGCAACACCTACCGGAGCAAAAGGGCAGGGCAGCTCTATTTCCAGGGGTCACATTCTGCTAATCACCATCAGCATGTGCAGGATTGGGACAGATCTAACTGCCACCCATCAATAAGAGATAATTAAATCTTATTGTAATGACGTACTTTGAGACACCAATAAAACCCTTTGCTGCAGTCAAAGGACAGCGGTGACTATATCACGTCCATTTAGGAGAGTGCCAACCGCATCATCAAGAATAATCAGCATCCTTTGGTGTTACTGCTTCATATCTTCTATCCAGCATTAGGCTAAAAAAAAGTGGGCAGCCTAGTTATGCCGCATGGAAAGGGAAGGGGGACATTATGGTCAAGAGATGATGCCAAATGTCATCGGGAAGCGGCAAGGAGAGAGAGAGAACAAGAATCGGATGAGGCCAGGGCCGCACGACTCCAGGATCAAAGAGTCAGGACAAAAAAAGAGGAGAGAAGAAGAGACAGAGGAGGAGAGGCATGCAGGTCTCCAGGATCAGAGACAAACAACAAACAGCAGAAGAGATGAAGAGACGGGAGATGAAAGGACTGCACATCTCCAGAATGACAACGAGAGGCACAAGGGTGGCAGATAAACTGGAAATGATGCCATCAAAAGTGTCCTTCATTAAATGAGGAGCAGCTATATTTGCTCTGCTAAACTGAGGTTTTCTACTTCATTTTCCAAAGCAAAGTGATACCAATAGCATTCAGGAAAATTTAATATTCATTCTGGTCACATAAGGCTGCACTACCCTTCTCTCAAAGGGCGCCCCAACGGGTCACCCCGTTGTCTAGTAACTTTCTGAATCTGGTGGTGTAGGTCCTGAGGTTCCTATACTTCTTCCTGATGGCAGCAGCAAGAAGAGAGCATGTCCCTGACTCTTGGATGCTGCTTTCCTATGACAACATTTTGTATAGATGTGGTCAATTGTGGGGAGAGCTTAACCAGTGATGAACTGGCCCATACTCATTACTTTTTGTAGGATTTTCTGTTCAAGGGCATTGGTGTTTCCATACTAGGCTGTGATGCAACCACTCAATATACTTTTCGCTACACATCTGTAGAAGTTTGTCAAAGTTATAGATGTTATGCCAAATCTTTAAAACTCCCAAGCAAATAGAAATACTGCAGTGCTTACTTCGTAATTGTATTTGCACACTGGACTCAGGATGAGTCCTCTGAAGTAATAACATGGAGGAATTAAAAGTTGCTGACCCTATCTACCTCTAATCCTCCAGTGAAGACCTTTCATTCAGCCTTTGACAGCAGACTTGAATATGGCATTGGAGCTGTGCTTAGCCATAGCCAAATGCATAAAGCAAGTAGAGAAGGTGGGGGGGGGGCGGGGGGGGGGCTAAACACACAGCTTTGCGCTGACCTGTGTTGATGGGGATCGTGAAGGGGATGTTGTTGCCAATTCAAACTGACTGGGGTCTGCAAGTGAGCAAATCAAGTATCTAAATACACAAGGGGTATTGAGGTCAAGGTTTTGAAGCTTCCTGATTAGTTTGAGGGGATGATAGTATTAAATGGCAAGCTGTAATCCATAAAGAGCATCCTGACGTGTGTATCATTGCTCTCCAGGTACTCTAGAGTTGTGTGAAGAGCCAATGAGATGGCATCTGCTGTGAATCTGTTGCTCTGACAGACAAATTGGAGTGAATCCAAATTGCTTCTCAGATAGGTGTTGACCTGTTTTATCACCAACCTTTCAGCATAATTGATCACAGTGGATGTAACTACTATTGGACGATAGTCATTGTGGCAAGTTACCATGTATTTCTTAGGCACCAGTATAATTAGCTGGGAAGTGTGTGCATCTAGAGAAAGTAAAGTTGACATCAGAAAAATTGTGGACTAAATATCAAAGAAAAGTAAGGCGTGTATTTTTAAGTCCAACACACTGAGTCCATGAAGGTAGTAGCAGTCAGCAATCAAACACAATACAGTTTGTCTTCTGTTGAGCAAACACAGTGGGCAGCATTGACTCCAGCTTGAATGCCATACTACAACACCTTCAGTGGCACACACTGACTCTGACGCGTCTCTCCTGGGTAGCTGTAAGCAGGAAACATCGGGGTTTGAGGCCTAGTACTTGCTGCGACCGGGGTCATGCAGCTCCCCCACTGTCTGCCAATAAATCAGTGAATCAGACTTGCGGCATTCCACATAAACAAATGTCCAGTAGAGTTTTCCAATCATAAGAAAAGTGACAAAGATAATCACTCACTGTTAGACTGCACACTGACCCCTCCATCGCCTCTCTGACGCAGGCAGCAGCACAAATCACACCTAGTCCAGCTCCTTCAGTTTATCGACCAAAGAGCAAATTGCTGTTAGCGTAGACCTGCAGTACTTTAAGTTTTTAATGCCCAGCAGGGTCTTGTGATCATAAAAATAATGATTAAAAAAGACAATAACACTTTTGATTAACCCCACAGAAGCTGATGCGATTGAAAGTGCCCCCATCTGGAAATTTCTTCCCTAGCTTCCATAATATTCAAAGGAAGCATGCAGTCTATCCCTGGGGATTTTTCCACCTTAAGGCTGCCAATATCTTCTCCCTGTTTACTTGTATGTATTCCAAAACATTATCACCCATTGCAACACACACAAAATGTTGGAGGTACTCATCGGGTCAGGCAACATCCATAGAACTGAATGAACAATTGACGCTTCGAGCGGCGACCCTTTCTTAAGGACGGAAAATGAAGGGGCAAGATGCCAGAACAAAAGGTAGGGTGATGGGAACGAGGATAGCTCAAAGATGATAGGTGAAGCTAGGTGCATTGGAAAGATAAAGGGCTGGAGATGAAGAAGTCTGATAGGAGAGGAGTGCAGACCACAGGAGAAAGGGAAGGAGGGTACCCAGGGGGAAGTGATAGGCAAGTGAGGTAAGATGCTAGAGTGGAGAATAGAAGTGGGGGGGGTAATATTTTTTACCAGAAGGAGAAACCATTATTTACGCCATCAGGCTTGAGGCTATCCAGATGAAATATAAGGTGTTGTTCCTCTAACCTGAGGGTGGCTTCACCTTGGCACAAGATTATCACCCATTTTCTTCATTTCATTTGAATTCATCTTTTTCTCCACATTAAAAACTGGTGAAAAAATTCCATTTAAAGAGAACCAAGAATCTGCTTTTTAAAACTAATAAAATGTAGATTGGTCTTGAGTTTAACTTCTCATTCAAAATTCAGCATGGCCAGCTGTGAAATACACCATCAGCGAGATCTGGCATGGAAACACCGTAGTCATTCACTTGAATGAAAAGGATCAGATTTAAGGGAAAAAGTAGGTTTACTGGAGTTATTGCATTAATGAAGTGAGCTTTAAGATTTAAAATTAATTAGTACGTTGTGTTTTATTTATATCATATTAAAATATAGTTATTAGTGATATCTGTAAAAGGAAAGAGGATGTTACTTTACAACAATTGAAAGTGCAGTGGATTTGCCATTCCTATCAAGTTTCAGCCCAACAGTTTCAACCAAAACAACTGCTACAGAAAATCTAATGAATTAAGAGTTCAAAGGTTTAAAACCCAAATAAAAAGGATTAACTTATTCAGCCCTCTACAACTGTTCATTGGGATCATCATTAATTTATATCTAGATTACATAAATTCATTTTGGTCCCAAAACACATTTTCTCTCCTTCACAAAACAGAAATTCATCTCAGGTGACTTCCCTTGTTCATACGAAGATATCAATTGGAATCATGCAAAAAATCTCAAAAAAGCAATAAATTCTTAATCTCTGTATTTTAAGTTACAAGCTTAAATGATTTCCATGGTAACATTTAATATCATTGCCTAGCAACTAAAAAGAAACAGAACAATTGATGGCAGTGCTCAAATTGGCTAAGATGAAATTGGACTGTGAAGCACTCTATTTTTGTATACATCCCATCCAATTTCAATGAAAACTAAGAACTAATTGAAACTTGAGCAAATTTTTGTGCTGCTATTTTTTATTTGAAGTTCTTCTTGCATTTGACATGAAAGTACATTGAGTTACCTGGTAGGTCAGTGAAACCTGGTTGTTACTAGTTACTGTTTCAAAAACTCATTCACACATATGTGGACTGCTCTATCAGTAGATCGTTCACATATGAGGAAACCTTCAAAGTGCCTGAGCAATGATCTCAAGGAGGTCCCTCTCAGCCTCCAAGAGGACCACAACTTTGTCGTGGTTTGGAGGCTTGCGTTGGCTGTGTTGGCTGCAGTCACGGGTTTTTTCTCTGGTTCTTGATAGGATCACCCATGCCAAACAGGTCAAAGTGTCAGGGCCAGACTAAGAGTGATCTACTGGTCCTCCAGGTTCGGCGGTTCAGCTCAGGGCTAACAATCCTGACTGGTGAAACAAAAATTGTTACAGAAACAGAAATGAAAAATTCTTCTACATCTAAGTGCAATGATAATTCCTGAGTCTCAACCTGGGACTTGGCCTTCTGACAGGAAATCTAGAAAAAACTACTGACATGGTGAAGGAAACAGTGAATGCTGCCAGTGATTAAGACCTTGATTACAGCCCTAAATGCCAGTGGCGTAAGAGGAAAAAGAAGAAGAAGGTCCCTCTCAGTTTCTTCTCCCAGCTCCTCACTCTTGCAACCAATTTTTCCCTACTCTGAAAAGCTCCTGACATTTCCCAAGGTCACAACCCTTGCCCAAATCTGTCTATCATTTTCTAATCTCTTGACCACTGACATCACCTCTCTCCCTTCGATAATCAATATCATTCAAGCACCAATCTAACCCCTCGACCACTAAACTCACTCACTGACTGCTCATTTTCTGATCCCTGATTTCTGGCACTATCCCTGGAAACAACTAACTTCACTCGAACTGCCCTCCACCTCCAAACTTTGACTGTTGATGGCTGATCCAGACCTCTCCTGATGCATTGTGAACGGTCCTAATTCTGATCACTTTCCCTATCAATTGATCCCAATGTTGAGGAGATTCACGAATCTGCTCAACATCCGCCAGCCACTCTGTCCTTCCATCTCCTGACCCCCTTCCAACCCCCAGCTGTTGCTGTTACCTAAATCCTTGCATTGAATGTATAAGGTTTGTTCAACAATGCAAGATGCCCAGGATGCTGTGCACTGTTGAATTTCATACCATCAGGCCCTCAAACAGACCTCCGACCTTGGAATGACTTAAGATGCTTGCTAAGTTCTAGTTGTACTCCAGAAAAGTTCAAAGTTCAAAGTGCATTTATTAACAAAATACATTGTACAACCTTCCGATTTGTCTCCTAACAGGCAGCTACAAAACAAAGAAACTCAAAACAACCCATTAAAAAAAGCATACTGTCAAACACCCAATGTGCAGAGGAACCAAAAATCATGCAAGCGATAAACACAAGCAAATAACATTCTGAACTGGTCCACAAAGAGAGTCTGTCCACAAACCCTTAGTTCAGTGCAGATCGCAGCAGTGAGCCAAACCAGCCTATTCTGTCCTTTGGGCCCAACAGTCTGACCTTTTCAATCTGGCCCCTCATCCAAACATCTGGTTCAGTCACTTCAGTACACTCTAGAACCTGGATCTTGCAGCCTCAATTCGGCCTGTACCCAACCTTTCTGATTTGGTCCAGTGCTTATCAACCGAACCTCAGGTTTTCCTTGCTCTAAGTCCAGAGGGAAGTCAATAGATTATTGTTTGCAATGATTGTTTACTCGAAAGAGAGTGATTAACAAAGTATTTTGTTGTTTTCATCAGCCACCAGCCAGAAGTAGATGAGATTCACCAGCGCTATCTTGTTGTCTTCCATTTTGGCAAATCACTATAATTCTATAAGTTCTCAAGTGACCTGGACAGAGAGTCTAAAAGGAGGAAGTAACTAAAATGCCCTCAGTTCAGCACTGTGATCATGGATGCATTAAAGATACCTCCAAATTGTGCATTTTTGGGGAATTTCCAAAGAGGAATCGACTGTAATCTTGGCTCAGCTCCAAGCAAAACAACATGACCTCAGACACCTTCTCTGAGATGATGAAAATGCAACCTTTACAGTCATCAAAATATGATCGAGTGTATGTGAAAAGCAGACTTTATAGAATGATTGGAGCAAAGGCAGTTTGTAGAAGAAAGTAATACAGATGTGTTGGCTAAGGTAATCATTGAAGCAGACACCAGCTTTTCCAACCAATTTTTCTTGGCTGTTGTTCTCGTAGTTAAGATGGAAAAATAAGTGTAATGTGTGAAATATATATTGAAAAATTCATCACCTCTGTTCCAACAGCTATTCTCACTTTCTCCAAATTCTAACAAAGAGGAAATGCTTACAATGCCTACAGCACTGTATGGAAGATGATAAACTCCAAGACCTTGGTCTCAATACCTCCTTGTGCAATTAAATCCTGGATTTCCTCACTTGTAGACCCAGTCATTTCAGATTGGCAAAAACACCTCCACCGCAATCTCCATTAGCACAGGGGCACAACACAGCAATATGTTTAGCCCTCTGTTCTAATCGCCTTACAGCTCTAACACCATATTCAAGTTTGCTGATGACACCAGGATCAGAGTTGGAGAGGGTTCGCAACGTTAAGTTCCTGGGTGTGACTACTTCAGACCACCTGTTTTGGACCCAGCACATAAGTGTCATTTGGAAGCAAGCAGAGCAAAGCATCTGCTTCCTTAGGAGTTTGCAGATATTCGGCAAGACATATAAAACAGACAAACTTCCATAGTTGTGTAATTGACTGACTGCGTCATGGGTTGGTATGTGAATTAGGTAGTGGATTTTGGTAAAGCCCTTCCAACCACTGCGCACATCTATATGAAATGAAACAAAGAAACACAGAAAACCTACAGCATAATACAGAACTTCAGCCCATAATGCTGTGCCAAACATGTACTTACTTTAGAAATTACCTAGGGTTACCCATAGCTCTCTATTTTTCAAGGCTCCATGTACCCATTCAATAGTCTCTTAAAAGAACCTATTATATCTGCCTCAACCACCGTCACCGGCAGCCCATTCCACACACTCACCACTCTGCCTTAAAACTTACCCCTGACTTCTCCTCTGTACCTACTTCCAAGCACCTTAAAGCTGTGCCCCTCTCATGTTAGCCATTCTAGGAAAAAGCCTCTGACTATCCACATGATCAATGCCTCTCATCATCTTGTACACCTCTATCAGATCACCTCTCATCTTCTGTCACTCCAAGGAGAAAAGGCCAAGTTCACTCAGCCTATTTTCATAAGACATGCTCCCCAATCCAGGCAACATCCTTGTAAATCTCCTCTGCACACTTTCTATAATTTCACATCCTTCCTGCAGTGAGGTGACCAGAACTGAACATAGTACTCCAAGTGGGGTCTGACCAGGGTCCTATATAGCTGTAACATTACCTCTCAGCTCTTGAACTCAATCACACAGTTGATGAAGGCCAATACACTGTATGCCTTCTCAACCACAGAGTCAACCTGTGCAGCAGCTTTGAGTGTCCTATGGACTTGGACCGCAAGATCCTCCACACAGCCAAGGGTCTTACCAATAATAGTATATTCTGCCATCATATTTAACCGACCAAAATGAACCACCTCACACTTATCTGGGCTGAACTCCATCTGCCACTTTTCAGCCCAGTTTTTCATCCTATCGATGTCCCACTGTAACTTCTGACAGCGCTCCACACTATCCACAACACCCCCAACTTTTGTGTTAGCAGCAAATTTCCTAACCCATCTCTCCACTTCCTCATCCAGATCATTTATAAAAATCATGAAGAGAAGGGGTCCCACAACAGATCCCTGAGGCACACCACTGGTCACCAACCTCCATGCAGAATATGGCCCATCTACAACCACTCTTTGCCTTCTGTGGGCAAGCCATTTCTGGATCCACAAAGCAAGGTCCCTTGGGATACCATGTCTCCTTACTTTCTCAATAAGCCTTGCATGGGGTACCTTATCAAATGCCTTGCTGAAATCCATATACACTACATCTACTGCTTTGCCTTCATCAATGTGTTTAGTCACATCATCAAAAAATTCATTCAGGCTTGTCAGGCACGACCTGCTTTTGACAAACCATGCTGTCTTTTCGTAACCATATTATGCTTTTCCAAATGTTCATAAATCCTGCCTCTCAGGATCTTCTCCATCAACTTACCAACCACTGAAATAAGATTCACAGGTCTATAATTTCCTGGGCTATCTCTACTCCCTTTCTTGAATAAGGGAACAACATCCGCAACCCTCCAATCCTCCAGATCATCTCCCATCCCCATTGATGATGCAAAGATCATTGCCAGAGGCTCAGCAATCTCCTCCCTTGCCTTCCACAATAACCTGGGGTTCATCTCGTCTGGTCTGGGAGACTTATCCAACTTGATGGCTCCAAAGGCTCCAGCGCATCCTCTTTCTTAATGTCTATATGCTCAAATCTTTCAGTCTGCATCAGTCATCCCTACAATCACCAAGATCCTTTTCTGTAGTGAATACTGAAGCAAAGTATTCATTAAGTACCTCCACTACCTCCTCCAGTTCCATATACACTTTTCCACTGTCACAGTTGATTGGTCCTATTCTCTCACATCTTATCGTCTTGCTCTTCACATACTTGTAGAATGCCTTGGGGTTTTCCTTAATCCTGTCTGCCAAGGCCTTCTCATGGCCCTTTCTAGTTCTCCCAATTTCATTCTTAAGCTCCTTCCTGCTAGCCGTATAATTTTCTAGATCTCTATCATTACTTAGTTTGTTGAGCCTTTCATAAGTTTTTCTTTCTTCTTGACGAGATTTTCAGCAGCCTTTGTACACCACAATTCCTGTACCCTACCACCCTTTCCTGGTCTCATTGGAACATACCTATGCAGAATGACATGCAAATATCCCCTGAACATTTGCCACATTTCTGCTATACATTTCCCTGAGAACATCTGTTCCCAATTTGTACTTCCAAGTTCCTGCCTGATAGCTTTATAGTTCCCCTTACTCCAATTAAACACTTTCCTAACTTGCCTTTTCCTATCTGTCTCCAATGCTATGGTAAAGGAGATAGAATTGTGATCACTGTCTCCAAAATATTCTCCCACTGAAAGATCTGACACCTGACCAGCTTCATTTCCCAATACCAGATGAAGTACAGTCTCTCCTTTGGTAGGCTTATCTACATATTGTGTCAGGAAACCTTCCTGTACACACCTAACAAACTCTACCCCATCTAAATCCCTTACTCTAGGGAGATGCTAATCAATACTAGGGAAATTAATATCTCCCATCATGACAACCCTGTTATAGACAATGTTGTCATTGAAAAGCAGCATCCATCCTCAGAGATCACCAGCACCCAAGCCATGCTCCTTTCTCCCTGCTGCCAACAGGTAGAAGGTACAAGAACCTCAGGACGTGTAACACCAGGTTTATGAATAATTAGTACTCCTCATTGATCAAGCTCTTATCTATCCATTGAGATGTTCCTACATCCAATGTTTTTTATCTATAAACTTTATCTTATTATCTCATGTTCCTGTAATTTTTGTTATTTATTTACATTTGCATTTGAAGTTTGTTGTCTCCTGCACTCTGGTTGAACTTTCATTCAACCTGTTATAGCTACTATTCTATAGATTTGCTGAGTATGCCCACAGGAAACTGAGCCTCGGGATTGTATTTGGTGACCCACGTACCTTGATTATAAAATTTTCTTTGAACATTTGAACTTTGAACCTTGACTCGTGCATGCAACGCTCACAAAACGCTGAAGGAATTCAGCAGGCCAGTCAGCGTCCATGGAGAAGAGTAAGCGGTGAATGTTTTGGTCTGAGACCCTTCATCAGGACTAGAAAGAAAGAGGAGAAGGCAGGATGCCGTGTTTTCCAGCATCTGCGTGATTTTTCAACTTCTGCATGCAGTTTGGAATCAGGACAAAGTACTTTATTATCTATCAGGCCTACCCTGTAGATTTTAATAACATTAGGGATCTTTAGAAACTCATAAAATCATAGCAACCACCAATAAGCTGCAAATACCTAGAGACAAATGATTCCTTTAAGTAGTGCTGGTTGATGTGCTTTTTTTCACTGTATAAGTATTTATTTCTCTGAGATTAAGCAAGGATGTTAACCAGGGTGCTGAACTCCAATTATCAGCACAATGTCAAACAGTAACACCACATCAATTCAATCACAAAAATGTGTCCCATATGATTATTTAAAACAAAACTTTTGATGTGGTTTTGGAACAAAAACAACTTTCTTTGTATCCAAAAAAAAACATCCTACAGAATTAGGCTTTGTGCCCAGAAATTTTTTTGTAAAGTTTTTCAAGAAAATTAGAAGTAATCATTCTGCAGATCATAAATAAATAATTCGGAGTATTCAAAGCAAATGCTCGGGTTTCCAGAGCAATACTGTACTTGAGTGGTATGATTCAGAAGCTAAATTTCAGAAAATTGGACACTTCTCATTGATCAACACAATCTGTCATTCCAGAGAGCACAAGTTGTACTTCAAGTAGAAAAAAAACAGCAATCAAAAATCTGCTGATAGGATAGAATTTCGTAGACGGATACAAACACTGTCATTTGTAATGCCTGTGAGATTTTTCTGGCTTGTTAGGTCACAGTGGAATAGAATGTGATCTTCCTTCATTCTGTGCAGGGATTCTTCAGGATAGACCATAAGGAACAGGAATCTGAAGAGAATACACTTGTGAAGAAATATTGGCTAGGAATTCAGTATTTTTTGTGCTACATAATATTTTTTATTTAAATCTAAAAGGTTGAATAACCACTGAAGCAGCAGCCAAGCAAAACACTTAAAAAAATTCTCTCGGAGTGACAGAGAAAGGGCTGACCACTGTTTAAGGGATTTAGTGACAAAGAATCTGACAGTATGGGTTGTTCATGTTCATAGGTTGTAGAATTTATGTTTTTATATGTAAGAACTTTCCACTGCCGAAATGCCCTTTGAATTTGTCCCTGCCACCCCAGCCCCACATGATTGCTTCACTGATCATTCACATGCTCCTCATGTTAAACTCATTTTGCATCACTGCTCACAGCACCTTCTGGACCAGGTGTTACCAACATTTTTTATGCCATGGACCCCAGCTTAGGAACCTCTTTTCCAGGCTATCTCTAACTAGTGTTGGTGAATTACAATAATCGACACCTGCTGAAACAAAGAGTCAATGAAAAATACTGTTAGCAAAGGCTGACACTTAATAAGCAACCTAAAATTGGCAGAGGACTCCATTCCACTCATTAAACATAATTTAACTATGCTTCAAGATTGCTACACATGATTCCAAGCATTATTCTATTTAAGCCCACAGATTTTCTTTCAGAGATAGTCCAAACTATTTTTTAGGAAACTAAGTTGAATTCATTGTTTCCGCCACCCTGCCATCGTTACTTATCAATCAGATGTGTACAAAAGGAGCCACGTTATATCAGCTTTGTAGCACTATTCAGGTGGCATGGTAGTGTAGTGTTTCGCACATCACTTTCCAGTACAGGTGACCGGGGTTCAATTCCCGCCACTGCCTGTAAGGAGTTTGTATGTTCTCCCAGTAAATGTGTGGGTTTCCTCCGGGTGGTCTGGTTTCCAAAGATGTACCAGTGGTCAGTTAAATGGCTATTGTAAATTGTCCTGTGATTAGGCTTGGATTAAATCGGGGAATTGCTGGACAATGTGGCTCAAAGGGCTGGAGGGACCTATTCCGTGCTGTACCTCAAGTAATAAATAAATAAAGTAACATAAAATATTCTCACAGTGCTTGATAGGAGCATTAATGAACAAAATATAAAACCAAACCAGATGAAGCTGATGGTCATTGATGGCTGAAGATAGTGGAATTATTAAAAATCAGGGATGTTCAGGATGTCAGATATTGAGGAAAGTTACTTGGTTAGAGCAGATTTCAGAGTTAAGCTTATTTAGAAGAAATTTGAAAACAGGGATTAAGTATTTTAAAATGAATACATTCCTCACCTTTAGTCATTGCACAGTGCTTTTTAGAACAAGGCAACTGACTTTTGGAGGAGGTTAACTTTCTGTAGAGTATCATGAGAGAGGTTGGCAAAAGTTCATTGGAATTGACAATTTTACTGGGAAACAGGGTGTGGATGTAAGCCTCAGCAGTGGATATCCTGAATGGCAGAGATGGATGCAGAAGTGGGTATCTTAGTGCTGGTCTATGTAGGAAGTTCATCAAGAGGTCAAAATACTGACAGATTTTGCAGATTCACACATTTGTGAGAGATAGTGGCTTAAAAAAAGAGCTTTATTGTTACTATAGGAACCAAGCTAGCTGCAGTTTAAAAATAGTTTTTCATCCATGAAATAGCCTCCAATTCTTTTCACAAGGTCTGTCATACAACAGTTCAATGCATACAAGGCAATGCCCAATAATTTATATTCTTAATAGCATTTTAAAGCCAGAAATGGTCAATTTCTGTAATGGTCCGTTCTGAACATGCCAAAATACCAATTTGGCAGGAAAAGGCTCTATATACAGAAAGTCAAAGCATGGATAACTGAATCCACCACCCTGTTCCATCTAGTTTAAATATTTATCTAGATTTCTCTTGAAAAGTGTAATGGGAGTTTCCTCTTCTAGATAATCTTTGTGAAAAGAATTTACTCCTTACCTTTCTCCAAATTCCCATCACAGCAATTTTAAGTTAATGACCACTTGTCCCTGAGCAAAGTAATCATCCTTCCTATCTGTTAAATTCTCTCTTAGTATTTTTTCAGTGAAAACACTCCTTTCATCACTTGCTAATGTACTGTATAATTCTGAAAAAAAAATCAATATACCTGTGAATGTTAGCTCAGAGAAAATCTAGTGTGCAGGGCGACCATGGTCAGGAAGGGAGATTTAAACGTGTGATCACAAAGTAAAGAGGTGTGCTGGGGTGCTGTTCAGGAGGGGTAGGAAAATAGGTTGGGCTGGATAGATTTGGAAAGTGGCTGGACAGTCATAGAACTCAGCAGCCTGTAATTAAAAAAAGAATGATCATCAAAGTAAAGTCAATTTGCCTTTTTCGAGGGGTAATTGATAATTTTGTGGCCTAAGGTAGAAGGAGTCAATTGTAGAAAACATAGCACATTTATTTTTCCTACATTTACACACTTAGTCCAGCGGTCATGGAGCATACAGATCCCTTCTTTGTAGAAGTCGGCATCTTGGACCTCCAGAGTTGATCCACGGCAGGGGTGATTGATAAGTTTGTGGCCTAAGGTAGAAGGAGATGAGTCATTAACTTCAAACTTTCTGCATTTTTACTTAAAGAGTTGAACTGCACATGCACGTAACAAGAGCGGTGTAACTCATCTCCTTCTACCTTAGGCCATAAACTTATCAATCACCCCTACTGTGGACCACTTGGAGGTCCACGACGCTCTTGTTCCATGCACGTGGAGTTCAACTCTTTGAGTGATTATGCAGAAAGTTTGAAGTTAATAACACATCTCCTTCTACCTTAGGCCACAAACTTATCAATCACCCCTTGTAAAGCATTTAAATTGGCAACCTGACTCTCGTGAATGCAGTGGCTCTCTGCTTTGTGTGCAAACTTCCATTAAGCTCAGAAATTGGTAAGTTTTGTTCCTGTTCCAAATTTTTTGCATTTTAAACCAACATCAGCTGCAGTACAATCAATCTTCGGATGTTAAGATTCAGTCCATTATGTTTGATATATAAAAAAAAAACTTGGCCCATGTTTTACAGTGTGCTTATCTGTAAAGAGAAATTTGTTTGAAGAAAGCCTCCTTTGACAGATGGCAAATCCACACCTCCAGGTTTGATGTTTATTAAAGCTGTCAAGTGCTTTCAATATTTTAATTTTAAAAATAGAATATAAATATAAGAAACAAGGTATATTTAAAACTTTTAAATCATTAAAAACATTGCTGAAAACACAGATAAGTAAAACAAAGTAATTCCTTAGCAACATACACAAAATGCTGGAGCAGCTCCTCAGGTTAGGCAGCATCTATGGAAATGAATTAACAGGCCGAGCCACTTCTTCAGGACTGAAAAGGAAGGGAGAAGATGACAGAATAAAAAAGTGGGAGGAGGGAAGAAGGCTAGTTGGGAGGTAATAGGGGAAGCCAGGTAGGTGGGAAAGGTAAAGGATTGGACAAGAAAGAATCTGCGAGGAGAGGAGAGTGGACCAAAGGGGAAAGGAAAGAAGGAGACAACCCAGGTGATAAGAAGTACAAGCTCCCAGGAGGGGGTGAGTACATGGTCGAGGGGTCAGAGAGCAGCAGAGATCACAGAATGGGAGATGAGAGAGAGGGTTTCACTGAACTCCCATTGATGATAACATTTAAACTTCTTCAGGGTAGGCATCTGTCGAAGAGACTTCGCAGTGAAGCAGCAAATCATAAACACGAGAATGTCTGCAAATGCTGGAAATTCAGAGCAACACAAATAAAATGCTGAAAACATTCCTTGTTTGTGTCTTTTCTTTCTCCGTACTAAATGTCCATTCAAATAATTTGGTTTCCAGATTACCTAGGAATTTCTGAGCATTGTTTAAAACTGGGAGATTCCAGCAAGCTTGTGGTCTACAGCTTTTTAAAGACCTAGCATTCTAAAGTGTGGAGCTCGAAAATGAATTCAATACTCCAGCTTCGGCTGAATTTCATGAATATCTAAGAATTATTTTCCTTGTCTCATCACACTATTTTAAATTATTTTACAGGATGTGGGTGTTGTTGACAAGATCACAATTAATAGCCCTTGAAAAGATGGTGGTGTATCACTGTAAACAACAGGAATTCTGCAGATGCTGGAAATTCAAGCAACACACATCAAAGTTGCTGGTGAACGCAGCAGGCCAGGCAGCATCTCTAGGAAGAGGTACAGTCGACGTTTCAGGCCTGAACATTGACTTCTCTAACTTCCACTAATGCCCCACCTCCCCCTCGTACCCTATCCGTTATTTATCTTTATACACACATTCTTTCTCTCACTCTCCTTTTTCTCCCTGTCCCTCTCACTATACCCTTTGCCCATCCTCTGGTTCCCCTCCCCCCTTGTCTTTCTCCCCAGGCCTCCTGTCCCATGATCTTCTCGTATCCCCTTTGCCAATCACCTGTACAGCTCTTGGCTCCATCCCTCCCCCTCCTGTCTTCTCCTATCATTTTGGATCTCCCCCTCCCCTCCCACTTTCAAATCTCTTACTAACCCTTCCTTCAGTTAGTCCTGACGAAGGGTCTCGGCCTGAAACGTCGACTGTACCTCTTCTTAGAGATGCTGCCTGGCCTGCTGCGTTCACCAGCAACTTTGATGTGTGTTGGTGTATCACTGTAATCTTGTCATATTCTCAGAAGGAGCACGTGAACTGGGACCCAGTGATGATGAAGAAATAGATATCAATAATGTAGTTCTTTAAACAGACATATTCACGGTGTCAAAATGGTCGTTGTGATGTGTCTAGTGTGGTAGTGTAGTGGGTAGTGCTTGTCACTCTCACTTTCAGCTTCCACCACTGGCTCGCGGTCTTGCAAAAAGGAGCTGAATGTGTAAGTCTCTCCCTGCTAGTACATAGCCTCTCCAACAATAAGCCTCATATTGTGCCTCCTCACTGGCGACATACAGAAACTGAGCTCCTTTCAGACTCAGGCTGAACTACAGAGGACGGGGAGGTCTGGCCCCTGCACATACTGCACGCCGGCCCACCGGTATATGGACACGTCCTGGTGCTTGTGAACTAGATCCTCAGCTATGGGTAACTAGCCCCACTGCCTTGTGGGCAGCCTTGGGAAAGGCAAAGCCTATGGGAGTAAACCCAGACAGCAAACTCGGAGTGGAGCCCCTGAGGCAGCTGGATGTCATTGACCATCCTTCCAGCAGCTCCTGCAGCCAAGTTAGTGCCAAACATATTGCATCATGAGCTTTCCTTTGGACTACACTGGTGAGGCCAAGAGGGGGACTTTGATGACTGGGCATCTCAGGATCTCCAAACCTTCTGCCCAGGATGTGATGCTCATCATCATCACCTATTGTCCTTTGAGACAGATGGATGCAACCAACATCAATTGTTAAGCGATCATTTCAGTACTCCTGTAATGGAGATTATATCATTTGGTTCATATTAATTCTCTTCATCATTCCTATCAAACTGTTAATTTCACACAACACACATCAAAGTTGCTGGTGAACGCAGCAGGCCAGGCAGCATCTGTAGGAAGAGGTGCAGTTGACGTTTCAGGCCGAGATCCTTCGTCAGGACTAACTGAAGGAAGAGTGAGTAAGGGATTTGAAAGTTGGAGGGGGAGGGGGAGATCCAAAATGATAGGAGAAGACAGGAGGGGGAGGGATAGAGCCGAGAGCTGAATAGGTGATAGGCAAAAGGGGATACGAGAGGATCATGGGACAGGAGGTCCGGGAAGAAAGACGGGGGGGGGGACCCAGAGGATGGGCAAGATGTATATTCAGAGGAACAGAGGGAGAAAAAGGAGAGTGAGAGAAAGAATGTGTGCATAAAAATAAGTAACAGATGGGGTACGAGGGGGACGTGGGGCCTTAGCGGAAGTTAGAGAAGTCGATGTTCATGCCATCAGGTTGGAGGCTACCCAGACGGAATATAAGGGGTTGTTCCTCCAACCTGAGTGTGGCTTCATCTTTACAGTAGAGGAGGCCGTGGATAGACATGTCAGAATAGGAATGGGATGTGGAATTAAAATGTGTGGCCACTGGGAGATCCTGCTTTCTCTGGCGGACAGAGCGTAGATGTTCAGCAAAGCGGTCTCCCAGTCTGCGTCGGGCCTCGCCAATATATAAAAGGCCACATCGGGAGCACTGGACGCAGTATATCACCCCAGTCGACTCACAGGTGAAGTGTTGCCTCACCTGGAAGGACTGTTTGGGGCCCTGAATGGTGGTAAGGGAGGAAGTGTAAGGGCATGTGTAGCACTTGTTCCGCTTACACGGATAAGTGCCAGGAGGGAGATCAGTGGGGAGGGATGGGGGGGACGAATGGACAAGGGAGTTGCATAGGGAGCGATCCCTGCGGAATGCAGGGGGGGAGGGAAAGATGTGCTTAGTGGTGGGATCCCGTTGGAGGTGGCAGAAGTTACGGAGAATAATATGTTGGACCCGGAGGCTGGTGGGGTGGTAGATGAGGACCAAGGGAACCCTATTCCTAGTGGGGTGGCGGGAGGATGGAGTGAGAGCAGATGCATGTGAAATGGGGGAGATGTGTTTAAGAGCAGAGTTTGTTTTATCTCTCTTCGTCAATCTTTGACTCCTTTCTCCCATTATCAAGCCTCCATTTACTTTTTTCCTTTCTTAGATATTCTTTCCTTGCAAATCTTTGCTCCCTTAGCCATCTATAGCTCATTCTCTTGCTTTTACCCCAGACATGCAAGCCTTGGACCGTGCCCATTATTAAGGTCAAGACCATCAATTCATCTACAATATTAAATTTTTACATCCTTTTTCTTAATGTATGCCATTTTTCCTTGCAATATTTTACCTCTTCAGTTAGGTTTTTATCCCTTCTGAAAATTTTCTTATCAAATCCGCATACCAAGTTGAAATAGCCACGGTTGTTTAAGCTGCTGGTCGGTCTTGATTCATCAATAGCTGTTAAATTGATTGATCATTCAAATATGTGTAGTACTTCTCAAAGGTCCACTCTTACCTCCTCTGAAGAGTCAGTAACAATCTCAAAGATGCATCATGCATTTATTGTCAAGGTATATGAGGTCATAACCCTGAGATAAGTCTTCTCCACAGTCACAAAACAAAGGAAACTATGGAACCCATTCAAGGAGAAACATTAAACCCCCAATGCACTAAAAAAAAATAAATTTCACAAATGGTAAAAATAACATAAGTGGAAAAACACATAATATAAAACATCAAATTACAAGTCATCGAAACAGTCCAGGATATTAAATTCAGCTCAGCTCTTGATTTGTACTCTCAAGTTTTGGATTTTTCCTACTGCTTGTCCATTATTCCTTATTAGATGAACAGAAATTTCTCTGACTTAACTATGCACAGTCAGTTATTGGAGTGGAAGTTTGACCTCAAATATATGTGCCAAACAATAATGTACTATAAGTGTTGAACTCCACTTCTGAAGTTTTGGTTGGCACTTACAATAGACGACAGGTTTTTATTCCATCATTGATGTCCTTACTTGAAACTTCTTTCCCTCGCTACCAAAACCCTCTCTCAGGCTGACAACTGTCTGAAGCAAAATCAATGGTTTTCAACCTCTGTTATCATATTAGACCACAAAATGAAATTCCTAACTCACTTCTGTACCATCACCAAGGACATCAACTTCCATTGTCTTTACATTGCCTGACTCTGCCTCTGCCTCACCTTTCCTCAAAGCTTGATTACGTTATTGCTGCTCTGATTTAACCTCATCCAATATACTATCTACAGTATGTCTACAGTATATACAATATACTGTCTTAACTTGCACCAATTCCTTCTCACTTTTCACCTCTGTACTCACTGACATTCATTAGCTTCCACACCAGCAATATATTAACTTTAAAACCTCCGGTTATTTTATCAACTCCCTCCATGACCTCAATATTTCTTTACTTCCTTCAACGCCTGCACCCTAGTAAGAACAATGTGATTTTATGCAATGGTATGACACTATTGTCCCTTAATTTCACAGATTTTACATTCAAAATACATTTATAAAGCAGATTCTTAATTTTTCTATAAACTATTTCTAGCTAATTCCCCTCAGTTTGTGATCTTTTATGATGTATTTTCCTCTATGTAAACTAAATAATGTTAAACCGTCTCTTGCATCATCCTTTTAAATTTTGGCACTGTCCTTTTGCAGACACCATCACCAATAAAGTACATTGCAACTGCTATCATTTTAAGCTTATTTTATCCTTCTTCATTGCTGGGTCGAAATCCTAGAAATTCAAATATATTATAGGAATTACTTTCGCTTCAGACAGAATACTCTCTATTGACTCCACAAAGGCGATTATGATGAGCAATATGTTCAGGTCTTCAGAATGAACTTAAAAATACACAGTTTAAATTATCCTTTCGTGATCCCTGTTCAGTCACTGAGATTCCCTCCTTATCATTGATCAGATCTGCAACAGTATTTCTGCTGCAGTCAAACTCGGACGCCCGTCACCTGTACTGAAAGCACTGTGCTAACCACGATACTACCATGGGCCCGTTGGTACGAAACAAGAAACCCCAAGGAATGTATGATAGAAAATTCAGTACCCCAAAGCCACCTCCCCGCTCCCATACACAAGTAGCAGCAGAAGCATTGACTCTCCCCCTCCCCCATGCACCAGCAGAAGCACCAAAACACCTCACCGCCCCCACCATGCAAGCAAAAGAAAAAGCCCTCAAGGAGACTGCGGTAAACCATATATATGTTGTAACTCGGTTACCTGTCTGGACACGCCCCTCTGTTGACTGCCCCTGTGGCTCCTCCCTCAGATTTTTGTATAAAGGTGTTTCGCCTTGCCCCTCCCCCTCAGTCCGGGGGCAGACACTCACCATGGAGGTCGTATTGTACAGCGAATAAAAGCCTTTCAGTATTTTACCAAACCTCAGTCTTTTGGAGTTATTGAAGGTGCTTCAGAGACCTTAATCTAGAGTCTATCAACAACTACAACCCATAACCCAGCACTCTGGTATCTCAGCCAGGCTCTCTCTCACCAGTGAGGGAGAGAGAGGTTGTTCTCCTGCATCAAGAAAAGCGGAGACCAGCAACTCACTGTTCCGATGTTACTATCTTCCACATCACTTCCCCAAGCCCTTCCTGATTAGAGTTCTGATCTCTATGGTTCTTATTTTCTCATTATTGCTACATGCTGCATTACTGCATTTAGCATTTTAGCCACAAGCACCTCCAAAATCTTTCACCATATTGTACCTTTCAAATAGTATTTTGCCAAAAAGGCAACGCAGCCAGGATTTACTGGTTCCGTGAATGCTGTGTTTGCTGTATGAGATGAAATTGAGAAGACTTGGCCTGGAGTCTCTAGAGCTTGGAAGAATGAGAAGCAATGTAATCAAAACTTACAACTTTCTTCCAGGCCTGAGTAGCTGAATGCAAGGAGTATGATTTCCTGGCTGATGACTCTAGATGCAAGGGTGACTGTCAGAATACAGAATGGCCATTTGACAATAAGGTGAGGAGAAATTCCTTCACACAGAGGGTATTGAATTATCAAAATTCTCTATCTAATTTTGCTGTGGAATCTCTGTCACTGAACTTATTCAATAGACTTCTGGATTTTAATGGAGTCAAGGAATCTGGGAATGGTGGAAGAAAATGGCATGGAAGTAAAAGATCAAGCATCATTTTGTTGAACAATAGGACAGATGATAAAGTAGAAAAATGTAAAATGATCCATTCTTGCTCCCAGCTCTGTCCCAGGTTCAGCATGCAAATGCCATCACAGAGAAGGCACAGCAATACCTCTTAGAAGTTTGTGCAGATCTGGCATATCATCGAAAACTTCGACAAGCATCTATAGATGTGTAGTAGAGAGTATACTGACTGGTTGCATCGGGACCTGGTATGGAAACCCAATGCTATGATTGAACAAATCAACAAAAAGTGGTGGATACTGCCCAGTCCATTGCAGGCAAAGCCCTATGCATCATTGAGAAGATCTCTGACACAAGAAAACAGCATCTATCATCGAGATCCTCCATCATCCAGGCCACAATATTTTCTCACTACTACCATTGGGCAGGAGATACAGGAGCCTTAGGTCCCACATCACCCGTTTCAAGAATATTTTATTACCTTATCATGATTAGACCCCTGAACCAATGTAGATAACTTCACTCACACCACTACTGAACTTTGTCAGTCTTTGCTATCTATGCATAGCTTTTTTTCATAAATTGTATTATATATCTTCATATTCCTGAAAATGCCTGCAACAAAAAAATGTCAATGTAGCATATAGTGACATATACACCTTTGGTAATAAATTTACTTTGAACTTTTATACAATAAAATGTACTCGATCTCATGATCTACAAACTTACACTTAATGTGTACTTGCACTGCACTGTCTCTGTAAGTGTAACACTATGTTTTATAGTATTGTATATTACTGTGTTCCTTTGTACTATCCTGATTGTGAAATGATCTGTATGAATGATATACAATACCAATATTTTCACTGTACATGTGACAAAGATAAACTGATTATCAATGACCAATTAACAAAATTTTTTGCCTCAGCAGTGATCCATATGACGCACCACTCAATATGTTTTGCCAAATAGGGAAAAAAGAAGGTATTTATATCATTTTTTTTTCATGTTAATCAGTTAATTTTCTATCCTTATGGATAAGCTGTGGAATATTTTTTGAATGTCTCAGTCACTCCTCAGGTAGGAGTTACTATGCTTCATCAACAACCTCTCAAAGAACTTCTTCACAGTGAATGTAAGTGTTACTGGACAATGGCTATTGAGACAGGTTATCACATTCTTCTTGGGGACTGGTTTAATTGAAGCCTGCTTGATCTGTTGGGAATGCCAGATTGCTGAGGTAAAAGGTTGAAGATGTCAAGAGATACTCCAGCCATTTGATTAACGTGTGTCACGTAGCCCATGACAGGATAAAGAACCAGCAGAAATGGAAAACACTTTGGAGTCCAGTATTGCTATTAACTAATGGTATTTATTAGTAACTACACAATACAATAATATAAATGCAAGTAAATCAAACAGGTTAGCAATGAATATATATATGTGTGTGTGTGTGTGTGTGTGTGTGTGTGTGTGTGTGTGTGTGTGTGTGTGTGTGTGTGTGGAAATATATGAAAATCAAGCTTCTTCAAGTCCAGGGGTAAGTAAATATTCCTACGATGATGAGTAAAGTTCAGTTCAGTTTGTGGTATTGAGTTGAGTAGTGATGGAAAGAGAGGGAGGCAGAGTTTTGAGTCTTCAGCTGAACTGACGCCGTCGATCTTCCCGTTGTCCTTCGAAATCTTTTAGAAGTCACCGACTGTGACCACAACAAAGGGGACCATTCTCCTGTGGTGGAATTATCAACCCAGGCGAGGGTTGGACACACGAATAGCTCATCACTGGTCATGTCCTTTTCACACTGCGAGAGGCACTGATCGATCCGCCGCTCCTCCCCTCTCTCTCTGTAAGAATACAGAAGCTGAAACCAGTGCCTTGTAGAAAGTGTGACAATGCTGTGAGCAGTCTTCGCCTCTCTCTCTTTCTTTCTCTCTCCTTTTAACAAGGTGTCTGTGTTGGGCACCTCTCTCTCTCTTTTCAAGAAGCACAGTTCATAGGGTTAGTTCAGGACCCCGTCACAACATGGGTCTTCAGCACTCTGCCATGTAATCTGTCTGGGCCACAGGTTTTTCACAGGTTCGTCATCCTGAAGGATGTTCTCATGCCAGCTTCAGAGACTGAAATCATAGTGTTGTCATTGACTGAGGGAATTCATGAAGGTAACTCCATTAGTCAAAATGAACATAGAAAGCATTGAGCTCATCTGGGAATGAAACATTGTTGTCCTTTACGTTGCTTGGTTTGTAGCAGGTGATGGCATTCAAGCTCTGCTATAGCTGTCAAGCATCCTTCTGTGATTTCAGTTTGGTCTGGGATTGTCACTATGCATTTAAAATGGCTTTTTGAGGGTCCATTCAATAGTTATATTATTGAAGGAGGGAGGAGAAGATGGCAGCACGATGCAGTGCGCGCAGCCATTCCGAATGATATCGATATGCGTTAACTAGGGGGCCATGCACAATCCTGATTTGATGGAAACAGCTGTGAGAAGCACAGAGGAAAACCTGGAGAAACTTCTGAAATGCCCGCTTCGCTGCTGCTGCTACTGTGCGATCGAGAGTCTCCGGAGGGGAAGGCCCCAAATCCTCAACTTTGCCTATTGCCTTTTGCCAGGGCTGGGGTCGAACCCTCGGCAGAGATGGTGCTCGGTACTCGGTGTCGGAGAGCTGGTCGGAGGCTCGGCGTTTTCAGACGGATTCGGAGTCGGACTGTGGTCGGATGCTTCCAGGATGCTGCATCGGCAAGTCTGCGGCACTGGAGGTTCACTGTCTTCGTGAGATGATGGGACTTTCGAGAGACTTTGAGACTTTTACCGTGACCATGGTCTGTTCTTATCAAATTACAGTATTGCTTTGCACTGTTGTAACTATATGTTATAATTATGCATTTTTTGTCAGTTTTTAAGTTGGTTTGTCATGTGTTTCTGTGATATCATTCTGGAAATGACATAGTATCAGATGGGTCTATTGAGGAATATAGGGTAGCAAGAAAGGAGCTTAAGAAGGGGCTGAGAATAGCAAGAAGGGGGTATGAGAAGGCCTTTGTGAGTAGGGTAAAGGAAAACCCCAAGGCATTCTTCAATTATGTGAAGAACAAAAGGATGACAGGAGTGAAGGCAGGATCAATTAGAGATAAAGGTGGGAAGATGTGCCTGGAGGCTGTGGAAGTGAGCGAGGTCCTCAATGAATACTTCTCTTCAGTGTTCACCAATGAGAGGGAACTTGATAATGGTGAGGACAATATGAGTGAGGTTGATGTTCTGGAGCATGTTGATATTAAGGGAGAGGAGGTGTTGGAGTTGTTAAAATACACTAGGACGGATAAGTTCCCGGGGCCTGACAGAATATTCCCCAGGCTGCTCCATGAGGTGAGGGAAGAGATTGCTGAGCCTCTGGCTAGGATCTTTATGTCCTCGTTGTCCACGGGAATGGTTCCGGACAATTGGAGGGAGGTGAATGTTGTCCCCTTTTTCAAAAAAGGTAGTAGGGATAATCCGGGTAATTATAGACCAGTGAGCCTTACGTCTGTGGTGGGAAAGCTGTTGGAAAAGATTCTTAGAGATAGGATCTATGGGCATTTAGAGAATCATGGTCTGATCAGGGACAGTCAGCATGGCTTTGTGAAGGGCAGCTTGTGTCTAACAAGTCTGATAGAGTTCTTTGAGGAGGTAACCAGGCATATAGATGAGGGTAGTGCAGTGGATGTGATCTATATGAATTTTAGTAAGGCATTTGACAAGGTTCCACACAGTAGGCTTATTCAGAAAGTCAGACCGCATAGGATCCAGGGAAGTTTGGCCAGGTGGATTCAGAATTGGCTTGCCTGCAGAAGGCAGAGGATCATGGTGGAGGGAGTACATTCAGATTGGAGGATTGTGACTGGTGGTGTCTCACAAGGATCTGTTCTGGGACCTCTACTTTTTATGATTTTTATTAACGACCTGGATGTGGGGGTAGAGGGGTTGGCTGGCAAGTTTGCAGACGACACAAAGGTTGGTGGTGTTGTAAATAGTGTAGAGGATGTCGCAGATTGCAGAGAGACATTGATAGAATGCAGAAGTGGGCTGAGAAGTGGCAGATGGAGTTCAACCTGGAGAAGTATGAGGTGGTACACTTTGGAAGGACAAACTCCAAGGCAGAGTACAAAGTAAATGGCAGAATACTTGGTAGTGTGGAGGAGCAGAGGGATCTGGGGGTACATGTCCACAGATCCCTGAAAGTTGCCTCACAGGCAGATAGGGCAGTTAAGAAAGCTTATGGGGTGTTAGCTTTCATAAGTCAAGGGATAGAGTTTAAGAGTCGCGATGTAATGATGCAGCTCTATAAAGCTCTAGTTAGGCCACAATTGAAGTACTGTGTCAAGTTCTGGTTGCCTCACTATAGGAAGGATATGGTAGCATTGGAAAGGGTACAGAGGAGATTTACCAGGATGCTGCCTGGTTTAGAGAGTATGCATTATGATCAGAGATTAAGGGAGCTAGGGCTTTACTCTTTGGAGAGAAGGAGGATGAAAGGAGATATGATAGAGAGTGTACAAGATAATAAGAGGAATAGATAGAGTGGATAGCCATCACCTGTTCCCCAGGGCACCACTGCTCAATACAAGAGGACATGGCTTTAAGGTAAGGGGTGGGAAGTTCAAGGGGGATATTAGAGGAAGGTTTTTAACTCAGAGAGTGGTTGGTGCATGGAATGCACTGTCTGAGTCAGTGGTGGCGGCAGATACACTCGTGAAGTTTAAGAGACTACTACACAGGTATATGGAGGAATTTAAGGTGGGGGTTTATATGGGAGGCAGGGTTTGAAGGTCGGCACAATATTGTGGGCCGAAGGGCCTGTAATGTGCTGTACTATAAAAGAAAAGAAAAAGAAAAAAAAGAAAAACATTGTATCATTTCTTAATGCATGCATTACTAAATGACAATAAAAGAGGACTGTGTGTCCTCATAATCTAATCTAATCTATATTACAGGTGACAGAAGGTACCCTTGTATCCGGTGATACATGCTTGTAGCCTTTGGTATTTTCTGCCTGATGGGTGGGCAAAGACAAGAGAATGACCCAGATGTGAATGGTCTTTGATTATGTTTGCTGCTTTTCTGAGGCAGCAAGTAATGTAGACAGAGTGGATGAAGAGCCAGCTAGTTTTCAGCTTTCATAATCTGTGTTGTTAACTTGTTTGAAAGCTCCAAAGGTGTAGTTACCAAATTTGCTGATGAGATATACTGTAGATAACTTGGAAAGTAACTTGCAAAGATGCCTTCTGAAGGCTACAAATATTCAGAGAGTGGGCAAAGATCTAGTTAATGGAGTATTTTGGGGGAAAATGTGATAGTATCCATTTTGTTAAGTACAATGAAAAAAGGAGCATGTTTTCTAAATGGTGGGATATTACAGAGCCCTGAGAGGGAGAGGGTACTTGGTGACCTCATGCATAATTCACAAAGGCTAGCACATAGGAACAGCACATCATCCAGGATGTTAACAGAAGGTTCTTGTTTATAGCAGGGGGAATGTAAACACAGAGGTAATGAAACTGTAATTCAGTTATATATGCTTTGGTGATACCAAAACTGGAGTACTATGAACAGCACTAGTGTCCTTTTTGAGAACAGATGTTCATGCTTTACTAAATATTTCATAGAGGATTCAGTAGATCAATATCGACAATGGGCAGGTTAGCTTCTAAGGAAAGTTTGGACAGGCTATGATGTATCTTCTGGAATTTAGAAGGGTGAGAGAAGTCATTAAAGCAGGTAAGATCTTGAGTGGTCTTGACCTGGTCTATATGGAGATGTTCCTGTAGAAAAATCTAGAAATACGGTTCTCTCTTTAAAATTTAAGGGTTCACAAATTCAGAAGGGGAACATACAACTTGCTTTCTTTCAGAGTTTTTGGAACTCTCTTTGTCACAGTATGGTGTCTCTCATTGTCACCGTGCAGTTGGTACCTAGTGGAACACATGGTTAATGACCCAAATGCTCCACTATTATTCCTAACAGGAGGAAAGCAAGTGAAGAGTTATATTCAAATTGTTAATGGCATTATAATATTTTGTTAAATTATAAGGAAGCCTGGATAACATTTCTTTAAAAGTTAATGGCATTTAAATTACTGCAATCAATCAATTAAAATGTAAATTAACTGAATCATACCTCTGTCTCTTGCAGCTGTTCCTTCCCTTTGAAATGAACTGAGCTGCTCAACCTGTAGCAGGTTCAATCTTGCATATGATTTGCCGGCAGTATAATACCTGAGATGGTGCAGAAACTTGCATTCCTGTGCGGACCCTACAGGGATCACAATCAGCCATGCAGAATTTCGGGATTTCTGTGTTCATGATTACTGTACTGCCTGGATGTCCTAACCTTTCACACAGTCATCATGTGCAGTAAGTGTTGAAAGCTCCACATGGTACAGTAGAATGCTGGCAGTAAGCCACAAACTTTATGCCCAATTTTGCCTGGCAATTGTTTGGAACTTAATTTATCAAAGGGTCCTTGGGTCTCAGTCATTGGATACATCCAAGGTTGAGTTCTGGAGCAGTAACTGAATCTGAGGACATTGGGATTGGGTTGCAAAGCAAGTTTGAGGGTTAGAATCAGTCAACTGATTTAATACTCTACTCCTGCTTTTATTTCTTAAGTGTTTATTGTTGTAATGTGAACATTATTAAAAATAAGTTAATACTCATTAGGATAATGGGGGGTTTTACTTCTGTTCTTTTTAATTCCAGTGTGCTTTGTATATAGTGTCACATACATCAAAGTTGCTGGTGAACGCAGCAGGCCAAGCAGCATCTATAGGAAGAGGCGCAGTCGACGTTTCAGGCCGAGACCCTTCGTCAGGACTTGTACGGGTTGTAAAAAGCCTCTGTATATACTTAACGGTTTTGAAGTTCAAGATGAAGTTGTTTCTTTGGCATGAAGTTGTCGAGTGTGCTTTCTTCAAAGTAGAAGTTACTACATATTTTTGGCGACGAGGTAAACTGGTTTTGTGAATGTATCAGCACATTTTCTGAATGGGAGCCTCACATTCAGAAAGGTTGGGACACCTTTTCTGTGCTACTGGAATTACTGAAGAGGCTAAGAAGCGCTTTAATCTCCTGAGTGTGTGTGGGGCAAAGACTTAAAAGCTATTAAGGAATTTAGTCATACCGCAGAAACCGGGGGACATTCTATATGACGTGGGGAACCACTACAATCCAAAAAATTGTGTGATAGTCCAGCGGTGTAAATTTCACATCCGTTTCAGGAAGCCAGGTCAGTCTGTGGCCAATTTTGTGGCCGAGCTTCGGCAGCTGTCAGAGCATTGTGATTTTGGAGCGGTGTTGGAAGACGTGCTCCATTTCGGTTTTAGGAATATCGCTTCCTTTCATTTTTTCTAAACTGTATAAACAAATGAAAAATCCAATAGTTAATCATACTTTACGGATATGGTTTCAATTCCGAAATTTTTTTGGGTTGAATCAATTTATTTTAGCAAGTCCTATTATATCTAATTTCCTTTTTCAACCTTCCACTATGGATCAAGCTTAATTTGATTGGAAAATCAAAGGTATAGTACGATTTTGTGGTTTATTTTTGGATAATTGTTTTATGTCTTTTGATCAACTTTCTAATAAATATAATTTACCCAGATCTCACTTTTTTAGATACCCACAGGTTAGAAACTTTTTAATTACTGTTTCTCCTAATTTTCCACACTTATATCCAATGGATATTTTGGAAAAAAATTTAGATGTAAATCTCTCTCAGAAAAGCGTTGTAGCAATTATTTATAATATAATTATGAATTTATGTCCTGATGTATCTAATAAAATTAAAATTGAGTGGGAAAGAGAGCTTAAGATTATTATACCGATTGAAAAATGGGAAAACATTTCTTCAATTAGTTAATTCATCCTCTATATGTGCTAAGCATGCATTGATACAGTTTAAAGTAATACACGGTGCTCATATGTCCAAAGATAAATTATCTCGTTATTGCTCTTATATAAATCCTATATGTGATAGATGTCATTCCGAGATAGCTTCTTTGACTCACATGTTCTGGTCATGTCCTTTGTTAGAAAAATATTGGAACAATATTTTTGATATTATTTCAACAGTTTTGAATATAGACTTACAACATCACCCAATTACTGATATTTTTGGATTACCGATGATAGAATCAAATCATTTAACTCCTTCAGCTCATCAGATGATTGCATTTCTTACTTTAATGGCTAGAGGATCCATTTTGCTGAATTGGAAAGAGATCAACCCTCCTACTATATTTCACTGGTTTTCACAAACTATGTTGTGTTTAAATTTGGAAAAAATTAGAAGTGTGGTTTATGACCCCTCCATTAAATTTGAAAAAACTTGGAGGCCATTTATTCAGCATTTTCATATGATGTAATTTGACCATTTCCAAACTTATTTTACTTCTCTGTAATACTGGTTGAGAGGAACGGAGTCGCAGACACTAAGGTTTTCTTTTCTCCCATTTTTTACGATGTTAAAACAGCCCAGGTCTTTTTTTTTAGTTTAGTTGATTAATTCTGTTTAGATTAGTTTTTTTTCTGAGGGTTTTTTTCTCTTCTTTTTTTTCTTTTTTCATAATTTTTGTCCAGATTTTTTTTTTGTTCTGCATTATTCATTGGTATCCTATATGATTTGGAGTTTTGTCAATTAAGTACTATTTGGTTCTATAATTACTCATGTTAAGTATAACAATGTATTCCTAATAACTTGTACTATTATTATGTTATGTTTATATTTTATGAAACTAATAAAAAGATTGAAAAAGAAAGGAAGACATGCTTCATGATAGATTGGTATGCGGCATTAATAACAATGGCATACAACACTGCCTGTTAGGGGAAACCCCACTGTTGACTTTCAAGAAAGCCTTTGAGATTGCCCAAGGCATGGAGATGGCTGCTAATAATGTCAGGGATATCCAGAAAGGACATAGGGGAGGTCGCAGTCGGCAGCAGTGCACCAAGTCAGGAGGGAGACAAGATGCATCCCACCACTAGCCTCAGCCAGGATACAGCATTGGACTCTTACATTGTCAGCCTACTGGTACACTATAGGGAACAGAGCGGGTGGGAATATTGCAAATGCTGATGCACTGAGTCAACTACCTTTACCTGAGACACCTGTTACTACATATGTGCCTCCAGAGACTGTGTTTTCATTTGAGAGGCTGTCAGAGACACATGTAAAGGTGACCCAGATAAGGCAGTGGACAGAGAGGGACCCAGTCCTGTCCCAAGTCAAGACTTTTCTTTTACAAGGCTGGCCCAGAGCCGTGGAAGGAGAGGAACGGAGACCTTATTGCAAACACAAGACAGAACTCAGTCTGCAGGATAGCTACATTTTCTGGGTGGCGAGGGTTATTGTGCCTCCCCGTGGCCGTTCACAGATTGTGGAGGAAATTCATGAGACTCACCCAGGAGTGCCCCGAATGAAACGTCTTGCAAGATCCTATGTTTGGTGGCCAGGAATAGATCAGGATCTGGAGAGCAAGGTAAAATCATGCACGCAATGTCAGACTAATCAGAATATACCACCAGCTCCTTTGCACCCATGGGAGTGGCCAGACCACCCCTGGTCTAGGCTACTTTTGGACTGTGCTGGCCCTTCTATGGGGCAGATGTTTCTTGTCATGTTAGATGCACATTCTAAATGGATCAAAGCTCACATCATGAGCAACATTAGATTAGATTAGATTGGATTCAACTTTATTATCATTGGGCCGAGTACAGATACAAAGCCAATGAAATGCATTTAGCATCTGACCAGAAATACAAAGAATAGTGTTATTTACAAAATAACTGCGAATTAAAAAAAGTGCTACAACACACAAATATAAAAGTACCGAGACAGTACAACACGGATGCAATACTGCTTAGCACTGCGATGAGAGGTTCAGCAGTGTCACAGCCTCAGGGAAGAAGCTCTTCCTGTGCCTGCTGGTGTGGGAGCAGAGGCTCCTGTAGCACCTACTGAATGGGAGGAGAGTAAAAAGTCCATGGTTAGGGTGAGATGCATCCCTGATAATGCTTTTCGCCCCCATCACAGCCCCCTCAAACATAGACAAACTCAGGCAAGTGTTGCCTGACACTCTGGTCACTGATAATGGCCCTACGTTCACCAGTGAACTGTTCAGTGAGTTCATGCAGCAGAATGGCATTCATCACATTCGGACAGCCCCTTTCCAACCAGCCTCCAATGGTTTGGCTGAGTGGACTGTTCAGACAGTGAAGGAAGGCCTGAAGCTGATGACAGGGGACTCTCTTCGCATGTAGCTTTCACATTTCCTGTTTAAATACTGCCTCATGCCACAGACTATGACTGCCCGCACTCCAGCAGAGATGCTGATGGGGCGTAGGCCCAAGTCAAGATTAGACCTGCTGCGCCCGGACATGAAGGCTAAAGTGGAGAGAAAGTAGGAAAAGCAGAAGCAGGGACATGATCAACATACACGAGAGAGACAGTTAAAACCGGATAATAATGTCTATGTGAGAAGCAATCAGCAATGGCTGCCTGGGGTTATTCCTAAGCAGAGTGGTCCTGTTTCCAATGTTGTTAAGCTGACTGATGGGCGTGTTTTCCGCAGACATCAGGACCATGTGCGCCTGCATCATGATACCGGCTCAGAGGCAGACAGTTCCATGGAGTTTCCATTTGTGAGACAGACTATAGTGGAAGCATGTCCACCAGTGACTTTGCCAGAGGGCGAGATGGTGGGCGAGATGGTGGCAGAGGGGTCGGGGTCCCCTGAGGAGGATGGACATTCTCACACAGACACACAGACCCCTCTCATGCCCCCAAAACCAGATCCACCCAAAACACCCTCACCAACTGTGCCTGCTGGGTCACCGGGGGTAGTGCGCAGATCACAACGCACTCGTAAACCTCCTGACAGACTGAATCTTTGACGGGACATTTCTTTTTTGTTGTTGTTTGATTGAATATTGAATCTGGCATGTTTTCCAGATGTTCTGTATTGATAAACTGTTGCTGAGATACTAGTATAAGTTTTCAAGTGTACGCAAGTTAATAACACCACTGTTTTTATTTCCTACTTTTTACATGCGGGTGATGTTGGATTTTAAAGGGGGAGAAGTGTTGTAATGTGAGCATTATTAAAAGTAAGTTAATATTAATTAGGATAATGGGGGGTTTTACTTCCGTTCTTTTTACTTCCGGTGTGCTTTGTATATAGTGTTCCTGCTATGCCGTACGGGTTGTAAAAGCCTCTGTATATATATAACGGTTTTGAAGTTCGAGATAAAGTTGTTTCTTTGGCATGAAGTTGTCGAGTGTGCCTTTTTCAAAGTGGAAGTTACTACACAAGTTTATACGCAAGTGTTAATTAACTGACATGGAAATCTCCTTTGAATATCCAATTGTCATGCAGTTCATCTCAGGGTTCACTAGAACATCTAAGGATCTGACAGTAGCTTCTTAAGACAAGTTATAATTTCTGAATGGTTCAACAACAACCTGCTGGAGGAAATTTGCGAGTCAAGCAACTTCTATAGGGGCAAATATATTGCTGCTGTTCTGGGTTAAAACCCTGCATCAGGACAAGCTGGAATCGGAAACAGATTGATTATTACTCCAGATTCCAGCATCTGCAATCTTTAATGTATGTATTCTCAAATAGCCTTGTCACTTGTCTCTCAACTTGCACAAAACAAAGGGACTAACTGTAGTTTGAGACAATATAACAAGCATTTATATTATTCTGCCAACGGATCTGTTGCTGCCCTGATGAACTTAGAGTTAGGAATTAAGATCACTCAAATCCAGGTTCAGGGTGACTGTAAATGACAGTTCATATATTCTTACTTCAAAGTAACTTGGAACCTGCAGTAATGATCTAACAAAATACACTCAGTGGCCTCTTTATTAGATACACTTGCTTGTTAATGTAAATATCTAATCAGCCAATCATATGGCAGCGACTTAATGCATAAAAGCATTTAGACATGGGTAGGAAGTTCAGTTGCTAGTCAGGCCAAACATCAGAATAGGGAAGAAATGTGAAGTGAGTGACTTTGACCATGGAATAATTGTTCATGCTAGATGGCGAGGTTTGAATATCTCAGAAACTGCTGGTCTGCAATCTTCACGTACCTGAATATTGCCCAGGTTTTATTGTATTGTGCCTCTGACACATGAACTCGATGACACAATGCGGGCTACATGAGTTCCAGACATTAGAGATGGCAGCAAGCACCACAAATCATGAAATACTTCTTGGAATATCCTGCAGTTTATCCAAGAGTGACTGGCCAGTGCAGTCATGACTCAAATATACCAATGATTTGTTCATTTATAACTCTAGCAAGGGGGTTTGAAAAAGTAATTAAAGCAAATGAGTTTCCAAACATCGAGTTGGAAAATATCATTGACCATTAAGTGTAGACAGGCATAAGCAGTTTGAGAACTTATGGTGGTTGGACAAGTATACAGGGGGTGGATTTGTTCATCTTAATAGGGGCACTGGACCTAGGATGTCGGGTCAATGCAGGCAAGTGCTATATATATTTTGAATATTTTAATACTCTTAATTATCTGTAAGCATTTTCATTGAATCCATTTGTTAATCTTATAATATTTTTAAATCATTTATATTTATAATTCAACTGCCTCTATCGGAGACATATAAACATTGTTACAAACATTTGACAGGCCACCAGTAATTTCAGGACACTCTAGGGACAGGGTCTAAATCAATGATAACTGAGGCCTGCTCACTGAAGCCTATTGTGCCTCATTGAATGGTAGTCAAGTATGTGAGGGGGTAGTGGGCTGAGGACGTCAGCTTCCATGGCCACATACAACTTGAAAATATGTATACAGTACTTGCGGGCAGTTAGGGATTGCAATTTGGGTGATAGGCCATTTATCAAAAAGTGGGGTTCACTGACATTCCAGACAATTTTTCCCTCTGAGCCATCACTTCTATTTTTGTGACAAAGAAAACAGACAAATCTGCAAGTACTCAGCAGGTGATAGTCATAGTCATAGTCATGGTCATACTTTATTGACCCAGGGGAAATTGGTTTTCGTTACAGTTGCACCATAAATAATAAATGGTAATAGAACCATAAATAGTTAAATAGTAATATGTAAATTATGCTAGTAAATTATGAAATAAGTCCAGGACCAGCCTATCGGCTCAGGGTGTCTGACCCTCCAAGGGAGGAGTTGTAAAGTTTGATGGCCACAGGCAGGAATGACTTCCTATGACGCTCTGTGCTGCATCTCGGTGGAATGAGTCTCTGGCTGAATGTACTCCTGTGCCCACCCAGTACATTATGTAGTGGATGGGAGACATTCACCAAGATGGCATGCAACTTAGACAGCATCTTCTTTTTCAGACACCACAGTGAGAGAGTCCAGTTCCATCCCCACAACATCACTGGCCTTACAAATGAGTTTGTTGATTCTGTTGGTGTCTGCTACGCTCAGCCTGCTGCCCCAGCACACAACAGCAAACATGATAGCACTGGCCACCACAGTCTCGTAGAACATCCTCAGATTCATCCGACAGATGTTAAAGGACCTCAGTCTCCTCAGGAAATAGAGACGGCTCTGACCCTTCTTGTAGACAGCCTCAGTGTTCTTTGACCAGTCCAGTTTATTGTCAATTCGTATCCCCAGGTATTCGTAATCCTCCACCATGTCCACACTGACCCCCTAGATGGAAACAGGGGTCACCGGTACCTTAGCTCTCCTCAGGTCTAACACCAGATCCTTAGTCTTTTTCACATTAAGCTGCAGATAATTCTGCTCACACCATGTGACCAAGTTTCCTACCGTAGCCCTGTACTCAACCTCATCTCCCTTGCTGATGCATCCAACTATGGCAGAGTCATCAGAAAACTTCTGAAGATGACAAGACTCTGTGCAGTAGTTGAAGTCCGAGGTGTAAATGGTGAAGAGAAAGGGAGACAAGACAGTCCCCTGTGGAGCCCCAGTGCTGCTGATCACTCTGTCGCACACACAGTGTTGCAAGCACACGTACTGTGGTCTGCCAGTCAGGTAATCAAGAATCCATGATACCAGGGGAGCATCCACCTGCATCGCATCTGCACCTCCACCAGACTGCATTTGTGGAGGTAGAAGAGGTAATGATGTTGTGGAGTCATTGACCTTTCATTCATAAAAAGTCAATAATGAAAATTAAAATAAAAACATAGGATAAGATGTCAACATCCCTCGTGCCAATGGGTCTTGAGCACTTGCTCAAGACTGCCTTGGTGTTGGGAGTAGCACAGTGTTGACATCCTCGGATTTTGAAGCGGGCGCCCTCCTTCCTCGATGTTTCATTGATTACCCCAATACATCTCCAGAGGGCTCGATGATGACTTCTGGCATCCCAGAGTCACCTCCCCTTCCCCCGGTGTGTCTTACTACTCTCTCAATGTATCTTGGAGCCCAGGAGAGGTCTTTTCACTTGATCCAAACCCAGTGACTGCTTCTTTCTGCTGCCTCTGATGTGTTTCTGATTGTTTGCTGTAGAGTCTGACCATTGATCCCTAGCTCCTTCAGCAATGTTAAATTAGATTAGATTAGATTATGAGGACACTCAGTCCATATTTATTGTCATTTAGAAATGCATGCGTGCATAAGAAATGATACAATGTTCCTCCAGAATGATATCACACAAAAACAAGACAGACCAAAGACTAACATTGACAAAACCACATAATTATAACATATAGTTACAGCAGTGCAAAATAATACCATAATTTGATAAAGAACAGACCATGGGCATGGTAAAAAAAAACTCTCAAGTCCCGATCGACTCCTATAGTCCCCGATAGAAGGCGGCAAAAAGAGAAACTCTCCTGCCATAAACCTCCAGACATAGACAACTGACAACTGCCGGTGCATTGGAAGCACCCGACCACAGCCGACTGAGTCCGTCCGAAAAATTCCAGCCTCCGACACAGCCTCCCGAGCGCCATCCTCTGCAGAGCGCCTTCGACCTCATCCCGGCCGCCAAAACAAGCAAAGCCGAGGACTCAGAGGCCTACTCCTCCGGAGATTCCGGACCACACAGTAGCAGCGGCAGCGAAGCGGGCATTTCAGAAATTTCTCCAGATGTTTCTCTGCACTCTCACGTCTGTCTTCATCAAATCAGAATTGTGCACGGTACCCTACTTAACAAATACGGATATCATTCCCGAGCGGCCGCACGCACTGCATCGCGCCACCATCTTCTCCTCCTCCTCAAGTCATATGATGGTGGATGTGGCAAAAGATCCCCAACAACCCACATCCACAGGATAAACTTTGGCTTTCCAGCCCCATCACTGTGCTTCAGATGCTGGGCCTGCGTGGCGTAGCCTCTTGTGCTCATATGCTTTAGCCACTGAATCCTCCCATGGGACTGTAAGTTCCATTATATAGTTTTCCAGGCAGCATAGTCTTGGCAATGTTATCCAGGCCATTTGAAATGTGTTACTTTAGTTGGTGCACCTGTTGTTTGTCCATGAGGCTGGTGTTGTACCATCTACCCAGGCTTTTAACAGGCTGTTCAGACACTATTGGAACCGGGTCATCACCAATGAAGAACTTTGTTTTTCAGCCTTCCCTTGACCTGGAGATGCTTTGTGACTTGTTGGGTTTGATTTTCATTCTGGCCTACCTGCAGCTTTCCTGCAGCTTTCCAAGTAGTTGCTGCAGTAATGGTCAGTGTTGTTATATCATCCATGTCTGCCCTAATGGGGGGAAGACAAAGTCCAGCACTTGTTCTTTCACTGCCTACCACCCATCTTGAAGTCCTGATAATGACCTCCTTGCCCACTGTGAAGACCAGAGATGATATTGGCCAACCTCCCATAATGGCTACTTCCAGTCTCTGTCATGTTGTGGTAAAATTTGCTGTTGTGAAGCACAATTGCAGTCTTGAAAGTACAAATTCACCAGCGTTGTGATGGGCTGTAGTATCCGGAAGAGATCAAATGGTTCCCAGAGGAGTGCAGGGGAACTGAGCCGAATGCATTGGCGAGGTCCAGGAAGATCACATAGAGATTTCTTCTGTTCTTCCTTCCTAGCTGCTTGGATCTGGTGCCATATCATGCTTGTTCGTTCCAAACACCTGGAGAACCCTGGAATTCCTGTTATCTTTACAGATTCATTAATGTACTTGTTTCTCTCCCAGTTGCTGGCCAGCCTCTGTGTTATTATAGTGAAGATTTTCCCCTTGACGATCAGAAGGCAGATTGGTCAAAACTGACTGATGTTTACTGCATCTTTTTCTTTTGGAATCAGGACACCCCCAATCCTTTGCCATGCTTTGAATATTATTCACCTCTGCCACACTACCCTCATGAGCTTCCAGAGAAACCACAAGACCTCTGGTGCGTTCTTATGAAGCCTATATGGTACTCCATTAGGTCCCGGGCAGATGCCGCCCTTGCCGTCCGACTGCCTTCTCCACTTCTCTCCATTTTGGAGGGTCAGAATCCAGGTAGTAGATTGGGGACTGAATTGTAGCGGGATGTCGAATGGAATGATCATGTGTTCCTGCCATTTCAATCTGTGTGAATCTTTTCCAGGTGCTCTTCCAGTTCCTGCTATGATGTTTTCAATGTTCCATATTTTTCCAGTGTGAAGAGACCTTTAATGAACTTCAAAGGATCTCTGTATGTGCTTGTTTGTTCTTTCTTTCTGCATAGCTTCTTTAGATCCTCAGCTGTATGTAACTCTGTCACCTGGCTCTTGATGTCCACTTTAAGTAGATAGAGGTCATCCCTCTCACTATGTGGGGCTTCCTTCACTGTTTCCCAACCTGTCTCCTTTATCAAAGCAGTTGCTCGATTTCCTGCTGCCTCCTGGACTTTATTGGTGGTGATGATGTCTTTCCACTCTTCCTCATGCTGACTCCAAACCATTCTTTCCTGTAGCAGAAGATAATTCCTCCTACTGCATCCAATTTCTTTTCTGCTGTTCCTCTTAACTGCTCCAAAATTTTCATCAAGACATTGATGGTTTCCCACTCCTTCTTATCAGCAACTCTGGGCCATTTCACGAGGGGTCTGTGCCATTTGACCTTTCTCTCTTTGGGAGATGTTGGTGATTGGGTGGGTCCTTCATTCTGTGTTAACCTCCTTAGTGACAGGTGAAAGATCCTCTCTGAAATTTGGTTTGTATCCAATCGCTGCGCTTCACTTGATTTAGTTGATTGACTTTGCAAGAAGTACTGGTCAATGCAAGGCCTCTGCCCCGTCCCCCCAAGCTCCTTTTCCTCCTTTGATGGATCTTCAACCCGTTTTCCGATGTTACATTCTCCCACGCACAGATGCAGACCTGATGCTTGTGTCCTACTACTGCTGCTGGTGTTCTGGTGGTCTCCTGTTCAGTGCTCTCTTTATTCATGGTAGACTCTGTTCCTAGGTCTGTAGCTATGTTATCGTCACTGAGCCATCTTGTGTCCCCATTCTTGCAGGCTCTAGGGGTATCTTCCTTTGTTGCCTTTTCATAGCCATTATCAAGTATCTCCACCATGCTGAAACAGCGTTGAGAATTGCTGCCTTAAGTAGCTAGCCCATGACAGCCCCATGGTGGTCTATTCCCTCCTGTCAATTGTCTTTCTATGCTGTCACACGGTCTTTCCCTTGTCGTCAGCTGCCCTTTCACAGCAGTCACTGGACAGGGCCAGTTATTCAAAAACAAAAAGCACATGATAAGATGTCAATATCCCTCATGCCAATGGATTGTGAGCACTTGCTCGAGACTGCCTTGATGCTGGGAGTGGCACAGGATTGACATGCAGGGGTTTTCAAGTGGGCAACCCTCCTTCCTTGAAGTTTCATCAATTAGCCCACAACATCTCAAGAGGGCTCGACGATGACTTCTGCCATTCCAGAGTCATCCACGCCCCCACCATCATTGTGTCTTCCCACTCTCTTGGTGCTATCTTGGGGTCCAGGAGAAGTCTTTTTGCTTGATCTAAAGTGTTCCAAATCTCTATGGTTTGCCATAGAATCTGACCATGGATCCCTAGCACCTGCACCAATTCGATGGTGGATGTGGCTAAAAGTCCCTTACAACCCACCTCTACAGGACAAACTTTGGTTTTCCAGCCCTGCCGCTGAACTTCGACTGCATAGCGTAGTCTCTTGCACTCATATGCTTCAACCACTGAATCCTCCCAGGGGACTGTCAGTTCCACGATGCAGACGGTCTGTAATGAATTGGACCAGAGAACCAAGCCTGGTAGTAGCATTTTCTGGTGGAAAGGTAGGTTGTTTATTAACAAATGAGAAGGATGGAATAAGCAAAGAGAATATAGAACATAGAACATATAAGAGTACAACACATAAACAGGCCATTCAGCCCTCAATGCTGTGTCAAACCAGCTAGAAAGCAAATCTAAAACACCCAACACTAATCTCTCCTACCTACACCAGGCCCATATCCCTCCATCTTTTTTTGAAAGCCTCTAATATGTTTGCCTCTACCACCTTACCAGACAGCACATTCTAGGCATACATGACTCCCTGACTTACCTCCCACTTGAATGTACTCCCTCTCACCTTCAATGAATTTTGAACTCAATGCCTCATCTAATAAAAGCAAGCATTCTGTAAGCTTTTGTAACCACCTTATTGAACTGCGTAACCACTTTCAAGGAGCAATAAATTTGGATCACAAGATCTCTCTGCTGTATTGTCTCCTTGCATTTCCCCTACCGAGGTGTTACACCTCATGTTCATCTGGGTTAATCTCCATCTGCCTTTTCTGGGCCCATACCTGCATCTGGTTTATATCATGCCGCATTCTCTGCCAGTCTTCTACACTATCCACAACTCCGCAAATCTTCGTATCATCTGCAAATGTACTAACCCACCCATCCACATTGCTTATCCAGGTCATTTATATATATTAGAAACAGTAGAGGTCCCAGCACAGATCCCTACAGAATTCCACTAATTACAGACCTTCAACCACTACCCTCTGCTTTCTATGTGCCAGCCTGTTCTGAATCCAAACAGCCAATTTGCCAACGATCCCATGCATCTTAGCCTTCTGGATTAGCCTCCCATGAGGGACCTGATCAAATGCCTTATGAAATTCCATGTAGATAAAATCCACTGCCCTACCCTCACCAGTCTCTCTCATCAACTTGTCAAAAAGTTCAATCAAGTTGGGTTATAGAAAGAGGTCTCGATTGAGCAGGTTTTGACTTCATCAGAATCAGAATCAGGTTCAATTTCACTGGCATATATTGTGAAATTTGCTGTCTTTGCAGCAACAGCACAATGCAATGCATAATAGAAAAAAGTGAATTACAGTAAGCATACTGTATATATGTAAAATAGTTAAATAAGTAGTGCAAAAATAGACATAAAAAAGTAGTGTTCATGAGTTTAATGTCCATTCAGAAATTGGATGGCAGAGAGGAAGAAGCTGTCCTGCAATCATTGTGAGTGTGCCTTCAGGCACCTGTACCTCCCTCCTGATGATAGCAATGAGAACAAGTCATGTCCTGGGTCATAGGGGTCCATAATGATAGATGCTGCCTTTCTGAGGCATCATTCCTTGAAAATGTCCTGGATGCTATGAGGTTAGTGCCCATGATGAAGGTGACTGAGTGCAGAATTTCCTGCAACTTCTTCTGATCCTGTGCAGTAGCCCCCCCCCCCCAATACCAGATGGTGATGCAGCCAATTAGGATGCTCTCCACAGTGCACCCATAGAAATTTTGCGAGTGTTTTTGGTGACATTACAGATCTCCTCAAACTCCTATAGAAATATATGTTGGGCACAGGATAAATCTTCAGATATTGACACCCAAGAATTTGAAGTTTCTTACTCTGTGCACTTCTGATCCCATTTCCATCTCTGATTCAAGACATTGAGGAAAAAAATAAAGTGGAGCAGTAGACAAACGCAGGTCAAGTTTTATTTTCTATAAAAACTACCACTTCAGAATCAACAGAGCATGATAAAATTGTTATAGTGCTGTATTTCTTGTACAATTATTAACATAAATTTGATAAGCTGTGCAAAAATACTTTGTTTTTTCAAAAAAGCATGTGGTTAGATTGTACTCAGCAGACATATTTAATGATTTTTCACCGCTTGAAATTTCGCAGAGTATATGGATAAGTGGTGCTGTAAAATTCAGAAAAAGCCAAGCCAGCATTATTTAATACTCTTTATTCTAATTACCCAACTTATAAACCAGTTCACTTCCTTATCATTTAATATTGTCTTTCATTCTCCAAACAGTTACGAAGCTGTAATGTACTTCAAGTCTCTCTCTTTTCTAACACTTGAGTTCCAATTTACAATTGTTTAATTGTATTATGAACTGATTCATTAAAATTCCCTGAACCAGTTACTCATTGTGTCTTGTATGTAGTTTTTCATAAGCAGATCAATCTTTATGATAATAACAACATATTTAAAATTCTCTCCACTGCAACACACACTCTAAGTATATTTTGATTATGATTCCATGTTTTAGAGGAATTATATAATTTTATATAACACATCTAGAATTAACTATGATATCAGCAATGGGTGCCTAATATCAGCATCATAATCTCTTTTTATCTTCAGTAGAATCATTAGCCCTTTCAAAATAAACTAGGTAGTTAATCCATTAAAACAGTTGATAAACAGACACCACATCTCAGTACTACAAATTTTGTAGTTATTGATTCCATATGAACTAAAGGGCCATTTAGAGAAGATTAGCTTTAAATTATATTGCCTTCATATTTGAAGTACTAAATGAGTAATACTTATGTATTACTACTAAATAGAAAGTCCCGGAAAACAAAATTGTGATATTCTAAGAAATAGTGATAATGATTTACTCCCTTTAAGAAAGGCTAAACTATTACCTGTGTGTTTCACACATGTTATTGCTTTCTAGAAAGGCAGCAGCATCACAGACCAATCCATGGAGTTCGATCATTGATGTCAAAGACATCTCTCCATTAAGATAAGACACGATAGAATTTGGAAGGAGGGAAGCATGAAAAGCTGGGACTGGAGTGGATAAATGTGGATGGCAAGGAGCATAACAGTTCATGAGTCTTCCAGTTCAGAATTCCTAAACAAAATGTGATGCTCCACCAATGTGAGTAATCCGGAATACACTCAATTAGTGGCATCAGCCATTCATTGATCTTTAAACTGCATCTGTTAGGTCATTAAAGCTTTAACAGTCCAAAACCCCACAGGATGACTAGTTTTAAAACTTAGATCACATGGGATCACACCTGTTACTTCACTATTTCCTTTCCACCTTCCAGGAAACCAAACTATGGTGAAACTATGACTGACATGCGGTTGTCTTTTACCTACCTAGTGCATTGTGTTCATAATGTGGTCTCCTCTACACTGGATAAAGTAAACACTGTTTAGGTCAGGGGTTCCTAATCTGGGGTCCACAGACCTGTCGGTAATGGTAAAGGCCCATGGCATAATAAAGGTTGGGAACCCCTGGTTTAGTTGATCACCTTGCAAGTAATCTTTATTCATACTTTATGGATGAACATGTTGTCTGTCACTTAAATTTTCTGTCCACTCCCTATCTTTACAATCTCGCTGTATTACAAAAGGCCCAATGCAAGCTTGAGAAAAAAATGTCATCTTACATTCTTTTGAACTTAATGTTAACTTCTCAAATTTGAGATAGCTCAGTGATTCTGTCCAAAGCAAAATTAACTAATACTGTCAGTCTTCCAGTTGTGATTTTGGCTGTTTTTCTCTTTTCATTAATACAGCCTGGTCTATAGAGCACTCCTCACTACCTTGCTATGAGCACAGTGTGAGATGCAAACAAAGATGCATAATCAACATCTAAGTGTCCCACTGAAGGAAAGATAATCAATAAGCTTGAGAAAGTGTTGAGAAAATTTAAAAGTTGCTGAGACTTGAGAACGTCAGTTATAGGGAAAGACTGAATAGACTATGACTTTATTCCCTGGAGTTCAGAAGAACAAAGCGAGATCCTATAGAGGTATACAAAATTATGAGCTGTATAGATAGGGTGGGTGAATGCATATAGGCTTTCCTCCCTCATATTAGTTGAGACAAGAACTAGAGGTCATAGGTTTAGGGTGAAAGGTGAAATATTTAAGGGGAATCTGAGGACGAACTTCATTCAGAGGGTGATATGAGGGTGGAATAAACTGCCAATAGAAGTGGTAGATGTGGGTAGAATTGTTACATTTAAGAGAAGTTTGGATAGCTACACAGAAAGCAAGTGTTTGGAGGGTCATGGTCTGGTTGCAGGTAAATGGGACTAAGCAGAGGATCAGATTGCCATGGACTAGATGGACCAAAGAGCCTGTTTCTGTACTGTAGTGCACTATAATTCTATGTCTGGTCTTGCCCAGTCACAGATGTTCCCTTTGTCCTATCCATTCCTCCCACTGCCTTCTTTGTAATTTAAAATTACCTTACTTTTCTCTTCTTCTCTGTTCTGATGAATAGCCTTTGAACTGAAATATTGACTCTTTTACTCTTTCCATGAATGCTGCCTAGCCTGCTGAATGTCCCAAAGGTTTGTTATGTTTCTTTTGGCTTTGCTTTAGAGATGACAGGGTCTCAACACTTTTTAAGGACACTGATAGACAAGTTACACTTTGGAACCTGATTCTGCCTTTAACTAACGTGAGTTATTCTACTAAAACCTGAATTTGCCATTAGTTTCATGTAACCACTCAACTCATTTGTCCATTATAGTTACTCAATTTGTTAAATAGAGTTACTGTCCTTTAAATCTACGTACTGGTCTTATGTTTTATTTTCAAACAACCATCAATGTTAGCTTGTAATTTATGATAGCCCTCAGGTATCTTATTTCCAGAATACCATCAGAAGATTAATCTCGGTTTAAGACTGCTGAGAAAAATTGATATTCCAATTAGTCTTTGCAAAGTAGAAGAAGTGTAAGGAATTTACACTTGGAAAAGCTGAAAATATTTCTCCATTTTCTTTTTTGATGAGTTCAACAATGTATGTTTCAAACTATTTGTGGGTTATAGTTATTCATATGTATTTGCTTAACATCGTTTGCTGGAGAAATTCAGAAGTGATTGGTATTTGAGGAAGAAATATGAGGCCACCCTCAGGATGGAGGAGCAACATCTTATATTCCATTTGGGTAGCCTCCAACCGGATGGCACGAATATTGATTTCTCCTTCCAATAATTTTCCCCTCCCCCTCCACTCTTCCTCCATTTCCCACTCTGGCCTTTTACCTCTTCTTACCTGCCTATCACTCCCCCCCGGGTACTCTCCTCCTTCACTTTCTCCTTTGGCCCACTCTCCTCTCCAGTCAGATTCCTTCTTCTCCAGCCCTTGACCTTTCCTTCCCATTTGGCTTCACCTATCACCTTCCAACCAATTCTCTTTCCCCTCACCCCACTTGTTTTATTCTGGCATCTTCCCCTTTCCTTTCCAGACCTGAAGAAAGGTCTTGGCCCAAAATGTCGACTCTTTACTCATTTCCATAGATGTTACCAGACCTCTTGAGTTCCTCCAGCATTTTGTGTGTGATGCTTTGGATTTCCAGTGTCAGCTGACTTTCTTGTATCTCAGAAATATTGAATTTGTTTCTTCATGAGTGTGTTAGATTTGCTTGGTAGTTATGTGGCCTGAAAGCAATGAATTGCAATAGGGTAGGTGTGAGCAATTCAAAGGAATTAAGCCCATGAATTCCTGAAATCCTTTGTTGATGAATTTATTAGATATTGAGCTTTAATATAAAGCTGAAGTACAGTATTGTCATGATTATCTATTAGATATTGAGATTAAATATAAAGCTGAAATATGGTATTGTCCTGATTATTTATTAATAATTTTATATGAGTTCATTGATCCAATAGCAATTGTATTGGATTGAAGCACTCAGCCACCGGGATTTGACATCCTTGGTTTTCATCCACCTGCATTTACCTGGGCTAGATGCAGAAGATGGAATTAACAGACATTCTGCAACTGGAGGTACCAGCCAGTTATAGTTAGCAAGATTTATCGCAAAATAATTGAACTCCAGCTAAAGACCATAAAACCATAAGAAAAATGAGCTGAATTAGGTAATTTGTTCCATCAAGTCTGCTCTGCCGTTCTGTCATGGTTTATTTATAATCCCTCTCAACCTCGTTCTCCTGCCTTCTCCCCTCAACCTTTGACACTCTGATTAATCAAGAACCTATCGATCTCAGCCTGAAATATACCCACTGACTTGGCCTTCGCAGCTGTCTATGGCAATGAATTCCACAGATTTACTACCTTCTGGCAAATGAAAAAAAAAATCTCATCTCAGTTCTAAATGGACATCCCTCATTTCTGAGAATGTGCACTCTGATCCTCAACTCCCCCACTCCCCACTATAGGACACATCACATCCACTGTATCTGGGCATTTCAATATTTGATAAGTTTCAATGAGATCCCCTTCATTCTTCGAAATTCTAGTGAGTACAGGCCCAAAGCCATCAAATGCATGCCATATGTTAACACTTTCATTCCTGGGATCATTCTTGTGAATCTCTTCTGGACTTTCTCCAATGTCAGATTATCTTTTCTTAGATAAGGGGCCCTAAACTGCTCTCAATTCTCCAAGTGCAGACTGACCAATGCCTTATAAAAAGCTCAGCCTTGCATCCTTGCTTTTGTATTCTAGTCCTGTTGAAATGAATGCTAACACTGCATTTGCCTCCCTTACCACTGACTTAACTTGCATGTTAACTTTTATGGAATCCTGCACAAGGACTTCCAAGTCTCTGTATTTCAGGCCTTTGAATTTTCTCCACATTTAGAAAATAATTCATGCCTTTATTTCTTCTGCCAAAGTGCATGGACATGCACTTCCCTACAGTATATTCCATCTGTCACTTTGCCCACTCTGCCAATCCGTCCAAGTCATTTGGCAGACTCCTTGCTCCCTCAACACTATCTGCCCCTCCACCTATCTTCATATCATCTGCAAACCTGATCACAAAACCATCAATTCCTTCAACAATCATTGACATATAACATGAAAAGAAGCAGTCCCAACACCAACCCCTGTGGACACCACTTGTCATCGGTAGTCAATCAGAAAAGGCATCTTTATTGCTGCGCTTTGCTTCCTGCCATTCATAGTCATAGCCATACTTTATTGATCCTGGGGGAAATTGGTTTTCGTTACAGTTGCACCATAAATAGTAAATAGTAATAGTCATGGAAATAATAAATAGTAATAGAGAGGTAATAGAAAAATAGTAATAAATAGTTAAATGGTAATATGTAAATTATGCCAGTAAATTATGAAGTAAGTCCAGGACCAGCCTACTGGCTCAGGGTGTCTGACCCTCCAAGGGAGGAGTTGTAAAGTTTGATGGCCACAGGCAGGAATGACTTCCTATGACGCTCTGTGTTGCATCTCGGTGGAATGAGTCTCTGGCTGAATGTACTCCTGTGCCCACCCAGTACATTATGTAGTGGATGGGAGACATTGCACAAGATGGCATGCAACTTAGACAGCATCCTCTTTTCAGACACCACCGTCAGAGAGTCCAGTTCCATCCCCACAACATCACTGGCCTTACGAATAAGTTTGTTGATTCTGTTGGTGTCTGCTACCCTCAGCCTGCTGCCCCAGCACACAACAGCAAACATGATAGCACTGGCCACCACAGACTCGTAGAACATCCTCAGCATCATCCAGCAGATGTTAAAAGACTTAATTCTCCTCAGGAAATAGAGACGGCTCTGACCCTTCTTGTAGACGGCCTCAGCGTTCTTAGGCCAGTCCAGTTTATTATCAATTTGTATCCCCAGGTATTTGTAATCCTCCACCATGTCCACACTGACCCCCTGGATGGAAACAGGGGTCACCGGTACCTTAGCTCTCCTCAGGTCTATCACCAGCTCTTTAGTCTTCTTCACATTAAGCTGCAGATAATTCTGCTCACACCATGTGACAAAGTTTCCTACCGTTGCCCTGTACTCAACCTCATCTCCCTTGCTGATGCATCCAACTATGGCAGAGTCATCCGAAAACTTCTGAAGATGACAAGACTCTGTGCAGTAGTTGAAGTCTGAGGTGTAAATGGTGAAGAGAAAGGGAGACAAGACAGTCCCCCGTGGAGCCCCAGTGCTGCTGATCACTCTGTCAGACACACAGTGTTGCAAGCACACGTACTGTGTTCTGCCAGTCAGGTAATCAAGAATCCATGATACCAGGGAAGCATCCACCTGCATCGCTGTCAGCTTCTCCCCCAGCAGAGCAGGGCGGATGGTGTTGAACGCACTGGAGAAGTCAAAAAACATGACCCTCACAGTGCTCGCTGGCTTGTCCAGGTGGGCGTAGACATGGTTCAGCAGGTAGACGATGGCATCCTCAACTACTAGTCAGGGCTGGTAGGCGAACTGGAGGGGATCTAAGTGTGGCCTGACCATAGGCCGGAGCAGCTCCAGAGCAAGTCTCTGCAGGGTCTTCATGATGTGGGAGGTCAATGCCACCGGTCTGCAGTCACTGAGGCCGCTGGGGCGCGGCGTCTTCGGCACAGGAATAAGGCAGGACGTCTTCCACAGTACAGGAACCCTCCGGCGCCTCAGGCTCAGGTTGAATACATGGCCAAGTACTCCACATAGCTGAGGGGCACAGACTTTGAGCACCCTGGTACTGACACCTTCCGGTCCTGCAGCCTTGCTTGGGTTGAGACATTTCAGCTGTCTTCTCACCTGTTCAGCTGTGAAGCCCACCGTGGTGGTTTCATGTGGGGGAGGGGTATAGTCATGAGAGCAGGGTGGGGGACTGTGAGGAGGGGTAGGAGGGGAGAGTGGAATATGTGTTGGTTGGGGGCCGACAACAGATGGCTCATGTGGGGGATGGGCAGGGGTAACAATGTCAAATCTGTTAAAGAACAGGTTAAGTTCATTGGCCCTGTCCACACTGCCTTCAGCTCCTCTGTTGCTAGTTTGCCGAAACCCAGTGATGGTCCTCATCCCCCTCTAGACCTCTCTCATGTTGTTCTGCTGGAGTTTCCACTCAAGCTTCCTCCTGTACCTGTCTTCAGCCTTCATAATCCTGGCTTTCAGGTCCCTCTGTATTGCCCTCATCTCCTCCCTATTTCCATCTCTAAATGCCCTCTTTTTAGAGTTCAGGATGTCCTTAATGTCCTTTGTTACCCATGGCTTGTTACTTGAATAACAAAGGACAGTTCTTGTCGGAACATTGCAGTCCACACAGAAGTTAATGTAATCAGTGATGCACTCTGTGAGCCCATCAATATCCTCTCCATGTGACTCACAGAGTGCCTGCCAGTCTGTCATCTCAAAACAACCCTGGAGCACCTCATAAGCCTCCTTCGACCATTTCCTCACTGTCCTCGAGGTTGCAGGTTTACTCTTCACCAGAGGCACGTAGCAGGGTTTTAGATGCACCAGGTTGTGATCTGACCTTCCCAGTGGGGGAAGGGGAGAGGAGTTGTATGCATCCTTAACGTTAGCGTACATCTAATCCAGAGTCCTCTCCCCTCTGGTTGTACAGCTCACATACTGCGTGAAGTTGGACAGTGTTCTAGCTATGGTAACCTGGTTGAAGTCACCTGAGATGGTAATGAGGGCACTCGGGTGCTGGGTTTGTAATCTGGCTATGACGGTGTAAATGATGTTACACGCCGACGTCGAGTTGGCAGAGGGAGGGATGTACACAACAACCACAAATGCATGCGAGATTTCCTTTGGCCAATCTCCTACCCATGCCAGTATCTTTCCTGTAATACCATGGGTTCTAATTTGTTAAGCAGCCTCAAAGGTCTTCTGAAAATCCAAGTACACAACATTCATCAATTCTCCTTTATCTATCCTGCTTAACATTTCCTCAAAGAATTCACACAGTTTTGTCAGGCAAGATTACCCATTTGGAAACCATGCTGACTTTACCCTATTTTATTATGTATCCCAAAACCTCATCCTTAATAACAGACTCCAACATCTTTCCAACACTGAAGTCTTGCTAAATGGATTATAGTTTCCTTTGTTCTGCCTCCCTCCCTTCTTAAAGAGTAGAGTTACATTTACAATCTTCCAGCCATCAGGAACCATTCCAGAATCTAGTGATTCTTTATAGATCTCTATAAATCCCTCCATAATCTCTTCAGCTACCTGTTTCAGATACTTGGATGTAATCCATCTGGTAAAGGAGACTGATCTACCTTCAGATTTTCCAGCTTCTCAAGCACATTCTCCTTAGTAATAGCAACAACACTTATCTCTGCCCCCTGACACTCTCGAATTTTTAATATTATACTGTACTACTTCATTTTTGTAACTTTCCTGCTCCTTCCTAATAGCATCCAGATATTCTACCCATTGTTGTTCTGTCATCATCCCTGCAGGTGTCCCCTTCCAATCAACTTTGGCCAGCTCCTCTCTCATGCTTCTGTAATTCCCTTTACTCCACTGTAAAACTGATACATCTGACTTTAGTTCCTCATTCTCAGACTGCTGGATTAATGTTATCATATTATGATCATTGATTCCTAAGGGTTCCTTTACCTTAAGCTCCCTGATCAAATCTGAGTCATTTCAAAACACTCAATCCAGAAATGTCATTCCTCTAGTGGACTCAACCGTAAGCTGCTTGAAAAAGCCATTTTGTGGGCATTCTATAAATTCCCTCTCTTGAGTTCCAGCACAACCTGATTTTCCCAATCTACCAGCATATTAAAATTCCGCAAAATTATCACAATATTGCCATTTTACCTGCCTTTTCTATCTTCCTTTGTATTTTGCAGCCCACATCCTTGCTGCTGTTCAGAGGCCTGTATATAACTCCTAGGGCCATTTTACCCTTGCAGTTTCTTAACTCAACCATCAAAGATTCTACATCTTCCAATCCTATGTCACTCTTTCTAAGGATTTAATTTTTACCAACAGAGCCACCCCTACTTCTGCATAATGCTTGTCCTTTTGATACAATATGTATCCTTGGATGTTAAGCTCTCAACTATGATCTTCTTTCAGTCACAACTCAGTGATGCCTACAATGTCATATTTGCCAATCTCTAACTGTGGTACAGGATCATTACCTTATTCCATATACTCAGTGCATTCAAATATAACATATTTAGCCCTATTTTCATCAACCATTTTGATTTTGGCACCCTGTTTTATACCTTAACTCATTCTATTGACTGCAGTTTTGCCCTATTATCTGCCTCTCCTTCCTCACAGTCTCACTACACATAGCGTCTGGTTGTAAACAACCTGCCCCAAACTTTGCCCCATCACTCTGTCAAATAAGTTTAAACTCTCCCAACCTCTAGCATGCCTGCCGGCAAGGATGTTGGTCCCCCTCAAGTTCAGGTGTAACCCAACATTTTTGTACAGGTTACACCTTCCCCAGAAGAGATCCCAGTCATCCTGAAAACCAGCCCCTCTGCAACAATTCCTCAGCGATACATTTATCTGCCAAGTCATCCTATTCCTACCCTCACTGGTGCATCTTACAGGTTGCAATCCAGAGATTACCCTGGAGTTCTAGGTTTGCATTTTACTGCCTAATTCCCTATGATCTGACTTCAGGACCTCCTCCCTTTTCCTAACTATGCCCTTGCTATCAATATGTTCACCCTTCCCCTTTAGTATGCCGTGGATCTGATCTGAAACACCCTGGATTCTAGCACAGCAGGCAATGTACCATCTGGGTGTCTCTTTCATGTCCACAGTATCTGCTTTCTGCTCCTCTAGTTATGGAATTCCCTATCACTACCGCCCTTTTCTTCTCCCTCCTTCCCTTCTGAACCACATTGCCAGGGACCCTGTTTCTGTGGCTTCCTAAGGTAGGTTGTCACCCCCAGCAGCATCCAAAGCGGTATACTTGTTATTGAGGGGAGTGCCCAAGGGGTACTCTACAATGGCTGCCTATTTTGTGACCCTCTCATGAGAGTCATCCTGACAGCTAGAGAGTAACTACCTCTCTGTAGATCCTATCATCACTGCCTCATTTTCCTGTATGAGCTGCTGCTCATCAATGTGTGGCTCCAGTTCCTTCATACTGTCTCGAAGGAGCTGCAGCTCAATGCATTTCATGCAGATATGATTGTCAGAGAGACTAGAGTTCTCCCAAAGTTCCTACCTCTCACAGAAAATAATATACCACTACCTGTAGAACCATTCTCAGTGCACTAGCTATGTACTACAGCAAGGAAACTTGCTAGAAACCTACTTTGAACCTTTGATAGTGCTTGCATGCTCTCCCCTAAGTCTCTTGAGCCAAAGGTTGACCACTCTAATGCTGTCCTTCTCCAACCATGGCCACTTCACTTACATCTCCTTTCATTTTTGGCCCTGTGCTGATTGCAACCCACCATAAAACAGCTGAAATGCACCTGAGCTCTTTTTGAAATCTCACACTGCATCATCAACAAATGACCTCTCACACTGATTGCAGCCCACCAATGAAACAAAAGGAGAGACAGTGGTTCAGGAACTAGATTTTGGAAAGTGTATCTTGAATATGGGAAGAGAGAGGTTTGGCAGTAGCTATTTATTTATTTTAGTTATTTAGAGACCTGCAAATCCTCCTAGACAAAGTAGTACAAACAGTGCAGATTTTGGTCTAACCATCAACCGTAAAAAAAAACAAATGTATGGTAATATCAAAACAGCAGTATACTCCCAATTGCCAATTGTACATCAGTAACCAAGAGATTGAACAAAAGACCAGCTTTAATTACCTTGTTAGCTTTATATCACAAGATACTAGAAGTAAAGTAGAAATAAAAAGAAGAATTTTCACTACCAAAACCAACTTCCAAAAAATGAAACCCATTTTTACCAACAGACACATTTCTATGACAACAAGGCTCAGGCTACTAAAATGTTACATCTGGTCAATCTTGCTGTGTGCTTCTGAAACATGAACTAAAACACCAGAACTCCAAAGAAACTTAGAAGCAACAGAAATGTGGTTTCTCAAAAGAATGCTGAAAATAACATACAGAGATTTGGTAACTAATGAGACAGTACTCCAACGTACCCATACAAAAAGATCTTTAATGAGAACATTAAATGAGAGGGAACTTAAATTCCTGGACCATGTCATCAGAAAGAGAGAAATAGGATGCCTTACATTACAAGGCCGTATGCCTGGGAAACACGGAAGAGGAAGGCAAAGAAGAAAATATATGGACACTGTGAAAGAACTAACAGATCTAAGTGTGCGAGATATCATTGATTCTGCGAGGGCTCGTTCGATGTGGAGAGCCATGATCGCCCAAGCGTGTAACGTGCAAGGCACATGAAGAAGAAGAGTTTAGAGATTCAGCATGGAACAGGATCTTGCAGCTCAGTGAACCACACTGCCAGCAAGGCACCTATTTAACTCTTGTTCAGAAAAGATTGAGCATATACTTATCAAGGTGAAAACAGCTACATATACCAAAAACAGACGCTGAATAGTTTCAAAACACACTTTGGAAGAGTAGTTTAAAGATATAAGGGTACTATGTCATATTATTACAGTACCTCATAAACAGAGAATAAACTTCAACTCTATGTTTTTATGAATTTATTTTAATAAGGCATCACGACTTTAAATATAAATGTGAATAATATGGCACCTGAAAATACAACCGTTTGTAAGTAAATAAAAGCTTTGGGAAGTAATTCCATTAATAATACAAACTTATTGCAAGGAAGCTAGTTACTAGTCCAGGCCTGAAACATAAAGTTAAATAAGTAAACAGCACCCAATGCTCACAAATTCCCAAGTTCAAATAATTATTGTTTGAGCAACTTAAAGAATGTAAGTGAGGAAACTTGGTATTTTGTCAGAATTTCAAAAGATATAAAATTAACAGAATTACTTGATTAGATTGGAAATCGCCAATGTGCTTTCATTACTTAGGATGACCAACTATTCGTAAGTTATTTCAGCATTTGTCATAAATAAATTAACAGAATCCACAATTAAGCACATACTAAGCCTTTAGCAAAAAGAGCTGATAGAAAGAGTTAGCATGGGCATTTAGTGTCATGTTTATTGAACTTTCCTTCAGGACATAATGAAAGTGCTGGACTGGGAGTATCTGGATATTGCCTGCATGGATTTACAGAGGATATTCACTTAGAATCTGCATTAAGGAAAGCTACTAGCTCAGGGAATTGAATATTGACCAGCATTAGATTGGTCGTGTAGTGAAAGATATATAAAAGAATAGTGAATTAGAACTCAAAAGGTAATGTCCCTAAAGGAGATATTTTGGTACTTAAGCTATGTATTAGTGAGTGAATTAGAAAATATAATTGAGACAGATATCCAAGTTAGTTGCTGAATTATGCAGTGTAGAAAGTTGAAAAACTTCTAAAGAGACATACATGTTTGATCAGTGAATGTTCTGATACATTAAGTTTGTGCAGGTCAGTGTGTGTTCATTTATTTTGGACCAAATAGAATAGAGATCCAAGTACTTTTTATGTATTTTAATGACAATGAGTACCTTTAAGCAAGCATATACTGTATATAGGTCATTAAGTTGAAGTGTTGATGATACACTTGAAGAGTTAAGGAAAGGTTAAATGTTCTGTTGAATGGGCTTGTTTTTAAAGTGTCAAATACGAGAGATTTCACAAATGCTGTAAGTCCAGAGCAACACACTCAAAATGCTGGAGGAATTCAGCAGGTGAGGCAGCATCCATGAAAATGAATAAACAGTCAATGTTTCAGACTGAGATCCTTCTTCAGGACTGGAAAGGAGAGGGGAAGAAGCCAGAATATGAATTTGGGGGGAAGGGAATGAGTACAAAATGGGAGATGATAGATGAAGCCAAGTGAGAGGTGAAGGGGAAAGGAAATGAGAAGCTGGGAGGCGATATTTCATTCCGGCCACTAAACGGTCCTTCCAGACTTCACCTGCAAATTGGTTGTGGTCATCTACTGTGTCCAGTGCTCCGATGAGGCCTCCTTCACATTGGTGAAAACTGACTCTGATTGCAGGACCGCTTTGCCGATCACCTTTGCTCCATCTGCATAAAGCAGACCTTCTTTGTGGCTAATTACTTCAATTCCAATCGTCACTCTCTATCTGACCTGTCAATCCATGCCCTCCTCTTCTGCCATGATGAGGACACTCTTGTGGTGGAGCCTCCAAAGTGATGGTATGAACATCGATTTCTCCCCAGTAATTCCGCCCCCCCCCCACCTTCACTCTCTTCAATTCCCCACTCTGGCCACTTACCTCTTCTCCTCCTTACCTGCTTATCTTCTCTCCCTGGTTCTCATCCTCCTTCCCTTTATCCCATTGTCCACTCACCTCTCCTATCAGATCCCTTACTTTCCAGCACTTTACCTTTACCACCTATCACCTCCTAGCTTTTTAATTCATTTGCTCTCCCCACCTTATTTGGCTTCACCTATCACCTTCCAGATTGTATTACCTTCCCCCACCTTCTCATTCTGGCATCTTCCCCCTCCTTTCCAGTCCTGATGAGGTGCCTGAAAGTTTGACTGTTATTAATTTTCCTCGATGATGAATGAACTGCTGAGTTCCTCCAGCATTTTATGTGTGTTGTTTTGTATTTAAAGAATGTGACTTGGTGTTCACCTGGTGGAGAATCTCACCTGGTCCCTCAACACCAGCTCCATAGCAAAGAAAGCCCAGCAGCATCTGTACTTTCTGCGAAGGCTGAGAAAAGTCCATCTCCCACTCCCATCCTCACCACATACTACAGAGGTTGTATTGAGAGCATCCAGAGTAGCTGCATCACTGCCTGGTTCAGAAATTGCACCATCTCGGATCGCAAGACCCTGCAGTGGATAGTGAGGTCAGCTGAGAAGATCATCGGGGCTCTCTTCCTGCTATTACAGACATTTACACCACACGCTGCATCCGTAAAGCAACAGCATTTTGAAGGACCCCACGCACCCCTCATACAAACTCTTCTCCCTCCTGCCATCTGGCAAAAGGCACCAAAGCATTCGGGCTCTCACAACCAGACTATATAACAGTTTCTTCCCCCAAGCCATCAGACTCCTCAATACCCAGAGCCTGGACTGACACCAACCTACTGCCCTCTACTGTGCCTATTGTCTTGTTTATTATTTATTGTAATGCCTGCACTGTTTTGAGCACTTTATGCAGTCCTAGGTAGGTCTGTAGTCTAGTGTAGTTTTTGTGTTGTTTCATGTAGCACAATGGTTCTGAAAAACGTTATCTCATTTTTACTGTGTACTGTACCAGCGGTTATGGTCAAAATGACAATAAAAAGTGACTTGACTTGACTTGACTTGACTTGAAATGCTGGGGGAAAAAAACTCAGCCAGTTCGACAGCATCAGTGGAAAGAGATAAAGCTGACATTTCAGGTCAAAGATTTTGCATCAGAACTTCTACCTTTCTCAGTTCTGATGAACTGCAGTCTGGGTCAGTGGGGTGTGTGGTACATGTTAAGGCATTGTCAACTGTAGTGGAAATTCAATGGTTGAGATGCTGAGGTTGGAGACTACTCTCTATCTCTGTAGCGTCAATTCCACGTTAGCATGGAGAACACAGCAAGCTTGATATTCTGCATAACATAGACTGTGAACCTCCACACCATTATCAACTCAATTGTTCAACTTCACCTGCCCCCCTCAACTTCCCTGGGAGACATCAGATCTCAGATAATTCCTGCCAAAGGGTTTCGGCCCGAAACGTTGACTGTGCTCTTTTCCTAGATACTGCCTGGCCTGCTGAATTCCCCTCGCAGTTTGTGTGTGTTGCTCAGATTTCCAGCATCTGCCGATTTTCCCTGATTCTCAGACTTAATTATTTTTTCCGGTTTCTTCTCCATGGGCAAAAAGGTAGATGTGGATGTGATGGGCCAATGTACCTGTTCCTGTGCAGTACAACTCTATGACAGCAGAAATCACACCTGTATTTCACCTCTCTCTTTGTGTAAAATAGCACTCTGTCCCTGGAGTCTTGATAAACACAGTGGAGGACCTGAGATCCCACTGTCCAAAGGTGACCGAGTACAAGCTCTATCTCTGCTGTAATGGAAGGGGAAGTCAAGTTGTTGCACTTCGGGACCGTCATCTCAACTTGTCGCTGATGTGCTTCTTGCTTCTGGAATACAAAATCCTTTCCAGGCTCCACATACAGTGTGAAGTTGAAGATAGACTCTCCCATGCTCTTCGATATTTCTTGAATGTTGTCAGATAAGGGCAATAATATACCAGACATTTGCACATATATCTGCACTTAGTTACTATGGAAATATATCTATAACCACGATTTATTTATGAATTTATTACATTTTTAAATTAAAATATGATGAAATGTAGCCTGTGTGATCCCAGAGTTCCTTCCTGGTTTACTTGGATAAAGGCTTACAAAGAGCCTGTGTGTGTGTTTCATCAAGATGTGTGTTTTATGGCAGGGGGATGTTTTCATAACAGAGGAAAATAGGACACAGCTGCTATGTGGGAAGATGTCTTTAAAGACAGATGGACCGATTGAAGAAAGAATGTCAAGAACTTGAGAATTTCCGGATAATGGAGGAATGCCATTATGCAATTTGGTGGGAGGAGAGAGTGCAGCGCGCCGCGCGTGCACAGCCCTACGGTGAAAAATGATATCATATCCATTAAATAGGGGCCGTGGACAATTCTGATTTGATGGAAACAGACGTGAAATCAAAAGGAACATCTGGAGAAATCTCTGAAACGCTCGTTCACTGCTGTCATTACTGCACGATAATGAATCTTCCAACGGGAAGCCCTCAAAATCCTCAGCTTTGCCTGCTGTTAGCGACCGAGATTGAGGTCAAATCGCACGGCTAGAGATGGTGCTCGGTACTCGGTATCGGAGAACTGATCGGAGGCTCGAAGTTTTCGGATGACTCAGAGTCGGATTGTGGTCGGGCATGGCAGGGAGAGTCTTTCTTCCTTCTCCCGTCTGCGTGAGATGTGGGACATTTGAGAAACTTTGAACTTTACTGTGCTCATGGACTGTTCTTCATTAAGTTATACCTTAATACCTTCATTAAGGTATTGTTGCACTGTTGTAGCTATATGTTATAATTATGTGGTTTTGTTAGTTTTTTCAGTCTTGGTCTGTCCTGTGTTTTGTGATATCACACTGGAGGAAATATTGTATCATTTCTTAATGCATGCATTACTAAATGACAATAAAAGAGCACTGTGTGTCTTCATAGTCTAAAAATTATCTAACCTCATTACTGATCTCTGCAAAAATATAAAAGTAGTTTGTTTGAACTAGAAGTTTGAAGCTATTTCCAGACAATAACATGTGGAGCTAGCTTCCCTTGCAACTAAATAATAAAAATGTGCCTATTATTTGACTCATTCTGAATTTGTTGTAGATTATTACTGTATATTAAAAGATCTAGCTGAATGGTACATGATATTTATCTTGTCTGAGCAAACAAAGTCTTCGATTCAAGCTTCAGTATTAATGTTGACACTTTTGGTAAAGACTTTCTGATTAAAATGAAATTGCTCATTTCTTTCCAATTCATTATATAATATCCAAATATTTAATACTTTTATGACGCATGCCCTCCTTAGCATTCTGGAGCTCAAATAGTCCATCCAGGTAAACCAGAATTACATTTAAAACTCTAGAAATTTGGTGTATTCCATTCACAATGTAGTCTCTTTTAAATACAAGAAAAATGTAGTTAGGTGACTGCTTTGTGGAATGCCTCCATGAAGTCAGCAAGGAGTTTACAGTCACATGCCTCTTTAATTTCCTAACCAATTCTCCCTTTATGTTTTCAGCCTTTTACATTGCTCTTCTGATGCCCAAAATAAGTCCAAGGAACCACACATATGTTGTGTATTTGATAGTTCAGTAATATTTGAGTAATATTGAAACTATACCATTTCATTAAGCATATATTTTTGCTTACATAATTCATTCCAGGTTATATTTATGAAGTACGTCAATAGCATATGTCATTATGACACCACGTCATAAGTGTGCATCACACTGAAGAAAAACAAAGGCATGCACTTCCCAGCTCTGGGTTTTTCATTCAATTAGTTTTTGAGTTTCAAAACATAACAATGGCGATGAGTACGAGGGGTGATTGAAAAGTTAGTGGCCTAAGGTAGAAGGAGTCAATTTTAGAAAACCTAGCATATTTACTTTTCAACATAGTCCCCTCCTACATTTACACACTTAGTCCAGCAGTCGTGGAGCATATGGATCTTGGACCTCCAGAAAGTGCTCACAGCATGGGTGATTGATAAGTTTGTGGCCTAAGGTAGAAGGAAATGAGTTATACAGTTCTTGTTACATGCACGTGCAGTTCAACTCTTTGAGCGATTATGCAGAAAGTTTGAAGTTAATAACTTTCTGTACCTTTCTTAATTTGTTTTCAGTTGACAATTTTCAATGGATGTAGAATGAAAATAGTGGATGAATCTCCACTGAATCTGTAATTGGCAATCATGTACCAGTTGTGGCCCCACAATGCTGGCCCTACTGTTTCTAACACATAAATGGCCAACATGGCTTGTTGGTTGTTGTATTTTACTGTTGCAAATGTCATTTCCACAGGAGTTATTTTTTCTTCAGTATAAGTTCTTAGGTGGATATCTAACAGGCTTCATTTCAGTATCTTTAAGATGCTATTCAAGCTCATTTTGTGGAATGATTGAAAGCAGTCAATGTCCAAAACAATTTCATTAATTTGCTATTTACTGCTGTCTCCTGTTAGTTTTCACATTTTTAATCTCAAGGCTACCCAGTCCTCTGCTACTTTTATCATTATCATTTTTTTTTATCAACAACATACAGCTTAGTGTTCTCTTTGATAATGCAACTTGAATTTTTATCTTCTTCTCTTCCCTGTGCAGTCCAGTTATTTTTGTCTGTCATTCATGAACTTTGTATATGTTCTACTTTGTCTGCAAGTTTCACCTATAAATCTGCATTGGTCTGCTGTATGTGAGATTAGATTAGATTAGATTAGGTTATGAGGACATGCAGTCCTCTTTTATTGTCATTAAGAAATGATACAATATTCCTCCGGTGTGATATCACAGAAACACAGGACAGACCAAGACTGAAGAACTAACAAAAACCACATAACTATAACATATAGTGACAACAGTGCAACAATACCATAACTTGATGAAGAACAGGCCATGGGCACAGTAAAAAAGTTCAAAGTCCCTCCGCAATGGAAACTCTATTTGTTTGGCCAGGTAGGTTTTAGTTCAGACTTTGGAATTTTGTTCATACTCACTTTCAATTCTGACTGCAACTCAGTTGTGTCTCTGTCTGCTGTTCCCATTGACACAGCTACTATTTCAACTGCTCTTATAAATGTATGTGGTGCTTCATTTAGGAGCTGTTTTGAATGTGTTCTTGTAAGATTCCATCAACTAAATGATATCTCAATGCATCGAGTCCAACATTGAACTGAAAATACTCACACAATCTCTTCAATTCAGCCATGCAAGCTGTAGTGGACTTTGCTTCATTTTGATTCCACTTATGAAACCTAAATCTTCTGCAATCAACAATGGCTTCATTTCTAATTGTTCCTGGATTAATTACATGATATAATCAAAGCTCATTTGTTTGGAGCAGTCAAACTTCTAAGCAAACTGTATGTCTTTAAACTCAATGTGCACAGAATACTGACACTCACTTCTCATTGGCTATTTATTTTGCTTCAAAACACTGCTCCATTTTTTTTAGTATACATAAGCCAGTTATCCGTTGTGCAGTCAAATACATCTATCTTTCTGATGTAGCCAGACATTTCTGTTTTTTTTAAATTTATGGTTATTATAGTCTGGTACTCTGTTTATGAACCCACGAACTCTTCCTTTTTCTGACCTCATTTTTAATTCGATGTCTTGCTTTCCCCTTAAGAAAAAGAATAAAATGTAATGCGTTTTTCTTTTAACTTGAATGTCTCATCACACTTCAACAGGTATATAGTCATCACAGGTTCTGTTAAAACTTTCTCATTGCCACTGTTATGTTTCATAACTCCAAAATATAAAACTAATCTAAATAAAACACCCAACCAGGAATAAAGTGTTTAACTTTGTTTATACTTTAATTGAGACATGTATATATGTGATGCAGTGGCGTGATGATGTATGCCATTTACATACTTTTACATATAACCCATAAGGATGTTTAATCAAGCAATATATTTACAATATTAATCAAATATTACTGAAATTTTAAAAACACAACAAACATGACTAAAAATTGACTCTAATTTCCATCCCAACATACAGTACAATGAACTTCTAAAGCATGCATTAAGACCTAAGCAAATAGTAAAACACATATTTAACACAAGAACAAACAAGATATAGTTGGAATTTAATAAATTGTATTCCTCTATGAAAACCAATAATGAAGCTCAATAAAAGGCATATTGATCAAGAGATATGCACCAACATTAACTCTGAGAAATTAGTATTTTCCCTAAAAGTCTTTGAAAGTCTTAAATATTAGAATATTCACCAAACAGTAAAATAATTTCTCTAACTTTTAAGAATGCTGACAAGCTCAGATTTATCTGTACCAAAACATTTTCTTTTGTACTAATATTCAAGCATCAAGCTATGACAATTTAAAGTTGATGTTCTATTAATTTTTAACAGATGAATTGTATGAGGTGAGATGGAATTGCACCAAACGTATTGTTTTTGTGATTTTTTAAGCCACACAATGAAGAGGCTTTAACCTAAACTTTTAGCAAATTGAAGAATCTATAGAACAATATTCTGTTCACAGGAACAATTCCACCAACAGCTCTCTCGAATGAGCTATATTTAAGAATATCAATTTTAGAAGAGTGAGAAAAATAGATGAAATTTGAATGGCAAATTACAAAGGAGCTATATGGATAGGATTGATCAACTTTATTTGAATAATCATTGGTTTATCTGTATGAATTCAGAGTTAAAAATTGGGATAACTACATTGTAGCAGACATCACAGTTAGAATTATGTGTTAAAGCTAGGCCAATATATTACAATACAGAAATTATATTTATGCTTAGTATTTTGCAGTACATACATTGGAAATGTTTTTGTATTCCCTTTGGCACCCTTATTTGTTTTTTACATACATTTGCATTTATGTTATTTAGTTTTGTGGCTTTTGCTCAGTCTTAATCAATATAATAAACTGAGTTCAGGATATGCTTACCTGTGAGACTGGTTTATTTCACTTCACTTGGACAGGTTGAGGGTGAATAAATGTGAAATACAACCACCCAGGATAAAACAAAAAGAGAAGAAGCAGAAGATTGGTGAGATTTATCTCTTTGGGATCCAAAATGGCAGATGCTAATTTAAATCTGTGTGCCTGTGCTAAAGAAAGAATTTAGATGCTCATATGGTTGTGTAAAAACATTCATGATGAAGCTCTCCCTGCGGAAGAGTAGACTACTTAAACAAGAACACGAGGAAATCTGCAGATGCTGGAAATTCAAGCAACACACATAAAAGTTGCTGGTGAACGCAGCAGGCCAGGCAGCATCTCTAGGAAGAGGTACAGTCGACGTTTCGGGCCGAGACATCGACTGTACCTCTTCCTAGAGATGCTGCCTGGCCTGCTGCATTCACCAGCAACTTTTATGTGTGATACTTAAACAAGAGTTGTGGCTATCAAACACCAAAGAAGGAACATCATCCAAATCATTCTGTATTCACTCTTCAAGGAGATGTGATCAATTTATGAGGTGGTTGAGCAATACTGCAGAACAATTGTGCAATATCGCACACTTCACATACTCTCAATCTCTTCTCAACTTTCAATTCCCTGGCCCAGTCCACCTCATTTTCCCCATGGCTGTCCAGTCCCCATATACTTTACCCCCATCAAGAAGGCCTTAAATATCTCTGATTCTTTCTCAACAAAAGGCCCAACCAATTCCTCTCTACCACTATCCTGCTCCATCTGGCAGAACAGGTCCTCACCCTCACTAATTTCTCCTTTGGCTCCTCCCACTTTCTCCAAACTCAGTGGGTAGCCATGGGCCCCCAATATGCCCGATTTTTTGACGGCTAGGTAGAACAGTTCATGTTCTATTCCTTCACTGGCAATGCTGCAACTCTTGCTGTGTTGCATTGACAATTGCACTGGTGCTGCTTCATGCATCATGTTGAGCTTGTCAATTTCATCAAATTTGACTCCAACTTCCACCCTACGCTTAAATTCACTTGGTCTGTTCTCTCCCCTTTCTCAAACTGTCTACCAACATCTGATTTCCATGGCTATCTTGACTATACCTCTTCCCAACCTGTCTCCTGTAAAAATGTCATTCTCTCTAGTCATTTCCTTTGTTTCTACTGTATCTGTTCTCAGGTAGAAGCTTTCCTTTCCAGGATATCAGAAATGCCATCCTTTTAGCAAAGAATGGAGTTTCCTTTCCTCTACCATTGATGATGCCCTCAACCATATCTCCTCCATTTCCCAGACATCTGCGCTCACCCCATCTTCCCTCCACCTTAACAGGGATAGGTATAGGGTTCTTCCAGTCCTCTCCTACCACCCCATGAATCTTTGCATCCAACACATCGTTCTCTGCAACTTCCCCCATCTACCACCAAACACATCTTTATCTTCCCACACACCCCCCCACCATGCTCCACTTTCCACAAGGATCACACATTCCATGATTCCCTTTTCCATTTATCCCTTCCCAAGAATCTTTTTCCTGGCACATATCCCTATTTGTGACAGAAATGCTACACCTGCCCATTCACTTTCTACCTTATCTCCATTCAGATCCCCAAAACTGTCCTTCCAGGTGAGGCGAAACTTCAGCTGCAAATCTGTTGGGGTTGTTTATTATATCAGGTGCTCCCAATGCAGCCTCCTCTATAATGGTGAGACATGCTGTAAGTTGGGAGACCGCTGACATGAGCACCTCCATTCCATCCACCAAAAGCGGAATTTCCCGGTGGCCAAACGCTTTAATTATTATCCCCATTGTAACGTGTTGGTCTATGGCCTCCTCTTTTGCCTCAATGAGGCCAATCTCAGGGTGGAGGTGCAACACCTCATATTCAGTCTTGGTAGCCTCCAACCTGATGGCATGGACATTGATTTCTCCTTCCGTTAAAAGAAAATTCCCTCCTTTTTTTTATCTTCCTTCTTTCACCACTCTGGCCTCTTATTCATCTTCTCATCTGCCAATCACGTCCTTGGTGCTCCTTCTACTTTTGTTTCTGCTATGGCCCACTCTCCTCTCCTATCAGATTCCTTCTTCTCCAGCTCTTTACCTTTCCCACCCACCTGGATTCACCTATCACCTTCCAGCCAGTCCTCATTCCCATTTTTCCACCTTTTTATTCTGGCATCTTCTTCCTTCCTTTCCAGTCCTGAAGAAGGTTCTCGGCCTGAAACGTCTACTGTCCATTCATTTTCATAGATGTTTCCTGACCTGCTGATTCCTTCAGCATTCTGTGTTTGTTGTTTTGGAATTTTGTTTAACAGATGGAAACTTCTTAAGTTTCTTGGTTAATTTTACGTAAGTACAGTTGGGGCTCCAAAAAGAAATCTCCGAACTTTTAGTTTACCTAACTGCTACTAATTTCTTTGGCATACAGTTACAAGCATCCACAAGTTAACCCCCATTTTTACTTATAACAAACCAGTATAACTGTCAGCTTTCTACTGCTAGTACTGACGCATTTCAAATATATACAGTATGTTAAGGTCAGTGCATCCACCATTCAGGACATAAGTAAACCAATAGGTTTCATCCTTAATCCATTGCTTTTGTCAGTTTAGTTTTGTTACTGTTGAGTGTTGGCAAGTCATTGTCCACTCATGGAAACCCTATGGATATTGTAGTCGTCCAGAGGGTTTTCGTGGCAAGATATGGAAGTAGATCGCCAGGCCTTTCTTTCATTCAGATACTGCTGCTGTCCAGGTAAGGACATGGCCAGATTTGAACTCAGGACCATCCACCTCAAAGTCCAGTGCTGATTCCACTACATCACCAGCTGGTCCCACTTATCTTTAGCTAAATAAAAAGAATAAAATTCTAGCGTTGTGGATTCTGCTTAATTGGGCCATTGGTTAATCGGGGCAGCCACCTATTTGGGACGACTCTTAAAGAACAAAAAAATTATCGAGAAGATAGCCTGAACTGACTTTGTTTCTTTGGGACACTATGCCAATTAATTGGGACTGATAACTGTTGCTGAATAACTTCTAACTTGCGTCAGTCACGTGTACAAGGGTGGCCATTAAACACTATACCGTGCTTAGAGCAAAGTTTTTGAATAGTGTCAGTTGCATGTTTCTGTTATGTTATCTATTTGTACTGACGGACACTGACTCATAAAGCAGTGATTTTTGATAATTTTGTTTTTTAGTTTGACTAAGAAAAATTCAAGCCCTCCTAACCATTGAACACATCTACATGAAATGCTGTCGTAGAAAAGCAGCATCCATCATCACCACCCAGGACATACTTTCTTCTCGCTGTTGCCATCCGTAGGAAGATACAAGAGCCTTAGGACTCACATGACCAGGTTTAGAAACAGCAACAACCCTTCAACCATCAGGCTCTTGAACAAAGTGAACTTTACTTAATTTCACTTGCCCAATCATTGAAATATTCCCACAACCAATTGATTCACTTTCAAGGACACTCCATCTCATTTTATCAATATTTATTGTTTATTTATTTATATATATTTTTTCTTCTTTTTGCATTTGCAGTTTGTTGTCTTCTGCTCTCTGGTTGAACACCCTAGTTAGGCGGCTGTCATTGATTCTGCAGTTTCTATTCTATAGATTTGTTGAGTATGCCCACAAGAACATGAATCTCAGGGTTGTATATGGTAACATACACTGTACATACTTCGATAATAATATTTACTTTGAACTTTGAACTTTAAGAATTACGATGCAGCAAAACACTACAAGCATCAATGTGGTATGATGAGATAAACTAATTATTCACTTCAAAGGATTATTTGAGTTATAAGGATTGGCCAGAGCAATGAGAATAATTGCCATGGGACAATTTACATCCATCCAAGAAAGCCAATAAAGCAGTGATCTAACACCATGTGTAAAATGCAGCACCATTAACATTTCAGAACTCTTATAGTTTTGTACTCTCATCACTGGTGCAGGACTTGAACCAAGAATTCATTGCTGATAGATTCAGAGGAGTATTAATTGGAAGATAAACTTTTTGAGAAGAGAAGAGGATCTGTAAATTAGCAGAAGGATATCAGCTTTCATATATGCTAATCATTAAAAGTTCAAAAAATAAATGATCTCAGAGAGTAGAAAAAGTAGTTACATGATCTTATTAGTACTGAATTATATCTCAAGGATATTGGAATTCAAAAATCTGGGCATAGATCTTCAATTATGTAAAGAGTTTTATCAGAGTCCATCTGAAGTCCTATGTTCAGTTTTCAGGACCAAAACTCAGGAAAAAAAATTGGAGTCGCTCCAGTTACTGGAAATCTGAAATTAAAGCAAAAACAAGAAAGGCCTGGAAGCAGTAACAGTACAGGAAGCATCAGAGTTGCCCGTTGAAGATCCAATTCTTATGAAGGGTCATAGATCTGAAAATTTGGCTCTGGTTTTCTTCCTAAGGATACTGTTTGGCACTTCCAGTTTTTGTTCAAAGCTCATGAAATTAAATTATGAGAAAATTTACATGACAATTTCATTAATTTTAGCAAGCTAAAGCATGACCTAATCAAGATTTTTCGAATGATGAAAGGAGTGAAAGTAGACACACAATGTCTGTAGCCTCTGGCAGGGAAATTCAGAACAATGGAGTGTATGCTTTGTATAACATCCTGGTTATGTAGGTGTGAAATTGCAAAGCAGTTTTTCACACAAAGAATAATGGAAAAATTGAATCACATAAATATTGTGGATGCTGAGTCAATTTCAAATCTTAAATCTGATTTGACAGATACTTATTGTGGGAGGGCTTCAAGGCTGTTGGATTGTAAATGGATTTGAGATAACTTTCAGGCATAATTTAATTGAATGTTAAAACCATGGAATTAAAGGAAGTGAACTCCTTCCTATGATCCCGAGAATTCGAAGTTCTCAGCTCAAAGTAAATTTATAATCAAGATATGTATGTGTTACCATATACCACCTTGAGATTAATTTGCCTGCAGGCACTTACAGAAGAAAAGAAATACAATATCATTTACAAATATAACACTCAGCTCTATCAACCCACTTCCGTCTAGGGGAAACTGCCGTCTGCCCACCAAACTGTGTCTCACGTTTGTGTAGATGCTGTGTAATGCACCCCGGTACAGCCCACAATGTAAAATATCAGGCAGTCCACAATGTACATTTAAATGATTACACTTTGGGGTTAGTAGAGAAACAAAAATACAAAATAAAAGGTGCCAAGAATAGGGATTATACAGTTCGTGCACAACATTGGTGCTCACTCAATATCCTTGATCTACTATTGGTTTTCCTCCGAGTTCCACGACCCTCGGATTAGGGCCAACAACGGTGGTCTACCAGACCGTGTCCCACACGTCCTTCTTCTTCGCCCCTCCTCGCCGATCTCCCACACACTCACCTAGGTTCCCACACATACAGATAGAATAACAGGACTTCCACTGGTTGGTTCCCCATTATCTATAATCATAACCCAAGCATTTGAGCTACAAAGAACATCTCCTCATCAGTTAATAATACTGTGAACCCTACATTCTCCCCACACCGAATTTAGTCATGCCCTCAAGAAGTTCAGATAATTTGCCAAGCCTTCCTGCAAAACACAGAGTGGTTCCAAGTGCAGAAAGCAGTGATATAACAGTAGAGATCACACTCTGCTCCCCAGACACTACATAGGCCAACCTCTCCGGGGGGTTCCTAATCCTCTGAGACGTTCATACCCCTTCTTCTAGATCCTCCGGCTCAGACACTCCTCCCGCGATCTGTCCCTCAAACCCCTCTGCAACCCGGAGCCCCCTGTCTTGGGTACAGGCCCCACTTCCTCTCCTCCAGAGTCCTGCTGCACTCCTTGTTGCCCACCAATAGCCCCCCTCATCCCACCTGACGTAGTGGGAGAAGGGCCTGGAGTCTCCTCCTCCGTCACGGGGAAGTTAGCGAACCGGCAGCATGTACCACTCATCCGAATCAGCACTTTCTGAATTAGTGTCCCCTTCCGGGACTGGGCCCGGCCCAGTCTCTTCCATCGCCCCGCGCTTCCGCAGAGTACTCATGCTAGGTGTAGACTCCAATTCGGGCTCTCGGTCTACCTGCACCTCTTGTCCCAGGGGCAATAGGAGGTTCCAATGGAGAATCTTGACAGGCCCCTTCCCCTCCTCTGATCTCACTCGGAAAACCGGCAGGTTTGGCATCTGACTCTTCACCATATGGGGTTTGTCTGCCCAGCAGTCAGCCAACTTCTACTTTCCAGGTAATCCCAAATTCCTTATGAGGACTCGTTCTCCCGGCAGGAGCTGGGAGAACTTCACTTTCTGGTCATACCTCCTCTTACTTCGCCGACTCTGCTTGGCAGCTGTGACCCCCGCTAATCTGTACATCCTTTTCAGCTCTCTCCTCATATCAGACACATACTTCAGATAATGCTTCGGCGGTATGTCACCCGTGTCAGTCCCGAAACAGAGGTTAATGGGCAGCCTCGCCCCACACTCAAACATCAGATAGGGCAAATACTCAGTAGCTTCATTGCCTGTACAGTTGTAAGAGTGAACCAGATGCCCAATATGTTGACTCCATCTGCTTTTTTTGCTGATTTTCAGAGTCCCGAGCATGTCTAGCAAGGTCCGATTAAACCTCTCAGGTTGGGGATCACCCTGCGGGTGATAGGGCGTGGTCCTCGACTTCTCAAATCTCAGCATGCCCAGTAACTCGTAGATGAGCTTACTCTCAAAATTCCATCCCTGGTCACTATGTATCTGCCAGGGAAAGCCATAATGCACAAAATACTTCTCCCATAACATTTTTGCCACTGTAGTCGCCCTCTGGTCCTTGGTAGGAAAAGCCTGAGCATATCTAGCGTAGTGGTCTGTGATGACTAAGACATTCACCATACTGCTGGCATCCGGTTCTATGGACAGAAAATCCACAAACACTGGGTCCAGGGGCCCCGCATTCTGCAAGTGTGACAATGAGCAGCCTGCACTGGCAGTGTCTTCCGGTGTTTGCAGCGAATGTATGACTTGCAGTAGTCTTGAACCTCCGACTTCATTCTGGGCCAGTAAAACCTGTCTTTGAGCAGTCCATAGGTCTTCTTCACCCCCAAATGTCCAGAATCAGCGTGCAGTGACTTCAACGCAATCTTCCGATACTTCTCCGGCAGGACCAACTGTCAACACCAAGGTCGGTCCGGGGGTGTCGTTACCCGGTATAAAGTTTGTTTCCTCAACTTCAACAGAGCCCATTCTCTCAGTACTGGAGGCACCGAAGCATGTTTCGTCTTCTCTGCCCATGCCATATCCCCCTTTTCCACCGTGCACCAAACAGTGCCAATGCTCGGGTCATCTCACTGAGTGACTGCCACTTACCCTGGACTTAATTCCGGCAGCTGTTTGGTCTTCAGAGCAGTCAGGTCACAGTAAACTGGGAGTAGGGCGTCATCAGAAGCCGCCAATGGGTCCACTGCGCGATCCGGCCTCTCCTTTTCCTCAGCCTTCACGGTGATAGCAAACTGACACATGGCCTTCACCCCAGGGGCAGGAACGCTCTCCCACTTCTCGTCCCTCTCCAGTTCCTCACGCACCCATCAGGACAACGCGGCCGCATCGACATTCCGGCTCTCTGGCCGGTACTTCAGGCTGAAATCATATACCCCCAAGGTCACCAACCACTGATGGCCTGTAGCATCCAGTTTTACCGAAGACTGGATATAAGTAAACGGGTTGTTGTCTGTCCTCACCTCAAACTTGGCCCTGTAGAGATAGTCACTCAACTTATCCACCACTGCCCATTTCAACACCAGGAACTCCAACTTGTGGGTGGGTAGTTTTTCTCGGAGGGCAACAAACTCTGGCTGACAACGCTACAGGTCTCAACCCGGTGCCCTGATCTTGATACAAGATGGCCCCTAATCCCTCTCGGCTGGCATCAGAGTGTAGTATATAGGGCAGTCAGGGGTCCGCAAAAGCCAGCACCGGTGCCTGGGTCAGCAACCTTTTCAGCGACTTTAAAAACCTCCTCACATTTTGCATCCCACCTCTGTCTGAAGGGATCCGATGGGTTGAGATAGTCTCCAACCTCCCGTTCCCTTTTCCCTTTCTTCCCCAAGGGAGGGTAACCAAACAGAAGCTGGCTCAAGGCGTGACTCACTTTGGTGTAGCCCTTCACGAATCTCAGATAATAACCACAGAACCCCAGGAATGAGTGCAGAATGCTCACAGTCTCAGGCCTCGGCCACATGGTCACCACTTCTATCTTAGCCGGGTCTGTAACTACACCATCCCATGAGATTATGTGCCCAACATAGCTAACAGACATCTTGCAGAACTGGCACTTGTCCAAGGAGAGTTTTAACCCTTCATACTTCAGTTGGCCTAGCACCTTCAGTAGCCTCGCTTTGTGTTCTTCCAAGGTGGATCCAAATACTATCAAGTCATCCAAATACACCAACACCTCCAGCAAATACATATCCCCCACCGTCTTCTCCATGACCCTCTGGAAGGTGGCCGGGGCTCCCGGTATGCCCAGGGGCATTCTTTTGAACTGGAAAAATCCCTGAGGGCATATAAATGCCATCTTCTCTTTGTCGGCCTCACTCATGGGGATCTGGTAATATCCACTCCTCAAGTCCAGCACACTAAACCACTTCATCCCACTCACAGGCCAGCATGTCTTTGACCCTTGGCACCATATGCCGATCAGGGACAGTGCGCCGGTTCAGGGTTCTGTAGTCCACACACATGTATACCTTTCTGTTCTTCTTCCAGCCCACTACTATTGGGATTGCATAAGGGCTTCGCGATTCAGAGATGATTCCAGCTTCCTTCAACTTACGCAGGTGCTGGCACAGATCTTCCGCATCTGCAGGGGCCAGTTACCGTGACCTCTTTCTAAACGGGGTGTCCTCAGTCCCCTGGATGGTGTGGCGAGTGCTCTTGGAACAGCCCACATCAAACTTGCCAAGGGAAAAAACATCTTCCAGCTTCAACAACTTCTCCACCAGCCTTTGCTTCCAACCCAGCGGCACAGGAGAGTCCCCAAAGTTAAAGGCTTCAGCAGTCAGTTTCCCTCTGTTTTCCAATTGTTTCCCACCAGTGGGCCTCACGGGGGTGCTAGACATTACAGTCACAGGGAACAATTGCACCAGCAGCATCCCCCCTTAAAGGTGATTTCTCTCGTCGTGGTGCTCCTAACAATCACAGTCATCCTGTTCGCCTGTACCACCGAGGGCCTCTGCACTTCGGGCCTCACCAGCACCCCAGCCGGAAATCGTGACTCCCCCTCGAAGTCTTCCAGGGCTTCTACTAAAAGGGCCTCACCATCAGGCACTCCGGGAAATCTAGGGGTTCCCATCACTCTAGCCACTTCCCTGGGCCTTATTACTTTCGGCTTTGACTGGAAGCACCACACAGTCCCTCGTTTAAATTCAGTATCTGACCCAGGGTGGCTCTGCACTTCCTCAAAAGCAGCTCGAAACACTGGGTGCAGAGCCCAGGTCTCCAGAAAGTTCTCACCCACCCTCTCCTGGCAGGCCCCCATGAGCCTCTGCACCACAGGGGTGTTGGTCCCCACCAGGATTGAAGCACACCCCCCCCACCACCCGCCTCAGCCGGGTCCGGAGAAACCAGCACTAACGTCTCCAGAACTTCGAACACTCCCACATTGGCTTCTGAAAACTTCTGTCTCAGTGACAAATACCCGTCATACGTATAATCACCAGCAAGGACACCCCAAATCTCCAGCGCACTGAATGGGGTCAAGGGGAAATGCTTTAAATACTGGTTGTAAAATGAATGGTATAGTAACGTGACCTACACCCAGTGTCGAGTATAGCTTTAGCATAGGTTCCCTCTATCCATAGCGACACATTGGATCGGGGTCCCACAAATCCTTCTGGAATCGGGTCTTTTGCTTTCGGGGGTTCCTTGGTACATTGCTAGGAATATGTTCCCCTAGAGCAGGGTTCCCCAATTAGTTTTCCACAAGGGCCGAATTAGGCCTGGGATTCTCAAAGCCTGTGCTGCGGGTCACACAAGAAAAAAAATGCACTCTTGAAACAAAATAAGTCCAAAACCAATATTTAATTATGACTCCAGCTATCACAACTGTCAGCTGTCACACTGAGAACTCATCTGGGACTTAAACTACATACATACACACACACACACACACACACACACACACACAGAGTAAACATGGTAGTCTTCACCACTTCTCTTCCACACAAAGGCAGTAGTACTGCCTTTTCCACTGTTTCTGTTCTTTCATTTAATCTATTTGTTCTTTTTAATTAAGTTATGTAGCATTTGAAGTATGAAGTGGAGCTATAAATGAAATTATCAGTATTACTGTTGTTGTAATATTATTATACCACAATAAGATTGACAAATGGACAAAAATAAACTGATTCACTCACCAATCAGTGAGTGAAGTGACAGTGACGGGATGAGGCAATCCTTCTGATGTCGGGCCTGTATTCTGTTGTGGCAATCCTGAGGCACTGGCCAAGATGTGCAATGGAGAGTCTGTTTCTGTCCTGGTTCTTGATAGAGTTCATTGAAGAAAACGATGATTCACATATGTACGTGGAGGGGAACAGTGCGAGTAGGAGCATTGCAACTGCTCTCGTGTTTTTGAATTCAGCTTGGGGAACCAGGTTGATCCAAAAGTCACTCACTTTGTGTTGTGCTTTGAGCAAATCAGATGTTTCCATTTCCAAGACCTCCATCTGAAGAGTTGCTTCATCTATGGAAGACAACAGCCTTTTGGCCTCTGCAGTCCACTGGCCGTCAACCAAAATGGAGAACGCCTGTCTCAGGAAGAAGAGGATGTCACCTGAGAGTTTAGGGGAGCTTTCAAGTTGTTCCCTGAAGTTTTCTGCCAGGCTTGTCACAAAGTCCTTCATCACTGGATCCTCCCGCATTTCGTTCTTCTCGCAGTGCTCGCGCAGACGTGGAAAGTGCCACTTTCTCCCACGAATGTCTCTCTCCAAAAGGTTCAGCTTCGACCGGAAAGATTCAATTGCCTCATACATGTCCGCAACAGTGTGGTTGTTGCCTTGTAATTGCAAATTAAGTTGGTTTAGATGAGACATGATGTCACACAAAAAAAGAACACGTGCCATCACCTTGTTGTCACTTAAAAACCTCTTAAATCCTTGAGCTTTCTGGCTCTGCAGGCTGGATAAAAATGACACAAGCTCATCGCGCAGGTTGCACACCCTCTCCAACACACGGCCTTTGCTCAGCCAGCGAACATCATTATGCAGCAAAAGATCTTTGTGTTCTGCTGACATTTCCTCCAGCAGTGCTCTGAAAAGGCGATGTTGCAGACTAGAACTCTCAGGAATGAAATTTACCAGTCTCATCACAGTATCCATCGCCTCTTTCATTTCCCAGACAGTTTAGCGCACAACACTGATTGGTGAATAATGCAATGAAATGCCAAGAGTGCTGGGTTAACCGTGGCAAACCTGCTTACCAAGCCCTTGTGTTGTCCCACCATCGACAGAGCCCCATCGGTAACAATGGACACAATTTTTCTCACATTCAAGCTATTCTTCTCAAAGAACTGTGTCAATTCGTTAAAAATGATTCCCCCAGTTGTGCGCCCAGGCAGAGGAAGCAAATAAAGTAGTTTTTTCCGAAAGGTCTTCCCATCAAAAAATCTTGCAGACACAGATAGCTCTTCCATATGGGTTCGGTCACAGAATGAGTCTATGGCTAGTGATATGGCTTCTGCTTTCTCCAAGTTAGTGAGTAGATTGGAAAAACACTCCTCCGCTAAAACTTCTACTCTTCTTGTTGCCGTGTTAGCTGACAATGACACCATCTTTAATAGCTCCACAACCGTTTTCTTGGTTTTCTCATCATGACTTAAAACTTCGCCAACCATATCAATTGCACATATTTTAATCAACTCTGCATCAGCGAATGGCTTCTTAGCTTTGGCAAGATTCCATGACACATGCAATGATGCAGCTGTTGCGCTCTCTTGTGCAGATGTTGACTTACAGATAGTAGAAAAGGAGTGCTTGTACAATGTTATCATATTTGCAATTTTTTGTTCGCGTTGATCTGATTTTGCAGGGTAGTTGGCATTAAAACTGACAGCATGCATAGTGTAGAAGTGCCGCTTTAGATTTTCTGATTTGCAGACAGCTACGGACTGCATGCGTATTAAGCATGTCGGGTTAACATTGGCATGGCCCGGTAAAATAAAACAAAACTGATCAGTCCAGTCAGATTTTAACTGATGGTTTTCCTGATCGACTTTGTGCTTTTTTGCGCAGGCCATGCTGTTCTTGGTTTAGGGTCCGTGACTTACTGCTGGTAACAATTCGCTTAGATGACAGATTCAGTTTTAGATGACAGATTCGCTTCTTAGATGACAGGCGGGTAGCTGGTGCATGCCGCTGTCTAGTCGAGGACCGTAGAGAGCGCGCAGTAGGTCGCGCGCTCTACGGGGGTGTAGGTCAAGTGTACGGTGTGGAATGAGGTTAAAATAAATCAGAGCAGCGCTCGCTTTATTTACATGTTATGACAGGTGCGTTCACGTAAGTGCCAATGGGTTGGCGTGGTCCGGACCTGGCCCGCGGTCCGCTTACTGGGGTTGTCTGCCCTAGAGACACCAGGCTGTTCCTTCACTCGGTGACCTCTAAGTTTCCTGACCCCTCTCCCTGCTGGGATGCCTGGGGACTCTCCCTCCGAGGGGCTCCCTGCTGCTCACATTCCCGCCGGAAGTGGCCCTCTTTCCCACAGTTATAGTACACGCTACCGGCCACCACTCTTCTCGTGGACCCCCCCCCCCCCACCACCACTAGCAGCCCTCTGCGCTGTCTGTCCCCTGGGGGAGGGGCCTGCCTACTGACCCCTCAGTTCTCAGCTTGGTCACCACCTCCTTTATTAATTTCCAGGTGGAATCGGCTCCGCTCACTTCACCAGCCGGGGCTACACCTGAGGATCTCACCCTACTGACAGAGTCCTCCCGCGGCCTCAACATGTTTTCATCCCCCCTCACATCTCTGATCAACTGAATGAACGTGAGAGGAGGGCACACTTTATGGGACTGCCGGGGACTCCAAGCAATCTTATCCTCAGCCTGGGCACCCCCAGTTAGCTGATCCATCCTTAACTGATCTACCTCATCAGCCCAAATGACCCCCCCCCCCCCGGCACTGCAGCCCACTAAGCCGTCTCTCTAGTCGAAAAAGGTATGCGGAGAGCTTCTCACCTTGCTCCTGATGCATGTTTTGAAACTCTCTGAGGAGCTCCCAAGAGCTCCCGGTCAACCCAAAAGCACTTTCCAAGGACTCCAGATAGTCATTCCGAGTGACAGCGGGCTGGTTAAACTCCACACTGCGCACTACTCCAGCCACCACTTCCCGCAAACTTCCAACCAATCGCTGTCACTTTTCCTCATCTGAGCCCTGCCACTCACTTAACAACTGTGTCGTTTGCTCTATCCACGTCTCATAATCCTCTTCACCTTTGGGGGTGGGTGTTATCCCAGAGAAAATTCTTATCCTCTGGCGGGGCCCCTCTGCCTTTCTCGCCAGGGAGGTAATGGCAAATGCCAACTCGGAACTCTCATCTTTCGCTAAGGGGCGGGAACTAACCAAATTTTCCAAATCTGACCATTCCTTCCCTTCATCCTTCAGTACCGAAAGAATTCATTCCCTAAGACCTCCTCCCTCCTCTGCTGGCGACTCAGCTCGCGGAGCTGCGGCCCCTCCCTCCCCAACAGTTTGCAGACGCCATGGTTCCGCCTCCTCAGGAAGCCGATCCTCTCCGGAAACTCCGCCCCTCATAAGTATTCGTTTGCCTGCACCAACACTAGGCCTGTGCCCGTCTCAAAATCAAAGTTTTGCGATACAATTTCCACTTTGCCAACAGCTTTAACTGTACTCAAACCTCGGAGTATCACTTCATCCATTACATTAGTCTCCACCCCCTCTACATGCACGCATTGCTGACTGGCACCCTCGCAGCCGCACACCATTGCTGAAAGGCGGCTGTCGCCATCACAACTGTACTTTAAACAGAGTGATAACATAGCATCTGCAGAATTCAGTCCTGGACGATCCTCCGCAAATGTAACACTCAGCTCTATCAATCCGTGTTTGTCTAGGGGAAACAGCCGTCTTCCCACCAGGCTGTGTCTCACATTTGTGTAGTTGCTGTGTAATGCACTCCGGTACAACCCACAATGTAAAATATCAGGCAGTACACAATGTACGTTTAAACGATTACACTTTATAAATTTTACTGTGACTATGGGGTTAGTAGAGAAACAAAAATGTAAAATAAAAGGTGCCGAGAATTGGGATTATACAGTTCATGCACAACGTTGGAGCTCATGCAATATCCTCGATCCATCATTCGATTTCCTCCAAACCCCACGACCCTCGGACTGGGACCAACAACAGTGGTCTCCCAGAGCGCGTCCCGCATGTCCTTCCTCTTCACCTCTCCTCGCCGATCTCCCGCGCACTCACTCAGGTTCCCACACATACAGATAGAATAACATAATCACAAAATAATCTGCAGATGCTGGAGTCAAAGCAACACTCATAACACGTTGGAGGAACTCAGAAGATCGGGCAGCATCTGTGGTTTTCCACGGATGCTGCCTGACCTGCTGAGTTCCTCCCGCGTGTTGTGAGTGTTGCTCAGATAGAATAATATGATTTCCATTGGTTAGTTCCCCGTATCATTAATTGTAACCCAAACGTTTCAGCTACAAAGAACATAACCTCATCAGTTAACAATACAGTTAATATTACTGAGAAGCCTACACAAGAAAGAACTACCCCTGAACAGCCAAAGATTGCTCAACGATGCATACTTAGCCCACTGCTTTACTCTCTCTACACCCACAACTGCATGCCTAGGCACAGCTCAACCACCATCTATATATGTATCAATAAGACAACTATTGCTGGTAAAATTACAGGAATAGAGACAAAAACCTTGCATTCAATGTCAGTAAGACCAAGGTATTGATCATGGACTTCAGAAAAGGGAAGTTGGGAGAGCACATATCAGTCCACATCAAGGGATCAACAGTGGGAAGTCTGAGCAGTTTCAAGTTCCTGGTTATCAAAATCTCTGAAGATCAATCCTAGGCCCAACTAATTGATGCAGTTACAAAGAAGGAGTTTAGGGAGACTTGATATAGCATCAGAGATGATAAAATTCCTATGGATTTAACATTGAGAACATCCTAACTGGTTGCATCACCATCTGGTATAGAGGGGCAAATGAACAGGAGTGTAAAGAGCTGCAGAATGTTGCAAACTCAGCCAGCTCCACCATAGGTACTAGCCTCCCCTGCATCGAGGACAGCATTAAAAGACAATGCCTCGAAAAGACATCATCTGTCATTAAGGACCCCCATCACCCAGGACATGCCCATCAAATGATCAATGCTACCATCAAAGAGGAGAAACAGGAGCTTGAAGCCACATACTTAATGTTTTAGGAACAGCTTCTTCTCCAGCACTATCATATTTCTAAATGGACAATGAACTAATGTACACTACCTCACTTTTTGTTTTATCTTTTGCTGTATTTACACAAAATTTAGCTATATGTATCTTATTGAAATTTATAGCTTTTTAAATTATTGCAATATATTGCTGCCATATAACAACAAATTTCACAACATATGCCAATGATATTAAACCTGATTCCTATTCTGACAAACAACCAATGTGTAAATGAAGAGCGACTGTACAAAAAAAAATAATAGTCAGAACATGAGTTGCAAAGAATCTGTGAAAATGAGTCTGTAGGTCATAGAATCATTGCAGAATAGTGGTGGTTGAAGTTATCCACACCTTTTCAGAAGCATAATATTTGTAAGATAATAGCTGGTAATAGTGAGAATTAAGCATGACCTGAACAGTGGGTGGTGGGGGGGGGGCTTTTAATATAGATTATGCTTTCATGTGAACGCAACGTCATGTAAATTTATTCAGTGGTGGTAAGTCTTTGTCTGTGATGGACTGGGCTGTATCAACCACTGTTCTGATCTCGGGCATTGATCTTTCTAGATTATGAAGTCACGTATTCCCCTTTTATTGTCATTCAGTAATGTATGCATTAAGGAATGATACATTATTTCCTCCGGTGTGATATCACAAAACACAGGACAAAACCAAGACTGAAAAAACTGACAAAACCACATAATTATACATATAGTTACGAACAGTGTAACAATACCATAACTTGATGAAGAAAGTCCATGAGCACAGTAAAGTTCAAAGTTTCTCAAATGTTCCACATCTCATGCAGACGGGAGAAGGAAGAAAAACTCTCCCTGCCATGCCGACCACAATCCGACTCTGAGTCATCTGAAAACTTCGAGCTCTGATCAGCTCTCCGACACCGAGTACTGAGCGGCATCTCTGCCGAATGATTTGATCTCCTTTTCGGTTGCCAAAAGAAGGCAAGGCCGGGGATTTTGAAGCCTACCCTCTGAAAGATTCCCGACCACATAGTAACGACAGCAGCGGACGGGCGTTTCAGAAATTTCTCCAGATGTTCCTCTGTGCTTTCACGTTCATTCTCCATCAAATCAGAATTGTCCATGGCCCCTATTTAACAGATACGATATCATTTTTCACCGGAGAGCTGCGCACGTACGGCGCACTGCCATCTTCTCCTTCCGCCGAAGGGTTCATTAGGCAAAACAGTTAGAATACTCTCCACTGTGTAGCTTTGTCAAAGATTTTGGTGTCATGCTGAATCTACACAAACTTCAAATAAAGCAGAGATGCTTTTGTGCCTTCTTTGTGATGACAGTTATGTGTAGGTCCCAGGACAGATCCTGCACTGGCTCCAACTCAGCTATCAATTACGTTATAAGAACTGATAGAAACACTTCCTTTTACAAAGGAGTCAATAAACCTTGGGAGATTGCAGTGAAGTAGTGGTGTGGTCACCTAAGATTACTCTTTTGGAGGATTTCCTGACACCCTTTTGCAGCTCTTCTTCAGATGTTGTTGGAGTATTGAGACTCTTTACATGCTGCTCTGAAGGGAATTATCAAATGCTCCTGCTTAGGACTGCAAAAACTGAAATTTACAATTACAGTCATGGATACTTCAGTAAGCAACAATGCTTTAAGATGTTTAAAAAATCTACTGACCTTCAAGATGAGTGGACTCTGGACTGCAGAACACCCAGGTCATGATTGCAGTTTAGTGTGAGCAACTGAGCAATGCATTAGACTACAGGTAAAACTATAATATAGTCATAGTCATACTTTATTGATTCCCGGGAGAAATTGGTTTTCGTTACAGTTGCACCTTAAATAATAAATAGTAATAGAACCAGTGGAAAGCAGCCAGAGCGTGAGTGGGCCAGAGAAGGAGTGGAACTTTGAGGCTTTGACTCGGGAGATTCTGGCAGTTTTGGCAGTTGGTCTGTGTAATCAAGTCAATCAAGATTTGAATAGATCAGCAGTAAGCCATTAATTAGACAATCAGGATTTGAATAGCTCAGACTCAGCAGAAAGCAGCTGATTGGGCAGTCGAGGTCAGGTGACCAAACATTTTGAAAAGCTCAAACAGATAAATAGAGGGATAGCTCAAGCGAAGCGGCCAGAGCGTGAGTGGGCCAGTGAAGGAGTGGAGCTTTGAGGCTTTCACTCGAGAGGCTTCGACGAGAAGAGGCGGAGGACAAGCTAGCTCGCAGTTAGTTTACAATGTCTCCTGAGACGGTGAAGTGCCTCTCATGTGAGATGTGGCAGTCTTGGGGGAACGCCCCTCTCCCGCAGAGTCACATCTGCCAGAAGTGCATACGTCTGGGCGATCTGGAAGATCGTGTAAGGAACCTGGAGCAGCAGCTGGATGACCTTCGACTCATAAGGGAGAATAAGGCAGTCATAGATGAGAGCTACAGGGAGGTAGTCACACCCAGGCTGTCGGAAGCAGGTCGTTGGGTAACAGTCAGAGGGGGGAAAGCGAAGGTGAGCAGACAGGTAGTGCAGAGCACCCCTGTAGCCATTCCCCTGAACAATAAGTTTACCGTCCTGGATATTGTTGGTGGGGACGACCAACCAGGTGTGAGCCACGGTGGCAGGGCCTCCAGCACTGAGTCTGATCCTGTGGTGCAGAAGGGTGGGACGGAGAAGAGGAGAGCTGTCGTCATTGGAGACTCTACAGTCAGGGGAGCAGACAGGAGATTTTGTGGACGTGAGAAGGACACCTGTATGGTTTGTTACCTCCTGGGTGCCAGGGTCCGGGATGTCTCTGACCGGGTGCACGACATCCTGGTACGAGAGGGAAAGCAACCAGAAGTCCCACATGTTGGGACCAACGACATAGGCAGGAAGAGGGATGAGGTCCTGAAGTGTGAGTTTCGGGAATTAGGCAGAAGGCTGAAGAACAGGACCTCAAGGATGACGTTCTCAGGATTGCTGCCAGTGCTACGTGACAGGGATGGTAAGAATTGGAGGAGATGGCAGTTGAATGCGTGGCTGAGGAGTTGGTGCAGGGAGCAGGATTTTAGATTTTTAGATCACTGGGATCTCTTCTGAGGAAGGTGGGACCTGTACAGATTGGATAGGTTGCACCTGAACTCGAGGGGGAGCAATATCCTTGCAGGTAGGTTTGCTAGCATGGTTCGGGAGGGTTTAAACTAATTTGCGAGGGGGATGGGACCCAGAGCGATAGAGCAGTGAAAGAAGTGCATGGAGTAAAGCCAGATCTAACATACAGAGAGGCTTTGAGGAAAGAGAAGCAGAATAAACGGTGTAAAGACAGTAAGGCAGAAGGGCTGAAGTGTGTGTACCTCAATGCAAGAAGCATCAAGAACAAAGGTGATGAATTGAGAGCTTGGATACATACATGGAATTATGATGTAGTGGCCATTCCAGAGACGTGGCTGGCACCAGGGCAGGAATGGATTCTCAATATTCCTGGATTTCAGTGCTTTAAAAGGGATAGAGAGGGCAGAAAAAGGGGAGGAGGGGTGGCATTACTGGTCAGGGATACTATTACAGCTATAGAAAGGGTGGGTAATGTAGCAGGATCCTCTTTTGAGTCAATATGGGTGGAAGTCAGGAACAGGAAGGGAGCAGTTACTCTACTGGGGGTATTCTATAGGCCCCGTGGTAGCAGCAGAGATACAGAGCAGCAGATTGGGAGGCAGATTTTGGAAAGGTGCAAAAATAACAGGGTTGTTATCATGGGTGACTTTAACTTCCCTAATATTGATTGGCACCTGATTAGTTCCAAGGGTTTAGATGGGGCAGAGTTTGTTAAGTGTGTCCAGGATGGATTCCTGTCACAGTATGTGGACAGGCCGACCAGGGGGAATGCCATATTAGATCTAGTACTGGGTAATGAACCGGATCAGGTCACGGATCTCTCAGTGGGTGAGCATCTCGGGGACAGTGACCACCGCTCCCTGGCCTTTATAATTATCATGGAAAAGGATAGAATCAGAGAGGACAGGAAAATTTTTAATTGGGGAAAGGCAAATTATGAGGCTATAAGGCTAGAACTTGCGGGTGTGAATTGGGATGATGTTTTTGCAGGGAAATGTACTATGGACATGTGGTCGATGTTTAGAGATCTCTTGCGGGATGTAAGGGATAAATTTGTCCCGGTGGGGAAGATAAAGAATGGTAGGGTGAAGGAACCATGGGTGACAAGTGAGGTGGAAAATCTAGTCAGGAGGAAGAAGGCAGCATACATGAGGTTTAGGAAGCAAGGATCAGATGGGTCTATCGAGGAATATAGGGAAGCAAGAAAGGAGCTTAAGAAGAGGCTGAGAAGAGCAAGAAGGGGGCATGAGAAGGCCTTGGCAAGTAGGGTAAAGGAAATCCCCAAGGCATTCTTCAATTATGTGAAGAAAAAAAAGGATGACAGGAGTGAAGGCAGGATCAATTAGAGATAAAGGTGGGAAGATGTGCCTGGAGGCTGGAAGTGAGCAAGGTCCTCAATGAATACTTCTCTTCGGTATTCACCAATGAGAGGGAACTTGATGATGGTGAGGACAGTATGAGCGAGGTTGATGTTCTGGAGCATGCTGCTATTAAGGGAGAGGAGGTGTTGGAGTTGTTAAAATACATTAGGACAGATAAGTCCCCGGGGCCTGATGGAATATTCCCCAGGCTGCTCCATGAGGCAAGAGAAGAGATTGCTAAGCCTCTGGCTAGGATCTTTATGTCCTCGTTGTCCACGGGAATGGTACCGGAGGATTGGAGGGAGGCGAATGTTGTTCCCTTGTTCAAAAAAGGTAGTAGGGATAGTCCAGGTAATTATAGACCAGTGAGTCTTGCGTCTGTGGTGGGAAAGCTGTTGGAAAAGATTCTTAGAGATAGGATCTATAGGCATTTAGAGAATCATGGTCTGATCAGGGACAGTCAGCATGGCTTTGTGAAGGGCAGATCGTGTCTAACAAGCCTGATAGAGTTCTTTGAGGAGGTTCTTAGATGAGGGTAGTGCAGTGGATGTGATCTATATGGATTTTAGTAAGGCATTTGACAAGGTTCCACACGGTAGGCTTATTCAGAAAGTCAGAAGGCATGGGATCCAGGGAAGTTTGAACAGGTGGATTCAGAATTGACTTGCCTGCAGAAGGCAGAGGGTGGTGGTGAAGGGAGTACATTCAGATTGGAGGATTGTGACTAGTGTCCCACAAGGATCTGTTCTGGAACCTCTACTTTTCGTGATTTTTATTAACGACCTGGATGTTGGGGTAGAAGGGTGCGTTGGCAAGTTTGCAGACAACACAAAGGTTGGTGGTGTTGTAGATAGTGTAGAGGACTGTTAAAGATTGCAGAGAGACATTGATAGGATGCAGAAATGGGCTGAGAAGTGGCAGATGGACTTCAACCCGGAGACGTGTGAGGTGGTACACTTTGGAAGGACAAACTCCAAGGCAGAGTACAAAGTAAATGGCAGGATACTTGGTAGTGTGGAGCAGCAGAGGGATCTCGGGGTACATGTCCACAGATCCCTGAAAGTTGCCTCACAGGTGGATAAGGTAGTTAAGAAAGCTTATGGGGTGTTAGCTTTCATAAGTCCAGGGATAGAGTTTAAGAGTCGTGATGTAATGATGCAGCTGTATAAAACTCTGGTTAGGCCACACTTGGAGTAATGTGTCCAGTTCTGGTCACCTCACTATGTGGAAACATTGGAAAGGGTACAGAGGAGATTTACCAGGATGCTGCCTGGTTTAGAAAGTATGCATTTTGATCAGAGATTAAGAGAGCTAGAGCTTTACTTTTTGGAGAGAAGGAACGATGAGAGGAGACATGATAGAGGTGTACAAGGTAATAAGAGAAATAGATAGAGTGGATAGCCAGCGCCTCTTCCCCAGGGCACCACTGCTCAATACAAGAGGACATGGCTTTAAGGTAAGGGGTGGGAAGTTCAAGGGGGATATTAGAGGAAGGTTTTTTACTCAAAGTGGTTGGTGCGTGGAATGCACTGCCTGAGTCAGTGGTGGAGGCAGATACACTAGTGAAGTTTAAAAGACTACTAGACAGGTATATGGAGGAATCTAAGGTGGGGGCTTATATGGGAGGCAGAGTTTGAGGGTCAGCACAACATTGTGGGCCGAAGGGCCGGTACTGTGCTGTACTATTCTATGTAACCATGAATAGTTAAATAGTAATATGTAAGTTATGCCAGTAAATTATGAAATAAGTTCAGGACCAGCCTATTGGCTCAGGGTTTCTGACCCTCCAAGGGAGGAGTTGTAAAGTTTGATGGCCACAGGCAGGAATGACTTCCTATGACGCTCTGTGCTGCATCTCGGTGGAATGAGTCTCTGGCTGAATGTACTCCTGTGCCCAACCAGTACATTATGTAGTGGATGGGAGACATTGACCAAGATGGCATGCAACTTAGACAGCATCCTCTTTTCAGACACCACCGAGAGAGAGTCCAGTTCCATCCCCACAACATCACTGGCCTTACGAATGAGTTTGTTGATTCTGTTGGTGTCTGCTACCCTCAGCCTGCTGCCCCAGCACATAACAGTAAACATGATAGCACTGGCCACCACAGGCTCGTAGAACATCCTCAGCATTGTCCGGCAGATGTTAAAGGACCTCAGGAAATAGAGACGGCTCTGGACCTTCTTGTAGACAGCCTCAGTGTTCTTTGACCAGTCCAGTTTATTGTCAATTCGTATCCCCAGGTACTTGTAATCCTCCACCATGTCCACACTGACCCCCTGGATGGAAACAGGGGTCACTGATACCTTAGCTCTCCTCAGGTCTACCACCAGCTCCATAGGGCCCTGAGGTCCCCACTTCCTATAATCCTCCTGGCTAATTAATTGTACAATTTCTGGAAAGTAAAATAGAAGACCTTAAAGCAAGATTGCAGTACCAGATGGACATCAGGGACTGCTGCATTCTTTGCTTTACAGAGACGTGGCTCATCCACAGCACACTAGACACAGCACTGCAGCCTGAGGATTTCACCTTCCACTGAATTGACTGGAAACAGGTGTCAGGTAAAGGCAGAGGCAGGAATATTTGCTTCATAATTAACTCCTGGTGGTGCACTGACATGGCAGTTCTATCTTAATCCTGCTCGTCAGACCTGGAAATTATAACAGTCAAGTATCATCCATTTTATCATCCACTGTTACACCACCATCAAGAATGCTTACCATGCCATCCCATGCACACAGTTTGGCAAGTCCAATCAATTCTCTGTACTTCTAATCCCACAGTCGAAGACTTAGGACTGCAGCAGGAGTGATGAGGACCATGAAGGTGTGGTCAAGGGAGGAGGAGGAGTAGCCTGAATCAATGGACTGGACAATATTCAGTGATTCATCTTTGGATCTGAATAAATATAGCACCGTTGATACTGACTTCATCAGGGTATCTGTGGATGATTATGTGCCTTTAAGAACATACCGGGCGTACTCAAAAAAGAAACCATGGATGAAATGTGATATTTGCAGTCTGCTGACAACCATATCTGTGGAATTCAAGACTGGTAATCCAGAACTACAAGAAGTCCATGTACAACTTATGAAAGGCTATCTTAAGAATGCAGAAGCAATTTCACGTGAAGTTTGAGATGGAATTGGATGTGCATCAGCTCATTAGTTCCTACAAGGTGAAACCTAGCATCATAAATGGCTGTGAAGCTTCACTCTGAGATGAGGTCAATGCATTTTAAGCACCTGACAAGCACTGTAAACCTGTGCCAACCAACAGGCTGGAATGTATAATGACATCTTAAATCCAACACCGCTGTAGCTGAAGTCTCCCACTTGATTCAAAAGAGCATCAGTCGTACCAGTGCCCAAAAAGGGGAGGATGAGCTGCCTCAACCATTATCACACAATTGCATTCATATCAACTGTGATAATGTTGAACGAAAAATGGCTACAATTAATTTCTACCTAAGCAAGGACCTAGACTGGCTGCAATTTGCCTACAACCACAATAGATCTACAGAGGATGAAATCTCACTGCTTCTCCACTCCCCTGGACGGCAGGATTACCTATGTTAAGTGAATGTTTAGTAATCACTGCTCACCGTTCAACATCATCATAATCAATAAGCTACAAATCCTGGGTCTCTGTACCTCCTTCTGCTAGACAGGGTGGACTGAGTATCTTAGAATCTGATGATCTGCTGGGATTTTCATGTACAACAGCCTCTAGAGTGTACAGAGCATGGAGCAGAAAACAAAAAAAAACAACCAGTGCGTGGCAGTTCCAAGGGCAAAAATGCTTTGTTAATGAGAGAGGTAGGAGGAGAATGGCCAGACTGGTTCAAGCTGACAGGAAGGTGACAGTAGCTCAAATAACCATGTGTTACAACAATGGTGTGCAGGAGAGCATCTCTGAATGCATAACACATTGAACCCTGAAGTGGATTCTTATTCAGAAACTTGGAACCGAAGATATAGTGTTTCTTTGATCAATGTTGCATGACAATCACCATTTAATCCTTTTTGTATTTTGCTCAAGATCTGGATTAATGTGTCCAATTATTTTTTTCCATCAAATAAAGTAAATCAATTATTATTCCTTCAAGGCATCAGTGATTGTGTCTTACATTCTTTTTCATTCAAATGAGAAATATTGTATCCATAAAAATGTTGTATGACCAGGATATTATAGTCCAGTGGTCACTGTCAAGTAATTGTGTGAGGGGATTCAACAAGCCAAGAAGCAGTTCCCTGTAAGTGTAATCAGCTGTGAATGAATAGCTGAATCCGCTATTTGCAGCTACCGGGGATTGAATGTCAGATTGCCTTTGTTGGCATCTGTTTATTGAATGCTCAGAGCTAATGATCAAGCAACAGCACAAGAGTAGATCATTTCTGAAGTTCTGGCCGGCCATTTTAATGACTTCTCAATTATATCTTTCGTTTGGAACAGCCATATACAGGTAAAGAAAATGCAGCTGGTTCAAGCAATTGTGTGTTAATTATTAAAAGTAAAATTAATAGAAGGGGATTGTGTCAATTACAATCCTTCCTGCTGTGTTATTATTGGTTTTTATGATACTTTACTGCTCCATTGGTGAATGTTCATAATGATTGTAGCAGAGTAAAAAGCATTGAATCCACTTCACCTTTCTCCCTTTCTATATGAATGCATCTTCTGTGCTACTGTTCACACTTTTTATCCCCTAGATGATGCTATTTCTCTCTTTGACTCTCCATCCCTTATTATGTAATAGTAATTTTTTGTTCTCGTCCCTTCAGTTTCTTGATTTTATTTGCGATTTTGTTCTTTCCTCTTTTCAGGCAGGAAGTAACTAGATAGTGGAGCATGGTTCAAAAGTAGCACTCCCCATTGACAGGTGCAAGATGCTAACCATTGATAGGATCCAGTCAAGTATATGGGCAAATCTTAGGTGCTGGATTAGGAATAAAGATCTGGCAACATTATAATTCATGGAGAGAAGAGGAGAGAAGAAAAAATTGGGGGTTAAAGATAAAGGTAATCCCAATTTTGTCTTCTCTCCTCTTCTGTCCATGAATATAAAGATGCTGTAAGAACTTATTTTATGTCTGTAAACACAAGAGACTGCAAATGCTGGAATCTGGAGCAACCAACAATCTACTGGAGTAACTCAGTGGGTCTGGCAGCATCTCTGGAGTGTAGTGCACTATTTTTGGTCAAAATCTTTAACTGGAGTCCAAATGAAGCATCTTAACCTGAAATGTCACTTTACTGATGCTGCCTGACCCACTGAGTTTCTCGAGCATCTTGTTTATTGCTTCACTTTATTAACTGCACAGGTCTTCCAGATTGTGTCAGGCCAAAAGACAATTAGTGAAGTAAATGCAGAGAGATACATGTAACATTGCATACAAGCTGCAAGTAGAATTATGCTGTTTTCCCCTCATGGTGTACAGTACTCACCTTTCTTATGGCCTAAATACTGTCTGTTTGATATATCTAAGCACTTAAGAGGGTCACAGGTTAACCAATATTATTCAACAAAAATTTGTTAAGGAAAAGTCATATCTGACTAATGCAACTGAATTTCTTGAGGATGTAGCAGAGGATATTGAGGAGGAAAGCACATCTGCACTTAGTATGAAATCCAGCTACGCATTTGACAAAATCTGACATGATGGTTGATTGAGAATGGAAAATGCTAGAAAACAGAGAAAAAGTGGCATGTTGGGTCAAGTGGGCTTTGTAGAAGAAAAGAAAAGTTAATTGTCAACAGGAGATTTAGTAACTAATTCATCATATAAAGTAGGATTCTGGTGGGTTCTTTAGCATACAAACATGATTTGGACTTGTACATAGAGACTATAATTCAAAGATTCAAGATTCAAAGTCCAGTTATTATCAAAGAACGTGTGAAGTATAGAACACTCAGATTCATCTTCCCCACAGACAGTCACAAAACAAAGAAAGAAAACCATGGAACCCGTACAAAGAAAAACAACAAGCCACCAATGTGCTAAAAAAAAAAGAACAAATCATGCAAATGGCAAAAGAAGAGCAAAAAACACAGATCATAAAATATCAAACCAATCTGGGCATATTCAATTCAGTTGAATCTAGTGCTCTGTCATTCATTAACTTCAGACTGCAGAGCTAGTCCATCCTGATCAAAATTGTCCAAAATTGCCACAAGGAAGAGCAATCAGAAATCAGAAACACATCACAATGTGAATCTATTTGTGGTATCAAAAGGGACACTTTGATGATGGGGAAAGAAGTACTGGGAAGGAGGAAGTTATTAAACAATGGATTCAATAGGCACGGACCTTCAAATGAAAACCTATTTCAAAAAGAATATGGTAATGAGTTAGGGAAAGATGAAAGCAAAAGTATATATGATAAACAATTAATCTTCGAGTACATGTCTACAAATTTCCCTAGGTAGAAATACAGGCAAATAAGGTGGTTAAGGCAAAAATGCAAAGACATAGGGATCATGACAGAAGGTAATTTTGACCCCCAACCAGAAAACCCTGCACAAGTCTTTTCACCCCACCGCAACATGCATGTGAAAGCACTAACAATGCTTCAGAGTTGCATAAAATTGGATAATTATACTTATGATGAGTCTCTCTCTAGATGGGGGTGTTTTTTGTCTAAGTCAATGAAGACGTCTAAACTTATGAAAGGGTGGAGAAGTAGAAGTTACCTTTTTCCATTAGTGGAAGTCAGTAGTAAGGATATATGGATTAAAGTTAATTGATACAGGAAGGGATTAGGAATTATTCTATTCATAAAATATGGAACTCACTACATGAAGGTGACAGGTATCCTCACCACATTTTTATAAATGTCAGGCAAGCCTATCATGGCAGTAGACCATGATTGGAGTGAGATTAACTCAAAGTTAGTTTTCAATCAGCAATGATCTGATGGCCTATGGGAGCTTGTTGTGCATAAATGTATATCTATACTTTTATATCATTTAATAATTAACTCAAAACAATTAATCAAAATCAAAATTCAGAAAGATTAAGTACGGGCTGAATCATGGCAAAGGGGTCCAGTACCCTGAACAATGTTTGGACAATTTAAGTGCAGGGTCAGATTGTAAAGGTCAGGATGTGGGGACCGGAGGCAAGGGATGGGCTGGTTCTGCTCACCACACGGTGATGTTTACTCAGCTCTGAGCTGAAATGAGGTTGGGCCTGGTCTGACTTCAGTTATAACTGGCTTCGTGTCTGTAGACTGACTCAGCGCTGAATGCTATTTGCTTACTTTGATTGTTTGCATGATTTGTTTTCTTCTTGTCTCTGCGCATTAGGTGTTTAATGGTCTTCTTTTCTTTATGGGTTCTTTTGAGTATCTTTGTTTTGTGGCTGTCCATAAGGAGAAGAATCTCAAGATTGTATAATGTTATACATACTTTGATAATAAATGTACTTCATACTTTGAACTTCAAGCTTTTGTACTTTAACTCATTCAATTGCTAAAACTTCCCTAGTTAGTCTCCATGTTTATTAACCCCCCCCCCCCATTTCATCAATCATCTAACAGAAAATATTGGTCTGGTGCAAAATGCTGCAGATGTTGTCAATTTGAAATAAAATCCAAACATGCTTGAAATTTTCATTGAGCTGCATAGAATCAAGCAGAGTTAATGTTTCAGGCTGATAAATAATCATCAGTTAACTCTCTTTTTCTACTGACGTGTCAATCCCGTCTTGCTGTATGTTATAGTTTTTACGACCTATCGTGAAGTGTTGACTGTTCAACAACTAATTCCCAAAGCAGCCTTCAAACCCTCTATAAAAACCTTCATATTGTTCTTCCCCCTCCCCCAATCCTTTACACTAAATCTTAAAGATATTCACCTTTCTTTTAGGTATGTTACGCGCAGTAGTCTTTGTATTTATTCGCTCTGATTTATTTTTTCATAATTTTAGATATCTCCTTAAATCTATTTTAATGAAAATTGATTTTATTTCAATATCTTCCTTTATATTTCTCCACATCCTAGTTAACCTGCACTGTGAAGAACTATTGGCTCACCTCTTTTCATTGTATGAATGCATCAGACATGCATTCTACACCTCAGTTTCTGCATTCAAAACTATTGCAACAGAATTACTTGCTTCATTAGCTATTCTGTAATATCTTTAATCAATCTGGGGGGTCACCCAGTTCTTTCTTTCTGTTACATCATCAATTCTTTCTTTTCCATGTTCCATGTAAAATTATTAACATTTTTTATTATCTAAATTTACAATTTATTTCTCTCTTTCTACTAAACTCCTTGAGTTTGATCCAGTTCCTGTTACGTCATCTACTTTTGGTTTGGTAAATCTTCCATTGCCATTTTTTTATGTATTATAATTACCGCTTTAGCTTTAAACCAATTCTCTGTATATCCTATCCTCTCATCTTCTGCTTTGTTTCCATTGAAGATAATTAAGGTTAAGTATTCCTGCACATCGTCATTTTCCTTGCAGTAACTCGCTGCCCTCTCTCCTCAGAAGAATATTTAACATTTCCTACATTTTTTACCTCTTTTTTAATTGTTTTAACCTAAAGGTTAAAGTATTCAATTATGTTCTTATTTCTCTCTGGCAATATTGATCCGCTGCATTTGAAACATATATTAAACAACTTCCTATTTTTTTTTGGTATGCATATTCTGCAACTTGAAAATCTTCAGAAAAAAAGTGTCTGTTTCCCATGTTTAGATTTTTTTCTTGATATAACATCAGCTATTTTAAGACTTCCTTAATGTTGCATTAACTTGACAGGGAGCAAAAGAGAGAGAGAGAGAGATGAGATAGAGATATAGGAAAGGATAATGAGAGACAGAATGCTATAAGAGCTTCCTACCTTTTCCAATCTCTCTACATGGTATTACCTTTGTAAAATGCATCTGATATCTCTTTTGGGTCCTGAACTGCTTTCTAAAATGTAATCTCCTAAACTGTTACACAAATTTCCAAATGATGATGAGGCAATGATTAAAATATTCAAATAGCTTTATTTACTTTGGCACTTGATGCCCTTTTTTCATAAAACCAAGTGTTGCCCCAATGTTAGCACCTTTGCCTGAAGACATAAATATTTTTTGGATTGTCATCCCTAAATTCTTCTCAAACGGATGACTTTTCAACTAAAAGAGAAATATTACAAATGCTGGAAAATTGAACCAAAACAAAAATGGTAGAACTATCAAGCTCGTCGAAAAGAACAAATGGGGTTGAATGTTTCGAGTCAATGATCAGTTCTGATGAAAGGATATCAGCCAGATAGCAGCTCTTTGTCATTTGGTCTTTCTTTCTCCACGGATGCTCTCTGGCCACCTGGTCATTTCCAACATTTCCACTTCTGTTTGCAGTTTAGATCATACTGCCTTTCCATATTATTTCCCCCGTTTTTAATTATCTATCCTTGATATGTCAACCCATTTCAGCAGTGTGCCTTTACCATCTTAAAGTGTCCTATCATTCCACTCATTTTCAAATAGGTTATTATACTTTCTATAATGTTTTAGATGTGTAGTTTTCCTTTCTGTTCCATGTTAAGATGATTTTTAAATGACAACAGTATGCATGGTCTTTCTAACAATTAAAAGGGAGAACTACTGTATACTTCTCACCAGGCAGACAGCTCCTCATTGTGATTCCCTCCCCCTATCACTTACCATATTCCATTAATTCCTCATTCTCCTGTTTTTCAATATCTGTCATGAGGTATTTCATCATATCCCTTTAATATTTATCAATAAACAGCACCAGTGACCTTACCTTCATCAACTTAATTAGATCAGTCAGATGTAATTTTTCCATAATAAATCCGAACAAGCCGGCCCTTATTTACAAATTGAAGTTATTTCTGTCCTTGATCGAAGGTCTCCAACTGGACTGGATAATTAATTTATGTTTACATACTTATTGTTTTGTTTCTATTAATTCTCTCTTTTTATTAAACAAAATCTTTAGTTCACCCTCGTCAGCTAGAGCACTAACTTCATCTTCTTTTATGAGGGTGTCTATGAAGTGGTCATTAAGAACTTCAGTCACATCTTCTGCAGAAGAAAGTTTATCCTGTCCCTACTAACACTGCTACTGCTATATTTATTGTAATATTTAAAATTAATCCAAAATTCTTTAATATGTTAACCATGCATTCTTTCTCATACACTTCTTTGCCTTTGCACCTGTCTCCAAGTTTTCTCAGTGTATTGTATATTTTGCATAATTGCCCTGTCTATCTGAATTTTGTCATCATCCTTTTTTAAAAAATTCTGCTTAAATCTCTATTTCTTTTGTTATCAGAGAGCTCTAGCTTTGGTTTGCATAATTTTTTCTCCTTATGGGGATGTTTAGTTTGTTTGTGAACTATCTTTGCCTCGACGGCCTGGTATTGCTCATTTACTCTCTTTTTTTTGGTAATTCTTTCTTGTGTTTTCACAGTCCCTTCCAAATCGCTGAAATTGAATCTCTTCTAATTATGTATGCCAGAAAGAAAGGTAGAAAAAAAGGGGAAAGAGAAACAAAAACTGAAAGAGAGGAGAGAGAAATAATGAGATCCATTCCAATATTCCAACACCATCTGAAACACTTCTCCATGTTACAAAATCAGTTTCTTAAACTTATTTTAACACAATATATTCCTGTGTTTCTCTCTGCTGCATTGCTGTTGTGCTCTTGACTAAAACAGTGTTCAGTATTCATAACCAGTCTGATGTCAACTGATGGGGGACATCATCTGAAAAAGAAAGCGTGAGGAATGGGGAAGACATTCATCTATATTTGCACTGAGCTTTCAAGCAGCACACAATTTTTGTCTCATATACCGGCGTGCAGTTTTGAACTGTGCCTTTTGTAAGCCTGGAATGCTGCAGGTTGCTGTGGTGAAATCTCTCTGCTCAGGTAAATCCCTCTGAGACACATGACCAATTTCTGGATTGATGGAGTTTGTTCAGAACTAGGATCTGTGTGAAACCTCAGTGTTTTTCCTCCTAGGAAATGGTGTGCAACACCTTCTTTTCCTTCTCTCCTTCTCATTCCTTTCCTTTAAGCAAGACAGATAAGAAGAAAATGACAAAACTTCCCTTACTGTAAAAAAGAAATCAAGCTCTTGCTAAGTTCTGCAGTCAATGTTTAGATCATAGAGTGACAGAGTGCCTTGGAGAAAGATATGGTTCAATGATTCGTGAACTGTGGCTTATGAATTAATGAGCTAGACTGTAATATTTTTGAAATGCTCTTCTTACCGTCCTACTGACTGTTAGATTGTAAAAGCTGGTGAAATGAAACCCACATTTTCAAATTTAGTCACAGGTCATTAAAATAACTGCCCATGCACGATCTGCTTTTTGACAATCTTAGCTGGAAATAGGCTACATTGTTTCTTTCTGAACTGGTAAATGACATTTGTAGTTCATTACGATCGAAGCTACTAGTCAATCTATTTAGGGACCGAATCAAATAAATTTGCTACTTTAGCACAATTTGTATGCTAACTAGAGGAGATGTTGCTGAATGGCTAAAGGTTATATGTACTTCTAGTGTAAAAAATCATTGTTCAGCATTTTTAGAAGTATTAATATCAATTACTGGATGCAAGTACATACCATATTAATATCAATAATTTATAAATTACATGCTAATGACAGCAATTATGAAATAGAAGATTTAATTCTCTAGATTAGCATCTTATCCTAATAACTGTCAGCTCCTGTTTGGATCTCATATTCATGCAGAAAATAGTAAGCATCTCCTTAAAAATAGTGCATTTCTTAGTACATTTCCTAGAAGTCCTGATAAGAATCTACTAGATGTAATTTTTAATTTGAAAACTTTTTGTAATGGATCTATATCTAATATTTCTAATATAATGTTGGGAATGAGAAGTGTTCCTTTAGATAAAATTAAAAATCTTTGGGAACAAGATTTACAGACTTCAATTTCTGAGGAAACTTGGAATCAAATTTTTTAATTGGTTAACACTTCATCGTTATGTGCCCGCCACTCTCTCCTACAATTTAAAGAGGTCCATAGGGCCCATATGACCAAGGACAAGTTGTCTCATTTTTATTTAGATATATCTCCGTATTGTGATAAATGTAATAATGGAGAAGTTTCACTCATTCATATGTTTTGGACGTGTCCGAGTCTTGGAAAATATTGGAAAGAAGTATTTCAAACGTTCTCGGTACTTTTCAAAGTAAACTTTAAGCCTAATCTTTTGATCGCTTTATTTAGTATTGCTGGAGGAATGGATATTATTTTGGAGTCATCTGCCTGGCACATTTTGGCTTTTATTTTTCTTATGGCATGAAGGACACTCTTGTTTAAATGGAAAGATGCGGCCCCTCCTGTTCACGCTCAATGGTTACGTGATGTGATGTCATGTTTAAACTTAGAGAAGATTCAATGTTCAATCTGTGAATCTAGCCAAGACTTTCAAACATTGTGGAGACCTTTTTTGAATTATTTTCAAAACCTTTGATTTGCTGTTAAAGCACAGATGATGACTAATGATTTTTTTTCTCTTTTTTCTTTACTAATCAGCTTCGGTCTTGGTAGTGGGTTAGATTTTTTTTATATAATAAAATTACTATATTTCAGTGTTACGAATTAATTAATCCGTATGAATATAGGGTAAGGAGTCTCCATATGCGATTTAGTAAAATGTATTGATATATATTTTTTTCTTGCACTCTGTATTTTTATATGTAAAATTAATAATAAAAGTATTGGAAAGAAAGAATAGTGTGAACCATCTGAATCAACACATATACTACTTTGGAATGCCAGAATCTTATCCATTCAAGATACAAAATTCAAATTATTTCTGATTGACGTTAATATTTCAGCTTGGAATTGTAAATCCGGAACCAAGAAGACTATTAACCCAGGGAAGCTTTTAATTCCTGTCTCAGCTGAATCAGCCTCACATGCTAATCTTGCAGATTAGAGTACAAAATAAGAAAATAGAAGCAAGGTGGGTTACTCAGTTCTTCCTATCAGCCCTGTCATTCAATATGATTAATCAGACTAGCCTCCTCTCTGTGCCAGTTTCCCATAACCATCTATTCAATGACCTCCCAGAAAATTGTCAACTTCCTCTATGGATTCCCTGGATCAACTCACCATCATATCCTCTGAGGTAGAGACTTTAAGCTTTTCACTCTCTCTGCTGAAAGCCTTACTTTTGAGCATCAGTTTGAAATAACCACACCTCTTTGTAAATGACATTAAGATTGGAGGCATTGTGAGTAGTGTAGAGGGTTGTCATATGCTATAACAGGACATTGGATTAGCTGCAGGCTGGGCTGACAAGTGGAAGACGTTCAATTTGGAAAAGTGTGAATTGATTCACATTGGAAGGTCAAATTTGAAAGTCGAATGCAGGATTAATGGTGGAATTCTTAGTGGTGTGAAGGTCCACATCCATAAATCCCTCCCAGTTGCTGTGCAAGATGATAGGGTTGTTAAGCAGGCATGTGGTGCATTGGCCATCATTAACCAGGAGATTGAGCTGAAGAGCTGTGAGGTAATGTTGCAGCTCTATAAGACTCTGGTTAGATCATGCTTGTCTCATTATATGAATGATGTGGAAGCTTTGAAGAGGATGTGGAGGAGATTTACCTGGATGCTAACTGATTGGAGAACATGTCTTATGAGGATACATTGAGCAAGCTAGGGAGATTTGCTTTGGAGTGAAGGAAGATAAGAGGCAACCTCATAGAAGTGTACAAGATAATCAATCAAATAGATAACCAAAGACGTTTTCACAAAGCAGAAATGGCTAATACAAGGAGCATAATTTTAAGTTGATTGGAAGAAAGTATGGGTGGACGAAGTCAGACGTAAGCTTTTTCACAGGGATTTGGTGGACGTGTGGAATGCGCTGCCAGTGGTGGCTGACTCACTGGAGACATTAAGGAAACTCTTAGATAGTCACATGGCTGATAGAAAAGGAGGGAAGGGCTAGATCGATCTTAGAGAAGGTTAAAAAGTTGGCACATGCAAGATTTAATTTTATAATTAGCTGCCCTTGTACAAGTTTCTCCACCTGGTGAAGCACTTTGACATGTGGTGGGACTGCACTTGAAATGTTGTGTGTAGTTTTGTTGCCCTGTTATGGCAAAGATGTCATTAAACTGGTAAGAGAATAGAAAAGATGCTGCCAGGATTAAAGGGCCTGATTATTATAGAGACCATTTGGATAAACTAGAAGTTTCATCCTTAGAATGTATGAGATTGAGGGATATCCTTGTAGAAGTGTATAGAGGCATGAAGAAAATAGCCAGGGGAATGATCACAGTCTTTGGGCGCCCCCCCCCCCCCCGCCCCATGTACTCATCATTTGGATGAGTACATGGATAAGAAATGAACCTGAATATGGAATGAACTGCCAGAGCTAGTGATGAAGGCATTTAAAATACGTTTGGATGAGTACATGGATAAGAATAGTTCAGAGGAGTATGGAGCAAATGAGGGTAATCTGGACTAGCTTGGTGGGCACCACGGTTGGCATGGGTGTGTTGGGTCAAAGGACTTATTTCAATGCTGTAAGATTCAATGACTCTATCTACCCTGCCATACCCCTTATATGTTTTATAAGATCACCCTTCTGTCTCATCAACTCCAAAGACTGCAGATCTATGCCAAGTAATTTGTTACTTTGCGGGAGTAGTACAGTGCAATACATTAAAAAATACTACTTATTACGGTAAGAAATCTATATACTGTATGTATAAAAGAAAAGCATAAATAAGTAATGCAGAAAAGAGAGCGAAAGATAGTGGGGGTGTGTTCATGGGTTCATTGTCTGCTCAGAAATCTGATGGCAGAGTGGAAGAAACTGTTCCCACAACATTGGGTAAGTGTGTGTCTTCAGGCTCCTGTACTTCGTCCCTGATGGTAATAATGAGAAGAGGGCATGTCCTGGATGTTGAGGGTCCTTCATGATGGACCCCATCTTCTTGGGGCACCATCTTTTTAACAATTACTTGACGAAGGAGCCAGCTGAATCTACAATGCCCCATAGCTTTCATTGATTCTGTGCATCGGGGTCTCTATTTCGGATGGTGATGCAACCAGTCAGAGAGCTCTCTTTAGGACAAATGTAGATATTTGCTAGAGTCTTTGGCTAGGATCCTTATGACGGATGCTAGCTTCTTCCCCTCTGCCATCAGATTTCTGAATGAACAATCTGTGCACTATCTCAATTTTTTTGGCTTTCTTTTTGCACAACATATTTTATTTATTTTTATGCATATTTCTTATCGTAGTTTATAGTTTTTTATTATGTATTACAATATACTGTTGCCACAAAACAACAAATTTCACAATACTTGCCAGTGATATTAACCCCAATTTTGATTCTGATTCACATGGCTTCAATAATTTGTGATTTGGATTGGAGTCAGCACAAGGGAGGCAAAGAGGGAAAATAGACCGACTGGCATCTAGTTTTCCCAGGTATCCTTAGTGAACCCTGACCTCTTGCCATGTTCAGCTAAGTGCTACATGAAAGGATAAAAAGCAGTTTATACAAGTCCGTACAATTATGTATCAATGTATCAAATGTAAAAAATCAGCAAAATTAACTCAGTACAATGATAACAAGTTCATGTCTACTGTCATCTGACTGTACATATTTTCAACCAAATGCAACAATATTGCTTTGGACCACAGTGCACCCATTATACATATATCAAACACAGCACATAAAACTAAATATTATCACAGGTTTACAATGTGTTTAAGAAAGCATAAGGTGCATTGGCCTTCATCAACCATGGGATTGAGTTCAAGAGCCGAGAGGTAATATTACAGTTGTATAGGACCCTGATCAGACCCCACTTGGAGTGCTGTGCTTAGTTCTGGTCATCTCACTACAGGAAGGATGTGGAAACTATAGAAAGGGTGCAGAGGAGATTTACAAGGATGCTGCCTGGATTGGGGAGCATGCCTTACGAGAATAGGTTGAGTGAACATGGCCTTTTCTCCTTGGATCGATGAAGGATGAGAGGTGACCTGATAGAGGTGTATAAGATGATGAGAGACATTGATTTGGTGAATAGTCAGAGGCTTTATCCCAGGGCTGAAATGGCTAACATGAGAGGGCACAGTTTTAAGGTACTTGGACATAGGTACAGAGGGGATGTCAGTTGTAAGTTTTTTATGCAGAGAGTGGTGAGTGGTCCAGTGTCTTTTAAGAGGCTCCTGAATAGGTACAGGGAGCTTAGAAAAATAGAAGGCTATGGGTAACCCTAGGTAATTTCTAAAGTAAGTACATGTTCAGGCTAGCATTGTGGGCCAAAGGTCCTGTATTGTGCTGTAGGTTTTCTATGTTTCTCTGTTGTTCTTGCTTGTTTATTCTGAAATATTATTTCCAGGTGGTTATTTCAGGTGGATAGGATTGACCTATCTGTAATAACGGCTTGGTTGTAATATAATTTTTAGGACCCTAAATCTAAAACTGGATCAGGCATGTATCTATAGCAAAGTATGCTGTCTTTTATGAGTTTGTATTTTAAAGCATGATTTTGGGGAATGATGTTTGCCACTTGTTTGTGCCTGCATAAGTAATCAAATTTGAGTTAAACTGCAAACAACAGGAATTCTGCAGATGCTGGAAATTCAAGCAACACACGTCAAAGTTGCTGGTGAACGCCGCAGGCCAGACAGCATCTCTAGGAAGAGGTACAGTCGGCGTTTCAGGCCGAGACCCTTCGTCAGGACTAGTCTCGGCCTGAAACGTCGACTGCACCTCTTCCTAGAGATGCTGCCTGGCCTGCTGCGTTCACCAGCAACTTTGATGTGTGTTGCTTGAGTTAAACTGCTGCAGGGTTTTATAGTGTATTCTATTGTTTTTGGTTTCTATTGAAATTTTCATCACTTATCATCTAGAATTTGTCGTTCTTTTATTATATATTTTAGATTTTTTTTGCATTAACTGCCTGGTCCTGCTTTGCCATAAGGAACCCTTCTGTTTCTGGGAAGAGATCTCCAACTCTGAGCCAGGTGCTCAATGCTTCCTTGTTGATATATAGTCTGCTCAGATGGTGGGGATGTCTACCATGGAGGTTTATGTCCTTCCATTGGTTGACTTTTTTCCTCTAGTGATAATTTCTTCATTTCTCTGGGTTGTGCTTTCATTTAAGTTTAGTGGTATGTAAATACAGAGCTAAAGTCAATGAACAACATCCTGGCAACACACATAAAAGTTGCTGGTGAATGCAGCAGGCCAGGCAGCATCTCTAGGAAGACGTACAGTCGATGTTTCGGGCCGAGACCCTTTGTCAGGACTAACTGAAAGAAGAGCACACTGAGCGTGGCTTCATCCTTACAGTGGAGGAGGCCGTGGATAGACATATCAGAATATGTGGATAGATATTCCCATTCTGGTATGTCTATCCATGGCCTCCTCTACTGTAAAGATGAAGCCACACTCAGGTTGGAGGAACAACACCTTATATTCCGTCTGGGTAGCCTCCAACCTGATGGCATGAACATTGACTTCTCAAACTTCCGCTAATGCCCCACCTCCCCCTCGTACCCCATCTGTTATTTATTTTTATACACACATTCTTTCTCTCTCTCTCCTTTTTCTCCCTCTGTCCCTCTCACTGTACCCCTTGCCCATCCTCTGGGCTTCCCCACCCCTTTTCTTTCTCTTCCCCCCCCCTTTTCTTTCTCCCTGGGCCTCCTGTCCCATGATCCTCTCATATCCGCTTTGCCAATCACCTGTCCAGCTCTTGGCTCCATCCCTCCCCCTCTTGTCTTCTCCTATCATTTTGAATCTCCCCCTCCCCTTCCCACTTTCAAATCTCTTACTAACTCTTCCTTCAGTTAGTCCTGACGAAGGGTCTCGGCCCAAAACGTCGAATGTACCTCTTCCTAGAGATGCTGCCTGGCCTGCTGCGTTCACCAGCAACTTTTATGTCTGTTGCTTGATACTCCAGCACCTGCAGATTTCCTCATGTTTGCGGAACAACATCCTGGCGTCGTTTTCTAGGTGAGACAGTACAGAGTGAAGGACTGAGGCTATGGAATTATCAGTGGGCTTGTCTGAGCAATAGGCGACGGGAAAGGGTACAATGTATTATCCATTACCAGCCATTCAAAGCATTTTATGATTGTTGGGGTTAGTGCCACTGCAGCAGTAGTTGTTAATCAAAGTACAGCTTCCTTCCTGGACCTGCTAAGCATTGTAGTGTCCAATTAAGATTATGTTCCTGAATGACAGGGCTATCTACTGGTTAATGATCTGGTGAGAATTTGCCTAGAAGCAAATACCATACTGCTGGAAGATTGAATCTGAGTGCATTATGAAAAAAAACCAAAATAATCCTCAGAAAGACAGCTGGCATCTTGAAAGGTTGGTTAATCATTGAAAGGTTTCACCATTGAATTATACACAATTCCCATTCCTTTATCCAAATTGCTGATAATTATATTACAACAAAGATGCAGCTAAATGATTAGACTTGACTGTTCATTTTTCTGATTGACACTGGGGCTTTCCTCTATTGTTCTCTCTTCCTTAAATCTCCTGCAAGCTTCACATCCACCATAGTAGGACACAATCACTGCTTTACATCTGGACCTCAGATAATCTCCATTAAAACACAATGCTTGATCATTTACCTGTGTTATTCCTGAATTGTTTGTAATATATCTAAATTTTGTTTGATTTTTGGTTCAAAGTTCCCACTAATTTGCAAAATGCCCATCATTGCCTTTCAATCCAGGCAAAAGTTTGATTGCACCATGAATAATAAATGGAAAACACGCCTTTTCCCTACTGGATGTTTCCACAAATACCCCAGATCATATCTTGAAGAGATAATGCATCACATTAGTTATCATTATAACAAAAACATGTCAAGCTAATTTATTTGATGAAAGAGATGTGAAACTGTAGGAAAACACCCTACAAAGGATATGTGCAATATATTTTTATGGTACATAATCTTGAACTGAAGTTTATACATGTCAATAAAAAAGTTTCAAAATTAGGTCCTGTTTTAAAATTAATCTGCAGAAGGATGCATGAGCAGTTTTTAAGAAGGATTTACTCACCATAACTTCAATAAAACACTAGCAGAAACCTCAGTGGAATGGTTTTGTTATTTCTTACATGGTCCCTCATCAAATTTTCCTTATACTAAAGGTACTTCTGGGAGATTCAGATATCAGCCCTGCAAAAGTCAGGAATTCTTTCTCTCTCTCTCTCTCTCTCTCTCTCTCTCTCTCTCTCTCTCTCTCCCCTCTCACTCTCCCTCTCTTTGTCTCTCTAAGATTATGATTATCCTATAATGATTATAAAACACAATTCAGAAATCAATAATAGATTACTAATCATTTCTCTTTTACACATGATTGCACACACAGACACACACAGATATACAGTTTAAAATATCAACTTAATTTGAATATAAAAGAAATGACTATTTCTTAATATTACCTCAATCAATGTTAAATAACAAGTGAAGATATTTTCTGTCAGCCAATTTTCTTTATTGAAAATTCTGAGGAAGCTAACTATATTAAACATCTTCAGATATAAAATTGAATTCAGCCACAATGTCACAACACTGAGCAAACGCGTAAGGTTTAAAGGCTAAAACTTTAGAGTAAATGGGATGCACAAAAAAATAAAGTGAAGGTATCAAAAGACACAATATTAGTTATTGACATGTATTATATATGTTTATACAAAGAATAACAATTATTTGAATCCTTAGTTAAATCATTAACATGTTTAAATTATTGCAGACATTTTGGTGTAATGAAGTCCACGTGTAACTGCAGAAATCAAGGTTTAATCAATCTAACAGTTTACTTCAGAAGAAAATCCAGTATAAATATGTACATCTGAACTTATATATCAAGACAGTCAATACAAACTGTGACAAAAAAATTATACCAAGGAAATAGATTGAAATGTCAGTAAACAATTGGAAATATTTGAGTTGTAATAATATAGAAAGCATTGTAGAACTATCTGTTAGTGTTCTATTAAAATTGAAATTCTCATGAAAGTTACATTGAATTAACTGGAGTTTACATGTACTGCCTTATTACAGAATAGTTTTCTTTTTGCAAATATTAGCTGCGTGATACTATGCCTTAAGTTATTACTGAATGATACAATTATGATATAAAATTTGTTGCACATATGTAGGATAACGGCAGAAACAGAATTATTTTCTTGTGATCTTGTTCTAGATTGCTATGGGCTGCTGTTGGAGGGGAAGATTGCAAACTGTGCTCCCTTGCATCATCAGTAAGTAGTGACTGTAACCATAGCAACTCATGTCTGGTAACTGCCATTGTGCTTTCTATAGCATCAATACCTAAAGCAAAGCAAATGTTGGTGCTACATCACAGTGACAGTTGAACGTTAAAATGCTTTCATATTATTGTTTGTAGATATCTTGCCAGTCACGTGAAAATACAATTGTGAACACTATGTGTGCTTTACTGTCGGACAATTAAAGATTACCTCTTCTGAAAGCAAACTATTAGATGAGAACAGTTTTTAATTCAGTTTTTAATATTATCTAATGAATCTTTAATTTAATTAATTTGTGTGATGTTGACATCACTGACAAATGAGACACTTATTTCCCATCCCAAATTGCTCATAAGTGGCCTGCTGGGATATATTTGGACATCAATGACATTTTTATAGAAAGATCATACAACATATATAGAATCATGTAATTGTCCAGCAAGGAAACAGGATAATCAGTCTAACTCATCCACTCTTTCTAAGGGCATTCTTCTAAACTAATCCTACTGCCCAGCACTTGATCCTTCACAAGTAAAGAATTCAGGTGCTCATCTAAACATTTTTAAATTCTATCAGTGACCTAGCTTCAACCATTCTCTCACGCAGCACATTACTGGCACTTACCGTTCCCTCAGTGAAGATGATCCCCCTTTCATTCTCAGGAATCGCTTCCCCTCAACCCTAAACCTTTCATCAGTTTCAATTACCATTGATATAGTGAAATATTCCCTTGAAACTAACTCATCTATACCCCATGTAATTTTACATTCCTCTTTCATGTCCCCTCTTCACCTCCTCAGTCCCAGTGAGAACAGAAGAATTTTCTCAGTCTTTCTTAATAACTGAACTGCTCCTTTCCAGACAACATCCTGGTGAACTTCCTCTGCAGTCTCTTCAGGACTATTACATTTCCCTGCACATGTTGACCAGATCTGCACACAGTGCTCCAGCTGAGGACTGGCCGAGGTTTCATAATTTAGAGCATAATCCCTGCTGCTGTTTTCAGTGCTCAGAGTGACAGAGGCCTGTCCCTCAGGTAGATCATTTTGCCTTCAGTCCATGGTCATGCGGTTGGTGACTCAAGAAAAGCTTTTACAGACAGCTGGCCAGACCAATTGAATGAGAATCCTCTCCCCCATATATGGTGGTAGGTAACAGGATGAGTCTGTGCTTCAGAGTCCAAACTGGAAGCTGAATTGTTAAGGGAGCATCAACATGTCGAATGACCTTTACAGGGATAGTGGAACTATGTTCAGCCAACACCCAAACCTCTCCAACATCATTGTAACCTTGAGTCCTTTAAGTTGGCAGGTATCTTGTCTTTGCTGTTTTCATCGGAGATCATGTCTCTGTGCGAGCAGAACAGTATTCTACCATGAGAAAAACACATGTGAATATTGGTGATATGTCTCTGTTCCTGCAGAAAAGAGGTAAATTCATGTGTGCCATATCGCTATTTCTATGAGGAACTATCCACTCCTGCATGAGATCCTTTTGCTCGTCATAGTGCAGGCTCCCTGCTCACATGCAGTATCCTTTTGTTTGAGAGAGCAGTAATCTGATTGAGGTGTGCATCCTTGTGTCGCCTTCCTGTCAGCTTGAATTAGTCTGGCCATTTTCCTCCGACTTCTCTCAATACAAGGCATTTTTATCCACTGTACTGCCACTCGCTGGATGTTATTTGTTTTCACACCATTTTCTGTAAACTCTAGGGACTGCTGTGCATAAAAGTCCAAGGAGATCAGCAGTTTTGATATACACAAACCACCCTGTCTGGCACCAACAATCATTCCGCAGTCAAAGGCACTTAGATCGTATTTCTTCCCCATTATGGTATTTGGTCTGGACAATAACTGAATGTCTTGACCATGACTGTGCGTTTTTCAGCATTGAGTCATGTGATTGGTTGATTAGATATTTGCATTAATAAGCAGATATACATCTGTACCTAATAAAGTGACCACTGAGTGTGTATAGGGTTGATGGTTTTTGTGATTTACATCTGTTTTTCCAAGAGTCTGTGTACTTAAAAGAGAAGTCTTTTCTCTGGTATGATGATCACCTTTTCCTACTTTGCATGTGAATTCTTAAAAGTGTTTGGCTGGAGGACATTCTTTTAGGTGTGAAAATGGCAAATCTCCAGACCTTTCTCAACCATACAAGCCCCACCCACCCCCTCACCCCACCACCTCATCCAGAGTGCAGGATCACTCGACAATTCTATGTCTTTCTCACAGAACCTACGAGTACTTTCCCATTCCTCCAACTCTTTATACCACTGCCATGCGCAACCACTCATGGGAACTGAGAGGGAGATATCTAGGTTCCCTGTTTGGGACTGAAGGGAATTTAGAAAGATACAACTGGAAATATCCCACTTATAGTGAAGAGAATAGCCTTGCAACCCCAGCCACAATATCCGCAGTGAGAGTTATGGTGTTGTTGCTATCTAGATGCCATGCCTTTTGAGATTGAGCAGTTTGTTAATGGCTTTCCAGCAATATTTTGGCCAAGCTGCTACAATGAGTGGCAGAACTGTACAAACAGTCTTTTGCCTCTTGGTTTACTGGCACTGCATCACGCTTGATTTTGACCAGTTTTGCAGTTATTTGAAGGTATCTTGATAAGGTGTTCACATTAAACACAGCAATAGCCCAACATCTCAAAAGTAACCACAATTCGACTTACTTATTTAGAGAGACAGCATGGAGTAGGCCCTTCCAGCACGGCATCTCAGTGTAGCCTCCTGGTAAGCCTCAGGCTTGCTCAGCTTGCTTTCATCTACGGGGAGCAGCCTTCAGCCCCGCCAAACTGGGTAATTAAGTTTGTGTGGATGCTGTGTGATGTACCCCACCACGCCAAATAACAGACAGTACACCATATGCCATTAAATGATTACACTTTATAGATCTTACTGGAACTATGTAATTAATAGAGATAAAATAGAAAAGGAAAGTAAAAGATGCCAATCTTATCAAAGTTCAACCACTTCGTGCACAACAGTTGGAGCTCCATTAACAGAGTCTTCTTTCCACCATTCGATCCCCTCCAACCTCCTCGACCTGCTGCCCGGGACCACCCACGTTGGTCGACCAGATGCTCCATATGAGTCTGTCTTTGTCTCCTCTCCTCGCTGAAGACCCTGGGCCTCAGACTCCCACTCGGGGTCCATCCCGCCGCCCAATTTACAGCATCGCGTCTCCTCTCTCTGTCCATATCGCGCCTTCTGCTCCAAAGCCCGTGAAACAATAGCTTACAGACACACAAGGTAGAATAACACCTATCCCAATTGGTTAACAAATGTATACAATGCTCTTATCAGTAATATAACCCAAACAAGCTGAGAGAGAAGCACTTTCTCAGCAGTTAACATAACAAAGAAGCCATTTTCATTAGCCTTAGCAGTAACATAAAAGAAGAAACCCCTTACACCAGCAAGTCACGGAACAATTTACAGTGACCAATTATCCTCCTAAGCGGTATGACTTTGGGATTGTGGGGGGAAGCTGCAGCACCCAAAGAAAACCGATGCATTTCATTGGAAGGACATACTGGCCCCTTCTAGATAACATTGGAATTGAAGTCCGAATGCTAATGCCCCAGCTGTAATAGTGTTGGACTAAACGCTACGCTAGCAGTACAGGTATTTTCAGAAACACTTTTGACATTGTAGACATTGTGCTGGACAGGTACCAAGTATTAGCTATAAACAGACTCACCATACGATCAGTAATGCTTCATATTTAATCATTTTATGGCTTCTCAAACTTCGCTGAGAATGGTGATTTGAGTATTGAACATTTGTGTTCTTTTAACTTATCCTGTGAACAGTTGCCAATAAAATTAGCCTTTATTATGTCAAAGTTTTATGAAGAGAAATTCCACTGATGTACAGAATGAATTCTGCTGATGAAGTTATATTGAATTTTACATTAAAGAGAGGTAATAGCATACTGGAATATAAAGGCAAAAATGACAGGAACAGAAGTGAATGTTGAATTGTGATTATTGAACAAATACTTTCACTTAATTATAGAATTTATGTTTATGTCTATATAAATTATTATGAACTAAAATACATAACAAGTGATGGACCTAATTAGTTCTGTGAACAGAAACAATATATTGGAAAAATACATCATGTTCGATTAAACCTTATTTTAAAAATAGTAGCATTTCTAAAGCTGCCAATTTTGAAGGTGAATGACATCACAATGAAACTATAGATAGTATGGTATGAGTCAATTGAGAAATATATTTTTGAATTAATTTTATGTGAATGAAGCTTTCAATATGGATGAGATTTTATTAAAAAAAAGGATGCCTTCAATTTCTCTGCTCATTCTCAAGAGGTAGTTTCTATAGAGGGAGCATGTATTTGTGAATATTAACCTTTTCATGAAAAGGCATTCATAAAGTCATGTCTGAAACATTTTACAAGCACTTTGAGTGACGGTGGTCTGTCTTTCAATACTTTTTTTTTCAGTTAGTTAGCAGTAACCTAACGACCTCTATTTACAACATATTCCCAACGTGTCTTAAATGTAGAAACCAGTATCGCTGCTGTCCTCAGCTTCTCTGTCATAGTTCTGAAGGAAACCGGGCAAAAGTCTGAAAGCTTATGTGATGTTACTCATGCTTAATGGCTGCACTAGACTGATTTCTCACTGACTTGTGACAACTATCTATAATTCTGCAGAACATTGACTTGCAAATATTCAAAGCAGCATTCTCTTCCAGAGCAACACACACAAAATATTGTGTACGTGTTTCTTTGGAGTTGTTGGAACGTTTGGATATGGTCCCCAAGTGTGAAGATAGAGAGGGAGAGAGAGAAAGAGAGAAAGAGAAAGAGGGAAGGAGAGAGAGGGAGAGGGAGGGAGAGAGAGAGTGAGAGAAAGAATAACAGAGGGAGGGAGAGAGAGAGAGGGAAAAGGGGAGAGAGGGAAATAGAGGGAGAAAGAGGGAGAGGGGTGAGGGGGGAGAAAGCAAGGGACAGAGAGGAAGAAAGAGAGAGGGGGAGAGAGGGAGAGATAGAGAAAGGGAAAGAGGGAGAGAGAATGAAAGGGAGAAAGGGAGTAGGAGGGAGAGAGAGGGAGAGGGAGATGGAGAGAGAGGGGAGAGAGAGAGAAAGGGAGGGAGAGAGAGGAAGAGAGAGGGAGTGGGAGGAAGAGAGAGTGAGAGAGAGAGAGGGCAGAGAGGGGGGAGAGAGAGGGGGAGAGAGAGAGAGAGAGACTGAAGTAGGTCAGCAGTTCACTGACTTTAATAAGAACTGTTGGAGAATCTAAAGGAAATGAAAATCAATAAATGCTAGGCCGTTAACTAAATCTCTCAAACTGAAAGTTAAATGCCAACAGGGGGGCTGGAAGCAATCACTAAACTCTAAATGAATACCGCTCTTTTATAGCATCTGTCGAAATGGTCATCCTCTTTCCAAGATAAGGACAAGGGTAAGCAAGAAACATAAATATCAAGTCTTGACAAGAATAAAACAAAAAGAAGAGAGTTAAAATTCTACCATAATGAAACAGTAATTAGATATAATGTACATGCTCGTGAGAACAACAGCTGAACCTGTTGCACTGCCCACCCACAGGGGTGCATAGGTCCTCCAGCAAGTCCGTGGTAGTGGCAGGAGTTCCAGTATCAGTAGAATCTCATGTGTTTTCTTCCAGAGTCACGTTTTTCATTCAGACTCTTATGCTTCTTACTCTCACCGAGAAAGAGGCAGAGGAATATTTTGGCAGGAGGGGTGAATCCATGTCAAAGGACTAAACGTTTTGACTAGCACATAGAAGAGGGGAAAGAGGGTGTAAATCTGAACCCAGCAAAAATTGAACCCTAAGAAGTCAGACATTGTGACTGGCTTCAGCTTTTGATGGTGAACTGGCAAAAGATATGCCATAAATCAAAATTGAATCTTAATTCACTACCATGTCACTTCTAGGAATGTCAGCCTTGAAGAGATTATTTTCTCTGCCTGCTGATACTCAGTTATTTGTTCTTACCTTTTAGTCTTTTAGTCTTTACTTTGTCATCTTCAATAAGATGTCAACAAAAACTCACACACATTATTTCACCCTATTACAGAGATTCAAAGTCAAAGTCAAATTTATTATCAAAGTACATGTATGTTAACATATAATAGCTTGAGATTCATCTACTTGCAGGCAGTTACAAGAAAATAAAGACATACAATATAATTTATGAAAAAACTAAACATAAATAACGACTGACAAATAACCAGTGTGAAAAAGAAGACAAATTATGCAAATAAAATAAATACTGAGAACATAAGTTGTAGAGTCCTTGAAATTGAGTATGTAGGTTGTAGAATCAGTTCAGAGTTGTCATGAGAGAAGTTATCAACACAGTTCAGCAAACTAAAGGCCAATAAATGTCTTTGAACCTGGTTGTGTTGGACCTCATGCCCAATGGTCATCATGAGAAGTGAGCATGGACTGGATGCTGGAGATCCTTGACGATAGATGCTACTTTCTTGCAGCAGTGCTCCATTTAAATGTGCTCAGTGACATGAAGGGCTTTGCCTGTGATGGACTGGGCTGAAATCCATGACTTTTGGTACTCTTTTCCATTCCTGGGCATTAGTATTTCCATACCAAACTATGACGCAGCCAGTTAGGAAACTATTGTCAATAGTTTTGGTGACATGCAGATTCTACAGTGTACAAATGACTATGAAAGTGGATACACTGTTGTGCCTTCTTTGTGATTGCACCAGTCCCAGGACATACTCTGATGTAGTAACTCCAAGAGTTTACTGACCTTCTCCATCTCCAGCTTCTACCTCCAGTAGTCAATAATCCATTCATCATTCATCAATTCCTCCACTGGATGAGGAGGGTTTTCTTTATACAGAGAGTGGTGAATCTGTAGAATTCATTGCCACAGGTGGCTGTGGCCTGCACTGAACATCAGTAAGATGAAAGAGCTGATTATGGACTTCAGGAAGGGTAAGGCAAGAGAACACATACCAATCCTCATAGAGGGATTAGAAGTGGAGTAAGCAATTTCATGTTTCTGTGTGTTAAAATCTCTGAGAATCTAACTTCTTTCCAACATATTGATGCAGCTACAAAGAAGGCAAGACAGTGGCTATATTTCATTAAGAGTTTGAGAGATTTGATTTGTCACCTAAAACACTTGAAAGCTAATACAGATGTACAGACTGCCTCACTGTCTGGTATGGGGGGAGGTGGGGTGCCAATGCATAGGACTGAAAGAAGCTACAGAAAGGTGTAAAATTAGTCAGCTCCATCTTAGGTATTATCCTCCATAGTATCCAAGACATCTTCAAACAGTGGTGCCTCAGAAAGGCAGTTCTATTACTAAGGACACCCATCACCCAGGACAAATCCTTTTTTCATGATTGCTGTCAGGAAGGTGGCACATAAACCTAAAAGCACATATTCAATGATTCAGGAAGAGCTTCTTCACCTCTGCCATCTGATTCCTAAATGGACTTTGAACCCATGAACACCACCTCACTTTTTTTTAATGTTATCCCTGTTTATGCACTATTTTTAATCTAACTATTTAATGTACATATATACTTCCTGTAATTGATTTACTTATTTATTCTTTCCTTTCTGTGATGCATTGTCCTGCTACTGGTAAATTCACAGATTGTACGACAGATGCCGGTGATAATTAAAGGCAGAGGTTGATAGATTTTTGATTAGTCAAAAAGTTGTGAGGAGAAGGCAGGAGAATGGGATTAAGCATGAAAATGGATCAGCCATGATGAAATGGCAGAGCAGATTCGATGGGATGAATGGCCTAATTTTCCCCTATCTTTTATGGTCTTATGGTCTTAAACACTGCCAATTTGGAGTGGCCAATGCTTTCTGTTACGAGAATACACATAAAATTAAGATGTTTGCTGGCCTGGGCTAGCATCAGTGGCATCAGCAGTTGGTCTGCCACCTGCCCTCAGGGGAAGGAGAGATAAGGAACAATGGAGCAGCGTCTGGAGATGTGTAATGAAGGGATGTGGGAGGAAGAGCTGTCTGGAGCGGCTCCCCCCTTTGAACCCTGAACTGTTTGAAGTGATGGACAGGCGATACCCCAGCAGGGGGATAAAAAGGGACAGGTTCGCTAAGACAGACACACGCCACCCGAGGTAACGAGACCCTGGAAGCGGTGCGCTTCTCACGAGTGGGTGAGAAGTACCAGACAACGACAAGGGTGGAAAGGTACGATCAGCGGGAACCCGGTGTGTGTCCGCCCTTGCCTGGGTGCCGGGTTCACTGCAGAGGATCGACCGCATCTGGAGGAGGGGTCACAGTCGGTGACCTCAGGTGACATCACCAAGGACCCGCCCAAATGCTGTTTGTGAGCCATCTCGCTGGTCTGTGAGTGAAGCTGTGCTGAATGATGAGTTGTTCCTATTCTATATCTCTCTTCCCCACCTTGTCCATCGCCATGACAACGATTACTGCGAACTGAACTACAAACTGGACTGAACTTTGAGTCATTTTGAAATTGGTCATTTACCCCTAGACAACGATAGAGCTTGATTGATGCGGTTATCTTAATTCTGTGCACATGTGCGTTTATCATCGCTGAACTGTTGCATTTATTATCCTTTCGATTAATGTGTTGCTTGTTTCTTTAATAAAACTTTCTTAGTTCTAGTACTCCAGACTCCAACTGAGTGATCCATTTCTGCTGGTTTGGCAACCCAGTTACGGGGTACGTAACATTTCATTAACCTGGTTCCATTCCTCTTGCCTTTCTTGGAATCCATCTTTCTGAAGAATAAGAAGAGATGTGTTAGATATTGTCCTATGCTTAAGTATGCAAGGTGGGGATCAACTAGGCCAGAGGCTTAGAACTGTGTACGTCTGGGAGTGGAGCAGCCTGTGAGTCTGTAGAGTGTGGCCTCCAGTCAGGGCGTCCTTGGATGCTTATTGTTAATGGGATCTTTCTCCACGGTTGATGGGTGTGCTTTCCATTTCAGAATGTTGTTAGGATTAGGATTAGCAGATAGGGGTGAGGGAGCTGGAGTATAGCGGGTTGCAGTAGAGGCGATTGTGAAAGTTAGTATTGGAATTGTGGCAGGGTTGGCGATAGAGGTAAAAGGCTGCAGGATAGGGGACGGAGGTGAAAGGCTGCAGGTTGTGGTTCGGTTTAACTGTAAGGGTAGGGGATGGAGGTGAAAGGCTGTAGGTTGTGGTTCGGTTTAATTGTAAGGGTAGGAGATGGAGGTGAAAGGCTGCAGGGGAGAGGAGTGTGGAGGTTTGGGTTAGGGTTAGAGTACGGGTCTGCGGATTGAGGTGAGGTGTTGGTAAGGAGAAGGGTGTGGAGGTTAGAGCGGTGTGGAGGTCAGGGGTTAGGGGACGGAGGTGATGGAGCTGGCAGATAAAGGGGAGTGGAGGTTAGCATTAGGTTTAAGGGTAGGGTTAGGGGGATGGAGGTGAGGGCCTGGTGGTAGGGAAAGGGTTCTGGTGGGGAGAGGGTGGCTTGGTGCCGAGAAGGATTTTGCATGGCCTGATTGGTCAGGGTTTGCCCTGGAGGACCATATTGCCATATATCTGCGTTTGAGATATGATGGATTTTCTCTTGAATTGGTCTGCATTGGGGGGGTCTGTAGCATGGCTGTACGGGGTATATGTAAATTCAAAGAGGACATACCTTCACTGTCTTGTGTCGTATACTGTGTTCTATTTTGTATTTTGTTGTGTGGGAGGAGATTTGTTTTATAGGGCTAACTATTGGGCTTAGTTTAGACCATTTGGAGAGTAGTTTTGTTTTTAAAACCTGTTTAGGCCTAGCTATTGGGCTTAGTTAAGACCATTTGGATTATTTGTTTTTTAGCCTAGTCCTTCAGCTTAGTTTAAATGAATTGGGGAGCAGGTTTGGAAGTTTGGTTTTCAAGCTCAATGTTAAGCTTAGATTAGAATTTATGTGGGTTAGGTTTGTTTCTTAGGCCTAGTTATTTGGTTTAGATTTGTCCGTTTGGGGAATAGCTTAGCTTTTTAAGCCTAGTTAATTAGGCTCAGCTGAGACCATTTGGGGAGTAGGTTATTTTTCAGGTTTAGTTATTAGGCTTAGTTTAGATCTTTTGGGATAAGGTTTCCAATGTTGCCATCCATGTGCCCTCTACTTTTTTCCTTTGAAGGCTTGACCAATTCATGGTACCTTCCAGGCCCAAGATCTCCCAAGACTGAATCCCATACACTTGGAAATATCTGATAACAGGTCTGTTCTGATCTTCCCTTACAATATTACTCAGGCACCCTGTGACCCTAACGCTTAGTCTGTTGCCTGTCTCCCTTATGTGTATGATATGGCATTGTTTACTCTGAGTTGCAAAGTGAACTGCGGTTCAACTCTTACAAAATGAAATTAAGCAACACAGGTGACAACAGAACTTTGCTTCCAGTATTCAACCTCAACTGTTTAATATTTTTCATTCCATAGATGCTGCCTGACATTTTCTGTCAGCCTTGTCAGTCCCTGGTCTTCTTTCGTGCCAAGATAAGGCCAGTCTCAGGGTGGAGGGGCAACAAATTTGTATTCCATCTCGGTAGCCTCCAACCTGATGGCCTCAATACCAAATTCTCCTTCCGATAAAACATTTCTTCCTCTCTCTCCCTTCTTGCTTTATTTCCCACCCTGTTCTCTTACCTCTTCTCACCTGACTATCTCTCTCCCCCCTGGGTCCCCTTCTCCTATGGGCCACTCTCCTTTCCTATCAGATCCCTTTCTCTCCAGCCCTTTACCTTTCCCATGCACCTGGCTTCACCCATCACCTTTTAGCTAGCCTCCTTCCCCTCCACCACCTTTTTATGCTGGTGTCTTCCCCCTTCCTTTCCAGGCCTGAGGAAGGGTCTCAGACAGAAACGTCTACTATTTATTCATTCCCATAGGTGCTGCCTGACCTGCTGAGTTCTTCCAGCATTTTGTGGGTGTTGCTTTGGATTTCCAGCATCTGCTGACTTGTTTATGTTTATGAGATCTTCTGTTGATGTAGTGAATAATGAGGTTTGGATGTCTGTCCAAGAAGAAAGAAAATAGTCAGATAAACTGCTTGAGATCATGGAGCAACCGGAACTGGACATTATGACACAGAAGGCAATTGTTTAGGAAATGTGGAAACTTCAGACTAAAGGTAAAACAATTGTGAAACGGTTTACAGGATTTGGAGCATCAGTAAAGCTCAATACAAGGCAAGATATTGAAACATCGCAATGCTGCTCGATGATTTTGTAAATAGTTGATAAGCTGCTTTTCACGGAGTGTTATCAACTTTTTTGGGTGATACAATTCAGTTTGTTACAGCACTAGCTTTTAAGATGAAACTTTATACAGAGTGATATTAGTTTCAGCTTGTTTCATTTTTTTAAGTTTAGAAGTGCAAAGCTATAATGAAAATTTGAGTGTGTGACAAGGACAGTCTTAAGTGCAGAAAAGATTTGAAGCAAGCAGAGTTTGAAAAAAAAAGTCTGAGCTCAAGATGGTGTGGGGATTTAATATTTCAGGCTTTCATGTTTTTTTTCTAATGTACTGGACTTCACACCTTTTGAATTATAAATAGGCTGGTAATCTAATTGTTGTGCTGCTCTTGAGGAGAAATATGTGTTAAACTCCACTTCTGAATCCCATTTCCAACGAAATTAAAATGTTAATACATTCCATGCACTTATTGGTTAATTGAATCACACTATAGAGGACGTATTTCCAAGTCAATGTCATTGTAATCCAATTTAATAAATCAATAAGGGAGCTTCAATCCATCAGGTTTATTGAAACCACAGTGAGTTTAACAAATCAGAAAATGACACAATCTGTTGGTTCCAGTTTTCCTGCTTGTTCCATTAATGTCAATGCTTCAGTGTGCAATCATCAGCCGATGTTAATGGGTAACTAGAAGTGATGAATACTACCATAGAAGCAGAAAATAAATATAATGAGTTATAACCTCAAAAGAACCCAAGCTACTTCAAGAGATAGAAGATTATGCGTGATCGATCTAGTAAGCAACTAACTAATGAAAAGAAAAAAAAACAAAATAAGAATTTTAAGCAACACACATCAAAGCTGCTGGTGAACGCAGCAGGCCAGGCAGCATCTCTAGGAAGAGGTACAGTCGACGTTTCAGGCCAAATTTTATTCAGCATGCTCCTTTGATTTTGATGATCTTGGATATTTCCCTTGTAGAACTATTCAAATATTTGAAGTATTTGTATCAAGGCATTGAAATTTTCACCAATACTGCAGTTCCTTTGATGGTCATATTTTAAACCAATATGGCTTATTTTGGAGGGATAATGTGCAAAGGTTAACATCAGCCATTGAACAGCCGGAAAAGAGAGAAGAAAAATCATGGTACTATATGTTGCTTTGATGGATTTTTTTCCCATTTATTGTTTCAGGATTTTATTTGGGTTACTTAATGGATGGTGGTATTCTTATTTTGTTTGCAATCATCTTGAATGCTTTTCTCCTATTGTATGAAGGTTATAGTGAAGAGTACTTGTTGAATTTTAACTTGTTGCATGTATTGGGCTCAGCCAGAGGTAAAAGTAAGTTAATAGAGACAGCATGGCATGCTGGTTTAAAAAAAAATCAGCATTACTGGCATATAATGGCAATTAATTCCAAAAATTGTAATATTAGCAATATGATTGTACTAGAAAGAAACATAAGTAACTTTCACTCGAGCATAAAGGATAGAAATGTGAGCACAAGAGATTCTGCAGATGCTGGGTACCTTGAGCAACACCCAGGAAATGCTGGAGGAACTCAGCAACTCAGGCAGCATCTGTGCAGGAGTTGACGTTTTAGGCCAAGACCCTACAACAGAACTCTGAATGGTCTCAGCCTGAAATATCGACAAATTATTTTCCTCCGCAGGGATATGAATGTTACAGTTTTATCTTAGACACTCAACATCAGCAGCATGCAATTTGTGATAAAATATGGTACAACTGGATGTAGAACGTGTCAGCTTGGCTTTATGGTAAAGTGCCTCAAAATAATCATAACCTTTTGCAAAATCAGGGCTGTCATTTCAGTGTAAGACTGAAGGAGAAAAGTATCTTTGTAGGAGGTACTGTTTTTTTGGATGAAGTGATAAAAGCTAAATTTGGCTATTTAGGTTGGCAGCGAATGTCCCATGACATCTCTGAAGGGCATTCTTATGTCTCAGTCTATACTTATTCCTCAGAAGTAATAGTAAAATAAACATTAACTGTTCACTTCTCTCTTTGTTTATTCTGAAAGCTTGCTTTGTGATAATTAGCTCTCATGTATGCCTATGTGAGAACAATGATTGTGCTTCAAATAATTTATGAGCTTTCAAGATCTACAGGGCATCTAAAGGACATGAAAATGCGCCATAAATACAAGGTCTTAATTTTTCCCTCTTCTATTTATCACAGGATTGAAATGTAGTCACTCTTACATATGAGCTCCACTGTAGTAACTGTTTTTTTTTGGTGTTTTGTAGTAAATGCATTTGGGTTATTAGATCTAAGTTAAATGTAAATTTGTATTGAATTATGGATAGATGTTTCCTTAAAACTGCATGTTATTTCTTCTTAAGAAGTACTTAAGAAGAAATAAGAAGCTATTTGTTCTTAAGTACTTTCAGAGCTAATTGAAGAATTCAAAGTTAGTTTTAAGTCCTGATTTAAAATTAAAAGAAATGTTGCCTAGAAATTCATCTTCTCTGTAACAGAACACTAATACAGAGCTGCATAGTTCGATCATGTGCCTTGTGCAGACACATTACTATGGTATTTTATTTCATTAGCCTTGTGGCATATCACAGCACACTTTAGCAGGAGAATCTCGGAGACAAGGAAAGAAGCATGGAGTCTGATAATATATTATTGGATTTTGCATGGCCACCAGAACATAACAAGGCATCTCAAATATCAGGTTTCTTGCCCAAAAGTGCCATTCTCCGCAAAGCCAGAATGCATTTGAAGGTGGTGTAATTCATGCGAGAGCAAATTGAGAGGCAGCAGAAAGGTGGGAACACATTGTCTATTTTTTCCCAACTCCACTAGAGGTTCTAATGGATCAAAGGGGGTTAGATTTGTGAAAGTGAGACATGAAGCAGGCATGCAGATATCAAAACTCACATTACCCACAGAGACACAGTCGGTAGACACACACATGGAAATCAGGTCAGGTAACCTTGTGAATAGAATATTTTGTTTAAAAAATATTTTATCTTTAAGGCTACAGTAGAAAAAGACCAGCAATGTGGCCCAATAAACACCAACAATTGTATCTCAAGCTCAAAAACTGACTAGATGAAAATTCCAGGGTCTTCTTCTGACGGGCAGAGCTGAGGCACTTTAGTTTAATTCCACGTCCCATTCCCATTCTGACATGTCAATCCACGGCCTCCTCTACTGTCAAGATGAAGCTACACTCAGGTTGGAGGAACAACACCTTGTATTCCATCTGGATAGCCTCCAACCTGATGGCATGAACATTGACTTCTCTAATTTCCATTAATGCCCCTCCTCCCCTTCTTATCCCATCCCCTATTTATTTATTTGTATATTTATTTATTATTTTTCCCCTTTTTTCTCTCTCTGTCCCTCTCACAATAACTCCTTGCCTGCTCTCCATCTTCCTCTGGTGCTCCCCTCCCCCTTTCTTTCTCCCTAGGCCTCCCGTCCCATGATCTTCTCACTTCTCCAGTCTTGTATCCCTTTTGCCAATCAACTTTCCAGCTCTTAGCTCTATCCCTCCCCCTCCTGTCTTCTCCTATCATTTCCGATCTCCCCATCCCCCTCCCACTTTCAAATCTCTTACTATCTCTTCTTTCAGTTAGTCTTAACGAAGGGTCTTGGCCCAAAACGTCGACTGTACCTCTTCCTATAGATGCTGCCTGGCCTGCTGCGTTCCACCAGCTTCTTGTGTGTGTTGCTTGAACTTCCAGCATCTGCAGATTTCCTCGTGTTTTAGTTTTGATCAGTGTTTACTCATATATTCATTACTCTTTTGCCAAAATATAAGAAAATAGGTACTTAACATTTCCCCACTTACACAAAGGCACACAGCATAACTTTGTTTTTCTTGGTATTATTAACGCAGACTCACTGGTTAGAGAGACGCAGTATTCTCAGTTGTCAGCTCTTCGATTGTACAAAAGAGCAATGTGATTCCCATTGAATTCTTTCTTTTCTCAGTTGACATCTTTCTGATCTTTGGGGGGGGGGAGAAAACAGTCTGTTGTCTGCTAGTATTGATCAATCCCTGATTGTCATATCACAGTTCCCCAAGAATGATAGTCTGTCCCTATCCACAGATCTTTGCACTATTCTCTCAGGGTAGCAATTTGCTTCCATATGACATGTTTGAAGCATGCTGAGGCTCTAAAGAGGAGCAGAAGCTTGAAATGGATACTACCTGTGTCTCCACTTGGCACAATAACACCACAATAAATCTTGATAAAGACTATACAGATGTTTATACATTTTTTAGACTCAGAATATTGTACTCCAATGTCCGTACAAATCTGGAGACATGTATCTGCATGCTGCTTCTTGCTATGTTTTCCATGGTCAGCAAGCCAAAAATGTACCAAACAAGTCACACAGAAGTTGGATCTTGGACCAGAAAAAGCCTAAGCTATCAAGTTTCAGTTTTCTTGTGTATCTTCCAAGGCAAGATTGTTCCCCCAATCTCATAAAGAGGATTTCATATTTCCCTCAAACCAAGTTACTTTGCTCCCACAATTACACACCACCTTGAACAAATAACCCATGAAGGTTAAGTAGGGCACAGATTCAACTAGGCAATAGTGGAAGTCATGGTGCATGCAAACATGTGGCACGCAAGAGAATTCCTAGCAGTGTGGTTTTCCGTGAACGATTCTGTACACAAATGTAGACTTCGATTTTACTTATGAGCCAATGTGTACAATATTCCTGACCACAATGTACAAAGTTTGCCACACAACCAATCAGCGATGAGATTTGCTTCCCACATCACAATTAAGTTTCTGAAATGGAGACCAATCAGCTAATTGATAAATACGTATATAAAGGCCAAGCACTTGGAGGACTCACCACAATTAACAGTACACTGATGATGTCTTCTTGTATGGTGATGAAATGTTTGCAAATAAATTGCCAAGATCGGAAAACAACTCAACCCAACCTTCCACCTCAGCTGTTTGCCAAGGACTTTCCCATGATTCCTGCTGCAACATTATGATCATGTTCATCAGGTGGCCTGTAAATCTAGAAAAAGTTTTGACACTATGTTAAAGTTAGTTCTGTCTTTCCGTTTTTATTTGATATTCTAGGATCTAATTTTTACAGGAAGGACACTGAGAACACAGTACTCTGTGGAAAGTTAGGTTAGGCTGAAGACTCTTAGGAACATCAATTATTCTATGTTTGTTTTTTTAGCAGGTAGTTACCATGCTCAGAAACAAACTAAGCAATGCAGAAGGGAGATTTGCTATCCCATCATTAATTTGTTGAAAAAGAGAACTTTTGTTTTGTTATCCAATTGTTGGGAATCTGGAACACAAGAAAATCTGCAGATGCTGCAAATCCAAAGTAACACACATAAACTACTGGGGGAACTCAGCAGACCAGATAACATCTATGGAAAATAGTAAACAGTCAACATTTCAGGACGAGTCTCTTCATCAGAACATCAGGGAATCTGTCTTGATCTTCCTCAGTGGGGAAAGAATGTTTTGCCTGACATAACAAATAGGCATGCTAAAAGAGTAAAATAAAGATTTGAAGAACAATGCTGAAGAATTTGAGAAAACTCTTAAGAAAAATCCTTGAAGGTAATAAGGACAGATGCTTTCACAAGTGAGATTTAACTTAGCATATGACTGATCAACAAGCTAGAAATGACGCTTTTCCATGTAAAAGAATACTTTTATGAAACTGATAATAAATCAGACTTCTGCCCAAACAGCCCAAGTGACAACAATGTAAGAGTTCTATTCCTGAAGGCAAGATTATCTAGAATTCACCTAAAATGAATAGAATCTTCCTTTACTTTTACAAGACACCCCAAAATCTCAGAAGGGATCTCTAATTTTCTTTCCCAGAATGGGCTACGTAAATCAATTAAGTTTGATGGAGTGCAGCTCTTAAATGTCTTAAATGAACATACCAGATGCATGAAGCACTTCAACCAAATTTTCCAAAAGGCCAGGTCCCTTCACACTGGATTGTGGTATTTACATGATCCAGAAAGGGTGAACATATCTCCTTGGTCCAATGTATTCTGAATTCTAGAAAATTGGTCGTAGATGATGTCAGAATCTTTGAGAAGCTCGACTTTAAGCCATGCCCTCACCAAAGATGCAGGCTGTCAATAGCATGCCAAAATGTTTAATAATATATTAAAATTTTTAATAATATATTAAACTTCAGCCACCAATCCTTAGACCTGAACATGGATTACAGATTAAATTTGAAATACAGCCCTGGAAAATAGTTTGCTGGAGTTGTGGATGGCAGTTAGTTGAAAACTAGACAATGCTGAGTAACGTTCATATTGGGTGTCTGGAGTGGGGATGCGAAGAAGGAGAGTGAAAATTATATGTAATTCAAAGGAAGCATAGTAGATACAATGTAACTATAGAATTGTGCTGCTGCTACCTTTGATCTTTAACATGCCATGTAATATTTGGTGAAGTGAACTTCTTCCTCCAAGAGGGTCTCATTTTGTTGAATAAAACACATCTGTATCCGTTAGCTTCAGTGTCTCTCTCGTGACTTTGTTAAAGTACAGCAAGCCAATGCAAAAAGGCTCCAACATCTGAATACCATACTGATTTTAGATATCATTGTTTCTTTCAGTTGTGTAAGTCAATTCAAGCAACAAATCAGAGGTATTTATAAGCACTGATAAAGACTTTATGGCAGCAGGGATCCAATGGGAAGAAGAGACAATGCTGCCTCATGCATAATCAGCCTATGGTCAGTAATATTGCTCTGTCTGTTGGTTAATGCCTAGAAATTGATTTCACCAATTTTTGATAGAAAAATCAATGGTACCGTTGATCTGTGCTTCAGTGTGCAGGCAGAGTTTTCTGCAATGTGTCTTATTTATCCAGCAGCTAGTTGGAAAGTCATAAAGGAACCATTAGTTTTCAATTGGCATCATCTGGCCTAATAAGTAATGGTGCAATATTAAATATTAAAAAGATTATTTTGAATAAAATAGTGTTTCCATAGCAGCCATCTTCCTTTAACCAAAATAGTGTTGTTAATCTTCTCCTGTTTCAATTTACCAAACTCCTCTCTCCCATTCTTCACCCTTTCTTCTTCACTTTTCTCTTTCTTCCTCAATTTCATGCCTTGGTCGTCAATTTTTTTCACCACTCTGGCATTCTGTATGCACGTTATGTAGAGCGCGCGCTCTCTGGTAGATTGACCCACTTCTCTTGTGTGATGACAAATGAGAGAACAGCTCGGAGCTCAAGCAACAGGTAAAGTTTAAATTAGATCGGCAGAGAGGAGGGATCCAAATCAGAAATAAGGCAGGAAGGATGCTGAAGGCTAGGACAGAATTCAATAACAGTAAGGTCAGTAGACTCGAACAGCAACAGTGTGCAGGATACAAGGGGAGACTGGTGAATTAAACTGCAGTTATTTCAATACATGTGGCCTGACAGATAATGCTGATGAATTCACATGGGACTGAGATATTACAGTGATAACATAAGCAAAGCTATGAGAAGGGCAGGAATAGCTGCTAAATGTTCCAGAGTACAGGTGCTATAGCTGGGATAGAGTTCGAGGAAAGAGAAGAGAGAGAGATGTATTTCTGAAGAGGAGAATATCACATAATGGTCTTGATGAAATTACTGAGGGATTATCCACTGAGGGTTTTATATATGGCGCTGAAAAATAAGAAGGGAATTATGATGTCATTGATTAGACCTATAGGCTTCCTAACAGTGAAAAGAAATTAGAGGAACAAATATGCAGGAAGATTGCAGAAGTTTGGAAGAATAGTTGACATAATTTGAGGATATTAATTTCAGACCATAAGCCTAGAATTAAGCCATTTGGCCAATTGAATCTGCTCTGCTATTTGAACATGACTGATTTATTTTCCTTCTCAACCCCATTCTCTTGTTTTCTTCTCCCTGTAACTGTGAATGTCCTTTCTCATCAAGAACCTATGAACCTCTGCTTTATATATACTCAATGAAACGATCTCCTCATTTGTACGTGCCAATTAATTCCACAGATTTACCACCCTCTGGCTAAAGAAATTCCTTCTCATTTTACTTATAAAGGGAAGCTCTTCTATTCTGAGGCTCTACTCTCTGGTGCTAGATTCTCTCACTGTTTGAAACATGCTGTCTTTGGGCAAGGCAAGTAACTGAACTTGTCCACTGGTTAAATTTCTGAATTGGGTGGAGAGCAAATATTGACAATATTAGACAGGAACCTGCAGAATTTGATTGGAGTAGGCTTTTGCAGGCAAAGATAATCTGGCATGTGGGAGGATTTTAAACTTATATTTCAAGAGCTCAAGAACTGCATGTTCCTATTAGAGTGAGGAAGCCTGGATGATGAGGGTCATTGATGTTGTCATCAGGTAAAAGAAGGAAGCATAAGTCAGGTACTGGCATCTGGGATCAAATGAATCCATGGAGGAGTGTAGGAGATACTTGAATGTACTCAAAAAGGAAATCTGAAAGGCAAAATGAGATCATGAGACAGCTTTTGCAGATAAGATTAAGGAGAGGAATGTCTGACATGTATGCAGTGCTGGTGAGGGGTGCTGAGGTAACTTAATGGGTAGAGGAGTTGATCAGCATGACAGTTTTGGGGAAGTAACTGTTTTTGAGGCTAGTGGCCCTGGCAATACTGCATAGCCACTTCACTGATGGGAGTGGACAGACGGTCCACAAGTAATGTGGGTCAGATACGTCATGATATTGCTGTCTTTTGTCTGACGCCTTTCTGTATATATACTCTTGATAGTGGGTAGTCTGGAGATATTGATGCATTGGACAGTTTTAACTTCCTGTTGTAGAGCCCTCCTGTCCACTGTAGTGCAGTTTTTGTACAACACAGTGATGCAGAATGCTATGATGCCCTCAACTGCACATCTGCAGAGGGTCATGAGTGTTGATGCATAATCCAGCTTCCTCAGAAAGTAGAGACTTATTGAGCCTTATTGACTGTGGCAGATGTGTTGTGGGACCATGAGAGGTTGTGCGAGATTTGCACTCCCAGGATTTTGAAACTGTTTTTGCCACTGATGAGAAGAGGGGTGTGGGGGTACGGGTTTTCCCAGTGGAGTTGGAGAAGATGATGACCATCTCCTTTAACTTGTTGACATTGAGGAAGAGGTTATTTGCTTCGCACGAGGCCCTGAACTCTTCTGCCTTCTCTCTGTAGACCATCTCAACATTGTTGAACATGAGCCTCAACACTGTCATGTCTTTCACGTGCCCAGCTACATACACTGAGGATCGTTAACAGATAGGTGTTCCTGAACTTTTTTTGTGTATGTGGTCTTTTCCCTCTTGATGCCGAAGATGAGATTCTTCCCTCTTTCTCTGAGAGCTGTTCTGCCTCCAGACTTGAAGGCAGTGTCCCAAGTTTTTAACAGGGAACACAACCCTGCATTCAGCCAGGGTTTCTGGTTGGGTTGCGAGATGACTGCCCTTGAAGTACCAATGTCATCGATGCACTTACAAGTATCACTAGTGACAGATGAGACATATTACTCAAGGACTGCGTCTTCTCCACGTGTGGCAGCCTCTTTGAACATCTGCCAGATAGTCCATTCAGAACAGTCCTTAAATATAGGGATTCCTTCATTAAGTCATTCAGTGATGGCCCTCATGTCTTGCAACATGTTTAGTAAGCTTGCAGATGACTCTAAATTATGTGTTGTCATTAATCATGAAGATGGCTGTGAAGATTTACGGAGAGATCTTAACCTGCTTGGTAAGTGGGCTGATAATCTTAAACAACTCCCTCGATCACAGCACTGTCCCTCCATGCTTCCGGGACATAATTCTCATCCCAATGCCCAAGCAGCTGACTGTCTCCTGCCTCAACGGCTACCATCCCATGACACTGACCTCAGTAATAACGATGTGCTTCGGGGAGCTGGTTATGAACTGCATTAAATCAAATTTCCCACCACATTGGACTCCTACCAGTTAGTATATCACGCTGATCAGTCCACTGATGATGCCAAGCCTCTGCACTTTACACAGTACTGTCCCTCCTGGAGGATGCTGTCTACTATGTCAGAATGCTGTTAGTTGACTTCAGTTCTACTTTCAATACAATCATTGTTCAGGTGTTAGTGAGAAAACTGTCCATGTTGGGTCTCAACACTCCCCTCTATACCTTGATCTTGAACTTCCTGATGAAGAGACGACAGATAGTCTGCATTGGCAGCAGTATCTCTGGTTCCACCATGTTGAACACGGGCACCCTCCAGGGCTGTTCACACTGCTAATGCATGGCTGTACTGCCAAATCCATTTTCAACCACATCATTAAATTTGCTGATGACAGAGCAGTATTTGGCCTCATCTGCAACAATGATGAAACAGCATATAGGGAGAAGGAAGAGCAACTTGTGGATTGGTGTAACATAACAACTTGATCCTCAATGTGGACAAGATTAAAGAGATGATTCTGAACATCAGGAAGGTGCAGGCTGTACTCCTTACTGCACATCAACGACATCTCTGTTGAAAGAGTCAGAAAGGCTAAGTTTCATGAAGTGTACATCATTGATGATCTCACTGGCTCCCTCAACATCACCCCTTAGTCAAGAATGCACAGCAGTGCCTCCACTCCCTGAGATACCTGCAGTAGACAAGGCTCCTTCCACCCCCTCCCGTCTCACAATATTTTACTGGAGAACTATTGCGTGTCCTGACCAGCTGTATGAAAGTCTGGTATAGGAATGTAACGCATCATATAGCAAGACTCTGCAATGCATAGGGAGAACTGTAAAACATCATTGGAGTCTCCCTTCCTCCATTCAGGATGTGTATCAGAAGTGCTGCATATACAGTGTCTCCAGCATTGTCAAAGTCCTTTCCTGTCCTTTCCAGAAGCTCTTTGACCTTCTACCAGAGCATAAGAACCAGAACTGTGTCTCTCAGAAGTCTGATGGCGGAGGGGAAGAACCTGCTCCTGAAGCATTGAGCTTGAGTCTTTCAGCTCCTGTACCTTCTCCCTAATGGTAGGAATGTGAAGAGGGCATTTCCCAAATAGTGAAGGTTCTTAATGATTGAATGTTGCTTCCTTGAGGCCCCAACTTTGGAAGATGACTTTGATGGTGGGGAGATCTGCGCTTGTGATGGAGCTGGCTTACCCAACAACCCTCTGAAGGCTCTTACAATCCTGTGCATTGGCGCCTCAGTCCCAAGCTGTCAAGATCCATACCAAACTGCCAGAATGTTTTCCACTGTAGATCTGTAACGATTTGCTGGAGGTTTCAGTGACATACCAAATTTTCTCAAAAGCTTAATGAAGTACAGTAACTGGCATGTGTTCAACATGATTGCATCAATATGGTGGGTCCAGGATTGACTTAGTGAATTATTTAGATTATCACAACTGAATGAACTTTCGTCATCAGCTATAATGACTGGCCAGGATTCTGTGGGAAAATATATAGTGGTCCATCCACAGTCACAGGCATTCCATACGCTAAGTGCCAGAATGTTAAGTGTTGTTGACTGGGCAGAGCTAGAACTTGGTTTTGGTAGGATGAGAGAAAGCCATTCTTCCCTAATATCAAATGGGTGATCCTTACTTGAAAAAAAAAATCATTATCTCTTTCCTCATTTAGGAGCAGACAGACAGACTCACAGCTGGCTGGTGCTGCCTGAGTTTACAGCTGCCAGCTCATTCATCTGCTGCCCACTCTGAGTAGACTAGCACCCTTCTGTGGCAGTCACAATGTAGATACAGGAGTGCAAGAGAGTGAAGTGTTGGGAGTAAACTGGCAAATAAAGGGTTGCAATAGAAAGGGAGGGGAAACTTGAAGCAAGGTAAAAGCCAGGAGGGAGAACTTGGAAGGGAGTAGAAATAAAAGCATGGAAAGAATTAATCATATCAATATGACGTAATAGGGTCTGCATTAAAAGTAGCAGCACAATTAGGTCTGTGCAATGATCATATCACTGTCACTGAGATCATGAAGGACAGATGGTACGATATCTAATATGTACTGTGAACTTTATCAGCTGCCTCTCTGCAAAAGGGCAACCCTTGCAACTTAATGTTGCACAAATCAATGAAAGTAAAATTAATGTGCCTGCAGGGAACTGTTAAAACACACACTATTCCTGATTTGCTGTATGGTTTGATCTTTGACTTTCACTGAGTCAAAAATGAAGGTTGTTTGATCTGCTGCTGAGTAAGAAGAACGATTAATATTATTGTTTGCATAAATTACAACTAGGAAATGAAACATCTTAATTGTGAATCATACAGGAAGTTCCTGGTAAATCCCAACAGGCAGAACTTACTCAAGAGTATTACTAGACTTTCAAAACACAAATTATTGTATGCATCATTTGCACATAAGAGACAACGCCGTTTATTTCTTTGAATCCAAATTACAAACTAGAGGAAATAAACACCATTTATCTTTGAAATCATTCTGTGCTGTCATTTACAAAATGAAAATATGTCCTGTAAAGCTAATTATCAGATTGACCATAATTATTGAACTGTATTAAGTGCATTTAAAAACAAATATCAGGAGACTGTTTCATAAGTGTTCTTTTTCAGAAACAATCTGGCTGAGAAAGTATCATTTTGATTGTGCCTTGAATTACTTGCAATAAATTAGGGACCGGAAAGACTTAGATGTTGACAACTTAAATTACAGTGCAGTGCAACAGTTAATCTTTTATGATATCAAGAAAGAAGTATGTATAGTAATAATTAAAGATATTTCTACACTTCTTTAGTGTTTGTTTTCTCATAATTTAAGTTGGTTTTACCTGCAAAAGAGAGTAAATGTAATTAAGCAGATTCAAACAGAGAAAATGATGCTCTTGTGGTATCATCAGAACATTTTGTAAAAATTGAAATACATAAAGGAATTCAACCTGCTCAAAGCATGTATAAACAAATAAACACCTTTCCTGATTTAGGGGCGATTATAATTTAGCTGTTCAGTTCGCATATTCATAAGCAGTTCCCTAACCAATGAGGCGGAGTAACTGATGCACAACACAAGTTCAGAGTGGGTCTTTAAAGGAACATTGCAAGCATTTAATTTAATGGACTCCAGGAATTGCCTGTGCTGGAAACCAGGAGAGGAAATGGGGGAGCAGCAGTACTATGTCTGTCGTGCCCCGTAGACACCCCAGTCCTTCCAGGATACGATTCCAGGAGTTGTATGGTTATGAATGTAGTCCTTGTGAATGCTAGCAGGGAATCCCAGATGACTCCAAGATCATGCGTAAAGAGCATACCAAATCTAAAAGCAGATGTGTGATTTTCCTGTCTGTGGACTTACTGCTACAAGTGGTTCACTCTCATTGATTGATCAGGGAAGGTGAGCAGCAAAGTAATATCAGCTCCAAGATGATGCCTGTGTTAGTTCATCCCTCCCTTAATCCCCCCTTTTAGGTTTACCCCACTTCATGTTGCAGGCCAGCATATGTGGATTCCTATCCACTGCCTCACTGCATCTTGTCCAGCCACCACTGACATTTGACAGGTCTCAAAGTTCAAAAGTTCAAAGTTCAATATTCAATGTAAATTTATGATCACAGTGTGTAGAGCTACTATATACTACCTTATCTACATTCTGGTGGTGTGATTTCAGGCTGATTGGCCATCTGGTGCTTTGTTGCATGTTGGGTGTTTCCTGTTCTCTTTGAGCGAACTCCATGGCGTTTCTTTGTTTCCTGGCTGTCTGTGGGGAAGACGAATTTCAGGATTGTATAATGCATGCATACCTTTATAATACATATACTCTGAATACTTAAATCTTGAAAGATTTATGTTCTTTCAGGCATTTACAGGGGAAAATAAATAAAATAGAATTTTATGAACAAACTCCAGAGTTACAGACAAAGGCTGACAAACAACCAATGTGCAAAAGCAGTCAAACTGTACAAATAAAGCAATAATACTGAGAACCCGAGCTGTAAAGAGTCCTTGAAAATGAGTCTTTTGGTCATATAATCAGTTTGGAGTAGTGTGTTTTGTCGCTGCAATAAGGAGACAAATCTCAATGTTGTAAGATGTATATATGTACTTTGATAATACATGTTCTTTGAACTTTGAACTCACCAAGCTCTTCAAGGTTAATTGCAGGTGCTGCTTTTCTGGGACATACTGCACAATACAGAATAGCACAAGGAGAAAAGTAAAGGAGATATGAAGTGCTGATTGGTGTACCAGCTCTGTCATAATTTTTAGCAGATATATTGAACAAGTCAGTCTTGTATAAAAGAGACATGGCAACACACACATGCTGCCTGGCCTACTGAGTTCCTCCAACATTTTGTGTGTATCACTTGAATTTCCAGCATCTGCAGATTTTCTCTTGTCTGTGATGTCATAGGCCTGTGCAAAGTCTTTGTTCGCATAAGGACTAGGGAGATGGATAAAGGATATAATGTTGAGACTTTATAAACACATTGGTTAGATTGTTTTTTGAGCATTGTGAACAGATTTTGGGCCCTTAGCTAGGAAACGATTTGCTGGCATTGGGGAGGGTCCAGAGAAGGATTACAAGAATGAATTGGGAATGAACGAGTTAACATATGAGGCATGTTTGAAGGGTCTGGTTCTGCACTTGCTGATTGTTTGGCAGAGCCAACTTGATGAGCCAGGTAGCCTAATTCTGCTCCTATGTACAATGGTTTTATAATATTATGGTCTAAGGAATGCAACAAGACAATCAAAATAAGTGTCAGCATGTGTTCACTGAATGGCGCTTTGAAAATCAATTGCATATCCTACCATGGTCAATCAGCCCGACCTGCTCATTCTCCACTAATTACTGATTGGAAAGTATGTAACCCCATGAGAAAGAAAATGATAAGCAGGGATATATCGGAATCAGAATCAGGTTTATTATCACCAGCATGTGTTGTGAAATTTGTTAACTTAGAAGCAACAATTCAATGCAATACGCAATATAGAAGAAATAATAATAATAAATAAATAAGTAAATCGCTGCAAACGTATATTGTTCCTGAATCGCTGAGTGTGTGCCTTCAGGCTTCTGTACCTCCTACCTAATGGTAACAGTGAAAAAAGGACATGCCCTAGGTGCTGGAGGTCCTTAAGAATGGACGCTGTCTTTCTGGGACAACGCTCCTTGAAGATATCCTGGGCATTTTGTAGACTAGTACCCAAGGTGGAGCTGACTAAATTTACAACCCTCTGCAGCTTCTTTCAGTCTTGTGCAGTACCCCCTCACCTCCACACCAGCCAGTGATGCAGCCTGTCAGAATGCTCTCCACGGTACATCTATAGAAGGTTTTGAGTGTATCTGTTGACATACCAAATCTATTCAAACTCCTAATGAAGTATAGTCGCTGTCTTGCCTTCCTTATAATATGTTGGGACCAGGGTAGGCTCTCAGAGAACTTGATACCCAGGAACTCAGGTAGGCTATCTTCCCAAAACTATCTCTTCTCACCTGTTTTAATGCCTCTACCCACACTGTTGAGTGCTGTACAATATCCCAATAGCTAACCTTGTGGGTTCGGGGAAAGAGAGATGGGGTGAGGGCAAACTCAAGAGCTCAAAAAGCTCATTGTTATCAATCATGAGCATCCCTGCCATAGGCATCTCAAAACATGGAGATTCTGAAGCATCAGTTGTTATCCTCTCTCACTTGGTCCCACAGTGTTGATGATAACTAATTGGGTTGGATAGTTCAGTTAACTGTTGTTGACAATTAGACATTTTTAAAAACCTAGAAGCTAAATCATAAACTTGACAAATCTACTGCAACCCAAACTTTTGTGGTGAAGGAATCTGTGCACTCTTAATGAAGAAAACCTTTACAGTCACTCACAATTACAATTACAACTGTGTTGCGAGAGCAAAGCTGTCAGATGAGATTGTGAGCCTTCAAACCTTAACCAACATCTGTAAATTCCTCATATGCCTGTGTAAAGTTAAAGTTCAGCTACTAACTCAACCATAATAAGTAATTTTTGTACTTAAACCTTCCTCCCTGAACACATTTCTTGATCACTGTGTGATGCAGTTTGGATATGTATCAAGTTTCCACTCCTTGTTTTTGCACATTAAGCCTTTGACTAAGATGACGAAGATGCAACCTCACAGAAGATAAAATACTCATCTTAGAACAAATTAAGAAAAAAATAAAATGAAATAATAAGTAAAATGGAATAGTTAGGTTGATGATCATCAGCTACAGATCAACATGCAATACCATCCCCAACAAACTTACCATGTAGCTCCAAGACCTGGACCTCTGTATCTGCCTTTGCAACTGGATCTTTGACTCCCTCATTAGCAGACCTCAGTCAGCACAGACAGTAAGAACACCTCCTCCTCACTGATCATGAACACAACTCTGCACACTTATTTCCTGCTCTAAGCCCACATGACTGAGCAGCAAAACAAGGCTCCAATTGCATCTATAAATTTGTCATTGAAACCGCTGTTGTTAGCTAAATCACGGGTAAAGTGTCAATGCAATAACAACCTCATGCTTAATGTTAAAAAAAAAATCAAGAAGCTAATTATGGAAAGGGAAGATGGGAGAACATGTGCCAGAGATGTGTCAAAGGTAGGGCAAATAAGCAGCTTTGGGTTTAAACATCTCAATGACCTGTGCTAGTGCTTCTACTTTGATAAAAACCTAAGGTGTTTTAGCATGGTATCAAATATTCTAGCAAACTTCAACAGATACACAGTAGAAAGGACCCTGATAGTTTACCACATGCCATGGTACTCCAGTTCCAGTACACCAAAACACAAGGGGCTGCAGGGAATTGTGGAAACGGCCTTGTTCATCATGGTCACAGCCTTCCCTGCCATTAAGAGCACACACAGAAGATGCTGTCTCAAGAAGGTGGAACCTGTCATGAAGGATCTCCACCACCTGGGTCATGCCCTCTTCTCGCTGCTGCAGAAAGTAGATACAGAGGCCTGAAGTCCTACACCACCAGGTTCAGTAACAGCTACATTCCTCGAACTACCAGGTTCTTGAACCAACTTGCACAACCCTAATGCTACCTCAGCTATAGAACTCTATGGAGCACCACTTGTTCTACCATGTACTGTATCTGGTCGTCATTGCTTATTGCACTGCCATTTTTTGCAGACTCCTTTTTTCCTCTCTCTTCACTCTCGGATATAATTTATTAATAATGCATATTATATGTGTTGTCTGATCCTACATATTTTAAGTAACATTTTAATTTTGCTGGTACCTCACTATACTTGTTTGATATGATGCTGACAATATATGTCAATTAGCCTGATACATCTGCATCCTTATTTATTGAAATGTCCAGGAACATATAGAGTTAAATAAAACTGAAATACATGAGAAATGAGTTCAAGAGGTAAAAGGGATAAATGGCAGTTGTGTCATGATCACGCTGTCATGTTCAAGGATAAATGATCATTTACAATTAGAGTACTATTTTGAGGGACACATATTTACATATATATAAATAGCTTCTTTTTCAACAGAACTCTGTTATTTTCTCCCCGGTTATTGGAATTAGATTTATATTCACTGACTTGGTGAAAGACTGGAATGGTTCCGGATGACAGGAAAATTGTACATGTCATTCCACACTTTAAGAAGGGAGGGAGGCAGAAGAAAGGAAATTATAGGGCAGTTACCCTGACTTCAGTGGTTTGGGAGATATTGGAGTCCATTAGTAAGGATGAGGTTTCAGGGTACTTGAAGACACATGATAAAATAAACCAAAGTCAGCATAGTTTCCTTAAGGGAAAATTTTGTATGATGAAGCTGTTGGAATCCTCTGAGGAAATAACAGGCAAAATAGACAACAGAAGGTCAGCAGAAGTTGTTTACTTGGATTTTCGAAAGGCCTTTGACAAGGTGTCGAATGAGCCTGCTTAACAAGATAAGAGCCTATGGTATTACAGGAAAGATATTAGCATGGATAGAAGGTTGGCTGACTGGCGGAGCAAAGAGGGGGAATAACGGAGGCGGTTGCTGGTTACCTAGTTGGGTTCCTCAAGGATTGGTGTCAGGACTGTTGCTTTTCTTGTTATAAGTCAATGATTTGGATGATGGAAATAATGCTTTTGTCACCAAGTTTACGGTCAATACAAAGATAGGTGGAGAAGCAGATAGTGTTTAAGAATCAGCGACTGCTTCCTAAGAGAGGACTAGAATATAAGAGTGAGGATGTAATGCAGAAGCTTTATATAGCATTCGTCAGACAGCACTTGGAGTGATGTGAGAAGTTTTGGGCCCTTTACCTCAGCAAAGATGTGCTAGCATTGGAGAGAGTCCATAGGAGGTTCACAAGAATAACTCTGGGAGGACTATTTGCTGGCTCTGGGCCTGAACTCACTGGAGTTTAAAAGAATGAGATGGGTGGGGGTGGACCTCATTTAAACATATTGAATATTGATAGAGTGGATTTGGGGAGTATGTTTCCTGTCACGGGTCAGTCTTGAACCAGAGGGCAGAGCCTCAGAATAGAGGAATGTCCATTCAGAATAGTGATGAGGGGGAATTTCTTTAGCCAGAGAATCGTGAATCTGTGGAATTCATTTCCACAGGCAGCTATGGAGTCCAGGTCATTGAGTATCATTGAGTACAGTTAAAGTGGAATTTGACAGTTTCTTGATTAGTCAGGGCAACAATGACTATGGGGAAGAGGCAAGAGAATTAAATTGAGAGTGATAATAAAGCAGCCATGATGGAATTGCAGAGCAGACTCAATGGGCTGAATGGCCTAATTCTGCTCCTTTATCTTTTGGTCTTATCAACTTATACCGGGCAAAATATGTTGTTTTGCTGCAGGAGTACAGTGCAAAGGCTTAAAAATCACCATTAATAACGAAATAAATAATTATTGCAAAACAATAAAGGAGTATTAGGAGTTTAATCTTTGTGTGTGTGTGTGTGTGTGTGTGTATGTGTGTGTGCGCGTGCATACATACATGTCCATGTGTACTCAAATGTGTAACTAAACTACAACTCTAAAAACCATTTTCAACAGACCTCAATATTTTATAAAACTTTGCAATATGACCTCTTTGCACATAATGTCTGCCACCATTACTAACAGTTCCAATTGCTTAATTACATGCCATTCAGAACTAGAAATATCCTTCAGTAACACTGTGTTATTATTATTAATGCTGAAGAATGAAATAGGAATTTCAAAACAAAGCTAACTGGGCTCAAACAGTGGGGAGCATTGTTTGATTACATGATTAAAAAAAATGGCTCTAATTTTTTTCCAATATTCCTGTCATTCTGGAACAGGCAGCTAATGCAACAAAAAGCCAGGGATTTACTATACCCTTGCATCTCCAATGTGACAATAAAAGAGACAAAAACATGATATAAGAAATCCTCTCTTTGATTTCCTCCTTTCCATAGTGTGATCAGAGAGTCTGACGTGTAGTTTACCACTTTTGAACATTCTTCTACCAGTTTACTGCAAGCTAAATTACAAATTAATTCTTCCTGATCCTTGGAGAATATAATAATTTATCCAATTAGTGGCTAAGTGGTGTGCAGCAGGAGTATTCCAGTTCTGATCCTGTGTCAGTGTTGAATTGGCTAATAGTACAGGTGGACGTTATTGTGTCCATTTGGCTGATGTTGACTCTTTAAAGGAGTTGTCTAATTGGTTCAGTGACCTGACTCTTACCATGTAACTTTGCAACTGCTTTCTTTCCAATTCCTTTCATAAACCAACATAACATGTAATTTCAAAGTACTTACAGGTTATACATTCAGATCATAACAATTTGCTGCATGGAAATATTTTCACCTCCAATCTGGCTCTCCTGCAAAGTGCTTAGAAAGCAAATTATGGAAAATCTGTTCCTGTCTGTTTCAAAGGTACTATTTATATATGACCCTTGATCTTGGCCACTCATCATGCACAGTTCATGGTTTTGGGCATGTTGTTTCCATGTGGAATCCTGCTTATCGGTGAATTGGTCCAAGCATTTCCTGGCATGATGCAGCCTAATACTGATGTCATTTTCCAGCTGCATTTTGTGCTTGTAATTATCTCATCATTTTGCATGACGTGTTTTATTTCCTTAACGACAGGAGGCCAAACTTTATGATCTGTGTTAGTGTGCTGTGCTGACCGGTACCTCATGCAAAAAATAGTGAAAATCTGTCATTTAAAGGAACAATGACAGCATATTGTATTAATGATTGTGGACTTCAGAAAGGGTAAGACAAGGAAACATACACCAGTCCTCATATAGGCATCAGAGGTGGATAGAGTGAGCAACTTCAAGTTCCAGGGTGTCAATATCTCTGAGGATCTATTCTGGGCCCAAAATACTGAAACAGTTAGCACAACAGCAGCAATATTTCATTTAGAGTTTGAGAAGATTTGGTATGTCACCAAAGACATTCACAACTTTCTACAGATATGCCGTGGAGAGCATTCTAACTGGCTTCATCACTGTCTGGTATGGGGGTGAGTGGCACTGCACAGGATCGGAAGGAGCTGCAGAAAGTTGTGAACTCATTTAGCCCCATCATGGATACCAGACTCCAGAGCGTCGAGGACATCTTCGAGGAGCAATGCCTCAAAAAGGTGGCATCCATCATTGAGGACCCCCACCATCCAGGACATGCCTTGTTTTGATTGCTACCATCAAGAAGGAGTTACAGGAGCCTGAAGGCACACAATCAGCAATTCAGGAACAGATTCTTCCTCTCTCACATCAGATTTTTGAATGGGCATTGAACCCATGAATATCATCTCACTATTTTTGTTGCCACATAACAATAAATTTCACAAAGTGTGTCGGTGATATTAAAACCTGATTCTGATTCTGAATGTTTAATTAATTAAGCAGAGGATGCTCCAGAATGTTTTTTTTTCAAAAGTTGCATGAATAGGATCCGGGCTTACAGTTGTCCCACCCAGTTTCATCATGGCTGATCACAGCACATTTGCCCCACCTGTCTGAATGCTTCTCCAAATACTCCACCTTTATAATGTTCCATCCGTCCAGACTAGTTTATCTTCTCCCTGCTTCATGGTCTACCCTCCCATTTTGTTTTCTGAATCTTCCTATTTTCGGAGCTCCATGACAGCCAATGTGACTGTCAGAAGGGAGCTCTTTAATTACATCAATCTCCTTCACATGGCAAAGGTGTTTTTCCATTACATTTTGCTGGAGGGAAGTGACTAAAGAATCAACGTTGAATTGATGAGCATACAAGGAGAAAATAAGTTGTAGCTATTCAAGAAAATATTAAGAGAGGGAATGGGACTGATGGGATCAGCCTACAGAGAACAGGCATGTAGGTAATGGGCTAAATAGCATCTTTGTTGTATTGTAATATTCAGTTCCAATTAAAAAGTTACCACGTGAAAATCTATAACTTAAAGGAACAATGACTGCTTATTGTATTAATGATTGTGGACTTCAGAAAGGGTAAGACAAGGAAACATACACCAGTCCTCATATTGGCATCAGAGGTGGAAAGAATGAGCAAATTTTGCACGTTTTTTTAAATACAAATTGATGCACCAGTGTCGTGCTTTGTTTTTGGTGCTTTTAGTCTTGACATTAGAGGTAGTTCACTGCTTGGACAAATAAAAATGGAGAAGCTGAAATCTGGAAGAAAATCAGGGCACTGGTAGAATTCAGAAGATCAAGCAACAGATGTGGAGGCAATTGGTCTCAGTCAACACTTCAGGTTAAGACCCTGCATCAGAACTGTGAGGGAGGAGGAAAAGATTCGGAATTATATAATAGTACAGATGAGGAATGAGACAGAGGCCATGATGTGGTAGATCACAGAGCTATACAGCATGGAAATAGACTATTTAGCCCAACTCATCTATGCCAACTAAGCTGAGTAAAATTTGAGCTGGACCCTTTTCCCACTCTTGGCCTATATCCCTCTTTCCTATCCATGTGCCTGTCCATGTCTCTTTCCTATCCATGTGCCTGTCCATGTCTCTTTCCTATCCATGTGCCTGTCCATGTCTCTTTCCTATCCATGCCTTTATAACATTTTAATTTTATCTGTTCCTGTCACTACCTCTGACAGTTCATTCTATATTCCCACCACCTACTGTGTTGAAATGTTGCTCCTCAGCTCCCTTTTAAATCTTCTCCCTGCACGCTCAAGTTTTAGACTCCCCTACCTAAAGAAAAGACTGTGACCATCCACAGATGATAGAACAATAGTGCAAACTGAGGGGAGGCAAGGAATGTGATGGGAAAGGTGAACAAAGAGAGTAGACAAAACTAGGTGGACAAGTGAGTGTGTGTGGGAGGAGAACACAAAGGATGGGAGTTGCCTGAAATTTAGAAACCTGGTGTTTATAACATTGCAAAACAAGACACCCAAGTGGAATATGGGATGTTTTTCATCCAATATACACTTGTTCTCTAAGTAGCAATGGAGAAGACTGAGGAAAATCAGGTCATTGTGCAAGTGGGAGGTTAGTTAATATGATATGCTCTGCGAATTGGTTTCCCAGTTTACCCTTAGTTTCACTAATTTAGAGGAAGCCACATGGTGAGCACTGAATTCAGAAGAGAAGTGAGTAACCCTCTCTGCATCACCTAGAAAGGCTGATTAGGCCCCTAGATGGTGATAAGGGAAATGAGATGAAGGGATATATGTTACATCTGGAGATCGGGGCCAAACAGGGTGAGAGGAGACATGAAGGAAATAGAGAAAATGTGTGTGAGGGCTTTATCACTATGGCTGAGCTGAAGCTAAGCTTCTGGAAGGAGGAGGAGTGCAGAAAGTAACGTTTGGAGAACAGATGTGGAGGAAACAGAGACATTGAGAGAAAAGAGATAATTTTTATGCGCCTTTTAAGTTTGGGTATACTCAGATATGAGTGGGAGGATACTTCAGCAAGACTTAAACAGTAAAATGGGTAATTGAGGATGCCCCAGTGGGAAAATTATATGCCTTAGTTTCCTTTCTCAAGAAGTAGTTTTAACTCTACATGTCATTTTGACTGTTTTGCTTCCAATATAGTTTTAGGTGGGTGTAAAATACCTCATGGTACGATTGCATAAATAAAACACAGCAATTATTACTGTTGTCCTGCTATTATTTATCTTTCAATGAATATCATAAGGAAAATAAAACAGATTATCTGCTCCTCATCATGTCACTGTTGGTGGTGATGCTGAGGTACATCCCAGGATGCAATGGGGCACAGCATCATCGAGCTTCTCAACATCAGACATTCTCACCCAAGTGACCCAACCAGGGTTGATCAGGCTCCAACTAGTGCCCCAGCGGCATTGGTCCATGGGTCACACCTTTTGGTCCATAGCCTTCTGGAGCTTGTTCAGCAGCCTCTGAGACAGTCCTGATGACTCTTTTCTTTGCAGCCCCCTTAACACCAAGGAGAGAGTAAGTTTTGCACATCGAACCTACTCCTGTAAAGTGTAGAGCTGGCTGCTACATTTCTTGCATTCCAGTATTGCCTGCATTTCAAAGGAATTCCAATGACTGTAACAAACATTAGAAAAATTTGAGGTTTTGAAAACTCCTTTATAAGCACAAATATTTCATTACTCCTTTATTTTCTGTGCACATTCTGCAGTTAAAACTGCGGTCCATTGAATATTGCAATGAAGCAGGTTTAAAAAAAAATTGTTCAAAATTTGAAATTTCTTTAGCCCTATCAAAGATGTGACCATTTTCAGGGTCTATTGGTGAGTGCTTTGCTTCTCAGTCATGATATTTGAAACTAGTTATAGGGGTGCTAGAAAGTTTGTGAATCCTGTAGAATTTTCTCTATTTCCACATACATATGTCCTAAAATTTGATCAGATATTCATGCAAGTCCTAAAATTAAGCAAAGATAACCTAATTAAATAAATTATTTTTAAAAAATTATACTTATTCACTTATTTATTGAGAAAAATGATCTAATATTACAAGTATTTGTTAGAAAAAGTATGTGAACCTTTGCCTTCAGTAACTGGTGTGATCCCCCCTTGTACAGCAATAACTTTAACCAGATACTTCCAGGAACTGTTGATCAGTCATGCACATTGGTTTGGAGGGATTTTAGGCCATTCTTCCTTATAAAACTGCTTCAGCTTTGGTATGTTGGTGGGCTTCGTTGTATGATTTGCTTGCTTCTGATCCTTCCACAACATTTCTATAGGATTAAGGTCAGGACTTTGACTTGCCATTCTAAAACACAGACGTTATTCTTTTTAAACCATTCTGTTGTTGATTTACTCATGTCTTTTGGATCATTGTCATTTTGCGTTATTCAACTTCTATTAATCTTCAGGTGATAGACAGTAACCCTGACATTCTCCTGTAAAATGTCTTGATACAATTTTGAATTCATTATTCCCTCAACAATTGCAAGCTGTCCAGGCCCTGAGGCCGCAAAGCAGTCCCAAGTCATGATGCTCCTTTCACTATGCTTCACAGTTGGGATGAGGTTTTGGTGTTGGTATGCAGTGCCCTTTGTCCTCCAAACATGGCCATGTGCATTTCTGCCAACAAGTTCAACTTTTGTCTCATCTGTCCACAGAGCATTGTCCCAGATGCATCGTAGAACATCAAGGTAGTCTTTTGAAAACTTGAGTTGTGCATCATTTTTTTTTTTTGGAGAACAGTAGTTTCCTCTGGGGTGTCCTTCCATTAACAATTTTCTTGTCCAGTGCTTTTCTTATGGAGGACACATGAACAGAGACTTTAGAAAATTCTAGAGATTTCTGCAGGTTTTTTGCAGTTACCCTTGGGTTCTTTTTCACCTCCTTCAGCATTACGTGTTGTGCTCTTGGTGTAATCTTTGCAGAATGCCCACTCCTAGGGAAAGTAGTAACAGCATTGAGGTTCCTCCATTTATAGACAATTTCTCATACAGTGGACTGATGAACACTCAGGTCTTTAGAAATGCTTTTGTAGCTTCATGCATCCCTAGAATTCTTCTTCTGAGGTCCTCAGAAATTGTTTTGATTAGACTTTGTGTGTCCTTTTTATAGGGCATGGCACCACTACAATCAACACCTCCAATCTCATCGCTTTGATTGGAACACCTGACTCCAAATAGCTTTTGCAGAAGGCTTCACTTCAGAGGTTCATATACTTATTCCAATATGTAATACTGGATCATTTTTCTCAAAAAATAAATGAATATGTTTAATGTTATTTATTTAATTGGGTTCTCTTCATCTAGTTTTAGGACTTGGGTGAAGATCTCATCACATTTTGGTCACATTTATGCAGAAATAGAGAAAATTCTACAGGGTTCAAACTTTCTAGCACCATTGTATATTGAAAAATACTGTGGAGATATATTCTATTTTGCTAAGAAATTGCAGGAAAATGGAATGAATCACATTTAATTTTAATTGAAAATCACTTCAGCAACTCGCCTCTGAAATGAGCAATAGTTTATTTATGTTGTTACGTACCCCGTAACTGGGTTGCCAAACCAGCAGAAATGGATCACTCAGTTGGAGTCTGGAGTACTAGAACTAAGAAAGTTTTATTAAAGAAACAAGCAACACAGTAATCGAAAGGATAATAAATGCAACAGTTCAACAATGATAACCACACATGTGCACAGAATTAAGATAACAGCATCAATCAAGCTCTATCGTTGTTTAGGGGTAAATGACCAATTTCAAAATGACTCAAAGTTCAGTCCAGTTAGTAGTTCAGTTCGCAGTAATCGTTGCCATGGCGATGGACAAGGTGGGGGAAGAGAGACATAGAATAGGAACAACTGATCATTCAGAACACGGCTTCACTCACAGACCGGCGGGATGGCTCACAAGCAACTTTTGGGCGGGTCCTTGGTGATGTCACCTGAGGTCACCGACTGTGACCCCTCCTCCAGATGTGGTCGATCCTCTGCAGTGAACCCGGCACCCAGGCAAGGGCGGACACACACCGGGTTCCCGCTGATCGTACCTTTCCACCCTTGTCGTTGTCTGGCACTTCTCACCCACTCGTGAGAGGCGCACCGCTTCCAGGGTCTCGTTACCTCGGGTGGCGTGTGTGTCTGTCTTAGCGAACCTGTCCTTTTTTATCCCCCTGCTGGGGTATCGCCTGTCCATCACTTCAAACAGTTCAGGGTTCAAAGGGTGAGCCGCTCCAGACAGCTCCCTCTCCCACGTCCCTTCATTACACATCTCCAGACGCTGCTCCATTGCTCCTTATCTCTCCTTCCCCTGAGGGCAGGTGGCAGACCAACTGCTGATGCCACTGATGCTAGCCCAGGCCAGCAAACATCTTAATTTTATGTGTATTCTCGTAACACTTCCCCCCTTTAAGGATTTTTACCGGGAGGTAAAAATTACAAACATGACTACATTATCTGATACATACACAATATACATCTTTAACAGTTATTTAGCTAATACAGAGAATTTGAAGCTGTCAACACCTTGACAGACAGTCATCACATTTTCTGTTCCTTTTACACGTGTTATTAATAATCCCTTAGACCAGGCTCCAACTCAGCAAACTTCATAGTGGCCAAAAACACTGATGAATTGCGACCAATGTAACCTCTCATTTGGTTTTGTCCCGGACCACAATAACAAGGGTCGTCCCATTCCGACTCAATTTTCTCTCGCAAGGGCTTAGTAGGAAGGGGACGGGTATTGACCGCAGAGTTATTGCAAAACTTCCTGCAGTACCCCACCATCTCCAAGAGCCTTCCGAGGGCCCTCTTGTCTGTCGGGGTTGGGAGGTCAGCGATAGCCTGCACTGTAGCTTGCATCACTGCCAGCTGCCCCTGTGTCACCACAATTCCCAGGTAAGTGACCCTCGTGTGGCCGAATTCATTTTTTTCAAGGTTACTATCAAACTGGCTTCAGACAGCCGTGTTAAATTGCCAATACACACCTCTGTGTTCATCAGCCCTTTAGTCACTGAATTACTCGAAAAATATGGGTGTTGTTTACTTGGCTGCCCTATTGTAACCACAATCACCCAACGTCCCAGTTCTTTGCATTTCCTCGGGCCAATCAAACACATGGGTGCGAGTCGTTTAATTACTCCTTCGGGGATTAAGGGAGAGACCTTATCAGTAGACCTGGCCAAAACAATAGCCTTCTCCCATCTGACCGATCCCATCCTAATCTTTTCAAAATGGTTTTTTCCTCTTAGCAGGGGGCCCCTAGCTTCATTGATTTCCACGCTAACACAGACCAGGTTTGTTAGCATATCAAAAGCCGGTGACCATCTCAGTTCGCGTCGGTCATGATCAATAACATTTTTCCCCCTGGGCAGCCGGTAAATCTCTTTCATGATTCCACCAACTGTTTCCTCCAGCACCGCAAAATGTCCACCGGGGGGTACCTCGTGGGCCATGTTAAAAACCTCATCCCCATAACTCTTTTGCACCACCCCCCATTCCTCATCTGCGGGTACTGTACTTGATTTCCCTTTCTTCCTTAGCACTTCCTCATCCGCACAATAGCTTGTCAAGGCTGTGTCAGAGAGAGCGGTCTCGGCAAAAACCATCAGCCCCTCGTCTCGCTCCTGCGTCTGCACAAATTCTTTCCTGGCTACTGCTACGTCCGTCCCAGCTCCCTCACTACCTCTTATCTCACTACACCCTGTCTCATACAAGGTTGGCAGAAATGTTTCAGCCAAATTCACCATCGCGGGCGGGGCCTCCATGCTGGCAGGCTGACCCGTCAATCTCACGACTGGGAACACGATTCCTCCGGCGATGTCATTACCGAGCAAGACTTCCACGTCTTTCATCGGTAATTCGGACCTCACCCCGATCGTGACTAGTCCAGAGACCAGGTTGCTCTGTAAGTGTATCTGGTGCAAAGGGACTGACTCTGTCCCTTCCCCAACACCTTTGACCTCTACCTCCCCAGTCTGGGTCTCTGAGCTAAACTCTAATACACTCTTCAGTATTAGTGACTGACACGCTCCCGTGTCTCTCCAGATCCGCACTGGAACTGGTTTTAACCCCTCCTTCACTGACACCAGTCCGGCCGAGATAAACCTCTCGCGCCCTTCCTGGACTCTTTCAGACCTGTCCTTCCCTAGCGGTTTGCTTAACAGCTCAATACAGCCATTCAAAATTTCCGCTTTTCCTTTCCCCGTCTCCTTCCTTGGGGCAAAGCACCTGGACGCAAAGTGTCCGACTTTCCCACAATTATAACAGACGACCCCAGGACACTTCCTACCAGACTGCTCCCGGTCTACCTTATCCTTTTCACTAGTCCCCGGCTTACTTTCTGACTTTTCCGGCGGACTCTCCCCTCCGTCCTGACTACCCTTCTGGTAGCCTTTACTCGGGGCAACCTTCATTTTATGCGTCAACGCACACTCATCCGCTAACTTAGCAGTTGCGGCTAATGTGGCTGCCTCTTTCTCATCGAGGTAGGGTCTCATACCCTCAGGGACACAACCTTTAAACTGCTCAATCAGAATCAGCTGCAGCAGTCTGTCATAATCCCCCTCTACCCCTTTCGAGGCGCACCAACGCTCACAATATGTTTGTATCTCACGAGCAAACTCCAAATACGTGCGGTCCCACCGCTTCCTCGCATTCCGGAACCTCTGCCGGTATGCCTCCGGGACCAACTCATAAATCCTGAGGATGGCCTCTTTCACCACCTCATACCTCTGGGCATCTTCCGCGGATAAAGCTGAGTAAGCTTCTTGGGCCTTCCCTTTCAGTACACTCTGAAGTAAAACAACCCACTTATCCCTCGGCCAGTCCTGACTTATAGCCACTTTTTCGAAGTGGAGGAAGTACCGATCCACATCGGTATCGTCAAATGGGGGAACCAGCCTAACCTCCTGGGTCGCCCGGAACCCTCCACCTTGGTTCGGCACGAGCCCCTGCTCGGCCCTTATCTTTAACTTCTCCAGCTCAAATTCCCTTTCCCTCTGTTTCTCCTCTCTCTCCAACTGTCTGTCCCTCTCTTTCTCTTCTCTCTCCATCTGTCTGTCCCTCTCTTTCTCTTCGTGTTCTAACTGCCGTACCCGGAACTCGTGCTCGAGTCTCAGTTTTTCAAGCTGTACCTGTACCGCATCTCCAGCAGGTTTTTCAATAGACACCTCCCCCAGCTCACCTTGGGGAAATACACCTTTAGATACATAGTGCTCTACAATAGCTCTGTGTATCTCCTCTCTCCTCATTGTCGACTTCACCTTGGCAAGATTCACCCGTTTGGCCACAGCTATCAATTCCGATTTCCTGGCATCCTCTAATGCCTCCAAGGTCGGCGCCTTTATAAATTCCTCAACCTCCATTTCTGCTGTTTGTCTTTTCTTTCTTTCGGGAATTTTAACCCAATCAATTTACTCCGTCCCAAATTTAGCGTTCAAAATCGCGGACGAGAACCCCACTTATGTTACGTACCCCGTAACTGGGTTGCCAAACCAGCAGAAATGGATCACTCAGTTGGAGTCTGGAGTACTAGAACTAAGAAAGTTTTATTAAAGAAACAAGCAACACAGTAATCGAAAGGATAATAAATGCAACAGTTCAACAATGATAACCACACATGTGCACAGAATTAAGATAACAGCATCAATCAAGCTCTATCGTTGTTTAGGGGTAAATGACCAATTTCAAAATGACTCAAAGTTCAGTCCAGTTAGTAGTTCAGTTCGCAGTAATCGTTGCCATGGCGATGGACAAGGTGGGGGAAGAGAGACATAGAATAGGAACAACTGATCATTCAGAACACGGCTTCACTCACAGACCGGCGGGATGGCTCACAAGCAACTTTTGGGCGGGTCCTTGGTGATGTCACCTGAGGTCACCGACTGTGACCCCTCCTCCAGATGTGGTCGATCCTCTGCAGTGAACCCGGCACCCAGGCAAGGGCGGACACACACCGGGTTCCCGCTGATCGTACCTTTCCACCCTTGTCGTTGTCTGGCACTTCTCACCCACTCGTGAGAGGCGCACCGCTTCCAGGGTCTCGTTACCTCGGGTGGCGTGTGTGTCTGTCTTAGCGAACCTGTCCTTTTTTATCCCCCTGCTGGGGTATCGCCTGTCCATCACTTCAAACAGTTCAGGGTTCAAAGGGTGAGCCGCTCCAGACAGCTCCCTCTCCCACGTCCCTTCATTACACATCTCCAGACGCTGCTCCATTGCTCCTTATCTCTCCTTCCCCTGAGGGCAGGTGGCAGACCAACTGCTGATGCCACTGATGCTAGCCCAGGCCAGCAAACATCTTAATTTTATGTGTATTCTCGTAACAATGTATTGATTAACTTATTGAGATACAGTTCAAAGTACCTGCCCTTCTTGCCTTTCAAACCACACCATCCAGCAATACCCCAATTCAATCCAAGCCTAATCAATAAACAATCTACAATGACCAATTAACCTAACAACCAGGACACCTTTGGACTGTGGGAGGAGACCTGAGCATTGGAGTAAACCCATGTGGTAATGGGGAGAATATCCAAACTTTTTACAGTTTGTGGCAATGGGAATTGAACCCAGGTGGCCCGTACTGTAAAGCATTGTGCTAGTCACTACTTTATCGTGCAGTCTGGTAAAATATACTTACCCAAGTGTTAACATTTCTTGTCGGTTCAATGATGCAGTACATTTGTTTTTAAACAAGACAGTACTTTTTTTTTGTTATTTCCAGCTGTACCCTGACTTAGAGACTAATTAACAGCACATATGTTGGAAGATTTCCACTTCTCTGAAATTCACAGTTATACCATCAGATTTTGTAGCAAAAATGGGTTGCAACTTATGATGGTGCAATTCGTTGCTGTTGCATCACTTTTTATTTCCGGAATCCTGACATGATGCATTCATTGTCACATTTGTTATTTCCAGATGATTTGAGAAAGTTGAACAGCTTTTAGATCTGGTTTTAGACAAATACATATTGCTTTGGCAGCTTAATATTTTTCCTCATTATTACAGAAAGAAGTTTTATTATTTTGTTTGGAATGGAAACATGAGTCCCTTGTTTCTTCAACAGATTAAAACTAAAATAGAAACTCTATATTAAGAATAATTCTTTCCCCTACAGATATGTAATAAAAAGTTCCTTAAAGATATTGTATTCTGTAAATGAGTTTTCCAGAAAAGTGATTCTGTAAATGCCATCTATAAATTTGTGATGATTGTTAGCAGAATTTCAGATAGTGACGAGTGGGCATACAGGAACAAGATACGTCAGTTGAGTGGTTTCACAGAAAAAATCTTGCACTGAATGTCAGTAAGGCCAAAGAGATGATTGTGGACTTCAGAAAGTGTAAGATGAGTGAACATACAGCAGTTCCCATATAGGGATAGGAAGTGGAAAGAGTGAGCAATTTCAAGTTCCTGAGTGGCAATATCTCTTAGGGTCTATCCTGGACCCAACATATTGTATCTATGCAGTTACAAAGGAGGCATGATAATGGCTATATTTCATTAGGAGTTTAAGGGGTTTGGTATGTCATCAAAAACACTTGCATTTTTTTTTCACAGATATACAGTGGAGAGCATTCTACCTGTGTGCATCATTATTTGGTATTGGTGGTGGATGTGGGGGGTTGTGGGCTTCTGCACAGGTTCGATTATAAGCTGCAGAAAATTGTGAACTCTTGTCATGGACTCAGTGGTATCCAGGACATCCTCAAGGAGTGATGCCTCAAAAAGCCAGCATCCATCATTAAGGACCCCCCCCCCCGCCCCCCCGTCACTCAGATCATGCCTTGTTCTCATTGCTACCATCAGGAAGGAGATAAAGAAGTCTAAAGGCATACACTCAAAGGTTTTGGAACAGTTTCTTCCCCTTTGCTATCCAATTTCTGAATGGACATTGAACTCATGAACACTACCTCACTACTTTTTATTTCTATTTTTACATTACTTATTTGATTTAATTATTTGATATATAGAAAATATATAAAAAATTGAAAAATTTGTGAATTGCAGTGTGTGTGTGTATATATATATTTTTTTTTCTATTATTATGTATTGCAATATACTGCTGCCACAAAGACAACAAATATTACAGCATATGCTAATAATATTAAACCTGATTCTGATTCTGATTGTGATTTTTTTTTACATTGTCATGATGCACGGACCAGTCATCGAAATCAGGGCCCTTTGATCCAGTAAAATGGATGCTGAGTAATGTCATCTACTCCTGAAAAGTAAACTGATTCACTGCTGCCAGGTGGTAATTGTTGTGTCAACAAAATAGCTTCTTGTTACACAGTGAAAAGGTCGAAAGTAGAAGGAGTAACTGAACAACAACAGAAATGTCAACAAACAGTGTGTTAGACAAGTTTACAGCCGCTGACTGTGTAACGAGTCTACATCGTACTAAAGTGACTGAAGCACCAGGGAAGTTAGATCTGTTATCAGAAGGCTTTTGATTCAATATTACTTTCTAAAAGTAGACCATAGAGAGATATGCAAAAACATTTATTGCATATAGCCATAGAAGGAGTTCAGCATAGGAACAGGTCCTTCTGCCCATCTAGTCTGAATCGAATCATTTAAACTGCCCAATTCCATCAGCCTGCAATGGGACCATAGTGTTCTATACCCTTAATATCCACGTACGTGTCTAAACTTCTCTTAAATTTTGAAATCAAGCGTACATGGACCACTTGTACTGGCAGCTCTTTCCACACTCACACAACCCTCTGAGTGTTTAAATCCTTAAAAACATTTCAAATTTCACCCTTAAGTGATTGGTAAGTTGATGGAGAAGATCCTAACAGGCAGGATTTATGAACATTTGGAGAGGCATAATATGGTCAGCATGGCTTTGTCAAAGCAGGTCATGCCTTACGAGACTGATTGCATTTTTTGAGGATGTGACAAAACACATTGATGAAGGTAGAGCAGTAGATGTAGTGTATATGGGTTTCAGCAAGGCATTTGATAAGGTACACCATGCAAAGTTTATTGAGAAAGTAAGGAGACATGGGATTCAAGGGGACCTTGCTTTGTGGATCTAGAAGTGGCTTACCCACAGAAGGCAAAGCATGGTTGTAGATGGGTCATATTCTGCATGAAGGTTCGTGACCAGTGGTGTGCCTCAGGGATCTGTTCCGGGACCTCTTCTCTTTGTGATTTTTATAAATAACCTGGATGAGGAAGTGGAAGGATGGGTTAGTAAATCTGCTGATGACACAAAAGTTGGGGGTGTTGTTGATAGTGTGGAGGGCTGTCAGAAGTTACAGTGGGACATCAACAGGATGCACAACTGGGCTGAGAAGTGGCAGATGGAGTTCAACCTAGATAAGTGTAAGGTGGTTCATTTTAGTAGGTCAAATATGATGGCAGAATATAGTATTAATGGTAAGATTCTTGGCAGGTTGAGTGAACTTGGCCTTCTCTCCATGGAGCGATGGAGGATGAGAGGTGATCTGATAGAGGCATATAAGATGATGAGCGGCATTAATCCTGTGGATAGTCAGAAGCTTTTTCCCAGGGCTGAAATGGCTAACACGAGACGGCAGCTTTAAGATGCTTGGAAGTAGGTACAGAGGGGCTGTCAGGGGTAAGTTTTTTCACGCAGAGAGTGGTGTGCGTGGAATGGGCTGCCGATGACTGTGGTGGAGGCGGATATAGTAGGGTCTTTTAAGAGGCTCCTGAATACATACATGGAGCTTAGAAAAATAGAGGGCAATGGGTAACCGTAAGTAATTTCTAAAGAAAGTACATATTCGGCACAGCATTGTGGGCCAAAGGGCCGGTATTGTGCTGTAGGTTTTCTATGTTTCTATGTAACACTTGTGTAATGTACATCTTATCTCCTGTGACTCCACACTATTTATGAGAAAATCAAATTACATAGTACTACCCTAGGTGCTAGTAGGCCATCAGAAGCTCTAGGCATCAGAGGGAGGCAGTGAATAGAAGAACAAACACTTCCGGAGGTAAAATTTTGTTTATAAAAATAATAATATATACAAAATATTTACATGGGTAAGTACAATTCAAAATTCCAATTTGGATTCCAGGTCTCACATATCAAACGAAAACCAAATTCCCTTTTAGTTAAAATAGATGAGATTCATGAGAAAAACTTCTATTAATCCAATTTATCTAATGAATTAGACCTAATGTTATTCCGTATTTAAATGTTTACAGACTAGCCTTTCCTTTTTATTTATCCCTAGTTAGTTAGAAAATTAATTGAATTCCAAAAGTATTGTGGTTAACTTTAGTTTCAGTTCAGGTCAGTATTTCTACAAATTCAAATTCAGCACCAATAAATAAATAAATAAATAACTACTTTAACATCAAATTCTGCAACATCACAACTCGTGAATCTCTTTTGTAACTCATCGTAGTCTTCACAAAAGTAGTCAGTTCTTCCAGAAAATCACATTCAGATCATTCGAATGAAAAATAAACTTGTACATCCAACTATATTAAATCCTCTACATCTTGAAACATTTCATTTTCTCACTTGTTCTTCGTACTTGGGTGGTTCCTCATCTTGTTTTCTGGTTCGTTGGACGAAGTAGTGAGTCATCCACAGAAAACTGATTCACAATACTTACACAAAAAAATACTTGACCAATTCCCTTGGCATGATTTAACAGAACTAATTCCTGATTACATGGTGGAGATCTTGAATATTGCTGTCTGCCAATATCGTCTCCTATAGTTGATGCTTGTTATAGCTGTAGCTTCAATAAATCTTTTATCGATATTGTCTCTCTTCCAGGGGTTTCACCCTGAGGATTTCCAATAAATAGAGCAGAGATATTATATACTAATTCCACTTTTAACAGTTTTTATCTTTATTTAGTTTTTATAGTTTGCTGCATTTCTGTCGCTTGTCCACACCTTGTCACCTATGCCTCATTCTCACATAGCTATTTTTCTCAATCCTCTTTTTTTAATAAAAAATTGGTAAACTTGGTTTTCATCCCTTTGCCGGTGGACCTTTCTAGCATTACATCTTTTGAGTTCAATTAACCTGATTACAAACATCCTTCTAAATTTTCTCTGTACTTTTTCAACTTTTTTTACATCTTTCCCATAGGTAGATGACCAAAACTACACACAATACTCCAAATTAGGCCTCACCATTGTCTTATACTACTTCAACAGAACATCCCATATCCTGTATTCAACACTATGATTTATGAGATCTTGGCTCAGTTAGTACCCTTGCACTGAAATGGGCATTGTTTGATGGAATTTTTTTCAGTGCTAAGTGGTACTAAATCCTTGCCAGAATCATTCACTTTTCTTGTGATGCATCTGCTTCCTAGTCCCGTTCAACGAGCTAAACACACTTGTTTGTTTTGTTTGTTGGAATGGCCTTTGAAGAAGTGTTGTGAGGTACCAAAATGAATGACATAAACTCTTAACAAACTCTCTTGCATAGTTACTTGCCCATTTGGTCAACAATCAACCAAAGATGGGGTTTTGCACCAAGCATTCCAATAAAAATATATATTTTTAATTTTTTCCTTATTCTTTTCTGATTCAGCAGGAAGAAAGATCCGTGTGCAAAGAAGGCATTGTATATTATAAAAGAATTACGTTATTAGAGTTATATAAAAATAATGTACAGACAGAAAGAATAATGATTAATGAAGTAGCAATAGAGATAAAATATTTATCAACTTTCTCTGCCTATTTCCCTCTCTCTCCCCTCATCTTCTCTCACTCTCTTTATCTATCCCTTTCTCTATCTTCCTCTATCTACATACCTCTTGATCTAATCTATCTTTCTCTATCTCCTTGTCTCCATTTCCAGCTTGATGAATTACATTCAGTGGCTTCATTATTAAACACTCCTGTACACCTGATCATTATTGCAAAGATTTGATCAGCCAATCATGTGGCAGCAACTCAGTGCATATAAGCATGCTGACATACAGGTCAAGAAACTCAGCTGGTCAGACCAAAGATTAGAATGGGGTAGAAATGTGTTTTAAGTGACTTTGATTGGAATGATTATTCATACTAGACTGGGTGGTTTGAATATCTCAGGAATGCCTGATCTCCTGACATTTTAACACACAACGATCTCTAGAGATTAGAGAGAATGGTGGTGCAAAAGACAAAGAAAAAACACCTAGTGAGTGTCAGTTCTGTGGGTGAAAATACCTTGTTAATGAAAAAGTTCAGAGGAGAATTTCCAGACTGGTTCAAACTGACAGGAAGGCAACAGTAACTCAGATAACCAAGCATTACAACAGTGATGTGCAGAGCAGAATCTTTAAATGCACAACACGTTGAAATTGAAGTGGATGGATTATAACAGCAGAAGATCACTAACATATACCCAGTGGCCAATTTAATAGGTACAAGAGCTAAGGAAAAGATTTCCCCTTTCTCAAAGAAACTGCCCCTTTTTATACCCTTCAAAAATATATCGTTGCACTTTTCCATCTCCTTGTGGTACCCACCTGTACCATTTTATCTCTCTCGACCTTCAGCCGGGACACATAACAGACAAACAAGGACAACAGGTCTTCAAGGATGAAAAAATTCCTCAACAGTATCTAATCTCAAGGATTTGTATTCATGCACATCTTCAGCCTCTTACCACATTTCAAGCTGACACTATTTTGTCTTTCAAGCTCCCATTTTGGGTTACAAATGTTGGCATATAACAAAGAGGAATCAAATGTAGCTCTCTCCTTAAACTCGGGTAGATATTTTTATCTTTTTCACTGGCCTTCCTTGTATTTTATATGTACCAGATAATTATTCTTCTCTCAACTTCCTATTGACCAATGATAAAACCCATATAAATATTCAAAGTTCAAAGCAAATTGATTATCAAAGTATATATATGTCACTATATACAATCCTGAGACTCATTTTCTTGCAAACATACAGTAAAATCCAATAACCATAATAAAATCAATAAAAGAGCACACAAACTTGGCATTTTAACTAATGTGCAAAAGACAGCAAGCTGTCCAAGTACCGATATAAAGAAATAACAATAATAAAAAACAAATAGGTAAGCAATAAAAATGTGGAACATGAGATGAAGAGTCCTTGAAAGTGAGTCCATAGGTTGCTCGAACATTTAGTGATGGGACAAGTGTGGCTGAATGAAGCTATTCTCACTGGTTCAAGAGTCTGATGGTTGAGGGGTAATGCCTGTTTCTGAAATGCCTGTTTCTGAACCTGGTGGTGTCGGTCCAGAGGCTCCTGTACCTTCTTCCTGATGACAGCAGCGAGCAGAGACCGTGACTTGGGTGGGCGAAGGTGTTTCATGTAGATGTGCTCATTGGTGGGGAGGACTTTACCCATGATAGATTGGGCTGTATCCACTACTTTTTGCAGGATTTATCGGTCAAGGGTATTGGTGTTTCCATACCAGAAGAGCCACGCATCTATAGAAGTTTGTCAAAGTTTTAGATGTCATGCCAAATCCTTGTAAATTCCTAAGGAAATAGAAGCATTGACATGCTTTCTTCACAATTGGACATACATGCTGAGCCTAGAACGGGTCCTCTGGAATGATAGCATCCAGGATGATAAAATTGTTGACTCTCTCCACTTCTGAACTCCTGATGAGGACTGGCTCATGGACCTCTTCTTCCTTCCTCCTGAAATGAATAATTAGCTCTTTGGTTTTGCTGATACTGAGGAACAACTCAGTCAAGTTTTCAATCTCCTTCCTATATAATGATTCATTACCATCTTTGATTCAGTACTTGCATTGCCCTCACTGAGGTATTGTAATATCAACTGGACAGTCAGCCAAAGTCCACTCAAAAATGACATGAGAGTCAAGATATAGCCTCCTACCTCCTTGGTTTTATTGTGGACTCACTGGCATGATATGGTAAATAAGGACTGAACTGAAAAACAACAAAATAGAGCTCTTTTCGTCAGGTCAGGCAAAAGAAATGCACATCAGGTCAGAGCCCTACGGAAGTCGGGAGAAAGGATGAAAGGGACAGATTCAGAAAGACTGCACAGACATAGAAAGTGTCAGCATCAGAGGCCTAACCTCGGCTGCAAATGAAAGGAGGGTAGGATCAAATGGAGTGGCCAGTGGCAGAGTGTACCAGTGATCGGGTGTGAAGGGTTTGGCTTACCAGGGTTCGGAGTGAACAGGCATAGGCACAGTTAAGAAGAGGCAAATCTTTTTCTTTTTTGGTATAGAGTAATCAGGATGGATTGCGCCTTCTGTCAGATGTGGGAATTTAGGATACCTGATGACTACATCTCTGGGACATTCACCCAACTTCCGTGCCTTACTGATTGGGTCAAAGAGTTGGAGCTCGAGTTGGTTGACCCTTGCAAAGGATCATAGGGAGGTTGAAGATATTATAGACCAGACTTTTGAAGAGCAACACACAAATTGCAGAGGTGGTCACACCCAGAGTACAGGTTTCAGTCAGTAGATGAGGAAAGAAATGACCCATCAGATAACTGCAGCAGCTGCCAGGCTGAGGTGCTGTGGCTGGCTCTGAGCCTCAACAGGGAAAGGTAAAGTCAGGCAGCTCGATAGTAAGGGAAACAGAAAGGAGATACTGTGGTTGCAAGAGAAAATTATTCACAAATTCTGGCCCATCTAAGGGGCTTAGATGGGGAAGAACTTGTTAAGCGCATCCAGGTGGGTTTCTTAAATCAATATTTGCAGAAGATCAATTGATTTGAAGAGATTTGCACAGGTCAGGGAGAAGAGATTTTTTTAAAAAAGGACCATTTCACGGAGAATCGGCGCATAAGCGGTGGACCAATTGATGCACGATTCACTAGCAGGAGCAAACTAATGTAAAGCAGGGTCAAAGCAGAGCAGCCATAGTGTGACAGGACCAGTGTTGGACTGGGAAGTTGATAACTTGGCGAGGAGGCACAGGTAAGTAACAGGTAAGGCTTTTACTGTGGTTGAATAAAAAGTCACTAAATTACAGCTAATTAAACAAAGTAGGGATGATGCAGGATCAGATGATGTGCCGTAGCTGCATGATATGGGAGCTGGTGGACCCCATTGTGTTTCCTGGTGACCACATCTGCAGCAAGTGTTGGCTGTTTGATGAATTCCGGCTCAAAGTTGGTGACCTGGAATCTGAGCTTCAAACACTGTGGCACATCAGGGAGGGAGAGAGATACCTGGATTGTCTGTTTCAGGAGGTAGTCACACCCATTAGATTAGCTGAGTCAAATTCGGTCTGTGGTCAGGGACATGAGAGTATGATTGCAAGTGAGGCAGGTAGTGGGATCCAAGAGACAGTGCTGGAGGAGCCTCAGCCCTTGAGCTTGTCCAACAGTCTGTGATTTTTGCTGCCTGTGTGGGTGAGAGTGGGGGCTGTAGGAAGAATGAACAATCTAACACTAGCACCGTAGTTCAGAAAGTCATTCAAGAAGGGGGAGAGAGAAGAGAAATGTAGTGGTAATTGGGGGTAGTATAGTCAGCAGAATAGATGGAGTTCTCTGTCGCAAGGATAGAGCACCTGAAGGCTGTGCTGCTTGCCTGGTGCCTGGGTTCTGGACATTGTATCTAATTTGCAGAGGAATATACAGTGGGAGGGGAAGGATCCTGTTGCCGTGGTCCATGACGGTACCAATGACGTAGGTAGAACAAGGAAAGAGGTTCTGCTGTGGGAATTTGAGCAGCTAGGGACTAAATTAAAAAGCAGAAGCAAAGAGGTGGTAATCTCTGGATTACTACCTGAACCATGTGCAAATTGGCATAGGGTCAAGAAGATTAGGGAATTAAATGCGTGGCTCAAGGATTGGTGTGGGAGAAGTGGATTTGAATGCATGTGAAATTGGCATCAGTATTGGGAAAGAGGGAGCTGTATCAATGGGACAGACTCCACCTGAACCATGATGGGACCTGGATCCTATCAAATCGCATAACTAGGACTGTGGATAGGGCTTTAAGGTAAATAGTCCGGGGAGGGGGTGGGTTCAACAGATTGGAGAAGAATGGATAAAGTAAAAATGAAAAATGTTGGATAAAGAAAATGAAAAAGCAAAAGATAAAAAGAGAAACAAGTAAGAATGGAGAGAAGAAAAGTCAACTGCAAAAGAGTACAAAATTATGAGATTTTAAAAGCACAGTGAGTGTAGAATGCTTGTTGTATTCGAAAAAAGGTCATCAGTGAACTTGTGGCACAAATCGGTACAAAGAGGTATGATTTAGTGGCCATTACAGAGAGGTGGTTGCAAGGTGGAGAGGATTGGGAATTAAATATCCAAGGATATCAGGTAATATGGAAGTTTAGGCAGGAAGGTAAGGGAAGTGGGGTTGCACTCTTAATTAAGGACAAGATCAGGGTGATAGACCATAAGATACAGGAACATAAGTAGGCCATTCGGCCCATTGAGTTTGCTCCACCATTCAATCATGGGCTGATCCAATTCTTCCAATCTCTGAATTAAGTAATTTTTCAGCATCTCAATTCTGAACGGACAACCTTCAATCATGAAGTTGTGCCCTCCTGGATTCCCCTACTATGGGAAATAACTTTGCCATATCTAATCTATTCAGGCCTTTTAACATTTGGAATGTTTCTATGAGATCCCCCCTCATTCTCCTGAACTCTAGGGAATACAGCCCAAGAACTGTCAGAGGTTTCTCATACGGCAACTCTTTCATTCCTGGATTCATTCTCGCAAATCTTCTCTAAACCCTCTCCAATGTCAATGTAAATAAGGGCCCCAAAACTGCACACAATACTCCAAGTGTGGTCTCATGAGTGTCTTTTTGAGCCTTAACATCACATCCCTTCTGTTATTTTCTATACCTCTAGAAATGAAGTTGCCTTCTTCACCACCAACTCAACCTGGAGGTTAACCTTCAGGGTATCATGCACAAGGCTTCCCAAGTCCCTTCCCATCTCACATTTTGAATTCTTTCCCTATCTAAATAATAGTCTGCCCGTTTACTTCTTGCAGCAAAATGCATTGACATACACTTTCCAACATTGTATTTCATTTGCCTCTCTCTTGCCCATTCCTCTAAACTATCTAAGTCTCTCTGCGGGCTCTCTGTTTCCTCAACACTACCTGCTCCTCCACCATTCTTTGTGTCATCGGCAAATTTAGCCACAAATCCATTACTCCCATAGTCCAAATGATTGACATACATCATAAAAAGCAGCAGTCCCAACACCGACCCCTGTGGAACTCCACTGGTAACTGGCAGCCAGCCAGAATAGGATCCCTTTGTTCCCACTCTCTGTTTTCTGCCGATCAGCTAATGCTCCACTCATGCTAGTTACTGCCCTGTAATTCCATGGGATTTTATCTTGCTAAGCAGCCTCATGTGCGGCACCTTGTCAAAAGCCTTCTGAAAATCCAAGTACATCACATGTACTGCATCTCCTTTGTCCATCCTGCTTGTAATTTCCTCAAAAAATTGCAGTAGTTTAGTCAGGCAGGATTTTCCTTTCAGGAAACTATGCTGGCTTTGGCCTATGTTGTTATGTGCCTCCAGGTACTCCGTAATCTCATCCCTAACAATCGATTCCAACAACTTCCCAACCACTAATGTCAGGCTAACAGGTCTATAGTTTCCTTTCTGCTTCCTTCCACCCTTCTTAAATAATGGAGTAACATTTGCAATTTTCCAGTCATCCGGTACAGTGCCAGAATCTATTGATTCTAGAAAGATCATTGTTAATGTCTCTGCAATCTCTCCAGCTACTTTCTTCAGAACCCGAGGGTGCATTCCATCAGGCCGAGGATATTTATCAACCCTCAGACCAGTAAGCTTCCTGAGCATCTTCTCAGTTGTAATTTTCACTTCACTTCCCTGACACTCTTGAATGCCTGTTGTAGAGCAGGTGTCTTCTTCTGTGAAGACTGATGCAGAATACACGTTCAATTCCTCTGCCATCTCTGCATCTCTCATTACAATATCTCCAGCGTCATTTTCTATTGTTCCTATATCTACCCTCAACTTTCTTTTACCTTTTATATACTTAGAAAAGCTTTCTGTATCTTCTTTGCTATTAGTTGCCAGCTTCCTTTCATAATTCTTCTTTTCCTTCCCAGTTTCCCTCTGCAAGTTTTTAAAAGCTTCTCAATCCTCCATCTTTCCACTAGCTTTGGCTTCCTTGTATGCCCTCTCTTTTGCTTTTACTTTGGCTCTGACTTCACTTGTCAGCCACGGTAGTGTCCTTCTTCCATTCAAAAATTTCTTCTCATTTGGAATATATCTGTCTTGCACTTCCCTCATTTTTCACAGAAACTCCAGCCATTGGTGCTCTGCTGTGTTTCCTGCTAGTGTCTCTATCCAGTCTACCTTGGCCAGTTCCCCTCTCATGCCTTTGTAATTTCTTTTATTCCACTGAAATACCGACACATTGGAATTTAGTTTCTCCTTCTCAAATTTCAAAGTGAACTCGATCATATTGTGATCACTGTTCCCTAAGGGTTCCTTAATGTTAAACTCTTATCACCTCCGGATCACTGCACAACACCCAATCCAGCACAGCTAATCCCCCAGTGGGCTCAACAACAAGCTATTCTCAAAAGCCATCCCTTAGACATTCTAAAAATTCTCTCTCTTGAGGTACAATACTGGCCTGGTTATCCCAAACCACTCATGTTAAAATCCCCAACGATTATTCTGATATTGCCCTTCTGTTACGCCTTTTTTATCTCCTGCTGTGATTTGTAATCCACATCCAGGCTGCTGTTTGGAGGCCTGTATACAACTGCCATTGGGGTCCTTTAACACTTGTCATTTCTTAACTCAACCCATAGAGACTCTACACCTCCCTATGTTATCACTTTCTAATGATTTAATATTATTATTTCCGCACAGGGCCATACCACCCCCTCTGCCTACTAATCTATCTTTCTGACACACCGCATATCCTTGGATGTTCAGCTCCCAATGTCAGCCATCCTTTAGCTAAGTTTCAGAGATGGCCACAACATCATACTTGCCAATCTGTAGCTGAATTTCAAGATTTTCCATTTTATTTCTTAAGCTGCGTGCATTCAAATATAAATTTTCAATCCAGTATAGTGAGAGACAATGTAAGATCTAAGGAGCAGAATGTTGAAACCATCTTGGACGAGATTAGGAATAGTAAAGGGGAAAAAAAATCACTGCTAGTAGTTGTCTGTCGGCTATCGAATTATAACATTACAACGGCTCAGGCAATAAACAGAGAAACATCTGAGGCATATAAGCATGAAACAGCAGTTTATCATGGGGGACTTTAACATGCACATAGATTGGGTGAATCAAGTTAGTCAAGGCAGTCTTGGGGAGGACTTTGTAGAATGCATCTGTGATGGCTTTCTTGAACAGGATGTTACTGAACCTAAAAGGGAACATGCTATCTTAGATCTGCACTGTGCAATGAGACAAGTAAAATTAGTGATCTTGCAGTTAGGGATCATCTTGGAAAGAGTGATCACAGTATGATTGAATTTCTCATACAAATAGAGGGTGCAATTGTTTAATCGAAAAGCAAGTCTAATTGTATTATGTCTAAACATTGGAGACTGCAATGGGATGAGGGAGGATTTGGCTAATGTAGTCTGGGAACACAATCTATATGGTGGAACAGTTGAGGAACAGTGGAAGACTTTCAAAGAGATTTTTCATGGTGCTCAACAACAGTATATTCCAATTAAAAGCAAGGACCATAAGGTGGGGAGAGCCAGTCTTGGATAACCAAGGAAATAAAAGAAAGCGTCAAACGAGAAGCTTGTGTCTACAAACTCACCAAGCGTAGTGGGAAACTGGAAAATTAGGAAAACTTAAAAAAGCAATAAGATGAACAATAAAGAAAGGGAAGCTAGATTATGAAAAGAAAAAAACACAAAATATAAAAATGGATCGTAAAAGTTTTTGTCACATAGAGCAGAAAAGTATTGCTAAGGTGAATTTAGGTCCCTTGGAAGACAAGAAGGGGGAATTGATATGAGGTAATGAGGAAATGTCCGAGGCTTTGAATGACTATTTTGCGTCAGTCTTCATGGTGGGGGACACATCTAATATGACAAAAAGAGATGTTATGCATGTGATGGCAAGTGAAGACTTCAATACAATAGCTATCTCTAGAGTTAGTGCTGAGAAAACTTGTGGGTCTGAAGATAGATAAGTCCCTTGGTCCTGATGGAATGCATCCCACGATACTGAAAGAAATGGCAAAAGTTATAGTAGAGGCTTTGGCGATGATTTATCAAAATTTTCTGGACTCTGGGCATATCCCAGCGAATTGGAAGATGATAAATGTCATGCCACTGTTCAAAAAAGGATATAGGCAGAAGGCAGGTAATTATAGGCTAGTTAGTTTAGCAACTGTAGTTGGGAAAATGCTTGAATCTATTATTAAAGAAGAAAGAGCGAGACATCTGGAGAGAAATAGATCCATCAGGTAGATGCAGCATGGATTCAGCAAACACACATCAAACTTGCTGGTGAACGCATCAGGCCAAGCAGCATCTCTAGGAAGAGGTACAGTCGATGTTTCGGGCTGAGACCCTTCATCAGGACTAACTGAAGGAAGAGCTAGTAAGAGATTTGGAAGTGGCAGGGGGAGGGGGAGATCCAAAATGATAGAAGACAGGAGGGGGAGGGATGGAGCCAAGAGCTGGACAGGTAATTGGCAAAGGGGATATGAGAGGATCATGGGACAGGAGGCCCAGGGAGAAGGAAAATGGGGAGGGAGGATGGGCAATGGGGTATAGTCAGAGGGACAGAGGGAGAAAAAGGAGAGAGAGAGAGAGAAAATGTGTGTATATAAATAAATAATGGATGGGGTACGATGGGGAGGTGGGGCATTAGCGGAAGTTAGAGAAGTCAATGTTCATGCCATCAGGTTGGAGGCTAACCAGACGGAATATAAGGTGTTGTTCCTCCAACCTGAGTGTGGCTTCATCGTTCACCAGCAACTTTGATGTGTGTTGTTGCCTGGCCTGCTGCGTTCACCAGCAACATTGATGTGTGTTGCTTGAATTTCCAGCATCTGCAGAATTCCTTGGGAATGGATTCAGCAAAGGCAGGTCTTGTTTGACAAACTCACTGGAGTTATTTTTTTAGATTATGAGAACATTCAGTCCTCTTTTATTGTCATTTAGAAACGCATACATGCATTACGAAATGATACAATGTTTCTCCAGAGCGATATCACAGAAAACAGGACAACCAAAGACTAACACTGACAGAACCACATAATTATAACTTATAGTTACAGCAGTGCCATAATTTGATGAAGAGCAAAACATGGGCACGGTAAAAATAGTCTCAAAGTTCCCGAGTCGATCGACTACTGAGTCCCGATAGCAGGCGGCAAAAGGGGGAAACTCACTGCCATAAACCTCCAGACACCGTCAACTTGCCGATGCCTTGGAAGCAGCCAACCACAGCCGACACTGACTCCGTCCGTCCGAAAACTTCGAGCCCCCAACCAGCCCCTCTGATACGGCCCCCTGAGCGCCATCCTCTGCCGAGTGCCTACGACCTAGCCCCGGCCGCTGAAACAAGCAAAGCCGAGGATTCCGGGCCTTCTGCTCCGGAGATTCCGGTTACCACACAGTGGCAGCGGCAGCGAAGCAGGCATTTCAGAAATTTTCCAGTTGTTCCTCCGTACTCTCACGTTCGTCTCCATCAAATCAGAACTGTGCACGGTCCTCTACTTGACAGATTACAGATATCAATCACCGGAGAGGCAGCCCGTGCTGCTGTCGCACCGCCATCTTCTCCTCCTTTTTCTCATCTTCTATCCTATTTGAGGATATAATGAGTGCAGTGGATAGAGGGGAACAGATGGACGTTATTTACTAGGTTTTTCAGAAAGCATTCGATAAAGTGCCACATTAAAGACTTACCCATAACATAAGGATGCATAGAGTTGGGGGTGATGTATTAACAATGATAGAGAATTGTTTAACTAATAGAAAGCAGAGAGTTGGGATACATGGGTGTTACTCTGGTTTGCAATCAGTGGTGAGCGATGTGCTGCGGGGGTCAGTGCTGGGCTCACAACTGTTCACGATATACGTCAACGATCTGGAAGATGGGACTGAGTGTAGTGTATTTAAGTTTGTTGATAATACTAAATTAAGTGGAAAAACAAGTTGTGCAAAAGATACAGAGAGTCTGCAGAGAGATAGTTAAGTGACTGGGCAAGAGTCTGGCAGATGGAGTACAACGTTGGTAAATGCAAGGCCATGCACTTTGGAAGGAAAAATGAAAGAGCAGATTATTATTTAAATGGTAAAAAATATTGCAGCATGCTGCTGTGCAGGTGGACTTGGGAGTGCTTGTGCATGAATCACAGAAGGTTGGTTTGCAGGTGCAGCAGGCTATCAAGGCAAATGAAATGTTGGCCTTCAATGCAAGAGGGATTGAATTTAAGAGAAGGAAGGCTGTGCTGCAACTGTACAGGGTACTGCTGAGGCCGCATCTGGAGTTCTGCGTGCAGTTTTGGTCTCCTTACTTGAGGAAGGGGATACTTGCTTTGGAGGCAGTACAGAGGAGGTTCACCAGGTTGATTCCAGAGATGAGGGGTTTAGACTATGAGGAGAGATTGAGTCGCCTGGGAATATACTCGCTGGAATTCTGAAAAATGAGAGGAGATCTTTTGAAACATATAAAATTAAGAAAGGGAAGGATAAGATAGAGGCAGAAAATTTGTTTCCACTGGTAGGTGAGACTAGAACTAGGGGACGTAGCTTCAAGATTCGGGGGAGTACATTTAGGGTGGAGATGAAGAGGAACTGCTTTTCAAAGAGAGTGGTGAATCTGTGGAATTCTCTATGAAGCAGTGAAGCCTAATTCAGTAAAAATACTCAAGATAAGATTGGATAGATTTTTGCATAGTAGGGGAATTAAAGGTTATGGGGAAATAGCAGGAAGGTGGAGATGAGCCAATGGCCAGATCAGCAATGATCTTATTGAATGGCAGAGCAGGCCCGGTGGGCCAAATGGCCTACGCCTGCTCCTATTTCTTACATTCTTATGTTATATGTATGTGTTATAATGAGTGGAAGGACTGTACTGGACCTGGAGTTGGGTACTGAGCCTGGCTGGCTGACTGACCTGTTGGTGGGGAGAAGTCAGGGAACAGTGATCACAACTCCTTAACTTTCAGGATAGGTATAGATAAAGGTAGGTATTGTCTTTGCGGGAGTAGAGCCATAGGTAAATTGGAGTAGGGAAAATTACAAGGGCATTAGGCAGGGACTAAGAAGCATTAATTAAGAACACCTTTTCTCTGGCAAGTCCACATCAGACGTATGAAGGGTGTTTAAAGATCAATTAAGGAATTAGGAAAACCAGGAGGGACCATGAAAAGTCATAAACAAGTAAGATTAAGGTGAATCCCAAGGCATTCTATACATACATCAAGAGTAAAAGGATAACTAAGAAGAGGGTAGCTCCACTCTAGGATAAAGGGAGGAACATTTGTTTTGCAGCAGAGAATGTGAATGAAGTACTTAATTTGTACTTTGCTTCAGTATTTACCAAAGAAAAGGGTATGGAGGACCAGGAGATTAATACTGAGTGCATACTTTATACTTTATACTTTATACTTTTATACTTTATACTTTATTGTCGCCAAACAATTGATACTAGAACATACAATCATCACAGCAATATTTGATTCTGCGCTTCCCACTCCTTGGATTACAAATATTAAATATTAAAAATAGTAAAAATTAGTAAATATTAAAAGTTTGAATTATAAATCAATAATGGAAAATAGAAAATGGAAAGTAGGGAGTGCAAAAAAACCAAGAGGCAGATCCGGATATTTGGAGGGTACGGCCCAGATCCGGGTCAGGATCTGTTCAGCAGTCTTATCACAGTTGGAAAGAAGCTGTTCCCAAATCTGGCCGTACGAGTCTTCAAGCTCCTGAGCCTTCTCCCAATACAATAGGTGTTTAGGAAGCAAGGAGGAGAACATGTAGGATCTCCTAATAAGTATTAAGGTGGATGACCCCAGGGCTTGATGGATTTGCCCCAAGTTATTGAAGGAGGCAGGAGACAAGATTGCTGAGCCCTTGACCAGCATCTTTGTGACCTCTCTAGCCAAAGGCAAGGTCCTGGAGGACCAGCAAAGGGCTAATGGGGTACCTCTATTTAAGAAGGGAAAATCCTGGGAACTATAGACTCACATCAGTCACAGGGAAACTGCTGGAGAAAATTCCTTGAGATAGGATGTATGAGCATTTGGAAACCCATGGCCTAATTAGAAAGAGCCACCATGGTTTTGTACGTGGCAAGTCATGCCTTAGCAACTTGATTGAATTTTTTGCCAAGGTGGAAAGAGAGATTGATGAGGGTAAAGCAGTGGATGTTGTCTACATGGATTTTAGAAAGGCATTTGACAAAGTCCCTCATGGGAGGCTAATCGAGAAAATTAGGATGCATTGGATCCATGGCAAATTGGCTGTTTAGATTCAGAACTGGTTTGCGTATAGAAGACAGAGGATAGTGGTTGAAGGGACTGATTTGAGCTGGAGTAATTACTGGAGTTCTACAGAGATCTGTGCTGGGACCTCTGCTGTTTGTAAAGTATAAATATGACCTGGATGAAAATGCAAATGGGTGGGTTTGTAAATTTGCAGATAACACCAAGATTCATGGAATTGTGGATAGTGTAGAAGACTAGCAAAGAATACAGCACAATATAGACCAGTTGCAGATATTGTCTAAGAAATAGCAGATGTCATTATCCTAGATAAATGTGAGGTGTTGCACCTCGTTAGGACAAATGCAAGGTCCTTAACAGAGTTACCGAGAAGAGAGTTCTTGGGATCCAAATTCATTGCTCCTTGAAAGTGTCTACTCAGGTCAATAAGGTCATTGAAAAGGCTTATGGAATGCTTGCTCTCATTATTTAGGCTTTGAGTTCAAAAGTCAAGAGGTTATGTTGCACCTTTATAAAAATCTGGTTAGGCCACATCTGGAGTATTGCATACAGTTCTGGTCATCCCACTGTTGGAAGGATGTTAAGGCTTTGGAGAGGACACAGAAGTTGTTCATTAAGATGCTGCCTGGTTTAGTGGGCATGTGCTATCATGAGAGGCTGGGTAAACTTGTTTTTTTTCTCTCGAACATCAAAGGCTGAGGTTCTTAGAGGTTCTTAAGATTATGAGAGGCACAGATAGAGTGGACAGAGAATATTTGTTTCCCAGAGTTGAAATGTTTAACACCAGAGGGGACGCATTGAACGTGAGAGGGTGTAGATTCAAGGGCCATGTAACTAGTAAATATTTTACACAAGGAATCATGGATGCCTAGAATGCACTGCCTGGTATGGTAGTAGAGGCAAAATAAAATACTTTAGAGACTTCTAAGAGTCATTTGGATAGTAGCATGAATAAAGGAGGATGGAGGGACATGGACATTGTGTAGGTAAAAGGGATCAGTGTTTGGGTGCTTTTCATTTGTTCCTCTCCTATACTGTTTTATATTCTACAGTGTAATCACCACATTGTTCCATTCATATAAGTAAATATACACAGGTAAGTAAGAATGTATAAGATTCTGACAAGTAAGTTTGACAGGTAAATAGTATGTGTAAACCATTAGCATCTTGGTTAGTTGCTAATAAACTCAAAGATAACATTCTATTTCAGCAAAATGTTAATGATACCTTTAGTTTAACTTCTAAACAATATAACAACAACTTACAAGCAATTTTTCTGCTAGGGAATACAACAGCATGGTTTTAGATACAAACTTCTTTTGCTCCTAACATAAACCTCTGGCTCACTACCAACCAATGTGCTTTCCTACCTATTATTTCCTCTTTGCACAGGAAGTGACCTTATACAGATCTGATCTGCACAGTGCAAAATAAAAGTAGACTACAAAGTAAAGCATAAATCAATTAACTGAAGGGCAGAATAGTGATATTGTCAGCAAACTTGAATATGGCATTGAAGCTGTGCTTAGCCATTCAGTCATAAGGGTAATTTTAATCTCTAATGTGTAGCTTGTCTTCATGCATGCTTAGTTTTATTTGGATATGCTGGACAGAATGTATGTTTGCCTCACTGGGTTTGATCCTTATATTGTACATGACCAAATTCGTATAGAATCTGAGAAAATAATAATGCTGGCAAAAAGAAAGAACACTATTTATCTAGTGTCTTCCCAACCTCAGAATGTAGGCATGAAACACTCATTTTAAAGTTGAAAATACAGTAGCCAATTAATGCACAGCAAGCTCTGCAAACAGCAATGTGACATTGACCTAATTATCTGTATATTGCTGTTATGAAGGAAAAAGAGCCATTGTGCATAACTCTTCAGATTTTTTGAAAGAATGCCACTTTAAAGGGCAAAGCAGTTATAATAATAAAATAAAGAGTCAGCACTTCTGCCAGGGGTGGTTGTACAGGCAGATTTAAGAGGTTCTTAGGTAGATAAAATTGGATGAAATACAATGGAGGGCGAATATAAAAGCAAAAGAGAGAGTATATAATGCAGCAAAATTTAATGGATTGGCAAGGCTATATAAACTAACAGAAGGCAACTAGAATCCATAAAGAGAGAAAAGATGAAGTATAAAGGCAAGGTTGCCAATAATATAAAAGAGGATTCAAAAAGCTTTTTTAGATACAATTAGAAAGAAGAAAAGAGAGGCAAGAATGAATATTGGACTGCTGGAAAATGATGTTGGACAGGTAGTAATGGGGGACAAAGAAATGGCAGATTAACTGAAGTATTTGTGTCAGTCTTCACTGTAGAAGACATTAGCAGAAGATTAGAAATGCAAAGATGTTAGGGGCCAGAAGTGTGTGTCATTGCAATTAATAAGAAGAAGGTGCTTGGAAAGATGAAAAGTCTGCACCTGGATCAGATGGCCTGTGCCCCAGGGTTTCCAAAAGAGGTAGTGGAAGAGAATCTGGAGTGATTATTTTTAAAAATCTCCAGATTCAGGAATGGTTCCAAAGAACTGGAAAATTGGAAAAGACACTTCATTCTTTAAGAGTGAGGGAGGAATAAGAAAGAAAATAATAGGGCAGTTAGCCTGACTTCGGTGGGTGGGAACATATTGGAGTCCATTATTAAGGATGAGATTTCAGGGTACTTGGAGGTACCTGATAATATAAGCCAAAGTCAGCGTGGTTTTCAAAAGGGGAAATCTTGCCTGACAAAGCTGTGGGAATTTTTTGAGGAAATAACAGGCAGGATAGACAAAGGTGAGTCAGCAGATGTTGTTTACTTGTATTTTCAGAAGGCATTTGACAAGGTGCTGCGCATGAGGCTGCTTAACAAAGTAAGAGCCCATAGTGTTACAGGAAAGGTACTAACATGGATAGAAGATTGGCTACCTGGAATGGGACAAAGAGTGGAAATGAAAGGGCCATTTTCTGGTTGACTGCAAGGGATAAGTGATGTGCTGCAGGGATTGAGTTTGGGGCCACTTATTTTCATATTATATGTCAATGATATGAAAGTGATGGCTTTGTGGCCAAGTTCACAGATGATACAAAGATAAGTGCTGGATTCCAGGAGGAGGAGTTTCTAGAATGCCTGTGAGATGGAGTTTTAGAGCAGCTCGTGGTTGAGCACACTATAGGATTAGTTATTCTGGATTGGGTGTTATGCAATGAAACAGAATTGATTAGAGACCTTAAGGTAAAAGAACCCTTAGGGGAAAGTGATCATAATATAATCAAATTCACACTGAAATTTGAGAAGGAGAAGCTAAAGTCAGATGTATCAGTATTAGAGTGAAGTAAAGGGAATTAAAGAAGCTTGAGAGAGGAGTTGGACAGAACTGATTGGAAAAGAACACTAGCAGGGATGAAGGCAGAGTAGGAATGGCTTGAATTTCTGGAAGAAATTCAAAAGGCACAGAATATGTACATCCCAAAGACTAAGATGTATTCTGAAGGAAAGGTGACACAACCATGGCTATTAAGAGAAGTCAAAGCCAAAATAAAAACCATAGAAAGGGCATATAATTGAACAAAAGATAATGGAAGGTTAGAGGATTGGAAAGCTTTTAAAAATCTACAGAAGGCAACCAAAAAAGTCATTAAGAAGGTAAAGATGGAATACGAAAGTAAGTAAGTCGACAATATTAAAGAGGATACCAAAAGTTTCTTCAGACACATAAAGGGTAAAAGAGAGGCTAGAGTGGATATTGGACCACTGGAAAATGATGCTGGAGAGGTAGTCATGGTGGACAAGGAAATGGAAGACAAACTGAATAAGTATTTTCCATCAGTATTCACTGTGGATGACAATAGCAATCTGGTAGAAGTTCTGATGTCAGGGGGCATAAAGTGTATAAGGTTAACATAACTAGATAGAGATTTCTTGGGAAACTGAAAGATCTGAAGGTAGATAAGTCACCTAAGTTTCCCAGAGTTCTGAAAGAGACCATAAGGCCATAATACCATAAGACATAGAAGCAGAATTAGGTCATTTAGCCCATCAAGTATGCTCTGGCATTCCATCATGGCTGATCCCAGAACCCACTCAACCCCATAAAACTGCCTTCTCACGTGTTTGGGCCCCTTATCTTAGAAAGCATGTGCTGAAACTGGAGAGGGTTCAAAGGAGGTTCATGAAAATGATTCCAGGATTGAATGGCTTGTATATGAAGAATGATTGATAGTTCTGGGCCTGTATTCACTAGAATTCTGAAGAATGAGGGGTGCCCTCATTGAAACCTATTGAATGGTGAAAGGCCTTGATAGAGTGGATGTGGAGAGAATGTTTCCTATGGCAGGAGAGTCCAAGACCAGAGGACACAGCCTCAGAATAGAAACATAGAAACATAGAAAACCTGTAGCACAATACAGGCCCTTTGGCTCACAAAGCTGTGCCAAACATGTCCTTACCTTAGAACTACCTAGGCTTACCCATAGCCCTCTATTTTTCTAAGCTCCATGTACCTGTCCAGGGGTCTCTTAACAGACCCTATCGTTTCCGCCTCCACCACCGCTGCCGGCAGCCCATTCCACGCACTCACTACTCTCTGTGTAAAAAAAACTTAACCCTGACATCTCCTCTGTACCTAGTTCCCAGCACCTTAAAAATATGCCCTCTCATGCTAGCCATTTTAGCCCTGGGGAAAAAGCCTCTGACTCTCCACATGATCAATGCCTGTCATTATCTTGTACACCTCTATCAGGTACCTCTCATCCTCCGCCGCTCCAAGGAGAAAAGGCAAAGTTCACTCAACCTGTTCTCATAAGGCATGCTCCCCAATCCAGGCAACATCCTTGTTAATCTCTTCTGCACCCTTTCTATGGTTTCCACGTCCTTCCTGTAGTGAGGCAACCAGAACTGAGCACAGTACTCCAAGTGGGGTATGACCAGGGTCCTATATAGCTGCAACATTACGTCTCAGCTCTTAAACTCAATCCCACAATTAATGAAGGCCAATGCACCGTATGCCTTCTTAGCTACAGAGTCAACCTGCGTAGCAGCTTTGAGTGTCCTATGGACTCGGACCACAAGATCCCTCTGATCCTCCACACTGCCAAGTGTTTTGCCATTAATGCTATATTCTGCCATCATTTTTGACCTACCAAAATGAACCACCTCACACTTATCTGGGTTGAACTCCATCTACCAGTTCTCAACCCAGTTTTGCATCCTATCAATGCCCCACTGTAACCTTTGACAGCCCTCCACACTATCCACAACACCCCTAACTTTTGTGTCATCAGCAAATTTACTAACCCATCCCTCCACGTCCTCATCCAGGTCATTTATAAAAATCACAAAGAGAAGTGGTCCCAGAACAGATCCCTGAGGCATCCACTGGCCACCAACATCCATGCAGAATATGACCAATCTACAATCACTCTTTGCCTTCTATGGACAAGCCACTTCTGGATCCACAAAGCAATGTCCTGTTGGATCCCATACCTCCTTACTTTCTCAATAAGTCTGGCATGGGGTACCTTATCAAATGCCTTGCTGAAATCCATGTACCCTACATCATGTACGGCTCTACCTTAAACAATGTTTTGTCACATCCTCAAAAAATTCAATCAGGCTCATAAGGCACGACCTGCCTTTGACACAGCCATGCTGACTATTCCTAATCATATCATGCCTCTCCAAATGTTCATAAATCCTGCCTGTCAGGGTCTTCTCCATCAACTTACCAACCACTGAAGTAAGACTCACTGGTCTATAATATCCTGGGCTATCCCGACTCCCTTTCTTGAATAAGGGAACAACATCCGCAACCCTTCAATCCTCCAGAACCTCTCCCGTCCTCATTGATGATCGCCAGAGGCTCAGTAATCTCCTCCCTCTCTCCCCACAGTACCCTGGGTTACATCCCGTCTGGTCCCAGTGACTTATCCAACTTGATGCTTTCCAAACGCTCCAGCACATTCTCTTCCTTAATATCTACATGCTGAAGCTTTTCAGTCTGCTGCAAGTCATTCCTACAATCACCAAGATCCTTTTCTGTAGTGAATACTGAAGCAAAGTATTCATTAAATACCTCTGCCATCTCCTCCGATTCCATACACACTTTTCCACTGAGGGACATCCTTTTAGAATGGAGATGAAGAGGAATTTCTTTAGGTAGAATGTAGTGAAAATGTGGAATTATTTGCCATAGGCGGCTGTGGAGGCCAAGTCTTTATGTATATTTACGGCAGAGGTTGATAGGTTTTTAATTGGTCAGGACATAAAGGGATACGAGGAGAAGGCCAGAGATTGGGGCTGAAAGGAAAATTTGATCAGCCATGATGAAATGGCGGAGCAGATTCGATGGGCTAAAATGGCCTAATTCTGCTCCTCTATCTTATGTTCTTATAGGAGGAGGTGCTGGTACTGGTGCGGAATCAGGGTGCCTGCAGAGAGAGAAGAATCAGAAATCATAGTTGGGAGTCCTCATGCAGTATTTCCTAACTTGCAGATTGAGTCAGTGGTACCAAAGGTAAAAGCAATGTTAGCATTCATTTTGAGAGGACTAGAATACAAAACCAAGGAAGTAATGCTGAAGCTTTATAAGGCATTGGTGAGACTGCACTTGGAATATTGTAAGCAGTTTTGGGCTCCTTTTCTAGGAAAAGATGTACTGGCTTTGCAGAGGGTCCAGAGGAGGTTCACGAGATTGATGCCATGAATGAAAGGTTTAACATACAAGAAGAGTTTGATGGCTCTGGGCCTATTCTAGCTGGAGTCTAGATGACTGAGAATAGATCTCATTGAAAGCTATCAGATATTGAAAGGTCTGGATAGAGTGGATGTGGAGAGTATGTTTTCTATTGTGGTGCAGTGTAGGACCAGAGGGCACAGCCTCAGAAATGAAGGACATCTATTTAGAACAGAGCTGAGGAAAAAATCCTTTAGCCAAGGGTGGTGAATCTGTGGAATTCATTGCCACAGATGGCTGTGCAGGCCAAGTCACTGGGAACATTTAAAGTCAAGGTTGATAGGTTCTTGATTAATCAGGGTGTCAAAGAGTATAGGACAGCAGGCAAGAGAATGGGACTGAGAGCGATAATAATAATTCAGCCATAATAGTGGAGCAGACTCGATGGGCTGAATGGCCGAGTTCATCATTAGCAATGCTCTAGATCCTCAAATCCAGTGTACTCGTCACTATTTTTCTATCATAGTATTATCTGTAGAAGCAGATTTTGTCCCTTAATATGGAATTGAAATCTCCTCAAATAAATGGAACAGTAAGAAGTAACAAATCAATGTAATTAGCTATCACCAGATCTGGAGATTCCTCTGAGATAATTATGTTCAGAAAGATTGTGGTTATTAATTACTCTAAATTGCATCAAAGAACAGAGGTCATTGGCTGTGATTATGGCCAGTTTTTTTAATTTGTTAATTAAACTTTGCGAGAGCAAGATGTGAATCAGTCATTAGAAATGTTAACAGTGGAGGAGGTTGACTACAGGATATTGGCTAGTTGAATAACACGCAGAGAAAATAAGAGTGAACACTTAAATATTGCAAAATGTATTGTGGAAAACTTAGCCCCCAAAGTGCATAGCACTAGAAAAAATCCTGTATCAACATATTTTTAATTCTTCAGGTAATTTCCTGAAGTGCAGAGTTAATGTTGAAGAGGGATGAAACTTTGCATTCTGTGATGGGACAATATTTGACTTTAGCTTCTACACTGAGGAGGTGAGCAGAGAGAACATGGAAGGTAGTGTCTCTGATATTCAGGAAGAGCGAAAGGAAAGGAATGTTCAGAATGATCAGGAGGAGCATCGACTCAGACCACGAGAGGCCTGCATCGGGCATTTTCATGCCTTACAAGGCGCAAATTAGAAGTCTGTGTGGGGCGCCAGTCCTCGTACAGACACTAGAGCAATGTGTGGTTAAGTGCCTTGCTCAAGGACACAAACACGCTACCACAACTGAAGCTCGAACTAGCGACCTTCAGATCACTAGACGAACACATTAACCACTTGGCCACGTGCCCATGATCATGTAAACCCTAACATTAGCCACTAGTGATATTTTGACTCTCAAAATAGTAGAATCAAAAACAAGAGAAAGTCTTCAGATGCCGGAAATCCAAGCACCACACGCAAAATGCTGGAGGAACTCAACAGGCCAGTCAGCATCTATGGAAAAGAGTAAAGCTGATGTTTCAGGCTGAGACCCTCCAGCAGGACGGGAGAAAAAAAGAAAATCTAACTATCTTAATGCACTTGGAAATAGAATAGACGATCTATTGGAATGAAAAAAAATCGTTACCTATTCATCACCACAAACAAGAGAAAATTGGCAAATGCTGGAAATCCGAGCAACACATACAAAATGCTGGAGGAACTCAGCAGGCCAGGTGGCACCTATGGAAAATAGTACAGTTGATGTTTTGGGCGGAAACCCTTTGGCAGGACTTGAGAAAAAAAAAGCTGGAGTAGATTTAAAAGGTGGATGGAGGGGGGAGAGAGAACCACCAGGTGATAGCTGAAACCTGAAGGGGGAGGGTTGAAGTAAAGAGCTGGGAAGTTGATTAGGGAGATGAGGTAAGAAGGGAAAAGAGGATGGAAAATGGAGAAGTGGGGTTGCGTTGGATAACATAACCAAAGTTTGAGAAATCAGTGTTAATACCATCAGGTTGGTGGCTACCCAAACGGAATATAAGGTGTTGTTCCTCCAACCTAAGTGTGGCCTTATCCCGACAGTGGAGGAGACTATGGATGGACATATCAGAATGGGAATAAGTGGAGTCAAAATGGGTGGCCACTGAGAGATCCCGCTTGTTCTGGCGGTCAGAGAAACACCTTATTTTCTGTTTGGGTAGCCTCCAATCTGATGGCATGAACATCGATTTCTCAAACATCTGGTAATGCCCCCCCATTTCCCATTCCCTTTTCCCTCTCTCAACTCATCTCACCAATCAACTTCCCAGCTCTTTACTTCATCCTTCCCCCTGCAGGTTTCAACTTGTAGTTGGTGGTTCTCTCTCCCCTCCACCCAGCTTTTAAATCTACTCCTCAGCTGTTTTTCTGCTGTCCTGCTGAAGGGTTTCGGCCTGAAATGTCGACTGTACTTTTTTTCATAGATGCTGCGTAACCTGTTGAGTTCCCCCAGTATTTTGTGTGTGTTGCACCTATTCATTACCAATGGATGATTAATTGTGCTTGGAATAATTGTGATTTGGAACTTCCTATGAAAAATGCAAAAGACAGTTTAACAATTTGAGGGCTATTTCCACTTTTCTTCAAATGAATTATTAAATTTTTACAACATTGACATGAATAGATGTTAGGCCTGTTTCTGATACTTGTATTCATATACTCACAGTTCAAGTGAAATTGAGAAACCAAAAGAAAGCACTAAATGTAAGGTACAACCAATGTTGAAGAAGGATTTTGTATTTCAAAGGAAAACAGGATCTTTTTTTCATTCCTGCACTGACAGATACTTTCCTAAGGATCCAGAGTGTCGCGCTTCTCTAGAAATTGACTTGATGTAACCTCAATGTATACATGAGACTTCCTAAGATTGCGATGATGATAAACTCTTATAATATCGACTGGATTTTGTGATTTTTGTGATAATTCTTTTTTTGAAATCTCCAGATGAGGATAATTGGCTGCTTTATTTCACACTGAAGTAAATGTTGAAACACATTGACTGAGCTCATGTAGTTCAACAAGTCACCTTTGTGTTGCCAAACGATGAACATGCCATCCATCCACACCCAATCATCATTCCACTTTGACTTTAAGTAGAATGACTTATAACCACACTATTGGATTTCTCAATACCTCAAACAAACTTGGATGTGCACTATGGCTAAGTTGGGCAAGATTAAATATCTTTTGCGAATGATATTTGTTTGTTCCACATTTAGAAGCAAAGGATGTCAACAGCTGATGCAAACTGTTGGGAAGGATTACTGTAGACAGGCATAAATGTAGAGTTGAGGCCAAGATTGGATCAGTCACCATCTCATTGCATTAGTGAGCAGTCCAAGAGTCTAAATAGTCTTCTCCTATTTCATATTCATGTGTTATTCTATTTTCTCCCCCAGCTTTCCAACTTCTTGTAGCCCCCCCAGCCACCCTCAGGGTCGCTCGGCTCGCTGTTGTCTAGGGAAACAGCCTCAGCCCCGCCAAACTGGATAATTCGTTTATGTGGATGCTGTGTGATGTACCCCACGCCGTCCAAATAACAGACAATACACCAGATACGATTAAATGATTTACAGTTTATAGATATTACTGGAACTATATAATTAAGAGAGAATAAAATATAAAAGGAAAATAAAAGGCGCCACACTTATCAAAGTTCAGTCTCTTTGTGCAGAAAACAGTTGGAGCTCAAGGACCTTCTTTTTCACCCTGCGACCCCTCGGACCACCTCGACCAGCCGCCTGGGACCAACAACGGTGGTCGACCAGACGCTCCACACGAGTCCATCTCCGTCTCCTCACCGAACGCCCTCCTCGGGGTCCGACCCCGTTAGCAGACATCACAGCACATCGTCCATCCTCTGTCTACTCTCCCGCCTTCTCCCCCAAAACTCCGCGCATACAGTATCTTCAAATACACCAAAACCATAACAATTATCCCAATTGGTTAATAGTGGCCTCTTATCACCCTTCTAAATCAAAACAAGCTGCTAGCGCAAACTTTCTCAGCGATTAACACAACAAAGCCGCATTCCCCACGTTGACATAACAAAGACGCCATTTTAATTAGCCTCCGCAGTAACATAAAAGTCGAAACCCCCTTACACTCTCACCCCACCAAATAAAGTCATGTCCTCATGACTTCTAAATAACTCGCCAACCAGTCCTGCAGACACACAACACACACATACACACAGTAACAGTGCTTCCCAAACAGTGGACCTTACTCCCGTCCCATGGGCGCTACATAGGCCAACCTATCTGGGAGCTTCTTAACCCTCCGAGACCTCCGTACCCCATCACCTAAACCCAAAAGGCTCAGACACTACTAGGGATACCTCGAGCCTGCTTGCCATCTCCTCTCTCACTTAGGCCACCACTACAGCTCGGAGCCCCCTGTCCCATGTCTGGGGCCCCGCCTCTCCTCCTTCCTGATTCTGCCGTAACTCAGACTGCCCACAGCTAGTCCTCCCCACTACACCTGACTCAGTGGGAGAAGGGCCAAAAGTCTCTTCCTCAATCAGGGGGAAGTTAGCGAAAGGCAGCATGTACCACATGTGCAGCACATCATTCTTCGAACCCGTATCCTTCCTCACTACCTCGATCGGTAGCTGCTGTTCGAGTTTTTTCAAACTGAAACATTTAGCCGGGGCTACCCCTTCAGCCTCCTGCAGTCGAGACGTCAGCTTCTTCGGAGACTCCTTCAACTCTCACCACAGCCTCAGCAGTTCTGACTCAGGGCTCCTGACCATCTCAATCTGGGACGCAGTTACCCCACCAGCTTCTTCCACCCTGACCTGAAAAGCAGCAGTTAAAGAATGTTCAGCCTCCGGTTGTTTCTTCCTGAGGACGTCTTCCAGGTCAACTTTCAGTTTTTCCACTTAATTTAAACTCGCGATGGTCACCTTCAGGTTCCTTTCAAGCGTCTGCCTCTCTTTTTCGAGATCTTCACCTCCTCGGGAGTGTAGTCAAACTCCCTTCCCTGGGCTCTCGGTTTTCTGTTGACCTTAGTCAGAACACTTGATCTTCCCCAACTTGTAAGTCTTCCAATCTGTACCAAATAGACGTCTTGAGTTTCTGCTGATCCCTTCGAAGGTGGGTCATTGTTTCTTCTCACTGGATTAATTCATCAGTACATGACCGTAGTGCGGTGTAAATCCCCTCTCTTCCCTGTGACTCATTCAGATTGATGACCTGGGTTTCCATCTCCTGGTCCACCACCGTCTGTCCCAACACCAGGAAGTTCAACTGGTATGTCGGGTCATTTTTCTCACATTGCACCAAACTCCTCTGGCCAAAAACTCCTCCACATTGGACACTTCACTTCGATCGCCCGGGCTCAGCCACTCACCTCGCCTCATAGTCCTCCCAGGTGAATCCAAACTCTCGGCGGTCATCTACATACATCAAAACTCCACACACCTTCACTTCCCCCATGGTCTTCCTCATGCCCCGTGGGAAGGATGCAGGGGCTCCGGATATGCCCTTGGGCATCTTTTCAGATCGGAAGAATCCTAGGGAACTAGTAAAGGCCATCTTCAGCTCAACAGCTGCACTCCTCAGGATCTGGCAACATCCACCCCTCAGATGCAGCACATTAAACCACGTCGCATAATCCACTCACACGCTGCCTTCATCTTCCACGCCACCAGGGTCCAGTTGCCGCAACCTCTCTCTCACTGAGGTGTCTTCAGTGGTCAACTCCCCTCCCTCGTGGTAGTTCGGAGCATCTACTAAGAGGGTCTCACGCTCAGCTACTTTCCCCAAACCGTACCACTGCTGGGTCTCGTTTAAATTCGGTACTGGCTCAAGGCTGCTACACACGTCCTCAGAAGCAACTCGACACGCTGGGTGCCCAGAAAATGCCTCCATGACCTCCAGGGTCATTAACCAATCATCGTCTTCTGGATAACTACTGCCACTAGTTCCCAAAGTCTCCGGTGCCCTTGCGGTTGTCAAGGATAAATGCTTCAGACACCGGTTGTAAAACGAACTGTACAACAACTTGATCTGTGCCCCGGGGTCGAGGATAGCTTTAGCATCACTTCCCTCTATCCATAGCGACACCCTGGGGCGTGTTCCCTCTAAGCCATCAGGAACAGGGTCTTTTCCTTTCGGAAGTTCATCGGTACATTGCTGGGAACGTGCTTCCCCAGAGACCCCAAGCCGTTCCCCTCACTGGGCCTCCACTAAGTTTCCCGACACCTCTCTGATCAGCTGAACAACTGAAGGAGGGGTTGATCCCCTGAAATGATCCCCCTGGTACCGCAAGCAATTTAGCTGCCCTCCTAGCCAGAGAAGACACACTGAAAACTTTCCCCCCTCTTTCAAATAACTGACAGCTGTCACTACGGTGTAAGTGAACCTGACAGCTCTAACACCGTCACCAGCCCGCCTAATTAAATCTTCAACCAATCCCTGTCGCTCTCCCTCCACCGAGCACTACCACTCAGCTAACAACTGAGAGATCCGCTCCACCCACATCTGGCACGCCTCCGCCCCTCTTGGGGTGGACACTATCTCAAGTGCCAGGCGGAGCCTGCCAGAGCTAGAACATTTATTCGCAGACTCTACCTCCAAATCAGACCACTCTTTCCTCTCTCTCCCAATCGCATGGACATCCCCGAGTGCCACCTCCAACTCGTCAATGCCAGCCTGAACTCGAACAAAGACCGCACCCACAACACATACAGCAATAGCCAGCAAATAACCCACAGAGAGACACATTACAGATTTAAACAGGGCACCCACACAGCATACCAGCAGACTCAATCCCGGACAAAGCCCACACAATGTAGCCCCCCCCCGGCCACCCTCAGGGTCGCTCGGCTCGCTGTCGTCTAGGGAAACAACCGCGGCCTCGCCAAACTGTATAATTCGTTTGTGTGGATGCTATGTGATGTACCCCACGCCGTCCAAATAACAGACAATACACCAGATACGATTAAATAATTTACAGTTTATAGATATTACTGGAACTATATAATTAAGAGAGAATAAAATACAAAAGGAAAATAAAAGGCGCCACACTTATCAAAGTTCAGTCTCTTCGTGCAGAAAACAGTTGGAGCTCAAGGACCTTCTTTTTCACCCTGCGACCCCTCGGACCACCTCGACCAGCCGCCTGGGACCAACAACGGTGGTCGACCAGACACTCTTCACGAGTCCGTCTCCGTCTCCTCGCCGAACGCCCTCCTCGGGGTCCGACCCCGTTAGCGGACTCACAGCATCTCGTCCATCCTCTGTCTCGCTCTCCTTCCTTCTCCCCCAAACCCCTGCGCATACAGTATCTTCAAATACACCAAAACCATAACAATTATCCCAATTGGATAATAGCTGCCTCTTATCATCAAAAACAAGCTGCTAGCGCAAACTTTCTCAACGTTTAACACAACAAAGCCACATTCCCCACATTAACATAACAAAGACACCATTTTAATTAGCCTCCACAGTAACATAAAATTCGAAACCCCCTTACATTCTAAACAGGCATGCATTTTTCCAGTCAGCTCTATTCTACAGGGAATCCCACAATTCTGTGGAAATGTCATATCCTCTTCCACCATTGTCATTCTGAATATTATTTCACCCCAGTCTCATGAAGAAGATAATTAAGTAGACTTTAAAGTGATTAAAACAATAAAATGATTTAACTTATTTGTCACCTGTACATCAAAACATCGAAACATACAGTGAAATGCGTCATTTTGCCTCAATGACCAACACAATCCTTCTGAAAATCTACCAGACACAGTCCACAAGCATGCCCACAATTTACTAATCCTATGAACTATTGTATGTCTTTGGAATGTGGGAGGAAACCACAGCACCAGGAAGAAACCTATGCCTTTACAGAGAGAATGTACAAACTCCTTACAGACTGCAGGGGGAATCAAACTCTGGTCAGTGATTGCTGGAGCTGTTAACTGATTGCTATCATGTAAGGGTATTGGGATGGATCATAAATCGTCCTTTCCATTTTTATAGCCAATGCTTTGATGCATATTCGTAAGTGATTAAGCTATCACTGGACAAGTGGCAGATTTGCCAAAGGGAATTAAATTGTCATTACACAATCAGGTAATAATATTCATGTCACCTATCTTCTCTGGACTGGACATTAATGTACTGTGCACTGTTACCACGAATAGTTTTTCAGCCTTTGGATCTCCTTTTGCTGTTCATGTTCCTCATCCTCATTCTACACGCTAACAAAGCTGTCCTTTTTAGTTCTCAGTGTGACAAAGATGATTAACTGCACAAAAAAGCTGAGAATGGCAAAAGTCCTTTCTGAAACAAGTGATACGTAATTGTTTCAAATTATGATTTTATGGGTAACCCTGGAATCTAAGTGAACAATTGTAAGAGAAACTTCTAATTCAAATAGACAAATGCTCAGGGTCAATATAAAAGCAGAAAAAATCAGAAGACCTATCAACCAAAAGCTCAAATGCTATCACACCAACTATGACAATTAAATTAATTACAGATTCCTGAACTTAAAATGAAGGGAATATCAGTAATAACCTGGGAAGTGACAGACAGTTATTTTAAAAAAATTCAACTGTTCTATTGAAGTGACTGCAGTACTTCGGCAACATAATTAATTTTTTATTACCTTCTGAAATTTGATATAGCCAATGAATCATGACCTTGAAACAACGTCCATCTCTGAAAATCAAATAAAGAAAGAAACAACAAATAATCAATAACTCAACAGATTTGTCAGGGCTGAAAAGGAAATGAGCAGGAGGAACTGACTGGCAGACATAAGCCAAAGACTAAGTCTGTGGCCAATTGTAGACGAGGCAGAATTTCAGAATGCTGGAGTGTAGTGGTGCCAATTCAAATACGTCTGAGGAAGGAGGTCCTGTGTCATCGTACAGTATTTCCTGATTTTTATGAAGATGATGAAATTTCACATATCTACTATCAACTTCATAAACTATGCCAGCTGTGTAAGGCAAACAGAAACTAGTTATTCTTCAAAAAATAGATGCAACCATGGAACTCCACAATGACAACCCATGAACATTACCTTGTTATTTCCTTTACCTTTGAACACTATTTATTTCTGTAACTTAGAGTAATTTTATGTCTTTTTACTATGCACTTGCTGCAAAACAACAAATTCGACATCATAATAAGTCAATGCACATTAATCTGATTCTGATCTAATGGCTCACCACAATTATCGATGTGTCAGTAACTCCAGGTATTATTTATGACATTTTAAATTAAATTGAGCCTTTGATTATTAATGACCATGCTACTCTTGTGCCGCAATGAGGCCACTCACAGAGTGGAGGAGCAACACTTTATAATCCGCATGGGTAGCCTCCAATCTGATGGCATGATTATCAATTTCGCTTTCTGGTAAAAGAAATCCTCCACTTCCCCTCTTCCTCCATTCTGCACTCTAGCCTTTATCCTCTTCTCACTTGCCTGTCACCTCCCCCTGGATCCCTGCTTCTTCCTTTTCTCCTATGGTCCACTCTCCTCTCCTTTCAGGTTCCTTCTTCTTCAGGCTTTTATGTTTCTCACCCACCTGGTTTCAACTATCACCCTCTAACTAGCGTCTTTCCCTTCCCTTCAACTTTTAATTCTGGAGTCTTTCCCCTTCCTTCTCAATACTGAGAAGGGTCTCAGCCCAAAATATGAACTGCTTATTCATTTTCATAGATGTTTCCTGACCTGTTGAGTTCCTTGTTTCTCGTGTTTATGATTGGCCATGCTATGTTTTTTGTTGGATAGATGCACTAAAGATATAGATAACTATATCTTTTGCCAGGAGCAACCAATATCTTAACTGGTTGATTTTCAATAATCATGGGCTTACTTTCCTCTTGATCTGGTTTGTACAATAGTCATAGTAGTATAGTCGTAGTCATACTTTATTGATCCTGGGGGAAATTGGTTTTCATTATAGTTGCACCATAAATAATAAATAGTAATAGAACCATAAATAGTTAAATAGTACTATGTAAATTATGCCAGTAAATTATGAAATAAGTCCAGGACCAGCCTATTGGCTCAGGGTGTCTGACCCTCCAAGGGAGGAGTTGTAAAGTTTGATGGCCACAGGCAGGAATGACTTCCTATGATGCTCTGTGCTGCATCTCAGTGGAATGAGTCTCTGGCTGAATGTACTCCTGTGCCCACCCAATACATTATGTAGTGGATGGGAGACATTGACCACGATGGCATGCAACTTAGACAGCATCCTCTTTTCAGACACCACCGTGAGAGAGTCCAGTTCCATCCCCACATCATTACTGGCCTTACGGATGAGTTTGTTGATTCTGTTGGTGTCTACTACCCTCAGCCTGGTGCCCCAGCACACAACAGCAAACATGATAGCACTGGCCACCACAGACTCGTAGAACATCCTCAGCATCATCCGACTGATGTTAAAGGACCTCACTCTCCTCAGGAAATAGAGACGGCTCTGACCCTTCTTGTAGACAGCCTCAGTGTTCTTTGACCAGTCCAGTTTATTGTCAATCCGCATCCCCAGGTATTTGTAATCCTCCACCATATCCACACTGACCCTCTGGATGGAAACAGGGGTCACCGATACCTTAGCTCTCCTTAGGTCTACCACCAGCTCCTTAGACTTTTTCACATTAAGCTGCAGATAATTCTGCTCACACCATGTGACAAAGTTTCCTACCATAGCCCTATACTCAGCCTCATCTCCTCAGCCTCAATGGAAGTCGAGTCACCCCTTGATTATAAACCAGACCTGATTTTACACCTCCATCAGTTCTGTAGGAACCACCCTCACTAACTGAAGCAGATAGAGATTAGATGCTCCAGAGAAGATTGAAGCCACTCTGTTGCTGTTAATGCAGGCCATATTCCTCCGGTCCTTTCAAGATATATAAAAATAAACTTGCTCCATATAACACTACTCATGTGGTGTAGAGATAAGCATAGAAAATATGCATAACAAATAGTATACACACAGCAAGCCTCATCGAGGTGTCAGCAGTGGAAAGGGTAAGCAGCTTCAAGTTCCAGGGGGTCAACATTCCAGAGCATCTACTCGAGGCTCATCATACTGATGCATCATGACAAACAAATACCATTAAAAATACCTTTACCAACCCCCCCCACCCCCCCGCCGCCACACTCTCTGCTTTCTGCAGGGATCACTCCCTCCATGATTCTCTTGTCCATTCATCCCTCCCCACTAATCTCCCTCCCGGCACTCAACCCTGCAAGCAGCCCAAGTGCTCCACCTGCCCATACACATCCTCCCTCACCTCCATTCAGGGCCCCAAACAGTGCTTCCAGGTGAGGCAACACTTCATTTGCAAATCTGCTGGCATTGTCTATTGTGTCTGGTGTTCTCGATGCAGCATTGCTAAGACCCATTGTAAATTGGAGCACGGATTTGTTGAGCATCTCCACTCCATCCGCCACAAGCGGTTCTTTCCGGTGGCTAAACCTTTTAATTTCAATTCCTGTTCCTGTTCCGACATGTCAGTCCATAGTCTTCTCTTGTACCCAGATAAGACCACCTTCGAAGTGGAGGAGCAACACCTTACATTCCGTCTGGGTGCCCTCCAAGTTGATGGCAAGAATGTTGATTTCTCCTTTTGGTAAACAAACTCCCCTCACCCCTATTCTATTGTCCAGTCTGACCTTTTACTGCTTCTCACCTGTCTCTTACTTCACCCTGAGTCCCCTCTTCCTTCCCTTTCTCCTGTGGTGCATCCTCCTCTCCAATCAGATTTCTTTTTCTCCAGCCCTTGACCTTTCCCACCCACTTAGCTTCTCCTATCACCTTCCAACTAGCCTTCTTCCCCTTCCCACACCTTTTTATTTTGGCACCTTCCCCTGCCTTCTCAGTCCTGAAGCAGGATCTCAGCCGAAACGTCGACTGTTTATTTACTTCCATAGATTCTGCCTGAGCTGCTGATTTCTTCTGGCATTTTGTGTGTGTTGCTCTGGATTTTCAGCATCTGCAGACTTTCTCATGGTATGGTAAACCCCAGACTATTGTGTAAATTTTTTTTTTGTCTGCATGACTAAATGCCAGCGTATTATGTGGCACAGCATAAGACTTCCTCTGGTAACATTGCAATGGAAACACTTGGGTTTATTCTTACCAGAATAGATCGATGATATAAATGCAAGCTGTCACTGTTATTTGCATGGGTATATTTAAGAATTATCATCCTACAGACTCAAATGTCATCAATTGGAGTTAACATCAAATCACTGTTTAAATAACCCATCTGCTTACATTAAGTAGAAATTTCTACAAATGCTTTCCCTCATATTTTCCAAAAATACATGGAAAGCAGTGGACAGAGATTTAGTACAACTCTTAAGTATAAGCTTATTAGCATGCTGTTCCCCTGTGTACCTTTGTAATGGAAGGATTCAACCTTTCATCTTAAATATATTTGTCTTTTAATGTTGTTAATGAAGGATATTATATGACTGCATTAAATAAAAATTGTGAATAAAAAATCAGGCTCTGCTGAGATTCCCAAGGAACAATAATTCACACAATTAATTAGTCAACTTTAGATGTTGCTATTTTTATTTTTAAATGTAAACTGAATTCCTGCACTATAAATACTGAATAATACATCTGTGGAAACTAAAGTAGTTTTAATGTTTTGTAAGACTCACATAAGGTCAGATTTACTAACTAGACCACCTCACCCTAATATTCTGTGTTCAGTTCTTTCAGTAGACAGTATATGTTGTTTGAACCCAAGGCTTCACAGAGAATCCACAAATTAGGCAACACTGAGTGTTGCTTTGATCCCAGCATCTGCAGATTATTTTGTGTTCACAAATTAGGCAACTTTCTAATGGAAATCACAATCATAAATTTGGTATAGTGGCAGAGGTAAAACTGGCACCTTTAACATATTGGTCTATTTTTGCTTCAAGGACTTTACAACTTAAAAGACCATTTGGTTTCTTCACTTAAATTTCAAAATTATTAGAAAATGTGACAGTAAAACAACAGAAGAATGCCAGGTTTATAAATGAGGGTGGTTACTAACCATGTTGTTCATGTTGTTTAGCAGTTTATCTTTAGAGTCGAGTTTCCAGTTCCTTATTCCATGCAAAAAACTAAGTACATTTATTATCAAATTGCTTATAGTATGTAGTATGTCACCATACTCCACCCTGAGATTCATTTTCTTGCAGGCATTCACAGAAGAAAGAAATAACAATAGAAGAATCAATGAAAAATTGACACGCAAAGACTGAAAACAAATGGGCTAGACAATATGCGCAAATTTAAAATAAATAATTAATACTGAGAACATGAGTTGTAGACTCTGTAAAAGTCAGCCCATAGGTTGTGGAATCAGTTTGGTCTTGAGGTGAGTGATGCTCTCTAAAACTGGTTTAGGAACCTGATGATTGAAGGATAATAACTGTTCCTGAACCTAGTCATGTGGGATTTAAGGCTCCAGTATTTCTGTCACAGTGGCAGCAGTGAGAAGAAAGCATGGTTTGGATGATGGGGTTCCTTGCAGATGGATACCGCTTTCCTGTGTCAATGCTTATGGATATGCTCACTAGTGGGAAGGGCTTATCATGTGATGAACTGGACTCTATCCACTACTTTTTGTAAGCTTTTCCAATCTTGAGTATCGGTGTTTCCAGAGCAGGCTGTGATGCAACCAGTTAGGATATTTTCCGCTGTGCATCTGTAGAAGTTAGTCTAAGTTTTAGATGACTTGCTGAATCTGCACAAACTTCTATAAAGTGGAAGCAATATCATGCTTTCTTTGTAGTGGTACTTATTTGCTGGTCCCAGGAGAGATTCTCTGATATGATAACATCAATGAAGTTAAAGTTAATGACCCCCTCCACCTCCAGTTCTCCAATGAGGACCTGCACATGAAACTCAGGTTTCTTCCTCCTGTGGTCTATAATCATCTTTTTGGTTTTGCTAATATTGAGTGAGGGGTTGTTGTTGTGGAACCATTCAACCAGATTCTCAATTTCACTCTTATATGTTAATTCATAATCACCTTTGATTTGACCATTGACAGTGGCATTGTCAGCAAACTTAAATATGGCCTTGGAACTGTGCTTATCCTCACAGAAATAAGTATAAACCGAGTAGAACAGGCAAGTAAGTACACAACATTGTGCTGCACCTGTGTTGATGGTAATCATGGAGGGGATGTTGTTGTCAATTGTTCTGAATGGTGTCTGCAAGTCAGGAAATTATGAATCAAGTTGCACAGGAGGGTATCAATGCTTAGGTCTTGGAGCTGATTGATTAGTTTTGTGTGGATGATAGTGTTGAATGTCAAGCAGCAGAGCATTCTGATGTATGCATCTTCACGACTCAGATGTTCCCGAGCTGAGTGAAGAGCCAATTGGAGCAAATCCAAGTCATTCCTCAGTCAAGATCAACTTCTCAAAGCACTTCATCACAGTGGATATAAGTGCCACTGAATTATAACTAGTGATGGCAGGACACCACCATCGAGGCACATTCTTCTTGCGAACCAGTTTTTTTTAAGCCTGATGAAGCAGGTGGGTACCTCAGACTGCAGAAGTGAGAGGTTAAAGATATCAGTGAACTCTCCAGCCAGTTGATTAGCACAGATCTTCAGTACCTGGGCAGATATCCCATTTGGGCCAGTTGCTTCTGTGGGTTCACTTTATTGAAGGGTGCTCTAACGTTCGCCTCAAAGACTGAAATTGCAAGGTTATTGGTGACTATGGGAGGTCACAAAGGTACCTCCATGTTCTGTCAGTCAAGACAAGCATAAACCGCTTTGAGCTTATATGGGAATGAAACCTTGTTTTCACTTATGTTGCTTGATTTCACTTTGCAAGAGGTAATAGCATTCAATCCTTGTCATAGCTGTTGGGCATCCCTATGTGATTCAAGTTTGGCCCAGAATTACCATTTTGCATGTGAGATCACTTTCCAGAGGTCTCACCTGGACCTCTTGTACTTTCCTGGATCACCAGCCCTCAATACTACTAATCTAGCTCTTAGCAGACTGTGAATCTCTTAGTTCATCCATGGCTTCTGGTTTGGGTAGACAGTGAATGATTTTATAGGGACACACTCATCCACAAGTGTCTTTATAAAGTCCATGACGACTATGGCATATATATTCAGGTCCTCTAAAGAGTGCTTGAACTTGGCCCAGTTCTCTGACTCGAAGCGATCCAATAATTACTGCTTTGACCCCCATAAATATCTCTTTGTTGTCCTTATCTCTGTTGCCTTGTTCTTTAGCTGCTGCCTGTATGCAAGTAGGAGGAAGACATCCAGGTGATCGGATTTCCCAAAATGTGATCTAGTGATGGAACAGCAGGCTTTCTTAATGGTAGTCTAGCAGTGGTTGGATGAGTTGGGTTCCCTGGTGCTGTAGAAGGTGTACCAATCGTAATTGGGCAGTGATTTCTTGAAGTTATCCTGGCCGAAGTCCCCAGCAAGGATGTGAAAAGCATCAGGATAGGCTGTTTCATGTTTGCTAATCATAACATTCATACATCAAAAGCTTGCTTGACATTTGTGTTGCATGATATGTAACTGAGGTCAGGATTAATGCGGAAGACACTCTCAATAAGAAGAATGGTTGGCACTTAATCATTAATGTTCCAGTTTGGGAGAATAATAGTGCAACAAAACTGCTTTGTCTGCACACCAACTTCCCTGAAAATGTAGTTTAGTCCATCCAGTGGACTGAGAACCTCTCAGCTGGAGCACCATGACCAGAGTGCTGGGGCAAGCCATGTCTCAGTGATGTAGAGAACACAACAATCCCTCAATTCCCTCTGATGCATCAATCTTACCTTTATATCCTCTGTCCTGTATTCCTGTAACTGAAAATTAGCTAACAATATGCTAAACAGAGATAGTCAAACTTCCTGTTGCGTTAATCTGGTTTGAAGTCCACACCGGCCTCTTTTCTACCAGTGATGGCCAATCTTCATCCACTTAAAGATGCTGCACCTGCACTTCTGAGAGTCAAGCTTGCCAAACTTGATGTTGAATAGTTCCGTGGACTATTGATAAAGTGTATCATCTGTAAGTTTTAACCACTGTGAATGCATCCTTCAGGATGTGCAGTATGCAATGCCCACAGCCTCCGCATGGATTCACCAAAATAAGTGAAATAGCAACTATGCTTCCCATTTCTCACTGTGTATGCTACTGACCAAGTTACAACATGCATTACAACAGAGGGGCATGAAAATCCTGAAGAAAAATATTGCTAGTTTCCTTTATAATTTATTTTTAAAATTGGAATTGAAACACTAGCAGACAAAAAATCCTAATGATAACAAATGTAAATTTCAACCCCCATCTTGTGTACCACAAGTTTGAGCTTCACCAAAATAATGTGATCATTTTGCTTCTGCCATTTGAGGTAGGCAAGATGTCCTGTTCAAATTTTGATAGCTTGGCTGATCCACACTGCCTCTATTAACCAGCAACATAGTTAAAATTCGCTCTTTCATGCTCTATATACGAGCATATTGATCACTCATCTTGTCCTGGAGTAGGTGGAGCACACTTTTGAGATGATATATCTCAGTATCTTCCTATAATACTCACAAAGTAGCAATTGATAACATAAAAGAGTAAATCTATTTTGAACACAATTGTAGTATCTTCATTAATATATTCGTGTTCAACATATGAATCCAGAGGTAGTTTATTCGTTATCAAGGCCCCCTTCAACTATTCACATTCTGAGTCTTTAACTGGACAATTAATAAATATGCAAAGCAGGTCTACTTCATGACTTCACACACAAAATTCTGGAGGAACTCAGCAGGTCAGGCAGCATCTAATGAAAGGAGGAAATAGTTAATGTTTTGGGCCGAGACCCTTCATGACTTTCTTTTCTTAGAGATTCACAATGTGAATAAACCAGAGCATACAAAGAAACCAGTAAAGTCCATGCTTAAAGATACAAAATAGACTCTCTTTTAAACTGACAGTAAATTAGGATATGTTTAAATTATATGTCCTTCCATGAAAGACAATTTTATGTCTGTTTTGGTAACTGCCTTTTGGAGTCTTTGCTTTTAGATCGAATGATCCTGGTCTGACTTACCAAGCTGTAACACTTTATTTTTGTCTGGGTTAACCTCACCTCTTGCTTATTTTAATGACCTGGAGTATATCCCATCAAGCCCTGGGGACATATCCACCTTAATGCTGTTTGAGAGACCAAACACTGTCTCTTCCTTTACCTCGAAATGCCCCAGCATATTAACACACTCAGCACTGATCTCCCTATCCTCTGTGTCTTTCTCCATGGTAGACACTGATGTGAAGTACTCATTAGGGCCTCACCCACGTCCTCCTCATCCAACAAAATGTTTGCCCCTTTGTCCTTGAGTGTTCCTACCCTCTCTCTATTTATCCTCTTGCATTTGATTCTCTTTAATCCCACTTGCCAAGGACTTCTCATGCCGCCCTCCAGCTTTCCTAATTCCCTTCTTCAGTTCTTTTCTGGCTTCTTCATAATCCTAAAGGGCTCTGTTTGATTCTAGTTTCCTAAGCTTTGCATACATATCAATTTTCTTCTTAACTAGATTCATCACCTCTCTGGACACCCAAGGTTCTCTTACCTTGCCATCTGACTGGAACATATTTACTTTATCCTTTGTATATCCATCTTAAGTCTTAGTGAGTTGTGGTCACTGTTTCTTACCTGTTCACTCATGGAAAGGTCACTCACCTAGCGATCTCAATACCCAACACTAGGTCTGGTACAGCGCCTCCTCTTGTTGGACTATCTACATATTGATTTAAGAAACCCTCCTCAATGCAACTAATACATTCTGCTTCACCTCTACTTCTTGCACAAAGATGTTCCAATTAATATTAGGGAAATTGAAGTCCCTATGACAACAATCCTATTGTTTTACATCTTTCTTTAATATGCCTACTTATCTGTTTCTCAATGCCCTGTTGGCTATTGGGGACCCTGTAGTACAATCCCATCAAAGAGATTGCACCTTCCCTACCCAAATAGACTCAGCGGAGGAGCCCCGCATAATGTCACTTTTGTGTGCAGCTGTGATATTGTATTAGCAGTGCATCCCCCCCCCCCCCACACGGTCCCCGACTACACTTTTACCTCCTTCTCTATATTTTCTGAAACATCAAAACCTTGGGACATTAAGCACCTATTCCTGCCCTTCTCTCAACCAAGTCTCTGTAATGGCCCTAGCATCATAGTTCTATGTACTGATCTGTGCTCTAAGTTTATCACTTTTACCCATAATACTCCTGGCATTACAATACACACATTTCCAACTATCATACCTATTACTTTGCTCCTGCCTGTTTTTGCTGAGCCTGACATCTAACTTCCTCTCCGTCCCTTCACTTTCTGATCTGGTGCTCTGGACCCCATCCCCTTGCCAAACTAGATTAAACCTTCCTGAGGAGCACTGGTGAACGTCCAGGCAGGATGTTGGTTCCCCTACAGTTTAGATGCAACCTATTCCTCTTGTACAGGTCACCCTTGCCCCAGAAGTGGTTTGAATGATCCAAGAACCCCCTGCCCCAGTTCCTCACCACTCTACACCCAAGCTCTAAAGTTCTATATCCAATGGTAATGTCTGGAGTTGTTTTCTTCTTCAGTAAAAAAAATTGATCAAGTCAAGATTCATGCCAATCTTTAAGTATCCCTGCCAAAGGTGTTTCCTGTAATCTCTTTTAGTTATTCCGACTAATCTTTTGGCTGTTCCACGTGAAGCCAGATAATGTAAAAGAACAACGGTATGTTTGACGTTCTATTCTATAAAGTATCCAAGCACAGTAGATAAAAATGGAGATGCAAGAAACTACAGATACTGAAATCTTGAGCAAAACATTATATGCTGGGGGAAATCAGTAAGTAAAGTAGTAAATGTGGATGGGAAAATAATTGTTGAGACCTCACATCAGTACAGAGAATAGAGAGGGAAATCTACCTTCCATTCACACATTTCACCCTAATGATTCTACTCACACATGACTGCTTTGAGATCTTGAAAGCTTGTTCTTACAAATCTGGTAAACTCTGCTTTCTCTAATAATTTGAGAACACCTTCCAAATCAAGTTAATGGATCAAGCTTCCTGCTAATATTGTCAGGCTGATTTTTCCTCTGTGTTCAGTATGAAGTTTGGCCAATATGTTTTCCATCAGGGTTATAGTTATTAGAACAATGAGTCCATTGGGTGTGTCCCTGCTCAGATGACAATCTATTGCACTGGCTACAAAATGGTTTCAGTGCCTCATCCATATTTTGATCAAATTATGTCCATTCTTTAAATGTTCAAACAGAAATGCCTTTGAAAAGTGATGGGTACAGCCCAGTCTGTCATAGGCAAAGCTATCCCCACCATTGAGCACATCTGGAAGGAACACTACCACAATAAAGCAGCATCCATTGTCTAGGACTCCCACCAGCCAGGTCATGCTCTCGTCTCAGCACTGCCATTGGGAAAGAGGTACATGAGCCTTAGGTCCTATAGCACTAGGTTCAGGAAAGGTCAACCATCAGGCTCCTGAACCTGTGAGAATAACTTCTCTCAACTCTGAACTGATTCTACAAGCCATGTACTCACTAAAGTAATGAGAACAAAAATAACTCATGCAAAATTATGGATGGAGACTCAAAGAGGGAAAAAGCATCATCTAGGAGATAAAAAGTGTGAGCAGTACCACAGAAGATGCATTCACATTGAAAGGAGAAAGATGATTGAATGCTTTTCACTCTGCTATTGTTCATCCATCGTCGTCGTCGATGAAGACCTTGACACCATTGATGGTGTTGAGACTAGCGCGTGATTTGGATTTAAGTGAGGGAGAGTTGCGCAGCGTCAGCCTCACTCTCTCTTCCCAATTCTCATCTGGATCCAGTGGCAAAACAGAATCGAGACGGCTGGAGATGGGACTAAACGCAGTGGATGACCAGGACGTCTTCTGTGTCTTGTCATGCTCTACACGTTCCATGACGCTTGCAGAGACTGCCTTCTTGACTGTTGGATCTTCTTCTACAATCATTATGAACTGTCACCAATAGAGTAGTAAAGTATCATAAAATCCAAAAATTAACCTAGCAGGAAGGATTGTAATTGAACTGATCCACTTCTGTTAACTTTACCTTTGATGATCAATATATGATTGGTTGAATCAACTGCATCTCCTTCACCTGTATACAGTTGTTATTAAATAAAAACAATTGAAAAGTCATTAAAGTGGCTGACCAGAACTTCAGAAATGATCTATTCTTGTGCTGTTGCATGGTCATTAACTCCGAGTATTCAATAAACAGATGCCAACAAAAGCAATTTGACATTCAACCCCCGGCAGCTGCAAATAGCAGATTCAGCTGTTATTTCACAGCTAATTGCACTTACAGGGAACTGTTTCTTGGCTTGTTGAATTTCCTCGCACAATCACTTGACAGTGACCACCAGTCCATACTATCCTGTTCATCTATCATTTTCTTCTGATTGCAATATTCCTTACTTTGCTAGTGTTGTCATAACTAGGAGGGTAGGCTGTTACGGGGATGAATTCCTTCTACCTATTAAATTCTCACAATGGCATGAGCCCCAAATGGCCTCTGATAACCAAATCCAGCTCCTGGCCTTCACCTGTGGCTTAGCTACTAAGCCTTGCGGAACCATTTCTACTGAAAGAAGAAGGGACAGAGGCGGGTTACTGGCACCTTAAAACCAGTCGCTTCATGCAGATGGGGCTCATCATCTGTGGTTGACAACTCATCTTGGAGAAGGAAAACTCTGCTGCCTTGCATTTATACCCACTCATGGCGAAGGTTTCCGGAGGAAATACCAAGGAAAACTCTAGAGCAGAAGTATCCATCTCCTCTTCAAAGACTAGATTACATCACAGTCCTCTCCTCTGCAGAAAGATCTAGCTGCTAATACCTATTATTTTTGATTAGTAGATTGCCCTTCCGTACCAGGTAGGAGATACTTCCAGCTAACAAGTAGTTTGAACACAGCTTATTTTGTCTATAATGATACGCATTTAAATTTAGATACACATTTTAACAGACATTTATAACTCAGAGAAGATTTCCTGTTTATAAAAAAAATCTAATTCCAAAAGATTTATAAATGACAAAGGATTTTCAAACACGGGTACAATTCTTATGAACATACAAACAAGATGTAGACAAGCATGTCATCTATTGCAGAAACAGTAGACTGAGGAATGACCATATGGTATAGGTATATGTTGACCACTTGGCCTATCGAGTCTGCTCTGTATTTCATGATGGCTGTTAGAGTGAGTTTTTGGGTAGATGATTCATTTACACTTAAATGACTCTGGCCACCAGTCTTCTGTTTGACAAAGTACTGTGGATTGAGTTCACAACAATGCATTTCCTAAAAGCTGTGAATATCAGAATGCTATCCAGACGCTGCGGATGGAAGTATGAAGTTTACAGGTAGTTTTGAAAACAGCCTTTATAAATACTTTATAAATATTAATTGTCCTCTATGTTAGCACGCGTAAAATACCAAATAAACGTATTGTGGATTTGACTTGCACTCCTAAAGGCTGTGAGTACCAACCCAGACATGTTGGCGTCAGGAGGAATGACTGAAGTCAGAAGGTGTGATGTTTTGTATGTAGCTTCAAAAGGAAGCATTGTCTATAACTTTATAAATAGTGATTTCCTTTTGTATTTAGCATATAAATATCGAGCCCACATTGGGCTAGCAGACCTTTCTACTGAAAGCATCTCCGTCCGTATGATGCCTGCGGTACCTTGTTGTGTCGAATAAAGAAGCTGCTTTGTATCTACCAGTGACTCTGTCTCTCCGGTGATTTCATCTACGCCACAACAATGGCCGATCCAATTTTCCTCTCAGTCCCAACCTCCTGCATTCTTCCCACATCCCTTCATGCCCAGATCAATCAAGAATCTATCAACGTTTGCCTTAAACATACATAAAGACTTGGCCTCCATAGCTGCCTGTAGCAATCAATTCCACAGATTTACCATACCCTGGCTAAATAAATTCCTCTTCATCTCCTTTCTAAAAGGATGCTCCTCTATTCTGAGGCTGTGTCCTCTGGTCTTAGACTCTCCCACCATATGAAACATCCTCTCAACATCCAGTCTATCAAGGACTTTCACCTTTAGCTAGGTTTCAATGAAGTCACCCCTCATTCTTCTGGATTCTAGTGAATACAGTTTCAGAGCCATCAAACACTCTTCATATGACAAGCCATTCAATCCTGGAATCATTTTCCCGCACCTTTTTTGAACCCTCTCCAGTTCATCAAATCCTTTCTAAGATAAGGGGCCCAAAATTGTACACAATACTCCAGGTGAAGCCTCAGCAGTGCTTTATAAAGTCATGGCATTGCATCCTTGCTTTTATATTCTCATCCTTTTGAAATGCCTTCCTCACCATAGACTCAATCTGCAAATTAACCTTTATGGAATCCTGCACAAACACTCCTAAGTCTCCTTGTGCCTCAGTTTTTGTATTTTCTCTCCATTTAGAAAATAGTCAGCTCTTTCTTATACCAAAAGTGCATGGTCATACACTTCCCAGCACTGTATTCCATCTGACATTTCTTTGCCTATTCTCCTGATCTATCTAAGTCTTCCTGTAGCCTCTCTATGTCCCCAAAACTACCTGCCCCTCCACCTATCTTTATATCATCTGCAAAGTTTGCAACAAAGCCATTAATTCCATCATCCAAAACATTGCAGTATAACATAAAAGGAATCAGTCCCAACACAGACCCCTGTGGAACACCACTGGCTACCGGCAGCCAACTAGAAAAGGCTCCTTTATTCCCACACTTTGCCTCCTGCCAACTAGCCACTGCTTTACCCATGCTAGAATCTTTCCTCTAATACCATGGGCTTTTAGCTTGTTAAGCAGCCTTACGTGTGGAACCTTGTCAAAAGCCTTCTGAAAATTCAAGTACATGAATGAATTTTAGTTCTTCTTTCTGTCAGTCACTCCATCTTTCTGCCATTCTTTTTGATATTCCTGACAATGCCCAATGCTTTCTTACATTTACTCTGTTTTTTTTTCTGCTAGTTTACATTATATTCACGTGATGATGTCTTTTTGGATACATTTGCTGAGACAATGTAACTCACACAGATGATCTAAAGCTTCCAGGGAGAGATTCCAGACACCCAAAATCAATGATGTGAGAGCAGACTCTCTGAGTACACAAATATCCCAACTATTGATTGATCATATCTGTGATTATGTTTGATATGGGTAGAGCTGCGTAACACTAAGGGGCAGAAGACGCTGGTGGGAGTTGTGTACAGGCCACCTAACAGTAGTAGTGAGGTCGGAGATGGTATTAAACAGGAAATTAGAAATGTGTGCAATAAAGGAACAGCAGTTATAATGGGTGACTTCAATCTACATGTAGACTGGGTGAAACAAATTGGTAAAGGTGCTGAGGAAGAGGATTTCTTGGAATGTATGCGGGATGGTTTTTTGAACCAACATGTCGAGGAACCAACTAGAGAGCAGGCTATTCTGGACTGGGTTTTGAGCAATGAGGAAGGGTTAATTAGTGATCTTGTCATGAGAGGCCCCTTGGGTAAGAGTGACCATAATATGGTGGAATTCTTCATTAAGATGGAGAGTGACATAGTTAATTCAGAAACAAAGGTTCTGAACTTAAAGGGGGGTAACTTTGAAGGTATGAGATGTGAATTAGCTAAGATAGACTGGGAAATGACATTTAAAGGATTGACGGTGGATATGCAGTGGCAAGCATTTAAAGGTTGCATGGATGAACTACAACAATTGTTCATCCCAGTTTGGCAAAAGAATAAATCAAGGAAGGTAGTGCACCCGTGGCTGACAAGAGAAATTAGGGATAGTATCAATTCCAAAGAAGAAGCATACAAATTAGCCAGAGAAAGTAGCTCACCTGAGGACTGGGAGAAATTCAGAGTTCAGCAGAGGAGGACAAAGGGCTTAATTAGGAAGGGGAAAAAAGTTTATGAGAGAAAACTGGCAGGGAACATAAAAACGGACTGTAAAAGCTTTTATAGATATGTAAAAAGGAAAAGACTGGTAAAGACAAATGTAGGTCCCCTGCAGACAGAAACGGGTGAATTGATTATGGGGAGCAAGGACATGGCAGACCAATTGAATAATTACTTTGGTTCTGTCTTCACTAAGGAGGACATAAATAATCTTCCAGAAATAGTAAGGGACAGAGGGTCCAGTGAGATGGAGGAACTGAGTGAAATACAAGTTAGTAGGGAAGTGGTGTTAGGTAAATTGAAGGGATTGAAGGCAGATAAATCCCCAGGGCCAGATGGTCTGCATCCTAGAGTGCTTAAGGAAGTAGCCCAAGAAATAGTGGATGCATTAGTGATAATTTTTCAAAACTCGTTAGATTCTGGACTAGTTCCTGAGGATTGGAGGGTGGCTAATGTAACCCTACTTTTTAAAAAAGGAGGGAGAGAGAAACCGGGGAATTATAGACCGGTTAGCCTAACGTCGGTGGTGGGGAAACTGCTGGAGTCAGTTATCAAGGATGTGATAACAGCACATTTGGAAAGCGATGAAATGATCGGACAAAGTCAGCATGGATTTGTGAAAGGAAAATCATGTCTGACGAATCTCATAGAATTTTTTGAGAATGTAACTAGTAGAGTGGATATAGGAGAACCAGTGGATGTGGTATATTTGGATTTTCAAAAGGCTTTTGACAAGGTCCCACACAGGAGATTAGTGTGCAAACTTAAAGCACACGGTATTGGGGGTAAGGTATTGGTGTGGGTGGAGAATTGGTTAGCAGACAGGAAGCAAAGAGTGGGAATAAACGGGACCTTTTCAGAATGGCAGGCGGTGACTAGTGGGGTACCGCAAGGCTCAGTGCTGGGACCCCAGTTGTTTACAATATATATTAATGACTTGGATGAGGGAACTAAATGCAGCATCTCCAAGTTTGCGGATGACACGAAGCTGGGTGGCAGTGTTAGCAGTGAGGAGGATGCTAAGAGGATGCAGGGTGACTTGGATAGGTTGGGTGAGTGGGAAAATTCATGGCAGATGCAATTTAATGTGGATAAATGTGAAGTTATCCACTTTGGTGGCAAAAATAGGAAAACAGATTATTATCTGAATGGTGGCCGATTAGGAAAAGGGGAGGTGCAACGAGACCTGGGTGTCATTATACACCAGTCATTGAAAGTGGGCATGCAGGTACAGCAGGCGGTGAAAAAGGCGAATGGTATGCTGGCATTTATAGCGAGAGGATTCGAGTACAGGAGCAGGGAGGTACTACTGCAGTTGTACAAGGCCTTGGTGAGACCACACCTAGAGTATTGTGTGCAGTTTTGGTCCCCTAATCTGAGGAAAGACATCTTTGCCATAGAGGGAGTACAAAGAAGGTTCACCAGATTGATTCCTGGGATGGCAGGACTTTCATATGAAGAAAGACTGGATGAACTGGGCTTGCACTCGTTGGAATTTAGAAGATTGAGGGGGGATCTGATTGAAACGTATAAGATCCTGAAGGGATTGGACAGGCTAGATGCAGGAAGATTGTTCCCGATGTTGGGGAAGTCCAGAACGAGGGGTCACAGTTTGAGGATAGAGGGGAAGCCTTTTAGGACCGAGATTAGGAAAAACTTCTTCACACAGAGAGTGGTGAATCTGTGGAATTCTCTGCCACGGGAAACTGTTGAGGCCAGTTCATTGGCTATGTTTAAGAGGGAGTTAGATATGGCCCTTGTGGCTACAGGGGTCAGGGGGTATGGAGGGAAGGCTGGGGCGGGGTTCTGAGTTGGATGATCAGCCATGATCATAATAAATGGCGGTGCAGGCTCGAAGGGCCGAATGGCCTACTCCTGCACCTATTTTCTATGTTTCTATTTATTATAGAACATTGACAGGAAATTTCAAGCCATGGCATACTACTTCTTGTGGCAAGAAAAACATTTGCTTTGCTTCAAATTCACACTGTACTCATGTAATGTCAATCACATTTATTGAAAAATCTAATTTTCTTCTTATGTACTCTTGGCAATCAATTACTCTTTTGAATGACAGATTTGATTATCAACTTCATGTGAAATTATCCATCACGGCATGAAAAATGTTGAGTGAAGTCTGTTCCATTAGGTAACCTTGTACATTGATGGTTAGGCATTCCTGACCACTTTGTTAGCATTGGATTTGGAGTACACAGGGGAGAAATCCAGTTATATGAATTCATTCGATTTTTGCTAACACGTTGTACATATCTTGTAAAGTAGTTGACTGAAATCACGGTGGCTTGATTTTTCTGGTATTCTCTCTCACTCACGTTTTACTTCACTTGGGCACAGTCATATTTGTTACCTGCTACTGACTCTGGCTAGCTTTCTATCTCATGCTACTTCTTCTCGCCTTGGGACTATTGAGCATCAAATACAGACCTGGACCTGCAACAGGCATTTTGCACTTATATTTCATGTGCATTTTGTCCTCTTAGGACACTGCAGCTTTCTTTGAGTATATTTTCCAATAATTCAAATGACCAAGGGATCAACTTTATTTGTCACATATACATTTACATGTATTGAGAAATGGCTAAAGTATACTGGAGTGAGATGCAACAAAAATAACAGCATGCAACAATTAGACAGAATAAAGAATTATATAAGAATAAACTTAGTACAGATATGAAATAAAATATACATAAATACATAAATACCAGCATGTATTAGCTTTCCTACTCTATTAAATTTTGCCCTCTTTCATGGAATGATGAGTGACTGAATTAATTGTAACAGTTTTGGATTTTGCTCCAGTAGCAATAAAACCACCTAAGTAAGTTTCCAGTTTGATGATGCTTACTGTCCATGGTACCTCATGGTATTTGTGAGAGCAAGTGTCTTGACTTACTGCTGAACTATTTGTGGTAGTGTCAATTCATGTCCATGCACCAGTCATTAATTGACAGGTTCACTTAAACTCTCTGTTTGTTGCCACTGCTTCTTTGTGACACAGATCGTGCACAAACCCAGTTTATCATTGTCTGAATTTTTAAAGCTATTGCCCTCCTTTTTTTTCTTGCTGGGAGATGCCATTGAATTAGTTTTTTGTTGCTTTACATTGGATCTCCTCCAAGAGGACCACAACCTTCTCACAGGGTTTGGAGGCCTGTGTGCCTCAATGACTCCGAGAGCTATGTTGGCTGGAGTCAGGACTTTATTCTTTGGTTCTTGTTAGGGTCACCCATACCTAACAGGTCAAAGGCTAGAGGCCTGACTAAGAGTGGTCCTCCAGTGTTCCAGGTTTTGGGGTGCAGCTCAGGGCTAACAACCCTGACTGGTACAAAAAATAGTTACAGAAACAGCAATGAAGGATCCTTCTACATCTGAGTTTGATGGCATTCCTGAGTCTCCAAATGAAACTTGCATGACTGACATGAGTGAAAACCAAGAGGAAGCTACTGACATGATGAAGGAAGCCCTGAACACCTCCAGAGATGGAGAACCAGCATTACTGCTCTAAACACCAGCAACATAATGGGCAGTAATAATCATATATTGGATCTACAGGCCATCAAAATGTGACTTTTTTTGGGAAGTGAAACACTTAGCTGTTCTAAAATAACATGATTGTTGTAATTGGCAGCCACAACAATATTAGAAATAGACTAAAATATACTCACAGATGTCCGCTGGTTTGGATTTTGCACTGGCTCTGAGAGGGCTGAAGTTATACCAGTTGTTTATGATAGACAAATTTATATGACATCTTTTGCTACCATTTTTGCCAGTAGTCTTAGGCATAATTTTAATTACAGGTCTTAATCTGATGCAGCTTTAACTGAATTCACTTAGTCATACGCAAGGTAATGCAAAATGCATTACTGAAAATGTATCAGAACTACAATGTGAAGCAATACACTTTACTGGAATATTTCATTCCTTAAATATCTCCATCTGCTTCCAGCTCCTCTCTCAAACATATGGCTTGCACTATCCTTAACAGATTTAGATTATGAATTAATTTCAGATTCCAGTTCCTGCACATCTTCAAACAAAACTTGTACAGCAACCTAAGTTTATCATTCATGCAAATTATATTTTCTGCACTAGTTCTTTCAGTTTTTTTTTAATATGCTCACTGATCACAACCTCTTGTTCTCACATAATATCAGCTTCTCCTTCAAGCTCTAGGATATTGTTTGATTTGAATTATATATTCATCTATCTGATATCCAAGCTGAACGGTTTACAAGAATAGCCATACATGCTTTGGCTTCTGATGTATTCAGGGGTATTCAATTGGAGCAATAATTTTGCTCTATACCTATTCAATATTTACATGGATAAATAGTCCTTACAATGTTCCAGTGGATGCTTTTGTGGTTTACTGTGTTAAGCACTCTCATTTGTTCTATGAAACTTTAGACAACAAAATTTCATTTGAAAAAGAATCAAATCGAGTGTTGAAACTTCATTTGATATTTACCAAGCTCAACTAACCAATGTAATTCTAAAATCCTGAGAGTAAACTACCATTCTCACTGCCAGTTTATAATGCCTTCACAAATATGTTAAAAGTAAATGGTTTATTTTGCTAGCCCCTATAGTGAAGCTGTTTACATTGAAAGTCTTTGTTTCAGACTGTTTGTGACAATATTACATTGCTGGAAAAATTGCACAGTGGTGGATTAGTGATGTTCTGAGAGATCATTTAGTTTGTGGAATCTTAGAAGCAAACCTTTAAAAAATGGCTCCTCACTGAGGCTAAACTCACATTATAACAACAGTTGAAATTGCTGTATCAATGGAACCAACAGCCGGCGACACAACTGAGTTGCAATTAAGAATGAAAGTGAGAGTGAACAAAATTTCAGCGTCTAAACAGAAACCTTCCTGCCCGTACAAATTGTGTTACTTTTGTGGTAGGGGTTCACATACACCAGAACAATGCAGGTTTAAAGACGAAACTTGCAGAAAATACAAAAACAATAGGGCACATACAAAGAGCATGTTAGCCAGACAAAAATAAATGGACTGGAAATGGTAGTGCAAAAAGAAAGAATGTCAAGTTACAGTATCAAAAACAGCACTAATATACATGGTGTTGCTGAAAAATCAGATAATGATGAGGGTGTTACATGACTAGGTAGCATTGAGATTTATAATATTAAAACAAACAGGAGACAAGCAAATGGCTTACACCAGAAGTAAAATGCAAATTATTTGAAATGGAATTGGACACTGGCTCGGCTGTTTTAGTCATTACACAAATTAGTTTGAACTGCATTTTGATGAAACTGAACTGAAGCCTGCCAATATCCAATAAAGAAATCATACTGGGGACAAGATAACTTTTTGAGAATGACATTTGTAACAGTGAAATAAAACAAGCAACAAGCCATATTGAGCTTCTATGTGGTTAAAAACAGGTAGTTCATCACTGTGTGATGTGATTGGCCGGGACAAGTACAACTTTATTAGAGATCCATTCACCATTGAACAGGTTAGAACTATATTCTCTAGAATACAGAAGATTGAGAGGAAATTTAATAGAGGTATACAAAATTATGAGGGGTAATTAAAGCACAAATGCAAGCAGGCATTTTCCAATGAAGTTGGGTGGGACTACAACCAGAGGTTCTGGCTTAATTGTGAAAGATGGTTAATTAAGGAGAACATGAGGGGAAACTTCTTCATTCAGAGGATCATGAGAGTGTGAAATGAGCTGCCAGCACAAGAGGTCCACACAAGCTTGATTTCAACATTTGAGAGAAGTTTGAATAGGTACATAGATAGTAGGGTTATGGAAGTCTATGGTCCCAGTGTAGGTCAATGTGAGTAGGCATATAAATGGTTTTGGCATGCATTAGTTGGGCCAAAGGTGCATTTCTGCATGACTCTATGACTCTATTTCCATATTAGATCCCCTGCATTAGAATCAACTGAAAGCAAAAAAAAAAATGTACTGCATTGTGCCACAGCCATGGTGAAGGTTGGCATTGGAAAACTCAAAAATATCAAAGTTAAAATAGCATTAAATGTAAATGTTACACCAAAGTTTTACAAACCCCATCTGGTTCCTTATACAGTTCATAGGGAGTGAGCTAGATCACTTGGAGGTTGTAGGAATTCTCTCTAAGGTTGAGTGGAACCAATGAGCAACACCAGTTGGCTCAGTAGCCAAGAAAAAAATGGGTCTGTAAGGATTCTTGATGATTTTATGCTCACCATCAATCCAGTACTGAAAGTAGATCAATACACTCTGCCCAGGATAAAGAATATTTGTGCAAACCTTTCTGCAGGGAAACACTTCAGCAAAGTGGACTTAGCTGATGGCTGACCACAAATGGAAAAGTACAAAGTGTTTCTCAACTTAAACACTCACAAAAGGCATTATTACTAAGGCTTAGTTTTGGAATAGCACCTGCAACTGCCCTCTGACAGAAAGCTATGGACCACGAGCAGCAAGGCTGTCCAATGTTACCTGGATGACATTACTGTTGGCAGCAAGGATGACAAGGAACATCTCCAAAATTTGACACAGTGTTTAAAAGATTAGAAGATTGTGGGCTGAGAGCACAATGCAGTGTGTTAATTCTTTTTACCAAACATCAGTTATTGTCGTCACACCATTGAGGCAAATTGAGATTTACACAAATGTGCAGAGAAAATTCAAGCAGAGATGGATGCCCCAAGGACATATCACAGTTGTGTTCTTTTTAAGATTTGTCAATAACTATGACCTTTTCCTGCCAAAACTAGCTACAGTATCAACCCATTGAACTCATGACTATGAATCAGGAAGAAAGGGCAATGGACAAAGTAGAGTGAAGTGGCTTTCCAAAAGGCAAAAGACAGCAGACGCTGTACTCTTACATTACGATCCATATAATTCAGTGAAGTTTGCCTATGATACCTTACCTTATGTTATTGTGGGTCACATGTTATGAGGGATGGAAGTGAACACCCATAGTATTTGTATCACATTCCCTTCCCACTGCAGAGAAAAATGATGCACAGATTGACAGAGAGACCTTGAATCTGGTTTGGGGTGCAAAATGCTTCAATTAATACTTATGTGGGAGAAATTTTACCCTCATTACTGATTATCAACCACTATTCAATCCACAGAAGGGTGCTCCATCAATAACAGCTGCACAAATGCTTTGTTTCTTAGAGGACACAATTACAAGATTGAATTCAAGGTAACAACTAATCATGGAAGTGCTGACAGATTGTCCTGTTTACCACTGGGAAAGGAAATACTTGATAAAATTATGAAAGAGGACACTCCTCTTGACTCATTCTTCTGAGCTGAAAGCCTTCCACTTGCAGTGAAGATGGTCTAAAGGGAAAGCAGAAAAGACCCAGCACTGCCTCAGGTCTACATGGTCACATAAAATGGACATAATGTGCAGCAGAAATTCCACTTCCCCAATTTTTACTAGCTCTGGGATGAACTTGCCCTTGATGGAAATTGCCTTATGTGGGGGTTGAGAGTTGCTGTACCATCCAAGCTGAGAGCTATAGTATTGGAAGAGCTATATCTAGGCATGGTTAAAGCGAATGTGTTGGCTCAAAGCCTTGTCTGGTGGCCTGTGATATATCAGAAAATTGAACAGTTTGTCATGCCTTTTTCGGGATGCCAATACATTGCCAAGAGCAGTGCATCTCCATCCCTGTGAATGGTCTGCATTGTCCTCACAGGTGATTCATCTGGATTTTGCCAGACCTTTCATGGGCACGAATTTCATGGTAATAGTTGATGCAGCGACAAAATGGCCATAAGTTTTCCCAATAGCCTCCACTACGCCCTCACACATTGTTGTCATGTTGCATAGCTTCTTCTCAAGGACACTTAGTCAGTGGCAAAGGAGCAGATTTTGTTTTGGAACCGTTTCAGTCATTCCCGATAATGAATGGAATAAGACATATTACATCTGTACTGTACCACCCAGGTACAAATGACTTGTTCAGAAAGGTTTGTCCAGAGTCTAAAGAACACACTGCAAGCAATGTTAGCAGAACAAACTACGCTGACACTGAATTAGATTCTCTCCAGTTTCCTCCTTGCACACCATAATGCAGCACACTCCACAACCAACTACTCGCCAGCGATGCTGTTCCCTGGTCATGCCTTGCATTCATGCTTGGATCTCCTCAAACCTAATCTCAGAAGGAGTGTGCAGGAGCAATTCATGCTCTGTTCCTTGCCTCCATTTGAAAAGTTTAGTTTGCCCCTGTACTTAAACTACACCCTGTGATGTCTTCTTCTTCCTACAGTCACTTAACACTGTGTTATTTTATTCATTCTCATGTTTCCTTACATTTTTGTATCTCTTCATATTTCACCTACCTTGTGATAACCGTTTTCACTGTTCTTTCTATATCCTGTCACTTGTTACTCTTTTTGATATTTCCAAGCTTTAAAATTAAGCAGACTTTTTCTCCTTAGTTTCAATTATTCAAAGATAAACATCTGAACCTTGGGGTCTCGGCCTGAAATGTCGACTGCACCTCTTCCTACAGATGCTGCTTGGCCTGCTGCGTTCACCAGCAACTTTGATGTGTGTTGCTTGAAGAACAATATTGTCTATTTCCCTCCAGTGTGAAGCACAATCCATCCATCACTACTCTGTGGCTTCTATTTCTTAGCCAATATTGTTTCTATGCTGTCACTGCTACTTCAATCAAATGTGCTTAATCTTGCAAAGTAATCTATAATGTAGTACTTTTCACAACTGAGTACTGAATAGTATTTCTAATGTGCCTTATGGCATAGAAAAAGATATTCTGATGAAGCTTACTTTATTGCATTTAAGTTAATTAGTCAGCACACGGATGTGCCTTGATGATATGCACAAATTAATCTGGATTTATGTGAGTCCAAGGTAATGATGTAAAACAGAAAGGTTATGACTAAAGTGACCTTTTCAATCTAAATTCAATTATCGGCACACCATTAGCACAGTGAGGAGAACTCCATTCCTTAGGCTTTGGAGCCACTTGAAAGGGTTACACCCAACAAGAAACTTTGCAGTGGTTGGTATTGTATAAATTGCTACTATCTGATTACTCCATTGGGAAGTTTCAGCCGGATGTAATATATATACTGGAGGGTAAAGCACATTTGGTGTGAATTTATACAACTGCAGCCCAATCCTGCTGCAAGTCCTTGGTGATCGGAGGCTACAGAAAGCTTAATCCAGCTTTTTAAGAGCAAGACATCTAAAGTAAATTTTCACAGTGCTTGTGGGAAGAGCTTCAGTTACACATTCACTATCTTACCATCCCCTCAGCTGGAAAGTAGAAGATGTTTGGTGCATCAAGGAAGTGGATAACTCCACTGTGGCATTTGTAGAGTGATCTCCTTGTTTTCTGCAGCATGGAAAGTCATTTTCACTGTCTTCCTTCCACTGATGTAAGGGATATTCTCCAAATCAGAGGGTGAATTCTCTCCATCTGGAGTAAAGCAGTCATGATCTTCAATGAACAATGGAGAATTATGCAAAGAGTAAACTATAAGTAGCATCAGTTACTATAAATAGCATCTTGTAAACTACTAAAGGCTTTGGCTCCATCGATCATAAGGGATCATGAGATATTTCTCTGAATTTTGACTGCCTAGATAAACTTATTTACTTCTGAACTTTGACTGCCTACAGAAATTCATCCACTTCTGAATTTGAACTATGGTATTAACCAATGGACATCCAACAGAACCATTCTCAGGGAAAGTTGGAGTTCAACAAAGCTGCCCAATTGATTTTCTCAATCTTCCTTGTTGCAAAGTTCACCTCAAATAATTTTCCTGCAGGAGTATACCTAATCTTCAGAACTAGTGAGAAATTATTCAACTTATGTCCAACAAATTTCAAAATAAAAATTACCCATACCTCAGTACTTCACCTGCAGTATACTGGTGATGCAACTACACTTTCTCAGAGGCTAAAGTTCAAGCCAATATCTAGTCCTCCACAAAACCATGTATATATTGCCACTTAATGTCTACTAGACCAAGATCCTCAAATAACAATCCCCATTCCATCCTAGAAAATAAAGCGTCAGAATGAGATGCTGAAAAACATGGACCACTTCCTGTATTTCATTAGCCACAACTCAGTGAAGACAATGTTATCAATAAATTTACCAATATCAATGTGACCGTATGATGTTTAGTCAATTAATAAAAAAGAATTAGTACCAAACTTATGGTCTATTAGGCAGCAGTGATCTCTGGCAGAATGCATCTGTGATCTGACTGACCTACAACTGCATTTCCAAGGACTGATAAAAGTACTATCACCACTAACTCTTCAACATCCCCCAAATTCATTGGAATGACCAGCAAACCAATTTCATTATCCTCTCCAAAGCCAACTTCCTAGTATCGGGACAGTGGTTACATTTTTCCGATCATCCAGGGCAAGCCATATTGGCCATATGCCTGACACAAGATACTTTAAATAGAAGTTTTATTTCTGAGCTCCATTGTGGAAAAATGTCTCTAAGCAGGCCTAAAAGAAGTTTATAGCATGTATTCAAAGCTTGTAAAGAAAAACAACTTTTACATTAACTCCTGGGAATCTTTGGTCCACAACTGCTGAAAGTGCATTTGGAATATCTCAGATGGCATTGAAAACTTTCTCATGCATTGAGAGCAATCATATCTCCTGTTTAAACATCAGAAGGAGAGATTATCTTACGAGCTCTCTAACAACAAACTCCTTCAACCAATTCTTCCCTATCTGTGGATTCCTTCGAGTCTTGGTTCCCAAAATGCATATCAGAACCTACAAAACCAGAGTTGTCTATAGACATTTGTGATTTCAAGAGACTGTATAATAAGAATAAGATGGAACAGGTTTGTAGGTCAGATGCTGGTGCTTTTGTTCCGTTTCTAGATCCGCACTATGTCAAAGGACATTTTGTAACTAGCGATCTGAGTGTCCACGACTGCTGAAAGTTCATTCATATAAATAGCATCAATGACTTTCATTACAAGGTAAGCAAATATGTGTGCATGTGTTCTGATCTGAATTTTGTTTTAATTACTATAATCATTTTGTAATTAATTTATTTTAGTTAAATGTTTAAGTGTAAATATTATTTATTCATCATGCAATGTTTTGATCACTTTCTCAAAATGTAAAAGCTTTTGCTCAGTTTACAACTGCTGTGATCACTAAATGCATTTGGGAGGAGTAGGGAAAACTGTTTAATTGGCTATGCCAGTTTAATATACGTAGGGCCTTAGATTCTGTTGCCTGAGTCATAGTCGTTGCTTGTGGACACCCTTCTGTTTGGAAGTATAATGCTATGATGTGACTTGTAAAATTGGATGATTGGTGGAAAACATCAGAATGTCAATGGAAAACGTCAGAAGGGCAATAGATATGCTGGTTAATTGGATACTGTAAATTATCCCTAACCTGATGAGTGGCAAGAGAACGAGGGTGATGTTGATGGGAAAATCAAAGAGAATGCAAAGGGAAGTAAGTCATCGAAGGGGATTAAAAAATTGCTCTCAGAGTTAGGCTCCTGCTGTTGTGGTGGTTGTCCATCCTGTCCAATGATAACTGGAGAACTCTGCAAGGGAGTTTTTAAAGTGGAAAAGCCATTGCACTGGGACAGTTTCACTATTTTGAATTCCACGTCCACTAGTACGAACGAGGTCACAAACTGTGGTCTTCCTTGTTGGCAGTTGATGACCATGATGTCTTCTAAGCCTTGTCATGCCCTTCACCCTCCACAGAACGTTGCAGTACCTCCTTCCTAGCCATTAGATCTCACTGTAGATCTCATCCACCCAGTTTGCCAAAGCTGACTTTGCATGTTAGGACGAGTTTGTCCTACCTCTCCTGGGAATGGCCGCCAGCTACCCACATCTGGTTTAGCCCGCCTTTTGAAGCTGTATACCGGGGTGTGATTGCTGTTGCATGCAAACAGCGACTTGGAGCCACAGGTGAGAACTGAGTGTCCAGTGTGGTCGAAAGGTGAGTGAGCTGCCCCAGAATCAGGCTGCTGCTACATCATTAACAAAAGGGAAAATTTAGGGATATAAATGTTTTCATATTCAAATCTGCATTTTTATTCAGTTCCCAGTGATGAGTTAAAATGCCATTCATTTCTCAAGTCAATCATGGGAAAATTTTGCGTCTGTAATTTATATTTGCTATTTACCTCAAGAAGAAATACTGTTAGCATGAATATATTTATTTCTGTCCTCTTTAACTATCTTCAGCTATTGTTTCAATCGTGTTTTGACAGTGATGCAAATGTGGCCATAGAAGGCAAACTGTCTAAGTTCCGTTTTGTAACTCCAAAATATAAAACTAATTGAAAGAAAAGAAAACACAGATCTGGAAGACACGTGTCCTAGTTTTGATCTTACTTTGAGCGGGACACAGCCTTAAGACATATTGACATGATGATGTATAGTGTACCATTTGCATACCTTTACATATAACCCTCAATGCATAATGCAAACAACAAAGAATGCTTAATCAAGCATTATATTTACAATATTACTCAAATATTACTGAAATATCAAATGCACAGTTGTCCCTGATGTTGGTTATATTATGATGATAAACTTCAAAAGGAAGCAATTACATGAGAAATTCTGCAGGTACTGGAAATCCAGAATAACACATAAAGAAAAAATGCTCAGCAGGTCAGGCTGGTCCCTCTAATTTTTGGACTGAGACTCATCATCAGGCCTGGAAATGAAGGTGGAAGAAGTCAGAATAAGAAGGTGGGAAGAGTGGAAGCAGTACACAATGGAAAATGATAGGTGAAGCCAGGTGAATGGGTGAGGGGGAATGAAGTAAGAAGCTGGGAGATGATAGGTGGAAAAGGAATAGTACTTGAAGAAGAAGGAATGTGATAGGACAAAAGAGTGGACCACGGGAGCAAGGGAAAAATTTGGGGCACCAGGGGAAGTGATAGGCAGTTGAGGAGAAGAGAAGAGACAAGAGAGGAGCAGAGCAGGGAATGGAAGAAGGAAGTTGGGGAATTGATGTTCATGCCATCAGATTGGAGCTACCCAGAGAGAATATGAGGTATTGTTCCTCCAACCTGAGAATGGCCTCATAGTAGCAGTAGAGGAGGACATGGCGGAGTGGAAATGTGGATTGGAATTAAAATGGTTGACCACTAGAAAATCCTGGTTGTTATGGATGGAGCGAAGGTAATCTGCAATATATTCTGCGGAATACGGCAGGTCTCACCGATGTTGAGGAGGCCACATCAGAAACACTGGATACAGTAGAAGAAACTCAACAGATTTGCAGGTGAAGTGTGATCTCATCTGAAAGGACTGTTTGGGCCCTGAATGGAGGTGAGGGAGGAGGTGAATGGGCAGGTGGAGCACTTCTTTCATTTCCAGGGATATGAGCCAGGAGGGAAATTAGTGGGGAGTGAGGAATGGACAAAGGAATCATGGAGGTAGTCATCCCTGTGGAAAGCAGAGAGAAGGGGGAAAGTAAAAATATTTTTGATGGTAGGATCCTATTGAAAATGTGGAAATTGCAGAGAATTATATGTTGGATGCAGTGGCTTATATGGTGGAAGGGAAGGACAAGAGGAACTTTATCCCTATTAAGACAGCGGAAAGATGGCGTGAGTGTAGATATTCGGAAATGGAGGAGATGTGCATGAAGGCAACATTAATGGTGGAGGAAGAGAAATCACACTCTTTGAAGAAGGAGGCACATTCCGATGTTTTGCAAAGGAAAGTTTCATTCTGGGAACAGATGTGATGGAGATAAAGGAACAGAGAAAAGGGAAAGGCATTTTTACAGGAAATAGGTAGGAAAAGGTATAGTCAAGATTGCTGTAAGAATCTGTAGATTTATTAAAGGTATCAGTAGACAATTTGTCCTGAGATATGTAGACAAAGAGAGGAGAGAGATGTCTGAAATGAACTTAGTCAATTTAAGATAGAGTGGAAGTTGGAGGCAAAGCTGGTAAAATTAATAAGTTCAGCATGGTGCATCAAGCAGCACCAGTGCAGTCGTCAATGTAGCATAGAAAGAATTTTCCAGTGAATGTCTAGAACATGGACTGTTCCATATACATTGTTAGGTCGCATCTGGAATTTCCAGTTGGCGGACGATTTCCCTCCATGCTGCTCTGTCCCGACACTTGTCCACAACATCCCTAGTCTTGTCCAACATCCCTAGTCTTGTCCATAACATCCCTAGTCTTGTCCAACATCCCTAGTCTTGCCTTCCTCTTCCTTTCTTTCCTTCCACTTTTCCATATAGCAAGTCCGACAAGATGTTATCTCTCCGTGTAACGTGTCCATAATAAGCAACTTTTAACTTCATAATCTTCTCCAGCAATATCTGTGATCTATCAACTTCGACAAACCCTTCTCATTTGAAACTTTCTCTACCCAGCTGATCTTCAACATTCATCGATAGCACCACATTGCAAAAGCATTAATTCGTTTCACGTCATCCTTCTTCAGGGTCCATGTTTCTGATCCATACCTCAGTACTGAACATACGTAACACTCGAGGAAGCAGGGTCTTCTTTGGGTGTCACCCTTCCGATTGCACAGTAGATCTTTTAGCTTCATGAACTGGGTCTTAGCCATACCTATTCTCCTTCTGATCTCAACTTCACATCTCCCGTCATCTGTCAGACAACTGCCAAGATATTCAAACTTCCGCATCTGTTCAATGTCTTGTCCATTCACTTGTAATGATACCATCATGAATGAATCTTTAGTGTGTGTTTTGCTTACCACCATCAATTTTGTTTTCTTAGGGTTGATTTTAAGTCTGTAGTCAAGGCTTTTCTTATTCACTTTATTCAGCATAATTTGCAGTTCGCATTCACTGTCAGCTAACAACGCGGTTTCGTCTGCATACCTGATGTTATCCACCTTCCGGCATCTGATTGGAATACCTGTCTTCTGATGGTCGCATTCCCGAAAAATCCATTCTCCATAGAGGTTGAACAAATCCGGCAATCCAACACAGCCTTGCCTTACACCTCGTTTAATACATGCCCATGGTGATAACTCATTTTCTACCCTGACCGCCGCTTTCTGGTTCCAATACAAGTTCCTTATTTTCTGTACATTCTCCCATCCCAGATCGTACTTGTTCAGCACCTCTATTACTTTCTTGTGTCTTATTTTATCAAAAGCCTTTTCATAGTCAATAAAGCAAAAGTAGATGGTCTTTTGTGCCTCAATGCATCTCTCCATGATGTTTCTCATTGCAAATATTCCTTCCCTTGTTCCTGAGCCTTTATGAAAACCAAACTGCGGTTCTCTAATTTCATCGCTGATTGTACCTTTCATTCTGCTGACCACTATTTTCAACAGTAGCTTGATGCAGTGAGACATTATGCTTACTGTCCTGTGTTCGTTACATTTTATCGTCCTTAGCTTTTTTGGTAAGGTGATAAGTACCGATTTGAGAAAGTCCTCTGGAAGATTTCCTGTCATATAACTGTTGTTTAATATCGCTTAAAGGTTCGTTTTTCCCTTCGGACCAAGTGATTTCAGAATTTCAGTGGAAATCTTATCTTCACCAACTGCCTTTCTGACTTTTAGACTCCAAGTCACACTTTCCATCTCTGACATCAATATTTTAGGTTGATTAGTCATTTGATTCAATTCTGGTAAATCCTCAATCCTGCTATCTTCAAATAATTCTGAAATGTACTCAACCCATCTGTCCATGATCTCTTCTTTTTCACAGCATGGATTATCACTACCATCTTCAATACAATCAGTTGATGGCACTGTCCTCTTTAATTTCATCATATCCTTTACCTTTTGGTGAAGGCCTCTATAGTCATAACTTTGCTCCTACTGCTCAATTTCTTCACACTGTTCATTCATCCAATTCTCTTTCGCTTCCTTGCATTTTCTTTGAATCAGGCAGAGTAGAGCTTCATGTCGTTCAATATTCCGATGTTTTACCTTTCTTCTTTCTTCAGTTAACTTTCTGAACTCACCGGTGAACCAAGGGTTATGTCTTTTGCTCTTTTTCCAAAAACCCAAAGTCTTTTCCATAAAACCTATCACTGTTGTTTGAAACTCTTACCAGATGTTCTCCACTGCCATGTTGCTACCCTCGTCATCTAAGACTGAAATTCTATTCTCCGTTTCGACCAAATATTCAATCTTTTTTGCTTCATCCTTAATGAGTAAATCAAAGTCTATCTTATTCGATGGTTTGGCCTTTCTCATCTTCTTCAAATGCATACTCATGTCCAATACCACAGGGTTGTGATCTGTATAACAGTCAGCATCTGGGTACGTTTTCACCTGCTTCACTCCATTTCTGAACCAATTGGGTACTAAAATATAGTCAATTTGGTTTTCTACTGAACCATCAGGACTGGTCCACATGTACAATCTCCGTTTTGGCAGACTGTACCAGGTGTTCGCAATCAGTAGTTTGTTAGTTTTTACAAACTCAACCAGTCTTTCTCCACGGTCATTTCTTTCTCCAAGCCCAAAGGGTCCTACAGTCAAAACTTATCTTGCACTGCCAAGTTTGGAATTAAAATCACCAAGAATCACAGTTACTTCATTGATTTAGTCTTTTTCATTAGTTTTTCAAATTCCTCATAGACCATATCGACTTCATCATCATCATAGTCCGTGGTTTGTGTATAGACCTGTATGATGTTAATGTCAAATGGTTTAGCAAAGATTTTAATTATCATCACTCTTTCGTTAATGGATACACTGTCTTCGATATTTTTTGCTGTTTCCTTGTCTACCAAAATTCCAACTCCGTGCTTACGTTCACTTCCTCCTGAATAGATCAGCTGGTATCCATCATCCCTTTTGAGCCGTCCCCCCTCTGTCCATCTCGTTTCACATAGTCTGAGTATGTTTATCTTCAGTCTTCTCATTTCCATAACCACATTTTCTAGTTTACCTTGTATAAGAAGAGATCTATTATTCCGTGTAGCTATCCTGACGTGAGGTTTTCGCTTGATGACGACCCTGGTAGCCTCATTCCTACTGCTGCCGGACATGACTCCACTACTGTTATTTATGGCTCTGATAATGTTGTTGTTTTGATCATTTATCGAGACTGACCTATTGGGAAATCAGGTACTTGGCAGGTTACAGCAGTGGTTTGCCTTTGCCTTCTGCTGGGTAAGCTTAAAGAGATCACCACCTCTCTTCTTCGTAGATTATCTGCTTGCAAAGCAACCATTGTCCTCCAAGGTTGTAGCTGTTCCACCTTCCCCACCAGTCTCCTGCTGGGTCCGCCATTGTCCATCGCTCGTACCATCGAGCAAGGGACCCTTACCAGGTGCTACCAGCTGGGTCAGCTGGACCTGGGGCAAACCGCAAGGGAAGGGTCGACCACACCCTTAGGCCAACTTAAGGCCCTGCTACACGGGTTTACTTGATACAAGTACGAAAATTACAAATTAACAATTAGGAATTGAAATGAGAGCAAATAAAACTTCATCAATGAGGATAATGTGGGAGGATACCCGAGCTTCACAGCGCTGTTTCAGCTCTTCTGGGTCGGCCCGGTGAAAGCTCAAGTCATTGATGGTGCTGTCCCACTCCTTTATGGAGGCCTGGGCACTGGAGAGGCTGCTCCCTGGCCCGGAGGGAGCTGAAGCCCATACAGCCAACAAAAAAATCAGACATTGCTGGGGCCCATGCAGGTGCCTATCTCTACACCTTTGGTTCAGAGAATGTGGCAGGGCCTGAAAGAGAAATTGTTGAGTGTTAGGACCAGTTCCACCAAACAAAGGAGGGTGATGGTAGAGGGGGTCAAAACATTCTTTTTCACCATCTAGTAAATCATGCCTTCAATAGCATAACACTACATGATGTTCCAACCACACAGAACTCAAAAGAAGTATACTTTGAAATTATTCATCTAGAGTTTATTTTTCCCATGATCTTCCTCATCATAAAATATAGCTAATAAAATTTAGAGGTGATTTTGAATAATGAAACATTTGCATCTTGTTACTAAAATGACAATAACACCTTATCTGGGTGGAATATATTTCTTGGTATTTTTCTCTTTAACAAGGGAACAGATGTCAATGCTGACAAAGAATATTTGCCAGTTTGACACATTGAGACCGAATTTGCACAAGTAAATTATGATGTGCTCAGAGTTGAAGGAGTTGCTGTTGCCCTATATCCCCAGAATTTCTCCTGACTCCGATTGTCCATTAACTTTCAACCACCTCTTTCCTGGCTGGTGTAATTTTGTCTGATGTACTTCTGAATCGTTAGTTTCATTATATCAGAATTAAGTAGTATTTTGTTGCTTCAGTTGTAACATATTGTTGTGCAGCAACCTAATCAGAAATAACTGTATGAAGAACATATGAATTTATGATATAGCACTTAATGATATAGCTCTACCTTATGCAGAAAGGTTGAGTAAGATAGGTCATTTCTTTTTGGAGCAGAGCAGCATGAGAGTGATTTGATAGATTGTGCAAAAGATTATGAAAGGCATAGATAGAATGGACAGCCAAACCTTTTTCTCAGGGAAGCAAAGCTAATACCAGAGGACATCCATTTAAGATGAGTGGAAGAAAGTTTAGGGGAGATTTTTTTCTTACGCAGAGAGTGACTGGAATGCACTGCTGGGGTAAAGGATGATGCATTAGGGATATTTAAGAAATTCTCAAACAGTCACATGGATTACTGTAAAATGGAGGGTTATCAGCTGTGTAGGAGGAAGGGGTTAGATCAGGGTTTCTCAACTCGACTTCCGCGAAACCTTCAGGTTCCACAAGAGGTCGCAAGAGGTTCCACAAGAGATCATGATTAAAGAAATTAAACATTTTTTTTGAACTGTATATAATGTGTGATGCTAGCACTCACAGAGGTGGACAGTGACCAGGCAGCCTCGTTAGCATTCTCCTTTGAGGTCTCTTAGCCCAGTATGGCAGTGCACAGTATGTCCGTGTTTATTTGGTTGAGTTCATTCTCATTTTTTGACGTGAGATAGTGGAGACTGTTGATAACTGTTGAGGGCTGTATTGCACGGAGGGGAGGATGTTAGGCTGATGGTATGAGCTGTATTGCACGGAGGGGAGGATGTTAGGCTGATGGTATGGGTTATATTGCACGGAGGGGAGGATGTTAGGGTGATGGTATGAGCTGTATTGCACGGAGGGGAGGATGTTAGGCTGATGGTATGGGCTGTATTGCACGGAGGGGAGGATGTTAGGCTGATGGTATGAGCTGTATTGCACGGAGGGGAGGATGTGAGGATGTTAGGCTGATGGTATGGGCTATATTGCACGGAGGGGAGGATGTTAGGCTGATGGTATGAGCTGTATTGCACGGAGGGGAGGATGTTAGGCTGATGGTATGGGCTATATTGCACGGAGGGGAGGTTGTTAGGATGATATTATGGGCTGTATTGCATGGAGGGGAGGATGTTAGGCTGATGGTATGGGCTGTATTGCACGGAGGGGAGGATGTTAGGCTGATGGTATGAGCTGTATTGCACGGAGGGGAGGATGTGAGGATGTTAGGCTGATGGTATGAGCTGTATTGCACGGAGGGGAGGATGTTAGGCTGATGGTATGGGCTGTATTGCACGGAGGGGAGGATGTGAGGATGTTAGGCTGATGGTATGGGCTGTATTGCACGGAGGGGAGGTTGTTAGGATGATGGTATGAGCTGTATTGCACGGAGGGGAGGATGTTAGGCTGATGGTATGAGCTGTATTGCACGGAGGGGAGGATATTAGGCTGATGGTATGAGCTGTATTGCACGGAGGGGAGGATGTTAGGCTGATGGTATGAGCTGTATTGCACGGAGGGGAGGATGTTAGGCTGATGGTATGAGCTGTATTGCACGGAGGGGAGGATGTGAGGATGTTAGGCTGATGGTATGGGCTGTATTGCACGGAGGGGAGGATGTTAGGCTGATGGTATGAGCTGTATTGCACGGAGGGGAGGATGTGAGGATGTTAGGCTGATGTTATGGGCTGTATTGCACGGAGGGGAGGTTGTTAGGATGATATTATGGGCTGTATTGCATGGAGAGGAGCACAGTAGGCTGCTGTGCAGCATCAAGTGCATTCTGGAAGCATTGAATGGTTTCGCCCAACTTGGACTGTGACATCAGCCCCTCCCTCCCCTATTACCTCTCCCAACTTCACCTTATGCACCACTGACTGACTTATGGGTGCAAACAAACTCTACTAGTGTAGTAGAAAATTGGAGGGAAATGTTCAAACTAAATAAGGAATTTTTACACGCTGTGACTCAGCAGATGGCCTGCCACTTTGTTGTTGTTGTAAATGTTGCAAAAGGTAGATTGTGTAGGTTAGAAGTGAATTGTATTTTGAAGTTTTTGTATTTTTGCTGTGTCCCCATTTAGTTATTTATTATCCTGTTTTTTTAATATTTTATTAACCCAGGTATTGACAAGATGCATTACGAGAAATTGAAAAAGTTTCACTCTCAAACAGTATGATGTCCACGTATTGATGATATGTCACATGACACTGAAGAGGTTTTGTGTGATAAACTGAAAGACACCCGCTTCTACATCCAGATTGATAAGTCAACAGATTTCACTAATAAATGTCATGTTGTAGCATTTGTAAGATTTGTAAATGATGGTGGAATTCAAGAAAACGTTCTCTGTTTGAAAGAGCTGCCTGAAACAAACAAAGACCAAGATATATTTAATGTTTTCTCTTCATACCTGAAACTGTGCTGGCATCTGTACTGATGGTGCCCCATCAGTGGTTGGCTCTATGATAGGTTTTGTTTCTTTTATAAAGAAAAAAGAAAATCCTGATATTGTCACAACATAAGTGCTGATGTCAACAATTGTTGGAGATGAAATGAAGACAGTCCTGTATGATGATTCAAACATGGTTAACCTTACTAAACAAAGACCTGTTCACTCACAAATGTTTAAAAACTGAAAACCTGGATAAAGAGCACACACATCTCCTGCTGCATACAGAAATACAGTGGTTTAGCAGAGCAGAGTTCTCAATAGGGTGTTTGAGCTGAAAGGTGAATTGCAGGAGTACTTTCAAGAAAACTAGTTAGCCAGGTATTGCTAAGTGCTTTGAAGATGAAGAGTGGCTGCAGAAACCAGCCCACTTGGTAGACGTTTATCATCATATGAACCAATTGAACAGGTCTCTGAAAGGCCCTGTAGAAAAATGTTTTGACTTCATATGATAAGATTCTTGGGTTTAAAAGAAAACTGAATCTTTGGAAAAATTATGTTGCAAAAGGAAATCTTGAAATGTTTCCACTGCTGTTTAGACTTCAGAATGAGGAAGGATACCAAAAAGTCTCGAGCCTTATTGAAAACAGAAATTTATCAAGAGTTTTTAAAATTTATGAAATGGAAAGAAAGAGATTAACTTCAAGAAAGTTAAGCTAAGCTTAACTACTTTATTTTTCAAGGAAGGTTGGGTAAAAATTCATTCTCTACTCAATTACAATTATTTTTTCGATTATTATATCTACCTTACTGATTCAGCTAACATAACATGAGCTGTAGATATAATTTTTATGCAGGGGCTCCCTGAGACCTGAAAATTATTTCAAGGGTTTCTCCAGCCAACAAAATGTTCAAAAAGGCTAGGTTAGATTGATCAAACAGTAGGTTAAAGTACGACAAACATCATGGGCCGAAGGGCCCGTATTGTGCTGTACTGTTCTAAGTTTGGTGTTAATTGTGATATGCATCTTTGCCTGTGAAACAGAAGGCTGTGGATTCAATTTGCACTCTGGTGATCAATCAGCAAATCCAGGCTGACATATTCGGTCAATAGTGAAGGAGAACTTCCCTGTTAGCAATGCTGTATTTCAAAATGGAGATGAAAGTAAAGGATTTGACGCCTTCAAGGTAAAAGAGTAAAAGATCTAATGTTACACACTGAAAGATGAGCAGAAAGTTAATTTGGATGCTCTGTCAATGTTAATAACTCAACCAACAACTGAAAATCTGATTGCCTAGTGATTATTGTGTTACTGACTGAATGACCTTGCCGGATGAATTGCCTGTAGTGTTCTGTACATTGCTAAAGTAACCAGACTTGAAACATGCTTAATAAACTGTAGTTCACTCTAAAATGTCTACAGAAAATTGTGAAACACAATAAATACAAGTTGTTTTCTTTCAAACTTTAATATTTACTTTAAAACTAGATTTTTCTACATATCTTAACTGTTATTCTATGATCCTTTATTCTAATGTACTGAGTTTGCAAGATTTCTGTAATCTCTCCCACTTGGTTGAAATTTGAAATTGGAATAAACAGGGTTAATAAAACATTGCAGATGGTTGTCACTTAAATGATTGATAAAGTGTAATATGGTAAAAGACCATAAGGTATGGTTGAATTGTTTTCTATTTCCCCTTGGCTGTGAATTGGAGATGGTGGACATAGTACCTTCCTCACATTTTTTTGGTGCTTTGGATGCCCAAAGATTGTTCCAGATAATGCTGTTATGCATGCATCCGTCTGTTGGTGCAAGTTATTCCACGTATTTTATTAAGATGTAAATTAACATGACATACGTAATGACTGGCAGTTCTGCCACTTTGATGGTCAGATATTCTGCTAATATCCTATCTAAACTCCACGAAGGTCACCAGGAAGGAGGAATAATGACAGCACTATTGAAAGGAGTCATGTGCCAGCTACAGGTTAGTTGTTAAAGCATTTCTGATGGATTCTTCCTTAAGTGACGGTTTGTAAAGTTCTTTGGTGTTGCTGAAGTATGCAGGAAGTGACGTGGAAAGATCAGAAAATGTGTCTCCATGCATCACATAACATCATTTGCCTCCTATAGAATATATGAAAAGAATTTTGTTTTACATTTCAGGGATTGCCAATCTCTGGATTTTTTGCTGCAATGAGCACTGAGTTATTATGTTTATTCAAGTAGAAGATGCATAAGATTTTTGACAAGAGGGGAATCAAGGCTTAAGGAATCAGGCAGACAACTGGGATTAAAGCCAAAAAACAGACTAGCAACGGTTGTACCAAATGTCCCTACATTCAGTCGCTCAAAGTTGACCAAATTGATTTTAAACTGTGGATAGTGTAGAAGATTGACAAAGGATACAATGAGGTACAGAGTATTTGCAAATATGGATAGAGAAATAGCAGATGGTGATTAATCTGGGCAAATGTGATATGTTGCACTTTGGGAGATCAACTGTACAGCATAGGAACAGGTTCTCAAGCACATGATATTGCACCAAACTAATTAAGTTGATGGCATCTAATCCCTTCTGCCTGCACGTGGTCCATATTGCTAAATTCTCTTCATATTCATTTTTCTATGTAAAAGCCTCCTAAATACATCAACTCAACCACCTCATATAACTATAACTACTATGACTCATTTCAGAAACCCACTACTCTCTGTGTTAAAAAAACTTGGCCCTGCATATCTTTCCAGAATTTACTCCCTGTCACCTTCAATGCATACTTTTCTAGCATTAGACATTCTGACCTTGGGGGCATGGGGGCGGGGTGTGAAACTGCCTATCTGCTCCATCAACTTTGTATATTTCTATCAGGTTTCCCTCAGCCTCGGCCACTCCAGAGACAAGAAAAAACCTCTTTAGCCAGCCTCTCCTTATTACCCAGAGTTTCCCAACCTTTTTTAGCCCAGCACCCCCTAAAGCATTTTCATACTTGCCAAAACACCTATTAGACACAGTGTACCTTTCTGGCACCCCCATAGTGTAAAAACATATCTGCCATATGCTAACATGAGAAAAATAATTCTGCATTAAATTTTTATTTGTCTTTAAATCTAGTTTACACAGTACCCATGCTCTGTCCAGCAGCTTCGATGTCAATGTGATCCTTAAACATGATGGTTTTTAGCAAGAGTTGAAATATCTGATTCAAGTTGCGAAAGCAGAAGCCTTAACAATGCCCAGGCGGTTTCTGTTCTTTATGAGTATGTGGCTCACTGTACTGAAGCCTCTTTCAACAAGGCAGGAAGATGGAAATGAATTGAAAAGCAGTTTGGCTCTTCTCCAAAAAACAGGAAACTTCATATGACAGTGTAGCCACATACCACAGAAGCCCACATTTTTTAAAAGCATTTTTGCTTCTTCATCATTTTGAATTTCGATAATTTCTTCTTGCATGCTCTCTTCCTGTTCTTCCACCTTGCAAAAAAATGTGTTAACTACCCAGCACAGAATTTTCAGATCTTTCAAATCCTTGAATTGATTCTGAAAATCCTTATTCAGTGACTTCAGGTGTAAGCAGTACTCTTGGAAATCACTGTCTGTAAAAGAAAGTGCCATACTTTCCATGCAGGGAAACTGTGAGAACATTTTTTCCTAATATTTTACTTTAAATTTCCAATTTTCTGATAAAAGTGGACACTGCGCTTTTTGCCTGGAATAAATTTAAATTCTCACCATACAGTTTCAAATTTAGAATGTTCATTTTGTCATACAGATTGGCAAAGCATACCAAATCTCCATGTAGAAGTTTAGTCTTGTTTCCCAATCTCTTGATGACCTTGAGCAAAACTTTAACCACAGTGTCAAAAAGGTCAAAGAAATATTTTAAGCAGCAGCCTTTTGACAGCCAATGCACTTCAGTATGAAGAAGCAAGCGTTCAAACTCTTCATCATTATCTTGGCATAACTGATGAAATATTCTGATATTTAATGGATGAGCTTTCATTTTACTGATAGCATATGGTACAAGAGTCCCGCTTGAAGCATATCTCTGGCTGAGGATTTGGGCTGAGAGATGTTGACGATGAATTACACAATAGATTACATACAGACTTGGAATTTATTTTTCATAAATGCTACTAAACAGGCATGATGGCCTGTCATATGCAGTGCTCCATCTGTTGCACAAGAAATCATGTTCCTAATCGGAATACTATTATCCTCAATATACGTTTAGAGCTTATTGTAGGTTGATACTCTGTGATATTTATTTTTAACTTTTTACAAAAGAGAATCTCTTCATAAACTTTTCCTTTTTTGATAAACCGTAATATGCCATTAGCAATGTTTCATTGTCTTGTATATTTGATACTCATTTAGTCAATATGATGGGCTACAGAATTATTACAGAATTTATTTTAAAATACTGGTGTCCATTTTGAGAACAGTGGTGAGCAGTTCTGATACAGCAGCCATTATTAATGTTCCAGCAGTTGTATGAGATATTCCACACTTGGCTATTATTTTGGAAATGTTATAAAAAGCAATGAGAGCTCTATCAAGGTCATTTTAGCTTTCTTTGAAAATGACTCAAGTGTGCAGCACTTTACAAATTCTTCTTTCATCTTCTGGAACTGAGTAATGCCATAAGTAGCTTTTTCAGGATGTCTTTTACAGAAGTGTTCCTGCAATCCTGATGGTTTCATGGCTTCATTAGACAATACAGTTCTATAAATAAGACAAATGGAATATCACTAATATGACTGGAATGGAATAAAATCATACTCCAAGTATGTAACATTGTAATGATGCACTTTCTGTTGTTTCTCTTTCTGAGCAGGATTAGGATTCAAGGTTTCATCACCTTCAGACTCATAGAGATCACGCTGTACATATTTATCCATCAGTAATGGGGCTACATTAAAATAAAACACTGGGAAGGCCTATCGTTTGTTGACACCGGCAGTGGGTTGACAGGAATGGATTGATGGTAGTAGCACACAAAGGAACGGCAAGGCAAAGATGAAGACAATCACAGCAGTGAAAAATATGTTGACAAGAATTCAGGTTGAAATCTGACTGGTAGTCAGGATAGAGCCAGATTTCGGCAAGCAAGCTTTATACTACTCCAGTGAGCATGATTGACCAATGACGAAAGGTCTCATAATCTCCAAAGATGGTTCTTGACTGCACATATGAAGCTGAAGTCACTTTGAACACCTCAAGAGGAAACCTTGGGGTTGGCGGGTTCATTGATTGGCTCTGCTTCACCGCTTGGTTCTGACCAATGCTGTATCATTGCGTGATCTGTTTTCTGTAGATTTGTAGAGAAGGTAGAGAGGGTGTACTTGACTTACTAACTATTAAATTGCATGAACTTGATCCGTGCCGTGAATCAAGGGGAATTGTTAGGCTCCCTGGTTGCTAATTTATGCATCCCCAATAATGTCTGTTTGGTTGCTAAGGTCAGAGAGATTGCCAATTTTCAGATGCGCGGTGACGATGAGTGCTTACCACCTGCAGAGCTATGGTTCTTCCTGTGTTCCACCCTTTTTTTCGGAAGTGCCTGCTCAACTAACGGTCGGACTGGTCTTGTGCCTCAAGTTAGGTGCTGCTTACCATGCCCCCAAGAATCTTGAATGTCCCTTGATGACTTCTATTTCGCTTAAACCCTTAGGATATGTAACTGCCCCTGTTGGGAGTCACTGTTATGAACCATATTTGCTTGTTCAGCCAATTTCTGTAGACTTGGAGCCCAACATCCCTCTGTACAACATATTCTGCTATTAAATGTTCACTTTCCCTTCACAGTTGATCTCCCAAAGTGCAGCATCTCACACCTGTTCAGATTAATTTCCATCTGTTATTACTCTGCCCATATTTTCAAATAATCTACACCTCGTTGTATCATTTGGCAACCTTCTACACTGTACAACTTAAAATCAGTGGAGTCAATTGTGGACAGGATGCCAGGAATACGCTCAAGAATTGTCAAATGGCTCCTCAGATCTACACTCATTCATTAAAATCATAGCTGCTCTGTTTTTTGGCTTTAGTCCCATTGGCCTGCTTGATCCCACAAGCCTTGATTCCCCTGTTGCCCAAAACCTTATGCATCTTAGCTTTGAATAAACTTATTATTTGGTTATTACAATAGAAAGTTCCAAAGATACTCAACCCCTGGAAGGTAGAACAAAATCCTCCTCATCTGGATTCTAAGCTATCTTGGTGATACCTTAGCTTGAGTTTATGTCCTTGGCTCTATAGGTTCCTTACCTGAGAATGCATTCTCACAGCTGGTCAAATTCCTCAAAATCTTTTATGTTGCAATGGGGTCACTTCTGATTCCTTTCAGCTCCAGAGAATATAGATCCAATGCCCTCAGTTTTTCCAAAAGTCACTTGCAATGACTCTACTTTCCTTACTTACTGCATGTGACCAAGATTGAAACACTAGTTCTAAAAGTATGAAACATATTTAATATACAAATCATAAACATGACATTTTGGTTCACTATTATTCTCTCTCCTGCTTTTTTATGTATTTCCCATCATCAGGCACATAGGAATGCTAAGCTGATCTTTGAACTGCGGTTCTTATGTGAGAACCATTAATTTAATGCTATTAGAATTAGGATATAACTATTTTGCCGACAGCTTGGGTATTCTTTCTCACAATGCCTCATTAATTCCCTACTACTGTTAAAAGTGACAGCTTTCCCTATTTCACCAACACAGAATTCATTATGTATACATAAAAACATTCTGTTGGAAATATTGTGAAAAGCTGTCTTAAGAATCTAATTTACATGGCTTTTTAATTAAGATTGAAACACTCCCTCAAGTGTGAAGGAACTCACCCATTTTCAGTTTCTTATTTCCCATGAGTGGTTGTTGGCAATGTCTATCCATTTGCCTATTGAAAAGCTGACTGACAGATGAACTGAAATCAGTTATACCACCAGACTGCAACTTAAAGTTAGCTATCCAAGCTATGCAAGTGTAATTCTCAATGCAAAACCTTGAATCAAGTAAAACAAAAATAATATAGCAGTATTGCATTATATCAGTTATAGTTTGATGACCATCAGGTTTAAATGCAACTTTGATTGATTTTCTAAGGTAGAAAACTTGCCAGCAATAGCTACAGTCTTGGCCAAAAATTTATGTCAATCATCAAAAAATTCATTCAAGATAAATCATGATCTAGAACAGCAGTACCACTGCACAGGAATGCAAGAAGCTGCAGAGATGTAACGTAATGGCTCCGTCTGTCTAAGTTCACAATGGATGCGCCCGGTTCTCCGGGTCACAGACGTGGGCAATGAATATGGAGGTCCTGGGCTGCCCAGACATCAAGATCCCCCTCTCGGCCTCACGGATGTGGTCCAAAGGAATGAGAAGCAGTACATCTGGCATCAGCTTGGCTGCAGGAGCTGCCGGGAGCTGCCGGGAGCTGACGTGATACATCATCCAACCGCCTTAGGAGCTCCACTCCGGATTTGTGTTGGGTTTACTCCTTAGCCTTCTCTTCTCCCGAAGATAACCACAAGGCAGTGGGATCCATAACCCTGGATAGGGGCCCATACCGGGTTCTGTCAGCTGGAGCCAGCTGAGCCTGGGACTCATGTAAGGCAGGGTCGTCACACCCTGTAGTAGTGACACATGAAGCCACTACCCACTATCTTGGACATATTCTGTTGCATTATAGACACAGCCATCTCCACCACTGACACCACCTGCAGGAAGAGCTGGCTCAAAGATCCGCTCCACTCAGGCCGTGGCCTCTTCTTACTGCTTCCACTGGGCACCAGTCTGGACTTGTCTCAGATAGCGTTATTTTTGCACATTTATTTTCATCTTTATTGTTTCGTAATGTGTAACTTATATTTTTGTACTTACATGCCCATGATGTTGCCGCAAGCAATTTTCCCTCCCATTTTCCTTGTACCTAGATTTGACTGGACTAATTTTCCAACTAATTCGTGAAGATGATTTCCTTTGCAAAGTTATAGTCACCTTTTGGCATTTGAAGTTATTGGCATAAAATCAGACAAGTTACCCCGTTACCTTAATTAACTGGAATGGCAAAATATGGGAATTAGTTCCTTTAGTTAATTAATTAGCTGAGAACAAAAGTAAATGATCAAAAGACCAATAAGATCATTCTAGAGTTTATAGTGACAGATTATACAGCTTCATTGTCAAAAGTTTGGATTTAATATTTATCCAACATATAGAGTCTATTTTTGTCCAACAAATAAATATGGCTGAGAAATATTTCATTAAAATGTTGGTGCTGGGGAGACCTACAGTATATCAATACTGTGCAAATTCATATTGTCTGTTCCATGCAAAACTTGAGACATGTTCAATAGAAAGGACCGTGTGCGTATAAAAAAGCAGAACTTGTAGAGGAAATTGGGTAGGCCAGATTGCGGAACAGGGATGGTATTAGAGAAAACCAGAGCATGTAGGAAGATTTGATCTGGAGACAAGATCTACAGGCATCTTCAAGGGAAGGAACAACATCACGTGAAAGGGTAGCATTGGTGTTGGGACGTTGCGGGTTGGACATCCAATTAGGCCGATATTTGAGAAGATGGAAGAAGCTGAAAATATAATAGAGAATCCCAATGACATTGGCAACATATGATGTGGAAAGGAATAGGAGGGTTAGTCTGAATCCCAAGAAAAATACTGAAAGAGGACCTAGGAAGCAATTTGGTAAATGTCAAACTAGTTATATCAGCAATTCAGGTAAATATCAAGCCAATTTCTAAGCAGCCCTTAACTTACAGTATCTAAGCTAAAGCTTGTGAGGGCCATTCTACCGACACAACAAGAATGGAAACAAATCTATTCCAAATGACTGACCATGAAGAATTATCTTGGCAGGCACATGGCATGCATGGAAATTTAGTGAGGGTAGTATTGGCTTCATTATAATTCTCTCTGGCTGCAAAACCTATCATTGCCTAATTGGTGCTCTGGAAGGTGTTGGTCAAGATATTGACAATAAGGTGGATGGTTGTAGGCTGTAGAATGATAGCTATCATTTGATAAGATGGGTGAAGAAATTGGAGGTGACATTAAATTGGCAAGAACAAGCCAACTGTGGTTTCATTCCTTGCATTATGGATGAGAGGATGACGTTTGTGCAGATTTTGACATCTGTTGCATGTTTTTGATATCATTGTCTCTGTGCATCTGAAAATATATACACTGAAGCTCCAGGATAAATTTCTGAAAGGAGCAACACGTTCATTTTGGAAAGAAGATCAAGTTTTGTCTTAAATTCTTTCACATGATATAGGAAAAGTCTGCCTCCATTGAACAGTTAGCTGAATCCAACTGAGCAGAACAAATTTTTGAAAGTTTTGGTGCAAAGGAGCTTTTATCCTCTAAGCAAATTTGAAAGATGGAGTGGCTGACCTTTGTGACTTCCATAAGGAAATAAAATATGATATGGTAAATATTCTAAAATTATACACTTAGGCCTTCAAAATGCAGTTGACCTAGGATCACATAAAAAAGGTGATCTGGGAATATAGAGTACAACTAGGGATTGTTGAAAAAATGTGGGTTCTGGCCAGAAAATCAATTAAGAAATACTGAAGTATTTAGGCCTTGGAGGGTGATTGATAGTTTTTTAAATAACTTGGAATCAGAGTCTCAGTGCAAGCTATATTAGTATGGATAGGACAACATAAAGCAAAATTAGATAATATAGGATAAATTAAACAAAATAAGGAAGTGTGCTAACAATATCTGTTGATATCAAACAAAGATATGTCATGGTGGATATTGAAGTGTCCAAGTTAACATTTGAAGACTGAAGGCTACTAGCCATCCGAATCATAACTTGTCCTTCTATATTAGTGCAATATGAATGTAGATCAAGTAGATGATTGAAATGCATAATCAAAACGATGGTAAACATGTTGGAGCAAATAAAAACATGAAATGCACTATTTAATGGTTATTTTTACAAGTCATTTCAAGAAGATAGGAAGAATTTATTAAAATCTAGGCAATAAGGTGAATAATCACTAAACTGATATTGGATGATGTCAGCTTATGTTGTAAGTAAACATTACAGGCTTCAGGTTGGTTTAAAGTGTTTCGCTGTATGGATTTTTAAGTTTCTCTGAGATTTGTCTTTACTATAGTTGAGGACACTGTGGATTCTTTAGAATGCAAATCCCCACAAACAGCATAAATCTGTTGAAATAAGCATCAGTTCAATACCTGTAACTCCAACTTCTCAGACGGAAAGCTAGTGGCATTAACATGCTGTTACATGATCCACAACCGGCAATGCTTTGACTATCACCAAGTGGGGAATATCAAAGAAGAGAGTCAGCAGGCTGCAATGATCAGCATTCAACCAAACTGCCCGTGATGCGTGAGGCTGCACCTTCAGATTATTGATTAAACTCTCAGATGAAAAAGATCCATTGTGTTGATTGTTCTGAATCTGAAACACTAAAAAACATGGAACTTTCGTTCAGTAAAGAAGGCCTTGGGGTGATGAACTTAAAGAAAAATGCAAATGTAAGTCATAGTCATACTTTATTGATACCGAGGGAAATTGGGTTTCATTACAGTTACACCAACCAAGAATAGAGTATAAATATAGCAATATAAAACCATAAATAATTAAGTAATAATATGTAAATTATGCCAGATGGAAATAAGTCCAAGAAAAGGTTATGGTGAGAAGGCGGGGGAGTGGGACTAAATGGGGGAATGGATCAACTCATGATAAAATGGCGGAGCAGACTCAATGGGCCGAAAGGCCAACTTCTGCTCCTTTGTCTTATGGTCTAAAAGTGCAAATGGAATGGAAAATGTGTATTTCAGAACATGAATTAAAATGAAGTTATGCAAATAGGGCAAAAAGTAAACTAGCAAAATTCAATTTCAGAAATTATTTGTATATTATCTGATTCAATATTTCACTGTCAGAGTGCAGTCTCAGAAACTGGTTGAAATACAGGTAGATGATGCAACAATGATTGAAAGGATTCTGCACAGACGAAATAAAATTGATCTTTGTCATCCTCAGAAATTAAGCCTTTTTAGTAAAGATGTTTTTAAACTGCTGTGATGTGATAGGTTGATCAACCTGCTGAAGAGCTTTGTTGCTGCAAAATTCAATAACCCAGAAGATCCCACGTATGGTCCATTGCATTGCAGTGATAGCACGGGAAGATCTGAGCGACCAAACAAGCTTGGTATTTTCGAGGGACTTTCACACAGGCCTCGATTTCTGGGGGAAGAGTGCAGTAAGAGCAGCTCAGCATCAAAATAAGTGCAATGCTGCAATATAAGACTAGTGCCTGCAGATAGTGAGAGATGCAGCACTGGATTCAACAGAACTGAATTTATACCTTGACTCTTTCGATATCTTTGTGATTTATTGTTTTGTATTATGTGCTTTTCACTGTTTTTTGCCATTTGTGTGATCTGTTCTTTTTACACACAATGGAAGTTTGATGTTTTTCTTTAAATGATTTCCATGGTTTTCTTTGTTTCATGGCTGTCTGTGGAAAACAAATCTCAGGGTTGTATACAGCATAGATATATTGATAATAACTGGACTTTGAAACCTTTGAATGTTTGAAGTGGTGGCATCTACAATTGATTTGGAAACAGATTTCAGATGTGATCTGGCCTAGTAAAGGTGATGGACAGTTTCATAGTAGCGAGATATAATGGGCAGAAATACAGGTCATAGTTTGAACATCGGTTAAGCTCATAGGGGATGCATTAGGCCATGCTCTCTTCTCATTGCTGCCATCAAGAAGGAGGCACAGGGGCATTAGGCCCTACACCACTAGGCTCAGAAACAGTTATTACCCTCCAACCATCAGATTCCTGAACCAGCATGGATAAATAAGTTTTCTCACCACAACACTTAACTCATTCCACAACCTATGGATTCACTTTCAAGATTCTACAACACATATTCTCTTATTTATTATTGTTATTGTATATGCATAGTTCATCATCTTTTGAACATTGGTTGCTTGTCATTCTTTCTTTGTGTGTAGTGTTTCAATGATTCTATTGTATTTCTTTATTCTACTGTGAATATCTGCAAGAAAATGATTCTCAGGGCATGATATGGTGACATAAAGATACTTTGATAGCATATTGACTTTGAATTTTGAACTTTTGAACATTACCAGTGGGATGAAAGCAAGAAATAGAGGAATATCATGCATGAAGTTTGAAAGTATCCGAGTAATTAAAAGTTAAGTGGTGCACACAAAATGCTGGGAGAGTTCAAAAAGTCAGCGGCATCGATGGAAATGAATAAACATTACGGGCCGAGACCCTTCTTCAGTTAAATGATACTGCGCATCCTTTACGTCGAAGAAACCTGCCCACAAACTCCAATAATTTCTGTGGTATATATTTTGTTTTCTTTGATGATGATAATTTTATTTCATGTTATCTATTCTTGCTGTGCAGACAATCCTAGAATGGCCTGCAATCTGTTGCGGTACAATTGAACTGCTTTCTGTGTCACAAAGTGATTAGTTAGAAGTCAATCACATTGCTGCAGAGTAACATATAAGGAAAATAAATGGTAAGCCAGTTGGGTTTTACAAAAGCCAATTTCATGTAATTTTTACTGTTTCTAGCACTAGATTTCCAGATATATTTTAAAAGAGGACTAAATCAGCACAGTGAGATTTGGGTGTTGGATTATTAGCCTGTCAATGAAATCCAGGAGTTAACAATCTGTTTTTTTGCTGTACTATCACTACGAAGGGTAATTAAGGAACAAGTTGATTATGGTCATGTGCAGTATTCTGAGGAATAAAGCATGAATAGTTTTTCACTGGTATTCATTATCTTATTTCATATTACTTACTTGCCCCTCATACTGTGGGTGTATACCAATATGAATGGTGTTAAAAGAGGGAAAATTTACATCAATTTATAAAGGAGGAGGTGCATAAATCTGGAAGATACCTAGATCCATTCAATGTCTATGTTCTGCCATGGTCTTATTACGACTGTAGATTGCTCCTCTTAAATGTGCCAAGAGATAGTGCTGAAGATTTACCCTGAAAATTGTTCTGTCCAGATACTCACAAGACCAGAGAAATGGAGTCTTTTTAGGGTCACAAATTTACTGACAAATGAATTAATTCTGGATGGATTGTTACCGCAAAACTAGGGTCTTAAATTTCTCAGTAAATCATGAAGCATGTGTTTATTTTTATTGTCATACTTGGAATAAACATACAGAAAACCTGAAAATTAGGCCTTCTTTGCACAGTTTGTAACAACATATCAGGTGACAGAATGGAGATAGCTCACCACCAAAGGAGGTGTAAGGCGCTCTTTCCCTCCACTAGCCTACAGGTCACCGTTGGTTAAAGTGTAGCACCAGCTTAGCACACGCTGCCGCACACAACCCCCCCCCCCACCCAATCAGGGTAATGTGAAGCCATGGGAGCAGGTCACATGAGCAGCTGGTGTGTATCAAAGTCTTGGTTATGTGATCAAAATGGCAGACAGACAATCTCTGAAGAATACTGATAATGGCTGGGTCACCCATCTTGTAAAGACACTACCCAGAAGAAGGCAATGGCAAACCACTTATGCAGAAACATTTGCCAGGAACAATCATAGTCATGGAAAGACCATGATTTCCTATATCGTACAACAGGGGTCCCCAACCTTTTTCGCACTGCGGACCCTTTTCATATTGAAAATATTCTTGCGGACCGGCTGACCCGGGGGGCGGGGGTGGGGGGGGGTTTGGTAGGGTTGCCAACGAACAAAAGTAGCAGTCAAATACGTTGGGTTTACCCCGAAAAAGACTACAATGACCATGAAGCCTTGCGCAGGCACCAGTGCGCATGCGTGATGTGCGCATGCGTGTACGTGCCGGGTTTTTTTCTACAATTCGTTTTTGGCCATTCTGTTCGGGGGGAGGGTGTTAATCACGAACGTAATATTGGTGATAAGTGGCTAATACACAATTTCGTTTCTAAAACGGTTTATCTAACAAATTTAATATTAAACACACAGCGCGTATTTTTCTCGCATGAATATAGGATAAGTCAATTATCAGGGGAGCTTGAAGTAAGTGTTGAATGAACTTCCAGTAGAAGTGGCAGAGGCAGGTTCGATTTTGTCATTTAAAGAAAAATTGGATAGGTATATGGACAGGAAAGAAATGGAGGGTTATGGGCTGAGTGCAGGTCGGTGGGACTAGGTGAGAGTAGCGTTCGGCACGGACTAGAAGGCCTGTTTCCGTGCTGTAATTGGTATATGGTTATATAAGTCAGTAGCATCATAACATTTTAAGTAACGTTTGGATATTAAACACAACACGTATTTTCACCATATGAACATATAAAATCATTGCAACACACCAATATCGCTGAATCAGTGGGAGCCCTGGGCTTGTTTTCCTGCAACAAGACGGTCCTATCGAGGGGTGATGGAAGACAGCGATACTCGAACAGGGTTTCCTATGTCCAGTCTATTCCGCAATTTAGTTTTCGTTGCATTCATTGCAGAGACATGTTGGAAATGGAAGCAACGTTTTCAGTGCTTTCGTGGCTATCTCAGGATATTCAGCCTTGGCTTTGATCCAGAATGCCGGCAGAGATGTTATGTCAAACGTACCTTTTAGCCCGCCGTCATTTGCAAGCTTGGGCAGCTGATCTTCTCCCTGCGCTGACATGGATGACGCGCAGGTAATGACCTCGCGTGCATTCAAGCTCAACAGTGGGCATGACAGGGAATGAAGAAAGGTGCAGCTGCCTCCTATCGCAAATCATATCGTTTCCTCGTGGCCCGGTAGCTCATGCTTTGCGGCCCGGTACCGGTCCACGTCCCAGTGGTTGGGGACTGTTGTCGTACAACATGACACGTAATGAACGTTTTTAACATCAGAGGATGTGATGCTATGCATATGATTAAGAATGTTGTTTAAATACTAACAAATTATTTGACTGTATTAAACAATTCTGGCACAAAAGAAGTGATCATATACAGAGTCATAGAGTTGTAGAGAAATACAACACACAAGCTAGCCCTTTGGCCCATCTAGTCCATGCTGAAAGCATTTAAACTGCTTACTCCCATCGACCTGTTCCAGGACCATAGCCCTCCATATCCCTACTATTAATGTACCTATCGAAATGTTGCTTAAACGTTGAAATCGAGCTTGCATACACCACTTGTGCTGGCAGCTGATTCCACACTCTCATGACCCTCTGAGTTAAGAAGCTTCTCCTCAGTTTCCCCTTAAACTTTTCACCTTTCACCCTTAAGCCATGACCTCTGGTTGTAGTCCCACTCAACCTCAGTAGTAAAAGCCTGCTTTCATTTACCCTATCTGTACCCTTCATAATTATATATATCTCTATCAAATCTCCTCTCAATCTTCTACATTCTAGGGAATAAAGTCCGAACTTAGTCAATCTTTCCCTGTAACTCAGGACATCCAGACCTGGTGATGTCCTTTAAATTTTCTCTATACTCTTTCCAACTTATTTACATCTTTCCTGTATGTAGGTGACCAAAACTGCACAAAATATTCCAAATTAGACCTTACCAATGTCTTATACAGCTTCAACATAACATCCCATCTCCTGTACTCAATGCATTGATTTATGAAGGCCAATGTGATTTATTTTCATTAAGATTTGCATGTTCCTTTTAAATTTATTAGCACACATTAATATAAAGCCCTGCATTGTAAATAAGCTTCAATAACAACAACTAACTAAAGACTAACTATTGAAGGAAGAATTATTTATTGTCACACACATGTGTAAGGCTCCTGAACTCTTGACTGACCCAATGGAATATCAACGACCTCAGCTGTGGGAACAGTCAGGTACACCGACATTCGGAAGACAGATGCCATTTTGCTTTGTTTCCTATTTGCAGGCAGGTTCAAAGTTCAAAGTTCAAAAGTTCAAAGTAATTCTTTTATCAGAATACATAACATGTTACCACATACGATCCTGAGAATCTTTTTCTGTGGGCATATTTGGCAAATCTATAAAATAGTAACTGTCAACTGTAAACAAATAGTGCAAATGTAAATATAAATAAATAGCAAAAACATAACAAAAATAATGACCATGAAATAACAATATATCATAATTCATAAATGAGTGTAGCTCTCCCCTTTTGTTCAAGAGCCTGATGGTTGAGGGATCGTAGCCGTTCTTGAACCTGGTGGTGCAAGTCCTGAGTCACCTGTACCTTTTACCTAATGGCAGCAGTGAGAAAAGAGCATGGCTGGTGTGGTGAGGATCTTTGTTGGTGGTTCTACAATAAAGCTAACAAGTAGCCTATCAGCTCAGTTATTTTCATATCCAGCAGATCTCCAAGGTTCAGAAACTAATCTCAGGCCCCCAATACTTTGCTGACTCTGTTGAACTTCCAGCATTTTTTGTCTCCAAATGAATACAGCTGTTTCCAGATCCTGTCTAGTGATTACACAATCATCAGTAGGTCATCCAGGTATTATTGTGTCCATTAAGTCAGAGTGAAAGGGGTAAAGGTATCAAGAAGACATGCCTAAAAGTACGAAGTGATGAGAATAAAATATTCCTTTCTGCTGCATTGCTCATTTTTCAAGTAGGCTGTGTTTTAGAGCTACAGTCTCAGAGAAAGAAGATTAGTAGTGACATTTAAGGAAATACTTCATATTTTTTGACAATTATGTATTCCACTGAGAAATGAAGACTCAATATGAAAGGTGAACCATCTGTGACTAATAACAGAATTAAGGATGACATAAAATTGGAAGAAAAAGCAGATGAATTTGTGGAGATTAGTGGTTGATCAGAGTATTCAAAAGAAAATAGAAACCATAAAGGGTAACAAAACGGTTCACAAAATGGGAGAAAACAGATGATATGACTAAACTGCAAAAACATGGCACCAATATCACTGCATGCAGTTCTGCCCTGTTACTTCAAAAGTCTTGTTTTTGCATTGAAAATGGATTAAAGAAGATTCTTGAGGTGGACTCTTGGGAATAATGTGATTGACTTATGAGGAGAGAAGAATAGATTGCTCCTAAATTCATTATACTTTAGAAAATAAGAAGTAATCTTATTGAAACCTAAGACTCGAAGGTAGATGATGATAAGATTTTTCCCTTCATGCAGGAATCTATGCTATGATGATTATGATTATGAGGATACGCAGTCCCCTTTTATTGTCATTTAGTAATGCACGCATTAAGAAATCATAAAAATATTTTTCCAGAATGATATCGCGAAAACACATGACAAACCGACTTAAAAACTAACAAAAACCACATAATTATAACATATAGTTACAACAGTGCAAAGCAATACCGTAATTTGATAAGAACAGACCATGGCACAGTAAAAGTCTCAGAGTCACTCAAAAGTCCCATCATCTCACACAGACTGTAAACCTCCAGCGCCGCCAACTTGCCGATGCACCATCCCGGAAGCAACCGACCACAGTCCGACTCCGAGTCCGTCTGAAAAACTCCGAGCCTCTGACCACCTATTTGACACCGAGCACCGAGCACTATCTCTGCCGAGCGTTTCAACCCTGGCCCTGGCAATAGGCCATACGCAAGGCCGAGGATTTGGGGCCTTCGTCTCCGTAGATTGTCGATCGCGCAGTAGCAGTGGCAGCGAAGCAGGCATTTTAGAAATTTCACCAGATGTTCCTCTGCGCTTTCTCACAGCTGTCCCCATCAAATCTGGATTGATGCACGGCCCCATAGCTACACATGTCGATATTCATTCGGAACAGCCGCGCTCAATGCGTCGCGCCACCATCTTCTCCTCCCTCCTCATAGAGCTAGAATTAATTTATTAAAATTAAGAGACACCCATTCAAAATGGGGATAAGGAGGAATTTCCTTCTCTGAGGTATTATTCTTTCTCTAGGGTTATTAATCTTTGGAATTCTCTGCAATCAGAATTCTGTGAAGCTGAACCACTGAATATGTTTATGGATGACAGAGACAGATTATTGTACTGTCAAGGATTCAGAGGTTATGATGATTGGAGGAGATGCCAGGTCAAGATCAAATTTACCATGATCTTAAGAAGAGCAATGCAAGCTTGAGAGCCCATGTGGATTAGTCTTGCACCCATTTCCTATCTGTCTGTTTTGCTTTGAATTAGACCATTTCCAAAATGTCAACATTTATTGGGTCAATGACCTGATGAAGGGTCTTCGCCTGAAACGTCACTCAATTTTCCTTTCTCTAGATGCTGCCTGACCTGATGAGTTGTTCCAGCATTTTGTATGTGTTATTCCAGAGAAAAAAAATGGATTTGCCCAAAATCTATTTAGAGCATATGCCCTCTAATCCAGGCAACATCTTGGCAACATCCTGAACAGGAAGGGGTCAATAACTTTACTGGGTGTTTTTTATAGGCTGCCCAACTGTAACAGGGATATTGAGGAGCAGATAGGGAAACAGATCCTGGAAAGGTGTAATAATAATAACAGAGAATCTTCTTGAATCAGGCAGGAGGTATCGTAGAATTAGGAGAAGAACTCCATGATTACTCTATACATCAATGCTGTCAAGAGTCCTGCCATTAAACGTGGACCTTCCCTTTATATTGAAGCTCACAGAGAGCAACACCTCAATCTTGCTAGGATTAAACTTCGCTCTGTTTATCAACTCTCCTGAAAGATAATCAAACCACTTCCAAGCTTCCCATTTCATATCCATGGTGACTGTCCTTGAGATACTCTCAGTGATAATTCCTGCTGTCCCTCAGAATTCTCTCCAGTAATTCCCACAATTATGTCAGATTATGTCACTGCTTCTGTTTCTGGGAACTACCTTTATGCATATGAAGGGCTCATTCAGAATCGGAATCAGGTTTATTATCACTGTCATGCTCTATGTCAAGTATTTCGCCATTTTGTAGCAGCAGAAAAGTGCAAGACATGAAAATTTGCAATAAATTACAATAGGAGATAAAATAAATAAATATTGCAAAAGAGGAAAAGTGAGGGACACTGTTAATATAAGTGGCTCTTTTCAATCAGGAGTGATAGTTCACTGCACTAAGGTTTGGGGAGTAGTTTCGAAATTGGAATAATTTAATAAATGATGAACAATTAAGAGATTAACTGAATTATGATTAGTGTTAAATGCTGAGGAGCAATTGGTGATAGGATCATATGTCTTTGTTGAAATCTTTTAGGTTCACAAGAACTCTTGTACTTCAATCCCTTTGACCCCTACCATTGGGCTGGAAGTACCGCAGCATTAGGACAAGGAACGCTGAGATGAAAAACAGCTTCTTTCCCCAGGCCGTGAGACGACTGAAGTCCCTGCCACCATCCAGATGCATCACATATGAAGTGTATACTTTTAACTCTTGCCATAAATGCACTTCATTATTTGTAAATTTATTTGTGGCAACGTTACTTTTTGGGTTGTGTGTGAGTTATATGTAGTGTATTGTGCACAACAGGACAGTCAATATAACATAAAAATATAATTGTATCAGTATGAATTAAAGCTGTCCCGGAGCCTATTCATCCTGGCTTTTATATTGCCGTACCGTTTCCCGGATGGTAACAGCTGGAAAAGTTTATGGATGGGATGACTCGGGTCCCCAATGATCCTTCATGTCCTTTTTACACACCTGTCTTTGTAAATGTCCTGAATACTGGAAAGTTCACATCTACAGATGCGCTGGGCTGTCCGCACGACTGTCTGCAGAGTCCTGCAATTGAGGGAAGTCCAGTTCCCATACCAGACAGTGATGCAGCCAGTCAGGATGCTCTCAATTGTGCCCTTGTAGGAAGTTCTTAGGAATTGGGGGCCCATACCAAACTCCTTCAACCATCTGATGCAAAAGAGACACTGTTGTGCTCTTTTCACCACACAGCCGGTATGTACAGGCCATACGAGATCCTCGGTGATGAGTATGCCGAGGAACTTAAAGCTGTTTTCCCTCTCAATCCCAGATCCATTGATGTCTATAGGGGTTAGCCTGTCTCCATTCCTCCTGCAGTCCACACTCAGCTCCTTTGTTTTTGCAACATTGAGAGAGAGGTTGTTTTCTTGACACCATTGTGTCAGGGTGATGACTTCTTCTCTGTAGGCTGCCTCTTCATTATTTGAAATTAGTCCAATCAATGTAGTTTTGTCAGCAAAATTAATTAGCAGATTGGTGCTGTGGGTGGTGAAACAGTCATAGGTATACAGGGAGTAAAGGAGGGGGCTTAGGACTTAGACCTGAGGGACACCTGTGTTGAAGGTCAGAGGGGCAGAGGTGAGGGAGCCCACTTTTATCACCTGCCGGCGGCCTATCAGGAAGTCCAGGATCCAGTTACTCAAGGCAGAGTGAAGGTTGAGGTCTCTAAGCTTCTTGTCAAGCTTGGAGGGAATTATGGTGTTGAATGCTGAGCTGCAGTCCAAGAACAGCATTCACGCATAAGCATCCTTCTTCTCCAGATGTGTAAGGACAGTGTTAAGAGCTGTGGATATTGTGTCGTCTGTCGATCGGTTGGGGGTAGGTGAATTGTAGGGGGTCCAATGTTGGTGGCAGCATGCAGCAGGTGTAGTCCTTGACCAGCCTCTCAAAGCATTTGCTTATTATTGAGGTGAGTGCAACAGGACGCCAGTCGTTCAGACATGTTACCTTGGTCTTTTTCGGTACAGGATCAATGGTGGATAATTTGAAGCAGATGGGCACTCTACCCTGGGAGAGAGAGAGATTAAAAACTGTCTGTAAGCACACCTTCCAGTTGTGCTGTACACACTCTGAGTACCCGCTCTGGGATGCCATCCGGTCCCACAGCCTTGTGACTGCCCACTCACTGGAAACACCTATGTATTTCAGCCTCAGAGGTGACCAAAGTGCAGGCTCCTCGGTGGCTCTCCTCAGGGGCTCAGTGTTGGCAATATCGAACCAAGAGTAAAGAAGATTTATTTCCTCTGGGAGAGAGACAGCGATGTTGGAAACACCACTGTGTTCAGCTTTAAAGTCTGCAATGGCGTGCAGACCTTGCCATAAGTTGTGTGTATTGTTGGTGGAGAGTTGTGTCTGGATCTTGTCCCTGCCTTGATGTCTTTGCACTGATCGTAGCTGCATTTCTGAGCTCTTGCTGATTACCATCAATTTAAGCTCTGTGTAACGAAGTAGGTGCTGCTCGCACTGAACTATTGATCTAGGATTTCTGATTTGGGAAGACCCTGACCGATTTTTGGGGTACAACGTCCTCGATGCACTTCTGGATAAAACTCCTGACTTCTTCTGTGAACTCAGAGACCTCCTCATCATGAAAGATATTCCAATTGACATCATCAAAGCAGTCCTGTAGCATGGAGGCCGATTGGTTGGACCAACAGTAGAAGGTTTTAACCAACAGCACACGCAACTTATGGCAAGGTCTGCACACCATTGCAGACTTCAAAGCCTCTTATTTCAGCTTCTGCCTGTACCTCAGCAGCAGCAAGATGGAGGAGTGATCTGACTTTCGAAACAGCGGGCGGAGGAGCACCTTGTAAGCGCTGCAGAAGGAAGAGTAGCAGTGGTTGAGTATGCTGTCTCCCCATGTGCTCACCTAGTAGTGTTGACAAAACTTTGCAGAGACTTTTGACTATGATGTTCTTTTCAAGTCACCAGTGACAATGAAGGCAGTCTCTGAATATGCAGTCTCCAGGGTGCTAATGGTCCCGTACAGATCCTTGAGACCCAGGTCGGTATCAGTCTGCTGCGGAATATACACAGCTGTGATAATAACAGCCGTGAATTCCTTAGGCAGCTAGTAAGATCTACACAGCAGTACCAGGTACTTCAGATCTGGGGAACAAAAGAATTTGAAGGCATGCACATTCCAGGGGTCGCAGCAAGCATTATTGACCATGAAGCGTACCCCTCCTCCTTTACTCTTCCCAGAGAGGTTTTCAGACCTGTCCACACAGAACAGAGAAAACCCAGAGGGCTCAATGGCATGATCCAGTATCTCCTCTATCAGCCAGGTCTCCACAAAACACAAAACATTACATTCCTTTGTTTCCCACTGATAGGAGATTCTGGCTCTCAGTTCGCACAGCTTAAGGACTGAACATTAGCCAGGAGTATGCTAGGAAGTGACAACCAATTAGCACACAGTCACTGCCTCGCTAGGACGCCGGCCCTTCACCCTCACCTTCAACGCCACTTCCGAGATAGCGGCAGTGTAATAGATGAGCCTCCCGTGGATAACGCAAGCAGGGATTCCCAGTGTAGAAAAAGCAGCACATAGTAGGTAAATGCCGTCTTCCCAATGTATGGAAGAGTCAGTCTATCATACCTGATGTATCTATCAGCTACTTGAACAAGAAATGCGAAGGAAATCGCAGAAATTAGCTGTATACTCTAATGTTGGACCTGAGCTCACAGTATGGCCGCCATACACAGTGCCATCTTACAGTTGTGTTGCTTGGTAAACCATATTTTCACATTGCATGATTTGTTAATCAGGTAAAGAGCCAAATAAGCACAAGGAGCAACCATGGGGGAATTTGGGAAAAGGCAACTGTAAAACAGTGCTCAGCACAATCACATTGAACATGTGCTAAAGTATTACCAGTGTTGGGTGCATCTAGTAACCCAACAGAGACCGGACATCTTTACACTCCATTTGGATCTTTACCCACCCTTAGAATAGAAATATTAGGTTTTGTTGGATTGCAGATGATGGTCTCTCTTTGGAGGCTTTTCCATTGCTTGCTTGCTGGTTGATGGTGCTGATGCTTCCTGCTAAAATAAGTGAGGGAGTGGGATGATGTTTTGGTGTGCTCGTGCACGGGAGAGGGAAGAGGGTGCTTTGGGATGCTAACGTTTTAATGTCGTTCATTTTTCTAGGGGTAGCTCTTCTGTTTTTGTGGATTTCTGTGAAGAACAAGAATTTCAGGTTGTATACCGTGTGTGCGTGTGTGTGTGTATATGTGGCCTCTGTCAGTCGTGGTCAACCATGGGTACTGTGCCTGTGGTAGTCACTGGGAATGGCCGCTCCAGTGCACAAGCCAGGGCAGAGTTAATATGGAGATCCATCTGTTGCCCATGCAGTGGGACCCCCTCCCCCTCCCCCTCTCCATGCTGATGACAGGTCCAAAGGAACGATAAAATTCGATACGGTTTGGTGCCAGCAGCATCGCAGGAGTTGCCGTGCCGGTGCAGGGTACAGCAGCCAGCCATCTTCAGGACTCCGACTCCGGATTTTTCCTCAGAGTTTTCTCTCAAAGCCTTTCCCGTGAGCCGGTATAGCCACAAGGCAGCGTATGTTTGAAATCGGAGTTTTCCTCCCCTAGGTGAGCTGCCATCCATGGTTAATGAGCCCCATCTGCCCGGAGCAACTGGTTTTAAGGCGCCAGTGGCCCGCCTTTGCCCCTTCTGTCAGTGAGAACAGCACCACTGAGCATAAGAACTATGCCATACATGAAGGCCAGGCATTGGACTTGGTTGTCAGAGGCTGTTTGAGACGCACGCCATGAAGAGCATTTGTTTAGCAGTGGGAGCTTGTCCCCACTACCACTCTTCGGCTATGACTACCTTTGGAGCCTTGACCAGGTACATTGTCTGTTATCAAATGGAACCATTGAAACACTGAAAGAATGAGGGTGTTATCTGCATTTTTCCAGTGAGTTGTGTTACTGTGTATAAGCAAATAATAACCTAATATCCACTACTACAAGTTATGATATTGACAGGGTAGGGTAGCATTGTGTTTAAGTTACAGGGCATCTAGTCAATGACCTGGGCAATTGATCTGGTGGCTCGAATTCAAACTCCATCATGGCAGCGAGTGAATTTACATTTAAGCAATTGACTAACACTGGAGTATTAAACTCTGAAGCTCCTGAGAGGTGTCATAAAAACCCACCTGGTTCTTGAATATGATTTTTTTGGGAAGGATATTCCACTCTTGGCAGTGTGGAGTATCAGAGGAACCTTGGGGTCCAAGTCCATAGAACACTCAAAGCAGCTGTGCAGGTTGGCTCTGTGGTTAAGAAGGCATATGGTGTATTGGCCTTCATCAATCGTGGAATTGAATTTAGGAGCCAAGAGGTAATGAGCTATATAGAACCCTGGTCAGACCCCACTTGTACTACTGTGCTCAGTTCTGGTCGCCTCACTACAGGAAGGATGTGGAAGCCATAGAAACGGTGAAGAGGAGATTTACAAGGATGTTGCCTGGATTGGGGAGCATGCCTTATGAGAATAGGTTGAGTAAACTTCGCCTTTACTCCTCGGAGCAATGGAGGATGAGAGGTGACATGATAGAGGTGTTTAAGATGTGAGGCATTGATCATGTGGAGAGTCAGGGGCTTTGTCCCAGGGCTGAAACGGTTGCCACAAGAGGACATAGGTTTAAGGTGCTGGGGAGTAGGTGCAGAGGAGATGTCAGGGGTAAGTTTTCCACGCAGAGAGTGATGACTGCGTGGAATGGGCTGCCGGCAACGGTGGTGGAGGTGGATACGATAGGGTTTTTTAAGAGACTTTTGGATAGGTACATGGAGCTTAGAAAAATAGAGGGCTATAGGTAAGCCTAGTAACTTCTAAGGTAGGGACATGTTTGGCACAGCTTTATGGGCTGAAGGGCTTGTAGGTTTTCTATGTTTCTATGAAACATGTCTTCCTGGCTGGGACAATTGCCCTTTGAAACGACCTTGCAACTCACTCAGCTGAGGGGCAGTCAAGAATAAGCAATAAATTGAGGACTGACTGTTCATGAATAAATAAAGAGAAGTGCTTTGAAACATTAAAATACCAAGGAGGGATGGTAATAGGCAATAAAATCTTTAATCAGATTACAATGTTCCTTCCTTGTTGAACTTGTACCAAGGAGAAGGATATATGACAAATATTATGATGAAACAACAGGGGGAAAGAGATGTGGCACCTGTAGGGAGCCTTTTTAATTCTTTAAAACAATGGAAAGAGAAAAAACCTGAAGATTATAATGCATGATTAAAAGTTACAACAAATTTAGAAATGAATTTATCATGAACAAAAAAACCTTTTTAAATACAACATGATCCTTCTGTAGCAGAATTACTGAAGAAATATCTTTGTTGGTTCTAGTGTGGGGAATTGCACAGGTGTAGTGTTATTCTGCCATGCATGTAAGGTGCTGGAGTAATTAAGGAATGAAGAATAACCACCATTTATGCTGTTTCAACTAGTCTTAAACACTATAGATCTAGCCCCCACCCAACTGTTAAATGCCTGATTCATCTATGGCTGCTCATTTAGGTATGTTCAGTATCTTGCTGTATAAATGATGAGGACACACTGATCCACACCTTGCTTGATGAAGTCAGTTACGATTGTTGCATATTCATTCAGAACCAGAGATGAATCCTGCAAATGGACCTCTATCTCTCTTGACTTTAAATGGAGTCTAACAGGACATTCCAATTAAGTTATACATTGAAAACTGTGAAACAATCTTAAACAAGTTCAAACTGTCTCATCAGCCACCTTTGGGATCTGACCAGTGCTGGATCACTGCAGTTATCCCAAGATAATTTTCCTCTGAATAGAAGCACTGTATTTTTTTTCCAGTATTGACATGAGCTACCAACTGGTAGCCAATTAATCTGCTAGCTACAGTACCGTGCAAAAGTCTTAAGCACATGTAAAAAAAATTCTGTAAAGCGAAGATGCTTTCAAAAATAATGAAAAGATTCAAAATATCAGAAGTATTACTATAAAGATCAGTAAACAGTAAAAGAAACTAAATCGGATCAATAATCGGTGTGGCCACTGTTTGTCTTTAAAACTGCATCAATTCTCTTGTGTGCACTGCTTGCAGTTTTTAAAGAAAATCAGCTGGTAGGTTGTTCCAAGCACCTTGGAGAATTTGACACAATTCTTCTGCAGACTTTGGGTGCCTATCTTAATTCTGCCTTTCCAGGTAATCTCAGAGAGCCTCAATGATGTTAAAAACAGGGGTCTGTGGAGACCATACAGTTTGAAACTATATAAAAGCTCCAGGGTGCCTGAGACTTTTGCATAGTACTGTAGATTAGAACAGCTCTAACTCATTGACGGTATAGGTGGCGCCCTGATGAGGTGCTTCTGGCTCTTGCTGACACACTAGAGCGGGAGAGATACAAGAAGTGGACAGCTGACACAGCTTTGAGGAAGGCCATCACTCTTCATCAAAGAGGGAACCAGGCCTTTCATACCAAACAACCAAAGCCCAATCTGCTGCTAACGACCAGGTCCTGGGAGATGAGGGTTGATGTGGGAAGGGGTCTGCAGTTCCCAGATGTGGTGCACGCAACCCTATGCCCGGACATTGTACTGTTGTCAACTGAAGACAAGAAAATAATTCTGGTTGAGCTGACTGGGCCGTGGGAGGTGGGATGGGAAGAGGCCCGTAAGAGAAAGGCCTTGAAGTACCAGCCCCTAGTGCAGGAGTGTAAAGACAAGGGATGGCAGGCATGGTTATTCCCTGTGGAGATTGGCTGCAAAGGTTTCCCAGCCAAATCAGCATGGCGGTTGTTGTCTGCTCTGGGCCTGGACGAAAGGAGCAAAAAACAAGCAGCTTGTAGGATGGGGGAAGAGGCAGAATGAGCCTCTTGTTGGATTTGGAGTAGGCGAGAGGAGGGGAGCTGGAAGGCAAGAGCAGCTGGGCAGTGATTTGGCCACCACTGCCGGCCCACCAACTGGAGAGTGTCGTGGTTAAGGGTCGAAACACTCAGTGAAGGTTGGGAACCACCTGATGACATCTGCTCCTGGCTGAAGTCTACGGTTACCTTATAAGGTATCTGAAGAATGCACCCTAACAGGTGTATGTAACAAGTAGATATTAGTTAGAATTACCTAATTAGCACAGATCTGTACTATAGACAATAGACAATAGGTGCAGGAGTAGGCCATTCGGCCGTTCGAGCCAGCACCGCCATTCACTGTGGTCATAGCTGATCATCCACAATCAGTATCCTGTTCCCACCTTCTTCCCATATCCTTTGACTCCACTATCTTTCAGAGCTCTATCTTTCTTGAAAGCATCCAGAGAATTGGCCTCCACTGCCTTCTGAGGCAGAGCATTCTGCAGATCCACAACTCTGTGGGTGAAAAAGTTTTTCCTCAGCTCCGTTCTAAATGGCCTATCCCTTAATTCTTAAACTGTGACCTCTGGTTCTGGACTCCCCGCAACATTGGGAACATGTTTCCTGCCTCTAACGCAATCCCTTAATAATCTCATATGTTTCAACCAGATCCCCTCTCATCCTTCTAAATCCCCTTTCATCCTTCTAAATTCCAGTGTATACAAGCCCAGTCGCTCCAATCTTTCAACATATGACAGTCCCGCCATCCCGGGAATTAACCTCGTGAACCTACGCTGCACTCCCTGAATAGCAAGAACGTCCTTCCTCAAATTTGGAGACCAAAACTGCACACAGTACTCCAGATGTGATCTCACCAGGGCCCCGTACAACTGCAGAAGGACCTTTTTGCTCTTATACTCAACTCCCCTTGTTATGAAGGCCAGCATGCCATTAGCTTTCTTCACTGCCTGCTGTACATGGATGCTTATGTTCAGTGACTGATGAACAAGGACACCGAGATCTCATTGTGCTTCCCCTTTTCCTAACTTGACACCATTCAGATAGTAATCTGCCTTCCTGTTCTTGCCCCCAAAGTGGATAACCTCACATTTATCCACATTAAACTACATCTGCCATGCATCTGCCCACTCACCCAACCTGTCCAAGTCACCTTGCATTCTCATAACATCCTCCTCACATTTCACACTGCCACCCATCTTTGTGTCATCTGCAAATTTGCTCATGTTACTTTTAATCCCTTCATCTAAATCATTAATGTATATCGTAAATAGCTGTGGTCCCAGCACCAAGCCTTGCGGTACCCCACTAGTCACTGCCTGCCATTCTGAAAGGGACCTGTTAATCCCTACTCTTTGTTTCCTGTCTGCCAATCAATTTTCTACCCATTACAGTACCCTACCCCCAATACCATTTGCTCCAATTTTGCACACTAATCTCCTACGTGGGACCTTATCAAAGGCTTTCTTAAAGTCCAGGTAACCCACATCCACTGGCTCTCCTTTGTCCATTTTCATAGTTACATCCTCAAAAAATTCCAGAAGATTCGTCAAGCATGATTTTCCCTTTGTAAATCCATGCTGACTTCGTCAAGCATGACTTCCCCTTCGTAAATCCGATCCGTTACTGCTATCCAAATATGACACTATTTCATCTTTTATAATTGACTCCAGCATCTTCCCCACCACTGTTGTCAGACTAACTGGTCTATAATTCCCTGTTTTCTCTCTCCTTCATTTCTTAAAAAGTAGGATAACATTAGCTACCCTCCAATCCACAGGAACTGATCCTGAATCTATAGAACATTGGAAAATGATTACCAATGCGTCCACGATTTCTAGAGCCACCTCCTTAAGTACCCTGGGATGCAGACCATCAGGTCCTGGGGATTTATCAGCCTTCAGTCCCATCAGTCTATCCAACACCATTTTCTGCCTAATATGAATTTCCTTCAGTTCCTCCATTACCCTAGGTCCTCTGGCCACTATTACATCCTCCCTCATGGCTCCATAGTCCCCTTTGTTCAACTGTAATACTGACACTTCCGATTTTCCCTTTTCCCTCTCAAATTGTAGATTAAAACTTATCATATTATGGTCACTGCCTCTTAATGTTTCCTTTACCTTGAGTTCCCTTCTCAAATCTGGTTCATGACATAACACTAGATCCAGAATTGCTTTCTCCCTGGTAGGCTCCAGTATAAGCTGCTCAAAATCCATCTCAGAGGCACTCCACAAACTCCCTTTCTTGGGGTCCAGTACCAACCTGATTTTCCCAGTCTACCTGCATGTTGAAATCCCCCATAACAACCATAGCATTACCTTTGCGACATGCCAATTTTAGCTCTTGATTCAACTTGCACCCTATATCTAGGCTACTGTTTGGGGGCCTGTAGATAACTCACATCAGGGTCTTTTTGCCCTTACAATTTCTCAGTTCTATCCATACTGACTCTACATCTCCTGATTCTATGTCCCCCCTCGCAAGGGACTGAATTTCATTCCTCACCAACAGAGTCACCCCACCCCCTCTGCCAACCTGTCTGTCCTTTCGATAGGATGTATACCCTTGAATATTCATTTCCCAGCCCTGGTCCTCTTGCAGCCATGTCTCTGTTATTCCTATAACATCATACTTGCCAATTTCCAACTGAGCCTCAAGTGAATCCACTTTATTTCTTATACTTCGTGCATTCATATATAATACTTTTAATCCATTACTCCCCTCACCTTTCACATTGATTCCTATTGCACTTGGCCATACTCTCCAATCCTTTCCTGAGATTTCTGCTGTCTTTTCTTATTCTCTCTTTCCCTTTAACTCCATCTTTATATTTCCAGTTCGTCTCCTCCCGCCCCCACTACTTAGTTTAAACACACCCGTGTAGCAGTGGCAAATCTGCCTACCAGAATGCTGGTCCCCCGCCTGTTAAGGTGCAACCCATCCCTTTTGTACAATTCATCCTTACCCAAAACAGATCTCAGTGGTCTAAGAATCTAAATCCCTGCTCCCCGCACCAGCTCCTCAGCCACACATTTATATCCCCTATTTCCCTGTTCCTGCCCTCACCAGCACGAGGAACTGGAAGCAAACAGGAGATAACCACCCTAAAGGTCCTGCTTTTCAGCCTTCTTCCGAGTTCTATGAAGTCACGCTGCAGAATTTCTTTTCTCTTCTTCCTGACGTCATTTGTGCCAACATGCACCACCACTTCTGGCTGTTCACCTTCACCCTTGAGGATGCCCTGCAATTGGTCCGTGACGTCCTGGATCCCGGCACCATGGAGGCAACACACCATCCTTAAATCCCGCCTGTTGCCTTAGAAACCACTTTCTGTACTTCTCACTATGGAGTCCCCTACTACCATGGCTCTGCCTGATGTCTGTCTCCTCGGCTTTGCTTCAGCACCAATTTTTGACTCGCAGATCTGTCCGCCTCTCAGACTGGCAGTGTCTTCTGTCCCGACAGCTTCCAAGAGGGTAAACCTCTTTTCAAGAGGTACATCCCCCGGGGTCCCCTGTACTGCAAGCATCCATCCCTTCCTCATTGTTGCCCCCACTTCTCTCTTCTGGTATCTTTGGTGTAACGACCTCGCTGTAGGTCCTGTCCAGAAAACTCTTGTTTTCCCGAATGAACCTAAAGTCATCCAGTTGCTTCTCCAGTGCCCCAACACAGTCTTTCAGGAGCTGAACCTGGACACAATTTCCACAGTTGTAGAGCCAGAGGCACCTTCAGTGTCCCTGACCTCCCACATCATATAAGCAGCACACTGAATCAGTTTATCTGTCATTTCTTCACCACTTCTCACCCTCTTCAACTGTGGCGTAGTCTCCTCCCTCAGCTCCCTCGCCGAAGACTCTCGAGCCAAAGACTTTTCTCACAAGGCACTTCCCTCGACAAGGCCGCTCCCCTAGAACAACCTTGCTTATACTAGCTGATAAATTGACTAATTTGTTTTACTTGCCTCACCTCTGCCGACCTTGAAACTATGTTTCAAAACATGTCAGGTCATAGGAGTTTCAACTTGTATTTTGATGTATTTTCTAATAACTTTATTGTGCAAATGGATAGTCATCAAACAATTTGTTTTGAATACTCGTTCAGCAATTAATTGAATGAAAAGTAGAGCTAATTGCATGGGAAACAGTTTTCTCTTGACAGAAATCTGTTAAGTATACCTTATAAATCATAGAAAGAGTCTAAAACATCTATAACTGCAGGAGAATCTCGAGCATGTGATCTGAAGAATTACTCTGTTCATGAGTGTTAGTGTTATTATTTTCTTTAAAAACACATTTACTAGATTGAAGAGAAATAGGTTAATCTAATTAAAATCATATTAATGGATTATACTACTCACATATGCAAGATAGGTTAATTTGAAAATTATTTTCTTTATGAGTCATCCAATACTTGGAAGTATTACAGAGGATGTCATGCTTGCAAGATCAAGATGAGTCATAACAAAGTTAATTTTCAAATGAAATTTCAGTTCTGATCAAATACTGTGGGTTCTGGAGGGGGGCTGAATTCCCAAGTCAGCTAAATCCATGTTGGTTGGTCCATTTCAACATAGGCATTTTATCCATCTCTCTCTCAAGACCCCACAATTGTTGAGACTGTTTTGCCTACTCATCAGTTACCTGAGCTGAATGCCAATAAGTTCCTTGTTGCTCTCTCTCATCTACAATACATATAACAATAATTTATTAAGACTTTTTCAGAAACAACTCTCTTCCACTCTACCCAATCATCTTCTCATTTCTGTGGGCACTTTACCAACCACTTTTTCATCTTCCGCCAGGACTCCCTTATCAATATCTTCCACAGCACCAGAATTTGCATGATTTCTTTTGTAAATTGTGAAATGGAAGAAGATGGGGCCTCTGGTGTTCAGCAGTGCACAATGTCTTGGGCCCTCATCAAAATATCAATGGCCTACTGTAAAACATCTGGCTAAAGTGATTTTCACACCAATGACCACAATGTAGGCAAAAGTTATTTCACAACCTCCAACACTTAACAATGATAGAGTCAACCACAAAATAACAACTTCCTTTTCCTTGACAAGCAGCTCTCTGTTCCTATCAGGTACTCGAATATGTGCTCGAATACCCTTGAAACTTGGCAATACTAAACAGTGATGCTGTTAGTTCCAGTGAACTGTCCACTTTTGTGTGCTCTTTATAACCTGTTTTCTGTATAACAGCATACAGAGTATATCACCATCATTAATATTTGGCTGCAAATTCTTGTTCAAAAATTCAATCAGCTTACTTAATGTGATAAAAGGATCAAGAGCCAATTAATGGCAGAAAACATCAGAGGCTTTCGGGAGAACAAGTAACAGTTATATACTGTAAATATTGTTCGGATTGTTAGTGGCTTGAACATTTGGAAGTGAGGTTCTTCAGTCAAGTGGAGATTCAGGTACCTCAGTATCTTAATGGTACCTCTTGATACCTCTTTTCTCCCTCACTGATGTACGTCTTGCTTTGGATTAGGAGTGTGAGGAGATTTGGTATTTCAACAAAGACACTTGCAAATTTATACAGATCTAACTGGCTGAATCATCATATGGTATTCGGGCAGGGGCTACTTCATAGGATCAAAAGAAGTTGCAGAAAGTTGTGAACTGAGTCAGCTGCATCATGGGTACTAGCCTCCATAGCATCCAGGACATCTTCAAAGGGCAATGCCTCAGAAAGGAGGCATCCATCATTAGGGTCCTCCATCACTCAGGATATGTCCTATTCTCATTGCTATCATCAGGAAGGAGGTACAGAAACCTCAAGCCACACACTCAATGATTCAGGAACAGCTTCTTCCCTTCTGCCATCACATTTCTGGGTGAACATTGAACCTATGAACAGTAAACAGTACCTCACTATTTTTTCTTTGCACTTCTTATGTAATTTAACTATATATATATAGTTAAATGAATAAATATAAAAAGAAAAAAAAGTGTGTGTGTGTGTGTGTGTGTGTGTGTGTGTGTGTGTGTGTGTATGCACATTTTTTCTTTTTTTATTTATTCATTTACAGGATGTGGGCATCGCCAGCGAAGCCAGCATTTACTGCCCATCCATAGTTATCCTTGAGTAGGTTGTGACGAGCAGCCTTCTTGAACCTCTGCAGTCCCTTAGTTGTAGGTACACCCACCGTGCTTTTTAGGGTCATGAATTCCATGATTTTGACCCAGTGCCAATGAAGGAATGGTGATATGTTTCCAAGTTAGGATGGTGAGTGACCTAGAGGGGGATTTCCAAGTGGTGGTGTTCCCAGGTATCCGCTGTTCTCATCCTTCTAGATGGCGCTGGTCATGGGTCTGGAAGGTGCTGCCTTAGGAACTTTGGTGTGTTGTTGCAGCCCATCTTGTAGATAGTACACACTGCTGCTGCTGCTCATCGATGTTGGAGGGATTGGATGCTTGTGGAAGGGGTACCAATCAAGTGGGCTGCCTTGTACTGGATGGTGTTAAGCTTCTTGAGTATTGATGGAGCTGTACTCATCCATGCGAGTGGCAAGTATTCCCTTACACTCCTGGCCTGAGCTTTGTAGATGATGGACAGGCTTTGGGGAGTCAGGAGCTGAGTTACATGCCATAGGATTCCTAGCCTTTGACCTGCTCTGGTAGCCACGGTGTTTATATGGCTAGGCCAGTTCAGTTTCCTGTCAATGGTAACCCCAGGATGTTGATAGTAGGGGATTCAGTGATGGCGATGCCACTGAATGTCAAGGGACGATGGATAGAGCCTCTCTTGTTGGAGATAGTCATTGCCTGGCACATGCGTGGCTCGAATATTACTTGCCATTTGTGTACATATATACACATACACGTATACACTTACTTTAATTCATAGTTTTTCATTATAATGTATTGCATTGAAGCCCTGCTGAACTTACAAGAAGAGGTCAAACCAGAAGAACTTTGGAACGCAACAAGGGATGCATTGACAGCAGCAGCAGAGAAACACATTCCAAAGTGACGCAAGCACAAAGACACAGAATGAATCACAAATGAAACGCTGTATGCAGTACAAAAGAGACTGGTGAAAGGTCAGAAGGAACAACAAGTAAGGAATGCAAGGAGCTGAAGTGTGAAGTACAACGATGCTGCAGGCTTGACAAAGAGGCATACCTACAACGCATCTGCTCCAACATGGAAAATGAGGCCAACAAAGGCAACAGCAAGATAGTTTATGCCGCAGTAAAAGAACTTACCGGCACCTTCATACCAAGAATTGGTGCAATCAAAAATGACAAAGGAAAAACTCTGACAAAAGATACAAATGTGAGGGGAAGGTGGCTCGAGTACATTATCAACTTTATGAAAATCATGAGAATGAAAACCGTGACAAAGCCATTGACTGGATGTTCCACAAATCTAATATCTAAGTAGAATAACCGTAACAAGTGGATGCTGCAGTCATTTGGTTTCGCTTAAACAAATGGACCCAAACTCGATAATCCCTTCAAAAACCACATTCTTGTTAATACAGAGAAGAAAATAGAGAGTTGCGAGAAATGCTTTATATCGTACACTACCTACATCACTAATGTAAGCAACCCCTAGTAGTCTATACCGCCAAGTATACTTAGCAACGTCTGCATGGTCCCTGAAGCAGGCGATCGACCGTGGACTGGCTGGGGTGGAGGTCCTTGGCGCCAGTTCAGCCCGAAGGTGGGACCCAGGTGAATGGTCTGCGCAGGAAAGAACTTTCCCACCTTTATAGCACTATAGCCACCTCCCAGTCCAGCCGGAAGGGGCTAAGCATCCAATCCGACACCTACACAACCCCAGCTTGGGCCAATTCCAAGTCCTGGTCATGTATTAAGCCAACATACATCCTTCACACCTGCAGGTCCCACAATTGGGTGGCCTTCAACAGTCGGCCTCTGCCTCCCCAGGGACAATGCATCCTATTAAGATTATAATCAAACAATGTGAAAAACATTTTTAGAGATAAGGTAATTGATTGCTCTTACGCAAATCAGCATTTTTAGCTTGCTTTCAGTATTGTCATCCGGTATACCAGGGGTATATATATATATACAGACACACACACACACACACACACACACACACACACATATATAGTTCTCCCCTTACTTAGTATCAAGGGTCAATCTGCCCAACAACATAAATTCCTACTTGTTAACCATTTCTTTACCATATCCATTTTCATACCAACTCACTCTCCCCATTACACTATATACTTACCTACACATTGGACAACACTACAACATGAACCAGAGCCACTGCTGTCAAAAGTAGAAAGAGCAATCGAAAGATTAAAAAGAATAAAGCACCTGGTCCAGACAACATACCAGCAGAACTACTGAAAGCAACAGGCACCTCAATGGCCCACATCTTGCACTGCATTGTCTGCGCCATCTGGAAGACTGGCAAATGGCCAACAGATTGGTGCAAATCTGTCTACATTCCAATTCCCAGGAAAGGGGACCTCCTGCAGTGCAGTAATTACAGAACAATTGCATTGATATCACATGCCAGCAAGGTTCTACTCATAATAATCGCTGAGAGACAAAAGAAGTACGTAGATAGAGAAATTACACTCGAACAGGCTGGCTTCAGGAGTGGCCGAGGTACCAGGGACCAGCTATTCAACATGTGCCTAATAATGGAGAAAATGAGAGAGTTCAATACCTCCCTGTACATCTGCTTCATAGACTACTCAAAGGCGTTTGACTGTGTCCAATACACCAAACTGTGGACAACAATGATTCAACTGGACGTGGCACCACACCTAGTGGCTCTTCTAGAAACACTGTATGCTACTCAATCCTCCAGCCTTTGGACCACATCTGGCGAGACTGAATCACTCTGCAATGGGAAAGGAGTCTGCCAAGGCTGCATCCTTTCTCCACACCTTTTTAACATCTACACTGAGATGATCATGAGACTGGCAATTCCAGACAACACTGGCATTAAAATAGGAGGAAGAAACATCAGTACCTTGAGATACGCAGATGACACAGCCCTGCTAGCCACAACAGAAGAAGAACTACAAGCACTACTCAATAATCTTGCAAAAGTCTCTGCTGAATTTGGATTGCTGATAAATGGCAAAAAGACCAAAGTTATGGTGATAAGCAAAACTGCAATTCAAGCTGACATCTACATCGGAAACAAAAAGATCGAACAAGTGTCCTCCTTTGTATACCTTGGTGCAGAACTAAATGACACAAACGAGTGCAGCAAGGAAATAAGGCGAAGGCTAGCAATGGCACACACAAGCACTACCAAACTCTGGAACATCTGGAAAGTTAGATCTGTGAGCACTGACACCAAGATACGCCTCCTTAAGAGTCTCGTCTGGCCAGTAACCCTATTATGGCTGTGAAACATGGACCCTAAAAGCAGCTGATGAAAAGAAGTTGACAGCATTTGAGATGTAGACGTACAGACAAGTTCTCAGGGTATCATACATTGAAAGGAGATCCAACAATTTCATCCTAGAAAAGACTGGCATGAAACCAACACTTCTAGAAACCGTTATCCAAAGGAAACTTTGCTATTTTGGACACATCTCAAGAACTGATGACACCCTGGAATGCACTGTGCTTGAAGGCAGAGCAGAAGGAAGCCACTCCCAAGACAGACAGAGGACAACCTGGATCGACAACATCAAGAAGTGGACCAGCCTCACCGCCAGAGATGCAAGAGGTTTGACTGCCGACAGATTGCAGTGGAAGAAAGTGGTCACCGAGGCTCTGGCAGAGTATGGCACATGATGATGATTGCATTGTACTGCTGCCACAAAAACAACAGATTTCATGACATATGTCAGAGATATTAAACCTGATTCTGATTCTGGTATACTGCAGTTCGGTCATTATAATGCAAATCCACACAAATTCTAAGGTTCAACATCATACTTGCAGAAAGGCAGGGAATCAAATATTGCTTGACTTTGATTCTGCTATCACAGTGAAAGCAACAACAAGGTTACACCAATGATAATTAATGAGGCTACTGATGTACATTTTACAGAAAAAACACGCACAAGATCATATTATTCAGTCCAAAAATATCACCAACCTACTGGCAATATTATACAATAAAAACTCAATCAAACTTGTTCAATTATGGCAAGCAGGTACCCAGGTGATCTATACTGTATGGAATGTTAGGCACATCAGTGCCAATAAAGCTGAATCACCTCATCAATGACATATAACATTTTCAAGGAATGATGCATCAACAAATTCAAAATAACAACATCCCGATTAAAAAGGAAACATAGAAAAATTAGTCACAAAGTCATCGAGCCATAGAAAAGTACGGCACAGAAATGGATCCCTTGGTCCATTTTGTCCATGCTGAGCCATTTAAACTGCCTACTCCCATCGACCTTCACTTGGAGCATAGCCCGCCATTATCCCTACCATCCATGTACCTACCCAAACTTCTTTTAAATGTTGAATTTGAGCTTGTATGCACCACTTGCACTGGCAGCTCATTCCATACTCTCGCAAACCTTTGAGTGTAGAAGTTTTCTCTTGTGTTCCCTTTAAACTTTTCACCCTTCTACCCTACCCCATGACTTCTAGTTGTAGTCCTACCCAACCTCAGTGGAAAAAGCCTGCTTCCATTTACCCTATCTATAGCCCTTATAATTTTGTATAACTATCAAATTTTCTGTCAATATTTTACATTCTAAAGAATAAAGTCCTAATATGTTCAATTTTTCAGGTCAGAGAAAAAAAAATGCAAATGTAGGAAACCTGAAAGGTGAATATAGACAGAGAAACACAGCTAAAGTTTCAGGTCAATGTTATTCTGACAGTGCCTCATTATCATCTGCCTCTATATTCAGGAATTTAAATACAAGCTCGATATGTCAATTAACTTACAACTACTTAAGACATACAATTACTCCAGTTCTGATGAAGTATCATTGAGCTCAAAGGATAATTCTGTTTATTTTATCGATTTTTTAAAGGTACATCATTGCTTGACCCACATTGAATTCCTTGAAAGAGTAACAGGAAGAATAGGTCAGGTGAGGTAGTAGTTGTAGCTTAGGTACCCGAACAATTATTTTTGTTTGGCATTCCTGTCAAGAGACAATACTAATCCAAAATCGTGTCCCAGATCTGCTATCAGATCATGCAGGGGCTACATGATACAGAAGGTTACAAAACAAAGCAGCATATTCCTTCCTGATGAGATTAATTCCACTTTTGAACAAAAGTGAAATGAAATGTGACCACCCACTACAATAATCTCCAATGCACCTGAACCCACAACCACCCTGCAGAAGTCAGGTCATAACTTTGGTCAGTGAACCCACAAAAAGCATCTGGCCCAGTTGTTGTCCCTGACTATATTCTCAAATTCTGCACAGGTCACCCAACAGGAGTATTTGCAGATATTTTTAATATCTCCTTGCTTCAATCTCCTCAACCTTGCTGTTGTTTGGAGGATTGTGTGCCTCAATGACCTGGAGAGCTTTGTTGACTGGAGACAGGGCATTATGCTTTGAATTTTGGTAGGGTGATCCATGCCAATGTGGTCAGTGGGTCAAGGCTGGATTAGGAGTGGTCCACTGGTCCTCCAGGTACAGGGGTTCAGTTCAGGGTCGGCAGCCCTGAATAGTAAAACAAAATCATTATGGGAACAATATTCCATCAGAACGTGGACTTTGCAACGAGAGGGGAGAATGTGTTGGACCTTGTTCACACAAATATTCCTGACACCTACCGGGCAGAGCTCTGCTCCCACCTCGGCTACTCAGACCACATCTCTGTTATGCTAATCTCAGCATACAGACCGCTGGTCAAGTGCTCCAGACCAGTTCAGAAGCAGGTGAAAACCTGGCCAGCAGGAGCCATCTCTGCTCTTCAAGACTGCTTTGAGCACACTGACTGGCACATGTTCAGGGAGGCTGCAACCGATGGCCACTCTACCAACGTAGGGGAGTACACGGCATCACAGCAAGTGCATTGATGATGTCACTGTGGCCAAGAGCATCACTATGCGCGCTAACCAGAAGCCATGGATGACCGCAGAGGTGCATGCGCTGCTGAGGACTCGTGACTCCATCTTCAGAGCAGGCGACAAGGCAGCTATAACAACAGCGAGGGCCAAACTGTCCCAGGCCATCAGAGAGGCAAAGCATGCACACGCCCAGCGAATCCACAGCCACTTCCAGGACAGTGGGAACATGCGGCACATGTGGAAGGGCATTCAGGACATCACCAACTACAGGACAGCACCACCTGCCTGTGCTGGTGATGCCTTCCTCCCAGATGCATTGAATAGCTTCTAAGCTCGTTTTGAGGCGGAAAATGACATGGCAGCGAGGAAGACCACCCCTCCTCCAAACAACCAGGTGCTGTGTCTTACCATGGCCGATGTGTGGAGAACCCTGTGCAGGGTCAACCCACGGAAGGCTGCTGGACCAGACAATATTCCTGGCAGAGTGCTTAGAGGATGTGCAGACCAGCTAGCTGAGATTCTCACTGACATCTTCAACATCTCCCTGAGCAGCGCTGTCGTTCCTTTGTGCTTCAAGGTCACCACCATCATCCCCATGCCGAAGAAGTCTTCAGTGTCCTGCCTCAACGACTACCTTCCTGTCGCACTCACATCCATCATCATGAAGTGTTTCGAGAGGCTCGTCATGAGGCACATCAAGACCTTGCTACCCCCCTCATTGGACCCCTGCAGTTCGCATACCATCCCTACCGTTCAGCAGATGGCGCCATTGCTATCACCCTCCACCTGGCCCTAACCCACCTGGACAAAAAGGACACGTACGTTTGAATGCTGTTCATAGACTTCAGTTCAGCATTCAGAAACTGATTGGAAAGCTGAGCCTACTGGGCCTGAACACCTCCCTCTGCAACTGGATCCTAGACTTCCTGACTGGGAGACCTCAGTCAGTCTGGATCTGGAGCAGCATCTCCAACAACATCACACTGAGCAGGGGGGCCCCCCAGGGCTGTGTGCTCAGTCCACTGCTGTTCACTCTGCTGACCAACGACTGCGCTGCAACACACAGCTCGAACCACATCATCAAGTTCGCCGATGACACGACCGTGGTGGGTCTCATCTGCAAGAACGATGCGTCAGCATACAGAGAGGAGGTGCAGTGGCTAATGGACTGGTGCAGAGCCAACAACCTGTCTCTGAATGTGAACAAAACAAATGAGATGGTTGTTGACTTCAGGAGGACACGGAACAACCACTCTCCGCTGAAAATTGATGACTCCTCTGGAGAGATAGTTAAGAGTACCAAATTTCTTGGTGCTCACCTGGTGGAGAAACTGACCTGGTTTCTCAACACCAGCTCCATAACAAAGAAAGCCCAGCAGCACCTCTACTTTCTGCGAAGGCTGAGAAAAGTCTATGTCCCACCCCCCCATCCTCACCAATTTCTACAAAGGTTGTATTGAGAGCATCCTGAGCAGCTGCATCACTGCCTGGTTCAGAAATTGCACCATATTGGATCGCAAGATAGTGAGGTCAGCTGAGAAGATCAGCGAGGTCTCTCTTCCCCCAGTTACGGACATTTACACCACACATTGCATCCGTAAAGCAAACAGCATTATGAAGGACACCACACATCCCTCATACAAATTCTTCTCCCTCCTGCCATCTGGCAAAAGGCACCGAAGTATTCAGGCTCTCATGACCAGACTATGTAACAGTTTCTTCCCCCAAGCCATCAGACTCCTCAATACCCAGAGCCTGGACTGACACCAACCTACTGCCCTCTATTGTGCCTATTGTCTTGTTTATTATTTATTGTAATTCCTGCACTGTTTTGTGTACTTTATGCAGTCCTGGGTAGGTCTGTAGTCCAGTGTAGTGTTGTGTTGTTTTACGTAGTTCAGTGTAGTTTTTGTATTGTTCATGTAGCACCATGGTCCTGAAAAACATTGTCTTGTTTTTATTGTGTACTGTACCAGCAGTTACAGTCGAAATGACAATAAAATGTGACTTGACGACTTGACTTGACAATGAAGAACCTTTTTACATCTAAGTGCAATGGTATTCCTGAGTGTAACCCTGAGACTTGCATGACGGACAGTAGTGAAAAAAGATAGGAAGCTAGTGACATGGTGAAGGAAGCCCTGAACACCACCAGAGATTGGGGATGGTCATTGCTGCCTTAAACACCAGTGGCATAACAGACAGTTAATTGCTTCAATCTGAGGTTCCTACCTGCTTTAACTAAACCACTGTCATCCTGGGACCCAAGAAAAATAAGTTGACACGCCTTATTGACTACTGCCTAATGGATCTTATATCCACCATCATAAAATGCTTTGAGGCTGGTCATGCTATGCCATTAACTCCAGTCTCCCAGACTCCTTGACCCACTGCAATTCAATACCACTGAAGCAGTTCCAAGGTGGATGTCATCGTCCAGGCCCTATATTCATCTCTGGACAATAAGACACTTGCGCAGTCGATTGTTTATTGATTATCTGCATCTTAAATAGTCCAATTCCAAGCAAGCTCATCTTCAAACTCCTATTCCTGGGACTCAACACCTTCCTTTGCAACTAGATCTTTCACTACGTGCACAACAGACCACAATCAGTAAGGTTAGGCAGCAAAACCTCCACCATGATTATTCTCAACAATGATACCCAACAAAGCTGCATCTTCAGCTCTCCCACTCTACACTCACAACAATGTGGCCAAATTTTCTTCTAATTCTATCTATAACTTTGTATTATACTGAGCCAAATCTGAATTGGAGTACAGGAATGAAAAAAAGAGCCTAGTAACCTGCTGTCATGGCAACAGCATCTCCCTTAATGACAGCATTAAAGAGCTGGTAACTGACTTTGGGAAAGGGGTTTGTGGACCTGCTCCTGTTTATATCAAATGTGTTGTGGTCAAGAGAGTTGAAAGCTTCAAGTTCTTTGAGGTAAACACAAATAATAATACACACTAAACATTCGTTGAGCATTGGTTATACCATACTTGGGTATGCCAACAAATACTCTGACAAATTTCCACAGGTGTACCATGGATAACATTTTGATTGGCTGCATCACTGGCGGACATGGAGGTTCCGATGCACAGGATCACAAATACCTGCAAAGAATTATAGAATCTGTCAGCTCCATCACACCTACTGAGGATATCTTCAAAAGGAAGTGTCTCTAGAAAGTTACATCTATCATTAGGGACTCTCAGCATCCGGAACTTGCCCTCTTCTCATTACTTCCTTCAGGGAGGAGGAAAGGTGCCTGAAGACACATACACAATGTTTTAGGAATGGCTTCTGCCCCATTTCCATCAGATTTCTCTTTGGCTCCTGAACGCGCAAACACTATCTTGCCATATTTATTTTTGTTATTTCGAGTTGTAACTTAAAGTAATTTTTATTGCCTTTCACTGTACTGTTGCTAGAAAGCAAAAATTTCATGACATATGTCAGGACTGAGCAGAATGTGTATTACTCTAGATTACAACATCTGCAGTGCTTGATAATAGCTGTAGTTTCCAAATTATGAAAAAAAATGATTAAAAGCACAAGGGGGTCATTAATAGCATTGGCAAATGCAACACCAGAAATATGAGGTAATATTTTTCAAGAAAGAATGAATAGGTTGCTCTTTCCTTCTCTCTTATGGGAGAGATGTTGAGATTGTCCTGATGGAGGCTTTAATATTAAAAGCAAAGGTTTTGTAGACCTGGACTACTTCCATTTGGAGGAAGGCACAAAATTAGAGATCATCAGCACAGTATTATAAAAAGGAAATTCAAGAAGAACTCCGTTGCCTGGAGAGTAGTGAAAAGATCAGAAGCATCTTTGATGCCCCTTGAGATTGAGGATGATAGGATTCTGCTGAAACCTCTGGGTTTTCTCATGTAGGAACTAGTTTGTGACCTATAAATTGGGTCACGGGTGAGACAAGAGATTCTTGATGATCAATGCGGGTGGATAGAGTGGGAGGTGGTCTATTCCTTTCAGCAGATTCACTTGGTGTCTATGTGGTCTCATAGACTAGACTCCAATCGTGCTGTACAGGCATATTAAATAGAAGCCCAAGTAAAGATATATGGGGAAAAGAGATGTTTGCTGATAAGAGTTATGCATAAATGATGAAAGAAAATTTCCATGGAATATAAAAAAACCCATGTGCATCTTCATTCAAGTGGGGTATATTTGTACTATGTATTCAAAGTATTGACACTATGTAAGCTGCCTTGTATAACTCTACAATCTTCACATAACAGCATTTTGTCTTTACCATTATGGGATATTTAATAATAATAATCAATTTCAGTCGATTCATGTTTTGCAAGTCTCTGAGCAGACTCAAGAACCCTTTATTAAATGACAATGCAAGAGCGGACTAAATTGAATGAAATTTCAGAGTCCTCATTGAACTTAACAGTGTTTCTTTTTAGGACTTCCGTTGGATTTGAACCTCTCTTTTTGAAAGATTTATTATTTAAACGTGCTTGCATTTGAGCCCACTAACCCCTTTGTGTACAACTCCTTCAAAATCTGTACATCATTTCCTGATAGTATCCAATTAACACATTCATTGATAGGATTAAATGATGACAGACATAGACTGATTAGTTCTACCAAATATCACATTAAAATACAACCAAAATCAATGCCTCAAACAATACTGCTCTTTTAAAGGGAACAAAATCAAAGACTTGACTTGCTTGCCCTTCAAAGTTTTCTGCTTGCACCACATGTTGTGAAGCATGGAAAATCACTGAATGCATTCTGTCCTAGGTCAAACAGAAGCGTGTTTGTTTGATCAGTCTTTCATCTTAAGGAGAAAAGGAGAGACCTATTCATCTTTTGGGTGCAGTTTGATAATTATCTCTGTAATTGTGTAAAGCATTTACATTAATGCACATACAAAGATAAGGAGCTGCATCTCCATCAACACAAAACTTCTGCTTTTATTTCTTGAGCACCCATGTCAAGAAGGAATATGATGAGATGCTTCTGACATCACCTTCTTTTGTGTTTACACAGATCCTGGTCTGGTGGTCTCATCCCTAAACTATCCTTCTATTCAGTGGAAGTTTAGTTACCATGGTGATGTGTAAGCATCACCAATTACCACATTCCTCAAAGGGGCCTGTGGCATTTTTTTTAATATTTTACGCTGCTGGCAAAGTGATTTTGCTGTTGCTGGCTTGTAACATTTTTTAATCATCATGATGCTCTGTACCCTGCTTTATGTATTCAATCCTGACCAAAAAATACTTGTTATTTTTTTTATTTATTGAGATAAAGCCCTTCTGCCCCTTGTAGCAGCACCACCAAGCAAACCCGATTTAATCCCAGCCTAATCATGGAATAATTTACAATGACTGAGAAACCGACCAACCCGTACATCTTTGGACTGAGAAAAGAAACAGGAGCACCCAGACAAAATCCACATGGTCACAGGGAGAATATACAATCTCTTTACGGGTGCCGGGTTGCTGGTACTGAAAAGTGTTGTGCGAATCACTACGCTACTATGCCGCTCCCGGGAAAAGCTAAATATTCAATTATCCAGTGCTCTTATAACTCTTTTCATAATATATTTTTGTAAAAGGATACAAAACTCACTGTTACATATTAAATTCAATAGATCCATTTGATATCAGAGAAATTATACAATATAAACCTGAAATTCTTATTCTCCGCAGACATCCTCGAAACAAAAGAAAAAAGCCCCAAAGAATGTATGACAAAAAAAGACATAAGAACCCCAAAGCCCTTGCTCCCTCCTATGCACAAACAGCAGAAAACAGCATCAACTCCTCCCCCACTTACTCTAGCATAAAACAGCAATATTCCCACCATGCACTATGCCTGCAAAAACAAAGACCCCAAGACCCCTAATCCGTCAAAAACTAATTACTTACTCCAACATTTTTGGCAACCCACAGGCTCTCTCTCTCATTATCAAGGGAGAGACAGATAATTCTCTTTCCACAGTGAAAAGGGAGACAACAGTTGTTATTTCCATGTTATAGTCAGCCTGAAGTGTTGCTTTTTACTTTGAGTTCTCTAACTTGAGAATCGGCAAATAAATTACATAAAGTTGAGAGTTAGGGGGCAAAAGTTTAAGGGTAACACAAGGGGGAACTTCTTTACTCAGTGAGTGTTAGCTGTGTGGAACGAGCTTCCAGTAGAAGTGGTAGAGGCAGGCTCGATATTGTCATTTAAAGTAAAATTGGATAGGTATATGGACAGGAAAGGAATGGAGGGTTATGGGCTGAGTGCAGGTCGGTGGGACTAGGTGAGAGTAAGCATTCGGCATGGACTAGAAAGGCCGAGATGGCCTGTTTCTGTGCTGTAATTGTTATATGATGGTTATATGGACTTTAGCTCAGCATTTAATATCATCATTCCCACAATTCTGTTTGATAAATTATTCTGTACCTCTCCCTGTAATAAGATCCTCAACAGCCTAATTGGAAGATCACAATCTGTGCGGATTGGTGATGACATCTCCTCCTCACTGACAATCAACACTGGTGCTCCTCAGGGGTGTGTGCTTGGCCCACTGGTCTACTCTCTCTATACCCACAACTGTGTAGCTAGGCATAGTTCAAGTATCATCTATAAATTTGCTGATGATGCAACCATTGTTGGTAGAATCTCAGATGGAGACGAGAGGGTGTACAGGAGTGAGATATATTACTAGTGGAGCGGTGTCTCAGCAAAAACCTTGCAGTCAATGTCAGTAAGATGAAAGAGCTAATTGTGGACTTCAGGAAAGGTAAGACGAAGGAACACATACCAATCCTCATAGAGGGATCAGAAGTGGAGAGAGTGAGCAGTTTCAAGTTCCTGGGAGTCAAGATCTTTGAGGATCTAAACTGGTCCCAACATATCAATGTAGCTATAAAGAAGGGAAGACAGTGACTATACTTAGTTAGGATTTTGAAGAGATCTGGCATGTCAACAAATACATTCAAAAACTTCTATAGATGTACAGTGAAGAGCATTTTGACAGGCTGCATCACTGTCTGGTATTGGGGGGGGGGGCGCGGGGTGCTACTGCACAGGACCGAAAGAAGCTGCAGAGGGTTGTAAATTTAGTTGGCTCCTTCTTGGGTATTAGCCTACAAAGTACACAAGGCATCTTCATGGAGCGGTGCCTCAGAAAGGCAGCATCCATTATTGAGGATCCCCAGCACCCAGGGCATGCCACTTTCCTCAATACCATCATCAGATAGGAGGTCCAGATGCCTGAAGGCACACACTCAGCGATTCAGGAACAGCTTCTTCGCTTCTGCTAACCGATTCCTAAATGGACATTAAACACAGTAACACTAACTCACTTTTTAAAATATATATTATTTCTGCTTTTCAACAATTTTTGATCTATTCATATACATGGTTGTTCGTCCATCGTTGACGTCGATGAGGACCTCGACACCATTATGATGGCGTCAAGACTAGTGCGTGATTTGGATTTAAGTGAGGGAGAGTTGCGCAGCATCAGCCTCACCCTCTCGTCCCAATTCCCATCTGAATCCAGTGGCAAGACAGAGTCTAGACGGCTGGAGATGGGACTAGGCGCAGTGGATGACCAGGACGTCTTCTGTGTCTTGACCTGCTCTACACGTTCCACGACGCTTGCAGAGACCGCCTTCTTGACCGTTGGACCTTCCATAGATCTCGTCCGCTCAATCCGCTGGAGTCTGTCTTCATATGCTGGGATAGACATCTCCCTATCTCACCGAGGGTTTGAGACCCGTCGGCTACCCTCACCTGGTTTAGCCGGCTTGTCGAAGCCGTTGCCCGGGGTGTGGCCGCTGTCGCATGCAAACCACTACGAGGAGCCACAGGTGAGAGCTGAGTGCCAGGTGGGGACCAAAGGTGGACTCACTGCCCTGAAAAGGACGCGACATGTTCCCCCACCAGAGGTGCTACCCCTCCCTGACACCCCATACACCCCATTCATATACTGTAATTGATTTACCTATTTATTGATTTATTGATTGTTTGATTGATTTTTCCCTTCTATATTATGTATTGATTGAATGGCTGCTGCTAATTTAACACATTTCACGACACATGCCAGTGATGATAAACCTGATTCTGAATAAAAGTCGGGGAAGGGGAAGGCGGCTAGCTGGAAGGTGATGGGTGAAGCCATGTGGGTGAGAAATGTCAAGGTCTGGAGAAGAAGGAATCTGAAAGGAGAGGAGAGCGGGCCACAGGAGAAAGGGAAGAAAGAGAGGACCTGAAGGGGAAGTTATGGGCAGGTGACAAGAAGTAAAGTTTAGTGCGGAGAATAGAGGAATTGGGGAAGAATTTGTTTACTGGAAGGATACGTCAATGCATGGAGCTCTTCAGGAATTGTACCTCAGCTTATATTGCAATACTGTCAGTTTTGTACAGACTACAAAAGCTTCCCTGCAGAGTAACTAGAATTCAGAAAATAAGGCTGCATTTGTTAGTAGATTATTCTGTTTAATAAAATATGGTGATTGTTTAACTTACCATCGAGTTCTTCCGTCAGTTTGTTGAAAAAATTGTGAATCAATTCAAACTGAAAATGATCATTCATGTTATTTTGGAAAACATACATAGCTCTGAAAAAATAGTGTCACATATCCTTATTTATCGGACGTTTTTCATTTTTTTCCTGTTAATGATTCTGATAATGTGTAGTAAATTAGCACTTGTCATGTCTATTTAAGCTGATACATCACTTCAGTTATGGATAACCTATGAAGTGAAGTGTATGCATGTTGTTTGACCTTTGATGGGATTTTATACACCTATCAAAGATTGCTGTTCTGTCTTTAACTTGTTAAGTTATTCCTGTCAATCTTAAATGCAATATACTTAATGCTCTTTCTGTATTAAAAATCATACAACCTCCGACTTCCCTGTAGGGTAACTTGAATTCAGAATATAAGGTTGGATTTGTTAGTAGATGCTTCTGTTTAATAAAACATGGTGATTGTTGAACTTACCAGCTACTATCATGTATCCTATGCTATGAGACTAATACAACATTGACTCTTACACTCTTTGCACCCATTTCTGCTATAACCTTCCATCCCTTTGCATCCACTGCACTAACATAATCCACTCCAGTCCGTAGATGGCCAACATCCAGCCCACATTTTGAGTCCCAATCTTTAAAACCATCCTCACAGTCTTTGAGCGGGAGAAGAGGAGGTTTAATGGAATGGTACTGCTAATACAGGATCTCAATTCAGTGCAGAAGCTGACAGAGGTTAGGGGAGAGTAGATTGGAATGACAATTTCGATAAAGTAGATGCTTCCTATGGCAGAAGCATCGGTCACCAAATGTCTCTGACTTAAGGTAACCAACAAGAGATTGAAAAGTGACTGGAGGATAAGACAAAAACAAGGAATTAACTCTTGTGATTTTGAAATGCCTGCAGTGGGAAGGAGAATTGATGTTATATTTTAAAAGGAAACATCCACATTTTCAGAGGGAAAGAGCAGCACAGTAAAACTAATCGGACATTCCTTAAACAAGCCAGTATAAGACCATAAGACTTCAAAGTTCAAAATAAATGTTTTATCAAGGTACAGTACATATTGTATATGTCACCATATACAACCCTGAAATTCATTTTCCTGTAGGCATACTCAGCAAATCTACAGAATAGTAACTATAACAGAATCTGTGAAAGATCAACCAGAGTGCAGAAGAGAACAAGCTGAGAAAATGCAAATATACATAAATAGCATAGGAGGAAAATTAGGCCATTCGATCCATTGAGTCTGCTCAGCAATTCAATCATGGCTGAGTTGTTTTCCATCTGAAACCTATTCACCTGCTTTATCCACATGACCTTTGATGACCTTACTAATGAAGAACCTATCAACTTCCGCTTTAAATATACTCAATGACTCGGCCTCCACAGCCACCTGTGGCAATGAATTCCTCAGATTCACCATCCTCTGGCTGTTGGTGTCACTCATGCTTCCCCTTCTTCCATAGTCCACTCTCCTCTCCTACAAGATTTCTTATCCTCCAGCCCTTTCCTTTTTCTACTTATCACCTCCCGGTTTCTTGCTTCATCCTCCCTTCCCCCACCCACCTGGCTTCATTTATCACATTCTAGCTTTACTCCTTCCTCTCCCTCCCACCTTCTTATTTTGGCATCATTCCCCTTCCTTTCCAGTGCTGATGAAGTGTCTTGGCCTGAAATGACGACTGCTTACTCATTTCCATAGAATCTGCCTGAACTGCTGAGTTCCACCAGCATTGTGCTTGTCGCGGTATATATGTAAGGAGGAAAAGCAGCCGAAGGACAATGGGTAAGAAATAAAGTATTGTTGCCATCTGAATGTTTTGGCTGCCTTGTAACGGTTGGGGTTCTCTCTGTTTAAATCAAGCTACCAATCATCATCAACATTTTGGGTCATGATGCTTCATCAAATGTGCATCATGATCCAACACATTGACTAATCCTTCACCTCCACAGATGCTCTTTAACCCACTGAACCACTGAGGTCCTCCATCAGTTTGTTGAAACAATTGTGAATCAATTCAAACTGAAAATTCTCCCTCATATTTATTTTGGAAAATACACGTAGCTCTGGAAAAAAAAGCCTCATATCCATGTTTATTGGCCTTTTTTCATTTTTTTTGGGTTAACGGTTCTGATAATATGTAGTAAATTAGCACTTGTCAAATCTATTTAAATTGATACATCGCTTCAGTTATGGATAATCTATAAATTGAAGGTTTTACATGTTGCCTGATCTTTGATAAATTTTTACAAATCTGTTGAAGGGATTGCTTTTTCACTTATTGCCCATTATGCTGCAGGTGTTTAGGGCAAGAATGAAGGTCCTCCATCTCTGGCGGTGTTCAGGGCTTCCTTCATCATGTCAGTAGCTTCCTCTTGGTTTGCACTACTGTCAGTCATGCAAGTCCCAGATGGAGACACCGGAATATGGTCACATTCAGATGTAGGAGGAATCTTCATTACTGTTTCCAGACTAATCTATCTTTAAACTTGTTAAGTTACCCTGCTAATTTTAAATGCAATATATTTACTTTTCCTTCTGTATTAAAATTAATCTTACATCCTGGGACTTCAGTATATCTTCAGTATATCTTTACTTCAGCAAAGTACTCAAAGAATTAGTTATATTTAATAAGCATTATAAGACAGTTAGTATATGCTGCAAGATAGAAGTTTCATGTAGTGTTAATAAATTATATTTTTTTATCTAAAGGACTGTCATATTAATATTACAACTTTAAATGCAATTCATTTTTTGGACTAAATATGTTTCAAGATGTAGAAGTCACACTTCTCATAAAGTGGGAAGCTCAGAATTATGAAAAGGTCAATATGGACGTTCCCTAATTCTTAAGTGGAAAACTGCTATCATGAATTTCAATTGTCATTATTATAAATTTAAGTCTTCCTTAGATATTCCATGTGTTACAGCAATGTTGTAAGCGGTGACAGCATATAAATTTTGAGTGAAGTCTGTCCTGCCTAATATGTGAACGTACAAAGTATAACCCCCAGGGGCTTACTAGCTAGGTTCTGAAATGGATATTTATGTCTTTTGCTCAAGTCCTTCTTCAATAAATCACAGGGCGTTACTTGATGAGATGGGGCCTGATACGATTCATTAACCTGCTTCATTTCACAGTGCATGAATATAAAGAGCATCATTTATGATTGAAATAAATGAATCCAATCAGTATAACTTGTCTTTGCATAATAATACAGAATAATGAACCCTTCCGCTTCTGACATCACAAGCACCACTTATTTCAGAATTTTTTTAAAGAAGTTTTAGTATCTGCACTTGCACATCAGGCCTTTTCTTGGCCTAAATGTCTTACAACTTTCTATTGAATAGTTGTATTACTATATATTTTGCAATTTTCTTCACAACCAGGAAAGGAGCAGAAGACTTTCAATACCAGGATTTTTTTTGTCTTCAATTCCTCACACTGTTCCTCTGGATGAAGTTGTGAACTAGTAGAAGGACTACAACCTAATGAACAGTTCAATAGGTAAAAACTTAAAAGCTTTCTTCATGACCATAGACAATCTGCAACACTCCTAAACTATACAACTGGGAGTGAGTGTCCTAATAGAGATCTACAATGAGAATTATGAGTACCCCAATGAAAACCTTGAGTATCCCAATAGATGTGAAGCAAGGGCTCACTCCAGCCCAATGGGTATACAATCTATTCCAATTACTGTGTCAAACTGTAATTTTCCCAATCTTTCATCTCAATGCTTTTAATTCCAGATGTATATATGTGGTGGTTGTCAGTCCCATCTGATAATGACAGGAAACCTCTGTGGGAGAGTTTTTTATAGTGGAAATCCTATTGCATTGGGGCAATTCCACTCTCGATCTCAGAAGTCTGGGTCCAGTGGTACGAACAAGTGGCACAAACTGGAGTCTTCCTTGGTTGCCGTTGTGGGCATATATCTGTAACTCTGAAGTGTTTATGAATTTATAACGTTTGTAAAATGTAAGGTTTCAACATGGAACCTGTGTGATCCCAGAGTGCTTTGCTGGTTTGTTGTATTCTTTGGATGTAAGGCTTGCAAGAAGGGTATGTGTTTTATAGCAGGATGTGTGTTTTACGGCAGTGAGCGTTTTGACAATAGAGTAGTTGTTTTGAGGGGAAGTGGGGGTGTGGAGAGAAGCCTCAAAAGACAAATGAACTAATTAAGAACAAACGTGACTCATTTAAGACAGATGCAGATAATGAAAGGATACAGTTATGGATGAATTACTAGACTCTGTAAGTGTATAAAATGATTTGTTTTGAACTGTAAGACTGAAGCTACCTACCAATGACTTAACATATGGAGGTAGACATTCTCTTGCAAGTAATAAATATGATTATAATTTGATCCATTCTGAGTTTGTTGTAGTTTGTAACTGTATATTAGAAGGCATAACTGAATGGTACACGACACAGTGGATGATCATAACATATTTTGTGCCTTGAAATGTCCTTCGCTCTCCAGGAAGTGTTGAACAACCACCTTCCTGGCCGTTGGATCTCATCGTTGATCTCATCTACCCAGTACACTGGAGTTGAACTCTCATGCTAGGACAGGAATGATCCTACCTCACCGGGAAATTAAGCCCACTGGCTATCCTCACCTCATTTAGCCCACCTGTCGAACCAGTGTACTGGGATGTTGCCACTGTCTCATGAAAACAGCTATGTGGAAACACAGGTCAGAACGGAGGTTCTGGTGGGAACCAGAGGTGAGTGATCTGCCACAGAATGGACACAACAAGCTCCTTCACCAGAGGTGCTAACTCCCCCCTGGCTGTTTCACACACCCCAAAATGTGTATATGTACTGGAAGAGAAAACATGCCATCTTAAAATATACAGTAAAACAGCATTGTTCAATGTTTCTTCAATAGATCAGAGAGTGTTACTTGATGAGATGGGGTCTGATACAATTCATTAATCTGGATTGATCAGGGTCTTGCTTTGTGACACACAGGATCAATTTATTAACAGCATGATATTAAATGTAGTGAGCAACAGAGGTCGTGTACAAGGTCATGTGATAAAAGTTGATTTATTTTTTAAGGTCTCACTAATCCTGACAGCCCTTAAAACAGTCCATTTAAATTTCACTAGAGTTGGCTATCCCACAAAAGCCAACTTCTGAGGCTTATTTATGGAGTGTGTACGTATCTATTCTGCAATACCAATGTAAATCACATTTTGTACACTAATCACTATCATTGCTACACGATGATCTCCTTACACACCATATACACCAAGGACTGTGATAATACTTAACATAGTATGCTGTGCGTGCATGGAGTTACCAAATGCTTCTAAGAATTGATCTTCAGGTTCAAAGCCATTGTGTAGCATAAATGACTTCAATGCTTTACACTTGAAATGACAATGTTTCAGTATTTTGTTCAAAAACTTTCACTTAAAAGGTCTAAGGATTTCAAAATATAATGTATCATGTGTATGGGTTTTTTTTGTATATTAACTTTAAAATGGCTTCTTTGTTATGTTATACTTGGGAATGCTTCTTTGTTATGTTAAACACTGAGAAAGTCCTTCCCACTAGCAGTTTGTTTTGTATTATCTATTGATATGAGGACGAATGAACCAATTGGAATAGTTGTTATGACTTTGGTGTATCTGGAAGATTTGTATGCGCGGGGTTTTGAGGCAGAAGGCGGGAGAGAGAGACAGAGGATGGAGCAGGTGCTGTGAGTCCGCTAACAGGGTCGGACCCCAAGCGGGGCGTTCGGCGAGGAGACGGAGATGGACTCGTGTAGAGCGTCTGGTCAACCACTGTTGTTGGTCCCAGGCGGCCGGTCGAGGTGGTCCGAGGGGTCGCAGGGTGAAGAAGGAGGGTCCTGAGCTCCAACTGTTTATGCACGAAGGGATTGAACTTTGATAAGTGTGGCGCCTTTTATTTTTCTTTTATATTTTATTGTCTATTGATTATATAGTTCCAGTAATATCTGTAAACTGTAAGTCATTTAATCATATCTGGTGTATTGTCTGTTGTTTGGGTGGGATGGATACATCACAGCATCCACACAAACTAATTACTCATTTTGGTGGGGCTGAGGGCTGTTTCCCTACACGACAGCGAGCCGAGCGACCCTGAGGATGGGCTTTCCTCCGAAATTGGATCTACTGGTATGCTGTGTGGGTGCCCTGTTTAAACCAGTAATGTGTGTCTCTGTGGGTTATTTGCTGGTTATTGCTGTACGCATGCTGGGTGAGGTCTTTGTTCGAGTTCAGACTAGCATTGACGAGTTGGAGGTGACACTCGGGGCTGTCCATGCGGTTGGGAGAGAGAGGAAAGAGTGGTCTGATTTGGAGGTAGAGTCTGCGAATAGATGTTCTAGCTCTGGCAGGCTTTGCCTGGCACTTGGGATAGTGTCCACCCAAAGAGGGGCGGAGATGTGCGAGACATGGGTGGAGCGGATCTCTCAGTTGTTAGATGAGTGGCAGTGCTCGGTTGAGGGAGAGCGACAGGGATTGGTTGAAAGTTTAAGTGGGTGGGCTGGTGACGGTGTTAGAGCTGTCAGGTTCACTTACACCGTAGTGACAGCTGTCAGTTGTTTGAAAGAGGGGGAAAGTTTTCAGTGTGTCTTCTCTGGCTAGGAGGGCGGCTAAATTGCTTGCAGTGCCAGGGGGATCATTTCAGGGGATCAGCCCCTCCTTCAGTTGTTCAGCTGATCAGAGAGGTGTCGGGAAAATTAGTGGAGGCCCAGTGAGGGGAACGGTTTGGGGTCTCTGGGGAAGCACGTTCCCAGCAATGTACTGATGAACTTCTGAAAGGAAAAGACCCTATTCCTGAAGGCTTAGAGGGACCACACCCCAGGGTGTCATTATGGATAGAGGGAAGCGATGCTAAAGCCATCCTCGACCCCGGGTCGCAGGTCAAGTTGTTGTACAGTTCGTTTTACAACCGATGTCTGAAGCATTTACCCCTGACAACCGCAAGGGCACCGGAGACTTTGGGTACAAGTGGCAGTAGTTATCCAGAAGATGATGATTGGTTAATGACCCTGGAGTTCACGGGGGCATTGTCTGGGCACCCAGCGTGTCGGGTTGCTTCTGAGGACGTGTGTAGCAGCCTTGAGCCAGTACCGAATTTAAACGAGACCCAGCAGTGGTACGGTTTGGGGAAAGTAGCTGAGGGTGAGACCCTCTAAGTAGATGCTCCGAACTACCATGAGGGAGGGGAGTTGACCGCTGAAGACACCTCAGTGAGAGAGAGGTCGCGGCAACTGGACCCTAGCAGCGTGGAAGATGGAGGCAGCATGTGTGCCGATTAGGCGATGTGGGTTAATGTGCTGCATCTGAGGGGTGGATGTTGCCAGATCCCGAGGAGTGCAGCTGTTGAGCCGAAGACAGCTGTTATTAGTTCCCTAAGATTCTTCTGAACTGAAAAGATGCCCAAGGGCATATCCGGAACCCCTGCATCCTTCCTGCGGGGCATGAGGAAGACCATGGGGGAAGTGAAGGTGTGTAGAGTTTTGGCGTACGTGGATGACCGCCTAGACCTTGGGTTCACCTGGGGGGACTATGAGGCGAGGCGAGTGGCTGAGCCCGGGCGACCGATGTGAAGTGTCAAATGTGGAGGATTTTTTGGCCGGAGGAGTTTGGTGCAATGTGAGAAAAATGACCCGACATACCAGTTGAACTTCCTGGTGTTGGGACAGACGGTGGTGGACCTGGGGATGGAAACCCAGGTCGTCAATCTGAATGAGACACAGGGGAGAGAGGGGATTTGCACCGCTGAACTGAGTGCTCAGAAATGCCGGCTGGAGACTGAGTGCCGCACTTGTGGAACGACCATTGCAGACTTGGAATTCACTCTCATCAACGTGGAGAAGGAGCAACGGAATTCCAAGCCGACACTGTGGTCACGTACTGATGAATTAATCCAGCGAGAAGAAACAGTGACCCACCTTCGAAGGGATCAGCAGAAACTCAAGATGTCGATTCAGAAAAGATTGGAAGAGTTACAAGTTGGGGAAGATCAAGGAAGTGTTCTGACGAAGGCCAACAGAAAACCGAGAGCCCAGGGAGGGGAGTTTGACTACACTCCCGAGGAGGTGAAGAAATGGAGGACAGATCTCGGAAAAGGGAGGCGGATGCTTGAAAGGAGCCTGAAGATGACTATTGCGAGTTTAAATGAAGTGGAAAAACTGAAAGTTGACCTGGAAGACGTCCTCAGGAAGAAACAACCGGAGGCTGAACATTCTTTAACTGCTGCTTTTCAGGTCAGGGTGGAAGAAGCTGGTGGGGTAACTGCGTCCCAGATTGAGATGGCCGGGAACCCTGAGTCAGAACTACTGAGGCTGTGGCGAGAGTTGAAGGAGTCCCCGAAGAAGTTGACGTCTCGACTGCAGGAGGCTGAAGGGGTAGCCCCGGCTAAATGTTTCAGTTTGGAGGAAATTAAACAGCAGCTACCGATCGAGGGAATGAGGAAGGATACGGATTCGAAGGATGATGTGCTGGACATGTGTATACGCTGCCTTTCGCTAACTTCCCCGTGATTGAGGAAGAGACCTTTGGCCCTTCTCCCACTGAGTCAGGTGTAGTGGGGAGGGCTAGCTGTGGGCAGTCTGAGTTATGGCAGGATCAGGAAGGAAAAGAAGCGGGGCCCCGGACACAGGACAGGGGGCTCTGAGCTGTAATGGTGGCCTGAGTGAGAGAGGAGTTGGCAAGCAGGCCCAAGGTATCCCTGGTAGTGTCTGAGCCTTTTGGGTTTAGGTGAGGGGGTACTGAGGTCTCGGAGGGTTAAGAAGCTCTCAGATAGCTTAGCCTATGTAGCGCCCATGGGACGGGCGTAAGTTCCACTGTTTCGGAGCACTGTCACTGTGTGTATCTGTGTATGTGTGTGTTGTTTATCTGCAGGACTGGTTGGCGAGTTATTTAGAAGTCATGAGGACATGACTTTATTTGGTGGGGGGAGAGTGTACGGGGTTTTTTTGTATGTTAAATTTAAAATGGCTTCTTTGTTGTGTTATACTTGGGAATGCTTCTTTGTTATGTTAAACACTGAGAAAGTCCTTCCCGCTAGCAGTTTGTTTTGAATTATCTATTGATATGAGGACGAATGAACCAATTGGGATAGTTGTTATGACTTTGGTGTATCTGGAAGATTTGTATGCGCGGGGTTTTGAGGCAGACGGTGGGAGAGAGAGACAAAGGATGGAGCAGGTGCTGTGAGTCCGCTAACGGGGTCGGACCCCGAGCGGGGCGTTCGGCGAGGCGAGGAGACGGAGATGGACTGGTGTGGAGCGTCTGGTCAACCACCGTTGTTGGTCCCAGGCGGCCGGTCGAGGTGGTCCGAGGGGTCGCAGGGTGAAGAAGGAGGGTCCCGAGCTCCAACTATTTGTGCACGAAGAGATTAAACTTAGATAAGGGCGCCTTTTATTTTCCTTTTATATTTTATTCTCTATTAATTATATAGTTCCAGTGATATCTATAAACTGTAAATCATTTAATCGTATCTGGTGTATTATCTGTTATTTGGCGGGTGGGGTACATCACACAGCATCCACACAAACTAATTACCCAGTTTGGCGAGGCCGAGGCCTGCTTCCCTAGACGACAGCGACCCTGAGGGATGGCCAGGGGGGCTACACATGTATAAGATAAATTTGATTTAAAAAGTGTAACCACTTGCCTTTATATAGCTTTTGGTACATATTGACATTTCCCACAGTGCTTTCTGAATACAGTTTTCAATGCGGTGTGTGAAACATGCCATCCTATTCCCATTTGCAGAAACCCACAAACAACAATGAGAATATGGCTAGGACTAATAACAGATTCTGGGATGGTTCTGGAGAAAAGGGAAATTGCAAATGTCACTCCACCCTTTAAGAAGGGAGAGTGACAAAACAGGTAATTATGAACCAGTTAGCCTGACTTCAGTGCTTGGCAAGACATTAGAGTCTATTATTAAAAATGAGTGTTTGGCGTAGTTGGTGACACATGATAAAATAGGCCAAAGCCAGCATTATTTGCTTACAGGGAAATATTAACTGACAAATCCATTGGAATTCTTTGAAGAAATAACAGACAAGAAAGAGAAAGGAGAGACATGGATATTGTTTACTTGGATTTTCAGGAGGCCTTGGCCTCATACGAACCTGCTAAACAAGGTAAGAGTATTACAGGAAAGATACTAGCATGAATAGAAGATTGGCTGACTGGCAGAGGTAAAGAGTGAGACCAAAGAGTGTGTGGAATGGACTGCCGGCAACGGTGGTGGAGGCGGATACGATAGGGTCTTTTAAGAGACTTTTAGATAGGTACATGGAGCTTAGAAAAATAGAGGGCTATGAGTAACCCTAGTAATTTCTAAAGTAGGGACATGTTCGGCGCAACTTTTTGGGCCAAAGGACCTGTATTCTGCTGTAGGTTTTCTATGTTTTTTTTTTCTGTTTGGCTGCTGGTGATACGCAGTGTTCTGCATGGTTTGCTGTTAGGTCCACTAATTTTCATGGTATATGTCAATGATTTGGAAGAAGGAATTGATGGTTTTTTGATCAAGTTTGTGGATGCTACAAATATCAGTGCAAATCTGCTAGATGGTGCTGGGGCCCAACAAGGATGTTTTGCAGGCAGCTAATAAAGCTACTAGATACTCGAGTAGATATACTTATTTTCTGAACTGCAATCGCTGCAGTCTGCAACCTCTAATGTCCCTTTTAGGGATATACTTTTGAATAGCCTAAACAAACAGGCATTTTTGCAATCCCCTGGGGGATTCAGTGAACTAGACTCTTGAGAGTGCTGGTATGGCCATCGCTGGGGGTGGACACTGCATCAAGATCTGTTAGTGGAGGGTGAACCTGTGCTCAGCCTCTCAAAGTCCAACCCAATGTGCCCTCCTTGAGAGGTAGAGATGAGTAAGCCCAGCCAAAAGGGCTCTGGTGAAGCTGTATAGGCCAATCCCCTGTACAGTGAATGCAATGGATTGCAGAAGCATTGATGAACTTCAACCATACCATCGACTCCAGTGGACGATGTGGAAGGGAGGTCATCAATGGCCGATGCTGCCAAGGGAGATCAGGGCCCAAGAAAAGAAAAGAACCTGTGCTCTGTTCCATTACTCTGCCCCAATTAAAATTTGGAATATAATTGAAATCGTTGAGACCAAGAGCGGAAAATTAATAGATGTTCAGCACTATCTGCCTGCATTTGTCTTGTCTTTCTCTCTTCTTGCTCCTACCATTGGGCAGGAGAAGCAGGAGTCTGGGGGTCAATTCCAGTAGGTTCAGAAGCAGTTGTTGCCCTGCAGCCATCAAGCTCTTGGGATGGTTTACTCACCTCAGTGCTGAACTAGCTCAGAGGCTGCGGACTCACTTGCTGGGATACTGCAGTTCATGTTGCATGTGTTATTTGTTCAGTTTTTTTTAACTATTTGTGCAATTTGACCTCTTTTGCACATTGGATATGTGTCAGTCTTTGTTGTGTGTGTAGGGGTGTTTTTTGTGGATTCTATTCTGTTTCTTTGAACGTTAGGTGGATAGACAGGTAGTTCTGAGGAAGCAGGGTGTCTGCAGAAGGACTTAGACAGTTTAGGAGAATTGGCAAAGAAGTGATGGAGGGAATACTGTGTAGGGAAGTGTGTAGTCATGCACTTTGGTTAAAGGAATAAAGGTGCAGACAATTCTCTAAATGGGCAGTAAATTCAAGAATTGGAGGTGCAATGGGACTTGGGAGTCCTAGTGCGTGATTCGCTAAAGATAAACTTGCAGATTGTGTTGGCAGTAAGGAAGGCAAATGCAATGTTTGCATTTATGTTGGGAGGACTAGAATATAAAAGGAAGGGATTTAATGCTGAGACTTCGTACGACATTGGCCAGAAAACATTTGGAGTATTGTAAGCAAGTTTGGGTTTCATATCAATGATACGATGCTCTAGTACTGGAGGCTATGCAGAGAAGGTTTATGAGAATGATCCCAGGAATTAAAGGGTTAATGTATGAAGAATGTTTCATGGCTCTGGGCATTTATTTGCTGGAGATCATAAGAATGAGGGTGGATCTCATTGAAAGTTACTGAATATTGAAAGGTCCAGATAGAGTGCATATGGAGAGAATAATTACCACAGTGGGTGAGCCTAGGAGCAGAGGGCACAGCCTCAGAATAGAAAGACATCCCTTTAGATCAGAGATGAGGAGGAATTTCTTCAGCAAGCATGTGGATTAATCTGCTGAATGGAGGCAAAATCATTGAGTACACTTAAAGTGAAGTTTGACATATTCATGATTAGTAAGGGCATCAGACTTTATGGGAGAGGGCAACAAAATGGGTTTGAGAGGGTAAATAAATCAAGCATGATTGAATTGTGGAGCAGAATTGAGGGGCCAAGTGGCCTTTTTTTAATCCTATGTCTAATGCTCTTAAGGTCTTAGAGGATGAATGTTCATTTGTTTTTTATAAGGATACGGGAAGAATTCCATTGTTCTTCTTCAAATAGTGGCTTTGACTCTTTTAAGCCCATTTAAGACTAAGTGATGTTTTGGCTTCATACCTCAACTAAAAGGCAACAGTATCTTAGTACCATACTGACATAGATTAACATGCTCAATGTTCTCAAATGGAACATTAATCTAACTGCGCCTCCAACATGAGCCAAGGGAATCATTTAAACACTGGTAGAATAATTTTCCTGAACATGCTGAGGAATAAAAAAATAAACTGGAAGTTTATGTTGTAGAACTTTAGATTATAATTTACTGTCAGTAATTTCAGTTTTTAAATCAACAGCAAATAAAACATAGAACAGTACAGCACAAAGAAAAGGCCCTTCAGCCCACAATATTGTGGTGAACTGGCTAAGAAATAAATAAATAAAACAAAAACTAGTCCCTCCTACCTACATAATGAGCATATCCCTTCATCTTCCTCATATTCATGTGCCTGTATAAATGTCTCTTAAAAGTCTCTAACGTATTTGCCTCCACTACTATGCCAAGCAGCGCTTTCCAGGTGTCCACCAGTTCTGGGTAAAAAAACTTAGTCCTCACATCCCCTTTGAAGCTATCCCCTCTCACCTTCAATGCATGCCCTCTGGTATTAGACATACCTACCCCTATCTATTGCTATCCTGAAAGTTAAAGAGTTGTGGTCACTGTTCCCTAACTGCTCACCTATTGAAAGGTCAGTTACCAGACCAGGCTCATTACCCCTCAGCAAGTCCAGTACAGCCTCTCCTCTCTTTGGACTGTCTCAATATTGATTTAAGAAAGCCTCTTTGATACACTTAACAAATTCTGTCCCCTCTAAACTCTTTGCACTAATAAGTTCCCAGTTTATATTAGGGAAGTTGAAATCCTCCTATTATTTTGACACATTTCCTTAAGCTGATTAAATATCTGTTCTTCAATGTCCTCTTGGCTATTAGGGGGTGGGGGATTAATCAACGTGTAGCTCAAATGGTAGCTATAGAAATGGCAAATATAAAATAGAAAAACAAGACACACTAAATGAGGGGAAGAATTGAACTTACAAGGGAGTATAAGAGGTATGTATGTAGTTGGAATAAACATTGATTCCATTAATGCAAACAAGAACAGAGATAGATAAGTTCTTGATTAGCCAGGGCATCAAAGGGTATGGGGAGAAGGCAGGGGAGTGGGGATGGCTGGAAGAATTGGATCAGCCCATGATTGAATGGTGGAGCAGACTCGATGGGCAAGCAAAGGTAACTTAAAAGCAGTAATCTGTTTTGAAATTGTAAGGTGAGCCGCATAAACAAATGTTGTTGTCTGTGAGAACTAGATCACAACATGACAACACACACTCAGTGGCCACCATATTAGATACGTCTGTATACCAACTCATCAATGCAACTATATAATTAACCAATCATGTGGCAGCAACTCAATGCTTAAAAGCTTGCAAATATAGTCAAAGGATATGGGTGTTCAGACCAAACATCAGCATGGTAAGAAATATGATCTACGTGTCTTTGACTGTGGAATGATTGCTGGAGCCAGATGGGAAGGTTTGAGTATCTCAGTGACTACTGAATTCCTGGGGGATTTTCATGCACAACAGTCTCTAAAATGCCGTGAGAAGGAAGAAAGAAAACATGCAGTGAGTGGCAGTTTTGTGGGCGAAAATGCCTTGTTAATGAGGAAGGTCAGAGGAGAATGGTCAGACTAGTTCAAACTGACACGAAGGCGACAGTAAATCACATAGCCACGTGCTACAACAGTGGTGTGTTTGAATGCACAACAGGTTGAACATTGAAGTGGGTGGTGGCCACTGAGTGTATCTCCCAGAGAGTAGTGAATCTGCGGTAGTCTTAACCCAGGTAAGGTGTAGATGCTAACACATTAAAGTGGAGGGAGGGTAGTAATTCTGTGTAACTTGTTGCCACAAGTGCCTGTGGAAGCCAAGTCATTTGGTGTATTTAAGGCAGAGGTAGATAGGTTCTTGATAAGTCAGGGCATCAAAGGGTATGGGGAAAAGGCAAGGGACTGGGGATGACTGGAAGAATTGGATCAGCCCATGATTGAATGGTGGAGCAGACTCGATGGGTCAAATGGCCTACTCCTACTCCTATATCTTATGGTCTTATTAAATATATTCAAAATATAGTTGTGTATAATTTTGGATAGCAGTGGAATTAAGGGTTATCAAGAAAAGGCAGGTACGTGGAACTGAGTCTACAGCTTGACATCCATGATTTTTAAAAAAATGATGCTGAGATACATCCTAGAATGTCCTATGACACATCATCAGTGAGGTAACCTGAAGTCACCGAGTGTTTTGGGGCTTTCAACATTAGATATGCTCACTCAGGTGACCCAGCCAGGTCGATCAGCCCTGACTTAGGTCCCAGTGGCACTTATCCATGGGTCACACCTTTTGATCCATAGCCATCTGGAGGCTCGCTCAGCAGCCTCTGTGATGGTCCTGATGGCTCTTTTCTTTGTAGTCCCCACAATGCCAAGAAAAAAAAAGTTCAGCACAGCGAACAGGCAGCAAAACCTCTACACCCCTCCTGTATCAGCTCACATCATGTCCTCCACCTCTGTCTCTGGTACTGCTCTACCAGCTGCTGTCACTTGGCTCTCTTATGCTAAAACACCTCCTCAATCCAGTCTTCCTAAGGAACTGTCAGTTCTACCATGACAACCTGACTTCAAGGTTTCTGACAGAATGTGAAGTAGACTCAGTGGGACATATTAATGACTTAGATGAGGGAATTAAATGCAGCATCTCCAAGTTTGCGGATGACACGAAGCTGGGCGGCAGTGTTAGCTGTGAGGAGGATGCTAAGAGGATGCAGGGTAACTTGGATAGGTTAGGTGAGTGGGCAAATTCATGGCAGATGTAATTTAATGTGGATAAACGTGAGGTTATCCACTTTGGTGGTAAGAACAGGAAAACAGATTATTATCTGAATGGTGGCCAATTAGGAAAAGGGGAGGTGCAACAAGACCTGGGTGTCATTGTACACCAATCATTGAAAGTGGGCATGCAGGTACAGCAGGTGGTGAAAAAGGCGAATGGTATGCTGGCATTCATAGCAAGAGGATTCGAGTACAGGAGCAGGGAGGTTCTACTGCAGTTGTACAAGGCCTTGGTGAGACCACACCTGGAGTATTGTGTGCAGTTTTGGTCCCCTAATCTGAAGAAAGACATTCTTGCCATAGAGGGAGTACAAAGAAGGTTCACCAGATTGATTCCTGGGATGGCAGGACTTTCATATCAAGAAAGATTGGATCGACTGGGCTTATACTCGCTGGAATTTAGAAGATTGAGGGGGATCTTATTGAAACGTATAAAATCCTAAAGGGATTGGACAGGCTAGATGCAGGAAGATTGTTCCTGATGTTGGGGAAGTCCAGAGCGAGGGGTCATAGTTTAAGGATAAAGGGGAAGGCTTTTAGGACCGAGATGAGGAAAAACTTCTTCACACAGAGAGTGGTGAATCTGTGGAATTCTCTGCCACAGGAAACAGTTGAGGCCAGTTCATTGGCTATATTTAAGAGGGAGTTAGATATGGCCTTTGTGGCTGAAGGGATCAGGGGGTATGGAGAGAAGGCAGCTACAGGGTTCTGACTTGGATGATCAGCCATGATCATACTGAATGGCAGTGCAGGCTCGAAGGGCCGAATGGCCTACTCCCGCAGCTATTTTCTATGTTTCTATGTTTCTATTTGGCCTACAGCTCTTGTTTCTTCTATTCTTCCACAAAGTTTTATGTATTGGACACTGAAAGAACAATACTTTGCTCTTTCAATAAATATTACATAAAGTGAATCTGCTTAATAGTGTGGCAAGGCAAAAGAGACATCCTTGCCACTATCCCAATATATAGATAACAAGCGTAGCTTAATTAAATCACATTGAAACTCCAGCAACAGCTGCTGAGAGAGAACTCAGATACCCCTCAAAACTGAGTAGACTAAGTTCTGGGCATTAGAACCATGCACCAGAAATGAAACATCCTGAGGTGTGCAGCATTGTGTTGTAGACAGCGGGATGCAATAACTGAAGAGGGAGCTATGTCTTTAAGTCCAGAAAAAAAGATCAAGGAAGATTTCAGACTGTCTACTTTGCTACTTAACACCACAAACATTGTCATATTTGTTTAGTTAATTGTTATTTGAGTTAGTTCTGTATCCAAAGAGCCACTATTCACTATGTAGAAGGAAAAAGAAGCACATTGCAGATGTTTGGATTTTGCTTTGTTGTCAGAAGCTTTTATAATATTGGCATGTGCACTACCCTGTCTCAATAAATGTCTTTGAATATTCTGGTTACATAACATGCTATCTCATTTATAAAAGCACAATTCTATTGAGTCATTCAACCACAATCAAAATATTGAAGTTAGCAAAGTTGTATTTAATCACCTGCTAATCTGACGAAAGTACAAAAAGTAAATGAGTTTTTGGTTTGGCTTATCTGTGTGCTTGTGCTAATTAAAACAGTTACATCTACATCTCCAGAATCTGTGAGGCTCTTTTGAATTCATATCAAACTCAGAAAAAAAGACAAAAATGTTGCATTCACATTTTTGGTTTCAAGTGAAAGTAATACTTTGACTAAGATTGCCTGTTAAAGAAGAAATATCTTCATAATAACCTTTTTTTAAAATTCAACAATTATATGCACATTCATTAATAACTTAATAAAGATCTTTCCAGAATGGGAAGATTAATTTGCCATAAATTTGATCTTAAGCACAGTATGTGTGGTAACTTCTACTTTGAAAAAGGCACACTCAACAACTTCATGCCCAAAGAAACAACTTTATCTCGAACGTCAAAACCATTACATCTGGAAAACATGATAGATTCAACATTCAATCTAACAACAACAACAAAAAAAAAACTGTCCTGTCAAAGATTCAGTCTCTCAGGAGGTTTACGAGTGCGCTATGATCTGCGCACTACCCCCGGTGACCCAGCAGGCACCGCTGGTGAAAGTGTTTTGGGGGCATGAGAGGGGACTGTGTGTCTGCATGAGAATGTCCATTCTCCTCAGGGGACCTCAAACCCTCTGCCAGCGTCTTGCCCTCTGGCAAAGTCACTGCTGGACATGCTTCCACAGTAGTCCGTCTTACAAATGGAAACTCCATGGAATTGTCTGCCTCTGAGCTGGTATCATGACGCAGGTGCACATGATCCTGATGTCTGCAGAGAACACGCCCATCAGTCAGCTTAACAACATAGGAGACGAGACCACTCTGCTTAAGAATATCCCCAGGCAGCCATTGCTGACTGTTTCTCACATCTACCATAACAAGAAATATTTGCCCCATAAAAGGGCCAGCAAAGTCCAAATGTAGCCTAGACCAGGGGTGGTCTGGCCACTCCCATGGGTGCAAAGGAGCTGGTGGTGGCATATTCTGATTTGTCTGACGTGTGCATGATTTTACCTTGTTCTCCAGATCCTGATCCACTCTTGGCCACCAAACGTAGGATCTTGTAAGGCTTTTCATTCAAGACACCCCTGGATGAGTCTCATGAATTTCCTCCACAATCTGTGAACGGCCAGGGTAGACACGATGACCCTCACCGCACCCCCCCCCCCCCCAGAAAATGCAGCCATCCTGCAGACTGAGTTCTGTCTTGTGTTTGGCATAAGGCCTCAGTTCCTCTCCTTCCATGACTCTGGGCCAAACTTGTCAAAGAAAAGTCTTGACTTGGGACAGGACTGGGTCCCTCTCTGTCCACTGCTTGATCTGGGTCACCTTTACAGGTGTCTCTGACAGCTTCTCCAATGAAAACACAGTCTCTGGAGGCACATATGCAGTAACAGGTGTCTCAGGTAAAGGTCGTCGACTCAGTGCATCGGCATTTGCAATACCCCCACCCGCCTTGCACACTATAGTGTACTGGAAGGCTGACAATGTAAGAGCCCAACACTGTATCCTGGCTGAGGCTAGCAGTGGGATGTATCTAGTCTCACTGAACAGGCTCATCAGTGGTTTATTGTCCATATAAATTGTAAATACGCGTCTATAAAGGTACTGATGAAAGCATTTGACCGCAAAAACAATGGCCAGACCTTCTTTGCCTAGCTGTGAATAACCCTTCTCAGCAGCTGTCAGGGTACGTGAAGCAAAACCAATAGGCTTCTCTGAACGGTCCTCCATTACATGCGAGAGAACTGCCCCGACTCCACAGGGCGAGGCATCGCATGCAAGGGTGATCTCCTTGTCTGGGTCATAGTGAACAAGCAGCTTCGCTGAGTGGAGGAGTTCTTTCAGTTCCTTGAAAGCTTTCTCCTGCTCTTCACCCCACTGCCACTTAGTGTCATTGTGAAGCAGCTTATACAGTGGGGTCAAAACCCTTGAGAGGTCAGGAAGAAACTTGCCATAATAATTCACCATGCCCAAAAATGATCTGAGATCCGTGACAGTCTTGGGGCTTGGGGCCTCCTTAATAGCTCTCACTTTGTCCTCCACAGGGCAAAGCCCCTCAGCTGTGATCTTGTGTCCCAGGTAAGTCACACTCGATGCCAGGAACCACATTTTCCGCGTTTCAACCGCAGCCCTGCGTCTGAGAGCCTCTTCAGCACCCATTCTAAATTAGCCAGATGCTCCACCTCCAGGGCCCCCATTATCAAAATATCATCAAGGATTATTTGAATAATCCCTCATGCGTGTTGATTGTGATGTACTCCTTTGAATCCTCATCGAGCAGCAGCTGTGATTGGGCGTGGCTCGTGTCCAGTTTTGTGAACAGCTTACCCCCTGACAGGGTTGCAAACAGGTCATCCACCCGTGGCAATGGGTACTCCTCCAGCCTAGAGACCTGATTCACCATAAGCTTATAATCCCCACATACCCTCACTGTTTTGTCTGCCTTCAAAACTGGAACAATGGGAGCCACTCACCTTGAAAACTGGACGGGCTCAATAATGCCCAGCCTCTGTAAATGTTCCAGCTTTGCCTTTCATGGCATAGGGCACCAACCTGGGCTTAAAAAAACGTGGCGTGGCCTCAGGGTCGACATGGAGTTTCACTGTCATGCCCTTCAGTGTGCCCAGCTTGTCCCTGAAAACGTCACTGTACCGCTGCAGAATGTTCTCCGTCGTGTGTGCATACTTAATTTCATGCCAGTTTAGCCAGATTTTGCAAAGCTAATTGCAGCCCAAAAGACTGGGTCCCCTGCCTTTAGCTATCACTAGCCCGGTTTCAGCCTTCTGACCTCTGGCTGAAATGTCCACATATAACACCCTAAATGGGGTATGGGCTGCCCTGTATAGGTCCTAAGTTTGAGCTTTGACGGTCTAATAGGAGGCAGGTTGGACCTCCATGTCCTCCTGTAGGTCTCCTCACTAATGACCAATGCAGTAGCCCCTGAATCAAGCTCAAACTTAATGTCCTTTCCCCTGACAGTGACTGTGGCATAATATGGTTCAGGTGGTTCCTCATCTGTTTCCACCTTAAACATGTTGTAGGTACACGCTGCCTCTTCGTCTGCTTCTACTAGATGGTGTGGGGCTGCCTGAGCCTGTTGAGTTTTCCCCTGCCCAGGCTTAATCTTACCCTTTGAACTTCTGCACTTTTTAGCTAAGTGTCCCTTTTTGCTACAAGCATGGCAGACAGTGTCTTTGAATTTGCAATCATTTGCATAGTGCGTCCCTCCACACCGGAAACATTCCACTCGCCTTTGCCTGTTTACCAGTCTCCCTCCTGACTTGGGGCACTGCTGCTGACTGCGACCCCGCCACCCCCCCCATATCTTTTCCGGATATCCTTGACATTATTAGCAGCCTTGGGCAATCTCTAAGGCTTTCTTGAAAAGCAGCGGTGGGGTTTCCCCTAACGGGTGGTGTTGTATGCTGTCATTATTAATGCCGCATACCAATCGATCATGGAGCATGTCATCCAACACCGCTCCGAAATCACAATGCTCCGACAGCTGCTGAAGCTCGGCCACAAAATTGGCCACAGACTGATCTAGCTTCCTGAAACAGCTGTGAAACTTACACCGTTGGACTATCACAGAAGGTTTCAGATTGTAGTGGTTCCCCACGAGCTTGACCAGTTCGTCATACGGAATGCCCGCCGGTTTCCGCGGTGTGGCTAAATTCCTTATTAGCTTGTGTGTCTTTGCCCCACACACCATTCAGGAGAATAGAGCATTTCTTAGCCTCCTCAGTAATTCCACTAGCACAGAAAAAGTGTCCCAACCTTTCCTCATACTCCGACCAGTCCTCCGTTAACTCCACAAAATCAACAACAGTTCCAAACGTAGCCATCTGAACCTGAGGCCCCTTATCGGCGCTGCTGCTCCCTCTCGAAACGTGCTGACACGTCCGCAAAACCAGTTCACCTCATCACCAAAAATATGTGGTAACTTCTACCTTGAAAAAGGCACACTCGACAATTTCATGCCCAAAGAAACAACTTTATCTTGAACATCAAAACCATTATGTTCATACAAAGGCTTCACAACCCATATGGCATGGCAGGAACACTATATACAAAGCACACCCGAAGTAAAAAGAACGGAAGTAAAACCCCCCATTATCCTAATTAGTATTAACTTACTTTTAATAATACTCACATTACAACAAGAAACAGTCTGAAAGTGTAACTATTATTTGTTAACAAAGGACACAATTCTTTTTATTTTGTAAATAGTTTCAAGATAAAAGAGTAAGTTTCACAATTTAAATTTATTGGTGCAAAGGGAGCACACATTGCGATATTAGGCACAGTCGGTATTTCTTTTGCAAAACTCATTCATTTTAACAGTCAGTAAATGAAATGGATTGAAAATTGGGTTCATAGACCTCAGACTCAAGTTCCCAATGTGCACTCCCATAAGTAAAACACAGCATCTGGTGCTCTAAATTGCGAAATTTACCTCACAGTTGATTAAATACTCTATAAAACACTTTAGCTACAGTTCAAATGGAACCATGTGATTAGCTTTGCTAGTGTTTGTATGGTTAAGACTGAAAAATTACTACTCTAATTCTGCTGAACATTATTTCAGTTCTTTTTAAAAAGGAAGCAAATTTAGTGAATCAATGTTTTAAGATGTTTTTCAATTCATTCTCCTGAAGAAATAAAATAATTTACAGTTTTGTTGTAAATAGCTTGTACAGTGAGGAAAATACTTTATATATTATAGGTGGAGGTGGCTTGGCAGCTGTTGTAGCAACAGAGAAGGAAAAGCGTTTTTGCTGCTTCACTTTTCTACAGTAGACCATAAACGTTGTAAAGTATGTATAACATCATGAACGGCATTGATAGGGTGCTTAAACACCAGTTTTTTCCCAGGGAAAGGGAATCAAAAACAAGATGTCATAGACTTAAGGAGAGAGGGGAAACAATTACTTGAGGCAGGTAAAACAGTAATATATAAAAGCCATTTGGATATGTAAATGAGTAGGAAAGGTTTACACTGATAAGTGCAAAATGTATGTAAATGAGACTAGCTTAGGTGGGCACTTTGGTCGGCCGATGGTCTTGTTTCCATATTGTTTTACACAATGGCTCTATTACTATGGTTGCTTCGGTAGAAGTAGGATAGCTGTCACATGCATCTTCAAGTCTTGGACAGGAAAAGATTGCAAGTATGACAAAAGATGTTTTTACAATCAGAATAGTGATTTATATGTCTGCATTTTTTCATAGATCACATGTGTGCTATTAATATACAATGCACAAGGTACCTTTAAATATACATATTTTTGGGAGAAAATTTCACTGTCTTTTATTACCTTCACCATGTCGGAAATACATGGCTATCTTTGGCTATCTTAAGTTCTACTTTAACAAATTGTCACCCAATATTCTAAACCTTCCTTTAACACCTCACAGAAATAAAATCAGTTTAATGCATGGAACTGAGGATACTGTGTAATTGCTGTACCAGTTTCACTGTACTGTAGTTTCATTGCGATTAGCGAAGGATGTTCCTTTGGTAACCTTACCACCTGCACATGCAGCAACATACAGGCCATGTAATAATGATTTTACAAAGTGTAAGGAAGGAGTATATTGCCATAGCTCTACATGGGGATGTTATATATTCTGCTGGAATTATGTTCCCTCTTTATTCCCCAAATCTACTCTGTTATTGACAAAGTTCAAATCAAGAGTGTGTTGGAATATCCACTGCCCAATTGAATTGCACAGTTACCAACAGGGGTAAAAGATTAATAACACCCTTTTAACTCAAACATGAGCAACACACACAAAATAGTAGAGGAACTTAGCAAGCTAGGCAGCATCAATGGAGGCGAATAAACAGTTCATGTTTTGGGCCAAGATCCTTCATCAGAATTCTTAACCAAGTGCATATGAAGGGTATTGTACATCATTTTGTGTGTGTTGCTCAGGACTCCTAGTAACTACAGAATTTCCTGTGTTAAACATCCCTGACTCAAGGCTCAACATACATTCCTTAATTACCGGCATACTGCCAAAAGATATACTTGGGAAATGGATGATTTTCGAAAGGCTGAGATCTAGAGATTAAATTGAGAAGATGGGCACTGCTTTTTGTGACCAACGAACTACAGTTTGGTATAACTGAAAGTTGAATTGGAACAGATTAAAGAACAGATAACCCTATTGATTGGAACATGTAGGCCAAACCAAGAAATGGTAACAAATGCATTAGCCTAGACAGTGCCTAGATAAGCAGTTCTCTGCAGATCTACGCATTACTTGTAATGTTTCTACTCTTTTAAATTTAAACTCTATGACTCTAATAAATTATGAATTAATGAATGTGCCACATAGTTACCTTTCTTTCCAGGTTTACTACCCCACAATAAATAACCTATTGCATCAAGCAATCAAAACATTAAACTAAGACTGTTAATCATCATCCAGGATATACTTCAAACCTTCTGGGGTCTACTAGTCCTTTAGATTATTAATTCAGAATGTCTGAACGTTCATCCAGCAGCAATGCAACTAAACCAAAGGGAAAAAATAGCCCAAAAAAAACTTAGTTATAAAAAATGTTTTCTTTTCTCTGAGCTTCCTTCCACAGATTATTTATCACAGGATAATTGGAAGAGTAGAAGTATTATGCATGGTATAGATTATGAGGGATATAGATAGGATAGGTGCAAACAAGCTTTTTCCACTGAGGTTGGTTGGGACTACAACTAGAGGTCATGGGTTAAGGGTGAAGGTTGAAAAGTTTAAGGGGACCATGAGAAGAACCTTCTTCACTCAGAGGGTCATGAGAGTGTGGAAAAAGTAGACAGCACAAGTGGAGCATACAAGCTTGATTTCAACGTTTAAGAGAAGTTTGGATAGGTACATGGTTTGTAGAGAAATGGAAGGCTATGGGCCCTGTGCAAGTCAATGGGAATAGGCAGTTTAAATGGTTTGGCATGGACTAGATGGGCTGAAGGGCCTATTTCTGCACTGTACTTTTCTGACTATGAAACTTTAAACCAATAAATTTATATTTTACTAGTTAAATGGTCAAATTGGCTATGTATTAGAGTAGAAAAAATTTAAATAATGTTTAATATTTATATATTAATATTACACAATGGGGACTCATTAAGTAGCTTATGTAACAGAAGATTTAATATTTGAACATTTTTTACATATTGTCTGACTGGAATATTGCTAATTTTTTGTCAATTTGCAAATTGGATTCACATTTAACTGGACCAGTTCTGCACATTTGAAGTTCATGATCCAGTCCCTGGGGATTAGTTATAAATTTATTTGAATCAGAACATTGTCACTGGGCAGGTGTAATTACCAGATGGAAAATTTGAGGAAAATAATCTGACTAGTAGTTGCATACGGTTTCAAAAGTATAATTTTCAAATAGGGCAGGGTCTATTTCATAACTGAATGTAACATTGAAAAGAGCTATTGTTAGCTTGGGTTTTACATCAGCCACTTATAGCAACTTAGTCTTTCACTTACCCTGCCTGGGTCCCCTCCTCCTTCTCTTTTTTCCTAGGGTCCACTCTCCTCTCCTATCAGATTCCTTCTTCTCCCGCCTGGTTTCATTTATCACCTTCTGCGAGACTTCTTCCCCTTCCTCCACCTTTTTATTCTGGCATCTTCCCCCTTCTTTTTTAGTCCTGAAGAAAGGTCTTGGCCCAAAATGTCGACTGTTTATTCATTTCCATAATTCTGTCTGACTTGTTGAGTTCCTCCACCATTTTGTGTGTGTTGCTTTGTATTTCCAGCATCAAGAGACATGCTTGTGTTTATTAAAATGTTATTTCATACCCAGAATATTGATTTATATTCAAGATTCTATTTTTCTTCTTATTTTCATTCATTTTGGAGGACTTTTATTTAGCTTTCGAGAGAATCTGTTATTTTAGTTATTACATAAACTTCACTGAAGCATTGCTTCGACTTTGGTCTGTCCAAAAAGAACTCAATTAATATTATTAATAACAACAATTACAGACCAGTTCAAGTTTACCTTAATCAGTTCCTAGTTAAGATATTTCTTTTCTTTCATATATTGTGAAGACATTCAGGATGACTGACTGGAGGCCTGTGACTAGTAGTATGTTGCAGAGGTTGGTGCTAGGTCCTTTGTTGTTTGGCATCTATTTCAATGATCTGGATGATAGTGTGGTTAACTCGATCAGCAAATTTGTGGATGACACTGAGATTGGGGATGTAGTTGTCAGTAAGGAAGGTTGTCAAGCCTTGCAGAGGGATCTGCATCACTTGGAAAATAGGCTGAACAATGGCAAATGGAAGTTAATGCAATCAAGTGCAAGGTTTTGCACTTTGGTAGGACCAACCAGGATAGGTCTTACACAGTGAATGGTGGGAGTATGGTAGAGAAAAGGGATATGGGAATACAGGTATATAATCCATTGAAAGTGGTATCACAGGGAGATAGGGTCATTAAGAAAGCTTTTGGCACATTGGCCATAAATCAATGTATCGAGTTTAGGATATGGGATGTTATGTTGAAGTTGTATTAAACAACGGTGCATAATTTGGAGTATTGTGCGCAGTTTTGGTCACCTACAAGAAAAATGTAAACAAATGTTGAAAGAGTGCAGAGAAAATTTACAAGGATGTTGTTGGGTCTGGAGCACCTGAATTATAAGGAAAAATTGAATAGGTTAGGACTGTATTCGTTAGAATGTAGAAGATTGAGAAGAGATTTGTTAGAGGTATTCAAAATGTTGAGGAGTATAGATAGAGTAAATGCAAGCAGGCTTTTCCCACTGACGTTGAGTGGGACTACAACCAGAGGTCATGACTTAAGGGTGAAAGGAGAGAAGTTTAAGGGGAACATGAGGGCAATCATATTCATTCAGAGTATTGTGAGAGTATAGAATGATCTGCCAGAACAATTGGTCCATGCAAGTTTGATTTCAACATTTAAGCGAAGTTTGGTTAAGTACATGGATAGTAGGAATATGGAGGGCTATGGTCCCGGTGCAGGTTGTTGGGAGTAGGCAGTTAAAATGATTCCTGCATGGACTAGATAGGCTGAAGGGCTTGTTCCTGTCCTATACTTCTCTATGACTCAACAAAACCTTTACCCAGGTAGGGGGTGCTGAAAACAAGAGGGCATAGGTTGAAGATCAGAGGTGACAGATTTACTACAGACTTCAAGGACAGCTGCTTCACACAAAAAGAGGTGCATATTTGTAATCAGCTGCCAGAAATAGCAGTTGTGGTGGGCACATTAGCAATATTTAAGAAAACTAGATCAGAAGCTGGACTCAAGAAGTTTAGGGGGCTATGAGCAGGGGCAGATGGGACTAACTTACTAGGCAAGATAGTTGGTAGAGACAAGTTAGGCCAAAGGGCCTATTTCCATGCTGTGTGACTCCATTGTCTTTAGTTTAATTTCCTTGTCTTTAATTTATCTTCCTTTTCTGCCCATAATTTAAGCTTGTTTCAGTCTTTTTCACCAGAGCCACTTGCTGGGCAGCAAATTCTATAAACAATTGTCTGTCACTTGTAGCACTTTTTGTTTTTGTCCATGAAATGAAGTGCTATGGTAATATAGTGGTTAATTATTACAGCCTGGGGTGTCAGAGTTCACAGTTCAAGTCAGCTGTCCTGTGTAAGAACGTTTGTTTGTCCTTCCTATGAAGCACTCCTCCAGGAGCTCCGGATTCCACCCATAGTCCAAAGACATACCGGTTAGTAGGTTAAGACCATATGTAAGACCATAAGATATAGGAGCAGAAGTAGGCCATTCAGTCAATCGATTCTGCTCTGCTATTCAATCATGGCTGATCCAATTCTTCCAGTCATCACTACTCCCCTGCCTTCTCCCCATACCCTTTGATGCAATGGCTAATCAAGAACCTATCTATCTCTGCCTTAAATGCACCCAATGACTTGGACTCCATAGCCGCTCATGGCAAAAAATTCCACAGATTTACCACCCTCTGACAAAAGTAATTTCTCTGCATCTCTGTTCTAAATGGACATCCTTCAAACCAGATGTCATGCCCTCTTGTCCTAGAATCCCCTACCATGGGAAATAACTTTGCCACATCTGATCTATTCACACCTTTTAACATTCAAATTGCTTCTATGAGATCCCCCTCATTCTCCTGAACTCCAAGGAATACAGCACAAGAGCTGCCAGACATTCCTCATACAGTGACCCTTTCATTCCTGGAATCATTCTCATGAATCTTCTCTGAACCCTCTCCAATGTCAGTACATCCTTTCTAAAATAAGAAGCCCAAAACTGCACACAATACTTCAAGTGTGATTGTGTGAGTGCCTTATACAGCCTCAACATCACATCCTTGCTCTTATATTCTACATCTCTAGAAATGAATGCCAATATTGCATTCGGCTTCTTCATCACCGACTCAACCTGAAAGTTAACCTTTAGGATATCTGCACAAGGACTCCTTAGTCTCTTTTCATCTCTGCATTTTGAATTCTCTCCCCATCTAAATAATAGTCTGCCTGTTTATTTCTTCCACCAAAGTGCATAACCATACACTTTCCAACATTATATTTCATTTGCCAAAACTATCTAAGTCTCTCTGCAGGCTCTCTATTTCCTCAACACTACCCGCTCTTCCACCTATCTTTGTATCATCAGCAAATATAGCCACAAATCCATTAATCCCATAGTCCAAATCATTGAGATACATCATAAAAAGCAGCGGACCAAACACTGACCCCTATGGAACTCCACTGGTAACCGGCAGCCAGCCAGAATAGGATCCCTTTATTCCCACTCTCTGCTTCCTGTCGATCAACCAATGCTCCACCTATGCCAGTAACTTCTCTGTAATTCCATGGGGTCTTATCTTGCTAAGCAGCTTCCTGTACAGTACCCTGTCCAAGGCCTTCTGAAAATCCAAGTACATCACATCCACTGCATCTCCTTTGTCTACCCTGCTTGTAATTTCCTCAAAAAATTGCAGTAGGTTAGTCAGGCAGGATTTTCCTTTTAGAAAACTATTCTGGCTTTGGCTTATCTTGTCATGTGACTCCAGGTACTCCGTAATCTCATCCCTAACTATTGATTCCAAAAACTTTCCAACCACTAATGTCAGGCTAACAGGTCTATAATTTTCCTTCTGCTTCCTCCCACCCTTCTTAAATAGCGGTGTAACATTTACAATTTTCCAGTCATCCAATACAATGCCAGAATCTATCGGTTCTTGAAAGATCATTGGTAATACCTCTGCACTCTCTCCAGCTACTTCCTTCAGAACACAAGGGTGCATTCCATCAGGTCCAGGAGATCTCTCCACCCTCAGACCATAAAGCTTCCTGAGCACTTTCTCAGTCTTAATTTTCACTGCACATACTTCACTTCCCTGACACTCTTGAATGTCCAGTATACTGCAGATGCCTTTCGCTGTGAAGACTGATGCAAAATATGCATTCAGTTCCTTTGCCAGCTCTGCGTATCTCATTACAATATCTCCAGCATCATTTTCTATTGGTCCTACATCTACCCTCAACTCTCTTTTCCCCTTAAAAATATATATATAGAAATAAGACAACATTTCTCTGAACCAGGGTGTAATAACTCATATACATGTAACAGCAGAGAAGGAAGCCACATTGCCCATTGGGTTAATGCCAGTTTACAGGATGTTCATTCCATGAACCATGTTTCCACTCTTTCTGTATCTTGCTACTTATTCTCCCTCATACGTCAACACCCGTTCTCCCTCTTTTTGTCCTCCCTAACACTATTGGCCATCATGTCCTCCTTCTGCCCTGTCCTGTCATTGTAGGGACCTTTGACGTAATTCCAAAGATGATGCCAAAAGTGGTGATAAACATTGAGGTAAATGAATATCACAAAGTAACCAGCTGGGGTATGTGTATCTGCTCAGTGAGAAGGCTAGGGATTGGGCACTGGATTGTGGCAGGAAAGACTAGAAATAAGTGACAGTGCTCATGAGGTTTTGTAGGCCGAAGGCAGAGGAGGTACAGTGCCAAGGAGACATAAGGATGTTAGCAGTGGGAATTAAGCATGAGAAATTGGGAAAAGAAAAACTTGGGAAAACTCAGCATTTTAGAAACTCTGACAATTTCCCAGATGCGGACAACCCATCTCGCTAACGTAGAGATAGATCTCAAACCTCCAAGAGGGATCACTTCAGTGTTCAAGTTTAAAATGTTCATATGTGCTTGGTAGAAACTTGTGCAACTGCATTGAATCATGCATGGAATATGTGTCCAGGAGCCCGAGGACACACACGCAGTGTTTTAGGAACAGTTTCTTCCCCTCCATCAGATTTCTGAACAGACAATTGACCAACCCATGAAAATTACTTCACTATATTTGCTCCCTTTTGCATTATTTATTTAAATTAATTTTTAATATATATTTTTATTGTAATTTATAGTATATTTTATATATTGTACTGTATTGCTGCTGCAAAACAACAAATTTCATGACATGTCTGTGATATTAAACCAGATTCTGAACACCGATAGGGAAATAAGAGAGAATTGCATTCCTCTGAGAGCTGGGAAGGACTAGAAGGACCAGGTAGCCTACTTCTATAACATATGGCATCACATAACTCCTTATCCTCATTGTTTGTGCAAGTTTATATAATATTCACTGAACATGCAGAATGAATTTTCTTACAGGGTGCTCAATTGTGTTTAGTAATCATATAATAAATTCAGATGAAAGGACAGATGATAAGAAACTGGTGTACATTGAAAAAAATCCGAACTGTTCATCCTGTGCTGGAAAAAAACACACTATCATAATCCACACAGTAAAATCCACAATCTTACAGTGAAATCCTGGTAGATGTGTTCGGAGATTTTTCCTATCAGTCTTAATACCAGGATCAAAGAGCTTTTTTCTGGCTACAACACTCTATGTTCATGCCATTTTCTTCAGTTCCAAGATCAACAAAATGAAATAAAGTACTAAAAAAACTAATGAAAAGGATGAGTTGGCCTTTAAAAGTACTGTTTCAGTGGGAATAACCAGGGGCAGCACAGTGTGTAATTCACTTTGTCTTCTCATAGAGATTCAGCATTGGAATGTTCTACTAGAGCAGCGATGTTTTATAGACCAGAAACGTAATTACCTGAATTATCACATAGGCATCATGTCAGTGTCTATTACCTACTACAGTAAAGCATTATTAAGATTGTACAGTTTAAGACTGTATTTCTCTCTAGTGTAAAGGAACATTGATTCTACGTGCTTATGCAGTCCTTCTATAGGTACAGCACAGGAACGAGCCCTTCGGCCCACAATGTTGTGCTGAACCAGCTAAAAAGTAAAACAAAAACCTCCAAAAACTAATCCCTCCTACCTACACATTATCCCTATCCCTCCATTTTCCTCACATTCATGTGCCTATCTAAACGCCTTTTAAAAGCCTGTAATGCATTTACCTCATTCACCAGACCAGGCAGCACATTCCAGGCATACACCACTCTCTGAGTAAAAAGTTTAGCCCTGACATATCCTTTGAACCTATTCACCACTGCACCCGCCCCCCCCCCGACCTTCAATACATGCCCTCTGGTGCTACAGTGCCTATAAAAAGTATTTCCCTCCTTGGAAGTTTTATTGTTTTATTGTTTGACTGCAATTGAATCACAGTGGATTTAATTTGACTTTTTCTGGGTAAGATTAAGGGAGCCAGGGCTTTACTCTCTGGAGAGAAGGAGGAGGAGAGGAGACATGATAGAGGTATACAAGATATTAAAAGGAATAGATAGAGCGGATAGCCAGCGCCTCTTCCCCAGGACACCACTGCTCAGTACAAGAGGACATGGCTTTAAGGTAAGGGGTGGGAAGTTCAAGAGGGATATTAGAGGAAAGTCTCTTACTCAGAGAGTGGTTGGTGCGTGGAATGCACTGCCTGAGTCAGTGCTGGAGGCAGATACACTAGTGAAATTTAAGAGACTACTAGACAGGTACATGGAGGAATTTAAGGTGGGGGGTTATATGGGAGGCAGGGTTTAAGGGTCGGCACAACATTGTGTGCCAAAGGTCCTGTACTGTGCTGTACTATTCTATGTTCTATAAAAATAATCTTTTCTGTCAAAGTGAAAACAGATCTCTATGAAGTGATTTAAATTAATTACAAATATAAAACACAAAATAATTGATTGCATACGTATTAAATGTAATATTATGAAAGCATAACACTTGCAGCACAGTCAACCCAGGTTCAATTCATGCCGCTGCCTGTAAGGAGTTTGTACATTCTTCCAGCAACCATGTGGATTTCCTCTGGGTGCTCAGGTTTCTTCCCACTGTCCAAAGATGTATTGGTTGGTAAGTTAATTGATCATTGTAAGTTGTCCCATTATTAGGCTAGGGTTAAAATGGGGGAATTGCTGGTCGGTTTGGTTCACAGGGCCAGAAAGGCCTGTCCGTGCTGTATTTCAATAAATAAATAGTAAGTGTGCCTTATTTAAACCTACTAGTTCATTTTGATTAATACCTTGGGCCATTGCAAAGTAATAATTAGTTTTCCCTTAAAGGCTTTAAAGATATTAAATCTGCTCTAATTGTCAACATGCAGAGCAACTTAACCTGTCTCTAGACTACTGTGGTTACATTTTTAGCGTCCAAAAAAAAATCAACACAAATGCATTCCATCTGTGTGCATGATATTTCCTAAGTGCTTCTGCAGAAAGCTCTGTATGATTCCTGGCATGTTTGTCTGTCTAAAAATAAATAGGAAAGCAACTTGACATCCAAACTCTTTGGAATAACTGTGCTAATAATTAGAAATTTGATTTGCATTCCAAATAAGTATCATCATCTGATTGTAGTTCAACTGCAAAGCAGAGTTTTAAGTGTGTACAAAATAGCGTTATCTCAGTCAAAACAATATTTAGATGGCATAATTTAAAATGAGAAGCTGATGACTGGTTCTACATAACAAAAGACACAGAACAATCCTGCGACCAGCATTATAATTTCTAATTTCCAATTTTAATGAACTATTACAAATTAGTCACTTCTTAAGTAATGGCTCTCCCAGTTCAGGAATGTAGTAATAACAGTGGAAAAAAAATTAATCTTGTTTACCAATATAATATATATTAATGGGTTGATTAGAGTTGTTGCATACAGTCAGTGTCAACTTTATTAGGTACACCTGTACACCTGCTCATTAATACAAATATCTAACCACACCATCATGTGCAGCAACTCAGTGCATAAAAGTATACATACATGGTCAAGAGGTTCAATTGCTCACACCAAACATTGGTACAGTGAAGAAAAGTGATCTAAGTGACTTTGACCTTAGAGTGATTGTTGGTGCCAGATGGGGTGGTTTGAGTATCTCAGAAACTGCTGACCTCCTGGGATTTTCATGTTCAACAGTCTCCAGAGTTTACAGAGAATTGTGTAAAAACTGAGAACATTAAGTGGTTGATGGTTTTGTGGACAAAAACACTTTGTTAATGAGAGAGGTCAGAAAATGTCCAGGTGATTTCAAGCTGACAGTAACACAAATAACCATGCATTAGAGCAATCGTGTGCAGAAGAGCATCTCTATATGCACAAAATATCGAAACTTGAAGTGGATGGACTACAGCAGCAGAAGACCATGAACATACACTTAGCGGCCACTTTATTAGATAGAAGAGGCAGCTAATAAAGTGGCCACTGTGCGTATACTGAAACATAGTGGAAAAAATGGTTTTGGAAGCCATCCATACAGATCATTTAAAAACATAAACACATCAAGAAAGTGCAAAGATTGAGTGCAGTAGGTATGCTAAGGAAGTCCAGGTACGTGATAGTGAGGAAGATAGTTTTTGGGGCAGAACAATGGCAACTGGAATTAGCATAAATTTCAATCCTAAAATCTATTTGCAATTGTTGTTGGAATCCCCTAGTTCATTGTCACATTGAACTGGATTTTTCCTCTTCTTCCTTGGACAGAGATAAGTTCTGAAGGATATTCTTAAAATGAGCCTTTCCCAAATTTTTTTGTGGCATTTTAGATGACCGGTGAACATGTTTCCTAAAGCCAGCATTTTATTTCTGTATATAAAGAAATTCTCAATGTGTTCTGATGAATGTCACAGAGCCATAGAGTCATGGATCCATGCAGCAAAGAACCAAGTTGCTCGACCAACATGTCCACATTGATCAGAGGACACACTTTCATTTCAATCCTTTCTTTCAGCACTTGATCCAAACCCTTCTATGTCCAGGAAATTTAAATGCTCCATTAGACACTTGATAAATGCTCAAAATCTGCTTACACCACTCTCCCCAGAAGTGAATCCCAGGTATTCACCATTTTCTGGATGAAGAAAGTCCATCTTCTATCCCCTCTAAACCTCTTATCCCTTACCCTAAATCTACGTCCTCCTGTTTTATTTACCTCTGATATTAGGAACAGTTTCTTGCTTTCCATCCTATCTTTATCCCTCGTTATTTTGCATACATTATTTTTATATTTTATATAAACCATCTCCTTTCTTAACCTCCTCCACTCCAGAAAAATACCTAGCCTCACCAATTTCTCTTCATAAATAAAATGCTCCATACCAAACAATATCCTGGAGAATCTGCTCTGAGAATCCCTAGTACTTTTGTATTTTTCCTGTGGTGTAGTGGCCTGTACTACACACAAAACTCCAACTGGAGTCTGACCAATGTTTTGTAAAGTTGGACTACAGTCCTACATCTCCTGTATTTCTTGCCCTGACTAATGAAGGCTGGTAACCCATATGCTTTCTTAATCGCTTTATCTACCTGTATTTGCAACTTCACGGATCTTTGGACATGCACACCAAGGTCTCTCCATCCCACAGCTTCAACAGAAGCTCATTATTTATATCCTTTCCTCATTAGTGCTCGCAAAATGTGTCATCAATAGTAATCGGGATTAACCTCCATGTCTCACTTTTCAGCCCATTTCATCCACACTTTGATGTAACTATCTAGCCAAGTAACACACTTTTTAACAACTCTACTCATATCAGTATGGACCAGAATAAACTATGGCAAATCCTTAAAGAAATCGGGATACCTGGACATCTGATCTGCCTTATGAGAAACTTGTATGAAAATCCAGAAGCAACAGTTAGAATGAACACGGAATAACAAACTTGTTCAAGATTGGGAAAGGAGTACGACAAGGTTGCATACTGTCACCCTACTTATTTAATCTATATGCTGAACACATTATGAGGAATGCTGGTATGGAGGACTCAAATGTTGGAATCAAAATTGCCACATGAAATATTAACAACCTCAGATATGCAGATGATACTACTCCAATGGCTGAAAGTGAGGAGGATCTGAGGAAGCTTCTAATCAAAGTGAAAGAAGAAAGTGCAAAAGCTGGCGTGTTGCTCATTATTAAGAAAATCAAGATTATGTCGACCAGCCCTATTAACTCTGTGGTAATAAATGGAAAGGAAGTGGAAGCTGTGACGGATTTTGTCATCCTCGGTTCAAAGATTTCTATAAATGGTAACTGCAGCCACAAAATTAAACAGTGCTTACTTCCAGGGAGAGTAGCAATGGCAAATTTAGATAAAATACTGAAGAGCAGAGACATAGCATTGTTTACAAAGATCCATACAGCCAAGTCTATGGTATCTCCAGTTGTGATGTGTGGCTGTGAGAGCTGGACTATTAGTAAGGGTGAATACAAAAGAATCGACGCCTTTGAACTTGGATGCTGGAGGGAAGTTTTAAGAGTTCATTGGACAGCAAGAGGATACAACAAGTCAATACTTGAAGATATACAGCCAGACTGCTCACCAGGAGGCTTGATTATGAGACTAAAGCACAAATGTTTTGGCCACATCATGAGAGGACAGGATTCCTTGGAGAAGACTCTCTTGTCAGGTAAAACAGAAAGTCAAAGAAGGAGAGGGCAACAGAGGCTACGATGGACAAATAATATTACTCAGACAATGCGTATGACCTTGGGGAATCTTAGAGAAGCAGTTTCCAACAAGAAGGCTTGGTGTGCAGGAGTCCATGAAGTCTCGAACAGTCGGACTCGACTTTACGACTGAACAACAACAAACCGATTATGCCATCTACATCCACATCACAATTGTCCCAATTTTCGAAGTCAACAGCATCCAATTGCAAAACTAACCTCGAATCATTACCTACTGTTTACTACTGTCAAGTCAGTATTTGGATCCCATGTACCATCTTGCCCTGGTTCCCATGGGCCCAAACCTTTTGTACCAATGTCCTCTATGGGATCTTATCAAATGCCTTACAGAAGTCGGTTTAAGCCACATCTACTGCACTGCCCTCATCAATGCACTTTGCTACATTTTTAAATAATACAATGCCGTGGGAATTGTTGGAAAAGGATATGTGTGTAACATGCAGAAAAAAGAATTAGAATCAGGTTTAATACCACTAGCATATGTCATCAAATCTGTTGTTCTGTGGCAGCAGGACATTGTAAGACATAATAACAGAAACAAAAAATTATGAAAAGAAGTGTGTCTGTATATATGAGTATATATATAATAAATTGAATAAGTTGTGCAAAAAGAGAGGAAAATAATTCTGCAGGAGTGATCCTGTGCTCATTGTCCATTTAGAAAACTGATGGCAGAGGGGAAGAACGTGTTCATGAAACATTGAGTGTGTGTCTTCAGGCACCTGTACTTCCTCCTTAATGGTAGCAAGGAGAAGGGGACTGGTCTTGGGAGACCGGGGTCGGTAAAGGTGCCTGTTTGAGGCATCACCTTTTGCAGATGTCCTGCATGCTGGGGAAGCTCGTGCCACTGATGGAGATAGCTGAGTTTACAACTTGCTGCAGCTTTTTTTGATCCCGTGTAGTGTCCCCTCCATACAAGATGGTGATGCAACCAGTTCTAATGCTGTCCACAGTATATCTGTTGAAACTTACAAAAGTCTTTAATGGCACAGTCCATAAGCGATCCTGAATTATCCCTTATGGACTGTGCCTTTAAAAAGAGAGAGAGAGTGTGCAGCTGTACAGCACAAACAGCTTGTTACAGAGAGAGAGAGGCGAAGGCTGCTCACAGTTTGTTTGGGATTTCTGCAAGGACACTGCCAGCTTTGGAGTTCCTACAGAGAGAGAGAGAGAGAAGGAGCTACGGCTGGTGTTCAGCATGCTGGAGTAAATGCAAGGTCAGCTGGTTGTTACACACACACATGGTTTTGGACACTGGGTGAGCTTTGTTGTGCACACAGAAAAGAGGGTTTTTGGAGGATCGATCAGGGGAATTGATCAATGGCTCTCACAGTGTGAAGAAGGGGCGACCGGTGAGAAGTTATCAGTGTGTCCAACTCTCACCTGTGTCGATAACTTAACCACAGAAGATGGTCTCCTTTTTGTGGTCACATTCGGTGACTTCTAAAGGATTTCGGAGGGCAACGGAGGATTGAGGGCATCAGCTTACCTGAAGAACTAAACACCTCTCTCTCTCTCCATCACTACTCAAGTCAATACCACAAACTGAACTGATTTCATTTACCAATCATTGTAAGACTGTATCCATTTACCCCCTAAGCTTGAAGAAGATTAGTTTTTATATTTCCACACTTACATATGCATGAACTTTGCTAACCTGTTTGATTTATCTGATTTTATGTTACTGTATTGCATAGTTACTAATAAATGAGCTTTAGTGAATAGCAATACCAGACTCGAAGGTGTTTTCCATTTCTGCTGGTTCTTTAACCCGTCACGGGCTACGTAACAATATCAAGTCTCCTCAAATTCCTAATGAAGTATAGCTGCCGCCGTGCCTTCTTTGTAATTGCATCATTATGTTGGGTCCAGGATAGATCTCCAGAGAGGTTGACAGCCTAATACTTGAACCTGCTCACCCCTTCCACTTCTGATTCCCTGATGAGGACTGGAGTGTCTTTCCTCGACTTCCCCTTCCTGAAGTCTACAATCATTTCCTTGGTCTTACTGGCATGAAGTACAAGGTTCTTGCTGTGACACCACTCAACCAGCTGATCTATCTCTCTCCTGTAATCCTCCTCATCACCAACTCAAATTCTGCCAATAATAGTTGTGTCATTTGCAAATTTGTTGATGGTATTTGAGCTGTGATCAAGGGTGTAGAGAGAGTACAGCAGTGGCCCAAGCACAAATCTTTCAGGTGCACCAGTGTTGATTGTCAGTGAGGAGGAGATGTCATTTCCGATCTGTACTGACAGTGGTTTCCCGATGAGGAAGTCAAGGATCCTGTTGCAGGGGGAGGTACAGAGGCTCAGCTTTTGGAGCTTGTTGATCAGAGCTGATGGTATGATTGTGTTGAATGCCGAGCTGTAAGTAATATATAACAGCCGGATGTAGGAATTACTATTATCCAGCTGATCCAAGGATGAGAGGGGAGCCAGTGAGATGGTATCTGCTATAGACCTGTACAGCAGATAGGCAAATTGCAGCAGACCATATATCCTTGCTTAGGGTGGAGTTGATTGCAGCCATGACCAACCTCTCAAAGCACTTCCTCACAGTAGACATTAGTGCCACTAGGCAATAATCAGTGAGGCAACACGCCCAGCTCATCTTGGGCACTGGTATGATTGTCGTCCTTGTGAAACGAGAGTTTTAGCTTACTTGCCTGAGGACAGGATCGCACTGAGCTCCAATCTCTAAATTTGGTGTTCATTACAATTGTTTGCATTTTCATTCAATTTGCTGTGTCTTTCCCCATTTATTTTGCCTCTGAGGCCCTGACAGATGAGGCTAAACAGCTGAGTTTTTGCAGCATTTTTTATTTTATTTCAGAGTTCCAGCATCTACCACATCCTGCATTTGTACTGTCAACACTTTCCCACTGGATTTGGCCACAGGTATTTTCAGTACTGCACGATAACAATGTTTTGAAGGCCATATATAACAATGCAGTGTTAAAGAACTTTTGAGCTGGTAACTGAATAGGAATAGCCTTGACAATGAAGTCAGTAAAATAAGAATACTTCCTTTCATGTTGCTAAAGCAGAGAATGAGGAATCAAGTGAGCTAACCTCACTGACCATCTGGAGGAGGAAGCTTGCTGTTGACAGAAGGAAGGTGTAATGCAAGGGAGTCTAGAAGCTTTATTGAAGCTTTGTATCATGCACATTTATTGCAGGCGGTAGTTTAACATCGCCCAAACAATGGAGCTGTCTTTTCATCTAAACCCTATTCTGTTCATTTACATTCCACTGCACATTGCATTAAGTAAAATTAGTGTTCAGTCTCCAGGGACATTCTTCTGCTTTGTTCCTCCACAAATGGCAACTTATTCATCCATTGTTGTCACTCCCCTCAACCTTAGGCTATTTGATGATTTTTTAAAAATTGTAACCTTACCACTTGCACTGCATCCAAGAACTGGACAGAAGAATTTTCAACAACTCAAGTCTGTTTATCATCTCACTTGAGAGGAATGTAAGAAAAGATGGGAAAGGTAATGCTTAATATATATACCAGGTCACATGGAGTGGAGGAAACAGTGGAGCTTGGAATCCCTGACAACCATACAATTAAATGTCAACAGGCTTCATGACTCTTGCTATTCTGTGACACCACCCTGATTTTGTAGGAGGGGGAAACACATTCATTTGTATGATAATAAATGGCAAAATCTCCAAATTCTCAGAATCAATTACTTTAATTTATTTTATAGGATGAGGATATCATTGTTAAGATGGCTTTTGATTTCCATCCCTAATTGTTCCTGAACTGAGTGGATTGTCAGGATATTTCAGTCAACCATTTAGAGTGAACCACACTGGAGGAGCTAGTCATAAGTAGACCAAATTCAAAGTTCAAAGTAAATTTATTATCAAAGTACATATTATATGTCACCATATACAACCCTGACATGGGAATTTTAAGGATATCTACTTTGCAGCAATAACTTAAGAACAGTTATTGTTTAAAGAGGGAGCACACAGAGAATTCTGTTTCACAGAATGATCTGTATTGCTTTGAAAATGGAGTAAGAAAGAAAGCAAGAAGAATTTTGAACAAGGCAAATGAAATAGTGTATTAAAGCAGGGAATTCTTGTTACAGCTAAATATATATAATGGAGTTTCTGCTGATATTCTCTGCAGAGTTTTTCCTCCGGAATTTAGGAAGGGTATATTTTCTTTGAAGGCTATGTAGCGAAGCTTTGTTGGGGTGAATCCTATGTTAAAAGGGTTGACTTAGAGGAAAGATTGTACAGTTCAAGACTATGCTTACTGGAATTAGTAGAATGTTAAGTAATCTTATTGAAACAGTTATGATTAGGAGAGAGCTTGAGAAAGTAATTTCTGAGAAGAATTGGTCTACGAGTGGACTCTAGAAACAGAGTGCATTTTTCACAAAAAGGTGGTTATTCATTTAAAGCAGGATTTTATATTTTTTTCTACCAGTTGAAAATTATTAAAATTCCCTCCCCCAATGATACCCTAAGCATACTTATTAGACATAGAACAAAGATCGTTGAACATAAAACAGTATAGTACAATACAGGCCCATTGGCCAAAATGATGCACCAACCTTTGAATCTACACGAAGATCAATGCAATGCTTCCCTCCCACATAGCACTTCATTTTTTCTTTCCTCCGTGTGCCTATCTAGGAATCACTTAAATGTTGTTAACCTATATGTTTCCACCACCACTCCTGCCAATGTGCACCACACACCTGCCACATTCTGTAAAAATAACCTACTTCTGACACCCCCTCTATACTTTCCTCTAAGCACCTTAAACTTATGCCTTTTTTAATTAACCATTTCCACCTTGGGGGGGAAAAAGGCTGCTAACTGTCCACTCTACCAATACCTCATCATCTTATACACATCTATCAAGTCACCTCTTGTCCTCCTTCACTCCAAAGAGGAACTCACACTGACAGGATAATCACATTGTCAAGTTCGCCGATGACACAACAGTGGTGGGGCTCATTATCAACAAAGATGAGACAGCCTACAGAGAGGTGGTGGAAGAGCTTGAGACCCGCTGCTAGGAAAAAAAATCTCTTCTTTAATGTTAACAGGACAAGGAGATGGTTGTCAACTTCAGGATTACTCCTACCACTCATACTCAAACTCCAAGGAGTGCACATCTCACACAACCTCTCATGGTCTCAGAACACATCCTACATTGTCAGGAAAGCTCACCAATGCCTCAGAAGATAGAGGAGGCTGAGGAGAACTGGATTATACACATCCTAACTCATGGCATTCTAGAGATGTCCAGTAGACAGCATTCTAACAAGCTGCATCACGGCTTGGTATGGGACCTGCACAGTGGCGGACAGGAAGGCTCTACAACGGGTGGTCAAAACTGCCCAGTGCATCGTTGGCACCAGCCTACCTGCCGTCAAGAACATATATGCTGAAAGGTGCCAGAAACGGGCCAGTGTACCTTGCTTGTGGACTGTTTGTTCCAGTCCCAACAGGGAGGATGCTACGAACATGCAAGGAACATCAGACTCAAAAGTAGCTATTTTATCATAAGCAGTAAGACTGATCAACACCTCTACCCACCAACCTACCCTGTCACAACCCCAACCTACTCTTGTTAGAGTCACCTTACATATGTACAGATACTCCTGTACCTATCGTAACTTTATGGACATACAGTCAATCTATTTATACAAGCCACCTTATGTATTTATATTTAGTGAGTTTTTAAGTTATTATTGTGTTCTTTATTTTTTGTGGATTTTTTGTGCTGCACTGAACATGAAGTAACAAATATTTTGTTCTATTTTACACATGTACACAGTAAATGGCATTGAACAATTTTGAAGCTTGAATCTTGAAGAGAAAACCCCTAGCTCACTTATCCTATCATCATAAGACATGCTCTCTAATCCAGGCCACATCCTGGTAAATCTCCTCAGGGCCCTTTCTAAAGCTTCTACATCTTTGCCGTAATCAGACAACCAGAAAAGAAAACAATACTCCAAGTGTGGTCTCACCAGAACTTTATAGAGCTGCAACAATACTTTGCAGCTTTTGAACTCAATGCTCCACCTAAGGACAGCCAACACAATTATAATCTGCCTATCAATTTGCATGGCAACTTTGTGCAATCAATGGACATAGTCCCTAGGACCCCTCTGTTTCTCCACACTGCTAAGAATCTTGCCATTAACCCTGTACTCTGTTTTCAAATTGGACCTTCCAAAGTGTATCACTTCACAATTTTCCATATAGAACTCCGCCTGCCTCTTTTCAGCCAAACCCTGAATTGATGTCCCATTGTAACCTATGACACCATTCTACACTACCCATAGGACTGCCAGGCTTCCTGTCATCTGCAAACCTGCTAACCGACTCTTCCACTTCACCATACAAGTCAAAAAAAGAGCAGGGGTCCAAGAGCAGACCCATGAAGAACACCACTGGTTACCAAACACCAGATGGAATACGCCCCATGTAATACCACTCTCTGGCTTCTGTGAGCAAGCCAATTCGAAATGTCCCTGGATCCCATGTCTCCTGAGTTTTTTTGAATGAGTCTACCATGGGGAACATTGTGAGAGGCATGTTGAGCCTCAAAAGGCTGAATTAATTACTTTCACCAGTTTGTTTTACCACTTCCTTGAAGAATTTAAACAGTCTTTTGAGGTACAATATACCCCTCGCAAGGCCATTCAGACAAACCCTAATCAGCCTTTCTCCATATGCTCATAAATACTTTCTTTAAGAATCCTCAAGTAGAGGACCGTGCACAATTCTGATTTTGGAGATGTACGTGAGAGTACGGAGGAACGTCTGGAAAACTTCTGAAATGCCCGCTTCGCTGCCGCTGCTACTGTGTGGTAACCGGAATCTCTGGAGCAGAAGGCCCTGAATCCTCGGCTTTGCTTGTTTCAGCGGCCGGGGCTAGGTCGAAGGTGCTGGTCGGAGGCTCGAAGTTTCAGACGGACGGACTCAGTGTCGGCTGTGGTCGGCTGCTTCCAAGGCATTGGCAAGTTGATGGTGACTGGAGGTTTATGGCAGGGAGTTTCTCCCTTTTGCCGCCTGTTATCGGGGACTCGGGAGTCGATCAACTCCAGGACATTGAGACTTTTTTTACTGTGCCCATAGATTGTGCCCATAGATCAAATTATGGTATTGCTTTGCACTGCAGTAACTATATGTTATAATTATGTGGTTCTGTCAGTGTTAGTCTTTGGTTTGTCCTGTTTTCTGTGATATCATTCCAGAGAAACATTGTATCATTTCTTAATGCATGTATGCATTTCTAAATGACAATAAAAGAGGACTGAGTGTTCTCATAATCTAATAGTTTACCCAGCACTGACCTATAGCTCCCAGGATTTTCCTTATTTACTTTCTGGAACGAAGAAATAACATTTGCCACGCTGCAATCTTCTTCATCCTCCACTTTTCCTGTGGCCAATGAGTATGCAAAGATTTTACTCAATTCTTAGTGAAATTAGTGATAATAGTGAGATGAACTAAGTTCTAAGTGAACTAATATTATGCATGCGTTTGTTAGATACGAATATTAAAATTAGTTCCTGACCACATATACTGAATTTGTGTTGACTGTGGTCTGCTTTCAGTTCCAGTGAAGACAATGAAATTGAATTCAAATGACATCTGTTACTTCAATGCACACTTAATACTTGCCATTGAGAGCGAATATCCTCTCCATAGTTTGCTAACTTGCTTTTCATTCCCTTACTAATGCTTCATAACACATTATTAACTTGTTCATATTTTCTGTGAATAATTATTTTAAGAAATTTAAATTAAATTCATCATGTAGAATTTTCTTACTCCGAACGATAATTTTACAAATTGCAATCTTATTCCCTCAGCTGCATTTTCTAAACATTTTGCTTTGGAAGGATATTGCTTTATTTCCAATGAAACTTGCAGCAGTCAAGTTTGTTATAACTACAAACTTCATGTTAATGAAAATATTTTTATTTTAGCAATATTTTAATTTGATAGTCAAAGTTTATACAAATTTATGTCAGGGCACAGAAATAAAGTGTCTGCAAATTTCAAAATTTTGCTAAAAACATAGCATTAGGGCAAATGGGATATTTTGCTAACCTGCAAGTATGCTTTCAATATGGTATGTACACTTCATGTAAAGTACAATCAATGCATTCAGTGTGGAATTTCAACGTTCTGATTAATCACAACATTAAAAAGCTACCCATATCAAGATATGTCTGTACTACAACATGATCTTCTGTTAAATGTTATTCATTTGTTCAGCATAATTTTGCTTGCAGATAGAAACTAAGATGATTCATGCTAGTGGTACATTTCTTCAGAACTGTGTCTGATGAATTAGGTGCAATAGATTCATAAACTCTGGAAAGTAGCTTCATCATTGCCACAACTCATTTTCACTCAGTTCCATTTTTCCAGACTAGGTTGAAACTTTGATCTCTTGAGAGTGATAGTGCTGTATGATAGAAGCTCGAGTTTACTTTGAAACAGGCTGCAGAGCCGGGATATTTCAGTCAGGTTGTTATTAGTGTGAAAAAGATAAATTTTCATTGCATTTCAGCAATTATGATCCTGCTGCTGTTTGAGTTAACCAGACTACAATGTATTTGACCATTGAATTTGGACGTAAACTATACTCAAAAAGTATATGAATTATTTCCTCAACAGGATAGAGGTCCATTAGCAATTACGTTAAATTTTAAATGGAAAGCTATAGTAGAGGAATCTAAGTTTGAAGGGGAATTTGATGTGAAAATTTAAATTTTGACTCATGGCATCCCATGCCTTTGTAATCTTGGCTGAGAGATGATTGATACTCTGTTCAAGTCACAAATGGAAAAAGCTGTGAGACATCACTGAAAGTGCCTGAATTGTGTTGAAGGATGGATAAAAAGGAAAGCTGGCAAAAGATCAAATACATGGTGAAAATCAACGCTGTGCCAAAGGTAAAATTTTCTGATAAAAGGAGAATTAGCTTTCTAGACAGTTACTGATTTAATTTATAACCCACCGTCCTTCTGTGAAATAAATTAATAAATCTATTTTGCTCCTCAAAGTTCTTCCTCTGACCCCAACCATCAATAATATGCAGGCAAGAGTCTGTGGGAGAGAGTAAAATTCAGAACAGCCAATTCATGCCAAAATTCAGCTCATTTTAGGTATGTGTGTTTTGAATTTCAATGTAGAAAGACATTGGAGATGAATGAGGGTTAAAATTGGGGAACACTACACTGGAAAATTACTCAATGTTGTTTCCCCTGGGTCCTCTCAGCCTTCTCTTTCTTGTATAGCCCACTCTCCCTTCCTATCAGATACATTGTTCTCCACCTCTTGACTTTTTCCACCCACCTGGCTTCAACTATCACCTTCGAGCTAGCTTCCTTCCCCTCCTCTCCACCCACTTTTTTATTCTGGTTTGAATAAAACCAGAATTATTCAAATTTCTGAATAATTCTGGAAGTTTGTTAATCAGAACAAGCCTTTTATTTCAGTTCTGAAGAAGGGTATCGGCCCAAAGCTTTAACTGTTTATTCTTTTCCATAGATGCTGCCTTGACCTACTGAGTGCCTTCAGCATTTTGTGTCTGTGTGTTGCTACAAATTGTTGTTTCCTTTGGGTCTGTGAGTTCCTGTTTCTACGTGCAATTGCCATTGCAGTTCAGTACTGCAGTATGACAGCATGACTTGGAATACTTTCAACATTGCATTCATGCATGTTTTGATCTAATAAGAACTTAGGTTTTTTGGTTATGAATGTCCAAAAAGAAAATTATTTCATCCTTGCTAATACTATATATTGTAATATTAAAACTATGCATTAGATTAGATTTAAGGATTTATGCAAATTAGAAAAAAAGTCACACCAGTTTTTTTTGAAATTTTCTTTATCCACTACATTCTACATTCCTCTTTCTTAAATTCAAGTCTGACGTTATTCACATCTCCAACAGAGAAGTGGCATTATATTCAGCCTCTTTTAACAAAGTACAAATTGTTGCATTGTTATTTTATAAAGTAAACCTCTGATTTAGTGATTCTATTTCTGAAGAAATGTTTATTACTCCCTCCATCCTCAGCCTGAGTTAACTGAAATTTATTCAGAACATCAATTTTCTTCCAAGCTAAGATTTCGATGTTCATGTTTGATGTATTTTTATCTTCTATTTGTATGCAACCAGCTGCTCGATGCTGTATTTGTTGTTTTATACAGAGGACTCGATAGACTGCTTGATGTATTGGCTGCGTTACTGAAACATCCATAATCAAAAGCTGAATCAAAGACTAAAGCTTGCGCAGACAAGAAATTCTTCTTACAAATCTACCACATTACAGTTTAAAATTTCCCATGGAGATAACAGACTTAAACCTGATTTTAATTTTATTCTTGTGCAGTGGGAGATCATGGAGTGAGCTGGAGACAGTTCATGTGGACGTCACCGCCAGTTTTAAATAGTGAGCAGGGCCAGTCAGGACTCATCAGAAGTCAGGGCCAGGCAGAGTGAGTGATTGCTTGGATTGATAGTCACTAGGGTTAATTAGCAAAGTCAAATTTAAAAGAAGTGGGGTCCAAGCGCAGCAGCCATTGTTTGAGTGGCTATTGCGTGGGAGGACAGTGTTAAGAGGGGTCAAGCTCTGGCTCAACAGCCTTGAGTGAGAACAGGCACAAGCTAGAACTTAGAGGCATAACGAGAGTAGGGAGGATGTTAGCTGAGGCAGTGGAATGGTCCTCCTGTGAAGTGTGGGGTTCCAGGGTACCTAACAATCTTACTGATGATGACATTTACAGGAAGTGCACACAACTTCAGCTCCTGATTGATAAAGTCAATAAACTGGAGCTGGAGCTAGATGCACTCAGGACAATCTGGGAGGCTGAAAACTTCATGATTAATCTTTTACTGGGTGCAGGCTTCAGAGAGTAGATGGGTGACCACCAAGAAAAGTAAGGAGCAGTAGTTAGTATGTGGTTCTGCTGTGGCCAATTCCTTCAGCAACAAATATACCTTTTTGGATACTGTGGTGGGGGGTGGGGGTTATGACCTATAAGAGTGTAGTGCCCCTCTGGCCACCCTCAGGGTCGCTCAGCTCGCTGTCGTCTAGGGAAACAGCCTCGGCCCCGCCAAACTGGGTAATTCGTTTGTGTGGATGCTGTGTGAGGTACCCCACCCTGCCCAAATAACAGACAATACACCAGATACGATTAAATGATTTACAGTTTATAGATATTACTGGAACTATATAATTAAAAGAGAATAAAATATAAAAGGAAAATAAAACGCGCCACACTTATCAAAATTCAATCTCTTCGTGCACAAAAACCGTTGGAGCTCAAGGACCTTCTTCTTCACCCTGCACATACAGTATCTTCAAACACACCAAAACCATAACAACTATCCCAATTGGTTAATAACGTATTTCTTAACACCCTCCAAAACTTTCTCAGCGCTTAACACAACGAAGCCGCATTCCCCAGATTAACATAACAAAGACGCCATTTTAATTAGCCTCCGCAGTAACATAAAAATCGAAACCCTCTTACACTCTCCCCCCACCAAATAAAGTCATGTCCTCATGACTTCTAAATAACTCATCACCCAGTCCTACAGACACACAACACACACGTACACAGATACACACAGTGACAGTGCTCCCCAAACAGTGGACCTTACTCCCGTCCCACGGACGCTAAATAGGCCAACCTATCTAGGAGCTTCTTAACCCTCCGAGACCTCCGTACTCCATCACCTAAACCCAAAAGGCTCAGACACTACTAGGGATACCTCGGGCCTGCTTGCCAACTCCTCTCTCACTCAGGCCACCACTACAGCTCGGAGCCCCCAGTCCCATGTCCGGGGCCCCACCTCTCCTCCTTCCTGATTCTGCCATAACTCAGACTGCCCACAGCTAGCCCTCCCCACTCCAGCTGACTCAGTGGGAGAAGGGCCAAAGGTCTCTTCCTCAATCACGGGGAAGTTAGCGAAAGGCAGCATGTACCACATGTGCAGCACATCATCCTTCGAATCCGTATCCTTCCTCATTCCCTCGATTGGTAGCTGCTGTTTGAGTTTCCCCAAACTGAAACACTTAGCCGGGGCTACCCCTTCAGCCTCCTGCAGTCGAGACATCAGCTTCTTTGGGGACTCCTTCAGCTCTCGCCACAGCCTCAGCAGTTCTGACTCAGGGTTCCCGGCCATCTCAATCTGGGACGCAGTTACCCCACCAGCTTCTTCCACCCTGACCTGAAAAGCAGCAGTTAAAGAATGTTCAGCCTCCGATTGTTTCTTCCTGATGACGTCTTCCAGGTCAACTTTCAGTTTTTCCATTTCATTTAAACTGTCGATAGTCATCTTTAGGTTCCTTTCAAGCGTCCGCCTCCCTTTTCCGAGATCTGTCCTCCATTTCTTCACCTCCTCGGGAGTGTAGTCAAACTCCCCTCCCTGGGCTCTCAGTTTTCTGTTGGCCTTAGTCAGAACACTTCCTTGATCTTCCCCAACTTGCAAGTCTTCCAATCTGTTCTGAATCGACGTCTTGAGTTTCTGCTGATCCCTTCGAAGGTGGGTCATTGTTTCTTCTCGCTGGATTAATTCATCAGTACATGACCGCAGTGCGGTGCAAATCCCCTCTCTTCCCTGTGTCTCATTCAGATTGACGACCTGGGTTACCATCCCCTGGTCCACCACCGTCTGTCCCAACACCAGGAAGTTCAACTGGTATGTCGGATCATTTTCCTCACATTGCACCAAACTCCTCCGGCCAAAAACTCCTCCACATTTGACACTTCGCTTTGGTCGTCTGGGCTCAGCCACTCGCCTCGCCCCATAGTCCTCCCAGGCGAATCCAAGCTCTAGGCGGTCATCCACATACGTCAAAACACCACATACCTTCACTTCCCCCATGGTCTTCCTCATGCCCCGTAGGAAGGATGCAGGGACTCCGGATATGCCCTTGGGCATCTTTTCGGATCGGAAGAATCCTAGGGAACTAGTAAAGGCCATCTTCAGCTCAACAGCCGCACTCCTCAGGATCTGGCAACATCCACCCCTCAGATGCAGCACATTAAACCACGTCGCATAATCCACTCACACGCTGCCTTCATCTTCCACGCCACCAGGGTCCAGTTGCCGCGACCTCTCTCTCACTGAGGTGTCTTCAGCGGTCAACTCCCCTCCCTCGTGGTAGTTCGGAGCATTTACTAAGAGGGTCTCACCCTCAGCTACTTGCCCCAAACCGTACCACTGCTGGGTCTCATTTAAATTCGGTACTGGCTCAAGGCTGCTACACACGTCCTCAGAAGCAACTCGACACGCTGGGTGCCCAGAAAATGCCTCCATGACCTCCAGGGTCATTAACCAATCATCATCTTCTGGATAACTACTGCCACTAGTTCCCAAAGTCTCCGGTGCCGTTGCGGTTGTCAAGGATAAATGCTTCAGACACCGGTTGTAAAACGAACTGTACAACAACTTGATCTGTGCCCCGGGGTCGAGGATAGCTTTAGCATCGCTTCCCTCTATCCATAGCGACACCCTGGGGCGTGGCCCCTCTAAGTCTTCAGGAATAGGGTCTTTTCCTTTCGGAAGTTCATCGGTACATTGCTGGGAACGTGCTTCCCCAGAGACCCCAAGCCATCCCCCCACTGGGCCTCCACTAAGTTTCCCAACACCTCTCTGATCAGCCGAACAACTGATCGCCTGAAATGATCCCCCTGGCACTGCAAGCAATTTAGCCGCCCTCCTCGCCAGAGAAGACACACTGAAAACTTTCCCTCCTCTTTCAAATAACTGACAGCTGTCACTATGGTGTAAGTGAACCTGACAGCTCTAACACTGTCACCAGCCCGCCTAATTAAACCTTCAACCAATCCCTGTCGCTCTCCCTCAACCGAGCACTGCCACTCATCTAACAACTGAGAGATCCGCTCTACCCACGTCTTGCACGCCTCCGCCCCTCTTGGGATGGACACTATCCCAAGTGCCAGGCGGAGCCTGCCAGAGCTAGAACATTTATTCGCAGACTCTACCTCCAAATCAGACCACTCTTTCCTCTCTCTCCCAACAGCATGGACAGCCCCGAGTGTCACCTCCAACTCATCAATGCCAGCCTGAACTCGAACAAAGACCGCACGCACAACACATACAGCAATCAACAGCAAATAACCCACAGAGACACACATTACAGATTTAAACAGGGCACCCACACAGCATACCAGCAGTCTCAATCCCGGACAAAGCCCACACAATGTAGCCCCCCCGGCCACCCTCAGGGTCGCTCGACTCGCTGTCGTCTAGGGAAACAGCCTCGGCCCCGCCAAACTGGATAATTCGTTTGTGTGGATGCTATGTGATGTACCCCACCCCGCCCAAATAACAGACAATACACCAGATACGATTAAATGATTTACAGTTTATAGATATTACTGGAACTATATAATTAAAAGAGAATAAAGTATAAAAGGAAAATAAAAGGCGCCACACTTATCAAAGTTCAATCTCTTCGTGCACAAAAACCGTTGGAGCTCAAGGACCTTCTTCTTCACCCTGTGCATACAGTATCTTCAAACACACCAAAACCATAACAACTATCCCAATTGGTTAATAACGTATTTCTTATCACCCTCTAAAACTTTCTCAGCGCTTAACACAACAAAGCCGCATTCCCCAGATTAACATAACAAAGACGCCATTTTAATTAGCCTCCGCAGTAACATAAAAATCGAAACCCCCTTACAAGAGCACCGAGGCAGCAACCAGGCCAGTGACACTGTGGCTCTTCAGGGAAGGGTAAAGTTTGGCAGAGCAATAGTAGAGGAACTACTAGGACTTGATGTTTCAATCCCTATGGTAAGTTGGCACTCTCGATTTTGGCAGTGGGCTAGGAGTGCTGACAAGGAGGGAGGGTAGGTATGTCATCGGGGTCATCAGGTGGGCACCTTCCTTCTTTGATGTTTCGTTGATAAGCCCACGACATCTTCAGAGGGCTCAACAGTGCCACCTGGCATGCCAGAAACACCCCCCTCAGTTCCATACCCTCCTGTCTTCATCTTGCAGCCCAGTTGTTGTCTTTCCTTTTAATCCAAATCCAATTGCTGCTTTCTTCTGCTGCGTTTGACAAGGACTTGATTGCTTGTTAGAGGGAGTGACCCCATCTTCTTCAACAGACTGGTTGTAGATGTAGCAACAAATCCCCTGCATCCCACTTCAACAGGGAAAATCTTGGTCTTCCAGCCATTCTGGGCAGCTTCAGTTGCCAGTTCAGAGTACTTGGTCTCTTCCCTCTCATAAGCTTCTTTGACACCATCTTCCCATGGCACTGTCAATTCAACAACGTATGCCAGCTTGGCTGTTGTGGACCGCTGGACCATGTCTGGCCGAAGTGTTGTAGCCGCAATGTCTGGGGGAAACACAAGCTTTTTTTCCAAGTCCACGTCCATTTTCCAATCCCGAGCAACTTGCAGAATACTTACATCTTTTGATGTTATATGGTGCTCTGGAGGTTGGCTTGCTGGTACAAATCGTGTAATGTGGATATTTCCTGCCGATGTTTGTGGGAGAGCATTTGTGGTGATTCACCTCTGTTCCAAGATTGATGCCAGCTGTCTGAGAACTTGGTTATGCTGCCAAGTGTACCGCCCCTGGGTGAGGCTCGTGGTGCATCCTGTTAAAATGTGCCTTAGTGATCCAGGTGTTTGACAAAGAAAGCAAGCTGAGGCTTCTCCCCACCACTGGTTCAGGTTCTGGGGTGTGGGTAGGAGGTCATAAGTGGCTCTGATGACAAAACTTAACCGAGATCCCTCCATCTCCCAGATGTCACACCAGCTAAGTTTCCTCTTTTCCAGGCTCGCCCAATTAGTGCATTGGCCCTGGCGTTTTGCTCTGCCTCCTCCTGTCTTCTCAACTCCTCCACCACGAGCCGTCTCTTCTGCACTGATGTTGCCTTGTGCCACTGAGGAACTTTTGGGATGAGCCCGAGCCCGGCTCTTCCAGGATGGACTTGGCCAACCACATTGCTGAAGCGAAGGGCAGACTTAGCACTCTAAATGGCTTCAGATAGGGTCAATTTCCTCCCCGTTGCCACACAGGGGGCCACTGTTCGAATAACAGTATCTTCAGATTCAGTGAGGGTCATGACCAATCTTGATTTTGTGCATTTGAATTCTTCCACAAGACTTGCAATTGGTAATTCCAATTTGCCGTTCCCGTGCAGTCCAACAGGACTTAAGCATTGCGGAAGTCCAAGCCACTGTTTTACATGTGTGCTGATCATTCTTTCGAGCTTTTCAACCTTGCTAATGGGGATTTCACACACTGTTAAAGGCCATATGAGTCTTGCGAGTGTGCCGAACTGGAAGCACCACAGCTTGAGTTTTCCTGGCAGCCAGGTCTTGTTGATGTGAGCTATGAACATGATGGTATCCTGTTTTAGTTGTTTAAACTGCTCAGTGTCCTTGAGCTTAGCATCATACCATCGGCCCAAGCTCTGCACTGGCATTTCTGAAACAGTTGGGACAGGTGTCCCGTCAATCTGAAATCTTCTATCCGTGACTTGACCTTTGACAATGGAGATGCTTCTGCACTTGCTGGGGTTGATCTTCATCTTCACCCATGTGATGTTTTGCTGAAGCTTTTCCAGAAGTCTCTTGGTGCAGGGGGCAGTTGTTGTCCGTATCGTTATATCGTCCATGTAGGCTCGTATCGGTGGTAACCATTGACCAAACTGTAGCCCTTTTCCTCCCGCAACCCATTTTGAGGCTCTGATAATGAGCTCCATTGCCATAGTGAAGGCCAATGGGGAGATGGTGCACCCCGCCATGATGCCTACTTCCAGTGGTTACCACGCTGTGGTGAAGTCTGATGTTGTAAGTCTAACTTGCAGATCCGGGAAGTAGTGTTTTACCAAATTTGTTATTGTTGCAGGCACCTGAAAGAATTCAAAATCAGTCCACAGTAGGGAATGAGGAACTGATCCATAGGCGTTGGCCAGGTCGAGGAACAAGACATGCAGATCCTGATGTTAAATTGATGTTATGGGGTTGAGATTGGTGGGATGTCAGCTCGGACAAGTATTGGTTCATCTTTTCGCTTATCAGTGTGGATGATTCTGAGATGTCTTTCAACAGCCTCTTTTGATACTTTAAAGTATCCACTTTTCTCTTTTGTGAAAATGCCTTTCACGTATTTAAAGGGATCTTTGTAGAAGTCTGTTCTTGCTTTTTCCTTCTTTTTGCGTCATTTTCTTGAATTCTCTGCTCTGCGCAGCTTCGAGAGCCTCTGTTTTAGGTCCTCTTGAAGGAGGTTGATGCCCTCCCTTTCTTCTGCTGTTGTTTTTTTCCACACCTTCCTCAGGCCACTTCTTTCTTTAACAGGTCGTTGGATTTCCTGGAGACGACGGGATTTGGGGGGAGGAGGCATATCTTCCCTGCTGACTTGTTCCTTCACTCCAAATTTCTCCTTTCCATAGCTGTAGGACAGGTCACCCATCCTCTCCAGCTTCTTTTCTGCTGACACCTTGATGCCACTTAAGATCAGGCTCACATCTGCTTTGATGGTTTCCCACTCCTTGCTGTTAGACTTTGGCTATTTCACCAATGGCTTACGTCCTTGCATTTTCTCTATGTTACGATCTGCCTGGCTCTGTCTTGGACTGCTAATTGTGCCTGAAACTTCTTCCACATCCCGTAGGGTGCTGATACTCTGCGGACTGTGAGTTTCTTCGTGTCACTGAGTTTCATCTGACTGGTTTGACCTTCCTCTTTACAGAATCTGGTCAATACAGGACCCTGGGTTGGAGATTTTCAAGCATTTCTTCTGTCCTTGATGAATTTTTAGACCACGAGTTGATGTTACTTTAGTCCAGCCACTCACAGGTCTGAAGAACATGTCCAGCTGCTGCTTTCTCAAGAGTATTGCCATTTTCTTGATTCATTGTCGTGTCCATACCAAGGTTCATTACGGGGAGGTCAGTCAGAGAGTCTTCTTGCACCCCCACTCTCGCAGTCTCTGGGGGTATACTTCTTTTTTAAACTTTCCGTAGCCAAGTGAGGGTGGCTCTTGTGCCCTGACAAGGTGACAGAGCCTGCTGTTAAGGGCAATAGTGATAGGAGACGCAATAATTAGGGGTATGGAAAGCAGTTTATGTAGCTGCAAAAGAAAAGCCAGAATGATATGTTGCCTCCCAGGTGCTAGGGTTCAGTACGTCTCCGAGTAGCTGCAGAAGATTCTCAACAGAGAGGGTGAGCAGCAAGTGATCATAGTGCACATTATAAGATGATGAGAGGCATTGATTGTGTGGATATTCAGTGGATTTTTCCCAGGGCTGAAATGGCTAACACAAGAGGACCAGTTTTAAGGTGCTTGGAGGTACGTACAGAGGAGATGTCAGGAGTAGGTTTTTTACGCAGAGTGGTGAGTGCGTGGAATGGGCTACCGGCGACGGTGGTGGAGGCGGATACAATGGGGTCTTTTAAGAGACTCCTGGATAGGTACATGAAGCTTAGAAAAATAGAGGGCTACGGGTAACCCTAGGTAATTTCTAAAGTAAGTACATGTTCGTCATAGCATTGTGGACCAAAGGCCCTGAACTGTGCTGTAGGTTTTCTATGTTCTATGTTTGACACCGATGACATTTACTAGAATGTTACCTGGGATTCATCACCTAAGTTACAGAGAAAGGTTGAACAAGTTGGGTCTTTAATCTTTGGAGCGTAGAAGGTTGAGGGGGGACTTGAAAGAGGTATTTAAAATTATGAGGGGGATAGATAGAGTTGACGTGGATAGGCTTTTTCCATTGAGAGTGGGGGAGATTCAAACAAGAGGACATGAGTTGAGAGTTAAAGGGCAAAAGTTTAGGGGTAACATGAGGGGGAACTTTACTCAGAGAGTGGTAGCTGTGTGGAACGAGCTTCCAGCAGAAGTGGTTGAGGCAGGTTTGATGTTGTCATTTAAAGTTAAAGTGGATAGCTATATGGACAGGAAAAGAATGGAGGGTTATGGGCTGAGTGCAGGTTGGTGGGACTAGGTGAGAGTAAGAGTTCAGCATGAACTAGAAGGGCCGAGATGGCCTGTTTCCATGCTGTAATTGTTATATGGTTTATATGACAAAGGTAGTAGGGGGGAATAGGTGTTGCTTAATAAGTATGGGCGATCAGGAAGACAATGAAGAACAGGACCTCCAAGGTACTAATCTCTGGATTACTCCCAGAGCCATGTGCTAATCAGGGCAGGAATAGGATAATAGTGGAGATGAATGAGTGGCTGAGGAAGTGGTGCATTTGGTAGTGTTTCAGATTTCTGGATCATTGGCATTACTTCTAAGGAAGGTATGACCTGTACAAAAAAGACACATTACACTTGAACCCAAGGGGGACTAAAATACTTGCAGGCAAGTATTCTAGAGCTATTGGGGAGGGTTTAAACTACATTGGCAGGAGGTTGGAAACTGAAGTAATAGAGCTGAGTATGGGGCAGTTTGTATACAAGTCGATACAGTGCGTAGTGAGACTGTGGGGATGGATAAGCAAATGATAGGGCACAATTGCAGACAGTGGGATGAGATGATGTGCAAAATAGGGGAAAAATTGAAATGAGTGATTCGGTGTAGTGTAATGAAACAAATTAGATTAAGGACTTTAAGGTAAAGGAACCCTTTGAGAGGTAGTGATCATAATATGATAGCACTCACTCTGTAGTTTGAGAGGGAGAAGATAAAGTCAGATATATCAGTATTACAGTGGAGTAAAGTGAATTACAAAGGCATGAGAGAGGAACGGTCCAAAGTTGATTGGAAGGAGATGCTAGCAGTGATGACAGCAGAACAGGAATGGCTGGAGTTTCTGGGGGCAACTTGAAAGGCATAGGATAGATGCATCCTAAAGAACAAGTATTCTGAAGAGAGGATGAAGCAACTATTGCCAACAAGGGATGTCAAAGAAAGACAACAAAAAAGCAAAAGAGAGAACATAGAATATAGCAAAGATTAGTGTGAAGTTAGATAATGGGGAAGATTTTAAAAACCAGCAGAAAGAAACTAAAAAAAGGCATAATGAGAGAAAAGATGATATAAGAAGCTAAACTGGCCAAAAATATTAAAGAGAATATCAAATGTTTTTTTCAGATATATAAAGAGCACAAGTGGGGTGAGTGGATATTGGACCACTATAAAATGATGCTGGAGAGGCAGTAATGGGGGACAAAGAAATGGCAGATAATCTAGATTAAGTGTGTTGCGTCATTCTTCAGTGTAGATTACACCTGAAGTATGCCAGAAATTTGAGAGTGCCAGGGGGACAAAGTAAGTGTAGTTGCTATGACTAAAGAGAAGGTGTTTGCAAAGCTGAAAGGCTTGAAGATAGATAAACCACTTGCACCACATGGACAACTCCCAGGGTTCTAAAAGAATTAGCTGAAGATATTGTGGAGGCATCGGTAATGATCTTTCAAGAATCACTAGATTCTGGAATGCTTCCAGAGGTCTGGAAAATTGCAAATGTCACTCCACTCTTTAAAAAGGGAGGGAGGCAGAAGAAAGGATATTATAGTTCAGTTAACGTGACTTCAGTAGTTGGGAAGATATTGGAGACCATTATTAAGGATGGGGTTTTCACGTACTTGGAGGGGCATGATAATGTAAGTCAAATTCTGCATGCTTTCCTCAAGGGGAAATTTTGCCTGACAAAACTGTTTGAATTCTTTGAGGAAAAAACAGGCAGGATAGACAAGGGAGAGTCAGTGCTGTCATTTACTTGATTTTCAGAGGGCATTTGACAAGGTATTGTAAATGAGGCTACTTAACAAAATAAACACCAATGATATTGCAGGAAAGATACTTGTGTGGATAGAAGATTGGCTGATTGGCAGGACGCAAAGTGTCGGAATAAAACTGGTCTGTGCTGCTTGGCTGTTGCAACAAGTGGTGTTCTACAGGGGGTCAGTATTGGGACTACTTCTTTTCCCATTATCTATCAATGATTTAGATGACAGAGTTGATGGCTTTGTGGCCGAGTGTGCAGATAACACAAAGATAGGTGATTGGGCAGCTATTGTTGACGAAGCAATGAGTCTGCAGAAGAACTTGCACAGCTTGAGAGAATAGGTACATAGGTGACAGACGGAATATAACATAGGGAAGTTTGTGGTTATGCACATTGGCAAAAGGAATAAAGGCATAGAATATTTTCTAAGTGGGGAGAAAAATCAAAAAAAAATCAGAAGTGTAAAGCGACCTGCAATTCCTTGCGCAGGATTCTCTAAAAGTGAACTTTAGGTTTAGTTATGGTAAGGAAAGCATATGCAGTGTTAGCATTCATTTTGAGGGGACAACAATATGAGAGCAAGGGTGTAATGCTGAGGCTTTATAAGATACTGCTCAGACCACATTTGTTGTATTGCGAACAGTTTTTGCCCCTTATCTAAGAAAATATATGCTGGCATTGGAGAGGGTCAACAGTTGATTATAAAGAATGATTCTGAGAATGAAAGAGTTAATGTACTGTACGTGGAGCATTTGAAGGCTCTGGGCCTCATTCTTCTCAACTCCAATAAGTAGAGGCCTGGAAGCATCAAATGCTCCACATATAGTATGTTCGAGGAGGGATCATATTGAAATCTATCACATATATAAAGGCCTAAACAGTGAAAATAGAGAGGATATTTCCCATAGTGGCTGAGTCTTGGACCAGATGGCACAGCCTGAGAATAGAGGGACGCCCATTTAGAATAGAGATTAGAAGGAATTTCTTTAGCCAGAGGGCAGTGAATCTATGGCTGTGAAGTTCAAGTCATTGAGTATATTTAAAGCAGAGGTTGGAAGGATTTTGGTTAGTCAGGGCATCAAAGGTTACAGGAAGAAGGCAGGAGAATGTGGTTGAGAAGGAAAGTCAATCAGTCATGATGGAATGATGGAGCAGACTCGGTGGCCTAATTTGCCTCTTGTATCTTATGTTCTTATCATCTTAAACACCAGAAAAAGCTCATTTAATAATAATAACATTATCAATTAATTGAATAAATGGTCTTTAGCATATCAACATCTGCATTCAACACCACGTATTGTATATCATGGATGCTTAGCAAAGAAAACTAGTTGATTGCTTACCTCTGGCCATTAAGTGTGCTCAGCATGGTTGTTAATTCACGCAGGTTTGATGGCATTGCTTTTCTTTCCACCTCAGCCTGTTTCGCCTTCTTAAGGTCAATTAGATCAAAGGTAGCTCCCTTGGAGGACAATATTTTTACTTGTCAGACGTTAACCAATTGTATCCACATTTTTTTCTTCCATCTGCTGACCTACTTCTAACAGTGATCTCTGTCCCTAATTAAAATCTTGAAGAAACTTCCTCCACATCGACATCTATATTTAACTTTAATTGAAGTCAATGACAAAGTCAATTTTATTGTCATATGCACAATACAGTATATGTATGTACTGGTGCAATGACAAGTTTGTTCTCAGTAGTATCACAGGCACTTCATATCATAGTTTAAAGTTCAGAGTAAATTTATTATCGCAGTACGTATATGTCACCATATAAAACACTCAGATTTATTTTCTTGAGAGGAAACTCGATAAATCCATATTAGAATCGATGAAAGACCATACCAATTTGGGTATTCAACCAGTGTGCAAAACACAAACTGTGTAAACACAAAGAGAAAGAAATACTAATAAGAAATAAATAAGAAATAAATATCAAGAACGTGAGATGAAGAGTCCTTGAAAGTGACTCCATAGGTTGTGGGAACATTTCAATGGTAGTTAAGTTGAGTGAATTTATCCCCTTTGGTTCAAGAGCCTGATGCTTGAGGGGCAATAACTGTTACTGAATCTGGTGGTTTGAGTCCCAAAGCTCCTGTACCTTCCTGATGGTGGTAGTGAGAAGAGACCGTGTCCTAGGTGATGGGGATCCTTGATGATCGATGCTGCTTTCATGCAGATATTCATGTAAATATGCTCAAAGATGGGAAGGATTTATGCATGATGGACTGGGCTGTATCCAGTACTTTTTATAGAGTCTTCCATTCTAGCGCATTGGCATTTCCATACTAGACTGTGATGCAGCCAGTCAATATATGCTACACCACACATTTATGGTAGCTTATCAAAGGTTTAGATATCATGTCAAATTTTCACAAACTCCTAAGGAAGATGGCACAGGTGAACCATGATTACATTATGAGGGCTTCCTGCGATATCACAAAAATAGTATTCTCAGGAAAAACATAAATTAAATATAGATGATAAACGTTTTTAGTGGAGAAAGCATAATTACAAGAACACAATTAGATCAAACGTCTATTTTAGGGCAAAGTAACCAAACTGGTGATATTTTTGCAGTAGTTCTGGTTTGTGCAGGTTGGTTCAAGGATTGAAAGGTTGAATGCAAGTTGCTGTTTTTGAACCTGATGATGTGGGACTTCAACCTTCTGTCCCTGCTACCTGATGGTACCTACAAGAAGACATGGCTAGGGTGGTGAGTATCTTTGATAATGATCTTTACCTTCTTGGGACAGCACCTTATGTAGATCCTACACATTGAATTTTCCATTCCAAGTTGAAGATGCTCCAAGGCTCTGACTTCAACCTTTAATCTCTTGTTTCTGTTTTTTCCTGAGGGTCCTGCTAATCCTCCACGCCCGGATCTAGTCCATTGTAAACACATCACAACAAAATGACCTCACTGATATGGACATAGTGCAGGTCCTGAGCTTCTCCAGTCTATGTTCAGGATATTTCAAAGGTTCTCTGGGTCAATGAGGTTCATAAGGTCTTCCATGTTATGTATTCCCCCCCCCCCTGAGTTGTACGCTATGCTTCCCAGTCAAATGCACTGCTTCTAAGCTATATGATCTTGCTATGCTTCCAAGTGAAATGCAATGTTTCTGAGTTATGTGCCTTGTGTCTGAGTTATATACTGTGATTCTGAGCTATATATATGATCAGGCTATGCATCCAAGTGAAATGCAATGTGTCTGAACTATGATTTTGCAGTGCTTTCAAGTGAGTAGCAAATTCTCTGAGCTGTATGTTTTTGCTATGCTTCCAAATGAAATGCAGTGTCTCTAAGCTGTATGATTTTGCTATGCTTTAAGGTAAAAATGGAATGTTTCTGAGCTACATGATCTTGCTATGTTTCCAAGTGAAATGCAATGTTTCCATGTGAAATGCAATGTTACCAAGTAATGTAAACACGAGGGATTCTGCAGATGCTGGAAATTCAAGCAACACACATCAAAGTTGCTGGTGAACGCAGCCTGGCCTGTTGCATTCACCAGCAACTTTGATATGTGTTACCAAGTAATGTACAATGTTTTCAAGTGACGTACAACGTTTCCAAGTTTTACGTTTCCAAGTTCTAAGTTGCAAGCTTTGTTTCTGAGTTATATGCTGTTTCTGAGTCAAATGCATGGTTTCTAAGTTATATGATCTGTCCCTGATTTTCCAGCACTGCCTTGAGCTCCAGGTCCACCTTGCATTCTCTCAGCTGTGCCTTGGGAGTACTAAAACACTGCTCAAGCTCCAAGTCTGCCTTGTGGTTTTCAGACCTACCTTGAGAGCCCAAACTCCAGGTCTGCCTTCTGGTTTTCAGACCTACCTCGAGAGCCCAAGCTCCAAGGTTTTTTTCAGAACTATCTCAGGCCCATCAGTGCTGATCCAAATTTTCCAGCGTTGCCTCAAGCTCCAGGTTTGCCTTATGTTTTTTCAGACGTACCTCAAGAGTCTTGAGTTTCACATTTGCCTTGTGTTTTTTCAGATCTGCCCCCGGCCCATAAGAACCATTCCAGATTCTGCAAGCACTGCCTTGAGCTCCAGTCAGCCTTGTATTTTTTCAGACCTGCCTCGAGAGCCCAAGCTCTATAGTCTGCCTTGTGCTTTTCAGACCTGTCAGGTGTCAACCTTAGGTTATGAGCCCTACACCTTGCCATAGAATATTGATTTTCTGGGGTTTTGGATCACCTAAATTTACTAATTAATTTCTTAATTAGAGTTATAGTGTGTTTGTGTTTTCAGGTTAATCTTGTTAAGTTAATTGTAGCTGGCACATGTTTCCCACATTCTATGATTATTTAAAGAGGTCTCCCATTTAGTGCTTTTGTGGGGTCATTGTGTCAAGAGGATGAATTCTCATGGAGTTGCTCAATTGCTCCTCCAAAGTTCTGATTCTGACGTTTAACCTCGTGATTCCATTTCTTCCTGGAAATCTTGCTATTTGTCTGCACCTGGGTCCCATCCATCATGAGCGCATCAGAACAGAATGACTCCACTAATATGGACCCTGTGGAGGTTCTGAGCTTTCCAGTCTATGTTCAGGATTTTTTTCCGAGGTTCTCTGGTCAACAAGATTCACAAGATCTCCCATGTTATGCTTTCCCCCCCCCACCAAGTTATATGCTATGCTTCAGAGTTAAATGTAATGTTTCTGATTATATGATCTTCCTATGCTTCCAAGTGAAATGCATTGTTTCTGAGTTATGTGCCTTGTTTCTAAGTTACGTGGCATGTCTCTGAGCTATATGGTTTTGCTATGCTTCGAAGTGAAATGCAAGTTATTTGTAATGTTTCCAAGTTATGTACAACATTTTCAAGTTATGTGCAACATTTTTAAGTTATGCACCATGATTCCAAGTTGTACTTTTTGTTTCCGAGTTATATGCTGTTAAGCGGTGGTCCCCAACCACTGGGCCACGGACCTGTACCAGGCCGCAAAGCATGTGCTACCGGGCCACGAGGAAACGATATGAGTCAGCTGCACCTTTCCTCATTCCCTGTCACGCACTGTTGAACTTGAACATAGAATTGCCAACTGTCCCGTATTTGCCGGGACATCCTGTATATTGGGCTAAGTTGGCTTGTCCCACATGGGACTGCCCTTGTCCCATATTTCCCCCGCTAAGGTAGAGCATTCCTATGAAACCTTTCATGCTGAAATGGAGTAAAGCGAAGAAGCAATTACCATTAATTTATATGGGAAAAATTTTTGAGCATTCCTAGACCCAAAAAATAACCTACCAAATCATACCAAATAACACATAAAACCTAAAATAACTCTAACATATAGTAAAAGCAGGAATGATATGATAAATACACAGCCTATATAAAGTAGAAATAATGTTTGTACAATGTAGTCGGGAAGATTAAGCCAAAACCGATTTGTGGAAAAAAAAAATCACGTCACATACGCGCATGTCACGCATACGCACACAGGTGCCCGCGCAAGGCTTCATGGTCATGGTAGTCTTTCTCGGGGTAAACACATGTGTCCCGTCAACACACACAAAAAATTCTGGTGAACACAGCAGGCCAGGCAGCATCTATAGGAAGAGGTACAGTCAACGTTTTGGGCCTGGACCCTTCGTCAGGATTTGACTGCTACTTTTGTCCCTTATTTGGGAGTGAGAAAGTTGGCAGCCCTAACTGTAAAAGACATGCTGAGGTGAGTTTACCCCTACTTGAACACCCACCACCCCCCGGTCGGCCGGTCCGCAAGAATATTGTCACTGTTAAACCAGTCCGTGGTGCAGAAAAGGTTGGGAACCCCTGCTGTTACATACATGGTTTCTGAGTTATAATATCTGTTCCTGATTTTCCAGCACTGCCTCGAGCTCCAGGTCTGCCTTGTGTTTCTTCAGATGTGCCTCAGGAGTATTAAAGCACTGCCTTGAGATCCAGGTCTGCCTTGTGTTTTTCAGACCTACCTTCAGAGCTCAAGATCTAAGATCTGTTTTGCATTTTTCAGAACTGCCTTGAGAGCTCGCTGGGTTTTAAGGCTTGAAGCAGGGAGGTACTGTCATGAAACCAGCCGCTCTCTATAGAATGTTGAGCTTTTAGGGTTTTGGAGCACGAGTATTTACTAATCAATATCATTACTAGAGTTGTTAAGCCCTAACTAATCTTGTCAAGTTTATTGTAGCTGGTACATGGTTCCTGCATTCTATGATTATTTAGAGGTTTCCCATTCAGTGCATTTGTCGGGTCATTGTGTTGAAGAGGATGAATTCCATTGTGTCACTCAGTAGCTGCTCTGAGGCACTGATTCTGACATTTAACCTCCAGTTTCCATTTCTTTCTGGAGGTCCTGCTGTGCTTCCGCACCTGGGTCCAGTCCGTTGTGAGTGTGTCATGCTATATGCAACCATTCAACATTGTTCCTTTCTCCCCACCTCCAAATATATTCCCTATTCTCATCTCTTGACTTCACTTTATTTCCCTCTCCCCTCCAGAGTCCCAGTAGTCCCTCATTCCTAGTCCAATTATCAATTTTAGATTCATTCACCAGTAAATTGTATTCAATTTCTACATGCTGGGGGTGACATTTGAATGAATTATTACAGCATATGTGAAACTGATCAATAACAGATTAAAAAAAAACTAATGTTCAAACTTCCTACAAACTTTTTTCCTGTTTTAAATTCTGCAAAGTAAACTGTTTATTTAAACTTGGCACATAGCATAATTATATTCTCCCTTGTGCAGAGTACATTCTGTTGCTGTCGCTGACAGGAAGGTAGAATTATTTAGTAACTAATCGGCACTGGCCATTTCCTTTATTAATATGGAATCTGAAATTTAGAAATGAATATTATAATATGTACAGGTTTATAACTTCAAGATTGAAATTTAATTGCATATGTGTGTACTCGGGCAATTATTCATGCCCTTTAATCTTGCTTAATGTTGAAACTTCATGTACCATTTCATCAGTGATTGTTACTTATGAATAAGAATTTAACAATGCCATTTTTGGTTATTTTTAAGCAGGTCAAAATCACTGAGTTTAACCTCCAAAGAATGAACAAAAATTCTGGAATTGTCATTTAATCAATATGGAATATAATTGGTTCATTTTCCTATATATACCCTGCGAGGCAAAATATCACCAAGAAAATAACCTTGGAATTACTACAAGGAACACCGCTGAAGATGTACTATTATAAGTTTAAAACTATAAAAACTCAAAATTCATCAAACACTATTGTGTAAAAAACACTATGAGTCAACAGTAATTCAATGTGTGAAATGGAATCATTACTGCTATTAGAAGTTTGGTTATCTTTTGTCGAATGTGATGATATAGTAATGATTCCTTCAGGTTGTTATAGCTGAGCGTGGTCATGCAGACAAGCTCCCGCTGGTGTGTGCCTCAAATAGGCTTTGACAACCAAGTCCAGATCCTGGCCTTCACGGGTGTATTAACTACTAAGCCCAGTGGAAGCATTTCCGCTGACAGGAGAAAGGGCAAGTGCAGGTTACTAGCAGCTTAAAACCAGTCACTTTGGGCAAATGGGGCTCATCAGCTGTCGTCAGCTAGGAGGAGGAAAACTCCGATCTCAAATATCCGCCACCTTGTGGCTAACCTATTGATGGGGAAGGCTTTAGGAGTAAATGCAAAGGGACAAATCCAGAGCTGGAGTCACTGATGCAGTCCTACTTTGACTTTGACGCTGATTGGCAACTCCTGTGATGCTGCTGGTGCTAAAGTATATCAGTCTCAGATATTCATTTGGGTTCTACAGATATGTGGAGAGGGGAGCGTGCTACATGGGTAACAACTTGTTCTCCATATTGTGTTGCCCAGGCCTGCCTATCTAGATATCCAGGATGCAACATCTATGATCGACCCTGATTGAAGGAGGCCTCAACCTCAACAGTACTGTAGCCATAGGAAGACTTTATTATGTTGAAGCACTACTGTTTGTTAGATCTGTAGCAGTTTGATAAAAGACCTACAGACTGTACTACGAATTACAACGGAATTTCTGTGTTCATTGCACAATATTGGAGGCTACCAATCATCTTCAAGTGAAGTTACTACATGGCTGATATCAGATACCTGCTCTTATTCAAACTCAAATTCAAAGTAAAACTTATTATCAGAGTAGATACATGTCATTACATCCAACCCTGAGATTCTATTTCCTATGGGCATACTTCACAAATCTACAGAACAGTAACTGTAAACAGGATCAATGAACAACAAGCTTTGCAAACATAAATAAATAACAATATATAATGAGTATGAAAAAACAATATGAAGTGTCTTTAAAGTGAGACCATCAGTTGTGGGAACACCAGAAACAGACTGAGAGGAGCTATCCCCTTTTGTTCAAGAGCCTGATGGATGAGGGGGAGTAACTCTCCTTGAAGCTGGTGGTGTGAGTCCTGAGGCTCTTTTACCTTCTACCTGATGGCAGCAGGGAGAAAAGAGCATGATCTGTGTGGTGAGGATCCTTGATGATGGATGTTGCTTTTCTGTGGCAATGGTTCATATAGATGTGCTCAATGGTTGGGAGCGACGTATTAGGCCATTTCCATTACCTTTTCTAGGATTTCTGCTCAAAGGCATTGGTGTTTCCATACCAGGCAGCCAGTGCAGCCAGTCAAGCATGCTTTCCACCAGACATCTATAGAAGTTGCCAAGCTTGTTGATGACATGCCAAATCTCTGTAAACTCCTGAGGAAGCAAAGGTGCTGTTGTGCTTTCTTTACAACTATGTCACCAATAGTAGGTATGCAAATATCTTCGACCTCAGCAGTCGCTGTGGTTTTGCATTCCTACTTATTGTATTTACTTAGGCCCTTACCTCCTAAGTGGAACACAGGCCATGGACGACCTCCCGTCTCCATCATCCTCTAAGGTCAAATGTATGGTTGGAATTCACGAATGTTTCTGCAGTCCACTGCACCAACTGTACAAGGGATTGACCTATACAGCTTCACCAGAGCCCTGTTGCCTGGCTGTACCTGTTTCTACCACTCACAATGGGGACATAGGGTTGGATTTTGAGAGGCTCTGGCATTACTTAATAGTTTTAATTTTGTCAGAAGAACCTGACAGTAAAGTTACTTGCAGGATGGTTACACTTCTTTCATAACTGTTACCTCATGTACAGTTAATTCCCTTCAATTTTTTGATTCTAGAATCAACCTGCACAACTGCAAAACAATGACCAATTTGACTACCTTACATTAAAGTGGACTTTGTTCAGCTTGTTTTAATGGTGTCCCTTCTTATAAAAATTGTACTAATTTATACCTAGTAATGCTTTTTTTGTGAACATTGCCTATATGATGTTATATGTCTGTGATATGTGGCAAGAAAGTTTTTCATTATACCTTTCCATACGTGTGAATTGAATTTATCAATAGGCACAGTTTTGACTTTGAATTCTTTATGATTCATTATTGGTCTTGATCATTATTCTCCATGGACAGGGTGCAGTGGGAGCTGCTGTTTTCACAACTTTTGACATTATAGGTTGCCACAGAGCAAGGTTATGTTCCTATAGTTCTGCTGAAACATGCAAAATGTGAGACTAACAATTAACGTTTACTGTATGTTGTTCTCAAATTCACCAAATTAGCAAAAATCCACCACCCAGTGCAGCTTCAATCATGATAGATTTCTGCATTATCAGATTAATCACATATTATGAAATGATGTGTACTGTTGTATTCCCATTTCAAATGCTCTTTAAACCTTACATTACTGTGGATTCATTATTTTGTTCGCTTGTATAAAGGTCAGTAGCTATTGCTAACAGGACATTCAATATTCTCTCATTTTAAATGCTCTTAATGACAAATAAATGGCTTGCTGTTACAACCCTATTTCTAAATGAGATATTTTACATTTCAGCAAGTACGAAAAACATCACTGAATTGAAATAAATCCTATAAGATACTTTATCAAAATGCTAAGATCATAATAGACATCATTCTCTTTGTTAAACAAACATTTTAATTTAGTCTCATATTGGTCCATTGAGCACAAAAGATAAGATAATCTGATTGGACAGTAATGAAATACTTCCAGTTCTCAGCACGGGCTCTGAAACAATCATTAGTACATAAATGGAACATTGTATTTCTCCTAAGACTCTGAAGGCAATGGTCTTCTAGATTTTGGAGTCATTATCCGTTATCTTTCTTGTATGCTGTGACTCTGTGCCCTCCAGTCAACTGCTAGAGCTTAATAATGATAATGTTCTGGGAAAATTATACATAGGGTATCTTTAAAATAGTTTAAAATTCTGGGTGGTGGAGTAGAGATACATCTTTATAAAAGGAGGTGTAAAGCACTCCTTCCCTCTGCTAGCCTGCAGGTCACCCTTGGGCAAGGTGTAGCACCTGTCATGCACTCCGGTCAGGATCACGGAAAGCCATGGGAGCAGATGGTGGATGATCATATGAGCTGCTCATGCATATAATAAGTCCTAGTTATATGACACTGACACCAGGCAGACGATCTCCGAAGAGTATTAATAATGGCTAGAGTTACCCGTCTTGTAAAGACACTGCTTAGAAGAAGGCAATGGCAAACCACTTCTGGAGAAAAAGTTGCCAAGTGTACTTATGGTCATGGAAAGGCCAGGATCACCTATGTCTTAAAGAACAGCACATAATGGAAGATAAATCTCTAGAATAATTATATAATTTCCAGTTAGAACTTATTTGAGTATTGCCATAATAGTTTTGCTGTAAATAATCAATGTTCACTCAACAGCATGTGCTCATCATGAGTGGGAACCACATTGGTGGGACAATGGCTCAACCTGGTAGAGCAGATGACAATTCAGTCCTAATCTCAAGTCCTGACTGTGTGGAGATAGTGAACACATGATTTCCTCTAGCTGCTCTTGCTTCCATCTGTATCCCAAAGAGGTGTTGGTTGATAGGCTAATCTGCCACTGAAAATTGCATTGCATGAGTGTTAGACCTGGCAGATTAAAGACATGGGATCAACGTAGGGTTTATGTGAGAGGGTAGATGATGGAGTTATTGGATAAGAAGGCCAGTTCCCCTGCTGTGTAATACCTTAACTCCATGGAATTCCATTAATTTGTTAGACAGAAGGTCGAGATGAGGACGTTAGGGACCCAAGTGCTGGAGATGAGATCGGAATCAAGACACGATTTTCAGATTGAGATGAGAACAGGATTCCTGACTAGATGCTCAACAAGAATCCAAGTAAGACAGAAATCTAAATGTAGTTGCAGACTGAACCGAAGTTGAGCTGATGATTGAAGCACCGAGGCTGAGTTCAGGTGCTCTGTTAATATCCAAACCTTGCTGCCAAAATATGGCCACCAATCAGTGGAGCAAGCCTGAATCTTCAAAGTTCAGAAATTCAAAGTTCAAAAGTAAAATTTATTATCAGAGTATATATATGTCACCACATACAACCCTGAGATTCTTTTGCTGTGGGCATATTAACAAAATTATAGAACAGTAACTGTAGGAAGGATCTGTAAAATGCAATAAGTAGCAATCATGAAATAATAAGATAAAAGAGTCCTTAAATGAGTGTCATTATTCCCTTTTGTCCAAGAGCCTGATGGTTGTGGGGTAATATCTGTTCTTGAACCTAGTGGTGTGAGTCCTGAGGCACCTGTACCTTCCACCTGATGGCAGCAGCAAGAAAAGAGCATGGCCTGGGTTTTGAGGATCTTTGAAGATGGATGTTGTTTTTTTTTCTACATCATGTAGAAATGCGCCATGGTCGGTAGGGTTTTTCCTGTGATGTACTGGGCTGAATTCATTACCTTTTGCAGGATTTTCCACTCAAAGGCATCAGTATTCCCATACCAGTTCGTAATCCAGCCAGTTAGCACATTTTCCACCACATATCTATAGCTGTTAGCCAAGTTTTTCGATGACATACTGAAACTCTGCAGACTCCTTTTAAAGGATCGTGCCGGTTATCCATACTCTAGACAAACAGAACATCTAAACCTTGGAGGCTGGTGCAGTTGGATGCATACTGTAACATCTTGTTCATATGCACTAATAATCACCCTCTCACTCACTGATGTTTCCATGCAAGCTCAGGAGTGTACATGGTACAGATGATATTGTGGCAGTTATGTGGGAACAGGGATTGAATGAGGTCAGGTAGGACTTCTAGCTGATTTTATGCCTCACTGAAGACAACACTCATGTCTGTCCAATTATTTTAAAATTTGAACTCATATTTCAGTGATGTAGATGGCATTCACGTCATCAGGATTTACTCAAGGCATATGAGTCAACAACACTTTCTACACAACTCAAGGTTTTGAACAAAAAACTTCAATTTCATGCTTGTAGAACATCCATGCATTTTGATCTTGTGTTAAAAGAGGCCTACAATAAAATAATTACCCAATTTATACTAAATAGAAATGCATTCAATTTTGTATGCCACAGTCAGTATAGCCATACTGAGTTGCAGGACCAGTTTATGAATTCTAATTGAGCAGAATCAGGTTTAATATCACCCGCATATATCATGAAATTTGCTGTCTTTGTGGATTTTTTGAGGCATTGCTCCTTGAAGATGTCCTGGATACTACAGAGCCTCATGGCCATGGTAGAGCTGACTGAGGTCACAACTTTCTGCAGCTTATTCGATCTTGTGCAGTAGCACTCCCCCCCCCGCCCCCATACGAGATGGTAATGCAGCTAGTTAGAATGCTCTCCATGGTATATCTGTAGAAATTTGCAGCTATCTTTGGTGACACATCAAATCTCTTCAAACTTCTAATGAAAGCCACTGTCATGCCTTTTTTGCAACTGTGTCAATATGTTTGGCCCAGTTAGATCCTTAGAGATATTGACATCCGGAAACTTGACACTGCTTACTCTTTCCACTTATGAACCCTCTATGAAGACAGGTGTCTATACCCTCGTCTTCCCTCTTAGTTCTACATTTTTAAAATATGCCGAAACAAACTCAAATGTATCAAAATAAGGTTATGGTGTATTAAGGTGAAAATATTTAAACCTCACGTATGTTATCAATACCTCATGGATATCAAACTATATTTATTTATACTATTTGGTCCATCATATTGATGCCCTCATCCAGAGGAATCCATTTTCCCATTTAATGCCCTACAACTTAATAATTCATTCATGCTCACTTCTCTGTTTGTCCTACACTTGGGACAATTTTCATTTGCCAATTCACCTCATAGCCAGCGCACTTTTGGATGTGGGAGGGCATCAGACAATCTGTGGAAACCTGTGAGGCTACCCCACAGGTATGTGAGACTTCACGGGTCAGAATCAAACCTGTATTACTATTGCTGTGGGATCTGTTACACTGTTGATGCAGGTACTTCACAATGCAACAGTAAGCAGCTGATAACGATTGGTACATTGTCAAGACTAAACTTTATTTAAATAAAGGATAGCTTGTTCAATATGATACCCAGACATACATTTCTGGGCATTTAAAAAGAGAAGTATGTGAATGAATAGAAAAGGATGATTTACACTGTCAAAACAAGTCAGTGTTCCATAACTTGGAAAGATTAATTGATAACTCACCAGAAAAAGTTTAAACTTGAATTACAAGTAATTTTATGATGCAAGTATAGAAAACAAGATTGAAATGGAATGATTCAGTAATAAATAAATAGATTTCTCTTTTGTTGCCTGAAATATCTGCAGTAAGTTTTATCAAACAAACCAAATCAAAATAGATTTTACATCTAATGAAAGAGGAGATCACTGCCCGGCCAGAATGTATTACTATTTAGGTACACAGGCTGAAAATGATACTTAAACCCTTAGATACTCCTTCTCTTCAATTACAGTACATTTAGCAGGTACTGCTCCATGGAAACAGGAGGAAAAGATTTACTTCCATGAAATATTTTAGTGGTACTGATGGTTTCCCATTTTATGCACAATTATTGTAGAGTTTTCTCTGCTTTTCATCGATAATGCTGTCTCTAAACTAATTTGTCTTTAGTCTGAATATTATTGTGTAGTCTGGTATTTCTAAAGTGCTTCAGATCTCAATTTCAGAAATAAGGCTACAGTGAGGATGTCACTTTCCTCACATAAAGGTCAAGTTCACAGTACTTTTGTTATGGTCCATCACAAAGTTATAAAGGACTGAAAACATCATAATAGGCTACTGTTCAATTCAGTTTTCTGCACCTGATACTGACACAGTCTGGTAAGGGATTCCAATAGAAGTCTGATAATATATAGTCAAAGTAAATAATTCAACATGGAAGCAAAAAAAAAATGTGAGATGATGGGGAACATGAAACAGAAATATAATATGTTGGAAGTACTCTGAAGTTTATGCTCCATTTATGGTGGGAGAAACAGAGTCAACTTTTCAGACAATGTCCCTTCAGAATATACTAAAAAGTGAAGGAAGTGAAGTTACAGATGGGATAATGTACGTCAGAGATAAATGTTTTAGATTGTAAGCACAAGAGACTATGCAGATGCTGGAAATCCAGAATAATGCATACAAAATGCTGGAGGAACTCAGCAGGTCAGGCAGCCTCTGTGAAAATTAAATAAGCAGTCGATGTTTTGGGCAGAGATCATTCTTCAGGACTGAAAAAGAAGGGGGAAGGTGCTAGAATATAAAGTGGGGAAGAGAGGAAGGAGCACTAGATAGTAGGTGATAGCTGAAACCAGGTGAGTGGGTAACATAAAGGGTTAGGTAAGAAGGAATCGGATAAGAGAGAAGAGTGGACCATGAGAGAATGAGAAGAAGGAAGGGTACCGGGGGAGGTGACAGGCAGGTGAGAAGAAGTAAGAGGCCAGAGTGGGGAATAAAAGAAGAGGGAAGGTGGAGAGAAAAAATCCCAGAAGGAGAAATTAATGTTCATGCCATTGGATTTGAGGCTACCTAGACAGAATATAAGCTGCTTGGTCTCCTTCACTCCCTTTTCTCAGTTCTTTTGTCTCTGCTGCATCTGTTCCCAGGATGAGACTTTTCTTTCCAGGACATCAGAGATGCTCTCCTTCTTCAAAGAATAAGCTTTTTCCACTTCCACCATTGATTCTGCCCTCACCCATATCTCCTCCTTTTCACAGACATCCACGTTCACCCCATCTTCTTGCCACTCTAACAGGGATAGAGTTCCTCATGTCCTCATGTACGACTGCATGATCCTCTAAACCCAACACATCATTCTCTGTAACTTCTACCATCTTCAAGGGGATCCTACCACCAAACACCTTGCAGTGCCCCCCCCCACACATTCTCCTCTTTTCACAGGGATTATTCCCTCCATGATTCCCTTTAGTTCCTATCCACATTCCTATTTCAACATGTTGGTCCATGGCCTCGTTTGTAAGATGAGGCCATTCTCATATTTTGTCTAGGTAACCTCCAACTAATGGCATGAATATAAATTTCTCATTCTGGTAATATTTTTCCATCCCACTTCTCTCTTCTTCTATTCTCCACTCTGGCCTCTTACCTCTTCTTCTCACCTGCCTATCACCTCTCCCTAGTCCCTTCCTTCTTTCCTTTCTCCCATAGTCCACTCTCCTCTCCTATCAGATTCCTTCTTCTACAGTCACCTAGAGCCACCAACTTGACTTCATCCATCACCATCTTGCTATCCTCCTTCCCCACCCCCCACATTTTTATTCTGGTGTCTTTCCCCTTCCTTTGCAGTCCCGACAAGAGGTTTAGGTCCTCAATGTCAATTGTTTATTCATTTTCATAGATGCTGCCTGATCTACTGAGTCTGTCCAGCATTTTTGTGTGTTGTTTTTGATTATGGCCAGATTAATACATGACTCAGGACAGCCCAGGGAGCCAAAATAAGCAAAAGTACAAGTTGGTACTTAGAGATGTAAAATAATTAAGATGTCTATGTCTAAGTCCAAGTATAGTACACTTAATAATGACTGTGAACAACCATTGTTACAATTAGCATTGCAACAGATACAGGAAGTAATTTATCGTCCTTGGCCCAAGGTCTACTTTCATGTTCAGATGTGTTAGTTAGCCTATTCTGTTCCATGCTTTGCTAGATTGCACTCCTACCTATTTCCAACCCATTCCTCAGTTCAGAAGAATTTCTCGGCCACTTTTCTAATTTCATAGAGATGTACATCACTAAAGCCAAGTTATATATAAAAAAAGTACATGATGAGTAAGAGGTACAAGTCAAAGCCTGAGTAAAATATTCAACTTTTACTGGAGTTTTTTTTCTCTCAAAAATGAAAGATGCCCTGAATGAACTACATAAGATTCAGGAAAAAAGTTCATGCTGAAGAAACAACTGTGATTCTGGAACTAGCGACTTTTGTTTTAGTGTACAAAATCAGTCACTTAAGATAAAGATAAGGATAAAATTTCTTTACTCTGAGGTTTATAAATCATTAAAATTTCTACCCTAGAGCACTCTGTCTGTTCAATCATTGATTACAATCAAGACTGAGATTCATAGATTTTTAGTAAGGCTGTTAGGGAATTAGAAAAAAAAACCTAAAATAATCACAACATTAATCACACAGTTTAGAAAACAAAGTACAAAGTACTGTCATTTCTGTATGTTCTATTGGAAAATGCTTTACTTTCGAAGAACTTGTAACTCAGTTTGAAATTCACATTGTGTACAAAATCTCTCAATGGGCTTTCTCCTTAATCTGCATCCTTCAATCTGACAGTCCTGGTCTTTGTATTCTACTACAGAATCTCTATTTCTTTGTGAGTTTATGCCCCAGTGTCAAAGGACCTGGCAGCACTCAGTGCTGGACATCTTTTCGCTTGAGACCTTGTTGGGGAAGAACAGTCTTTCTCTCTCTCTCTCTCTCTCTCTCTCTCGCTCTCTCTCTCGCTCTCTCTCTCTCTTTCTTTCATCCAAAGTTATTATCAAAGTACAAGTATGTCACCATATACTACCCTGAGGATTATTTTCTTGTGGGCATTCACAGTAGGTACGAAGACTCACAATGGAAACAATAAAACCACACACACGACAAAAGTGGACAAATAACTAATGTGCAAAAGACAACAAACTATGCAAATACAAAAGAAAATAATAACAATAATCAATATGCAATAAATATCAAGAACATGAGTTGTAGAGTCCATGAGAGTGAGAACATAGTTTGTGGAATTGTGTCGGGTGAGTGAAGTTATTCCCTCTGGTTCAAGAGCCTTATGGTAAAGGGGTAATAACTATTCCTGAACATGGTAATGTGGGACTTGAGGCTCCTGTACCTGGCAGCAACAAGAAAAGACAGACCTTGGCCTGGATGGTGGGGATCCTTGATGATGGATGTTTCTTGTAAATGTGCTCAGTGATGGGGAGGGCTTTACCTATGACGGACTGGGCTGTATCCATTTCTTTTTATAGGTTTTTCTGTTCAAGAGCATTGGCACTCCCATTCCTCTCCATGATGCAACCAGTCAGTATACTCTCCACCGCACATTTATGGAAGTTTGTCAAAGTTCCAGATGACATGTCGAATCTGCACAAACTTCTAAGAAAGTAGATTCACTGCAGTGCTTTCTTTGTATGGCCATTTTATGCTGGAGCAAGGATAGATCATTTCAGATGATAACACCAAGGAATTTCAAGTTGCTCTCTATCTCCACCACTGATCCCTTGATGAAGACTGACTCATAAACCATCAGCTTCCTCCTCCTGTAGTCAATAATCAGCTCCTTGGTTTGGCTGACATTGAATACAGAGGATATTTTTGTGGCACCATTCAGCCAGATTTTCAATCAACCTCCTACATGAATGTTCAATAGCTGTGGCAGGACTTGAAAGTCATCACGTCCTACAAAATGAAATCAAGTGACACAGTTGACAACAAGGCTTTGCTCCCAGATGAGCTCAAAACCCTTTCTGCTCACTTTGAACATCATAGAGGCATCTTTATGAACTCCCACAGCCCCTGATGATGCTGCGATTTCAGTCTTTCAGGCTGACATGAGAGCAAGCTTCAGGAGTATGGACTCACCAAAAGTATCCAGTCCAGACTGGGTACCTAGCTGAGTAATAAAGACCTGTGCTGATCAACTGGCTGGAGTGCTAACCTCTCTCTTCAGCAGTCTGAGGTACCCACATGATTGAAGCAGGCTTCAATTTAATTGGATGCTGTCCAAGTTGCATGCCATCTTGAACAATGTCTCCCATCCACTACATAATGTACTGGTTGGGCACAGGAGTACACTTAGCCAGATACTCATTCCACTGAGATGCAACACAGAGCGTCATAGGAAGTCATTCCTGCCTGTGGCCATCAAACTTTACAACTCCTCCCTTGGAGGGTCAGACACCCTGAGCCAATAGGCTAGTCCTGGACTTATTTCCTGGCATAATTTACATGTTACTGTTTAATTATTTATGGTTTTATTACTATTTAATTATTTATGGTGCAACTGTAATGAAAACCAATTTCCCCCAGGATCGATAAAGTATGACTATGACTAACCAGTGCCTAGGGAGAACATGGTAACCTGCCTCAATGATTATCATCCAGTAATACTTACATCCATTGTGAAGAAGTGCTCTCAGAGGGGATTGATGAAACATATTAACTTTTGCCTGAGAAGTGACTTCGATCCATGTCAATTTGCCTATCGTCACAGCAGGTCCACAGCAGATACCAGCTCATTGGTACTTCACTCAACACTAGAACATCTAGTCAGTGAAGATGCACACACCAGGAAGCTCTTCATTTAATACCCTCACCCCCTCAAAACTAATCAATAAACTGCAAGACCAAGCCTTCAATACTTCCTTGTGGAACTGGATCCTTGGCTTTTTCCCTCCCTGACCCCAAATAGTTCTGATTAGCAACAATATCTCCTCCACAATCTCCATCAGCATAGTTGCACCACAAGGCTGTTTGCTTAGCCCCCTGCTCTACTTGCTTCTTACTTATGACTATGAGGTCAATCACAGCTCCAATGCCATATTTAAGTTTGCTAATGAAACAACTGTTGGCTGAATCACTGTTGTCTGAAAATCTGGCTGAGTGATGCCACTACAACAACCTCTCATACAATGTCACCACGACCAAGGAGGAGATTATTGATGAGAAAGAGAAGGAAGCCGAAGTCACCAAGAGCCAGTCCTCACCAGAGAATCAAAAGTGGAGAGGGTCAGCAATTTTAAGTTCCTTGGTATTATCATTTCAGAGGATCTGTCCTGGGTCAAGTGCGTAAGTGTCATTAAGAAGAAAGCATGGCAGGACCTCTACTTTCTTAGAAGTTTGCAAAGATTTGACATATCATCTAAAACTTTGACAAACTTCTATAAGTATATGGTGGAGAGTACATTAACTGTTTGCAACACAACCTGGAATGGAAGCACCAATGCCTTTGAATGGAAAGGCCACAAAAAATAATGACACAACCCAATCCATCATGAGTAAAGACCTGTCCACCACTGAGCACAACTGAAAGAAATGCTAGCACAGGAAAGCAACGTCTATCATCAAGGACGCCTACCATCCAGCTCATGCACTCTTCTGGGTGCTGCTATCAGGAAAAACACACTGCTCAAAATTCTTTGCCTTCGCAAGCCTTAGGACCACCACACCACCAGATTTAGGAACAGTAATAATCTCTCAAACAGAAGCTCTTGAACCAGAGGGGATAACTTCTCTCAACTTGAATCAACCCATCACTGAACTGTTCACATATCCTAGTGGACTTACCTTCAAGGCATTTTCAGCTCGTAATTCAGATATTTATAGTTTATTAATTAATTTATGTACTGATTACTGTATTTTTATTTTTCTGAGCTCAAGCTTGTAAAATCCGAGATTCAGGTGTAATGCCTTGGTTTTTACTGCTACGCTGTGAGGCATTTTACTTTAGCAGTTTTCTGTAAAACCAGTGTGTTCTGCTGGAAAGGGTGTTTTGGCTTCAGCTGAAAATAAGGAGCCATGTTGTCGAACTTAGGAATGTTGTGTCAATCAATTTGTAACCCTCTGCCCAGTGGAAGGTTTGGGACAGTTAAGTGGGATCAGATTTCTGAAGGACAGTAGTCTGGTTTGGGGACATTCGGTGGGAGCTGCAGAGTCGAATACAAGGGTAGATGCCACAGAATGTTGTTTGAAGGAGAGTCACTATTGCAATAAGTGCTTTGTACAGATAAACGACTCCACATATGAAGGGCCAATACTCTTGAGAAAGCTAGTTCATTTGGGATGGTCTTTGAGAGAAGTTCAGAATGTGGCGGGTGCTTTCATGCAGACCCTGTGTCCAACATGTGAGTAAAGTGATACATGCTTGACAACAGAAATGAGCTCTAACATTTATGTGCACATTGGACTGTTTTAATTGTAATGGACCCTTTTGTATTTCTTTTCCTTTTCTGTCACCATTTGTTAAAGTTGAAAATTTGGTAAGTATACTTTCTTTATAGTTTTAAACTGGGGTATGATCTGTCATTTCTGGACAAATGATAACTGTGTATGGGCAGTATTTACACAGTGTTCTGTAAAACCTACGTTCATTAGTTGGAACATCCTAACTTCCTTGTTTGAGTGAACCCCAAATCATACCAGCCCGAGACAAAAATTGTTTATGAAAAGTTGCCATTTCACTGCTGAGTAATGTGTCTGTTAGCAGAATTAGCTAATGAGCCAAGTTTGTATTCGAGCCCCATTGAGTGGGTTACATTTGTAGGGTGCTCATATGGGATTATAGTGTGAGTGATGCTTAAAGATTGATTAAGCAGTTTATTTGTGTGTTTAATCTAGTGATTAATCTAGTATTTGCGGAAAGTGAGGTATGTCGTAATAAAGTATGTCATATTATGGATGCCGCGGGAATTAAGATTTGGTGCAATTCAAACAGGATATCTATAAGTAATGCTTGTGTTCTGAGCAGGGTGGATGTCTGATTTCCTTACCAACTGCTACTCAGAGCACTGAGTTCTGTAAAAGTGTTGGGAGAAGTTATACAGATTGAATGGCATGTTGACCAATCTGCTGGTACCGATGTTGAATTAGTCCAGGCCACCAGTGACATGACTGAAGTTACACTGCCCAGTAGAATAGGGCACCTGGAGAGGCAGGGCCATGGCCAATTCATATTTCTGGAGAAAGGGGGAATGTAACTGATGGTGAGGTCTGCAGCTGGATGACCTTCAGTTTGTTCGGGAGAGTAGGAAATAGTTGATTAAAGTTACAGGGTAATAGTAAATCCTAAGTTCTAAGAGGAGGGTAGCTGGATGACTGTCAGGAGTAGAAATGGGAAAGTGAATTGGCAACTAGGGTAGAGCACTCCTGTGGCCATTCCCCTCAATACTAAGTGTACCATTTTGGATACTGCTGTGGGGGATGACCTCCCAGAGGAATGCCATGAAGACCAGGTTGCTGGCACTGAGCTTGGGTCCATGGTGCAGAAAGGAAAGAGGGAGAAGAGGGAAGCAGTAGTGACAGGAGTCTCAGTAGTCAGAGGAACACACAGGAGATTTTATGGATGTGAATTGGACACCTGGATGGTATGTTGCTTCCCAGGTGTCAGGGTCAGGGATATCTCGGATCATGTCCACAGCATTTTAGAGGGGGAGGAAAAGCAGCCAGATGTCTTGGCACATATCGGTACCAATGACTTAGGAAGGAAAAGCAATGAGGTCCTGAAGAGCGAATTTAGAAAACCAGCCAGAAAGCTGAGATGCAGGATTTCCAGGGTAGTAATTTCTGGATTGCTATTTGTGCCATGCACCACCAATGAGTGTATAAACAGGATATTTGGCAGAAAAATAAATGCATGGCTGAGAAGCTGAAGTGGGGGTAAGGCTTTAGGTTCTTGGATCATTGGGATCTCTTCTGGGGAAGTATGACCTGTACAAAAGGGATGCGTAACTGACCCAATGGGGTCCAATATTTTTGTGGGCAGGTTTGTTAAAGCTGTTGGGAAGGGTTTAAATTAATTTGGCAGGGAGATTAGAACCAAAGTGAAGAGAGCCAGGATAGGATGGATGATAAAAAAGCAATGATAGCTTGCAGTTAGACTGTCAGGAAGGGCAGGCAGATGATAGGACAAAATTTACATATTATCGAGTATGATGTGGTGGCTATCATTGAATCATAACTGAAGGATGGTTGTAATTGGGAGCTGAACTTCCAAGGTTACACATTGTATTGGAGGGATAAGAAGTTAGGCAGAGTGGGTGTCATGGCTCTGCTGATGAAGAATAGCATCAAATCATTAGAAAGATGTGACGTATGATTGAAAGATGTTGAATCCTTGTGGGCTGAGTTAAGAAACTGCAAGTGTAAAAGGACCCTGATGGCAGTTATACAGAGGCCTCCAAACAGTAGCTGGGATGTGGACTACTGACTACAATGGGAAATAGAAAAAGTGTGTCAAAAGGGTAATGTTATTAAATTTATGGGAGATTTCAACATGCAGGTAGATTGAGAAAATTAATTTGGTAGTGGATGTCAAGAGAGTGAAATTGTTGAATGCCTACGAGATGGTTTTTTAGAGCAGTTTTTTTTAATTGAGCCGACTAGAGGATCAGCTAAACTGGATTGGGTGTTATGTAATGGACTGGAGGTGATTAGGGAGCTTCAGATAAAGGAATCCTTAAGAGACAGAGTTCACAATCTGATTGCATTCAACTTGAATTTTGATAGAGAGAAAGTAAAGTTTGACATAACAGTATTTCAGTAGAGTAAAGGAAATTAGAATGGTATGAGAGCAGAGTTGGTCAAAGTGAAGTGGAAGGAGCTGCTGGCAGGGATGACAGCAGAGCAGTAATAGCCTGAGATTCTAGGAAAACTGAGGAAGGAGCAGGATAGATGTATTCGAAAAACTCAATGGCAATATAGTACTGACAAAGGCTGACAAAATAAGTCAAAGCAATTGTAAAAGCAAAAGAGAGGACATACAACAAAGCAAAAATTAGCGGGAAGATAGAGGATTGGGAAGCTTTTACAATCCTCCAGAAAGCAACTAAAAGAATCATTAGGAGGAAAAAGATGAAATATGAAAGCAAGCTAGCAAACAACATCAGGGTGGATAGAAAAATCTTTTTCAAGTATATAATGAATAAAAGAGAGATGAGGGTGGATAAAGGACCACTAGAAAATGAAGCCAGAGAAATAATAACAGGGGACAAGGAGATGGCAGATGAACTAAATGAGTATCTTGGATCAGTCTTCACCGTGGAAGATGCAAGCAGTGTGCCAGGTGTTGAAGGAAGTGAGGGAAGTGAAGTGAGTGCCGTTGCTATTACAAGGGAGAAGGTGCTCAAAAAGCTGAAAGACCTAAAGGTACATAAGTCACCTGGACCGGAGGAACTGCACTCTAGGGTTCTGAAAGAGGTAGTGGTAGGGATTGTGGAGGCATTAGTAATGATCCTTCAAGAATCATTGGACTCTAGCATGATTCTGGAGAACTGGAAATTTGCAAATACCACAGTACTCATTAATAAAAGAGAGATGAAGCAAAAAGGAAATTTTAGACCAGTTAGTCTGACCTCAGTGATTGGGAAGATGTTGAAATCAATTGTTAAGGATGAGGTTATGGAATACTTGGTGACTCAGGACAAGATAGGACAATGTCAGCATTGTTTCCTTAAGGGAAAATTTTGCCTGAAGAACCTGTTGGAATTCTTTGAGGAGATTACAAGTAGGGTAGATAAAGGGGATGTGGTGGATATTGTATATTTGGAATTTCAGAAGGCTTTTGATAAAAGCCTTTTTGCCACAAATAAGGCTGCTTACCAAATTAAGAGCCCATGGCCTTATGGGAGGGTTAGAGCATTGGCTGATTGGTAGGAGGCTGCAAGTGGGTAAAAAAGGATCCTTTTCTGTTTGGCTATCAGTGACTAGTGGTATTCTGCAGAGGTCGGTGTTGGGACCACGTCTTTATAAGCTGTGTATAAATGATTTAGATGATGAAATAGATAGCCTTGTTGCCAAATTTACAGATGATACTAAGATTGTTGGAGAGGCAAGGAGTGCTGAGGAAACAGGAAGACTGCAGAAGGACTTCGACAGATTAGGAGAGTGGGCAAGAAGGCAGCAAATGAAATATAATGTTAGGAAAAGCAAGGTCATGTACTTTGGTAGGAGAAATAAATGTGCATACTATTTTCTAAATGGGGAGTAAATCAAAAAAATTGAGATACAAAGGAACTTGGGAGTCCTTGTGCAGAGCACCCTAAATGTTACCTTGCAGGTAGAGGCTGTGGTGAAGAAGGCAAATGCAATATTAGTATTCATTTCAAGGGGGCTAGAATGTAACAGCAGGGATGTGATGCAGAGGCCTTATAAGGCACTGGTGAGGCCTCACCTTTAGTACTGTGAACAGCTTTGTTCTCCTTATCTAAGAAAAATGTACTGGCATTGGAGAGGGTTCAGAGGAAGTTCTCAGGGATGATTCCAAGAATGGAAACGTTATCATGAGGAACATTTGATAGCTCTGGGTCTGTATTCACTGGAATTTAGAAGGATGAGGGGGCTGTCATTGAAACCTTTTGAATGCTAAAGGCCTAGACAGAGTAGGTGTGACTCCATGGATGTTCTCCATGGTGGGGGAGTTTAGGACAGCTTCAGGATACAGAGGCATTCATTTAACAATGCAGCCCTCTGGCTACAGATTCATTCCTGTAACCAGAGGGTGTTGAATTTATGGAATCTGTTACCACAGGCAGCTGTGGAGGCCAGATCATTGGGTATATATAAGGCAGATATTGATAGATTCTTGATTGGCCATAACATCAAAGATAACGGGGAGAAGTCTGGGGTGTGGGGCTGAGGAGGGGAAAAAAGGATCAGCTATGATTGAATGGCAGAGTAGACTCAATGGGCCAAATGGCCTAATTCTGCTCCTATGTCTTATGGTCTTATGGCCTTAAAGCTAGTTGTACTTGTTACTGTGAAGTGAGGGGAAATAGTTGTCTTATGTGCAAGGTTTAATGGGTCCTTTTGCGATTGATTTACTTTCTGAGCTGGTTTCAGCTATTACATCACTGTTGAAAAATGTCAAAGTATTCCTGCATAGAACCAAAGTTATCGTAGGCTGGAGTGTTCTCTGGAGTCAAGCCCACACCCGATGGGGAAGAAGAATATGAGGTCTGGGCTGAGCAGATATCTCAGTTACTGAAAAATGGTAGTGCTCAGATAATATGACAAAGTAGAGACTGGTAGAGAGTTTAAAGTGTCTGGCTGCTAATATAGTGAGGTTTCTAAAGGCAGAAAATCCATTAGTCATATCAACTAATTATTTTCAAGCTCTGTAAGATGCTTTTGGCACTACTGAAAGTTCCAGCTGATCTGATGATGAAGTTTAGACTTACATTCCAGGATAAAGAAGAGAAGCGATCTGACTACTTTTTCAGATTGGAGAAACAGCTGCACTGTTTGTGACACAGGGGGCATTCAACTGTCTGAGAGAAATTGCTTCAGGATGGAGCAAGTTGTGAAGGGTGCACTGTCACATGACATGATTGCTTAACATATTCGAATGCCCTACAAGATCTGGCTTCCTCCATCTTTTGCTGAGTTACTCAGCGAAGTTTTAGAGGAGAAAAACATGATTGAGAAGCAGAACCTTTCCAAAAACTGAGAAGTGTCTTCAGTGATAGCCTCTGTATAGCTTCAGTGATGCCACAGAGACAGAGCTCTTGAGCAATGAGGTGAAAAGCCTTCAAGCAAAGCTGACTTGATGGATGTCAGCTACTGTTTCAGCTAAACGTGACATGTCTGTTGGGAAGCCCAACCCACCTGTAGGACATAAGACGCAGAGGACTGCTGCTGAAACGTGTCTTTTGAATAGAAAGGAGACTGGTATTTTCTGTTACAACCCTGAAGAAGATGAACATTTCAAGCAAGAAAATCTTAGAAAAGTAAGTCAGTGATTAATCAGAGAAGAAACGAAATAAAACTACGGAGGGACTGAGTAAAGGAATGGACAGGCATCTCAGAGAGAATACATTCCAATCAGTGTATCAAGGGAACTACCAAAGTGCAAAACACTATTCCTGAAGGTTTAGTGGGACCAGGCTCTGATGTATCCATAGAGATTGAAGGTGTTTATGCTGGAGTCATACTTGATACAGGTTCTCTATTACTTTGCTTAGTAGATCCTTTTACAACTGGTATTCGATGCATTTACCATTGATGCCATGCAGTGCCCTTGAGATTTGAAGGCTTACTACTGATGACTACCAATATGATGGCTACTTATTGTTGAAACTGGAATTTTCAAAAGCAGATGATGGAGTAACTGACACTAGTGACACACCAATGTGGTCTCCTAGATCCGGTTGAAAATGGTGAAGCTTCCATTCTTTTTGGGAACAAATACTTCCATTGTGAGAAGGCATGTGAGGGCATGCAAGGAGAGAAATGGGGAGAACCTTTTGAAAACCTGTTCCATTCACCCAGTGTTCAGAACTGCTTTTGAGAAGGTGCCAGTTCCTCCTAAGCAGAATGATGAGCATAAACAAGGAACTGTGTGGTACATGCAGCCTAGAACTGTCATGCTATGACCTTGCAAAGTAGCTAGCGTGACAGAGGACACCCCTTTCCAAGAGAGGTCTCACTGGTTAGCACCAGCGGAGGGTAAAGATATTCAGCAGCACCTGCTTAAACTGAAGAAAACTGAGTTCAGTCATGGGGCAGGGGGATCTGAGCTGCCGGCAGGTATGAGTGAGGGACAGAGGGCAGCATTGTCTAGAGGACAGGAAAGGTCCCAAATGTTGCTGAAGCTGGAGACGCTGAGGATGAGATAAAGAGGTCCTAGAAATCAGGAAACTCCAAGCTGGGCTGACAGAGGATGCAGCCAGGAAACAAAATGTTATGTCGCTTCTCATGTTGAGGAATTCTACTTGCATTTACAAATGGATTGGAGGTCCTGAAATCATGAAATTCATTTGAATACTGTGTCATTAATAATGGTTAAACAAGTTCCAAAATCATGAGGACATGACTATTTTTGGTGGAAGTGGGGGAGAATGTAATGCCTTGGTTAAAATTTCTAATGCAATGCTGTGATTTGTTTTACTTTTGCAGTTTTCTGTAAAAGCAGTATATCCCGCTGGAAAGAGTGTTTTGGCTTCGGCTAAAGATAAGCAGCCATGTCTTCCAACTCAGGAATGTTCTGTCAGTCAATTGTAACTTTCTGTCCATTGGAAGATTTGGGGGAACTACCTGAGATCAAATTTCTGAAGGATAATAGTAGTCTGCTTTGGGGACTTCTGGCAGGAGATGCAGAGTGGGGGACAAGGTGAAGATGCCACAGAATGTCTTTGGAAGGACAACCCCCATTGCAATAAGTGTTTCGTGCAGATAAATGGCTCCTAGTAGGAAGCTCATTTGAGATGGTCTTTGAGGGAAGTTCAGAATATGGGGGTGATCTCATAGAAACATTCTGAATGTTAAAAGGCCTGCCTGAACAGATTAGATATGGAAAAGTTATTTCCCATGGTAGGGGATTCTAGGACAAAAGGACACAACTTCAAAATTGCAGAACGTCCATTTAGAACAGAGATGTGGACAAATTACTTTAGTCAGGGCATTCTAAATCTGCGGAATTTGTTGCCATGAGTGGCTGTGGAGGCCAAGTGACTGGGTGTATTTTATGCAGAGACAGACAGGTTCTTGATTATCCAGAGCATCAAAGGGTATGGGGTGAAGGCAGGGGAGTGGGGATGTCTGGAAGAATTGGATCAGCCCATGATTGAATGGTGGAGCAGACTCAATGGGCTGAATGGCCTACTTCTGCTCCTATATCTTATGGTCTTATGGTCTAATGGTGGGTGTTTTCATGCAAACTGTGTATCCAGCACAAGAGTAAAGCAATACACCCCTGATTACAAAAATGAGCGCTGACATTTATTTGCACACTGGACTGGTTTAACTGCAATGGGCCCTTCTATTTTTCTTTTCTTTTTCTGTAGCTGTTGGTTAAAATACTTTCTCTATAATTTTATGCTGTTGTACGATCTATCAATTCTGGGCTACTGATAATTGTATATGGGCAGTCTGTAAGCCCCTATCAGAATGGAAACACAATTTGTCTGGCCAGGCCAGTTTATGAGTCAACATTGCAATGTTATTCATGCTTACTTTCATTCATTACTGCAACTCTATTGCATCTGTGGCTGCTATTTGCATTGAAACAGTGATTTCAACTGTTCTTTTAAATGCAAGCTGTGCTTCAGTCAGGAGATGATTATTTCAAAGGTTTCAAAGGTTTCAAAGATACATTTAATATCAGAGAAATGTATACATTATACATCCTGAAATATTTTTTCTTCGCAATCATCCATGAAAACAGCAGTGCCCCAAAGAAAGAATGACAGTTAAATGTTAGAACCCCAAAATCCAGCTCTCCTCCCTCCTGTGCGTAATTGACAGCAAGCAACGATCCCTGCTCGCCTCACCAGCAAAAAAAGCATCAGCACCCACCACCGAGCACTGAAGCATGCAGCAAAAGCAACAGTAAAGACCCAGACTTGCAGTACTTCAAAGACTACACGTTCACCCAGTATACGATATGCCACAGTCTCTTTCTCTCCCTAACAAGGGAGAAAGAGATGTCTCCGTTTCACAGCGAATGGGTAAACATAATGAACAGCTCACTGGTTTATGACGTTAAAAGTCTGCTGCGTTGCTTTTTCTGAGCTCTGTGCCAAAAAATCTCAGGTCTCTGAGCACACAGCCAAAGATCTTCTGGCTCCCACACCACACCGGTCTATCGGGACACTGACCTTCCATCCGCCCATCTCCAGAGCCCCAAGATCCTAGGCCTCCAAAAGCGAGCCAAAGTCTTAGGCTGTGCCCTTGGCATGTTAGATAACGGCCAGTCGTGAAACCCCGAGAGCGGGTGCCATTCCTGCAAAGAACCAAAGTCAACATGTAGTTCCAGGTCAGGCTCTTCAAAAGAACCCTGAAAGGGAAAAATAGAGATATTAAAGACGGAAATACAGCCGTTTCCGAATATGCAAGCAAAGGAGACGCCGGTTAGCACCATCTTGACTAACCTCCGCCCTCCGATTGTCAGTGCTTTCTTGTAACATTCCACAAACTAATAAATCTCTCAGAGCATCATTAAGCCCATTATTGAACTGACAGTGATTGCACAACATCTTAAATTCAGCCAAGTAAGATGAAATTAATCTCCCCTCCCTTAGATTCTGCTAATGAATTTAATGTGTTCTTCAATCAACAATGGTTTCGATTCAAACTATCCTTGCATTACTTTCATGATTTCAGCAAAGCTCATTTCTGCTAGCTGGCAGGAGCAGTCAAACTCCTAAATAAACTGTATGCCTTTAAATTCAATGTACTCAGCAAAATTGGTACTTAATTCTTATTGGCTATTTCATTTGCTTTAAGTTACTGCTCAATGCATTCAGTACTTAAAATCGAGCCATCTGTTGAATAATCAAATGCATCAATCTTTCTAATGTAGCCAGATATTTATGCTCCTTTTTAATGATTGTTATCACTTGGAACTCACTGTTTATGAACCTGTGAATTCTTCCATATTCTGCACTTCTTTAATTTAACCTTCTTGCAGCACTTCAACGGGTAGGTAGCTATCGTGGGTTCATTTAAAACTTCTGCATGGCCAATATTATGTTTTGTAACTAAAAGCATTAAACTAATTAAAACAAAGACACAGGAGTCCAAAATGTGAGTCTAACTTCGTCTTTTACTTTAAGTGAGTCATGCATGTATCATGTGGTAGTATCATGACGTACGAAGTTCACTTATTTTTACCTGTATTTAATTCTCCAAACAAAGAATGCTTAATCAACAATATATTTCCAACATTACTGAAATGTTACTGAATTATTAAATACAGAACTGTGGAGATGTCTTCTATGGAGGAACATACTCTTCCATTGGTTAACTTTTTCTTCTGAAGTGAAGATTTCTTCATTGGCTTTTCATTCAAACCTGGAATATCTGAACAGTGATTCTCTCCATGACTACAGCTCTGTACAATACTATCATCCTCTCAAAATTTATTATTATTATATTTATATTTTTATTTTATTTCAGCTCAAGCTGGTAGAACCTAAGGCACGAGCATGACCAAGCACACTAATTTCTCAGTTGGTTAGAACTTTCAGACTACTCTAATGGCGTATATATTGTGGGTTTCTGGAGATTTACATACAATGCCTATAAAAATGATTGAACTCCTTTGGAAATTTTCATGTTTATTGTTTTACAACATTGAATCACAGTGGTTTAGTTTCACTTTTTTAACAATGATCAACAGAAAAAGACTCTTGTTTTTCGTTTTACTGGGAGTACACAGTTTTGTTTCTGTGAGCATTACCTTATGATGTATGCTGACAGTATAAAAGAAATGTGATCATAGTGCTGAGAAGGAGTTGAAGGAAAGAGAGAGCGAGTGAAGACCGCACTTTGAGGTATCAGGGAACAGCTCACAATCAAGAAGAGTAAAGTCTAATGCTTACCCATACCCAAAGGATTGGGTTAATCAGCGGCACACTGTGAATTGTGGAGATGTGTCTGTCTTTCGTATAATCCATGGGTGCGGATTTCGTGACAGTCACTTTGTGAAATCACTCTTCATGAACTTCAGAACAGTATTCCTCGGCTGGGATCTTCGGTAACTGTTTTTTCATTCGCTAGCCATGGAACCTTTGGAATTCGCCATGATCATCTCATCGCTGCATTATGAATCCACAAGTCTCTCCTCTCAGAGGAGGAGGAGAAGATGGTGGCGTGACGCAGCTTGCGTGGCCACTCCGGTGAATGATATCTGTTATCTTTCAAGTAGGGTGCCATGCACAATACTGATTTGATGGAGATAGAAGTGAGAGAACAGAGGAATGTCTGGAGAAACTTCTGAAATGCCTTTTATGCTGCCACTGTTACTGTGTGATCCTGAATCTCCGGAGGGGAAGGTCCCGAGTCCTCGGCTTTGCTTGTTGCTCGGCCGCCGGGACGGAGTCGAAGCGCTCAGCAGAGATGGTGCCCGGTGCTCAGTGTCGAAGGGCCGGTCGTAGCCTCGAAGTTTTCGGACGGACTCAGTGTCGGCTGTGGTTGTGTGCTTCCAATGCATCGACAGTTGTTGGTGCCTGGAGGTTTATGGCAGAGAGAGTTTCTCCCTTCTGCCGCCTGCTATCGGGACTATTGGGAGTCAACTGGAACTTTGAGACTTTTTTACCGTTCCCATGGTCTGTTCTTTATCAAATTATGGTATTGTTTTGCACTGCTGTAACCATATGTTATAATTATGTGGTCTTGTCAGTGTTAGTCTTTGATTTGTCCTGTTTTTTTTTGTGATATCACTCCAGAGGAACATTGTATCATTTCTTAATGCATGCATGCATTTCTAAATGACAATAAATGGGGACTGAGTGTCCTCATAATCTAAATCACCTATTTCCTGAATTACTGGGACTGTCTGAACTGCCACTTTAAGACTGTACTTGAGTAAGATTTGTTAAGAACGGGTTCTATGTTTGACTGTAAGGGAACTATAGACGCATAACATTGTTAACTTCTGTTTAAGATAGTAGTTTATTTAATTTTCAATATTTTTGAGTAGGTGTAAATAAATATAGTGGTTATAATATTAAAACCTGACTCAATTTATCATCGCAAACAACAGGAATTCTGCAGATGCTGGAAATTCAAGCAACACACATAAAAGATGCTGGTGAACGCAGCAGGCCAGGCTTGCTGCTGGCATGTTATGAAATCGTAACAGTGAAAACAGACCTCTACAAAGTGATCTAAATGAATTACAAATACCGGTGCCCCGGCTTTTCGATCGTTTGCTTTACGAAATCTCACTGTTACGAAAGACCTACATTAGTACCCTGTTTACGCTAACAGAAGGTGTTTTCACTGTTACAAAAAAAATCAGCGCACGATAAAAAATCAGCACACGAAAAAATCAGCGCGCGATAAAAGGCAGCGTGCGCCCCGAACAGCTGCTCTCCCCCGGATTCGGAACTGCATTCTCGCCGGCATTGTTTAAAGACGTGCCTGTGAGCAGCTGTTTGCAAGATGAGTTCTGAGGTATTGGAAAAGCCTGAAAGAGCTCGTAAGGACGTTACACTTAGCGTAAAACTAGACATAATTAAGCATTTTGATCGTGGTGAACGAAGTAAGGACTAAGTGAGTTTGGCTTGTGGAAGCTGATGAAGATGATGTTGAAGAGGTTTTGACATCCCATGACCAAGAACTGATAGATGAAGAGCCCATACAATTGGAAGAGGAAAGGATAACAATCGGAACCGAATGCAGTAGCAAAATGAACGTGAAGCAACTGTGTGAGATTTTCGTTGCAATGATAAAGTACGACTTTAATTTTGAAAGGGTACGTAGGTTTAGGGGATATTTGCAAGATGGTTTGAGTCCTTACAAAGAACTGTATGATAGAAAAATGCAAGAGGCTCAGCAGTCAAGCAAGCCTTCCACATCAGCCACAGCAGATGACGAACCTCGACCTTCGACATCGAGGCAGGCAGAGATAGAAGATGACCTGCCTGCTCTAATGGAGACAGATGACGAGATGACACCCCAGTGTCCCACCACCTCAACCCCCAGGCCATGGACAGATACCGATTCGCGGAGAATGCAGCAGTAGCTGGGAGGTAAACAGCACATCTTTAAGAAAAAAGCCGAAATAAACATGCTAATTAATTAGGTGCCGCCCCACACGTAAATGTCGGCCCAGATCAGAGGCGATGCAATCGGCAATCGGCACTGATCTGGGCCGACAATTACATGTCAGGTGGCACCTAATTAATTAGCATGTTTATTTCGGCTTTTTTCTTAAAGATGTGCTGTGTGCCTTCCGGCTACCGCTGGACCTGTGCATGCTTTGTGGCAATGTATCGGTCAGAGGCCTGGAGGGTGGGGGCCACAGCACCACCCAAACTCCGATAATTTTAACACACCATCATCAGTGTGTTCTGTGCTGTCTTCCCAATTCCAGTAAGTGATACTACACTGTACATACATTATTTCTACTTTATATAGGCTGTGTATTTTTATGTGTTATTTGGTATGATTTGGCAGCTTCATAGCTTAAAGGTTACTGGAGATCGCTTGCGCCGTGTTTTTGCCAACGGCGCTTACGTGAGATTTTCGCTTCGACGAACAGTGCCGTCAATGATTGTGGAAAAGTATTTCTACTTTATAAAGGTTGTGTATTCCTCATATCATTCCTGCTTTAGCTATATGTTACTGTTATTTTAGGTTTTATGTGTTATTTGGCATGATTTGGTAGGTTATTTTTGGGTCTGCGAACGCTCACAAAATTTTCCCATTTAAATAAATGGTAATTGCTTTTTCGCTTTACGACATTTCGGCTTATGAACCATTTCATAGGAACACTCTACCTTTGGATGGCGGGGGAAACCTGTATAAAACACAAAATAATCAATTGCCTAAGTATTCACTCCCTTCAAGTCAGTATTTAGTAGATGCACCTTTGGCAGCAATTACTGCCTTGAAGTCTTTGTGGATACTCGTGTATCCAGCACACGAATAAAGCTTTACACATCTGAACACTGCAGTTTTTCCCAATTCTTCCCTAGAAAGCTGCTCAACTGCATGGGGATTGTGAGTGAACAGCCCTTTTCAAGTCCAGCCACAAATTCTCAACTGGGTTGATGTCTGGACTCTGACTTGCCTACTCCAGGACATTAAGTTTGCTGTTTTTAAGTTTCTCCTGTAGTTTGGCGTTATGCTTGGGGTCAACAAATCCTCTCCCTGGTCACAGTTCTCTTGCAGACTGCATCATGTTTTCTTCCAGGATTTTCCTGTATTTTGCTGTGTTCATTTTACTCTCTACCTTCACAAGCCTTCCAGGGCCTGCTGCAGTGCAGTATCACCATAGCATGATTCAGCCAGCACCATGCTTCACAGCAGGGATGCTGTGTTCTTGATGATGTACGGTGTTTGGATCACGCCAAACATAATGTTTATCTGATGACCAAAAAGCTCAATTTTTGTTTTATCAGACCAGAGAACCTTCTTCCAGCTGACTTCAGACTCTCCCACATACCTTCTGGCAAACTCCAGCTGAAATTCTATGTGACTTTTTTTCAATAGTGGCTTACTCTTTTCCACTCTCCCATAATGCTGCAACTGGTGAAGTACCTGGGCCACAGTGGTTGTATGTGCAGTCTCTCCCAGCTCAGCCACTGAAGCTTGTAACTCCTCTAGAGTTGTCATAGTTCTCTTGGTGACCTCCCTCACTAGTCTCCTAGTTGTACAGTCAGTCATTTTTTGAGGACATCCTGCACTTGGCAGATTTATAGCTGCACTATATATTTTTTTCCATTTCTTGATGATTGACTTAACTGTACTCCAAGGGATATTCAGTGACTTAGAAATTGTCTTGTATCCGTCTCCTGACTTGTGCTGTTCAATAACCTTTTTGCAGAGCTGCATGGAGTTTTCTTTGTCTTCATGATGTAGTTTTTTGCCAGGATACTAACTCATCAGCAGTTGGATCTTCCAGATACAGGTGTATTTTTACTACAATCATTTGAAACACCTTGACTGCACACAATGATCTCCCTTTAACTAATTATGTGACTTCTAAAACCAGTTGGAGGTACTCATGATGATTTGGTGTGTCTTATTAAAGATGGTGAACAATTATGCAATCAGCTATTTTGTGTTTTCTACTTCTAATATATTTAGATCACTTTGTAGAAATCTGTTTTCACTGTGAGACAAAAGAGTGTTTTTCCGTTGATCAGCGTCATAAAAAGCTAAAGTGATTCAATGTTGTAAAACAATAACACATGAAAACTTCCAAGGGGGAGCAGGGTGAGTACTTTTTATTGATAACTGTAAATATTGCTATGTAGCCCTAATTGTGTAATGCTATTGTGTCGTGACTTTGGGATAATACCATTTGTAGGTATTATTATTGGAACAATGAACACCCTGTTCATGTTCTACAGTGTTTGATTTTTCTCTTTTAATTCAGTATATTTCTGGTGTTTTACACTTCTTGATTTCTGTATGTTAAATGTGTTTTACATGGCTATAGCTGTTAAGTTAGCTATTCTCTCTTGTTTATGCTATAATATTATAACTGGACAGTTATTATGGATTGCCATATCTGCTGTAGTGGATTGAACATAATATAATTTGCAAGACTCTGATGCTAAAACTGAACCAGGCTTGAATTTATAGCAAATATGTTGTCTTTTATGAGCTTGTATTTTAAAGCAAGGTTTTGGTGAATGATGTTTGGCATTTGATTGTGCCTGCATAAGTAATCAGATTGAGTTTAACAAATGCAGGATCCTTTAATGTTTTGGATTGTTTCTGGTTTCTCTTGCTATTTCCTGCATTTATTGTCTTGAATTTGTTGGTCCTTTATTATGTATTTTTGATAAATTTTGATAATTTTTAATATAATTTTTTGGGATAACTTTTAGTGTTAACCACCTGATCCTGTATTGCCACCAGGTACTCTTGTTTCTGGGACGAGTTCTCCAACTCTGAGCCAAGCATTCAATTCTTTCTTCATGACATCTAGTCTGCTCAGATCATGGGGATGTTTTCCTTGGAGGGCCATGCTCTTCCATTGGCTAACTTTTTCTTCTGCAGTAATAATTTCTTCATTTTTCTGGGTTATTCTTTCATTTAAGTTCAGTGGTGTGTATTTCTTATCAGAATTACATATACTCACTTTGAGTGCTGTTATTGTCTTTTCTTTTGTATTATTTCAATGCACATACAATGATGTTGATGGCATTCAAACACAAACTTTTCACTGCTTCTCTGCACATGTAACAAAAATGAACAGATTCCTGTATAACCAAGAGTAATGTCATAATAAAATGAACTTGATAATCTGAGCCTCTGTTAATTGCAGATTAATTTATATTTGAATATGATGCAAATCCATAGGATACAGATACAGTGGGAATCAAATGACATGGAGGTGAAATGGGATGGTGGACATGATGCTGGATCAACCAGTATCTAGATGAATGCTGAGTAGACTCAGAGGTTTTGTGGCCTACTGTTTCTTCTCTATTTAATTTTAGCAACTAATGAATATTTAATTTGCACTTCTTACGCTGTTTTTCTGTAGTAGCTCACCCGCTAGGTGGAGATTAGAAACATTCCAGTGGGGAGGGAGAAACTCATTTAATCTTCTTCAATAACACTAAATTAGAAAACAGGGTTGTGGGATTGGAATAGTATAATTGTTGGTTACTAAGAGGAACATAGAGTGTGGTAGTCTAATATTTAATATGCATTGATGCCTGCGAGAATAATGATGCAGGAAGGTGAGGTAGATATGATCTTTTGAGCATGTCCATGGTGCACGTGTGACAGTGGTAAAGGAAGATAGAAAAATACAATGGGATGAACTGTTTTCTTTTGGCATTTATGACCGAGAGTCCAGAAGGATAGTGAAGGTAATGAACGTGTCAGAGCAACTAAGAGCATCTAGAAGGGGGAAAAGGGAAGACCCACTTATCACCTTCCGAGTTAGGACTAATGACAAATGTAAAGAATGAAGTCGAGTCAATAAAAATCATAGAGGTTCAGAAAGATATGGGCCATAATGAAAGTCATAATTTGGTTGCCATGGAAATAGACAGATCTAGTGTAACTGTGTGGTTGGAGCTCTGGTGTATGCAAGATAGAGTCTCTTTTGTGAGACTAGTGTTGGAATAGGAAGCAGTTGTACCCCTGGGAGCGATTTCATCTAATTGGGCTTGTGGGTGTTCTACCAGAAATAAAGTTTGATTAGATTAGATTAGATTAGATAGCAAAATACAAAGAGTAGAGATAGTCAGGGGTCTGACACAAGTGAAAGAAAACTGAAAGCAAAAGACTTGCAATCTCAGAATTGGTCAGGAACATTGTTGGTATGTCAATGAGTACATACAGTTATTAAAAAAATGTGGTAAAACACACTTAGAACTAAACTCAAACAAGAATGCCTAAAAATGGTGAACTAAACTCTGCAAATAATGACCAAGCACCCAAGAATTCTTCCACTCTCTCGATGGAGTGTTGATGCTGTACTGTGCAGTCCATCTGCATTTGCATGCAATAGGGTTTCAGTTTGAATTTAACAACACAATATAAAAGGATAAGTCCATTTTCACAGGCTAGTGTTTTCATTTAAAGAAGGCGATGTGGATTCTGTCATCAAATTTAGTGCAATTCACAGTGCTTAATCTCGTCAGAGTATGCAGCTTTTAAATAATACTTCTCACTCAGCCACAACATTGCCTTAGGTATTGTTTGCTGTTGTAAATAGCTGAAAAGCAGTTAAGCATCCACACTAAGACAAAAAAAACAACACACAAACTTCTGGACAGGCATCCATAAATGCACCCACACACAGTTACACTCAGAAAGCAGCAAACAAACACACAAGGATCAAATAAAAAGTGTCACTGAAATTTTCAGTAAGATTTACTTTTTTGCCTGCCATGCTATATGCCACCTTACAGAAGGTTGGCTCTCTAATCTCAGAGTTTATCTAGGCTAGGAGAGTGGAACTCATTTTAAAGGGAATTCGGACAACCCAAACATGTCATAGGAAACGTAGTAAAAGTTATGGAATTATCTTATGTCACTACTCAATACTCGATGCTTCATCAAAATGAACATTCTTTCTACATAGAACAGAGATTATAAAACATAGAACATAGAGAGCTTCAAGTTCCTCGGAGTGAACACCATTAATATCCTGTCCTTTTTCAACACTGATGATGCCATAGCCGAAAACATCACGAATGCCTGTATTTCCACAGGAGGCTAAAGAAATTTGGCATGTCCTTTTGACTTTGACATCAATTTGTGCAAACACCTAATACTTATGGGCTGCAGTCAAAAAACTTGTTGTTTCAGTTTTTGGAAGGCCAGCTGGTGGCACAGTGGCATCAGCGCCGGACTTCAAAGCGAAGGTTCCCGAGTTTGAATCCAAGTCGGGCCACCCCCGAGCACATTTTCCATTCGTGCCAGGTTGAGCATCGAGCTAGCCACTCGGCCTCATAAAAAACAAGGGTCAAGTCAGGAACGTTCATATTGTGACCCGGTTAATCCGAAAGGAGACCAATCCTGACACCACGCGCCAGACAAGAATGGCTGACTGTCTGGTGCAACACGCTGGGAAGGAAGCTTTTGGAAAGTAGGAGTCACACACTAATATTCCCATAGGAAATTATTATAGGAAAATAAACATGGGAAGGATAATGTGCATGATGAAACAGCTGGTGCATCGTCCAATTTCCTAACATCTCTAGCCTTCTGTAAAATCTCAGACAGCATCACGTCCACACTGGAAGTGCTCGCAGTCGACCAATGTCAAGAACTGGTGAAGCAGGCACTGGCAGAAGCCATTGAAAGTCCTTGCACCTCTGTAATTGAAGGAGGCTTGGTGCTGAATGCAAAACTTAGTCAAAAAGTAACTGTCATGGTGAAGCTGTTAGAGAATACAGGTGGATATGTTTGAGATCAGGGGATCCACCTAGTACTGCTGTGAAGGGCACAGATATAATTTCCAATGGTCCAAACTCTATGAGGATCATAGAATTATAGGAGCCCAATGGTTCTTTGGTGCATCTACTAGTCCATGTCAAATAGTTATTCTGCCAGGTCCCGTCAACTTGCACCTGGAAAGTACTTACCCAAACTTCTTCTAAATTTGTAATCAAACCCCCATCTACCACGTTCACTGGCAGCTCATTCCACACTCACAGTACCTTCTGCTTGAAGAAGTTCCACCTCAGGTTCCCCTTCAGTATTTCACCTTTCATCCTTAACCCATGACCTCTAGTTCTAGTCTCACCTAACCTCAGTGGAAAAAGGCACATTTTTCCTAAAACAGGGTGAATAGAACTGGACACAGTATTCCCAATCCAGAAACAAACATCTATACAACTACAACAAAATGTCCCAACTTCTATACTCAATGCACTTTAACAACAATTTATCAAAAGTTTGAAAGATTGGTGAAAGAGAAGAACACTGAGGTCAAGATTTTTGAAGGTTTTAGAGAAGAGAAGATTTGGTACCACACACATCACCTGGCATTTCGATTTACAAAATTTATTAACAATTAGACCACAGGAGCGACCAGAATTTGAATAGATTTACATCAGTATAGAATTGATTAGTAGAACCTAGTTATTGCAGTCATAAGATCACTTAATTCTGCCTACATAAGGGTATGATTAACCAATTGTATCAATATCTCTCTATGATTGGAGTGCAGGAGAATGAGAGGTGATATTTCCTCTCATGAGAGGTATGTCAATATTGGGTCAATATGCAGGGATGGAGAAGCATGGACGAGAAAGCATGAATTTAAAATAAAAGGAGAAACATTTTGTAGGAACCATGGGGCATCTTTTTTACCCAGATGGTGGTCAGAATATAAAATAAGCTTCCAGAGGAGTGGTTGAAGTAGAAACATAAACAACATTTAAAAGACATTCGATAAGTAGATGGATGGGAGGGTTTAGAGGGATATAGGCCAAATGTTGTCAAATAGGGTTAGCTGAGATAGGAATCTTGGCTTGCATGGATGAAGATGGTGGATTAAGTGGCCCATTTCCATGTTGTATCACTATGGCTCTATGCTTGACTAGTTGTACCAGTGATCTCTATGATTATCTCCTCCTCTATCCCTTCATCTCAAGATTTTCATTCTAAAATTTAATTTTAAAGTCTTTTAGTTCCAATAGCATGTTGGAATATAAATGATATTTTTTTTATCTGTGAAGGTCAAATTATCTGTCTTTTCAGATGAGATGCTTGTTTCCTATTGTTATCAGTTTTACACATTTTAACTACAGGACCAGTTACATCTTCTTAAAAGTTTTCAGGCCATTGTTCAGGATTTAGATGCATGTTAAAATAATGGATAGGACCGCAAAGAAGTTTGTTGAATCTTCTGTTATAGCTAACAGCAAGCCCAGGAGACACATGACAAATGTCTTATTTTAATATTATTTCTTTAGGTTTCCTCTCCATCAGAGAATTGGATTGTACTCCCTATGTAACTTCTTGTGAGTTCTCTTTAACACAATAGATTCTGCAGGTGCTGGAAATCCAGAGCAACACACATTAAATGCTGCCAGAACTTCATGTGTGTTAATCTGGGAGCACTCTTGATGTTTTTTTTATCTTCAAAATATTTAATTTGTAATATAATTATCAAGCCCCAGCACAGAAATATTGTACCTAAAGTGTGCCTGGTATTTCTAAGGAGAAAAGGTCAATATCAGTCTTTCTCTGTGAAGTTAATAAGGTGTATACCAGCACCAAAAATAACATATAATTTGCCAACCTACTGAGAAATACAGTCTTTTACTAAGGTCAGTACTTCCATCTTAGCTTGTCTCTAATGGTGAAGTGTACTGGGTCAGAATATTAATAGGATTTTCCTCATTTAAGCCGGGTCAGCAGCAAGTATAAAACAAAAACAAAGACTATGAAAGTTTTACAAATAATTTATCCACACTGAATTGCAGACTACCTTTCTTTAACTATTCCACATAGAAGAAAACTAAAATTGAAAATATATATGATAATAATTCAATCAGCAGACTAAATCAATGAATAAACATTAACTAATATTGTAAGGAAAATGTTGCATTTTAATAGCCATACAATATTAATCATTATTAGTTGCTAAAATAATATTCTATCAAGAAAGGGGTTAACTCCCAAATAAAATGCCACAAAGAATCATAAATTACTCTAATAATCTAATCTATGGAAATATTACAATAGTTTCTTTTCACCAGTCCATTCTTGCTTCATTTCCCAAATCATCAAAATATAATTGTTTATCATGGAAAAGCAAATTCACTAGCATATAGATTTTTAGATCAGTGTTTTAAATTCCGTAATAGTTCTCAGTGTCAAATGCTGCCTCCAGATATTCTATTCTGAATTGCCTTAGTGACTTACAGTACGTAATTTTATTGGGCACGATTTAAAACTGGATCTTCTTTTCTGGCAGCTTCAAATGAATCATTTTGAATCAAGTTTATGAAATTTAAATAATCTCATTGTCTAAAGTTAGTTTTTATCAAGCAAAACTTAATACAAGTACATACTTCGTGGTATATATCTGAAAATCAAAATTAAATGACAGATATCAGGATACTGAAATAAAGCCAGAAAATGCTGAAAACATTCAGCAGGTGAGCGACCATCTGTGGAAAAAGAAATAAGGTTAATGTTTTAAATCAATGAGTTTCATCCAAAGTGCCTTTATCTGGAAAACAAATTCTCTACCTGTGAAACTGCACTGGTCTTTTTCTGCTCTTACCCATATGGTCTTAGATGGACAATTACCTTCTCCAATTTTTCTTACCTATCCGTATCACTCTCTGGTGACATCCAATGATCTTTTTGTGCACCCCACAGCACATGCCTACCTATTTTTCACCAATGTGTTACCCCTTAGCTTGTGAGAGCAGTGCTATGTTCTATAAGTGTACTGATGATACAGTTCTGACTCACCAGTATCTTCATACTCACTACTCTGTTTCTAAACCATTAGGGCCACTTGACTAATATGTGGCAATGGATGAGTAGAAATTTCTTATAAATTAATATATTATCAGTTTCAGCTTTTCTCATGGATTCCATTGCTAACCAATGTGGCATATTTGATGAGTGTACTTGTGGGGATTCTGTGTACTTCTTGTGCAGTAAATGTTGGCTTTCTTCAAAAGGTTTGTTTTTGATTGCTTTAGTCTTGTTACTTTATTAAGTGAGCAACACTATAAAAAAAAAGCCTCTTGACATGAGAACCAACAATTCAATTCTTCTTAGCAACTATTTAATTTGGCCTCTTGTTTCACCCCAATGTGAGAATTTGACCACATATTTATGTCATGAAAAAGACAGTCTACTTCCACTGTGTAACATCGCCTAAGCTTGCTTTGGCAAGTGCTAAATTATTCATTATGCCTTTATTGCCTGAAACTTGACGAGCACAACCAAATTCAGGGCATCCACCTTCTTTCTATTTGCCTGAAACTAGAGGTCATCCAAAACTCTGCTCTATCTATGCTGTATATATGTGTACAAGTCCTGTTCATTATCATACCATTGTTGATAAATGTTGGTACCGGTTAAAACCACACTCCCGTTTTAACACCTCACCTCTCAGCTCTCTCCTTTCTGTTTAATTTCCCACATCTCTACAACACTCACTATCACTTCTCTTTCTTTTAACTCTTTCACTAGTCACCTGTTTTAAAATCCTTTTCTATGTTCTGACACAGTGCCTTGAGATCTTTTGCTATGTTAAAATGTTGTACGGATACAGGTCAGGTGTAAAATAATATATATTCTGCAGCACCTTTTGCCTGAATAGAATGAGGTTATCACTGAAATCAGATCAAGTTGTACGTGTAAGTGTTATCTGGCAGTGGAAGTATTCCAGCCTCATGCTGCTACAACAGCTGGGTTTAATTTCCCTTTCCACACCAGCCTCTATCTCTCATTCCATGTGTTTGTAACTTGCATTTCTGATTTTCTCTCTTTTTTTTGGTACAAAAATCTATGCTTCATTCTTGAATGTCCCTTTTCAACAACAGAAAGATGCCAGGATGCTTCTTGCCAGATTCAGAATTTACCGTGAATTTATTTTAATACCCCAATCTGAGATCAACAACAGACAAAATATTGTGCTTATTCTTTTTGTTTTATAGGATAAACTGGGGTTGGTAAAGGTCACTGTAACACCTACCCTTATATTTCTTTACAAGTCTTCTTACCTTTTTAGTTAATGTAAAAATATACATATAAACCTCTATGGAGGTGCATGCATATCATTTAATTAACCCGCAATTCTTTGGAAACATGAAAGAATATTGGCTCCTATATGAGAAAAAGAGAATTTTAAATGGACAACAGACACCAAACAATATCCTCAACAAGAAATGAATCAAAAGACATATGTTGATCTTATATGATAACAAACCAGAAAACCAGTCTTCAGAAAGATTGGGGCACCATAGTAGTGAGCATAGTGGTTAGCATGATGCTACTATAGTTTAGGGCGTTGGAGTTCAGAGTTCAATTCCAGCATCCTCTGGAGGAAAGTTAGTACATTTTACCCATGAGCATGTAGATTTCCTTCAGGTGATCTGGTTTTCTCTGGCAGTCCAGGGACATACCTGTTCGTAGTTTTTTTGGCCATTGTAAATTGTCTTGTGATTAGGCTAGGGTAAGATCAGAGGGTTGCTGGGCAGCACATCTTGAAGCGGCAGAAGGGCCTGTTCCAGGATTTATCTCCAAATAAATGACTAAATAAATACAGTATTTTTCAAGATTATTGGGATAGAATTTTGCCGCATTTTGAACAGCATGGACTTATCAACATGGCTCGGAATGGGGGATGTCGTTTCACATAAATTTAATTGATTTGTTTTTGGATGTGATGGAGGCAAGGCAAGTGAATGTTGCATACAAGCAATTCATTAAAGCACTTCACAAGGTCCCTCATGACAGGTTGATTCTGAAGATTAAATCACATGGAGCCCATGGTGAGTTGTTAAGCTGGAGTATGGATGCACCAGTAAGATAAATCCCTGGCCTTGTGTCAAGTTATACAGTTTCAGGAGCAGCAAGGAAAACAAGGGAAAACAAAAAGGAGGGGAGGGTTTCTTCCTCCCCTGCCTTCTAACTCTGACGCCTCACCTTTTTTTTCTCCAGTCCTGCTGAAGGGTCTCAGCCCAAATCGCCGACTGTACTTTTTTCCATAGATGCGGCCTGGCCTGCTGAGTTCCTCCAGCACTTCGTGTGTGTTGCTAGGAAAACAATAACTTCATTGTACCATCATTGACCATAGCAGGAACATTGACCCTGGTACATCTAAAATGGAAATACTTCTTTTAGTAATGGGGTACATACATTTCAGCTTATGTTAGGATGGACATATTGCGGTTATACACTTAGAGGCAATTTTTTAATTACTTCCTGTACCTAACAAAGTGGCCACTGAGTGTATGTTTGTGGTCTTCTGCTGCTGTAGCCCATCCACTTCAAGGTTTGATATGTTGTGCATTCAGAGATGCTGCTCTGCACACCTCTGTTGTAACACATGATTATTTGAGTTACGGTTGCCTTTCTTTCAGCTGGAACCACTCTGACCATTCTCCTCTTACCTCTCTCATTAACAAGACATTTTCACCAACAGAACAACTGCTCATTGGATGTTCTCTTTTTTTGGTTTTCACACCATTCTGTGTAAACTCTAGAGACTGTTGTGTATGAAAGTCCCAGTTTCTGAGATATTTAAACTACCCACGTCTGGCACCAACTATCATTCCATGGTCAAAGTAATTTAGATCACATTTCTTCCCCATCCTAATGTTTGGTCGGAACAACAACTGAACCTTTAGACCAGGGGTGTCAAACTACCGGCCCGCGGGATGATTTGGGAAAAAAAAGTATATTCACGGCCAGTTATTATGTATCTGTACGGCAGCCGCTCTCTCTCTCACCGCTGTCCGTGCCGCCTGCTCTGCCGGCAGCTTGTTGTGTGCACTTAGAAAACAACAGGCAGCAGTTAACCACCCGCTGTGCATAAGCACCTACTACCCTGCACTGAAGACCACTAGGGCCTCACTTACGTCGTCAGACACAGTATAAACACTCCGAGTACTCAGGTAAGTAACACCTGTAGCAAGGCTGAGACTGTTTGCTGCTGTGGGTCAAAATGCTTTCCAAGAAAAGAGAAGTTGACATCGAAGGATGGATGTTCAACGATAATTGGAAAGATCGTTTTTTCTTCTGTGACGTCAACAGCAAACCTGTGTGTCTGACATGATTGCAACAAGTGGCTGTGGCAAAAGAGTACAATATCAAACGACACTATGAGACGTCACGTGGAGAAAAATATGACAAGTAGGCAGGACGACTCAGAACGCAAAAGGTAATCGAGCTTGAAGCAGCTCTGAAAAAACAGCAATCAGTGTTCACCAAAAGTCGAGAGGCTCATGATGGAGTTGTCAAGGCCAGCTATATTATAACCATATAACAATTATAGCACGGAATCAGGCCATCTTGGCCCTTCTAGTCCGTGCTGAATGCTTACTCTCACCTAGTCCCACTGACCTGCACTCAGCCGATCACCCTCCATTCCTTTCCTGTCCATATAGCTATCCAATTTTACTTTAAATGACAATATCGAACCTGCCTCTACCACTTCTACTGGAACCTCATTCCACACAGCTACCACTCTCTGAGTAAAGAAGTTCCCCCTTGTGTTACCCCTAAACTTTTGCCCCCTAACTCTCAACTCATGTCCTCTTATTTGAATCTCCCCTACTCTCAATGGAAAAAGCCTATCCACATCAACTCTATCAATCCTCCTCATAATTTTAGATACCTCTATCAAGTCCCCCCTCAACCTTCTATGCTCCAAAGAATAAAGACTCAACTTGTTCAACCTTTCTTTGTAGCTTAGGTGCTGAAATCCAGGTAACATTCTAGTAAATCTTTACTGTACTCTTTCTATTTTGTTGACATCTTTCTTATAATTCAGTGACCAAAACTGTACACAATACTCCAAATTTGGCCTTACCAATGCCTTGTACAATTTTAACATTACATCCCAACTCCAATACTCAATGCTGTGATTTATAAAGGCCAGCATACCACCCCGCCCACATGAGATTCCACCTTCAGGAAACTATGCACCATTATTCCTAGATCCCTCTGTTTTACTGCATTCTTCAATGCCCTACCATTTACCATGTATATCCTATTTTGATTAGTCCTACCAAAATGTAGCACCTCACATTTATCAGCATTAAACTCCACCTGCCATCTTTCAGACCACTCTTCTAACTGGCCCAAATCTCTCTGCAAGATTTGAAAGCCTACTTCATTATCCACAACTCCACCTATCTTAGTATCATCTGCATACTTACTAATCCAATTTACCACCCCATCATCCAGATCATTAATGTATATGACAAACAACATTGGACCCAGTACATATCCCTGAGGCACACCACTAATCACCGGCCTCCAACCTGACAAACGGTTATCCACCACTACTCTCTGGCATCTCCCATCAGCCACTGTTGAATCCATTTTACTACTTCAATATTAATACCTAACGATTGAACCTTCCTAACTAACCTTCCATGTGGAACCTTGTCAAAGGCCTTACTGAAGCCCATATAGACAACATCCACCGTTTTACCCTCGTCAACTTTCCTAGTAACCTCTTCAAAAAATTCAATAAGATTTGTCAAACATGACCTTCCACACACAAATCCGTGTTGACTGTTCCTAATCAGACCCTGTCTATCCAGATGATTATATATACCATCTCTAAGAATACCTTCCATTAATTTACTCACCACTGACGTCAAACTTACAGGCCAATAATTGCTAGGTTTACTCTTAGGACCCTTTATAAACAATGGAAGAACATAAGCTTATGCCAATCCTCCGGCACCATCCCCATTTCTAATGACATTTGAAATATTTCTGTCAGAGCCCCTGCTATTTCTACACTAACTTCCCTCAAGGTCCTAGGGAATATCTTGTCAGGGACCAGAGACTTATCCACTTTTATATTCTTTAAAAGTGCCAATACTTCCTCTTCTTTAATCATCATAGTTTCCATAACTTCCCTACCTGTTTCCCTTACCTTACACAATTCAATATCCTTCTCCTTAGTGAATACTGAAGAAAAGAAATTGTTCAAAATCTCCCCCATCTCTTTCAGTTCCACACATAGCTGTCCACTCTGATTCTCTAAGGGACCAACAAAATAGCTGCTGTGTCGAAGCCATACTCAGAAAGGGAATTCATCAAAGCATGCATGCTGACGGCAGCTGAGCTGGTGTGGCCTGAGAAGAGACAGGCTTTTGGTAATATCAGTTTGTCAAGAAATACTGTGGCAGAGAGAATCGGGGACCTTGCAGGAGATTTGAACAGTCAACTAACATTCAAACTGCGCTCGCAGCTGACACACAGACACATTATGAAAATCACAACTGCCCAGAAACTGGTCCCTGATATTGACAGGCTGGTTAAAGCCAAAAGATGTCAGGTGTCTGGAAGCAGCAAGCAAAAACTGAGTGATACTGTTCGATGGACTGCGACATGTAAGCAAAATGTATTCTGAAATATTGAGTGTCATAATATTGTGATTCATTTGTTTTCTGACTATTCTATTATTGTAAATGTGTTGGTGCGTGGCCAAGTGGTTAAGGCGTTAGTCTGGTGAACTGAAGGTCGCTAGTTCGAGCCTCAGCTGAGGCAGTGTGTTGTGTCCTTGAGCAAGGCACTTAACCACACATTGCTCTGCGACGACACCGGTGCCAAACTGTATAAGCCCTAGTGCCCTTCTCTTGGACAACATCGGTGGCGTGAAGAGGGGAGACTTGCAGCATGGGCAACTGCCAGTCTTCCATACAACCTTGCCCAGGCCTGTGCCCTGGAAACCTTCCAAGGCGCAAATCCATGGTATCACGAGACTAATGGATGCCTATAAAAAAAATGTGATCATTTCAATAAAATTAGAGGCTAACTGTGTTCATTGTCTGAATTTGATTGCTGGAAGCAGGCTAATAAAAATTTGGTGTAGTTGTATAGCCTACATTTACAATTTGTTTCATGAGATCTACATTTGTGTCTGCTAATGTTCGATTTCAGATGGTTTATTAATGGAAAGGGGATGGCTCCCAAAACAATCTTAGCCAAAATAGCATCGTTTTTTTCTCTCTCTCATCACAATTTTCTTGTAGCCTACGAATGGAAGTTAATACCAATCATGAAAATAATGCTTGCTAGGCAATCTTCTTCATAAGAAATGAAATTTGTAAAGTGAAACACTTTGTAGTTATAGTAGAGACTGAGACACATGAGAGCAGGTTGAAAAAACGAGGGCAACAAAAGCTGTGGGAGCGCGCGTGCATGCATTCGTGCTTGCACAACTGATCCAGCCCGCATGAAGTCGCATTTTGCCCAATCCGGCCCATGACCTAAAGTGTGCTTGACGTCTGCTTTAGACCATGTCTGCGTGCTTTTATGCATTGAGTTGCTGCCACTTAATTGGCTGATTAAGTATTAGCATTAATGAGCAGATGTACAGGTGGACCTAAAAAAGTAGCCACTGAGTATAGACACTGTATAAAGCTTGATTGGACAGTTTGGCTGGTGAAATAGTCTGGGAGGGTGTTTTCAATGTGGTCAATAAAATCTGTGAACCTCCCCCAGAATACCTGGTGCAGAATGTAGATACTGTCTGTAGTCAATTAACATATCAAGAAATCATATATTGCTGTCTTCCCATAAATGGCTCCAGCAAGGATTGCAGCCAAATCTGCAGCAATATGCAATTAATGATGCAACTAAATTGAAAATCCTAATTTAGTAACACATTCCAGTCATATTTGTGCTAACATTTATTAATGCCCTGTTTCCCAAGGCAATGGCTCAGGATAGAGGATGATAGAGTCACTGAGTTTTATTAATGACAGAAGAAAAATACTTTTTCTATCTCTGATAATAAGAGTTTAGGAATTTTTTTTAATAGTTTGATATGATACCAAAACATTCGAGACATAAATACACTTTATTCATTTTGATTCAGTCCTTTGTAGTGCATATTATATATTTATTTTCACACTTCCATCCAATTTGCTTAGATGCAATATTTCAATTGCCATAAACCAAACTTTGATTTCTTTGGCCAATGATTAAAAATAAACAGGAAATTGAACTTTTCATTTGGCTCAATATTTATTTGTTAAATTATATTCAGCTTCAATAACTTATGCTTGTCACTTTTGAGATGTGAATAAAAGCATGAATAACTACACAAAATTAAATTGTTCCAGAAAAGGTTCCTCCATCATTTTTATTTTACTTACCTTTAAAACTAAATACCTGATAACTCAAATGGAAAAAAAAAGGCTACTTCACAATGACATGGCAAAAGTTGTCAGGCCTGCACATGCAGGCTTCTTTCAGATAAAAGGAGTCACTGCCTTGACACAGGTAAAGTATTTGATCTGCTGTCTCCCTTCCACTTCACAGATGGTCAAAAACTGAGTGCATTTCAGCGGTGGATTGCTCATATTTATTGTAAGTGGTGGTTTTAGCATCCCATTTAGTGGTGGCCAAGGCCAGAGCCCATCCAGTCAAGAGGGAGATGACAAAGACAATCTTGGCTCAGTCTGTAGAATACAGAGGCTAGAAGTGTAAGATGCACTAGCAGGGGAAGTTGCAGCCTCAGGTTGGGGATCTGTCAAAATCACTGATCCCTTCACGTTACCCATCACATTAATCCAGTCACTTACTGTCTTCATCTGCCACCATTCCTCACAATCACACCTGTCTTCCAGGTGTTTTGCTTCTAGCTTATTGTCCGTGGAACACTCAACACATCTGACCCTGCACCCCCAGAACCTATGAACGGTGGAAGATGGTCCAGGGTGCATGATTTACCGATTGATGAACTCTAGTCATTATGGACAAGCTGTACCAGTATCTGGCCAACTGGAAAAGTCACAGCCCAGAGGAGAGGACTTGGGTGCTGTCCATTTTGATCTTGGATCCATCACTTATTGAGGAGTTCCACTGGACCCATCCAGATCATCCTGGGCCATCAGCAGCCGGCTGTAGAGGTGAGGGTACTGCCAGGGCTGCACATGCATGCTCCTTTCATTCTCCATCCAGCTAACTATGAGTCACCTGCCATTTGTTTCTAACTCATTAACTGCAGCTTATTTAAACCCAGCTCTCATCCACTGTCCTTGTTCTCTCATACGAACCAGCCAGATCAAACAGTTCAGTTGCCTTGTTCGCTCTCATTTTATGGCCCCTTGTGGCTTGCTATTTTCATGGTCCACTATGAAATTTATAGTTCATTGCTGAGTCATCTCTGCTGCTCTGCTTTTGTGCTAAGCCTCCTCTACATGTCCTGATGAAAGTGAGAGCTTCGAAAGTTGCATGGTTTTCCTTTTGAAGGGCTAAATCCATATTTGTCCTGAAATATCTTGATCTATGTTTCCAGTTGATACCGCTCGCATCTGGTACACCGTTGGGGAAAAGATGATACTCGTTATCTGTTTGTTGACAGTTCCCTAGATGTTGCAGAGTGTGTGAATCCTCAATGTATTCAGCATGTAGAATTTGCAGACTGCAGGAGTAAAATATTCAGTGCAGAATCAGAAGTGTATCCTTCCCGTGTTGCATCAAAGGAGTAGAATAAAAAATTTAAAACATTCTTTTTGCCTGAGGATATTTGAAAATCAAAGCAAAGCAGAAGACTGGAACAATCATTGAGGTGTGTCTAACTGATCCCCTAATTCAGAAAGAGTGCACAATTTATTTTTAAAATCACACAGTTTATTCCATTGTAAGGTACTTGTACATTTTCTTTGATAAAATTTTAATATATATATATATACTTTACAGCATACCTGAACAGATATTCTGAGGCATTCATGACCAAAGTCTTTCTCCTCATTTCCATCACTGACAGATGTCCATCACTTGAGCAGGACCAGACGTCTCGCTCAGTATGATGCAGGGGTCATCCTTGAGCACTGGGTAAGCCAAAAGACGTCACTTGCAGACTTGCATAGTGACATAGTCTTGTAGGGTCTTAAATGTCCGAGTTAGACATGGACTTAGTCTGGGCCATCCTGGTGGTCCTGTACACCTGCAGAAAGCTCTTTAGTCACCATAAGACCATAAGATATTGGAGCAGAATTAGGCCATTTGGCCATCCGAGTCTGCTCTGCCATTTCATCATGGCTGATCCAATTTTTCTTTCAGCCCTAATCTTCTACTCTCTCCCCATAACCCTTCATGCCCTGACCAATCCAGAATCTATCAATCTCTGCCTTAAATATAAATAAAAACTTGGCCTCCGCAGTTGCCGATGGCAAACAATTCTACTGATTTATCACTCGTGGTCTAATGAAATTCTTCCTCATCTCCACTCTAAAAGGAGCCCCTCTATTCTGAGGCTGTGTCCTCTAGCCTTAGACTCTTCCACCATAGGAAACATCCTCTCCACATCCCCTCTATCAAGATCTTTCACCATTCAATAAGTTTCAATGAGGTCAGCCCTCATTCTTCTGAACTTCAGCGAATACAGGTCGAGAGCAATCAAATGCTCTTCATATTACAAGCCTTTCAATCCTTCTAAATGACTTTTTTTGTTGCCTTCTGTTGCATTTTTAAAAGCTTCCCAATTGCCTAACTTCCCAATAATTTTTGCTCGATTATATGGCCTCTCTTTGGCTTTTATGTTGACTTTGACTTCTTTTGTTAGCCATGGTTGTGTCATCTTTCCTTTAGAATACTTCTTTCTCGTTGGGCTGTATAAATCCTATGCTTTCCGAATTGCTTCCAGAACTTCCAGCCACTGCTGTTGTGCCGTCATCTCTGCCACTGTGATTTTTTTCCGAACAGCTCCTCTCTCATGCCTCTGTAATTCGCTTTACTCCACTGCAATACTGATACTGTTTCTCCTTCTCAAATTTCAGGGTGAGCTCGATCATACTGTGATCACTTGCCTCTAAGGGTTCTTTTAGCTTAAGGTCTCCAATCAATTCTGGTTCAACGCACTAATTGGCTCAACCATTAGAGCTGTTCACTTAGAGCTGTTCTAAAAAGCGATCTCATGGGCACTCTATAAATTCCCCCTCCTGGAATCCAGCACCAACCTGATTTTCCCAATTTACCTGCATATTGAAGTCCCCCCTCAACTATCATAACATTGCTCTTTTGGTATGCATTTTCTATCTCCTGTTGTATTTATGTAGGCCACATCCTTACTACTGTTTGGGGGTCTATATACAACTCCCATCAGGGTCCTTTTACCTTTGTAGTTCCTTAGCTCTATCCACAACGTTTCAACATCTTCCAACCCTATGTCACCTCGTACTAATGATCTGATTTCATGCCAAGTTAATCCCATTGTCGAAGCCTGCCACAAATCCCTGTAGGTGGTTGCAGCAGTGGTGGTGAGTTACTCATGATATCACAGGGAAGCTCCTCTGAAATACTGGCCGCTTTTCTGACCTTCTTTGCCTGGACACAGCTTTGTGACATTCTTCCAACAAGGTTCAAATGCTGTTGGCACTTATTATTCATTTAAACGGAGAGGGTAGTCAGTAGCTGAAATGAGCTGCCAAGTGAAAGTGTTCAACAGGAATTCTGCAGATGCTGGAAATTCAAGCAACACACATCAAGGTTGCTGGTGAACGCAGCAGGCCAAGCAGCATCTGTAGGAAGAGGTGCAGTCGACGTTTCAGGCCGAGACCCTTCATCAGGACTAACTGAAGGAAGAGTGAGTAAGGGATTTGAAAGCTGGAGGGGGAGGGGGAGATCCAAAATGATAGGAGAAGACAGGAGGGGGAGGGACAGAGCCAAGAGCTGGACAGGTGATAGGCAAAAGGGGATACGAGAGGATCATGGGACAGGAGGTCCGGGAAGAAAGACAAGCGGGGGGGACCCAGAGGATGGGCAAGAGGTATATTCAGAGGGACAGAGGGAGAAAAAGGAGAGTGAGAGAAACAATGTGTGCATAAAAATAAGTAACAGATGGGGTACGAGGGGGAGGTGGGGCCTTAGCGGAAGTTAGAGAAGTCGATGTTCATGCCATCAGGTTGGAGGCTACCCAGACGGAATATAAGGTGTTGTTCCTCCAACCTGAGTGTGGCTTCATCTTTACAGTAGAGGAGGCCGTGGATAGACATGTCAGAATGGGAATGGGATGTGGAATTAAAATGTGTGGCCACTGTCTATCCACGGCCTCCTCTACTGTAAAGATTGTCTATCCACGGCCTCCTCTGCTGTAAAGATCCCAGTGGCCACACATTTTAATTCCACATCCCATTCCCATTCTGACATGTCTATCCATGGCCTCCTCTACTGTAAAGATTCCCGATATGGCCTTTTATATATTGGCGAGACCCGACGCAGACTGGGAGACCGCTTTGCTGAACACCTACGCTCTGTCCGCCAGAGAAAGCAGGATCTCCCAGTGGCCACACATTTTAATTCCACATCCCATTCCCATTCTGACATGTCTATCCACGGCCTCCTCTTAACTTCCGCTAAGGCCCCACCTCCCCCTCGTACCCCATCTGTTACTTATTTTTATGCACACATTCTTTCTCTCACTCTCCTTTTTCTCCCTCTGTCACTCTGAATATACCTCTTGCCCATCCTCTGCGTTCTCCCCCCCTTGTCTTTCTTCCCGGACCTCCTGTCCCATGATCCTCTCGTATCCCCTTTTACCTATCACCTGTCCAGCTCTTGGCTCTATTCCTCCCCCTCCTGTCTTCTCCTATCATTTTGGATCTCCCCCTCCCCCTCCAACTTTCAAATCCCTTACTCACTCTTCCTTCAGTTAGTCCTGACGAAGGGTCTTGGCCTGAAACGTCGACTGCACCTCTTCCTACAGATGCTGCTTGGCCTGCTGCGTTCACCAGCAACTTTGATGTGTGTTGCTTGAAAGTGTTCAAGGTAGGTTGTCCTGTCCTCTTCACACGCCTTGCATGAATTGACAGGCAGATAAACTCCATCCCCAATTACCACACTGACAAAGACATTCCAAGTTGGCTTTTTTTAATGTAGCAACTGGCAGTAGGGTAAAACTGACAGAAAGAAGAACATACAATCAAAAGGTGTCCAAATTCCCATTATGATTAAGTAAAAGGCAAGCATTAAGTATACCATAAATGATACAAAATAATACACAAGATACTGTATACAAATAAGTTCCAAATATATCATAAAGATAGGCTACTGGTAAGCAAGATGTTGCTATATACAACGTATCTTATGCACATTTTCTCACTACAGGTTAGCCAGAACATGTGGCCCGCATGAATATTCCATCTGTATTTTATCTGCACACAAACCAATCAAATTATCTCTGATTTGTGGAAATATGCATATACATCAATAAATAATAAACCCAAAGATTACTTTTACATACCGACGATGCTTTCAAAGACTTGAACGTCAGGATGATGTCGGATGAAAAGGCACAAGCTCTCCCTCAACTTTACATGGAGAACTGTCTCGATGCCTACTGTTGATGTCATCAACTAGAGACACAGATCACATGACCTAAATGACTGCTATACAAAGCTACCAGCAAAGGGTGTGAAATGACAAATAAAATAACTGACTTAAGGCAGCACGCTCCTCGCCTGGTATCCCTGGATACCACAATTTAACACTTTCACAGTTCACCTCTAAATGAGGAAGTCACTCGTTCCTAGTCCTCAGGGGGGAGAGCAGCAGGACCACTTCAGCCACAGGCCTGAGTAACAACTTCGTTCCATCACCTCTGTTGATCTTCACCTCCATCTTACAGACTGTTCCGTCCTTGCTGGGAAATATCTGAGTTATGACTCCTGAAGGCCAGTCACTTCTCTTGGATTGACAATCCTTCATGAGCATCACAGATCCTGGCCCGATGCTTGGCCTACTGGACGTCCATTTCCTTCCTAACTGCAAGGTAAACAAGTACTGTTTGCGCCATCTGTCCCAGAAGGTACCGGCCAGGCTTTGCACCTGCCGCTACTGTCTCTTGTACAGGTCCTTGCTTCAAACTCACCTGGAGGAATGGGATAAGGGCCACTTTTTTGTGTGAGCAGCGTGGCAGGAGTGAGAATGAATGGATCTTCTGTGTCTGTAGACACAGGCCTTAAAGGTCTATTGTTCACAATGGCCATCACCTCGGCCATAAAGTTGGTGAGCACCTCATGAGTGAGTCTAGAAGGCCCTGACTGGAGAAGCATGGAGTCCAGGATTTTGCGGGTGATGCCGATCATTCTCCCCCATGCCCCTCCCGTATGGGAGGAATGAGGCGGATTGAATGTCCAGGTACAGCCCTTTTCTGAGAGATACCTCTTCATCACTTCTTCATCACCATTGAAGGAGATTCCTAGATCTCTGCATGCTCTGATGAAATTCGTTCCCCAGTCAGAACGCATTTGCTTGACTGGCTCACGGATCGGCAGGAACGCTCTCAGGGTATTTATAAAACTTGAGCTGTCCATAGACTCTATGATCTCGAGGTGGATGGCTCTGATGCTTAAGCAGGTAAATAAAACTGCCCATCTTTTTCTCTCAGCATGGCCATCCCTCGTACGGCGTGCAGACATGGTCCAGAGTCCAAATACATCAACACCAACATGCGTGAAAGGCGGTTCCATGCTGAGTCGGACGAGGTGGTAAATGCGGGTTCTTTTTTAAAATTTAAGAATAAATTGGACAGATACATGGATGGGAGGTGTATGGAGGGATATGGTCCATGTGCAGGTCAGTGGGACTAGGCAGAAAATGGTTCAGCACAGCCAAGAAGGGCCAAGGAGCCTGTTTCTGTGCTGTAGTTTTTCTATGGTTTCTATGTGCATGATGCGGTGCTGCTTCCGGTGTGGGGATTTCAGAGCGATTATTCAGAATCGCACTACACTCAATCAGTGTTGGTAGAGAGAGAATCTGCCCGTCCATGGATTCCACCTGAAAGCCATGCAGTCTTCTGCCTGCTGTCTCAACCACACCAGCACACGTCTTGAGGGAGCAAGGAGAATTGTGGCCTTTGATGTTAAAAAGGTCAAAGAACTCAGACCTTACCAATGAGTGATTACTCTGACCGTCCAGTATTGCATATAACCAAATACCCTTTTCCTGCTGGCCAGCTGGGTAGACTTCATGAGCCAAATCTTTGAGCACGATTTTCCAGTGAGGTCTCCTCCACAGACCTGTGTACAGCTTGAGGAAACAGTAGCTTCTTCAATATTGTTCCCTTCCTCCCCACCATTCTCATGTGCAGGGGTTTGGGCCTCTGAGGACCAAGGAGCAGGTCCAGGGTGCAGGGCTGAGCTGTGACTCTGGCTTCCACATTCAGCACACATTCTGCTGCTGTCATAATTTTTGGCTCGGTGTGCTGATGATGCACAGCATTTGTAGCAGATGCCACGCTGCTTTAAAAAGGCTTTCCTATTCTCGATGGACTTCTCCCTAAATCCACGGCATTTTTGGAGGGGGTTCAGTTTGTTGTGTAAGGGCATTGCTTAGCAGGGTCCACTTTACTCTTGCGTGTTGTGTCAGCCAAAGAGGAGGTGTAAGGAGACACTTCAGTCTTGTGGACTGGGATTGGAGGCCTCTGACTACTGTACTTAGGAGCTGACTTTCCCATCACTGGAGGGTCAGTACTGCCTGGAATGAGAAGGAAGCTGGGATCATTTCGCATCTTGGCTTGCTGACAAACAAACTCCACAAAATAGGCAAATGGTGGAAAGGGAACTTTATGCTCTTCCTTGAACTTAAACCCGTGCGAGAGCCATCTCTCCTGCAAGTTATATGGCAGCATCTGTACAATGGGGCTGATACCATGGGCCGTGTCTAAGTAGGCGAGTCCCGACAGGTCCCTATCAGATTTAGCAGCTTCAAGCTCCATTAACAAGTCTCTGAACTTCCTGTGGTCCTTGTTTAGAGATGTTAGGGAAGCTAACCACTCTCCTGAACACGCATTCTCAATTACCTCTGGCGACCCATAACACTCGTCAAGTCTGCTCCAAGCCATTTTGAGCCCTCTTTGTGGGTGATGGACATGCACAGCTCTTACCCTTCTCACATGTTCAGCTGACTCGGTACCTAGCCACTTCACCAAGAGGTCCATTTCTTCACTGTCTGTTAGGTTTAGACCTCGTATGGCATTCAGGAGTGATGCTTTCCAAGCCCTGTAACTCTCAGGAAGGTCACTAAACTGCAGAAGCCCTGAGGACACAAGTTCACGTCTTGCGAAAAACCTGACAAAGTCCGACATGCTCTGACTATCAGCAGGATTAGCCTGTTGGGCCTCTGCATACTGGTGTGCTTGAAGATGATCTCTGTCATTAGATACCTCTGTGTAACTCATGTGATCCATGGCTTCCCTTGAACTCCGCACTATCTGGGGCTTTCTACCCGAAGGGCATGACGTGTGAGTGTCAGTGTGCCTTAACTGACTTCCAATGAATGAAATACGCTCCTGAGGATGACGGTCATGACTGGGCTTATCATCCTGAATGTCACACTGCACAAAGTAGCTTTGGTTGCACACTGTACAACAGTGGCTGGTTGATTAACACCGTTAGTAGAGACTCCTTCTAATGTAGGAGTGGACTGATAGGTAGCATGCTTTGCCTGCTCTTTCACATACTCTTTTGTGTACTCCGCTGGATCATGGGTTTGAAGATCAATTTTGGAGTTGTGGTCCTCATTTTGCTCTTCCATGGCTGCCTCTAATGCTTCAGCTTTCACTACTGCAGCTGCAGCTCTTTTCTGCCGTTGAAGCATGCTTGTTCCATTTTGATTTGGCATTCCCTTTCTGCAAATGCTGCCTCTGTTTTAGCAGCTTGGGCTTCAGCATGAGCTAAGGCTGCGACTGCACTGATGGAGGAGCCATATAGTCGTTTGGTTGAAGACGAACCCGAGGCATGAGACCTTGTCCATAGTGACTGAGATCCTGATGATTTTTTGTCCGACATTTTGAAAAGAGAATTGCCTTCGGATTTCAGAATGCGGCATTTTACTCTCCTGCCCTCTTCACAAGCTTTGCATGAATTGACAGGCAGATAAACTCCATCCCCAATTACTACACTGACAAAAACGTTCCAAGTTGACTTTCTTTAATGTAGCAACTGGCGGTAGGGTAAAACTGACAGAAAGAAAAACATACAATCAAGAGGTGTCCAAATTCCCATTATGGTTAAATAAAAGGCAAGTATTAAGTATACTACAAATGATACAAAATAATACACAAGATACTGTATACAAATAAGTTCCAAATATATCATAAAGATAGGCTACTGGTAAGCAAGATGTTGCTATATACAACGTATCTTAGCACATTTTCTCATTACAGGTTAGCCAGAACATGTGGCCACATGAATATTCCATCTGTATTTTATCTGCACACAAACCATTCAAATTATCTCTGATTTGTGGAAATATGCATATACATCAATAAATAATAAACCCAAAGATTACTTTTACATACCGACGATGCTTTCAAAGACCTGAACGTCAGGATGATGTCGGATGAAAAGGCACAAGCTCGCCCTCAACTCTACATGGAGAACTCACTTGATGCCTGCTGATGATGTCATCAACTAGAGACACAGATCACATGACCTAAATGACTGCTATACAAAACTACAAGCAAAGGGTGCTAAATGACAAATAAAATAACTGACTTAAGGCAGCACACATGTACAATTACAATATTTAAGAGATATTTGCACAGGCACATGGAGGGGAAGGGCTTGAGAGGTTATGGGCTAATGTGGGCAATTGGGACTAGCATGGAGGATGCTGTGGTTGGTCTGGACAAGCTTGGCGATATGACTCTATAAAATAGTCTGTGGTGAAACAGCAAACATGAGGAATTCTGCAGATGCTGCAAGTTCAAGCAACACACATTCGAGTTGCTGGTGAATGCAGCAGGCCAGGCAGCATCTCTAGGAAGAGGTACAGTCGACGTTTTGGGCCGAGACCCTTCGTCAGGACTAACTGAAAGAAGAGCTATAAGAGATTTGAAAGTGGGAGGGGGAGGGGGATATCCAAAATGATAGGAGAAGACAGGACTGAGGGATGGAGCCAAGAGCTGGACAGTTGATTGGCAGAAGGGATATGAGAGGATCATGGGACAGGAGGCCCAGGGAGAAAGAAAAGGCGGAGGGGGGGGAAGAACCCAGAGGATGGGCAAGGGGTATAGTCAGAGGGACGGAGGGAGAAAAAGGAGAGCGAGAGAGAAAGAATGTGTGTATATAAATAAATAATGGATGGAGTACGAGGGGTAGGTGGGGCATTAGCGGATGTTTGAGAAGTCAATGTTCATGCCATCAGGTTGGAGGCTATCCAGATGGAATATAAGGTGGTGTTCCTCCAACCTGAGTGTGGCGTCATCTTTACAGTAGAGGAGGCCGTGGATAGACATATCAGAATGGGAATGGGACGTGGAATTAAAATGTGTGGCCACTGGGAGATCCTGCTTTCTCTGGCAGACAGAGCGTAGGTGTTCAGTGAAATGATCTCCCTTGTCTGTGTCAGGTCTCGCCAATATATAGAAGGCCACATCAGGAGCATCGGACGCAGTATATCACCCCAGCCGACTCACAGGTGAAGTGTTGCCTCACCTGGAAGGACTGTCTGGGGCCCTGAATAATGGTAAGGGAGGAAGTGTAAGGGCATGTGTAGCACTTGTTCCATTTACAAGGATAAGTGCCAGGAGGGAGATCAATAGGGAAGGATGGGGGGGACGAATGGACAAGGGAGTCATGTAGTGAGCGATCCCTGCGGAAAGCAGAGAGAGGGGGGAGGGAAAGATGTGCTTAGTGGTGGGATCCCGTTAGAGGTGGCGGAAGTTACGGAGAATAATATGTTGGACCCGGAGGCTGGTGGGGTGGTAGGTGAGGATAAGGGGAACCCTAATCCTAGTGGGGTGGCGGGAGGATGGAGTAAGAGCAGATGTGCATGAAATAGGGGAGATGCGTTTGAGAGCAGAGTTGATGATGGAGGAAGGGAAGCCCCTTTCTTTAAAAAAGGAGGACATCTCCCTTGTCCTCGAATGAAAAGCCTCATCCTGAGAGCAGATGCGGCGGAGACGGAGGAATTGTGAGAAGGGGTGGCATTTTTGCAAGAGACAAGGTGAGAAGAGGAATAGTTCAGATAGCTGTGAGAGTCAGTAGGCTTATAGTAGATAAGCTGTCTCCAGAGATAGAGACAGAAAGATCTAGAAAGGGGAGAGAGGTGTCAGAAATGGACCAGGTAAACTTGAGGGCAGGGTGAAAGCTGGAGGCAAAGATAATGAAGTCAATGAGCTCAGCATGCGTGCAGGAAGCAGCGCCAATGCAGTCGTCGATGTAGCGAAGGAAAAGTGGGGGATAGATACCAGAATAGGTTTGGAGCATAGTTCAGCAATGGTTCACATATTTTGTATGAGCAGAGCATTCCCGTATAGGGCGTTCCTATGTGGCCCTGGGGGAACTTAATGATAATAACAACACATTAGAGCAGAGGCTTCAATAATAGGTGAACGTGTCTCCATTTCCAGGTTTCTGAGTAATTTTGGTTTTGGGCACTTCCCTTACTGTAACTGAGTTATTAGAATAAGGTTACTCTGAGGTATTACCTATGTCGAGGGGTGAATGAGATGGAAGATATTATTGGTAGCCAGGATGTGGGGTACAAATTACAACAGGAGATAGAAAAGGAATGTAAAAAGTAAAATATTACTATGCTCATGGGGGATTTCAATATGCAGGTAGCTTGGGAAAATCAGGTTGGCGCTGGATTCCAAGAGAAGGAATTTGCAGAATACCTACAAGATGGTGTTTTAAAGCAGCTCGTGATGGAGCCCACTGCGCAAAAGGCAATTATGAATGAGGTGTTGTATAATAAATAAGACTAATTACTTTTATACGATTTAAAGTGGATGTGGAGAGGATGTTTCCTATAGCGGGAGAACCTAAGACCAGGTGTCACAGCCTCAGAGTACAGGGCAGGGGGGGTGTTCCTTTGAGAACCGAGATGAGGAGGACTTTCCTTAGCCAGAGGGTGGTGAATCTGTGGAAATGTTTGCACAGGTAGCTGTGGAGACCAAGTCTTTATGTATATTTAAGGCAGCGATTGTAATATTCTTGAGTGGTCAGGGCATGAAGGGATACCTGGGTGGGAGGGAGGCAAGAGATTGTGGCTGAGAGGGAATTGGATCAGCCATGATGAAATGGTGGAGAGGACTCAGTGGGCCAAAGGGCCTAATTCTGCTCCTTTATTTTACCGTCTTATGGTCCTATAAATTTGATTAGCAATAGAGCAGATGGAAATTCCACCTGGTACAGCTGCTATTGGTTACAGTGTGCCTAACCTGGGTAAATTCACTACTATTGTTTTCAACAGATCATTGGCAAAGACAAAAGTAACAGCGTTCAGATGGCTTGTTAGAGCAATTGTGTAAATGTTAAACACGCACATTTACTGATGTACTTTCCCTGGGATAGTTTGATGCTTACTACCCTCCTCAGTGAGGCACTCCCAATGCTATCTTATTCATTTCATGTCATCTGAACATTATTCAAATTCGCTTTTGTTATTATGCCTCTGGCTTCATTTTTATGAATGTTCGAAGTTAGTTTGGAAAGAAATCCAAAGGTCAGCTCAAGTAGGTTATTAATTTGAAGCTAATTGATGCTATAGATTTTAAAATACCAACACAAGGAGAGAAACATTAAAGTATTCTATGAGGGTACATCAATTGGCAGAGATGTTTATGTCTGAGGACTCACTTCCGATCTGAATGCCATTTGCTTACTCTTATAATTTTTTCTCTCTTTGCATATTGGGTGTTTGGTGGTCTTATTTATGGTTCTTTTGTGCTTCTTTGGTTTGTGGCTGCCTGTAAGGAGATAAATCTCCAGGTTGAATAATGCATACATACTTTGATATTAGCCAGTTGGTGGTGTAGTGGCACCAACACTGGACTTTGAGCCAATGGTCCTGGGTTTGAATCCAATGGCTACTTGTACACTTTCCAACCATGCTGGGGTGAGCAACGACCTAGCGACATAGCCTTGTAATAAGCAGTCAAATGCTACAGAAATGACAAAAATGCTGCAGAAAGGAATAACATTCTTTAATAATAAATGTACTTTGAACTTCAATGAAGTTTTGAACTTAGAATGAGTGAAGGTTCCAGTACAGATAAGAGAATACTTATCCTTTGCAATATTAATTGGAAGGCTTAAGAAAACAACATTGAGTCTGTTTCTTTTCTCACATATATTTCTGGGCTGACACAGTATTTCTAATTCTTTTACATTTATTTCAGATTTTTAACATCCACAACACTTTAGTTTTGATTATAATTCTGAAAATACTGCAGTTTGGTCACCTAGATTCAAACAGAGACATGTTATCTAATTTGAACATTTCCCTACCTTATTTGGCATATTTACTTCTAGCATGGAATGAAGCCATTTAGTTCAAAGACTCTGTACTGACTGTTAGAGCAGGCCAATCAATCCAAACTCTAATTAATTTCTCTCCACCCTACTCTCTCACATGCCTATCAAGTCACACTTACCACTCATCAATTCTCTTACCTACATTAGGGACAATCTTCAGTAGTCAATTCAGTCATCTTTGGGATAGGGGACAATACAGAAACTGTCTGGAAAACTCGAGCAAGAATATGCAAATTCCACAGAGACATTATTGAATGTGAACATTGAACCCTTGTCAGAAAAGTAGTCATGCAGCTGTGCTACTCACTGCAAAACTTCAATAATACAACCACAAACAAAACCAATATTTTAAGTAAGAAATGCTTATTAAACATCAGCTGAGCCCAGGAAGTGCAATAGTCTCCTGTGGCTATGTATTATTGACAACTATGTTTGTAGTATTTTGGAGGGTTGTGTATTATTATCCTATTTTCCCGACTCAGTTTATATCTATCAGAAGGCTTTAGGTGTTTATTTACTCCTCCAGCAAGCAGTAAATATAACAGATGTATCTCTATATCCCAGAATAATATATCTGCATAAATATGTAACTCAAGTTTGAAGCAGCAAGGTTTTTGTATTAATATTTTGTAAATAAGATGAACTGGTCCATTTATGTTATTCCAGAGTAAAGTACATCTTAGTGATTCCACAGACTCATGGTCATTTTTTCCAATTTGACTTAAAAAGTCCATTTGAGGTTTTTTTTTATATGTAAGTTTTTGATATAAAAGTTTATAAAAAAAGTTGCAGAGAAAGAACTGTAAATCAACTTTACCATATTTAGCACCAAAGAACCGGAATGACTTTCTCTGCAAAAGGCTTTCACACAAGTATACGGACATAACAGTGTACTTTGGTTCAGGCCTGATTGATTCATATTATATGAGTGATGTCATCAGCCAGCTCCCAATTCAAATTAGGTGCACATGATGGCTGTCGAATAAACTTTTGCCAAGACATTAACTTTTATAAGCTACACAGTAAGCAGAGCCATTCCCCAGATTTAAATGCTTTGATGGGTGTCTCATTGCGCGATTATAATGAATTTCAATATTATCTGCACTGTACAAATATTTTTATCATTAACCATTTTGCTTCACAATAATTTCCTGGACATATTTACATAATGCTTACATTTTTGACATATAGATTCCACGAGAAAACGGCATAAAATTTGTACCTTTCCCGTCCCTCTATTGTTCTCAGTCAATAGAAGTCATGAATCTGTACAGTAGGACAATGCCTTGAATATAATTATTTCAAGAATACAATTCCTTAAAAAATCTTTAACATAATCAAACATGATGATTAAATGCAATTCAATTCTTAAAGTAAGCTTTTCATTAAAAAAAATTCAATCACTGTATCAAAATGCCACTCGCAAGTAACTTGATGGTTAGTTACTGAAAGTAACTTTAAAGAAATAAATAGTATTATTTTCTGGTTACATTGGAGCATAGCAGCTATTTCTTTGGGAAGTACAAAATAATCATCCTAAGCATTTCAAAATAAATCACCACCAATAGATCCAGAAGAACTAACTTAATATCTGGAGACTTATCAGAAGACCGTGAATGAATGTAATTAATGGAAAATCACATAGATAATAAATTCATTGTGAGAATATGGTCAGGTTTGTTGCTTTGGTCTGCTACTTTGTGACATACATTTTAAAATTAAGGTAAAGACAGCGGAAATACAACTTGGACTGAATGCGTAAGAAAAACGTACACATTTTAGCGGAATTGAATCCAGCTTTTTTCTAAATTGGGTTCTTTTGGGTTGAACTGGAACTGAGGCTATGGCCCTACTCTGGCCGCTTCAGGCTTTGGGTCTACAGACTCAATTTGGTTCTGTATGCCGTTACTTGTTTTTACTGTTTGCACGATTTGTGTTTTTTTTCCTCTCACTGTGCATTGGATTTTTTTTTCACATTGGGTTCTTTTGGGTTTCTTGTTTTGTGGCTGCCTGTAACCAGATGAATTTCAGGGTCATATTACTCTATGCATACTTTTAAATAAATGCACTTTAAACTTTGAATCCTGATCTGTGCTCACTGGCACTGTAAAGTGATTGCCCTAACCGTTACGTATTGTGCCCCCTCTCAGCACGATGCTACCGAGGCTCTCTGCAAGTGTAAGTTTAAACACTAGCCAATGATCTCTGTAAGATGTAGCGGTTGGTCATCCTCTCATATTGCCATTGTTTTCCCGCTGTGTTCAACGTGTGTAGTAACTCAGACTGATGTTATTACATCCTGGCCTATCCTCTTAGTCATCCTCCACTTGTGCACGAAGCCGCTTCACTGATTCTACCCTAGTTATGGCTCACATCAAAGAGGTATATACTCTGAAACCTCCCCAGCATGGAATTTTATTGACATAGTAATCAAACTGCTGTTGACTTCAGAAGGTATATATGATCTGAATCAAGACAAAAGAGTTTGAAAATGCTATACTCTGAAGCAAAGAAAAATAATGGTCAGAGGATTTCAGCAGGTCAGTCTAAGTCTGTGAAGGGAAATAGAACATTGACGTTTCAGGATGAGACACCGCGTTTCCAGAGTGATGACTACATCCCATAAGGTTATAGAGAGCAATTGCCAATGTGAATTAGCAAAAGCAACATGGGACATGCACATGATGTAACAGATTCCATGTAAATTAAGGTTATTTAAAAAGAAACACACCTCAGGGAGAAATATGATGGAAATAGTTAAACGTCAAATGCAGCATGAGGACTGCAGGCAGGCAGTTAGCTGCATAGCAACCAAATCACCTGACATTATATTTTAGCAGGAAACATTTCAATCTATCTTATAGTAGGGATCAATGCGTTATTCTTAACATTTCAGAAATTCACAAAATCTGGTTATGTCTGGGTTCTCCAGATAAATCAGAGGTATGAAGATGGATCACCTGACCCTTCACATTCCGTACACTTGTCCATATTGATGAAGCTACCGAACCATTTATATACATCTTGACTGGTCCATGCTGGAGAAAGCCCGCAGTATGTGGTTTCCACCTATGCGGACTTGTAAATTCCAGCTGTGAAGGCCAGATGAGCTGACTCCCTGTACCCTATGAGACAGTCTGGGCAAACAATTGAGGTCTCAATCTTCATGGCTATTGACAGATCTGATAGTGATAAACATTCTTAATTTACTTAATTGACTAAAAAGCAAAGAAATTAAGAAAATAAATGTTCATGCATTTAACTAAAGTTGCCTCAAAATGCTCTCAAATAATTAAAAATGATACAATAAAATGATATTGATTGAACACTAGTATTCCTTTCTATTGAGGACTGATGTTGCTATTCATATTCTGTAAGACCATAAGGTGTAGGAGCAGATACAGACATTGGCCTATCAAGTCTATTCTGCCATTCAATAATGGATAATTCTCCAGCCTTCTCCCTGTAATATTTGATTGCTTTAACAGTCAGAAAACTCTCAGTCTTTGCCTTAGGTACACCCACTGTCTTGGTCTGCACAGCCCTCTGCAGCAAAGAATTGCATTGATCCACCGTGCTCTGACTGAACAGATTCCTCCTCAGCTCAGTTTTAAAGAGCTACCTTCTTATTCGCAGGCTGCCCCTTCCATCCCGGGTTCTCCTATTAATGGAATCATCCTCTGTACTTCCGTTCTAACAAGCCACTGAGAATCAAATGGTTTTAATGAAGTTCCCCTTAATTTTCTAAATTCCATCAAGCACAGGCCCAGAGACATCAAATGCTCCTTAAATGTTAAGTCTTTCATTCCTGGGATTATTCGGGAACACGACTCTGGACCCTCTCTCAGTTTAGCATATCTATTCTAAATCCATTTTGACCAATGCCTTATAAAGCCTCAGCAGTACATCATTGCTTTTATGCTTTCGTCCTCTTGAAATTCAAAGTTCAAAGCACATATCCTATCTAAGTATGTATACATTATGCAACCTTGATATTCATCCCCTAACAGGAAACCACAAAGCAAGGAAACACAAAAGGACCCATAAAGAAAAGGACCAACAAACACCCAATGAGTAGAGAGAAAAAAACAAACCGTGCCAACTATAAACACAAGCAAATAGCATTCTGAACTGAGATCCACAAATAGAGTTCATCCATGGACCCTTAAATTTAATGCAGAGCCGAGTAAACCTCATGGAGTAGCAAGCTGAACCGGCCAGTCCCTTGCCTCGAGCCTCGAGCCCCAACACCCTAACTGGTCAATTTGGCCCGGTGCCTAAATTGTTGTCCAAACATCGTGTTCAGTCGCTTCAATACACTCTGGGGCTCGAACTCCACCTCCTCAATTCTGCCGGTATTTGACCTTTCTGATTCAGCCTGGTGCTTAAATCAATGGAACCTTGGGACGTTCTTAGTGACGGGCCTGTTACCTCGCCTCACCCTGGTTCTGCCACATCAAATTCCATCCAATTCCGAAGGGAAGTTGCAGACTGTTTTTGCGATGATTGTTTATCAGGAAAAAGAGCGTGATTAACAACGTATTTAGTTGTTTTCTTTGTTTCAATGACCATCAGCCAGAAGTCATTGAGATTAACCAGGACTCAAAAGTCCCTTTGCACCTCCAGTTTCTAAATTTTCTCCCTATTTATCATGTTCCTGAGACTTAATATCTCAAAGAATTTATCTTGGGCATAAAGCATTGATGCAATCATGAAGAAGGTATGCCAGGGACTATACTTCATTTGAGTAGGTTTGGTAGGCACAAAGACTCTTACAAATTTCTATAGATATACTGGTGAGAGCATTCCTACTGGTTGTGTCACCAGCTGATGTGAAGGCTCAAATGTACAGTAGTGAAGAAGGTTGCGGAGGGTTGTACACTCAGCTCCATCACAGGCTCAAGCTGCAACCCACGGCCCACCACCAACAAAATATCTTCAAAAGGCAAGGCCTCAGGAAGCCCTCATCATCCGAGCATGAACAAGAGAAAATCTGCAGATGCTGGAAATCCGAGCAACACACACACAATGCTGGAGGAACTCAGCAGGCCACACAGCATCTATGGGAAACAGTAGTCAAGGTTTCAGGCCGAAATCCTTAGGCAGGATTGGAGAAATAAAGGTGAGGAGTAGATTTAAAAGGTGGGGGGAGGAGGGGAGAGAGAAATACAAGGTGATAGGTGAAACCTGAAGGGGGAGGGATGAAGTAAAGAGCTGAGAAGTTGATTGGTGAAAGAGACAGAAGGCCATGGAAGAAAGAAAAGGGGGGAGGAACACTAGAGGGGGGTGATGGGCGGGCAAGGACATAAGGTGAGAGAGGGAAAAGGAAATGAAATAGTGGAGGTGAGGGGAGGTGGGGGTAGCTGAACAGTTCATTCAGTGAGACAGCAAAATGCTAAAAGCCTTTCACTCACTGCAATGGAAGTGGTTAGATACTCATCCTTCAAATGAAAGAGCACATTAGATATTACAACCTTTCACTGATTTCTAAAGGACAGGATAAGCACACAAGTTATTGCATTACATGACATTCTGAGACTGACATTCAAACAATAGCAGTGGACTAGCTGCCTATACTAATCTTTCCATTTTACATGGGTATTTGTTGTAAAATTTCTGGGAGTTGAGTGCTTTTGAGTCTGTCAGATGCTTTCCTTCTTGAATACAGTCAATGCTCATGTTTTTCACCTGTGTGATTTTCTGTTATGTTACTTGTGATTTAATCTTTGTTATTTTCCACTTTGCTATTTTCTGACCAATGTTACATTGAGCTTTTTAATTTTCCAATTGCAGTGTTCTCCTCAGTTACATGCCACCTCATGAACCTCTAGCCTCAATGCCAAGGCAAAGCTAAATAAAAGAAATGCCAAAGCCAAAATGAGTCAGCAAATCAGAATTCATCAGAGATAAAATCAAAGCACAGCTGCTATCAGTACTCCTGCCTCGATTTAAACTGGAAGGAAAGCTCTTGGTAATATAGTTAATTTAAATATTATGAATTCTAAATAAATGAGCAAGGAATAAAAGTGTCATGTTCAGCAAAAAAAAAGGAAATTTAACTCAGAGCAATAAAAGGTGCTTTAGTCTGCAATATGTTTCCATTAATTTGTAGCAGCAGCAACTCCCATCAAACTGATCTGCTGTGTGTTTCCAGCATTTTTTTCTTTGTTTCAGGTTTCCAGTTAGCTAAATCGGAGGTTATCAATCTTATTCTGATTCTCATTCATCCAGTGAGAGTTTGTGGTGAAATCTGCAGTAGATTCAATGTGGAGAGCAACAAGGGAGAGGGCCTTTGGTCATATCAGTATCCATGCCTCTTTGAGATATATAACCTGATTTGTGAAGTGCGTACTCACACATACTATGAAAATTTCACATTTAGTACCAAAAATTCAAAGCAGTATCTTGACTAGAAGTATAAATTAGCTGAGAAGTACAAGACAAAGAATAAAGATGAAGGTCAGGTGCCCTTGATTGGTGGTGTTCAAAGACAGAATCAGTTGGCTTCATGCAAGAAACATGAAAAGTTAAATTTGCAGGTATAGCAAATAATTAAGGAGACAATCTGAAATTTACCTTTTGTTCCAAAGGGACTACAAAGTTTAGTTTTTATTATAGAAACAGTACAAAACGGGCATATGTTTCTAGAATATCAAATAATAAATATTACACGAAGATCTTGTGAGATGGTTTGGTTCAATGGTCAGCTGCAAACAGCTTTTTCTCTTCTTGAAGGGGAAATTACTTATTGATGCTTCATAATAAACGTAATTTGTCTTACAGCATCCTTCTCTGGTAAAATGAATGAACACATCCAAAATTATGCTACAGAAAATCCCAACTGCACTTACCAATTTTAATCCTGCAATAGCATATTGTGCTCTGATATTAACCTCTGGATAGTGGTCATAATTGTATATGCTTTTCATAACCTTTTTGTAAATAAGCTACTTCTGATCCATTAGCATGTTGACCATTAGTGATGTGCAGGTGTTGATATTTACACCCAAAGAAAACTGCAATGGTTCATGTGGTAAATGTTTTTTTGTGTGTGCTCCTTTTCAAAAGTATAATAGACATTTCTGCAAACTATAATTTCCACTTGGTTCTTATGTTAATTCTTCTAGTTGCTTCATATTAAACTTTGTTTCTAAATTTAAAAAAAATGAACATTATTTACTATAAAAATGCAGAGGAATAAACAGGTCAAACCATTTTACATCATGGCCAATACATTCAGTTAAATTATGTTATTTATTTTAAAATACAGCACCATTGGAGGGAGGAGAAGATGGCAGCGCAACACAGCGCGCGCAGTCGTTCCGAATGAATATCAATATGTGTAACTAGGGCCCGTGCACAATCTGGATTTGATGGAGACAGCCGTGAGAAGTGCAGAGGAAGATCTGGAGTAATTTCTGAAATGCCTGCTTCGCTGCCGCTGCTACTGTGCGATCGAGAATCTTCGGAGACGAAGGCCCAAATTCTCGGCTTTGCATATCGCCTGTTGCTGGGACCAGGGTCAAAGCGCTTGGCAGAAATGGTGCTCAGTGCTCGGTGTCGAAGAGGAGGTCGGAGGCTCGAAGTTTTTCATACGGATTTGGAGTCGGACTGTGGTCGGATGCTTCCAGTATGCTGCTGGCGGCGCTGGAGGTTTACCGTCTGAGTGAGATGATGGGACTTTCGAGAGACTTTGAGACTTTTACTGTGCCATGGTCTGTTCTTATCAAATTACAGTATTGCTTTGCACTATTGTAACTGTATGTTATGTGGTTTTTGTTAGTTTTTAAGTCGGTTTGTCATGTGTTTTCGTGATATCATTCTGGAAAAACATTTTATCATTTCTTAATGCATGCATTACTAAATGACAATAAAAGGGTACTGCGTGTCCTCATAATCATTGCTTCTCATATGATGCTCCGATATTAATACACCATTTCAATGATTTCAGAGCTTCCACAACCATTTTAGTTCCTCCATTTATGATAGCAGAAGGAACCTAGATGTTCATCCTTCACAAAAGAGCCTTGTAATCAGCTGCAGCAAACTTCAGTGCATCCCTCAGCATGTTCTCCTGCAAAAATTAGAAAATCTGAAGATGCTAGAAATCCAAATCAACACACACAAAATGCTGGAGGAATGCAGGCCAGGCAGCATCTATGGAAAAGAGTAAACAGTTGAAGTTTCATGCAGAGACCCTTCTTCAAGACACAAAGAAGGGTCTTGGCCCAAAACTTTGACTGTTTATTCTTTTCCATACATTCTCCTGCAGCCTGGAATGTGCCAGTTGGCAGAATTATTTATGAATATGTTACTGTACCGGAGGACCAACAGGTTCCAGGCAGAATAAAGGGTATTTTTCACCAGATTGATAACCTTCTAGCATGACTTGATGTCTACCTTGGTGTGCTGAGAACAACCCATAGATCAAAGTCTTCTATTACGCAGTTGCTTGGGATGAATCAAGACAAAGACCTTTGTATCCTTCTCCACACGTTCTGCAAAGATGGTGGTTACCATTTCTTCTCCACTACAGCAATCTATGGGCCTTGTGGGCCTTGTACATTGGGGTTGTAATTTTGTCTGTACCAAGAAAAATCTGACTGTTAAGGCTCCTTTCATCACCAGCCAAGTGAGGTCTTGGTGCAGGTTGCTGATTTTTTAATGATAAGACATTCTGCTATATTATTTGGCCAGTTTGCTCAGGGAACCTGCATAGAGAACCTATCCCACAGTATCTGCATCACTGCTTGACGGATTTGTGGTCAAAGGTGTTTGCTTGGAAGAACTCTTCAGAAAGGACAGGCACTGTGGCAATGTCCAGCTGACAGGGATACTGCACAATAGCATGACCAGACCTGTCCTCTGCAACACCAGGGACAGGTAGAACTTCTGCATGCAGTGACACTTGATGCCCACATACTTTGGTTCCACAAACAAAGTTGATCAGGATGCGGGTAACGTTGGCTACACTTTTGCCCCAATCTCAGGGGGCTTTGCATTGTGACCTGTTGTTTTATAAATACTTTCTCTATGTGTCAGGGCCTTGATGTTTTGGACAGTTCTCTCTCTCCTGAGATATATTAAACATATTATGTCATGTAGTTGTCAAAAAACTGTGCATGTCTAAGAGCCCTTCTTCAGTGAAAATTCAGCATGGCTTTCCACCAGCCAGTTAACTTGGGGTTTTCCACTATCATCCTGCACCTACTGTCCAATGAATCTGGCCTTGGGCTTTCAGATGTTCAGATGGTCTGAGATTGGTGATCAGAGATAATTTACTTAATATATCTACAAAAAGGACATAAACTTTTCCAAGAGAATCTTTTAAATAACAATTAGATTTTAAATTTAATGTAATCTAATTCAAATTTAATGTGTGGACATACTCAACTGGTGTTGCAATTTCCCTCTAATTGAGGAATAATTAACGTCACAATTTTATGTAATTCAAAGTAAATTTTATTATCAGAGCACATATATGTCACCATAGACAACCCTGAGATTCATTTTCCTGTGGGCATACTCAACAAACCTAAAGAATAGTAATTATAACAGAATCTGTGAAAGATCAGGTAGAGTGCATAAAATAACAAACTCTGCAAATCCAAACATAAATAAATAGTAATAAGTTCATGAGTGCTGGAGATAGTTTGCTTTTAAATACAATGTACAAGACAGTAGGGCATATCATTCTACGTTAACTCTCAATCCACTATTGGGTTAGAAGACAGATGGGCAGATGGCTTTTGAGGACACTATCTTCCCCTTCTCCATAAATGATTCTTGTCTCTTTGACCACTATGCAACATGTGAATATTGGTTAAAATATAACAGATAAATCAAAGTTTTAGCTGGGTTGGACTCTGATTCTTATTCCCCTTTATCTTCGCCAATCTTGGTCAGATTCCGGTCCAACCTGATAGTTTATTGGGTCTTTCAGGTATTCTGTCCTTATCCCAATGACAACAGATCACTTTCCGATTGGCTCTAGTGTTTGACCTGTTATCCTGTGGTCACAAGGGTAAATCACCCTGTCCTGAGACTATGTTATTTGGTCCTCCGACATACAGTACCTTACCACAATTTAAAATTTCTAACAAAGTCTTAAAAATTCACCGTTCTTTTCCCATCAATGAACCTGCATGTTTGTCCTTGATTACTTGCAAAATGCCCTTTTGTGATGAATCACCTGAACCCCATTTTCTCAAGCAGGAATATTTATTTCAATTGAAGACGTATTTTTTCTCACTCATCAAATAAAGGTTAGCTACAAGCTACAGTTTGAACTGCTGTTATTCATTAGTCAGCAGCTTCATGCCCCACTTTTTTTTAATCAAACAGCAATTTTGATCACTTAAGTTGTTTCTGTCATTTATAAGAAAAATAATTGTGTGTTTATAGCAACACTCACCAGAATGATACTGGAATTTTAAGAGTAATGCACTTGGCTTTAAGTATTGACAGATGGATTTTCTGCTTGTAGAAATTAATGGACATTAAAACAGGAGCTGGAATTATGCCATTAAAAATGTAAATATATCAGAATCAGTTTTAGTATCACCAGCATATGTTGTGAAATTTGTTAACTTTATGGCAGAGATACATGATTAAAAAGTAGAGGAAAAAACTGAGTTTCATTAAGTAAACATACGTCTATTAAATAGTTAAGTTAAAACAAGCAGTGCAAAAATAACAGAAACAAAAAGTAGTGAGGTAATGTTCATGGATTAAATGTCCATTTAGAAATCGGATGGCAGAGGGGAAGAAACTGTTCCTGAATCACTGAGCGTGTGCCCTTAGGGCTCTGTACCTTCTTCCTGATGGTAACAATGAGAAGAGGAGATGTCCTGGGTGGTGGCTGGTCATTTGAAATACTTGGTTCTGAAGACTGCAATGCAAATAGACAGAAGATGAAGCATTATTTTTGATCTTTCATTGGCTTAAAAAAATACAGGGGAGCTAAAACAGAGGTTGGAGTGGGAATAGGATGGAAATTTCAAGTGACAGGCAATGGGAAGATAAAGTTCCCTTGTTGCAGGTCTTCTACAAAGCAGTTACCCAATCAGAATTTGGTTTCTCCATTGTAAGAAAAAACATAACGCAACAGAATCAATTGGAATCAGAATCAGATTTATTGTTACTGACAAACAGTAAGTTGTAAAATTTGTTGTTCTGTACCAGCAATATAGTACAGGTATAACAAAATAGTATGCTAATACATTGATAAATAAATAAATAGACAAATAGATAGAAAGAGCAAAAGACAAATATCTCATGAATCATTCAGAAATCTGATGGCAGAAGGGAAGAACCTGTAGAGAGATAGCAGATAGCTTCAAGAAAAAAAAATGTGGTAATAGAAAGTGATTTATGTTGATTGTAACTCCCATGGTGCAAAATAACTGGATGGGATAGAGTTTGTCAAATATATTCAGGAACATGTTCTTAATCAATACATAGAGATCCCAACTAGAGAGTGCAATACTAGATTTCCTATTGGGGAATGAGAGAGGGCAGGTAACAGAAGTATATGTAGGAGAACACTTTGGAAGTGGTAATCATAATTCCATTAGTTTCAAGACAATTACAGAGAAAGATAGGACAGGTCCTCAGACTAGAGAACGGACAATTTTGAATGCATCAGAAAGGACTTGGCCGGTATAGATTAGGATAGTTTCCTGACAATGATGAGTTTGGTAAGCTGGAGGCCTTCAAAAGTGAAATATTGGGAGTACAGAGTTTGTATGCTTCTGTTACATTAAAAGGCAAGTCAAACAGGTTCAGGGGAGGATTATTGAGGCCCTGGTTAAGAAAAAGAAGGAAGTGCATAAAAGGTATTATCATCAAGAAACAAATGATATGCTTGAGAGGTATATAATGCAAGAGAACACTTAAGAGGGAAATCGGGAAGGCTAAAAGATGACATGAGGTTGCCCTGGCAGACAAGGAGAATGAGAATCCCAAGGGCTATTACAGATATATTAAGAGCACAGGAATAGCAAGTGTTGTGGTTTTACAAATGACCAGGAGACGCAGAAGATTTTGCAAGAAGTTTTGAACTTTAATTTGCAAATCAAAGCTGAGACAGTCAGTGAACTAGTCGCTGAATGCACATCGATCCTTGTACACAGTGCTCTTTATAGCACTCTTCTGGCTTAGCTGCATTAGCATATCCAATCAGTCTACAGTTGCATATCACCAATACATCAGTCCCTGACTTGCCACTATTCGTTTTACCCCCTAACCTAATCATGCCCTGGTTTACATTCTGGGCCATGTGTTTTTCTCATCCCTGGCCACAGTTATCACTTAGCCATCCTCTCATTAACATACTGCTGTATGTTTCACCATCTTATCTGCCACTCTTATCTTTTTACTTGGTTACATTCTCTTTCTTATGGTACATAGTACATAGGTTTCGCACAGGTCAATAGTTCAATGGTTACATAGTAAATACCATAGGAGTACCCTGCGTACTCAATGACAAACACTTAATGCATAGTAAATGCATAGTAAACACCTGAGTAAACACTTGATGCGTAATAAAAGCATATTAAATACTTGAGTAAACACTTGCTATGTATTAAAAGCATATTTGAGTAAATACTTGATACGTAGTAAAAGCATAGTAAGTACCTAGAAAGCAGTCAGTGGTTTCAATTCAGTGTTACAATGTTTTCCAATATAGTCCATCCTTTGAGATCCACAGGGTCTCACAGAGAGAGAGGAAACTACGAGTCCACGCAAAAAAGCTCAAATAAACTCCAGTATTTACTCCCAAATCTGGGTCAAACTGTAATTTCCTGTGCTTAGAACTCGAAGTGTTCTCTCCTTACCTTCCTAGACCACTGAGCTAAAAACCTGTCTCTTCGTGTCTGAGACAGGAAAAAAGACTCAGGGGCCTTTAGAGTCTTCTCCCACATTATCATTTCCTTCTTGTACAACTTGCATGTCGTGTAGGCTGTAACAGTACATCATCGGTACTTCTCTTTCCACTGGGCTTGATTCAGCAATTTCCAAGAGCATCGGAAAGCGTTTTGTTGCGGCCCGCACTATAAGAGACTTGAGACACGGGAGAAAACAGCACAGAACAATCGCACAACTTAACAATGCAATACCTGCAGTTACCGCTATCTTGGTTAGACATGCTCCCCATCCCCCTAGCTTACTATCTATCCAGTCAAATATCTGATGTCTGAACCCTGCATTCTGTCTAACCTCTCTTAGATTTTTCAATTTATTCATTGCTTTGGTAAACGATCCCTCCGGGCTAGTGTTATTTGGTATGAAAGTACAGCGCTGTTCTCCAAACATTACACAAACTCCTCCTTTTCCCGCCAACAGCCAGTCTAATACCTGTATATTTTGCCATGCCATTCTACTAGTTGCATCCAGCTGTTGTCCTAGTGCCTCCAGCGCTTCATCCGTGTAGTTAATGAATCTCTGTCGATTATAATATATATATAATTTATCCACTCAATGTTTTTGCTAACCCCTCTCACAGGTACAATTGCTTCCCAGCTGGCAGCAATCTCGTTCCTTACCTTAAACTCGTTAGGTATACCTCTCGGCTGTTCTATACCGTTGATTCGGATCCTTGGGTCAGGTTCATATTTTTGCCTCTTCCGCCGCAGTGTCTGCTGCTTCGCGTGTCAAATTGTACTTCGGGGATAGTACAACTTCTAGAATCAGCATAACCTGTGTACATGTACCTGCCCAACTAAGGGGAAGCGTGGATTGTCAGGCCTTCCTCCATTCCGCACAACCACCAAGTGTCCGCTAATGGGATGTTCTGGACATCCAACGCACCTTCGGGTGGAGGGGTACCTACTATGTATCTTCGGCCTGGGGTTACATCCCAAGTCTGCACGCAGTTACACCTAAAATGGCCAACCGAAAAAGCACCTGTCCATGTAAAGCATTCATAATTCAAATGATCCTGCATTATCAACTTTCCCACTGTAGATGTTTGATTTCTTTTACTTATAGCCCATGGTCTACTGTAGTTGCAGTTATGGGCAAGCTTGTTTTGATCAAACTGCGAGGAGGCTTGGTGTAACATACACCAGCAGGGGCACATTTCTGATAACAGGGATCTATCCCGCTGCAGATCCTCATGTTGCAAGCCTTGGTTACACCTGGTCATTGCCGCTCACACCGCTCCCTATTCTCCTTCCGCCATTGTGCGCAGGTAGAGGAGTTATAAGGCATGGGGACTACATGCTGCGCGGGTCTTGGCCAAGAGCACAGGTAACAGTTCTGCCTCTTCATCATCCCTGCTGTGTAATTTGCCCACTGGTACCACATGTTCTGTTGCCATGGTAGGGAGGTAAGTGTTGTGCTCTGCTTACTCCTCTCTTTTAGACTTGGTGGAGTCCTAACATTCCCATGCCACATTTGCCTAATTAATGGTTTCCACAGGGGTTTGTGATTGTATCATTCCAAGGGATGAGACTCGTCGTTCCCAAGTCGTCCCTACTATCTGAAGGAGTACCATTATCCACAACCCCATCCTTAGGGTCGTCAGACCTGTTCTCAAAACCAAAATCTTCCCTTATCATCTGATCAAATTCCTGTGGTACAGTGACAACTTCCTGTTCTTCTTGTCTATCCCCTGCTATCCGTTCCTCTTCACCACTTACCTCAGGCTCCACACCTGGCTGTGCCTGCAGGACTGCTCTGGTGCAGTGGTTGAGATGGTACCAGGTGGAACGTCCCTCTACCTGAACTGCGGTGGGTGATGCCTTGGTTACCGTAAAAGGCCCTTCCCTTCTTGGTTCGTTCCACTTTCTTCAAAAAGCTCGCACATAGACCTGATCTCCTGGCCTGATTGTTTCTTCCCTTTGCACGATCTCCGGCTCTTTTTGTTTTTCCTGTGCATAGATAGACTTATGTATCACAGTTAGTTGATGAATGTATTGTTTTAGTTCTACTTGCAATTGTTCCAAGCTAGGCCCTTTGTATGGTCCTCTCCACTGGGGCACTGGCATGGGCCTTCCGGTTAGCATTCCATGCAGTGTTAGACACATCTTTTGATTAATTTGAATGCGGTAACTCATTAATGCTAACGGTAGTGCTTCGATCCAGTTGAGTTTAGTACCCGCACAGATTTTATTCAGTTTGATTTTTAGGGTCCCATTAATTCTTTCCACCATGCCCTGCCACTGAGGATGATACACGCGTCCAAACCTCTGCTTTATTCTTAGTGCTTGCAGTACTAATTTGACCACCTTTTGGATAAACGCTGAACCATTGTCTGAGCTGACTTCTGTAGGTATTCCGAATCTTGAGATCACCTCGTTTGTCAGGAATTTTACCACTGTTCCTGCCCTTTGATCTTTTGAGGGTACCACTTCTACCCATCTGCTGAATCTGTCAATTACTACTAACATGTATCTTTTCCCTCTTACTGTCCTTATCATATCTATGTAGTCAATCACTAGATGTTTAAATGGCCCCTTGGGCACGGGTATATGACCTATTGGGGTTGTAATTCCTTTCCGAACATTATTCTGCACATATACCTCGCACTGCGACAGCACATGGTCTACTGAAGCCTGTAAGTAAGGCGACCAAAAACCGTCCTTTTTTATTTTCCTTATCACTTCCCCCCTTGCACAATGATCCACCCCATGCGCTTCTGAAATCAGGATAGTCAACAACGGAGTGGATGCTACCAATAAACTGTCCTATGTGCTCCACAGGCCGTCTGGGTTCTGCTTGGCTCCCCTTCACCTCCACATTATCTGCTCTGCCAAGGTTGCCTTACCTTGTATTTCAATCAGGTCCTCTACCATAGGTTCCGGCTCCAAGCTTACCTGGGGCGCAATGATGGCTGACGTACATCCAGATGCTTTCCGGGCTGCTTCATCTGCAGCTTGATTTCCCTTGGTTATTACATCGTTTCCTTTTTTATGTGCCTGACACTTCACTATAGCCAGTGCTTTAGGTTTCATCATCGCTGTTATTAAATCTAAAATTTGTTGACAGTGCTGTATAGGATCTCCATTACTTTTCTTAAAGCCTCTCTGTTTCCACACTGCCCCAAACAAATGACATACTCCATGCGCATATGCCGAATCAGTATAAATGTCTATTTTCTCACCTTCCATCATTTCGCACGCTGCTGTCAAGGCTTTGATTTCTGCTAATATGGGCGGAACACGGTTGGGGGCAAGCTGCCATTCTAATAGTCTTAAAGCTTGTCTGATCCTGCTGCACTACTGAGAAACCTACATGATTCCCATCGTAATCCCTATAGCAGGAACCATCCACAAACAAAATCTTTTTACCTTCCTCTTCTAGTGGTTCGGATCGTAAATCTGCTCTTAATTTGGCAAATACCATTGTTTCCCTTACACAGTCATGGGGTTCTCCTTCATGACCCAAAGGGACATAATCAACTATATTACTGGTAGTACATCTCTGTACAGTTATATCTGGAAGTGTCAATAACATCTGATATGCTGCTATTCTGGCTGGTGTCAACACGAATTTACCTCTTTCCAGTAATTCTGCTACCTTGTGGTGCGTGTACAGGATCACAGGGTAGCCCACGGTCATGGATGATGCCTTTTCATGGGCATAGTACAATGTTGCCGGTCCCTGATAGCAGGGTGGGTACCCCTGAGCCACTTCATTCAATCTCGCACGATAGTATGCTATTGGTTGTTTTGCTTTTCCTGTGCTCGTCTCTTGTGTTAGAACCACTGCGACATAGCCTTCCTGCTGGTTGGATACATACAGATGGAAGTCCTTCTCATAGTCAGGCAAAGCTAACGCTGGGGCTGACTGCAGTTCCTGTTTAATATTTCCGCCTCCTCGTTCCACTGTAGGCCACTCTTCAAACTTGTATTTCCTGCTTCCTTCATTATTTTCCTTAATGGCATTATGATTTCAGCATATTCCCCAATCCAATCTGAACTGTATCCTGTCAATCCTAAAAACGTCATCATCTGCCTTACTGTCTGGGGATTGGGAGCTTTAGTTATTGCCTCAATTTGATCCGGCGCTATTGCCTTCATTCCCTTGGAGATTACCCTACCTAGGTGCTCTACCTGTTGCTTGCAGAATTGCAGCTTCTTTTTGGATACCTTATGTCCTCCATGCGCCAGTCTTTCTAAAAGGGTTGTGGTATCCTGTTCACACTGCTCCTCACTGTCGGAACAAATTAACAAATCATCCACATACTGTATCAATGTACTTTCCAATGGTATGCCCTCTAGGTTTGCCTTTAATACTTGATTAAAAATGTGCGGTGAGTGCTTAAATCCTTGCGGCATTTTAGTATAGGTATACTGGTTACCTCTGTATGTAAATGCGAATAGATATTGACACTGATCGGCCAGGGGAATGCTGAAGAAAGCTGAGCACAAATCAATCACTGAAAAATAGCTTGATTCCGGCGGAACATTAGTCAACAGCGTGTGTGGGTTGGGGACCACAGCTGGCCAGCCCTCCACTACCTCATTTATCGCTCATAAGTCATGTACCAGTCTCCATTTGGATTTGTCCACTTTTAAGGCGGGCAGCAGCAGGGTATTACATGGGTTATCTATCCTCTTAAGTACTCCTGCTTCAAGCAACCCCTGTATCGTGGGCGCTATTCCCTCCTCTGCTTCTGGTCTTAGAGGAAAGTTTTCTAAATCAATATATAGAGGGACCAACTAGAGAGGATACAATATTAGATCTCCTGTTGGGAAACGAGTTAGGACAAGTGACAGAAGTCTGTGTAGGGGAGCACTTTGGTTCCAGTGATCATAACACCATTAATTTCAACTTGATCATGGACAAGGATAGATCTGGTCCGAGGGTTGAGGTTCTTAACTGGAAGAAGGCCAAATTTGAAGAAATGAGAAAGGATCTAAAAAGCGTGGATTGGGACAGGTTGTTCTCTGGCATGGATGTGATCGGTAGGTGGGAAGCCTTCAAAGCAGAAATTTTGAGAGTGCAGAATTTGTATGTTCCTGTCAGGATTAAAGGCAAGGTGAATAGGAATAAGGAACCTTGGTTCTCAAGGGATATTGCAACTCTGATAAAGAAGAAGAGGGAGTTGTATGACATGTATAGGAAGCAGGGAGTAAATAAGGTGCTTGAGGAGTATAAGAAGTGCAAGAAAATACTTAAGAAAGAAATCAGGAGGGCTAAAAGAAGACATGAGGTTGCCTTGGCAGTCAAAGTGAAGGGTAATCCAAAGAGCTTTTACAGGTATATTAAGAGCAAAAGGATTGTAAGGGATAAAATTAGTCCTCTTGAAGATCAGAGTGGTCGGCTATGTGCGGAACCAAAGGAAATGGGGGAGATCTTAAATAGCTTTCTCGCATCTGTATTTACTAAGGAAACTGGCATGAAGTCTATGGAATTAAGGGAAACAAGTAGTGAGATCATGGAAACTGTACAGATCGAAAAGGAGGAGGTCCTTGCTGTCTTGAGGAAATTAAAGTGGATAAATCCCCGGGACCTGACAGGGTGTTCCCTCGGACCTTGAAGGAGACTAGTGTTGAAATTGCAGAGGCCCTGGCTGAAATATTTAAAATGTCGCTGTCTACAGGTGAGGTGCCGGAGGATTGGAGAGTGGCTCATGTTGTTCCGTTGTTTAAAAAAGGATCGAAAAGTAATCCGGGAAATTATAGACCAGGTAAGTTTAACGTCAGTAGTAGGTAAGTTATTGGAGGGAGTACTAAAAGACAGAATCTACAAGCATTTGGATAGACAGGGACTTATTAGAGAGAGTCAACATGGCTTTGTGCATGGTAGGTCATGTTTGACCAACCTATTGGAGTTTTTCGAGGAAGTTACCAGGAAAGTGGATTAAGGGAAGGCAGTGGATATTGTCTACATGGATTTCAGTAAGGCCTTTGACAAGGTCCCGCATGGGAGGTTAATTAGGAAAATTCAGTCACTAGGTATACATGGAGAGGTGGTAAATTGGATTAGACATTGGCTCGATGGAAGAAGCCAGAGAGTGGTGGTATAGAATTGCTTCTCTGAGTGGAGGCCTGTGACTAGTGGTGTGCCACAGGGATCAGTGCTGGGTCCATTATTATTTGTCATCTATATCAATGATCTGGATGATAATGTGGTAAATTGGATCAGCAAGTTTGCTGATGATACAAAGATTGGAGGTGTAGTAGACAGTGAGGAAGATTTTCAGAGCCTGCAGAGGGACTTGGACCAGCTGGAAAAATGGGCTAAAAAATGGCAGATGGAGTTTAATACTGACAAGTATGAGGTATTGCACGTTGGAAGGACAAACCAACGTAGAACATACAGGGTTAATGGTAAGGCACGGAGGAGTGCAGTGGAACAGAGGAATCTGGGAATACAGATACAAAATTCCCTAAAAGTGGCATCACAGGTAGATAGGGTCATAAAGAGAGCTTTTAATACATTGGCCTTTATCAATCAAAGTATTGAGTATAAGAGCTGGAATGTTATGATGAGGTTGTATAAGGCATTGGTGAGGCCAAATCTGGAGTATTGTGTTCAGTTTTGGTCACCAAATTACAGGAAGGATATAGATAAGGTTGAAAGAGTGCAGAGAAGGTTTACAAGGATGTTGCCGGGACTTGAGAAACTCAGTTACAGAGAAAGGTTGAATAGGTTGGGACTTTATTCCCTGGAGCGTAGAAGAATGAGGGGAGATTTGATAGAGGTATATAAAATTATGATGGGTATAGATAGAGTGAATGCAAGCAGGCTTTTTCCACTGAGGCAAGGGGAGAAAAAAACCAGGGGACATGGGTTTAGGGTGAAGGGGGAAAAGTTTAAAGGGAACATTAGGGGGGGCTTCTTCACACAGAGAGTGGTGGGAGTATGGAATGAGCTGCCAGACGAGGTGGTAAATGTGGGTTCTTTTTTAACATTTAAGAATAAATTGGACAGATACATGGATGGGAGGTGTATGGAGGGATATAGTCCGTGTGCAGGTCAATGGGACTAGGCAGAAAATGGTTCGGCACAGCCAAGAAGGGCCAAAAGGCCTGTTTCCGTGCTGTAGTTTCTATGGTTTCTATGGTTTCTATTGTGGTCTCCTAGGTGGAACTGCTCCCTTTTTCAGTTTTCTTTCTACCGGACTGGCTGTTTTTAGTCTCCCTACATCCGTGTCATGTTGCGACCACAGAATAGATGGTAACCTATCCAGCCTGTTACCTTTTTCCTGACCTTTCTCCTTTTCCAATAGTGACATGTGCAGCTGAGGAATTACTTCGATCTCCTTTATAGTTCCTGTCATATCTATATTTACCATTATTTTAATGTAGTTGTTGTCTCCCGATGCCCATACCTCCGGCATGATTTCCCTCCAACCATTTACGGTTCCAGCGTGCTTTACTAAGGGCCCTAGGTCTTCAGACTGGTATCCCTCATTCACCAGCAACGTTATGTGGAGCACAGCCTCCGGTATTCTATACCATTTCTCCAAAAAGGTATTCCACCTGACTTGTAGGGCTGTCCCTTGCTTTCCAATTATTATAGCCTCTCCTCTTAGGTGCTGCCGGGTACATGGCCCCTCATGCCATCTCTCCTCTAACTCCTTACTCTGAGTCTCGTCAAAAATTACTGTGCAATGTAACTCAGACTTGGGCGCTACTGCCTTAGGCAATATGGCCTGCACGCCCTTTTTCCATTTTTCCCAGGTTTCCCAGATCTGATCTTTTATGTCTCCTATCCAGAAAACATTAGTTTTCTTGATTTCCCGCACTAGTAACTGAGTATTCGCTCTTTCCACACTCAACCCATTTCTAGTGCATTCTAATTTCAATTCTAGTTTTAATAGGGCATCTCTGCCTAGCAAATTAATCGGGGTTCCTTTGGACACTAGTACTGGCAGAACTATTCTTTTACTGCCCATCCCCAACCGTACTGGAGTTGTACATTGTGTTAACTGTGTTTTCCCTGACAACCCTACAGTCTTAATAAATTTTCCTGACATGGGAAGGTGAAGGGCATACTGCGGCTGTACACAGATATACGTGGCTCCAGTATCTATCATCATGGGTGTTAGTTGCCCTTCTAACAGAACCTGAACAATGGGTTCCTCTTCCGCTTCCCTTGTTATGACTGGGTAATGTCCCTTCCCACCTGGGTTCTCTGGCACCTCTAGCATCTTGCATAGGGGTTCACGGTTCCTCCTGAGCCTGTGGGGCTGGTCCTTGGCTAACCTGAGGTTCCCTTTTCATTGATTCCTGCTGGTATGTGACGGGCCATGACCTAAGTGGACAGTCTCTCCTCATGTGTCCTGGCTGGTTACATCCCCAGCACAATCTCTCTATCTCTCCTTCCCCCTTCTCCTCACTGGCCCTCATTGCCCGTAACCTCTCTGCCCCCCTCCTTGGGATTTCCAGTCCTGTTTGGGCTGCTGTTTAAATTTACTCTGTTCCTGATAGGGCATTCATAGGAATGCTCCTCCAAAGACGTTTATTACTGGCATGGGGTTTTCTGGCCCCTGTCTGACAGCGCAACTGGTTCCTCCATACAGTGGTGCTTCGTTCATTTCAACGGTTGCACTCAAATCGGTTGCTACTGGCAGCATCTTTTTTCCCTTCTCTTTTTCCTTCTTTTTGAGTTCTTCATGCTGAATTTGCATTAGCTTTCTTTGCACCTCTTCCTGCTGCTCAGTCAGCTTCTGTTTGTCTTTCCGATATTTCTCAACTGCATGGACTACATGGTCTCTAAATTCTCGTGAATTCACTGGCGTCAGTCCGACCACTTCCTCCAGTTTAGATTTAACCTGTGGAGGCATTGCATCCAAAATGGTGGTTCGGAACAGCGAGGTCAAAAACGGGTTGCTTTCCGTTTCTTGCTCTGTCTCTAGTCTCCACCTTTTCAACTGATTCTCTACATAGGCTGCTGGATTCTCAATGTCCTCCAGCGGATCCCCTTTCAGAGCTTTGGGGTCCACTTTGGGTGGGTAAAGCTTCCTGAGGGCCTGCCATACCCTCTGCCTCACTTGGTCATAGCTGGTCCCGTCAGCCATTGGGCTGAACGCATTTAGTAGTCCAGCCGTTTCCATCAGCTCTTTTAATTTGGAGGTTCCCATCGACCTTATCAGCAGTGCCTTCAAATCTCCCATAGCCAATAACCGTCCTGTAGTTTCTTCTTCAAAGGCTCTACTCCACTTCCCTGCTCCTTCATGTAAGCTATGCAGAGTGTTTTTCAGCCCTTCCAGGTCCTGGGAGCCTCAAGGAACATACTGTCCTTGTCCTGACCCTTTTACTAACAACGGCATCACTTTTTTTCCTTCTCCCCCCGTATTCTGACTTTCCTCCTCACCCGACTCCACATCCCCTTCTGACCTCGTTCTTACTGGCTGCCACGCGAATCTCTCTGGGGTTTCCTCTCTTTCTTGTTTTCCTATTTCCTCTTGACATCTTCTTAGAGTTCTCTCTTTCTGATTCAGGCTAGCATTTGCTTGGGTCCTCGTGAATTCCTCAAATTTTTGTTGGAAACCCATTTCCTGCTGTAATCTCCAAAACTCTTTCTCCGCTTCTCTTAGCTCCCTTTCCACTCTCTCTTTTTCCTCTTCAAGGCTCTCCTCTCCTATCCTCTGTCTACACTGTCTCGTATCCTCACTCTCATTACTTAACTCTTGCTCTTCTGATAAGTCATCTTCTCTTCCAGCCTGTTCAGTATCGTGCTCATGTAACAGGAATTCCTCTTGATTTTTCCTCATTCTCAATTCCCACAACCCTTTGATATATTCTTTTATTATCTCACTTTCTCTTTCTACTTTTTTCTTATCTTCCTGCATCTCCTTCAACAGTGCCTCTCTCTCCTTCTCACTTTTTTTCTTTCCTCCTCAGTATCCCAGACTTTAAACTTTCCTCCCAGTTCTAGTTCTCCTGATAATTCAGGGCACTGTTTAAGAGTCTCCTTCTCGTAATAAGGGGGAGGGATTTCTACATTTCTCAGGTCTGGGTATAGAGTCGGCTCCTTATTCTGTTTCTCCTGTGGTTTACCAGACTGCTTTTCTTGTTTCTCAGTGTCTTCTTTACTTGCTACTGATATTCTTCCTTTCTTTCTCAATCTTTCTTCCTCCATCCGAAAGAGTTTTAACAGTTCTATCTTTTCTTGGATTTATCTCTTGGTTTGTGATTTTTAATCAGCGCCTCCATTTCCTCACATAAACTTACATCAAATGTTCCTTCTTTCGGCCATTTCATGACCAGATTTTTGGTTCTTTTTTCCCATTTTTCTGAAATTTCCAAGATCTTACCTTGACACACCGGGAATATTTTACTCAGTATTTTTACTGCCGTTCCTTTCCCTGTCATGTTGTTTTTCCCCTTTTTAAGGTATTCTTGGCATCTCACACCTCAGTAATGCTATTTTCTGTAACCTATTTCTCTATCTAGCCTTATGGTTTCTTCTCACCCGCGTCTAAATTATCTACCTAAGCTATCCTTATCTTCTATTCTGTTCTGCCCGTGCAGACCCCTTTCTCGGGCAGTATCCGCAGAACTTTCTTTTTGCACCTCGTCTATTCAGACCCTTACCTCTCTTAAGGTGGTATTCATGAGGGTTTTCTCTTCTTTTCTTTCTTTCCCTGCCCATTCAGACCTTCGTCTCGTACAAAACGGTATCCACAGGGACTTACCAACACCACTGGAATTTTTCTTACCTAGTTTCTTGTTACCTTACTCATACTCACCCCCCCACTGCAGTGATCTTGATCAATCCTCCAAGCCTCCTTTTTAACCCCCAATTCTGCCCGATTCTTTGGATCAGAGAGACCCTTCGGCAGTTGTTTGACACTTCTGAGTCCCTGAGATCTCCCCAAAAACCAACAAAATTCTGAGTCCAAATTGTCGCTAAAAAGTGCTTACCTTTGTTTGGGTGCACCCTTAATTCTGTTAGCCCTGTGGAGGTCCCCCAGGGACCGGGAAGCGCCCTTAATCTGCCGTTTCTTTCTTCCATGATTCTCTTCCCGATCCTGCCAACTACGCCAGTTTTGTCATAGTTTTACAAATGACCAGGAGACGCAGAAGATTCTTCAAGAAGTTCTGAACTTTAATTTGCAAATCAAAGCTGAGACATTCAGTGAGCTAGTCACTGTATGCCCATCGATCCTTGTACACAGCACTCTTTATAGCATTCTTCTGGCTTAGCTACATTAGCATATCCAATCAGTCTGCAGTTGCATATCACCAATACATCAGTCCCTGACTTGCCACTATTGGTTTTACCCCCTAACCTAATCATGCCCTGGTCTACATTCTGGGCAGTGTGTTTTTCTCATCCCTGGCCACAGTTACCTCTTAGCCATCCTCTCATTAACATACTGCTGTATGTTTCACCATCTTATCTGCCACTCTTATCTTTTTACTTGGTTACATTCTCTTTCTTATGGGTCAATAGTACATAGGTTTCACACGGGTCAATAGTTCAATGGTTACATAGTAAATACCATAGGAGTACCCTGCGTACTCAATGACAAACACTTAATGCGTAGTAAATGCATAGTAAACACCTGAGTAAACACTTGATGCGTAATAAAGGCGTAGTAAATACTTGAGTAAACACTTGATATGTAGTAAAAGCACACTTGAGTAAATACTTGTTGTGTAGTAAAAGCATAGTAAATACCTAGAAAGCAGTCAGTGGTTTCAATTCAGTGTTACAATGTTTTCAAATACAAGCAGTAAAATTTTTCCTCTGGAAGATCATTGCGATCATCAACTGTATTCATGAAGCTGAAAAAGATACAGGTGATCTAATGGTGTGTTTTTACATCTATTTACTTGGGAGATGGAAAATTTGTACATAGAACTAAGTCTAAAGAGCAATGAGGTCATGAACCTTATCCAGATTATAGAAGAGGAAGTACATGCTATCTTCAGACAAATTAGTGTGGATAAGTCCCCAGGGCCTAATAAGGAGTCACCTCAGAACTTGTGGAAGGCTGATGCATAAATTGCAAGGGCCTTTAAAGAGGTATTTAAAACATACAGGTGAGGTGCTGGAGGACAGGGGAATAGGTAATGTTTTTCTGTTGTTCAAGAAAGGGTCTAGGAATAAGCAAGGAAATTACAAACCATTGAGCCTGACATCAATTGTGGGTACATTATTGGAAGATATTCTAAGGGACAGAATATACCGTATATGTATTTGGACAGACAGGGACTAATGAGGGATAGTCAATAAGACTTTATGTGTTGTATATCATCCAATCTTCTAGGAGGTTCTAAATGAAAGTTGATTAAAGTAAGTTAATGGGCTTGTCTACGTGGACTTTAACAAAAACTTTGACAAACTCCCACACAGGGAGGCTGGTCAAGAATGTTCAGAGGCTTGACAATCGAGATGTGATAGCAAATTAGCTTCACTGATGAAGCCAGAGATGGTTACCTCCCTGACTAGAGGCCTGTGACAGGTGGTGTGCCACAGGGACTGATGCTGGGTCTTTTGTTGTTTGTCATCTGTATCAATGATGTGGATGATAATGCAATATACTGGGTCACCAAGTTTGCAAATTACACCAAGACTTGGGCATAATGGACAATGAGGAAGGCTATCAAAGCTTGCAGCAGGATATGGATCAGCTGTAAAAATGGCCTGAAAAGTTGCAGAGCACCAAACTTCTGCATTCCCCCTCCCCCCCCCATATCCCTTCATGCCTTGAACAATCAAATATTTATCAACCTCTGCCTTCAATATCCTTAAAGACTTGGTCTCCATAACTGCCTGAGGCAAAGACTTCTACAGATTTACCACTCTCTAGCTAAAGAAATTCCTCCTAATCTACATGCAGACCAGAAACTGATTGGAAGAACCGAAGCTTGAGAGGAAGGAGTCTCACTCAGTTTACTAAATGAGTAGAAAAGATAGTAACTCGAGGCAGGCCTTTGGAGCTCTGACCAGCAACCAATCGGAAGATCAGAAGCTTGAGAGGAGGAAATTTCATTCAGGTCCACTGACCGAGTAGAAAAGATAGCAACTCGCGGCAGATTTTTTTTTTGTAGCTTTGACCAATGACCAATCGAGAGATCAGAAGCTTGAGAGGAGGGAGTTTCACTCAGGCTCGTAAAAGGAACAGAAAAGATTGAAACTCGCGGCAGTTCTTTGGAGCTCTGACCAGCGACCGATCGGAATTTTGAGAGAAGGGAGTTTCACTCAGTTCCGTTGATCAAGTAGAAAAAGGCAGCAACTTGCGGTAGTTTTTGTTTGGAACTCTGACCAGCAACCAATTGGAAGATCAGAAGCTTGAGAGGAGGGAATTTCACCCAGGTTTGCTGACCAAGTAGATAAAGACAGCAACTTGCAGCAGTTTGCAAATGAACTGGAAGTGAATCTAATATCCTAGTGGGAAGGTTTGCTAGTGCTGCACGGTGGGGTTTAAACTAGAGTTGCAGGGGGGTAAGAACCAGAGTTCCAGAACTGTTATTGGAGGGGTTGTGGAGACAGATGTTGGTAAGAAAGTCAGGAATCAATAGGTTGAACATGTTGTGACTAGTGTGCTGAGCTGCGTATATTTCAATGCAAGCAGTATCGTGGGAAAGGCAGACGAGCTCAGGACATGGATCAACGTCTGCAATTATGGCATTGTAGCCATAAGTGAGGCTTGGTTGCAGGAGGGACAGGACTGGCAGCTTAATATTTTGGGGGTCCATTGTTTCAGATGTGACAGAATGAGAGACATTAAAGGAAGAGGGGCGGTATTACTAGTCGGAGAAAATGTCACGGCAGTGCTCCATCAGGGCAGACTGGAGAATTTGTTGAGTGAGGTGCTATGGGTGGAACTGAGAAATAAGAATGGTATGACCATGTTAATGGGGATATATTACCTACCAGCCAACAGTCCTAGGGATTCAGAGAAACAGATTTGTAAAGAGATCGCACACTGTTGCAAGAAACGTAAGTTTGATATAGCAGGTGATTTTAACTTTCCACACATTGACTGGGATTAATAATATCATGTAGGTCGCATCCAGAATTTTTCCGGGAAGTGGACGACTTCCTTCCAGGCCATTCTGACGTAGTTGGAATTCGCGTACGAGGCAAGTTACAGCAGTGGTTTGCCATTGCCTTCTGCCGGGTGAGATTTTTTTCTTAAAGAGCTCACCAGCTCTTAACCCCGCATGGATGGAAATACTGTAAAAGAACTTGATGGGACAGAGTTTGTCAAACGTGATCAGGAAAGTTTCTATCATTAGTATGTACAAGTCCCAGTAGAGAGTATGTGATACTAGATCTGCTATTAGGGAATGAGCAGGGCAGGTGACAGAAGTTTGTGTAGGGGAACACTTTGCATCTAGTCTCCATTAGTTTCAAAGTAAATATGCAAAAAAAGATTGGTGTGGTTCCCATGCAGAGATTCTGAATTGGAGTAAGCTCAATAGTGATGGTATCAGAAATTATATAGCAAGTGTGGATTGGGACAGGCTGTTTTCCAGCAAAGGTGTACTTGATAAGTGGGAGACCTTGAAAAGAGAAATTTTGAGAGCACAAAGCTTGTAAGTGCCGGTCAGAATAGAAGGTAAAGATAAGCGTAGGAACCTTGGTTTTCAAGAGATGTCGAGGCCCTGGTTAAGAGAAAAAGAGAGGTGTATAGCAGGTATAGGTAGGGGGGAACAAATGATGTGCTTATGGAGTACAAGAAATGCAAGAGAGCATTTAAGAAAGAAATCAGGAGGACTAAAGGAAGGCATGAAGTTATTCCAGCAGACAAGGTGAAGGAGAATCCTAAGGGACTCTACAGGTAACTGCTTTTCTTTCTGTCAGTGCTGCCTGATTTGCCAAGTGTTTCTACTATTTTCTGTTCTTTTTTTAGATTTCCAGACTCTATAGTTGCTTTGATTTTCATTTACCGATTGGAGAAAAGAAAATACAATAATAATGGAAATGCATCACTTTTATGACAGAAAAGGAAAGGGCACTGGATGGATGAATCCAGATGTTGGCACATTGATTCTTAGTGATCTAATTTAGGATCTTTATTTAGATCTTACTATTTTCCTTCTTTTCCTTACATCCCAATGAAAAGTGATCCTGCTATCCCGCTGCAGCAATGTTTGAGTTAGAAAAGACAAGATAATGTGTTTTATAATGCGAGCCTTACAAGTGTTCTCCTTTGGTATGTAAATATCAATAATAAAATCATTGGAAATAATCCAGTAAGTGGTTTCCTCATGTTTGAATTACCAATACTACAAGCAAGCAGTTATTTTAATAATTGCTCCCATAAAATTAAAAAAATTTATAAATCGCTGCAATAATTTAAAATATTACCAAAATGATCAATAATTTGTTGCAAAAATTTCTTGATCCAGAACCACAAATAAATGGTTGAATGTGGGACTATTTTAAGGCTTACAGAATACATATCAACAGAAGTTGTACTGCCTAGCATTGATTTTTCAGCACATTGAAAGAATGCATTGGTTTCCTTTGGAATAAATCACGTTGGCAGGATTTCTAACTCTCTTAACAACAAATGATCTGGACTCATCATTGTGAGTCTTAGATGATTTGTTCACCAAGGCTACATGGAATAGTGAAATTCCACAAGCAGCAGACTTTTTAAAACATTACAGGAGAACTTAAATTACATTGTTCTTGAGGATGCCCAGGTTCGGGTAATGCAAGGGAAACTTCATTCTTAATTGTGGTTTTGAGAGTAGACTTCATTGTGGTCTTATTCGGAGTATGGACAAAGTGACAGATGGAATAGTGTTGTGAAGTGTATGGTCTTGCATTTTGAAGAAGAAATAAAAGCGTAGACTATTTTCTAAATGGAGAAAAAAATCAAAAATCTGTGGTGCAAAGGGATTTGCACAGGATTACCTTAAGGTTAATTTGCAAATTCATTCAGTGGTGAGGAAAGCAAATCCAATTTTAGCTATATTTTGAGAGAATGAGAATATGAAAGTAAAGATGTAACATAGAGACATAATAAGGCATTGCTGATGCCTCGTTTCAAGCTTTGTCAGCAGTTTTGGGACCTTTATCCAACAAAGAATTTGCTGACATTGGAGAAGGTTCAAAGGATGTTCAGATAAAAGATTTGAAAGGTCATCACCTGAGGAACACTTGATAGCTCTGGGCCTCAACTCTCTGGAATTCAGAGGAATGCGGGGGAATCACATTGAACATTATCAAATGTTGAAAGACCTTAATGGAGTAGGTTTGGAGAGGATGTTTCCAATGATGGGTGAGTCTAAGACTAGTGAACACAACCTCTGAATAGAGGAATGTCCATTTATAAAGGAGATGTGGAGGAATTTATTTAGCCAGAGAGTGGTCAGTCTGTGGAATTTGTTGCTACAAGCAGCCGTAGAAGCTAAGTCATTATGTATATTTAAGGCTGAGGTTGATAGATTCTTGATTAGTCAGTGCATGAAGGGGTACAGGAAGAAGGCAGGCGACTGGGGCTGGTGAAATGATAGAGGTATACAAGATAATAAAAGGAATAGATAGAGTGGATAGCCAGCGCCTCTTCTCCAGGGCACCACTGCTCAATACAAGAGGGCGTGGCTTTAAGGTAAGGGGTGGGAAGTTCAAGGGGGATATTAGAGGAAAGTTTTTTACTCAGAGAGTGGTTGGTGCGTGGAATGCACTGCCTGAGTCAGTGGTGGAGGCAGATACACCAGTGAAATTTAAGAGACTACTAGACAGGTATATGGAGGAATTTAAGGTGGCGGGTTATATGGGAGGCAGGGTTTGAAGGTCGGCACAACATTGTGCTGTACTATTCTATGTTCTATGTCCTATGTTAAAATGGCAGAACAGACTCAATGGGCCAAATGGCCTAATTCTGCTCCTATTTCTTATGGTCTTTAGAGTGAATTGTTTTTTGGGGGGAAATTCTGCTTTATAAATAAATTGCGAAATAGTTGTTCTGTTGTGCGTTGGAGACAGAATTCGCAGTTTGTGATTCATTTATCATGCAAGATGTTGCTCTTTAGCAGAAGTAATAGGAACACATTAAAGACAAGAAACTACATTGCACATTAAAATGCATATATATTAGCTATGCTTATTGGATCTATGTAAGTTTTTGAAGAGATATGGGGAGGTAATTTCTATGCATATATATGTGCATGATTCCTCAAATGGAATTTCAGCATCATAATCACCCAACAGAAGCTCATAAACAAATAGTTCTCAACTAGACAGACAAAAGTGGGGAGACAAATATGGGAAAAGGCAACTTATTTCTCTGATATGTGTTCAGATATGCTGACAGAGGAAGCAAACATCTGCAGCTAAGTCTGGAGTGGCTGGACCTCTTGGAAAGTTTGCAAAATGCAGAGACACCTGGTCGATAAGTGAAGAGACTTACTACACCTTTGCTGAGGGAGTACAGTGGAGGAGCTCACCCCCAAGTGATCCAGTGCTGCCTTTGTAGAGTCTGCACATTCTCTCTACGGCCATGCAGGGTTCTACTGGGAGCTCAAGTTTCCTCACATTTGCTGCTGGTAGATTAATTGACCACTCTAAATTACCCCTGGTATAGGCTGGGGGTAGAATTGGCGTGGATATGGGGAGGATAGTCGACAGCAAAAGCTAGTGGGTAATAATATGGTTTTGTGCCTCACATAATCTCAAATGAGCAGATGGCTTCCTGTAAACTGTTGATTTTGTAAGGAAATATGAACTAAGTACAGGAGCAGCCTTTCTTCTTTCCTGCTAAGTGTAATCTGATGATGCAGCAACAGTAATAAATACAGACTGCACTTGAGCTGATGCTAATATTGCAGAACTCAATGTTCCTCTGCTCAATGGAACCTCAGTGGAGATGATTTTATCAAATTATTTATGATAAGCAAAAGCCGGAAGATAATGTATACATCAGACTACTGTTCATGGATTACAACTTGGTGTTCAACACCATCATTCCCACAGTACCAATAACCAAGCTTCCGAATCTGGGTCTCTGTACCTGTTTGTGCAAATATATCCTCATATTGCTTATTGAGGGACAACAGATAGTGCAGATTAGTAATAGGATCTCCTTCTTAATTACTATCAACACGGGGGCACCTCAAGGATGTGTGCTTAGCTCACTGCTCTGCTCTCTCTGCACTCATGACTGTGTGGCTAAGCACAGCTCAAACACCATCTATCAATTCACTAATGGCTCCCTGTTGTTGGTAGTATCGCAGATAGCGATGAGGAGGCTTACAAGAGTGAGGTGGATTAGCTAGTTAGCTGGTGTTACACCGGAAACCTTGCATTCAGCATCAACAAGACCGAGGAACTGATGGTAGACTTCAGAAAGGTGAAGTTAGGAGAATAGACACCGTTCTTTATTGAAGGGTCAGTGGTGGAAACGGTAAGCAGCTTCGAGTTTCTGGATGTCAGCATCTCAGAGGATTTATCCTAGGCCTAACACATTGATGTAATCATGAAGAATACCTGACTATTTCTCTTTTTCACTATGTTTGTATGCATTTGTTTGCATGTTTATTTATTTATTATTATAACTTTGTGATTTTTATTCTTGCACAGTACCGCTACTACAAAACAACAAATTTAGTGACTAACATCAGTAACAATAAGACTGATGATGATTATGATTCTGAAGGCTTGCCAGCAGTTCTACTTCATTAGGAGCTTGAGGATATTTGGAATATCACCAAATGCTTACACGTTTCCTATATATGTGTGGTGGAGAGCATTGTTCTTGGTTGTATACACAAAATACTCTGCAGATGCAGGGGTCAAAGCAACATGCACAACATGCTGGAGGAACTCAGCAGGTTGGGCGGCATCCGTGAAAACAAACCGTCAATGTTTCCAGCCGAGATCTGACGAAGGGTCTCGACCCGAAACATTGACTGTTCGTTTCCACGGATGCTGCCCAACCTGCTGAGTTCCTCCAGCATGTTGTGCGTGTTTCTTGTTTGTATCACAGCCTGATATGGAGACTCCAATTTACAGGATTGCAAGAGGCTGCGAAGGGTCATAGGCTCAGCCAGCTTTACCAGGGTCACAAAACTCCCTGCCTCTGAGGACATCTTTAACAGGTGGCACCTCAAGAATCCATCATCAAGAACCCTCACCAAATAAGACATAACCCCTTTCATGAACCCCTGGTGTGTATCAAAAGTCCTGGTTATGTGATCACTGACGTCAAGCAGAGAATCTCTGAAGAGTATTGATCATGGCTGGGCTCACCCATCTTGAAAGAAACCTCCCAGAGGAAGGCATTGGCAAAATACTTCTGTAGAAAAATTTGTAAGAACAATCATGGTCAAGACTATGATCACCTATGTCATATGACACAGCATATAATGAACGAGTGAATGAAACCAAGGTACTTTGGCATAGATAGTTACTTCCAAAACTTGGCATAAGCTGGATTTCCACATATCCATGGATAAAACAGAAATAATAACAAACATGTTAACTTAGGAATAATTGACCTGAATTCTTAGTTGTTCTTTTCTAAATGTCAGCCATAATTATTTTATTCCCTGTAGGATTTCTTGAAATTATCTTTTATTCCAGGAATCATTTAACTATACAACTTTATAAAATAGTTTCCTCCAACTTTTCCTCACCTGTAGTTCATGTTCTATTTTTCAATTCCATTCACTTATATTTTCATGATATAGTTTACCAATTTCAAAATGCCTACTCATTTGCGTGGTATAACTTCAAAACTATCTGTGGGAATGATGTTCAATAATTAAGGGGCATGATAAAGGTCCTCATTATTGGGTTTTCTCTCAATTGTGAATTATAATAATAAGAAAAAGAGGTTATAATGAGAGACATATGAGAGTGAGAAGATTTAACATTACAATTTTGTGATGATGTGATGAGGCAGCTCAATGATATCAAAATTATTCATTCAGAATTTTTTTGTAAAAATGTTTCAATTCTCAATCAAATAAAAGAGTTTTGCACTTCCTTTTAACCAAAAGAAATATGTAGAAATTATTATGAAGGGAGCAATGAATTACGTAAAGCAAGACATCGATTAAACACAGAAGAAAATTCTTGAAATGATGGAGGTTAAACTGGATTGTCCTTGAAAGCAGGAAAGGAGATTGCAATGACTATTGCTGGTGATGCAGATGTGCTGCCTGGTTATTTACATGATTGTAACAAGCAGCAAGCTCTAACCATTCAATTAAAAAGTTTATCACCTCAGCAAAGGACCCAATTTCATTAGTGAATGGAATCAATTAAAGCTAGCCTGGGCAATTTAAGAGCAGCTGGCAGCTCATAAAGTAGAGGGCTATTGCAGTTATACTTGTAAGCATGGAATCATGGAATCACAAGAGATGATAGATGCTGGAATCTGGAACAATGAAAAGTGCCAGAGGAATTCAATGGGACAGGCCATGAAAGAAAATGGTCAGCATCAAGTTTCTGACATCTTCCCTCTTCCTTTTTACTTCTAATAAAGTGTCTTGGCCTAAAAATGTGACTGTTTACTCAAATTTATGGATGCAGCCTGGCCAGCAGAGTTCCTCCAGCATTTTGTCTGTGTTGCAAATGGACAGTTGATATTTTAGGTTGTAGCCTCTTCATCCTCTTCTTTGTGTGTTGCTCCAGATTCCATCATCCTGCAACCTCTTGACTCCATTTTTCTTTTCTCCTGCAGAATTTCTTCCAAGGTACTTTCTTCTTAAAGAAATGTTCCTCTTCTCTTTGACAGGTGCTCTGTGGGACCCTTTCTCACTGCTCCACCCTCCCTGTGATCTCTGCTGCACTTTAACCATGTGCTTACCCAGAAATATAGTCCAGAGGAAAGGGCTTGACCCAAAATGTCAATTTCATTCTATAGATACTGCCTGACCTGTTGAGTCCCGCCAGTGCTTTGTGTGATGCTGGCAAGTGTGCTAAGAGACATTGTGACCTGGAAATAAGTGTTGATTAAATGGAACAGAGTTGGCTCTGTTCTGCTTAAAGTTATCTTGAAAAAGAGGAGAAATATGATTTTTTTTATCTGCAAGGGCCAAACATTCTTTCAAAAATATACAAGAGAATGAACTAGAGGAAGTATCTATGATAAGCCAACATTCATTTTTTTTCGAGGACAAAAACACCTTGCAAGAAATGAATTAACCAAACATGCATTACTACTAATGCTGTAGTGGTGTTGCCCACTATTGTATGGTTAGCTGCTCTACATACTGCCAATGTAGCGGTCAGATCAAATGACACCACAACTGTCTGTATACATACGGTACGTACATACATATGTAGAAACCTGTATTAGAAGCAGTCCACCCAGCCCGGCAGGCCTGTTCTGCTACACAATGAGATCTGCATGCCCCCCCCCACCGTCCCCCATCTATGGCACTTTCCACCCTTTCATTCAGCGAGAACCTATCTAACTCTGCCTTACCATACATGGTGATTTTAGATGAAAGGAGTAGAATAGATATTAACCACTCAGATGCTCACCAGCAGCTTCTCCCACTCGCCAACTACCAGCAGCCTCTTGAAATGTCTGATGTGATGTAGGGCTGGCAAGAAATCTGTAGTGGATTAAAGATAGTGATGTTATGCATTTTAATCAGTTTATTAACATTCAGTGATGGGTATAACTATTAAAAAATTTCAGTGGGATGATTATGGTTAATGTGTTAAACAGATTAATTGAAACTATTTTTCTAGTGATTTGACATATGGCAGAATGTCCTAGGAGATTTCCAAAAGCTGGGGCAGATTGAGGACTTCATCTTTGGACCATGATTGTGAGGTATGTCACGGGTGATAAACAGAGAAGATATTTTTACATTTACTGTTGCTGGGCTCCAGAACATTAAAGAATGTGAAAACACTATTTTGCTTGAATGCTGTTTGTTTCTTAATCAATGGACCTTCTGATCTGTTGTCATACTATTAAGGGCTATTAATTACTCATACAATTGTTCACCAGGGATCTTCAGTACGAGTAGGCCTGTACGAGTTGTGTTTACGCTAATAGGGCAAGCTGTGTTCTCCTTGTTACTAATTGTTTAATAAAACTATTTTCTCAAATAATAAATGGGTCAGATTTATATTGTAACATGCTAGTGTATTGCAACATATTGCTCAAGTTCACTGATAAGTTAAGTTTGAAATTTAACCTCATATAGTCATAAACTACCCACCAATCAGCTACCTGATGAGCACTGACATCATACTTTCAATTACTATCATTCAATTAGTCCTTCCTACCTCTTCACTGTCCCCTATAGTTTAGTTCCCCTTTTTTCTGAGGCAGTCTCTCATTGATAATGACCAGGTAAGAGAGGCTGTGGACCAAATTTTCCATTCCACAGAGCTTAAGATGGTAACAGATATTTCAGACCTAGCAAACCATTTTGTTGGCAATAATGTGCTCTCTAGTTTACCAAAAAGTTGACATCCAGGGCATAGGGGTGACACGGTAGTGTAGTTGTTAGCACAATGCTTTAAAGTACAGGTGAACTGGGTTTAATTCCAGCCCACTGTCTGTTAGGAGTTTTGTACTTTCTCTCTGTGGGTTTCCTCTGGGTGCTCCAGATTCTTCCCACCGTCCAAAGATGCAGGTTCATTGGTGATTATAAATTGTCATGTAATTAGGCTAGGAGTAAATCCAGGGATGGCTGAGTGATATCGCTCAAAGGGCCAGAAGTGCCTATTTTATGCTATATCAATCGATCAATAAAATAAATAAATAAATAAATAAATAAATACGTTTATTAATCCATAAGTGATTGCTCATTTGTCAAAGAATTATTAATTCACCAATAAGGGATGCTTCAATGTCAATTATAGCCTAGATATTTGTATCTTTTTTCAATTTATTTTAAATAGCTCACCTTGATTTCAGACAACATAGTACCTTCTCCTCACAATGCTGCAATTGGGAGCATGATGCACTCACATTGGCTGCTGTATTTTCTAGACTTTTAACAGTCTATGTACTTCCAGGCTGATTCTTCGGCTCAAACACACGGAGGGATGTTCCAAAAGGTGAAGTTGAATTGGCTGCTATACCTTTCTCTTCCCAATGATAAGACTGTTTATTGATTTGGGTCTCAAATCCTGCCAGATCTGCCAATGCTTATTGAAATACTGAAGCTTATATCATCTTTTCATCAGTGCGGTGGAAACAATAGACTGGGTGAAAAGCAAAAGGGAATAAACTTGCAGAATACTTGTGTGGCCACTTGGGATAAATTTCTCCAGGTGCCATGAATGAAAGACCATCTAGCCCCTGCAAAAACAAGACTTTTCTCCTCCTCCCCAATATAACGCTCAAAAGAAAAAAACAGCTTTGTCTCATTTAGAATACTTTATGAATGGTGCCAGAGCAGACTGTCTCCCAAAAAAGCTTGCCAACATCTACTGCATCCACAATATACCTCCCCTTACAATATGCTGGCTGGTTTAAGTAATTCAGCTCTATTAAAATCAGATTCAGAGAATATATTGATGCCATTCATCATAGTTCTGGAAACAAGGGTAACTAATTTGTCAGTGGTTGCCAGTTCGGAGATGAAATATTACATTGGATAAAATCAAAAGAGCTTGAAATTAAGCATTGGAAAATTGGCGAGCTATAGGTGAGTTGGGAGTTAGGAATGGCTGGATCAAAATGAATATCTCAAAGATTAATTCCAATCATTCTACAAAATCTATAATTTCTCAAAGGGTATTTCCAAGATTGTGCCCTCTTGGATGTCAAGGAGGAAAAGATAAACTCCGGAAAATATATAGAACATCACACTATAGGAAGTTAAAAGTAAAAACGGAAATTTGAATGGGAAGTGGTTGAATGAAAAATAGTGACCAGTGTATTAGAAAATTATGTATATAGAGAGAAAAAAAAATCTTACAAATAAGTAAGAAGCACGGGGATCTGTGCATTAAGATAAAAACTCAGTGTATAGTTCAAATTGAATATTTTCTATCATCCTCGGAGTGGGTGATACAGAAGAAAGAATAAGGACATAAGAAATAGGAGCAGGAGAATTCCATCTGATCCGTCGAACCGGCTCCACCATTCAATAAGGTTATGGCTGATTTGGCCGTAGAATATAACATACTGGAAATGGTAAGGATAAGGTCTAGCATCTGTAAAATAGTTAAAATAAGGTCATAATATGTATTGCAGGCTTTCTATCAAGCATAAAAAGATGGCAATCATTAATTCTTATTTTACAATTGTCGGCTGCAGGAATGGACAAGAAATGGCATTTCTAGTTCCATTGCAAATGAGTCAAAATAGACTGGTCAATCAAGTAGTAATGAAAATCAAAAATGTGCAGATCGTGAATAAGTGAAACGCAAACAGTAAATGCAAGAACTATCCAGAACTCGGGTATTATCTATGAAAAGAGAAATAGAATTAACATTTCAGATCTGTGGGCCCTTCTTCAGAACCGAGAAAGCGAGAAAGATATGTTACGGGGAGGGCTGGGGAGAAAAGACTAGAATAAAGGGAATACTCTGACAGCGTGAAGTCAGAACTGCCTTGGGGAAAAAATGTTTGTGGAAGAACGATGTCAATGTGTTAATAGAGAGGAAACATGGCCTCTTGTTCATAAAAGCTATGAAGGGCTTTAAAAAGTGAAAACATAAAGAATGCGAAAGATGAAAATTACAGAGCTGCAGAACAATCCTGATAGATCAAGCTATACTCATGGAGAGAAAAATGGCTGTATGGCTGTCCTGGCAAGTTCTGATGAGAAAGCAAATCTGATATGTAGAATTGGTTACTGCATCCAGAAGGTGGCAGCACACCAGGATGGAATAGTTGGTGTTGACCCAAGTTTACGTAGATTTGTCCTTGTTATAACAGTAAATTAGGCCACAGGCTACTGGGCAGAATGAAACTAAGACGGACATGTGAAGTGTCAGGAAACAGAAAGCTATGATTACCTTTGCAGACTGAAATCTATGTTTGGTAATGAAGATCACATTGTGAACATCATGCACAGTTCATTAGAGGGGTGAATTACAAAAAATTGTTGCTTCTCCTGGAAGTAAGTTTTGCATCCCTGAATGGCAGGAAGGGAATAGTGTTGCATCTGCTGTGGTTCCATAGGAAAGTACTAAAGTAAAGGAGTTGCTAGTAGAGACAGAAGAGATGAGCAGGAAATCACAAAGGGTACGCACTCTTAGAAATGCTGGAAGAGGAAGGAAGAGACAGATATTTCTGCTGATAGAACCTCAATGAAGTTGACTGATATTGGGAAAGATGGTTAGTTGAATGTGACTGGGTTGACTCCTGACTCTTGTTGCTTCATCCTAACCATTGACATATAACACAAAGAGAAGCGGACCCTACAGAACACCACTTGTCACCAGCAGCTGACCAGATTAGGCCACCATAATCCCAACTGTTTGCCTCCTGCCTGTCAGTCAACCTTCCACCCATGCTAGTATCTTTCCTGTAGTACCATTAGCAATTGACACTTGGCACATGGCCTCATGTACAACACAATTTCAAAGGCCTTTGGGAAAATCAAGTAAACAATATCCATAGAATCTCCTTTTTCTATCTTACCAGTTAATTCATCAAAGAATTCCAACAGACTTGTCAGGCAAAATTTTCTCTTAAACAATCAATGTTGACTTTGGCCTAGTTTAACATATGCCTCCAAGTACCCCATAACCTCTACCTGGATAATGAACTCCAACATCATCCCAACTACCGAAGCCAGGCTAACATGCCCATAGTTTCCTTTCTTCTGCCTGCCTCTCTTGGGAGTGGTGTGAAATTTGCAATTTCCCAATCCTCTGAAACCATTCCGGAATCAAGTGATTCTTAGAAGATCATTTCTAATACCTCCACAAACTTTTGAGTTACCTCTTTCTGAACCCTGGCATGTAATCTATCTGACCCAGGTGACATACTTAGCTTCAGACCATTCAGCTTCCAAGCACATTCTCCTTAGTAATAGGAATACATCTGACTTTATCTTCTCCATCTCAAACTGCAGGGTGATCACTGTTTCTCAAGGGTTCTTTTACCATAAGCTCCTTAATCAAATCACGGGCATTACACAAAACCCAATCCAGAATTGCCTTTTCACTTTTGGGCTCAACTGCAAGCTGCTCTAAAAAGCTATCTACAAATTCCCTCACTTGGGATTCAGTGCCAACATGATTTTCCCACTCTACCTGCATATTCAAATTCCCCCATAACTATCATAACTTTGCCTTACGCCATGCCTTTTTCCTTTCCATTTGTAAGTTATATCCCACATCCTGGCTAATGTTCGGGGGATCTATTTAACTCCTATCAGGGTCTTTTTACCCTTGCAGTTTCTTATCTCTGCCCACAAGGGTTCTACTTCTTCCATCCTATGTTACTTCTTTCTGAGGATTTGATTTAATTTCTTACCAAAAGGAATGATCCCACCCTCCTCGCATACTTGACTGTTCTTTTTGAAACAAGGCACATCCTTGGATGTTAACACAATCAAGAGAAAATAAACCTTACCTGCTCTTACCTGCTACACACCTGTTCCTCCTTCCGGAAGCCTCTCGAGCCAAAATCTCAAACCTCAGATTCCTACGCTCTTTTGTTTTATCCATATTTTTCCAAGCTGTTGAAGCCACCCTCTGGTATTTAAATAAAAGCACTATTCACTGCCCTAGTTATGTGATTCACTAGGATCCTGGTCCCAGCATGGTTCAAAGGGACCCCCCTTCCCCAATAGTGGTGCAAACGTCGGACAAATTCAAACCCATTTGTCCCACTCTAATCTTTGCACCATACATTTAACTCTCTAACCTTATTAGAGATTATTACCTTTTGGTTCTGAGTTTAATTTAGACCCTAGCTGTTCAAGTTCCCTCAGCAGAACCTCTTTTCTTGTTCTTCCTACCCCTTGGTTCCCACATTAGCCACCCCTCTGCAGGTCAAATGACATGTCTCAAATGCACACACAAGCCTTAGGAACTTTAGAACCTTGCGACACAGAATTCTGTCTATCCCCTGATATGCTATCCCCAACTACAACTACATTTCTTTTCTCAAGCCAGTCTTGAATGTTTCCCACAGCCCATGCCTCCTATAACGCTTACTCTCATTATCACAGAGTGCAACAATCTCGGACCAGTAGTACAAGCTCAAGGGCTGAGGCTCCTCCAGCACTCCCCTTTGGATCTGCCTACGTTCCTCACTTGCAGTCACACCTTCTTGCCTCTGGCCACAGACCAAATTTAAAGTAGCAAATCCAATGGGTGTGACTCCCTTCTGAAACACGGTGTCCTGAACATTCTACCCCTCCTTAATGCAACAAGGTATTGAAGCTCAGATTGCAGGTCAACAAATTTGAACCTGAGTTCCTCAAACAACCAACACCTGCTTCAGATGTGGTCACCAGGAACCACGATGGGTTCTACCAGCTGTCACATCATGCAGCTACAGCACATTACTTGGTCCCGCATTCCTGCTTCATTTGTTTAGCTGTGTTTGTGGTTTTATTTAATTATTATAATAATAAATCTTATCTGCTGTTAGCTGCTACACACCTGTTCCTCTTTGCTGAAGCTTCTCGAGCCAAGGTCTCGGACTTCAGATTCCTACACTGGTCACTCACATAGTGGCTGGTCCAAAATGACCTCTTGTCCCTTGGACTCAGCTTCTTCTTGCCAAAGCTTCTTGAGTCAAAACTTCATTTCCCCACTCCAACTCTTGTTTACTCAAAGTCTAGCTCCGCTTAAGCTTGACGTCATATTTTTGGCCCTTGTCAATTGACTGATAAAGCAATCGATCTCAAGCTCAGCATGAAGACATGACAGGCCCTATTTAAAATATATATTTTAAGAGTTTTCACACTCTTTAAGAGTTTTTAAGAGTTTAAGAGTCATATCTCTTAAAATATAAGATTTCAGATCGCCAAAAAACATAATTGGTCCCAACCTATCTTGCCCCAGCTTATCTTCCATCTGTACCATTAGAAAACATCAACTCAATGTAATTTAATTTCTTCAGGTAATTTATTTCACCTACCACCTATTACAACCTAAGGATTTATCTAAAAGAGATCAATTGATGTCTTTCTTTCATTTTGCTAACTATTAAGTTGGTTAAGCTTGAAAATTGCTCACTCTGCCTGCACAATGCATCTCAAATTTAAAAATAAATTATAGCAACTTCACTCTCTCATTTCACTTGGTTTACATTTTGCTCTTTCTTACATAAAAATATACTAATTGAATTCTACAAATAAGCTGTCATTATCCAATAAGTGCTGTAAGATTTAACTGACATATTCTATTTCTCCATTTTGGTTTGATTAACGAAAAGATTTTGGGTTAAATTCTGATTAGTTCAATATTAATTCATTAATTTATGTGGGATTAATTTATTGTTACCTACCAAATTATTTTTTCTCTTTATATTGATTTCTGTAAATATATTTTCAGTAATAGCTTTTTATCTTTCTTTTTCTTTATCTTATTTGCATCATTCTTCTTTTGTGTTGTACAAATGATCAGCTTTGGAACTCTAATGTATCCTTCTTATTTTTTTATTATCACACCCACACCACTGCTAACCGTGATTTTTATGAACTGAGCTGCAGAGAAATATAATTTCATCAGTGAAGTTTTAGGCTTCAATCTAAATTTATGGTCTGTTCTCAAAAAGCTCTGCAACGTGAAGGAAATGTCAGAGCAAGGGAGATAAGATCACGAATAAGCTGGGTGAAGAATACAAAGATTAAGTGCAAAAGCAAGAGCAGAAAATAGGGAGAATGAGAAACAAAAAGATAGGATATGAAAAATGAGGAAAGAAATCTAGAGAACTTGAAACAAACAGAAGATTGCAGCAATGAAATTTTGGATCATTTTTACATAGAAACATAGAAAGTAAGTGCAGGAGTAGGCCATTCGGCCCTTCGAGCCTGCACCGCCATTTATTATGATCATGGCTGATCATCCAACTCAGAACCCCGCCCCAGCCTTCCCTCCATACCCCCTGATCCCCGTAGCCACAAGGGCCATATCTAACTCCCTCTTAAATATAGCCAATAAACTGGCCTCAACAGTTTCCTGTGGCAGAGAATTCCATAGATTCACCACTCTCTGTGTGAAGAAGTTTTTCCTAATCTCCGTCCTAAATGGCTTCCCCTCTATCCTCAATCTGTGACCCCTCGTTCTGGACTTCCCCCAACATCGGGAACAATCTTCCTGCATCAAGCCTGTCCAATCCCTTTAGGATTTTATACGTTTCAAGCAGATCCCCCCTCAGTCTTCTAAATTCCAACGAGTACAAGCCCAGTTCATCCAGTCTTTCTTCATATGAAAGTCCTGCCATCCCAGGAATCAATCTGGTGAACCTTCTTTGTACTCCCTCTATGGCAAGGATGTCTTTCCTCAGATTAGGGGACCAAAACTGCACACAATACTCCAGGTGTGGTCTCACCAAGGCCTTGTACAACTGCAGCAGTACCTCCCTGCTCCTGTACTCGAATCCTCTCGCTATAAATGCCAGCATACCATTCGCCTTTTTCACCGCCTGCTGTACCTGCATGCCCACTTTCAATGACTGGTGTATGATGACACCCAGGTCTTGTTGCACCTCCCCTTTTCCTAATCGGCCACCATTCAGATAATAACCTGTTTTCCTATTTTTGCCACCAAAGTGGATAACTTCACATTTATCCACATTAAATTGCATCTGCCATGAATTTGCCCACTCACCCAACCTATCCAAGTCACTCTGCATCCTCTTAGCATCCTCCTCACAGCTAACACTGCCACCCAGCTTCGTCTCATCTGCAAACATGGAGATGCTGCATTTAATTCCCTCATCCAAGTCATTAATATATATTGTAAATAACTGGGGTCCCAGCACTGAGCCTTGCGGTACCCCACTAGTCACTGCCTGCCATTCTGAAAAGGTCCCGTTTATTCCCACTCTTTGCTTCCTGTCTGCTAACCAATTCTCCACCCACATCAATACCTTACCGCCAATACCGTGTGCTTTAAGTTTGCACACTAATCTCCTGTGTGGGACCTTGTCAAAAGCCTTTTGAAAATCCAAATATACCACATCCACTGGTTCTCCCCTATCCACTCTACTAGTTACATCCTCAAAAAATTCTATGAGATTCGTCAGACATGATTTTCCTTTCACAAATCCATGCTGACTTTGTCCAATGATTTCACCGCTGCAATCTCAGACATATAGTGTGTTCATTTGTGTAGATATATATTCTAAATCAAGTAATTACAAAAAGATTATTAACATGAACTATGAATGATGATGCAAATACCATATTATATCAATTAATTGCCCCGCTCCCTCAGCAAAAATGCGTGTGATGTGCCTAAAGCCATTCAGGGAATACTAAATAATTTAAAGTTCATTTGAGAAAACATTGAAAACAAATGTCTAGGTGTATTTTATTCAAAATATCAACAAATGTCAGCATTGACTAAGCTGCAGCGTTAATTGTCTGAATGTCAGAGTAATTTGTAAAGGTCTTCTTTATTGACTGGTTGTCATTTTTAAAATAGTCTTCACTGGTGCATTTTTAACATTCAAGGGGTGTTCTCAACAGCATGGAAATCATTTTGAACCTCCAAAGGTGACTATAACAAAGAAAGATTTTTGAAAAAGGTAGTGCCTATCTTGACTGAGCATTAAGTGCTCTCACATGGAAACCAGATTAGATATTTGCCTTAGGATGGGTGCTAGATATTTGCATCACATTGTGCTCTCCTCCCACTATATCATTTGTTGACTTCAGTGGAGCTGAAAATATGGAGAGGGAGTCAATTCTACTCCAAGTTTAACATTACTCATTAAAGATAAACTTTCATCTCATAATCTTTACCATAGTTGCCTAATACATCTGTGATTATGTTTATTTTGAATAATCTTATATTTGAAACATGACTTATGATAAGTAATTGGTTGACATGTTGAGAAAAAATATGACAGCAGTTTGTCCATTTGATTTTTGCTTCAAATTTACTGGATGCGTTTTAATAGAACACATAATACCAAACTAATCTGAGGTAAAAGTAATATTTACCTTTGTGACAATGAAAAATACACAGGTAACAATAAGATAAGAAAATGTTGCAAAAACTTAGCGGGCCAGGCTTCAGAGAAATATTCAGCATTTCAGGTGTGGGACCCTATACCCTTCGTTAGAATAAAGAAAAAGATTTTGATGAAAGGTCCCAATCTGAAATGTTAAATGCTTCTCCATCCACAGATGCTGCCTGACCGGCTGAAGGTTTTAATTTTTATTTCAAATTGCCAGCATTAACAGTCTTTCTGATTCACAAGTAAGAACAATTTGATGCTAATTATGACCTAACAGTCTGTTTTTAACTATTCCCACTACCCACCCAAACCTAGACCTATCTGCCTTTTCTTTATCTTTCAACCTTGGTCTCAATACATCACCTCCATGCTTTTCCATTTGTTCATCATCCCTCCGTCATCTGGTTCCACCTATCAGCTACTGGCACCTGTTTCACCCTGCCCTTTCATTGCTATATACTGGCTGTTTTCCTGCTACACTCTCAGTCCTGATGTATGGACTGGACCCAGAGCATTGACTATTTGTTTTCCTCCATAGATATTGCTAACCTATAGAGTTCTTCCAGTAGTTTATTTTTGTGCTAGATTCCAGACTCTTTTGTATCTGATGTTTGACAATGATTTTTTTCATCTCATACATCCACAACAATTTATAATGTTTACTAAAGCCTTCATTGTATTTGACCAGGAAGGATTTATCAATGATTTAGTTTCCAGTCATTAACAATCTGGTTACATTTGGCAGGGTGTTAGCACCTGTATTGGCTATCTCTATGGTAAATTCACCACTGGGTTACAGCCTGCTGGACATCCATTCCTTCATTAGAAGGATGACTATAAATAAGATATTTATTGCAGGGACTGGGAGAAAGCACTGATCCTCAGGGCCACTGGAGTCTGATTATTCAGGAGGCCAGATGAAGAGGCAAAGAGAAATGGAGAGCTGAGCTGGATCAGAGTGGGTCCACCATATTTATCTGCAGTTTCTGTGAGAGAGACTGCCTTAAAAGAGTGAGCCTCCTGAGTCACAGCAGATGATGTAAAATACTGAGCTGACAAGTAAGTTTCAAGCCATTGTCTGACAAAATGGAAAGGTACCATAAACTCATCAGCATCTTAGGCAAACTGACTAAGCACAATCTAGTGAGGGAATTACCTTCCCAACTTAACAGTATAATAACTTCCCAATTTCTACCTTAAGCTAGAAACATAATATGTAAAATGCTTTATTTTTTTTCTGTTCTTTTTCTGTATTTTCATACAGTTTTTCATTGCCATCTTTATACCAATATATAGGAAGCAGAAATAAATTCCTAGCAATTTGGTGAGGTACTGAACAAGTACTCTGTCCCAGTATTCACCAAGGAGAAAGATATGAAGGATAGCAAGAAGAGGAAGAGGTGGTTGCATAGTGGATAATGAGCCGTTATTACAGCTGGGGAGGTGGAGTTCAGATTTCAAGTCTGACATCATCTGTAACGAGCTTGTATATCCTCCCCTTGAATGCATGGTTTGCTCCAGGTGCTCTGATTTCCTCCCAGAGTACAAAGATGCACTGGCTAGTAGGTTGGTGTTAAACCAGCAGCTTGCTGGCAATATGGCTCAGAGAGCCAGAAGGTTCTATTCCACACTGCATCTCTAAAGAAATAAATACATTTTCCAGGGCATATTGAGATCGAGAAAGAGAAAGTGGTGAATCCATTGATGAGCATTAAGCTAGGTAAGTTCCCATGGGCTGATGGGATCAATCACAGGCATTGAGAGATGCTGGAAAGAAGATTACTGGACCTTGACAGAGATCTTTTAGTAAAGGTAATGGAGATTGTTTAATAAGGGTAATTGAGATAATTCAGCAAATTATAGATAGAATGGTGGGTCTTACATCAATGTTTAGGAAGCTATGGGAGAGCATTCTTAGGAGTAGGATTTACTTGTATTTTGAAAAACATTGAATTATTAAGGATAGTTAGTGTTGCTTAGTGTGGGGACGTTCATGTCTTACAAAGCTGATTGAGATTTTCAAGAAGGTGACGAAGACTATTGATGAAGTTAGGGCAGTGTATCTATGAACAGTGGTAAAGTACTCAACAATGTTCCGCATAGTATGCTGGTCTAGAAGCACAGGGCACATAGGATACATGGAGACTTGAAGAATTTTATTAAAATTGTCTTGGCCATAGAAAACAGATGGTTATGGTTATGGTGGAGGAAAGTTATTCTGATTAGAAATCTGTGCCCAGTGGTGGAATCTCTCTTGTTTGTGAGATATATATATATAAGCAGAATTGAAGATGGTAAGGAAGGCTATCAAAACACTCAGCAAGAGATAAACCCACTTGGAAATGTAAGCAGAGAAGTAGCGTAATGAGTTTATTGTGGACAGTTGTTGAGAATTGTACCTTGGGTAGTCAAATGTAAGAATAATGTATATAGTAAACGGATATCTGATGGATATTCACTGTCTCACACCAGGAGGCCTTCTTTTTCACCAAGCTCAGCTTTCTAATGTAGTAACTAATGACTGTAGAAATTAAGGAGTTGTTTTTGAGTAAGTTAAACCTCCAATCAATATTCTTTGTTCAGCTTTTTGTTATAAGCAGGAGCTAGTCTTTAGTTATTAATGTAAATGGCTGGCAACAATCAGTTGGAAGTTAAAAGGACAACTTATAAACAGAATATATAAACAGAGACATTAATAACTTTAATAACAAACTCCAAAAACTTTCATAATAAAGTGCAAGATAACAAGCCATGAGAGGTCACAAAACAAGAAAGAACAGATACTTAACATGACAGGGCTGCAAGGTAACTGGAGCCTATGAGCAACTGGTTAAGGCTAGCTGACTCAATGGGTGAACAAATGACTGCAAAAGCGAGCTGGGTAAAAATAGGCTGCAGGTGATGAGTTGGAACTAAGTGGCAGGTGAGTCCTTTTAGCTGAGTGGAGACTGGGAGGTGTTTGTCTGTGCAGCCTGGCAAGAACAGCTTGGTAAAGAAACAGCTTTGACTATAGAACACTGATTGCTGGCTTATAGCACCAGGGCTGAGTGTTCAGAAGATGCAGTGTAAGAAAATGAGGTTATGTTAATTGGCTTGTTTCAAACCAAACAATACTGGCTCAGTTATTTTGTTCAAGGAAATTTGCAGGCCAGATTGATACTATCAATTAGCACATCCAATAGCTAATTTATTAATATTCGGAAGGTTTGTGTGCTCAGAGAGTCAGCTTCACAGTGTGAATTGTGGGTATCTGTGAACTCTGTCTACAGAAGCTTTGAGACCACTTATGTGAAAATTTAACTGTGAAAATGTATCACATGTGTGAAGCCATGCAAGTGACAGCATAACTGTATAAATGTTAGAGGGCAGTCAGAATTGTTAGGAATGGTTACAGAAAAGCAAGAAGAATGACAGAAAGATGAGGTAACTAGAAAACATTCTGCTGCATTCGATTTCTATAATGGAAATCTGCAACTCAGTGGTATGTCTTTATAGCTTATAGGAATTATACCTGTGTTTTGGAAATCCTTTGTGTTTTAGAAATGGTTTGTAATTTGGAAATCTTTTATAAGATAGAAATTCTCTGTGAGTTTTAAATGTGCTTTAAGAATTTTGTCTGGAGTTAAATGTGTATCATTAAAAATAAATGAACTCTATTTTGTTAGCTTCTTTTGCAGGGAGGGGAAACCCATTGGCAGCTGAATTTATTGTGTGGAATAAACAGTGAAGTGAACTAGTCTTTGAAGAGTAGTTGGTTATCTTTACTGATGGTACCCATAGCTCTCTACAGTCAATTAGATAGGGCTTACAATCTTCATTTGAGCTCAGAATTTTACATTAAGCAAACACAACACCATCACTGAAGAACCGTTCTGAGCTTTGATCTACAGAGCGATCTTGGATGCAAGTCTATAGATCCCTTAAAGTGATTTCATGAATAGATAGGTTGTCCATGGAATGATTGTTAATGCCAAATGGGGTAGCTTGAATATTTCAGAAACTGCTGATCTCCTGGGATTTTCACACACAACAGTCTTTAGAGTTCACAGAAAATGGTGTGGGAGATAAAACAGAGATCCAGTGATCAGCAGTTCTTAGGGTGAGAATGCAGTATTAATGAGAGATGTTAGAGGAGAATGGTCAGATTTGTTCAAGCTGACAGGGAGGTGACAGGAACTCAAATAATCATGCATTAAAACGGTGGTGTGCAAAAGAGCATCTCCGTATGCACAGCATGTCGAACCTGGAAGTGAATTGGCTACAGCAGCAGAAGACCACTAGCTAATAAAATGGCCGCTGAGTGCATGTTCACTATTGGCATTATAATACTTATTTCTGGCTAGCAGTCCCATGGACAACTTCTGTCATTGACCTTCTTGTCTATCTCCTCTCTCCTGCTCCTAACCCTGCACTCTGGAAGGTAGGAATCTATAGAACTTCACGTTCTGTCACTGGAATCACTACTGATTCTAATGGTGGAAACACAAGCATGTATTCATCCCATTCATTTGAATGGAGTTGCTTGAAAGGATAAATTCATATAAATAGTCTGTTAATTATTTTCATTAATTTACTGTATGTTTATGATTACAGTTTAAGGATTTGTTTTGTACTTCTTAGTATTTTTATTCGCCTTGATGGGGTGGCAGGGTGGAGATACATCTCTACCTAAGGAGGTGTAAGGCACACATTCCCTTCGCTACTCTACAGGTCACCCTTGGGCAAGGTGTAGTACCTGCCTCGTGCACACTTCCCCCATCCCACCCCCGATCAAGGTCACGTGAACCCCATGGGAGCAGGTAGTAGATGGTCATGTGAGAAGCTGGTGCATATCACAAGTCCTGTATATGCGACCCCTGACGCCAGGCAGACAATATCTAATGATTATTGATCATAGCTGGGGTCACCCATCTTGCAAAGACACTGCCCAAAAGAAGGCAATGGCACATTACTTCTGTAGAAAAAAAATTGCCAAAAACAATTATGGTCACAATGATCGCCCACATCACATGATATAGCACAAAATGATGATGATGATTATGCTTGAATTAGTCTTGCATACTTCTAATTATCAGAGATATTTAATAACAAATCAAAAGTTTGTTGAAAGCAGAGGCTGTCAAAAATCATCAGAGAGAGGGGAGCAGTGGCTCTGGATTCACCATCTGACTTTTTGTCACACAAGCAACAATTAAACCCTTGGTTTTAGGAGGAAGTAAACTTGGATTGTTGAAATCCAAATAAAGGAAGGAGAATGAACTTATTTATGCACAAGATGAAGATTCAAATTCGTGACCAATTTCCATTGACTGCATTCATCACAACTGAAGGCACAGAGTATAATTTCAAGGGAGGCATTCTGTTAATGGTAACCACAATCTCCACACTTCCAGAAGGTCTTTTTTCCATAGGCACGATTACTGAGTTCTGAGAGAGTGATGATATCCATTTAAATTTCTTAAATTTAAAACTTCAAAACAAATATCTCAGATCTTGTTGTTCAATAAGCAACGTGATAAATGAACATAATTTAAGAAGTTTGTCTTAATTTTTTTTAGTTTACTTTATGTAAGTATCTTTGTCAAAGATTGGGTCAATGTGTACCTGTTTTTAATGAAGAAGTTGTGTATGGATGCCAATGCAGGCATTCATAAATGATGTGACTCCAATTTCCTGTTGTAACCCCACTCACTTCCCTCTACAAATCAGCAGAAAACAATGCTCTTTTTCTCCAACATCAGTCCTACATATCATCAACGTTCTCTGCCTCAATGATAGAAACAGGAGCAATAACGTGCAACTAATGACTTTTATTTATAACTCCCAGTAAAACAATGCGCTAATCTCAGCAAGCCAGCAGGGTGATGTGAATTAAAAGATTCCCTCAGGGGATATTTCTGTGTATCTCTCTGAATCTGCCGGCATGTTGGGTCTCACAATAATTACTGTAACTATGTTTAGCAAAGGTATACACTGTGATTTGTGCAGAGCAGTGAGCTGATGCCTTGCAGTGGATAGGGTCACTTATTGCAGAGGACTTGATCTACGACAACAATAGAGGAAGCACTGGTGAGTGCCTGGTGTAACTGCACATTTTCAAGACATATTTTCCCCCATTTTCATGACAGCTGCTGGTAATGATGTTGTGTGAGGTTAACATTGACGGAGCTCTTTATGCCTGAGTTCCACTGTTCATGATTTCTGGTGGCAAATTGTATCTAGCTATTTGGAACCGCAGACTATATGTAGTTATTGGAAAAACAGTGAGAAATCTGACCACTCAAGTCACCTACTGTAAGAATCATGTAGGGCTCCTTTGTAATGCAACACACAGGGTGAAAAAGACCCTAATCATTTTGTACAGGGAAGTCTCCCAATACTACAATTTTTTTTTGCAAGCTATGATTGTACTGTATGTTGGCTTTCATTCAGATCACCTGGCAAGAGTTAATTCTAATTGTTGGCAACATAATGCTCTCCTCTTCAGAATTCCAGTAAAGAATTCTACAACTTCCATAACATCTTCTTGTTGTCTATCCTTTTTTTCATATTTAATCTTTAAGCTTTGTTCATAGATTCTTCTTGATACAAGTTTATTTCTATTTACTCTGACTCATCTCAATTATATAATTTTTCTCTACAAAATCAAATTGCAGTCTTCTCTTTCTGTTCAAAGCAGCCACAATTTTTGCAGGTGTTAATTCACATTTGTTTCTCCTCACGCCAGTTGTCATTGCCATGGGCTTTGCTGCTTTTGCAGTTAGAGACACGTCTCTCACTGTGTCTATCCTAGATCAGCACATGGTCATCAGTTTAACTAAGGTTCATTTTTACATCATGGTCTTAATACATGATTTCTGCAGCCAATATTTCTTTAGACATTTTAAACTTTGAATACCTTCGCTATTTCACCTCACCCACATTTTCTCATTCGACCTGCACATTATGTGTGATCTTCAATATGAAACGGCATACGCATAGTTCCACATACCACTACCTTTTAATATTTCATCAATCTGTTACTACTGCTTTTTTACTACATCTTCCATTTTTGTGTAATCTACATAATTTGGATATCATTCCCTCTACGTATGCAGCCAAATCATTGATACGAACTTTGAATGCAAGGCAATCCCAGAACTCAGTGGACCATTGTTGACCACCTAACCCATTTTGAGAAAACTCTCCCAGTACACATTAAGATAGGAAGTAGGTCACTATCTTCTGCAGAATGTCAGTATCGTATCTCCATCATCAGCAGCATATGGCTCCATGCATGGAAAGTGAAAGTAGAATAAGTCATGGTGTCATAGAGTCATAGAACACATAAAGTCAATAGAACTCATCATCACCTCGCAACCCATTTGTTATTGTAGTCAAATTGTTTCAGGGTTGCTTAATGTATCTAGAATGCAGGCACACTGGTGTTACAGTCATAACCAGGTCTGGCAGACCACTGTCTAAATTTGTCACTCTGTTGCTGTATCATTCTTCTCTCCCCACCTGATTCCATCTGCCAATCAACCTCTTCTCATTTGGATCCACCTATCATGTGTTGGTTTTTGGCCCATCTCTTCCCCTCACCTCTGTATACCGGCTATCTTACCTCTATTCTTTCAGCCCAGATGCAGGGTGTTGTCCAGAAATATTGTCTGTCTACTTCTCTCCACACATATGCCCTGGTCTGCTGAGTTCCTCCAGTATCTTGTTTTTTGTTGCTCAATATTTCGGCATCTGCAATCTGAACTGCCTAAGTATTGTGTGAAGTTTTGGTCCCCGTTCTGTTGGTTTAGAAATGTATATTTACCAGAATCATGCCTAAGATGAATCGGTTCGCCTGTAAGAAGAGATTAAGGTCTATTGCACTAAACTCTCTGGAGTTTAGAGGAATTAGAAGCAAAATCATCTACATATATGAAATCCACAAAGGGACTAACATGATAGATGCTGAGAGGCTGAGAACTGAGAACCATGAAAAATAGTCTTCCTGTAAAGCAAATATACTCAGTGGATCCTGGAATTTTATCAAAGTCAGTTGCAGAATCTATACATATTTTTGTACTCAAGACAGCAGTTTGTCACAAGGCATGATCATTGACAAAGTGACAGCTTTAATGCAACAATAATCATTCACAGCCATTGTTATACTATCTTCTTTTCCTTTTGTTTAAGCAAATGAAAACACAAGCTGATTTAACATATTGAACAAATTCGATCAAGGCACAGTTTTCTGTACTATCTGTGATCACTGAGTGGTATTGTTATTAATTTTCTTGAAATTGCAGATTTGCCAATGTTATAGGAACAGCATTTGTGGCTCTTCAGTTGTGCAGTTTCATCTTGACACTTTCTGGGAGTATTTTATGTTAACTCTGAATGTGCTATTCATCACAGCAACTTCTAGGATCATTTTTCCAAACATTGTGCACTGATGCCAAATGGACTTTTCTGAATTCCTTACAATTTTCATGAAATATTAACTAGAACACCTAACTCTGCTATTTCTCAATGGCCATTTGAAACAGGTTCACTGCTGCTTCAGTCTAAACACCCTAGATCTGGACACAAGCTATTGCCTGGCATCAAACTTCCTGTCAAAATTCATTTCAAAATTCCCACATTTTCAGGGATGTCACCACATAAGGGACATCCTATCACTTTCACCAATATCTGGTCTTAGGTGGGATGAGTTAGATAAGCATCATGGTTGGCACCAAAATGTTGGGATAAAGAGCCTGATTCCGTGACGTGCTTTACTAAGTTTCAATGTCTTAGTTCAAAGTACATTTTGTTATCAAAGTACGGTGCGTATACTTTATGCAACCTTGAGATTTGTCTCCTTACAGGCAGCCATGAAACAAGGAACCCTAATAGAACCCATTAAAAACAAAAGAAGACTGTCTAAACACCCAGTGCTCAGCGAGAGAAAAAAAATCAGTATCGGAGTGAAGCAATAACTCCCAGAGACGATTATAATGCAAAACATTGAAAATCCCATGCTAATTGAATTACTGCAAATTGAATAAAAGTAATAAATACAAAGAGAGCTTAACAATCTCGATGATCCCAAATAAGGCACCTGCAACACAAAGCAAAAAGCCAGAACTAGTCCAAAGACAAACAATTAGACATGAAAGGTAAGCAGTCAAAGGAACACTGCATACCCCTGAGGTTACACCAAGAAAATAAATACAATCCACATACAAACAGAAAAAAAAATATGATTTTTAAATGACTCCTGATTGTGACAAAGGAACAAATCATATTCTCAAACAGTATAACATACTGTATATTGCACTCCAGATAAAGGGGTTGGCTATTCAGATGTGAGGTAACATTCTTTTATTCTATGGGTTGTGCATATACTATATTTTAACCTCACAATACCGTATAGGATCTGTGGATGTGCAGCCATTAAATATATTAAGCCTGCAGTTGATAGGAATTGGCATAAAAGAGGAATTGAGGTACAGATCAATTATAACTTTATTGAATGACAGAGCAGATTCAAGATAAAACAAGAAAGAAGATGGCACAGAAGGTACGGTGATGATTTGTACGGCATATGACACTTTATAATAACAAATATAATATTTCTGACTTAAATTATTGTAAATAAAATTATTTTTGTACAAATATCTTTATGAATTTTGTTTTATAGTAACAAAATCTCACGAGCAATTGGGCATGTATCCTGACCAAATTCAGAATTATATCTTGTTGAAAGAAGGGAGCTATTTCAAGCCTTCTTTCACTTTAATTGCTTGCTATTTTATAACAAATAGTTCACATTTTGTATATATGATGCTACTTCTAAGCATTAGATCAAATTCCAGAAGCAAAGTCAGATCAGTGCTAGTGCTCCTCTATTTCTGCCAGTCTTGGATAATGCTGTTAAGTTCCCAGGATTTTACTATTTCAGATTACAGTATGCAGTATGCTCCTGGCTACTGTCTTTTGACAATTCTCCACATTTTCCTTTAAGCTCACTGACAAAAATTAAACATACCTTAGATTGGCTGGACCAATGGTCAAAGAGCTGGTTACCTAAAGGTCTGTTATTCAAATTCGGTAGCTAGATGAAATAAGAACTGAAATTACAATATTGCCAAGACTGTTGCACAGAAAAGACTTGGGCAAAGCAGCTGGCCATCAGACTTGAAAATAATATTCATTCATGCATACAAAATAAGACCTTCCATTTAGAAAGAATATTTGCTATGAATAAAGTTACAACTTATGTTACAACTTATGATCAATAATCAGCTTGTTGAAATCAGGAATATTGAATGATTGCTAACTTTTTCGGTTGGTATCAGTGCTTTTTGTGTTTTAGTGTCAGGAAATTCTGAACTCTTCTGCAATGTTTCATGTTTACTGATTTTAATTAATTAAATTCAAGTTGATTCAATCTGAAAGCACTTAGACCTGATCCAGCCAAACTAAATGCTGCTTGCCCCAGACACAGATGGCTATCTGACTCAATTGTATGCAGAAAGGTGAAATATGTAATCAGTTTATTGGCTATAGGAAAATAGGCTCACTTTACTGGGTTTAACAGGGTAATTATTCAAATTGTTCTGTATTTTATTAATTTGAACTGCATATTAGAATTAAAGCTGTTCAATCGTTTTCTTTTCTGATGATGGTGTATTGGAAATGGGAAACTTCAAAAGAGAGACAAATGGCATAAAGATTTGATGGGATTGAGAATTGAATAAGGAGACTCAAGCAGATAAGCAAAGGGTATGGACATAAGGTAGGTTCCCAGAGCTAGTTCAAGGATAATCATATACTTCAGGTATCATATACAGTATGTATACTTCAAGTCTCCTTGAAGTGTTGCTGAAGGAAGCCTCGTAAGCTTTGTGAATGTCTGCTTGAGCATGTGTGTTCACCTTTCATGCATTGATGAACATCTCTGTGTACTGAAGGGACATGCAGGATTTTCCTGATTAACTTGAGACACTAGATTTCTCGGCTTTTCGTGTGTTTGTTTGTCAGAGGCATGGGCAAGCCTGCAGGAAATATTCAGATTTTGCATAGATAGCTCTCAAAGTTCCTGATAAATCCTAAAATATTATTTTACATTGTAATTAAAATGATTAGTTGACATAACATGAATCTATATGATACATTGTCTGGGCTTTTGGTTTCAGGGCTTCTTTCAAAAGACTATTTTCAAATTGGCCTCAGAATGCAACATTGTCCATCTATTAAGAGGAAATGAAATTTGAAGAAACGTAGCAACCTGAATGAATTAGTGGGATTTAATTACAAACATCAGCAATGAAAACAGAGTACAAGATAGTTAGGTTCTATAGCCATTCGGTATTTGGAATGAACTTCAGAAAGTCCAAAGGGTAGCTAAATTCTACAAGGTCTTTTTGCACACTTTCATAACAGGATGTTGCCTTGAAGCAAACCCATCAGTTAAGAAGATTAAACAGGAATATTAGTGATAGAGCTTATTTGCTTGAGTAACCTTCAAAATCAATTTAAGACCAAAGGATTGACCAAAGGATTTACCAACAGTTCTGACCTCAATCAGCTTAATTTATTTGATAATATCTTTACAATTTGCTTTCCTCCTTCAAAGAAAAATGCAGTAAGGCAAATGCAGGTATGGTCTAAGTTTATGTATGATGTTATGAAGTGACCGAATTCCCATTTCTGAACAGTGAGCAAATTACAGAATTTACCATATTCCCACTCCATCTACTAATGTGTTTAAAATAGTCTTGAATGCAATGAAATAAGAACATTTAATTTACCATGGAATAAAAATAAATAACCTTGATAATGATAGACTTGGAATTATAGGATCTGATTGACTCCTTTGCTGTCATTATGCAGTCTAGTCTCTGTGTGACTCTAGATCAAGAGCAATGTGATTGACTTCCAAATGAACCTTGAAATGATCTAACACACTATTCAGTTGTATCCTAAACACACACACATCCATATGCTGTATGTATCTAAATAGTACTATGCAGTCTCTCTCTCTTTACTGTACACTACATATCCATATACGATCACTTGGTTTGAGCATGATGCTCTCCTAAGGGGTTGTCTATTGGTGAATCCTCAGGTGGCTGTAGGGCCCGACACAGGATCCATATATTCTGGTGCAGTGTGAGCAAAAGTTAGTGGTGGCTGTGGTTCGTCGCTTAGTCTGTCTTTTGCCACTGCCACTTGCGCGGCACAGTAGAATTCATTCTCCTGTAGCAAAGCTTCCTCTTGAACAGATTTCCTCCAGGTGTACCCACTGAATGCAATGTTTTCCCAGTTTTTAGATGTAATGTTGTATAATATATACACTATACATCAGCGGTCTCCAACCACCGGGCCGCAAAGCATGTGCTACCGGGCCGCAGGGAAACCTTTCCTCATTCCCTGTCATGCACTGTTGAGCCATTACGCATGTGAGGTCATTACCCGCAGGTCATCCATGTCATCATGGGAAGGAGATCAACTCCTCGAGCTTGCAAATGATGGCGGGCTGAAAAGTATGTTGACATAACATCTCTGCCGGCATTCTGGATCAAAGTCAAGGCTAAATATCCTGAGATAGCCACGAAAGCACTGAAAACATTTCTTCCATTTCCAAAATACCTCTGCGAAGCGGGCTTTTCTGCAATGAATGTAACGAAAACTAAATTGCGGAATAGACTGGTCATAAGGAACCCCCTTCGAGTATTGCTGTCTCCCATCACACCTCGACAGGATTCACCGATATTGGTGTGTTGCAATGATTTTATATGTTCGTACGGGAAAATATGTGCTGTGTGTTTAATATCCAAACGTACTTAAAATGTTATGATGTTATTGACTTATAAGTGACTTATATAACCATATAATAATTACAGCACGGAAACAGGCCATCTCTGCCCTTCTAGTCCATACCGAATGCTACTCTCACCTAGTCCCACCGACCTGCGCTCAGCCCATAACCCTCCATTCCTTTCCTGTCCATATACCTATCCAATTTTTCTTTAAATGATAATATCGAACCTGCCTCTACTACTTCTACTGGAAGTTCGTTCAACAGTTACTTCAAGCTCCCCTGTCCTCCCCTGATAATTGACATCACTATATTCACGCGAGGAAAATATGCGCTGTGTGTTTAATATTAAATTCGGTAGGTAAACCCTTTTAGAAAGGAAGTTGAGTGTATTAGCCACTTATCACCGATATTCCGGTCGTGATTAACAACGCACCCCCCCCCGCCGAACAGAATCTCCAAAAACAATTTGTGGAAAAAAATCGGCAAGTACGCACATGTGCACTGGTGCCCACGAAAGGCTTCATGGTCATTGTAGTCTTTCTCTGGGTAAACATAACGTATTTGACTGCTTCTCTTGTCCGTTGGCAACCCTACCCGCCCCCCCCCCGAATATTGTCAATATTAAACCGGTCCGCAGTACAAAAAAGGTTGGGGACCCCTGCTATACAAAACATCTTGAATCAAATCTAGGAGCTCAATATAGACACAATAATGTAGCTACTTACCCAGTTGATTTTACAAAGTCTTGTCACTGAATATCTGGAGACTAGTTCTAATTAAGAAAGTTGTCCCAAAGTCATACAATGGCTTGATAAAATCATATTTATGGAACCATAACTTACAATCTATGACTTATGCTCCTCAATCATAATCCCTGAGTCTGTTCCATCTCACCAACGGAACCAATCCACCAGCTGTGATCACATAGTATAAAGGCAGGAAAGGGCAACACTGCGTCTTCTGTTCTGACTTTAGATCACATGATGTCTTAATGATCTGATCATAAGACTGTAAGACATAGGAGCAGAATTAGGCCATTCAGCCCATCCAGTCTGCTTTGCTGTTCCATCATGGCTGATCCCAGAACCCACTCAACCCCGTACACCTGCCTTCTTGCTATATCCTTTGATGCCCTGATCAGTCAGGAAAATATCAACTTTTGCTTTAAATATACCCATAGACCGGGCCTCCACCACAGTCTGTGGCAGAGATTTCAACGATTCACTATTCTTTAGCTAAAACCAGTCCTCCTTAGCACTGTTCTAAAAGCTTGCCCCTCAATTTTGAGGCTGTAATTTCGAGTTCTGGACACCCCCACCATAGGAAACATCCTCTCCACATGCACTGAATCCATTCTTTTCAACATTAAGTAGGTTTCAATGAGACTCCCCCCACATTCTTCTAAGTTCCAGTGAGTACTGGCCCAAAGCTGCCAAAGGCCCCCATATGTTAACCCCTTCTTTCCCAGAATCATCCCCCTGAACCTTCTCTGGACCCTCTCCAATGACAACACATCCTTTCTGAGATATGGGGCCAAAACTGTTGACAAAACTCCAAGTGTGGCTTGACTAGTGTCTTATGAAGCCTCAGCATGATCTCTTTGCTTTTATATTCTCTTCCCCTTGAAATAAATGCCAACACTATATCTGCCTTTTTTTTTACCACAGACTCAACCTGCAAATTAACCTTCTGGAAGACTTGCACGAGGACTCTTAGGTTCCTTTACACCTCTGATATTTGATGTTAATTGGGCAATTAAATATTTTACATACAGTACATACCTTCCTTAACAAAGTAATCAATATTTTCCCATGTTGAAAAACACTTAGAAAAGCATTGAAAGAGGTAAGAGCTCAGGCTGTGTACTGCAAAGGAAACTACAATGTCCACTACCATTTACCAAATTGACTAAGAATTGAAAGTCACAGCAATCATATTGAATCTTCTACAGGTAATAAGTGAGCTGGGATGCTGAGATACAAGTACTTACTTCACCTTCATAATTCCAGGACAGCACTGATGGGAGTGAATGCCACACTTTCCTGATGGACACAAGTTCCTGTCTTCACATCAAGGACACCCTCCTTCCTTTCAGTTAAAAAAAAGATTTGCAGATACTAGAAATATGAAACTAAATCTGACAACACAAAGTGGGTAGGGTAGCATCTAGAGAAAGCAAAAGTGTTAACATTTCAAGCTGGTGGCCATTCATCAGAATAAAGAGATTTAGTGAAAAGTCACTTTAATTTGAAGCAACGGTGGCAAGGAGGGCCTAGGTATTCAATGGGGAATTTGTGCATCTATTTGCATCTCCATATCTCTGTTTTATTCACCAAGGTAACTTTTGTTTCTGGATTTTTGATAATCCCTAAATTTAATCCATCTAAATTGGTAGTTATCCTTCCAAATGCAGGGAATCTCTAGCTTGCTTCTGGCTCCATTAACTCACCCCTCCCCTCAAATATTAATCAGTATTTATACACTAGTAAACCAATATAGTAACCAGAGAGGAGTACTGCAATAATATAGCCTTGAAAGAGCTGTTATGTATCATACTTTGAACATGAATGATGGTGACATTTTGGATACTTCAGACTTTAGGGCATGCTCTGCATGTCCTTTGCCTGGCCTCTGAACTCTGCATGTCCTTTGCCTGGCCTCTGAACTCTGCATGTCCTTTGCCTGGCCTCTGAACTCTGCATGTCCTTTGCCTGGCCTCTGAACTCTGCATGTCCTTTGCCTGGCCTCTGAAGAGATTTTGAGGCAGCACAGCTGATAGATTGACAGAAAGGGCCCTTTTTCTAGTGTCACAAGCAGTTTGCTCCGTATCTTTCTGACAACTTTTTGACATCTGTCATTTCCAATTTAATGAAAACTGACTTTTTCCTTTTAAAAGCTATACTGATTTAATCTTCATCTATAAGTTCAAAGTACAATTATTATTAAAAGTACGTTTGTCTTTGAGATTCGTCTTCTTGAAGGCAGGCATAAAACAAAGAAACACAATCCCTCCACCATCAACGAACAGTTGCAGCAGTGTCTACTATCTACAAGACGTACTGCAACAACACACCAAAGTTCCTCAGGCAGCACCTTCCAGACATACGACCACTACCATCCAGAAGAACATGAACAGCAGATACCTGGGAACACCACCATTTGGAAATCCCTCTCCAAGTCACTCACAATCTTGACTTGGAAACATATTGCCATTTCTTCATTGTCACTGGGTCAAAATCATGGAATTCACTCCCTAACAACACTGTGGGTGCACCTACACCTCAAGAACTGCAGGGATTCAAGAAGGCAGCCCATCACCATCTTCTCAAGGCCAGCTAGTGATGGACAATAAATGCTGGCTTAGCTGGAGATGCCCACATTACTTCAATGAATACATTTAAAAAAGGACCCATTAAAAAAATTACACACAACAAAGACTGTCAAACAACTGACGTGTGACAAAAAAGAACAAGTCATGCAAACAATAAAAAAGTAAACAAATAACTCTGAGAACATTAACAACAGAGACCCACAAATGTGAGTCCACAGCCACGGAGCCAGTTCAGTCTAATGCGAGGGAAGCCTGTCCAGCCTGCAGACCATTGCCATGAGCCAGTTCAATGCTGAGCTGACTCCTGATAGTGCAGGCTACAACTGCAGGCATTTCAACACTGAAGTTAGAAAACTTCGCTGAGTGGTGAGCTGAACACTAGTTCGTCCTTCACCAATCACCCAAATAGTCAAAAATGAAACCAAAAACACATGGAACATGAACTAGAGCGTCCCAGATAGTGAGTCCACAGCTGGGAAGCCTGTTCAACACTGAGGACAGTGAACCCTATCCAGGTGCCCAAGGCAGCAAGGTAACAACTGCTCCTGAACACTGTGGTGCGGGGCCCAAGACTCGCACCGCTTGCCCAATGGTAGTAGCAAGAAAATAGGGAGACCGGCCAAATGCAGGCAGATGATGCTGAACATCTGTTCGTTTTCCACCCTCGTCCTCCTGCTTGAATCAGCGTAAAGTAAAGAACACAGCTTTGTCTTCTGTCATTAGGCCTTGAAGCATCATCCACTCCCGGCAGCATCTGCACTCTGGAGCGTCCAGCTCACCAGATCTCCAAGGAGATTGCAAAAGAGCCAGATCTTTTAGCTGGATCAAAAGAATATCCTTAAAACATAAATTACAGGTTGCAGACTACAGCGACCACAGTTCAGAAGAAGTATATCTACTTGCGAACTGTCTGCAAAGTATCAGTGTTGGTCATTATGATGATTGTGTAATACAGATTGCAATTATAAAGAACAAATTCAATAATAATATTATTTATTTTATGTTGCTTTATATCAGGGGTTCCCAACCTGGGAGTCTATGGAAGTAGTACATTCTGAAAATACACAGCAAGGAAGAGAGCATCTGTACAGAGGGAAACAGAATTAATGTTTCAAGTCAATAATGTTTCATCTGATAAAAGGTCATCAGCCAATTGCTGTCCGAATTTTGAAGTATTTGCAGAATTTTTTGTCTTTAGAATCAGAATCAGAATCAGGTTTATATCACAAGCACATGCCATGAAATGTGTTAACTTAGCAGCAACAGTACAATACAATACATGATAATATAGGAAAAAATTAGTAAATCAATTGCAGTAAGTTGTAGTTTCGTATGGCAGGTGTTTTTTGCCAAGCCACTCCTGCAGCCCATGGCCGTAACGAAGGACCATGGCAAAGTCATCACGGATCTTGGTAAGAAGGCATGTTTGGACCAGGTGGAGGACGTCCTGGGTTGGGGCAACACAGGGGTAAGCTGGGCCAAGCATATATTGAAAAGTTGGTTTGATTCATGATGAAATGTGAGCTGGGTGGGCAGGTGCAAGTCTGTCCATTTGGGAGCTGGGGTAAATATATATATGTATATATTAAATAGTGAAATTAAAAGTAGTTCAAAAACAGAAATAATGAAAAAGTGAGGTAGTGTTAATGGGTTAATCGTATATTCCATTTAGGAATTGGATAGTCGAGGGGAAGAAGCTTTTCCCGAATTGATGAGTGTGTGCTTTCAGGCTTCTGTACCTCCTTCCTAATGGTAACAATAAGAAGAGGACATGTCCTGGGTGATGGGGGTCCTTAATAATGGACGCTGCCTTGGATAATGTCTCAGGTACTACGGAGGCTAATGCCCAAGATGGAGCTGACAAATTTTGCAACTTCCTGTAGCTTCTTTCAATCCTGTGTAGTAGCACCCATTCCACCACCACACCCCCCAACCCCAGCCGCCCCCAATACCAGACAGTGATGCAGCCTGTCAAAATTATTTCCACGGTACATCTGTAAAAGTTTTAGAGTGTTTTAGGTGACAATCCAAATCTCCTCAAACTCCTAATGAAATATAGCTACCGTCTTTCCTTCTTTATATCTGCATCAATATATTGGAACCAGGTTAGATCCTCAGAGATCTTGATACCCAGGAACCTGAAATTGCTGACTCTCGCCACCTCTGATCCCTCTATGACGATTAGTTTGTATTTGCTTGCTTTACCCTTTCTGAATCCACAATCTGCTTTTTGGTTTTACTGACATTTAGTGAGAAGTTGCTGCTGTGACACCACTCAACTATCTGGTATATTTGGCTCCTGTATGACTTCTCATCTCCATCTGAGATTCTGCCAGCAATAGTTGTATCATCAGCAAATCTATAGATGGCATTTGAGTTTTACCTAGCCACACATTCATGGGTGTAGAGAGGGTAGAGCAGTAGGCTAAGCACCCGTCACTGAGGTGCAGCATACTGATTGTCAGCAAAGAGGAGTTCTCAATACCAATCCGCACAGATTGTAGCCTTTCGGTTAGGGAGTCAAGGATCCAATTGCAGAGAGAAACACAGAGGCCCAAGTTCTGCAGCCAATCAATCAGGATCAATTGTGGAGTATATTATTATGAGAATATATCATGTGAGAAATAGCTAGATACAGTGTGAAGAGTGATATTAGGAGGCAAAAATGTGGTGAAGAATAACAAAACAATGGAATAAAAAAGAAAGTGAGGAGATAGGTGACTTTTGGAAATTTGGTGATAAGCTTTGAAGTATTTATACTAATTAAAGTCTGAAATCGAAATGGCAATGTGGATGTAGGACAGCTTTGAATATTTTGCAAAAAATATTTTTGAGAAACTTTCAGTGTATAATGTATTATTGATAATGAAAGATGAATAACAATCTAATTTAGTCTGGCTCTAATATAATAAATACATTTGTTGGTCTTGCTGAAGAAGTAATACCAAATTAAATATGCACACGATATTTGTGCACAAAAAAAAATCAAAATTTTTAGGGACGAAAGAAAGGAAAAGTAAAAAAATCACCACAAATTTGCCGATTGACCTGTGCCACTTCACTGTTAGCCCTCCGAATCAGACGCTCATCACTGACCTTCTCATGAGTGCCGAGAAATTGCTAGGTTTCTGCTGTAAGCATCAATTAAGCTCACTGTGGAGAGATGGTGGTGGCATTTAATTAATAGAGTAAAGACCCTTGTAGTCATGAGATTTACGTTTCTGCAATGCCAGTCAATCTTGACAATGCAGTGCAAGAATAAATGACAGTGAGTTTTGATTTCTATAAGACTAAATTGCTCCCAAAGTGTATTTAAATTTAGACTATTTTGTTGCTTTTCCTTACTCTTTATTTTTGCTCTCTCGCTATTAATTAAATGTACTTTTCCCTCTTTTTGTTTCTCTTCCTTGCATTTAATTTGACCTTGATTCATCCTACATCCTTCTCTGTCATTCATTCCTTTTCATATTCTATCTTTAGGTCTCAGTAGTTAGGAAGGCAGATTGGTTGTCATGTCATTTCCCATAGATTCTGCCACCCTATGGCCCTCACATCATCATTACCAGCTTCCATTTCCATCAATCTACAGCACAAAATACTTTTTGAGCTCTGGGTTGGGTAAACAAAATCCTCAAAGAAAGAACTTCACTGCATGAATCCATACCCCAACAAAGCCTACACATTCTAATTTCCATACAAACAAGAAAGGAAATTAAACCATGATTTTCAATGAATAATTCAGAAACTTGTCATGAGTGAATAAAATTGGATTTTCTTTAATTATTACTTTTGCATAGGTTTTCCTTTTTTAATGAGTTATCAATATTTAGCTTTATAGCAGATCTTATTTCAAATTATCTGAATCTTTGATTGATTTCCTCTGTGCAGATCGACATTGTGTCAAAGCAAAGAAACTATGTTTTAGGTGTCATATTCTTGACCCAGTCATCTTTTCACATTCAGTTGACGAATATCACAACTATAATCTACCATGCAACAATGCCTTGATTAATGAACTAGCTCATGAATCACAGCACTTATGTTCAGATATGGTGCCTTGGAGCTGAATACTGTACATTCAATGAGCTTGTCATTGGAACACGTGTATTTTCATGACCTGCCTCTTTCTAATGCAATAACCTAGATACTCTATCATCCTGAATTGGAATACAGATTCAATGCTGTACAATCTGTACAGATTCACACTGCTGCAGAGGTCTTACATAGCAAAACAAAGAATGTAGATGTTTTCTCACTGGCTGGTGCTTCTATATAAGGCATGGAGAGGTATGGCTATTAAATGGCAATTCAGGCAATTGCTGCACTGTGTACTGTTATATTTTATCTTAATTCCTACCTTTTAAGGACATTCCCTATCAAACCGCAAATTCTCTAACTTCTTAAGTACCTTGTTAAAATGCCAGAGAGATAGGTACAGTAAAGTGGAGAGCATTTGCACCATATTTGACCAATTGCAACACCATTGCTGAGGAGTTGGAAACTGGGACCCAGGACACTATCCAGGGCTTCACTATCCAATGAAAAGGGGCTGAGAGAAAACAATACAGAAATGCTCTCTTGCAGTAACATATCCCTCAACATGGAACAGTGCAGAAAGACCTCACAGAATGTCAAGGTAAGAGCGCTAACATTTGGAGGTTTGCCTTATATACAACTCACTCCACATCAGCGAAGCCAAAGAGCTGATTAATGACTAACATGAAGAAGCAGTTGGAGGTCCGTGAGCCAGTCCTCACTGGGAGGTCAGAGCTGGAGAGGGTCAGCAGCTTTAAATTCCTTGGCATTATCATATCAGATGATCTGCCCTGGGACAAGTAATTAAGTGCTTTTACATTGCCTCTACATTCTCAAAAGTTTGCACAGATTTGGTGTGTCTTCTAAAACTTTGACAAGCTTCCATAGATGCATAGTGGAGAGTATTCTGACTGGTTGCATCACTGCCTGGTACGGAGAAACCAATGGCCAAGAATGGAAAAGCCGACATAAAGTAGCGGATACAGCCCTCTCCATCACATGCAAAGCCATCCCCACCAGTGAGCCCATCTACTAGGATCACTGCCACAAGAAGGCAGAAACATCACCAAGGACCCCCACCACCCAGCTGATGTTACCTGCTGCTGCTGAAATCGTGAAGGATGTACTGGAGCTTTAGGTCTCACAGTACTAGGTTCAAGAGCAATTATTACTTTTACAACAATCAGGCTCCTGAACCACCATGAATAACTTCACTAACCTCAGCTCTGAACTGATTCCACAAACAATGGACTCACTCTCAAGGACACTGTCACTCGTGTTCTCAGTAGTACTCAATTATTTATCTATTTATCGATCTGTTTCTTTATTTGCTTAATTCTGCATTTGGGCACGTTGTTTTCTTTTGTGCATTGCTTGTTTGTCAGTCTTGGTTTTTTGTGCAGTCTTTCATTGATTCTATAGTATTTCTTTACTTTTCTGTGAATGTCTGCAAGGAAATGAATCTCAAGATAGTCTATGGTGACATATATGTACTTTGATAATAAGTTCAGTTTGAATGTTGAGCTCACATGCCATGTTTACTATGGAATGTTATATGCAGGATATGATGCTGGAAAAAGGCCAGCAATATAATGAAGAATCACACTACTCATGGACTGTTTGTCCCACACTCAGAGGGGAAGCTCTGAGGAAGTCCATGCCAGGACTAAACAGTTACTTCCAGCCAAGTAGTAAGGCAGATGAACATCTCCACCCACTAACCTACCCCACCACCACTACCTTCTTATTCCCTGTCAGGGTCACCTAATGTACCTCTTGTACTGAGCATCACTTCATGTGCATACAATCAATGTGCACACTACTCACAAGTGTAACATCTAACATAAATGAGACCAACAACCTGATATTTGCCATGGCAACAGCAGTCCTAGAAATGCTAGACAACAAAATGAAATACATTGGAGAATATATATCCCTTGCCCTTCCCCCAGAGAAGATAGTGGAATGCCAAGATGAAAACCATAAGGGCAGAGGTTAGCAGACTAACTGAGCTGCAATAAGGTGGGATGACCCAAAGACTCATCTCGGCTACTAAGGAAATACAGATGTATTTCCATTGCCGAAGCCCTGGAAACTGCCAAGCGATAGTTGACAGCTTTGGCTACCACACCACAGAGGTACACTGAGGGTGCAGAGTGCAAGTGAGTAAATGCACTTTTCTCCAAAGTACCAGGAAAAGTATTTGCACGGTTGCAGAGCTATAGTATGCCGGTACCTAACCAACTGAAACAGCAACTGAGGAGTACTGGAAGAGTATGTGGGAGAAAGAAGCATCAGATAACTCAGTGCCAAATGGCTGAAAGACCTACAGGTAATCTCCCAGAGGAAGAAGCAGTCACTATCAAAGCAGCAGGTGTTCAGAAAAGGGAAAGAAATATGAGGAACTGGACATCACTAGGGCCTGATTTGATCCACACCTACTGGCTGAAGAAACTAACAACATTACATACATGGCTGCAATTCAAATTAACCAACTGCTTGAAGCAGGCTCCCACCCTGACTGGCTAACTCAAGGAAGGACAGTGCTCGTAATGAAGGATCCTCACAACAGAGCAACACCATCAAATTACCGATCTATAATCCGCCTGTCAGCAACATGGATGCTCCTACCAGGCATCATGGCCACCAAGCACAGCCTGGACTGACTACCAGAAAGCATACACCTCAAAGCCCATGCATGGATCCTAGAATGCCTGTCTGGACAAGGCCAACAAGACACTGAGGAACTTCAGCAAGAACTCAATGGGTCATTGGAGAACAATGCTAGAAGTTAACTCAAAGCCAATAGCACAGGTGACTATCAGATGTGGAATATAACGGAGTGATGCACTATCCCACTGCTGTTCTGCATAGGCTTGAACCCCCTCAGCAGATCATCTCAAAGAGTAGATATGGGTACAGGTTCAAGAGTGGAGTGACCATCAGCTAACTCCACTATCTAGATGATATCAAGCTGTACGACAGAAATGAAAGAGACATTGACTCACGAATCCCCTGAGAAGGGTATAAGCAGAGACATCAGGATGTCATTTGGGCCATCTGGTTGGGAAAAGAGGCAAATTCATCAGGACTGAAGGGGTTGAGTTACTTGAAGGCCACATACCAGATGTACAGGGCAGCTACAGATCGATGAGGCCACAAGGAAGGCTGCAACATCCAACTGACTCTAAACAGTGAGACGTTTTAAAAAGCCAGGTGAATGGGAAGAACAAGGACAGAGCCATCAACACATTCGCCCTACCAGTCATCAGATACCCATCTCCAATAGTGCGCTGACCAAGGAATGAACTGGAAGCCGCTGACATCAAGACCCAGAAACAACGAACAATACGTGGATTCCATCCAAAGTCCAATGTCGAGTGACTGGACACTCACCAGAATAAAGGAAGACAGAAACTTGGAAATGTCAAGGCCACAGTCCTCAAAGAAATGTGAAACTTCCTTGAGTATGTCAGGAAGATAGAAAAGAAACATAGAAACATAGAAAACCTACAGCACAATACAGGCCCTTCAGCCCACACAGCTGATCCGAACATGTCCTTACCTTAGAAATTACCTAGGGTTACCCATAGCCCTCTATTTTTCTGAGCTCCATGTACCTGTCCAGGGGTCTCTTAAAACACCCTATCGTATACTCCTCCACCAGCAGCCCATTCCACACACTCACCACTCTCTGTGTAAAAAACTTACCCCTAGCACCTCCTCTGTACCTACTTCCAAGCACCTTAAAACTGTGCCTTCTCATGCTAGCCATTTCAACCCTGGGGAAAAAGCCTCTGACTATCCACACGATCAATGCCTCTCATCAACTTACACACCTCTATAAGGTCACCTCTCATCCTCAGTCGCTCCAAGGAAAAAAGGCTGAGTTCACTCAAGCTATTCTCATAAGGCATGCTCCCCAATCCAGGCAACATCCTTGTAAATCTCCTCTGCACCCTTTCTATGGTTTCCACATCCTTCCTATAGTGAGGTGACCAGAACTGAGCACAGTGCTCCAAAGTGGGGTTTGACCAGGGTCCTATATAGCTGCAACATTACCTCTCGGCTCCTAAACTCAATCCCACGATTGATGAAGGCCAATGCACCGTAGGCTTTCATAACCACAGAGTCAACCGACGCAGTAGCCTTGAGTGTCCTGTTGACTCAAACTCCAAGATCTCTCCGATCCTCCACACTGCCAAGAGTTTTACCATTAATACTATATTCTGTCATCCTATTTGACCTACCAAAATGCACCACTTCACACTTAGCTGGTTTGAACTCCATCTGCCACTTCTCAGTCCAGTTTTGCATCCTATTGATGTCCAGCTGTAACTTCTGCAGTCTACAACCACACTTTGCCTTCTTGGGCAAGCCTTCTAAGGGGTACCTTGACAATTACCTTGCTGAAATACATTTATACTCCATCTACTACTCTACCTTCATCAATGTGTTTAGTCACATCCTCAAGCAATTCAATTAGGCTCGTAAGGCACGACCTGCCTTTCACAAAGCCATGCTGACTTTTCCTAATCATATTATGCCTTTCAAAATGTTCATAAATCCTGCCTCTCAGGATCTTCTCCATCAAATTACCAACCACTGAAGTAAGACTCACTGGTCTATAGTTTCTTGGTCTATCTCTACTCCCTTTCCTGAATAATGGGACAACATCTGCAACCCTCCAATCCACTGGAACCCCTTCCGTCTTCATTGATGATGAAAAGATCATCACCAAAGGCTCAGCAATCTCCTCCCTTGCCTTCCACAGTAGCCTGGGATACATCTCGTCCTGTCTCAGTGACTTATCCAACTTGATGCTTTCCAAAAGCTCCAGCAGATCTTCTTTCTTAATATCTACATGCTCAAGCTTTACAATCCATTTTAAGTCATCCCTATAAACACCAAGGTCCTTTTTCCATTTGTGAATACTGAAGCAAAGTACTCATTAAGTACCTCTGCTATCTCCTCCGGTTCCATACACGCTTTTCTACTTTCACAATTGATTCATCCTTTTCTCTCACATCTTATCCTCTTGCTCTTCACATACTTGTAGAATGCCTTGGGGTTTTCCTTAATCCTGTCCGCCAGGGCTTTCTCATGGCCTTGTCTGGCTCTTCTAATTTCATTCTTAAATTCTTCCCTGCTAGCCTTATAATCTTCTAGATCTTTATCATTATCTAGTTTTTTGAACCTTTCGTAGCTCTTCTTTTCTTCTTGACTAGATTTACAACAGCCTTTGTACGCCATGATTCCTGTACCCTACTTTCCCTTCCATCTCATTGGAATGTACTTACGCAGAACTCCACGCAAATATCCCCTGAACATTTCCTGAGAACATCTGTTCCCAATTTATGCTTTCAAGTTCTTGCGTGATAGCCTCATATTTCCTCTACTCCAATTAAATGCTTTCCTAACTTGTCTGTTCCTATCTCTCTCCGATGTTATGGTAAAGGAGACAGAATTGTGATCACTATCTCCAAAACGCTCTCCCACTGAGAGATCTAACAACTGACCAGGTTCATTTCCCTATACCAGATCAAGTACAGCCTCTCCTCTGGTAGGCTTATCTACATATTGTGTCAAGAAACTTTCTTGAACACACCTAACAAACTCCACCCCATCTAAACCCCTCGCTCTAGGCACATGCCAATCGATATTTGGGTATTCAAAATCTCCCACAGCGACAACCCTGTTATTATCACACCTTTTCAGAATCTGTCTCCCTATCTGCCCCTTGATGTCCCTGTTACTATTGGGTGGTCTATAAAAAACACCCAGTAGAGTTATTGACCCCTTCCTCTTCCTAACTTCACCCACAGAGACTCTGTAAACAATACTTCCATGTCTTCCTCCTTTTCTGCAGCCGTGACACTATCTCTGATCAACAGTGCCATGCCCCACCTCTTTTGCCTCCCTCCCTGTCCTTCCTGATACATCTAGAGCCTGGCACTTGAAGTAACCATTCCTGCTCCTGAGCCATCCTCTCTGTAATGGCCACAACATCATAGCTCCAAGTTCTGATCTACGTTCTAAGTTCATCCACTTTGTTCATAATACTCCTTGAATTAAAATAGATACATCTCAAACCATCAGTCTGAGCGCGTCGCTTCTCATCCTCCCTCTTGCACTGTCTCCAAGCTTTCTCTATTTGTGAGCCAACCGCCTCTTCCTCTGTCTCTTCAGTTTGGTTCCCACCCCCCAGCAATCCTAGTTTAAACTCGGGAGAATGAGGAGATTATAGATAGCAACTACAAGGAGGTAGTTACGCCAAAGGAGCAGAGGACGGGAAATTGGGTCACTGTCAGACGAGGGAAGAGGAAAGGGCAGGTAGAGCAGGGTTCCCCTGGGGCCATTCCCCTCAACAACAAGTATACTGCATTGGATACTGTTGGAGGGGATGACTTACCTGGGACAAGCTGCAGTAGCCGGATCTCTGGCACTGAGTCTGGCTCTGCATTGCAGAAGGGAGGGTGGAAAAAGAGGAGAATGGTAGTGATAGGGGACTCGATAGTTAGAGGTGCAGATAGGAGGTTCTGTGGTCATGACAGAGAATCCAGGATGGTTTGTTGCCTCCCGGGTGCCAGGGTCAAGGATGTCTCTGATCGATTGCATGACATTCTGAAGTGGGAGGGTGACCAGCCAGATGTCGTGGTGCACATCGGTACCAATGACATAGCAAGGAAGAGTGAGGAGGTCCTGGAAAGTGAGTAAACAGAGCTCGGTAGGAAGTTGAAAAGCAGGACCTCGAGGGTGGTAATCTCAGGATTGATACCTGTGCTAGGTGCCAGTGAAGGTAGGAATAGGATGCTCTGGACGATGAACAAGTGGCTGAGGAACTGGTGTAGGGGGCAGGGTTTCAGATTTCAGGATCATTGGGACCTCTTCTGGGCAGGTGGGATCTGTACAAGAGAGACAGGTTACACTTGAACTACAAGGGGACCAATATCCTTTCAGGGAGGTTTGTTAGTGCTATTAGGGAGGCTTTAAACTAGATTTGCAGAGGGATGGGAACCAGAGTGCCAGAGCTGACAGTGTGGCTGGGGTGAAAATAAATGATGTTAAAAGTTCAAGCAAATCCACTAATAGAAAGGTTATGAGTGGTGGTAAAAATCTTCTGAAGTGTATATATTTCAATGCTAGGAGTATTGTGGGGAAGGCGGATGAGTTGAGGGCGTGGATTGACACGTGGAATTATGACGTTATAGCAATTAGTGAAACTTGGCTACAGGAGGGGCAGGACTGGCAGCTTAATATTCCAGGGTTCCGATGTTTCAGATATGATCGAGGCAGAGGAATGAAAGGTGGGGGAGTAGCATTGCTTGTTAGGGAAAATATTACAGCAGTGCTCAGGCAGGACAGATTAGAGGGCTTGTCTACTGAGTCCTTATGGGTGGAGTTGAGAAACAGGAAAGGTATGGCCACATTAGTGGAATTGTATTACAGACCACCCAACAGTCAACGAGAATTGGAAGAGCAAATCTGCAGAGAGATAGCGGGCAACTGCAGGAAACATAAAGTTGTGGTGGTAGGGGATTTTAATTTTCCACATATTGATTGGGACTCCCATACTGTTAGTGGTCTTGATGGTTTAGAGTTTGTAAAATGTGTTCAGGAAAGTTTTCTAAATCAATATATAGAGGGACCAACTAGAGGGGATGCAATATTGGATCTCATGTTAGGAAACGAGTTAGGACAAGTGACAGAAGTCTGTGTAGGGGAGCACTTTGGTTCCAGTGATCATAACACCATTAGTTTCAACTTGATCATGGACAAGGATAGATCTGGTCCTAGGGTTGAGGTTCTTAACTGGAAGAAGGCCAAATTTGAAGAAATGAGAAAGGATCTAAAAAGCGTGGCTTGGGACAGGTTGTTCTCCGGCAAGGATGTGATCAGTAGGTGGGAAGCCTTCAAAGGAGAAATTTTGAGAGTGCAGAATTTGTATGTTCCTGTCAGGATTAAAGGCAAAGTGAATAGGAATAAGGAACCTTGGTTCTCAAGGGATATTGCAACTCTGATACGGAAGAAGAGGGAGTTGTATGACATGTATAGGAAGCAGGGAGTAAATAAGGTGCTTGAGGAGTATAAGAAGTGCAAGAAAATACTTAAGAAAGAAATCAGGAGGGCTAAAAGAAGACATGAGGTTGCCTTGGCTGTCAAAGTGAAGGATAATCCAAAGAGCTTTTACAGGTATATTAAGAGCAAAAGGATTGTAAGGGCTAAAATTAGTCCTGTTGAAGATCAGAGTGGTCGGCTATGTGCGGAACCAAAGGAAATGGGGGAGATCTTAAATAGCTTTCTCGCATCTGTATTTACTAAGGAAACTGGCATGAAGTCTATGGAATTAAGGGAAACAAGTAGTGAGATCATGGAAACTGTACAGATCGAAAAGGAGGAGGTCCTTGCTGTCTTGAGGAAAATTAAAGTGGATAAATCCCCAGGACCTGACAGGGTGTTCCCTCGGACCTGAAGGAGACTAGTGTTGAAATTGCTGGGGCCCTGGCAGAAATATTTAAAATGTTGCTGTCTACAGGTGAGGTGCCGGAGGATTGGAGAGTGGCTCATGTTGTTCCGTTGTTTAAAAAACGATCAAAAAGTAATCCGGTAAATTATAGGCCAGTAAGTTTAACGGCGGTAGTAGGTAAGTTATTGGAGGGAGTACTAAGAGACAGAATCTACAAGCATTTCGATAGACAGGGACTTATTAGGGAGAGTCAACATGGCTTTGTGCGTCATGTCATGTTTGACCAATCTATTGGAGTTTTTCGAGGAAGTTACCAGGAAAGTGGATGAAGGGAAGGCAGTGGATATTGTCTACATGGACTTCAGTAAGGCCTTTGACAAGGTCCCGCATGGGAGGTTAGTTAGGAAAATTCAGTCGCTAGTTATACATGGAGAGGTGGTAAATTGGATTAGACATTGGCTCAATGGAAGAAGCCAAAGAGTGGTGGTAGAGGATTGCTTCTCTGAGTGGAGGCCTGTGACTAGTGGTGTGCCACAGTGATCAGCGCTGGGTCCATTGTTATTTGTCATCTATATCAATGATCTGGATGATGATGTGGTAAATTGGATCAGCAAATTTGCTGATGATACAAAGATTGGAGGTGTAGTAGACAGTGCGGAAGGTTTTCAGAGCCTGCAGAGAGACTTGGGCCAGCTGGAAAAATGGGCTGAAAAATGGCAGATGGAGTTTAATACAGACAATTGTGAGGTATTGCACGTTGGAAGGACAAACCAAGGTAGAACATACAGGGTTAATGGTAAGGCACTGAGGAGTGCAGTGGAACAGAGGGATCTGGGAATACAGATACAAAATTCCCTAAAAGTGGCGTCACAGGTAGATAGGGTCGTAAAGCGAGCTTATGGTACATTGGCCTTTATTAATCAAAGTATTGAGTATAAGAGCTGGAATGTTATGATGAGGTTGTATAAGGCATTGGTGAGGCCAAATCTGGAGTATTGTGTTCAGTTTCGGTCACCAAATTACAGGAAGGATATAAATAAGGTTGAAAGAGTGCAGAGGAGGTTTACAAGGATGCTGCCGGGACTTGAGAAATTCAGTTACAGAGAAAGCTTGAATGGGTTAGGACTTTATTCCCTGGAGCATAGAAGAATGAGGGGAGATTTGATAGAGGTATATAAAATTATGATAGGTATAGATAGAGTGAATGTAAGCAGGCTTTTTCCACTGAGGCAAGGGGAGAAAAAAACCAGAGGATATGGGTTAAAGGTGAGTGGGGAAAAGTTTAAAGGGAACATTAGGGGGGGCTTCTTCACACAGAGAGTGGTGGGAGTACGGAATGAGCTGCCAGACGAGGTGGTAAATGCAGGTTCTTTTTTAACATTTAAAAATAAATTGGACAGATACATGAATGGGAGGTGTATGGAGGGATATGGTCCGTGTGCAGGTCAGTGGGACTTGGCAGAAAATGGTTCGGCACAGCCAAGAAGGGCCAAAAGGCCTGTTTCTGTCCTGTAGTTTCTATGGTTCTTCCCAACAGCCTTAGCAAACCTCCTTGCCAGGATATTGGTCCCCTGGGATTCAAGTGCAACCCGTCCTTTTTGTACAGGTCACTACTGCCCCAAAAGAGGTCCCAATGTTCCAGAAATCTGAATCCCTGCCCCCTGCTCCAATCCCTCAGCCATGTACTTTCCTCCACCTCACTCTATTCCTACACTCACTGTCACGTAGCACAGGTAGTCATCCCGAGATTACTACCTTTGTGGTCCTGCTTCTCAACTTCCTTCCTCACTTCCTGTAGTCTGCTTTCAGATGACCCCAAAAGACAACCTGCTAGAAGAATATTTCAGACAGCAAGCAGTGAATATGGAAATGGAAGTGGGTGAAGTAGAGCCCGAGGACCAGAGGCCATGGTAGGACAAACCACTGCATGAAATGTACCAATGCCAGATATCAGTGGTGGCTGCCATAAGAAAATCCTACCAATGGCTGGAAATGGCAGGGCTGAGGGACAGCACAGAAACTCTGCTCATGGCTGCAGAAGGACAGGTGCTGAGCACATGAGCAACAGAAGCAGGGGTCTATCACACCAGACAAGACCCAAGATGCAGTCTGTGCAAGACACCCGCTGAAACAATCATCAGATAATAGCAGGTTGCAATATGCATGCAGAGACAGCATACACTGAATGGCACAACCAAATTGCAGGAGTTGTGTACAGGAACATCTGCGCTGAGAATGGATTGGACACTCCCAAGTCCAAATGTGGGACTTCCAAATACAGATTGATAAGCAAGTACAGGGGACCGACCAGCCATAGTAATACTGAGCAGGAGAGCAATAGTATTTGATGTGGCAATCCCAAATGACAGTAGCATCAGGAAGAGACATTACGGGAAGCTGGAGAAATACTAGGGTTTGAAAGAGCAGATAGAAAGGATGTGGAAGAGTAAAATCCCTGTGGTGATAGAAGCACTTGAGGCTGTCACTCATAGACTGCGAAAGAGGCTCCAACAAATCCCAGGAACAACATCTGAGATCTTGATCCAGAAGAGAGCAATACTAGGAACAGGAAGGATACTGTGCCGAAACCTCAAGCTCCCAGGCTTCTGGTAGAAGACCTGAGATTGAGGGGAAAATATTATGTCCAAATTAAATAAGTAGTGCAAAAAGGTAGAAAAAAAGTAGTGAGGAAGTTTTTCATGGGTTTAATGTCCATTCAGAAATCTGATGCTAGAGAGGAAGAAGCTGTTTCAGAGACATTGCGCGTGTGTCTGCAGGATTCACTACACCTCCTCTCCGATGATAGCAATGAGAAAAGGGCATGTCCTGGGAGATGGGGGTCCTTTGTGATAGATGCCACCTCCTTGAAGATGTCCTGGATGCTGGGGAGTCTAACACCTATGATTGAGCTGACTGAGTTTGCAACTTTCTGCAGCTTATTTCGATCCTGTGTAGTGCCCCCCTCCATACCAGATGGTGATGCAGCAAGTCAGAATGCTCTCCATAGTATATACGTAGAAATTTGCGAGTGTCTTTGGCGACATAACAAATCTTCTTAAACCCCTAATGAAATATAGGGACTGCCATGCCTTCTTTGTAACTGCTTTGATATGTTGGGCCCAGAATAGATCCTCAGATCTATTGCATCCAGGAATATGAAATTGCTCACCTTTTCCACTTCTGATCCCTCAATGAGGACTGGTGTGTGTTCCCTCATCTTACCCTTTCTGAAGTCCTCAATCAGTACTTTGGTCTTACTGACATTGAGTGCAAGGTTATATCTACAACATCATTCAATTAGCTGATAAATCTCACTCCTGTATGCCTTCTCTCCACCATCTTAAATTCTGCCAACATAATTCCTGCAATAGTCGTGTCATCAGCAAATTTGTAGATGGTATTTGAGCTGTGCCTAGGCACACAGTCATGGGTGTAGAGAGGAGAACAGTGGGCTAAGCAAAATCCCTGAAGTTTGCCAGTGTTGATTATCAATGAGGTAGGAATGATTGTGTTGGGTCCAGATCCTTGCTAAGACAGGATTTAATTCTAGCCATAACCAAGATCTCAAAACACTTCATTGCCATAGGTGTGAGTGATACTGGTTGATAGCCATTAAGGCAAATCATACTGCTCTTCTTGGGCACTGGTATGCATGCTGTCAATCGCCAGGATCTGATGAACTGTAACTCTGAAGAAAATGGATAAGGAGAAAGTGCTCCTGGATAGGAAAGTAGAGGGATTATATTTTCTTTCTGTGGAGTGCCTTGAACCATTGGTTCACTCACTCAAAATAAGTGATCAGATCTGAAATGAGAAGAATTTTTTTCACCCAGAGGATGTTGAATTTTTGCAGTTCTCTACCCAATGAGGCTAAAGATGTTCACTCTCTAAGCATGGTCAAGATCAATCTGTAGAGTCTTAGATATTAAGGGAATCAAGAGATCTGGTGTGAGTACAAAATAATTGGCAGGGAGGTAAAAAAAAAATTGCTTTGAGCTAATCAAATGGTAGCCATAGCATGAAGAGCTGCTTTGCGATCAAATGTTTCCTTGAAGGAGGAGATTTTAACTGTGGAAGTGGTAACACCCAGTGAGCTAAGTGTTGAGTCCAGCGGTCAGACTTCAGGAGTGTTCTGCAGCAGACAGCAGTGTCTGAGCAAAATTTTTGAGCAGCCCTTTAATTTATACTGCTGTATTGAACACAACAGAATGTAAACATGTTTCTGTTATGACTGCACTAATTTGAGAACAATAGGATTCAATATTTTCCCAGCAATTCTCCATACTGATGTTAATTTGTATGTGTTCTATGTGATAAAGAGGTCTTTTGTACCAAGATGCATCATGATGGAGACTCTCACTCTAATTCATGAACTGAAAGATAAACTGTTAATTTATACCATTAAATAAATATATACATATATCAATTTTTGAAAGAAAATACAACACAAATCTTCCAATTAAACAGCTCTGCTTAGTGCTAATTTGGTTACTAGTTTCCTCTGTGAGCAAGTTGCAGTTACCACGAGCTTCATTTGCAAATTGCTGAATAATCAATGTTAACAACAGAATCCTTCTCTGAGGAATATTTATGTAAATAGCCAATCAGTTGGATAGTAATCCCTACAGGAAAAGAAAATGAGTGTGAAGCAGTCTGGTTAATTAGATGATGCTTTAAGTGAAACAATAGCCAATTCTTGTTTGATAGAAATGTTGTTTCATGTGTCTTTGTTGCTATCTATTAGCCTTCCTCTATTAATCAATAGCCATGTGGCACTTTACGTTGTCTGCAGATTTGATAAACGGTGCTGCACAATTTCATACTTACTCTCTCCCAAAAAAGGAAATTCTGAGTCCCCACATTTTACATCTTCTCACCTGCCTATTACTTCCCTCTGGGTACCCTCCTCCTTCCCTTTCATCTGTGGTTCACTCTCCTCTCCTATCAGATTCCTTCTTCTCCAGATCTTCACCCTTCTCTCCCATTTAGCTTCACCTATCACCTTCGAGCTAGCCTCCTTCCCCACCCCTCACCTTTTTATTCTGGCACCTTTCCTCTTCCTTCTTAATCCTGAAGAAGAGTCTCAGCCCGAAACATTGGCCCTTTTTTGATTTCCATGGATGCTGTTCAACCTGCTGAGTTTCTCCAGCATTTTGTGTGTGATGCTTCTGAGTACAGTGTCCCTTGAGGGAGAAAAGCAACACTAAAATCTATACGCTGCATTACAGTTTACAGGAAATAAATATACTGGCTAAAATTAAGTGGGGGGTGGTAAATGCTTGGTGAATAAAAGTTTTGCAATCCGAATGTTATGGGGGTCTAAAGTAATTTTCGGCAGCATAAGTAAAAAATTACAAATTCGATTAATTAAGGGATAGAAGTGAGCTGTTAAATGTGTTTAGCACAATATTGTTGTTAGACTGCATCATTTACTCTCAGTGATCACATTACTAGAAACAGGCAGTTATCTGCTCATGAATGCAAATAAATATTCAACCAATCATGTGGCTGCAGCTCAGTGCATAAAAACATGCAGACATGGTCAAGACATTCAGTTGTTGTTCAGACCAACATCAGAATGAGGAAGGGATATGACCTACAATTTTGACTGTGGAAAGATAGTTGCTGCCAGATGGGGTGGTTTGAGTAACTCAGAAACTGAGCATCTCCTGGGATTTTCATGTAGAATGGTCTCTAGAGTAGTCAGAGAATGGTGCACAAAGCAAAACAAGATCTACTTGGTGGCAGTTTTGCGGTCAAAAACACCTTGCTACTAAGAAAGATCAGAGGAGATTGGCCAGACTAGTTTAAGCTGATAGGAAGGAAAGAGTAACTCAGATAACCATGCATTACAACAGTGGTGTGCAGAAGAGCATCTCTGAATACACAAAACATCCAAAATTGAAATGACAGTACTACAGCAGCAGAAAATCTCATACCTAAGCTCAGTGGTCACATTATTAGGTATGTAATAAAGTGGCCACTGAGTGTATGTATTCAAATCATTTAACTTAATCAGCAATAAGGAATGGCTGCAAGAAATAGTTCTGTGGCATTGATTTACAGGTAAGATAACTGAATACAATCTTGTAGATTTTAAAATACTGTTTGTGGACAACAGTCAGGCATTTGGATTATGATAGATATGCCTACTGTAAAAGCACATGAACTATTTGTGAGATCACCACAGCACGGAGCATATTGATCAAAGTCAGCATGATAGCCCATGTAGAGTATTTCCCATTCTAACCCAGGGCAACTTCAATATCAGATAATTTGCTGCTCACTAACATTGTTCTCCATTGTCCAATAAAATCAATAACTTCAACAAATCAAAAGCAGCAAAATAAGAGCATTGTGACACTGTTCTTAAAAGTTTCCTGTTTCAGAGTACAAAAGGTGGCTACATGTTATTGTAGACAATTGACTCCTTCAATCTCATTCCTAATCTGAACCAAAAATATAATTTTTTTTCTGAATCATGCAGAATATTTTAAGCCTGCTCACTTGAAAAGACTCTAGGCTTTTCAAGATGCATCATCTGTAACATTGATATATGACTGAAGAATAAATACTGAAAGGATGGAAATACACTGTCCTATACATTTGAAAATTACTATATCTATTATCAGTCCCAAGTAGAAAATTAAAGCAAGAAAAACAGCCCTCATGTTCTACCATACTTTAATTCTTTCCTTGGACAGATGGGCCCATTCAAAGTTCAAATTAACTTTTATTATCAAAGTATGTAGATGTCACAATATATAACTCTGAGTTTTTTTCATGGGCATACTCAACAAATCTACGGAAAAATAACTATAACATAATCAATGAAAGACCGCATCAATTAGGGCATTCAACCAGCTGCAGAAGACACAAACAGTGCCAATGCAAAAAGGAGAATGATTAATAATAAATCAATAAGCAATAAATATTGAGAACATGAGATGAAGAGTCTTTGAAAGTGAGTCAGTTGGTTGTGAGAATATTTCAATAATGGGGCGAGTGAAGTTCAGTGAAGTTATCCCCTTTGGTTCAAGAGCCTAATGGTTGAAGGGTAGTGACTCTTTTCAAACCTGGTCGTGTGAGTCCTGAGTCTCTTGTACCTTCTTCCTGATGACAGCAGTGAAAAGAAACCATGTCCTGGGTGGTGGAGGTTCATGATGATGGATGCTGCTTTCCTGTGACAGTGTTTCATATAGATATGCTCAATGCTTGGGATGCCTTTACCTATGATCTACTGAGCCATATCCATTACTTTTTGTAGTGTTAAATCTGTTAAGAATTAAATTTGTTGTTAGACCCAGTCTCCCTCCAACCAGACAAGTTACTATAAGTTACAACACTGCAACAAGTACAAGATCATGAGGTAACAACCACAATTATGTTAATTGTGCAGATAATAGCCACTGTTCTGGAAACAAAACAACAATAATTTTGCCTCAGAAGCATTTGTTGGCTGTAAATAATCATGGGTATCTTGAGGTCAAGAAATGTGCTTTACAAATGCACATATTTCTTCCCACATTGTGAGAGGTTGTAAGTGAATCAGGTTGCAGGGATACCTTCAGATATACACCAGATAATAATATACGGACATTGTAGATAGCAAACAGAATTCATTTTCATTCAAGTCAATAATGCAAATTTTGGAAGTGGATCTCAACATACATATACAGTATTTATAACAAAACCATAAGACCATAAAATATCGGAGCAGAATTAGGCCATTTGGCCCATTGCGTCTGCTCTGCAATTTCATCAGAGCTGATCCAAATTTCCCCTCAGCCCAATCTCCTGCCTTCTCCCCATATCGCTTCATGCCCTGACCAACCAAGAATCTACCAACCTCTGCTTGAAATATAAGTGAAGTCTTGGCTTCCACATCTGCTTGTGCAAAGAATTCTGCAGTTTCACCACACTCTGGCTAAAGAAGTTCCTCCTCATCTCTGTTTTAAATGCATGCCCCTCTATTCTGAGGCTGTGTCCTCTGGTCTTAGACTCTCCATGACAGGAAACACCCTATCCGCATCCACTCTATCAAAACCTTTCACCATTTGATAGGTTTCAATGAGGTCACCCCTCATTCTTCTAAATTTCAGTGACAACAGGCCCAGAGCCATCAAGCGCTTGTCATATGACAAGCCATTCAATCCTGGAATCATTTTTGTGAACCACCTTTGCACCGTCTTCAGTTTTTGCTTATCTTTATCCTTTATTCAAACCTGCACACAATATTCCAAGTGAGGCCTCAGCAGTGCTTTATAAACTCTTAACATTTCATCCTTGCTTTTGTATTCTAGTCCTCTTGAAATGAATGCTAACATTTGCCTTCCTCACCACAGACTCAACCTGCAAATTAAACTTTAAGGAATCCTGCACATGGATTCCCAAGTCCCCTTACACCTCAGTTGTTTGTATTTTTACTCCATTTAAAAAATATCAACACAGTAACTTCGTCTACCAAACTGCATGACTATATAATTTTCAAGACTATATTCAATCTCCTATTTCTCTGCCCATTCTCCAAATCTATATGAATCCTTCTGTAGCCTCTCTAATCCTCAAAACTACCTGTCCCTCCACTTATCTTCATAGTGTATGTAAACTTTGCAACAATCAATTCCATCATCCAAGTTATTGACACATAGTGCAAAAACAAGCAGTCCCAACACAGACCCTTATGGAACACCACTAGTCACCAGCAGCCAACCAGGAAAGGCTCCCTTCATTCCTACTCTTTGCCTCCTGCCAATCAGTACCTGTTTATCCATGCTAGAATTTTTCCTCTAATACCATGGGCTCTTAACTTGTTAAGCAGCCTCTCCACAGTCTCTTCAGCCACCTTTTTCAGAACCTTGGGGTATGTACCATCAAGTCCTGGTGATTTATCTCCCTTCAAGCCTTCCAGTTTCCCATAAACTTTCTCTCTAATTATGTGAACTTCACACACTTCATGACCTCTGACACCTGAAACTTCCATCATACTGCTCGTGTCTTCCACAGTGAAGGGGGATGCAAAATACTTATTCAGTTCATCCGCCATTTCATTGTCCCCCATTATTACCTCTCCAGCATTGTTTTCCAGTGGTCGATATCCACTCTCACCTCTCTCTTACGCTTTATGTATCTGAAGAAACTTTCTGTATCCTCTTAATTAATATTCCCTGGCTTACTTTCATGTTCCATCTTTACCTGCTTAATATCTTTTTAGTTGCCTTCTGTTGATTTTTAAATGCTTCCCAATCCTCTAACTTTCCACAAATTTTTGCTCTATTATCTGCCCTCTCTTTGGTTTTTCTGTTGGCTTTGAATTCTCTTGTTTGCCATGTTTGTGTCATCTTGCCTTTAGAATACTTCTTCCTCTTTGGGATGTATATATCCTCTGCCTTCCTAATTGCTTCCAGAAATTCCAGACATTGCTGCTGTGCCGTCATCCCTGCCAGTATTCTTTTCCAATCAGTTCTGGCCAACTCTTCTCTCATGCCTCTGTAATTCCCTTCACTCCAGTGTAATACTGATACATCAGATTTTAGCTTCTCCTTCTGAAATTTCATGGTAAATTTGAATATATGATGATCACTTGGCCCCAAATATTCTTTTACCTTAAGCATTCTAATCACTTCTGTATCATTGTATAACACCCAATCCAAAATAGCTGATCCCCTAGTAGGCTCCACAATGAGCTGCTCTAAAAAGCCATCTCATAGGCACTCTAGAAATTCCCCCTCCTGGAAATCAGCACCAACCTGATTTTCCAAATCTACCTGCATGTTGAAGTCCCCCATGACTATTGTAACTTTTCCCTTTTGTCATTCATTTTTCTATCTCTTGATGTAATTTATAGGCCATAAGCTCCAAGATATACACTTCTTTCAGCCATAATTCAGTGATTCCAACAACATCGTACCTGCAAATCTGCAACTGTCCTGCAAGTTCATCTACCTTATTCCATATACTCGCATTCAAATATAATAGATTCAGTCCTGTATTCAGCCCTTTCGATTTTATCTGCCTTTTGCATTGCAACTCAACTGGTTGACTGCAATTTTACCCTATCAACTGCCTCTCCTCACTGCACATTGCTTCTGTTTGTAAACCAGCTACCTCATCTTCAGCACTGTTATCTGCATTTCCTACGATACTTCTTGTATTGAAATAAACAGAAGTTTTCAATCGAAGCAAGCAGCTGAGAAGAAGGGAGTGAAGAAATCGGGTACAAAAAGTCTTTCTTTTAAACACTGCCCGGGGAGAAGGGTCTGCACTGTGCAGGTGCGTGATGTAGCGTGCCAAGGTTTAAAAACAGACCACCCTATACAGCGGGCAGCGGAGTGAGAGGGAGCAGAGTGGGACGGCTTTGGCTCAGCAGGCTTCAGCGAGAACAGGCAGAGGCCAGGGTAGGTTCCGGTAAGTTTTTCTGTCCAGTTTGTTTAGAGTAGAGAGAATGCCAGGCAGGATGTTGGAATGCTCCTCTTGCAGGATGTGAGAAGTCAGGGAGCCCTCCGGTGTCCCTGACAACGACACCTGCAAGAAGTGCATCCAGCTGCAGCTCCTAACAAACCGCGTTAGGGAACTGGAGCAGGAGCTGGATGACCTCCGGATCATTTGGGAGAATGAGGGGATTATAGATAGTAGCTACAGGGAGGTAGTTACGCCAAAAGAGCAGAGCACAGGAAATTGGGTCACTTTCAGGCGAGGGAAGAGGAAAGGGCAGGCAGAGCAGGTTTCCCCTGTGGCCATTCCCCTCAACAACATGTATACTGCATTGGATACTGTTGGGGGAGTGATGACTTACCTGGGACAAGATGCAGCAGCCAGATCTCTGGCACTGAGTCTGGCTCTGCAGTGCAGAAGGGAGGGTGGAAAAAGAGGAGAGTGGTAGTGATAGGGGACTCAATAGTTAGAGGTGCAGATAGGAGGTTCTGTGGTCGTGACAGAGAATCCAGGATGGTTTGTTGTCTCCCGGGTGCCAGGGTCAAGGACGTCTCTGATCGATTGCATGACATTCTGAAGTGGGAGGGTGACCAGCCAGATGTCGTGGTGCACATCGGTACCAATGACATAGCAAGGAAGAGTGAGGAGGTCCTGGAGAGTGAGTATAGAGAGTTTGGTAGGAAGTTGAAAAGCAGGACCTCGAGGGTGGTTATCTCAGGATTGCTACCTGTGCTAGGTGCCAGTGAAGGTAGGAATAGGATGCTCTGGAGGATGAACAAGTGGCTGAGGAACTGGTGTAGGGTGCAGGGTTTCAGATTTCAGGATCATTGGGACCTCTTCTGGGGCAGGTGGGACCTGCACAAGAGAGACAGGTTACACTTGAACTACAAGGGGACCAATACCCTTTCAGGGAGGTTTGTTAGTGCTATTGGGGAGGCTTTAAACTAGATTTGCAGGGGGATGGGAACCAGAGTGCCAGAGCTGACAGTGAGACTGGGGTGAAAATAAATGATGTTGAAAGTTCAAGCAAAGCCGCTAATAGAAAGGTTGTGAGTGTTGGTAAAAATCTTCTGAGGTGTATATATTTCAATGCTAGGAGTATTGCGGGGAAGGCAGACGAGTTGAGGGCATGGATTGACACGTGGAATTATGACTTTATAGCAATTAGTGAAACTTGGCTACAGGAGGGGCAGGACTGGCAGCTTAATATTCCAGGGTTCTGAAGTTTCAAACGTGATAGAGGCAGAGGAATGAAAGGTGGGGGGTAGCATTGCTTGTCAGGGAAAATGTTACAGCAGTGCTCAGGCAGGACAGATTAGAGGGCTTGTCTATTGAGTCCCTACAGGGGCAGCTGAGAAACAGGAAAGGTATGGCCACATTAGTGGGGTTGTATTATAGACCACCCAACAGTCAGCGAGAATTGGAAGAGCAAATCTGCAGAGAGATAGCAGGCAACTGCAGGAAACATAAAATTGTGGTGGTAGGGGATTTTAATTTTTCACATATTGATTGGGTCTCCCATACTGTTAGGGGTCTAGATGGGTTAGAGTTTGTAAAATGTGTTCAGGAAAGTTTTCTAAATCAATATATAGAGGTACCAACTAGAGGGGATGCAATATTAGATCTCCTATTAGGAAACGAGTTCGGACAAGTGACGGAAGTGTGTGTAGGGGAGCACTTTGGTTCCAGTGATCATAACACCATTAGTTTCAACTTGATCATGGATAAAGATAGATCTGGTCCTAGGGTTGAGGTTCTAAACTGGAAGAAGGCCTAATTTGAAGAAATGAGAAAGGATCTAAAAAGCGTGGATTGGGACAGGTTGTTCTCTGGCAAGGATGTGATCAGTAAGTGGGAAGCCTTCAAAGTAGAAGTTTTGAGAGAGCAGAGCTTATATGTTCCTGTCAGGATTAAAGGCAAAGTGAATAGGAATAAGGAACCTTGGGTCTCAAGGGATATTGCAACTCTGATAAAGAAGAAGAGAGAGTTGTATCACTTGTATAGGAAACGGGGTAAATAAGGTGCTTCAGGAGTATAAAAAGTGCAAGAAAACACTTAAGAAGGAAATCAGGAGGGCTGAAAGAAGACATGAATTTGCCTTGGCAGTCAAAGTGATGGATAATCCAAAGAGCTTTTACAGGTATATTAAGAGTAAAAGGATTGTAAGGGAAACAATTGGTCCTCTTGAAGATCAGAGTGGTCGGCTATGTGCGGAACCAAAAGAAATGGGGGAGAGCTTAAATGGTTTTTTTGTGTCTGTATTTACTAAGGAAACTGGCATGAAGTCTATGGAATTAAGGGAAGCAAGTAGTGAGATCATGGAAACTGTACAGATTGAAAAGGAGGAGGTGCTTGCTATCTTGAGGCAAATTAAAGTGGATAAATCCCCAGTTCCTGACAGGGTATTCCCTCGGACTTGAAGGAGATGAGTGCTGAAATTGCAGGGGCCCTGGCAGATATACTTAAAATGTCGGTGTCCACAGGTGAGGTGCCGGAGGATTGGAGAATGGCTCATGTTGATTCGTTGTTTAAAAAAGGATCGAAAAGTAATCCGGGAAATTATAGGCCAGTAAATTTGACGTTGGTAGTGGGTAAATTATTGGAGGGAGCACTAAGCCACAGAATCTACAAGCATTTGGATAACAGGGACTTATTAGGGAGAGTCAACATGGCTTTGTACGTGGTAGGTCATGTTTGACCAATCTATTGGAGTTTTTCGAGGAGGTTACCAGGAATGTGGATGAAGGGAAGGCAGTGGATGTTGGCTAAATAGACTTAAGTAAGGCCTTTGACAAGGTCCCGCATGGGAGGTTAGTTAGGAAAATTCAATCACTAGGTATACATGGAGACGTGGTAAATTGGATTAGACATTGGCTCAATGGAAGAAGCCAAAGAGTGGTAGTAGAGGATTGCCTCTCCGAGTGGAGGCCTGTGACTAGTGGTGTGCCACAGGGATCAGTGCTGGGTCCATTGTTATTTGTCATCTATATCAATGATCTGGATGATAATGTGGTAAATTGGATCAGCAAATTTGCTGATGATACAAAGATTGGAGGTGTAGTGGACAGAGAGGAAGGTTTTCAAAGCTTGCAGAGGGATTTGGATCAGCTAGAAAAATGGGCTGAAAAATGGCAGGTGGAGTTTAATACAGACAAATGTGAGGTATTGTACTTTGGAAGGACAAACTAAGGTAGGACATACAGGGTAAATGCTAAGGCACTGAGGAGTGCAGTAGAACAGAGGGATCTGGAAATACAGATACAAAATTCCCTAAAAGTGGCATCACAGGAAGATAGGGTAATAAAGAGAGCTTTTGGTACATTGGCCTTTATTAATCAAAGTATTGAGTATAAGGGCTGGAATGTTATGATGAGGTTGTATAAGGCATTGGTGAGGCCATATCTGGAGTATTGTGTTCAGTTTTGGTCACCAAATTACAGGAAGGATATTAATAAGGTTGAAAGAGTGCAGAGAAGGTTTACAAGGACGTTGCCGGGACTTGAGAAACTCAGTTACAGAGAAAGGTTGAATAGGTTAGGACTTTATTCCCTGGAGCGTAGAAGAATGAGGGGAGATTTGATAGAGGTATATAGAATTATGATGGGTATAGATAGAGTGAATGCAAGCAGGCTTTTTCCACTGAGGCAAGGGGAGAAAAAAACCAGAGGACATGGGTTAAAGGTGAGGGGGGAAAAGTTTAAAGGGAACATTACGGGGGACTTCTTCGCACAGAGAGTGGTGGGAGTGTGGAATGAGCTGCCAGACGAGGTGGTAAATGCGGGTTCTTTTTTAACATTTAAGAATAAATTGGACAGATACAAGGATGGGAGGTGTATGGAGGGATATGGTCCGTGTGCAGGTCAGTGGGACTAGGCAGAAAATGGTTCGGCACAGCCAAGAAGGGCCAAAAGGCCTGGTTCTGTGCTGTAGTTTTCCTATGGTTTCTATATACAGCTCAGGACACAATGTATTGAAACATATGTGCCTAACTTTTGATTCCAAACTTGGTCAGAGGTCTTACCAACATCTGCCTCCACACACCTCTCTTCTGGCACTCTGGTTCCTACCCCCCTGCAATTCTAGTTTAAACCCTACTGTACACCATTAACAAACTTCCCTGTTAGTTTATTAATTCCCCTCCAGTTCAGGTGTCATCTGTACAGGGCCCACATTCCCTGGAAGTGAGCCCAATGATCCCAAAATCTTATGCTCTCCTTCCTACACCAACTCCTTAGCAACATAGTTATCTGTGTAAACTTCCTAGTTCTGGCCTCACTAGCATGTGACATGGGTAGCAATCCTGAAATCACAACCCTGGAGGTCCTGCCCCTTAACTAAGCACCTAACTCCCCGAAGTCCCGATGTAGAACGTTGTCACTGCCCTACCATGTCATTGGTAACATGGACCATGACTTCTGGTTGCTCACCTTCCCATTTTAGAACTCCAAGGACATGATCCAAGATATCCCAGATCCTGGCATCCGGGAGGCAACCTACCATTCTGGAATCTTGTTCTTGCCCACAGAACCTCTTGTCCATTTCCCTAACTAACAAATTCCCTATCACCACAAGTGCCTCTTCTCCCCTCCTTCCTTCTGAGTCACAGAGGCAGACTCAGTGCTAGAGACCCGATTGCCGTGACACTCCTCTGTTTGGTCATCCTCTCTGACAGTATCCAAAGTAATATATCTGTTGTTGAGGGGGGTGGCCGCAGGGGTACTCTGCACTGGCTACTTAAACCCTTTTCTCCTTCCTGATTGTCACCCAGTTTCCTGTGTCCTGCACCTTGGGTGTAACTACTTCTCTATATGTTCTATCTATCACCACCCCCCAGCCTCCTGAATGATCCAGCGTTCATCCAGTTCCATCTCCAACTCCTTAACACAGATTGTCAGAAGCTGCAGCTGGATGCACTTCCCACAGTTGTAGTCGTCAGGGAGTCTGGAGGTCACCCGTCCTTCCCACATCCCACAAGAGCAGCGTCCAGCTACCCTGCCTGGTATCTCTACTATCCTATCTGACAGATATAAAGAAAGGAAAAAAAACTTAAGCTTTTCTTTTTTCTGTTTTCTCTTACTGAAGCCTCTCTTTGCTGAAGCCTCGAAGAGCTAAAGCCTCAAGTTTAAGTCACTGGTTAAAGCCGTTTTTTTTTGCTATAGTGACCTGCTGCTGCTTTTTGTATTCAGGCAGTGGACCTAATTGAAATCCCCTCCTCTCAAAACTTCCAATACACTCCTCTCACTCCTCTCAATACAGTTAGCCCAAGTGACTCTAGGGAAGTTGTTTTTTTTTCTGGATATGTTATACATGCAAAATAATGTTGTGAAAGAAATGGGAAAAATAAATATTGTATATATAAAGGATTAATGTTGCTCAGTTCTCACATGTTGGCTCTCTCTGTGGGAAATAATTCCCAGAAGTTTTATCCACAGATTGAAAACTGTTATAATGTGAATAAATTAAAACAAATAACTTGGCAATTTAACACTTAAAGCTGAACAGCATACAAACAATTACTTTGAGATTTGTAAGCATGGATTAATTTCAAATTGCTGAAATTGAACGTCTAGGTTCACATTTCAGCATGAATGCATAATTAAAAAAACATTATTGGCATCTCTCCATTGGCTCCTTTATTGCCTCCCACTTTGGAGGTGTCCATTATCTGAACCTAAATGTTCTGCATAAATATTCCTCTTTTGTGTCTCCAAAGCAACAAGTAACATTCTGAGACCAATCACCTTTCTTACACCCCACTGAGAGATGACACCTTCCCAAGACAACAGCCCCTATTAATTAGGCAATCTGTTCATTATTTGAAAAAGGCACTGTATTAAAGTTTCAGTTTAGCAATTCATATGCTTGCTTCCCTGGAAACCAGCTTCAATAAGAATGTCTTATTAGTTCACATCATGTACGATTGTGGCATCTGAGAATCCATTTGTACTTCTGAAAAAAACAGTATTCAAAGTTTCCTTATAGAAAATAAATACCCTGGAGGAAATTGAGATGCAGTATGATTGGATATGTTGGAAAAAAAGCTACTGTATATACATTGGAATGTGCTGGCACTAGTACATTTTCAATGCTTTGCATACCTTTGACAAAGGAATCTCGCTCAGATTTATTGATGTATTCACTCATTCACTCTGAATGGTACAATACCAACCCTATTTGCATATTCTCAGACGCAATATCCAGCAGCAAATCTCTTGGAGGGATGGATAGGCATGTTCCTTCCCAACTGGGTCCACGATAACTTGTATTTATTAGGTAACTAGCCATCGTACAAAAACAAGTTCAAAATTCAAAGTAAGTATTATTATCAAAATACATATATGTCACCATATGCGACCCAGAGTTTCATTTTTCTGTGGGCATATGCAACAAATCTATAGAATAGTAATTATAACAAGATTAATGAAAGATCTATCACCAGAAAAGTTACTAAATTGAGCCAACAAAGATAAAATAACAGGAATTGATTTCTCCGGATTAGAGATATATAATAACAAATCATCTGCATATAATGATAATTTATGTATTTCATTTCCGCGGGTAATACCAAAAATGTTAGGCGAGTCTCGGATAGCAATTAGTAAAGGTTCAAGGGCAATATTAAATAATAATGGACTAAAAGGGCATCCTTGCCTAGTACCCCGAGATAGACGAAAAAATGGAGATCCTTGATTATTAGTATGAACCGAAGCTACAGGGGTATGATATAACATCTATATTATAAAATTGAACCTTAATAAGAGTGAGCTATTTCCACTAAATAAGCAGGTTCCTATTTATGGATATTTACCATTTAAATTGGTTACTGACTCTTTTATATACTGGGGTTAAAATCACGAAAAAGCATAAAGATTTATTTAAAGCTAATTTTTTACCTTTAATTGATCAGATTAAACTTTTGTTTACTAAATGGTCACCAATGTCTTTGTCACTGATCGATCGGATCAATGCTATCAAGATGATTATTTTGCCTAAATTTTTATATGTATTTCAATCGGTACCAATTTTTATTCCAAAATCTTTTTTTGATAATGTTGATTCAAAAATTTCCTCATATATATGGCAGAACAAAAACCCTTGGTTAGGTAAAAGGCATTTACAGAAATCTAAAAAAGAGGGGGGGGGGGGTTAGCGCTCCTGAATTTTAGATTTTACTATTGGGCAATTAACATTCAAAACTTAAAATTTTGGTTACGGGACTTAGTTGTAATTTCAAGTCCACGTTGGGTAAATCTTGAATGTAATTCTTTACAAGGGTTTACATTGGGTTCTATTTTAGGGACTTTGCTTCCTTTTATTCTTTCTAAATTGTATAAACAATAGTATAAACCAATAGTTAAACATACTTTACGTATATGGTTTAAATTTCAAAATTTTTTTGGGTTGAACCAATTTATTTTAGCAAGTCCTATTATATCTAATTTCTTTTTTCAACCTTCCACTATGGATCAAGCTTACTTAGATTGGAAAATCAAAGATATAGTATGATTTTGTGATTTATTTTTGGATAATTGTTTTATGTTCTTCGAACAACTATCTAATAAATATAATTTACCTCAATCGCACTTTTTTAGGTATCTACAGGTTAGAAACTTTTTACTGTTTCTTCTAATTTTCCAAATTTATATCCAGTGAATATTTTGGAAAAAATTTTAGATTTAAATCTTTTTCAGAAAGGTGTTGTAGCAATTATTTATAATATAATTCTGAATTTATGTCCTGATGTATCTAATAAAATTAAAACTGATTGGGAAAGAGAACTTAAGATTATTATACCGATTGATAAATGGGAAAAAATTCTTCAATTAATTTACTCATCTTCTATATGTGCTAAGCATGCGTTGATACAGTTTAAAGTAGTACATACGGCTCATATGTCCAAAGATAAATTATCTCGTTATTACTCTTATATAAATCCTATATGTGATAGATGTCATTCCGAGATAGCTTCTTTAACTCACATGTTTTGGTCATGTCCTTTGTTGAAAAATATTGGAAAGATATTTTTGATATTATTTCAATGGTTTTGAATATAGACTTATAACCTTACCCAATTACTGCTATTTTTGGGTTACCAATGATAGAATCAAATCATTTAACCTCTTCAGCTCGTTGGATGATTGCATTTCCTACTTTAATGGCGAGAAGATCCATTTTGCTGAATTGGAAAGAAAGATTAATGAAAGATCAACCAGAGTGCAAAAGACAACAAACTGCAAATACAACTATAAATAAATAACGAGAACATGAGATAATGAGATAAGAGAGTTCTTAAAGTGAGATTATTGGTTGCAGGAACATTTCAATGATGGGGCAAGTGACTAGTTATCTCTTTTTATTCAAGAACCTGATGATTGAGGAATAGTAGATCTTCTTGAACCTGGTGGCATGAGTCCTGAGGCTCATGTACCTTCTACCTGATAGAAGCAGCAAGAGGAGAGCGTGATCTGGGTAGTGGGGAACTCTGATGATGGATGCTGCTTTCCTATGACAGCATTTTTTATAGGTGTGCTCAGCAGCTGGGATGACATTACTTGTTATGTAGTGGGGTGAATCCACTACCTCTAAAGACTTTTTCATTCAAGGGTGTTAATTTTTCAATACCAGGCTGTGATTCAGCCAGTCAATATACTCTCCACTACACCACTAAAGAAGTTCGTCAAAGTTTTAATTTTAGTTTTAGAATATAATCACTGATGTAATATTTTTGCTTATACCAATTACTTTGTGTTCTTCAGTGATACTCGATTCTTAATTTTCAGTATTATTTTATATTTTCTATTGTGAAGAATGGAACCTGATAATAAATGCTGCTATGTTTCATCAAAATGAACTAAGGCTAATGCATCTTCTGAATCTGAATATGAATATACATTCAGCTATTTCTTTCTTAAAATTAATCAATATTCAGTCTACCATATCAAATGCTTGAAACAGTTTCAAATTCATTTCTAATTTATAAAGTCTCCTTAGAAGTAATTAATTGCAGAAGTATTTATTGTGATGAATAAGGGTATGGTGTTTACTAATGAACAAGTGTTAACTTCACAGTAGAAAACACAAAAGAATAATGAAAATTTATTGATTTATTCAGATACAGCATGGAGTAGGCCTTTCTGGACCTTCAAGTCGTGATGCCCAGCAACCCCCAATTTAATCTTAGCCTAATCACGGAATAACTTACAATGACCAATTAATCGATTAACCAGTATGTCTTCGGACCATGAAAGGAAACCGAAACACCTGGAAAAACGTACAATCTCTTTACGGGCAGCTGATGGAATTAAACACATGTCACTGTTACTGTAAAACACCGTGCAAACCACTACCTTACTGTGATATTAAGGTTTAATATCGGTGAAGAACATATAATAATTGGTATTAATAAGGATATTAATGAGGTAGCGATGCAGAAATTAAGAAACAAAATATTGACAAATTCTTATGAAGGATAGATCATATTCTCGAGATCTGAAAGCCTTAACAGCAGTGACAATGAATGCATCAGTGATTCAATTCTAAAATTCCCTTCCTTCTGGAATTGACTAAATTCATTGAAAATACAGTCAGGAGTCTGCACGCTCCACTCTTTCCTGATACACCCGGAAAATAGTGCCTCAGCACTTCTCTCTCCAACCGGATCCTGGACTTCTTGACATAAAGACCAAAGTCAGTGTTATTAGCAGCAAGATCTCTAGCTCCATCACGCTGTGTTATGAGGACTGCTGAGGGGATCATTGCGGTCTCTCTTGCACCCATCCCAGATATTTACCAGAAGCGCTGTGTACACGGGGCCTTAGCATTGTCAATGATTCCTCCCATCTGACTCACAAGCTCTTTGGCCCCTCTACCTTCAGGAAGGAGGTATCGTAGCATTACGACAAGAACTGTTAGGATGGGAAACCACCTCTTCCCCCAGGCCATGAGACTACTGAACTCTCTGCCAAAACCCAGGTTTCTTCACTTCTGCATTATACTGTTCACTTTTTGACTTGTGTTGTAACTGCACCTTATGCTAAATGTCAACCTTCTGCAATATATTTTAATATTTGTTAATTTACTTGTGGTCATGTTACTTTATGTATTGTGCGTGAGGTATACATGCTGTGTTGTGCACCTTGGGCAGGAGGAATGTTGCTTTGATTGGTGGTATGCATATATACAATTGAATGACAATAAATCTGAACTTGGAACCTAAACTTGTTGGAAAATTTTCAGGCAAATGGTGACAACAGAAATTGCAAGGCATTTCTAATATATATTTAAAATCTTGCCTGTACATTTAATACACCTTGCTATTGTTTAATGTTCCTTTCTGTACTAACTGCTTTCTATGTAAATATTTATTATTATCTTAGCTCTCACTGTCCACTGGAATTAAACTTCTCTATCTATTTAGGTTCATTCGCTCTCCTATTTAATTTGTTGATCCTGGCTGTTTAACTACACAAATGGCTCATTTGCTTTTTGGATGTGCATATTGATTTTGTATTTGTCTGTAAGTATTTCTTGAATTTTTTTTTTGCTTGCCATCAGTTCAAGATTGTTTACTGGAATTTTCAGTTCTTTGATGCAGTCTTTTGCTAGTACTCCCTTATTTTCCTCTCTAAACCTGAAATCAATTAATGTGGTTACTCTTTTGCAAGATACTGCATTATTTTCAAGGAGCTGACTCATTCTGATTTGCTGATCAATACCAAATCTAATTGGAATTGTTTCTTTGTCTGTTATGAAACATTTTGAGATAAGATTTACACCAGTCAACAAATACCTTAGATTTGTCTCTGTCCATTTAATTTTCTTGAGTTGTTTTTTGCACTTGAATTTGAATTAACTTGGTGCCCGAATCATCTGATACGTGTGTGAACACAACAAACATCTTTAACAGAGTATGAATGAGGAAGTGCAATTTAGGCTACGTCCACACTAGACCGGATAATTTTGAAAATGTTGGTTTTGCGTAAAAACAATAGTGTCCACACTAGGCGTTTTTCAAAATACCTCCGTCCACATTGGAATAGATATTTGGGCGAATCTCCTCCTACTGGGCATGCGCAGGACACACAGAAAACAAGCGAAGAGGAAACTGTATACTTGGTGCGCGTTTGTCCAGTTAGACTAGAAAAACTTAAAAGGAAATTGCCAAACAAAAGACTTGGTGCGCGTTTGTCCAGAATCATTTCCTACAGCCATAGTCTCTTCACCGATGAAAGGGACGACAGCTACAACTAAGTGCAATAAGACTTATTACTGGGCATGTGACGAGAATACACATAAAATTAAGATGTTTGCTGGCCTAGGTTAGCATCAGTGACATCAGCAAGTGGTCTGCCACCTGCCCTCAGGGGAAGGAGAGATAAGGAACAATGGAGCAGCATCTGGAGATGTGTAATGAAGGGATGGGGGAGAGAGAGCTGTCTGGAGCGGCTCCCCCCTTTGAACCTTGAACTGTTTGAAGTGATGGACAGGCGATACCCCAGCAGGGGGATAAAAAGGGACAGGTTCGCTAAGGCCACACACACGCCACCCGAGGTAACGAGACCCTGGAAGCGGTACGCCTCTCACGAGTCGGTGGGAAGTATCAGACAACGGCCAGGGTGGAAAGGTACGATCAGCAGGAACCCGGTGTGTGTCCGCCCTTGCCTGGGTGCCGGGTTCACTGCAGAGGATCGACCACATCTGGAGGAGGGGTCACAGTCGGTGACCTCAGGTGACATCACCAAGGACCTGCCCAAAAGTTGCTTGTGAGTCATATCGCCGGTCTGTGAGTGAAGCCGTGTCTGAATGATCAGTTGTTCCTGTTCCCTCTCTCTCTCCCCACACGTTGTCCACCGCCATGGCAACGATTACTGCAAACTGAACTACTAAACTGGACTGAACTTTGAGTCACTTTGAAATTTGGTCATTTACCCCTAGACAACGATCAAGCTTGATTGATGCTGTTATCTTAATTCTGTGCACATGTGTGTTTATAATCGCTGAACTGTTGCATTTATTATCCTTTCGATTACTGTGTTGCTTGTTTCTTTAATAAAACTTTCTTAGTTCTCGTACTCCAGACTCCAACTGAGTGATCTATTTCTGCTGGTTTGGCAACCCAGTTACGGGGTACGTAACAGACAAAAGTGAATTTTGCTGTTACCTCATTTGTTTGCCTTTACTTTTGCCATGTCTTTGTGTATTATTTTGCTGTATTTAACATGTGCAAGTTACTGGGCAAAAGTGACAATTGCATCTATTGAATGTTTGCACAAGCAATACATTAATAATGTTACACGAGCGTGGCGGTGGACGAACACAATTGCAGAACACGAGCGCGGGGACAGAGTCGGAAGGCGTTATCGCTATAACGAGCATGGAATCGGTTTCCAGGAGAGTCTTTACCAGAAGTCTTGGGTTTGGATAGAATCCAGGAGCAATGCTAGACTTAGAACTAACAGCCCTAAGAAATATAAAACGAGATTACTCACACCAGAATCGACCAACAAACTGGCAGCTCCTTGTTTTGATCGCAGGGTCTTTATCCTGCATTTTATGATGGAAAGCAGGTGTGTGTAGTTAGTGGAACCTGGCAATGATTGGAAATTAAATGAGGGGATTGAAGCCCAGTTCCTGAGGTAAATAGTAAGGTGGGGGATTGCCAGAAGGGACCATAACAAATAAAGCGCCTTGTTAAATGTGTAAAACATATCTGCATCAGTGTTATCTTGTATTTTCATGCAATGTTACATTAGGCTGTTACACATCTATTGTCAGAGAAGTACTTGCATAAATGTGTGGGCATGTGACCAAATGGTTAAGGCATTGGACTAGCTACCTGAAGGTTGTGCGTTCGAGCCCCAGCCGAGGGAATGTGTTGTGTCCTTGAGCAAGGCACTTAATCACACATTGCTCTGCGATGACACTGCTGCCAAGCCGTATGGGTCCTAATGCCCTTCCTTTGGACAACATTGGTGTCGTGGAGAGGGGAGACTTGCAGCATGGGCAACTGCTGGTCTTCCATACAACCTGGCCCAGGCCTGCGCCCTGGAGAGTGAATACTTTCCAGGCGCAGATCCATGGTCTCGCAAGACTAACAGATGCTTTTATTTTATTTTACTTGCATAAATAGGTAAACCACCTTCATATAAGCAAGGACAGAAAACAGGGCAAAGTGAGTATATTTATTTATTCAATAAACTATGGGTCAAAGTATTTGGTGACTACATTTCTAACTCTTCTGGCTTCAGTCTCGTTGCCATCTGTTCTCAAATTGTTAGGTTGTGTGGGGAGCTGCGTTCAAGAATACAATGAAGTGACGTGCTGCCGCCATCTGTTCCGGCACGTCATGACAGCATTTTTAAAAGTATGCTTTACCCCGTCCCGACTGCTCTGCACAATCGGTGTTTTCAAACTTACACACTCTGGAGGGCGTTTTAGAAAATCTCCTTTTTTGGGGAAGGAAAACGCCGTTTCAGTTTGGACGGAGCGACAAAACAAAGAGAAAAAGCTTCGGTTACGGATTTATCCGGTCCAGTGTGGACGTAGCCTTAGATGAAAAAAATAAAGATAGGGAGACCAAAGCCTTATATTCCGCCTGGGTAACCTCCAGCCTGATGACATCAATTTCTCCTTCCAGTAAAAAAATTCCCCACCTCCCCCTCTTCCTCTATTCCCCACTCTGAACTTTCACCTCTTCTCACCAACTTATCACTTCCCCCTGGGTTCACTCTTCTATCCCTTTCTCCTATGGTACACTGTCCTCTCCTAACAAATTCCTTCTTCTCCTGACCTTGACCTTTCCTACCCACCTGGCTTCACATATCACCTTCCAGCTAGCCTCCTTCTCCTCCCCTCCTCCTTTTTCATTCTGCCTTCTTCCCACTTCGTTCTCAGTACTGAAGAATGGTCTCAAGCCGAAAAAGCAATGGCTTACTCTTTTCCTGAGATGCTGCTTGACATGATGTTCCTCCAGCACGTTTTTGTGTGTTGCCTTAGTTTTCCAGCATCTGCAGACTTTTTCATGTTTATAAAGGAGGGAAAAGCACTTATAAAGTGGTTGATAAGTTAATAGAGAAGATCTTGAGAGGCAGGTTTTAGGAACATTTGGAGAGGCATAATATGATTAGGAATAGTCAGCATGGCTTTGTGAAAGGCAGGTTGTGCCTTATGAGCCTGACTGACTTTTCTGAGGATGTGACTAAACGCATTGACGAAGGTAGAGAATAGATGTAGTGTATATGGATTTCAGCAAGGCATTTGATAAGGTACCCCATGCAAGGCTTATTGAGAAAGTAAGGAGGCATGGGATCCAAGGGGACATTGTTTTGTGGATCCAGAACTGGCTTGCTCACAGAAAGCAAAGAGTGGTTGTAGGTGGGTCATGTTCTGCATGGAGGTCGGTGACCCGTGGTGTGCCTCAGGGATTTGTTCTGGGAACCCTACACTTTGTGATTTTTAGAAATGACCTGGATGAGGAAGTGGAGGGATGGGTTAGTAAATTTGCAGATGACACAAAGGTTGGAGTTGTTGTGGATAGTGTGGAGGGCTGTCAGAGGTTACATTGGGACATTGATAGGATGCAAAACTGGCCTGAGAAGTAGCAGATGGAGTTCAACCCAGGTAAGTGTGAAGTGGTTCATTTTGGTAGGTCAAATATGATGGCAGAATATAGTATTAATGGTAAGACTCTTGATAGTGTGGAAGATCAGAGGGATATTGTGATCTGAGTCCATAGGACACTCAAAGCTGCTGCGCAGGTTGACTCTGTGCTTAAAAAGCATACGGTACATTTGCCTTCATCAATCATGGGATTGATTTTAGGAGCCGAGAGGTAATGTTGCAGCTATATAGGATCCTGGTCAGACCCCACTTGGAGTACTGTGCTCAGTTCTGGTCACCTCACTGTAGGAAGGATGTGGAAACCATAGAAAGGGTGCAGAGGAGATTTTCAAGGATGTTGCCTGGATTGGGGAGCATGCCTTATGAGAATAGGTTGAGTGAACTCTGCCTTTTTCCCTTGGAGCGACGGAGGATGAGAGGTGACCTGATAAAAGTGTATAAGGTGATGAGAGGCATTGATCCTGTGGATAGTCAGAGGCTTTTTTCCCAGGGCTGAAATGGCTAACACGATAGGGCACAGCTTTAAGGTGCTTGGAAACAGGTACAGAGGGGATGTTAGGGATAAGTTTTTTACGCAGAGAATAGTGAGTGCGTGGAATGGGCTGCAGGCAACGGTGGTGGAGGCGGGTATAATAGGGTCTTTTAAGAGACTACTGGATGGATACATAGAGCTTAGAAAAATAGAGGGCTATGGGTAACCCTAGGTAATTTCTAAGGTAAGGATATGTTCCGCATAGCTTTGTGAGCCAAAGCGCCTGTAAGTTTTCTATGTTTCTATGAAATGGTCAAGTTAACCAGCAAGAAAGTAATAATTTGTGGGGATAGAAACAGAGTTAACCTTTTAAATCCTTTGCATAAAAACAGGAATCAATTTAAAAAAAAACTAAAATTCGTGAGCATCCGAAAAGATTCATAAATTTTCGGAGCTTGGTGCTTAGCTGATTGGCCAGACACTAAGAAATTTCAGAGGTTGGGTGCAAGGCAAGATAACTGTTGTGCGATCAGTGAATGGCTGAGGATTGTGGTTGGGCGAGGATTACGCACTTGGGTAGGATGTTTGGGACGTGTGGGCCTGATGGGCTGACAGGAAAATGAATTACTGAAAGGGGGTATAGAAAATCAGATTCACACAGCCACCCTGAGATCAACTGGACCAGGTTACTTATTAAGCCATCCTGGGACCTGTGCAAGTAGGGACTGTTTAAGTGAGTTTCAAAGGAAAAGGCTACAAAGGTGCAATGAAACCCTTTCACCACTTGAGCTGCCTGTGGATTGCCGGAGCCACTTCACATGATGCAGCAAATCCCAGACTTGGCAGTGTATATCATATGGTTCTACGTATCCAGAACTGTCCATGAACGTACATGGGGTGGCACAGTATCGTAGTGATTAGCACAGTGTTTTACAGTACAGGCGACCCTGGTTCAATTCCCATTACTGCCTGTAAGGAATTTGTAGGTTCTCCCCATGACCTCATGGGTTTCCTCCGGGTGCTCTGGTTTCCTCCCACAGCCCAAATACATTCCAGTCGGTAGGTTAATTGTTCATCGTAAATTGTCCCGAGATCAGGCGAGCATTGAGTTGGGGGATTGCTGGGTGGCGTAGCTCAAAGTGCCGGAAGGGCCAACTCCACGCTATATCTCAATAAGTAGATAAATACATCAGGTATACAGAGAGCTCTGGAACCAAATCATAAACCTAATGAAACATAGTGTAAACCCCAATTTTCATATACATTTTACTTTGGAACACACAGTGCTCAAAATTATGTCTCCATGAAATCCAGTTATTTTTGAGCTAACATTTTAAGCTCCTTATATTTGAGATCTGAAAGAATCAGGTTCCTTATTTGCAAACATTCGTTATCAGTGAACTGAATGTTTGTTACACTATAATGAAGGCTTCACACCACTGAAAAATGTACTTGGACTGAACTAGTTTAGTCCTACCTACTCTAGTTTATGCTTCTCATGGAAGTACATGACCTTCAGAAGTTCTGATACATTTAATCAGGGAGTTCAAACAGTTGGATTCTGAATTTTGTGCTCCTAATGATAGACCTCTTAAAGTACCTTATTAACAGCTATATCTATTGCAAGTTGTGTGATTTGTGTGTGCAAATGACTTTGTTAGTTTGGACTTTGGGCACAATGTTTTAGAAAATTGTTGGAAAAACCTGCTTACAATGCTATTGCCTTTATTTCTTTTCTCTCAATCCACAAGGAAATTAAGATTTCGATTTATTGTTTTCTCCAAAGTCTCCACGTGTAAACGTACATTGCTATTCAGAGATGTGTGGATAATATTGACAAGAAACTTGTGTTTTGGAATTGCAGTTCACTATTATTCCCAATTTATTTACTTGCTTGCAGGCAGTACATTAAATTTGTCCTGTCTTGTAGTTATATGGTTGCTGTGTTCAGTTAATACTACCCGTGCCATTCAAGGTCTGCACACATCAGCTGGGAGCCTAGCACAGTGTATAGTTAGGGCAACTTAAAAGCAGCTTGTGTCTCTTAATGGGGAATACACCAAGCTACAAAAAGTAAAAAACGGGGTTTCAAAAATGGTTCCTGTCCTTTGACGGATTGAGCAAAGGTTGAATATATGAAACACTAAGCCTCTCCATCAATAAAAATTGCTGCCTGGCCTGCTGCGTTCACCAGCAATTTTTACGTGTGTTGCTTGAAATCCCAGCATCTGCAGATTTCCTCGTGTTTGCTCTCTCCATCAATGTACGCTTTTATAGAGAATGATGCATTTGTATAGACCAAGGCAGACCCTTCAGTCACAATGCTCACACTGACTTTCTTGCCCATCCACATTGTTATCACTTGCTTGCATTCGAAATGAATCTTTTTATCCCTTGTTTGTCTAAAGGTTTCTTAAACATTGTGATTGTATCTCATTCTGTCTCCTCCTCTGGCAGATATAAGCTATTCATATCAGCCAGAGGAGATCTCCACCACCCAGGACATGTCCTCTTTTCATTACTACCATCAGAGTAGATTGAAGACACACACTCAGGACTTGTACCAACTATATTAACTGATTAAGAGCAGTTATTACCTCCCCCCCTCCATTCATCAGGCTCTTGAACCAGAGGGGATAACTTCACACAACTTCAATCAACACAACATTGAGCTGTTCCCACAACCTATGGACTCACTTTCAATGATTCAGTTCATGTTCTTGATATTTATTGCATATGTATTTACTAGTATCATTTTGTTAGTTGCTTTTTCTTTTGGCATTTGCGGAGTTTGTCTTTTGCTCATGTGTTGTTTGTCCGTCACCTTATGTGCTTATTTTAATTGATTATATTACGTTTCCTTGTATTTACTGTGAATGCCAGCAAGAAAATGAATCTCAGGGTGACATATACTGTATGTATTTTGATAATAAATTTACTCTGAACTTTGAACATAGGAGCAAATTCTTCCCTTCCACCATCAGATTTCTAAATAGACAATGAATCCATGAACACGACATCAGTATTATTGCTCTCCCTATGCATATATAACTGGATATAATACACACATAAACACGAGAATATCTGCAGATGCTGGAAATCCAAAGCAATACACACAAACTGCTGGAGGAACTCAGCAGGTCAGGCAACATCCATGGGAAAGAGGAAGTAGTTGACATTTCGGCTAAGACCCTGCTTCAGGACTTAATGGAACCCCTGATATATTTTATGTATTGCACTATCCTGCTGCCACAAAGCAGCAGATTTCACAACATCCGTCAGTGATAATGAACCTGATTCTGATTCTAATTCTGATTTTGATTCACTCCCCTTATTCTCCTTCATTCCAGGGAAAATAAATCCTACCTACCCAATTTCTCTCCATTCCTAACATTCTCCAAACCAGACAACATCTTGGCAAATCTCCCCTGCACTCTGTCCAGCACAATGCCATCTCACTGGCCATCCCAAAGCCTCCAGTCTCTGCAGTCAAATTTATGCATATTCATCTTGAACCTGTGCCTAGAATATTTAGTTCTGTGCCATGACCATTTTTTAGCAAGGTTTTAACAATAGCCATTATCTCACAGATCATGCACTTTATAAGAAATCTGAGCTATTAGCCATTGCTTCAATTACTATATTTTTTTTATGTTTCTTCAGCTTGTTTGATAATAGTCTACCTGTGTGCCCATGCTGGATATTTCCTTACTTCATTTGATAATACATGAATTTTCCTATTTACAAACCCAAACTAATCCCATGGAATGATCTTTGTGTTCCTGGAATTTTAAACTCTTTCTTCCCCACCATCCTTCCAATCATTAACTGGGTAACATGCAAACTATTTTTCTAATCCAAATAGTAGGAAATTTAGCTATCACTATTCTTGAAATTTGCTCTTTAATCTGTAATTTAGTTCTTTCAAATCCCTTTGAGGAATCTGAAACATTCACATACTGTATCTATGTTAATTATTTCTCAGGGAATCACAATATTTGGCTCCTTACATTTATATTTGTCATGGTCCAGACCGTGAAGTCTTCATTCCGGTTCATGGTCCGGTCCACTGACCCTTGCTCCAGGTTTTCCTGTCTACCCTGTTTCTGTTCTTGTTGAGCTAATTGAGGCAGCTGATGCTCGTTGGGACTGGCTGTATAAATACCTCCAGAGACCAGGGCATGGCTGCTGGATTGTTCTTGTCCTTACTCCTTGTATCCCTTCCTCTGCCTTCTGTTTTCTCGCCTGAAGTCCTGCCTTGTCTTGCCGGTAACTCTCACCTCGCCTCGCCTGTAGTCTTGGAGGCATCCCATACCTAGCTTCCTTCCTGTCTCTTGCCTCTGCCGGGTAAGTCAGGCCATCTTGCCGTTAACCTGTGGTTGGTTCTGTCCCTTCCTGTCCCTTGCCTCTGTTGGGTAAGCCAGGCCGTCTTGCCGTTACCTACGGTTGGTTCAGTCCCTTCTTGTCCCTTGCTTCCATCGGGTAAGCCAGACTGTATTGCCATTACCCTGTAGTTGGTTCTGTCCCTTCCTGTCCCTTGCCTCCATCGGGTGGAGATCCACGCCCTGCCCAGGAGGAGCGTCAAGACCCCAAGCCTCGAGCCTAGCCCCAAGCCAAACTTCAAGGCCTCAAGCCTCTGGTCTCAAGTCTCTGGTCTCCAGCCTTGCCTCAAGTCTGAAGACTCCAGCCTCATCTTGCCTGCTAGCCAAGTCACGTCCTTGCCTACTTCTGGGGTCTGAGCCAGAGGCAAGACCCTGGTTCTGGGTCCTTGTCCAGTCTCTGGCTCGGAGTCCAAGCCCGGGCTCCTAGCTCTCTTGTCCAATCCAGTTCCGGGTTCCCGGTTTTCATGTCCATGTCCTAGCCCTCACCCTGTATCCTAGTCCTGTCCCTAGTACTTCAGTGTCTGTGTCTTGCACTTGGGTCCGTTCCCAGCCACCACCTTCTGACAATATTGCAGATTGATTTCCTACCTTTGAAGTGGTTGACATCTCATACCTTTACCATCATATTTTTCCTGTGGTTTATCCCGAGGAACTACACTTTTCCTGTCATGGTTTTCCCTGAAACTCATGAGAGGTTGCAGATCCTGGAAATCTGGAGCAACACACGCAAGATGCAGGAGAAAACAAACAGGTTGGGCAGCATCTATGGAGAGAAATGAACAGTCTATTTCTGGCTTAGTCCCTTTATCAGGATACAGTGAGAGAGTATAGAGTAGATTTACCAAGATGTTGCCTGGTTTGGAGAACTTCAGAAATTAGAGGAGGTTGGGTAGGCAGGATTACTTTTCCCTGGAATGAAGGAGAATGAGGAGGACTTGATGAAGCTAAAAGATTAAGATACACATAGACAAATTAATTAGTCACTTTTCTCTGCCTAAGATAATGTAGATAATAACTCATTAATACTTTGAAGAAATGCTCTCTCCAGTTTAGGATGACAATGGCACCTAGCGGCGACTCCTTTGCTTACATCTTTGGAAACAGCTCTATTTCTATCTTTGATATCTCTTTTATTACTTTTTAAGGTTCTTTTGAAGACCCTGACCTAGAGTTACACACTGACTTCAGTTCTTTGTGGAAATGGAACCTACTCTTGGGGCCTCAAGACGGGCCTCTTTTCGATATGACAAAGATGCAGCCTGGAACACTAGTGTGCCTTCAGGGTGCTGGATTTTTGTGGCTCTGGAGGCGGGCGGACTCAAGGCCAGTGCCGTCGCCTGGTGCATTGTGAGATACAGAAAATCGTAAGCACCAAACTGGTTGCTGGCCATGTACCCAGAAACCCGAGTACTTTGGGCACAGGGCTCGGAAAGAGTGACGAAACAGACTTTTAACTCCATAAATCAGTGAGTTGTTTTGTTATGTCTCCCCTCTCGCTGTGAAACGGAGACACCTCTTTTTTCCTTATTAGGGAGAGAGAGAGAGAGCCTGTGATATGTCAAATGATGGGGTGAATGAGTAATCTTTGGAGTACTGCAAGTCTGTGTCTTTATTGCTGCTTTGCTGCATGCTTGAGTGCTCAGTGGACGGTGCAGATGCCTTTTTGCTGGTGGGGGAGTGGTCGTTGCTTGCTGCTGCTTATGCGTGAGGGGGGAGCTGGGGGGACTGGAGTTCTAACTGTCATTCATTCTTTGGGGCACTCTGTTTTCGTGGATGTTTGTGAAGAAAAAGGATTTCAGGATGTATATTGTATACATTTCTCTGACATTAAGTGTACCTATTGAAACAAATTAAATAGTCGCATTTCTCTACCTAAGATAATGCAGATAATAACATCAATTATCAATGTTTTAAATTGTGTCCCCAGCTGCGGCTGGGGTCTGGTGCTGAAGTTGTACTTGCAATGTCTATGAAAAGTATTCACCCCCTCCCCCCCCGGAAATGTTCCTGTTTTATTGTTTTACAACATTAAATCACAGTGGATTTAACTTGGCTTTTTTAATACTGATTAACAGAACAGTACAGCACAGGAACAGGCCATTCAGCCCACAATGTTGTGCTGAACCAGCTAAAAAGCAAATCAAAACCAGCCAAACACTAATTCCTCCTACCTACATCATGTCCATATCCCTAATAGAAACATAGAAATCTAAATTTACAGTAGCTACTGCATAGCCTTCTATTTTTCTACGCTCCATGTACCCGCCTAAGAGTCTCTTAAAAGACCCTATTGAACCCACCTCCACCAGCTTCGCCAGCAGAGCATTCCACACACCCACCACACCTTGTGTGAAAAACTTACCTCTGACAAACCCTTTGTACCTACCTCCAAGCACTTTATAACTATGCCCCCTTGTGTTAGCCATTTCAGCCCTGGGAAAAAGCCTCTGGCTATCAACACGATCAATGCCTCACTTTCGTGTCAAAGTGAAAACAGATCTCTACAAAGTGATCTGAATTAATTACAGATATAAAACACAAAATAATTGATTGTATAAATATTCACCCCCTTTAATATAATACACCAAAACATCACCGGTGCAGCCAACTGGTTTTAGAAGTTACTTAATTCATTAAATGGAGATCTATTTTTGGAGACTTGCGTGCAGTCAAGGTGTTTCAATTGATTGTACTAAAATATATATCTGTATCTGGAAGGTCTAACTGCTGGTGAGTCAGTATCCTGGTAAAAACTACACCATGAAGACAAACTAATACTCCAAGCAACTCTGCATAAAGTTAATGAAAAGCAGGAAACAGGAGATGGATACAAGAAAATTTCCAAGCCATTGAATATTCCTTGGAGTACAATAAAGTCAATCATCAAGAAATGGAAAGAATATGGCACAGCTATAAATCTGCCTAGAGTGGGCCATCCCATCCTCAAACACTGAGTGACTATGTAAGAAGGGGACTAGTGAGGGAGGCCACCAAGTGACCTATGACAACGCGACGACCCAATCTGCGGCAGGAGTAGGCCATAACACAGGTCAGTGGCGCTTGTTTAAGAGGAGAACTTCATGGGTGTTCAGGCTCATTCCTACGGCGCAATCAGTGGCAGTGGCAGGAGCATGCCACAGCGACGAGGTTGCTCACAGATCAGTGACACTTGTTTAAAAGTACAGAAGGAACAAGCAGGGCGGCCATTGTTAGGAGTAGGCCATTGGTGACAGTAGGAATGTCAGACTTTTGCTCAAAGGAGGCTTCAGCTAGAAAGAGGTGTTGGCTCTGGGTGAGTTTCTGTTCAAGTTCCTTTATTTTACTGTACCAATGGCCATTCTGTGTTCTTCATGCCGGATGTTGGGGTCCAGGGAGACCCAGAGTATTCCCGGGAACTACATCTGCGTGAAGTGCATCCGACTGCAGCTCCTTGAGACCATGTTCGGGATCTGGAGCGGCAGCTGGATGACCTTTGGCTTGCATGGGAGAGTGATGAGATAATTAATTAGAGTTGCAGGGAAGTAGTCACCCCTATGATGCAAGAGGCGAGTAGCTAGGTGACTGTCAGAAGAAATGGAAATGTGAATAGGCGGTTAGCACAGAGCACCCCTGTGGCCATTCTACATAATAATAAGTATACCGTTTTGGATACTGCTGTGGGGGTGACCTCCCAGGGGAATGCCAAGGAGACCAGGTTACTAGCACTGAGCATGGGTCCATGGTGCAGAAGGGAAAGAGGAAGAAGAGAGGATTGGTAATGATAAGGTACTCAGTAGTCAGAGGAACAGGCAGGGGAATCTGTGGACATGAATGGGGCAGCTGAATGGTGGTGCCAGGGTCAGGGATGTCTCAGATGACAACCACAACATTTTGGACAGGGAGGAATAGCAGCCAGATGTATTGGTACCTATTGATAACAATGACATAGGAAGGAAAAGCAAAGGGGTCCTGAAGAGAGAATTTAAAGAGCTAGGTAGAAAGCTGAGAAGCAGGACTTTCCGGTTAGTAATTTCCGATTACTGCCTGTGCCACACGCCAGTGAGTGTAGAAACAGGACGATTTGGCAAATTAATGTGTGGCTGAGAAGTTAGTGCAGGGATCAGGGCTTCAGGTTCTTGCATCGTTGGGATCTCTTCCGGGGGAGGAATGATCTGTTCAAAAGTGACAGGTTGCACTGGAACACAAGGGAGACCAGCAGTCTTGCAGGCAGGTTCGTTAGAGCTGTTGGGGAGTCTTAAACTAAATTGGCAGGGGGTGGAACGAGAGGGAAGGGACTCAAGATAGGACATCCGGTAAAAAAAGCAAAGATAACATGCAGTCACACTGTCAGAAAGGGCAGGCAGATGATAGGGCATAATTGAAGCCAGCGGGGTGAGTATCAATGCATTAGGGATGCAGAATCAAAAAGAGTAGCAAATACAGTATTCAAGGTGTTATACAGTAAAATAATGGGGTACAAGGAGATGGCAGGTAAACTAAATGAGTATTTATCATTAGTTTTCACTGTGGTAGACACTATCAATGTGCCGGATGTTGATGGGTGTGAGGGAAGAGAAGTGAGTGCAATTATTATTACAAGGGAGAAGGTGCTCAAAAAGTTGAAAGACCTAAGGTGCATAAGTCACCCAGACCAGATAAACTGCATCCTATGGTTCTGAAAGAGGTGGTGGTGGAAAATGTGGCGGTATTAGTAATGATCTTTCAAAAATCATTGTACTCTGGCATGGTGTCAGAGGACTGGAAAATTGCAAATGTCACTCCACTCTTTAAGAAAGAAGGAAGGCAGCAGAAAGGAAATTATAGACTAGATAGTCTGACCTCAGTGGCTGAGAAGATGTTGGAGTCAATTGTTGAGTATGAGGTTATGAAGTATTTGGTGACACAGGACATATTAGGACAAAATCAGCATGGTTTCCTTCAGAGAAAATCTTGCCAGATGAACCTTTTGGAATTATTTGAGGAGATTGCAAGAAAGATGCAGGAGATGTTGTATATTTGCACTTCCAGAAGGCCTTTGACAAGGTGCCACACATGAGGCTGCTTACCAAGTTAGAAGCCCTTGATATTACAGGAAAGTTATGGGAATGGTTAGAGCATTGGTTGATTGGTAGGAGGCAGTGAGTGGGAATGAAATGATCCATTTCTGGTTGGCTGCCACTGAGTAGTGATGTTCTGTAGGGGTCAGTGTTGGAACCGCTTCTTTTTATGCTGTATATCAATGATTTAGATGATGGAGTAGATAGCTTGTTGCAAAGTTTGCAGATTGAAGATTGGTGGAGGGGCAGGTAGCGTTGACGAAACAGGACTTAGACAAATTAGATGAATGGGCAAGAAGGTGGCAAATGAAATGCAATGTTGGAAAATGCATGGTCATGCACTTTGGTAGAAAAAATAAATGTGCTGACTATTTTCTAAACGGGAGAAAATACAAAAAAATTGAGATGGAAAGGGACTTCAAACTCCTTGTTCAGAACACCCTAAAGGTTAACTTGCAGGTTGAGTCAGTGGTGAGGAAGGCAAATGCAATGTTAGCATACATTCAATAGGTCTAGAATATAATAGAATAGAAAAGAAGAGCAGGGATGTGATACTGAGGCTTTATAAGGCATTGGTGAGGCTTCACCTTGAGTATTGTGAACAGTTTTCTGCTCCTTATCTAAGAAAACATATGCTGGCATTAGATGAGGTTCAGAGGCGATTCATAAGAATGATTCCAGGAATGAAAGGGCTGTCATAGGAGGAATGGTTGATGGCTTTGGGGCTGTACGCACTGGAATTTAGAAGGGTGAATGGGGACCTCATTGAAACCTTTTGAATGGTGGAAGTCCTAGACAGAATAGATGAGGAAAGGATGCAGAGAAATTTCTTTAGCCAGAGATGGTGAATTTGTGGAATGTATTACCACAGGCAGCTGTGGAAGCCAGGTTGTTGGGTGTATTTAAGGGAGAGTTACACAGCTTCAAATTTTACAGTGAGAATGCTGGGGAGTGAGGCTGAAGAGGTGGAGAAAGGATCAGACATGATCGAATGGTGGAGCAGACTCAATGGGCCAAATCACTAAATTCTGCTCCTATGACTTATCGTCTTACTCTGGAGGAGTTATAAGCTTCAGTAGCTGAGATGGGAGAAACTGCGCAAACAACTGTTGGCCAGATGCTTTACCAGTCACAACTTTATGGCAGAGTGGCAAAGAGAAAGTCACTGTAAAAGTAAAACTCACATGAAATCTCAGCTGGAGTTTGCCAGAAGGCATATGGAAGACTCTGAAGTCAGCTGGAAGAAGTTTCTATGGTCTGATGAAACCAAAATTGAGCTTTTTGGCCATTGGACTAAGTGCTGTTTGGCGTAAGACAAACACTACATATCATCAAAAACACACCATCCCTACCATGAAGCATGGTGGTGGCTGCATCATGCTATGGGGACGCTTCACTTCAGCAGGCCCTGGAAGGCTTGTGAAGGTAGAGGGAAAAATGAACATAGCAAACTACAAGGAAATAATTCCTGGAGGAAAACCTGATCCAGTCTGCAAGAGAACTGAGACTTGGGAGAAGATTTGTTTTCCTGCAAGACAATAACCCCCAAGCATAAAGCCAAAACTACACAGGAATGGATTAAAAACAACAAAGTTAATGTCCTGGAGTAGCCAAGTCAGAGTCCAGACAGCAATCTAATTGAGAATTTGAAGCTGGACTTTGAAAGGGCTGTTCACTCATGATCCCTATGCAATCTGACAGAGCTTGAACAGTTTTGTAAAGAAGAATGGGGAAAAATTGTAGTGGCCAGATGCGCAGAGCTGATAGAGACCTATCCACACAGACTCAAGACTGTAATTCCTGCCAAAGCTGCACTGTCTTGAAGGGGACAAATACTTACGTAATTACTTATTTAGTGTTTTATATTTGTAATTAATTTAGATCACATTGTACAGATATGTTTTCACTTTGACATGAAAGTGTCTTTCTCTGTTGATCAGTATCAAAAAAGCCAAATTAAATCCGCTGTGATTCAGTGGTTCAGTGTTGTAAAACAATAAAACATGAAAACTTCCAAGTGGGGTGAATATTTTTATAGGCACTGTACACACTATTATATAATATATATATATATATATATATATATATAAAATAGGCAGTTGCAAAGCAAGGAATCTGAAAGAACCCAATCAAAAAAAATAAGACCAATCCCCAATGCCCACAGAGAAAGAAAGAAAAAGCACTAAACAAACCTCACAAATAATAGAAGTGAGCGACAATATCAGTATTCCAAACCAAATCCCTGGAGCAGCCAGGAGTAGTCCAAAAGCCTCAGAGTTCAGTTCATCACATCAGCCAGGCAAATCGTTGGAAAGTTTGCAGAAGCACAGCAGCCTGGGACAGTATCACAGCCTTAGCACCGTGGAGAGAGGAGCCCCCAAACTATCTGGACTGGCATTTAAATTGTTTAAACCTCGCCCCAGGACTGCATCATGCCACGGCGAATCACTCCGGCCATAGATTTCACTGCCGGAGAAGCTGTTTTCGACCTGTCCAAATGGGCTCTGCCCCCTAAGTGATCCAATCTTGCCCAACACCCTGTCTTCCAGTCTATATGGGCTGCCATTCAGATTGTCCAAAGAGCGTATCGTACCTCGCATTAGGACCTGGGCCTTGCTGCAGCAATTCACTTTGGACTTAGATTTCGCTGTTGAAGAAGCCGTCCTCGACCTTTCCAAATCGGCTCAGTGCTTAGAATGATTCACCCTCGCACCCAGGCCAGCTGGATAGGCATCGGAAGTCCTCCATCCCTTCTTCTCCTGTCGATTTCATTCACTCCAACCAGCACGGCTCCAACTGCAAGTGTATCGATTATGCAGTGCACCAGCAGGGTAGATCTTGTGAATTTGCTTTGCCTTTGCTTACCTCTTTCGTGTTTTCAGTGATAGTCTACCACAATTTAATTTTAAAAAAAGTTATTATAAGTAATGTTTTCAATCAAATTCCTTTGCTTTCAAACTACCAGTAAGCTGCCACACATTTTCAGTAGCAGCATCTTAAACCAGAAGTATTAACTAGTTAAATTAAATAAGTGCAAAAATACAGTAGTGAGGTAGTGTTCATAAGTTCAATGTCCATCCAGAAATTGGATGGCAGAGGGGAAGAAGCTGTTCCTGAATTTAAAGAACAGAATGCAGAAGGGAGTAAAAAGAAATGGCTTTGACTTTCCCAATATTGATAAGGAATGCCTCAGTGCAAGGCTTTTATAGGGGGTGGAAGTGGTAAAATAAATTCAAGATGAATCAGTGTGCAGAGAGAATGTAGAGATGAAGAATAGGCCACACTTTCCGTGATCTTAGGGAACAAGGGCAGACAAGTGATTAGGGTATCTGTAAAGGAATCTATGAACTAGGTTTAAGCTGCAGAGAAAGTAAAGATTGAATGAATAGAAGAATGAGAATTTCTCTGAAGGGGGAATGCCAGCTTCACATAATGACAAGGGCATGATGAAGCCAACTGACTGAAAGATACTAAGGGCAGGTAGAAATAGAGAACAAACATAAGAGCTGATAAAAGTTGCGTTACGGAGGCCAGTAAATCATATTTGATTGTGTGAATGTGGCAAGTATGCATAAGGTCGAATGATTGCATAGTGAATTGATGGGACCTCCAATACGAGGAAGGCCCCTTCCATTTTGCACAGGCTTTTGAGTGCATATGTTTTTAACTCAGCAGGCCCAGTTTTGCCCTTACTAAAGACATATTCTGGATTTGCATATTTGGTCCCAACATCACTCCAAGTATGAATATTCATATCAAATCCAATGAAAGCAAATTATATCAATGATTATTCTAATATTTAACAGGAATAATTCAATCACACAATGCAACCCATTTTGTTTGCATTAGTTAAAAGCTAAAAGCAGGATTTGCATTAAGACAATATCTATCACAGCCATTCCGAACATTGCTAATAAGCTTCTGATGGTGAAACAATATTAAGTGTGATACTGTTGTAAGGTAGGAAATATGACAGCTAATTTGAGCAAGCCATTATTAAAGATAATATGATTTAGTACTGTTGACATGGTTTATAGATTAGACATTATGATGTGTTTTATTTTCTGATGGCTCCTTTTTTGTTCCTATTTTTGGTGATTTTTGAACCATGGTGGCCTGCAGATAATGAAAACCGAGTGGAAATGAAATATGCCTTTGATTCTGTGTTTTAGATTCTGTGCTTTCACACTTTTTTGTTGTCGTTTGAGCAATTTGTTTTTTTTTTGCATGTGGGGGGGGTGTTGATTTTTTTTCTTTGAAGGAGTCCCACGGTTTTTCTTTGTTTTGTGGCTCTCTGTGAGAAGATAGATCTCTGTGTTGTACACTCCATTCACACTTTGATAATAAATGTACTTTGAAACCTTTGAATCCTTTGATACAGGGATAAAAATGTCAAAGGCTTTCATGTTCATCTGGCAGAGCAGGTAAAGCTTTGCTTTAATGTCAGATCCAAGAAGTAGCATGTCCAACAGTGAATGCTTCTTCATTGAAGTGTCACATGCGTTTGTTACATTCAAGGCTACAGAGTGGGCTTGAAACAATAACTTCATGATGCACAGGCAAAATCGCCACAAGCTGATATTTGGTACTAGACCTTGTGGCAATGGATTCAGAGATGAAAAGTTACTGAGCCTCTCGTAAAGAAACTTCCACTGAAAACAGAGAGCAAATAAGTGTGCACAAGTGTTTAGCTAGGTTTAAGTGGCTGAAAATTATGTATAAACTTTCATGCAAGGAACTAGTGCCTGAGTTTGTGGCAATGGAGCAAATTATTTTGTAAAAAAGTGTTGAATAGCACTAATATCATAGCAAAAAAGTGAGGTGTGGGGAGAGGGCAGTTGTCATGTTGATGGAATATCAATGGCTGGGATTTCTGGAACTAATTCAGAAGGCAATGGATATATACATCCCAAAGAGGAAGCAGTATTGTAAAGGCAAGATGACACAAGTGTAGTTAATAAGAAATGTCAAAGCCAACATAAAAGACAAAAAGAGGCCATATAATAGAGCAAAGATTAGTGGAAAATTAGATGATTGGAAAGCTTTTAAAAACCAACAGAAGACAACTAAAAAGGTCATTAAGTAGGCAAAGATGGAATACAAAAGTAAGCTAGTTTCTTAAGATAGATAAAGTTTATAAGGGAGACGAGAGTGGATATTGGAACGCTGGAAAACAATGCTGGCAAGGTAGTAATGAGGGACAAGGAAATGATGGATAAGCAGAATAAGTATTTTGTATCAGCCTTCATTGTGGAAGACAATACCTGTAATGTGGAAGGTCCAGAATGTCAGGGGTCAGTAGTTTGTGAAGATGCCATTACTAGGTAGAAGGTGCTTGGGAAACTGAATGTTCTGAAGGTAGATAAGTCACCTGGACCAGATGGTACACACCCTAGAGTTCTGAAAGAGGTGGCTGAGAAGATCATGGATGTATCTAATGATCTTTCAAGAATCACTAGATTCTTAAATGGTTCCAGAAGAATGAAGAATTGCAAATATTACTCCTTCCTGCAGCAAGGGAAAGATGCAGAAGAAAGGAAACGATAAGCCAGTTAGTCTTACCTCAGTGATTGTGAAAATTTTGGTGTCTATTATTGAGAATGAGGTCTCAGGGTACTTGGAGGCACATGATAAAATAGGCTGTAGTCATCATGGTTCCTTCGAAGGAAAATTGTGTTTGACATTAATTGTTGGAATTCTTTGAAGAAATAACAAGCAGGATAGACAAAGGAGAATCAGTTGATGTTGTGTACTTGGATTTTCTGAAGGCCTTTCACAAAGCTTAACAAGTTGAGAGTATCACAGGAAAGATTCTAGCTTGCATAAAACAGTTGCTGATTGTCTGGAAGCAAAGGGCAGGAATGAAGGGAGCCTTTCCTGGTTGGATGCTAGTGACTAGTGGTGTTCCACAGGGCTCTCTGTTGGGACTGCTTCTTTTTACATTATATGTCAATTACTTGGATGATGGAATTGATGGATTTATTGCAGCTTAGTATGTTATGAAGATAGGTGGAGGGGCAGGTAGATTAGAGGAATAAAGAGGCTACAGAAGGACTTAGATAGATTTGCAGAATGGGCAAAGAAATGGGAAATTAAATGCAATCTCAAGAATTGTATGGTCATACAGTTTGGTAGATGTGCACAATTCCTTAAAGATCAATTTGTAGGCTGAGTCTATGGTGAGGAAGGCAAATGCAATGTTAGCATTCATTTCAAGTGGACTAGAATATGAAAGCAAGGATGTAATATTGAGATTTTATAAAGCACTGGTGAGGCCTTACTTGGAGTATTGTGAGCAGTTTTGGGCCCCTTAGAAAGGATAAGCAGAAATTGGAGACGGTTCAAAGGAGGTTTACAAAGATGATTCCAGGATTGAATGGCTTGTCTTATGAAGAACGTAGGAATAATGTGAGCTTTTTCTCGTTTGCTGTTGGTGACTAGTGGTGTTTCACAGGGATCTGTGTTAGGACCACTGCTTTTTTGCGTTATATGTCAATGCTTTAGATGATGGAATTGATGGCTTTGTTGCAAAGTTTACATACAATATGAAGATAGTTGGAGGGACTGGTAGTTTTGCGGAAGTAGAGAGGCTACAGAAGGACTTAGGTAGATTAGGAGAAATGGGTAAAGAAGTGGCAGATGGAGTACAGTGTCAGGTCATCCACTTCAGTAGAAGGAATAAAAGGGTAGGCTGTTTTCTAAATGTAGCAAAAATTCAAAAATCTGAAGTGCAAAGTGACTTGGGAGTCCTTGTGCAGGATTTCCTAAAGGTTAATTTGCACATTGAGTACATGGTAGGAAAGCAAATGCAACGCTAGCATTCATTTCAAGAGGACTAGAATACAAGATAAGAATGTTCTGTTGAAACTTTATAAAACACTGGTGAGGCCTGACTCCTGAACAGTTTTTGGCCCCTTATCTTAGAAGAGATGTGCTGAAACTAGACGAGGGAGGTTTAAAAGGAGGATCATAAAAATGATTCCAGGATTGAACCACTTGTTCAATGAAGAGTATTTGATGGCTCTGGCCTGTATTCACTAGAATTCAGAAGAATGAGGGGGACTTAATTTAAACCTATTGAATGCTGAAATGCCTTGATAGAGTAGATGTAGAAAGGAAGTTTCCTGTGGTGGGAGAATTTACAACCAAAGGACCCAGCCTCATAATAGAGAGGTGTCCTTTTAGGTTGGAGATTAGGAGGAATATCTTTAACTACAAAGTGGTGAATCTGTGGAATTCATTGCCACGGGTGACTGTGGAGGCCAGGTGTTTATGCATGTTTAAGGCAGAGGTTGATGGATTCTTTATTGGTCGGGGCATGAAGGAATACAGGGAGAAGGCAGGAGATTGGGGCTGAGAGGGAAAATGGATCAGCCACGGTGGCCTAATTCTGCTCTTACAACTTATGGAAGAATGGTACAGAGCATAGGAATGGGAGGGGAAAGGCAATAGTGCAAACTGAGGGGAAGTGTTCCTTGCGTGATGGAATCGAAGTCAGCAGAGTGCTTTAAGGAGTGCTATTGCAGATGTTACTGAAGTGAACAAAGCCAACTTGAAATGAGTGTTAAGATTCTCATTTTGACAGTATTCATAACGTATCTATGTTTACACTGCAATGCAGTTGTATGCAAGGTGCTAAACTCATGGCATTGAATTTTGAAAAATTCTTCTTCCATTGGCAAAGAAGTTTTGGAGGTCTTCCTGTGGCGTGGCAAGAACAAAATCTCATTGCTGCTACTGTGAATTGTATCAACACGTATCTCCAAAGCTATACAAAAAAGCTCTTTTACACATTTTTAAATGATTTTATCTCTTTAAAAACAGTTCCCATCTCTCAGTAGGCAGAATACACCTCTTCTTTCATAGTTCCAGTTTCCTAGGCATCATCAGTTAAGCCTAATTTCCCACACTACGTCCAAAGGTGTTTATTGCCAATGCATGCCATGGTTCTTAATGGCTGCATGCCTGACTCATGTTAAAAAGCTGGCAGTGCCTCCCACTGAGGGACTGATTTTGATGATGATAGCATTTATTGACATATGGTTCCTAAATGCAATTAGATTAGCAGTCTCAGTTTATTCCTGAATTAATATGAAGCAACTCCTGAAAACCCAAAACAAACAGTCCAACAGAACGATCAAATTTTACTAATCCCTATCTCAAAATTGCTCAGATGCGAACAATGTGAACATCACATAGGCTTAGCAGGAATATATATAATTTTTTCTGGGTCTGATTAATACTTATTAAACATCAGGCTTATCACATTTTATCTAAACCATGTGTGCTATTACTTCCAAGAAAGAAATGGTTGTGAAGTAGCTAATTTGAAACATGATAAACAATCTCCAATGTAAATTAAAATTGCTTTTTGTGGAAGCGTCAACTCCAACAAAGCATTATTTATCGGGAAACATGCAAAACTGCACATCACTTTAATCTTGTCATTTGTTATTAAACTGATCTACAGTAATACATTAATAAACTGAACAGTAATCAATCTTTGACTATTTTGGTGTGTTGTTATAAGCACTCTTTGTCTTGCAAAGTGCTTCAAAAGTTTCAAAGTGTTTTTAATATCAGAGTATGTATATAGTATACAACCTGAAATACATCCTCTTCAAACATTCACGAAACAAAGAAACCCCATAGAACAATAGAAACATCAAAGCTCCCACCCTCCCTTCTGCCTTCACACAAGCAGCAACAAAACATCAAACCCCCAGCTGCCCACACCAGCACCAGCAGAAGTATCAACATCCCCCCGTCCCCATCACCTTGTGAGCAGCAGTAGAAGCATTGAAAAGTCCATCGAACTACTGTTCACAAACCAGCACAGTGGTATTTCAGAGAAGCTCTGTCTCTCCAGCCAGGGAGAGAGAGGTCACTCCTGCAACATCAAGAGCAAAGATCAGCAACTCACTGTTCTGATGTTACGATCTTCCGCGTTGTTTCTCCAATCCCCCGCCTCGAGGACCAACACGCTCTCTCTCTCCATCAAAAGAGAGAGAGAGAGAGGGATCACTTGAGTACAGGGGCCTTCCTCCAACGGCAGGCGACGATTAGCAAACACACCAACTGCTGACTCAGGGTACCAATCTCGATGTTTCTGGCCCCCATAACACTTAAGTTGGTGAAGTGCCTATTGGATTATTTCATGACTCTTGATTCATATACGTATCAACTGAGCTCAGAAACATTACATTTAAAATACCTAATAGGAAGATTTTTTAATCTTATTTTTGATGGCTTAAAAATAGGTGAATATTATGGGCATTACACAGTTTGTAGAAAATTCAATGTAAGCAGTAGCTTATCTAGTACAAATTAAGAGCTGAAACAAAGTGGTCTGATGTTCCAGTTTCTTAGGTGAGATAGACTACAACTTGATTTCCTTCAAGAAACATAAGAGGATAAAATATCAAATCTTCAGTTATTCAGGCACGGTTTTTGTAGCATAATACTCTCTATGATGTTATTCAAAGTGAACATTTGGCTATATGATAGCTGCTCAGTACGACACCTTACTTGAAATGATAGACATAGATTATGTCCACTTAAAGAGCACAAAACAGCTGGTCTTCTGTATCATGAGAAAATACTGATGAATTAATCAAAACAGAATCAGGCCAAGAAAGATGGGCACTATTCAGTAATTAAATAACATTAGGAGAAGGAATTCCTGTTTCGAATTTCTTATAAACTACTAGTTAAGGAAGAGTTGGAACTTCATGCAATTCAAAGATAAATATTAATTAAGGGAAATTTTAACTGATTGGATTAGCCAAATTCCTATGGAAATAAAGGAAATTAAATGGCATCAATAATACACAAATTAGATACCCTATTATTTAAAGGGTATGAAACAACATGTTAGTCAATAGATTTTCATACAAATTAAAACACAAAAGCAAGCGGTTCAGCACAATTTATTTTGATGTCTGTCAATAATATTAGGAACAATTCAGCATATTCAACAAAATCTACAGAGAATCAATGTGAACATTTCAAATCATTATAATCCTTTATCATGTCTAAGAAAGCTCAGTGAATCATAATTACCTGAAACCTTAACTCTCTTTCTTTTCTCTTGGATGCTTCTTGGCTGGCTGACTATTTCCTTGAATAATTTGAGTTTTCTTTTTCATTTTCACCTTTCCAGCATTTGCAAGGTTAGTTTGCTTTTGAATTACTATTTCAATTGCTATTCTCCAGGCAAACAATAACCTGATCTCATGTTCCCAATATACTTTATCTTCCTTTGCACCTAACAATTCTCATTTTTAAAATCTTTTTATTGATACATAATCTTCTACAGCTATAAAATGATACAATACTTCAACAAATTGATATATACAGTTAATAAAGCTGAAAAAACCTTATCAAAAAAGAATAATATATAATGATGAAAAAAATATATTTTTATCAAGAAAAGGAAAAAAGAGAACCCCAACTACCTAAAAGAAAAAAAAACACTAACTACAAGAGAGAAAAAAAGAAAAAAGAGAAAAAAGAAAAATAAAACCAGTAGGAACCAACTCCCGGAGCATTACGTCTTACAATCATCTATATATATAAAGAAGAAAGGTCATCAACCACCAATTCACAATTATATAAATTAAGAGTGGAAGGAAACCATATAAATTAATTCAAATTAAATGATAACATTTGGCAAAAGAGTCCCATCTTCTCTCAAAATTGAATCGAGGATCAAAAGTTCTACTTCTCATTTTTTCCAAACTAACACATAACATTACTTGGGAAAACCATTGAATTAGCCATAAGACATAAGACAAAGGAGCAGAAGTCGGCCATTCGGCCCATCGAGTCTGCTCCACCATTTTATCATGAGCTGATCCATTCTCCCATTTAGTCCCACCCCCCGCCTTCTCACCATAACCTTTGATGCCCTGGCTACTCAGATACCTATCAATCTCTGCCTTAAATACACCCAATGACTTGGCCTCCACTGCTGCCCGTGGCAACGAATTCCATAGATTCACCACCCTCTAACTAAACAAATTTCTTCGCATTTCTGTTCAGAAGGGGCACTCTTCAATCCTTAATTCATGCCCTCTCGTACTAGACTCCGCCATCATGGGAAACAACTTTACCACATCCACTCTGTCCATGCCTTTCAACATTTGAAATGTATCTATGAGGTCTCTCTCATTCTTCTAAACTCCAAGGAATACAGTCCAAGAGCGGACAAACATTCCTCATATGTTAACCCTCTCATTCCCGGAATCATTCTAGTGAATCTTCTCTGTACCCTCTCTAATGCCAGCACATCCTTTCTTAAATAAGGAGACCAAAACTGCCCACAGTACTCCTAGCGAGGTCTCACCAGCGCCTTATAGAGTCTCAACATCACATCCCTGCTCCTATACTCTATTTCTCTAGAAATGAATGTCAACATTGCATTTGCCTTCTTCACTATCAACTCAACCTGGAGGTTAACCTTAAGGGCATCCTGTACAAGGACTCCCAAGTTCCGTTGCATCTCAGAACTTTGAATTCTTTCCCTACTTAAAGAATAGACTGCCCGTTTATTTCTTCTGCCAAAGTGCATAACCATACACATTCCAATATTGTATTTCATTTGCCACTCCTTTACCCATTCTTCCAATTTATCCAAGTCTCTCTGCAGACTCTCCGTTTCCTCAGCACTACCAGCCCCTCCACCTATCTTCGTATCGTCAGCAAACTTAGCCACAAAGCCATCTATTCCATAATTCAAATCATTGATGTACAATGTAAAAGAAGCGGCCCCAACACGGACCCCTGTGGAACACCACTGGTAATCGGCAGCCAACCAGAATAGGATCCCTTTATTCCCACTCTCTGTTTCCTGCCAATCAGCCAATGCTCTATCCACATATGTAACTTTCCCGTAATTCCATGGGACTTACCTTGTTAAGTAGCCTCATGTGTGGCACCTTGTCAAAGGCCTTCTGAAAATCCAAATATACAACATCCACTGCATCTCCCTTGTCTAGCCTACTAGTAATTTCCTCAAAAATTGTAATAGGTTTGTCAGGCAGGATTATCCTTTAAGGAATCCATGCTGAGTTCTGCCTATCTTGTCATATGCCTCCAGATACTCTGTAACCTCATCCTTGACAATCGACTCCAACAACTTCCCAATCACCGATGTCACGCTATCAGGTCTATAATTTCCTTTTTGCTTCCTTGCCCCCTTCTTAAATAGCGGAGTGAAATTTGTAACCTTCCAGTCCTCCGGAACCATGCCAGAATCTATCGACTTTTAAAAGATCACCGTCAATGCCTCCGCAATCTCCACTGCTACTTCCTTCAGAACACGTGGGTGCATTCCATCTGGTCCAGGAGGTTTATCTCCCTTTAGACTATTCAGCTTCCTGAGTACTTTCTCTGTTGTAATTGTGACTGCACACACTTCTCTTCCCTGCCACCCTTGAGTGTCCAGTATATTGCTGATGTCTTCCTCAATGAAGACTGATGCAAATACTTGTTCAGTTCCTCTGCCATCTCCCAATCTCCCATTACAATTTCTCCAGCATCATTTTCTATCGGTCCAATATCTACTCTCACCTGTCTTTTACTCTTTATATACTTGAAAAAGCTTTTAGTATCCTCTTTGATATTATTTGCTAGCTTCCTTTCATAGTTAATCTTTTCTCTCTTAATGACCTTCTTAGTTTCCTTTTGTAAGGTTTTAAAAACTTCCCAATCCTCTGTCTTCCCACTAATTTTTGCTTCCTTGTATGCCCTCTCCTTTGCTTTAACTTTGGCTTTGACTTCTCTTGTCAACCACGGTTGCATCCTTTTTCCATTCTTTCTTCTTTTTTGGAATATACCTGTCTTGCACATTCCTCATTTCTCGCATAAACTCCAGCCACTGCTGCTCTGCCGTCTTTCCCGCCAGTGTCCTTTTCCAGTCAACTTTGGCCAGTTCCTCTCTCATGCCACTGTAATTTCCTTTACTCCACTGAAATACCGACACATCAGATTTCGGCTTCTCTTTTTCAAATTTCACAGTGAACTCAGTCATGTTATGATCACTGTCTCCTAAGGGTTCCTTCACCTCAATCTCTCTGATCACCTCCGGTTCATTACACAATACCCAATCCAGTACAGCCGATCCCCTAGTGGGTTCAACAACAAGCTGTTCTAAAAAGCCATCTCGCAGACACTTTACAAATTCTCTCTCTTGAGATCCAGTGCCGACCTAATTTTCCTAATCCACTCACATATTAAAATCTCCCACAATTATCATAACACTGCCCTTCTGACAAGCCTTTTCTATTTCCTGTTGTAATTAATGTAGGGACAGGGGTATCTTTCCATTTCAATAAACTAGCAGATTTAAAAGGAACAAAGCCTCATAGAGCGGGCAGCGTAGTTTGCGGGCGGCGGAGTGAGCCGGGAGCAGAGTGAAGACCTAAGGGCTTCGGCTCACCGGGCTTAGGCGGAAGTGGGTGAGGCGAGGAAGGTTTGACATTCGTTTTCCGTTGTTATTTGAGGAGAGGGGCATTATGAGTGTGAGGGCAGGTTGCTGTTCTCGTTGTCGGATGTGGGAGGCCCTGGAGTCTCCAAGCCTCCTGGACGTCTACATCTGCGCCAAGTGCATCGAGATGCAGCTCCTAAGGGACCACGTTACGGAACTGGAGCTGCAGCTTGATGACCTTCGTCTGGTCAGGGAGAGTGAGGAGGTGATAGAGAGGAGTGGAAGGCAGGTGGTCACGCCGGGGCCACGGGAGGCAGACAAGTGGGTCACGGTTAGGAGGGGGAAGGGGAAAAGTCAGGTAATAGGGAGTACCCCGGTGGCTGTGCCCCTTAACAACAGGTACTCCTATTTGAGTACTGTTGGGGGGGACAGCTTACCCGGGGGAAGCGACAGTGGCCGTGCCTCCGGCACAGAGTCTGGCCCTGTAGCTCAGAAGGGTAGGGCAAGGAAGAAGAGGGCAGTTGTGATAGGGAACTCGATAGTAAGGGGGTCAGATAGGCGATTCTGTGGACGCAGTCCAGAGACCCGGATGATAGTTTGCCTCCCTGGTGCCAGGGTCCGGGATATTTCTGGTCGTGTCCAAGATATCCTGAAGTGGGAGGGTGAGGAGCCAGAGGTCGTGGTACATATAGGTACCAATGACATAGGTAGGAAAAGGGATGAGGTCCTGAAAGGAGAGTATAGAGAGCTAGGAAGGGAGTTGAGAAAAAGGACCGCAAAGGTAGTAATCTCGGGATTACTGCCTGTGCCACGCAACAGTGAGAGTAGGAATGCGATGAGGTGGAGGATAAATGCGTGGCTGAGGGATTGGAGCAGGGGGCAGGGATTCAAGTTTTTGGATCATTGGGACCTCTTTTGGCGCAGGCGTGACCTGTACAAAAAGGATGAGTTACACTTGAATCCTAGGGGGACCAATATCCTGGCAGGGAGATTAGCGGGGGCTACTGAGGTGACTTTAAACTAGAATGGTTGGGGGGTGGGAATCAAATTAAAGAGGCTAGGCGTGAGGAGGTCAGTTCACAACAGGAGGATGGGAACCAGTGCAGAGAGACAGAGGGGTGTAAAGTGAGGGTAGAAGCAAAAAGTACTAAGGAGAAAAGTAAAAGTGGCAGGCCGACAAATCCAGGGCAAGCATTAAAAAGGGCCACTTTTCAACATAATTGTATAAGGGCTAAGAAAGTTGTAAAAGAGCGCCTGAAGGCTTTGTCAATGCAAGGAGCATTCGTAATAAGGTGGATGAATTGAAAGTGCAGATTGTTATTAATGATTATGATATAGTTGGAATCACAGAGACATGGCTCCAGGGTGACCAGGGATGGGAGCTCAACGTTCAGGGATATTCAATATTCAAGAGGGATAGACATGAAGGAAGGGGAGGTGGGGTGGCGTTGCTGGATAAAGAAGAGATTAACGCAATAGAAAGGAAGGACATAAGCCGGGAAGATGTGGAATCGATATGGGTAGAGCTGCGTAACACTAAGGGGCAGAAGACGCTGGTGGGAGCTGTGTACAGGCCACCTAACAGTAGTAGTGAGGTCGGAGATGGTATTAAACAGGAAATTAGAAAGGTGTGCAATAAAGGAACAGCAGTTATAATGGGTGACTTCAATCTATATGTAGATTGGGTGAACCAAATTGGTAAGAGTGCTGAGGGAGAGGATTTCTTGGAATGTATGCGGGATGGTTTTTTGAACCAACATGTCGAGGAACCAACTAGAGAGCAGGCTATTCTGGACTGGGTTTTGAGCAATGAGGAAGGGTTAATTAGCGATCTTGTCGTGAGAGGCCCCTTGGGTAAGAGTGACCATAATATGGTGGAATTCTTCATTAAGATGGAGAGTGACATGGTTAATTCAGAAACAAAGGTTCTGAACTTAAAGAGGGGTAACTTTGAAGGTATGAGATGTGAATTAGCTAAGATAGACTGGCAAATGACACTTAAAGGATTGACGGTGGATATGCAATGGCAAGTATTTAAAGGTTGCATGGATGAACTACAACAATTGTTCATCCCAGTTTGGCAAAAGAATAAATCAAGGAAGGTAGTGCACCCGTGGCTGACAAGAGAAATTAGAGATAGTATCAATTCCAAAGAAGAAGCATACAAATTAGCCAGAGAAAGTGGCTCACCTGAGGACTGGGAGAAATTCAGAGTTCAGCAGAGGAGGACAAAGGGCTTAATTAGGAAGGGGAAAAAAGATTATGAGAGAAAACTGGCAGGGAACATAAAAACGGACTGTAAAAGCTTTTATAGATATGTAAAAAGGAAAAGACTGGTAAAGACAAATGTAGGTCCCCTGCAGACAGAAACAGGTGAATTGATTATGGGGAGCAAGGACATGGCAGACCTATTGAATAATTACTTTGGTTCTGTCTTCACTAAGGAGGACATAAATAATCTTCCAGAAATAGTAGGGGACAGAGGGTCCAGTGAGATGGAGGAACTGAGTGAAATACATGTTAGTAAGGAAGTGGTGTTAGGTAAATTGAAGGGATTGAAGGCAGATAAATCCCCAGGGCCAGATGGTCTGCATCCTAGAGTGCTTAAGAATGTAGCCCAAGAAATAGTGGATGCATTAGTGATAATTTTTCAAAACTCGTTAGATTCTGGACTAGTTCCTGAGGATTGGAGGGTGGCTAATGTAACCCCACTTTTTAAAAAAGGAGGGAGAGAGAAACCGGGGAATTATAGACCAGTTAGCCTAACGTCGGTGGTGGGGAAACTGCTGGAGTCAGTTATCAAGGACGTGATAACAGCACATTTGGAAAGCAGTGAAATGATCGGACAAAGTCAGCGTGGATTTCTGAAAGGAAAATCATGTCTGACGAATCTCATAGAATTTTTTGAGGATGTAACTAGTAGAGTGGATAGGGGAGAACCAGTGGATGTGGTATATTTGGATTTTCAAAAGGCTTTTGACAAGGTCCCACACAGGAGATTAGTGTGCAAACTTAAAGCACATGGTATTGGGGGTAAGGTATTGGTGTGGGTGGAGAATTGGTTAGCAGACAGGAAGCAAAGAGTGGGAATAAACGGGACCTTTTCAGAATGGCAGGCAGTGACTAGTGGGGTACCGCAAGGCTCAGTGCTGGGACCCCAGTTGTTTACAATATATATTAATGACTTGGATGAGGGAATTAAATGCAGCATCTCCAAGTTTGCGGATGACACGAAGCTGGGTGGCAGTGTTAGCAGTGAGGAGGATGCTAAGAGGATGCAGGGTGACTTGGATAGGTTGGGTGAGTGGGCAAATTCATGGCAGATGCAATTTAATGTGGATAAATGTGAAGTTATCCACTTTGGTGGCAAAAATAGGAAAACAGATTATTATCTGAATGGTGGCCGATTAGGAAAAGGGGAGGTGCAACGAGACCTGGGTGTCATTATACACCAGTCATTGAAAGTGGGCATGCAGGTACAGCAGGTGGTGAAAAAGGCGAATGGTATGCTGGCATTTATAGCGAGAGGATTCGAGTACAGGAGCAGGGAGGTACTACTGCAGTTGTACAAGGCCTTGGTGAGACCACACCTGGAGTATTGTGTGCAGTTTTGGTCCCCTAATCTGAGGAAAGACATCCTTGCCATAGAGGGAGTACAAAGAAGGTTCACCAGATTGATTCCTGGGATGGCAGGACTTTCATATGAAGAAAGACTGGATGAACTGTGATTGTACTCGTTGGAATTTAGAAGATTGAGGGGGATCTGATTGAAACGTATAAGATCCTAAAGGGATTGGACAGGCTAGATGCAGGAAGATTGTTCCCGATGTTGGGGAAGTCCAGAACGAGGGGCCACAGTTTGAGAGAGGGGAGGCCTTTTAGGACCGAGATTAGGAAGAACTTTTTCACACAGAGAGTGGTGAATCTGTGGAATTCTCTGCCACAGGAAACAGTTGAGGCCAGTTCATTGGCTGTGTTTAAGAGGGAGTTTGATATGGCCCTTGTGGCTACGGGGGCCAAGGGGTATGGAGGGAAGGCTGGGGCGGAGTTCTGAGTTGGATGATCAGCCACGATCATAATAAATGGCGGTGCAGGCTCGAAGGGCCGAATGGCCTACTCCTGCACCTATTTTCTATGTTTCTATGTTTCTATGATGCTTTTTTTTCTGTATATAATCTCTTATCTGAAAGAAATGAAAAAGATCCTTGTTGGGTATGTTAAATTTCTGTACTATTTGACTAAAAGACATCATCGTTCCTTCATCAACAAATCTCCTGGATGGAAAATATCTTTGGAAGTCCAAAGTTTAAATCCAAAATCCATTATGCCAGGCTGAAAATCTGGGCTGCTGGTTATTGGAGTGAAGGGTGATATTTTCACTGCATTGCCCTCAATTTGTCACACCACCCTCCAAGCCCTGACTGTATTAATTGTTATTGGATTGCGACCATATTCCTTAACTAGTTTCATCTTATTGAGGAAAAGCAAATTAATAAGAGTGTATTTTGCTTGTGAAGCTTCAATGTCTAGCCAAATTGAGGAGGGGTCCCTGCAAACCCAGTCAACTACATAAGATAAAAAGGAACTTAATTGATATTTTTTGATGTCTGGAAAATCCAGACCCCCTAGACTACTGGGAAGCTGTAACTTAGACATTTTAATACAACATCTTCTTTTGTTCCAGATGAAAGAGACAAACCAGCCATTTATTTTAAAAAAATATTTGTTGGGTAAAAATCACTGTAATCATTCATATTGGGTCTTGCAGACAAGGAAGAATGTTCATTTTGAGCAAGGGTATTCACCCTAGCCAAGAAATGGGAAGAGTGCTCCATTGCTCAAGAATCTGTTTGATTTTGTCAAATAACTGTGTAAAGTTATCTTTGAACAATTGATCAAACGTAGGTGTGATAAATATGCCCAAGTAAACAAAACCTATCTGCAACCATTTCAAGGGGAAAACACCTTAAGTGTCAGGTACTCGCTGCAGATTCCCCAGAGGCATAGCCTCTGATTTAGTAAAGTTGATTTTATAACCTGAAAAGGCACTAAATGAAAAGGTGGTGCACTGATATAGCGGGGTTTGATAAGAAAATTAGAACATCATCCATATACAATGTAATTTTGTGTAACTTTAGTCCTATGTCTGGAGCAGATATTTTGGGGTCTCGCCAAATAGCCTCAGCCAATGGCGCGATCACTAGTGTGAAAAGTAGTGGTGATAAATTGTTCAGGATACAACTAAATCTAGGAGCATTTTGGGGGTTAGAAAAATGTCTATTCTGGTGTAACACTTGTGTGGATTAGAAAAAATTATGAAGTCTTTATCTGAGGGATGTAACAATCTCCAGACATCCACAAGTCCTAGTTCTCCACATAAGCCCATGATTTCTTTGGTCTGTGAGGAGAGCAATGGGGGCACCACTAGGCACTCTGTCCATCAGTGGGTCCATGAGACAATTAAAATCCCCACCTACAATAAGGTTTTTTTATTGAAAAGCGTGTAAGTTTGGAAAAAACATCTGTTAGGAATTAGAGAGGATGAGCTGGAGAGCAGTAAACATTGAGAATACCATATTCTTCTCCATATATTGAAGCCTTAACAATCACAAATTTTCCATACTTAACCTTAATGCAGTCTAATAACTTAAAAGCTAAGTTCTTCCTAATTAAAATGGCCATCCCCCTACTCCTGGTATTAGAAGATGAAAAATAAACTTGATCAAATCCACTCTGTTGCAGTTTTAGATGTTCTTTATCATTTAAATGTGTATCCTGCAATAAGGCTATGTCCACCCTTTCCTTTTTCAGGTTTAGTAGGATTTTCTTTTTCTTGATTGGTGAATGACTCCCCTTAATGTCCCAACTGCACAATTTTAATATATTACTGATCATAACCCTTTATAACAATCATGTGACTCCGGAGGAGAAGAAACCTGACTTAAGGTCAGCTGAGCAGCAATAAGTAAATAAAAAAACCCCACGGAAAAAACAAAGCGCCAACAGCACTGAACAAGAGGACTTACTCCACACTTAAAGGGGAAACCTGAACCTTCTAGCACCCCATATTCTGCCCCACTGCCAATATGGCATTGAACATAGTCAAAAATGAAAACAGGGCATAATTTATCAATCCACCGATTTGTTACCGTCATGTTTAAACTCCTTCAGGCTGGAGCAGCACCACTAATTTAAACAAATAATGAAACTGTATCAATTAAAACAAACATGTTACCCATCCTATAAGATATCTTGCCGTCGAGTAATGAAAAGATAAAATAAAGCGACCATCGAGCATGTTATTGTCCATAACCAGGGCTACACAATATACCGTATACATTCTTTAGCACAACGTGTCCACAAAAGTTTTAGCTTTGCCAGGAGAATCAAATATCTTGGTGGTCCCGTTGTAGGTGATTTTCAGTGCCGCTGGGTATAGCATAAAGTACTGGATTCCGGATTCTCTCAGCCGCTTCTTTACCTGGTCAAATTCCTTGTGATTCCGAATAACATCTACCGAAAGATCTTGTAAAAACATAAGCCTGGATCCCTCATATATTAAAGCCTGGGCATCTGTCCCATGGCGCCTCAAAGCCTCCATCACTCTTTGCTTATCACCAAAATTCTGGATCCGCACGAGGACGGGTCAAGGGCGTTGGCCTGGGCCCGGCTTTGGCGTCAGCGTACGGTGAGCTCTTTCCACTTAAATGCATCCAGCCTTGGTTTCCAACTCAAGGAAATTAGGCAGCCAGTGCTCAAAAAACTTGGCCGGTTGGCTGCCTTCTGTACCTTCAGGTAGACCAATGATTTGTATATTCTTTCTCCTACTTATGTTCTCAAGATAATCGATATAGTTATACAGGCTTTGAACTTGCTTTTCTAGCACCCGGATGCGGCTCTGGGCTTGATCAGTTACAGTTTCTACCATGGAGACTCGGCCCTCGGCTTTGGTTGTTCTTGTATTAAAATTTTTAAGCTCCAATATGTGGTTTTGGGGTATTAGAGAGAGTGGAGCCAACTTCTCATCCATCATTTTGGATATGTTCTCTGTAACTTCCTGAATTACTTAATGAAAAGCAGGGTCCAACGTGTTAGCTTAGCTAGCAGTAGCTAGCTCCTCAGCCCCGGGCGAGCGCTCTGTGCAGCCCATCTTGGCCGCCTTTTTAGTGCCTTTCGATGGCATGGTGTTGAAGCAGCTCAAAAAAAATACTCATCAATGTTCATGTCATTAAATTCAACATTACTGCGCCGCCATCTTGAAACCCTATTGTTGACTTTTTAATTTAGACACAAGGAAGGCCAAATCAAATAACTGCCAAATGTAAGGAGCACAATGCACAATCAACTTATCTACATTAATTTAAAAGAAAGCAGCATGTTGTCTGCTTATTAGCATGTTCACTCATGTATTCAACACTAATCGCTCTGTTCAATTGCTACAGACCTCAGTGTGGGGCATGAAATTGTGATTTTTGAGCACTACTTAAAGCTAACCTGCACCTCTTAAAGATGAACTAGCTGAACCAGGTCCTGACAGTTCTGAACAAGTGAATATCACCTAGGAAAGATTAGAAAATGCCACAACATGGGAGGGAGCAGTTCCTATTTTTATGGATGACGAATTGAAGGATCTGGAGGAAGAAGTAAATAACAGATATTGTACCTAGCCTATCCAGCCTCTCCTTATAGTTCAAACCCTTCAAACCAGCTAACATTTGGTGGACAGTAAGGTCCATTCTGACAGATTGTTTTACTTTTCTATTACCTAACTTAATACCATAGCTGCGTAAGACACCTGAAATATGTCCAGGGATCTGTAACATCTGTACTAATGTACTAATTAATTAATAAATTATGTACTAATACATTATATTTCATAAATATCCTTCCATGTGGATGAATGTGGAAGCAGCTTATTTTGAGTATTCTTGAGACAGTAGTTGACCAGATGGGAAGATCTCTTTCTATCACACTCTGAACACAATTAGAGTCAGTACATATCAAGACTAGTTCTGTTGTATTTACTTGCTTCAGACATAGTTCTAGGGCTTCAGCCTCAGCAAATTGAGCTGTGTGATTCCCTAAAGGATGTGTTTGCAACTCCTATGGTTCACATTCAGTTTCTGATAAGTATTTTCCTTTTATACTCAGGAGCAGGGATAACGATTGAATGGATCTGTCTTTGTGGATTTTCATCTCTGAACCATCAGAGTACCACTTTTGAGAATAGTGCTCTAAAGGATGTTGTGCTCATTAGGTCATAGAGAAGACAATACTATATATGTATAAATCTTGAATAGATCTGGTTAATGGCTTCTGGTCACATCCACTTCTTGAAAGTGACAGACTGAGGCTTTATTATTAACAATAAAAAATCCCAGTTCTGCAGTACAAAAGTAAATTTCCCAGCTATGACAATTACCATTCAGGGATCTGGTTTAACTCTTGAATTTAAGCAAAATGTTGCTTGAGTAGGATATCCAAAAACCCTAAAAGCCTTACTATCAACTAAAAGCCAGATCTATTCAAGATTTATACATATATAGCCAATCCTTGCAGCATCTGTTGTTGTATCAAGATGACAGGATTATTATGATTATGATTATGAGGACACACAGTCCCCTTTTATTGTTATTTAGTAATGCATGCATTAAGAAATGTTAAAATGTTTTTCCAGAATGATATCATGAAAAACACATGACAAACCGACTTAAAAACTAACAAAAACACATAATTATAACATATAGTTACAACAGTGCAAAGCAATACCGTAATTTGATAAGAACAGACCATGGCATAGTAAAGGTCTCAAAGTCTCTTGAAAGTCCCATCATCTCATGCAGCCAGTAAACCTCCAGCGCTGCCAACTTGCCAGTACAGCATCCTGGAAGCATCCAACCACAGTCTGACTCTGAGTCCATCCGAAAAACTCCGAGTCTCTGACCACCTATTTGACACCGAGCACCGAGCACCATCTCTGCCGAGCGCTTCGATCTCGGCCCCGGCAACAGGCGATACGCAAAGCCGAGGATTTGGGGCCTTCATCTCCGGAGATTCTCTATCACACAGTAGCACCGGCAGCAAAGCAGGCATTTCAGAAGTTACTCCAGATGTTCCTCTGCCCTTCTCACAGCTGTCTCCGTCAAATCCGGATTGTGAACGGCCCCTAGTTACACATACAATATCATTCGGAACGGCTGCGTGCGCTGCATCGCACCGCCATCTTCTCCTCCCTCCTCCTTTGGATCAGATTTTGCCAAAAATATGAGGTTTGACATTGGAAAGGCCAATATAGGTATGCTTCTATCCTATTTGTCAGATGGAGCATTTTGATTAAAGTTGTCACTGAAAATCCCCTTTGTAGTTTTTATTACATTAACATTGGCTGTCACCTCTTTACATATTTTTTCCCTGAGTAGCAAGGGATGGAGTGGATGATTAAGATTGGCCCTGCCCCTTTGTATATTTAGAGGGTGAAGGACAAGGTAGGCCTTGTGGCGTGTGCTCAGTTGCATACTCTTCTCCATAATATAGATAGGGCCTCTAAGGAGTATCTTGGTCTTAGACTTTCTTCCACAAAGAAAGAGTGTGAAGCAAAATGTAATGGCCTGTACTTAGTGCCCAGTGATCTAGGATGTGGGTGAATATCTCTTCCTCAGGCAGGCTGTGAACAGGGAAATTGTTTAGTTTGTTGATTACATCTTCCCTGTTGAGGGGCTGGTGCGGCAAAAAGCTGTGAATGTGATTGACTAGAGGAATAAAGTTGGTTTGATTAATTCAAAGGTTCAAAGTTCATTTATTATCGGAGTATACAACTCAGAAATTCTCCTTCACCAGATAGCCACAAAACCAAGAAAGAAAAGAACAACTGTATGATCATCAACCCTCAAATACCTCAGCCTTACCCAAAAAAGAATGAACAAAAATGGAATAGGCACATCCAGCTCCAAAATCCCCCTCGCCTGCATACAAAAAATGAGAAAGATTGGGTGAAAAACTCAGATACAAGAAAACCATGAGACTGAAAATAAGTCCACGGTCCCAAGTCCACATCTAGAATACACAAAACTTGAGCAACATTTTTCCTCTCTGTAGTAGACGATCTCGCCAGAGATTAAAAAAAGGCAGTCTCTCCTCTCTGTAGCAGAGTCATCTCATCGGAGATAAAAAAGCAGTCTCCCCTCTCTGTAGCAGAGTCAACTCATCAGAGATATAAAGGCAGTCTTCCCTCTCCATAGAAGAGTGATATCATTAGAGATTAAAAGGCAGTCTCCCTTCTCTGTAGCAGAGCGAACCCCCAGTGATAAAGAGGCAGGCAGCTGGAATTTCAATTTCCCTCATCATTTTAATCTGCAAATAATGGAAGCTTTAATCATGCTGCCTCTGCCTCCTGGAATTCCCTCGGAGACTGCAGAGTGCCATAACACCCAAACTATCTCCAACCTGCAAAGCACAGGCTCCAACAGTTCCAGAATCACATTCAAAATGAAAAACTAATGCAAAAGACAAAAAAATAAATTCTCTGGTTTCATGATCTATCCAGAAGATGTCGATCAAAAGATCGTTGTATGCAGGCGCCAACTTGACTGGACTTGTTACTGACCCTTCATGCCCTTGGAGGGAAAAGAGAAGATCCTGTGCTATCACCTCATTATGATTGTGTAAGAATGAGTAGTTATCCTTTTACTACCAACAACCTGAAATTGTTCATGCCTCCGATGTTAATTAAGGGCTATTTTACACGTGATGTTGGGGTTACCTTACAAGATTAATGAGGTCCCAGTCTGCCCTTGCCATTTGTTTTTTGATCTTATAAACTTTTAGTAAGATGTGACTTTCAAATATTTTATTCAATACAGTTCTGAATCCTCCATGTACATCTTCACTGTTTATTTGTTTATAAATTCACACATTTATCTGACATGGATTTCCACACTCCAGTGGAGGTGGTTCCAAGGCAATGGAAAATAACATTAATAAGAGTTGCTGAATGTGCTGGGAAGCATGACTAGCCCAGAAGGCCTGTATCCTCCCAACATTCAAAATTAACCACTTCAGAATTCCTTTAGCATCAGCTGAAGGTGTGGCATATACTGTATGTAACTCTAAATAGTCAAAGGTCCAAATCTTGTTGGGAATTTTGAATGGGGGAGCTGTAGCAGCTCTGTGTATGGGAACCTGTCCCTGCATTCTTCTTTACTGGCTATAGTCAATCTTTTCAGTAATTCGAGTGCATGTTCCCAAGCATCCACTCTCGCGGCTACATTAGAACCTCCAAAGTTAACTGGTGTGGGCGTTACCTTGTGTAGCTGGAAGATATTACACAATATCCCCATGCATTGGGATTAAGATATGGGTCACCAGGTTCTACCCCATAAGCATGTGGTCCCCACCTCGATGCTTGGTTTCTATCTAAAAAGGGGCCAATTTGTTCTCTCGAGGCTACATTGTTGGGAACTGGTACAAATTGTGATTGTCTGAGTCCAGCAGTTCGTACAGTGGGGTTTGGTTTGTCTAATCTGCATCCTACTCAGTGTTCTACCCCTTCATCATTCCAGTCTCTGACTCAAAGAATAAAATGTTCAATGTCAGGGGCAGTCGGGGTATTATCCCATATTTCTGATATATTATTAACATTCATAATATCGACCGGCGTTTGACCATAAGACCATAAGATATAGGAGAAGAATTCTTCAGTCATCCCCAGCCCCTGCCTTTGATGCACTGGATAATCAAGAAGCTATCTATCTCTGGCTTAATTGCACCCAATGATTTGGCCTCCACAGCCACTCGTGGGCAACAAATTCCTCAGATTTACCACCCTCCGACCAAAGTAATTTCTCTGCGTCTCTGTTCTAAATGGGCGTCCTTCAATCTTGAAGTTGTGTCCTCTTGTCCTAGACTCCCCTAACATGGGAAATAACTTTGCCATAACTAATCTGTTCAGGACTTTTAATGTTTGGTTGTACAACCGCTGGCTGTTGACCATTTGATAGTACTAGGTATGGTGCCATAGCTCTTGTCAAGAGCTTGCTGAGTTGGAATAATGCAAAATAATTATGCTTTCTAAAGTAATACACTTGGTATCATGTGTCCACATCAGGCACTAACTGTGATGGTACTGTGTTTGCTGACCGTGAAGTTCTAAACTCAAATGAAGACCTTAAGGCCAATCGGATATAAATAGCCATGAATACTTGCACTAAGTGGGGATTACACTGTAACTATCCAATCTTCAAAGACTAGTTTACTTCCCTGTTTATCCTCCATTCACTGTGAGTTTAGCTGCCAATACTCACTATCTGAGCGGTGGGCTCCCTCTTCCTACCAAGGAGAAGATACTTCCAGCTAACGAAACAGTTTAAAATACAGTTCATTTATTTTCAGTCATACACATTTAAACCCAAACAACACTCTTAAAACACATTTAAAACCCAGGGTATTTCTGTCTCAAACTTTTTCAAATTACAAACCATTTCTAAAATACAAAGCATTCCTAAAATATAAAGTGCAAAGCATTTCTAATTTCAAAGGATTTCCAAAACACAGGTACAATTCCTATAAACTAAAAAGACATACAAACAAGTTGCAGATGAGCGAATCATCCGTTGCAGAAACTAAAGGGGGAGGAATGGTTTCTAGTTCACCCCCATGTTTCTTGATGTTCCTTACCATATTCCTAATAATCCTGAACTGCTTTCTATATTTATAGCAACACTCACAACATGCTGGAGGAACTCAGCAGGTCGGGCAGCATCCGTGGAAACGATCAGTCAACGTTTCGGGCCGGAACCCTTCGCCAGGACTGAAGAGGGAAGGGGCAGAGGCCCTATAAGGAAGGTGGGGGGAGTGTGGGAAGGAGAAGGCAGGTAGGCTCCAGGTGAAAAACTAGTAAGGGGAAAAATAAAGGAGTGGGGGAGGGGAAGCAGGGAGGGGATAGGCAGGAAAGGTGAAGAAGGAATAGGGGGAAGCACAATGGGTAGTAGAAGGAGGCGGAACCATGAGGGAGGTAGTAGGCGGCTGGGGGAGGGGGCAGAGTAACATAGGGATAGGGGAAGGGAGGGGGAGGGAATTACCGGAAGTTGGAGAATTCAATGTTCATTCCAAGGGGCTGGAGACTACCTAGACGGTATATGAGGTGTTGCTCCTCCAACCTGAGTTTAACCTCTTCATGGCAGTAGAGGAGGCCACATATGGACATATCTGAATGGGAACATGAAGCAGAGTTGAAGTGAGTGGCAACCGGGAGATCCTGTCTATTGTGGCGGACGGAGCAGAGGTGCTCGATGAAGCGGTTCTCCAATCTACGTCGGGTTTCACCGATGTAGAGGAGGCCGCACTGGGAGCACTGGATGCAACAGATGACCTCAACAGACTCACAAGTGAAGTGTTGCCTCACCTGGAAGGACTGTTTGGGGCACTGAATGGTGGCAAGAGAGGAGGTGTAGGGACAGGTGTAGCACTTACGCTTACAGGGATAAGTGCCAGGTGGGAGATCCGTGGGGAGGGATGTGTGGACCAGGGAGTTGCGGAGGGAACGATCACTGCGGAATGCGGAGAGGGGTGGAGAGGGAAAGATGTAGTGGTGGGGTCCTGTTGAAGGTGGCGGAAGTTGCGGAGGATAATGTGCTGGATCCGGAGGCTGGTGGGGTGGTAGGTGAGGACAAGGGGAACTCTGTCCCTGTTGTGGTGGCGGGAGGATGGGGTAAGGGCCGAAGTGCAGGAAATGGAGGAGATGCGAATGAGGGCATCATTGATGACAGCAGAAGGGAAACCGCGATCCTTAAAGAAAGAGGACATTTGAGATGTCCTGGAACGGAAAGCCTCATCCTGGGACCAGATGCGGCGGAGGCAGAGGAACTGGGAATAGGAAATTCATTTTTGCATGTGGCGGGGTGAGAAGAGGTATAGTTGAGGTAGTTATGAGAGTCAGTGGGCTTCTAGGAGATGTCAGTGGACAGTCTGTCTCCAGAGATGGAGACCGAGAGATCGAGAAAGGGGAGAGAAGTGTCCGAAATGGACCAAGTGAATTTGAGGGCTGGGTGGAAGTTAGACGCAAAGTCGATGAAATTGACGAGCTCAGCATGGGTGCAGGAAGCAGCACCAATGTAGTCGTCAATGTATCAAAGGAAAAGTTGGGGAGCAATACCAGAATAGGTTTGGAGCCCAGACTGTTCCACATAACCAACACAGAGGCAGGCATAGCTGGGGCCCATGCGAGTGCCCATAGCTACACCCTTAGTCGGAAGAAAGTGGGAAGAGCCAAAAGAGAAGTTATTAAGTGTGAGTACCAGTTCTGCCCACCGGAGGAGGGTAGTGGTGGTGGGGAACTGGTGATGTCTATTGTCCAGAAAGTAGCAGAGGGCTTTGAGGCACCTGCCAGCCTTCTCCTTCCCACCCTTCCCCCACCTTCTTTATAGGGCCCCTGCCCGCTCCCTCTTCAGTCCTGACGAAGGGTTCCGGCCCCAAACTTTGACTGTTTGTTTCCACGGATGCTGCCTGACCTGCTGAGTTCCTCCAGCGTGTTGTAAGTGTTGCTTTGACCCCAGCGTCTGCAGAGTATTTTGCGTTTACGATTCGTTACACTGCTGCGAAGTCTCTTCGAGGTATGTCTACCCTGAAGAAGTTTAAATCTTCCCTTCAAAGGGAGTTCAGTATGACCCTCTCTCACTTCTCCCCCTCTGTGATCTCCACCTCTTTCCGTCTCTTCGACCACATCCTGACCCAGACCAGCTACCACAGCCACGTCTCCTTCCTAGGAATGTGTCTGCCCCGACATCTTGTACCACAGGGATTCCAGCTCCAATTCCAGGCCTCCCAGTTCAGGCCCAGCGAGGATCCCAGGTACCTCTGTTTTATTGACCACAGCTCCCTCCGCTGCTCCCACTGGATTCTCCACGCCACGCTCGCTACCATGCGAAGATACCAAAGGGCCCTGTCCCTCTCTCTGCCACCACTCCGGACCTCGCTCTCCACCGTCTGCCATGGACCTCTCCTACACTTCATTCTCCACTGGATTCAAGACCTCCAACTGTCATTTCTTCTCCTTCCTCGTGTCCAAGAAGGACCACAAGCTCGCTCGCCTGGAGCCCACGACGGCGACCGCCTCCAACCTGGACCTAACCCCTCAGACCTCAACTTCTGAGGCTTTCGGCAGGCCGAAGACCTATCCGCCTCTGACCCTGACTGGAACCACTGCCTCCCGGACATGGACACCAACCTCTGGCAGGCCATGGACTCACTCGCCTCCGACTCAGACCTCAGTTCTAGGGCCCTGCAGGCCACAGGCTCCACCAGCCCCAGCTCCAGATCCAGCTCGGACCGAGGTCCCGACCGTCTCCAGACCAGGACTGCTCTTACTGTCGCTGGTTCCTACCGCTCGTCTTATTCCTCCACTACTCTCTATCCTCCCCGCGACTCCCAACCTTCCTTCTACCCCTCATCCCCACTCCATTCCTCTGATCCATCATCCTCCCCTAACACCACTCTCTATGAACATCCCAACCCCTCTCTCCCTCCTGAGACCTCCCACTCTTTACTTTCCTCTGCCCCCAGCCCCAACCCTTGCCATGTTTTCACCATCCCCTCTGACCTTCCCCTCTCTGAGGCAGAAAGTTCTGTCTTTAGCAAGGGCCTCAGTTTTGTCCCCCTCCGTCCCCACCTCAGTGAGTTCCGTGCCCGCCATGATGCTGAACTCTTCTTCCGTCGCCTACGTCTCCGAGCCTACTTCTTTGGCAAGGATTCCCCTCCCCCTACTGATGACCCCTTCTCCCGTCTTCAACCCTCCTCCTCCTGGACACCCCGCCCGGGCCTTCTACCTGCACTCGATCTCTTCATCTCCAACTGTCGCCAAGACATCAACTGTCTCAACTTCACCACTCCTCTCTCCTGTTCCAACATCACTCCCTCTGGACGCACTGCCCTCCACTCTCTTGCACTAATCCAACCTCACCATCAAACCTGCTGACAAAGGTGGTGCTGTAGGAGTCTGGCGGACGGACCTCTACCTCACTGAAGCAAACGGCAGCTCTCTGACACCACCTCTTACGTACCCCTGGAACAGGACCCCATGAAAAAAACATAAAACCATTGTCTCCTATACCATCACTGCCCTTATCAACTCCAGAGACCTTCAACCCTCAGCCACAAAACTCATAATTCCCACACCCAGCACCGCTTGGTATTACCTCCTCCCCAAGATCCACAAGCCTGACTGTCCCGGTAAACCCATAGCTTCTGCCTGCTCCTGTCCCACCGAACTTGTATCTGCCTACCTGGACTCCATTTTGTCACCCATAGTTCAGTCCCTCCACACCTACATCCGGGATACATCCCATGCCCTCCACCTCTTCAATAACTTTCAGTTACCCGGTCCCGACCATTTCATTTTCACTGTGGATATCCAATCTTATACACTTCCATTCCCCATCAAGAAGGCCTCAAAGCCCTCCGCTACTTTCTAGACAATAGACCTCACCAGTTCCCCAACACCACCACCCTCCTCCAGTTGGTGGAACTGGTACTCACACTTAATAACTTCTCTTTTGGCTCTTACCACTTTCTTTAGACTAAGGGTGTAGCTATGGGCACTCGCATGGGCCTCAGCTATGCCTGCCTCTTCGTTGGTTATGTGGAACCAAATGCTCCAAACCTATACTGGTACTGCTTCCCAACTTTTCCTTCGCTACATTGACGACTACATTGGTACTGCTTCCTACACCCATGCTGAGCTCGTCAATTTCATCGACTTTGCTTCTAACTTCTACCCAGCTTTCAAATTCACTTGGTCCATCTGAGACACTTCTCTCCCCTTTCTCGATCTCTCGTTCCCCATCTCTGGAGACAGACTTTCCACTGACATCTGCTATAACCCCGCTGACTCTCATAACTACCTCGACTATACCTCTTCCCACCCTGCCACATGCAAAAATGCTATTCCCTATTCCCAGTTCCTCCGTCTCCACCGCATCTGCTCCCAGGATGAGTCTTTCCATTCCAGGACATCTCAAATGTCCTCTTTCTTTAAGGATCGCGGTTTCCCTTCTGCCATCATCAATAATGCCCTCACCCGCATCTCCTACATTTCCCGCACTTTGGCCCTCACCCCATCCTCCCGCCACCACAACAGGGACAGAGTTCCCCTTGTCCTCACCTACCATCCCACCAGCCTCCGGATCCAGCACATCATCCTCCGCATTTTCTGCCACCTTCAACAGGACCCCACCACTAAGCACATCTTTCCCTCTCCACCCCTCTCTGCTTTCCACAGGGATCGATCCCTCCGTGACTCCCTGGTCCACACGTCCATCCCCACGGATCTCCCACCCGGCACTTATCCCTGTAAGCGCAAGTACTACACTCGTCCCTACACCTCCTCTCTTGCCACCATTCAGGACCCCAAACAGTCCTTCCAGGTGAGGCAACACTTCACTTGTAAGTCTGTTGGGGTCATCTATTGCATAAGGTGCTCCCGGTGTGGCCTTCTCTACATCGGTGAAACCCGACGCAGATTGGGAGACCGCTTCGTCGAGCATCTCCGCTCCGTCCGCCACAACAGACAGGATCTCCTGGTAGCCACCCACTTCAACTCTGCTTCACATTCCCATTCGGATATGTGCATACATGGCCTCCTCTACTGCCATGATGAGGCTAAACTCAGGTTGGAGGAGCAACACCTCAAATGCCGTCTAGGTAGACTTCAGCCTCTTGGTATGAACATAGAATTCTCCAACTTCCAGTAATTCCCTCCCCCTCCCTTCTCCTATCCCAGTTTCACATTGCCCGCTCCCCCAGCTGCCTACTACCTCCCTCATGGTTCCGCCTCCTTCTACTACCCATTGTGCTTTCCCCTATTCCTTCTTCACCTTTCCTGCCTATCACCTCCCTGCTTCCCCTCTCCCAGCCTTTTATCTTTCCCTTTTCTGGTTTTTCACCTGGAACCTACCAGACTTCTCCTTCCCACCCTCCCCCCACCTTCTTTATAGTCCTCTGCCCCTTCCTTCTTCAGTCCTGACGAAGAGTTCTGGCCCGAAACGTTGATTGATCGTTTCCACGTGTGCTGCTCGACCTGCTGAGTTCCCCCAACGTGTTGTGAGTCTTGCTTTGACCCCAGCATCTGCAGAGTATTTTGTGTTCTATACTTATATTCTTGTTCTCTTCCACAGTCCTTGAGCAGTAATAAACCAAAAGTCAAAGTTCAAAGTAAAATGTACTATCTGAGAACGTACAAGTCACCACATACAACCCCATGATTCTTCTTCTACGGACATACTTGGCAATTCTATAGAACAGTAACTAAACAGGATATCTGTAAATTGTTAACATCAGGAATTATAAACTGTAACCAAACTGTGTAAATGCAGATAATAAATAAATTGCAACAAATAACAAGAATGATAAAAAAAAATGTCCTTGAATGAATGTAGTTATCCCCTTTTGTTGAAGAGCCTGATGTCTGAGGGGTCATAACTGTTCTTGAATCTAACAGTATGACCCTGTACCTTCTACCTCATGGCAGCTGTGGGAAAAGAGCACGGCCTGGGTGCTGAGGATCTTTGATGATGGATGCTGCTTTTCTACGGCAATATTTCGTGTAGATTTGTTTGATGGTCGGGAGGGTTTTACCCATGATGTACTGGGCCAAATCCACTACCTTTTGCAGGATTTTCAGCTCAGAGGCATTGGTGTTACCATGCCAGACCATAATGCAGCCAGTCAGCACACTTTCTACCACACATCTATAGAAGTTTGCCAAAGTTTTTGATGACATGCCAAATCTTTGCAGGCTCTTGAGAAAGTAGAGGCACTGTCGTGCTTTCTTCACAATTATATTTACATGAACGTCCAGGACAAGTCCTGTAAGATAGTGATACCCAGGAATTTAAAGTTACTGACTTTCTCCTCCTCTGATCCTCTGATTATTACTGGCACATGAGCCCCTGGTTTCCTTCTCCTGAAGTCTACAATCAGTCACTCGGTCTTAATGACATTGACTGAGAGGTTGTTGTTATTACTCCAGTCACCCAAGTTTTCAATCTCCCTCCGGTTTGCTGATTCATCACCACCTTTGGTGCAGCCCACAACAGTGGTGTCATCAGCAAACTTTTATATGGTGTTGGAGCTGTACTTAGCCACACAGTCATAGATGTAAAACAAGTAGAACGGGGGCTAAGTACACATCCCTCATCCCTGCAATGCACCTGTGCTGATGGAGATTGTGGAGGAGATGTTGTTGCCAATCCGAATTGACTGGGATCTCCAAGTGAGGAAATCCAGGATGCAATTGCACAAGGGTGTATTGAGGCCTAGGTCTTGGAGCTTACTGACAAGTTTTGAGGAGATGCTGGTGTTAAATGCTGAACTATAATTGATAACCAGCATCCCGATATATGCATCTTTGCTGTCTAAATGTTCTAGGGTTGTGTGAAGGGCCAACAAGGTTCATTTGCTGTAGATCTATTGATTCAGTAGGTGAATTGAAGTTGATCCGAGTCGCCACTCAGACAGGAGCTGATATGCTTCAACATCTGACATGGTCCGGTCCGTGAAATCCGTATTCCGGTCCACGGTCCGGTCCACATTCTTATTCCAGGTTTTCCGGTTTTCCCCAGTTTCTGTTGAGGCAGCTGATTCTCGTTTGTGCTGACTTCATAAATAGCTTCAGGAGTTCACCTCTGGTGGCTGGATTGTTCCTGTTCAGACCTCCTGTCTGAATCCCTTCTGTTCCCCTTCCTGCTCTTGCCTCGCCGCCACTGCTGTCTAGTTCAATCACTGGAGCAAGATAAGGAGCTGTCTATTGTTGTTTTGAACTGTCTCTGTGTCCATGCCTTCATTAGGTAGGTCTGGCTGTCTGCTGCTACTGTTGGGAATGTCTTGTCATATTCTGCATTCTCTGTAATGAGCCCTATGTCCTGTACCCAAGGAGGGGTCCTGGCTCTGTGTTCCATGTTCCTGTTCTCCCTTGACCAAGGCTCTGTGTTCCTGTTCTCGTTCTGTCCTGTCGCCTCAACTTGTCCTGTCTCCCAAGACCACATTATGTCTTTGCCTAGTTCCGGCATTTGAGCTGAGTCAAGACCCAGGCTCTGGGTTCTTGTCCAGTCTCTGGCTCAGAGTCTGAACCCAGGCCCCGCCATGTCCTTGGCCTCGGGGGAACCCAGGCCCCGCCATGTCCTCGGCCTCGGGGGAACCCAAGCCCTGTCCATTTCTGTAGCCATGTCGTGTCCTCGCCCAGTTCTGGGGTTTGAGCTCGAGTCAAGACCCAGATTCTGGGTCCATGTCCAGTCTCTGTCTTGGAGTCTAAGCCCAAGCTCCTAGTTCCCAGTTCCTAGTCAAGTCCTAGCCCAGGCCCTGTATCCTTGTCTCATCCAGGGCCTGTGTCATGTCCAGCATCCTTTCTTCCCTACTTCTCTTGCATAACTCTAGTCCTAGTCCTGTTCCTTGTACTTCAGTGTCTGTGTCTTGCATTTGGGTCTGCTCCCAGCCACCCCCTTATGACAACATTGGCCCCTCAGAATACCTCATCACTGTGGACTTGAGTGCCACTGGGTGATAGTCAGTTAGACAGGTTACCAGGTTCTTCTTGGGCACCAGTGTGATTGAAGCCTGCTAGAAGCAGGTGTGGTAAACTGACATCCTACTTCTCACAGAGCATCTTTGCTAGAAACAGAGCTTGATTGCAAAGCTGTGATTTAACTTCAAGCTGATTTCCCTCCATTTACATTTTAAGAATTTAAGACTGACCTCCATATAAGACCAGAAGTTATACAAAGCAACACAGTTAGAAATGTACTTCATCTGTTTGTAAAATCTGTTTGATTTTAAAAGTGACAGATTTTGCGTTAGAAATCTGAAATTACCAAACATGAGAAAGTGGCCTACTAGCTCAGCCTGTGATGATGCCACTCTCAGTTAGGTGGAATAAAACCTCAAATAAAAACTGTAATGCAATGGCATGAAAATTGATTCCTCCAGCTTCCTGTAATTTTTCCCCTCCCCCTTCCTTCTTTATTTCCCCACTTTGGCCTCTTACCTCTCCTCACCTGCCTATTACCTCCCACTGTTCCTTCCCTTCTCCTCTTCCTCCCATGAACAGATTCCTTCTTTTCAATTCTTTCCTTTTCCACTTATCACCTGTTTCTACTCCAACCCCTCCCCCACCCACCTGGCTTAACCAATGACTTTCCAGCTTGTCCTCCTCCCCAAACCACACCCCTCCCCCACCTTCTTATTCTGGCTTCTTCCACCTTCCTTTCCAGTCCTGACAAAGGGTCTGCCAGGTGTTGAAAGATCATTGGGCTCTGACATGGTGCCAGCAGGCTGGAAAATTGCAAATGTCACTCCACTCTTTAAGAAAGGAGAAAGGCAGCAGATATGAAGTTATACACCAGTTATCCTGACCTCAGTGGTTGGGAACATGTTGGAGTCAATTGTTAAGGATGAGGTTATGGAGTATTAGGTGACACAGAACGAGATAAGACAAAGTCGGCATAGCTTCCTTAAGGGAAAAACTTGCCTGAAAATCCTTTTCGAATGTTTTGAGGAGGTTACAAGTAGGATCGATATAGGTGTTGCAGTGGACGTTGTATATTTGGACTTCTGAAAGTCAAAGGCCTTCTGAAAGGAGCCACACATGAGGCTGATAAGTTAAGAGCCCATGGTATGACAGGAGAGTTACTGGCATGGTTAGATCATTGGCTGATTGGTAGGAGGCAGTGAATGGGAATAAATGATCCTCTTCGGGTTGGCTGCCCATAACTAGTGATATTTTGCAGGGGTCAGTGTTGGGACTGCTTTTTGTGCAGTATATCAATGATTTAAATGATGAAATAGATGGCTTTGTTGCCAAGTTTGCAAACGATACAAAGATTGGTGGAGGGGCACGTAGTGTTGAGGAAACAGGTAGGCTGCAGAATGACTTAGACAGATTAGGAGAATGGGTTAGAAAGTGGCAAATGAAATAAAATGTTGGAAAATGCATGGTCACGCACTTTGGTACTAGAAATAAATGTGCTAACTATTTTCTAAATAGGAAGAAAATCCAGAAACTTGAGATGCATAGGGGCTTGGGAGTCCTTGTGCAGAGCATCCTAAAGATTAACTTGCAGATTGAGTCAGTGGTGAGGAAGGCAAATGCAATGTTAGCATTCATTTCAAGATGTCTAGAATACATGAACAGGGATGCAGTGCTGAGGCTTTATAACACACTGCTGAGGCATCACCTTGAGTATTGTGAATGGTTTTGTGCTCCTCATCTAAGAAAATATGTGCTGCCATTGGAGAGGGTTCAGAGGAGATTCACAAGGATAATTCCAAGAATGAAAGTGTTATCATACGAGGAATGGGGCTATACTAGTTGGAATTTAGAAGAATGAGGGCGAAGCTCATTGAAACCTTTCGAATATTGATAGACCTAGATAGAATAGATGTGGAAGGGGTGTTTCCCATGGTGGGGCTGTCTCAGAGAAGAGGGCACAGCCTCAGGATAGAGGGGCATTTGAAAAAACAGAAATGCAGAGAAATTTCTTTAGCCAGAGGATAGTGAATTTGTGGAATTTGATACCACAGGCAGCTGTGGAAGACAGGTTGTTTAATGTATTTAAGGCAGGGAATGATAGGTTATTGACTGGATATGGCATCAAAGGTTACGAGGAGAAGGCCGGGGAGTGGGGCTGAGGAGGGAGAGAAAAGGAATGCCATGATTAAATGGTGCAGCAGACTCAATGGACCAAATGACTTAATTCTGCTTCTATGTCTTATGGTCTTGTGGTTTATTCCTTTCCATAGTTGCTGCATGACCCGTAGGATTCCACCGGCATTTTTTGTGTTGTTCTGGGTTTCCAGGATCTACAGGATCTCTCCTGTCTAGGACAGTGAATATCCATCACACAATTTTGCCCCTTGCTATTATTTTGCTCTTAATATATCTGTAAAACCCTTTTGGTTTCTTCTTCACCTTATTTGCGTAAGCATCTCATACCTTCATTGAGACTTTCTGATACCATCACAGTTAGCTTTACTCCAAATTAGATACTTAACCTGAGGACCAGACCTACCCTTCTCCACACTTATCATGAAACTAATGTCATGATGATCACTGGATGCAAAGTCTTCCCCTGTACAAACTTTGGTCACCTGTCCTGTCTCATTCCCTAATAGGAGATCTAGTATTGCACTCTCTCCAGTTGAGACCTCTATGTATTCATTAAAGAAACTTTTCTGAACATATTTAACAAACTTCATCCCATCTAGCCCTCTTACAGTATGGGAGTCCCAGTTAATATGTGGAAAGATACAATCACCTACTATCACAATTGTATGTTTCTTCCAGCAGTCTCTATAAATTTGCTGCTTTAAATCCCACAGACTGCTATAATTAGAATACAGAATAATATCATGATATAAAAGTGGTCATCTCTTTCTTATTCCTCAGTTCCACCTGGATAGTCTCAGTAGACGAGCTCTCCAACCCGTCCTGACTGAGCAGTGCTGTGGCATTTTCCCTGACTCGTAACGCCACCCCTCCTCCTTTAACCCTCCCGTTCTAACACATCTCAAATAATGGATCCCTGGAAAGCTGAGCAGCCATTCCTGCCTGTCCTGCAAGTCTCACTAATGGCTACAATGTCATAATTCTAGGTGCTGATCCAAGCTCTAGGCTTAATCGCCTTTCCTACTTTCCTCATTGTATTGAACTGTACACAATTGAGAATATTAGTCCCACCGTGCTCAACAATTCAATTCCTAACTTTGTATGTAGGATTAATAGCATATTTCCCCACAACCACTCCACTATCTGCTCTGGCGCTCTGGTTCCCACCTCTGTGCAACTCTGGTTAAACCCACAAACCACCCCATGCAACACCAGCAAACCTTCCTACAAGGATATTAGTCCTCCTTCAGTTCAGGTGTAAACTGTCTCATCCGTACAGATTCCATCTTCCCTGTAAGAGAGCCCAAGATTCTGAAACCATCCCTCTTGCACAATTTCCTTAGCAACCTGTTACACTGTATGATCTTCCTACATTTGGTCTCACTCGCACGTGACGCGGGTAGCAAACCTGAGATCACAACCATAGAGGTCCTGTCCATTAACTTCACACCTAACACCCTGAGCTCACTTTGCAGGACCTTGTCACTCTTCCTACCAATGTCATTGATACTGTCATGGATCACGATTCTGGATGCTCTCCACTTAAGAATGCTGTGGACTCAATCCAAAACGTCCCTGATCTTGACACATGGGAGGCAACATTCTATCTCAGTATCTCTCTCGTCCACAGAATCTCCTGTCTTTTTTCCTAACCGATGAATCCTTTATCAGTACAGCTCACCACTTTTCACCTGCTTCCTTCTGAGCCACAGAGCCAAACTCAATGTCAGAGACCTGACTACTGTGGCTTTCTTCAGCCAGTTCCTCCATGTACCCCGCCCTCCCAAAATAATATCCAAAGTGGCATAGTTGTTATGGAGGGGAATGGCCAAAGAGATATTTGACACTAGCTGTCTATCCCTTTCCCCTTCCTGATGGTCACCCAGTTACCAGTATCCTTTACCTTTGGTATAATTACCTCCTTGTATTGCACATTAATCAACCCTACAGCCTCACAAGTAATCCAGAATTCATTCAGTTCCAACTGCAGTTCCTCAACACAGTCTGAAAGAAGCTGTAGCTCGATACACCTCTTGCCAATGAGTAATCAAAGACACTAGCGGTCTCCTTATCTTCCCACATCCCGCAAGTGGGGTACATTCCACTATCCTGTTTGGCATCCCTAATTCTCTAACTCTGTACAAATAAACAATGAGAATTAAATGAAAAATAAAATAAAAATCTACCTAAGCCTTGGCCTTTCCTCATTGAAGCCTCTATGAGGCAAAGCTTCAACTCCCCACCTTAGCACCGGCCCACTCACACAATGGCCACTCCGCTTAAACCTATTGGTTCTTCCTAAGTGCTTAATTATGCACAATCCAACATCTCCAAAGGGACCGTGGTGCACAGTCTGCTCCAATTGCTGCCCCTCCCAGCCCCCACTTATTTTGAAATCTCTCTCCCACTATGAACTAACCAACATCTCCAAGGGAACTGTGGCAGGCAGAATGGATAGTTAGTCGAGAAGAAGAAATTGGTCGATGTGAGCACACTCAAAAGTAAAACAATAGGAAAAGATAATGAACATCAGCAACGTGATATGGCATTATTTCTTTTACAAGATTTGAGTTAGAATAGGAATTTGATCAGGGTTTAACAACCTGGGGACAATGGACTCCTCAGTTAATGGTAGGGGGCTATGGCTGTAGATGGATCAATCACACAAGCTGAAAGCATTATGTGTCATCACAGTACAGAAAACAACTAGTGCATTGGGCTGTATAACCCAAGGAACAGAATAAAAATCTCAGTAAGTGATCCTGAGTTTGTACAAAGCACATCCAATCTCTACCTGCAGCTCTTTAGTAATTGTCATCCCTCTGTTAAGGGAAACACTTGCCAGGAAATAGAGAAGTGCAGCTCAAGGCAGTTAAATTGATAAATTAGATTAGTACTTGATTTGTGTAGCAGATCAAGGTAGAATTGTTTCATTGAAATAAAGACACAGCAGTGATCTTGTGGAAACATTTAAGGTATTAAGTGACATAGACAAGATTAATCTAAAAAAAGACAAAATCCTGCAATGCTGGAAATTAATCAAATCAGTTGACCAGTTTAACCTAAAAAGAAGAGAACAAGATAATGTTTTGTGTTTTTTTTTTCCTTCAAACCTCAGAAATAAGTAGCAGGCAAAATGATGGGTTCGGCTGATGTGGAGAGAAGGAAAGAGATGAGAAACAGAACCAATTTAAGTGATCGAAGGTGTGATAGTGAGGGAAATTATGTTAAAGGTGGCTGAGAAATTTTACTGCAGTGTGCGACCTTTTCAGACACAATCTGATGATATTTTTTATGCAAGGTTAACCACTGAGATATGGAAACTGTCTGATATGTGCAACTGTAGATGACATTGCAGCAGTTATAACACCCTCATACTTGTTGAACCAGGCCTTAATCAAAAAGTAAATGAACTGATTCAGAGTTAAAGAGCATGGATGGCCTTACTGGAGCTCCTGCCTTTGAGTTCAAGACATCTATCTTTATCCAGATAGATTCTACATTAGGCTTATTTTGTACTGGTTTCACTAACCTACAAAATGCACCACCCTCCTCCTTCCCTCCCTCCCTTTCCTTTTCCCAACGGCTTTATGCTATGGTTGAAGCAGATGAACTTAGCACTTCTGATCACATTATTGACTACTTCCAATCATGCAGACCATATGCTTGATTAACCATCCTGCATCAGCTCCCCAAATGCTCTTCGCCAAAGTGTTTCCTCACCAACAACTAAGTCCAAGGTCTTATCTGCAACCAATCTACAAATTTCTTAAGATCTCCCTCAAATCCCACCTTGATTATCTTGCCTACCAGATACCTCCCCACTTCTTCACTGGGATTACTTTGATTCTCCCTCCTCCACACCTATTTTTTTTTTGCTGTGTAGTCTTTCTTCACAAGTATCCTTTACTTAAACTCCTAAAAGTCTGCCCAATCATCATCCATCCACCATTTAGCTCTTATCCACTATGGCAATATATTTTATCCAAGATTTCCATTGTCCATGGAGAAATGGTCTTTCTCAGTGCTGCGTGTGCTTCATATGTGACAAATTATGAGAGTCTTGAGACCTGACAAAATTTACCATGCATTTCTTCTTCACCTACCTTGAGTGCAATACAATTTCTAGGTCAGTCATTTACAAATCCGGTAAAAAAGGGAAGAGTCTTGCAGGAAGAGTTGTAGACAAACACCATTATTCTGTTCTGAGATAGAAAGAAAATCTACCCTGTTCCATCCACTTTCAACACCAGCTGAAGTAAAGGAAATTGAATGTTCAACAGAAGTCTTAAATTTGTGACCAATGTCTCGAGACTTACAAATGTTCAGACAGCAAGGTAGATGACGTTGAGTGATAGACAATCTGTCTGCTTTTAATTTCTATGGAATTTAGTGTTTCAGTTACAAGGGTCGATTGGATAGACAGGATTTTCTCACATTAGGATATACAGGCTGAGGTGAGACATTATAATGATATTTAAAATCATATGGGGTATAGATGGGACAGGTAGATCTTTTATTTCAGGGTGGGGTAGTCTGGAACTAGGGAACACAGGCTTATGGTGAAAGAAAGGAAATTTAAAGTTCCTTCAATGTAGTGATCTTTTCTCACTAAGATTGGTGGGATTATGTAGAATGACTTACCACTGAAGGTGATAGGCAGATACAATTACAATGCTTAGAAAGCATGCCATTAGATACTAGGACAGGAAATACATTATGGAATATGAGACTAATGTGAGCAAGTGCAGGTAGACATTATGGTCATTCAGTGTCTGAATGGACTAATATCTGTGTTGTACAATTGTAGACTCAAGGATATTTCCATGCCACAGTTGTCTGACTCTTAAAAGGACCTCTTGTACGGTAAAGATGAATTCTTGACCTCACAACCCGCCTTGTCATGGCCCGTGCACCTTAATAGGCACTGCACTGCCCTGGCAACTGTAACTTTAACACTATGTTCTGTAATCTGTTACTTTTTTTCCTTTTGCATGGCTTCAATGTTTCTATGTTTTGGATCGGATTAGATTAGCTTTATTTGTCGCATATACATCAAAATATACTTTGAAAGTTGTTGTTTTGTATGAAATCAAATTAACAAGGTTTTGATGCTACCGTTCTGCCCAAAGTGATGACATGCAAAGCTAACTTTTTTCACTGTATCTTGGTACATATGGCAATAATAAACCAATCACCAATTTTAATTCTATGATTCAATGCAACGAATAAGGTGTGCCAACATGAGCTCATTCCTTCTGAAACTTGTTTTGAACTTTGCCAAAACGAGGGATGACAAAAGGAAGGCTGAGAATTTGAGGAGGAGGAGTCTTGTTCACAAGACAGGTCACAGGATGTTCAAGATCATTTTCCCAAGCAGAGCAGTGTGAGAGAATAAAAACTTTACTTGAATTGTGTTGCTCTCTTATTGTACCCGGAAGAGCAACTGTGGTGTACTAAACAGTTTATCGATGACAATTCAATGACCATTTCCTGCATAGAAGCAGTGCCATAGAATAGTGGTTAGTTATCTGCCCCATTCAGACCTTGATATTTTGAACTGAACTAAGAGTTCAGCAGTACTTCACACAGTATTGTGTTGTCTTTGTTGCTGATCAATGAACCCTGACTGGATCTTTACAATTTGAATTGATTTGTATGGGAATGGCTCAGAAGTCAAATGAAATATTGTAACACAACTCTGATTTGCTTTCTCTGCACAGGCAGCTTGATTGAGAAGGTCCTGGACTCATTTTATTTCAACATCTTTACATCCATCAGTGATTCAATGAATCTAGTTTAATCTGAGAATACAGAGGAGGCACCAGAAATATAGCCTAACACAAGACACTTCGAATATTATTTGGTGCTAACATTTTATTCGATAGCCATTAATAAACTCTCTGTGAACAAAAGCTAGGATACTTTTGATAAACAAGCTGATTTCAATATCATTACCAAGATAGCGTACTCCTTTCTGATTTATTTAGCAAGGCAATGGTGATGACCTCATTTTGTAATGATGAAGGGACTCAACCTAAACATCAACAGTTCACTCTTTTCCATAGATGCTGCCTGGCCTGCTGAATTCCTCTGGGATTTTGTGTGTGTTACCTCAGTTTTAAACACATTTCTCTACTCAGCCATCAATAGGGTCAGAATAATAATAAATACCCCATGCAAAGACTACTCACCAAATTCTTAAAGCAATGGAAGATGATTCTATCCAACCTCAGTCCTTTGTGGCTGCATGAATTACAAACTTCATGCTTAAATCCAATTGAAGAGAACATCACCTGGAGAATGAGCAGTGGCTGTTTGGACTCAGCAGACTATAATGTGCATTTAAGGCTTCACCACCACTAGAGTGCACTTGATCAAAAATTGTTAAGGAACTTTCGTGAGTAAAGGAATTTCCTCTCTGTGCTATAAATAGCAGAGTGCATGAAGAAATTTGTATAAAGTCAAAGCTTTCTGCACAGCTGCAGGGCCTGGGGTTTCACAGGAGAAAATGACCTGGATAATTTTGGGAAATGGGAGAAGGATCATGAACTAGTAAGGTCAATGTGAATGGAGGAGTGAGTGGGGCCAATGTTAGCCAGCAATTTTGTTTTAAGCTGACAGATTGGTACAAGGTACTATAAATTCAGGAATGGGAAATGTAAACCAGGAGTTTGATAAAAGGCATTGGTCCAGAAGGCTCAGTTGGGAGTTCTGGTTGTTGAGCATTTCCCATGGAAAATCAATAATTTAGAGTAGACTGAGGTGGTTAAAAGAGCAATAATGGGCTATCAGGATAAGATCAATATAGTCAGGGGAATGACTTTAATCCAAAATTGGGTGATTGGAGCCACTACTCAGAACAGCAATATGATTTGTGGAATAAGGCCTACCAGAGGAAGGCTGGGATTTAGTTAGCTTAAAGATAAGTTTGATTTAAGTAATGCTGAAGGAGTCCTCATAAGTGCTGCAAAGTCAAACGTCTGCATAAGCAGTTCCAACTCCTTGTAGGCCATGAAGATGAGGACTGAAAGCATATCAGACTTCATATTTATCCTACAATTTGACTCATTAAATAGAACAAAGAAAAGCAAGCAATATTTCAGGACTTTTATAAATATTGAAGGGTCTGGGTGGGTTTGGTGGCGGCTTGGTCTATATAGTTGTTCGCTTGTGTGTTTGTGGGTCACCCTGACCGTAAGCGGGATGTGTAATAATCATCAGGTCACTCGTCTGAGTGCTACTGGTACCACGTAACCCAGTACTACCTGTTGCATGGTCGGGTGGTCGGTGACTAAACCGGATCCCCCACCAATCTTGTCTGGTGAGGAGGGTGGCTAGACACCCTGCAGGACGAAAAACAAGACCTGTCAGAGGGCGGATGAACCCTCTCGTAGAGTCAACAGCCATCTAGCAAACATGCACTGTGAAGCACGGAAAGGGCACCCCTTGCATCGAAGCTTGGTCTGGCCATTCACTGCAACAGAACTTCCCCCAGCTGTCTTGAACCCACCATGCCACTGGATCTAGGAGGGGATGTCAAAAGGGTCAGTCTGGACCTGTGCAACCCCCTACTCACCTAAAATCCATTCATGCACACGCTGTTCCTTTCTGAGGAGTGGGGTACCACCCCACTAACTGACTTAATGGAACCATCATCATCCTATGGGATGGATAGCGCGTGCGAGAGAGAGGGAGAGGGAGAAGTTAAAATATATTCCTCACAAATTACAAATGAACTCCTCAAAATATGGTCCTATTACTTGTTTACAAACTATATATAAATTTGTAACATCATGAATCTCACAACTCTTCATCACTCACATACATAACCACAATATACCTACAACAGTTCAGAAAGGATGCAATAAATGTATGGAAGGATGTAAAGAACAGCTGATAATAGATTCTGTGATTCTAAATCAAGCCTGGCATAAAAGCAGAAATCTTTCATTTTTTTTATATTGAGTACCAAAAAGCATTTGACTCTGTCCCACACTCATCGTTACTGTGTGCTCTTATTATATATAAACTACACTCAATACTTGTGAAATTTTGACAACATCTGATGAAGCAATGACATACTATCATCACCCAATCTATTAACACCCAAACCAGAACAACACCATTGTGAAAATAAACCGAGACTTTCTAAGACCACTATTGTTTTGTCTAGCTTTAAACCCATTCTCTAATTTACTGAATTGGATGAAACTAGGATATCAAATCAGAGACAACCAAACAAATTATACCTTGACACAAGTTCTATACACAGATGATTTGAAATTATATACTCCATCAGTAAAGCTAAGGCAATTAATTCAAAAAAATAAAAATAATAATAATAAATAATGACAGTTAATGAGGCAGGTTACCTTGTTCTTCATGGGCACTGGTACAATTGAAGCCTGCTTGAAGCACGTAGGTACCAGAGACTGCTGAACGCTCCAGCCAGTTGATCAGCACAGATATTTAATACTTGGCCAGATACACTGTTTGGACCAGATGCTTTCCGTGGGTTTACCCTGCTGAAGGATGCTGTCAAGTTGGCCTTAGAGTTTGAAGTCACAAGATCATTGGGAACTGTGGGAGTTCATGAAAGTGCCTCTATGTTTTGATAGTCAAAACATCTGTAGAAGTTTGTCAAAGTTTAGGTGACAAGCCGAACCTACACAGTCTTCAAAGAAGGAAGAGGGGCTGTTGCTCCTTCTTGGTGATGGCACGGGCTGTTCCCTGAATGAGGACTGGCTAATGAACCTCTGTCAATGTCCATTCCGAAAAAGTGTCTCTGACCTAAAACTTTAATTCAGTTCCACTTGCCACAGATACTTCTGAGATTTTCTAACAATTTTGTTTTTTATTTCAGATTTACAGGATCTACATTTTAATAAAAAAATTCTGCAATACTTACTTGTAAAGACTCATAAGTGTGCTGTTAATTTGCACCAACTGCTTCTATATTCACTAATACAGGATTAAAATTCCACAAAAGGCCTCAAGGCATGTATTACATACTATTTATCACTGCATGTTTATAGGTTCCTTTATATTAATATAAACATAATATATAAAGCATTTCAGTCCAAAATCTTGACTGTTTATTCCTTTCCAGAGATGCTGCCTGACCTGCTGAGTTCCTCCAGCATATTGTGTGTGTCACTTTATATTAATTAGCATGATGGGTATAAAAAAAACATAGTAATTTCTCAATTTTCCTTTAAGTTTGGTGCATTGTTCGAGTGGAAGCATGGACTGTTTAAAAGCGTGGAACTATGAAATCTGAATTCTAGGCAGTAATTGTACTTTTAAAACAAAGTTCAACCTGTGCATTGAAAAATTAGCTGCTCAACCAAGATTAAAGGAGGGAGAAGGTAATAATTAACCAGCAGACAATTTACACCTTTTAGTAGCACGCATAAAAAATGCTGGTGAATGCAGCAGGCCACGCAGCATCTATAGGAAGAGGAACAGTTGACATTTCGGGCCGAGACCCTTCAACAGGGCTAACTGAAAGAAGAGATAGTAAGAGATTTGAAAGTGGGAGGGGGAGGGGAAGATCCGAAATGATAGGAGAAGACAGGAGGGGGAGGGAAGGAACTAAGAGCAGGAAAGTTGATTGGCAAAAGGGATACGAGGCTGGAGAAGGGAGAGGATCATGGGACAGCAGGCCTAGGGAGAAAGAAAGGGGGAGGGGAGCCCAGGGGATGGGCAAGGAGTTAAAGTGAGAGGGATGAAAAGGGGAGAGAGGATAAATAAATAAATAGCTAGATAGATAGATAGATTTAAAAAAAATAAATAAGGGATGGGGTATGAAGGGGAGGTGGGGCACTAACAGAAGTTAGAGAAGTCAATGTTCATGCCATCAGATTGAAGGCTACCCAGACAGAATATAAGGTGTTATTCCTCCAACCTGAGTCCAGCTTCATCTTTACAGTAGAGGAGGCTGTGTATAGACATATCAGAATGGGAATGGGACGTGGAATTAAAATGTGTGGCTACTGGAAGATCCTGCTTTCTCTGGCGGACAGAGCGTAGGTGTTCAGCGAAATGGTCTCCCAGCCTGTGTTGGGTCTCGCCAATATATAGAAGGCCGCATCGGGAGCACCGGACGGAGTATATCACCCCAGCCGACTCACAGGTGAAGTGTTGCCTCACTTGGATATCCTCCAAACTGATGGCATGAACATTGACTTCTCTAACTTCCGCTAATGCCCCACCTCCCTTTGTACCCCATCCCTAATTGATTGATTTATTTCTCTCTCTCTCTCTCTCTCTCTCTCTCTCTCTCTCTCTCTCTCTCTCTCACTATAACTCCTTGCCCATCCTCTGGGCTCCCCTCCCCCTTTCTTTCTCCCTAGGCCTCCCGTCCCATGATCCTCTCCCTTCTCCAGCCTCATATCCTTTTTGCCAATCAACTTTCCAGCTCTTGGCTCCTTCCCTCCCCCTCCTGTCTTCTCCTATCATTTCAGATCTTCCCCTCCCCCTCCCACTTTCAAATCTCTTACTAGCTCTTCTTTCTGTTAGTCCTGATGAAGGGTCTCAGCCTGAAATGTCGACTGTACCTCTTCCTATAGATGCTGCCTGGCCTGCTGCGTTCACCAGCACTTATTATGTGTGTTGCTTGAATTTCCAGCATCTGCAGATTTCCTCGTGTTTGCGTTTTTTACACCTTTTAGTGCTATTTTGCATTGGATCACTAAATCACCAGTGAATTTAGGATTAATTGATCATTCTTAATTCAGTATTAATCTGATGATATCTCGTTCTTGAAGTGGTGACAGCATAAAACATGTTTCCTTCAATAAGTACTTGTTGGCCTTTCAGTTTATATCCTTTATTAGAACAAAAGAGCATTAGAAATAAAAGCAAGAAATGGTACAAAGAGCCCACCATACCTGCTCCACCATTTAATAAGACTATGACAGATCATTTACCTTTAGGGCTGTTTGTTTATACTAATCCATATTCCTTGATTTTATTAATATCCAAACATCTTTGAGTCACTTTTTTTAATATACTCAGCATCTGATTATGCAATATCCTCCATGTAATGCACAACCGAGTTTCCATAACCTCTCAACTTAGTTTCTTTTCCATCTTGACACTAATGGCAGACCCATACTACTGAGACTGCAACCCTGGCTGTTAAACATCTACCTCAGAAAACAGCATCACTGAATCTTCCCGGTTAAGTCATGCAAAGATTTTATATATTTTAACCAAATCACTTCTCAGTCTTTTAAACTGCAGAGTGTACAATCCGAGGCTGATTAAATCTTCTCAAAGGAACCCCTCAGCCGACCATTGCACAAATCAATCCGGTGCACCTTTAATCCATTCACTGTATATTTCTTTTTACATGGGGAGAACAAACCTGTATACAGTATTCCAGATGTGATCCAACCAGTCTATTTTAAACCTGGAGAAAGATACTTTTATTTTCATAACTACATTCCCCTGTAATTAAGGACAACATGTCATTTCCCTGCCATAGTTGTCTGGAACTTCTTAGACTCTTCTTGCATGTCATATGCAGCCATTTTTGTCCTCTAATTTAGATCTATATGCTCAACCATGTTTTAATTCATATTTGTATTCTTATCTACAGACACCTATGTCGCCATCTTTAAACCATTATTGCACCTCAGAACTTTTGATATTTGCTTCACCTTCTCAGCCAGTGCCTTAGCATTAAGATTGATTTATCACCATAATGTGAACAAAGTCACAGGAGAGACACTGAAGCTAGTGGATATAGAAGTGTTTTATTCAACAAAAACAAGCAGCATGCATCATGCTGAGACCCTTTCAGGCCTGTATGACCCAATATTACACGATACTTCATAGGCTAAAGATCAAAGGACAATTTTATTGTTACCATGTATCTATAATGCTCCCTTTAAATTTCATATAATTTTCATACCTCCTTCTTCGCACCCACTCACCAGACACCCAAAGTGAATGTCAATCAGCATGGTCTGGTTTTCAAGTAACTGGTGTTCACAACTCCAGGAAACTATTGTCCAGGGCTGTATTTTAAATTTAATCTACGATCCACATTCAGGTCTAAAGACTGGTTGCCGAAGTTAGTTGCTGAAGTTATGTTTAACTATATAACCTAACTCCTGAATACACCCTAGCAATCACCATTTTAGTTCTGTATATCCTGAGGTGCTAAAGAAGCCAATGGAGGACCTGTTGGTTCTAAAATAAATGGGGCAGGAATCATTTTATAGGAAAGGCAGCTGGATATTGTTTGACCTGCTGTTCTCTTCTGTTAAATATGGTAGACTTCAATGTGTTCCTGACACATTACTTCAGCTATCATGAATTGTCAAAATAACCACAGCAATATGTGTACCAGAGACATGCTGGTAGAGCATCTTTGCTTTCCAGATTTTGAGTGTAAGCTAACTTCCAACATAACCTCAACTAGCTTCAAGTCTTGAATTCTGACTCAATTGCAAACCAAACCCCATTTCACTATTGATAATGCAATTGCCAGTCATCCTTGAATTAACAATATGCATTTTATAAGAAATTCATAAAAATCATAAAAGTTTTGACATAGGCAGAAACTGTTGTGTCCAAAACTAAACGATGTAGTGTAGCCCTACTTCCAGCAGTTGTAAATTACTTAAAAATCCATGATTGTTCGATGCCATTTCCTGTGCGCAAGTGTAAGGAGAATGAAATAATTGTTACTCTGGATCCAACACAGCACAAAAAAACACAAACGATAAAGCACGCAATAATAATACTAAAAAACACACAATAAATATAATTAGATTATACACACAGATTGATCACATGTCCATAATGTGACACTAAGCTATTCATAAGATAACCGAAAGGAAATAATAAAGTAACGGTGGAGTTAGTGGGTGACGATGTTGATCAGTCTTAATACTTGGGGTAAGTAACTGGTTTTGAGTCTGGTGGTCCTGGCATGGATGCTACATAGCTTCCTCCCTGGTAGGAGTGGGGCAAACCGTCCATGAGCAGGGTGTGTGGGATCCTTCATGATGTTTTCCAGCATCTTTCTGTATATCCAGTATAAACATGGTCCAGTCTGTTTGTTCCTTTAGTAGCCATGGTAACACGTTAGTGGAATTTGGGTAAAATGCCCTGCAGGTTAACATGACTGAAGTCTCCTGCAATTAGTAAGAGACTGTCTGGATGCTTGTTCGGTACAGAGCTGATGATCTGTAAAGCTCTCCCCATGCACCCTTGGCTTTCCCACTAGAGGGGATATATATATAGACAGCAGTGATGACCACAACAGTAAACTCCCTGAACAGGTAATGTGGCCGGAATTTAATTGTAAGATGATTTGTTTCCCCAGAATAGTAAATGCTAGCTGCAGACAAGTTTGTGTAACAACGATTGTTAGTGTACAAACAGATTCAACCTCCTTTGAATTTCCCCTCCAGGAGTTCCTGTCTGCATGGAAGAGAGTCAAGCCATCGAGTTGAAACAGCAAGTTGGACATGCTGTTGTTTGATCATGTTTCAGTGAAAACCAGAAGGCAGAAATTTCTCAACTCTTTCTGTGTGATCATTTTCAGTCTCAGTAAGTCCATTTTGTTATCTAGCAAGTGGACATTGGCCAGGAAAAGTGATAATACCACCAGTCTGCTTGGGATAGCTCTCAGCCTTGCTACTGCCTCAGCTCTCTTGGCACATTGCAGGTTCCTCTCACTCAGCTTGTGCCTGCCAATCCATTGGCTCACCCGGTTAGCTGGATCTGGTGTGCATGGAACTCACTGTCCATTGAGCACAGCTATTAACTCTGCTGCCGGTAGATTAAATGTAATTTTGTCTATGAGTTTAGCGGTGCTGTATTTGCAGAGCTTTGAATGACTAAAATCCCTGACTAGAAACTTTGAAACACTGTCTAAGAATGTAAAGCTAGCACTATTATTGGGACCTGGAGTCACTGCTGTGTCCCTGTGTGCAGCCATATTGATAATTATTTTGTTTCACCCAATTTTTATTTTGCTGTGTTGGGCATTTCTGCCTCAATTTTTTTTAAGATGGTGAAGTCTATACCCAACCTACACATTGAGTCAGAGCAAACCTTCTATCCATCTAAGATAAATCACTGTTCCCTGGACTAAAGAAAATTGGCCCTTCTTGTTCACTTTCTCGACATCTCTATAAAACTTATACTGTATGCCTCAATTAATTCTCCTTTAGTCTCCTTTGCTCCACAGATAACAATGCCAGTTTAAACAATCCCCTGTCATAACAATAATTTTTAAAATATTCTTCTAAATCTCTTCTGCTTCTCTTGAATTCTCACATTATTAGCAAGGGGATTAGTATTGGGTAGAGAACATTTGTTGTTATCAAATCATTGTTTTACACATTTCTATTATGAGTTCCTACTTTTATATTCAATGCTAGAAATAGAGGCATACGACTGATGACAAAGATCCCATTTTTAGGAGAAAAGGGAAGAATGATGAATTTGTGATGCTTGTAAGACTGAAGATAATTATAAATGCAGGGAGGTCTGAGGATGTAAGTTTTAATCTAGAGTATTAAGTTATTCTGGGCTAATTTTGATAAATAAGGGATGTTATGACTGAATAGGTTAGGATATGCAGCAGAAGTTGCAAAGAGGTGACAAGAAGGAATACTAATGAGGAAAGTATTGATTGAATCAGCTCTGAAGATAACAAAGGCATTTGCCTCATTTTCAGTGCTGAATAGACAGAGATGAGAGAGGAATTATTGCCTACTGAGGAATTGAAAGTAAATGGCTTATTTTCTCTCTTCTTGAAATCGTTCAACAGGAGATATTTAATTTCTCTTTCATTTTTTTAAAGACCCCTGGAATCCAAACTACTGGAAGTGTTTCGTGCAATGTTCACATGGCCAATTCCATCCCAGCAACTGGGACAGCTTCACTGGTTGTTTGTTGTTCACCAGTGCACAAGAGAGATCTACAGGACGGCCTTTATTTTACTACAGACCAGAAACAGGAATAAGGAAGGCAACAACTTCCCAAAAAACATGTTTTTGCCTTCTGAGTGCAAGTGGTTTATATAATAATTTTATGTGAACATCCAACACATTGATGCAGCTTGTAGTGACCATATGGCCATAAGATATTGGAGCAGAATTAGGCTATATGGCCCATCGAGTATGCTCCGCCATTTCATCATGGCTGATTCATTCTCTCTCTCAGTCCCAGTCTCTTGCCTTCTCCCCATATCTGTTCATGCCCTGACCAATCAAGAATCTATCAACATTCACCTTAAATATATGTAAAAACGTGGCCTCCACAGCAACCCATGGCAATGAATTCCACTGATTCACCACGCTCTGGCTAAAGAAATTTCTCCTCATCCCCATTCTAAAAAGACGTCTCTCTATTCTAAGGCTGTGTCCTCTGGTCCTAGACCCCCCACCATAGGAATTATCCTCTCTGTACCCACTCTATAGAGGCCTTTCAACATTCGATAAGCTTCAATGAGGTCACCCCTCATTCTTATGAATTCCAGTGAGTAGAGGCCCAGAGCCATCAAATGCTCTTCATACAACAAACCGTTCAGTCCTGGAATCATTTTTGTGAACTCCCGTTGGACCATCTCCACTGTCAGCACATCCTTTCTAAGATACAGGGGCCCAGAATTGCTCACTATATTCCAAGTGAGTCCTCACCAGCCTCTCAGCTGCACCGATCCAGTATCAATTCTGATCTCCATTTTCATGCTCTCTCTGTAACCACCTGGGCTTCCTCCAGGTGATGCAGTTTCTTCCCATGTCCCAAAGAAGACATGAGGGTTGGTAGCTTAGTTGCCCACTGCAGAATGCCCTAGGTGAATGAACTGTACAGTCTGGGGAGGGAAAAGTGAATAGGATGCGATGAGGAGATTAAAATGGGATTAGAAACATAGAAAACCTACAGGACAATACAGGCCCTTTGGCCCACGATGCTCTGCCAAACATGTACTTACTTTAGAAATTACTTAGGGTTACCCACAGCCCTCTATTTTTCTAAGCTCCATGTACCCATGCAGGAGTCTCTTAAAAGACCCTATCGTGGATTAGTGTTTAGTGTAATACAGCAGTACCCAACTTGGGGTCCACAGACTCCTTGCTTAATGGCATTGGTCCATGGCATAAAAAAGGTTAGGAACCCTTGGTATAATTGGTGATTGATGGTTGTGAAGACTCAGTGAGGCAAAGGGTTTGTTTCTGTGCTGTATGAATTTATGACTGACACAGTCGCGTACTGAACCGACTTGTGCAACTTTAGTCCTACCGCACCAACAGGCCATTTCTTGCACTATCATGGATGTTTCTAATTGTGTTGTTTTTGTTTGCACTGATGTATTATTTTTCAGCTTTCTAATTTATGTGTAATATATGTCCTACATGCTCTTGAATCTACATGCTTGTGATATTGCTACAAGTAAGCTTTTCATTTAACCAGTACACCACTGTACTTGGGCATATGACAATAAACACAGTTTGACTTAAAGTGCTGAAAATTCATTTACTTTTAATATTAGCCTATCTTAATTTGAAGATAAACAATCAGTTGGTGCAGAGCACAAAGGCTTGGAATGACTGTGCTGATGAGGAGGCAGCTGACTAATAAAGCCTAAATTAAACAATAGATTTGATTATTTGCTGCATCTTTACTGTTTTGTTCTGGTGTTTTGTATATATGTGCCCCTTGAATAGTTGCCTTGTGAGCTGAAACCCCATCAGGAGAACTCGAGCTATTTGTGCTCACACCATGCCTATCAAGATAACATGAAGGACATGACACTAGTCTTTAGGAACGAGGAAATAACTAATGAAGAGCCAATCACAGCATCACCAATGCAGCAAGAAAGTTGGGTAGACAAGTACCTATTCTGATACCTTTTTCAAATGTAATGGGCTGGGTTGATCAGATATAAATGACCTGAACCAATTCAGGTGTGCAGGAAATTTGATAAGAAGTGTCCAAGTTCAGCAAAATAATTTAAGCCTAATTTATTATCATGACATGGAAAATACAAGTGTAGCCCCCCTGGCCACCCTCAGGGTCACTCGGCTCGCTGTCGTCTAGGGAAACAGCCTCGGCCCCGCCAAACTGGATAATTCGTTTGTGTGGATGCTGTGTGAGGTACCCCACCCCGCCCAAATAACAGACAATACACCAGATGCAATTGAATGATTTACAGTTTATAGATATTACTGGAACTATATAATTAAAAGAGAATAAAATATAAAAGGAAAATAAAAGGCGCCACACTTATCAAAGTTCAATCTCTTCTTGCACAAAACAACCGTTGGAGCTCAAGGACCTTCTTCTTCACCCTGCGACCCCCTCGGACCACCTCGACCGGCCACCTGGGACCAACAACGGTGGTCGACCAGACGCTCCACACGAGTCCGTCTCTGTCTCGTCACCGAACATCCCGCTCGGGGTCCGACCCCGTTAGCGGACTCACAGCACCTCGTCCATCCTCTGTCTCGCTCTCCCACCTTCTCCCCCAAAACCCCGCGCATACAGTATCTTCAAATACACCAAAACCATAACAACTATCCCAATTGGTTAATAGCACTCTCTTATCACACACTAAAACAAAACAAACTGTTAGCGCAGACTCTCTCAGCGTTTAACACAACAAAGCTGCATTCCCCAGATTAACATAACAAAGACGCCATTTTAATTAGCCTCCGCAGTAACATAAAAGTCGAAACCCCTTTACACAAGTAAACTACACAAGTTACAAGGATTTCCACAAAGATATCAGGGCTCACAATCCTTAGTCACCACTTGATCATTGCCATTGTCGGGGGATTTGATTGTTGCTGTTGTCAGGGGATCTCTGAATTCCCGCTTGTGAAACCACTCTAGGTCCATCCTAGACACTGATCAATCACGATTCTTCGGTCTAGGTGAAATCCCAAGAACTGAGCGAAAAGTCCATCAATAAATGAAGGTTCAATCCACAAGCATGAGAAACACACAGAGACAGATAAACTCTTTGCCCTTTGGACACATGCTGCTGGTGCCTGGGACCAAGTAAAACACCAGTGGCTATTAGCAAACATTTAAGAAGTACAATCTTTAACTTGTACAGGCACCTTACATTCTGCAAGCTCACAAAGAGTTAAAATGTCACTTGGAACTGTTCAGGCAGTTTTTCATCTGCTATTTTTACAAAATTGAATACACCACAACACACTATAGGCATTACAGTCATACAAATTATTGAAAGAACAATTTATATATTTTGGAAATCATAACTGCAAGATTTCCAAAAATTAGTACTGCACTACCATTTTCTTATTCTTCACAATGGCAGGTTCCCACTATATATCTGCCAATAGCAAATTAAGCCTCAACAAAGCATAATGCGTTTTAATTCCTCTTTAATTGCATGTGTAGGCATTAGTTTTTAGCCTGGCAATTGCTTCGACACGGGTTTTCTTTTTGAGTGCTAGACTTAGAATATTAGTCCATCCAATGAATTATTTCTTGCGAGGCCTGACTAGGCTGATTGTTGGAAGGTTTCATTAGGAGTCAGACATCTGTTTGGGCTATTCATTACCAAGTTAGATATGGGGAAGTCAAGTTCAGTTTTATGGAGATGAATCGGTTGTAATATGACACACTTAGTCACTGCAGTGTTTCTTGAGACAGAAGGTTATGTATCCTAAAATAGTGCTTCACTTTGTCCTGTTTGCCCATAATTTCTTCTTTTCAGTTGACAAGTTCCACCACCGTTGAGAACATATCTGGCTTTACTCTCCTCTGCTCTTTGAAGTCCTGGGTCATTTCCTCATTGTGCTTCTCAATTGATGACTGGATTACTTTTCTTTCTTTTTTATTTAGCCTGCTGAGAAGAAGATGCCAGATGAAGACTGAAAGCAATTGAATTATCAATAACACAGCAGGGGTAGGAAAGGGGAAAAATCAAAAAAGGAAAAACTGATATGTTCACGTTTAACTGAATAGATTTGATTTTTATTCATTACTGAACAGAAATAGAACACACATGGTGCTAGCAACAAAACACAAGCTGGATAAGCTGAACCTCAAGCACTTGATTACAGGACTAAATAGCATTCTGGCAGCATCGTTCAGTAAGCCATCCAAAATGAATATCTGTGAAACAGTATTCCCTTGTCCATTTCTCTCTCTCCATTAATTTCCCTCCCAGCACTTATCCCTGCAAGCAACCTAAATGGTACACCTGCCCATACATATCCTTCCAGGCCTTTATTCAGAACCCAGAACAGTCCTTCCAGGTGAGGCAGGGAATCTGCCAGGGTAACCTACTGTGCCTGGTGCTACCGATGCAGTCTCGTCTACATTGGAGAGATCCGTTGTAAATTGGGAGACGGCTTCACTCAGCACCTCTGTTCCACCCACTACGTGAGGAAGTTTCCGGTGGCCAGACATTTTAATTCCTATTCCCATTCTCGCTCTGACATGTACCCAGATGAGGCCACCCTCAGGGTGGAGGAGCAATACCTCCAACCTGATGGCATGAATATCAATTTCTCCTTCTGCTAAAATAAATTCTCCCCCTTTCCTTCTTTCCCTATTCCCTCACTCTGACCTTATACCTCTTGAATGGTGGGTGTGGAATGCACTGCCATGAGGTGTCCTTCTATTCTGAGATGGTGCTCTCTGATCCTTGACTCTCCCACAACAGGAAATATCCTCTCCACATTCACTCTATCTAAACTTCTCAATATTCTCTAGGTTTAAATAAGACCCATCCCTGCCCTTAGCTCCCCCCACAAGGTCCCCTTCTCCTTCACTTTCTCCCATGGTCCACTCTCCTCTCTTGTCAGATTCCATCTGCTCCAGCCCTTGATCTTCCCCAGTCACCTGGTTTCACCTATCATCACAAGACAAAGGAGCAGAAGTAGGCCATTCGGCCCATCGAGTCTGCTCCGCAGCTCCCCCATGAGCTAAACTATTCACCCATCTAGTTCCAACTTCCGGCTTTTTCCCCATATCCCTTGACACCCTGACTAATTAGATACCTGTCAATCTCCTCCTTAAACAACCTGAATGATCGGGCCTCCACAACTGTATGTGGCAACGAATTCCACAAATCCACGACCCTCTGGCTAAAAAAATTTCTCCTCATCTTTGTTTTAACTGGGTACCCTCTAATTCTAAGACAATGGCCTCTTGTCCTGGACTCACCCACCAAGGGAAACAACCATTCCACATCTACTCTGTCCAACCCTTTCAACATTCGAAATTTTTCTATGAGATCCCCTCTCATTCTTCTATACTCTAATGAATACAATCCAAGAGCCGACAGACGCTCCTCATATGTTAGCCCCTGCATTCCAGGAATCATCCTCGTAAATCTTCTCTGAACTCTCTCCAACATCAGTATATCCTTTCTAAGATAGGGGGCCCAAAACTGCACACAGTATTCCAAATGAGGTCTCACTAATGCCACACAGAGCCTCATCAACACCTCCTTACTCTTATACACTATTCCTCTTGAAATGAATGCCAACATAGCTTTCGCTTTCCTTACCGCCAATCCAACTTGGTGCTTAACCTTTAAGGTATCCTGCATGAGGACCCCCAAGTCCCTTTTCGCTTCTGATTTTTGAATTTTGTCCCCATCTAAATAATAATCTGCCTGATTATTTCTTCTTCCGAAATGTACAACCGTACATTTGTCAACGTTGTATCTCATCTGCCATTTCTTTACTCACTCTTCTAAACTGACTAAGTCTCTCTGCAACCTTTTCGTTTCTTCAACATTTCCTGCTCCTCCACCTATCTTGGTGTCATCCGCAAACTTGGCCACAAAACCATTTAATCCATAATCCAAATCATCGATATACATCGTAAAAAGAAGCGGCCCCAACACCGACCCCTGCGGAACACCACTAGTAACCAGCAACCAATCAGAATAGGATCCCTTTATTCCCACCCTTTGCTTTCTGCCTATCAACCAATGCTCCACCCATTTCAATATCTTTCCTATATTTCCATGGGCTCTCATCTTATTAAGCAGCCTCATATGCGGCACCTTATCGAAGGCCTTTTGAAAATCCAAATGCACAACATCCACAGCCTCTCCCTTGTCAATTTTATTCGAGATTACCTCAAAAAATTCCAATAACTTGGTAAGGCAGGATCTTCCCTTCATGAAATCATGCTGGCTTCGGCCTATCTTGTCATGCACCTCGAGGTATTTCATAACCTCATCCTTGAGGATTGACTCCAAAATCTTTCCAACCACCGATGTCAGACTTATAGGTCTGTAATTTACTTTTTGCTGCCTCCTTTCTTTCCTAAATAGCGGAACTACATTTGCGACCTTCCAGTCCTCCGGAACTATGCTAGAGTCTATTGATTCCTGGAAGATCATTTCCAATGCTTCCACAATCTCCAAAGCCACCTCCTTCAGAGCCCTTGGGTGCACCTCATCCGGACAAGGAGACTTATCTATTCCTAGTCCACTTAGCTTCCCAAGCACTTTCTCTCTAGTTATCTTGACTGTACCTAATTCTATTCCCTGATACCTCTGGCTATCAGGTGTATTGCTCATGTCTTCCACTGAGAAGACTGATGCAAAATACTTATTCAGTTCCTCCGCCATCGCTTTGTTATTCATTATAATTACTCCAGCATCATTTTCAATCGGTCCCATATCTACCCTTGTCACTCTTTTACTCTTCATATATTAAAAAAAAACTCTTAGTATCCTTTTTTATGTTAATCGCCAACTTCCTTTCATAATTCATCTTTTCTTTCCTAATGACTTTCTTAGTTTCTTTCTGTAAGTTTTTAAAGGTCTTCCAGTCCTCATTTTTCACACTAATTTTTACTTCGTTGTACGCAGTTTCTTTTGCTTTTATTTTTGCCTTAACCTCTCTCATTAGCCACATTTGTGCCATTTTTCCATTCATGATTTTCTTTTTTCTTGGAATATATTTTTCCTGCATTTTCCTTATTTCTTGTAGGAATTTCATCCAATTCTGCTCTGCCGTCCCTCCATTTAGTTTACTTTTCCAATCGACTAGGGCCAGTTCCTCTCTCATACCATTGTAATTTCCCCTGTTCCACTGAAATATCGATACACCTGATACCAGCTTCTCCTTTTCAAATTTGAAACTGAACTCAATCATATTATGATTACTACTTCCAAGAGGTTCCTTTACCTCCAGCTCCCTAATTGCCTCAGGTTTGTTACACAGCACCCAATCCAAAACAGCCAGTCCCCTGGTGGGCTTCTGGACAAATTGCTCCAAAAAGCCATCCTGTAGGCATTCTACAAACTCCCTCTCCTGAGATCCATTACCTTGCCGACTTTCCCAATCCACTTTCTTATTAAAATCCCCCATAATTACCTTGACATTGTCCTTCTGACATGCTTTTTCTATTTCCAGCTGCAACTTGTAGTCCACAAGACTGCTGTTTGAAGGCCTGTATATAACTGCTATTAGTGTCTTTTTATCCTTGCCATTTCTTAATTCTACCCATAAGGATTCTACCTCTTCTGATCCTATGTCCTTTCTTTCTATTGATTTGATATCGTTACTTACAATCAGGGCCACGCCACCCCCTTTACCTACCTTCCTATCCTTCCTGTACACTGTGTATCCTGGGATATTCAGCTCCCAATCACATCCATCATTTAGCCATCATCATTCAGCTAGCCCTCTTCCCTCCCCCCACCTTTTAGTTCTGGTGTCTTCCCCCTTCCTATCAGTCCTGAAGAAAGGTCTCAGACTGAAACATTCACTGTTTACTCATTCCCATAGATGCTGCCTGATCTGCTGAGTTCCTCCATCATATTGTGTGTGTTGCTTTGGATTTCCAGCATTTGCAGACTTTCATGTGTTCATAACACATGCAGTTGTTTTTACCATTTTAGCCAGCTGAAGGTGTTTATCCAGGAGGCTTTCCAGATTGAATTTCTCACATTGGCCAGTTATTGCTCCACAAAATTGCTCAAGTTTATGAAAACTAGGACATCAGGGGACCTTTTGATTTCCGTTCACGTTCTCCATACCTTTTGACCCAGAACAGAGGCATGACAGTGCAGTAGTTAGCGTAATGCTTCTCAGCACCAGTGATCAGAGTTCAATTCCCACAGCTATCCGCAGGGTATTTGTATGATCTCCCATAGCCATGTGGGTTTCCTCAGTTGCTCCAGTTTCCTCCCACATTGTAATGACATACAGGTAAGGGTTAGTAAGTTATGGCCATGCTTTGCTGGGACCAGAAGCAAGCTAGTACTTGTGGGCAGCCCCCAGCAAATCCTTGGACTGTGTTGTCTGTAGACGTAAACTACACATTTCTCTGTATGTTTTGATGTATGTGTGACAACTAAAGCTAATCTTTCATTCTTTCATTAACTTTAGACTTGACTGATCAAATTAATGTTGACTCCCTTCCTCAATCCCCTCTCCAGACGTGACCACACAGATTTTATATCTGCTCCCATATAACTATCACACCTGTGTTTATTAGCCTACATTGGAATCCCTCTGAGTAACCCTCAGTTTTACAATCCTCATACTAGGTTTCAACAGGAGTTCCCTGCTATCCTATAATCCGCAAAGGTTAACCTTAATTTTGCCCTCACGATTATCCCAGGTTTAATCTCTTTTGCATTGGCAACTTGGGCTTCATCTATTCATACGTTAAATTTAGATTCCCATTTCTCAATTTTCATACCTTTTTTTTAACATTAAAATCTCTTTAAAACCTTTTTTCTTTTAGGCAATTTCAGCCAGTTGATTTGGCAAGTCATTTGTGATTTTGTATAAATTTTGTTTGGTTTACTCCTATGAAATATTTTGAGACATTTTGGTTACAGGCGCAATAAAGATGGAATGTGACGTGGCATTATCTATTACACTGAAGCAATTACATTGTACTCTGTTGTGTACATTGGATGGCTACATACATTGATTTTAAATGTCAGGTGATTACCAAACAAGGGTTAATAAAAATGAAAAACAGACAATGCTGAAAATACTCCTAGGTAAAAGACATCTTGTGGAGAGAGAAAAAAAACAGATTTAATGCTTCAAGTAAATAAGTGTTTGATTCTGAAGGATCACCGCTTCAAAAATGTTCCTAGTTTTTCTCTGTCCATGCATGCTGCTGAGAATTTCCAAAAGTTACTGATTTTTTTCCCCTTTCATATGTAGGCTTCCATTTTGTTTTTCATACTGCTGACTTAAAACTATTTCAATTGTTTGATTATACAATTATTTCTAGGTTTCATTATCTCCAGTAGGTGCCCTATAGCACCCTCCTTTTTGCCTATGTAGCATTCAATGAAGAGGCACAATAATTAATGCAGATCACTTTGTGAAGTGCATTGAGCACCATTTTAATCCCCTGAAATTGCATTCAACAGCAGCTGTTTATATAGCAAATTTACTCACAAGTGGCCGGTTTCTGAAAGTTCACCGTTGAGCCTTGCTATACTAATAGTTAGGAAAGGCACATTAAGCTATCTCTCCAGTTTGTCCAGTGTCACCCAAAGCAACTAATGCAACAGGAAAGGAGAAAGTATTAAAGATAAAGTCAAACTTGAGAAAAATTTGACGCAAAAGCTGAAAAACTTAAAGACTGATAAACGATAATAAAATTTCAGATTTGCAAATCCCTGCATATATATATATATATACACATACAATGAATGTTTTGGTCACAATTATGAAATACTTGCAGGCCCTGGATACATGACAGCAATTCATTAAAACATCCCAATAAAGGAAATCTAGAGTATATTTGCAATTGTATCTTGAAGACATGCCATTGTACCTTAATGTCACTCTGTATCACAGCTAATATTTCCTAATCAATTTGCAGATGTTGCTAACTACAGAGCTCCCTAGAGGTGGAGACAACAATTGAGAAAATCTGCAGATGCTGGAACTCCAAGCAACACCTATCAAATGCTGGAGGAACTCAGCAGGCCAGGCAGCATCTATGAAAACGGGTAAGCAGTCAATGTTTCGGGCCGAGACCTTTCACCAGGACTGGAAAAAGTTGAGAAGTTAGATCAAGAAGGTGGTGCGGGGGAGAGGAGGAAGAAGTACAAGGAGGTAGACGATAGGTGAAATTGGGAGAGGAGCAGGGCTGTAATTGGGTGTTGTAATGGAGGAGGAGAAGATGGTGGCGCGGCACAGCGTGCACGGCCTCTCCGGTGAATGATATCTGTAAACTGTCAAGTAGGAGACCGTGCACAATTCTGATTTGATGGAGACAGACATGAGAGTACGGAGGAACATCTGGAGAAACGTCTGAAATGCCCACTTTGCTGCTGCTGCTACTGTGTGGTAACCGGCATCTCTGGAGCAGAAGGCCCCGAATCCTCGGCTTTGCTTGATTCGGTGACCAGAGCTAGGTCGAAGGCGCTCGGGAGGCTGTATCGGAGGGTCTGGTTAGAGGCTCGAAGTTTTCGGATGGACGGACTCGGTGTCGGCTATGGTTGGCTACTTCCAAGGCATCGGCAGTTGTCGGTGCCTTGGAGGTTTATAGCAGGGAGTTTCTCCCTTTTGCCGCCTGCTATCAGGGACTTGGGGGTTGATCGACTCGGGAATTTGAGACTTTTTTTTTACCATGTCCATGGTCTGCTCTTCATCAAATTATGGTATTGTTTTGCACTGCTGTAACTATATTCTATAATTATGTGGTTCGGTCAGTGTTAGTCTTTGGTTTGTTCTGTTTTCTGTGATATCACTCTGGAGGAACATTGTATCATTTCTTAATGCGTGTATGCATTTCTAAATGGCAAGAGGACTGAGAGTTCTCATAATCTAATTTAATCTAATCTAGTAAAGGGCTGCGAGGCTGATAGGTGAAAGAGAAAATGGGCTGGAGGAGGGAGGAAATGAAAATGGGAATTGTGAAGGGGGTGGGGAATAACAAGAAATATGGAAAATCAATTTTCATGCCAGCAGTTTGGAGGCTACCAAATGAAATATAAGGTGTTGCTCCTCCAACCTGAGTGTAGCTTCATTGCAGCAGTAGAGGAGGACATGGACTGACATGTCAGAATGGGAAGAGGAAGTAGAATTGAAGTGGATAGCCACTGGGAGATCCCACTTTTTCTGGTCTCCCAATCTACTGGATGCCCAGATGAAGTGTCATCTCACGTGGAAGGACTGCTTAGACCTTGAATGATAGTGAGGGAGGAGGTGTAGGGGCAGGTATGGCACTTGTTCCACTTGCAGGGATAAGTACCAGGAGAGAGATCAGTGGAGAGGGATGAATGACCAAGGGAATTGTGTAGGGAGTGATCCCTGGAGAAAGTGGAAAGAAGAGGGGGAGTGAGTGGGAGGGAAAGATGTGCTTGGTGGAAGGATCACAATGGAGATGGCAGAAGTTATGGAGAATTATGTGCTGGACATGGAGGCTACTGGGGTGGTAGGTGAGGACAAGAGGAGCCATATCCCTGGTGTGGTGGCGGGAGGATGGGATGAGGGCAGATGTGTGCAAATTGGAAGAGATGCGGTTGAGGGTAGCATTGATAGTGGAGGATGGGAAGCTCCTTTCTTTGAAGAAGGAGGACACCTCATTAGTTCTGGAATGAAAAGCCTCATCCTGAGAGCAGATGTGGTGAAGTCAAAGGAACTGAGAGAGGGAATGGCATTTTTACAAGTGACAGCATGGGAAGAGGTATAGTCCAGGTAGTTGTGAGAATCAGAGGGTTTGTAGTAGATATTAGTGGACAAACTGTGTCCACGGATAGAGAGAGAGGGATCAAGAAAAGAGGATGTCTCATTAGTCCTGGAATAAAAAGCCTCATCCTGAGAGCAGATACAGTGGAGATGGAGAAATTCAGAGAAAGGTATGGTATTTTTACAAGTAACAGAGTGGGAAGAGGTATCATCCAATCAGCTGTGTGAATCAGTGGGTTTATAAAAGAAATCTGTGGAAAAACCGTCTCCAGAGATAGAGACAAAGAGAATCAGAAAGAGGAGGGAGGTGTCAGAATGGACCAGGTAAAGTTGAGGGCAGGGTGGAAGTTGGAGGCAAAGTTGTTGAAGTTGACGATCTCAGCATAGGTGCAGGAAGAAGCCCCAATGCAGTTGGTGATGTAGCATAAGGAATGTTCGGGAGTGATACTCATGGTATTTAACCTTGCAAGTGTAACAAGTGCCATACCTGCCCCTACACCACCTCCCTCCCTACCATTCAGGGTCCTTCCAGGTGAAGCGACACCACCTGTGAGTCTGTTGGGGTCATCTTACTGTGTATCTGGTGCTCCAGTCTGGCCTCCTGTAGATTGAGAGACTGTTTCACCGAGCACCCATGCTCCATCTACCAGAAAAGAGGGATCTCCCTGTGGCCACTCACTTCATTTCTACTTCCCATTCTAATTCCGACATGTCAGTCCTTAGACTCTTCTACTGTCACGATGAGGCCACACTCAAGTTGGAGGAGCAACACTGTATATTCCATCTGGGGATCCTCCAACCTGATGGCATAAGCATTTATCTTTTGAATTTCTGGCAATTCAACCTCTGCTTCACCATTCCCATTCTTGTTTCCCTCTCTCACCTCATCTCCCTACCTGCCCGTCACCTCCCTCTGGCGCTCCTCCTCCTTCCCTTTCTTCCATGGTCTACTACCCTCTCCTCACAGATTTCCCCTTCTCTAGTCCTTTATTTCTTTCACTTATCAGCTTCTCAGTCCTTTACTTCACCCCTCCCCTTCTCATGGTTTCAACTGTCACCTACCACCTTGTACTTCTTTCTCCCCTCCCCCAACCTTCTTGATCTAACTTTTCATCCTTTTTTCCCAGTCCTGATGAATGGTCTCAGACCAAAATATCAACTGTTTACTCTTTTTTTATAGTTGTTGCCTGGCCTGCAGAGTTCCTCCAGCATTTGGTGTGTGTTGCTTGGAAAATCTTATTTCTTTTGTTTTGAACAATCACGCCAGTTGTGCATTTTAATATGAGATCATGTTGCTATCAAAATGGCACATTCTGATATAGAAAAAAAAATGCAGATTGGCCAATAATAGAAGAAGTAAAGCACAAAATCATGTCACTTAATCCAAAAGCTTCACTCCCATTTCATTTTACCCAGTGTTCACATCCTTCTCTTCATTTATTCAATTACACTCTTCATAACTTCAGCTTAAGGCATGTTCCATCCACACTTGGGGTGCATTCTTGAAGATTCATTTTTGAAAAAACTTGAATATTCTTGAAGATTTGTTTCAAAGGTTTGAAGGGTACACTTAATGTCAGAGAAATGCATACAATATACATCCTGAAATTGTTTTACTTTGCAAACATCCATGAAAACAGAGGAATGCCCCAAAGAATGAATGACAGTTAAATGTTAGAACCCCAAAGCCCCTCCCAGCTCCCCCCTCCCATGTGTAAGCAGCAGCTAAGCCACAATGCCCCCACCCCCACCAGCGAAAAAAGCATTGGCACCCACCACTGAGTACTCAAGCTTGTAGCAAAGCATCGGCAAAGACACAGACATGCGCTACCCCAAAGACAACTCATTCACCTGGTATTCGACATACCATAGGCTCTCTCTCCCCCTAATAAAGGAGAAAGAGGTGTCTCAGTTTTTGGTAAAACTTGGATACTCTTGAAGACTCATTCTTGGTAAAGCTTGGATATTCTTGAAGCTACATTTTTGGTAAAACTTGGATATTCACAGCACAAGGAATTCTGCAGATGCTGGAAATTCAAGCAACACACGTCAAAGTTGCTGGTGAGCGCAGCAGGTCAGGCAGCATCTCTAGGAAGAGGTACAGTTGACATTTCAGGCCGAGACCCTTCATCAGGATTGGGTTCACAGCACTGTATTTTTAATCCCCTCGAATGTTAAATTATCTTCTCTGTGTATATCAAATTTTCCATTACTCTCATGTCTTCTATAACACTCTGCTAAGCTTCTCCATTGTACAGTTTGAGAAAAGACATCCTATTCAGACTTTCAACCTGGTACCAACCTCATGACTTTTATGCAGCTTTTTCAGTGCTTATATATCATTTTGTGGTATTGGTACTGGGATTTTAAATGCTATCTATATTGTCTATGGCGAGCTAGGTATCGAACCTGTTCTCTAAAATGAATCCCATTGATTTGTTTCCATTTTTATTACAATAGTGAGTGCTCTTCAATCATGTTTCATTGGCTGAGAAATGTTCTGTGAAGTACCAAAGTCATGGAAGTACAATATAAGTAGAAGTTTGTTTTTTTTTTCTTATTATTTCCAGCTGCAATTTGATTTCTCCTATTTTTTTTTGGAGGGGGCGATGGGAAAGAACAGATTCCTAGCATAGTTAATGGCCCAGACAAATCAAAATCTCAGGGCATCCTGCATTAAGGCTATATGATCTATCAAACTTAGTACGAGTCCAGTTGCGTTCTGACATTCACTACATTCATTACCATGCCTCTAAGGTCAGACCTTGCATCTTCTGTTCAAAATCAATCAGAGCAAAACTATTCAAAAGGTTATTTACACCCAACAGAAATCAGTCTGATGGGTCTGCAAAGGAACAGGTGAAGGTTTGGTACAGGAATTTGACTAGTCATAATGAACTCTTAGTTGTTGTCTGCTGTGCATAAAGAATATAGCAATCTTTGTAACTTTAAAGCAACCCACAGAGGTGCAAGGATCAGCACTATGTGTGAGTATTATTTCCAAATGAATTTACTGTTGTTAAAAAGATGGTGAGTAGCCATTTTAAGATTCAAAATCCATCTTATGAGATTTTATGGGATATTTTACATATTTTGGGATACTCTCCATAGGTTTGGAATATTTCATGATAATAATAATGAGTGAGATTTCATAAAGCTTCCAGACAGTGAGCCCATTCAGTCCAATGAGTCTATGGCAGTTTTCAAAGCAGTTCCACATATTTCCCTTTAACCTGTTCTCTCTCTCTCAAACCTAGGAACTTTACTCTAATTTTTCCTACGCCCACTTACACCTGAGGTAATCTATGGTAACTGATTAATTTATCAATCGACACATGTTTGGAATGTGGAAGGAAGCTGGAAACAGAGAGGGTATCCCATGCCATATAGAGTCAATATGGAAACTCACATAGACAACATTGGAATTCAGGATTTAACCCAGGTCACTGAAGCTATGAAACAGTAGCTCCTATGTTGTCGCTATGCATACTATCACATTCATTTTACCAAGCGTTCTAGTGCAAGTGTTGGATATGTCAAAACAAGCAGCAACACACAGTTAGGAATACTGGACGCAAACAGCTCAGTATTATCGGTATTGCGTATAACTGGAGGGTTAGGTGAGACCACGGACCTCACAGTTGCAATGAAAGCTCTGTGGCCAGATCGCACCCCTCCTACTTTCCAAATGGAAACATTTAGATTTAATGTTAAGCTAAATGCAAAGCTAAACCCAAATGAAATATAGTAGTCTTCATATGCAAAGACTAATTGTTTCCGCCAATATGTATGTTATGTAGGACTGGATGTTAATATCTCTTCTTTGCACCCTTGAGACATGCTGCCTGGAATCTGTGGGGTGGCCAAGTGAATGGCGGCATCTTCTGGGTTATCAAGTGGGCGCCCTCTTTCCTCAGTGTTTCAGTGATAGGCCCACAACACCTCCGGAGGGTTCAGCAGTGAATCCCGGCGTCCCGGGCTTTCCCCCTAGATGCCTTTCACTCACTTGGCGGCCCAGATGGAATCCTTTCTCTTCATCCAGAGCTACTGACTACTGTTTTCAGCAGCTCTGGAGAGGTCTTTGACTGCTTGTCAGTGTGTTTTCCCTCGCACTCCCAACTCCCGGAGTAGCCTTGGTGTTGATGTGGCTACAAATCCTCTGCAGCCTACTTCGACCGGTCGGACCTTTGCTCTCCAGCCACGTTGTTGTGCATCGGCTGCAAGCACAGCCTACCTCAGCTTGTTGCACTCGTAGGCCTCCTCCACTGCATCCTCCCAGGCACTGTAAGCTCAGTGATGTAAACGAGATAGTGAGGCACAAAATCTGGTCTGAGGTTGGTTTCTGCGATTTCAGCTGGGAAGCAGAGCCTCTGGCCTAAGTCTGACACCATCTTCCAATCATGTGCCTCACCTAGCCGCCCGGTGTCTGGTCTTGATGTATCGAGTCTGGCTTGACCCTCACCTTCCCGGACAAATGCTGTTAACGGCCAGATGGATGAAGGGGGAGGGAGAGCGTTGACACTCATCCGCCGACTTTCCAGCACTGCTGCAAGATACCGTAGCACCTGGTTGTGCCGCCAGGTGTATTGGCTTTGAGTAAGACTGGTCTTGCAGCCCACCAGAATGTGTTTTAGTGTTGCTGAAGTCAGGCAGAGGGAGCATGTGGGGTCCTCTCCAAACCACTGGCTGAGATTCATGGGAGATGGCAAGACATCGCAGGCCACCCTGATGGTGAAGCTCGCTCTGAATGTCCCCATCTCCCACAGCTCTTTCCAGGAGATCTTTCTTTTCTCCACTCATCCATTTCTTTCCTCCCATCTCATCCATTGCCCTTGTCTTGCCTGAGCGACAGCCTTTGTGCACCCTGCCGCCTCCTCCTGCCGACGTATCTCCTGCGTCATGAGCCTGCGTCTCTGAGACGGAGCAGCCTTGTTCCAGGCTGGTGTACTGTCCCCAAGGCCAAGACCGCTCCTCCCTTGCTACACTCGGCCCACGATATCCCTGTGCTCGAGTGCTGCCTTTGCTTGCTCGGTTGCTTCTGATGGAGTCCATTTCCTCTCAGTATCCGGAATGTGGACAGCTTGTGCTACAAGTGGATCACTCGTCTCTGTTAACATCATCTCCAGTCTGACTGTGGTGCACTTGTACTCCTCTGAAAGACTGGAAATGGGTAGCTGTAGGACTCCTTTGCCATAGAGTCCTATGCTGCTGAGGCACCTGGGAGGACCAAGCCACTTCCTTACGTATGAGCGGATCAGTCTTTCCAGCTTTTCCACCTTCGAGATTGGAACTTCATACAGGGTTAGTGGCCACATGGGGCATGGAAGGAGCCCAAATTGCATACACCAGAGCTTCAACTTGCCTGGGGGGTGTGGTTCTGCCGATGCTCTCGAGGCCACTGACGGCATCCTTCCTGAGTTGACCTACCTGCTCTGTGTCTTTGAGGGATGCGTTATACCACCGACCTAGGAGCTTCACATGCTTCTTGAAGACTGTTGGAATTGTCTCATCGCCTATGTAGAAGCGTTGGTCTACCAGCTTCCCCTTGACAATAGAGATGCCTCTGAACTTGCTCGGCTTGACCTTCAGCCGCACCTGCTTGATGTTCTCTTGAAGCTTTCTCAACAGGCGTACAGTACAAGTCTTGGTCGTGGTGAGTGTTGTGAGATCGTCTATGTATGCTCTGATGGGTGGCAGCCGCAGGCCAAGTCTTATGCGCTGTCCTCCAACCACCCATCGAGATGTTTTGATGATCACCTCCATGGCCATGGTGAAGGCGAGCGGGGAGGTGGTACAACTGGCCATGATTCCCACTTCCAGATGTTGCCGCACTGTGGTGTAATCTGCTGTTGCCAAACATAGCTGCACGTCCTGGAAGTAGGCCTTAACAGGGCTTGTGAGGGTCACTGGGACCCTGAAGAAGTCGAAAGCTGTCCACAGGAGGTTATGGGGGACTGAGCTGAAGGTGTTGGCAAGGTCCAGAAACACCACATGAAGATCTGTTCCCTCCTTGGCGACTTGGATCTGATGCCAGATGGTGCAAGCATGTTCCAGACAGCCAGACAAGCCCGAGATCCCTGCTTTCTGGATTGATGTATCAATCAGGTGGTTTCTTTGCAGATATCTTGACAGCCTATGAGCCACCACACTAAAGAAGATTTTGCCCTTGATGTTTAGGAGACTAATCTTGTGGAATTTGCCGATTTCTGATGAATCCTTTTCCTTTGGGATCAGGATTCCTCCGGCTCTCTGCCAGGATGTTGGTACCTCCTGCTTACGCCATACCACCTTCATTAGCCTCCAGAGGAACCGCAGGACACGGTGCATTTTTGTAGAGCCTGTATGGCACTCCATTGGGACCTGGGGCTGATGTGGTCCTCGCTTTACGCACAATTTTCTCCACCTCACTCCATCTAGGTGGGCTGATATCTAGTTGGTGTTCCAGTGGATGGATTAGTGGCATGTCAGATGGGAGGGTGATCTCTTCGTGGCATCGGTTGTCTGTGTATAGCTTTTCCAGTTGTTTTTCCAGTTCTGCCTTTGACACCGAGAGACCTCCACTCTTCTCCCCGGTGAAGAGACCCTTCACAAATTTGAAGGGATCTTTATAGAAGCTTGTTCTTGTCTGCTCCTTTTTCCTGCGCTTCCTTACCAGGTTCTCAGCTCTCCTCAGTGTCGCGAGCCTGCTCTGGAAGTCTGCTTGCAACAGGTTTATGCCTTCCTTCTCCTCCTCTGTGGCCTTCCTCCATTGTTTTTTCAGATGCCTCCTCTCTCTGACTAGACGATCTATTTCCTTCTGCCTCCTGAACTTAGTGGTGATTGTAGATGTAGTTTTCTTCTTCTCTAGCACTCCAAAATGTTCTGCTGGATAGCTAGAGATTAATTCCCCCGGTTTTTCCAACTTCTTCATGACGGTGCGTCTGAGTGTCTCTAAGATGTTGGAGAGGTCAGTATTGACCTTCTCCCACACTGTCTTCTCGCAGAATTTTGGCCACTTGATCAACAGCTTTCGCCCCTGGATCTTCTTTTCCGTTGCAGGTCGTAATGGGTTGCTCTCCTGTGCCTTGCTCTTCCTCCTCTGGGACAGGGGTATTGATGTCCTGCAGACTTTGGATTTTGTCCTGCTGCTGAACTTCAGTCGACTGACTCGACCTGCTTCTCAAAAAATAGCTGTCGATGTGAGGTCCCTGTTGCCTCTTCTTCAGGCATCCTTTCCTGCCTTGATGTATTTTCAGGCCTGTAGTGGAAGTAACCTTTGCCCAGCCACGTATGCAACTCTGGAGCTCGTGCCCTGCTGCAGCTGCTGCAGCCTCATTTATGCTGATCATCCAACTCATCATCTGTTCCGTTTCCGTATCAGTTGCCGGGTTGTCTACCGATGAGTCATCTTCCGCCCCCGCTCTCGTTGACTCAGGGGGTATCTTCTCCTTACAAGTTTTCATAGCCAAGGGGGGTGGGACCTGGGTGGGTGGGACCCATGCACCTTTGCATGCTGGATCCTGCTGCCGCGGGTAGCTAGCCCGCAGAGGCCCCAGTGGGGTCTGTTCCCTCCCGCTGGCTGTCTTTCCTCGCTGTCACAAGGTCATTCCCCAGTTGTCAGCTGCTCTTTCACAGCAGTCACTGGTTCACCAGATGATCAGGTATGTTATGTAGGACTAGATGTTAATATCCTTTATTTGCACCCCTGAGACATGCTGCCTAGACTCTGTGGGGTGGCCAATTGAGTGGTGGCATCTACTGGGTTATCAAGTGGGTTACCTCTTTCCTCAGTGTTTCACTGATAGCCCCACGACACCTACTGCTGGAACTAAATCAGCCATGATAGAGTGGCAGAACAGACCTGATGGGCCAAATGGCTAATTCTGCTCGTATTTCTTATGGTCTCACAGGTAACTCATATGGTCGGTTGAAAACACTTCATGAGTACTCTAGCACTGAATGGAACACGATAAATAATCAGGAAATTTTACAACTCGACATACTTGATATTTCTGTCATAATCTTAATAACCATCAAATAAATAAGCATTATTGGCAGTTATTTGAAGCCTTGCATGCCATCAGGATAGAATATATTGTAATGTATTTTCTCATTTCCCATAAAAATATTGCTTATCTCATAAATGAGAAGCAAATTGTATTTCATGAGGAAATTATACTGTGGGCAACTTCACATATAAAATGTATTAAATAATTTTGAAAAATATTTACCTAGAAATTGGATCAATCCTAAATAGAAGAGTGAAAACTGTTTTGCCTAGTGAACCCAAATCTAATGCTTTCAGTGCAGCTCGGATGTGAAATCCAATCATGACTCACAAGGCAATGTTTTGAGAACACACCTCTGCCTTTAAAGTTAAGTTACTCAGTCTCCAATAGCCACAATTCAATACAGTATACCCACCAACCTATCTCACACTAATCGAAGTCAGGAGTTCATAGTTTAAAATGTTCATTCCCACTGAGCCGCTAGAAATGTACATGCGTTATGTTTGCACTGAAAGCGTTTCAAATGAAGATGTTCAGTGGAGGAAGTAAGCCTCCATGTTCTCTGATTTGAGTCTCAATTACCTTGTGGAAAGGGTATGATAAGGTGGGCGGGGGGTCATATTCTCTGCACAGGAAAGTGAGAAAACCAAGTGCAGAGAACAAAAATTAGGTACAAGTGGCATCAGTGCTAATTTTCAGAAATGATTTCTCGGATTAGCATTGCAAAGCATTCCTTACCCACAAGTGTAGATGTTTGAGCTGTATCTCACTTGTGATGTTTTTAAGCACGATCGTTTGCAATGTGTGACAAATAAACAGAGCACCAAACAGTACAACACTGTAACAGGACCTTGGGCTCACATTATTGACTGATAATGATGTCAATTTGAACTGCACATCTCCCTGTACATGGTCTATATTCCTCAATTCCCTGCCTACTCATGTGTCTAAACACCTTTTATATGGTCCTGTGATAGTTATTTCTATTGCTTACCCAGGCAGAATGTTCCAGATACCCACCATTCTGTGTAAAACCTTGCAAGTAAATCATTTTAAAACTTGCCCCTCATCTTAAATGTACGTCCTCTAGTATTTGACATCTTCACCATGAGAAAAAAAAAAGACTCTGATTATCAAACCTAGCTATACTTAACATAATTTATAGTTTTATCAGGTCACCTCTTAGACACCAGCACTTTAGAGAAGAGTTTAGATCTGTCCAACATCTCCTTGGAGTCAACACTCTCTAATCCAAGTAAACTCTTCGTAAATTCTTCTGCACCCTCTCCTAATCCTTCCTATAACCTGGTGACCATAGCTGCACACAACGCTCCAATCTGGCCTAACCTATATTTTGTACAGTTGCAACATGATCTCTTTACTTTTATTCTCAACATCCCAATTTATGAGGACCCGTATGCCATAAACTTTCTTTACTATCCTATCCATTGTGTTACCACTTTCACCCTAAGATCTCTGTCTATCATTGCTCCGAAGGATCACTCTATACTTTCCTCTAACATTTGACCTTCCAAAGTGAAAGATCTTGCAATGGCACAGATTAAGCTCCATCATTTTCCAGCCCACATTTCCAACTGGTCAATCTCCTGCTGAACCCTTTGACAACCTTCATCACCATCCACAAATCCATCAATTTTGTGTAATCTACATGCTTACTAATCTGCCTGGCTACATTTTCATTTAAAATATTTGTGTATATCAAAACAACATGGATTCTGCAGTGTTCCTTATGGAATACTACTGATCACAGGCCTCCCATTAGAATAACATCTTTTCATCTCTACCCATTGTCTTCTATAGCAAAGCCAATTTTGAATCCAATCTTTCAGTCTCTGTTTCCCGGGACCTCAGTGAAAGCTTTACTGAACTCCAGACAGACAACATCCACTATTCCACCCTCATCGATTATCTTTATCATTTTCTTAAAAATTCTATCAAGTACGTATGACATGAAAAATGTTGTGCTGACGACCCCTAAGTTCCTGTTTCTGTAAGTGTAAGTCAATCTTATCAATCAGAACCTTTCCAATAATTTCCCTACCACTGATGAGAGAATCATTGGACTACAGTTTCCTGGTTTGTCTCTGTTTCTCTTAAACAAGGGAATAACTTTAGCTTTTGCTGTGTGACTAAAAGGACATAAACATCAGTAGGTTCAGATATGTCCCAAGTGTGGAGACAGACACATTGAAGTCAATAGTTCACAGATCTTAATGTGAACAGGATTCTGAGGGAAAGGAAAACAATAAATGCTGGGCCAAACAGGACTGATAACTAAAACCCTCAAACAAAAGACTATATGCCTGTGTAACCCCTGTGTAGTGCTTGTCTTATCTTGTAAGACTGGTTGTCACACTCTTGATGAGAAAATCAAATTACATAGTACTACACGAGGTGCTCTAGGTATCGGGAGGAGGCAATGCATAGGAAACACACACTTCTGGAGGTAAGTGTTAATAAAAAATAGCAATAAATACAAAATATTTACATGAGTAAGAACTACTCAAAATTTCAACACTCGGTCTTAGGTTCCCAATCTCAGATATCAAATAAAATCAAACTTATTTTTTAGCTAGAATCACTGATATTCTTTAGAATAACAATTATTACTCCAATTTGTAGTGCTATTCCCTATTTGAAGGTCTACAGGCAAACCTTTCCTTTTTTGTTTATCCCTAGTTAGTTAGAAACAAATTGAATTCCTATTCTTAAGTAATATGGATAATTTCAGTTTCACTTCAGGTCAGTATATCGACAAATTGAAATTCAACACCAAAAACATACACATTCAGCTTAACTCCTTTCATGACAATTCTCCAACATCACAACTTCTAAACAAAATAAACTTCATTCAGTAACTTATCAATGTCTTTGCAAGAATAATCAGTTCTTGCAGAAAGTCAAATTCAGATCCTTTGAATGAAAAATAATCTTATACATCCAACCATATTAAATCCTCTCTGCCTTGAAACATTTTGTTTGCATGCTGCTTCTTCGATCTTGTTTCTTGGTTCGTGGGATGAAATAGTTGGTCATCCATGGAAAGTTGACTCACAAAACGTATACAAAATAACCTGACCAAATCCCTTGGTATGATTTAACAGAACAAATGCCTGTTACATGGTCCAGATCTTGGACACTTGCCTCTGCCGATATTGTCTCACTATAGCTGCTGCTTGTCATAATCGTAGGTTCAATAAACCTTTTATCAATATCGTCTCTCCTCCAGGGGTTTCACCCTGAGGTTTTCAAGTAAGTAGGTTAAAGATACTCATGACTAATTCATTTTTTAACAGTTGATATCTTTATTTTCTAATAGTTTGCTGTATTTTTCTTGCTTGTCCACACCTGCATTAGCCACACCTCACTCTTGCATAGCTTACTCTTTTTAAAAAAAAATTTGGGAAATCTTATTTTCAGCCCTCCACAGGCGAAGCTCTCTAACGTTACATCTCTGAGTTTAATTAACATGGGTTACACCAACACTATGACTGAAAGGAATACCTAAGTATTATAAGAGTACCGCTAGTCTTCAGCGTCTGTTGACTCGACAGTCCACATTCTCAGGAAGGCCGAATGCAAGCAGACGGCATAATGTTGCTGTGCTTTGCTCAAGTCTCGGCAAGCACTGCAATGAAAAGAGGGAAGTTAGATACCTCCATAATGTAATAATAATAAGCGCACACATGCATATTATTGAGGGCAATTGCCAACTCTGCCACTCTGCTGAGTCCATGGTTGTGACAGATCTCTGTCGAGGTCCTTGCAACCTCCTTTCCTGCCTCTCTCAGTTATCCGGGATAGATTCCATCAGGTCCTAGTGGTTTATCCTTCATAATGCTTTTTAAGAGATCCAATAGCTTCTCCTTCTTGAGAGTATCATGGCCTTCTTTTTGGTGAGTACTGATGTACTCTTTAAATTCCTTGTCCATTACCTCTGCCTGCAGGAATAAATTCTGTTGTTTGTGTACGAATGGTATTGCCCTCTCCCTAGTTGTGCTCTTGTTTTTAATGTTTGTATGAAATGCCATGGATTCTCTTTAAATCTACTTGCCAAGGACATTTCATGGATCCTTTTAACCCTCCTGATTCTAGTTTAAATCTGCTCCCTTTATATTTTTCAATGCCCCCTCCGATTCCAGCTTCTTCAAACTTTCATATTCTTCCTTTTACACTTTGGCTAACTTTGCAACAGCTCTCATCATCTAAGGTTCCCAAACATTACCATCTTTGTCTTTCCTCCTCACAAGAACATGTTTATTCAGAATTTTGACTAACTGGCCTCTAAACAACTTCCACATATCAAATGTAGACTTAATCAATAACAGCTGCTCCACCCTATTCTCACTAGTTCCTGCCCAATTCTGCTTTCATTAGTGAGTCACAATTTACCACTTCCCTTCATGGTCCATCCTGTCAAATCCTTTAGTGCTAAGGAAGTTCCTATCAACAGTTAGATTACCCTCTTCATTGACTTAATAGTTTGGAATGTTGAAGGTCAAGTGTTGGCCATCAGGTTATATATAATACTGTTTTATTTTATTTTAATACATTTTTCCAGTAACAGTATCACATAGTCTAATATCTCACTCGTCCTTCAGACACAAGAGTCTTCTGGACACAATGCTGCAATGTAATTGCTAGTTAAATTAGGTGAGCCTGTTGCAACTTAGCTGAGTCACATTTTTGAAGGCTTCTAGGCATGAACATAGCATAGATTGCCAATTACAGGGATGGTATTTTCATATCTACTATTAACTTCAGTCACAGAACTTCTCTGTAAAAATCCTAGGTTATTACACTTCATTGATCTGAATGATTCTTATACATAATCTAAAACATCCTGAGGAGTATTTCTTAGATTATGCTCCTAATAATCTAAAAAATTAGATTTCTAGGAGGAATCTAATTTCTGATGATGAAGTTGTCTCGAAGGTGTTATTCATTATATGGAGCTATCAAGACTGACTCGTCAATATAGAGAATTATTTTCCAAGCAGTTGGCGATTCCCCTTAGCTTTGGTGCTGCTAAGAGAAATAGCCTGTCCTGGAATAGGTGCTGGTCATCTTCTGTCATGATACAAAGCTTGGTGTTAGTCTGAGTCGAAAGGAGCATGCAGAGAGTGCAAAAGATTTGTGCACTTGACTGAATACAAAAAATCTTTGGAGACCAACTGGCTGGACTATTTATGGACATATACAAATTCTCACTTCTGCAGTCTGAAGTTCCAGCTGTTTCAAAAAGGCATCTATTTTAGCAGTGCTCACAAAGTGTGCAGTAACCTGCTTCAATAGCTAATATCCAGTAGCACTTACAACTGTAACAAAGAGATTGGTTCTGGCACGAATGTACATCTGCTTCAGAAATGACTTGTATTTATTTTATTTTGCGTAACTTCACAAAAGCTGAACAGCAGATATGATTTCTCTGGCTCTTCTCTCTGCTCTGAACCATCTGAACAAGGGGGATGCATATGGATGCACAACAGCTCCGTGTTCAACACAACCATACCATATCCCACCCCCCAGCCCCACTTGATTCAGTATCAAACTCCAAAATATGGGCTACTGTTGTGATATTTGATACTTCAGTAGGATTTGAGTAATATTGTAAATATATTGATTGTAGAGCATTCCTGTTCATTTGAATAATTCATTATGGGTTATATGTAGAAAAATAAGTGAATCGTATATGTCACCACACCACTATATTATATGCATGTGCCTCATTTAAAGTAAAAACTGAAGTTAGACTCACATTCCCAGCTCTCTTGTTTCCCTTCCAATTAGTTTTTATGTTTTGGAGTTACAAAACATAGCAGGCTGCTCAGATGAATTGTAAGGAATGCAGTACCCTGACTACAACGGTTTTTGAAGGCAATATATATGAGAAAGTTTTTGATATGTTAACCAGGCAGTTACTTTGAAATGTAGTTTGGTTTTAAGCTGGAAGGGAGTTCAAGGAGCTACAGGAAAGTTGCAAGCATTTGGCTTTTGTGTGTGTAGTCAATTCTGTGTGCATTAAGGTTATTGCATGAACTTCAAAGTGGCAGACAAAAAGTTGCTTGTAAGAGTAATTGCAAACACCAAAGCCCAGCCGGATGAATGGAAGGCCAAAAAGAAAGGAGTCAGTGAAGTTATGAAATCGGAGCATTTGTCAGATGATGTTGAAGCTGAAGAAACCAAGAGGACAGATCAGATTATAAAGAGCAATAGAAGGATTAATAAGATAATACTCCAGTGAACTAAGCACACCTTCCTAAGATCAAGATGCACAATCTAGAAAGAAAAAATGGGAAAAGAAAGAGCAAGGTGACATTAGTGCTGTAGTAAGGTAAGAGAGTGTGGGCATGTGGCCAAGTGGTTAGGCATTGGACTAGCAACCTGAAGGTCGTGAGTTCGAGCCCCAGCCGAGGGAACGTGTTGTGTCCTTGAGCAAGGCACTTAATCACACATTGCTCTGCGACGACACTGGTGCCAAGCTGTATGGGTCCTAATGCCCTTCCCTTGGACAACATTGGTGTCGCGGAGAGGGGAGACTTGCAGCATGGGCAACTGCTGGTCTTCCATACAACCTTGCCCAGGCCTGTGCCCTGGAGAGTGAAGACTTTCCAGGTGCAGATCCATGGTCTCGCAAGATTAACGGATGCCTTTACCTAAGGTAAGAGGATAAACAAAACCTAATTTCTCAAGAAATTAGCAAATTTTCAGAGATACTCTCAAGAAACTAGAAGAAGAAAAAGGAAGGTGAGAAAAAGAAAGACAAGAAGTTGAAAAGGAAAGAAGAGATGGAGAGAAAAAAAGAGAAAGAGAGAAGGAACATGAGAAAGAAAAAGAGTGGGATAAAGAGAGAGAAAGAAGCCAGGACAGGAAAAGAAGCAAGGATTGAAGTTGACCCAAAGCCATGGAAAAAGCCCATGGAAGGGAGAGGAAATGTATCCAGAGCTGTCAGAACCACTTGCTGCTGTCTCAGAGTCAATTCCTACAACCACCATAGAAAAGGCCCCAGAACTTGAGATTGTTTCACAGCCGCAAGTCTCACCTACCAAGCCAAGTGAAGTCCCCAGTCAGGAAAGACATTATCCCACAAAAGTATGAAATCTTCCACAGCGGTAAAATCTTCCAGCCTAAATGGATCAATTTAAAATTCATTATGCTGTGGATCTGTGCATATAGTAGTTGCATTATATAATATACTGTGTATGTAGTTGAGATTCATTCTATATCGTGTTGGAATCTATAGCTAAACTGCAAGGAGTACTGCATATTTAATATTTGTGGAATATTTAAGCTTTCCTGTTGATTTAAATAATTCATTCTGGATTATATGTAACAATAAGTGAATTGTGTTATATATGTGTGGCTCGCTTAAAGTAAAAAACTAAGTTAGACCCATATTCCCGGCTGTCTCATTTTCCTTTTCATTAGATTTTTCTGTTTGGGAGTTACAAAAAGTAACAGCTGTACCATCCTCTGCAATTGGATACTTGACTTCCTCACTGGCAGACCTCAGTCAGTGAGGATTGATAACAACATCTCCTTCACACTAACAATGAGCACAGGTGCATCTCAAAGTTGTACGCTGAGATTCCTGGTAGTGGCTGATGGAGTAACAGCAATCTGCCGTTGCTCCAACTCTAATTATCTTACTATTTCCAACCTATCTTGAAACTTCTTTTTGAAGTCTGATATTCTTTCATTATGACTGCAAGGAGTGCCTGAGGTATTAAAAAGGATGATCTCCCTGCTTCTTTGGAGTTTATTATGGATTTGCTGCAAAGTCATACACGAGAAGCCTCTGAGAAGTTTCAACAATTCACTCTGAATTTAAACAAATAGATGGTAAATTGGATTCTATTCAACAAACTCTTAATGAACACGATAAAGTTATAAAAAATAATGAAGCAATTTTGTCGTCTCTGGAAACGGAAGTGGATGAACTGCAAAAACTTTGTGAAAAGCAATCAAAGTCCAATGAAAAGTTAAGACAGAAGATTATCAACCCAGCAAATAGAAGCAGAAGAAACAAACTATGGGTTCTGGGTCTCGAAGAATTAATCAAAGGGTATCATCCTACGGAATTTTTTGCAAACCTTTTGCAAGAATTATTTCCAGAAATTTTGACATCTTTGCCTATGATTGATCGAGTTCACAGATCTCCCATGTTTAGACCTCCTAAGAGAGATAGACCAAGATCAGTAATAATCTGTTTTCCTGAATTTAAGACAAAGGAACTGTTAATTTGCGACTCTCGCTGAAGAGGCATGATTAACTATAATGGTTGTAAGATTAGAATTGTCGAAGATTACTCGCCTGAGGTTATGCAAGAACGTGCTAAGTTCGAAGAAGTTACGTCTAAGTTTTTTAACAAGGGTTTCAAACCTTCTCTTCGCTACCCAGCCTGACTCAGAATCATACTTAAAGATGGATCTTTCGAATGGTTTTGTTCGACTATTGAAGCACAAAGGTTTTTAAAATCTGAAGGCTAGCTGTTTAGTTTGTCTTTACATGAAGACACAAGATTAACTGAGAAACTTTTAATTCACAGATCCTGTCGAAGGGGCATGATTGGTTATAGGTTGGAATATTAAGATTCTCGAAGATTATTCGCTTGAGGTTATGCAGGAATGTGCTAAATTTAAACAAGCTTTGTTGAATTTTTTTTAACAAGGGTTTCAAGCAGTCCCTTGGCTACCCAGTTTGACTGAGAATCTCATTAAAGATGGTTTTGAATGGTTTCATTTGAATGCTGAAGCACAAAGATTTTTTAAATTTGAAGGCTAACTGCTTAAGTCTTTTTTTTCATGAAGATATAAGATTAAATGTTTAATGTCTTTCTGTATGAATAATTGTATCTTTTACTTTTGGTGAACCTTTGTAACTAATTTCCTTTTGTATTTTTAATACTGCATTTTGATATCATCAGATATCTCCCCATGATCATACATTTCATTTGCTATTTCTGTATTTTTCTCTATTCCAAAAGCTGCTAAGGCCAGTATCATTTCAACAGCGATGTTGTCAGGACCAGTTGCTCTGTTATGTTTTGTTTTATTTATGGCTGCTCAAATTTCTGATTTCTCTCAATCAACACCAAGAAGACAGAAAGCATGGTCACCTCCAGAAAGAAAAACATCCCACAATGTGTGATCAAGATCGAAAATACAAACATCAAACAAGTCAACAAATTCAGATATCTTGGCAGCCTAATAGCAAGTGATGGCAGGTGCAACACAGACATCAAATACAGGATAGCAATGGCGAAAGAAGCTTTCCAAAAAATGAAGACCATATTAACAGACAGAAAGATGAGCACGTACACTAAAAACAGAATACTGCAGTGCTACATTTATTCTATCCTGACTTATGGAAGTGAATGCTGGACCATTTCCCCAGCAATGGAAAAGAGACTATGTACATCAGAAGCATAGCCAGGTGAATGGAAATGGAAGTCATCCAAAAAATGAAGGATAGATCTATATGAAAAACCATGGTCACCAAAGTCCGCATCGGATATGGTACCTAGACAAACAGATAGACATTTTTGAAATACGAGAATTGAATTTCTTGTTTGGATATTGTTTTGTCTAGGTTGGAATATAAATAACCTTTGAAACTAATTGGAGCGATCACCAGGTTTTTTTGGGGGTTGTCCACAGTTGTAGATGTCGGCTTTCTATTGGTCTGCCTCCTTTCTTTGGGAGGTGAGTAGGGGTATGTTTTTTTTTTCAGATGCTGTTTTCGAATTTTTAGCCAACTTATTGCTTGGTTACCATTTCTCAACGTTTAAGGGTTGGTTTTAACTTACATTTTAACTCTTCCTTTAAATAATATTAAAAAAGGACCAAGCTATTGACTTACTCAGTTTTAGCGTTAAAGGGTTAAATCACCCTGTTAAATGCAAAAAGATTTTTGCTTATATTAGAAAATGTAAGGTCCCTATTATTTTCTTACAAGAAACTCACATATGCAAATGTGATATTTTACGCTTTTTGAGCCATTGGAATGGACTTTGTTTTCATTCTTCTTTTCAGGCCAAATCTAAAGGAGTTTTGATTCTCATGGATAATGCACTTTCCTTTGTCCAACATAAAGTAGTGTTTGATACCAATGGACGTTTTGTTATAGTTTCAGGAAAACTAAATAATAAATTAATAGTATTTGCCAATGTGCATGCCCTAAATGTAGATGATCCAAGATTCTTTGCGTGTTTTTTTTTCTTTTTTACCACCAGATCTGAGTCTTTATTCTCTGGTGATGGGAGGAGATTTTAACTGTTGGCTAGACCAAATTTTAGACTGATCATCTTCTAAACCAATGTTTCTTAATAAATCAGCTTTGTTTATTCAATCTTTTATTGAAGTGTGGTATTGTTGATGTTTGACATTTTTTTTACATCCTTTAGACAGGGAGTAGTCGTTTTTTTCCCATGTTCATCATACATATTCCAGGATTGATTCCGTATACATATTCCAGTTTTTCAAGACAAATGATTTAATCAGTTTGTTCCTGTGAATATAAAGAGATTGCTGTCTCAGATCATGTTCCTGTATTTCTATCTTTAAATCTACCTGGTCTTCCTCAAACAAACAGATTTTGGTGTTTTAATACAACTTCGTTATCTGATAAGGAATTTTTAACATTTCTAGAGAGGCATATTATTTTGTTTTTTGAAGAGAATAAAAAGGAACAGACATCTAATCTTATTGTATGGGACACTTTCAAGGCCTATATTAGAAGACAATTTATTTCTTATACTGTGAGTGTTAAGAATAAAGCTAATAAAGAAAGAATTGAATTAGCCAATCAATTGAAACAATTAGATCATAAATATGCTATAGCTCCAGATCCTGTTTTATATAAAAGACGTGTTGAAGTTAAAACTAAATATGATCTTCTGTTAACATATCCAATTGAAACTCAACTTCTTAAAGATAAAAGTCAATTTTACATTCATGGAGATAAATCAGGCAAAGTATTGGCCAACCAATTAAAAATAATTAAGAATTAAAGAAATTTGTAAAACTAATGGGAATAGGACAACTGATCACCCTGAAATAAATGATACATTAAGAGAATTCTATTCTAAACTTTATAGTTCTGATTCCCCTAAAGATAATACTGTAATGAATAATTTTCTAGATCAATTAAATATCCCTGCACTTTCTGTAGATAATTGCAAACAGATGGATCAACCCATTTCTTTTGAGGAAATTGCCAAGGCTATACGTTCATTACACTCGGGGAAAGATCCAGGTCCAGATGGATTTTCAGCAGAATTTTATAAGGTTTTTTCTTCATTAGTTATACCACAGTTACACTTAGTCTTTTTGGATTCTTTCGAATTGGGTAGCTTGCCGCAATCTTTCTATGAAGCTTCTATTTTGCTTATCCTAAAAAAGAGCAAGGACCCAACTGAATGCTCTTCATATAGACCAATTTGATTACTCAATGGTGATACTAAAATAATTTCTAAAGTTCTGGCTTGTAGGATTGAAAATATTTTGCCTTCTATTATTTCTGATGATCAGACTGGATTTATTAAAAACCAACATTCCTATTTTAATATACGCCGTGTATTAAATGTTATTTACTTTCCGTCTCAGGAGATATCAGAATGTGTGATATCCATAGATGCTCAGAAGGCCTTCGATTGGGTTGAATGGAATTATTTATTTAAAACCATAGAAAAATTTAATTTTGGACCATATTTTATTCAATGGATTAAATTACTTTATCTATCTCCTTCTGCTCGGGTTCTAACTAATTCTCAAAATTCTAAACCATTTAAACTTCACCGCAGAACTAGACAAGTTTGTCCATTGAGTCCTTTGCTCTTTGATCTAGGTTTAGAACTTCTTGCCATTGCTTTTCGAAAAGCTAATGATATCTGTGTTATTTTAAGGAGAGGTATTACTCACAAAATCTCACTTTACGCTGATGATGTACTGCTTTTTATCTCTAATGTTGAGACCTCTTTACGTTGCGTACTTTCTTTACTGTCCCGTTTTAGCCAGTTTTCAGGATATAAATTGAACCTACATAAGAGTGAATATTTCCTTTAAATAATTTGGTATCAATTAATACTAATCTCCCTTTTAAAATTGTAAAGAATCAATTTACTTATTTCTGTGTAATGGTCACTAAGAATTACAAACACCTGTTTTAAGACAACTTTCTTATTTTATTGAACCATGTAAAAAGGATATAATTAAATTGGTCATTTCTTTCAATATCATTGATTCAACAAATTAATTCTATTAAAATGAGTATTCTAACTAAATTTATATATCTTTTTCAGGCTTTACCCGTTTTTATTCCTAAGTCGTTTTTTGACTCTCTTGATTCTATTTTATCCTCTTATATATGAAAAAATAAATGTCCTCAATTAAATAAAGTTCATCTTCAAAAATATAAAAAGTCTGGAGGTTTAGCCTTACCTAATTTTAGGTTTTATTACTGGGCAGTTAATTTATGATATCTTACATTTTGGATATATTATATTAATTGTGTAGACTGTCCGGCATGGGTCTCTGTTAATAAATTTTCTATTATTTCTCTTCTTGGATCCTCACTTCCCTCATTTGTAAGTAAACTAACTGACAATTTAATAGTTAAACATACTCTGGGGATTTGGACACAATATAGAAAACATTTTGGTTTATTGAGATTTTCCTTTTCAAGTCCCACTTATTCTAACTTTATATTAAACCCTCCATGACTGATTTAGTTTTTAAAGAATGGGACAGTTTGGGTATTAAATGTTTTTGGGATCTGTTTGTTAGAGGATTTTTTTTTTCATTTGAGCAATTGTCAGCTAAGTATAGATTTCTTTTGTAGATATTTACAAATCAGAGACTTTCTAAGATCTCAATTATGCACATTTCCTATAAGCTCAGATAAGAACTTACTAGACGTAATTTTCAATTTTACACCTTCTCATAATGGCTCAATATCTAATATTTATGGCATGTTACTGGAGACGAGGAATGTTCCTTTAGACAAAATTAAGAATCTCTAGGAACAAGATTTACTGACATCAATATCTGAGGAAACTTGGAATGAAATTTTTAAACTGGTTAATACTTCATCGTTATGTGCTCACCACTCCTTCATACAATTTAAGGTGGTAAATAGAGCTCACATGACTCAGGATAAGCTATCTTGTTTTTATTTGGATATATCTCCCTACTGTGACAGATGTAATAATGAAGAAGCCTCATTAATTCATATGTTTTGGCCTTTTCTGAGTCTTGAAAAATATTGGAAGGAAGTTTTTCAAACTTTTTCTTTACTTTTCAAAGTCAATTTCAAGTCTAATCCTCTGACGGCCCTATTTGGTATTGTTGCAGGACAAGGTATCAAGCTGAAGACATCTGATTTACATATTTTGGCCTTTAGCTCTCTTATAGCTAGGAAGGGCACTTTTGTTTAAATGGAAAGATGTTTTTCCTCCTACTCATGCTCAATGGTTATGTGACATGATGTCATGCTTAGATTTAGAGAAGATTCATTGTTCAATCTCTGAATCTCCACAAGACTTTCAAACACTGTGGGGACCTTTTCTGAATTATTTTCAAAAACTTCAATTCATTGTTTAAATTCAGATTTTGGCTATTATTATTTTTTTTATTATATGAGAATGTATTTTACCTTTTTTTCCTCCTTAATAAACAGCTTCGGTCTGTATCCTGAGCCCCGAACATAGATACAATCACTAGAAAGGCACACTAGTATCTTTACTTTCTGATAGCTGAAGGAGGTTCAGCATGTCATTAAACACATCAAACAACACACATCAAAGTTGCTGGTGAACGCAGCAGGCCAGGCAGCATCTCTAGGAAGAGGTACAGTCGACGTTTCAGGCCGAAACCCTTCGTCAGGACTAACTGAAGGAAGAGCTAGTAAGAGATATGAAAGTGGGAGGGGGAGGGGGAGATCCAAAATGATAGGAGAAGACAGGAGGGGGAGGGATGGAGCCAAGAGCTGGACAGGTGATTGGCAAAGGGGATATGAGAGGATCATGGGACAGAAGGCCCAGGAAGAAGGAAAAGGGGGAGGGGGCAAAAACCCAGAGGATGGGCGAGGGGTATAGTCAGAGGAACAGAGAGAGAAAAAAGAGAGAGAGAGAAAGAATGTGTGTATATAAATAAATAACGGATGGGGTGCGAGGGGGAGGTGGGGCATTAGCGGAAGTTTGAGAGGTCAATGTTCATGCCATCAGGTTGGAGGCTACCCAGACGAAATATAAGGTGTTGTTCCTCCAACCTGAGTGTGGCTTCATCTTTATAGTAGAGGAGGCCGTGGATGGACATATCAGAATGGGAATGGGATGTGGAATTAAAAGGTGTGGCCACTGGGAGATCCTGCTTTCTCTGGCGGACAGAGCATAGGTGTTCAGCTAAACGATCTCCCAGTCTGCGTCGGGTCTCGCCAATATATAGAAGGCCACATCGGGAGCACCGGACGCAGTATATCACCCCAGCCGACTCACAGGTGAAGTGTCGCCTCACCTGGAAGGACTGTCTGGGGCCCTGAATGGTGGTAAGTGAGGAAGTGTAAGGGCATGTGTAGCACTTGTTCTGCTTACAAGGATAAGTGCCAGGAGGGAGATCAGTGGGGAGGGATGGGGGGGACGAATGGACAAGGGAGTTGCGTAGGGAGCGATCCCTGTGGAAAGCAGAGGGGGGGGGCAGAGGGAAAGATGTGTTTAGTGGTGGGATCCCGTTGAAGGTGGCGAAGTTACGGATAATAATATGTTGGACCCGGAGGCTGGTGGGGTGGTGGGTGAGGACCAGGGGAATCCTATTCCTATTGGGGTGGCGGGAGGATGGACTGAGAGCAGGTGTGTGTGAAATGGGGGAGATGCGTTTGTGAGCAGAGTTGATGGTGGAGGAAGGGAAGCCCCTTTCTTTAAAAAAGGAGGACATCTCCCTCGTCCTGGAATGAAAAGCCTCATCCTGAGAGCAGATGTGGCAGAGACGGAGGAATTGCGAGAAGGAGATGGCATTTCTGCAAGAGACAGAGTGAGAAGAGGAATAGTCCAGATAGCTGTGAGAGCCAGTAGGCTTATAATAGACATCAGTGGATAAGCTGTCTCCAGAGACAGAGACAGAAAGATCTAGAAAGGGGAGGGAGGTGTCGGAAATGGACCAGGTAAACTTGAGGGCAGGGTGAAAGTTGGAGGCAAAGTTAATGAAGTCAACGAGCTCAGCACCCGTGCAGGAAGCAGCGCCAATGCAGTTGTCGATGTAGCGAAGGAAAAGTGGGGGACAGATACCAGAATAGGTTTGGAACATAGATTGTTCCACAAAGCCAACAAAAAGGCAGGCATAGCTAGTTAGGCATTAAACACATCAACAAGCTTTTACGGATATATTGTTTGAAAGTATCCTGACAGGTTATATCATGATCTGGTGTGGAAATTCAAATATATGCAGAAATATAAGAAATTCAGGAAAGCTGAATACATCACAGGCATGTCCTTCCCCACCATCAGTAATATTTACATGAGTTGCTTACTCAAGAAGACAACATCCATCAACAACCAACCCCACCATCCAGGCCATGCCAACTTCTCACAGCTGATGTCAGAAAGGATGTACAGAAGCTGAAAGTCCAACATTATCTTGTTCAAGAACAGTTAATTTCCTTCAACTATTCCTGCCTTGAACCAACCTGAACAACTCCTCACCACCTCGGCAATCGCTTTGACCACTTTGCTCTACGATTGTCTTTTTTTTTGTTCTGTGTTCTGTCTTGCATAATTTATGGTTAATTATGTTTTCTCTTGTATATCCGATGCCTTGTGCTGTGAAGCTACTTTCATATTACACCTGCGCAAAATTGTACTTGTGCATATTACAATAAATTCAACTTGAAAGACGAGGGAATATATACATGAGTGGGCAAAGACATGGAAGGAGGAATATAATGTGAAAAAATTGTGAATTTATCCATTTTGTGGAAAATATAAAGGTTGATGTGCTAATGTTCACAGAGTACATTGGAAGTTAATAGGCACATTTAGGAAGCTGTTTCAAAGGCAAGTGTTATGTTGGCTTCTATTAAGAATAAGACTAATGGCACATTTAATTGTGTACAATTCTGGTGCAACCTCATCTGCAATGTTGTGTTCACACCTGGTCAATTTAACTCGGGAAGGATGTAATTGCACAGATTAAGTTTGTTAAGGTGCTTTCTGGAGTTAAGGTAAAAACAAATGTTAAGTTTAACAGTGTCCATTTTTCAAATATGAACATAGATTGTCGATTAAATTTAAAATGCAGCCCTGAACAACAGTTTTCCTGAAGTTGAGGGCACACGTTGATTGCACCCCAGACAATGATGATTAACATTCAGTTTTGATGTCTGGATTGTGGGCGAGAAGAAGGAGGTGTGAAAACTAAATGTAATTCAAAGGAAGCATTGTACATACATTATAACTATAGAATTGCCCTGCTGTTACCTTTGAATTTTGGCATGTAAAACTTCATGGGCCGGCTGGTGGTGCAATGACATCCGCGGCGGACCCTGGAACGAAGGTTCCTGGGTTCGAATCCAGTCGGGGCCGCTCCCAAGTACGCTTTCCATCCGTGCTGGGTTGAGTGTCGAAATCGCAACTCGACCTCGTAAAATAAAAAGGGAAAAATACTGCAAAATGTCTGTGTGAGGAATGGCGCACCACACAGTCTCTCCCTCTCGCTCTGCGCCTTGTAAAGAATTGAAAAAGACATCATCGCACACATGCACGGATGCACATACACACACAGATGCGCACGCACGCACACACAGATGCAGATGCACAGATGCACAGGCCAAAGAAAAAAATTCATGTAATATTGTGTTGAGCATTCCTCTTCCTCCAAGAAATCCTCAATTTGTTCAATAAAATACTTCTGTGTTCACTAGCTTCAGTGTCTCTCCTGTGGCTTTTTTCACTTTACAGCAAGTTCAGCGATGATCATTGAATTAGTTCTTGGGGTACAAATTTGTCATACGAGGAGATTGTATGCATTCTTGGCTTGTACATTCTTGGGCTTGAAAGAATAAGGGTTGGTTTATTTTAAGTGTACCAAATTATTATTAGCATTATAGGGATTGACAAGATATTGTGGGACAGAGGACGTGTTCATGGGGGCTAATGTTGTTTCTCCTGAATAGTGTCCAGAATCAAGATTCACAGTATCAAAACAAAGAGGAAGCCTTTCAGGATAACTGAGATGAAAAGAGATATTGTCATGCAGTGATAATGTGTCACTGGAATTGCCTGTCTAGGGCTACGTCAACACTACGCCAGATAATTTTGAAAACAAAGTTTTTCTCTTTGTTTTGGCCCTCCGTCCACACTGAAATGGCGTTTTCATCACTCGAAAATGGAGATTTTCAAGAACACTCTCCAGAGTATGTAAATTTGAAAACAATTGTTTTGCATTGTAGTGTGGACAGGGTAAACAGAGAGATTTAGAAACGTTGTGATGACAACACCACAACAACAATGCTTTTTCTGCTCTGCTTGGTACCGGGCGGCTGTTATAACACGCAGTCGGTGTGAACGGCGTGAGAGTTAAATTGTAAAGTGAGCTTTTTGACTAGATCCCCTAAATTGATTTGATTTAGTCTATCTTTAAAAATATTAATGTTAGAAATACTGCGCAGTTCTGACTGCAGAAGATTCCACTCTCTTATTGATCTTGGGTAGAGGACGGCTTCATGCGTGTGTTGTTTACTTTATTTTCTACATTAATAGTTTGTTGCGAATTAAATGAAGAAGTCCGGTCTGATTTTTCCAGCGGAGGTTTTCTTTGTATTCCTCGAAGACATTGCTGAAAACTTTCTTTCGCTGTTGTTGTTGGTACTCTAGTTTTATTCTATGGAAATAGCACAACACCGTCACGGAAACGTAAATATTATACCGTTTCCTCTCCGCTTGTTTTCTGTAGATGTGTCTGCACATGCCCAGTAGGAGTAGATTCGCACAAATATCCATTTTGGTGTGGACAAAGAAATTTTGAAAAACGCGTAGTGTGGACGCCTGTTGTTTTTGCTCGAAACCGGCATTTTCAAAATTATCTGGTCTAGTGTGGACATAGCCTAGGAAGGCCATAGAGGTTTAGTCACAGAGTATATTCAAAACGTGTACTGACAGCTATTTTCAGATGTTAAACAGAACAGAGGTAAGGAGTTAAAACAGAATGTGATGCTGAATTGAAAGAACAGCCATGGTTTTATTCAAGGCCTGAGCAAATATGAAGGGCTGAATGGCCTTGAGATTCTATTTCTTATTGTTCTTTGGTTTATCATAGATTTTGTTGTGAAATATATTCAAACACAATTGCAGCTGAGGTCTACTCCTGTTAACATTTCAAACTGGAGTCAGATTGTAACCTCTTATTCACAGGTTCTTGGCAAATGAAAACACAGATTTTCAATCAAGAAACAGAAAACAAAGTCATTACACTTAATCTCTCGTCCATTGGGTCATGGACAGAAGTGTAAAAAAGTGGCAAAAGTAGATATTGCACTGCTGAAAATTGATGCTGGAGAGGTAGGAATCGAGGACAAGGAAATGGTGGACAAACTGAATAAGTATTTCGCATCAATCTTCACTGTGCACGAACTACAGTATGCAGGAGATTCAAGAGTGTCAGGGGGCAGAAGTGATTGCAGTTGGTATTACTAGGGAGAAGGTTCTTGAAAAGATGTAAGGTCTGAAGTTAGAAAAGTCCATAAGACCATAAGACATAGGAGCAGAATTAGGCTATTTGGCCCATCAGCTCTGCTCTGCCATTTAATTATGAATGATCCTTTTTCACCTGGTCCAGATGGACTACACCCCAAGGTTCTGAAAGAGATAGCTAGAGAGATTGTGGAGGCATTAGTGATGATCTTTCAAGGATCATTAGATTCTGGCATGGATCCACTCTCCAAGAAGGGAGAGAAGCAGAATAAAGAAAATTATAGGCCAGTCAGCCTGACCTCAGTGATTTGGATGATGTTGGAGTCAAATATTAAGGATGTGGTTTTGGGGTACTTCGAGGCACATAATAAAATAAGCCAAACTCAACATGGTTTCCTTAAGGGTAAACACTGCTTGACATATCTGTTGGAATTCTTTGAAGAAATAAGAACCAGGATAGACAAAGGAGAATTGGTAGATGATATGCACTTGGATTTTCAGAAGGCTTTTAATAAGATGCTACAAAAGAGGCTGCTCAACAAGGTAAGAGCCCATGGTATTACAGAAACGATACCAGCATGGATAGAGCATTGGCTGATTGGAAGGAGGCAATGAGTGGGAATAAAGGAGGCTTTTTCTGATTAGTTGCTGGTAACTATGGCATTCCACAGGGGTCGGTGTTGGGATCGGTTCTTTTTCAGTCGTATGTCAATCACTTAGATGATGGAATTAATGACTTTGTGGCCAAGTTTGCAGATGAATCAAAGGTAGATGAAGGGTAAGGTAGTGTTGAGGAAGCAGGAGGTCTGCAGAGGAACTTAGACAGATTAGGAGAACGGGCAGAGGGCAGAAAGTGGCAGATAGAATACAGTGTCGGGAAGTGTATGGTCATGCACTTTGATAAAATGAATAAAAGCATAGACTATTTTCTAAACGAGGAGAAAATTAAAAAATCTGAGGTGCAAAGGGACTAGGGAGTCCTTGTACAGACCTAGTTCAGCTTCTGTGTCTTATGGTCTAAACTGTGAATATTACTATATCCATTATAGTAACAGCTGAGGCTTAATTGCTGTGAAAAATAATACTCTAATTATCTTTGTTTATTACTAACTTCTTTTCACATTATTTCAGCTGTGCCTTGCTTGTGACTCCACTTTCTTTTTTGCCGTTCCTGTGGCTTAGTTTCTCGAAAGAACTTCACCCTTGAGCAGCAATTTTCTTTTAATAAATTTGAAGTACTGATGAAAACACTTGATGAAATATGCCAGTACTCACCTCTGTGTCAATTCCCATTGACCGGCTCCATAATGAAATGAATCTTAGTCAGCTCCTACAACTGAAGCCAAATATATTGGAAATATTGAGATGGAAAGAGGACATAAAATTGTGAAATGAGGGTGAAATAACACTTGAACGCTTTTGTCAAACATGATTTCCCTTTCAGAAATCCATGTTATCTGTTCCCTGTACGATCACTATTTTCTGAAAGCATTTCCTTATTATAATGGTGACAAAGAGATCTGCTGCCTTACAGTTCCAGTGACTTGGTTCGCATTTGACCTTAGGTTTTGTCTCTGAGGAGTTTTCAATTTCCCTTTATGGCACTGTGATCTGGCTGCCTCCTACATATAAAAGATGTGCTGGCTTGCCCGTTACCCTGCTAGTGCTTAGGGCAGCAATGAAAGTCCTTCATCTCTGTCTGTCCACACCATCACACACAGATATAGAAGGATTTTTCATTGCTGTTTCTGTAGCAATTTGTTTTAAACAGTCAGGTTTGTTAGCTCTGAGCTGAACATTCCCACCCCCTCCCCCCTCTCCACCGCCAAACCTGGAGGGCTGTTTGGCCACTCTTAGTCTAGTCTCTACCCTTTGACCTCTTCGGCATGGGTGACCCAACCAAGAGTCAAAGTACAGGGCCTTGACTCCAGCCGACATAGTTGTTCAGGTCATTAAGGCTAACAAGCCTCCAAACCCTATGACAAGGTTGTGCTCCTCTTAGAGGGTTAGGTTATTTGCTTGCTGCTGCAATAATTATGTGGGGAAAATCAAATAAAACATAGAACATAGACCAGCGCAGAACAGCAACAGGCCCTTCAACTCATCATGTTGTGTTCAGCTAATCCTTTCTGCCTCCACATGCTCCATATCCTTCCCTTTTCTACATATTTGTGTCCTTCTCTAAGAACTTCATAAATGCCTCTATTGCATCTGCCAACCCTGGGATCATAGTCAAGACACCCACCAGTCTCTTTGTTAAAAGATAACTGCCTTGCACACCTTCTTTGAAATTTCCCCCTGTCACCTTAAATACAAGCCGTGCAGTATTAGACATATTGACCCTGAGAAAAGAAATTGATTGTTATGGGCATGTGTGAGAGAATGTCTTATAGAGAAACAAGTAAGGCAATAGGTTTGATGGGATTGCTTTGGTAACTAGTACAGCCAGTGATTTTGAAAGACCTTTTTCAATGACATAAGGAAGTATGAAAGCATTCTGTGGTGTTTTCCTACACCTAATGTCAGTCTTTCTGGTTTGTAGTGTTCCATTTTCTTTTCTCTGTCTTTAATGTCACATTGTGTATGCTCCAATCCGTGGAAATTGTTCAAGAATTGTTCATTCTCGAAGATGACAACTAGTGCACTCAACATCTCCCTCACCATTTCCATCACCATCACTTTCAAAACTTGGGATGCTGGTCATTAGATACTTCTTATTTATTCGCTTTCAGTTCCAATTGATCTTTAATATTGTTGACAGGTGCCAACTAAAGCAAATTGTACATCATCATTGACTTCAAGTGTAGAGATCACATGGAAATTACAATCAAAGTATATTTATCATTTTAATTAAAACTGATATTATGTTTTCAATTAAAAGAGGAAGCATTGACCACATTTTGCACTTGTGCAATATCATAGAATCATAGAAATGCATACCATAGAAATGGGCTTTTACAGCTCACGTCATCTATGCCAACTATGATGCTAATCTAATTTGCATGTAATGCCCTTCTCCTTTTCTGTCCAAGTACCTGGCCTTATAACTGTTACAATGGAACCAGCTTTCACCACCTCCTCTCGAAGCTCATTCCAAATATTCACCACCCTCTTTTAACCTTCAGATATTCTTTAATTTTTTTTTACCTCTCTTACCTCTGTGCATCCCTCTGCAAATGGATCCTTGACTCCCTAACTGAAAGATCACAATCTGTGCGGATTGGTGATAACATATCCTCCTCGCTGACGATCAAGATAATAAGAGGAATAGATAGAGTGGATAGCCAGCGCCTCTTCCCCAGGGCACCACTGCTCAATACAAGAGGACATGGCTTTAAGGTAAGGAGTGGGAAGTTCAAGGGGGATATTAGAGAAAGGTTTTTTACTCAGAGAGTGGTTGGTGCGTGGAATGCACTGCCTGAGTCAGTGGTGGAGGCAGATACACTAGTGAAGTTTAAGAGACTACTAGACAGGTATATGGAGGAATTTAAGGTGGGGGCTTATATGGGAGGCAGGGTTTAAGGGTCGGCACAACATTGTGGGCCGAAGGGCCTGTACTGTGCTGTACTATTCTATGTTCTACGTTAACACTGGTGCACCTCAGGGGTATGTGCTTAGCCCACTGCTCTACTTTCTATATACACATGACTGTGTGGCTAGGCATAGCTCAAATACCACCTATAAATTTGCTGATGATACAACCATTGTTGGTAGAGCCTCCGGTGGTGACGAGAGGGCGTACAGGAGTGAGATATGCCAACTATTGAAGTGCTGCTGCAGCAACAGCCTGGCACTCAACATCAGTAAGCCGAAAGAACTGGTTGTGAATTTCAGGAAGGGTAAGACGAAGGAACACATACCAATCCTCATAGAGGGATCAGAGGTGGAGAGAGTGAGCAGTGTCAAGTTCCTGGGTGTCAAGATCTCTGAGGACCTAACCTGGTCCCAACATATCAATGTAGTTATAAAGAAGGCAAGACAGCAGCTATACTTCATTAGTTTGAAGAGATTTGGCATGTCAACAAATATACTCAAAAATTTCAATAGATGTACAGAGGAGAGCATTCTGACAGGCTGCATCACTGGCTGGTATGCACAGGACCAAAAGAAGCTGCAGAGGGTCAGCTCCATCTTGTGCACTAGCCTACAAAGTACCCAGGACATCTTCAGGGAGCGGTGTCTCAGAAAGGCAGCTTCCATTATTAAGGACCTCCAGCACCCAGGGCATGCCCTTTTCTCACTGTTACCATCAAACAGGAGGTACAGAAGCCTGAAGGCACACATTCAGCAATTCAGGCTTCTTCCCCTCTGCCATCCGATTCCTGCGTGGATATTGAATCCTTGGACACTACCTCACTTTTTTTTTAATATACAGTATTTCTGTTTTTTGCACAGTTTTAAAAATCTATTCAATATAAGTAAACTGTAATTGATTTACTTACTTCTTTATTATTATTATTATTTTTATTTTATTTATTTTTTTCTTCTGTATTACGTATGGCATTGAACTGCTGCTGCTAATTTAACAAATTTCATGTCACATGCCGGTGATAATAAACCTGATTCTGATTCTGATTCTGATTCCTTAACCTTGTGCCTTCTCGTTAAACTCCCTTATCCTGGAAAAAGAAAGACCCAGGTTTCCTGCCCAAATGTCCTACAGTATTCTGAAACAACATCCTTTGATATCTATGACTCCACTAATTTGTGTGCTGTCTACAAACTTATCAATCATACTCCCTACTTTCTCATCCAAGTTTATGGTCCAACACTTGTTACAGGTTTCCAATCAGAAGACTACCTATCTCTCACTACCCTCTGCCTCCTGTCACACAGCACACCTCAGATCACTTCTGCTTTAAATTTCTGTACCAGCCTACAAATGGGAGTATGCCAGATCCATAATAAAGTCCAAAGAAGCAGCAACTACAGTCTTACCTTAATCAATCTCCTTGATTTAAAAATAATACAATTAGATTTGTGATACATGACTGTCCCTGCTCAAAAGACCATGATGATTTCTTTTAACCTGTTCCTACGTTTCCATTTGAAAATAAATATTGCCCCTCAGGATCTTTCCTTAGAACATTCATGTGAGGCTCAGTGTCCTGCAGTTTCTTCTACTGCCCTTTTGGAACAAAGGGACAATCTTAGATATTAACCTCCCTGACTCCGCACATTGATTTCTCCTCTGGTTGCCGAAAGAACCTATTTTTTTACTTCTTGGCTACCCTCCCGCTTCATTCTACTTACCCTGAAACGTCGACTGCGCCTCTTCCTATAGATGCTGCTTGGCCTGCTGCGTTCACCAGCAACTTTGATGTATGTTACCCAGCACATTTTATGCCTTCCTTTTATCCTCTTAATTTCTTATTTTTTTCCCACATTCCGCTAAAACCTTATTTTACTCTTTTGATAAGACATTCCTATACCTTACAGACACTCTCATCTTTTTCCTGATAAAACTTTTAATATTCCTTAATAACCAGGGTTCCAAATTCTTACTTTGACAGGAGCATGCTTACCCTGAACGCTTTCAATATTATTTCTAAATGTATTCCACCTTTCCTATGCTGTTGTCTCCTTTAGCCACTATTCTCAAGCTGTGTCTCCAAAGTCCTGCCTCTAACAGGTTGGTTTGATCAGACCCAAAACATCCAAACGATTTGATGTCCAAAAGATGTGGTAATAAGCTGTGGTAACAAAGTAACTGAACCCTAATTTATTATCATAAAATAAAAAGCATGAATGAACTACACAAAATACTATGTAGTAAGTCACAAAGATTTCCACTAAGATTTCAGGGCTCACAATCCTTAGTCACCACTCAATTGTCACAGTTGTCGAGGTACTTGATTGTCGCTGTTCTCAGGTGAACTCCGAATTCTGACTCGTGAAACCATCTTGGGTGCTTGGCACCGATCACAGTGCCTCAGTCTAAGTGAAGCCCCAAGAACAGAGGGAAAGGTCCCCCAATAAAAAGAATTCCACAAGTGTGGAATTCCACAGACACACAGATATAGACAAACACTTTAATCTTATGTTCTCATCCCTCTAACTCAGCATTGTTTCAATAGGAGTTCCACAAGCTTTGACAGACATGCAGAAGCAGACAAATTCTTTGGTCTTTTGTTCTCAAGCTGTTAGTGCCAGAGGCCAGGAAAGAATCCAGCTGCAATCAGCAAACATTAGACAGTAAAGGGGAGGAGGGGTGGTATTACTGGTCAGGGATATTATTACAGCTACAGAAAGGGTGGGTAATGTAGCAGGATCCTCCTTTGAGTCAGAATGGGTGGAAGTCAGGAGCAGGAAGGGAGCAGTTACTCTATTGGGAGTATTGTATCAGCCTCCTGGTAGCAGCAGAGATACCGAGGAGCAGATTGGGAGACAGATTTTGGAAAGGTGCAAAAATAACAGGGTTGTTATCATGGGTGACTTTAACTTCCCTAATATTGATTGGCAGCTGATTAGTTCTAAGGGTTTAGATGGGGCAGAGTTTGTTAAGTGTGTCCAGGATGGATTCCTGTCAAAGTAAGTTGACAGACTGACTAGGGGGAATGCCATACTAGATCTAGTATTAGGTAACGAACCGGGTAAGGTCACGGATCTCTCAGTGGGTGAGCATCTGAGGACAGTGACCACCGCTCCCTGGCCTTTAGCATTATCATGGAAAAGGATAGAATCAGAGAGGGCAAGAACATTTTTAATTGGGGAAGAGCAAATTATGAGGCTATAAGGCTGGAACTTGTGGGTGTGAATTGGGATGATGGTTTTGCAGGGAAATGTACAATGGCCATGTGGTCGATGTTTACAGATCTCTTGCAGGATATTAGGGATAAATTTGTCCCGGTGAGGAAGATAAAGAGTGGTAGGGTGAAGGAACCATGGGTGACAAGTGAGGTGGAAAATCTAGTCAGGTGGAAGAAGGCAGCATACATGAGGTTTAGGAACCAAGGATCAGATGGATCTATTGAGGAATATAAGGTAGCAAGAAAGGAGCTTAAGAAGAGGCTGAGAAGAGCAAGAAGAGGGCAAGAGAAGGCCTGGGTGAGTAGGGTAAAGGAAAACCCCAAGGCATTCTTCAATTATGTGAAAAACTAAAGGATGACAGGAAACCGATTAGTGATAAAGGTGGTAAGATGTGCCTGGAGACTGTGGAATTGAGCGAGGTCCTCAATGAATACTTCTCTGGTATTCACCAATGAGAGGGAACTTGATGACGGTGAGGACAATATGAGTAAGGTTGATGTTCTGGAGCATGTTGATATTAAGGGAGAGGAGGTGTTGGAGTTGTTAAAATACATTAGGACGGATAAGTCCCCGGGGCCTGATGGAATATTCCTCAGGCTGTTCCACGAGGTGAGGGAAGAGATTGCTGAGCCTCTGGCTAGGATCTTTATGTTCTCATTGTCCACGGGAATGGTTCTGGAGGATTGGAGAGAGGCAAATGTTGTCCCCTTGTTCAAAAATGTAGTAGGGATAGTCCAGGTAATTATAGACCAGTGACCCTTACGTCTCTGGTGGGAAAGCTGTTGGAAATGATTCTTAGAGATAGGATCTATGGGCGTTTAGAGAATCATGGTCTGATCAGGAACAATCAGCATGGCTTTGTGAAGGGCAGATCGTGTCTAACAAGTCTGATAGAGTTCTTTGAGGAGATGACCAGGCATATAGATGAGGGTAGTGCAGTGGATGTGATCTATATGGATTTTAGTAAGGTATTTGACAAGGTTCCACATGGTAGGCTTATTCAGGATGTCAGAAGGCGTGGGATCCAGGGAAGTTTGGCCAGGTAGATTCAGAATTGGCTTGCTTGCAGAAGGCAGAGGGTCATGGTGGAGGGAGTACATTCAGATTGGAGGGTTGTGACTAGTAGTGCCCCACAAGGATCGGTTCTGGGATCTCTACTTTTCATGATTTTTATCAATGACCTGGATGTGGGGCTACAAGGGTGGGTTGGCTAGTTTGCAGATGGCACAAAGGTTGGTGGTGCTGTGGATAGTGTAGAGGATTGTTGAAGATTGCAGAGAGACATTGATAGGATGCAGAAGTGGGCTGAGAAGTGGCAGACAGAGTTCAACCTGGAGAAGTGCGAGGTGGTACACTTTGGAAGGACAAATTCCAAGGCAGAGTGCAAAGTAAATGGCAGGATACTTGATAGTGTGGAGGAGTAGAGGGATCTGGGAGTACATGTCCACAGGTCCCTGAAAGTTGCCTCACAGGTGGATAGGGTAGTTAAGAAAGCTTATGGAGTGGTAGCTTTCATAAGTCGAGGGATAGAGTTTAAGAGTTGCGAGGTAATGATGCAGCTCTATAAAACTCTGGTTAGGCCACACTTGGAGTACTGTGTCCAGTTCTGGTTGCCTCACTATAGGAAAGATATGGAAGCATTAGAAAGGGTACAGTGGAGATTTACCAGGATGCTGCCTAGTTTGGGGAGTATGGATTATGATCGGAGATTAAGGGAGCTAGGGCTTTACTCTTTGGAGAGAAGGAGGATGAGAGGAGACATGATAGAGGTGTACAAGATAATCAGAGGAATAGATAGAGTGGATAGCCAGCGCCTCTTCCCCAGGGCACCACTGCTCAATACAAGGGGACATGGCTTTAAGGTAAGGGGTGGAGAGTTCAAGGGGGATATTAGAGGAAGGTTTTTCACTCAGAGAGTGGTTGGTGCGTGGAATGCACTGCCTGAGTCAGTGGTGAAGGCAGATACACTAGTGAAGTTTAAGAGACTGCTAGAGAGGTATATGGAGGAATTTAAGGTGGGGGGTTATATGGAAGGCAGGGTTTGAGGGTTGGCACAACATTGTGGGCCGAAGGGCCTATACTGTGCTGTACTATTCCATGTTCTATGTTCTATTAACAAACCTAGTATTTAATGTGCACAGACACCTTACATGCTGCAAGCCTACAAAGAGTTAAAGTGTTACTTGGATCTGTTCATACCTTCATCCAATATTTTGCAAAATTTATTACAACACACTGTTCTTCACTATTGATGTGTTATATTTAAGGTTTTTATTCTGTTAATCACCCAGCAGTTTGCAGACTCTATTATAGAGCTAAGTATAACAATTCCAGATTCCTAAAGAGTGTCCACATTGTCCATAGTTAATGCTGAGCAAAAATAACATTCCACTGACAACCAACACAGGCACGCCTCAGAGATATGTGCATCGTCCACTGCTCTACTCTACTCTCATGCCTGCATGGTTAGACGCCACTGAAATGCCATCTATAAATTTGCCAATGACATAACTGTTGTTAGCAGGCTCTCTGATGATGACTAGAAGGTCTATAGTCATAAGGTAGATCAGCTCGTTGCATGGTGTCATAACAACAACCCTGCGCTCAACATCAGTAAGACTGGGGAATTGATTATAGACATCATGAAGGAGAATTTGGGAGCGTACACACCAGTCCTCATCGAGGTGTCAGTGGTGAAAAGGGTGACCAGCTTTAAGTTCCTAGGTATTAACATCTCAGAGCATCTATTCTGGGCCTAAAATATAGATGCAGTAATGAAGAAGCCACATCAGCAGCTACAGTATACTTCACTGGTAGTTTGATTATAGAAAATTTCTATAGACATACAGTGGAGAGCATTCTGACTGGTTGCATTGCCAGCTGGTATGGAGTTTCCAATGCACAGGTTTGCAAAAAGCTGCAGAGGGTTGTGCTTTTCCTGTCATCGAGGACATCTTCAAAAGGTGGTCTCACAAAGCCAGCATCCATCATTAAGGACCTTCACCATCTAGCACGTGCCCTCTTCTCATTACTACCATCAGGGAAGGGATACAGGAGCCTGAAGACGCGCTCTCTACATTTAAGGAACAGCTTCTTACCCTGTGTCATTAGATCTTTGATTGGTACATGAACCCCAAAAAATACCTCACTATTTTGCTCTTTTCTTGTACAATCAAAAATTTAGATTTATGTTTTATTTTTATGTTTTGCAAAGTGCTGCTGCTACAAAGCAACTAATTTCATGACATACATCAGTGATAGTAAACTTGAATTTGATGTATTGTAGTTGACAAATAACTTATTACTGACTACAGATTACTGATTGTCCACTTGTGCCATGGATAATGACACATCTACACAACTACCCACGCTTCAGCAAAATATTCTGTAATATAACATATGCCAGAGAAGGAAATCTCACAAATTTGCCACAGACATTCTGAAACATCATTTAGATCTGTTGAATCCCTCTGGACTTCAGTACAGCAAGTTCTGGAGAGGATTAATAGAATGAAGTGCATGCTTTGGTCAAATTCTACAGTTCTTAATGAGGTCCAAGTGAAAGCAGAAAAAGGAGAGAAGGATATCAAGATGGAGCTGCCCCTGCACATTGTGCTACGTTTATTAAGGCCAACTTTTAAGTTTCATTCATATTTTTGCACCATTCAATGAACTAGTTCTCATTGGACATATTTACTTATGAATATAAAGAAAATTTGATAAGAAGGATGGCTGTATGCATTTTTTTCAGTATTGTGGCAGGAGAAAAAAATCCTTGTAATTATAGTTAAATTCTTTATGAAAGGTCAATTATGTGAATCCTTAGTCCCTGACTTCATTTCTAGAACTTCTCTAGTGTATCATAGGACACATCAATTAGCCTCTAAACCGGAACAGCTTTTCTGTGAAGATTTTTTTGCTTTAGTTTTAATTTCCACTTACAACTACAGCCATTTTAAGATTTTTTTTGAGCTGTCTTTTAAACTAATTGGCATATCACCAATTATAAGTGCTAATATAAACCACTGTAAAATGTTTTGGAATGCATTTTTTATTTGAAAATGCTACTTTCAAAAAATATTCCTTGATACTCTTAAGGATGCAAAGTCAGTACAGTTTGATTAATGCAGCTGAAATTGGATTAACATAAATATGAGCTAAAATCAATATTTGAGGTAAAATCAATCTACTACCATTAATAACATCATATAAAAATGACCTGCAGCATATGCAAAATGATTTGGTTATTTTGATAGGGTTATATTTTCTAACACATTAAAATGCAAATTAGATTGAAAACTTTGTCCCAAAAGAAATGACAATTTTATGTGTCTTTTCAAAGGTCTGGAAATTGATGCAATTGCTCTATTTTAATGTTTTTAAGTCTTATTCTTTTGGATTTTTCTTATTTAGCATAGTTAATGCTTTTGACTATTTCAGATAGTCAAAAGCATACCAAATTCTAGTCAGCATTGACAGCTAGTGAATGTTTCGTCTGAAATGTAAAACATTTTGAGTTCATTTAAGGACAAGGCTTGTTCTGACCCTCCATCTCCTGCCATGTGATTTGCACTAAACCCTGATTTGCTATAGAAAGGGAACGAAAGGGAATGATGTAAATATTTGGCAATGAATCAGAAGTGACTGGTTACCATTATAGGTAAGTCCAAATGCTTCTTGTTACTTAATTCTGGACCAAATTCATGAGACTTCTTAAGTCCATTCAAAGAGGACAAATTTGGAAAAATGCCATTTCCAACAATCCAGAATGAACTTGGCACTATCCTGTAGGAATAACACAGTACATTCATCAAAATTATCTGCAAAACCCCAAATTGTCTGATTTGGAGATAAAGGTGTAAGAATTGAATCAAATCTAATTCAATCGGATGACATGTAACCGTGGATGGAGCAGAGAACAGTGGTTAGTTTTATCAGAAACCTGATCTTAAATTACATAGACTTCTTGTGGTTGGACTGCAGGATGAAGTAGGACAGACATACAAATATTCTTCAGCAGCATAGAAGCAATAGAATATAATAATTAAGTCATATGTCTAGGATTTTAACAGCTTTTAACATGTCAGATTTCCAGAGGCTTGGGAAGACCAACAACAAGGGGAACTGTGAGGCAATCTATGACCTGTTTGGAGACATACTGCAGTCCTCTTTTATATCTCTTGGAAAATATTTCCAGGACAGTATAATTAGAAAGAGTTTTTTATGTTCTGTGACAAAATAAGAGAATTGATCACAAAATATGTTGGTTATTTTGGTACAGTCTATCAAGCAGAAGGTCCAGGACAATTGCTAACTTCACAGACTGCTGAGTCACCACTGTACAAGTCAATAACCACCAATTTTGACTTCTTTGCTGAAGGTAAGACTTCTCCAAGAATGCTGCCATATGACTGGACTGTCCTGTAGGCCCATTATTTTTACCCGTTCTTGCCCCACTGTACTTACCTTCTCATCCCTCAGCTCCATTCTGTCTCCCTTCTCCCTTTGTTCAGTCCTTTCACATCTAATCCAGAATGCCTCGCGCGCTATCCACCACTCTGACAGTTTGGACTCCCTAGCCTTCCCTGCCTCATCTTCATTATGGATGCTCAGTTTTCTTACACCTCCATCTCAGTTTAAAAATGTCTTAAAGCATTTCACAGCTTGCTGCCACAAAGATCCAACATGTTTCCCTCCACTATCACTTTCTACCATCTGGCTGAGCTTGTTCAAACCCTGAGCAACCTCACTTTTGATTCCTTTCACTTTCTACAAGCTAACAGTGTAACCATGGACACCTGGATGGGCTCCAGTTGTGCCTGCCTTTTTGTTAGCCTCATGGTATGGTCTCTGCTCCAAACCTTCTCAGATCCCACTTCCCAGCTCTTTCTCTCTTACACTGATGACTGCATTGGTGCTACTTCTGGTACTCATGCAGATCTCATCACTTTATCACCTTCTCCATCAGGTGCATCTGCGTTCAGGATGAGGCTTTCTGTTCCAGGACATCTGAGATGTCTTTTTTTTCAGCCAGTGTGGCTTTCCTTTTGCTGTGACTAATGGAGCCTGATCTCTCATCTCATCCATTTCTCATACATCTGCTCTCACCCTGTCTTCTCCTAGACAGAACAGAGATAGCTTTCCATTTGACTTTTCACCCAGTGAGCCTCCACATCCAGCTTATCACGTTTATCATTTCCATTAGCTGAAACATGATCCTACCACCAGCAACATCTCCTCCTCCCCACACCTTTTCACCTTCTGCAGGGACAACTCTCTCTGTGACTTACTGGTCTGCATATCCATCCACAGCCATTCATCCTTTATCCTTGGCACTTTAACATGTCATCACAGTAGATGTAACACTTGTACTCTACACTTTCTCCCTCACCAGTGTCAAGGGACCTCAATAATCCTTTTAGATGAGGTAAAGGTTTAAAGAATCATCTACAGCATTCAATGCTCCTGATGTGACCTCTTCTACGTCACAGTCCGTAAAACACCTACTCTCAGTTTGCAATGGCCACACGAGCTCCCAGTTGCCACCATTTCATCTCCCCTTCTCACTCCCACACTGACCTGTCCATTCTTCGCTTTCACTATCGCCAGGAGGAAGCCCAACACAAACCGGAGAAACAACACATATAATCTGCCTCAATAGTCTACAACCCAAAGGCAATAAATTGCTTTTAACTGAGTTTTCCAATCTTAGGCAACCCACTTTTTCATCTTTTGCCCCTACAACCATTTCAGCCTCCTCTCCTTGTGATTATCTGTTCACACAAGCCCCCCCCACCATGTTATCCCCTTACCTACATACACACCAGCCCGCTTTCACCCAACTTCATCCCTTCCCCCCTCCTGGTTCCATCTACCTGCTTCATACATTGTTTCTCCCTCCTCCTCCCCAACCCACCTACCCCCACTCTAGTTCGAACTGTCCTTCACCTCTCCCCTAACTGTTCCCATTGTCAATTCTCAGGATCCAGCAATGGTGGCACTTTGTGCTCCTACTTACCTCCCTTCAACAGATGTCCCCCATCTTCACGTTCCTCTGTGCCTACTTGTCTAATCTTTTTTGTTGCAACTTACCGCTCTCTCTTTGTCTGCTTCCAACGATCATACACCTGCAGCTCTCCTCCAATTACCCTCCATTCACCTCCCCTACCTCACACTACCTGTCTATTATCTTACGCCCCTTCTCAGTCCTTTCTCGCCACTCCCTTATCCTCTCTGTTAGAGTGAGTTTTTTGGGGTAGATGATTTGTTTACACTGAAATGACTTTGGCCACTAGACTTCTATTTGACAAAGTACTGTGGATTGAGTCCACCACAATGGGCTTCCTAAAAAGGTGTGAATACCAGATGCTTTTGGCGCCATAGTTTGATCTAATGCTGTAGTTTCAAAGACAGTATTATCTATACATTATAAATATTAATTGTCTTCTATGTTAGCACGTAAAATGCCAAATAAATGCATTGTGGATTTAACTAAAGGGTGTGGATACCAACCCAGACACGTTGGCGTCGGAAGGAAAGGATGGTGTGATATTTTGTATGTAGCTTCAGTAGGAAACATTGTTTATGCATTGTCTGTAACTTTTTAAGTAGTGATTGCCTTTGTGTTTAGCATATAAATATCAAGCCCACATTGGGCTAGCAGACCTTTCTACCGAAAGCGTCTTCATCGGTATGATGCAAACAACAGGAATTCTGCAGATGCCGGAAATTCAAGCAACACACATCAAAGTTGCTGGTGAACGCAGCAGGCCAGGAAGCATCTCTAGGAAGAGGTACAGTCGACGTTTCAGGCCGAGACCCTTCATCAGGACTAACTGAAGGAAGAGTTAGTAAGAGATCTCTAGTCCTGACGAAGGGTCTCAGCCTGAAACGTCGACTGTACCTCTTCCTAGAGATGCTGCCTGGCCTGCTGCGTTCACCAGCAACTTTGATGTGTGTTGTCCGTTGGTATGATGCCTGCTGTACCTTGTTGTGTCGAATAAAGAAGCTGCTTTGTATCTACCAGTGACTCTGTCTCTCTGGGGATTCCATCCATGCTACAACACTCTCTATGCTGGCTATCATCCCTCCACTCTCAGCCCTGATGCAGGCTTTCAGTACAAAACTTCAATGATTCTCTTCCTCCCACAGATGTTGCTTGAACCACTGAGTGCCTCCTGCAGATCATTGCTTCAAGCTGTCTCAGAACTGTGGAGCTTTTGATACTCACTCCTATGGTATTATAAACCTTCTCTGCAGAAGTAGAAGACACCACATTCTAGACCTTTTTCACTTTGCCTTCTTTCTAAACTGCAACAAAAGGCACTAGTTATCTTAGGCAGTTGGTAGCCCAAAAAACAAAATGCCATTTCAGTGTTCCTGACGAGAAAATAATTGCATACTTCAGGGACTCTGGTAGCGAATAGGTATACATTGTAGACTTAATTAAGAAAACGTAATTTCCCCAATGTCATGTTACTACAAATGTATCTGCCACAAACTCAGTAGTTTCAGGATCAGGAGATGCCTCCAGTTTATTTTTCCCTGCATGTGAGATAACTACCAACATGATCTGCAAATTTGTAGTCAGTTTCCTGGAAGGTGGTCTCGGAACTACTGTACCCTGTACGGCAGTACTCCAGCCTCCTGATAATGGAATCGGCAAGAGCTAACCCCTCTCTATCTGAATGAATTATGTTTCTCATGTCTTTCAGAGATTTCAACTGAACCTTGATGTTAACCATTGAGAGAACTTTCAGCATAGTCTAATAAACGTTTTCACAGTCTTTACAGATCACAGTCCTGCAGTACAGGCTGGAGAGAAGTAAATATTTTTAGTATAGCCTTGTAATTTAGCGATCATCATTCACTGGCAGAAATTGTGGCCTAATTTGCTAAATATTCAAATTAACCCAATGAGTATTTTGCTTGAATCATAAAGAATTTATTTCTAGACTTCAATTCCATTTCTCAAACATCTCACCTCTTTTCTTTGTGTTGGAAATGTAATGAGTTATGGAGCTGCTTAAACTTCAGAGGTTAAAACTCCTCAAACAAACACATTTGACTCTAGTAATTTTCTCTCCTTAAAATGAAACCTAAGTATAATGCAAATAATACTGTGCAATAATTATGGTGCAATAACTACCAACATGATCTGCAAATCTGTCATTAAGTTCCTGGCAAGTGTTCTCTGAACTACCTTGTATGCGGGTAATCCAGCCTCCTGTTCACAGAATCAGCAAAGGCTATTGCCTCTCCATCCACTTGAACTACATATCTCAATAATTGTTATCTTATTAGTACACTGATTTTCTTGAGTTTCTATTAAATTGGTGCATTTTTCCAATTGAAATTAATGTTTTCTTATTTTATTTCAAATAATTAAATAAACTCCAGTGGAATATATGTGGGAAACTATCTGTGATGAATCATTTAACCACAGTTATGAGAAATTTCCTTGGAGTTTACCACAATGTTGCTAAAGAATGTTGGGATGTACTTATTTAGAAGCATTAAATGGTTTTCCACTTCTGGCAATGCTATTGCGAAACACAACAGGATTAGCTCTGAGCCAGTTATCAGTCAGAATCTTTCACAACAGATTTTTCACAAATTTACTGATGAAGAAGAATCTATTTTTTCCATGCAAACATGTTTTACAACATCTTCTGATTTGATACAAACCACCTTTTCAATATTCAACAGAATTGTCATATATTGGTTTTTATATGTCATGTGGATGAACTGGCTAATGAGAGTTAATTGTAAATTCTCAGATGTCTTATTTGTATGGCTTTGGATGGTTAATGCTATTTGAATAAGCATACTTGAAAATAAAACATTTTCAATTTACATATGTCATCACATTTTCATATTCGATGGACTAAGCACTTTTCTTAATCTAATAAGTTGATAACAAATGATTTTTTTAATGTAGCAGAATCCTACGATAAGTAGGAAGATTACCTGTAGGTTATAAATCAGAAATACCGGCAAACCATTGAGTAGTTATTGAAAGCAAATATTGACAAAGATATGAAAATGAATCAATAGATTCAGAGTTCAGGCAAGGTAGGTTGCCTGCAAGAATAGAAACAGGAAGTATATCTGTGAGGCTGGAGTTTTGTAATGGGTGTCAAATGCGAGATGTCCAGGAGACTCCCAGCATCCTGGACAGCCGCATCTATGCCAGGTGCATTGAGCTGCAGCTCCTTATGGACCACATTAGGGAACTGGAGCTGTAGCACGATGACCTTCATCTGGTCAGGGGAAGTGAGGAGGTGATAGAGAGGGGCTATAGGCAAATAGTCACACTGGGGCCTCGTGAGACAGATAAGTGGGTAACAGTCAGTAGAGGGAAGGGCAAGAGTCAGGTACTAGAGAGTTTCCATGTGGCTGTCCCCCTTAACAATAAATATTCCTGTTTGAGTGCTGTTGGGGGGGGGGAACGGCCTACCTGGGGGCAACAACAGTGGCTGCAGCTCTGGCACAGAGTCTGGCCCCGTGGCTCAGAAGGGTAGAGAAATGAAGAAGGCAGCAGTAATAGGGGACTCTATAGTTAGAGGGTCAGACAGGTGATTCTATGGATGCAGGAAAGAAACATGGATGGTTGTTTGCCTCCCAGGTGCCAGGGTCCTGGATGATTCTGATCATGTCCACGATATCCTGAAGTGGAAAGATGAACAGCCAGAGGTCATGGTACATATTGGTACTAACAACAGAGGCAGGAAAAGGGAGGAGGTCCTGAAAACAGACTACAGGGAGTTAGGAAGGAAGTTGAGAAGCAGGACCTCAGAAAGTAGTAATCTCGGGATTACTGCTTGTGCCATGCGACAGTGAGTAAAGGAATAGAATGAAGTGGAGGATAAATGCATGGCTGAGGGATTGGGGGAGGGGGCAAGGATTAAGGTTTCTAAATCATTAGGACCTCCTTTGGGGCAGGCGTGATCTGTACAAACAGGACGGGTTGCACTTGATCCGAGGGGGGACCAATATCCCGGCAGGGAGGTTTGCTAAGGCTACTGGGGAGAGGTCAAACTAGAATTGCTAGAGATGGGAACCGAACTGAAGAGACAGAGGAAGGGGCTGTTGACTCACAAATACAGTAAGCTTGGAGACAGTGTGAGAGGGAGGATAGGCAGGTGATAGAGAAGGGATATGCTCAGACCGATGGTTTGAGATTTGTCTATTTTAATGCAAGAAGCATCATGAACAAAGCAGATGACTTAGAGCATGGATCAGTACTTAGAGCTATGATGTTGTGGCCATTACAGAGACTTGGATGACAGAGGCAGGAATGGCTACTTAGAGTACCAGGCTTGAGATGTTTCAGAAAGGACGGGGAGGGAGGCAAAAGAGGTGGAGGTGTGTGCTGCTGATCAGAGATAGTGTCACGGCTGCAGAAAAGGAGGAAGACATGGAGGGATTATCTATTGTGGGTGGAATTTTGAAACAGGAAGAGGTCAATAACTCTACTGGGTGTTTTTATAGATCACCCAATAGTAAGAGGTACATCGAGGGGCAGATAGGGAGACAGATTCTGGAAAGATGTGATAATAACAGGGTTGTCATGGTGGGAGATGTTAATTTCCCAAATATTGATTGGGTAGTGAGGCTCCGGGAAGAAGGTCAATTGCGCAGTCATAAGGGTGATGTGGAGGCAGAGAAAGGGCCTGTTGTTTACTAAACACTTCTCCCAGATCATGATACTCTACGCCACAGAGTCTACGGGAACCTTGGATAAGTCGGGGGTCTCAGAGGTGGACGAGGTCGCAGTGACCTCCATTGGGGAAAGGGCTGATTGTAGACAAGTGGAATGGCAGAACAAACTCCAGCTGACAATCTTCCCAGTGGGCCAGTTGATGTGGGGGTTATGATGGCTTAACCAGGGGTGGCCAAGAACTATAGGGACTTGAGGAGAGGAAATTAGATTGAATCATACCTGTTCCCGACGGTTTCCGGAGAAAGGGAGAGGCAGGGGATTTGTCGAGTGTGTGACTCGGGCCAGTAGTCTACCATCCAGTGCCCAGGCGTCCAGGGGGGTACACAATGGCTCACGAGGAATTCCAGACTGGAAGGCTAGGTTTTCATCCAAAAAGTTTCCCTCTGTGCCAGAGTCCACTAGTACTAACAGGGGCAAGGACTGTTGTAACACAAAGTGGCTTGAAGCTGCATCCGGGGTCGGGGGACAGAAGGGAATGTTGTCTGGCTCACCAGGATCCCCTTTGCTATTGGTGCCTTCCCTTTTGGCTGAAGGGGACAGGTGGCAAGGCAGTGGCCAGACTGGCTGCAATATAGACACTCACCCGCTCTCAATCTCTGTAGTCGTCCTGTGGGGGAAAGGCGGTTCCGTCCCAGCTGTATGGGTTCCTCTCCCAGGGCGGTGGAAACAGCCGGGCTGGGAGCTACTCGGGGTGCAGAAGGAGGAGAGAAGCTTGCTCCGGCGGGAGGCGGTAATGAGTGCCAAGAAGTGGCCAAAGGTGGTGGACGACCAGTTCTTTCTCTAGCGCTTTCTCGGAAGCGATTTTCCAACCTGGTGGCCAGGGAGATCAGGGAGTCCAGACTGTCGGTGTTGTCTCCTGTCACCAACTCGTCCTTCACCAGGTCGCTGCGTCCATTCCAGAAAACCCCCTGGAGTGACTCATCGTTCCACCCCGAGTCGGCTGCTATCGTCCAGAAGTCCACGGAATATTCGGCAACACTGCGGGAGCCCTAGCGGAGAGTGAGTAGATGCTTGGCAGCGAATATACCACAGATGGGGTGGTCAAAGATCTTCCTCATTTCTGCAATAAAAGTGGCGAAAGAAGAGCAGATATCCAGTTGGTTATCCAAACTGCTGTAGCCTATGTTAATGCACTTCCCTGCAGTACCCCATGATATAAGCAATCTTTGACTTATCTGTGGAATAAGTCAATGACTGCTGTTCAAACACCAGGGAGCACTGAAGGAGGAAGGCCCGACATTTCCCCAATTCTCCCGCGTAGTGCTTCGGCTCAGGTACGTGAGGCTTTCTGGGTGGGGGTGTTGGTGACACGTGGGGGATTCCTGCTACTGACTATCTGGGCTGGCTTGGCTGGGTTTCAGGAGTGGGTTGAGGGAACCGAGTGGAGACACGGTTCACCTGGTAACCGATCTGAGTGAATTGGGCAGACAGGGAACGGAGGTTCTCCATGGCCCCCCGGAGGAGTTGGTCATGCTATCCCAGTAGAGTACCCTGGCCGGCGAGGGCTTGTTGAAGGGTGTTTGTGTCGGCTGGGTCCATGGTGGTCAGATGGTTCTGTTGCAAGGAACGGGGTGAACCCAAACGCATGTCACTGGCACGGAGATACGGTTAGGATGCAGACGCGGGCGTGAGCGTGGCTGGAGCTGCACGGCAAAACAGGAGAAAGGCGGCTGGCAATTCTTATCTTGGCACGGAGCGTTGCTGAATTTGAGCGGCAAACAGGAAAAGCAAGCAGCAGACAATACTTATCTTGACACAGAGAGACAGAGTTACACAGGTAAACTTCGGTATGGAAGTAAAACTTAGGATACACAATCCTAAGCAGCCGAGAACGTGGAATTACCACACTGGTTAAAACAATGATTTGGCGATGAGTGGATGCAAAGCCGAGATACTTATGCTGCATGTGTAAATGAAAATCAGGTATGCCGCAATCAAAAGGAATTAGGAGAATATGGGGAATTAACGGTCGGGACCATGACAGGTTGGTAGCAAAAGGATTCTGTAAAGTGTCTGTAAGGAAGGAATTAAAATGGGAGAGATTTGTCTTAGGCTAGGTCACGGGGTCACAGCCGGTGCTAGTGCTGAGAAGATAAGGGCAAGAATTTCGAGTCAGAGTTAGAGAGTGAGAGAGAGAGTGAGAGAGGGAGAGAAAGAGAGAGAGAGAAAGAGAGAGAGAGGGAGGGGGGGAGAGAGAGAGAGAGGGAGAGAGAGAGAGAGAGAGAGAGAGAGAGAGAGAGAGAGGGAGGGGGGGGGAGGAGAGGGAGAGAGAAAGAAAGAGGCTGCATGCAAGACTGCCGGATGTGTATCTCCTCTCTGACATTGCAGTGATCAGGTTGTTTAGTGGCTGATAAATAGTATTTTGATTTCTGTACTTACTACTGTAGACATTTGTTTTTCTTTCTGTTTTACACTGTGCATGTTCTAATGAAGTGTTTTCTTGTGGGTCAAAGTGTTGGACCTGGAGTTGGATGTAATCAGGATCAGTCGGGAGGTTGAACATAATATATATGAGACTTTTAAAGAGGTGGTTACACACAGAGTACAGACATCTGTCAGTAGAAGAGTGACCACCAGGAGAGGTAAGGGGATTAAGAAGTCAGTGCATGGTTTTTCCTGTGGCCATTCCCCTCATAAACAAGTATAGGTCTTTGGATACTGCTGGGAGGTATGACCCATCGGATCACAGCCGCAGCAATCAGGCTGGGGGCACTGCGGCCGACTCTAAGGCTTAACAGGGAAGGGTAAATTGAGGTATTGCAGTAGTTACAGGGGAGACAGTCGTCAAAAAGGACAGAAGAGAGGATCCGTGGTCACAAAAGAGACACACAAGATGCTGTGTTGTCTCTGGGGTGCCATGGTCCAGAATGTATTGGAGTGGCTGCTGGTTATTCTTAAGGAGAAGGATGAACAGCAAGAGGAGACGGTGCAATTTGGCACCAATGACCTGGGCAGAAAAGGGGACAAGGTCCTGTGCAGTGTGTATATAGAGTTAGTAATGAGGCTGCAGGGAAGGAGCTCCAAGATTGTAATCTCTAGGTTACTCCCTGTGCCATGGGCTAGTGCAGGTAGGAATGGGGTGATAGCAAGGATGAATGAGCGGCTGTGGAGATCGGCCAGGGAATGGGGTTTCAAGTTCTTGGATCATTGGAATCATTTCTGGGGAAGGGGTGACATGGACAAGATAGCCAGTTTGCACCTGAACTGGAGGGGAACCAATATCCTAGCCGGGAAATTTACTAATGCTACTCCAGAGTGTTCAAACTACTTTTGCGGTGGGCTGGGAATTGGAGCACCAGGTCAGTAAGTGAAGGATCGGACCAGAAGGTGGATGTTAGGGAAAGTATGGAAAGGCAAAATCAAAATAACAGGTATGATGGTTGGATAGTTGGAAGTATGTATACTTTAAAGCTAGGAGTACTGGACTACACAAGATGAACTTGGAGCCTGGATTAGAATATGGAACTCTGATATTGTAGCCATTACTGAAACTTGGTTGGGGGGGGGGTTGCGTTAATCACCTGGTAATTAATATACCAGGTTTTCAGGGTTTTATAAAAAAATAGGGAAGGAGGTAAAAGAATTGTGGAGGGCTTGGGACAGGGTGGAGTTGTGCTACTAGTCAGGGACAATATCATAGCTGCACTCAGGGGAGACATAATGGAGGTGTCAGATACTTAGACCATGTGGGTAGAACTCAGAAATAGGAAAGGTGCAATCACACTAATGGAATTGCACCACAGACCCCCACCAATCCCAGTAGCCACCAGACAATGAGGAACAGGTATGTAATCAGATTAAAGAAATGTGTAAGTATAATAGGGTTGTTGACATGGGGAATTTCAACTTCCCTAATATAAACTGCGGCCTTCTTAGTGTAAGGGGCTTAGATGGGGCAGAATTTATTTAGTGTATTCAGGAGGGTTTGTTAAATCAATAAGTAGATGTTCCAATGAGAGTAGGGACCATACTGGACCTGGTGTTGGGTAATGAGCCTAGCTGGCTGGCTGACTGTCTGTCAGTTGGTGAACAGTCAGGGAACAGTGATCACAATTCCTTAACTTACAGGATAGCTATAGTTAAGGATAGGTATGGTCCTTGCAGGAGAGTTTTAAATTGAAGTAGGCCAAATTACAAGGACGTTAGGCAGGAACTAAGAAATGTTAATTGGGAACCCCTTTTTTTTGGCAAGTCCACGTCAGATGTGTGAAGGATGTTTAAGGCATTTGTACAGAGCACGGGAAAGGTATGTTCCTGTTAGAAGGGAGGACAGGGATGGAAAGATATGAGAACTTTGGATGCCCAGAGAGGTGATGAATTTAGTCAACATGAAAAAGGGAAAGTGTTTAAAGCTTCAGATGTTAGAATCACAAGTATAAAGAAGACATAAAAGAACAAGAGAAGGGAATTATGAAAGCCAGGAGGGGCCATGAAAAGTTCTTGGTAAGTAGGATTAAGGTGAATCCCATGACATTCTATACATACATCAAGAGCAAGAGGATAACTAAGAAGAGGAACCACTCAGGGATAAAGGAGGAAACATTTGTTTGGATGTGAAGAATGTGAGTGAAGTACTTAATGAGTACCTTGCTTCGTTATTTACCAAGGAAAAGGATATGGAGGACCAAGAAATCAGTGTTGTGTGTATAAAGATGCCAGGGCATTTAGAGAAAATGCTGGGTCTCCTAACTAACAAGTATTAAGGTGGATAGGTCCCCAGGCCTGATGAGTTTTATCCCGGATTATTGAAGGAGGCGAAAGACGAGATTTCTGGGGCTTTGACCAGTACCTTCAAGTCCTCTCTAGGCAAAGGCGAGGTCCCGGAGGTCTGGAGAGTGGCTAATGTTTTATCACTATTTAAGAAAGAAAAAAGGAAAAATCTTTAAAACTATAGACTGGTGAGTCTCATGTCTCAGTTGTAGGGAAATTTCTGGAGAAAATTCGTAAGGATAGGACATATGAGCATTTGAAAACCCATGGCCTATTTAGGGAGATCTGGCATAGCTTTGTGTGGGGTAGGCCATGTCACGTACCCCGTGACGGGGATAAAGAAACTAGCAGAAATAGAAACCACTTTGGAGTCTCGTATTGCTAACAACCAATAATATTTATTAGTAACTACGCAATACAGTAATATAAATGTAAATAAATCACACAGGTTAGCAATGATTATATATAAAAGTAAGTGTGGAATATACATATGTATGAAAACCAAGCTTCTTTAAGTCTAGGGGTAAAAAGATACAGTCTTACGATGTTGAGTAAAGTTCAGTTCAGTTCAGTTTGTGGTACTTAGTTGAATAGCGATGGAGAGAGAGAGAGAGAGAGAGAAAGAAAGAGAAAGAGAGAGTGAGTTGAGTCTTAGGTGAGCTGGTGCCGTCGATCTTCTTGTCGTCCTCCGAAATCCCTTATAAGTCACCGACTGTGACTTTAACGAGGGGGACGGTTTTCCTGTGGTGGAACTATCATCCCGGCGAGGGTGGACACATAGACAACTCCCCACCCGTCAACCCCTTCTCCTACGTTGGAATTGCAATTTGGAATCGATCCGCCTGATCGATCCTCCAAAACCCACTTTCCCTGTGGGCACAACAATGCTCATTCAGTGTCCAGATCATGTGTCCGAGGTCTGTATCATCTGACCTCCCATTTATCTCACCAGGCTGAGCATCACCTGTCATTCAAAGAGTCCCTCCTTCCTTTGTCTGTAAAGGAGTACACAAGCAGGCAACACGTCCTTGAAAGTAACATCAACAACCAGCCTTTGGTCACCATAGCAACTGTCGAGCTGCTCGGTGCTGTCTCCAACTCCAAACTCAGTAAAAATCCAAAGTTACTTCCAATGCCTTAAAGTGAAAGTCCAACCGTTAATCTTCGTCTCTCTTTCTCTCTTTTCAAAAGTAACATATCAGTGGTAAATAACTCTGTCTCTCTCTCCTTTCCAAACAAACCATCAATGATGAATGTCTCTCTCCAAACTGTTAATAGGAGCACTCCTGGATCCCCTCACAGCCATGTCTTACCAACTTGACTGAGTTTTTTGACAAGGTGATGAGAGAGAATGATGAAGGTAGGACAGTGGATTTTGCTATATGGTTTTTAGTAAGGTGTCTGCCAAAGTTGCTCATGGAAGGCTAATCCAGAAGATTAAAATGCACGGGGTCTGCAGTGAATTGGCTGTAGATTTAGAGCTGTTTGGTGCATAGAAGACAGAGGGTAGTGGTTGAAGGGACTTAGCTGAGCTGGAGGTCTGTAAATAGTGGAGTTCCACAGGGATCTGTGCTAGGACCTCTGCTGTTAATGATGTATATAAATGACCTGGATGAAAATGTAGATGGGTGGGCTAGAAAGTTTGCAGATGATACCAAGATTGATGGAGTTGTGGATAGTGTAGAAGATGGGTAAAGAATACAGTGTGTTATAGATTAGTTGCCGATATGGGCAGAGAAACGGCAGATAGAGTTTATCCCAGATAAGTGTGTGGTGTTGTATCTTCGTAGGTCACCTCGGCAAGAAGACGGTACACTGTTAAGGGCAAGACCCACAGCAGTGTTGATGAGCAGAGGTATTTTGGGGTCCTGGTTCACAGCTCCTTGAAAGTGGCTACACAGGTCAATGAAGTAATTAAAAAGGGTTATGGAATGATTGCTTTTATTAGGTCAAGCATTGAGTTCAAAAGTCAACTTTATAAAACTCTGTTAGGCCACATCTGGAGCTTACCAGATGCTGCCTGGCTTAGATGACATGTGTTATCACAGGAGGCTGGATAAACTTGGGTTATCTACATACTACTAAAACTCTCATGCTCTGTCTATCTGTTTGTGACCTCTAATTAGCGCAAACAGTGCATTACAGTGTCACTTTTTTGGCTAAATCGAATTAAAATTCTCTAACTTACAGAATGCAGGCAAAGTTCAGGGTTATATATTACAAACGTAGAATAAAATTGTTCATTTGCCAAAATCAACAGGCTCCCTTTTAACCCGAGAGCCAATCCACCATCATGTAAATCGGGATGCGACAGCCCGACGCATGCGCACGGCCAATCTCAGCAGCAACACCTACCAGAGCAAAAGGGCAGGGCAGCTCTATTTCCAGGGGTCACATTCTGCTAATCACCATCAGCATGTGCAGGATTGGGACAGATCTAACTGCCACCCATCAATAAGAGATAATTAAATCTTACTGTAATGACGTACTTCGAGACACCCATAAAACCCTTTGCTGCAGTCAAAGGGCAGTGGTGACTATATCACGTCCATTTAGGAGAGTGCCAACCACATCATCAAGAATAATCAGCATATCAGCATCCTTTGGTGTTACTGCTTTGTATCTTCCATCCAGCATAAGGGTAAAAAAAAGATCAGCCTAATTATGCTGCATGGAAAGGGAAGGGGGACATTATGGTCAAGAGATGATGCAAAACATCATCGGGAAGTGGCAAGGAGAGAGAGAGAACAAGAATCAGATGAGGCCAGGGCCGCACGACTCCAGGATCAAAGAGTCAGGACAAAAAAAAAGATGAGAGAAGAAGAGACAGAGGCATGCGTGAATCCAGGATCAAAGACAAACAACAAACAGTAGAAGAGGTGAAGAGATGAAGAGATGGGAGATGAAAGGGCTGCACATCTCCAGAATGACAACGAGAGGCACAAGGGTGGCAGGTAATCCAGAAATGATGCCATCAAAAGTGTCCTTCGTTAAATGAGGAGCAGCTCTATTTCCTTTGCTATGTGTTGATCTTTTTTAATAAACTGAGGTTTTTTACTTCAGTTTCCAAAGCAGAGCGATACCAATAGCATTCAGGAAAATTTAATGTTCATTCTGGTCACATCAGACTGCACTAACTGCTTCTATCCTTCTATCGTATCTTCTATCCATCATTGGGGTAAAAAAGAAATGATTAGCCTAATTATGCTGCATGGAAAGGGAAGGGGGACATTATGGTCAAGAGATGAGGCCAAACATCGCCGGGAAGCGGCAAGGAGAGGGAGACAACAAGAATTGGATGAGGCCAGGGCCGCACGACTCCAGGATCAAAGAGTCAGGACAAAGAAAGATGAGAGAAGAAGAGACAGAGGAAGAGAGACATGCTTGTCTACAGGATCAGAGACAAACAGCAAAAAGCAGAAGAGATGAAGAGACGGGAGATGAAAGGACTGCACGTCTCCAGAATGACAATGAGAGGCACAGGGTGGCAGATAAACCTAAAATGATGCCATCAAAAGTGTCCTTCATTAAATGAGGAGGAGCTATATTTGCTTTGCTACATGTCGTTCTTCTTTAATAAATTGAGGTTTTCTACTTCAGTTTCCAAAGCAGAGCGATACCAATAGGATTCAGGAAAATTTAATATTCATTCTGGTCACATCAGACTGCACTACCCTTCTGTCAAAGGATGCCCCAATGAGTCACCCTGTTGTTTAGTTTTCTCTAGATCTGATAGTGGTTTATAGGGTTATGAGAGACATAGATAGAGTGGACAGGGAGTATTTGTTTTCCAGTGTTGAAATGGTTAATACCAGAGGGGATGCATTGAGGTCAGAGGAGATATGTTCAAAGGGGACGTGAGGAGTAAGTTTTTTACTCAGAGAGTGGTGGATGCCTGGGGTGCAAAGCCTGGTATGGTGGTAGAGGAACACACATTGGAGGCTTTTAAGAGATGTTTAGATAGGTACATGGATATGAGGAAGATGGTGGGATATGGACGTAGTGTAGATAGGAGGGATTACTGTTTGGGTGTTTTTGATTTGCTTTTTAATTGGTTTGGCACAACATAGTAGGTCGAAGGGACTCTATTGTTTTATATCCTATGTGCAGTGTTTACTTTGCAAATGTATATGTGAATACCCTGAGCTGAATGAAAAAAGAACACAGAAAAAATGTTAAAGTAATTTTTGTTGCACTGTCTGAAACAGTAAATGGTAAAATCAAAACCTTATCATTCTCTTGCTTCCTTGCCGAGTGGAACTGATTGAGATATTACAGGTGGTTTTACTTTATAATGCTATATTGTCTCTTTCTTCATTCCTTTACACATTTCATCTTAAGCTTCAAAAAATTGCAAACTCCAGTGGAAAAATACAGGGTCAATTTTATAAGTTCTGCTGAAATATTACTTCTGACCTTCTGTATTGGAAATCTTTTAATTTTAGCCTCTCATTGATTTTTATACCTTCACGTGTAATAAGTATTGGCTGATTGTAAAGTTGATTTTTATTAATTTTTTTCTAATATTTAACATAATAATTTTGAAATATCTTGAGGGCCTTCATTGGACCAGCTGAGTATTGACTCCTATCATTCAAGCACTTCAGTGGTCAATTTTCTGATAAGGTTTTAGCTGCATAAGGCTTTGAGTTGTACTGCAGTTCCTAAAATCCACTGAAGGAGTTTCATTCATGTGCTACAATCAAAGCACAACAATGGTTATCATTATTTATTATCTGACAATTCGGTTAGATTTGCAGTCATGTAGTTACATGATTGAAAGTGGGCAGTGCATTGTTATTACAAATTGGGAAGGAACCACAACCTTCAACATACAGCTTCTGAAAATACAGCCAGTCAGTCATTGCTCTGTCTTGAGTGTTAGTGCCAGCTCTTTACCAGGAGATACATACTCTGATACCATTCACCCACACTTTCCCTTTGAGTAGCAGCAACATTTTTATAACACCTCTGAAATTGTGAACAGCTTAAATTGTTAACTAGGGTGACTGTTTTTCAAAGAAAACGTGGGAGCGAGTCAGACTAAGGAATGGGTTTTAATTTCATAAAGGAAGGGAGAGAGGTCCAGTGAACCCTGGGAATAGGGAAAAAAGTACTAATATTAAGCACCGGGCTGCTGAAGACTTTGTACCAAATAACAGAGCAATTTCCTCCTTATGAAATGATTGGAACACACTTTGTCATAATCAAGAACATATACAGGAACCCCTGGCAGCACCTTCAATCTGATGGAGAGACCAAAAATATGTTTGCATCATTAACGCTATGATAGTTGACAATAGCTGTAGGATAGACCACTCTCTAATATACTCTGTCATTTCCAACATGACAGCTTCACATCAACAAGATCTGCAGACATCCACACATTCTCCTGAAGGTCACTCTAATTGGCATCCATGAAAAGTGCCTCAGTTTGACTACCAGAAAATGCTGGCTGATGAGAATGGCCAGAATAGCCAGGAGCAGCACAGATATGTGCAAAGTGTTAGATTGGAAATTGTCACATGGAAAAGAAAAAGGAAACACGTCTACAGGAACCTGAAATCCAAAGTCCAAAAAATTTGTTGCTTACAGCTGCAGATTGTGGATGGAAAGAACAAAGAAGATCCTGTAAACAACTACTAACTGTGGTATATGCAATTCTTAGAGATGATAAAAAACATCTACAGTCCAAACACACTGTAGACCATTCTTCTATGCAAGAGTAGATGAGAACTTACCAAGCATAGTGACTATTGGATCATTTTAACATCTCTTTTATTGAGACTTCTTTTTATAGCATCTCAGCGCAAATTAAGCAGATCAGTCTTGCCACAACTCCAGACTGACAAGGAGCTGAAAAGTTCATGTATCAGCTGGAAGTCAACAAGACCTTGGGAACGGATGATAAACTTACTTGGGAGCAAGGAAAAAAAAATCTGACACCTCTGAATGTAGTCAGCATTCAAGTATCTTCATATTCTTTGTGAAAGGGAAAGTAGGGAAAGTAATCATAACTGACCTCCAGAACAATCTGAAAATAAATGAAGAATTATTCTCTGAGTGTCAATTTGGATTCCACCCATCACCCTAAGCTATATATAATAGACTTGATCTTTATTATATGACATGTCCAAATTAAATGTGAAAGACTGAATCAATTATTGCACATTACTTTTTGCCAATTCTATAAAACTCTCCCACTCTGTCATTAGAAAGGGACTGTGGAAAACAGCTTTTCAAATTTGGCTGTCCTCAAAAGCATGATTTAATTTTACATATGCTATAAGATGGTATGCAACCCATGCCAAAAATGAAAGAAGGTACAAGAGATTCTGTATGTATGTATGAATATATGTATAACAGTGGATTTTGCTTAATTGGGACATATTCGGACCAGCATACTTTGACCCGATTAAGCAGCTGCTCCAATTAGTCAAAGTATTATGGACATTGATTCAAGATTCAAGTACATTATTATCAAAGAATGTATAAATTATACAACCTTGAGATTTGCTTACTCACAGGTAGCCAGAAAGCAAGAAACCCAAAGAACCCAATTTAAAGAAAAAAAAAGAATAAAAATAAAGATTAAAAACCAACACTTGATGCAGAAGAAAAAGAAAAAAAAATACATGCAAAGAAATGAAGCAAACAACAGCATTCCAAAACAAAAATGAGCCTTCAGATCTGGAACATGGAGCAGCCCGGAGTAGGCCCAAAGCCTCGCTTATCAGTTCATCATATTAGTGGGCATACAGCACAGCAGCCAGGACAGTCTTCATAGCCTCAGCGCCATAGAGAAGACCATCGTGCAGAACCATCAAAATTGGCTCTCGTGCCGACTGACACCCTGTCTTTTCAGTCTATGTGGTCTGGCATTTAAATTGACCCAAAGACAAAATAGCAAAAGGGTCCGCCGCATTGGAGGGACATCACAGACAGCGAGCAAAATCGGCTTTTGCCTCCAGTCCAAGCCAGTGTTTAAATTGTCCACTTTGCACTAGGACCCAGGCACCGTTGCTGTGAAAGACCCCAGGCCTCGACCATACCACCCAGCGACTTGCTCTGAGCCCAGATTTTGTTGCCCAGCCTGAAGCCACATTCAAGCTCTTCAAATCAGCTTGACGCTTAGAGCAATTCAACCTTGCTCCCGGGCGAGACATATGGGCACCCTAACTCCATCTGCATCGATTCAACACCCGAACTTCCCTCACCATCGCATGCCCTTTCACTGTTTGTGGTGATAATTTAACTCTATTTACCTCGGAAAAGGTATTTTTAGTGATTTTTTTTTAGTTAGACTTCTTAGCTTCTTGACTATTACCAGGTGCTGTCACACACGTTCAGTAGCACCATCTTAACCGGAAGAATAGTTAAAAAGGTACAAAAAAGACAAAGTACTATTTAAAAGTGTAACAAATTATGTATTTAAAATACTAACCAAAACTACTACCATACTATAAAACTGTGTATTAATTACTAAAGTTTATGGAGAAATTCTTTCTGTGAATGCTGATGTGTGGCTTTGGTTGACTGTAAATGAACAAAATTTGCACATCTATCTGGAGCAAATAGTGGACTGCCTTTCAAACAGTGCTTTCAATAACTGCATCTTCCAAATCTTCATCTTAATTGTAATATTCAAGATCATTGTCAATACCTTCAAATTCCAAAGTTGTTGACATAGTGAAATCATTAAGACAAGAGATTCTGCAGATTCTGGAAATCCAGAGCAACACATACAAAATGGTGGAAGAGCTCAGCAAGTCAGGCAGCATCTGTGGAAATGAAGTCAACATTTCAGGTCAAGATTTGTCTTCAGGATTGGAAAGGAGTGAAGGGAGAAGGTGCCAGAATAAAATGGTGAGGGGAGGAGTAGGAGGCTAGATGGAAGGTGATAGGGAAGCCAGGTGTGTGGGAAAGGTAAAGGGCTGGTAAAGAAGTAATCTGATTGGAGAGGAAAGTTCTCCAAGGGAGAAGTGAAGGAAGGGGCACTAGAAGGTGATAGGCAGGTGAGGAGAAGAGATAAGTGGCTAGAGTGGGGAATGGAAGAAGACAAAAAGAGGGGGAAGTATTTTTACTGGATAGAGAAATCGATCTTACATAGTTCAGTGTAGCTTTTGTATTGTTTCATGTAGCGCCATGGTCCTGGAAAACATTGTCTCATTTTTACTATATTCTGTACCAGCAGTTATGGTTGAAATGACAATAAAAAGTGACTTGACTTGATGGTTATGCCATCAGGTTGAAAGCTACCCAGACGGAATATGAGGTGTTGCTCTTCCACTCTGAGAGTGGCCTCATCATGGTAAAAGAGGAGACCATGAACTGACATGTCAGAATGAGAATGGGGATAGGAATTAAAATGGTTGGCACCTGAAAATTCTGCTTTTGGCAGATGGAGTGTAGGTGCTCAACAAAGCATTCCCCCAGATCATGTAGGATCTCATTAGTATGGAGGAGGCTGCATTGGGAACACTGGATACAATAGATGACCTCCAACAGATTTGCAGGTGAAGTGTTGCCTCACCTGGAAGGACTGTTTGTGGCCCTAAGTGGAGGTAAGGGAAGAAGTGAATGGGTAGGTGTAGCATTTCCATCACTTGCAGAGATATGAGCCAGGGGGGCAATTGGTGTGGGGGGATAAGAGAGATGAATGTACAAGGGAATTATGGAGAGAGCAATCTCTGCAGAAAGCAGAGAGTGGAGCGGGGTAGGGGTAAAGATGTGCTTTTTGGTAGGATCCCATTGAAGATGGCTGAGGTTGTGAAGATTGATGAGTTGAATATGGATGCTCATGGGTAAGTGGTGAGGATAAATGGAACTCCGTCCCTGTTGAAGTGGCGAGTGTCTGGGAAATAGAGCAGATGCAGCTGAGGGAAGAATCAATAGTCAAGGAAGGGAACCCATGTTCTTTGAAGAAGGAAGACATCTCCGATATCCTGGAAAAGCAAGCCTTATCTTGGGAAGAGGTGTGGTGGAGACAAAGGAGCTGAGGAAAAGGAACAGAAATTTACAGGAGACGGAGTAGGAAGAAGTTTAGTCAAGGTAGCAATAGGAATCAGTTGGTAGAGACTTTGTCTCCAGAGGTGGGGACAGAGAGATCAAGCAAGGGGAGAGAAGTATCAGAAATGGACCAAGCAAATTAAAAGGCAGGGAGGTAAAGGTGATGAAATTGATCTCAGCATGGGAGCATGAAGCAGCAGCAACACAGCCATCTCTGTAGCATAGAAAGAGTTGGGGAGCATTACTAGGAATGGCTTGAAACATGGACTGTTCTACATGGTCAACAAAAAGGCAGGCAGAGCTATGGCCGATGTGGGTGCCATAGTGAAATTGTTTCCTTTTCACTTCCGGCCATTTCTGCCATCTCCAATCTGGAATGCTTGAAAATGCAGTAAGACAGTTCTGAATTGTCTTACTGTATGTTACTCGCCAACTATCAGTGACAATAATTACTATTTCTTGAACACAAACACGCAAGAGATGCTAATTAAAAATGGTTCACTCTAAGTACGGTGCAGTGTCTAATGGTCACAAGACATGAACATGACTGACACTAGTTAGAAAATGTTCGGCAGGACTGCTGCCTCAATTATGTGGCATAGTATCCCAAATACATGAAGAGAATCCAAGCTACTTTCTCAATTTGTTTTTGTTCTTTAAGTGTGTGTTCAGAGATGCTCCTCATTTGAATTACTGTCGCCTTCTTGTCTGGCTTGAAACAATCTGGCCTTTCTCTCTGACTTCTCTCATTAAAAAGGTATTTTCTCCCACAGAACTGTTGCTCATTGGACGTGTTTTTATTTCATTTTTTATCCCACCATTCTCTGTAAATTCTAGAGATTGTTGTGCCGGAAAATCCCAGGAGATCAGCAGTTCCTGAGATACTCCAACCGCCACACCTGACACTAACAATCATTTCATGGTCAAACTCACTTTGATCATTTTTCTTCCCTATTCTTATGTATGGTTTGAACAGCAACTGAACCTCTTGACCACGTCTGCTGGCTTTTATGCGTTGAGTTGCTGCCACATGATTGGTTGATTAGATATCTGCGTTAAAAAAATAGGTGTATATGTGTACCTAATAAAGTGTCACTGACTGTATACACCCCAACTCATTGCTAACATGTTAGTAATACTGAGGGGAAGGTAAATGCGAGATTAAGGTTTCCTACTGTCTTGTGTTTGAACAAAGTCACCAGAGAGACACTAAAGCTAGTGAATATCGAAGCCTTTATTCAACAAAGCAAGCAGCAGGCATCATACCCGAGACACCCTTGGAAGAAGAAGCCTGCCTGACCCAATATTACAGCACAATTAAAGAACAAAGCTAATAACAGGACAATTTCCATAGTTACAATGCGTTCATAATGCTTCTATTTTAGCAGCACATAATTTCAAACAGATCCTCAAACCAATACATCCAAAATGAGTGTTAATTCATCTGAGACCTGTGTCTGTCTAGTTGCATTCATGCATACGCAGACACCTCAGTTGAATGGGTGTTTCCTGCTTTGCAGTCACCCAGTCTGCAGCTCCAGGAAGATGATTGTTGTGAGCTGCAATCCACATTCAAATCTGAATTCTAGTTGCTGTTGAGATTAATATTTGATATATACCTTAACTCCTGAATATGCCCTTACACCTATCAAGCTACCCTTACTGGAGAGTGCTGCCCAGTATTAAACCCTGGGAAACATATATCACTTTACATTTCTTAAAGGTTACCTATCACTGAAGGAAATCATTAATGATGAATAGTTACTGTGACTCTCCTGTGAACTATTGAGTCTCATAGTATCCATATTAGTCATTTCAAAACCAGAAGCAGAATGAGGTTTAATATCACTGGTGTATGTTGTGACACTTGTTGTTTCATGAAGGGTACTATCAACACTGTCTACATTAGATCTTCCAGATCCAGTATGCTCACCCAGGACATCTGTGCCATCAAGTTTGCAACCGCCCTTCACCATAAGTAGGCTACATTGTCTAGTATACCTAACACCAGGCTACCAATATAATCCTGATAATCCTGTTAATCCTGAATTTCATCAGAGTCAGTGATTTATAGGAGGATGGGAAATACATTAAGGATGTGCTCAAAGCATTATTAAGAAATTGGGTTGACGACACTCTCATCAATTCATAGGAATCTACCCTGTACAAAACAGAGAAGGAGAGACCAGAATGGTGTCAAGAGCCTTAAGTCTCTTCAATTGAAGTAGGTGGTAAAGAAACTAAAACTGCAGAAGGAATGCACAACAATCCACATGATCTACCCACCTTCTTGACCACGCACGTCCTACCTCACCTGTGCCACACTTAGTTCATTAGCCGCCTCAGAAATGCTGTGCAACCAGGTCATCTTCGATGTCAGAAAGAAATCATCAAAGTCAGGTAAATGTAGCAGAGTAAAGATCCTGGAGTGCTGTGGGTCTGGTGGATGTTGTAGGAGCATATTGTAAGGTGCACTGCATAGAGTGTTAAACAGAGTTGATGTGGTTGATGATGGTGCAGGAGAAAATGGACTGATGCTTCTCTGTGGGGGTCACCTCAAAGAGTAAGTAAGAGGAGGTGTCTGAAAGTTGCCACTTGGACTCGGCAAAGTAGAGGTTAGTCCACCAGACTACAATAGCAGACCCCTTGGCTACGGGTTTGCTGGTGAAGTAGGGATTAGTGCAGAGAGAGTGCAAGGCAGTGTCTTCATAGGTTATCCTGTAATAACTTTATTAAAGTGTTTCTTTAATATTTTATTAATCTTAGAACATAGAATAAATCATAGGTAATTTGCTGAGATTTTAATGATTTATTTAGGGTGTTTGAATTCAAAATAGATCATATTATCATTAGGGTTTGTTCAATCACAGGAGGCCAAAAGGGCAATAAGAAATAAGAATGCTGTAATTGGAATCCGTTTTGATTAAAAAAAAAGAATACCTCAGGAACTAAATTTATAGGAGAAGCTCATCAGAGAACCATCAACCATCCTTCCAGGGATTATAATAATTATTCTAAATCACACGCAATATCTAGGGATTAACATTTTAATAAAAGCTAGTAATTAGCCACAATAAATCAAGATTTAAAAGTAATATGCACTCCTCAATGTAGCAAAGTGATAATTAAAAAAAAAGGTGAATGTGTTAAATGGACAAACATAAAGCATTGTTGACAACAACTGCTTTCCTCAGTATCATCATATCAAAGATTTGGATTTTTTTTGCTGGATTAAACACTTTTTGTCATAGTTACATTGTTGCAGTTCAGGTATTCTTCCTTGGTACTGATTCCCAATTTAGTAGCAAGCCCGTCGTTAATTATGAAGAAAATGGTTCAATGCATGAATATAGTTCCACATTCAGAAAAAGAAAGAAAAAAAAACATAAACATGAGAAAAATTGCAGATGCTGGAAATCCGAAGCATCACATACAAAATGCTGGAGGAACTCAGCAGGTCAGATAGCATCTATGGAAAAGAGTGAACAGTCGACGTTTCAGATCAAGACCATTCTTCAGGACTGGACAGGACAGAGAAAAAACACTCCGTGCTGTAACATTCTTTGAAAATGGAACTTGAAACAGAAAAGGAAGACAAAATACTTTGATTCTTTGAAAATTATAACTTTTATGCCCATTTGCTTTTTAAACCTTATATGTGTTTCTTTAAGCATCTCCTCCGCTTTCATCTAATCCATTAATTGATTCAAGTTAACCTGTCCTTTAACATGACATCCATTCTCAAATGATCTATAGTCCTTTACTTAAAATCCAGGTATATTATATTTCCTCTTTATTTCTTTATAGACTGTCTCTCAGAGTCAAAGCTAGTTTACTTCCCACTGTAATGCTGTGCATTCTGAGCTGACGTTCTATGTGGGATATAGGCCACAGGCAAGGCTGGTGGTGCCTCATGGTGTGAGTGGGGTGATGGAGGTTTTACTTAATCTCTCTGGTGATCGATCCTACTCTCCATGTGGTCCAGTCAGAGAGACTCCAAATCCTCAGTCCCTTCCCACGTCCTACTGTACTTGGACCAGTAATTTCCTCTATTAGGTGGTGATGATGTCACCTTTTCAAGGAATCTTAGGGGACAAGCTTGGAGCCCTCCTGAAAATCACTTCTCTTGTGGGAGTACATTGCTTGCTTTGATGGTCAAGCATCAGGTCAGTAGACAATGTAGCCTTACCATAAGAGCTATTTGAGTGTGAGTCCCAATGCTGGGGATGTTGGTCTGATACTGATTTGCCAATCCCACCAATAGATTCGAGGGTAATTTTGGAAGCACTAGTATTATCTCTCAAGTACTTTGAGCTGCCACGGTAATCCTGGAGGATGCTGGTGGAGGAATGTTGGCTTTCAGATATAGAATAATGTAAGATCTATTCTCCAATATGTTTTAGTTATAGAGCTAATAATGATTTGAGACTTGGCCACGAAGTGTGTACATCTGTAATTACCTTCTGCATACTATGAGTTAATGACTGGTTGGAGCAATGTCTGCTCGAGCAGAGGTGGTGAAGATTAAACTGTGACGAGAGGCCTAAGCGGGGAAGGCAAGGAGGACCCAAGTGCTGGAATATCTGAGATTAGTCTCCAGACATGATTTTGAGATTGAGATGAAAACAGGGTTCTTGACTAGATGCTAGATGAGAATCTGAATGAGACAAAAACCCCAAAACGCAATTGCAAACTGAACTAATGTTGACCTGACGACTGAGCACCAGACCTGAGTTCGTTAAAATCATGGTGCCAAAACATGGCCACTAATTAGTGGAGCGGGCCTGAATCCTTAAAGGGGCCATGCCAGCTATACATATTCCTGAGAATTGGAGCTTCTAAAACCCAGAAGCTGGCGGGGTTGGGTGCACACCGTAACATAAATATTTCATGTTGGTTCACCTTCTTAGCAAGGAACTTTTTTTTAAAGTGATGTATTACAGTGAAGATGATTGAGAAGAGAGCTATTGTGATGCCACATTGCTTTGGGATTAGGTCTATTATGGATCCACTGAGAAGATCCTAGCTTGCATGTCACTATGGAGCAGACACAAATGATAACAAATACTTGAGTTCAATTAAATATAAGAAGGATGCCTTGTAATCCCTCTTGTATGATGGGATCAAATGCTCCTGTGAGGTCAATAAAAAAGGCCACGTACAGTAGCATTGTAATTTTCTTGGAGCTGTTTCGCATAGAAGATCAGGTTTACTCACGATGAATGAAGTCTACATTGTAACTCTGCAAAGACCATTAACTTCTGGGGGAAGGCAACTGAGAAGGATCCTTATGAAGAATTTTCCTGTGTCAGCAGCTAGGGAGCCTGGCCTACCATTACCACAATTAGATCACTTTTCATAAAAATTGACATGATATGGTATCTACCATAATCCCCTTGCATCCCCTTCTCTTGCTAGATGCGAATTTGAGTCACAGTGAGTATTTTGCAGGGATTTCATCTGCACCAGAAATTGTGGTTTCTTTTCAACAGTTGGAAGGTCTTTTCAGGCTGGTGTAGCACAGAACTGTCTTACTGACATTTTGGTGCCATAAGCAATGTTCCCTATCTCTCTGGAAATGATTTGTGTCCATGAAACATATCTTAGCATTGTTGGCATAATATTAACAGATAGTTTTACAGGAACTAAAGCAAGCCTTGGCAATAAACAAACTATAGCGGGGAGAAATTAATTAAGAAGTAGGAGGGTCTGTGACATTGGCATCAAAAATTCCTTCAAGGCAAAGAAACAAACAGAGGCAAAAGCAAAGGTAAATCATGTGACATTCAATCTAGATTCAAGAGAGGCTCATTATCAGCTGAGGCATGCTCAAACCTTGTCATTACAGTTTGGGATACTAATATAAGAGCTTAATGTGATGATGTATAATTATACTCTTCATTATGTTAATAGAACCATCAGTCCATTTAGGTTGATGACACTTCTAAAATAGCAGGAAGTAGAAATTCTAATGTGCATTTTAAGTGTTCCTTTGTTAATAAACAATTGTATAGCTTTACGTCCACAAGTTTAAACAGCACATTACAATACAGAGGTAGCAAAACAAAGGTGTAAATATTTGTACTATTTATTTTGATATTAGAATAGTCTGATTATGTCCTAAGGATAAAAAAATGTTCATACAACCACATCTATATAAACTTTAACCAGTATACATCTTCGTAAATGACTGGTGAATTTTGTTGATTTTGAACATATTTTCTTGCCTTATTATCATCGATAATGATGGTGAAATAGGCAAGTTACAGAAAGATACAATTCTGATGTAAGCAAGTGGAATTTCTGTTCATAAGGAAATAGCTTAACACTCTATGACTCTACTGTTTGACTGCATTAGTTATGGCTTGCCAATTTTAAAGCGACTCTTTTATCCTAATTCTCTTTTCTTAGAGAATTATTATATTTTGTGTATGGATACCATTGCTTTTCCACATTCTTACATTTTAATATTTACCACAAATTCCATGAACCTTTTTATGCGTCACCTTATCAAATGAGATTCAGATATGCTTCTCATTACATCCTCAAAGCTCCTTACTAGGTTTGTTTAAAAACTCCTAATAATTTCTTTATAACTCATGATTAAGGTAGTTTTAAGTCCCCTTCTCAATTTTGCCTTTCAAATTTCTAATATTATTGCAATGCTTTTGCTGTGTTCCATCAGGAGGAGATATAAAATAGTTTTGATGTCTGCCAGCTCTTTCTTCCCCATTATAAATTTCCCAATCTCATGAAGTAAGGGACCAAAACCTAACTCCATAAATTATATGCAAACAACAGGAATTTTGCAGATGCTGGAAATTCAAGCAACATACATCAAAGTTGCTGGTGAACGCAGCAGGCCAAGCAGCACGCATGCAGAACTCATTGACTTTATTAACTTTGCCTCCAACTTTCACCCTGCCCTCAAGTTTACCTGGTCCATTTCCGACACCTCCCTCCCCTTTCTAGATCTTTCTGTCTCTGTCTCTGGAGACAGCTTATCCACTGATGTCTACTATAAGTCTACTGACTCTCACAGCTATCTGGACTATTCCTCTTCTCACCCTGTCTCTTGCAAAAACGCCATCCCCTTCTCGCAATTCCTCCGTCTCCGCCGCATCTGCTTTCAGGATGAGGCTTTTCATTCTAGGACGAGGGAGATGTCTTCATTTTTTAAAGAAAGGGGCTTCCCTTCCTCCACTATCAACTCTGCTCTTAAAAGCATCTCCCCCATTTCACGTACATCTGCTCTCACTCCATCCTCCCACCACCCCACTAGGAATAGGGTTCCCCTGGTCCTCACCTACCACCCCACTAGCCTCCGGGTCCAACATATTATTCTCCGTAACTTCCACCACCTCCAACGGGATCCCACCACTAAGCACATCTTTCCCTCCCCCCCTCTCTCTGCATTCCGCAGGGATCGCTCCCTACACAACTCCCTTGTCCATTCGTCCCCCCCATCCCTCCCCACTGATCTCCCTCCTGGCACTTATCCGTGTAAGCGGAACAAGTGCTACACATGCCCTTACACTTCCTCCCTTACCACCATTCAGGGCCCCAAACAGTCCTTCCAGGTGAGGCATCACTTCACCTGTGAGTCGACTGGGGTGATATACTGCGTCCGGTGCTCCCGATGTGGCCTTTTATATATTGGTGAGACCCGACGCAGACTGGGAGACCGCTTTGCTGAACATCTACGCTCTGTCCGCCAGAGAAAGCAGGATCTCCCAGTGGCCACACATTTTAATTCCACATCCTATTCCCATTCTGACATGTCTATCCACGGCCTCCTCTACTGTAAAGATGAAGCCACACTCAGGCTGGAGGAACAACACCTTATATTCCGTCTGGGTAGCCTCCAACCTGATGGCATGAACATTGACTTCTCTAACTTCCGCTAAGGCCCCACCTCCCCCTCGTACCCCATCTGTTACTCATTTTTATGCACACATTCTTTCTCTCACTCTCCTTTTTCTCCCTCTGTCCCTCTGAATATACCTCTTGCCCATCCTCTGGGTCCCCCCCCCCGCTTGTCTTTCTTCCCAGACCTCCTGTCCCATGATCCTCTCGTATCCCCTTTTGCCTATCACCTGTCCAGCTCTCGGCTCTATCCCTCCCCCTCCTGTCTTCTCCTAACTTTTTGCATCTCCCCCTCCCCCTCCAGCTTTCAAATCCCTTACTCACTCTTCCTTCAGTTAGTCCTGACGAAGGGTCTCGGCCTGAAACGTCGACTGCGCCTCTTCCTATAGATGCTGCTTGGCCTGCTGCGTTCACCAGCAACTTTGATGTATGTTCCATAAATTATATTTTTGCTAATGATCATTCCAGACTAAGTGCAATCTAATTAGATGATGGTAGGTTTGACTAGCGGACAAATTCTGCCCCAATTCATGCCTACTTATTTTTGCACTCATTTCCTAATTTTTCCCATTTTTAATTCTTTTTACTCTATTACGTGTCCACAGTTTTGTTTTCCTGGGAGTCCATAGTTTCGTTTACGGTGGGTGCCATGTGTCCCCAGTTTTGTTTTACTGGGGGTCCACAGTTTCATTTCTGTGAGTGTTACCTTATGACGTATGCCGACAGTATAAAAGAAATGTGGACAGTGCTGAGAGACAGTCGAAGGAGTAGAAGGAAAGAGAGAGAGAATACAGACTGTACTTCGAGCTATCCAGGAACAGCTCACAACTGAGAAGGGTAAAGTCTAATGCTTACCCATACCCGGAGAATTGGGTTAATCTACGGTACACTGTGCATTGTGGAGACGTGTTTGCCCTTCGTATGATCCATGGGTGTGGCCTTTGTGACAGTCACTTTGTGAAATTGCTCTTCATGGACTTCAGAACAGTATTCCTCGGCTGGGATCTTTGGTAACTCTTTCTTCGTTCGCTAGCCGTGGAATCTTTGCAATTTGTTGTGATCACCTTGTCGCTGCACTGTGAATCCACAAGTCTGACCTCGCACCTGTTTCGTGAATTACTGGGACTCTCTGAACTGCCACTGTAAGGCTGTTTTTGAGTAAGGTTTGTTAAGAACAGGTTCTAAGTTTGACTGTAAGGGAGCTATAGACACATGATACTGTTAACTTCTGTTTAAGGAAGTAATTTATTTAATTTTCTATATTTTTGAGAACATGTAAATAAATATAATGGTTTTAATATTAAAACACAACTCAATTTGTCATCTCTTGCTGCTGGTACATTACAAAATTGTGACAACTCATCCTTTATTAGATTCCAAAATTTCTAGCTTAGTTCTGGCTCAGCATGACAATATGTATTCCTAGTCCTCTAATTTGATAGTGTCCACTCCTTCTTTATTTCACCATATCAGATCGTTCTTCATGCACTCTTTTTTTCAGTGGAATGTATATTTGTTGAGAATTTTCCATATAGATACTACTGCTTTTCCACAATTCTTACACTTTAATATACTTTGCTTGAACCAATTTCATCTCTTCACAAATGGATCTTTATATTTTTAAGATGTTAGTTTCAAGCCTAGCTTCTCAATGTCTAACATCTTGTGATATTCTATCATATCTCTCTTCTGCAGAGTCTTTATGGGATCATTAATTAATCCTGTCTCATTACACATGACTGAATCTAAAACAGTCTTCCTGTCAACACACACAAAATCCTGGAGGAACTCAGCAGGCCAGGCAGCATCTATGAAAAAGAGTGCAGTCAGTGCTTTGGGTCAAGAGCCCTCATCAGGACTGGAAAAAAAGTTCCTCCAGCATTTTGTGTGTGTTGCTTGGATTTCCAGCAACAGTAGATTTTCTCTTGTTTCTGATTAGTCTTCCTATGTTTGTTTGCAGGGCACAGTGTTTTAACAAACTGCCCGGAAGGCATTGCAACTCCCTTTGGCAATATGATTTATTCATTTTTTATCAAGATGAATGTAATCCCTGATTATTGCCAAACGTTTACAACTTTCTATTATATCTTGATTTATACTCTTCCTTGGAGTACGGAAGTGTCAGGGAGCCCTGAGCTGACTCCTTATAATTACTTATATTCCTTGCTAGTTCCTACCTCTTAATCAACAAGTTAGAAGGAGTCCATTTAGCTGATTGAGTCTACGACGGCTCTCAAAGCAATCTCATCAATTGCATTCTCCAATTTACCTGTTTCCTTATACCCATTAACTGCAGCTCAATTCTACCAGCACTCAACTGCACAAGGGATAAGTTAAGAAGCCAGTTCATCGCCTATGGAGCATGTCCTTGGGATCTAGGTGGAAACAGCAGTAGTCAGAGGCAACTCATGCAGGCACAGGGAAGAATGAAAAGCAGACAAGCGCCGAAGGTCAGAACTCATTCCTGTTTGTTGGATCTGTGCAGTAGCAGCAGTAACTTCTGTAAATCGGCAATAATTTCTTACTTCGAGATGAATCACATCATTTATTGGTAGACTAACTCATCTCCCCTTCCTCCATCCAAAATATCACCTACCTCAGAATATTCAACTTTCAACCCTGATCATCTTACAATGGCAATAGCAACACATACATTTGTCAGTGATTGTGTCTGTTCCTTTAAAAAATACTGTCTACATTTACAATATGCCCATTAATATTGTTAAATAACTATTTCCCATACTCTGACACGATTGCCATTAACATTTTTATATTTGTATGCAACATGCCTTTATGTCAATACTCTGATAATCATTATCCATGTCACTACCCTCAGCTATTGTCTTTCACTTCCACTTTAATGTTCAAAATTTCTCCTCATCCATACCACAGTTACCCTTCTAACTATGTTAGAGTAATCTGATACACTAGAATCAAATTACTCTAATTCCCTTTTCCTTCCCTTTTCTTTCTTCCTGGGCCTCCTGTCCCATGATCCTCTCATATCCCTTTTGCCAATCACCTGTCCAGCTCTTGGCTCCATCCCTCCCCCTCCTGTCTTCTCCTGTCATTTTGGATCTCCCCCTCCCCCTCCCCCTTTCAAATCTCTTACTAGCTCTTCTTTCAGTTGGTCCTAACGAAGGGTCTCGGCCCGAAACGTCGACTGTACCTCTTCCGAGAGATACTGCCTGGCCTGCTGCGTTCACCAGCAACTTTGATGTGTGTTGCTTGATTCACTAGAACATGAGTTTCAGCTTGATGTGTGAATTCTTGTCGCAAGAGAACAGCACCCTCCTTTCTCAGCATGTTTGACTGTCACCAGTTGGGACTAAGCCACAAGAAGGCTGAAGCTGACAGATGTAAAAAGGTCTTTATTCAACAAAAAACAGATCTTTTAGAACATCTGTCTCTCCACGCCTGATATTCAATATGACACTGAAGTTTTATAATTTTTAATCATAAAAAGTGACTAGTGGTGTGCCACAGGGATCAGTGCTGGGTCCATTGTTATTTGTCATCTATATCAATGATCTGGATGATAATGTGGTAAATTGGATCAGCAAATTTGCTGATGATACAAAGACTGGAGGTGTAGTAGACAGTGAGGAAGGTTTTCAGAGCCCGTAGAGGGACTTGGACCAGCTGGAAAAATAGGCTGAAAAATGGCAGATGGAGTTTAACACAGACAAGTGTGAGGTATTGCACCTTGGAAGGACAAACCAAGGAAGAACATACAGGGTTTATGGTAAGGCACTGAGGAGTGCAGTAGAACAGAGGGATCTGGGAATACAGATACAAAATTCCCTAAAAGTGTCGTCACAGGTAGATAGGGTCGTAAAGAGAGCTTTTGGTACATTAGCCTTTATTAATCAAAGTATTGAGTATAAGAGCTGGAATGTTATGATGAGGTTGTATAAGGCATTGGTGAGGCCGAATCTGGAGTATTGTGTTCAGTTTTGGTCACCAAATTACAGGAAGGATATAAATAAGGTTGAAAGAGTGCAGAGAAGGTTTACAAGGATGTTGCCAGGACTTGAGAAACTCAGTTACAGAGAAAGGTTGAATAGGTTAGGACTTTATTCCCTGGAGCGTAGAAGAATGAGGGGAGATTTGATAGAGGTATATAAAATTATGATGGGTATAGATAGAGTGAATGCAAGCAGGCTTTTTCCACTGAGGCAAGGGGAGAAAAAAACCAGAGGACATGGGTTAATGGTGAGGGGGGAAAAGTTTAAAGGGAATATTATGGGGGGGCTTCTTCACACAGAGAATGGTGGGAGTATGGAATGAGCTGCCAGATGAGGTGGTAAATGCGGGTTCTTTATTAACATTTAAGAATAAATTGGACAGATACATGGATGGGAGGTGTATGGAGGGATATGGTCCGTTGTCAGGTCAGTGGGACTAGGCAGAAAATGGTTCGGCACAGCCAAGAAGGGCGAAAAGGCTTGTTTCTGTGCTGTAGTTTCTATGGTTCTATAAAGATAAACAATTAAATACACTTTTAGATTATGAAGACACACAGTCCTCTTTTATTGTCACTTAGTACTGCATGCATTAAGAAATGATACAATAGTTCCTCCAGTGTGATATCACAAAACACAGGACAGACCAAGACTGAAAAAACTGACAAAACCACATAATTGTAACGTATAGTTACAACAGTGCAACAATACTATAACTTGATGAAGAAGTCCACGAGCACAGTAAAAAGTTTGAAGTCTCTCAAATGTCCCACATCTCACACATACGGGAGAAGGAAGAAAAACTCTCCCTGCCATGCCCGACCGCAGTCTGACTCTGAGTCATCTGAAAACTTCGAGCCTCCGATCAGCTCTCCGACACCGAGTACTGAGCGCCATCTCTGTCCGAACAATTCAACCTCAATCTTGGTCGCCAACAGCAGGCAAACCCGGGGATCTTGAGGCCTTCCCTCCGGAAGATTCCCGATCACGCAGTAACAGCAGCGAACTGGCGTTTCAGAAATTTCTCCAGATGTTCCTCTGTGCTTTCACGTCTGTCTCCATCAAATCAGAATTGTCCACGGCCCCCATTTAACAGATACAATATCATTTTTCATCAGAGGGCTGCGCACGCGCGGCGCACTGCTCTTTCTCCTCCCGCCGACTTTTGATGGTGAGTATTTCTACATTAGAGAAGAAGAAGAAGAAAGCCTTCAACTCTGAGTAGAGCCACCGGGATGCCGTCACGACGGACATTTTTTTAACAGGCTTTCTTATTTTTATGAGGCCGAGTTGCAAGCCCGCGGATGAAAAGCGTGCAAGGCAGCCGGCTGGATTCGAACTCGGGAGCCTTCGCTCCAAAGTCCGGCGTTGGTGCCACTATACCACCAGCTGGCTAATTCCTACATTACTACATTTTTTATGGCAGGTGGATAACTGCAGAATTGCATATTTAAATTATGAACAAGCCTCTGCTAACAGAACCCCTTTGAAAATTTTAATCCTAATACTGGTCCAAGGGGTTCTGAACACAAGTGAAAAAAAATGCCAGGTATAGCTCCTTTGTTACAGGGTTGAGGCATGACTGAATATAGTAATAACCAGAATATTAAATAACAAGGCAGGCATGCTCTTATTTGTGTATAAAGTATCGGGGATATGCCTTTAATTATGTGCTAATGTAGAAAATAGCCACTTAGATCCTCTGCTGAACTCAGTCTGGGGGTTTCAATGAGTGGTATTTAGTCGAAGCATTCCTTCTTCTCAATACTTTATCCCTGCAAGCAGAAGAAGTGCTACACCTGCCCATTCACCTCCTCCCTCATCTCCATTCAGGGCCACAAACAATCCCTCCAGATGAGGCAGCACTTCACTTGAAGACCTGCTGAGGTGGTCTACTGCGTCCGATGCTCCGATGCGGCTCCTCTACATAAGTGAAACCTGTCGTAAATTGGGGGACTGTTTCATTGAGCAACTCTGTTCCATCCTCCAAAAGCAGAATGGCCAAACATTTTAATTCAAATTCCCATTTCTGTTCCAACATGTTGGTCTATAACCTCCTCTTATGCCTAGATGAGGCACCCTCAGGGTGAAGGAGCAACACATTTTATTCCGTCTGGGTAGTCTCCAACCTGATGGCATGAATATCAATTTCTCTTTCTAATAATATTTTTCCCTCACCCTCCACTCTTCTTCTATTCCTTACTCTGGCCTCTTACCTCTTCTCACTTCCCCTGGGGCTCCTCCTCCTTCCCTCTCTCCTATAGTCCACTCTTCTCTCCAGTCAGATTCCCTCTTCTCCAGCTCTTTATCTTTTCAACCCACCTGGCTTCACCTATCACGATCTAGCTATCCTCCTTCCCTTCCACCATTGTTTTTTATTCTGGCATCTTTCCCCTTCATTTCCAGTCCAGTAGAAGAGTCTCGGACTGTTTATTCATTTCCTTAGATGCTGCCTGACCTGCTGAGTTTCCACAGCATTTTGAGTGTGTTGCTTTGGATTTCCAGCATCTGCATATTTTCACGTATTTTTAAAATTTATTGTCATCCTCATGTGGTTATAATGATACGAAATCTACAAGTCCCATTCTCGATTACTGTATTTGATGGCCTTGAACTACCAGTGGAAGTTAACTTGTGAACAGGTTCTCTTTTTGAAGGTAAGTCTTCATTGGAATTAAGTAGCAGTCCTCTCTATATCATAACCTCTGAAAGATGTAAGCAGGGACAGTATCGCTGCTGGAGAAAGGGAGGATGTCAGAGAGGGATTGTCTACCGAGCCAGTATGGGTGGAAGTCACAAACAGGAAGGAAGCAATCATTCTTTTGGGAGTATTCCACAGAACCCCACAATAGCAACTGAGATACTGAGGAGCAGAGCTGGAGGCTGCTTTTGGAAAGGTGCAAAAGCAACAGGTCTTTGTCATGGGTGATTTCAACTTCCATAATACAGAATGCCATCTCCGTAGTGCAAAGGGTTTAAATAGGGCAGAATTTGTTAAGTGTGCCCAGGAAAGATTCCTGACACAATATATAGGCAGACTGACTGGAGGAGCTGTTATACTGGATCTACTGCTAAGCAATAAACCAGGTCAGGTGTCAGATCGCTTAGTAGGCAAGTATTTTGGAGAGAGTGACCCCAGCTCTCCAATCTTTATTTTAGCCATGAACAGATGGCATTGAAAGTATTTAATTGGGGAAGGGGAATTATGAAGGGTACATAAAATGAGAAGAGATGTACTCAAAGAAAGGCACAACTGAAATATGGAAGCAACACACATCAAAGTTGCTGGTGAAGGCAGCAGGCCAGGTAGTATCTCCAGGAAGAGGTACAGTCAACGTTTCAGGCCCAGACCCTTCGTCAGGACTAACTGATGGAAGAGCTAGTAAGAGGTTTGAAAGTGGGAGGAGGAGGGGGAGATCCAAAATGATAGGAGAAGACAGGAGGGGGAGGGATGGAGCCAAGAGCTGGACAGGTGATAGGCAAAAGGGATATGAGAGGATCATGGGACAGGAGGTCCGGGAAGAAAGACGGGGGGGGGGGACCCAGAGGATGGGCAAGGGGTATATTCAGAGGGACAGAGGGAGAAAAAGGAGAGTGAGAGAAATAATGTGTGTATAAAAATAAATAACAGATGGGGTACGAGGGGAAGGTGGGGCATTAGCGGAAGTTAAAGAAGTCAATGTTCAGGGCTGAAACGTCGACTGTACCTCTTCCTAGAGATGCTGCCTGGCCTGCTGTGTTCACCAGCAAGTTTGATGTGTGTTGGTGTATCACTGCAATCTTGTCATATTCTCAGAGGGAGCATGTGAACTGGGACCCATTGATGATGAAGAAATAGATATCAATAATGTAGTTCTTTAAACAGACATATTCACGGTGTCAAAATGGTTGTTGTGATATGTCTAGTGTGGTAGTGTAGTGGGTAGTGCTTGTCACTCTCACTTTCAGCTTCCACCACTGGCTCGCTGTCTTGCAAAAAGGAGCTGAATGTGTAAGTCTTTGGTCCCCCCCCTCCTTTTCTTTCTCCCTGGGCCTCCTGTCCCATGATCCTCTCATATCCCCTTTGCCAATCACCTGTCCAGCTCTTGGCTCCATCCCTCCCCCTCCTGTCTTCTCCTATCATTTTGGATCTGCCCCTCCCCCTCCAACTTTCAAATCTCTTACTAGCTCTTCCTTCAGTTAGTCCTGACGAAGGGTCTCGGCCCGAAACGTCGACTGTACCTCTTCCTAGAGATGCTGCCTGGCCTGCTGCGTTCACCAGCAACTTTGATGTGTGTTGCTTGAATTTCCAGCATCTGCAGATTTCCTGTTTTTTACTGAAATATGGAGGTTGTTTAGGGAGCACTTGCATTGGGTTCTGGATAAGTTTGCCCCTTTGAAGCAGAGAAAAATGTAAAGTGAAGAAACCATGGTAAAAGATATGGATATCTTGACACGAGGAAAAAGCTTGTTTAGTGTTTAATAAGCAAGGATCACACAGGATTCTAGTGAGTTACAAGGTAGCCAAGAAGTTTAAGAACAGACATAAGAAAACTGGAAGGGGCATGAAATGTACTAGGTGAGTAGCATTAAAACTCCAAGGCATTCAATACGTATGTGAAGAACAGGAGCATGGCCAGAGCGAGGTTAGGACCGATCATGGATAATAGAAAAAACATACCTGGAGTTGGAGGAGGTAGGGGTGGTCCTTAATGAATACTTTACTTCAATATTCACCAGTGAGAGGAACCCTAATGTTTTTGAGAATGGCATTAAACAGGCTGATATGGTAGAACTTGTTGAGTTTAAGAAAAAATACGCACTGGAACTTTTGAAAAACATTGGGATAGATACGTCCCCAGTGCCAGACAGAAAGTACAGTATTTCAAGTTACAAGGGGAAGCGAGGGAAGAGATTGCTGCACCTTTGGTGACGATTTTTGCATCCTCACTGACCACAGGTATAGCACTAGATCATTGGAGAGTGCACAATATTATTCCTTCATTCAAGAAAGGAAGTCGGAAAAACAATAGGATTTATAGAGTGGTGAATCTTACTTCAGTGGTGAGTAAGCTATTGCAGCAGATTCTTAGAGATAATTTCCATGTATCTGGAGAAGCTTGGGTTGATTAGGGAATGTCTGCATGGCTTTATGAGGGGGCTGAATGAATTCCTTCAGAATGTGACAGAGAACATTAATGAAAATAGAGCAATGAATGGAGTGCATATGGATTTGATGAGGAGGGTTCATTCAGAAAGATAGGAGACCTGACATCCAAAGAAAATTGATGATGTGCATTCAGAATTAGCTTGATGATAGAAAGCAGATGAGCATTGTAAAATGTACATATTCTGCCTGGAGGTCAGTAACCACTGATGTTTCTCAGAGATCTGTTCTGGGACTCCTGCTCCTCATAAAAAAAAGGGTCAAAGATTGATTTATTATGAAAATATTCAACTTGAAATTGTTCTTTTCCAGCTAGCCATGAAACCAAGAAAGAAAAGAAAGGCAGTGCAATCATTAAGCCTCACAAATCACTCCTCCCCACACAAAAAAGAACAAAAACAGAATAGGCATATCACCACCCAACTCCCTCCTTCTGCACAAAAAACAAACAAAACAGCACAAGGGCAATCAGCCCCCAAATCCCTTCCTCCTGCACAGTATATAGTAGAGCTAATAGGACTTGATGTTTCAATCCCTATAATAAGTCGATGTTGGCAGTGGGCTTGGAGTGGGGACAAGGAGGGTAGTTACCTCATTGGGGTCATCAGGTGGGCACCCTCCTTCTTTGTCCTTTCGTTGATTTGCCCATGATGTCTCCAGAGGGCTCAACGGTGCTACCTGGCGTCCCAGATACACCCCCCTCAGTTCCATACCCTCCTGTCTTCATCTTGCAGCCCAGTTGTTGTCTTTCCTTTTAATCCAAATCCAATTACTGCTTTCTTCGGCTGCATTTGACAAGGACTTGATTGCTTGTTGGAGTGAGTAACCCCTCACCTCCATCTTCTTCAATAGACTGGTCGTAGATGTAGCCACGTATCCCGTGCATCCCACTTCTACAGGGAAAATTTTGGTCTTGCAACCGTTCTGAGCAGCTTCAGTTGCCAGTTCAGAGTATTTGGTCTTTTTCCTCTCATAAGCTTCTTCGACACCATCTTCCCATGGTACTGCCAATTCCACAACATATGCTAGCTTGACTGTTGTGGACCACAGGACCATGTCTGGCTGGACTGTTGTAGCCACAATGTCTGGGGGAAACACAAGCTTTTTTTCCAAGTTCACATCCATTTTCCAACCCCGAGCAACCTGCAGAATGCTTATATCTTTTGATGTTATATGGTGCTCTGGAGGATGGCCTGCTGGTACAAATCGTGTAATGTGAACATTTCTTGCCGATGCTTGTGGGAAAAAAGAATAAAACAGAACAGGCACATCGACCCCCAAATCCCACTCCCCACATCCCACTCCCCACAAAAAAAAAGCGATTTTTATAAATGAGAAATTGGAAGGAAGGGTTAGTAAGTTTGTAGATGCCATTTAGTTTGGTGGTGCTGTGAACAGTGTGAAAGGTTGCCGAGGATTACAACGGGACATTGATAAGAGACAGAGCTGGCCTTTGAAGAGCCAGAAGGGGTCCAACCTGGAAAAGTGTTAGGTGATTCCATTTTGCAAGATTGAATTTGAAGGCAGAATACAGGGATAATGACTGCATTCAAAGCAGTGAGGAGGAATAAAGGGATCTTGGGTCAACCTCCATAGATCCCTCAAAATTGCAGTGCAAGTTGATAGGGTTGTTAAGAAGGTGTATTGTTATGATGGTCTTCAGTAGTTGGCGGCATTGAGTTCAAGAGACACAAATTAATGTTGCAGCTCGATAAAACTCTGGGTGGACCACACTTGGAACATTGTATTCAGATCTGGTCAGCACATTATAGGAAGGATATGGAAGCTGAAGAGAGAGTGCAGAACAGATTTACCAGGATGCTGCTAGATTGGATAGCATGTCTCATGAGGATAGGTTGAACAAGCTAGTTCTTTTCTGTTTGGAATGAAGGTGGATGAGAGGTGACAATAGTGGCGTAAAAGATGAGAGGCATAGACAGAATGGACAGCCAGAGACTCCTGCAGTGCAGAAGAGAACAATTTGAGAGAGCATAATTTTTAGGTGATTGGAGGAAAGTATAAGAGGGATGTCAGAGGTAAATATTTTGTACATAGAGAGTGGTGGGTGCATAGAATGTGAAGCCAGGATGATGGTAAAGGCAGATACATTAGGGATCTTTAAGAGTCTCTTGGTTAGATAGGTGCATTGATGAGAGTAAAATGGAGGGCTATGTGGGAGGGGAGGCTTAGATTGATCTGAGTAGATTAAGAGATTAGCACGTTGTAGGCTGAAGGGCACCTAATAATACGTAACATCACACCCCTTCACCACTCCCCCACCGCCCCACTCCCCACTTTTGCTGGCCGCCTAGACATACAGTATATCTGTCCCAGGGAGGTTAAGTAAAAGTAGGTTGTAATTAAATTGGTCAGCAAAAGACCCATTATTGAAGGTCCACTCTCCAAATACTAGGACACAATGACACCACATGAAAATATACTTAGTGGCCATTTTATTGGGTAAAACTAATATAAAAATATCTAATCAGCCAATCATGTAGCAGCAAACGCAATGCATAAAAACATACAGACGTGATCAAGAGGTTCAGTTGTTGTTCAGACCAGCCATCACAATAGGGAAGAAATGTGATCTAAGTGACTTTGATCGTGGAATGATTGTTGGTTCTAGACGGGGTGGTTTGAGTATCTCAAAAACTGCTGACCCCCTGGGATTTTCACGCATAACTGTCCCTAGAGTTTACAGAGAATTGCATGTAAAAACAAACAAAATCATTCAGTGAGCAGCAGTTCTGTGGGTAAAAATACCTAGTTAATGAGAGAGGTCAACGGAGAATACCCAGACTGGTTCAAGCAGACAGGAAGGAGACAGTAACACAAACAAACATACGTTTCAACAGTAGTGTGCAGTAAAGCATCTCTGAATATGTCAAATCTTGAAGCGGATGGGCTACAGCAGCAGAAGACCATGAACATACACTCAGTGGCCACTTTATTAGGTACAGGAGGTACTTAATAAAGTGGCCACTGAGTGTAGATGTATACCACTTATTATTCCAAACTAGCTACTACAAGAAGTTAGCAGTGATGGCAATAAAATGTTCCTCCAGACATTTGACCATATCTTCTTGGATACATTTTATCCTCTCAGTGGTTTCAGCTTGTGTTTAAAGGTGTGGCTTTGTCAATCATTGCATGTTGCTGCCCACCTCCATCTAGATAATTATGATATACACTGCATCCTTACCTTCACCCACTCACTCTCTGTATAATTTTCAGACTATTAGATATATCAGTCAGCAGTACCTTGCAATCAAGGGAAAACAACTGAGTAACTTCTTTTATCTCAGCTTGAGGACCATATGACAAAGCTTCATGTTCTCTGCAATGACAGGGGATTGTTTGGGCCAGAATAATCATCTCAATAGGTCCCTTTGATCTATCTATGGGTGGACTTGGGTAGGCCCATAATTGAATGACTGTAAGTGTCTCATTCTGATGGAGCCCCATCCTGTTATGTCCTCTTGCTAGATGATCCCACCAGAAAGGCTCAGTTCCTTTTTTTTAATATATTTTAGAGCTAAATCACGGAAACAAGCTCTTTTGGCCCAATGATCCAGGGCTGCCAAGTGATATCCAGTGACCTATTAAGCTGTATGTCTTTGGAATGTGGGAGGAAACTGGAGCACCTAGAGGAAACCCACGTGGTCATGAGAAGAATATACAAACTCCTTACAGACAACGCAGAATTGAACCTATGTTGCTGGCACTGTAATAGTACTATGCTAATTGCTACACTACCATGCCACCCCCATCCCCTCCAAGCAGGAGTGACTGCCTTCTGTCATGCTGTGATGGGTCACAACAGAGCCCAACTGGAGCTGGTTTCTCATAAGTGAATATCCCTTAATTTGAATCCTTCCTGCATCTGCATCCAATACCCAGAGACTTCCTTAATATTTCCAGTGCACGTTTGCTTTTCCACGTTTGTTGAACCAATCTATTTATTTCTGTTGTGTTTGTGTTCCCATTCCCTTCCATTCGCACTATTAAAATGAAAGCACAAAATATTCGGAAAAGCCAAGGGCTAAGGCAGCATCCATAGAGAGAGAAAAAGTTTGAGGCCAATGATCCTTCATTAGTCTGATGAGTATTCTTTGACCTGCAGCATTCAGTCTGTTTTTTTTTAACACAGGTACCGCATGACTTGAGTGCTTCTTGTATTTCATTCAGATTTCCAGCACCTACATTTTTTTTAGATTTTATTTCCATATAGTATTGAAACAGATTGTGGACTTCAGAAAGGGTAAGACAAGGGAACATATACCAGTCCTCATAGAGGGATCAGAAGTGTAAAGAGTGAGCAATTTCAAGTTCCTGGGTGTCAACATATCTGAGGATCTGTCCTGGACCCAACATATCGATACCGAAAGCTTGACAGCGGCTATTTTTCATTATGAGTTTCGGGAGGTTTGATATGTCTCCAAAGGCAGATGCAGATTTCTACAGATGTACCATGGAGAGCATTCGAACTGGTTACATCACCATCTGGTATGGCGGCGGGGGGGGGGGTGGTGTTGCAGGGGAGGCTATTGCACAGAATCAAAAGAGGCTGCAGAAAGTGTGAACTCAGTCAGATCCATCATGGGAACTAGCCTTTGTGGTAGCATCCAGCATCCAGGACACCTTCAATGAGCAATGCCTCAAAAAGGCAGCCTCCATCAGTAAGGCCCCCATCACCCAGGACTGCCTTCTTCTCATTGCTACCATTAGGGAGGAGGTACAGGAGCTTGAAGGCACATGCTTAATGATTCAGAAACAAGTTCTTCCCCTCTGCGTTCAGACCTCTGAATGGACATTGAACCCATGAACAGTACACATCACTTCTTTTTGTACTACTAACTTAATTTAACTATTCTCTCTCTCTCTCTCTCCCCCCTCTCTCTCTCTCTCACACTCTCTCTCTCTATCTCTTTCTATCTATCTATATACAGTATATATATGTGTGTGTGTGTGTGTGTGTGTGTGTGTGTGTGTGTGTGTGTGTGTGTGTACATATGTGTATACGTATGTGTATATATCTTACCGTAATTCACCAATTTTATTATTATGTATTGCAATGTACTGCTGCCGTATAACAACAAATTTCATGACATATGCTGGTGACATTAACCTAATTCTGATTCTGATTCTGAACTGATTTCTCTCATTCTGTGAGATTTGTATTCAACTTCCTTACCTTTTGCTTAACATCATATCAATATATACTGTACAGGACTCGAACTGTAATCCATAGATTATTATGTTTATTATGCCAGTTACTCATACTCTTACAGTAGAATCTCCTTCTTAGTCTCACTGCCACTGGGTAGACAAAACAGCATTCAGAACTCACAGTCTGTACCTCCTGTACTGAATGAAGTGTTCTGCTGCTGTAGCCCATTTATTTCAAGGTTCGATGTGTTGTGTTGTGAGATGCTTTTCTGCACATCACTGTTGTAATGCATGGTTATTTGAGTTACTGTCATCTCCCTGTCAGTTTGAACCTGATCGCCATTCTCCTCTAACCTATCTCATTAACAAGGCATTTTGGCCCACTGAGCTAACACTTAACTGGATTTTTTTTTTTTGTTTTTCACACCATTTTCTATAAATTCTAGAGACGATTGTGCAAATAAATCTCAAGAGGTCAGCAGTTTCTGAGATACTCAAACCACCCTGTCTGGCACTAACAATCATTCTATAGTCAAAGGCAATTTGATCCCATTTCTTCATTGTTCAGATGTTTGGACTGAACAACAGCTGAACCTCTTGACCAAGTCTGCAAGCTTTAATGCATTAAATTGTTGCCTGATTGGACATTTGCATTAACGAGCTGGTGTACATATTAAAGTGGACACTAAGTGCCCTCTTTACTACTATTTCTACATTTCCTTTCACTCTCCTAACTTAAATGATCTCCTCAACTACAGTGTTATGGTTAGTTTGCTCATCTTCCCTGGAGCATTGTGATTTTCCTCATAGGATTCTAGGTTATTCTACCTGTTCTTCGAATGCAAGGTCAGAGGTACTTCAACACTAACTTCTGAATCCCCATACCTGTCTCACTTGTGGTTTTACCCTCCTTTTCTTGACCACTGACCAAATGCACTGTAAGGAAAAGGAATCTTGGGGTGAATAGAGTGACCAGATAATTCTCCGGCTCTTCAAACGTAGCTGTGTTCAAACGTGGTGTCCAGCTCATGGACACTGAGACAAAGTTCCTCAAACCGTAAATACTTATTACAGCTGTAAATCAGAGTGATCCACACCATGTCCCTCATTTCTTGCCACAAGACATCACCTGGCCTGTCATGTCTGTCATAAGTTAATATAATTAGTAATTGATATTTCAATGCAGTATTTCTCATTTTTATTTATAATTTAGATTAACAACCTGATTTTATGCTTTTGATTTTAATTATACTTTTTTTAGTCATAGTTTGCAACTTCGAGCTAAATCTTTTATGGTAAATCTTTTTATCAGTCTGCTCACGCTTCCTGAGAATTTATATTCTGATTTTTTTCAAGCTTTTGATTTGACTTATTGTCTTTGCTGGTTCCTTTTAACTAATTTAATAACAATTTTTAGAAATATATTTCAGTATGCCAGCTGTCTCCAAGGACTCAAATCTGCAGGCTGAAAGTTGGAATTCATTAACTATTCATGCCTGAGCGCCTCCAAATTTAATTCCATTGTTGTTCTCCACAACTCAGTGTTCAATACTGTTACCCAGAAGCACTGAACATGCATGTCCGCTTATATCATCCTTTATTTTTCTATCTGACCTGCTTTAAATGTTATCTTTTAATCCATCTACAAAAGTTGACTCTGATTACCTCCTGGTGAAGTTTTCTGGTTCACTCACAGCTTCAAGACTTACATCTTCACTTATTTTTATTTTATTCATTTATTGAGATACAGCGTGGAGTCGGCCTTTCAAGCTGTGTCGGCCGGCAAACCCCCGATTTAATCCTAGACTAATCACGGGATAATTTACAATGACTAATGACTGATACATCTTTAGACTGTGGGAAGAGACCAGAGCATTTGGAGAAAACCCACGTGGTCACAGGAGGAACGTACAAACTCCTTACATGGCCAGTCTATTCACCCCAAGGTTCCTTACAGGTAGCGGTGGGAATTGAACTTGGGTTGCTGGTATTGTAAAACATTATGCGAACCATAACTGTCTCACTTGTGGTTTTACCCTCCTTTCCTTGACCGCTGACCAAATGCACAGTAAGAAAAAGGAATCTCTATCAATCTCCTTTCAGTATTGAACTGAGGCTGTGGTCTGCAACTGAATCTGACTGGCTGTGGACTCTCTTTTGTGTACCTCAGTTCTGTATGTTATTGATTGCAAGATTAATTTTTTTTCTCTCGGTACATTGGGGGTTTGGCGGTCATCTTTTATTTTAATGGGTTCTTTGGGGGTTGTTTGTTTTGTGGCCAGTCTCAAGGTCGTATACAATATACAGACCTTAATAGTAAATGTACTTTGAACTTTGATTCAAGGTTTAATTCTCTTCTGTTTTTGTAATCTCGATTCTCTGTAGCTGCCTGTGTAATTTTGTACTCTGAATGCTTCTTCTAAGACCTTCTACCTTTCTTCTTCACAGCTTTCGTAGAGCAACAGACAGTCATAGAGTCATACAACATGGAAAGAGGTCCTTCAGCCTAAAAGGCCCGTTACAACCAACATGGTACTTTATGCTGGTCCTGATTGCTCACATTTGATCAATATTCCTTTAAACCTCCATTCCTATCCATGTAGTGTATCTATGCAGGTATCTTTTAAATGTGTTCAATATACCTGCTTAATCCACTTCCTCTGGAAATTCACTACATACGCTGACCACCCTTTAGAACAGGGGTTCCCAAACTTTTCTGTGCCATGGATCCCTACCATTAACCGAGAGGTCTGTGGACCCTAGGTTGGGAGCCCCTGCTCTAGAAGAAAAAGTAGCACATCTAGTTCTTCCCTCTCACCTTAAACTTATAGTATGTCCTCTAGTTCTAGATTTCCACAACCCTAGCAGAAAAAAATTGTATACATTCAGCTGATCTATGCCGCTCATGATTTTATACACCCCGTGTTCTCCTAGACTCCATGGAATAAAAGCTTAGTCTTTCCAGCTGTTAAGGATCCGGCCTGAACACTGGGTCAAAGGGCCTCTGCTGGTAGCTCTGGATCATGACAGTCTTTAATTTCTGTTTTCTTTCACCTGGCCATGTGGGTTCTGGCCCAGTCCCTTTCCTTTTTGGACTTCCTCCAATTACCTGCTTGTCTCCTCATTTGCACCCACCTGTTTCTAATTTTCACTCATTACCCTGTCCATTTAAACCCTGCCTTGACTAGTATTCTCTGCCAATTTGTCCCAGTTCTGACCTGTGTTGTTCTAGTCTGTCATTGTGACTTCTGCCAACTGATTTTACCTGATTCTGTGTTTTGGATTTTGCCTGTTCTTGGACCTGATTTTTGCCTGTGCATTCTGGATTGTCTGCTCTCGCCTGACTGCCTTTCCTGGTAAGACCTCTGCCTGCCATTTTGGATTTGTGCCTGCCTTCTGTTTTTGAAAAACTGTTGCCTTTGTGTTCCCTAATAAATCCTGGTGAAAAAGTATTCATTGGTCTGCACTTGAGTCCCACTGAAACCTGACACCAGCTCCTCTATATAACTCCACCCCTCAAGTTCAGGCAATGCTCTTGTAAATCATGTACTCTTTTCAATTTAATGGCATATTTCTGAGAGTAGGGTGAAACCAAAAGTGGCCTCAGCAATGTCTTGTTCAATGGTAACATAACAGCCCAGTTTCTATACTCACTACTTTGCCTGATGAAAGCCATCATGTCAAAAGCCTTTTTCACCACCTTGTCTATTTGTGATGTCACATTCAGGGAATGATGTACTTGCACTCCTAAGTTACCTTTGCAGGGAACCATGCACTTGTACTCTCATATCCTTCAAAGGTGCAGTATTTTTTTCTTTTTTTATCTTTCAGCACTCTCCATTCTTCTGTTTTTTACACACACACACACCCCTTCACTTTTAATCATCCCTGTGATTCATTTCATTCCTCAGTTCATAAAATATTTCTGAACATTTTGTGAATGTTCACAATAAACAGTGTCAGGTTTACGTGCAAATTTAAGTGTGGGAATCCCAGAGACTTTGGCAATTCAAACAAAACAAAAGATTTAGTGCATAAATTAACCAGCAAAACTAACAAGAGCTCAGGCAAACCATTCAGAACCTTGAAGAACTGAAATCACTCACATTACACAGAAGAACTCAAAGTTTCACCAGACAAGATCCACCAAGGCCAAGCAAAAAGGGGTTGGCAAACAGCTTCTGTCCCCCACCCCACCCCCTGAAATACACCCTGGAGAACACAGGAATTCAGGATTAATCAGAGAGCCCTGGTATTCAATGCTGCACTAACTCCCAAAGACAACTACAATGCAAGACATTGAAAATCCTGTGCTAATTCAATTACTGCAAATTGAATAAAAGTGATAAATACATACAGAGCTTAACAATTCCCATGAAACCAAATGAGACCTGCAACACAAAGTGAAAACCCAGAGCTAGTCCAAAGACAAGCAATTAGACTCAAAAGGTGAACAATACATGCCCAAGAAAATAAAATCCACATACTAACTGAAAAAAAATCTTTTCTTTCTCTCTTTAAAAATGACCTTGGCTTGTATCACATAGGTTATTTATGTGCCAGAGTACATACAGGCCCCATAAACCAGTGCATGGAAAGTAAAAGCGCAAAATGTCACCGGCAGTAAAGAATAATGCCGTGAACAAAATTATCTCAAAAGCAATATACCTTTCTGAACCTTAATTTGTTGACTTTTATTGCAAACCTCTAATATTTCTTACCATGCAAAATAAGACTGCTACTTATTTAAAATGAACAAAATATTGTTCTCTCCTCGTTGAGACGATTTATACAAAGAGTAAGAGCTTCTACAACAGATGCACTTAAATTTGTATTGTAAACCTGTTGAGGTCTGAATGATTGATTCTCTCCAAAACTCGCAGGCTTTTAATACGTTCAAGAGCAGACACAATGTCAGCTGATAACTACTCTTGAACTGACAATTCTCCTATGCGCTGTCTGTCATTCATTAAAACTGTTTGGCAATTGTGTGTTTAATTTCCTGTTGGATTTAAAAAGAAATGTAACATATAAAGATTGATATTCACACCTATTTCATTGCAGTATGGACAACCATGTTTCATTTACCAGAGGATATTTACAAAATATTAGATGAGTTTCCTTTCAGTCTTCAAATACTTTTCATCCACTAACACTGAACAATATTTATTTATTTATTGAGATATGGCATAGAGTAGGCCCTTCTGATGAAACACGATTAAAAAACTACCAGAGGTTTCACTAGATGCAGGACTCATAGTAATATTATGTTTGAAGGATTAGACAATAAAATGTCCATTCCTTATATTCATCTGAAGGCAGTTGTAATGATAATGTTTTTTTTATATAACTCAAGGTGAAAATGCTTGCTGGATCCCAGAAGCTATCCAGACCAAACTTTGGAATAAGTGGGGAAATACAGTGTTCCAAATCAGATCACCTTTGTGAAGAGAAAACAGGATACAGAAAACAAAAATGTGAGATGAGGCTTTTAATCACTTGAGGCATTTTAAGAATGAACGGTATCTACTGTATGTTCTTTTCTCATTACTAAAACACCTGAGGGTAAAATGCTATCTCCACCAGCTGGAAAGGAATGTAAAGTTAGCTATGTAAAACTATTGAAAATTCTGCCCAACATTTTGGCTTTGCCTCATCGAGGCTTTGGCAAGGAGAGGCATTGGCCTTAGGTAGATTTTTATTTTCATTATTTATTCTTTCTTTCATATGGCACATTTAGAGTAGTGGGATGGCAGGCAGGATAGTGGAATGCTCTTCCTATGGGATGTGGGAGGCAGGGAGACTTCCTTTGTCCCTGCTGAAACACAATTAAAAAAACTACCAGCAGTTTCACTAGTTGCAGGACTAGTAGTAATATCATGTTTGAAGGATTAGACAATAAAATGTCCTTCCTTAAATTCATCTGAAGGCTGTTGTAAGAATATAATGATGAAGACATATTAACTGCACTTGCAAAAAGTGCATACAGCTGCAGTTTCAAACAGACCGTGTTAAGGAATTGGTGCTGAAACTGGATGATTTGGGAGGCTGAGGGGTTGATAGACAGGAAATCCACAGAGGTAGTCACACCACAGGTACAGGACACAGGTAACTGGGTGACTGTCAAGAGGGGGAAAGGGGATAGACAGCCAGTGCAGAGTAGCATTGTAGTAGTTCCTCTCAACAACAGGTTTACTATTTTGGAAACTGTCTGTGGGGATTACCTAGAAGAGAAAAGCCGCAGTGGTCCTGTCTCTGGCGCTGAGTGTCGCTTTATGGCTCAGAAGGGACGGGGAAGAAGAGGCGATCTATAGTCATAGGGATTAGTTGGTTAGGGGAACAGAAAGGAGGTTCTATGAATGAGAATGAAATTCCCAGGTGATACGCTTCTTCCTGCATGCCAGGATCAAGGACATCTTGAATCAAGTCCACAACAAGTGAGAGGGTGAGCTGCCAGAGGTTGTGGTCCATATTGGTACTAATGATATGAGTTGGAAGGCTGATAAGATCCTACAAAGTGAGCTAGGTATTAAGTTAAAACACAAGACCTCCAGGATTGCGATCTCAGGATTACTACCTGTGCCATGTGCTAGTGAGGTCAAAAATAGGAAGGTTATATAATTTAAAATGTGGCTTAAGAGTTGGTGTACGAGGGAGGACTTCAGATTTTTGGATCATTGGGCTCTATACTGGGGAAAGTGGAACCAGTAGAAAAGGGGAAGCTTGCACCTCTATTGGAAGGGTCTAATATCCCAGTGGGAATGTTTGCTAGTGCTGAGAGAAAGCAGGAGAGCTTAAACTAGACTTGCAGGGGGGTAGCAACGAGTATGCCAGAACAGATAGTGGAGCAGTTATGGAGTAAGGTATTGTTAAGCCTATAATGCGTACAAGGTCAGAAATCAAAAGGTTCAACGTGGTGGGACTAATGTTCTGAGCTGCGCATATATCAATAAGAAGACTATTGCAGGGAAGGTGGATGAACTTAGGGCATGGATCAGAATGTGGAGTTATGACATTGCAGCCATTGGTGAAACTTGGTTGCAGCAGGGGCATAATTAGCAGCTCAATGTTCCAGGGTTCCATTGTTTTAGATGTGGTAGAGCAGGGGGGATTAAAAGGGGAGGGGTGGCATTACTAGTCAGGGAAAATGACAGGGCAGTGCTCAGACAGGACAGGCTGGCGAGCATGTCTACTGAGGCTATGCAGATAGAACTGAGGAATAATAAAGTGATGACCACTTTAATGGGATTGTATTATAGGCTACCCAACAGTCTGCGAGATTTAAAAGAGCAAATTTGTGGACAGAACTCAGACTGTTGCAAGAAACAGAAGGTTGTGATCGTACATAGGTGATATTAACTTTCCAAATATTGACTGGGACTCCCATACTGTAAAATGGTTGGATGGGAAAGAGTTTGTCAACTGTGTTCAGGAAACTTTCCTTAATCAGTACATTAAAGTCCCAACTACAGAGAGTGTGTGACACTAGATCTCATATTAAGAAATGAGACAGCAGAGTGATGGAAGTTTGTATAGGGGAACACGTCGCTTCTAATCATAATGCCATTAGATTCAAGATAGTTATGGAGAAGGAAAAATCTATTCCTCAGGTTGAGATTCTAATATGGAGAAAGGCCAATTAAATGGTATCAGAAAGGATTGGGACAAGTGTAGATTGGGACAATTTTTTCCTGGCAAATATCTTCTTGGTAAGTTGAAGGCATTGAGAAGTGAGATTTTGAGAGTACAGAGATTTTATGTTCCTGTCAGAATAAAAGGTTTAGGGAACCCTGCTTTTCAAGAGATATTGAGACCCTGGTTGAGAAAAAGAATGAGGTTCATAACAAGTGTAGGCAGGTAGGAATAAATAAGATAGTTCGTAAATTTGCATGAGAACATTTGTTAAGAAAATCAGGAAGGCTAAAAGAAGACATAAGGATGCTCTAGCAGACAAGGCGAAGGAGAATCCTCAGGGATCCTACAGATATATTAAGAGCAAAAGGATAACAAGGGAAAAAAAAATTGTCCTCTGGAAAATCAGAATGGTAATCTATGCATGGAGCCGTAAGAGCTGTGGGAGATCTTAAGTGCATTTTTGCATCTGTATTTACTCACGAGATGGACGTGGAGTCTATAGAAGTGAAGCAAAGCAGCAGAGAGGTCAATGACCCTATACAGGTTACAGAGCAGGAGGTGTTTGTTCTCTTGACGCAAATTAGCCTTTGGGAAACTAGTGCATAAATTGCAGGGGCTCAAGCAGAGATATTTTTAGACCATGTTTAGCCATGGGTGAAGTGCTGGAGGAATAGAAGATAGTTAATGTTGTTCCATTGTTTAAGAAACACTCTACAAATAAAGCAGGGAGTTATAGGCTGGTAAGCTTGACATCAGTCTTGGGAAAGTTATTGGAAGATATTCTAAGGCACTGATTAGGGATAGTTAACAATGGTTTTGTGCATAGTAGATCATGCCTAATCAATCTTACAGAGATTTTCAAGGACGTTACCAAGAAAGTTGATGAAGGCAAAGTAGTAGATGTTGTCTGCATGAACTTTAGTGAGGTGCTGCATGGGAGGTTTGTCAAGAAAGTTCAGTCACTTGGGATTCAAGATGAGGTAATAAATTCGATTAGACATTGGCTTTGTGGGCTAAGCCAGAGAGAGGTCATGGATGTTTGCCTCTATGACTGGAGGCTTGAGGCTAATAGTGTGCCATATGGCTGGGTGCTGGGTCCATTACTGTTTGTCACCTATATCAATGACTTGTATAATAATGTGGTAAACTGGATCAGCAAATTTGAGGACGTCACCAAGATTGTGGGTGTAGTGGACAGCAAGGAAGGCTGTCAAAGCTTGTGCACCAGCTGGAAAAATTGGGCTGAAAATGGTAGGTGGAATTTAATGCAGACAAGCGTGAATTGTTGCACATTGGGAGGACCAATCAGTGTAGGTCCTACATGGTGAGTTGGTAGGACACTGAGGAGTGCGCTAGAATAGGGGGATCTGGGAATACAGATCGTAATTCCCTAAAAGTAGTGCCACAAGTGGATAGAGTTGTAAAGCAAACTTTTAACACATCGGCCTTCATAAATCAATGCGCTGAGTACAGGGGTTGGAATTTAATGTTGAAATTGTAAAAGCCATTGATGATTTGGTGGACTTGGACTCCTAATTTGGAGTATTATGTGCAGTTTTGCTTACCTACCTACAGGAAAGATGTAGTAAGTTTGAAAGAGTACAGAGAAATTTTACAAGAATGTTGCCGGGACTTTGCACCTGAGTTATAAAGAAAAATTGAATAAATTAGGACAGTATTCTCTCGAACATAGAAGGTTGAGGAGAGATTTGATAGAGACACTCAAAATTCTGAGGGGAATAGATGGGTAAATGCAAGTAGGCTTTTTTGCACTGAGGTTGGGTAAAACTGCCACTAGAGGTCATGGATGAAGGGTGAAAGTTGAAATGTTTAAAGGGAACATGTGGGAGAACTTCTTCAGTCAGAAGGTGCTGAGAGTGCAGAGCGAGCTGCCAGCACAAGTGGTGGATGTGGCTTCAATTTCAACATTTCAGAGGAAATTGGATAGGTACACGAATAGGCATAGTATGGAGGGCTGTGATCTGGATGCAGGTTGATGGGACCAGCCAGATTAATGGTTTAGCATGGACAAGATGGGCTGAAGGGACTGTTTCTGTCCCTTCTATGTTCTATGACTCTATAACTCCAACATTCTTTTTTCATATTGGGAACTAATGCAGAATAAGCCATACATTATATTTGAGGAAATATGCAGATTAGTTCATTTATTGTAACTGACTAATTGTAGACTAAGAAAAAGACATACCAATGTGCTTCAAGCGTGGTTTCATAAATTTGACCATTAAATCACTGGAACTGGCAAATTTGACTGCACTATATGCATAAGAATTTCACAGGGACAAAAGAGTGTTGATGTGCAATGATACATGAGTTCTTAGAATATTTGTGTTAAGTTAAAATTAATATGTCAAGGAAAATCAGAAATATATTTGCTCCGAGCCCAGGTAATTTATTCCCTGCCCACAGATTCAAGTTACCAACACCAAGCATTCAATAAAGCCTCAAAGAACTGAAGGATGATTGATGGGGGTGGAGGATCTGTGAATGTTTTGGATCAAAGCCCTGCATCAGAACTGAGAGTAGGGAAAAGAGATGCTATCTAAAGAAGAGAGGGATAGGCTCAAAGACAGCTTCTAACCCACTGTTGTCAGACTCTTGAGCAGACTTAATGTAGGATAAGATGGACTCTTGAACTCACAATCTACCTTGTTAAGATCTTGAAGTTTATCATTTATCTGCACTGCACACTCTTGGTGGCTCTTGCACTTTATTCTATGTTGTTCTTGGTTTATCCTATCCTAGCTCAATGCAATGTGTGATGATTTGATCTGTATGAGCAGAATGCAAGACAAGCTTTTTACTGTTCCAGGTGCTGCTTAACCCACTGATTTTCCCCAGCAGTCCAACCACAAACAAGAGAAAATCTGCAGATGCTGGAACTCCAAGCAACACACATGTACACACACAATGCTGGAGGAATTCAGCAGGTCAGGCAGCATCTATGGAAAAGAGTAAACAGCCAATGTTTTGGCTGAGACCCTCTATTCCATGGATATTGCCTGACCTGCCGAGTTCCACCAGCATTGTGTGGGTGTTTCCCCAGCAGTCTGTTTGCTGCATGTCACCCGAATGCTCTCAGGTGAGCAATATTCCCAATTTTTCTGCAGCTTGAGTTCAGTGCAAATTAAACAAGGCAGAATATGTTGTGAGTGATGAATCTTTCTCTGTCTCCTCTGCATCCTCTTTTGGGAGAATTTTATTCTCTCTGTTTGTCAATACATCAGAAAGATGGAAGTGCGTAATACTAAAGCATTTACTGTACACTTTTGCAGCATGCTCTAATTGTTCAGCATAACCAGATGCTTTTTTTCTGTGTCTAAGTGTTTTTGATGTGCACTTATCAGCTGCTGATTCTGTTGAACAATGTCTTAATTTTGCCAAATCAGCTTCCGGGTGTGCTGTTGTCTGTCAGCGCCTGAGCTGCTTCTATCAGCCAACTTTAAAAGTTTGGAACATATCCCAGACATCTGCTAGCAAACCAGCCTGCTGTTCATTGGGGTGCAAGGTCTGTCAGATCCACATGAATGATTTCCTGGAGGGCAAATAGTCCAACCTTCATTTGAAGCAGATCCATGTCACCGATTGCTGGTTTTCACACACTATCAACTCTCATAGCAACAACGAGCCCTCCTTCAGAATACATTTCTATGAAAGACAGTACAAAAAGACTTGTAGGAACACAATAGATCTCAATTCAAACACGTTTATCATTTTGCCGAAAGCATGGGATAATTACATGCTTCCTTCCACTCCAATAATCAGTGTTGGCACAGTTATCACAATGCATCTGGCTTGGGATATCACCAGATCGTACAGATAAGGAAGAGCATTGAGCTCAGTTTAATGCCTCCAGCTACATAGGGCCAGTGCTTTCTGATGGGAGTGAGCCACTTGTGTTTACCTCTGATTTACCTGATAAGTATGAACTTCATTTGTGTAGATTTCCCAGTGTGATTTGTTGGTAAGTGGTAGCATTATATTACCTGGCAAAGTTGCATGTCATTACAGTGTAATCACATGGGAAGCTGCATGTTCCTAGACGTTCGTTTTCTTCTTGGAAGGACAGAGACATTACAAAATGATGTAAGGAGTAATATTGATAGAAGATACAAACCGAGCTAGGAAAGGGATGATAAACACGAGAAAGTCCGCATATGCTGGAAATCTAAAGCAACCCACACAAAATGCTGGAGGAACTCAGCAGGTCGGGCAGCATACTTGGAAATGAATAAACAGACGACATTTCGGGCCAAGACCCATCTTCAGGATTAAAATAGAAAGGGGAAGATGCCAGAATAAAAAGGTGGTGGAGGGGGGGGGGAAAGGAGGCCAGCTAGAAGGTGATAGATGAAGCATCACTTCTTATGCCAAGATGAGGCCACCCTCAGGGTGAAGGAGCAACACCTTATATTCCGGTTTGGTAGTCTCCAGCCTGATGGCATGAATATTGATTTCTCTTGCCAGTGTTTTTTTTCCTTTCCCCTTAACGCTTCTTCTATTCCTCACTCTGGTCCTTTACCTCTTCTCACTGGCCTATCACTTCCACATGGGTCTCTTTCTCTTTTCCTTTCTCCTATGGTCTACTTTCCTCTCCAATCAGATTCTTTCATCTCCAGCCCTTTACCTTTCTCACCCACTTGGCTTCACCTAACACCTTCTGCCCATGGATGGAACTAAGGACCAACAGAGATTTAAGACCCATGTAGAAGATACATACAGACATTATGTGAGCATTGACGTAACAGGGAACATCCTATCAGTAGTTATGAACTTTCTATAATCAATGGCTGGATCTCTTGGCAGCGATGATGGAGACTACGTATGGCTGGTTGTGTCCACATGGGGATCAGGGAACCGTGACATCATTAACAATTCCATTCGTAGTCTATAGAATGGATGATACAATAATCAGGATTGGAGAAGAGATGAGGAAGCAAACAGTGGAGAGCACACAGTTTACTGACAGCTATTGATAACATGATCGAGAGGGAAAATAGTTCGCAAATGAGGAATAATGAAGGAAAGCTTGAAGTCAAAGATTTGAAGTACATTTATTATCTAAGTACGCATGCAGTAAACAACCCTGAGGTTTGGCTTCCCCCCAGACAGCCACAAAACAAAGAAAACCATAGAACCTGTTCATAGAAAAACAACAAACATCCCCGACCCCATTTCTTTAAAAAAAGCAAATCAAGCAAACAACAACAAAAAAAAATAAGTGGAAAAACACAGAATAATAAACACAAAATCCAAAGAGCCCAGATCACCACTGATTTCAGCTCAGTGTTCGTTATCTGCAGGCCACCCTGATTCAAAATCACCCAAAATAGCAACCAAAAAAGGAGTAACTGGGAAACCAGAAACACATCAAACCATAAACTACAGAGTCCAATCCACAGATTACATCAATTAAACTTTGCCCAACACCCAAAACTCTGACACCATCCTCCGACAGCATTGAGGGAGGGAGCGAGACCATTCAAATGCAGGGACTTTCCTCTGGGAAGTCATTCACTTTGAAGGAAATAATGACAGTATTATTTATTTTAAATTGAGGATTCTAATCGCTACAGTTTAGCAACACTTTTATTACTTTTATAACATTGCACTCAAATGGACTTGCTTTGGCTCTAATCATTTTCTTGTAATTATATTTTTTCTAATAAAAGTTGTGTAGGATTTATGGTGACTTTATGACTTGCTTGTGGTTGTTGCTGTCCCTATGATGCTGCTGCAAGTAAGTTTTCATTGCTCCTGTGTGTACATGTAATTGTGCATATGACAATAAACTGAATGTTTAATTTGACTTTGACATTCGAAAGATGTAACAAATTTCAGGACAAAAGGAAACACAGATTTGTGTGCCTGAGGTAACATATAGATGCAGCAGGCAATAATGATGGTTCATGGAATATTGGTTTCTGCCTCAAGGGGATTGGAGTATAAAACACAAGAAGGTCTGTAGATGCTGGAAATCCAATGCAACACACACAAAATGCTGGAGGAGCTCAGCAGGCCAGGCAGCATTATGGGAAAGAGTACAGTCAACGTTTCGGGCCGAGACCCTTCGGCAGGACTTTGCATGTTTGTATGTCCTGATGAAGGGTCATGGCCCAAAACGTTGACTCTTCGTTTCCATGGACGCTGCCCAACCTGTTAAGTTCCTCCAGCATTTTGTGCGTGTTGCTTTGAACCCAACATCTGCAGAATATTTTGTGTGTATGTTTGTTAGTTCTTTAAAACAAACTGAAATCTTGGAAGTAAGACTGCTCATCATTTCTGACTCCAGGAACAATCCTAAGGATCAGAAAATAAACAGTGATCTGACAATTCATAGGGAGTTTGATTGGGGAGGTGTGCAAGATGATTACCAGCCAACTCAAAATTTAGAACTTGTGAATATGCTATCAAAAAAGGCGGCAAATAACCTTCATGCACTGCACCCAAATTTAAGACTGATGAGAAAGAATTTCTTCCTTCCAAGGTTTATAGACTTTTGGAATTCTTTGCTCCAAAACTTTTGACGTCTGTACTTTTGAACATATTCTGCTAAAAATTAAATTTTAATCAGTATAGAAATCAAGGAGTATGGAGATCGAGCGGGAAAGTGATTGAGAAAAGTTAGATCAGCCATAATGTTTCTGAATTGCTAAGCAAGGCCTGAACCATCTAACCCTGTTCTAATTATTCTGTGCTTCTGGTCTAATGGTGCATGAATACCCAGTTCTCTCTGGATTTCTTTCCCACTCTGGAATGCACAGTGAGACTCAAATATTCGCACATAATTAGTGTACACTCATATGAAACATTGCTCCTGCCGTGTATGGATTTTAGTTTGGCAGTAGTCAGTGATTTTTTTTGGGAGTGTTTATTTCCCTTGAGTTACTACTTCATTTTTTTCAATATTGCCAAAAGAAATATCAGCTCACAACCAGGGCAATTTGGCCGCATCTTAAATTGTATTTTGAAAGAAAAACTTAAACATTCTTTGAAGTATTTAATGATGGTGTTCATGCAGTTTTATTAATTCAACTGATCATGAATTTATTACCAAAGGATACATTTTTAATCTCATTATTAATGCCTTCTACCTGTCCAGGATAGTTTTGAATAACTAAATATATATTTTAAATATATGTTAAACCCTTTATGAGATAACAGGATAAAGCAGATGGTTTTAGAGTATGCTTAGTGAATGAGTACATTCATTTCTTTAAGAACACGTTCATCGTTATCCTTGCAGCTAAATGAAATGTTTTATTTTATTTTAATCTCCTGACGGGCTACACATGGGATAAATGTCCCATGGTGATTAATTCATCCTGTGGCCTAGACATTTTGCGAAAAACTTCATGTGCAGTGCAACAGGTTAGTGTGACCTGATTTCTGTCAAACACAACCTGTGCTTAAAATTCCACTCCTAATTGTGTACATTAGACTCATTTTGGAGAAACTTCACCTCTAACATTTCAGCTCACCTAAATTCATCTATCCCACATACTGAAATTACCAATGAGTTTTAAATCAAGATCAAACTTCTCAGCATATCTGGATAATCTTTGCTGACACTTTAAGAAGTTTAATTGACCTGAGGCACTTGGAGATTGGGTTTTTATTTGCAGTGGTTGATAACAGTAAAAGAATGAGGGGGAATATTAAATCATTTCTAAAATAATATTTTGAAATTTATATTTAAAATCTTTCTGATTTTGCCACTGATGGGTTAGCACAGACTAAACCACGTCCATAAATTTCATGGTGTGCAGACTGGTAATAATCAATATCTCACATGGATTTCAAACAGTAATCTTATCTCAGAGCTCAGGTGAGGCAACAAGGCTCCAGGCAGCCGGTCTGTGAAGTACTGATATCACCTGTGTCCCTTACTGAGATTGTATAGTGCATTATAGTCACTCTAGTGATTCGATTAATCTCCGTATATTAGTTCAAAATCAATTATGGCTAATATTCCAAAGATCAAATGTGATATAAATTATCACAGACAATTGAATTAGTTTAACAGCTAATATCTCCATAGTAAAATAGATCATTTATAATTGTACTTCAATTAATTTATGTTGGGCTCAACAAGTCAATTTTAATTTGTTGATCTAGAAAGTTAAATAATTTAACCCCCTCCCCCCCAGTTTAACTGTAGCCTAATCACAGAACAACTTACAATAACCAATTAACCTACCAACCGGTATACCTTTGTACTGTGGGAGGGAACCATGCATAGTCATGGGGAAGACATGCAAGCTTCCTTTTACTTGGCCTCAGATGTTCACCCATTCCCATGTCAGCAAGTTAAGTAAAGATAACTTTAAGTATTCTAGGCTAAAAATTGGGATGGCAGTAAATATTGGTTAGGGAGTCATTACACCGTGTATCAACAAATATTCTGTTTGAGGATCGGTTGCTCTAAAACTCCGCCAGGACTGGTAAAGCACACAAAGGAATTAAAATCTGAGCCTTAGCCATGAGTAGGGAATTGCAGAGATAGAAGCATGTAGATTGATGGGGTGGGGGGACAGAAAGGAAAGATTACAAATTGAATGACAATTCAATGTGATTGATGAATAGAAGGATTAGCATGAGGGTTTCTTGTTAGGGAATCATGAAGCCCGTGACCATTAGCTGAATAAAATTTGTGCTCAGGGGACAAAGCACTAGATGGTCGCTGAGTCTGTGGTTGATAGTGAGTGGATGGTCTCTCTGTGTCTGTGAACAGGGATAGTTGTTAGGCTAAGCCAATAGATTGGCAGATGGGTGAGCATCAAGTAGAATTGATTATAGAAGCCAAGTGAATATGGGGATAGATGGTAAAACATACATTTCTGCAATTTGGTGGGTGATCATTTACAGTAGGTGGGGTAGGTGTGATGTTTTTAGAAAAAGAACAAGATATATACAATATAAGTTTTTTCCTTCGGCAGTTTGAATGCGACACGACTGCACAAGCGTGTGAAAGTAGGACCATGAGGCAGCGGGAGAGTTTAAAAGCGAGCAGATTAATGAAGCGGGTGATATTGTGGCGGGCGACAGAGTAGTGGGAGACAGAGCAGGAAGACTTTGGCTCAAGAGGCTTTGGCAAACAGAGGCTGAAGGACGAGCTTCACTCCAAATGAGGTAGGGCCGGGTAAGTTCCTTTAATTAATTTAGTTACCTTAGGAGTAGATAATGGAGGCAGCAGTCAGAGCAGTTGAGTGTTCTGTTTGCAGTATGTGAGAAGTCAGGGTGAGCACAATCGTCCCTGATGACTACACCTGGGGAATAGACAGAATGAGCAGAGCACCCCTGTGGCCATTCCCACCAATAATAAGTATATCATTTGTGACAAGAATACACATAGATGTTAGCTGTCCTGTGGCATCAGCAGTTGGTCTGCCACCTGTCCTCAGGGGAGGGAGAGATAAGGCACACAATGAAGCAGCATTTGGAGGTGTTAATGAAGGAGCCATCAGTCTGGGTATTGTCAAGATCGGCTCCCCCTTTGAACCCTGAACTGTTTGAAGTAATGGACAGGCGATTTAGAGATGTGTAATGAAGGGACGGGAGCGAGAGCTGTCTAGAGCGGCTCCCCCTTTGAACCCTGAACTGTCTGAAGTGATGGACAGGCGATACCCCAGCAGGGGGATAAAAAGGGACAGGTTCACCATTGCAAGACACACACGACACTCGAGGTAACGAGACCCTGGAAGCGGTGCGCCTCTCACGAGTCGGTGGGAAGTATCGGGCCACAAACGCACAGGGTGGAAAGGTACGATCAGCGGGAACCCGGTGTGTGTCCACCCTTGCTTGGGTGCCGGGTTCACTGCAAAGGATCGACCGCATCTGGAGGAGGGTGATATACTGCGTCCGGTGCTCCCGATGTGGCCTTTTATATATTGGTGAGACCCGACGCAGACTGGGAGACCGCTTTGCTGAACATCTACGCTCTGTCCGCCAGAGAAAGCAGGATCTCCCAGTGGCCACACATTTTAATTCCACATCCTATTCCCATTCTGACATGTCTATCCACGGCCTCCTCTACTGTAAAGATGAAGCCACACTCAGGTTGGAGGAACAACACCTTATATTCCGTCTGGGTAGCCTCCAACCTGATGGCATGAACATTGACTTCTCTAACTTCCGCTAAGGCCCCACCTCCCCCTTGTACCCCATCTGTTACTCATTTTTATGCACACATTCTTTCTCTCACTCTCCTTTTTCTCCCTCTGTCCCTCTGAATATGCCTCTTGCCAATCCTCTGGGTCACATCCCCCCCCCCCGTCATTCTTCCCGGACCTCCTGTCCCATGATCCTCTCGTATCCCCTTTTCCCTATCACCTGTCCAGCTCTCGGCTCTATCCCTCCCCCTCCTGTCTTCTATCATTTTGCATCTCCACCTCCCCCTCCAGCTTTCAAATCCCTTACTCACTCTTCCTTCAGTTAGTCCTGACGAAGGGTCTCGGCCTGAAACGTCGACTGCGCCTCTTCCTATAGATGCTGCTTGGCCTGCTGCGTTCACCAGCAACTTTGATGTATGTTGTTGTGAGCAATATCGCAGGTCTGTGAGTGGAAGCCGTTCTGAATGATCAGTCCTTCTCGTTCTCTCTCTCTCTCCCTCCCCCCACATTGTCCATCGCCACGGCAACGATTACTGCGAACTGAACTAAATTGAACTGGACTTTGTGTCACTTTGAAATTGGTCGTTTACCCCTAGACAACAATAGAGCTTGATTGATCCTATTATCTTAATTCTGTGCACATGTGTGTTTATCATTGCTGAACTGTTGCATTTATTATCCTTTCGATTACTGTGTTGCTTGTTTCTTTAATAAAACTTTTTTAGTTCTAGTAATCCAGACTCCAACTGAGTGATCCATTTCTGCTGGTTTGGCAACCCAGTTACAGGGTACGTAACATAAGTGGGGTTCTCGTCTGCGATTTTGAACGCTAAATTTGGGACGGAGTAAATTGATTGGGTTAAAATTCCTGAAAGAAAGAAAAGACAAACAACAGAAATGGAGGCTGAGGAATTTATAAAGGTGCCGACCTTGGAGGCATTAGAGGATGCCAGGAAATCGGAATTGGTAGCTGTGGCCAAACGGTTGAATCTTGCTAAGGGGAAGTCGACAATGAGGAGAGAGGAGATACGCAGAGCTATCATAGAGCACTATGTATCTAAAGGTGTGTTTCCCCAAGGTGAGCTGGGGGTGGTGTCTATTGAAAAACCTGCTGGAGACGCGGTACAGGTGCAGCTTGAAAAACTGAGACTCGAGCATGAGTTCCGGGTACAGCAGCTGGAACGAGAAGAGAAAGAGAGGGATAGACAGTTGCAGCGAGAAGAGAAGGAGAGAGAGTTAGAAAGGCAGGAGAGAGAGTTAGAGAGGCAAGAGAAAGAGTTAGAAAGGCAAGAGAGAGAGAGGGAGAGACAGTTGAAGAGAGAAGAGAAAGAGAGGCAATGGGAGCGAGAAGAGAGAGAGAGGCAGAGGGAAAAGGAATTTGAGCTGGAGAAGTTAAAGATAAGGGCCGAGCAGGGGCTCGTGCCGAACCAAGGTGGAGGGTTCCGGGTGACCCAGGAGGTTAGGCTGGTTCCCCCATTTGACGATACCGACGTGGATCGGTACTTTCTCCATTTCAAAAAAGTGGCTATAAGTCAGGACTGGCCAAGGGATAAGTGGGTTGTTTTGTTTCAGAGTGTACTGAAAGGGAAAGCCCAACAAGCTTACTCCGCTTTATCCGCGGAAGATGCCCAGAGGTATGAGGTGGTGAAGGAGGCCATCCTCAGGATTTATGAGTTGGTCCCGGAGGCATACCGGCAGAGGTTCCGGAATGTGAGGAAGCAGTGGGACCGCACGTATTTGGAGTTTGCCCGTGAGATGCAGACATATTGTGAGCATTGGTGCGCCTCGAAGGGGGTAGAGGGGGATTATGACAGACTGCTGCAGCTGATCCTGATTGAGCAGTTTAAAGGTTGTGTCCCTGAGGGTATGAGACCCCACCTTGATGAGAAAGAGGCAGCCACGTTAGCCGCAACTGCTAAGTTAGCTGATGAGTATGCGTTGACGCATAAAATGAAGTTTGCCCCGAGTAAAGGCTACCAGAAGGGTAGTCAGGACGGCAGGGAGAATCCGCCGGAAAAGTCAGAAAGTAAGCCGGGGACTAGTGAAAAGGATAAGGTAGACCGGGAGCAGTCTGGCAGGAAGTCTCCTGGGGTCGTCTGTTATAATTGTGGGAAAGTCAGACACTTTGCATCCAGGTGCTTTGCCCTAAAGAAGGAGATGGGAAAAGGGAAAACAGTGATTTTGACTGGCTGTATTGAGCTGGTAAACGAACCGCTAGGGAAGGACAGGTCTGCCAAAGTTCAGGAAGGGCGCGAGAAGTTTATCTTGGCCGGATTGGTGTCAGTGAAGGAGGGGTTAAAACCAGTTCCAGTGCGGATCTGGAGAGATACGGGAGCGTGTCAGTCACTAATACTGAAGAGTGTATTAGAGTATAGCTCAGAGACCCAGAGTGGGGAGGTAGAGGTCAAAGGTGTTGGGGAAGGGACAGAGTCAGTACCTTTGCACCAGATACACTTACAAAGCAACCTGGTCTCTGGACTAGTCACGATCGGGGTGAGGTCCGAATTACCGATGAAAGGCGTGGAAGTCTTGCTCGGTAATGACGTCGCCGGGGGAATCGTGTTCCCAATCGTGAGATTAACAGGTCAGCCTGCCAGCAGTGAGGCCCCGCACATGGACTCACAGGTTCATCATGGGGCTGTGGTGATAAATTTAGCTGCGGTGGTAAATTTAGCTGAAACGTTTCTGCCAACCTTGTACGAGAAGGGGGTAGAAAATGAAAAGGAGTATAGTGAGACAAGAGGTAGTGAGGGAGCTGGGACAGACGTAGCATTAGCCAGGAAAGAATTTGTGCAGACGCGGGAGCGAGACGAGGGGCTGGTGGTTTCGGCAGAGACAGCTCTCTCTGACACAGACTTGACAAGGGAACTAGTAGGCTATTGTGTGGGGGAGGAAGTGCTAAGGAAGCAAGGGAAACCAAGTACCGTGCCCGCAGATGAGGAGTGGGGGGTGGTGCAAAAGAGTTATGGGGATGAGGTTTTTAACCTGGCCCACGAGGTACCCCCCGGTGGACATTTTGCGGTACTGGAGGGAACAGTTGGTGGAACCATGAAAGAGGTTTACCGGCTGCCCAGGGGGAAGGATGTTATTGATTATGACCGACGCGAACTGAGACGGTCACAGGCTTTTGTTATGCTAACAAACCTAGTCGGGGTTAGCGTGGAAATCAATGAAGCTAGGGGCCCCCTGATAAGAGAAAGAAACCATTTTGAAAAGATTAGTATGGGATCGATCAGATGGGAGAAGGCTATTGCTTTGGCCAGATCTGCTGATAAGGTCTCTCCCTTAATCCCCAAACAAAGCGACTCTTTAGGAGAAGTAATTAAACGACTCGCACCCGTGTGTTTGATTGTCCCGAGGCGATGCAAAGAACTGAGACGTTGGGTGGTGTCTAGCCTAGTAAACCACATCCATATAAAATGAGTAATTCAGTGACTAAAGGGCTGACGAACACAGAGGTGTGTATTGGCAATTTAATACGGCTGTCTGAAGCCAGCTTGATAGTGAACCTTGAAAAAAATGAGTTCGGCCACACAAAGGTCACATACCTGGGAATTGTGATGACACAGGGGCAGCTGGCAGCGATGCAAGCTACAGTGCAGGCTATTGCTGACCTCCCAACCCCGACAGACAAGAGGGCCCTCAGAAGGCTCTTGGAGATGGTGGGGTACTGTAGGAAGTTTTGCAATAACTCTGCAGTCACTACCCCTCCCCCTCCTATTAAGCCCTTGCAAGAGAAAACTGGTCGGAATGGGACGACCCTTGTTATTGTGGTCCGGGACAAAACCAAATGAGAGGTTACATTGATCGCAATTCATCAGTGTTTTTGGCCACTGTGAAGTTTGCTAAGTTGGAGCCTGGTCTAAGGGATTATTAATAACATATATAAAAGGAATAGGAAAATGTGATGGCTGAATGCCTGTCAAGGTTTTTTACAACGTCAAATTTGCTGTATTAGCCAAATAGCTGATAAAGATGTATATTTGTGTGTATCAAATAATGTACTCATGTTTGTAATTTTTACCTCCCGGTAAAAATCCTTAAAGGGGGGAAGTGTGACAAAAATGCACATAGATGTTAGCTGTCCTGTGGCATCAGCAGTTGGTCTGCCACCTGTCCTCAGGAGAGGGAGAGATAAGGCACAAAATGAAGCAGCATTTGGAGGTGTTAATGAAGGAGCCATCAGTCTGGGTATTGTCAAGATCGGCTCCCTCTTTGAACCCTGAGCTGTTTGAAGTGATGAACAGGCGATTTGGAGATGTGTAATGAAGGGACGGGAGCAAGAGCTGTCTAGAGCAGCTCCCCCTTTGAACCCTGAACTGTCTGAAGTGATGGACAGGTGATACCCCAGCAGGGGGATAAAAAGGGACAGGTTCGCTAAGGCAGGACACACACGACACTCGAGGTAATGAGACCCTGGAAGCGGTGCACCTCTCACGAGTCGGTGGGAAGTACCGGGCCACAAACGCACAGGGTGGAAAGGTACAATCAGCGGGAACCCGATGTGTGTCCACTCTTGCTTGGGTGCCGGGTTCACTGCAGAGGATCGACCGCACCTGGAGGAGGGGTCACAGTCGGTGACCTCAGATGACATCACAAAGGACCCACCCAAAAGCTGCTTATGAGCAGTATCGCAGGTCTGTGAGTGGAAGCCGTTTTGAATGATTATTCGTTCTTGTTCTCTCTCTTCTTCCCCCCCACATTGTCCATCGCCATGGCAACGATTACTGCGAACTGAACTAAATTGAACTGGACTTCGTGTTACTTTGAAATTGGTCATTTACCCCTAGACAACGATAGAGCTTGATTGATCCTGTTATCTTAATTCTGTGCTATTCTGTATTCTGTGTGTTATCATTGCTGAACTGTTGCATTTATTATCCTTTCGATTACTGTGTTGCTTGTTTCTTTAATAAAACTTTCTTAGTACTAGTAATCCAGACTCCAACTGAGTGATCCACTTCTGCTGGTTTGGCAACCCAGTTACGGGGTACGTAACACATTTTGGATACTGTTGATGGAGATGACCTACCAGGGACAAGTTGCAGTTGTTGCGTCTCTGGCACTAAGATGGGACCGTCAGCTCAGAAGGGAAGGAGGGAAAAGAGGAGAGCAGTAGTGATAGGAGATTTAATAGTTAGGGGGACAGATAAGAGGTTCTGTGGAAGAGATCGAGAATCACGGATGGTCTGTTGCCTCCCTGGTACCAAGGTCTGAGATATCTTGGATCAAGTTCTCAGTATTCTCAAGAGGGAGGGTGAGCAGCCTGATGTTGTGGTCCATGTAGGGACCAATGACGTGGGTAGGAAGAGTGAGGAGGTCTTGAAAGGTTAGACTAGGGAGTTAGGTGCCAAGTTAAAGGACAGGACCTCCAGGATAGCAATCTCAGGATTGCTAACAGTGCCACATGCAGGCGGCGGGTTTAGAAATAGTAAGATAGCGCAGATCAATACTTGGCTGAAGACATGGTGCAGGAGGGAGGGCTTCAGATTTATAGATAATTGGGCAGTTTTCCAGGGAAGGTGGGACCTGTTCCAGCGGGACGGTATACATCTGAACTGGAGGGGGACAAATATTCTCGCAGGTAGGTTTGCTAGAGAGGCTCCAGTGGATTTACGCTAGATACAAGGGGGGTGGGGAACCAGAGTGTAGGAACGGATGTAGGGGAGAAGGAAGAAAAAGAAATTAGTAAAGTTGTTTGCACCGTTAGTGATAAACAGAGAGTAAGAGGTGGAAAATTTCTTAAATGCATTTATTTTAATGTTAGGAGCATCATAAGGAAGGTGGATGAGCTTAAAGCATGGATTGATACCTGGAAGTATGATGTGGTAGCTATTAGTGAAACATGGTTGCAGGAAGGATGTGATTGGCAACAAAATATTCCTGGATTTCGTTGCTTCAGTGTGATAGAATTGGATGGACAAGAGGGGGAGGTGTTGCATTGCCTGTCAGAGAAAATATTACAGCGGCGCTCTGGCAGGATAGATTAGAAGGCTTGTCTGGGGAGGCTATTTGGGTGGAAGTGAGGAATGGGAAAGGTGTAGCAATGCTTATAGGGGTGTATTATAGACCACCTAATGGGGAACGAGAATTGGAGGAGCAAATTTGTAAGGAGATAGCAGATATTTGTATTAAGCACAAGGCTGTGATTGTGGGAGATTTTAGTTTTCCACACATAGACTGGAAAGCCCATACTGTAAAATGGTTGGATGCTTCAGAATTTGTAAGATGTGTGCAGGATAGTTTTATTGCAGCAATACATAGAGGTACCAACTAGAGATGGGGCAGTGTTGGATCTCCTGTTAGGGAATGAGATAGGTCAGGTGACGGAGGTAAATGTTGAGCACTTTGGGTCCAGTGATCACAATGTCATTAGTTTCAATGTAATTATGGATAAGGATAGGTCTGGATCCAGGGTTAAGATTTTTGTTTGGAGAAAGGCTAACTTTGAGGAGATCTGAAAGGATTTAGAAGGAGTGGATTGGAACAATTTGTTTTATGGGAAGGATGTAATAGAGAAATGGAGGTCATTTAAAGGTGAAATTTTGAGGGTACAGAATCTTTATGTTCCTGTTAGGTTGAAAGGAAAGGTTAAAAGTTTGAGAGAGCCATGGTTTTCAAGGGATATTGGAAACTTGGTTTTGAAAAAGAGAGATATCTACAATAAATATAGGCAGCATGGAGTAAATGAGGTGCTCGAGGAATATAAAGAATGTAAAAAGAATCTTAAAGAAAATAGAAAAGCTAAAAAGATATGAGGTTGCTTTGGCAAATAAGGTGAATATAAATCCAAAGGGTTTCTACAGTTATATTAATAGCAAAAGGATAGTGAGAGATAAAATTGGTCCCTTAGAGAATCAGAGTGGACAGCTATGTGAGGAACCAAAAGAGGTGGTGGAGATTTTGAACAATTTCTTTTCTTTGGTATTCATTAAGGAGAAGGATATTGAATTGTGTAAGGTAAGGGTAACAGGTAGGGAAGTTATGGAAACTATGATGATTAAAGAAGAAGTAGTACTGGCACTTTTAAGGAATATAAAAGTGGATAAGTCTCTGGGTCCTGACAGGATATTCCCTAGGACCTTGAGGGAAGTTAGTGTAGAAATAGCAGGGGCTCTGACAGAAATATTTCAAATGTCATCAGAAATGGGGATGGTGCTGGAGGATTGGCATATTGCTCATGTTGTTCCATTGTTTAAAGAGGGTTCTAAGAGTAAACCAAGCAATTTTCCACCTGTGAGTTTGATGTCAGTGGTGGGTAAATTAATGGAAAGTATTCTTAGAGATGGTATATATAATTATCTGGATAGACAGAGTCTGATTAGGAACAGTCAACATGGATTTGTGCGTGGAAAGTCATGTTTGACAAATCTTATTGAATTGTTTGAAGAGGTTACTAGGAAAGTTGGCGAGGGTAAAGGGGTGGATGTTGTCTATATGGACTTCAGAAAGGCCTTCGACAAGGTTCCACATGGAAGGTTAGTTAGGAAGGTTCAATCGTTAGGTATTAATATTGAAGTAGTAAAATGGATTCAGCAGTGGCTGGATGAGAGATCCCAGAGAGTAGTGGTGGATAACAGTTTGTCAGATTGGAGGCCAGCGACTAGTGGTGTGTCTCAGGAATCTGTACAGGGTCCAATGTTATTTGTCATATACATTAATGATCTGGATGATAGGGTGGTAAATTGGATTAGTAAGTATGCAGATGATACTAAGATAGGTGAAGTTGTGTATAATGAAGTAGGCTTTCAAAGTTTTCAGAGAGATTTAGGCCAATTAGAAGAGTGGGCTAAAAGATGGCAGATGGAGTTTATTGCTGATAAATGTGAGGTGCTACATTTTGGTAGGACTAATCAAAATAGGACATACATGGTAAATGGTAGGGCATTGAAAAATGCAGTAGAACGGAGGGATCTAGGAATAATGGTGCATAGTTCCCTGAAGGTGGAATCTCATGTGGATAGGGTGGTGAAGAAAGCTTTTGGTATGCTGGCCTTTATAAATCAGAGCATTGAGTATAGAAGTTGGGATGTAATGTTCAAATTGTACACGGCATTGGTAAGGCCAAATTTGGAGTATTGTGTACAGTTCTGGTCACCGAATTATAGGAAAGATGTCACAAAATGGAGAGAGTACAGAAAAGATTTTGTAGAATGTTACCTGGGTTTCAACACCTAAGTTACAGAGAAAGGTTGAACAAGCTGGGTCTTTATTCTTTGGAGCTTAGAAGTTTGAAGGGGAACTTAATAGAGGTATTTTAAATTGAGGGGCATGGATAGAGTTGACGTGGATAGGCTTTTTCCATTGAGAGTAGGGGAGATTCAAACAAGAGGACATGAGTTGAGAGTTAGGGGGCAAAAGTTTAGGGGTAACATGAGGGGGGACTTCTTTACTGAGAGAGTGGTAGCTGTGTGGAAGGAGCTTCCAGCAGAAGTCGTAGAGGCAGGTTTGCTATTGTCATTTAAAGTAAAATTGGATAGCTATATGGACAGAAAAGGAATGGAGGGTTATGGGCTGATTGCAGGTCGGTGAGACTAGGTAAGAGTAAGCGATCGACACGGACTAGAAGGGCTGAGATGGCCTGTTTCCGTGCTGTAATTGTTATATGGTTATAAAGGGGACATCTAAGGTTTTCGATTATAGTTTTCTTGGTCTATGACCATCTATAATAGACTATCTATCATCCCTAAGCAGAACTGAAGAAAATTTTAGGAAAGTGTGAGCAGGCTTTCACATTCTACCTAACTGATCTAGATTTGTGTTCCACGTTACTGTCAGACCCTAAATATTTGCAGATGCACCACTCATCAGCATGTCAGATGCACAGCATTTGTACAAAGAAAACTTCTCTAACTTCCGTTAAGGCCCCACCTCCCCCTCGTACCCCATCTGTTACTCATTTTTATGCACACATTCTTTCTCTCACTCTCCTTTTTCTCCCTCTGTCCCTCTGAATATACCTCTTGCCCATCCTCTGGGTCACCCGCCCCCTTGTCTTTCTTTCCGGACCTCCTGTCCCATGATCCTCTCGTATCCCCTTTTGCCTATCACCTGTCCAGCTCTTGGCTCTATCCCTCCCCCTCCTGTCTTCTCCTATCTTCTATCATTTTGCATCTCCCCCTCCCCCTCCAGCTTTCAAATCCCTTACTCACTCTTCCTTCAGTTAGTCCTGACGAAGGATCTCGGCCTGAAACGTCTACTGCGACTCTTCCTATAGATGCTGCTTGGCCTGCTGCGTTCACCAGCAACTTTGATGTATGTAACTTGTGTGTGTGTTTCATTTTCAATTTTAAATTATGTTTGTCCTTTCATTGAAACAATTTGCATGCTACACATAAACAATGCAACATTTTACAATTGCTAAGAAAATATTAACAGTTCCTATATGGCTTGTTCCAAGCAGTTTTCATTGAAAGACAATATTAAATAAATGATTTGTGTTTTTACTTAATTTAAAACATTTAATGTTAAATTGTAAATTTTTCTCACATTTTGAAATTCCACATAAAGTACTTGATGTGTATGTGTGGTCTTCTTGTATTATCTATGAAATTAGTGAAGCCTTCAACATTAAGAATTTTGGTGGTGTTAGCTACCAAATGTCAGGAAATGTTGATAGGCTTTCCAGAAATTGGTTGAGCTAACACACTGCATTCTTCCTTTTCCTTACCTGAAACAGGAGGAGATTTTTACTGCTTTAATCATGAAGCAGCTTTATTTATATAACATCCTACTTTTAAGAGTGTCAGTAGACAATAAAATGCCTTTAAATGAGGTGTAATGTTGGAAATCATGGGAGCAAATCTGTTCAGAGCAAGCTCCCTCAAACACAATAAAATAATGTCCAATTACCTTTTGAATTGTAATGTTTAAAGTGAGGTAAATATTAGCCAAGACACCATAAAGATAAATAATGTCCTATAAATAGAGAGGGCTGAATCTCAGTAAGTTTTTCAGGTTGATAGGAAGTCTACTCAAATAGTGCAAGGAAGGAATGATTGTGGAAAGAATGTGAAACTGGTATTTTTTTCCATAAAGTAGAAATAAATTGATATAAAGATCATGAAGGGTCTTGATGGGGTGTGTAATAAGACGTTACTTCATGTGGCAGAAAAAAATTACTGGGTTTGGGGAAGTAGAGTTAACATATTTGGCCATAAAATAAGCCAGAAGTAGCAGCAAAAAAAAACACACACACACACAAAAAATGTAAGAAGCTGGTATAATCTGGAAGCTTTTGAAAGAGGTTTGTAAAACTATGTGAAATAGAAAAAGAAGTAGAATTCAGGGGAAATGATGAACCTAATGGGATAAGTTCCCAATGAACTGACACATAAACAATGGCCATTTCATATATCATTCTTTTACGTTATGAAATTGATGTTAATTTGCAGGTTGAGTCTGTGGTGAGGAAGGCAAATGCAATGTTAGCATTCATTTCAAGAGGACTAGAATATAAAAGCAAGCATGTAATGATGAGATTTTATAAAGCTCTGGTGAGGCCTCACTTGGAGCATTATGAGCATTTTTGGGCCCTTTATCTGAGAAAGGATGTGCAGAAGCTGCTGAGGGTCAAAGGAGGTTCACAAAAATGATTCCAGGAATAAATCGCTTGTCATATAAAGAGCATTTGATGGCTCATCACATGAAGAGCATTTGATGGCTCTGGGCCTGTATTCACTGGAATTTAAAAGAATGAGGTGTGACCTAATTGAAACCTATCAAATGGTCAAAGGCTTTGATCAAGCAGATGTGGAAAGGATGTTTCCTATAGTGGTAGTGTTTAAGAACAGACAACATAGAGGTGCATCCTTTTGGAACAGAGTTGAGGAGGAATTTCTTTAGCCAGAGAGTGGTGGATCTGTGGAATTCATTGCACAGGCGGCTGTGGAGGCTGAGTCTTTATGTATACTTAAGGTGGAGGGTGATAGATTCTTGATTGGTCAGGGCATGATGGTGTACGGGGAAAGGCAGGAGATTGGTGCTGAAAGGACAAATGGATCAGCCATGATGAAATGGTGAAGCAGACTCAGTGGGCCAAATGGCCTAATTTTGCTTCTATATCTTATGGACTTATGTTCCATTTACATTAGGAGATATTCAGTAGATCTGCATTGCATATGTGTGTGGTGTTAAAACAGTATGACCATAAAACAAATGATAGGCCATTCAGCCCAACATTTGATCATGATTGATTTATTATCACTCTCAATCCTGTTCACCAGCCTTCTCCCCATAAACTTTGATGCCAATGCTAATCAAGAGCCCATCAACCTCTGCATCAAATATCCCCAATGATCTGTCCTCCACAGTCATCTGTGGCAAATTCACCACTCTCTGGCTGAACAGAATTACAAGGGGTAAAGATAGGGCAAATGCAAGCAGGTTTTTTTTCCATTGATGTTGGGCGGGACTATGACTGGAGGTCACGGGTTAAAGAGGAAAGGTGAAAAGTTTAAGGGGAACATGAGGAGAAACTTCTTCACTCAGATGGCTGTGAGAATGTGGAATGAACTAGAGCACAAGTGGTGCATGCAAGCTTGATTTCAACACTGAAGAGAAGTTTGGATAGGTACATGAAGGGCTATGGTCCCGGTGCAGGTCGATAGGAGTAGGCAGTTTGAATGGTTTGGCATAGACTAGATGGGCTGAAGTATCTGTTTCTGTGTTGTACTTTTCTATGACTCTAAAAAAAATTCCCTCCTTATTTCTGTTCTAACAGGACATCCTTCTATTCTGAGGTCATTCCTTCTTGTCTGAGCTTCTCCACTACACAAAAAAACTCTCCGTGTTTACTCTATCTAGGCCTTTCAGTATTTGGTAGGTTTCAATGAGATCCTCCTTCATTCTTTCAAATTCCAGTGAGAGGAAAGAGTGTTGAGACTTCTCAGGCTAAACAGGAAAATTGTTTTCAAATATCATGACAAAAATTAAAATTCCATTGCTGCTGCTTTCTTCTTGGGAAAAATGCTGTTTATAGTGCTATTATATTGCTCAGATCGGTTTGACACTTGCACTGTTCTTGAAATGCTTGTCCTACTTTTCAGTTTGACAGATTACAGATTTGTGTTCCAGCACAAAACCACAGGAAGTTTGGTCTTTTGACTTGTATCAATCTTATATATAAAAAAAGTTTTCATCACCTTTCTCCGTATCCAAAATTAAACATAGTATTAGGACTAGATCAAAATAGTACCAATGGCGAAACTGAAATGAAGACAGGAAATGCTGGAATTTCTCAGCAAGTTAAGCAGTATCAGTGGGAGGAGAAATAGTTACTTTTTGAAATTGGTGACTTTAAATCAAATGTGAATATTTTGAGATGAACAGGACATAAGATGCACAGAAGGGAAACTGTGAAGGGCAAGGAAAGGCAAGATTTACAATTGAGTGGAAGGCAAGAGATACTGAATAGCTAAAGGGGTGATAGGGCAAGATAACCAAGGACTAGAGGAATTGAAGATGCAGAGTAATTGTTTGATATTACTTTTAGAGCGATTTTTGGGCTTAGCATATTTAATATATGACTTTGGCCACCAGTCTTTGGGTCCGAGTATAAATTATGGATATAATTTGGAGAGCAGCCCTGAACTATGGGTTCCTAAAAGCCATAAACCCCAGACCAAACAACGCTGATTAAAATTCATTTGGATGTCTGTGGTGTGGGTGTGAATGGCAAGGTGTGAAGTTCCAAAGAAAGTATTGTCGATGCATTGTAAATACGGCATTGTCCTTTGATGTTTAGCACATAAAATATTGAGCCTCACGTTGGGCCAGGCAGACCTTTCCTCCGAAAGTGTCTCCATATGGTGCCTGGTGTACCTTGTTTAGTCGAATAAAGAAGCTGCTCTGTATCTACCAGTACTTCTTTCAAGCAACAACTACCAAAGGAATTTTGAACAAATGCTGAAGAACGATAGATTAAATGTTGGCAATCTGGGGGGGGGGGGGGGGGGTGACCATAAACTAGTTAGAAAAGAAACCATAGCGAAAACTACAGCACAGAAACAGGCCTTTTGGCCATTCTTGGCTGTGCCGAACCATTTTCTGCCTAGTCCCACTGACCTGCACACGGACCATATCCCTCCATACACCTCCTATCCATGTATCTGTCCAATTTATTCTTAAATGTTAAAAAAGAACCTGCATTTACCACCACGTCTGGCAGCTCATTCCATACTCCCACCACTCTCTGTGTGAAGAAGCCCCCTCTAATGTTCCCTTTAAACTTTTCCCCCCTCACCCTTAACCCATGTCCTCTGGTTTTTTTTCTCCCCTAACTTCAGTGGAAAAAGCCTGCTTGCATTCACTCTATCTATACCTATCATAATTTTATATCAAATCTCCCCTCATTCTTCTATGCTCCAGGGAATAAAGTCCTAACATATTCAACCTTTCTCTGTAACTGAGTTTCTCAAGTCCCGGCAACATCCTTGTAAACCTTCTCTGCACTCTTTCAACCTTATTTATATCCTTCCTGTAATTTGGTGACCAAAACTGAACACAATACTCCAGATTTGGCGTCACTAATGCCTTATACAACCTCATCATAACATTCCAGCTCTTATAGTCAATACTTTGATTAATAAAGGCTAATGTACCAAAAGCTCTCTTTACGACCCTATCTACCTGTGACGCCACTTTTAGGGAATTTTGTATCTGTATTCCCAGATCCCTCTGTTCTACTGCACTCCTCAGTGCCTTACCATTAACCCTGTATGTTCTACCTTGGTTTGTCCTTCCAACGTGCAATACCTCACACTTATCTGTATTAAACTCCATCTGCCACTTTTCAGCCCATTTTTCCAGCTGGTCCAAGTCCCTCTGTAGGCTCTGAAAACCTTCCTCACTGTCTACTACACCTCCAATCTTTGTATCATCAGCAAATTTGCTGATCCAATTTACCACATTATCATCCAGATCATTGATATAGATGACAAATAACAATGGACCCAGCACTGATCCTTGTGGCACATCACTAGTTACAGGCCTCCACTCGGACAAGCAATTCTCTACTACCACTCTTTGGCTTCTACCATTGAGCCAATGTCTAATCCAATTTACCACCTCTCCATGTATACCTAGCGACTGAATTTTCCCAACTAACCTCCCATGCAGGACCTTGTCAAAGGCCTTATTGAAGTCTGAAGTCCATGTAGACCATATCCACTGCCTTCCCTTCATCCACTTTCCTGGTAACCTCCTCGAAAAACTCCAATAGATTGGTCAAACATGACCTACCACGCACAAAGCCATGTTGACTCTCCCTAGTAAGTCCCTGTCTATCCAAATGCTTGTAGATTCTGTCTCTTAGTACTCCCTCCAATAATTTACCTACTACCGACATTAAACTTACTGGCTTATAATTTCCCGGATTACTTTTCGATCCTTTTTTAAACAACGGAACAACATGAGCCACTCTCCAATCCTCCGGCACCTCACCTGTAGACAGCGACAATTTAAATATTTCTGCCAGGGCCCCTGCAATTTCAACACTAGTCTCCTTCAAGGTCCGAGGGAACACCCTGTCAGGTCCCGGGGATTTATCCACTTTTATTTTCCTCAAGTCAGCAAGCACCTCCTCCTTTTCAATCTGTACAGTTTCCATGATCTCACTACCTGTTTCCCTTAACTCCATAGACTTCATGCCAGTTTCCTTAGTAAATACAGATGCAAAAAACCTATTTAAGATCTCCCCCATTTCCTTTGGTTCTGCACATAGCCGACCACTCTGATCTTCAAGAGGACCAATTTTATCCCTTACAATCCTTTTGCTCTTAATATACCTGTAAAAGCTCTTTGGATTATCCTTCAATATTTCTTTTTTTTTGCCCTATTTTTGGTTATTGCATTTCAGCAGAGCAAAAGATAAGAGTTCAAATGTGAGATGTTCTTTCAATACTGCACATGCTATCTATTGTCTCCAGTTCATTCCTTGAAATTTATAGATTTAGGACATTTGTAGTAGGGTGATATAGGACCTACAATATTAACTGCCCAGTTAACATTAAAGAGGATATGTCAAAGGAAAAATCTATTGTAAACTTCGTTCTTGCTGGGTGAAATTTGATGACATAAGCTTTGTACCAGGCAGAACCAAATTAACCTTAAACATTCGGCTTTTGTTGCTAGATATACTCATGGATCAATCTCTTCTGTAAGTAAAATGGGGATTGCTGCTGTTCTGATTTCAAATGAGAGTGTAGATTTTAAATGAGGTGTTCTGACAACACTATATTTACTGAAAATATGTTATGGGTAAAGAAGCCTTTTAGGTCTGACCAATAAATAATGAAGTCTAAGGTTTACAAGTATCTATGCCTTTTGGCGTTAAATGGAAGTGCAGTATTGAACATTAATCAGAAAAATCATTACAACAATTGGTGCACTACAGTACTCTGACAACACTTCAAATTTCTACTAAGAATTGATTGCAATATTTTAATGATGCTCTATTTTACTGTAAATTGAAATTCACGGCAGCTTGCAATTGTCCTCTGAGACTTCTCAGAATGAATTTCTCTTTTCAGTGTAACTTTCACCTGCCTGTAACTTTAAGATAATTTTTCTGCAGGCTGTGCCTATTTAGCAGGATCATTATATGATCTTTCTGCAATGAATCACCTTAGATACACAATTGCAAAGATGTTAGCCGACTCCTTTTGCTCAAGCAGCTTCTCAAAAATAAGTCAAAGGTTGGTAAATGTATTTTGATGACAGTTTTAACAAAGAGATGTTGACCAGGGAGAACTCATCTTTTAGTTGATTAATTTACATAGAAAATATCCTGATAGATTTAACATCAAGTCATAAACTTGAATCCAAAAGCTCAGAAAGTGCAGGAGATGCATTGTGCAAGGTACCTGTCTAAAATTACAATTGGCTAATGCATGTTTTTGAATATGTTACAGAGCTAAAAAGAAATTTAGCTTCCTGGAGTGTAGAGAGAGAAGCAGAAATAAGTGCACATGAGGCATTTAGGCATAAAGACCACTGAGCACTCAGTTGTGATAATAGCTTGGACACAATATATGTTTGATGCTGCCTTAAGAGCATTGGAAAGCAAATAGGTAACAGACAAACAACCTGCACCTTGACCAGGAAAGCAATGATTAATCACAAAGCAACATTTTCCTGGAGTGTTATTTTAAGAGACAAATCTCTCTTAAGTTGTGTTTGTAAAGTCCACTCTGATGAATAGAAGCCTGAAAACTGGAGGCTGCCAGCCTAACATTGAGTTAGTTGGAGGGCTGTCCTTGTGTGTGGGAGGGAGGAAAGGGGCTTGTTTTGCTGTTGTTTTGTTGCATGTCATGTTCTGTATTGTTCTGCTGAGCACTGCAAGCATGCTATTTTGGTGCTGCAATACTTAGTCATAGTCATACTTTATTGATCCCGAGGGAAATTGGTTTTCGTTACAGTTGCAGCATAAATAATTAAATAGTAATAAAACCATAATAATTAAATAGTAATATGTATATTATGCCAGGAAATATGTCCAGGACCAACCTATTGGTTCAGGATGTCTGACCCTCCAAGGAAGGAGTTGTAAAGTTTGATGGCCGCAGGCAGGAATGACTTCCTACGATGTCAGTGTTGAATCTCGGTGGAATGAGTCTCTGGCTGAATGTACTCCTGTGCCCAACCAGTCCATTATGTAGTGGATGGGAGACATTGACCAAGATGGCATGCAACTTAGACAGCATCCTCTTTTCAGACACCACCGTCAGAGAGTCCAGTTCCATCCCAACAACATCACTGGCCTTACGAATGAGTTTTTTGATCCTGTTGGTGTCTGCTACCCTCAGCCTGCTGCCCCAGCACACAACAGCAAACATGATAGCACTGGCCACCACAGACTCGTAGAACATCCTCAGCATTGTCCGGCAGATGTTAAAGGACCTCAGTCTCCTCAAGAAATAGAGACGGCTCTGACCCTTCTTGTAGACAGCCTCAGTGTTCTTTGACCAGTCCAGTTTATTGTCAATTCGTATCCCCAGGTATTTGTAATCCTCCACCATGTCCACACTGACCCGCTGGATGGAAACAGGGGTCACCGGTGCCTCAGCCCTCCTTAGATCTACTACCAGCTCCTTTTTCACATTAAGCTGCAGATAATTCTGCTCACACCATGTGACAAAGTTTCCTACCGTAGCCCTGTACTCAGCCTCATCTCCCTTGCCGATGCATCCAACTATGGCAGAGTCATCAGAAAACTTCTGAAGATGACAAGACTCTGTGTAGTAGTTGAAGTCCGAGGTGTAAATGGTGAAGAGAAAGGGAGACAAGACAGTCCCTTGTGGAGCCCCAGTGCTGCTGATCAGTCTGTCGGACACACAGTGTTGCAAGCACACATACTGTGGTCTGCCAGTCAGGTAGTCAAGAATCCACGAAACCAGGAAAGCATCCACCTGCATTGCTGTCAGCTTCTCCACCAGCAGGGCAGGGCGGATGGTGTTGAACGCCCTGGAGAAGTCAAAAAACATGACCCTCACAGTGCTCGCTGGCTTGTCCAGGTGGGCGTAGACACGGTTCAGCAGGTAGACGATGGCATCCTCAACTCCTAGTTGGGGCTGGTAGCCGAACTGGAGGTGATCCAAGTGTGGCCTAACCATAGGCTGGAGCAGCTCCAGAACAAGCCTTTCCAGGGTCTTCATGATGTGGGAGGTCAATGCCACCGGTCTGTAGTCATTGAGGCCGCTGGGGCGCGGCGTCTTCGGCACAGGGACGAGGCAGGATGTCTTCCACAGTACAGGAACCCTCTGGAGACGCAGGCTCAGGTTGACTACATGGCGAAGTATTCCACATAGCTGAGAGGCACAGGCTTTGAGCACCCTGGTACTAACACCATCCAGTCCTGCAGCCTTGCTTGGGTTGAGATGTTTCAGCTGTCTTCTCACCTGTTCAGCTGTGAAGCCCACAGTGGTGGTTTCGTGTGGGGAAGGGGTATGGTCATGAAAGCAGGGTGGGGGACTGTGAGGAGAGGTAGGAGGGGAGAGTGGAATATGTGTTGGTTGGGGGCCGACAACAGATGAATCATGTGGGGGATGGGCAGGGGCCACAATGTCAAATCTGTTAAAGAACAGGCTAAGTTCATTGGCCCTGTCCACACTGCCTTCAGCTCCTCTGTTGCTAGTTTGCCGGAACCCAGTGATGGTCCTCATCCCCCTCCAGACCTCGCTCATGTTGTTCTGCTGGAGTTTCCACTCAAGCTTCCTCCTATACTTGACTTTAGCCTCCCTGATCCTGGCTTTCAGGTCCCTCTGTATTGCCCTCAGCTTCTCCCTATTTCCATCTCTGAACACCCTCTTTTTAACGTTCAGGATGTCCTTAATGTCCTTTGTTACCCATGGTTTGTTATTTGAGTAACAAAGGACAGTTCTTGTCGCAACATTTCTGGCTGCCCACAGTATATCTTCAGGTTATGTTGGTTGTCAACACAATGTATTTCACTGTATGTTTGATGAACATGTCATTCATTATAAGTAGGATCAATAAAGGGGATGTAGTGGACTTTGAGAATTTGGACTTTCAGAAGGCCTTTGTCAAGGTGCCACACATGAGACTTTTTACCAAGTTAAGAGCCCATGGTATTTCAGGTAAGTTACTAACATGGTTACAGCATTGGCTGATTGGTAGGAAGCAGCAACTGGGAATAAAAGGATCCTTTCATGGTTGGCTACCAATGACTAGTGGTGTTCTGCTGGGGTTGGTGTTGGGACCACCTATTTTTATGCTGTATATTAATAAGTTAGATGATGGAATAGATGGCTTTATTGCCATGTTTGCAGTTGATATGAAGATTGTTGGAGAGGCAGATAGTATTGAGGAGGCAGGGAGGCTGAAGAAGGACAGACAGATTACGAGAATGGGCAAGGAAGTGGCAAATGTTGGAAAATGCATGGTCATGTACTTGGTTGAAAAAATAAATGTGCAAACTATTTTCTAAATGGGAAGAACAACCAAAAATCTGAGATACAAAAGGACTTGGGAGTCCTTATGTAGAACACTCTTAAGATTAACTTGCAGGTAGAGTCGGTGGTGAGGAAGGCAAATACAATGTTGGCTCTCATTTCAAGAGGTCTAGAATTCAAGAGCAGGGAGGTGGTGCTGAGGATTTATAAGGCAGTGGTCCCCAACCTCTGGGCCGCAGACTGATCCCTGGCCACAAAGCAAGCAGGGGTGCCACGGTAGCCGGGACACACCCAGCACATCTTTAAGAAGAAAGCCAAAATAGACAAGCTAATTAATTAGGTGCCATTCGGCACGTAAATGTCGGCCCAGATCAGAGGCGATAGCGGATTGCGTAGAGCATGATCCGTTATTAAAGACACTCACCAGCTGTGACATGGCTTCGCATTATTACCATTGAGGAGACTGAAAACAGAGAATCTACGTTTTAAGAACAGCGTCTTCCCCTCTGCCATCAGATTTCTGAATTGTCCATAAACCTATGTAGACTACCTTGCTATTTGTCTTTTGTACTATTTGCTTATTTTGGAACTTACAGTAATTTTTGTATCTTGCAATGTACTGCTGCCACAAAACAACGAATTTCATGACATATGTCAGAGGTAATAAACCTTATTTTCATTCTGATTTCGTTATTTTCTAGCATTTAAAAATCTCCCCACTCAATCCATCCCTCTACATACAGACCTGGAAAAAACACTGTCAGGGTCCAATGAGAAACATGTTTCTGTGTGCAGTTGGATTGCTAGTTCACTGATTTTTGAATTCTGATTCCATGTTATCTCTGATATATTCTATTCTGCTTTAAAAGGGCACAGCTGGCTAACTGTAAGTAGCCTAACTGTCAAGGTCAGTGTTTGTATTTGAACTGGATGATGTATAGGTACTTCAGCAATTTACTTCCCTCAGAGGTGTTAATGAGAACATTTTACATTTGATTTTACCAATATACTTATTTCACATACCCCGCACAGCTGATCTGCAGAACAGGAAACTGAGCATTGAATACTTACAGAGAAATCAGAAGTGGAAAGAGTGAGTAATTTAAAGTTCCTGCGTGTCAAGGTCTCTGAGAATCTAACCTCGTCCCAACATATTGATGCAGCCATAGGGAAGGCAAGGCAGTGGCTATATTTCCTTATAAATTTGCAGAGAAATGATTTGTCACCTAAAATACTCAAAAACTTATACAGATGTACCTTGGAGAACATTCTAACTGGCTGCATCATTGCCTGATATTGGAGCTTGGGGGATGGTGGGAGCTACTGCACAGGATCGAAGTAAGTTGCAGAAAATTGTAAAATTAGTCAGCTCCATCATGAGTACAAGCCTCCCTGGTATCCAAGATATCTTCAAGCAGTGGTACCTTGGGAAGGTGGCATCCATCACTAAGGACACACCCCCCATCACCCAGGACTTGCCCTCTTCTCATTGCTACCATCAAGAAGGCTGTACAGAAGCCTGAAGGCGCACAGTCAATGATTCAGAAACAGCTTCTTCCCCTATGCCATCCGATTTATAAATCAACATTGAACCTATGAACACTACCTCACCACATTTTTAAATGTATTTGTCTGTTTTTGCAATACTTATTTTAACTTATCTATTTAATGTACATATATATCCTTACTGTTATTCAGTTTATTTTTCTATATTTTTCATGTATTACATTGTACAGCTGCTACAAAGACAGCAAATTTCACAACATATGCCTGTGATCCTAAACCTGATTCTGATTCAGATTCCAAAATAAAAACAAGATTAAGTGACAAATCCAAGTTGGTGTTTAAAGTTGCAAATGTATAAAAGTTGAGCTTGTACGAATGGAGTGACTGCTCCCTCCAGAATATGTTTAGCAGGAAAGGCTAAATTTGATAGGTTTTTAATTAAATATGGAGCCTATCCAAAACAATTCAAGTTGTTAAACAAGTTGGATTTGCTTAAAAAAACATAGGAAGAGTGAGGCCTTCACTATCTAGGTTGGAATTAAAAATCCATGCAAAGTATTTCCATGAGCAATTGAGACACAACTGAGGCTGTCACAGGGTGGAAACTGGACGTTTAATAAGGAGAAGTACTATGAGGACAGTAATATTTTATGGTTGGTGGACAGCTGAGTGAAGCATAGGGCAGAGACCAAGGACGAATGTGGCAACTTGACACCTTGAAGGATCTGCAAAACAACCATCAACATTTATAAATCAGGGGGAATTTTGTCCATAATAGCACAGGAGATTAAAACCACAAAAAGAATCTCATCCATGTCTGCAGTTCCTGTGTATTGGGTGAGATAGTTGAAAATGATGGCAATGTGTGAGCTTGAGTGGGGTTTGAATTCTGGGTTCCTATCCTGCTACACTGCCATTGTTCTGCTGCATATAGCTTGCTGGAGGCTCGCATGAACATCGATTTCTCGAACTTCTGGTAATGGCCCCCCGCCCTTTTCTATTCCCTATGCCCATTTCCTTCCCTCACCTTATCTCCTTGCCTGCCTATCACCTCCCTCTGGTGTTCCTCCACCTTTTTCCTTCTTCCATAGCCTTCTGTCCTTTCTGTCCCCCTCCTACTGCCCTGTATCTCTTTCACCAATCAACTTCCCAGCTCTTTACCTCCCCTCCCCCACTTTCCAGTTTCACTTATCAGCTTGTGTTTCTTCCTCCCCTCCCCCACCACCTAACTCTGACTCCTCATCCTTTTTTTCTCTCCAGTCCTGCTGAAGGTCTTGGCCCAAAGCGTTGACTCTACTCTTTTCCATAGATGCTGCCTAGCCTGCTGAGTTCCTCCAGCATTTTGTGTGTGCTGTCTGGCCTCTTACCTCTTCTCAACTGCCTATCACTGCCCTGGTATCTGTCCTCCTTCCCTTTCTCCTGAGGTCCACTCTCCTCTCTTATCAGATTCATTCTTCTCCAGCCCTTTGCCCATTCCAACTATCACCTCCCTCCTTCTCACTTCACCTCCCTCACCTACCCATCTGACTTCACCTATCACCATCTAGCTTGTCCTCCTTCCCCTCTCCCAACGTTTTTATTCTGGCACCTTCCATTTCCTTTTCAGTCCTGATGAAGGGTCTCTGCAGAAACATCAACTGTTCATTCAATTCCATAGATGCTTCCTGTCCTGTTGAGTTCCCTCAGTATTTTGTGAATGTCAGTAGTGGTTTGTTGTGGCCAGTTGTGAGGTGAATAGAAAGGCAAGTTGAATCAATTTCAAAAAGATCCACAAACATGGTAAAGGCCACTTGGAGACCACTTTCATTCTTCAGCAGCCATTGTGTGAAGATCAAGTGTTACCAGGTTCGGATATGACCCAAGTGCGTAGTGAGAGACCCTGAAGCAGATCGATAGTTCACAGACTTTAATAGGAACAGTGTTAAAGGGAAAATAAAACAATTAACACTAGGCCAAACAGGGCCATTAACTAAAACTCTCAAAAGGAAAACAAAGCCTACACTGCAGCTGAAAAGAACATCTAAACATTAAACAAATACCGCTAGTCTTCAGAGTCAGTTGACTTGGAAGTCCAATATCTCAGGGAAGACTGAATGCAAAACAGCAGTGAAGCATTGCTATGTTCTGTCCAAGTCTCGACAAGCACTACAATGACAAGTATGGAGTTAAGTACTATCAAGATTAAATAATAATTAGCTGGCACGTGCAAATTCACAAGCGCAATTGCCGTATCTACTGCGCTGCCGAATCCGTGGTTGTGACAGGGCCCCCCTCTCTAGGCGCAGTCCCTGAGGCACCACAGACCTGTGTCTGCTGGAAGTCCCGGATCAGCGACTTGTCCAAGATGTCCTTCACCGGGATCCGAGTACGTTCTTCTGGGCCATACCCTTCCCAGTCCACAAGGTACTGGACCTTACCACATACCCGGCGAGATGCCAGGAGGCGCCACACAGTATAGACAAGGGAACCATCTACCAGGCGGGGAGGTGGGGTGACTGGGGACAGTGGGGAGGTAGTAACTGGCTTGAACTGGGAATCATGGAATACTGGGTGGATCTTCAGTGATGCTGGCAGATGTAATCTATAGGATACCTTGTTGACAGCCTTTTCCACTACAAACGGTCCCACGTAGCTCGGAGCCAATTTCTGGTTCTCAACTTTCAGGGAAAAATCCCTTGATGTCAACCAGACCTCTTCTCCTGGCTTGAATGGCCTTACCTGTTGACGGAGCTGATCAGCCTGCTGGAAATGCTGTTTCTGGGTGTGCAGCAGAGAAGCTCTGGCTCATCTCCAGGTGTGCTTGTAGTGCTGGATCAGCTGTTCAGCAGCAGGAACTCCTACGTTGATCTCCTGATCAGGGAAGAGCAGGGGTTGGAATCCCTTCTGGCTTTCAAAGGGAGATATACTGATGGAGGATGACTGGAGGCTATTGTGGGTAATCTCTGCCCAAACCAATTGGGAGCTTCAGGATGTGGGGTTGGAAGAGGCAAGACAGCACAGATTTGTCTCCAATTCCTGGTTCACTCTCTCAGTCTGGCCATTAGATTGGGGGTGGAAGCCAGACGAGAGGCTGGCCATGGCTCCAACAAGAGAGCAGAAAGCCTTCCAAAAGCGGGAAGTGAACTGTGGTCCGCGATCAGACACTATGTCTTGAGGAAAGCCATAGAGCCTGAACACATGCTGAACCATGAGTGTGGCAGTCTCACGAGCCGATGGGAGCCTGGGGAAGGCAATGAAGTGGGCAGCCTTGGAAAATTGATCCACAACGACCAAAATGGTGGTGTTTCCATTAGACAGGGGCAGACCAGTGATGAGAGGTGGGACCAGGGGCAGTGGGGCACAGGCAGTGGACATAATAGACCCACAGGACGCTGGCGTGATGTCTTGTTCCAAGCACAGGTGGGATAGGCAGATACAAAGTCGTGGACATCTGGGACATAGACAGCCACCAAAATTGTCTCTTTATAAACTCCTGAGTCCATTGAATTCCCAGACGTCCAGCCAGATGGGAAGGCTGACCCCATTACAACACTTTGAAATGCAGCATTTTGGGCAGTATCCCATCTGGGCCCAGATCTGATTGTTGGTTGGCCATTACCTCTACCTCTATTCCCCAGATCACCGGAGCAGCGATACACAAGCAAGGAAGAATGGGTTCTGGATCGGCATTGTCCTCAAATCCATCGAACTGCCCGGGAGAGAGCGTCAGCCTTTGTGTTCTTGCTGCTGGGACAATAAGTGAGGATGAAGTTGAACTGTGTGAAGAAGAGAGCCCACCAGGCTTGAAGAGAGTTGAGTCTTTTAGCATCCTGAATATAGGAGAGGTTCTGTCCAGACCAAGAAGGGATGCTCTGCCCCCTCCAGCCAGTGTCAGCATTCCTCCAGGGCCTCCTTGACAGCTAGAAGTTCCCGGTTCCCAACATCGTAATTCCTCTTGGCTGGAGTGAATCAATGGGAAAGAAAGGCACAAGGGTGCATCCAGCTATCTGCAGACGAGTAGTGAGAGAGGACAGCTCCAATGCCTACATCAGATGCATCCACCTGGACAATGAATGTTTGAGATGGGTCTGGGTATTGCAGCAGCAGGGCAGTGGTGAAATGTTGCTTTAGTTCAGAAAATGCTTGGTCGGCATCGATTGTCCAATGAAATCCTGCCAAGGTCTTTTTTGGTAAGAGCATTAATTGGTGCTGCAACAGGGGCAAAATTCCAGATGAAGCATTAATAAAAGTTCGCAAACCCCATGAAGCGCCATACTTGTTTGACTGTAGATAGTTGGGCCACTCTGCAAGTGCCTGAACTTTACTAGGGTCCATTTGAACACTGGATGGGGTAAGTATATAGTCCAAAAACGACACCTGGTCTTTATGGAAATCACATTTTCCAGGCTTGGCATACAGGTTATTTTCAAGAAGGCTTCTGAGTACTCTCCAGACATGCTGGATGTGCTCCTGATGAAAGTGGGAATAGATAGGATGTCATCTAAATACACAAACACAAACTGTTTCAACATGTCCCTGAGTACATCATTAACCAAGGCCTGGAGTACAGTGGGGGCATTGGCCAGACCAAAAGGCATCACCAGGTACTCATAGTGGCCATTAGAGATGCTGAAAGCCTTTATCCACTCATCCCTTCCTCTTCTGCGAATTAGATTGTAAGCATTGCGCAAATCAATTTTGTAAATATTGTTGCCCCCTGGAGATGTTCAAATGCAGACACCAGCAAAGGAAGAGGGTAGCTGTTCTTCACAGTGATGTAGTTTAGGGGCCGATACGCGATGCAGGGAAGGAGCATGCTATCTTTCTTGCTCACAGAAAAGAAGCCTGATCCTGCCGGCGAGGTTGAGGGACAGATAAACCCCGTGCTCAATGTCTTCCTCCATGGTCACCATTTCAGGACGAGAGAGGGAAAAGAGCCGGCCCCGGGGAGGACTTGTGCTGGGTAGGAGGTCTATGGCACAGTCATATGGCTGGCGTGGGGGCAGGGTGGTGGCCATTTTTTTTTACTGAAAAGCTCAAGGAGATCCGCATGTTCAGATGGAATCCCAGACTGGTCCACATCCTGAGCTGACACAGGAGGGGATTCATGGAATGGAGCTTGAGCCGGACCCAGGCAGGTATTCGGGCATCCCCACTCTTGGAGTACCTTCAGAGACCAATCGATCCGTGGGTTATGTCCGGATAACCAGGGGAGACCAAGTACCAGAGGCAGTTCAGGTGAATTGACCAGATAGAAAGATATTTCTTCTTCATGGTTGCCTTCGAGCACCAGTTGGAGGGGTTGGGTGGAAAGGCGGATCTGGCCGGTTCTGAGAGGTCGACTGTCCAGCACCTTAACGTTGATCTTTTCTCTTAATTCCTGAGTTGGAACTCCCCATCTTTGAGTGAGAGAGATGTCCATAAGATTCCCGGCTACACTACAGTCAATAAACACCTTAAGTTCATGGGTCTGAGACCTCCATGACAAGGAAGCTGCGAGCATTACAGAATTAGGGGGAGCTGATTGAAGAGAGAACTGACCCATCAGGACTCCCCTCCCTGCTGACGGGAATTCTCTTTTACTGGACGCTTGGAACATTCCGCACGGAAGTGTCCTGGATCCCCACAATAGAGGCAGGAACCTATTCCCCGGCGTCGCTCTCGTTCCTCCTGAGACAGGTGCACGTGCCCCACTTGCATTGGCTCCTCCGTCGGCTGGGTGCTGGGTGGTGAGGGAGGGGAAGAGGGCAAGGAAAGATGGTGGTCTGGCGCCACATAAGAAGTCTTTCCCTGTGCCACTCAGTTACCTGGTCGTCAACTCGAATGGCCAGGTTAATCAGGTCATCCAGACAATCCTGCTTGTCCTGGACAGCGATCTCATGCCGGATCCCTGCATTCAATCCACGCTGGAAGGCAGTGCTGAGAGATCTCTCATTCCATCCCGTCTCTACTGCACGGGTACAGAATTTGATGACATAGGCTCTCACCATTCCTCCCCCTTGGAGCAGGTCCAAGAGTTGGTGGGCAGCCTGCTGACCCCGTACTGGAAGATCAAAAACCCTCCTTAACTCCACCACAAAATGTCGGAATGACTGGCCTGCGGGGTATCCTTGCTTCCGTAAAGCTTTGAACAGGCTGAGTGGAGGTCTGTCAAGAAGATTGACCATTTACGCCAATTTTCACGCATCATCACCAAAATGACCAGGCTGGACTTGAAATGTCAGCTCGCATTGAGTAATAAAATTCCTGCAACCATCGGGATCACCAGAATATCTGCCTGGTGGTGGAATACTCGGTTCCTGAACAGTCGTGGGAGTCGGCTCTGGTCTGGGTGCGGGAGCAGGAGCATTAGTAGCAGAGATTGTCGGGGCAGCAGAAAAGGAGGACCTGCGAGATGCTGGGATGGGACTCAGGCGGCCTGAAGCTGCTGAATTGAGCTAGCAAGAATGTTAATGGCTGTCAGCTGATGCTGGCTGTTCACAATAAGCTCGTGAGTGCAGAAATCGCAGACACCTGAGTCCAATTGTCTGTGGTGAGCTGTTGAACAGTTGCAGCTAAGGACGATATTTGTTCCTCCAAGTGAAACTGGGCTTGTCGGCACGAGGTTATCTGCCTCATTGCCTCCGTAACTTCACTGAGAACAGATTGCATTGCTTGTGGCTTTTCTCCTAGCCAAATGAATCTCATGGCCAAAGTCAGCTGCTCTCTCTCTACTGGGCCCATCTTTGTGCGTTCGAAACTTGCTGTTACCAGGTTCGGATATGGCCCAATTGCGGAGTGAGAGACTCTGAAGCAGGTCGATAGTTCGCAGACTTTAGTATGAACAGTGTTAAAGGGAAAATAAAACAATAAACACTAGGCCAAAGATGGCCACTAACTAAAACTCTCAAAAGGAAAACGAAGCCTACACTCCAGCTGAAAAGAACATCTAAATATTAAATGAATACCGTTAGTCTTCAGAGTCAGTTGACATATCTCAGTCCAATATCTCAGGGAAGGCCAAAATCAAAACAGAAGAGCAGTGTTGAAAGCTCTGTCCAAGTCGCAACAAATACTACGACGACAAGTATGGAGTTAAATACTATCACGATTAAACAATAATTATCTGACACGGACAAATTCACAAGCGCAGTTGCCGTATCTGCTGCGCTGCTGAATCCGTGGTTGTGACATCAGGAAGACAAGAAGGAAGACGCACGTTGTGGCTGAGTCTCAGTCACCAGGCTCAGTCTACATGTGATGCAGTTATTGATCTAACAAAGTCAACATCAATGAGTCTCAGTGATTCATGATTCTTTCACCAGCAGTTTAAAAAGTTCATTCTGAACAGTCTGGCCTGAGACATCGGCTGTTTACTCTATTTCATAAAGGCTGCCTGGCCTGCTGAGCTCCTCCAGCATTTTGTGCGTGATGTTTTAAAGTGAGTTCATAGTTTGTGGGAGCAGTTCAATGATGGGTGATGAAAGCTATCCCCTCTGGTTCAGGATCCTGATGGTTGAAGGGTAATAAATGTTCCTGAACCTGGTGGTATGGGTCCTGAGGCTCCTGTACCTTCTCCCTGATGGCAGCAGGAAGAGGAGAGTATGGCATGGATAGTGAGGGGATCCATGATGATTGATGTTGCTTTCCTGTAACAACATAGAAACATAGAAAATAGGTGCAGGAGTAGGCCATTCGGCCCTTCGAGCCTGCACCGCCATTTATTATGGTCATGGCTGATCCTCCAACTCAGAACCCCACCCCAGCCTTCCCTCCATACCCCCTGACCCCCGTAGACACAAGGGCCATATCTAACTCCCTCTTAAATATAGCCAATGAACTGGCCTCAACTGTTTCCTGTGGCAGAGAATTCCACAGATTCACCACTCTGTGTGAAGAAGTTTTTCCTCATCTCGGTCCTAAAAGGCTTCCCCTCTATCCTCAAACTGTGGCCCCTCGTTCTGGACTTCCCCAACATCGGGAACAATCTTCCTGCATCTAGCCTGTCCAATCCCTTTAGGATTTTATACGTTTCAATCAGATCCCCCCTCAATCTTCTAAATTCCAACGAGTACAAGCCCAGTTCATCCAGTCTTTCTTCATATGAAAGTCCTGCCATCCCAGGAATCAATCTGGTGAACCTTCTTTGTACTCCCTCTATGGCAAAGATGTCTTTCCTCAGATTAGGGGACCAAAACTGCACACAATACTCCAGGTGCGGTCTCACCAAGGCCTTGTACAACTGTAGTAGTACCTCCCTGCTCCTGTACTCGAATCCTCTCGCTATAAATGCCAGCATACAATTTGCCTTTTTCACCGCCCGCTGTACCTGCATGCCCACTTTCAATGACTGGTGTATAATGACACCCAGGTCTCGTTGCACCTCCCCTTTTCCTAATCGGCCACCATTCAGATAATAATCTGTTTTCCTATTTTTGCCACCAAAGTGGATAACTTCACATTTATCCACATTAAATTGCATCTGCCATGAATTTGCCCACTCACCCAACCTATCCAAGTCACCCTGCATCCTCTTAGCATCCTCCTCACAGCTAACACTGCCACCCAGCTTTGTGTCATCCGCAAACTTGGAGATGCTGCATCTAATTCCCTCATCCAAGTCATTAATATATATTGTAAACAACTGGGGTCCCAGCACTGAGCCTTGCGGTACCCCACTTGTCACTGCCTGCCATTCTGAAAAGGTCCCGTTTATTCCCACTCTTTATTTCCTGTCTGCTAACCAATTCTCCATCCACATCAATACCTTACCCCCAATACCGTGTGCTTTAAGTTTGCACACTAATCTCCAGTGTGGGACCTTGTCAAAAGCCTTTTGAAAATCCAAATATACCACATCCACTGGTTCTCTCCTATCCACTCTACTAGTTACATCCTCAAAAAATTCTATGAGATTCGTCAGACATGATTTTCCTTTCACAAATCCATGCTGACTTTGTCCAATCATTTCACCGCTTTCCAAATGTGCTGTTATCACATCCTTGATAACTGACTCCAGCAGTTTCCCCACCACCGACGTTAGGCTAGCCGGTCTATAATTCCCTGGTTTCTCTCTCCCTCCTTTTTTAAAAAGTGGGGTTACATTAGCCACCCTCCAATCCTCAGGAACTAGTCCAGAATCTAACGAGTTTTGAAAAATTATCACTAATGCATCCACTATTTCTTGGGCTATTTCTTAAGCACTCTAGGATGCAGACCATCTGGCCCTGGGGATTTATCTGCCTTCAATCCCTTCAATTTACCTAACACCACTTCCCTACTAACATGTATTTCGCTCAGTTCCTCCATCTCACTGGACCCTCTGTCCCCTACTATTTCTGGAAGATTATTTATGTCCTCCTTAGTGAAGACAGAACCAAAGTAATTATTCAATTGGTCTTCCATGTCCTTGCTCCCCATAATCAATTCACCTGTTTCTGTCTGCAGGGGACCTACATTTGTCTTTACCAGTCTTTTCCTTTTTACATATCTATAAAAGCTTTTACAGTCCGTTTTTATGTTCCCTGCCAGTTTTCTCTCATAATCTTTTTTCCCCTTCCTAATTAAGCCCTTTGTCCTCCTCTGCTGAACTCTGAATTTCTCCCAGTCCTCAGGTGAGCCACTTTCTCTGGCTAATTTGTATGCTGCTTCTTTGGAATTGATACTATCCCTAATTTCTTTTGTCAGCCACGGGTGTACTACCTTCCTTGATTTATTCTTTTTCCAAACTGGGATGAACAATTGTTGTAGTTCATCCATGCAACCTTTAAATGCTTGCCATTGCATATCCACCGTCAATCCTTTAAGTGTCATTTGCCAGTCTATCTTAGCTAATTCACGTCTCATACCTTCAAAGTTACCCCTCTTTAAGTTCAGAACCTTTGTTTCTGAATTAACTATGTCACTCTCCATCTTAATGAAGAATTCCACCATATTATGGTCACTCTTACCCAACAACGGTCCATAGCAATGTTCAAGGAAACTAAAATTAACAGAAACATCATCTGCTCAAGGTGCCTTGATCATTACCAGCATTCTTCATACCCTTTTCACAGTTGATTTACTGTCACTTACATAAAGTTCAAAAAATGCAGAATTTCATAATTAGAATGCTGTTTGCAAAACTTGCTTCTTTTCAGTGCGTGAATAGGCTGCCAACTTTGTGAATTAATAACCACTGCTGCAATTCATTTAATTCATTGGGTCCACAGAAGATTCATAATTGTGTGCTGCAGTAAAGAGTAGACCATAAGACATAGGGACAGAATTAGGCCATTTGGCCCATCAAGTCTGTTCCACCGTTGGCTGGTAGGGTTTCTCTTGACCTCACATACCACCCTTATTCCAGTCATCCCCACTCCCCTGCTTTCACCCCATACCCTTTGATGCCCTGGCTAATCAAGAAGCTATCTCTCTCTGCCTTGAATACACTCAATGACTTGGCCTCCACAGCCACTCGTGGCAGCAAATTTCACAGATTTACCACCCTCTGACTAAAGTAATTTCCCCACATCTCAGTACGCAAAGGACATCTTACGATCCTGAAGTTGTGCTCTGTTGTCCTAGAACTCCCTACCATGGAAATAGTGTGCCACATATAATCTGTTCAGGCATTTTAACATTCTGAATGTTTCTATGAGATCCCCCGTCATTCTCCTGAACTCCAGGGAATACAGCCCAAGAGCTGCCAGACATTCCTCATACGGTAACCCTTTCATTCCTGGAATTATTCCCATGCATCTTCTCTGAACCTTCTCCGATGTCACTATATCCTTTCTAAAATAAGGAGCCCAAAACTGCACACGACACTTCAAGTGTGATCTCACGAGTGCCGTATAGAGCCTCAACATCCCATCCCTGCTCTTATATTCTACACCTCTAGAAATGAAAGCTGACATTGCATTCACCTTCTTCACAACTGACTCAACCTGGAGGTTAACCTTTAGGGTATCTTGCACAAGGACTCCCAAGTCCCTTTGAATCTCTGCATTTTGAATTCTCTCCCCATCCAACTAATAGTCTGCTATTTATTTCTTCCACCAAAGTGCATGACCATATACTTTCCAACATTGTATTTCATTTGCCACTTCTTTGCCCATTCCCCTAAACTATCTAAGTCTCTCTGCAGGCTCTCTGTTTCCTCAACGCTACCCGCTCCTCCACATATCTTTGTATCATCAGCAAATTTAGCCACAAATCCATTAATACTGTAATCCAAATCTTTGGCATACATCATAAAAAACAGCAGTCCCACCACTGACCCCTGTAGAAATCCACTGGTAACCGGCAGCCAGCCAGAATATGATCTCTTTATTCCCACTCTCTGTTTTCTGCCGACCAGCTAATGCTCCACCCATGCTAGTAACTTCTCTGTAATTCCATGGGCTCTTATCTTGCTAAGCAGCCTCATGTGCAGCACCTTGTCAAAGGCCTTCTGAAAATCCAAGTACATTACGTCTACTGCATCACCTTTGTCTACCCTGCTTGTAATTTCCTCAAAGAGTTGCAGTAGGTTTATCAGGCAAGATTTTCCTTTCAAGAAACCATGCTGGCTTAGGCCAATCTTGTTATGTGCCTCTAGGTACTCCGTAATATCATCCCTAACAATTGATTCCAACAACTTCTTAACCACTGATGTCAGGCTAACAGGTCTATATTTCCTTTCTCTGCCTCCCCCCGCCCCCGCCACTTCTTAAATAATGGAATAACATTTTCAATTTTCCAGTCATCCGGTACAATGCCAGAATCTATTGATTCTTGAAAGATCATCGTTAATACCTCCGCAATCTCTCCAGCTACTTCTTTCAGAACCCAAGGGTGCATTCCATCAGGTCCAGGAGATTTATCTGTCCTCAGACCATTAGCTTCCTGAGCACCTTCTCAGTTGTAATTTTCACTGCACAAACTTCACTTCCCTGACACTCTTGATTGTGCGGTATACTGCAGATACCTTCCACTGTGAAGACTGATGCAAAATACGCATTTAGTTCGTCTGCCATCTCTGCATCACTCATTACAGTATCTTCAGTGTCATTCTGTATTGGTCCTATATCTACCCTCGATTCTCTTTTACCCTTTATGTACTTAAAAAATCTTTCATTGTCTTCTTTGATATCAGTCACCAGCTTCCTTTCTTATCCATCTTTTCCTTCCTAATGACCTTCTTAGTTTCCTTCTGCAAGTTTTTAAAAGCTTTCCAATCCTTTATCTTGCCACTAGAATTGGCTTTATTTTATGGCCTCTCTTTTGGTTTTATTTCGCCTTTGACTTCACTAGTTAGCTACGGTAGTGTCCTTCTTCCCTTTGAAAATTTTTTCTTATTTGGAATATATCTGTCTTGTACTCCCTCATTTTTCACAGAAACTCCAGCCATTGCTGTTCTGCTGTCTTTCCTGCAAATGTCCCTTTCCAGTCAACTTTTGCCAGTTCCTCTCTCATGCCATTGTAATTTCATTTATTCCACTGAAATACTAAGACATTGGATTTTATTTTTTCCCTCTCAAATTTCAATGTAACTCAATCATATTGTGATCATTGTTCCCTTAGGGTTCCTTAACCTTACGCTCTCTTATCACCTCTGGATCATTGCACAACACCCAGTCTAGCACAGCCGGTCCCCAAGTGGGCTCAACAACAAGCTGTTCTAAAAAGCCATCTCTTAGACATTCTGCAAGTTCTCTCTCTTGAGGTCCAGTACTGACCTGGCTTTCCCAATCTACTTTCATGTTAAAATCCCCAATGATTATTATGAACCATAGAACCATAGAAACTACAGCACAGAAACAGGCCTTTTGGCCCTTCTTGGCTGTGCCGAACCATTTTCTGCCTAGTCCCACTGACCTGCACACGGACCATATCCCTCCATACACCTCCCATCCATGTATCTGTCCAATTTATTCTTAAATGTTAAAAAAGAACCCGCATTTACCACCTCGTCTGGCAGCTCATTCCATACTCCCACCACTCTCTGTGTGAAGAAGCCCCCCCTAATGTTCCCTTTAAAATTTCCCCCCCTCACCATTAACCCATGTCCTCTGGTTTTTTTCTCCCCTTGCCTCAGTGGAAAAAACCTGCTTGCATTCACTCTATCTATACCCATCATAATTTTATATACCTCTATCAAATCTCCCCTCATTCTTCTACGCTCCAGGGAATAAAGTCCTAACCTATTCAACCTTTCTCTGTAACTGAGTTTCTCAAGTCCCGGCAACATCCTTGTAAACCTTCTCTGCACTCTTTCAACCTTATTTATATCCTTCCTGTAATCTGGTGACCAAAACTGAACACAATACTCCAGATTCGGCCTCACCAATGCCTTATACAACCTCATCATAACATTCCAGCTCTTATATTCAATACTTCGATTAATAAAGGCCAATGTACCAAAAGCTCACTTTACGACCCTATCTACCTGTGACGACACTTTTAGGGAATATAGTATCTGTATTCCCAGATCCCTCTGTTCCACTGCACTCCTTAGTACCTTACCGTTAACCCTGTATGTTCTACATTGGTTTGTCCTTCCAACGTGCAATACCTCACACTTCTCAGTATTAAACTCCATCTGCCATTTTTCAGCCCATTTTTTCAGCTGGTCCAAGTCCCTCTGCAGGCTCTGAAAACCTTCCACACTGTCTACTACACCTCCAATCTTTGTATCATCAGCAAACTTGCTGATCCAATTTACCACATTATCATCCAGATCATTGATATAGATGACAAATAACAATGGACCCAGCACTGATCCCTGTGGCACACCACTAGTCACAGGCCTCCACTCAGAGAAGCAACTCTCTACTACCACTCTCTGGCTTCTTCCATCGAGCCAATGTCTAATCCAATTTACCACCTCTCCATGTATATCTAGCGACTGAATTTTCCTAACTAACCTCCCATGTGGGACCTTGTCAAAGGCCTTACTGAAGTCCATGTAGACAATATCCACTGCCTTCCCTTCATCCACTTTCCTGGTAACCTCCTCGAAAAGCTCCAACAGATTGGTCAAACATGACCTACCACGCACAAAGCCATATTGACTCTCCCTGATAAGCCCCTGTCTATCCAAATGCTTGTAGATTCTGTCTCTTAGTACTCCCTCCAATAACTTATCTACTACTGACGTTAAACTCACCGGCCTATAATTTCCCGGATTACTTTTCGATCCTTTTTTAAACAACGGAACAACATGAGCCACTCTCCAATCCTCCGGCACTTCACCCGTAGACAGCGACATTTTAAATATTTCTGCCAGGGCCCCGCAATTTCAACACTAGTCTCCTTCAAGGTCTGAGGGAACGCTCTGTCAGGTCCCGGGGATTTATCCACTTTAATTTTCCTCAAGACAGCAAGCACCTCCTCCTTTTCAATCTGTACAGTTTCCATGGTCTCACTACTTGATTCCCTCAATTCCATAGATTTCATGCCAGCTTCCTTAGTAAATACAGATGCAAAAAACCTATTTAAGATCTCCACCATTTCCTTTGGTTCCGCACAAAGCCGACCACTCTGATCTTCAAGAGGACCAATTTTATCCCTTACAATCCTTTTGCTCTTAATATACTTGTAAAAGCTCTTTGGATTATCCTTCACTTTGACTGCCAAGGCAACCTCATGTCTTCTTTTAGCCGTCCTGATTTCTTTCTTAAGTATTTTCTTGCACTTCTTATACTCCTCAAGCACCTGATTTATCCTCTGTTTCCTATACATTTCATACAACTCCCTCTTCTTCTTTATCAGAGTGGCAATATCCCTTGAGAACCAAGGTTCCTTATTCCTATTCAATTTGCCTTTAATCCTGACAGGAACATACAAATTCTGCACTCTCAAAATTTCCCCTTTGAAGGCTTCCCACCTACCAATCACATCTTTGCCGGAGAACAACCTGTCCCAATCCACGCTTTTTAGATCCTTTCTCATTTCTTCAAATTTGGCCTTCTTCCAGTTCAGAACCTCAACCCTAGGACCAGATCTATCCTTGTCCATGATCAAATTGAAACTAATGGTGTTATGATCACTGGAACCAAAGTGCTCCCCTACACAGACTTCTGTCACTTGCCCTAATTCATTACCTAACAGGAGATCCAATATTGCATCCCCTCTAGTTGGTCCCTCTATATATTGATTTAGAAAACTTTCCTGAACACATTTTACAAACTCTAAACCATCTATAACCCCTAACAGTATGGGAGTCCCAATCAATGTATGGAAAATTAAAATCCCCTACCACAACAACTTTATGTTTCCTGCAGTTGCCTGCTATCTCTCTGCAGATTTGCTCTTCCAAGTCTCGTTGACTATTGGGTGGTCTGTAATACAATCCCACTAATGTGGCCATACCTTTCCTGTTTCTCAGCTCCACCCCATAAGGACTCAGTAGACAAGCCCTCTAATCTGTCCTGTCTGAGCACTGCTGTAATATTTTCCCTAACAAGCAATGCTACTCCCCCACCTTTCATTCCTCTGCCTTGATCACATCTGAAACATCGGAACCCTGGAATATTAAGCTGCCAGTCCTGCCCCTCCTGTAGGCAAGTTTCACTAATTGATACAACATCATAATTCCACATGTCAATCCACGCCCTCAACTCATCCGCCTTCCCCGCAATACTCCTAACATTGAAATATATACACCTCAGAAGATTTTTACCACCACTCACAACCTTTCTATCAGCGGATTTGCTTAAACTTTCAACATCATTTATTTTCACCCCAGCCACACTGTCAGCTTTGGCACTCAGGTTCCCATCCCCCTGCAAATCTAGTTTGAAGCCTCCCCAATAGCACTAACAAACCTCCCTGAAAGGACATTGACTTTCTGACACACCTTGTCTATCTCCTGCTGTAATTTGCAATCCACATCCTGGCTGCTATTTGGAGGCCTGTATACAACAGCCATTAGGGTCCTTTTACTCTTGCCATTTCTTAACTCAACCTATAGAGACTCTACACCCTCCAATCCTATGTCGTCTCTTTCCAAAGATTTAATATTATTTCTAATACACAGAGTCACACCACCCCCTCTTCCTACTAACATATCTTTCCGATGTACCATATTTCCTTGGACGTTCAGTTCCTAATGGCAGCCATCATTTAGCCAACTCTCAGAAATGGCCACAATGTCATATTTGCCAATCTATAGCTGAATTTCAAGATCGTCCATTTTATTCCTTATGCTGCGTGCATTCAAATACAACACTCTCAGTCCATCATTTGTTGCTTTCTGTTTCAACTGCACCATGCCTCTATTGCCCTATAGCTCATGCCAGTGGCTTTGATTAAGCTTCATCTCCTGCCTGTTCTTTCTATAATCTCTGTTGCATTATATCTGATTTATCTCTGTTTTCTCTTTCCTCAGCCCGTTCACTCCGGTTCCTATCCCCCTGCCAAATTAGTTTAAACCCTTCCTAACAGCTCTGTTAAATGTGCCTGCTATGATATTGGACCCTTTGGGTTCATGTGTAACCTGTCCTTTTTGTACAGGTCGCACCTCCCCCAGAAGAGGCCCCAATGATCCAGGAATCAGAATCTCTGACCCCTACACCAGTCTCTCAGCCACACATTAATATGCCTGATCATGTTATTCTTGCACTCACTAGCACGTGGCATAGGCAGCAATCCTGAGATTACTACCCTCGAGGTCCTGCCTTTCAGCTTCCTACCCAACTCCCCGAATTCTCCCTTCATGACCTCCTCCCTTTTTCTACCTATATCATTGGTATCAACATATACCAAGACTTCTAGCTGGTCACCCTTTCCCTTCAGAATACTCTGCACCCGATCCAAGACATCCCGTACTCTGGCACCTGGGAGGCAACAGACCATATGGGTATCTCTATCAGGCTGACAGAACCTCCTGTTTGTTCCTCCCACATTCCTCATCTTCCTCTTTCCCTTCCGCAACACAGAACCAGGCTCAGGTTTGAAAAAGCCATTCAATCCTGGAAAAGTTTTCATGAACCTCCTTTGAACCCTCTCTAGTTTCAGCATATCCTTTCTCAAATAAGGGGCTCAAACTTGCTCACAATACTCCAAGTGTGTCCTCACAAGTGCTTTATAAAATTTCAACATTATATCCTTGCTTTTATAATCTAGTCCTCTTGAAATGACTGCTAACATTGCATTTGCCTTCCACACCAAAACCTCAACCTGCAAACTAACCTTTAGGGAATCCTGCACAAGGGCTCCCAAATCCCTTTGCACTTCAGTTTTTTGTGTTTTCCCTCCATTTAGAAAATATTCAACCCGTTCATTTCTTCTACCAAAGTGCATGACATACATTTCCTGACACTGTATGCCATCTGACATTTCTTTGCCCATTCTCCTAATCTGTTTAAGTCTTTCTGTAGCCTCTCTAGTTCCTCAAAGCTACCTGCCGGTCCACCTATCTTTATATTGTTTGCAAAATTTGCAACAAAACCATCAATTCCATCATCGAAATCATTGACATATAACGTAAAAAGTATCATTAACATGTGAGGGGTGATTGGCCTAAAGTAGAAGGAGTCAATTTTAGAAAACCTAGCACACTTATTTCTCAACATAGTCCCCTCCTACATGTGCACGCTTAGTCCAGTGGTCGTGGAGCATACGGATCCCTTCTCTGTAGAGGTGGTCCACAGCAGGGGTGATTGATAAGTTTGTGGCCTAAGAAAGAAGGAGATGAGTTATACAGCTCTTGTTATATGCACATGCAGTTCAACTCTTTGAGTGAAAATGCAAAAAGTTTGAAGTTAATAACTTATCTCCTTCTACCTTAGGCCATGAACGTATCAATAACCCCTGCTATGGACCACTTCTGGAGGTCCAAGATGCCAACTTCTACAAAGAAGGGATCGGTATGCTCCATGACCACTGGACTAAGTGTGTAAATGTAGGAAAAATAAATGTGCTAGGTTTTCTAAAATTGACCCCTTTTACCTTAAGCCACAAACTTATCAATCACCCCTCGTATAACGTAAACCCACCCCAGTGGAACACCAATAACATGGGTAGAGAAGGCTTCCTTTGTTCCCACTCTTTGCCTCCTGCCAATCTGCCACTGACTGCCCTGTAATACCATGGGCTTGTAGCTTGTTTAGCAGTTTCATGTGTGGCACCTTGTAAAAGACCATTTGAAAATCGAAGTACGCAACATCAACTGATCCTCCTTTGTCAGTCTCGCTTGTAATTTCTTCAAAGAATTCCAACAAATCTGACAGCAAGATTCTCCCTCGAGGGCCTGTTGCTGAGTGTGGCCTGTTTTATCACGTGTCTTCAAATATCCTAAAACATCATCCTTAACAATCGACTCCCACATTTTTCCAATCATTGAGGCCAGACTAACTGGCCTATAATTTCCTTTCTTTACCCCTCTCCCTTCTTGAAGACTGGAGTGACATTTGCAATTTTCCAGTCTTCCGGAACGATTCCAAAACCTTGTGATTTTTGAAAGATCATTACTAATGCTTCCACAATCACTTCAGCCACCTCTTTTAGAAACCTGGGATGTACACCATCTAGTGCAGGTGATTTATCTAACATTTGACCTTTCAGTTCCCAAGAACCTTCTCCCTAGTAACGGTAACTTCATAGACTTCATGACTTCTTACACCTGAAAATTCCACCATAGCTCCAGTGTCTTCCACAGTGAAGACCAATGCAAAATATTTACTCACTTCGTCCGCCATTTCCTTGTCCCCCATTACAAGTTTGGAGTTTGTCAAATGTGTGCAAGATAGTTTTTTGCAGCAATACATAGAGGTACCAACTAGAGAAGGGGCAGTGTTGGATCTCCTGTTAGGGAATGAGATAGGGCAGGTGTCGGAGGTATGTGTTGGGGAGCACTTCGGGTTCAGTGATCACAATACTATAGGTTTCCATATAATTATGGAGAAGGATAGAACTGGACCCAGGGTTGAGATTTTTGATTGGAGAAAGGCTAACTTTGAGGAGATGCGAAAGGATTTAGAAGGAGTAGATTGGGACAATTTGTTTTATGGGAAGGATGTAATAGAGAAATGGAGGTCATTAAAAGGTGAGATTTTGAGAGTACAGAATCTTTATGTTCCTGTTAGGTTGAAAGGAAGGGTTAAAAGTTTGAGAGAGCCTTGGTTTTCAAGGGATATTGGAAACTTGGTTCCGAAAAAGAGAGGGATCTACAATAAATATAGGCAGTTTGGAGTTAATGAGGTGCTCGAGGAATATAAAGAATGTAAAAAGAATCTTAAGAAAGAAATTAGAAAAGCTAAAAGAAGATACGAGGCTGCTTTGGAAAGTAAGGTGAAAATAATTCCAAAGGGTTTCTACAGTTATATTAATAGCAAAAGGATAGTGAGGGATAAAATCGGTCCCTTAGAGAATCAGAGTGGACGGCTATGTGAGGAACCAAAAGAGGTGGTGGAGATTTTGAACAATTTCTTTTCTTCGGTATTCATTAAGGAGAAGGATATTGAATTGTGTAAGGTAAGGGTAACAGGTAGGGAAGTTATGGAAACTATGATGATTAAAGAAGAGGAAGTATTGGCACTTTTAAGGAATATAAAAGTGGATAAGTCTCTGGGTCCTGACAAGATATTCCCTAGGACCTTGAGGGAAGTTAGTGTAGAAATAGCAGGGGCTCTGACAGAAATATTTCAAATGTCATTAGAAATGGGGATGGTGCTGGAGGATTGGCATATTGCTCATGTTGTTCCATTGTTTAAAAGGGTTCTAAGAGTAAACCTAGCAATTATCAGCCTGTGAGTTTGACATCAGTGGTGGGTAAATTGATTGAAGGCATTCTTAGAGATGTTATATATAATTATCTGGATAGGCAGGGTCTGATTAGGAACAGTCAAAATGGATTTGTGCGTGGAAGGTCATGTTTGACAAATCTTATTGAATTTTTTGATAAGGTTACTAGGAAAGTTGACGAGGGTAAAGCGGTGGATGTTATCTATATGGACTTCAGTAAGGCCTTTGACAAGGTTCCACATGAAAGGTTAGTTGGGAAGGTTCAATTATTAGGCATTAATATTGAAGTAGTAAAATGGATTCAGTAGTGGCTGGATGGGAGACGCCAGAGAGTAGTGGTGGATAACTGTGTGTCAAATTGGAGGACGGTGTCTAGCGGTGTACCTCAGGGATCTGTACTGGGTCCAATGTTGTTTGTCATATATATTAATGATCTGGATGATGGGGTGGTGAATTGGATTAGTAAGTATGCAGATGATACTAAGATAGGTGGAGTTGTGGATAATGAAGTATGTTTTGAAAGCTTGCAGAGAGGTTTAGAACACTTAGAAAAGTGGGCTGAAAGATGGCAGATGGAGTTTAATGCTGATAAATGTGAGGTGCTACATTTTGGTAGGACTAATCAAAATAGGACATACATGGTAAATGGTGGGGCATTGAAGAATGCAGTAGAACAGAGGGATCTAGGAATAATGGTGCATAGTTCCCTGAAGGTGAAATCTCATGTGGATAGGGTGGTGAAGAAAGCTTTTGGTATGCTGGCCTTTATAAATCAGACCATTGAGTATAGGAGTTGGGATGTAATGTTGAAATTGTATAATAGTCATAGTCATAGTCATACTTTATTGATCCCAGGGGAAAATTGGTTTTCATTACAGTTGCACCATAAATAATAAATAGTAATAGAACCATAAATAATTAAATAGTAATATGTAAATTATGCCAGTAAATTAGGAAATAAGTCCAGGACCAGCCTATCAGCACAGGGTGTCTGACCCTTCAAAGGAGGAGTTGTAAAGTTTGATGGCCACAGGCAGGAATGACTTCCTATGACGCTCTGTGCTGCATCTTGGAGGAATGAGTCTCTGGCTGAATGTACTCCTGTGCCCACCCAGTACATTATGTAGTGGATGGGAGACATTGACCAAGATGGCATGCAACTTAGACAGCATCCTCTTTTCAGACACAACCGTGAGAGAGTCCAGTTCCATCCCCACAACATCACTGGCCTTACAAATGAGTTTGTTGATTCTGTTGGTGCCTGCCACCCTCAGCCTGCTGCCCCAGCACACAACAACAAACATGATAGCACTGGCCACCACAGACTCGTAGAACATCCTCAGCATCGTCCGGCAGATGTTAAAGGACCTCAGTCTCCTCAGGAAATAGAGATGGCTATTTAGGCATTGGTGAGGCCAAATTTGGAGTATTGTGTAAAGTTCTGGTCACCGAATTATAGGAAAGATGTCAATAAAATTGAGAGAGTACAGAGGAGATTTACTAAATATTGCCTGGGTTTCATCTCCTAAGTTACAGAGAAAGGTTGAACAAGTTAGGTCTTTATTCTTTGGAGCGTAGAAGGTTGAGGGGGGACTTGATAGAGGTATTTAAAATTATGAGGGGGATAGACAGAGTTGACGTAGATAGGCTTTTTCCATTAAGAGTAGGGGAGATTCAAACAAGAGGACATGAGTTGAGAGTTAAAGGACAAAAGTTTAGGGGTAACATGAGGGGGAACTTCCTTACTCAGAGAGTGGTAGCTGTGTGGAACGAGCCTCCAGCAGAACTGGTTGAGGCAGGTTCGATGTTGTCATTTAAAGTTAAATTGGATAGATATATAAACAGGAAAGGAATGGAGGGTTATGGGCTGAGTGTAGGTCGGTGGGAATAGGTGAGAGTAAGAATTTGGCATGAACTAGAAGGGCTGAGATGCCTGTTTCCATGCTGTAATTGTTATATGGTTATATGTTATATGGTTTACTACTTCTCCAGCATTGTTTTCCAGTGGTCTTATATCCACTCTTACATCACTTTTATTCTTAATGTATCCGAATAATCTTTTGGTGTCCTCTTTAATATTGTTGGCTGGCTTACTTTTGTATTCAATTTTTTTCCTTCTTATTGACTTTTTAGTTGCTTTCTGTTGGTATTGAAATGCTTCCCAAACCTATATCTTCCCACATTTTTTTTCTATTATATGCCTTGTCTTTGGCTTTTATATTGGCTTTGACTTCTCTTGTGTCGTCTTGCCTCTAGAGTACATCTTCCTCTTTGGGATGTATACATTCTGTGCTTTCATTGTTGCTTCCAGAAACTTCTAGGAAAGTAGTACTGGAAAATTCATTGAACAACGACATGTTTACAGTCGATCATATAAAAATATAAGTAAGCATAGGTCAAGTTAATCAATGAGAAAAGTATCAATTTTTACAATCTAATCCAGCATTATGAATTAGAAATCTTAAATATTAAAGTTCAAAGTTCAAAGTACTTTTATTATCAAATACACAATCTTGAGATTCATCTTTTTACAAGCTGCCACAAAACAAAGAAATGTAATACAACCCACTGAAAGCAACACACACAGCAAAGGCTGTGCAAAAAAGATGAAATCAGACAAAAAGTTTAATAACTATGAATAACACGCAGAACATGAGCCATGGGGGGGTCCAAAAGTAAGTGCACAGCCACGGAGCTAGTTCACCACTGCAGCCGGCCCAAGAGCCCAATGGCTCCAGGCAACAATCATGAATCCAGATCAGCGCTGAGACGAATAAAGCTTCTCAGAGTAGTGAGCTGAACACCGGTTCCTCCTTTGCCCTCGTCCTTGATGCTTTGATCTTTTTAATCAACTTAGCACTTAAATCAACTGGACATCGGTTTGTTTTTGGCTCTTGGGCCACAAGTCCATCCGGCAATGGCCGCCATGGCCGTACCTGCATTCTCAGGAGTCCATTTTGCTGAACCCTTCAGGATACTGCAAAAATGCCAGGTTGTCCGAACAGTTGAAAAGCACAAATCCCAAAGGCGAATTATAGGCTGCAGATTGCAGCGATTGTAGTCCAGAAAAAAGTATGATTCATAGAATAGTGAGTAGCTTTGTTTGCTGCCTGCAGAATGTAACCATGTCTCACCAGCATCATCCTTCTGTGTGGTGAAATTATATCTGTCCACAGTTGGGTGATGATATTCACTATCCAGAGCCAAGGGGACCTTTTTGCCAAGCTGAGCTTTCTACACAACAAATGACACCGAGAGATCTAAGAGCAGTTTTTTGAGTAAGTTTTACTTCAAACAAATATTTTCTTTGCTTAGCCTCTTGGTATAAGAAGGAGCCTGTCTTCAATTCTTAACGCAAATGGCAAGCAATAATCAGTCTGAAGTTAAAAGAACAGATTTGAAAGCAATCAGCACTGTCTATACAACACAGACGGCTGGCCTACAGCACTGGGCTGGCTACTCGTAAGATGTAGTGTAAGACAGCTAGACAACACTGGCTGAGTTATTTAATTGAAGTTAGCTTGCAGATCGATTAATACTATCAGTTAGTATATAAAATTTCAGATCTATCTATAGCTGGAAGGTCTGTATGCTCAGAGAGTAAGCTTCATAGCACTCATTGTGGGTATCTGGGAATATCTGTCCCCAGAAGCTTTTCGACCACCTGTGTGAAAATGCATCTGAAAAATGTCACGCGTGAAGTCACTGAAGTGGCAGAAACAAACTGTATGAAGGTAAAGGAGCAGTCAGGCATTTTGGGGAATGATCACAGAACATCAAGTACAATGACAGAACATGGGGTGAACTGGAATCCATTCTTCTGCCTTCGATTTTTATGACAGAGGATTTGTTCACCTGCATCTTGTCTGTATAACTTTCAGCTTATAGGAACTGTACCTGTGTTTTTGAAATCCTTTGTGTTTTAGAAGTTGGAAATCTTTCATAAGATACATTAAGACAGAAATAATCTGGAGGTTTAAATGTATTTTAAGAATTTTATTTCAATTTAAATGTGTATCACTAAAAATAAATGAACTGTGTTTAAACTGGAAGTATCTCGTCCTCTGTTGGAAGGTGGCGTCCACCTGTTAAATAATGGTTGCTGGCAGCTAAGCTCACCATGGAGGATAAACATAGAAACATAGATCTAATTTTTGAAGAGTTATTGGCTACATTATAACCTATGGTTATCTATATCTGATAAGGCTTAAGATCTTAGTTTGAATTTAGATCGTTGTGGTTAGCAAACCTAAAACCATCACAGTTACTGTCCTACTGGTTAGTAATAAATGACTTAGAAAATTGCACCCTTTTGGACATTTGAAATGGTTGGTTTATCATTGTTTCATACAGATGCATAAATAATGGAGAAAAGATGATTTCAAGAAGCATTCAAAGTCTGCGTCACAACTACCGTCTTGTGAAATCACTAAGGGCACTGAGATAAGTTGGTGCTGGTGTGCTCAGGAGAGGCAAAGTCAAGGTGATGGCTCAGGCCTGAGTGAGGAACAAGCCGATGTTTGACCAATTTAAGAGCCGGGGCATATTGGAAAGGTTGTGTATGGGCAGAATCTAGGCAGAGGGACCCAGGCCCAAGAGCGTATTGAAACAGCAGGGCCCAAATCTGAGAACAAGGAACAAGCTCATGTTTGGCTGATTTCAGTGCCAGGCTAGCTTTAAAAGGTGAGGGTGTCAGGTATGGAGGCAAGAGACGGGCCAGTGTTTAGCTTGCTGGTCATCTCTGTGCTGAAATAAAGCTGTGACCTGCAACTGAAAGGATCCAGGACGGGCTGCAGTGATGACTGGCTTTGTGGCTGTGTACTCATTTTTGTGAACTTTAGTTCCAATGTCATTTGCTTACATTTCATTGCTTGCACAAATTATTCCTTTCTTTTGCACAATGTGTGTTTGACAGTCCTCTTTTGTAATGGGTTCTATTGGGTTCCTTTGTTTTGTGGCTGCCTGTAAGGAGACAAATCTCTGGTGGCATTCAAGTACCAAGTCAAGTCCTGGCTTGTGAGTCAGGCCATCTTGCCATTGCCCCACAGAGGGTCATGAGTCCCGGCCCTATGTCCTGTACCCAAGGAGGGGTCCCAGCTCTCTGTTCTGTGTGTGAGTCCCGGCCCTATGTCCTGTACCCAAGGAGGGGTCCCGACTCTGTGTTCTGTGTATGTGTCCATGGTTCCATGTACCTGCTCTCCCGAGACCGAGGCTCTGTTTTACATGTTCCTCCTCTCCCTTGCCCATGTTATGTCCATGCCTGGTTCTGGGGTCCGAGCCCAAGGCAAGACCCAGGTACTGAGTCCTTGCCCAGTCTCGGGCTTGGAGTCCAAACCCTAGCCTCTTCATGTCTCCTCTAGTTCTGGGAGCCGATTCCGAGTCCAAGCCCAGTCCCTTGGTCCCAGCCCAGTCGTAGTCCTGAGTCCTTGTCCAGTTCGCTACTCCTGCTCCTGCCTTGCTTTCCTGGTATCGAACAATAAACTAAATCTAAGTAACCTCACAACATGTGTCTTGCATTTGGGTCCACCCTTGCTCCCAATGCCCCCGCCATTGTGACACTATAGGCTGGGAGTGAAGGGATTTCAGTTAAAAAAAGATTAGCGAAGTACTTTCCCAGATGTAAAATAGCAGGTAAAAGAAAGCAATGGATAAATGTGTGCATCTTTTAACATGAGATTTGCAGTTAAGACATGTCACTTTGATTGTGTGCAAAGAGTGGGAATAAACGGGACCTTTTCAGAATGGCAGGCAGTGACTAGTGGGGTACCGCAAGGCTCAGTGCTGGGACCCCAGTTGTTTACAATATATATTAATGACTTGGATGAGGGAATTAAATGCAGCATCTCCAAGTTTGCGGATGACACGAAGCTGGGTGGCAGTGTTAGCTGTGAGGAGGATACTAAGAGGATGCAGGGTGACTTGGATAGGTTGGGTGAGTGGGCAAATTCATGGCAGATGCAATTTAATGTGGATAAATGTGAAGTTATCCACTTTGGTGGCAAAAATAGGAAAACAGATTATTATCTGAATGGTGGCCGATTAGGAAAAGGGGAGGTGCAACGAGACCTGGGTGTCATTATACACCAGTCATTGAAAGTGGGCATGCAGGTACAGCAGGTGGTGAAAAAGGCGAATGGTATGCTGGCATTTATAGCGAGAGGATTCAAGTACAGGAGCAGGGAGGTACTACTGCAGTTGTACAAGGCCTTGGTGAGACCACACCTGGAGTATTGTATGCAGTTTTGGTCCCCTAATCTGAGGAAAGACATCCTTGCCATAGAGGGAGTACAAAGAAGGTTCACCAGATTGATTCCTGGGATGGCAGGACTTTCATATGAAGAAAGACTGGATGAACTGGGCTTGTACTCATTGGAATTTAGAAGATTGAGGGGGGATCTGATTGAAACGTATAAAATCCTAAAGGGATTGGACAGGCTAGATGCAGGAAGATTGTTCCCGATGTTGGGGAAGTCCAGAACGAGGGGCCACAGTTTGAGGATAGAGGGGAAGCCTTTTAGGACCGAGATGAGGAAAAACTTCTTCACACAGAGAGTGGTGAATCTGTGGAATTCTCTGCCACAGGAAACAGTTGAGGCCAGTTCATTGGCTATATTTAAGAGGGAGTTAGATATGGCCCTTGTGTCTACGGGGGTCAGGGGGTATGGAGGGAAGGCTGGGGTGGGGTTCTGAGTTGGAGGATCAGCCATGACCATAATAAATGGCGGTGCAGGCTCGAAGGGCCGAATGGCCTACTCCTGCACCTATTTTCTATGTTTCTATGTTTCTATCACCTTTGTAATTCATTATTTGTGGGTCAGGAGTGATTACTTGCCTGGAAATTCAATTTCACAATGCCGTTCTTTTTAGCTTCTGGGGGGGAAAATCCATATTGTCCTGAGTAAATGTTTTCACTGAGTAAAAACCCGAGTAAAGCAACTTCAGGATATTATTCATCATCATCATCAAAATCTTACTGGCCATTTTTGAAGATGAGCCACCATTCCCCTTTCGTTTGTAGTTTGGTACTCTGTCGTTGCCAAGAACATTTTCGACAAAATTTTGAATGTCATCCATTCAATTTTCTCCAGCCCCACTTGAAGTTCTTTGAATTCCTTGTCATTGATGACCTGTTTGATTTGTGGACCAACAAAAATGCCTTCCCTAATCTTGACATCAATTATTCTGACTTGAATTATGAATTGAAGTAGCAGATATAAATGTCTTCAAAACAAATGGTGCATGATAGGGAAATTTCATGGTGTATTTCATGATCAGCATCCCAAAATCCATAAGATACACCCAAAAGTATTCAGGAAGCAAAATCTTTGTGGATCTGTGCTACTTATGGTCTTGGCTAGATGATGTTTGGAATAACATGTATAAATTTGATCTCTTGCCTAAGGAAGGATATACAGTGGATTTTGGTTAATTGGGCTATCAGATAATCAGGCCAACTGTTTACTTGAGACAATTCTTAAAGAACAAAAACAAATCAAGAAAATAGCCTAGATTTTCTTTGTTAATTTGGGAGACTATGCTGCTTAACTGAGGCAGCAGATGCTCAGTCACGTACGCTGTGTGGCTGATGATACTACACTGTGCTTAGAGCAAACAGTTGTGTTAGATGCATGTGCTGCTGTTATATTATCATTTGGCTGATGGGCACCGATTCAAAAAGCAGTGATTTTTGATAATGTTCTTAAAATTTTGACTTTAACATTTTTTAAGACTCTTGACATTTGACACAAGCTGGAAAAAAAAGTTGCCCTACTGATCCAAAGTAGAAACCAAATGCCTAACACTACTCACCATCATCTGGCAGAGGTAACTGGAGTGTCAGAATCTACAACTGCAAGCTTGATACATCAGTAAGATAAACTGTGAGAAGAATGGGCATTACGTGAGGAGCAACAAGGAACATCTGAAAAACAAAAGCGTAAAGGTAAGCATCCAGATGTAGAATAGACCCTCAATCAATGGTTTTCCATTGTAGCTGGGTGAGGTATGTGTGGCAGTGGACTAATGTTAAAATAAAAAAAAACAAATTAGAGGAGATAGCTAAGAAGCTGGGTCACAAAGATTTTAAAGCAACAGATGATAGGTTGTCTTGATGGAAATGCAGGCACCACATTAATTTCAAGAAATCACATGGCAAAAAAGGTAGTGCTGATGCTGTAAGTGCAGAAACATGGAAATCAACAAAACTCCCTAACTTGCTTCAAAAAATTTGTGCAGATGGTGTCGACAATGCCAATGAAACAGGCCTTTTTATCATGCCACTCCCAATAGTTCCCTTTGCTACAAATACAATACTATCAAGTTCAAAGGAAGTTTTGGTCAAATATGTCAAGAACAGAGAAAAAAACATTACTGGTTATTGTGGAAGGTGTTAAACCACGCTTTAAGAGATTAAGAATAAATAGTTTACCAATCAAGTACTATGCCAGCGTACACTCGATGAATTCTTCCATTGATAAACTTTACAAGCTAATACACAGTTTTATATTACTGTAGCAATATCGGTAGGGTTCTAATTTGTTCTGTATTTCACTTAGTTTGTCTCTCCATTGTAGCTGGCTGAGGTATCTCCATGAAAATTCAGATAACTGGGCAGCTACTTAATTGGGCCAAAGCGTACTGGTTCTGACGTGTCCCAATTAAGCAGAATCCATTGTATTTATGTTTGGAGAATGCAGGAAAGGTGTACTATGCTGATTTCTGGGGTAGCAAGTTTGTTGTACAAGGATACATATGACTGACATTTCTATTGAGTTCGGAAGGGAAGGAAACGATCTCATTAAACTGTACAAACTTTTAACTTGCCTTCCCTTTGAAGATCCAGTGAAAATGTTTCCCTCATTGCCAGTCAGGGCATTCAGTATAGATGTTGGGATGTTGCAGTATGTATGATGTTGCTAAGGCCACACTTGAAGCATTGTGCATAGCTTTGGTCAGCCTGGTACAGGAAAGATCGACAATACAAAGGGATTGTGAATCTTTAGAGATAATCATACGGGAGAACCAAGGAGACCCAGATGCTCAGTGTATTCATGGCCAAGATCATCAACAAGAAATCAAGGTACATGGGGTGAGTAAGGAAAAATAGCTGTTAAATGTGGCATAGGTAAAGTATGAAAGTAGGGTTGGTCCAAATGGCTAAATGAATCAGAACCAGAATCAGGTTTAATATGACCAGCAAATGTTGTGAAATTAATTGTCTTTGTGGAAACAGTACAATACAATACATGATAATAGAAAAAAAACCATGAGTTACTGTAAGTATATAGATAATGTGACAGAGCTTAAAGCAACAAGTAACTTCTCCTTTGTGCAAAAATTTAAAAAAATGAAAAAGTAGTGAGGAAGTTACATGGGTTCAACATCCATTCAGACATCTGATGGCAGAGGGGAAGAAGCTGTTCCGAAATGGTTGACTGTGTGCCTTCAGGCTTATGTACACCCTATCCTCGTTATATGTGTCCTCAGACTATGTGGATTCACAGTTATGCGAGGAGCACTGCCTTCCGGCCAATACAAGTTACGTGCGCATGCTTCACAGTCTCACTGTTGGGACGAGAAGCACCACTTTCCCGCCAATACAAGTCAGGTGCGCGCGCCTCACGATCTCACTCCCGCCACTCTCGCATTGGTTTTGGCAAGGTGTGGATGCGTGATCTTAAACTTTTGTTGGTTTTACCTACGGTGCAGTGATTTTGTGCTTGAAATATTTAACTATGCCTCCTAAGTGTCCGATGTCATATCTTGGGCCGTCAGCAGAGCGGCAGAGAACCGCTTCAACACTTGAAAAAAGGTTGGAAATTATAAACAGCGTGGCATCAGCTGAAGGTAACACAGCTCTGGGACACTTCTGCCAGGAACAGAATCTTACCTTTAAAGTTCTTTTGTTGCTTGACAATGTGCCAGCCCATCCTAAATATTTCGACAGCATTCATCCTAACATAACAGTGCGTTTCCTGCCGCTTAACATAACATTGCTGACTCAACCACTCGACCAAGGTGTAATCCACATTCAAGGCGTGCGTATTTTTTTACAGTGAACTATCTCTCAGATGCTGCAAGCAACAGACAATTTTGAAAATCCCGGGGGTTTATCAACAGTGAGGGAATGGTGGAAGTCGGAATACTTGGCACAAATGGCGATGGACATGGACCCAAGTTTAGAACGGAGTCAGCGTTTCAGTCGTTCCCTGCCATCAACCCTTCTTCCCTACAAGCAAATTTAAAACAAAATGCTGCCAAGCAAACAACCCTCACCATTTTATGCAAAATGTTGTAATCTTCTGCCTGCAGTTCTAGAGTTCTGTGAGTCTTCCTTCAGCCCTTGCTGTGCTTGATATTATCCTGACGACCACAACCATCCACCTTATCCGTGTAAAACTGCCCGTCATCACAACAACCACTCATCTCCCAGAGCGAACATGCCTGCCACTGTTGGTGAGTACTGTACACCAGAGAATGTTAACTTCCTATGATTTATTACATTGAATATTACCTTAAGTTGAATAAATATAATATAAATGTTGTCTTGTACTACTGCTTTTGTATCGTATTAGTGTAAAAATGTGAATAAATTACAGATAAAACATATTTAGGAAGCCCTCTGGAACGCATCTCTATTTTCTCCATTTAAATAATTATTCACATTATGCCATTTCACATTATGCATCAACTTCGAGGAACGTATCCCTTGCATATAATGAGGATAGGGTGTACCTCCTTCCTAATGGTAGCAATGAGAAGAGGGCAATGGTGATGGGATCCCTCATGTTGGTCGCTGCCTTTTTGAGGCATTGCTCCTTGAAGATGTCCTGGATACTATGGACGCCAGTGCCCATGCTGGAGATGACTAAATTTTCAACTCTCTACAGAAAAGGTATAAGCTGTTATGTTATTGAAAGTGGGGTTGATGCAAATAGCTAAATGACATAGTTTTGTTCTATTTCTTCTATTCTTATTCAGCAAATAACAACAATGCGTCCAGGTGTTAACGTTTCACATAAAATGGAGGTAGAAAAGCAACTGCTTATTTTGCTTTTCGGATATTCGGAAGAGATTACTAAAATAGACTTTTGTAGGTTAGTACCAAGGTCTCTGTTGCAAAATGTTGGTTCATTACAATATTGCTGTGATACAATTAATATATTCAAGGAAATTGCACAAGGAAATCCTGACAATTGTAAGTATTTCAAAAGCTCGTGAAACCATTTAGCCAGAAGCTTAGTTTGAAACTTGGTCTGCTCAATCAAATCTATGAAATGAACAATTCTGGAGAGAAATCTGTACAATGCTTTTGAATCTTTCTGCTTATCCAAAGCCCTTGCAACAATAAGTATGATATAATTTCCCAGCATCAATCCTTTTCTTCAAACTCTAGTTCAAGGAATTTCTTTATCAATTGCAAAATCTGCTTCTTTATAAACATGGTTCATCACGTCACATGACATGTTTTTCCTGTCCCATGACAATTTTTTTATGTAGGCATCCGTTAGTCTCATGAGACCATGGATTTGCACCTTGGAAGGTTTCCAGGGCCTGGGCAAGGTTGTATGAAAGACCAACAGCTGCCCATGCTGCAAGTCTCCCCTCTCCACGCCACCGATGTTGTTCAAGGGAAGGGCATTAGGGCCCATGCAGCTTGGCACTGATGTCATCACAGAGCAATGTGTGGTTAAGTGCCTTGCTCAAGGACACAACACGTTGGCTCAGCTAAGGCTCGAACTAGTGACCTTCAGATCACTAGATGAACGCCTTAACTGTTTGGCCAAGCACCAACACACGGCAAATTACTATTGCAAATAAACTCCATTTAACGCATTACATTAACCAATCATATTCAACAGTTCCTGGCACAGTGAATGTACAAGCTTTCAATCATCCTTGACACCACTTGGCCAAAAGGCAGTTCAAGGGACATTCTGCACAAAAGACCATTTCTTAGTAAAGAAAACAAAATGCTCTTCCATCCTTTCTGCTGTTTCTAAGGCTTGGAAATAGCAAGTAGATATATCTTCACAGTTTTGAATGTTAAAACTACTTCCAACTCCAGCCCAAGGAATTTCTCTTATGACCAAGCAGCTTCCTGTCATGAGATGAATCCTTCCTGGCACTGTAGTAAGTAGTTAGTTAATTAAAGCAAAACACTGAATGCTTGAGGAATTCAGCATGTCAGGCAAACGCTATGGAATAAACAGTCAACATTTCAGGTCAAGATCCTTCTTCAATACTGAGAAGGAAGGGGGAAGATGGCAGAAGATGCCCCCCCTCACCTTTTTACTCTGGAAGCTTCCCTCTTCCGTCTCAGTCCTGAAGGACGGTCTTGGCCCAAATGTTTACTCATTTCCATAGGTGCTGCCTGGCCTGCTGAGTTTCTCCAGCATTTTGTGTGTGTTGCTTTGGATTTCCAGCATCAGCAGACTTTCCCATGTTTATCTTTAATTAAAGCTGTTTGACACCTTAACCAATACTGCATCAGTGGTCTTTAATTATTTTAATTGACACATTACAACATGTTGATAAACAAAGTAGAATGTAAAACTATCACTACCCCGATCCAATTACAAAGCTTTTGCTAAGTTCCATGTCCTCCAACTATCTTTCAGTTCCTATATTAGCAGTGTATGTTTCCAATGCAGCTTTCACAGACCTATGGTGGAGGACGTATCACTCTGTTCTAATTAAGAGAGTCCAATGTTTGCAAATGATGCGGCACTGGCAACACACGCTGAAGAGCAACTGCAACGCCTCATGGACAGCCTCTCAAGAGTCTGTCAGGACTTCAGCTTGACAATCAGCCTGAAGAAGACCAACGTGTTGGGCCAAGGTGTTGAGCACCCCCCTGCCATTACCATCAACAACTATGAGCTGGAGCTAGTTCACGAGTTTACATACCTTGGCTCCACCATCACTGACAGTCTCTCTCTAGACCTTGAGATCAACAGACGGATCGAATGAGCAGCCAGGCTGACAAAGAGAGACTGGGAGGACAGAAATCTGACAACGCACACCAAGTTTGCGGTTCTCAGGGCCTGCGTCCTCAGCACACTGCTTTACGGCAGTGAGACCTGGAGCCTCTACTCCAGACGAGAGGGGTGTCTCAACATCTTCCACCTTCGCAGCCTGAGATGCATCCTGGACATCAAGTGGATTGACGGAGTCACCAACAATAAGGTCCTGGCCCGTGCCCAGTACCCAGCCTCTTCACCCTGCTCCAACAACGCCGTCTCCGCTGGCTGGGCCACGAACACTGCATGTCAGACGGGAGGATTCCGAAAGACCTGCTGTATGGGGAACTGGCCTCCGGCAAGAGAGCACAAGACCCCATCTTCATTTCAAAGAACATGAAGTCACTGAACATGAATGTCGAGAGGTGGGAGAACATTGCAAGCAATCACTCTTGTTGGAGGCTGGATCTACGCAGAGGTCTAAAAACAGGAGAAGAGAAGCTGAGGCTTACTGTTGAAGAAAAGCACACTCGCCGAGAAAACAGTACCAAGACAACACTGGAGGACAGTGCTTTCAAGTGCAGTCACTGCAGCCGAGATTGTCACTCCTGTGCGGGACTCTACAGCCACAATAGAAGCTTCTCTACCAACACAGACTGAAGCAAGACTTTCCAGGCGCAGATCCATGATCTCGCCAGACTAACGGATGCCACCAAAAAAAACCACCAAAATAAAGCAGTCAGATCATTTTCACAAATGTGTTGTCACTTTCCACATTCTCTAAGCAATTCTACAGCTGGTTAATCTGATTTTGTGCCTAAATTGTTTCTTTTACATTAAACGTCAGAAATGTAGCCAATTCCAATTTATTCCTGATTCCACTGTTTTAAGATCGCTCAGCAGCTCATCTTGCCGAAATTTAACTAACTTCAGGGAGTGAAATTGGTGGTTTTTAATCTCATTTGGTAGTCAAAGACTTTCGCTAAAATTATAGATGTTGTAAATGTTGCCATGAAAAAATGCTCCTATAAGTATTCTGCAAATATCATTTTATGTGAGTATGTGCTGATGTTAATCATTTGCTGGGCAGAGCTAGAACATCAGGGCTTAAATCAATGGAACACATATCGTTACAGCCAACAAAGGAGAAATATTTCAATACCACACTGGAGTGCCCTGCCTGTTATTGATTGATGCAAAGAGAATAATGCTGATTGATCGCTGCCTTTGGTGTATGGAGGCAATGATAGGAAGCTATTTCTTGGCTTAAAGATGGTTGGTTAGGTAGTCAAAGGTTGTTCTTCCTTGATTATTTCTGTCTCCTGCTGTAATGTAGGAGCTTACAGTATTCATAAACAGCAAAGATTCTGCAGATCCTGAAAATCTTGAGCAAGAGACACAAAATGCTCAAGGAACTCAGCAAGTCAGGCAACATCTATGGAGTAAACATTTCATCAGGAATCCTGATGAAGGGTCTTGGACGAAAACATTGACTGTTCTTTACGCTCCATGGATGCTGCCTAACTTGCTGAGTTCCTCTAGCATTTTGTATGTGTTGCTCACAGCATTCAATTCAGATTGAGAATAAATAACATCAGTGGCTAACTTATCCAGCAAATGGAATAAAAGCTCCACAGCACTGAAAAGTCATTAACAATTCCTTAATTAGCATTATTGAGCAATTGACATTAAAATAATGATACTAGATTAGTGATAATGCAATTGTTTCTCATAAGGCAGGAGATCAAAATGGCATTAAATTGACAGTTGCTGTTGCTGGTGCTCCATTGTTAGTAGTGCTTTCAATGGTGCTAGCAGCGCAAAACATATTTGATTAATTTTGCAGAGTTCTGTCAGAAAAAAATTTGATTTGACATAGCTCGACACTTGCTGTAGGCAGGGATGTGACTGGCAGTCATATGATTGGAAATTCAGAACACTCATCTTTCCATTTAGTTCCTGCATTAGCATTCTTGACAAGCAAGGATTACTACTGTGAGTATTGCCCTGTAAATGAAGAATTCCAGTTATAAGACGTCCTGGGTCTTGGGCGACGTTTAAGTGACGTGGTTTGTGGATTGGGCTCTGTAATCACTTTATGATATGTTTCTGGTTTCTGGTCACCTTTTTTTTGGTATTTCATGCAATTTTTGATTGGAGCACTGTAGCTCGAACTGAATATGCCTTACTATATAGAAACATAGTAATCTAGAGCATCTTACAGGCCCTTCGGCCCACAATGTTGTGCCGACCATGTAACCTACTCGAGAAATTGCCTAGAATTTCCCTACCAAATAGCCCTCTGTTTTTCTAAGCTCCATGTACATATCTAAGAATATATTTTTAAAAACCCTATTATATTCGCCTCCATCACCTTCGCTGGCAATACGTTCCACGCACCCCATCATTCTCTGTGTGAAAGGCTTACCTCTGATATCCCCCTTATACCAACTTCCAAGCACCTTAAAACAATGCCCCATTATTAGCCATTTCAGCCCAGGGAAAAAGTCTCTGGCTATCCACATGATCAATACCTCTTATCATCTTATACACCTCTATCAGATCACCTCTCATCCTCCAGCCTATTCTCATAAAGCATGCTCTTCAATCCAGGCAATATCCTTGTAAATCTTCTCTGCACTTTCTCTACAGTATCCACATTATTCCTATAGTGAGGTGATCAGAACTGAATATAGTATTCCAAGTGGAGGCTACCTAAACTCTTATATAGCTGTAATATAACCTCACGGCTCTTGAACTCAATCCCATGGTTGATGAAGACCAACATACCATATGATTTATTTACAACACTGTCAACCTGCACAGCAGCTTTGAGCGTCCTATCGACATGGACCCCGACATCTTGCTGATCTTCCACAATGCCAAAATTCTTACTATTAATATCATATTCTGTCTTCAAATTTGACCCACCAAAATGAACTACTTCACACTTATCTGGGTTGAACTCCATCTGCCTTTTCTCAACTCGGTTCTGCATCCTATCAATGTCTCACCGTAACCTCTGACAGCTCTCCAGCTCTCCACAACACTCCCAACTTTTATGTCATCAGCAGACTTACTAACCCACTGTTTTACTTCCTCATCCAGATCATTTATAAAAACTGCAAAGATGACGGGTCCCAGAACAGATCCCTGTGGGACACCACTGTTCACCATACTCCATGCAGAATACAAACCATCCACAACCACACTTTGCCTTCTGTGGGCAAGCCAGTTCTGGATCCACACAGTAAGGTCCCCTTGGATCCCATGCCTCATTACTTTCTGAATGAGCGTTAACGGGGAACCTTATCAAATGCCTTACTGAAATCCATATACACCACATCCATTGTTGTACCTTTATCAATGTGTTTTGTTACATCTTTAAATAATTCAATTTGGTTCATAAGGCATGAACTGCCTTTGACAAAGCCATGCTTACTATCCCAAATCAGATCTTGTCTCTCCAAATGCTCATAAATTCTGCTTCTCAAGATCTTCTCCAACAACTTAGAAACTTAGTTTACTTAGAAAACTTAGAAAACCTACAGCACAATACAGGCACTTCAGCCCACAAAGTTGTGCCGAACATGTCCCTACCTTAGAAATTACTAGGCTTACCTATAGCCCTCTATTTTTCTAAGCTCCATGTACCTATTCAAAAGTCTCTTAAAAGACCCTATCATATCAGCCTCCACCACCGTTGCCAGCAGCCCATTCCACGCACTCACCACTCTCTGCATAAAAAAACTTACCCCCGGCATCTCCTCTGTACCTTCTCCCCAGAACATTAAACCTGTGCCCTCTTGTCACAGCTATTTCAGCCCTGGGAAAAAGCCTCTGACTATCCACAAGATCAATGCCTCTCATCATCTTATACACCTCTATCAGGTCACCTCTCATCCTCCGTCGCTCCAAGGAGGAAAGGCCAAGTTCACTCATCCTGTTTTCATAAGGCATGCTCCCCAATCCCAGCAACATCCTTGTAAATCTCCTCTGTACGCTTTCTATGGTTTCCACATCTTTCCTGTAGTGAGGAGACCAGAACTGAGCACAGTACTCCATGTGGGGTCTGACCAGGGTCCTATATAGCTGCAACATTACCTCTCAGCTCCTAAGTTCAATTCCACAATTGATGAAGGCCAACACACCATATGCTTTCTTAACCACAAGTTGCCTACCATTGAAATAAGAGTCACTGGTCTATAATTTCCTGGGTTATCTCTACTCCATTTCTGGAAAAAGGGAACAACGTTTGCAAACTTCCAATCCTCTGGTACTTCTCCTGTCCCTATTGATGATGCAAAGATCATTGTCAGAGGCTCAGCAATCTCCTCCCTCACTTCCTGCTGTAGCCAGGAGTCATCTTCTTCGGTTGTCCATCGAAATCCGATGACGATGTCCACTCCTTTAACGGTGAGATCTTTGATGACTTTACAGTCCTATCCTGGACCCACAAACTCTATTGCAGGTGGGACATGTGTATGTGGTAGTGGTGGCAACCATGGCTGCATTTTTCCTAGCTCACTTCTGCTGTCTTCTGGTTGTCATTTCCATCTCCAGAATATGAATCCTATCCCTACACGGCTGTCGCGAAATGGTACGGTCCGCAGCAACATCCTCCACGTCCTCGGGTCTGATCTTGCACTTCCTTAAAGCATTCTTCATCTGATCCTTTAGCGCTTCTTTGGCCCTCCAGCTGAGCATCGACCATGATGTAGCTGGCCGTATAACACTCTTTGGGGTAGCTGACATGGGGGCATCCTTATCATGTGCCCCAGCCACTGCAGCTGACACTGGGTGATCATGGCCGCAATACTTCTGCAGTTGGTCTTTACAAGTATTTCAGTGTGAAGCACCTGCTCACGCCAGGTAATTCCCAGGATGCGCTGGAGGCAGCCTATGTGGCAGCTTAAGCTCCAAAGACTTGATGTGACAGCTATAGGTTACCCAAGCTGCACAGCTATAAAGGAGGGTGGTGACACAGACCGCTTGGTATACAGCGACCTTTGTGGAGGGATGAACGTTCCTGTTCTGAAAGGCTCAACGCCGAAGTCTCCTGAGGTCAGCTGATGCCTGTTTAATGAGACTCTGGACGTAGTTGTCAATGCCGCTATCCTCAGAGAGAATACTCCCCAGATACTTCAAAGATGGCACTACTGACAGCTTTTCATCACCAACAGTGAAGCCAGGTAGAGTGGGTGGGACACTGGTACTCCATTGACAAACCACTTCTGTCTTGGTGGTATTGACAGTCAGCCCCATCCTGCTGTACGCTCTCACCGCCACAGCAAGGACAGTCTGAAGATCTTCCGGAGTATGGGCCACAAGAACACAGTCGTCTGCATACTGCAGCTCCGGGACCCGCTCTCTACGGAGTTTGGTGGCTGTGTGGAGCCTCCTGATGTCAAAGAGGTTGCCATCTAATCTGACGTCCACTGCCACACCGCTGTTGTCTTCAATCTCGTTGTGGAGAAGCTTGGTAACACACAAGAGGAAGATGTTAAAGAGCACTGGCGCTAGCACACACCCCTGTGTGTACAAGGAAGGGCTCAGAATCTTGTCCTCCTATGGTCACCCGAGCAGTCCTCCCATCGTGGAACTCGCGGAGGATGTTAACAAATTTATTGGGACAGCCAAACCTGAGGAGGACATCACATAAAAGCTCTCTTTGCACAGTGTCGAATGCTTTGGAGAGGTCGACAAAGGCCATGAATGGGTCCTGATGTGGGTCCTGATGTTGCTCCCAGCACTTTTCCTGAAGCTGCCAGGCTGTTAAGATCTTGTCGATCGTGCTTCTGTTCTTCCTAAATCAACACTGCGATTCAGGCAGCATTGATTCAGTGATGTTGCTGATGAGTCTCTGAAGCATCACCATAGCCAGGACCCTTCCAGCAACAGAAAGGAGTGATATGCCTCTACTATTGCCACAGATGGCCTTGTCACCCTTGTTCTTATAAATAACAGTGATGTTTGCATTTCTCCATTGCTGTAGGATGCTCTCATCAGTCCAGGCCTTGGTGATGTACTGGTAGAGGGTGTGCATATACATGTACCCTCCGTTCTTCAGTAACTCAGCAGAGATATTGTCAGTGCCAGGGGACTTGTTGTTCTTAAGGGAATGGACAGCTGATAGAACCTCCTGGAAGGCTGGTGGTGGACTGAGGTCGTGGATAGGTGGAAGTTCAGGCAGTTCATCCAGGATCGTGCGGTCTGCATCAGAGTCCTGATTAAGCAGGGTGTTAAAATGCTCAGCCCACCTCAGCAGAATGGTATTCTGATTCTTCAGAAGTGTTAGACCATCTGCTGTTTCAAGGGGAGTAACGTATCGAGTTATTGGGCCATAGATGGTTTTGACAGCATTGTAAATATTATGCATGTCATTATTATCGACAAAGGACTGGATTTCATGTGCCTTTTCAGTCCACCACTCATTCTGTATGGCCAAATTGCCTTTTGCACTTTCCTCTGAGCTTCCTGCCAATGCTGCCTGATGCTGGTAGATGAAGGATTGTCTAAAGTTGCCCAGTGTGCTTTGTGCATGTCCTTAGGTAAGTTGTGGATGGTGTCTGAGTTATTGTCAAACCCGTCTTAGTGTTTCCTGCTCTTATGGCCGATGGATTAGGCTGCTGCCTCATAGAGTGTAGAGCTGATATAGGTCCACTATTGTTCCATGGTATTTTCTGAGCTCGGACAAGGTTCCAGCTCCCTTAGTTTCTCATCTAGGATGCATCAAAACTCACTTCCTGCTTCTGTGTTTCTCAGGCGATTGCAATTTAGCCACTTTTTATTGGGTTTTTGCACTTTTATATAGAGCTTGGTCACAATCATATGGTGGTCAGTCCAGCACTCTGCACCTCTCATGGCATGGGTGATGAGAACATCCTTGATGTCACTACGTCTCACAATGAAGTCGATCCTGTGCCAATGTTTAGAGCGAGGGTACATCCACGAGGTCTTATATTTTGCCTTCTGCTGGAAGATAGTGTTGGTTATGGTAAGGTTATGCTCAGAGCAAAGAGTAAGTATCCTCAAGTTATTTGCATTCACCTTGCCAATACCATGCCTACATAGAACTCCACTCCATATCCCGTTGTTCTGCGTTGAAGTCCCCAGGCAAAATGATCTTATCAATCTTAGGGATCCGGCAAAGAGCTTCATCCAATGTCTGATAAAAACATTCTTTGGCCTCATTCTCAGATGGCAAAGTTGGTGCCTAGGCACTGAGAAGCATGGCATAACGTTTCTTTGCCAGGGGATACAGAGGGTCATTAGTCTTTCACTAATGCCAACAGGTGTTTCTGTGAGACTTGGTAGAAAGGTGTCCACCTGGGGGAAAACCTTTCCAGAAGAAGGTGTAACCCATCCTTTCCTCTGTTAAAGAGCCTTCATCCAGGAGCCTGGTCTCACTCAGGGCAGCAATGTCGATGTTGTAGCGCCTCAGCTCGGCAGCAATCAAGGCTGTTCTCCGGTGAGGTCTGTCAGAGATGCCATACAAGTCCAGGAGAGCCCTTACATTCCATGTTGCCGGCTTTAGGTTGTATTATTTCTTATTTTGACCACGAAGTGCAGTAACCTATCCAGGTGAGTGACTGAATGGGCAATTTTTAGACCACCTTTTCTAGGCCCTTCCCCAATTGGAGTGAGCAGTGTAGTCCCTAAATAGGGCTGCTCAGTCGCACAGAGGTCCGCCAAGAACAGCTGCCACTCAGTCCCAGCTGCCAGCGACCAAATAGCCTGTAATGCTGCCGTGCAGGGTGCTGACTGAGAGCTCCCAATCCATTCGTACCTGCTCCCATTGCCAGATGCTCCATCGCCATCAGATTTCAACCATATGTAAGGTCCAGGTATTGTTCACCGTGGTCAGAGGTGGAGACCTGCGCAAGGAAGATTTTAAAGTGCCACAGGGGGTGCATCCTCCCCAGTAGCACTATCTTCACCATGATGAGGTAAATCCTGGTGGCAAGGGTGATCCCAGGACAACTGGTCCCACATCTTGGCTGCAGGAGGCTGCCGGGTTCTTTGTCTGTTAAGGCCTGCCTATTGTGCGCTGCCAGCGCATTGCTTTTCTGTCAGGGTGTGCTCCCTTAGCTTTGTCTCAACAGACTTATCACAAGGCAGTGGTGCTATTTGCCCATAGCTGGGAGAGTGGTTAATGGGCGCCAGGGCGTGTCTACACAGTGGTGGGCCTGCATGCCAAGTGTCTGGGGCCCACTGCTGCTCCGAGGTCCCCTGTGGTTTAGCCTGGGACCGTAAGATACCCAGTTTCCATGTTGGCCTGGAGGAGGCACTGTAGGAGTCTTGGTGGTGGAGAGGCTCTGTACTGGCAGGAGGAGGCTTACACACTGGGCTTCTCTTTTCCCCCTCTATTAAGAAGGCTAGCCAACAGCAATAGCTGTAAGCAGAGAGCACTAGCCAGGGGTATATCTCATCTGATCCCTGCGACTTATGTAACTTAATACCTTTCAAAAGCTCCAGCATATCTTCTTTCTTAATGTCTATGCACTCAAGTGTTTCAGTCCATTGTAAGTCATCCCAACAACTGCCAAGGTTCTTTTCACCGGTGAATACAGAAGCAAAGTATTCATTAAGTACCTCTGCTACCTCCTCCAGTTCCATGCATATGTTTCCACTCTCGCTCCTATTCTTACATGGCTCATCCTCTTGCTCGTCACATATTTGTAGAATACCTTGGGGTTGGGGTTTTCCTTAATCTTGCTCACCAAGGCCTTCTCATGGCCCCTTCTAGCTCTCCTAATATCATTCTTGAGCTTCTTCCTGGCACCCTTGTAATTTTCTAGAGCTCTAATAGTATCTAGTTGCTTGAACCTTTCATAAGTTTTCCTTTTCTTCTTAACTAGATTTTCTACACCCTTGAACATTTGCCTCATTTCTGCGGTGCATCTCCCTGAGAACATCTGCTCCCAATTTATGTTCCCAAGTTCCTGCCTAACAGCATCATATTTCCCCCTACCCCAATTAAATATTTTCCCAAATTATCTGCTCCTATCCCTCTCCAGCACTATCGTAAAGGAGACAGAGTTATGATCACTAACTCCAAAATGCTCTCCCACTGAGCGATCTGACACCTGACCAGGTTCATTTCCCAATATTAGATCAAGTACAGCCTCTCCTCCAGTTGGGTGATTTGCACTTTGTGGTTTTATATTGTGCTTCTCTCTCTTTGTTTTGTTTGCATGACTTGTTTTTATTTTTGCACTTTGGAATTTTATGTTTTTCTTTGAATGGATCCCATGGTTTTTCTTTCTTTGTTTTGTGACATTCTGTGGGAAGGCAAATCTCAGGGTTGCATGGTTTGAAAATAAATGTACTTTGACTCTTTGAATTTTAGATACTACAAGCTGCTTGAGGAACTCAGTAGGTCAGGCAGCATCTGTGGATGAACATAGACAGCTAATATTTCAGATCACAATTCTACATCTGGAGTAATAGCTCTTTTTTTACTTCAGATTCCAGTATTTGCAGTCTTTTTCAAATACCCTGCAAATGCATTTGATAATCTATGGAATTAACAAACATTCATCCTAGTTTTAGGTGCTGAACAATAATCAAGCAATGTTTGCTCTATTTTAAAGTAATAGTGAAAATATCCATTTTTAGTAAAAGTTTTCCTTGCAGCTTTTTCTCAGTTTTCCTTGTGTAAAACTGATTCTCGAGAGCAGAACATTAAATTTGCACATACTGGTATTCCACTGTAAGGAATCATTGACAGACCAAGACCAGACATCAATACATCAGGATGGGAACACAAGGATCTCATCAGAATTAGAATTAGAATTACGTGTGTTTAAAGTCATTGGATATATTGTGAAATTTGTTGGCTTTGCAGTAGCGGTACAATGCAACACACAATAATAGAAAAAAACACAAGTTACTATACACACACTATAGCTAAATTAAATAAGTAGTCCAATAAAAATAACAAAGTAGTGAGGTAATGTTCATGGGCTTAGTGTCCATTCAGAAATCTGATGGCAGAGAGGAAGAAGCTGTTCCTGAATCATTGAGTGTGTGCCTTCAGGCTTCTGTACCTCCTCCGTAATGCAAGCAATGAGAACAAGGCATGATCTGGGTGATGAGGGTCCTTAATGATGGATGCCACCTATATGAGGCATTGCTCCTTGAGTACATCTTGGTTACTAGAGAAGCCAGTACCCATGATGGAGATGACTAAGGTTACAACTCTACCCAACTTGTTTAAATTCTGTGCAGTAGTTTCACCCCCCTGCCCAAACCAGACAGCTAGAATGCTCTCCATGATACATCTGCAGAAATTTACGAGTGCCTTTGGTGACATACCAAATCTCCTGAAACTCCTAATGCAATATAGCTGTTGTCATGTCTATCATTCAGCAGAAGAACAGCAGAGATCGATTATGTTGCAAGGACGAGTCTGGAGACGAACCCAAGTGCAGGACGTAGGCGCGGAGGCAGAGTCGTGAGGCGTTAGCACCACCGCAAATGAGGAACTGGTATCCAGGAGAGTCTTTACACGGAGACAAGGTTTACATAGAGTGTCCAGGAGATGATGCGGAGCTCAGAACTGACAGTCCCAAGGAATCAGGAAACGAGGTTTACTCACACTAGAGTCGACCAACGAACTGGCAAAGCATGGCTGTGTCGCCCGAGTTTTACCCTATGTACACTAATGGGAACCAGGTCTGCTGTAATTAGTGGAACTGGGAATGATTGGAAATGAGATGAGGGGATTAAGGCCCAATTAAGGAGGTAATAGCCAGATGGGACATGACAGTATCCCCCCCCCCCACCCCAACGGGAGCGTCCTGGCGAGCCTCCAGGCTTGTCCGGATGTTCCCAATGGAAGGCTTGGATGAGGGGTGGGTCCAGGATGAAGGAGCGGGGAACCCAGGAACGCTCCTCTGGGCCGTACCCTTCCCAGTCGACCAGGTATTGGAGGCCCCTGCCCCGACGGCGCACATCTAGTAGCCGCCGGACGGTGGATGCCAGATGGTTGTCGATGACCTGGGCAGGTGGAGGGGTTTCGGTCAGAGGATACAAGGGGCTGACGGAAAGTGGTTTTAATTGGGAAACATGAAAGGTAGGGCGGATGTGCATAGATCTTGGTAGTTTAAGTCGGACTGCTGTGGGATTGATGATACCTTCGACCTTGAAAGTTCCCAGGAAGTGAGGGGCGAGTTTCTTAGGCTCGTTTTTGAAAGGGATGTCCGTGGATGAAAGCCACACCATCTGCCCAGGTCAATACTCAGGTGCAGGAGTCCGGTGTCGATCGGCAATCCTCCTACTGCGATCAGCTGATCTAAGCAGGGCCGTGCGTGTGTCCCCCCAAACCTTGCGACACCGATCAATATGGGCCTGAACAGACGGCACTGCAATCTCCTCTTCTTGTGCGGGGAACAACGGGGGTTGGTACCCAAGGGAGCACTTGAAGGGAGACCTTCCGATGGCAGTACTAACCACAGAGTTGTGGGCGTACTCAACCCATGCGAGGTGGTCACTCCAGGTAGATGGGTTGTTGGTTGTAATACAACGTAGCATCGCCTCCAAGTCCTGGTTGATCCGTTCCACTTGCCCGTTCGTCTGTGGGTGGAAGCCGGATGACAGGCTGACCGAGGCACCTAAGGCTTGACAGAAGGCCTTCCATATCTGCGAGATGAATTTGTGAATTTGATCAGAGACAATGTCCGCAGGAATTCCACGGAGGCAGATGTGGCGGATGAGGAGGTCTGCAGTTTCCTGATCAGTAGGGAGTTTAGGGAGGGCTACAGAGTGCACCGTCTTGGAGAACCGGTCTACCACGGTGAGTACAGTGCTGGTTCCATGTGAAGGTGGTAGAACGGTGACGAAATCTAGGGTGATGTGCGACCAAGGATGACCAGGGACAGGTAGGTGATGAAGTAATCCCACAGGTGACCGATAGGAGGCTTTTCTACGGGCACAGATGAAAGATGCAGAGACATAGAAACGGGTATCCGCCTCCATGGAAGGCCACCAAAAGTGTCTTTTCAGGAGAGCCAGGGTCCAATCACTCCTGGGGTGGCAGGCGAACCGAGATGTATATCCCCACTGGAGAACCTGAGACCTGACGGAATCAGGCACAAAAAGGTGATCGGCGGGTCAATTGCCAGGGTCAGGGTCATCCAGTTGGGCTTCCTTTATGATGGACACAATCTCCCAAGTGAGGGTTACCATCACACAGGATGGTGGGAGGATAGTCTCTGGGCTGGAAGTGTCCTCCTTGGAGTTGTATTGGTGGGAGAGCACATCCGGCTTCCCATTCTTGGATCTTGGATGGTATGAGGGGGAAAACTTGAACCATCCAAAAAAATAATACCCAATGGACCTGGCGGGAGTTCAAACATTTGGTGGTCTGAATATATCTCAGGTTCTTATGATCAGTCCGAACAATAAACTGGTGTTCCACCCCCTGCAGCCAGTGCCTCCACTCCTCCAATGCTAGCTTGACCACCAGTAGTTCCTAATTCCCAACGTCGTAATTCCGCTTGGTGGGGGACAGTCAGTGAGAAAAGAAGGCACAGGGATAAAGCTACACACATCAAAGTTGCTGGTGAACGCAGCAGGCCAAGCAGCATCTATAGGAAGAGGCGCAGTCGACGTTTCAGGCCAAGACCCTTCGTCAAAGCTTTTCGTCCGGACTTGATCGTTGGGACAGGACTGCTCCTACCCCAGAGTCCGAGGTGTCAACTTCAACAATGAATTGATGGGAGGGGTCTGGTTGGACCAAAATGCGAGTGGTTGTGAACCACCTCTTCAGGTCAGTGAATGCCGAATCAGCCTTGGAGTCCCAACAAAAAGGTGTGGTAGGCGAGGTAAATCGGGTAAGGGGCGCCGCCACCCAACTGTAATCCCTGATAAATCAGCGATAAAAGTTTGCAAACCCCAAAAACCACCTCAAGTTGCTTGCGGGTGGTGGGTCTGGGCCATTCGTCCACCGCCTGGATCTTCACGGGATCTGCCCTCACCTGCCCGCTCTCGATGATGTAGACCAGGAAGCTGACCGAAGAGACGTGGAACTCACATTTCTCCCCCTTTACAAATAACTTGTTCTCTCAGTCTCTGGAGGACTAGACAGACATGGTGAATGTGTTTCTGGGGGCTGCTGGAAAATATTAAGATATCATCTAGGTAGATGAACATGAAGCGATTAATAAAGTCCCTCAGTACATCATTGATTAGGGCTTGAAAAACAGCGGGAGCATTGGTGAGACCAAACGGCATGACCAAGTATTCAAAGTGGCCCAAACGTGTATTAAAGGCCGTCTTCCACTCGTCTCCCTCCCTCATCCTGACTAGATGGTAGGCGCTACGAAGGTCTAACTTCTAGAAGCTAGTGGCTCTGTGAAGTGGTTCAAATGCTGAGTTAATAAGAGGTAGTGGGTACTTATTTTCAACTGTTATATTGTTCAGGCCCTGGTAATCAATACGGGGGTGAAGCGACCCATCCTTCTTCTCTACGAAGAAGAAACCGGCACCCACCGGGGAGGATGAAGGTCGAATAATACCCGCCGCGAAGGACTCACTAATGTATTCCTCCATGGCCTCTCTTTCCGGTCGGGATAAGTTATAAAGATGACTGGTGGGTAACGAGGCCGCGGGGAGAAGGTCGATAGCGCAATCATATGGGTGGTGAGAAGGCAAGGAAAGAGCCCGTTGTTTGCCTAATACCTGTCCCAGGTCATGGTATTCTGCGGGGACTCCGGACAAGTCGAGGGGTTCCAAGACAGGCAGGGTCGTGGTAGCCTCCCTAGGGGACGGAGCCGACGGCAGACAGGTGGCGTGGCAAAATGGCCTCCCGGTAGACCAGTTGATGTAGGGGTTGTGGTGGTTCAGCCAGGGATATCCTAGAATTACTTGGGCTTGAGAACGGATGAGATTAAATCGTACCTACTCTCGATGGTTTCCAGACAGAATCAAGGTCATGGATGGCATACAGTGAGTAACCCAAGCCAGCAGTTTTCCATCCAGTGCACAGGCCTCCAGAGGGGTACCTAACGGCTCCTGAGGTATTCCGGCCCGGGAGGCTATGTCCTCGCCCAGCAGATTTCCTTCGGCACCTGAATCCACCAAGGCGGATAGGGATAGGGACAGGGACAGGGAATCAGTTGTTGATAATTCACGGTAGCCGGGGTCTGCATCCGGGTCTGGGGGGCTGAAGGGAGTGTTGTCCAGCTCACCGCCATCCCCTTTTCTACTGGCGAGCCCTCCCTTTTGGCCGCAGAGGACAAATATCCCGGAAATGTCCCAGCTGGTCGCAATAGTAACAATCTCCAGCTCTCCGCCTCCGAAGTTGTTCGGCAGGGGAGAGACGGTTCCGTCCCAGCTGCATCGGTTCCTCCCCCAGGGTAGTGGGGACGGTCGGGGCAGGAGCTATACTTGGAGCAGCTGGGGAAGGGAGGCTGGCTGAAGATGGTAAGGTGGGACGTGGGCTGACCCGAGGAGTGAAGCGACTGGTCTTTTCTTTCAGATGCACTTGAAGTCGATTATCGAGCCTGGTGGCTAGAGAGGTCAGAGAGTCCAGACTGTCCACATCATCCCTCGTTGTCAGTTCATCTTTCATCTTACCTGAGAGGCCCCGTTGGAACATTTCCCGTAGTGCCTCGTCATTCTACCCAGAATCAACCGCTAATGTTCGGAACTCAATGGAGTATTTTGTTATGCTTCACGAACCCTAACAGAAAGTTAGCAAGCACTTAGCAGCGTCCTTACTGCAAATGGGCTGTTCCAAGACCTTCCTCATTTCGGAGACAAAGGAGGGGAAGGAGGAACAGACTTCTGGTCGGTTGTCCCAGATCGCGGTGGCGCATGCCAAGGCATCCCCTCGTAACAGCCCCATGATGTATGCAATCTTTCATCTGCCCAAGGTGTACGTACATGGCTGTTGCTCAAAGACCAAAGAGCATTGTACTAAAAAAGCCCAGCACTTCCCTATGTCCTCAGCGTAGGGTTCCGGTTCGGGTATATATGGCTCGAGGAGATTGTGTAGCTGATCCAAGGGGCATAGCCAGCCCAGGCTGTGCGGTTTGGTCAGTTGGGGTTCTTGGAAAGGACGGAGTAAGGGAAGCAGATACCTGGTCAACCTGCTCACTGACCTTCCTCACATTCGTGAACAGCACATGAAGGTTTTCCGTGACCTCTCTGAGCAGCTGGTCATGGACGCCCAGTAGGTAGCCCTGGCTGGAGAGGGCCTGTTGCACGGGGCCTGTGTCCACTCAGTTCATTCTTGGCCAATTCGTTCTGTTGCATGGACGAGGCTGAGGATGAACCCAAGTGCAGGACAGAGGTGTGAGGCAGAGTCGTGAGGCATTAGCACCGCCACATACAGGGAACCGGTATCCAGGAGAGTGTTTACATGGAGACAAGGTTTACGTGGAGTATCCAGGAAATGCTGCGGAGCTTAGAACTGACAGTCCCAGGAAACAACATTTACTCACACTGGAGTCAACCAACAAACTGGCAAAGCATGGCTGTGTCACCTGAGTTTTATCCTATGTTCACTAATGGGAACCAGGTGTGCTGTAATTAGTGGAACTGGGAATGATTGGAAATCAGACGAGGGGATTAAGGCCCAATTAAGGAGGTAATAGCAAGATGGGGAATTGTCGGATGGGACCACGACAGATTAAGGTTAGGTACAGATATAGGGTAGGAATGGGAAGTGACAGCAGGCATTCTGGGCTTTAAGATGCAGAACTCCTCTCTTTGATGGGAATTCTGTGAGACCCTCTCTCACTGATCTCACTCCATAATCACTGCTGGAAAGTTGTAGTTCTTTCTATTCTTTCCATATCCAACTTTCCTGTTCAATACACCAAGCACAACAGTTGTATATGGAATATGTATAAATGACACAGTAAAACTGAAATGGGCCAGCATTCTTGAAGAGGTTCTAGATTGCATTTGGAATCTCTCTCTTGCCCCCTGTGTTAGGAAACTCTTCCGTGATGATGTTCCTCAGTGACTGAACCCATGAGCTGATTTCCTTAGATCTCTCAAATAATCCTGGCATCCATCTCCCACTGAGCCTGGCTTTGTGTTTAAGCAACTAGGCTCGTAAGCTCTCTGCTCCCTCAAAACATCCTGGATTTGACATTCTTTTTCTTTCTCGCATGCACTGCATGCTTCAGTACACAAGTTGCATCGGGACCTTCACGGACCGCCAACATCTTGAACTTCAGGAGGTCTGCTAAATTCTGCTTTGGACAATTTATTATCAAATCCATTTTCCTCAACTAGACCATAGCCTGTTGCTCCAATGGCTGAATATACTTTATACTTTATTGTCGCCAAACAATTGATACTAGAATGTACAATCATCACAGCGATATTTGATTCTGCACTTCCCACTCCCTGGATTACAAATATTAAATATTAAAAATAGTAAAAATTGGTAAATATTAAAAATTTAAATTATAAATCATAAGTAGAAAATAGAAAAATGGAAAGTAAGGTAGTACAAAAAAAACGAGAGGCAGGTCCGGATATTTGGAGGGTACGGCCCAGATCCGGGTCAGGATCCGTTCAGCAGTCTTATCACAGTTGGAAAGAAGCTGTTCCCAAATCTGGCCGTACGAGTCTTCAAGCTCCTAAGCCCTCTCCCGGAGGAAAGAGGGACGAAAAGTGTGTTGGCTGGGTGGGTCGTGTCCTTGATTATCCTGGCAGCACTGTTCCGATAGCGTGCGGTGTAAAGTGAATCCAAGGATGGGAGATTGGTTTGTGTGATGTGCTGCACCATGTTCACGATCTTCTGCAGCTTCATTCGGTCTTGGACAGGACAACTTCCATACCAGGCTGTGATGCACCCTAGAAGAATGCTTTCTACAGTGCATTTATAAAAGTTAGTGAGGATTTTAGGGGACAGGCCAAATTTCATTAGTTTTCTCAGGAAGTAAAGGTGCTGGTGGGCCTTCTTGGCAGTGAACTCTGCTTGGTTGGACCAAGTCAGGTCATTTGTGATATTGACCCCGAGGAACTTAAAGCTTTTGACCTGTTCCACTTGCGCACCACCGATGTAAATTGGGTCGTGCGGTCGGCTACTCCTTCTGAAGTCAACAACCAATTCCTTCGTCTTGCTGATGTTGAGGGATAGGTTATTGTCTTCGCACCATGCCACCAGGTTCTTAATTTCCCCTCTGTACTCAAACTCATCACTACCCAAGATACGGCCTACAATTGTTGTGTCATCAGCAAACTTATATATTGAGTTCGATGGAAACTTGGCTACACAATCATGGGTGTACAGTGAGTACAGCAGGGGGCTGTGGGGCACTGGTGCTCAGAGTGATTGTAGAGGAGAGCTTGTCCCTTATGTTATAAGTTCTGGCAAGTAAGGCAATCAACCACTTTGGCTGCAAAACCCAAAGGATTTCTGTTAACATAACAGAGGTACATCAAAGAGTGTATGTACATTGATGGATCAAATATACGTGAAGTGACACTAGGCATTGGGTGTCTGTATGTAAGGTGACTCTCACAGAAAATGAGAAGTAGTGGTGGAGTGCTAAAACTCAACTGACCAAAACCTCACAGAACTGATCAGCCTTGCCTCAGGTTTGCTCAACAGTTTGCCAATTTCTTGACAACCTGTGCAACACACGTTCACTTTGGGAAAAAGCAAAACCAAATTTTGCAGAAGTCATTTATGTACAGACATTCCTCTGTTAATTGCCAAAGTGCTGATTTTGCTCCCAATTGAACATTCAAAACTAAATTTCCATCCACGCAATGGATTTTTTTTTTTGGTGGTCTAATATTACCTTCCTTGTGTCCCAGTTTAATTCTTATTCACTAAGCAAAAAGTGGATGATTCAGGAATTGCCATCCTCCCCCTCATGTTTATATCTCAGCCACTTCTCTTAATCAAGAAAAGCACATTTATATGTTACTTGTTGGTGTTAATGTTTTGAAACAGAATCAGATTTATCATCACTCTTATATGAAATGTAATTTCTTGTCCTGTAGCAGCAGTACAATACAAGGTCATAAAATTATTATAAATTACATAATAAATAAATAGTGCTGATAAAAGCAAGGAGTAATGAGTTCATGGATTCATGGGCTATTCAGAAATCCAAATGTGGAGGGAGAAGTTGTTTGTAAATCACTAAATCAGGATCTTACACCTCCTTCCCAACACAAATATCTAAATTACTGCAAAGCTGTATTCTTTTTCCTCATTTTCCTAGTTTTCCCAGCATGGATTTATGAAAGGAGGTGGATGATTAGACACACCGTGTTACATTTTGATTACAAACTCCAAACTTAAGCCGCGTCTAGGTAATAGCTCATTAGGAAAATCTGGCTCGAATGGGTATGCTATAATACTTGGATGTGTAATGTACTACAAAGAAATGTTTCTTTGATATTCAGATTGTGGAAAAGCAATCGCTGATAGAATTAGGGGAGCTTGTTCTTGTGTTTTGCTCACAGTGATCATAATTGTATTTATAGAGTTCAATTTTGTTTCCAATAAGAGCTGTCAGCCGAGAAGTTGGGCACTATATGTTTGCAGGAGAAGCACTCATACCACTGGAGCAACACAGGAGACACTTAGCAGATTGAACAATAATTGTGCAGGGAAAGAAAATGCAAAGTTTGAGGTCAAAATCCTGTATCAGGACTGAGAGTGGAGAGGAGAGATGGCCAGTACAAAGAGGAGCACTAAATCGTGAGCACTAGCCTCCGTAGTATTCAGAACATCTTCCATCAGCAACATTAAGAATCACAAGCACGATAAATGTAAAAATGCACAGAAATTATATGTAGAGTCATTGAGACATTCAGCATGAAAACAAGTCATTGGCTCACCACCTCCTTGCCAAAGTCCACAACATCCATCAGTACAGGTCCATTGCAAGCCTGTGAGCATAGCCCTGCTCTCTACTCACTTAATACTTATCACTGTGAGGCTAAGCACCGCTCCAATTTCATATTTAAATTTGTTCATGACACCAAAGTTGTTGGTCAAATGAAAGGTGATGACGAATCATCTTATGGGAAGGAAATTGAAAATCTGGCTGAGTGGTGCCACAACAACAACCTCTCACTCAATGCCAGCAAGGCCAAGGAGCTGATTATTGTCTTCAGGAGGAGGAAACCAGAGGTCCTTGAGCCAGTCGTCATCGGGCTATTTGTCCACCCTACAGGGTGCGGTCTTTCACTGATTCAATTGTGTTTCTTGGATTTACCGTGTATGCCCACAAGAAAACAAATCTTAGGGTTGTGTATGGTGACGTATACAGTATGAGGGGTGATTGATAGGTTCGTGGCCTAAGGTAGAAGGAGTCAATTTTAGAAAACCTAGCACATTTATTTTTCAACATAGTCCCCTCCTATATTTACACACTTAGTCCAGCGGTCATGGAGCATACGGATCTTGGACCTCCAGAAAGTGTCCTTCTACCTTAGGCCACAAACTTATCAATCATTCCTGCTGTGGACATTAATTTTAAAAATTACATTGAACTTTAAACCAGTGGATATCCATCCATGTCAATCCCATGTTTTAGCTCATAGCCTGCAGCCTTTCATGTCTATGTGATTTAGACACACTATAGAAACTTCTTAAGTACTAGCAGTGTCTCAGCTTTCATCACTCTCTCAGGCATTGTATTCCAGGTACTCTCCACTCACTGGGTGAAAAAGTTCAATTTCATCTCCTTTCTTACCCTAAATTATGCCCTCTAGTTTCATTCATGGAGCAAAGCTTGCTGCAGTATTCACCCGCACCCTTGACGATGCCAAGCTCTTCTGTCACTTCCATTTTCAAGTCCTGTTTTTTGGCAATAATCCTACACCATGTACAAATGACCCTCTTCTTCCATCATTAACCCTCTTCCTCTCCTTGGACACCCCCTCTGGTTCTCTCCCTGCTCTGGATCTTTTCACTTTGAATTGTTGATGAGACATCAAATGGCTCAACTTTATCACTCCTCTCCCCTCCTCGAACCTTACCCTATCTGAATGCATTTCCCTCCACTCTCTCTGTACCAATCCCAACCACACCATCAAGCCCACTGACAAAAGGGACGCTGCTGTAGTAGGGCAGACTGACTTCTACCTTTCTGAGGCCAGGTGGCAACTCTCAGATGCATCCTCATACCTACCCATTGAAGAGGAACCAATTCTGTGCCATCAAAAAACTGCCTCTCTGACACCATCACTGACCTCATCAACTCTGGGAAACTTCGATCCACTGCCACTAAACTCATACTTCACTTAGCCTTCTCTGCTCACTTCTACCTCCTACCCAAGATCCACAAGCCTGACTGTGTAGGCATATTGTCTCTGCTTGCTCTTGCCCCACTAAACTCGTGTCCTCATATCACTATTCCATCCCTCTTGGTTCACCAACATCCACTACATTTATCATGCTCTCGATTTCCTCACTGACTTCCAATTCCGTGGTTCTGTCTGCCTTATTTTCACTGTATACTCTTCCATCTCCCATCAAGAAGACCTTAAAGCTCTCCGCTTCTTTCCCAATAGAACAGCCAACCAGTTCCCCTCTACCACCACCCTCCTTCATCTGGAAGAACTTGTCCTTGGCCTCCACAATTTTTCTTTTGGCTCCCCTCACTTTCTCCAGACTTGAGGGGTAGCCATGAACCCCAGCTATGTCTGCTTTTTAATTGACTCTGTCGAACAGTCCATGTTCCAAACTTTCCCCGGAAATGCTTCCCAATTCTTCCTCTACTGCAGTGACAACTGAATTGGTGCTGCTTCATGCACCCATGCTGAGCTCAACAATTTCATTAACTTTGCCTCCAGCCTCCACCATGTCATCACACTCCCTTGGTCCCTTCCTCTCCTCTTTCTCTTTCTCCTATCATCCACTCTCTTCTCCTATCAGATTCCTTCCTCGCCAGCCCTTTACCTCTCCAGCTTCACCAATCACCTTCTAGCTATCCTCCTTCCCCTCCCCCACCTTTTTATTCTGGTGTCTTCACCCTTCCTCTCCAGTCCTGAAGAAGGTTCTTGGCCCAAAACATTGACATTTTATTCCTGCCTGATCTTGTATTCATTGTCCCAACTATGTTGCCTCCCTAACCATATTATCTAGCTGCCCTGTCACCTTAAAAGGTTTTTGGACTTGTTAACCAAGGCTCTCTATTCCTCCATATCCCACAGAACTTGCCAGTCATGGTCTATGCTCTGGCTCAATAATATTCCAAAGGTGCACCATTTCACATTTTTCTAGACTAAACTCTATCTGCCTTTATTCAGAATATTTCAGTGAAGTATCAATAGCCAAAGAAATTATCAGGAGCTGCAGCATTTTTCTGTCATTGGAAAACATACTGATAATGTTTTTTGCACCCAGATCCAAATCATTCAGATGTTTATCGCAGCTCTGATCGCTGGGGGACATCACAAGACACTAGTATACAATCATAACAGCCTTCTACCACCACCCTCTACAGTACAATGCAAACGTCTTAGGCACGTAAGCTAGGGTGCCCAAGACTTTTTCACAGTACTATATTTGTCAATGTGGAGTGGAGACCGAATTAGTAAATCTGTGGAAAGCATAGGATGCAGAGAAAGGTGAGGGTGGAGGGTTGCAGGACATGTGGCAGAGAAGGAGTGCCAGGGACAGAGGATGTCGTGGGTGCTGACACACTCAGCCCTTAGACACCAGGCAAGGTCATTTGATTCCAAACAATTGGTTTATTGATCATTATAGAATGTCTCTCCCACACCTTCCCCTTCTCTCAACCATGATCTCCTGCTCCCTTATGCCTTCCCATTATTGTCCACAATACAGACACATATCTCATGAAATTTGTTGGGTTTTTTTGCAGCAGCAGTACAGTGCAATAGATATAATTACTACAGCTACATACATGTGCCTAAGACTTTTGCTCAGTCCTAGTGCAAAGCCAGCTCTGGATTCAATTTACCAATTCATCCTGGATCTCATGGGCCCTAAGCTTTTGGACCTCAATTCCATGTGATACCTTATCAAAGGTCTTGCTGAAGCCTAAATAAACCATATCTACTGCACCATCCTCAATACTCTTTCTTCCCTTTTCAATAAATTCCGTCAGATTGATCGGACGGAATCAGGCCTTGACAAACAATGCTGGGTGTTATTGATTAGTCTCTTCTTCTTCAATTGATCAATTATCCTCTCTCTTGGAATTTTTTTTTTTCTCAATGATTTTCCTTACTACTTATATTAAACTTAGAGGTCTATATTTCTTTTAAGGGGGTACCACAGTGGCATCCTCCAATTGTCCAGTACTTGACTTGTGCCCAATAAAAATTTTAAAGTATCATCCAGAGCTCCAGCAATCTCCTCCTTTGTCTCCCATAACAGCTCAGGGAAAATATCATCCAACCCTGGGAATTTTCATTTTTCACTCCTCCAAGGTATCAAGTATGTCTTATTTCTTCATGGAGACTTTCATGAGGATTTCATTTCCAAACCCCTCCCGCCACAGAGTTGAATGACTACAATGTCCATTTCTGTAGTGAATTCTGATAAAAAGTATTGCAAAATAGAACACGAACAGACTCTTCAGCCCACCTTGTCTGCACCAACCATGATACCAATGTAAACAAATCCCCTCTGCCTACATATAATCTATCTCCCTCTACTTCCTGTGTGGGGGTGTATGGGTTGTCAGGAAGGGGTAGCACCTCTGGTGGGGGAACATATCGCGTCCTTTTCAAGGCGGTTAGTCCACCTTTGGTCCCCACCTGGCACTCAGCTCTCGCCTGTGGCTCCTCGTAGTGGTTTGCATGCGACAGCGGCCACACCCTGAGCAACGGCTTCGACAAGTCGGCTAAACCAGGTGAGGGTAGCCAACGGGTCTCAAACTCTCGGTGAGATAGGGAGTTGTCTATCCCAGCATGTGAAGACAGACTCTGGCGGATTGAGCAGACGAGACCAGCGGAAGGTCCAACAGTCAAGAAGGCAGTCTCTGCAAGCGTCGTGGTATGTGTAGAGCAGGACAAGACACAGAAGACACAGAAGTCATCCACTGCACCTAGTCCCATCTCCAGCCGTCTAGACTCTGTCTTGCCACTGGATCCAGATGGGAATTGGGAAGAGAGAGTGAGGCTGATGCTGTGCATCTCTCCCTCACTTAAAACCAAACCACCCGCTGGCCTCGACACCATCACAATGGTGTCGAGGTCCTCATCGACATCGACGATGGATGAACATCACATCTTCACTTCCTGTGTGTCTGTTTAAAAGCCTCTTAAATGTTGTTTTCATATCTGTTTCTACCACCTCCTCTTGTATTATATTCCAGGTGCCTGTACTCTTTCTTTAAAAAAAAACATCTTCCAAATCCACTTACCTGCTTTTACCTTAAATATTTAGTCTCTATTACTTGACATTTCCATTCTGGGCAGAAAATTATTCTAACTATCTATCCAATCTATGACTCAAAATTTAAAATACTTCTGTCTGGTTGCTCCTAAGTCTCTGATACTCCAGCAAAACCAATGGAAATTTGTCCAATTTCTCTTTATAGCTAATATTCTCCAATCCAGGCAACATCTTGATGGACTTCTTCTGCACTATCTCTAAGGCCTCCTCAATAAAAACTACATGCAATCCTCCAAATGTGGTGGGATCACAGTTTTTTACACTGCCACAACATGGCTTTCTGACTTTTATACTCAGCACCTTACCACTGAAGGCAGTATGTCTTCTTTATCACCAATGGCCTTTTGTTGCACTTTCAGGGAGATATGAATTTGCACCCCAACATTCCTCTGTATAATAATTTCCCTAAAGGTTCTGCCATTAAATTTTAGACTCTCATGTATGCTACATGCACAATTACACTTAATCTCCTGAATGGGCACTCTCCTTTACTTGGTCAGTGCTTTTCCTGTCATGTACATAAAATACCTTATAACTTTCCTTAACCTTGCCATCTGCTGATAGTTTGTGACTCCTGTACTTTTAATGCTACTGGCAGACTCCCCCCTCCCTACCCCCCCAGCAGCATATCTCTCCCACCCTATCTCCATAGTTAGTTCTCCGTACCTGTCATTATTGGAAAATGCATTGTATTTTCTATGTATTACAGTATTTACTCAACAGTATTTACTCAAATGCACACATTGTATTTTCTATATTTACTATGTAACCACTGCTAGCTCAATAGAAGGTATTCACTATGTAGCCATGACTTTTGACCTGTTTACTATTAATTCGTGAAGAGAACTTGACTGAAACCAAGTAGAAAGATAACGGTGGTGAGTAAGGTGATGAAATATGTGGCAGTATGTCAATGCAAGACTAATTAAGAAATAACTGTGGTTAGGGATGAGAGGACATATGGTCTAAAATGTAAACTAGGACATAATTAAGTTGGGGAGTAAAACAATAGTGGAAAGTCGAGAGCGGATATATTGATGATATGTAATCACAGGCCGACTGGATACGATAATGTAGCTAAGATAGGAAAATTGCTATAAAAAATGCTGTATACAAGCCTCGATGGGCAGTCAGCTACTAGTTTCTGATTGTCTCAGCTTTGATTTGCAAATTAAAGTTTAAAATGTCTTAACGAGTTTTCTGCGTCTCCTTGTCATTTGTGAGAAACGAGAAACCACGACATCATATGTTTCTATATTTCTCTTTATCCAAATAAACCTCAGCACCTGGGATTCCCTGTACTTGTTATCCTTGATTTTCGTGCTTTTAGGACTCTTGACCTTGAACTCTTCTTATTTTCCTTTTGAATGCTTCCCACTGTGCAGGTGTAGACTTAGCTGCAAACAGATGTTCTGAATCTACCTTTGTCAAGTCCAGATCGATTTTATTGAAATTTATTTCTGATCCATTCCTACCTTTTTCTATCACCACTTTGAAATATACCAAGTTGTAATCATTATCTCCGAAATGCTCCCCAGTGGCACTTTAGTATTAAGCACAGACACAGGCCCTTAGTCCACACTGTTGTACCAAACTAATTATGTAAATTAGTAATCAAAGGCAAAGCTAAAATAATTTCTTCTGCCCGCACATTGTCTGTGTCCTTCCATTTCTGCACACTTCTGTACCTGTGTAAGAACTACTTAGGTGCCTGTATCGTATTTAGCTCCACTGCCTTTCCAGACAGCACATTCCAGGCATCTGCCACTCTCTGTGTAATAAAAAAACACTTCACCCACTTCTCCTTTGATCTTAACCCCTCGCACCTTAAATGCATGCCCTCTGATATTGGACATTTCAATCCTGGGACTACCTACTCTATCTATGCCTCTCACAACCTTATAAACCTCTGACTGTCCTTCCCTCAGCCTCCTCTGCTCCAGATAAAACAACCCAAGTTGTCCAAACTCTCCTTTTAGCACATGCCCTCTAATCCAGGCAGCATCCTGGTAAACCTCTTCTGCACCCTCTCCAAAACCTCAACATCTTTTCTATAATGAAGTGACCCAAAATGAATGCAATATTCCAAATGTGGCCTAACTAGATTTTTAAAAAGCTATAACATAACTTTCTGACCTTTTCACTCAGTTCCTTGTCTCCAAGAAAGCATGCCATATGTGCTATCAACCCATTTTCAGGGAGCTATGGACTTTGACCCCAGAATCGCTCTGATCATCAACACTTTTATGAGTCTTGCCATTAACAGTGTACAGCCTCCTTACATATGATCTCCCAAAATGCAACATAAATTCTATCTGCTATTTCTTTGTCTATATCTGCAATTGTTCAATACTCTGATGCATCCTTTGCAAGTGTTCTATGCTATCCACAGCACCATCAGACTTCATATCATCTGCAAACATATTAACTCACTTACCTATGCTTTCATCCATGTCATTTATACATCTCAAAAACAACAGAGATCACAGAATGATACCTCTGGAGCAGTACTAATAACATCTGCTCATCTGACCGTGCACACCCTGCTCCCATGGCTTCATGTGATGCTGACTGGGGGGATAAGCAGGTGTTACACATCGCCTAAGGGTGACCTGCAGGGTAGTGGAGAGAAGGAGTGCCTACACCTTTGCTAGAGACCGATCTCCACCCCCACCACACTATCAGTTTACCTCCACTTCTTCCTTTTCTACAAGGTCAAAACTCCGGAATATTAAGCATTCTTTTCTATCCCCCCTCTCAACTAGATCTCTGTTATGGCCATAGTATTATTATCCATATACTGATCCATGTTTCTTTACTCACTTCCTTGCATTAAAGTATACACACTTCAACCTGTTCATCCTAATGCATCTATTAATTTGCTCCTTCCTGTTCTTGCTAGTCATGATATCTACCTTCCTTTAAGTCCTACCATTTTCTGACCTGGTGACCTGATTCCCATTCCCCTTCCAAAATAGTTTAAACCCTTCTGAGTAGCATTAGTGAACCTTCTGGCCAGAATATTCTACTACTTTTCTGTATGTCCAGCATCATTCTCCAAAGATAAGACAAATGATGCCCCTTTTCTCATTGGTCTGTTTACATATTGTGTCAAATGAATCTCTTAGACATACCTTAAAAATTCTCTCCCATCTGTGCCTCTTATGCTAAGTAAACCTCATATTCTGCTCAGGAATCTCAAATCTTTAGCACTATAAATTCATTTTTGTTAAATTTGGAAAAGCACAATGGCATAGTGATCAGCACAATGGTTTGCAATCCCAGCAACCTGGGTTCAATTCTTGCTGTTACCTGCAAGGATTTTGTACTTTCTCCCTCTGACCATGTGGGTTTCCTCCAAATGCTCTGGTTTCCTCACACAGTCCAAGGATGTACCAGTTGGTGGGTTAATTGATCACTGCAAATTGTCCTGTGATTAGGCTAGGATTAAATCAGGAGAATACTGGACAACATCGTTCGAAGTGTTGGAGAGGCCTATTCCACACTATATACCAATAAGTAAAACTTAAAAAGAAAATCTCTGCTTTTTTTATATATATTTGTTCATGTATCTCTTGTCGACTACTGAGAGGTTTGTAGTACACCTCTGACAAAGCAATAACACCCTTTTTGTTCCTAATCTCTACCCATACAGCCTTGAATCAGGTGCCCACCAGGATAATGTCGGACAAATAAGTGAACCAAAATTTGACTATTTCTCATCCTTTGAAACTCTTATTACTAGGATGAATAGCATTTTTCATAATAATGTAAGATTGCTTTTATACTGAAAATATTACTATAAGGGACGAAATTCATATTGGTAGCAAAGTTTGTTATTGGACATGTAAGCCTCAGGCTCGCTCAGCTCGTGTTCGTCTAGGGGAAGCGGCCTTCAGCCCTGCCAAACTGCGTAATCAAGTTTGTGTGGATGCTGTGTAATGTACCCCAGTACAGACCCACAATGCAAAAATTAGACAGTACACAATAAGCGATTAAATAATTACACTTTATAAATCTTACTGTGACTATGTGGCTAGTGGAGAAACAAAATATAAAAGAAAAAGGCACTATTTATATTATTATACCATTAAACAGACTGTGCGCAAATAAATTTGTTGGAGCTCATGGAACCAGGTCTCCTTTCCACCAATCGAACTCCTCCGAACTTCGACGACCCTCGGCTGGGACCACACCCGGTGGTCTACCAGAGCGTTCCACGCGTGTCCTTCCTCTTCTCCTCTCCTCGATGAAAAGACCGCGAATGAGCTCCGTTCCCAGACATGCAAGATAGAATAACATGTCCCCCCATTGGTTAGTTCCCCGTTAACTGTAGTTATAACCCAAACATTGCAGCTACAGAAAAACCCATTACCTCAGCAGTTAGCATTACAGAGAAGCAATTTTATCAGCCTGAGCAGTTAGCATAATTAGCATTGCAGAGAAGCCCCTTGGACATTGGACATTATAAATATATGTGGTCCTCCAAAAAGGAAGGCAGAGATGTTTACAGACACATTCAGTGAATCACACTGAATGTTACAGCGGAGGTCCAAGGAATGCAGGCAAGGAAGCCTTTTGGAAACACTGAGAATTGATGAGTCATGATAATAATCAACATATCCAACCCTGATTTGTTGCCTGTTGATTTGTAATTTGGTCTGCTAAAGGACACCCTCCATTAACCATTCAATCTGCAAAGTGTGAAGCGGCAGGAATGACCACTGATAGAGCTGCTTAACTGGATCATTAACTGCATGCACTCAGTGCTTTCCATAATTACTTAAAAAGCAAAACTCTGAAGACTAGGCTGCATTGAGTGTGGCACATACTTTATAAAATATTGAACAGTACATCACAGTACAGGTTCTTTTAGCCCACAATGCTGTGCCAATCTTTTAACCCACTCTAAGTTCAAACTCACCCTTCCCTCCCACAAACTCCTCTATTTAGCCTACCTAGGATTCTGTTAAATGTCCCTAATGTATCTGCCTCCACTACGTTCCCTAGCAGTCTGTTCCATGCACCCACAACTCTGTGTAAAAAAGTTATTTCTGACATCCTCCACTGCACCCCCCCCCCAATACTTCCTTCCAAACACTTTACGGATATACCTATTTCTCTGAGCCATTTCTGCCCTGGGTGAAAATGTCTCTGCTGCCCACTCTATCTATGTCTCTTATCATCTTATACACCTCTATCATATCAGCTCTCATCCTTCTTTACAAAGAGAAAAGCCTGAGTTCACTCAATTTATCCTGTTATCTTCTAGAATTATGCACAAGCCAGTTGTTCAAGGATATAAAACAAAAGAACAAAAGATGAAATTCTGGATAATCTCTGAGATTTGACCAAAAGTGTTAATTGGTTTATCTTTCAACAGATGATGGTTGACTGGCTATGAAAGCATCTCTGGAAGAAGGACTCCAGAGGGAACTATGTCCTTGCAGCCAGATTTGGGGAGAGTTTAAATTTGATTGGCAGGAGGATGGGAACTAGAGTGATAGGTCTTATACTGGGGCAATTGATGTAAAGGTACTGCAGATGCAATGTGTAGAGAGGCTGTGAGGAAGATTCGTCATTTGGATGGGTTCAAATCAGTTTGTTTTAATGCAAGAAGTGTCGGGTAGAAAGGTGATGAACTTAGAGAGTATAGATCAGTATTTGGAACCACAACATTATGGCTATTACAGAGACTTGGCTGTTACAAGGGCTGGAATGGCTGCAAAACGTTCTGAGAATGGCATTGATAATCAAGGATAACCAAATAAGAATAAATTTTCGAATGGTAGAAGGACACTACTGTGGCTAACAAGTGAAGTCAGAGACAAAGTAAAACCAAATGAGAGGCCATACAATGAAGCCAAAGTTAGTGGCAAGATAAAGGATTGGGAAGCTTTTATAAACTTGCAGAAGGAAACTGTAAAGGTCATTAGGAAGGAAAAGATGGATTATGAAAGGAAGCTGGTGACTAACATCAAAGAAGAATATAAAAGCTTTTTTAAGTATATAAAGGGTAAAAGAGTGTTGAGGGTAGATATAGGACCTATAGAAGATGACACTGGAGATACTGTACTGAGAGATGCAGAGATGGTGGAAGAACTGAATGCATATTTTGCATCAGTCTTCACAGTGGAAGACACCTGCAGTATACTGGACATTCAAGAGTGTCAGGGAAATGAAGTATGTGCAGTGAAAATTACAACTGAGAAGGTGCTCAGGAAGCTTAATGGTCTGAGGGTGGATAAATCTCCTGGACCTGATGGAATGCACCCTCGGGTTCTGAAGGAAGTAGCTGGAGAGATTGCAGAGGCATTAACAATGATCTTTCAAGAATTGATAGACTCTTGCATTGTACCAGAGGATTGAAAAATTGCAGATGTTACTCCGCTATTTAAGAAGGGTAAGAGGCAGCAGAAAGGAAACTATAGACCTGCTAGCCTTACATCTGTGGTTGGGAAGTTGTTGGAATCAATAGTTACGGATGAAGTACATGTTACGTGCCAGCAGCAATAGATCACAAATTGAGCCAGGTTTTAATGTTAAAACTATTATGTTTATTAGTATCTACTCAAGATATAAAAGATTAAACAAGATAAACAGAAGTGTTATGCGTGTATATGTGTGTGTGGCTCCTAAACAGTCAAGTTTAGGAACAGCTCTTAAAGTCTTAAGGTTCAGACCGTAAAGTAGAAAGGTTCGGTAATCCATGGAATAAATGAGTGAGGGAAGAGATTTGTAAATCCATGTTAAAATGTAGAGAGAAGGCGATTACGAAGAAATTCCACAGGTTCCACGCTGGGTAAATGAGGTAAAAGTCGCCGAAGATCTTATTTGTCAAGTTGTTCCGAAATCCATGTAAAACATCACAGGGTTACAGTCGCAGAATATCCCTTCCTCCAAGTGGTTACCACATACCACACATGAATCCAGGTAAGGGTTAACGAAAGTGGTGCCACAGGATACTCCAACAAAATCCACATATGGATTATACAAAATGACAGTCTCACATTCAATACACAGTGTTCTATTGAGCAAACCAATCTTTCGGGCATGGAAAAGTATCAGACTTTACCCATTCTTCTTTCTCTCTCCTTACTACTGAAAATCCCAGCGGTCTGTCGCAGCTTGTTATACTGATATCATAGTCCCGCCTCATCCAGTCCTCTCTTAAAGTGACACTCACAGTAAACGAAACTCATGGGCATGTAACACACATGACAAGATAGGCTAAAGCCATCATGGTTTCCTGAAAGGAAAATTGTGCCTGACTAACCTACTGAAATTTTTTGACGAAATTACAAGCAGGGTAGACAAAGGAGATGCAGTGGATGTGGTATACTTAGATTTTCAGAAGTCCTTTGACAAGGTGCCGCAAGATAAGAGCCCATAGAATTACAGGGAAGTTACTAGCATGGGTGAAGCATTGATTGATCGGCAGAAAACAAAGAGTGGTGTCACGTACCCCGTGACGGGGATAAAGAAACCAGCAGAAATAGAAACCACTATGGAGTCCAGTATTGCTATGAAGTACTAATATTTATTAGTAACTACGCAATACAGTAATATCAATGTAAATAAATCACACAGGTTAGCAATGAATATATATAAAAGTATGTAAATCAGTAAGTGTGGAAATGTATGTATGATAACCAAGCTTCTTTAAGTCTAGGGGTGAAAAGATACAGTCTTACGATGTTGAGTAAAGTTCTGTTCAGTTCAGTTCGTGGTATTTAGTTGAATAGCGAGGGGGAGAGAGAGAGAGAGAGTTGAGTCTTCAGGTGAGCTGATGCCGTCGATCTTCTCGTCGTCCTCCGAAATCCTTTACAAGTCACCGACTGTGACTTTAACCAGGGGGAACGGTTTTCCTATGGTGGAGCTATCACCCCGGCAAGGGTGGACACATAGACAACTCCCCACCAGTCAACCCCTTCTTCACCGCTGGAATAGCAATTTGGATCAATCCGCCTGATCGATCCTCCAAAACCCACTTCCTCTGCGAGCACAACAATGCTCATTCAGTGTCCAGATCATGTGTCTGAGGTCTGTATCATCTGACCTCCCACTTATCTCACCAGGCTGAGCATCACCTGTCATTCAAAGTGTCCCTCCTTCCTTTGTCTGTAAAGAAATGCACAAGCAGGCAACAAGTCCTTGAAGAAATATCAACAACCTGCTGAAAATCATAACATCGAGTGTCCATTAAATAACACTGCCTTCGGTCACTATAGCAACTTACGAGCTGCTCGGTGCTGTCTCCAAACCCAACTCAGTAAAAATCCAAAGTTACTTCCAATATCTTAAAGTGACAGTCCAACTGTTAATCTTCGTCTCTCTCTCTCTCTCTCTTTTCAAAAGCAAAATATCGGTGGTAAATAACTCTGTCTCTCTCTCCTTTCCAAACAAACCATCAATGATAAATGTCTCTCTCCGTCTATCTTCAAACAGTTAATAGGGGCACGCCTGGATCCCCTCACAGTGGGAATAAAGGGATCATATTCTGGCTGGCTGCTGCTTACCAATGGAGTTTCACAGAGGTCGGTGTTGGGACCGCTGCTTTTTACGATGTATGTCAATGATTTGGACTGTTGGATTAATGGTTTTGTGGCTAAATTTGCCAATGATACAAAGATAGGTGGAGGAGTGGGTAGTATTGAGCAAACAGTGAGCCTGCAGAGAGACTTAGATAGTTTAGGGGAATGGGCAAGAAATGGCAATTGAAATAAGATGTTTGAAAGTGTATGGTTTTGCACTTTGATGGAAGAAATAAATGGGCAGACTATTATTTAGATGGGGAAAGAATTCAAAATGCAGAGATGCAAAGGAACTTGGGAGTCCTTGTGCAGGATACCCTAAAGGTTAACCTCCAGGTTGAGTTGGTGGTGAAGAAGGCAAATGCAATGTTGGCGTTCATTTCTAGGGGTATAGAATATAAGAGCGGGATGTGATATTGAGGCTTTATAAGGCACTCGTGAGAGCACTCTTGGAGTATCGTGTGAAGTTTTGGGCTCCTTATTTTAGAAGGGATACACTGACATTGGAGAAGGATCAGAGAAGATTGACGAGAATGTTTTCAGAAATAAAGGATTACCGTATGAGGAACGTCTGGCAGGTCTTGGGCTGTATTCCCTGGAGTTCAGGAGGATGAGGGGTATCACATAGAAACATTCCGAATGTTAAAAGGCCCGAACAGATTAGATATGGCAAACAGATAGATATGGCAAAGTAATTTCCCATGGTAGAGGAGTCTAGGCACAACTTCAGGGTTGAAGGACGTCCATTGAGAAGAGATGCGGAGAAATTACTTCAGTCAGAAGGTGGTAAATCTGTGGAATTTGTTGCCACGAGTAGCTGTGGAGGCCAAGTCATTGGGTGCATTTAAGGCAGAGATAGATACGTTCTTGATTAGCCAGGACATCAAAGGGTATGGGGAGAAGGCAGCGGAGTTGGGATGACTGGGAGAATTGGATCAGCCATGATAGAACGGTGCAGCAGACTCGATGGGCTAAATGGCCTACTTCTGCTCCTATATCTTGTGGTCTTATGGTCTTATGATAGTGTCACAGCTGCAGAAATGGAGGATGTCCTGTAGGGATCAGCTACTGAGTCAAAGAGGGTGGAAGCAAGAAGCAGGAAGGGAGTAATCACTATATTATATGTACTCTGAGGAGCAGATCCATAGGCAGACCTTGGAAAGGTTCAAGATTATCAGGCTTATTGTCATGGATAAATTCAAATTCCCTAATTTTTATTGACATCTCCTCAGTGCAGGAGATTTGAGATGGGGCAGAATTTAATTTGATGTGTCCAGGAAGGATTCCTGACACAACATGTGGACAAACCAAATAGAGGAGAGGCCATTCAGGATCTAGATCTAGCCAATGAAACTGGTCAGGTAACATACTGTATCTGTCAGTGGGAGAGCATTTCAGAGACAGTGACCAAAACCCCCTAATATTGATTACAAAAGGACATTGATAGGATGCAGAGCTAGACTGAGAAATGCCAGATGGATTTCAATCTAGAGAAGGGTTAAATGATACACTTCAGAAGTTTAAGTTTGAAGGCAAAATGCAGGAATCTTTGTAGTGTGGAAGAACAGCAGTATCTTGTTGTTTTTGTCCATAGATCCATCAAGGTTGCTATACAAGTTGCTAGGGTGATTAAGAAGATGTATGGTGTGTGGCCTTCATTATTGGGGAGATTGAGTTCAAGAGTCACTAGATAATGTTGTTCAACCACATTTGGTGTATTGTGTTCAGTTCTGTTGTCTTCATTATGGGAAGGATCTGGAAGCTTTAAAGAAAGTGCAGAGGGGATTTACCAGGATGCTACCTGGATTAAAAAGAACTATAGATTGAACAGTTGAGGAATACGAGATCAAAAGACAAAGGAGCAGAATTAGGCCATTCAATTTGCTCCACCATTCCATCACAGTTGATCCCAGATCCCACCCAACACATACAGCTGGTTCTCATCATAACCTTTGAAGCCCTGACCAATCAGGAAACTATCAATTTTTGCTTTAAGTATACCCACAACCTTGGCCTCCACAACTGTCTGTGGCAAAGCATTCCACAGATTCAATACTCTCTGGCTATAAAAAAAATCCTCCTTACCTCTGCTCTAAAGGGTCAACCCTCAAATCTGAGGCTGTGCCCTCCAGTTCTGGACACCCCCACCATAGGAATATCTAAATGAGAAGAAGGGAACTGAGGAAGAGCAGGAAATAGATGAAGGAAAGAGCTAGGAAGCCATTATTTTTGGACAATGCTGTCCATTAAAAAAAATAGATTGAAACTAGTACAGTACATTCAAATCTGACTGTACCACAGTGCATTTTCACTTGGACACTGACTATTACAGTTGGGCAAACTCCTTGTCAAAAATGGTTGAATGTAATAAGGGTTGTGACTACTGAAAATATCGCATAGGGAACATTCATGAATGAAATGATTAACATTTCAGATCATTGATCTTACAGCAGAATCCGGTGAAGTTAGAAATTAAGCATGTTGTGTTTCAACAAAGTTGGAGGGATGGAGGACATGTCTGAGACAGAATGGATGCAGAAAGAACCATAGAACCATAGAACATTACAGCACAGAAACAGGCCTTTTGGCCCTTATTGGCTGTGCCGAACCATTTTTCTGCCTAGTCCCACTCACCTGCACCTGGGCTATATTCCTCCATACACCTCTCATCCATGTACCTGTCCAAATTTTTCTTGAATGTTAAAAGTGAGCCCGAATTTACCACTTCATCTGGCAGCTCATTCCACACTCCCACAGCTCTCTGTGTGAAGAAGCCCCCCCTAATGTTCCCTTTAAACTTTTCCCCCTTCACCCTTAACCCATGTCCTCTGTTTTTTCTCTCCCCTAACTTCAGTGGAAAAAGCCTGCTTGCATTCACTCTATCTATACCCATCATAATTTTACATACCTCTATCAAATCTCCCCTCATTCTTCTACGCTCCAGGGAATAAAGTCCTAACCTATTCAACCTTTCTCTGTAACTCAGTTTCTCAAGTCCCGGCAACATCCTTGTAAACCTTCTCTGTACTCTTTCAACCATATTAATATCCTCCTTGTAATTTGGTGACCAAAACTGTACGCAATACTCCAAATTCAGCCTCACCAATGCCACATACAACCTCACCATAACATTCTAACTCTTATACTCAATACTTTGATTTATAAAGGCCAATGTACCAAAAGCTCTCTTTATGACCCTATCTACCTATGACGCCACTTTTAGGGAATGTTGTATCTGTATTCCCAGATCCCTCTGTTCTACTGCACTCCTCAGTGCCCTACCATTTACCTTGTATGTTCTACCTTGGTTTGTCTTTCCAAAGCGCAATACCTCACACTTGTCTGTATTAAACTCCATCTGCGATTTTTCAGCCCATTTTTCCAGCTGGTCCAAATCCCTCTGCAAGCTTTGAAAACCTTCCTCACTGTCCACTACATCTCCAATCTCTGTATCATCAGCAAATTTACTGATCCAATTTACCACATGATCATATAGATGACAAATAACAATGGACCCAGCACTGATCCCTGAGGCATACCACTAGTCTCAGGCCTCCACTCAGAGAAGCAATCCTCCACTACCACTCTTTGGCTTCTTCCATTGAGCCAATGTCTAATCCAATTTACTACCTCTCTATGTATACCTAGTGACTAAATCTTCTTAACTAACTTCCCATGCAGGACCTTGTCAAAGGCCTTACTGAAGTCCAAGCAGACAACATCCACTGCCTTCCCTTCATCCACTTTCCTGGTAACCTCCTCGAAAAGCTCTAATAGATTAGTTAAACATGACCTACCACACACAAAGCCATGTTGACTCTTCCTAATAAGTCCCGGTCTGTCCAAATACTTGTCGACCCTATCTCTCAGTACTCCTTCCAACCTACTGACGTCAAATCTACTGGCCTATAATTTCCCGGATTACTTTTAGAGCCTTTTTTTTAAACAACGGAACAACTTGAGCTATCCTCCAATCCTCCAGCACCTCACCTGTAGATACCAACATTTTAAATATATCTGCCAGGGCCCCTGCAATTTCAATATTAGTCTCCTTCAAGGTCCGGGGGAATACCCTGTCAGGTCCTGAGGATTTATCTACTCTGATTTGCCTCAAGATAGCAAGCACCTCCTCCTCCTCAATCTGTATAGTTTCCCTGACCTCACTACTTGTTTGCCTTATTTCCATTGACTCCATGCCAGTTTTCTTAGTAAATACAGACGCAAAAAAAACATAAAAGAAGCCAAATAACGTAATGTATTAATTAAATGACATTAATATAATTGAGGGTAGTTTGTTGGAATTTTTTGAAATTGAAAAATGTAAAATATCAAGGCATTGTTTCTCATTGTCACTGACCTTATCACCACTGAAGATTATCAACTGTTCATGCAAGCTTCCTGACCAAACCCTTATTGTTTCTATGGATCGGATTAAGTGTGAAACCAGCCTTGTTTTGGATATGTCTTGTTATACGTTGTTTGTGTTTTCAAATTCATTTTTTCATACACTGGAAGTTATCAGTCCCATATGTCAGATGGTATTTTGATTGGTAGTTGTCAAACTGTAAAGAGGATACTAGAAAGAAGACATCAGCCTTATATATCAAAACAACATGCTCATCTCTTAGAAGTTTACAGAAATGCCACAACTTCTGTTCAATGATAAATTAATGTTTGAGCACTGATTTGCATTTTTCTTCCCAAAGTATACATACTTGGAAAATGATCAGTCAATTGCACAAAAGCACTATTGGACGCAGCACTTTCAGAAAATTAATGTGAATCTCTTTAGATCAATGTCAAGAACTTAACATTGAATTGTTTATTTTAATTTATTATGAATTTGCTGCTATCGTCAGTCTTTCAGTAATGTTCAGCCATCTGTACTTTGATTTGTTAAAGTTTGTTGGAAGAAGTTTGTTTTGTAATGTTTCTTTATATTTTGTCAATATTAGCACCATCAATGCTTATTAAAAGTATTATAGTTAACAGCACATTAAAAGCTTGTAAATGTATATACATCTAGGCATAGTCTTGTACACTTTTGATTATTCTGAATATACACTTTACCTTCCAAACCTAGAAACTCACATGTATTTTCATTAGCTTGGAAAATTTGCTGTTCCAGTCCAATAAAACTTAAATCAAAAGAAATGTAATAAGTCTCTGATGTTTGAAAATGAATTTCTCATATCACTTGGTGTGTGTTATTAAATATTCTCGAAAATGTTATAATCTCAATTACCACAGATTCATTTGCTGGAGAAATAATTATAAGATACATATGCAAGCTCTGAAAATCAAATTAATTTGTTTTTAGTAGAAAATATATTTAGGATATTTTCTAATCCACTTCTCTTTTGTCTTCTGTTGAAGTCATTGACTGACTCAAGGATATATTTCCAACCAATATGTTCTGCAACAAAAGAATCTTGCCTGTTGCCTGCTCATGTGGAAATTAATTCAGTCAATTCCCTAGCAGAGGAACATTTTGTGTCTTTTGTTCCAATATGGCTTGTCAAAGATTTAGCACATCTTGTTCTCTAAGTAATGTCATCCATATTCTTTAACTAGAAGGGCCATTGGCAGATCAGCTTTCACACGTCTCTCACACAAGCCACCCAGCATGAATAGTGATGTTCAAATTATGTTCCTTTTTCCAGGATCTCTGAGTACAATTGACCATTAACACCTAGCTAAAGCAGACAATTCAAGTTCAAATTGGAAAATCAACCAGAAACATACATTTCCTTTAACCTATGAGTTTTTTTTTAGGCTTGCTGGGCTATGGGTGAAGAATTCTAATATGAAGACAACTATTCTGGTTACAATAGATATTGCTATAAATGGAAAGCATCAGATTTAATTGACTTTCATGAATCATTGTCACTCCTTGCAATTCATTGGTTGGATAATGTACATAATTTGATCAGATCCTCACTGGAAAATCAAGGTTTGGACTGATTTCTAAGTGCAGTGTTTCTCTTGAAACAAAATAAAGGATCCAATTGAAAGTCATTGAATTCTATATCATGCAGTAATTTTGTTATCAGTGATGGAAAAGGACATTTAATTTTCAGTTGTTGAAGTTTAAATGTACTTCATTTGAGAATGGACTGTGATAAATGTAAATTATTGCTAATAGCTACTAAACGTTTAGCTTCACTACCTCTCTGCATTGGTATTCTGCCAATACAAATACATGCAGTGGATTTATTGGGTACATTTCACTAAATGGAAGTGCAATCAGCTAAAAGGTAAGGCTTTCTGGAAAACAAAGTCCACCAATGAAGCACACAGCACATTTCAAGGATGGATATACAGTCCATCTTCCTCTGATTAATAGCTGTACAATATGAGTTACTGTCACCAACACAGATTATTTTCCAGACAAGAATCAAAGTGAAGCATTTTTAAATCATTTTGTATTTTTCAAATCCAAGTTAGAAAATTAGAGCAGAAGGCTCTAAAAACCTGTGCCATCCAACTGGCGGCGGTGTTCAAAGAAATTTTCAATCTCTCACTGTTACAGTCAGAGGTTCCCACCTACTTCAAAAGGGCAACAATTATATCAATATCCAAGAAGAGCAGAGTAAGCTGTCTGAACGACCATCATCCAGTAGTATTCATATCTATGGTAATGAAGTGCTTTGAGAGGTTGGTCATGGCTAGAATCAGCTCCTGCCTCAGTAAGGATCAGGACTCACTGCAATTTGCTTGTCGCCACAATAGGTCTACGGAAGACATGATTTCATTGACTGTCCGTGTGGCCTTGGATCACCTGAACAACGCAAGTACCTTTGTCAGGATGCTGTACATTGACTACAGCTCAGTGTTTAACATCAACATCCCTACAGTTTTGATCGAAAAGCTGAAGAACCTGGACCTCTGTACATCCTTCTGCAACTGGATCCTTGACGGCCAACTGAAAGGCAACAATCTGTATGGATTGGAAATAACATCTCCACCTTGCTGACTATCAACACTTGCACACCTCAGGGATGTGTGCTTGGCCCACTGTTCTACTCTCTCTACACCCATGATTGCGTGGCTAGGCACAGCTCAAATGCCATCTGTAAATTTATTGATGATGCAACCATTGTTGGCAGGATTTCAGATGGTTATGAAAGGGTGTACAGGAGTGAGATATACCAGTTCATTGAGTGGTGTTGAGCAACAACCTTGCACTCAACGTCAGCAAGACTAAAGTGCTGATGGTGACTTCAGGAATACTAAGATGAGGGAACATGAAACACTCCTCACAGAGGGATCAGGAGTGGAAAATTCTCGTGTGCCGTTATATTCTGAAGAACTAACCTAGACCTAACATATTGATGCATCTATAAAGAAGGAAAGGCAGTGGCCATATTTCATTAGGAGTTTGAGAAGATTTGGTATGTCACCTGAAACTCTGGCAAATTTCTATAGCTGTACCATGGAAAGCATTCTAACTAGCTGCATCACCATCTGGTATGGGGAGGGTGGCTACTGCACAGAATCAGAGTAAGCTGCAGAGAGTTGTAAAATTAGTTAGCTCTATCATGGGAATGTGAGCTTCTATAGTATCCAGCACATCTTCAAAGAACAACACCTCATGAAAGCGGCGTCTATCATTAAGGACCCTACCACCCAGGACATGCTCTCTTCTTATTGTTACCACCAGGGAGGAGGTACAGGAGCCTGAAGGCACACACTGAATGATTCTGGAACTGCTTCTTCCCCTCTACCGTTCGATTTTTTTCTTTCTTTTCAAATCTTTTTATTATCATTATCCAAAATTAACAAGAGTACACCGAAGTAGGCAACACTTATAATGTCTCAAGAAAAGAAAAATATTGTTTTAAAGATTGAAAAAATTTTGGCGACAAAAAAAAGAAAAAAAAATCCCTACTAAGAAAACCCCATTATGTGTTCAACCCCGGAGCCATGCGTCATACAAAAAGCTTCTAAAGATAAATATCAAACTGCCAGCAAGAAAAAAAATGTACCAAAAATTTACAAATAGATCGTGGAGGAAATCTATCAATTAACTCAAATGATAGTAACAAGCAAATGAACCCCAACTTTTCTCAAAATCAAACAGAAGTTCAAAAGTTCGACTTCTAATTTTCTCCAAGCTAAGACATAGCATCACTTGAGAGAACCATTGTGACAAAATGGGAGCCGATTTATCCTTCCACTTCAACAAAATGGCCCTCCTAGCTATCAATGTAACAAATGCAATAATATGTTGGTCAGACAAATATATTCTGTGGATATTTTGAGGAATTATTCTAAAAAGCACAGTTAATTTGTTAGGTTGTAAATTAATTTTAAGTGGTTTAGAAATTGTAAAAAAAACTGACTTCTAGAACTGTTCCAGTAGAGAACAGGACCAAAACATGTGTGTCAGTGTAGTTGTCTCGGTTTTACATCTATCGCAATAACTATCAACATCAGGAAGCATTTTAGACAATTTCTCCTTTGTCAAATAGTAACGATGTACAATTTTAAATTGAATCAGTGAATGACTAGCACAGATCAAAGAAGAGTTAACCAACTTCAGAATCCGCGTCCAGTCCTCCGTCATAAAAGTCAAATTAAGTTCCTTTTCCCAATCTTGTTTCATCTTATATAAAGGATGCTTATCCCATTGTAATAGTAAATTATAAATTCTTTCAATGGAACCCTTCATCAAAGTGTTCATACTCGTAATAGTATCTAACAGTTCGGCATCCAATCTGTAAGGAAAATTACTTAAATATTTTTGTAAGAAATGTCTAACTTGAAGGTATTGTAAATAGTGTGAGTATGAAAGAGAAAGAGCTTTTCGATTTCTAAATGGAGATTGAATTCATGAACACAACCTCATTACTTTTTTTTGCACTGCTTATTTGATTTATATCAATACTGTAATTCACAGTTTGTCTCTATACTATCATGTATTGCATTGCACGGCTAAACAAAGTTAACAAATTTCATGACATATGTTGGTGATATTAAACCTGATTCTGATTCTGATTATAAAAAAGGAAGAGCAAGGAGTGATAGCATATTTTCTGACTCTTTGGTTAAAGAGAATTGCAAACTATAACAACACTGGATTGATTTTAAAAACTGCTGTTCCAAATTGCATGGTTAACATACTGAATACAAGGGCCAAATTTCCTAAGATGAAAATAGTAGAGAAAAAGAGGTAGGCAGAAGCCAGGGAGATCAAACAAATCCGTGGGCACTCAGTGTTCAAGATTTCAATAGTAACCATCCACTGTAAATTAATATTCTGTTGAATTTCATATGACTTTAAAACGTTTTGTCTTCTATCCATTTCTCCCATCCTTTTAAAATTGTGTTATGTTTTGTTCATTGGCAGATTACCAGAATTTTACAGTACGTAAATACAAAATAATCTGCAGGTGCTGGGGTCGAAGCAACACTCACAACACGCTGGAGGAACTCAGCAGGTCGGGCAGCATCCATGGAAAAGATCGGTCGACGTTTCGGGCCGGAACCCTTCGACTTTACTTCTAACTTCCACCCAGCCCTCAAATTCACTTGGTCTATCTCGGACACTTTTCTCCCCTTTCTCGATCTCTCGTTCTCCATCTCTGTAGACAGACTGTCCACTGACATCTTCTACAAGCCCACTGACTCTTATAACTACCTCAACTATACCTCTTCCCACCCCACCACATGCAAAAATGCCATTCCCTATTCCCAGTTCCTCCGTCTCCACCGCATCTGCTCCCAGGATGAGGCTTTCCGTTCCAGGACATCTCAAATATCCTCTTTTTTAAGGATCGTGGTTTCCCTTCTGCTATCATCAATGATGCCCTCACCCACATCTCCTCCATTTCCCGACTTCAGCTCCCACCCCATCCTCCCGCCACCACAACAGGGACAGAGTTCCCCTTGTCCTCACCTACCACCCCACCAGCCTCCGGATCCAGCACATTATCCTCCGCAACTTCCGCCACCTTCAACAGGACCCCACCACTCAGTGCATCTTTCCCTCTCCACCCCTCTCCGCTTTCCACAGGGATCGGTCCCTCCCCGACTCCCTGGTCCACACGTCCCTCCCCACGGATCTCCCACCTGGCACTTATCCCTGTAAGCTCAAGTGCTACACCTGTGCCTACACCTTGCTCTCTTGCCACCATTCAGGGCCTCAAACAGTTCTTCCAAGTGAGGCAACACTTCACTTGTGAGTCTGTTGGGGTCATCTGTTGTATCTGGTGCTCCCGGTGCGGCCTCCTCTACAGTGGTGAAACCTGATGCAGATTGGGGGACCGCTTCGTCGAGCACCTCCGCTCCATCCGCCAAAACAGACAGGATCTCCCAGTCGCCACCCACTTCAACTTTTACAATATGTGTTCACTTCTCTATTGGCTAAAATAAAAAAAGAATTCTAATGAATATCCCAATATTTAGCACCCTTTAAATGTATGCAAAAAATTTTGATTAATCAATTAAGTAACTTGAACCAATTCCAAGTGAAATAATAGTCATAGTCATAGTCATAGTCATACTTTATTAATCCCCAGTGAAATTGTTTTTTGTTACAGTTGCTCCATAAATAATAAATAGTAATAGAACCATAAATAGTTAAATAGTAATATGTAAATTATGCCAGTAAATTATGAAATAAGTCCAGGACCAGCCTATTGGCTCAGGATGTCTGACACTCCAAGGGAGGAGTTGTAAAATTTGATGGCCACAGGCAGGAATGACTTCCTATGACGCTCAGTGCTGCATCTCGGTGGAATGAGTCTCTGGTTGAATGTACTCCTGTGCCCACCCAGTACATTATGTAGTGGATGGGAGACATTGACCAAGATGGCATGCAACTTAGACAGCATCCTCTTTTCAGACACCACCGTGAGAGAGTCCAGTTCCATCCCCACAACATCACAGGCCTTACGAATGGGTTTGTTGATTCTGTTGGTGTCTGCCACCCTCAGCCTGCTGCCCCAGCACACAACAGCAAACATGATAGCACTGGCCACCACAGACTCGTAGAACATCTTCAGCATCGTCCAGCAAATGTTAAAGGACCTCAGCCTCCTCAGGAAATAGAGACGGCTCTGACCCTTCTTGTAGACAGCCTCAGTGTTCTTTGACCAGTCCAGTTTATTGTCAATTCATAACCCCAGGTACTTGTAATCCTCCACCATGTCCACACTCACCCCCTGGATGGAAACAGGGGTCACCGGTACCTTAGCTCTCCTCAGGTCTACCACCAGCTCCTTAGTCTTTTTCACATTAAGCTGCAGACAATTTTGCTCACACCATGTGACAAAGTTTCCTACCGTAGACCTGTACTCAGCCTCATCTCCCTTGCTGATGCATCCAACTATGGCAGAGTCATCCGAAAACTTCTGAAGATGACAAGACTCTGTGCAGTAGTTGAAGTCCGAGGTGTAAATGGTGAAGAGAAAGGGAAACAAGACAGTCCCCTGTGGAGCCCCAGTGCTGCTGATCACTCTGTCGGACACACAGTGTTGCAAGCACACATACTGTGGTCTGCCAGTCAGGTAATCAAGAATCCATGATACCAGGGAAGCATCTACCTGCATCGCTGTCAGCTTCTCCACCAGCAGAGCAGGGTGGATGGTGTTGAACACACTGGAGAAGTCAAAAAACATGACCCTCACAGTGCTCGCTGGCTTGTCCAGGTGGGTGTAGACATGGTTCAGCAGGAAGACAATGGCATCCTCAACTCCTAGTCGGGGCTGGTAGGTGAACTGGAGGGGATCTAAGTGTGGCCTGACCATAGGACGGAGCAGCTCCAGAACAGTCTCTCCAAGGTCTTCATGATGTGGGAGGTCAATGCCACCGGTCTGTAGTCACTGAGGCCGCTGGGGCGCGGCATCTTCGGCACAGGGACGAGGCAGGACGTCTTCCACAATACCGGAACCCTCCGGAGCCTCAGGCTCAGGTTGAATACATGGCAAGGTACTCCACATACCTGAGAGGCACAGGCTTTGAGCACCCTGGTACTGACACCATCCGGTCCTGCAGCCTTGCTTGGGTTGAGACGTTTCAGCTGTCTTCTCACCTGTTCAGCTGTGAAGCCCACCGTGGTGGTTTCGTGTGGGGAAGGGATATAGTCATGACAGCAGGATGGGAGACTGTGAGGAGGGGTAGGAGGGTAGAGTAGAATATGTGTTGGTTGGGGGCCGACTACAGATGGCTCATGTGTGGGATGGACAGGGGCCACACTGTCAAATCTGTTAAAGAACAGGTTAAGTCCATTGACCCTGCCCACACTGCCTTCAGCTCCTCTGTTCCTAGTTTGCCGGAACCCAGTGATGGTCCTCATCCCCCTCCAGGCCTCTCTCATGTTGTTCTGCTGGAGTTTCTACTCAAGCTTCCTCCTGTACCTGCCTTTAGCCTCCCTGATCCTGGCTTTCAGGTCACTCTGTATTGCCCTCAGCTCCTCCGTATTTCCATCTCTAAACGCTCTCTTTTTAGCGTTCAGGATGTCCTTAATGTCCTTTTTCTCCCATGGCTTGTTATTTGAATAACAAAGGACAATTCTTGTTGGAACATTGCAGTCCACACAGAAGTTGACGTAATCAGTGATGCACTCTGTGAGCCCATCAATATTTTCTCCATGTGGCTCACAGAGTGCCTGCCAGTCTGTCACCTCAAAACAACCCTGGAGCGCCTCATAAGCCTCCTCCGACCATTTTCTCACTGTCCTCGAGGTTGCAGGTTTATTCTTCACCAGAGGCATGTAGCAGGTTTTAGATGCACCAGGTTGTGATCTGACCTTCCCAATGGGGGGAGGGGAGAGGAGCTGTATGCATCCTTAACGTTAGCGTACATCAAATCCAGAGTCCTCTCCCATCTGGTTGTACAGCTCACATACTGCGTGAAGTTGGGCAGTGTTCTAGCCATGGTAACCTGGTTGAAGTCACCCGAGATGGCAATGAGGGCATTCGGGTGCTGGGTTTGTAGTCTGGCTATGATGGTGTAAATGATGTTACACGCCGACGTCGGGTTGGCAGATGGAGGGATGTACACAACAACCACAATTGCATGCGAGATTTCCCTTGCAAATAATATGGCCGGAGTCCAACAGCAAAAAGTTCAATATCTGGGCTACAGACCTGTTCCTTGATCGTAATATGCCCAGGGTTGCACCATCTGTTATTTACCAGAACTGCCAGCCCCCCTCCTTTAGGCTTACCGCTGTCAGTGCAATTCCAGTCAGCTTGAACGGTCTGGAAGCCCTCTGTGGAAACGCTTTGATCGGGTATGTCCTCGTGCAGCCACGTCTCAGTGAAGCACATGACACTGCTCTCCTGAAATGTTCTCTGATTCCTGACAAGCGCAATCAGTTCGTCCATTTTATTCCCCAGCGATCTCACATTTCCCATGATAATATATTATAGTGCACAGTATTGACTATAAGAATCGTGGTGTACATGTAGTGTATAGTGGTAATTGGTAGAAAAAAATGCACAGAAAGAGTGAGTTGGAGTTTAGTCAGAGTCTCAGATTCAAATAATCTGAAACAGAAGATCCTTGAACCTGTTCAGTTGTAGTTTCTGTGCATCAGAAAAAGTGCATTTATGAAATTAAGGAATCAGAATATTTACAACCCTGATGGAAGACATTTCACTCAGCCAATTGAACAAAGCAGAGCGAGGTTAATCCATCTTTCCAGTTCAAAGTCAAAAATTGTTTCTTTTCATACATACAGATACATGAATGCACATGTGTAATGAAAAACATATTTGCCGCAACATCACAGGCACTTAATATCAGAAAAGCAATATTCATAAGAATAAACTGAACACAATGTTTGCATGAGAGAACACAATTAGAACTCAAAGAAAAGCAAGTCTCTTGTAGTGTAAAATTATCAAAGTGGTCATAATGTTGCCAAACTATAGTGATTAGGGTTTTGACGATTAGTTCAAGAGCCTACTGGTTAAAGGGAATTAAGTGTTCTTAAACCTGATGTAATGGGACTTCAGGCTTCTGTACCACATACCCAATGATAGCTGTGAGAAAATATCATGGCCCAGATTTGGGGGAAGGGGGAGGGATCTTTGATGATGATTGTTGCAAGCTTCAGACAGTATCTCCTACAGATACTACTGATGGTGGGTAGAGATATGCCCTTTATGCATTGGGCTACGTCCACACTACGCCGGATAATTTTGAAAACGCTGGTTTCGAGTAAAAATGACAGGCATACACACTAAGTATTTTTCAAAATATCTCTGTCCACACTAACACAGATATCTGGGCAAATCTCCTTTACTGGGCACGTACAGGACACACAGAAAACAAGCGAAGAGGAAACAGTATACTTAGTTACAGAGTAGAAAAACTTAAAAGGAATTGCTCTTGGCTCTCGCGCAGGAGGACTTAAAACTAAAAAAAAATAAATACTGGAGCGTATGGAGGCAACCGACAGGGAGTTCACGGACAGTATGACCCGGCTGACAATGAGCATTGAAAAACTGACTAACTCTGTTGCATTAATAAAGCAGCTTGTTAAATATATAAGCAGCTTCTCTCCTACCTCCTCCACGTTTGTTAAACACACCAGAGGCTAATTATCTAGTGAGTCTCAACCAGGTTCCCTACAGAACCTCAACATGCAGAGTAGACACATTTGAGGATAGAGGGGAAGCCATTTAGGACCGAGATTAGGAAAAACTTCTTCACACAGAGAGTGGTGAATCTGTGGAATTCTCTGCCACAGGAAACTGTTGAGGCCAGTTCATTGGCTATATTTAAGAGGGAGTTAGATATGGCCCTTGTGGCTACGAGGGTCAGGAGGTATGGAGGGAAGGCTGGGGCAGGGTTCTGAGTTGGATGATCAGCCATGATCATAATAAATGGCGGTGCAGGCTCGAAGGGCCGAATGGCCTACTGCTGCACCTATTTTCTATGTTTCTATGTTTCTATGTCTGCATCAGTGTTATCTTGTATTTCCATACAATGTTACATTAGGCTGTTACACATCTATTGTCAGAGAAGTACTTGCATAAATAGGTAAACCACCTTCATACAAGCAAGGACAGAAAACAGGGCAAAGTGAGTATACTTACAACAGAATCAACAAACTCATTGGTAAGGCCAGTGATGTTGTGGGGATGGAACTGGACTCTCTCACGGTGGTGTCTGAAAAGAGGATGCTGTCTAAGTTGCATGCCATCTTGGTCAATGTCTCCCATCCACTACATAATGTACTGGGTGGGCACAGGAGTACATTCAGCCAGAGACTCATTCCACCGAGATGCAGCACAGAGCGTCATAGGAAGTCATTCCTGCCTGTGGCCATCAAACTTTACAACTCCTCCCTTGGAGGGTCAGACACCCTGAGCCGACTATTTAGTTATTTATGGTTCTATGACTATTTATTATTTATGGAGCAACTGTAACGAAAACCAATTTCCACGGGATTAGTAAAGTATGACTATGACTATTCAGTAAGCTATGGGTCAAAGTATTTGGAGACTGCATTTTTAACTGTTCTGGCTTCAGTCTCTTTGCCGTCTGTTGTGAAATTGTTAGGTTTTGCGAAGCTCAGAATCAAATATCGCTGTGATGGCTGTACGCTCTAGTATCAATTGTTTGGCGACAATAAAGTAATAATAATAATAATAATAATAACAAGAAGAAAACAATGAAATGCCGTGCTGCCGCCATCTGTTCCGGCACGTCATGACAGCGGTTTTAAAAAGCTCCGGTTATCCTGTACACACTGCAATGGATATTAGACGTTTTCAGATTTATTCACTCTGGAGACCATTTCTGAAAATCTCTGTTTTCGGGGGATGAAAACACCATTTTAGTGTGGACAGAGAGTCAAAACGAAGAGAAAAAGCTTTGTTTTCAAAATTATCCGGCATAGTGTGGACGTAACCCTAGACAGAGTCCATGCACTCTACAGCTTCTTAGGTTCCTGCACATTTGAATTGCTGTACCAGACAGTGATGCAACTAGTAAATTGCAAATTGAGTTTAGAATGCAGCTCAGGACAATGGTGTTCTTGGAGCTGCAGACTGAGGCTACGTCCTCACTACGCCGGATCATTTTGAAAACGCCGGTTTCGAGTAAAAACGATAGGTGTCCACACTAAGCGTTTTTGAAAATATCTCCGTCCACATTAGGTGGATATTTGCGCGAATCTCCTCCTACTGAGCATGCGCAGGACACACAGAAAACAAGCGGAGAGGCAACGGTATACTTAGTGCGCGTTTGTCCAGTTACAGACTAGAAAAACTTTAAAGGAATTGCTCTTGACTCTCGCGCAGGAGGATTTAGAACTTATTAAAAAAAACAAATACTGGAGCGTATGGAGGCAACCGACAGGGAGTTCACGGACAGTATGACCCAGCTGACGATGAACATTGAAAAACTAACTCTGTTGCATTAATAAAGCACCTTGTTAAATGTATAAAACGTCTGCATCAGCGTTATTTTGTATTTCCATACAATGTTACATTAGGCTGCTACACATCTATTGTCAGAGAAGTACTTGCATAAATAGGTGAACCACCTTCATACAAGCAAGGACAGAAAACAGGGCGAAGTGAGTATACTTATTTATTCAGTAAGCTATGGGTCAAAGTATTTGGTGAGTACATTTCTAACCCTTATGGCTTCAGTCTCAACCGTCTGTTCTGAAATTGTTAGGTGGTGGCGTTCAAGAAAACAACTAACGTCTGTTCCGGAACGTCATGACAACGCTTTTAAATAGTCAAAAAAGCTCACTTTACAATTAAACTCTCACGCCGTTCACACCGACTGCAAGTTATAACAGCTTGTGCAGTACCAAGCAGAAGCAGAAAAAAGTATTGTTGTTGTGGTGTTGTCATGACAACGTTTTTAAATCTCTCCGTTTACCCCGTACACACTACACTGGATATTAAGCGTTTTCAAATTTATTCACTCTGGAGAGTGTTTTCGAAAATCTCCCTTTTCGGGGGCTGAAAACGCCGGATCAGTGTGGACGGGAGGGCAAAATGAAGAGAAAAAGCTTTGTTTTCAAAATTATCTGGCATCGTGTGGATGTACCCTGAGGTGTATTGCAAATCAGGAACCACCCAATTGATCTGAGATATCTGCATATGCATGAATGCAGTTCAGAGTCAGCCATGATAAACATTTAATTTCGGGTGTTTTGAGTGTTGGTGTGAAGATCTAGGTGTTTAAATCAAAGGAAGCATCACAAATGCATTGCAACTATAGAATTGTCCTGTGTTTCCTTTGATATGTAGCATATGTAAATGTGATGTAATGTTGGGTCAGAGATCCTTTACTAAGAGTGTCTCCTTAATGCCTGCTTGTTGTGCTGAATAAAGACTTCTATATCACCAGCTTTAATGACTTTCCAGTGACTTCAATCACAGTCACAACAAAAGTAGAGACTCTAGTTTGTTTTCTTTTTGATTGCACCTATGTGCTGGGCCCAGACCAGGATATCCAATATGTTAATGCCCAGAAATTTAGAGCTGCTGACTTGTTCCACTGTCAATTCATCTAACAGCAGTAGTATTATCAGCAAATTTGAATATGGGTTGCAGTTGTCCTTCGACAAACAATTATATATCTGCATAGAGAGTAGAGCAGCGAGCTAAGCATACTGCTCAGAAGTAGACCTGTGTAGGTGATAACTGAGGAAATGTTGTTCATAATTCTCACTGACTGAGACCTGCCGATGAGGATGTTGAGTATTAAGTTGCAAAAGAAAGTACAAAACCATAGGTCTTGCAGCTTAATGATAAGTTAGAATGGGATGAATGCTGAGTTGTAGTTAATGAACTGATGTATGTGTTCATGTTGTCCAAGTGGTCCAGACCAGACCAGCCCAACACATTTTATCTGCTCTTGAACTGCTGTTATGGTGGACAAATTGAAGCTGGTCAGCTCTGAGGCAGAAGTTGTTTTGCACCATTACCAACCTCTCGAGGCACTTTGTTGCAGTTGACCTCAGAGCTTCTAGGAAGTCTCCACTAATGAAGATTGCCACATTCTTCTTGAGCGCCAGTACAATAGGTGGCTTTTTGATGGAGGCTGGAACCTCAGACCACAGAAGCAATAGGTTGAAAATGTCTGTCAATGCTCCAGCCAGTTGGTCCATGCAAGCCTTCAGCACTTGGCCAGATACACCGTCTGGAGCAGATGTCTTTTGTGGATTCACCATTTGAAGGATATCCAGATGCCAGCCTCAGAGAGTGAACTTACAGGGTTGTCTGCTGATGTGGGGCTTGTGTGGGTGTGTCATAGTTCTTCCTATCAAGGCACACATTAATATAGATTGAGCGCATCTGAGAATGATGGACCTTTGCCATTTTTACTGCCCAATCTGTCTTTCTAGGAAGTTATACTGCGCAAACCCAGTACCAGCTTTTGACCACCCATCTGCAATTCCATTTTAGTTGCAATTATCTCTTTGTGCTCACAGTGGCCTTATAGAGGTATACCTGGACTTCTTAAATGACTAGCTAATCATCCGTAAACATCATAGAGGTAACCCTCAGTGAATTATGAATCTTTTGGTTTATCCATGCTTCAGGTTAGAGAAGCCTTGGTAAACATCTGGGTACACATTCATCCAAGCACGTACTTAGGCAATCAGTGAACCTTGAACATGGTCTAGTCCACTGAACTGAAGCAAGCTCCTTATCTCGGTTCTGCTCTTTGTCGTCCTCTTCACCAATACTGGCTCTTCAGCTCTACACGGGAAGAAGAAGCAGAGTAAAGTACTCAGATTTACCAATGTGTGGGTGAGAGAAGGAGTGTTAAAACAGTAGTGAAGTGTGCTTGAGTCCTCCAGGTAGGCAGGTGACGTGTTGATATAGTTTTACAGAGAACCTTTCAAACAAGCCTAATTGAAGATGTGACAGGCATCATGGCATTCCTCTTGATTACTGTTTTGATTCTTTGTCAGTAGTTTCATAACTTACAGTTCTACACGACTGAATCAAGGCAGATTTTAAATACTGTATAAGTTAGGTGTCTACCACTTCTACCCCTTTTGAAAATTAATTCCAGAGCTGTTGGTGTAAAATTCCTCCTCCGCATCCACCTATAATCCTTCCACCAGTAACTTTAAATCTATTGGCCTACATCACTGGAACATTGCTGAGGAACACAGGTGACATAAATCTCAAATAACAATGAATTTTATCTTTAGATATGTCTGATCCAAACATAACAACTCCAGTCTAGTTTAAAACTTAAATTTGTTAGTCCTGTCACTATATTTACAAACATTCTCTGTACTTGTTCTAGTCCTTCTGGCCCCTTCATGTCATTCCTACAATGCAGTGACAGAACTGTGCAGTTATGTTTTCTGCTGCTGGTATATTATCTCCCTGGCATTCTTTTCTATGTTTTGACTAATAAAAAAAACTCACAAAACACAAAAAAAAACACAACAAAAAACTCAGATAATGTGCTACCTTTACACTTCTCCTCAGTGTGACGTAGCCAAATACCAACAGCTGGTGAAGCATTGCAAAGACAGGGGTGGAGAGCAAGATGTGAATCTATAGAGGTGGAATATGGACATTTTGCTGGCTGCTTGCTATGCAGAACCTACTCTCTCCTTGGCATTACGTTGGTTGCAAAGAAAAGAGTCATCAAGAGCATCTAGATGGCTATGGATCAAGAGGTGTGACCTGTGGACCAAAGCTGCTAGAACACAAGCCAAGGCCTGATCACCAGGGTCGCCTGGGAGAGTGTGTCTGATGTTGTCTGATGTTGTAGGACCCGAAACACCTGATGACCGCTGGTTACATCTCCTATGATGTATCCCAGCGCTCAGCATCAGTGAGGTGTTAAACATCTTGCTAATGGCCATGCCAGTCATCAAATTTGCAATTCTTAATCCACTTACTCTATTATCTCCACAAAATGTTCACTCAAGTTTAGTCACTGAGATATTTTAATAAGACTATAGCCGTTGGCGGTTCCCAGACGGCGGATACTGGAATTCGACAGTTCGGATGCTATCGGAGGTTCGGAGGTTGATTGTGGATCGATCAGGAAGGCATGAACTCCAACAAATTATATTTTGTGCACAAGACTGATAAACTTACTGAGTGGCGCCTTTGTGTTATTTGTTTCTACTAACCACACCACCTAAAAGAGTTATAAAGTGTAATCATTTAATCATACATTGTGTACTGTCTGATATTTTACGTTGTGGTTTTATACCGGGGTGCATTACACAGCATCTACGCAAACGTAGACATAGTTTGGCGGGCAGACAGCAGTTTCCCCTAGACGAATGAGAGTTGATAGAGCTGAGTGTTACAATTAATCATTGTAACACAAATATTGTATATTCTATTATTTTCAGCTTGCATGACCAAGAAATTTTGTATTAATTATGTTTAATTTCAGTCATAACACTTCAGAATCACAATCAGAATCAGGTTTAATATCATCAACATGTGTCATGAAATTTGTTAACTTAGTGGCAGCAGTACAATGCAATATATGATAATGTAGAAAAATAAGAATGTAAGTCAATTACTGTAGGCATATATATGTATATTAAATAATTATATTAAAATAGTGCGAAAATAGAAATAATAAAAAATGGTGAGGTGGTGTTCATGCATTCAATATCCATTTAGAAATCGGATGGCAGTGGGGAAGAATCTGTTCATGAATCAGCGTGTTTGTGCCTTTAGGCTTCTGTACCTTCTTCCTGATGGTAACAATGAGAAGAGAGTATGGCATGGGTGAGGTGGTTCCTTAATAATGGAGGCTACCTTTCCGAGGCATTGCTTCTTGAAGATCTCTTGGATACTACGGAGACTAGTATCCATGATGGAGCTGACTAATTTCATAACTTTCTGCAGCTTCTGCCAATTCTGTGCAGTATTCCCCCATACCAGACAGTGATTTAGCCTGTCAGAATGCATCCATGGTACACTTGTCTCAGTTTTCGAGTGTTTCAGGTGACAAACTAAATCTCCTCAAACTCCTAATGAAATATAACCGCTGCCTTGCCGTCTTTATAGCTGCATCGATATGTTGGAACCAGGTTAGATTCTCAGAGATGTTGACACCCAGGAAGTTGAAACTGCTCACTCTCTCCATTTTGATCCCTCTATGACTATTGGTTCATGTTCTCTCATTTTATCCTTTCTGAAGTTCGCAATTAGAACTTTGTCTTACTGATGTTGAGTGCAAGTTTGTTGCTGTGACAGCACTCAACCAGCTGGTACATCATGCTCCTGTATGCCCTCTTGTCTCCATCAGAGGTTCTGCCAACAATGGTTGTATCATCAGCAAATTTGTAAATGGCATTTGATCTATGCCTAGCCACAGAGTAATGGATGTAGAGAGAGTAGAGCAGTGGGCACATGTGCCTGAGGTGTGCGAGTGTTGATCACCAGTGTGGAGGAGTTATTATTACTAATTCGCACAGACTGTGTTCGTCCAGTTAGGAAGTCAAGGATCCAATTGTTGTGGGAGGTACAGAGGCCCAGGTTCTGTAACTTTTTGATCAGTACTGCTGGAATGATGGTGCTAAACTCTGAGCTATAGCATCCTGACATAGGTGTTTGTATTGCCCAGGTGCAACTCTTGGTTCAGCTAGCGGCTTAATCTAGAGGAAGACAGCCCTCGGCCCGGACAAACTTAGGAAATCTTGTTTGGGTGGATGCTGCGTGATGTGTCCCCTGTTACAACAAAATAACAAACAGTACACATAGTGATTAAATGAGTGAGCTTTATAATTCTTAATTTGACAAGATGGTAAGTAAAGAAACAAAAAAAAAGTAAAGAGCCCATTCTCGTGAAACAGTCTAATGCGCAATGTTGGAGCTCACGGTTCAGTCCACTGGCTCCCCATTGACCTCCTACGAGTGGAGCCAACCCTCAGACCCTCAATCTAAGACTACTCCGTCCGGCGGTCTACCAACTCTCTCCATTCGCGTCTTCTCTCCTCATCTCTCCCCGGCAAAAGACCGCAAAATCCTTGTTCCCAGACCCACAAGAAAGAAGAACATCCCTCTCATTGGATAGTCCACGTTCCAAAGCCCCGTTATCTCTAGTCATAACCCAAACATTGCTGCTACAGAGAAACCATTTCATTAGCAGTGAAACCTCACAGTGCGTTACACTCTCCCCCCACCAAATTTAGTCATGTCCCCATGACATTCAGATAATTTGCCAACCCTTCCTGCAAACCACAAAGATTAAAGGGCAGTGACATAGCTCCCTAACACAGTAGGGGTCACACTCTGTTCCCCTGGTGCTACCTAGGCCAGCCTATCTGGTGGTCTCCTGATTCTCTAAGACCTCCGTACCCACTCACTTAACACTTCAGGTTCAGACACTACTGGGGATTCTTCCAGCCTACCTGGCAAGGCCTCCCCCGACCTATCACTCATGCCCACCTGAAACTCGGATCCCTCAGTCCTGTGGCTAAGCCCCACTTCAGCCCTTGCAGGGTCCTGCTGTAACCCAGGCTGTCCACAGATAGCTCCCCCCACTTCACCTGACTCAACGGGAGAAGGGCTGGAAGTCTCTTCCTTAATCAATGGGGAATTAGCAAAAGGTAGCATATACCGCACATCCAGGTCCTCATCTTTAGAATCAGTATCCCTCTCAGGGATGAGGGTCCAGCCTAACCTCTCCTGCTATGGGCCCTGCAGTCGCCCTGCGCTTCTACAGAGTCCTCTAACTAGGTGTAGGGTCTAAGTCGGGCTCTGGGTCTACGTGCAGCTCTTATCCCAGGGGAAACCTCCGCGATCTCTCTGTAAACGGGGTGTCCTCGGTCACCCGAATAGTACGGTGAGTGCTCTTGGAACAACCCACATCAAACTCATCAGTGGAAAAGGCATCTTCCAGCTTCAACATCTTCTCTACCAACCTCCTCTTCCAACCTGCAGGAACTGGGGAGTCTGAAGTTGAATGACTCAGTGGTCAACTTTCCCCCTTTTTTCAGTAGTTTCTCCCTGGCGTGTCTCACAGAGACACTAGACATTACCATCAGCGGGAATAGATGTGCCACAGTATCCCTTGCTTGAAAGTGACCTCCCTCTTTGTAGTGTTCCTGATAATCACTGCCATCCTGCTCACCTGTACAACCAAGGGCTTCTGCAATTTAGGCCTCACCAGTACCCCAGCAGGAAATCCCGACTCTCCCTTATGGTCTTCTGGAGCATCCACTAAGATGGCCTCACTTTCAGGCACTCTAAAAAATTTGAGGGTCCCCATCACTCTCGCGACTTCCTCGGGCTGTACCACCATTGGCTTCGACTGGGTGAACCACTCAGTCCCTCGTCTAAATTCAGTTTCTGGCCCATTGCAACCACACACTTCTTCAAAAGCAGCTCAAAACACTGGGTGCACGGACCATGTTCCCAGAAAGTTTTCACCAGCCTTCTCTTGCAGGCCCCCATGAGCCTCCTCACAAGAGGGGTGTTGGTCCCCACCAGAATTGAAACACTACCCTTCTCAGCAGGGTCCGGACAATCCAACACATCAATGACCTCCCACATCAGCTTTCGAGAACTCCAACCTCACTGACAAATAACTGTTGTACGGTTAATCACAAGCACTAAGCCCCCAGATCTCCAGTGCCCTGAATGGGGTCAATGGTAAATGCTTCATATACCGATTGTAAAATAAATGGTACAACAACGTGATCTGTGACCCGGTGTCGAGTATGGCTTTAGCATCAATACCCTCTATCCATAGCGACACACTGATGCATGGTCCCACCAAGCCTTCAGGAATAGGGCCTTTCACTTTCAGGAGTTCCTTGGGACATTGCTGGGAATGTGTTCCCCTGAGACACCATACTGTTCCCTCACTGGGTCTCCTCTAGGTTTTCCCAATGACTCTCTCTGCTTAGGTACCCAGGGGCTCATTCTCCTTCTGGCGTGACACCTGCTGCCGGCAGCCCTCCGTATTGTTCGTTCCTTTGGGGGATCCACTCCCCTCATCAGCTCCATCATATGGGGGGGGAGTCACACTCGCTGATAACAGCTGACATATCTCAGTTCTCAACTCTGCCACAATTTCCTCTACCGCTCCCCGGGGTAGGCTATCTGTGATCACTTCACCACTGGGGACCACTACCGAGGACTGTACCCTGCTGACGGAGCCCTCCCGTGTTTCCGCCGCATTCTGCTCTTCCTGTACCTCTCTGATCAGCTCAACAAAAGATGGAGGGGGACACGTCTTACGAGACTGTCGGAGACCCCAAGCCATCAGGTCCTGGGACTGGGTACCCTTTGCTAGCTAGTCCATTCTTAACTGATCCACCTCAGCTGCCTGAATGACGCCTCTGTGCCGCAAGCAATTTAGCTGCCTCTCTAGCCGAAAAATGTAGGCAGAAAGCTTCTCCCCCTTCTCCTAACGCACGTTCTGAAACCCCACCGTGAGCTCCATTGGGCTTCCCGTCAGACCAAAAGCATTGTCCAGTTCCTGCATGTAATTGACAGCTTTAGCTACGGGATACCGCAACCTGACGGCTCTCACAACGTCTGTGGCCCGCCCATTCAAACTTCCAACCAATCTCTGTCACTTTTCATCATCAGAGCACTGCCACTCATCTAACAACTGAGAGGTCCACTCCGCCCAACTCTCATACTCCTCCTCCCCTTTAGGGGTGGGCGTTATTCCAGAGATTTGGCTGTGCCTACCATAGCAGGGACTTCGAACCTGGGCATTTTTCCATTTTTTCGCCAGAATGGTAAGGGCGGGTACTAAATCAGAATTCTCACTCTTCACTGGGGGACGTGGATTAATTAGACATTCCAAATCCGACCACTCCTTCCCCTCATTCCTCAGAAATGATAGAACCCTGTCTTTGAAATCTGCCCCCAATTACTGCTACATCAGCACCGGTTTGCTTTAAAACGAGAGCTGTGCCCATTTTATCAAACTTCCGCCCTGCAATTGCAAGTTTAGCTGTACCTGGAATTAATAATTAATCTGGAGTACGAATATCTACCCCACTGGTTCAATTCTCAGGATAATCACACAGCATCCAAAGAAATCAATCCTGAACGATACCTCCGCAATTATAACTCTCGGCTCGGCTAGCGACTTAATCTAAGGGAAGACAGCCTTCGGCCTGGCCAAACTTAAGGAATCTTGCTTGGGTAGATGCTACGCGATATGTGTCCTGATACAAATCAGTACTATGAAATAACTAACTGTACACAATATGCGATTAAACGATTGAGTTTTATAATTCTTATTTTGACTATATGTTTAGTAAAGAACCAAAACAAAGAAAAGAGTCCATTTTCATGAAACAGTCTAATGTGCAATGTTGGAGTTCACGGTTCAGTCCACTGGTTCCCCTCGACCTCCTCCGAGCGTAGCCGACTCTCTGACCCTCACTCCAAGTCCACTCCGTCCGGGGGGCTACCTAGTCTCTCCACCCTAGACACTAGACACTAGAATACTACAGCACAGTACAGGCCCTTCGGCCCTCGATGTCGTGCCGACCCATGTATTCCTTAAAAAAACGTACTAAAGCCACACTACCCCGTAACACTGTATTTTTCTTTCATCCATGTGCCTGTCCAAGAGGCTCTTAAATACCCCTATTGTTTTAGCCTCCACCACCATCCCTGGCAAGTCATGCCAGGCACCCACAACACTCTGTGTAAAAAACATAACCCGATGTCTCCCCTAAACTTCCCACCCTTAACTTTGTACATATGCCCTCTGGTGTTTGCTATTCATGCCCTGGGAAACAGGTACTGGCAATCCACCATATCTATGCCTCTCATAATCTTGTAGACCTCTATCAAGTCCCCTCTCATCTTTCTATGTTACAAAGAGAAAAGTCCCAGCTCTGCTAACCTTGCCTCATAAGACTTGGTTTTCCAATCCAGGCAACATCCTGGTAAATCTCTGCACTCTTTCCATAGCTTCCACATCCTTCCTATAATGAGGTGACCAGAACTGAACACAATACTCTAAGTGTGGTCTCACCAGAAAATTGTAGAGTTGCAACATGACCTGTCTACTCTTGAACTCAATCCCCCTATTAATGAAGCCTAGCATCCCATAGGCCTTCTTAACTATCCTATCAACCTGTGCAGCGACCTTGAGGGATGTATGGATTTAAAGCCAAGGTCCCTCTGTTTATCCACACTTAAGGTACTGAACATTAACCCTGTACTCAGCCTTCTGGTTTGTCCTTCCAAAATGCATCACCTCACACTTATCCGGATTGAACTTCATCTGCCACTTTTCTGCCCAACTCTGCATCCTGTCTATATCCTCCTGTAACCTTCGACAATCTACAGCTCCATCCACAACTCCTCCAATCTTCATGATGTCCGCAAACTTACTCACCCATCCTTCCGCCTCTTCATCCAGGTCATTTATAAAAGTCACAAAGAGCAGGACAGATTCTTGCAGCACTCCCCGAGTCACCGACCTCCAGGCAGAATATTTTCCTTCCACTACTACCCTCTGCTTTCTTCCTTTAAGCCATTCTTTATCCAAACAGCCAAGGTTCCACTGATCCCATGCCTCATGACTTTCTGGATGAGTCTCTCGTGGGGGACCTTGTCAAATGCCTTGCTAAAATCCATGTAGACCACATCTATCACCCTACCCTAATCAATTTCTTTTGTTACCTCTTCAAAAAACTCAATTAGGCTCGTGAGACACAACCTTCCCTTCACAAAGCTATGTTGACTATCCTTGAGTAGACTGTACATCTCCAAGTGCTCGTAGATCCAATTCTTAAGAATCCTTTCTAATAGTTTGCAGACCACTGATGTAAGACTCACCGGTCTATAGTTCCCAGGATTCTCCCTATTACCTTTTTAAAACAAGGGAACTACATTTGCCATTCTCCAATCCTCTGGCACCTCCTCTGCAGCCAAAGAGGATTCAAAGATCATAGCTACTGCTCCAGCGATCTCTTCTCTCACTTCCCACAGCATCCTGGGGTATATCATGTCCAGCCCTGGGGACTTATCAATCTTGATGTTTTTAAGAAGATCCAACACTTCTTCTTCCTTTATCTCCACATTGTCCAGCGCACAGGCCTGTTCTATTTCGACCTCACCCTGATCAAGATCCTTTTCATTTGTGAAAACTGAAGCAAAGTATTCATTTAAGACCTCCCCAATCTCCTCCACCTCCAGACACATGTTGCCTTCTTTATCCTTTAGTGGCCCCACCTTCATTCTTGTCATCCTTCTGTTCTTCACATACGTATAGAACGCCTTGGGGTTCTCCTTTAATCCTACATGCCAAGGCCTTCTCATGCTCCCTTCCCTTTGAGCTCTCTTAAGCTCCTTCCTGGCTACTCTATATTTCTTATGAGCCCCTCCTGCTTCCTGCTTCTTATATCTAACATATGCTTCCTTCTTCCTCTTGACGAGTTGCCTCACGTGTTTCGTCAGCCACGGTTCCCTTTTCCTACCATTTTTTCCTTGTCTCAGTGGGACAAACCTATCTGAACCCGGCACAAGTGGTCCCTAAACTTCCTCTATAGTAACTTCTACTTTGAAAAAGGCATACTCGACAACTTTATGCCCAAGAAACCGTTATGTATATACAGAGGCTTTTTTACAACCCGTACAGCATGGCAGGGACACTATATAAAGAGTACACTGGAAGTAAAAAGAATGGAAGAAGAACCCCCCATTATCCTAATTAGTATTAACTTACCTCTAATAATGCTCACATTACAACACTTCTTCCCCTTTAAAATCCAACATCCCCCAAATGTAAAAATTAGGAAATAAAAACAGTGGTGTTATTAACCTGTGTACCCCTGAAAACTTATACTAGTATCTCAGCAACAGGTTATCAATACAAAACACCTGGAAAATGTGACAGATTAAACATTCAATCTAACAACAACAAAAAAGAACTGTCCTGTCAAAGATTCAGTCTGCCAGAAGGTTTACAAGTGTGCTGTGATCTGTGCACTACCCCCGGTAACCCAGCAGGCACTGCTGGTGAAAGTGTTTTGAGTGGATCTGCTTTTGGGGGCATGAAAGGGGTCTATGTGTCTGTGTGAGAATGTCCATCCTCTTCAGGGGACCCCGACCCCTCTGCCAGCGTCTTGTCCTCTGGCAAAGGCACTGGTGGACATAATTCCGCAGTAGTCTGTCTCACTTTTGCCTTCATGTCTGGGCGCAGCAGGTCCAATCTTGACTTAGGCCTACGCCCAATCAGCATCTCTGCTGGAGTGAGGACAGTTGTAGTCTGTGGCGTGAGGCGGTAGTTAAACAGGAAACGTGAAAGCCGCATGCTAAGAGAGTCCCCTGTCATCTGCTTCAGGCCTTCCTTCACTGTCTGAACAGCCCGTTCAGCCAAACCATTTGAGGCTGGGTGGAAAGGGGCTGTCCGAATGTGACGAATGCCATTCTGCTGCATGAACTCACTGAACAGTTCACTGGTGAACATCGGGCCATTATCAGTGACCAGGGTATCAGGCAACCTGTGGACTGCAAACACTTGCCTGAGTTTGTCTATGGTTGAGGGGGCTGTGATGTTGCTCATGATGTGAGCTTCGATCCATTTAGAATGCGCATCAGCCATTACAAGAAACACCTGCCCCATAAAAGGGCCAACAAAATCCAAATGTAGCCTAGATCAGGGGTGGTCTGGCCACTCCCATGGATGGAAAGGAGCTGGTGGTGTCATGTTCTGATTGGTCTGACATTGCGTGCATGATTTTACCTGGTTCTCCAGATCCTGATCCATTCTTGGCCACTAAACATAGGATCTTGCAAGGCTTTTCATTCGAGACACTCCTGGGTGAGTCTCATGAATTTCCGGTTGCATGTCAGTCAATCCACAACTGAACTTCATTAGTGATGACAGTGGTGGACTAATTTATTTTTATCCATCATACCAAAATCATTTACACAAGGGATTGTGCAAATACTGGAAATCCTGAGCAACATTTGAGGATCTCAGAGGTCAGGCAGCATCAGTGGAGGGAAACAAACAATTGATGCTTTGGACCCAAACCCCTCATCAGGACTTGAAAAGAATGGTGGAGAAGCCGGAATACGAATAATAATAATAACTTTTTATTTAGGGGTTAAAATAATAATAACTGTTTATTATTGCACCAGAATGATAACTGTTCATTTCCCTGCGTAGCTGCTGCCTGACCTGCTGAGTTCCTCCAGCATTGTGTGTGTGTTGCTTACCAAAGCCATTTACTTGTACTTAATCCAAGATATACTAGTTGGAAGCCACCTTCAACCATAATTCTGCTTCCACTAACAAATGCTCAGGAAAATGATAATTCTTAGAGAACCTTTGTTGTGCTCCTTCGATCAAAGATGTTGCAAGACTTGATGAAGTTTACAAGTCATCGCTGGTTTCAGTCAGGTAAAAGATCAAGGGCTGTTGCCCCCAGGTGGTTTATGCACCAGAAAGCAGAGATTTTAAGATACAAGCTACAAGGTAGATGGAGGAAAGGGTTGGGGACAAGCAGGAGGTAGACTAATTTTTATTCAGAAGGTGGTACATCACCAGCACATCACTCTTGATATGTATCTGTATGAGGTGTTGCCCTTTTGAAACAGGTGGGAACTTTTGACCATAGCTGTGAGAGGTTGAAAATGTCCTGAAATACACCCCTCAGTTAGTTGACACCAGTTTTCAGAGCTTTGCCAGTTACTCCATTGGGGCCTACCGCCTTGCAAGGGTTCACCCTCCCGAAAAACAGACTGATATCAGCCTTCAAAACAAAGATCGCAGGGTCACTGGACGTAGCGGGGGGCATAAAGCGGGCAAAAAAGGCATTGAGCTTGTCTGGTAGTGAGGCATTGCTCCCATTCCTGATTTGGGTTTTGCTTTGTTGGAAGTAAGGTCTGGTAAACTCTGCCAGAGTTGTCATGCACCTGGTGTCATCTCCAACCTCACTCAGAGTTGTCACTTTGCCCTTGAAATAATCCTCCACAACTCATACCTGGTTTTCTCATTCAGACCTGGGTAACCAGACTGAAATGCCACAACTCTTGCCCTCAGCTGACAACAAATCTCCTGGTTCATCCATGGCTTTTGGTTTGGGAATTTACAGCAAGTTTTCATAGGCATGCTCTCACCCACACAGATTTTAATGAATTCAGTATCAACTGTGGCATACTCATCTAGATTCAAAGATGAATCCCTGAATACAGTCCAGTCCATCAATTGAAAGCAGTTCTGTAAGCTTTCATGTGCTTCCTTTGTCCAGACCTTCTTCGTCCTCACTACTGGTGCTGCAGTCGGCCTATACTCAGGGAGTAGAAGTAAAGCCAGGTGATCAGATTTCCAGAAGTGTGTGCGAACTAATGTCTACCATTGTAAGCAGTCCTTCTGAAGACATAGATATTGCTTCATGAAAGAAACAATATTATTGTTACCATCAATGTGATGCCAAGTAGAAAAAGCTGAAGTAGAACAAGTTGTCACATATACTCTCACAGCCATCCTAGCAGTCCTAATGAGGCATGAACTGTACCGACGGTCGAGTTTTAACGATGGATGAGATTTACCTGCCTGGCTGCAGTGCCCTCACGGCTGAGGAATCTTAATTTAAGATATAACAGCTGACATTATCACTTGGTATCCACAATCATTGCAACATAGAAATGAAAAATATTACAACAAACATGAGAGAACTTGCAGATGATGGAAATCCGAAGCAACACACACACAATGCTGGAGAAATGCAGCAGGTCAGGCAGCATCTAAAGAAAAAAGAAAACAGTTAATATTTTGGGCCGAGACTTTTTCAGGACTGGAAAGGAAGGGGGAAGGAATCTGACTTTCCCTTCCTTTCCAGTCCTGATGAAGGGTCTCAGCCCAAAACGTCAACTACTTTCCATATTACACGAAACACAATATAAATCAAGAAAGCTTCACTTAAATTCTACATCACTCTGGTGAGACTAAACTTGATTACTGAAATAAAAATCTTTTAAGATCTTTCCTCAGAATCTACTGTCACTTCAGCAGAAGATTAGCACAAATTGTAGAAAGAAAATGTTCAATTTTATTAACGGTTTGGCTGAGATTTTTGGAAGCATTCCTGAGAAAGTTCCATTTAATTGTTTTCATGCAAAATACACAAATAGGAACCATGACACTGATTCAAAGTAGCAAAGGCATTATTTCATGGCCAGCCAAACGATCCTTAATTGGTATTGACTGCAGAGAGCCAAATGTATGTGCAAAACAATATTTATTATACAATCTGAAATATTTTCTCCAAATTAGAGTTTGAGATTTATGCAAGACAAATTCAAAAATAACTTTAGCAAACTTTGCTTTATTTGAAAGCTCTTTATTTTGTGCAGCATTGCTAAATAACTAAAAATAAATCAGCTCTCTGAATTACATCTTCCTGATTTATATTTCCATTGAAGTCATGGGATGTATGTCACAAAGTGGTCCCACAGAAGCTGTCAGAACTGCTGGTGTATCCACTGATTCGATTCATCCTAACCCTTTAAAGTTTGCCAGTCCTACGAGATGGTAAAATCGATGGATAGTGCCGGCAGCAAGTTAAATGGTTGCTATGGTATCGCTATGAAGGAGATAAGAAAAATTCAAATCATATTTTTCAAACATAACTCTTGAACCTCTTCTAACTCACGATTCGCCTCCAGGTAACTTTAGCTTTGTGGGGAACTCAGTTCCTGTTCCCCAGACTCAGGTTGCTGACTTAAATTACAGATTAGCACTCAAAGGCATCAACATAACCCTTTGTTTATTCTGCAATTGTCCTGCTTACTTGTACAGAAATGGTAAATGACTTGCTTCATTTTACTCTCCATCCACTTCTTGTTAAGTGGGGTAATTAAAATCCAGTTCACCAATATTATTCATTCAAGTTACAAGGCAAATTAGTAAAGTGAATGCCTGTATTAGAACCAATGGATTAGGAGAAGTCCACGCAAAGGATTTTGCTAAATAGCAACATACCTTCATTTGAATTTGGGAAATGATATTGATCGTAATAGTATGCCTGATGTCTTTCTCGTCACCTTTATGTTATTAGCTAAGTCCCACATAACCTCACAAATATCCTTGTATTCAATCCTTTCGTGATGCAGTGAGGCATGTGTTCGAGTAGATTTACCTTCCTGACTGCTTTATGCTCATGGTTGAGGTATCATAATTTAAGGTAAAACATTAGCAAATTTGCAGATGACATAAAGCTGGGTGGCAGTGTGAAATGTGAGGAGGGTGTTATGAGAATGCAAGGTGAATTAGACAGGCTGGGTGAGTGGGCGGATGCATGGCAGATGCAGTTTAATGTGGATAAATGTGAAGTTATCCACTTTGGTGGTAAGAACAGGAAGGCAGATTATTACCTAAATGGAGTCAAGTTAGGAAAAGGGGAAGTACAATGAGATCTTAGTGTTCTTGTACATCAGTCACTGTAAGTAAGCATGCAGGTACAGCAGGCAGTGAAGAAAGCTAATGGCATGCTGGCCTTCATAACAAGGGGAATTGAGTATAGGAGCAAAGAGATCCTTCTGCAGTTGTACAGGGCCCTGGTGAGACCACACCTGGAGTATTGTGTGCAGTTTTGGTCTCCAAATTTGAGGAAGGACGTTCTTGCTGTTGAGGGAGAGCAGCGTAGGTTCACGAGGTTAATTCCCAGGATGGCGGGTCTGTCAAATGTTGAAAGATTGGAGCAACTGGGCTTGTATACACTGGAAGTTAGAAGGATGAGAGGGGATCTGATTGAAACATATAAGATTATTAAGGGATTGGACATGCTGGAGGCAGGAAGCATGTTTCCACTGATGGGTGAGTCCAGAACCAGAGGCCACAGTTTAAGAATAAGGGGTAGGCCATTTAGAACAGAGTTGAGGAAAAACGTTTTCACCCGGAGAGTGGTGGATCTGTGGAATGCTCTGCCCCAGAAGGCAGTGGAGGCCAAGACTCTGGATGCTTTCAAGAAAGAGATGGATAGAGCTCTTAAAGATAACGGAATCAAAGGTTATGGGGATAAGGCAGGAACTGGATACTGATTGTGGATGATCAGCCATGATCACAGTGAATGGCAGCGCTGGCTTGAAGGGCCAAATGGCCTACTCCTGCATCTATTGTCTATTGTCTACTGGTAGTTAGCAGCTGATATTGACGGTTACTCTTTGATCTCACATCCCCCTTCCCTCCTGGTTTCTTTTCTATCTTCCTCTCCTCTTTAGTTGGATATAATTTTAAAATGTTCCTAAGCCTGAATTGCATTCCAAATAATTAATAATTTCAAAACATATTTATAATAGGGATTCACTTCAAAGGGGTTTACTTGGGAAGATGGTTTCCACTCGCAGCTTCTATCCAGTTAATTAGATAAAATACTCATTCACATTGTTTTAACTGAACAGCTGATTTCTTTTTTGTAGAATTGTGGATATTATCGCCCTGTGGATATTCAGGCACCACAAGGGTTCATGAAGAAAAGCTACTATTAGACCAGCTTGTCTTTATCAATCCTCACCAATCCTGCGTATAAATTCAGTCTGGTCTCATGGCTGATATAGTTAGACAGTCTTTGTTCTCTCATACCATACTGCAAGTTATAGTTTACTCAATTTCTGGATTTGTCATTCCATGAGCCTCCGAAAGATCCTCCATATTTTTTTTTTGGGGATATGAAAGATCCCTAACCATCTCCTATTCCTTCAGTGTCATCACGAAGACATGACCACAATCATCATGAGGAAATGTTGGAAATAGATTGGGCACATGATGAGAAGAGAGGACAATTACATCATCAAGAGTGCACTTTCTTAGAGTAAATGCAGGAGATCAAAGAAAACTTGGCTCTGTCATGAGGACTCTAAACCTCATCTGGGGAGAAATAGAGAAGGTAGCTAAGGTCAGACAGAGATGGAGAAACCTCATTGCTACCCTAAACACAAGCAGCATAATGGGCAGCAAGTAAAGATTTGTCACATGAAACTAGTTTGATATGATGGTTTGCCAGCTGCCATTAATATAGGTATAATAGGATACTTCTCTTGGGATATGATTATATTTTCCTCCAATAAGGATCAGCCCCTCCCCAAAGAATAAGCCTGGACTAGAACTGTCAAATAATGAATGTTTCAGTATAAGTCTCAGTAGAGCAGCAAATGGGTATGCATCCACCATAGAAAGTGAGGATTGGTGAGATGCAGCATTGAAAGGCAAGGTAAACAAATCATGATGTTGGAGAGATATTAAGGACAGAGATGACTGAAAAAGTTAATCATTGAAAAAGTAGAAAGAGGGTTGGTCATCATGGCAGGGGTTACTAAATATTGTAGTCAGTTAGAAAAGCAATAGATTTACTTAGGGGTGTATCATAAGTGATAAGGAGGAAGTCATGTTACATTTCCTATGCCACAAGCAATGGAGAAAAAAGAATGATTTCTACACATAATTTACATATCCACATAATCAACTTGAAATCCAGGAGTCAATTCTCCTACCTTATTTCAACTTAATGAAGGCAAGTTTCATCTAGTTCAAACTGGGATTGTGATTTCCTATCACCAAACCAATCCATGCCATGGATAAAAATGACCACTTTGGGATTAGATAGTGGGCCAAGGAGGTAGCAGCAATAGGCTCATAGAGTCATAGAGTATCACAGCACAGAAATAGGCTCCTACAGCACGTTTGACCCATGCCCAATCCCATCTACCTGCAAACAGCCTGCTGAAGGATTTGGTGAACTTGACTCTTGAGAATGCAGATGAAACACTCTGGCTTCCTTGGCTGTGTAGGTCTATGGAAGACAATCTTCAGCCCCACCAAACATGTGAAATTGAGGCACAAGTGTTCCCCCCCCCGCAACAAATCTCCTGTTTGTGTGAATGCTGTGTAATTCGCTACCTTGCTACAAATTAAAACCATGAAATATCAGACAGTACAAGGCAAACAATTAAAGGATCATCGTGAAAGCACACACCTCCTTCCGAACTTTGCTCGCAATCCATCTCGAACAAACGGGTCTTCCACCAGATTGCATGCTACGACCAGTTCTCCCCAACATCTTCTGTCTTTATTTCCTCTCAAACAAAAGCCCAAGACCAACCTTACTGTCCCTCACCAAGACAATCCTCCTGTTAAATGGATGGCATACACTCCACATCACCTCTTATCTTTAACAATAACCCAAACAGGCAGAAAACAGAACAAACAGCTCTTACAGAGCTGCTAAATGAAATACTTACAGCATAACAGCACAGATATGAACCAGGGCACTACACAGGTAAGGCTTTTTTTGGGGGTGGATGTTGCTTTGAGACCCGAGAGAGGTAAGTGAATCCATGGTCAGCTCCATTTCTCCACGTCAGTTAAAGTGATGAGTCAGATTAAAGCAGAGGCCTGAGAACCCAAAAGAAACCGCTGTTCAGCGATATCTACCTGTATTTGACTGTCTCTCTCGCTTCTCACTACTACCATCAGGCGGGAAGTGCAGGAATCTTGGGTCCCACGCAATTTGGGAGCAATGATTGCCCTGAAGCCATCGGGCTCCAGGACTGGCTTCACTCTATTCAATGCTGAATTGATTCCTCAGCTGGGGATTCAATTTCAGAGACTCTGCAGCTCATGCTCTGAGTATTATTTGTTTATTTTTTTAAACTGATTTGTACAATTTTTTCCTCTTTTGCACATTGGATATTTGTTGGTCTTTGTTGTGTGTGGTTTTTCATATATTCAGTTATGGTTCTTTGTTTTGTGGGTGCCTGCAAAAAGACGCATATAGTATAGATATTTTTATAATTTTTTTCTTTGAACTGCTCTCATCCATCTTCTTATCATAACTACTCTTAAATGTTACAATTGAATCCACATCTATCATTTCTGCTGACAGATTGTTCCACACTGCATCATCTTCTGAGTGAAGAAGTTTCCCCTCAAATTCCTTTTAAATATTTCACCTTTCACCCAATATCTATGATCACTAGTTCTGGTCTCACTGAGACTAAGGAGAAGAATCTGCATGCATTCACCCAATTTATATCCCCATTAATTTTGTAAGCTTCTCTAAGGTCTTCCCTCATTCCCGTGTGAACCAGGGAATAAAGTCCTAACCTTTTCATACTTCCCTTATAACTTGGGTTCTCAGGTTCCAACAACATCCTTGTTGACAATGTTGTCAAAATCCACTGTTGACAATATTATTTCCAAGTGAAAGCAGGAAACAACAGTTTTGTCTAAAGGGTATCCACTACTTAGTCCGCTTTACAGCCCATTGAATGATGCAAATACTTCCTCTACAATAATTCCTGATTGTCAGGAGGAGGCATTAATTTATAACCCAAGCGTACAACTAAATGAATCATAAGAAACTGCAAACCATATCACTTGTAAGATATTTTACTGATGCAATTAGTGTCTGACCTTCTACTGAGGTACAGTAGATGGAGTATTCGAAAGCACAAACAGGCAACAGTAGCATTGACTATGCAATGGACTGAAAGAAACTGCTGAAAGTTGTAAACTCAGTGAGCTCCATCTTGGGCACTAGCCTCCCCAACATCCAGGATATCTTCAAGGAGCACTTGCCACAAGAAGGTGGCATCCATCAGCATTGAAACCCCATCACTCATTTCATGCTCTGTTCTCATTATTACCATCAGAAAAGAGGTCTAGGAACCTGAAGGCACACACTCAATGCTTCAGAAACTGCTTCTTTCCCTCTGCCATCCGATTTCTGAGTGAATATTGAACCTATGAACACTACCTCACTAATTTTTTTGCACTATTATTTAATTTAACTTTATATATATATATATATAAATTTGACCACCTGAAAGTATCAGAAATTAAAGCTGACAAGTAGGTATAATAACTAAAATTATTTATTCATCTGACCATGCTTGGTTTGGTTTGCTGCCTAGAACCTCCACATTAGTGCTAACAGCCCTTATATAAAAATACATGGACCAATTAATCTTGGCCACTTGCTCTTAGTGGAGAGTGGCAAAGTCTCAGAAGCAACTCTACCTCAGGTTGCTTCCTGGTGAGGATCCATAATGCTGTGGCTTGTAAAAGGGGAGCAATTCTATAGAGGGTGTTTGTTACTGTACAGAAAGAAATGTTTTCACAAATCTGCTCCTGGCACTAACTTTCTAGAAATAGTTTGACACATATGGAAATGCAACATAGGAAAAAATTATGTTTCCTGGACAAACATAGCTTCTGTGAACAGTTACCTGGAAAAATCTAAAAACAATTGTAATGTTTTGCTCACTATTCAGAACCTTCATGTATTGCAATCTGTTCCTATCTCCAGCATATACTTTTCCAAAAACATTATCTAAATAAATGAATATTTCCTCAATCATGTCTTTACAAAGTGATAATTGTAAACTATCTCACTGGTGACTTTCCAAGAGAAAGCTTAACCTTTTCCTGTCCAATCTGTCAATGCTAACTTATTCAAATTTTGCATAATTGCTTTTATTTGTAAACTTGAAAGCAATCATTGGCCTGCTGCTGTTGCTCAGATATACTGTGGAGTATTAAAAGAAATCCGAAAACTATGGTATGCAGGGAAACAATTTCTCTTTGTCTCTTTATAGACCTTCTGCAGAAAGCCCAAACCAGCATGCCTAGTAGAATAGACTTTAAATGAACCAACACACACAAAGGCATTCTCAGGGTAGTCTAACAGGCTGTTTATTGTTCAGGGTTGCAGTGAGTGGTGGGGCAGAGTGATTAGGGAGGATTGAGCCTCAGCTTTGATGTATCAAAGGAAGAGGCATCAGCGGCAGGGAAGGAAATGGAAGGGTTTTGACCTTTCATCACATGGTGATGGGGGCTGCAGGTTATCAGAGATGTAATTATGTGGCAGAGAACGACGTCTGATGGTGCCAGTATTGCAGATTATATTGAGCTGGGTTCCAGGAGAAGTGAATGTCATATGTGTGAGTAGCTGCCTGGTTGGTAGTAGCTGGTGGTTGTTGAGAGCTGCAAGCCAAATAAAGAGAATCTACCTGCAAGAAGACCGTTGCCATGGAACAGTCTGTTGCCATGGATGCCATTGACACCTCAGTGGTAGTCCAGATAAAGATGGTTAACATCATTTTCTGCTTCATTATTAGCGGTACGTACTGTTCCATTGTTCTGTGTCATTACCTGTATCTAATGTCCTTTGTGTGTCTGATTATTGCATTAAATGAGGACCCAGGCCAATTATCTCTTAAGTCACATTCTATAAGCACAAAATTCCACAGTTGCTGGAAATCTAGAATAACACATACAACATGCTGGAGGAACTCATGAAGTGATAAGTTGGGTGGTGATAGGTAGAAAAGGTAAAGGACTGAAGAAGATGGAATCAGATTGGAGAGGTAAGTGGATCTCGAGAGAAAGGGAACAAGAAGGGGTACCAAGGGGAGGCGATAGGCAGGCGAGGAGAAGAGGCAATAGGGGAACCAGAGTAGGGAACCAAGAAGAGGGTGGGGGAGGGGAACATTTACTGGAAGTTAGAGAAATTGAAGTTCATGCCATCTGATTGGAGTTTACCCAGAAGAAATATGAGGTGTTACTCCACCAATCAGAATGTGGCCTCACCTTGGCAGTAGAGGACACTATGTCGGAATGGGGATGGGAATTGGAATTAAATTAGTTGGCCACTGGGAAATCTTGCTCATTGTAGATGAAGTGAAGGTGTTTGACAAAGTGGTCCCCCAGTCTATGCTGGGTCTCACTAATGTAGAGAGGCTGCATTTGGTGCACCAGATACATTAGACAACCCCAACAGATTTGCAGCTGAAGTGTTGCCTCACCTGAAAGGACTATTGAGGCCCTGATTGGAGGTGAGGAGGGAGGTGAATGAACAGGTGTAGTACTTCTTCCACTTTCAGGGATAAATGCCAGTAAGGGGATTAGTGGGGAGGGATGAATGGATAAGGGAATTGCTCAGAGGGTTAACCTGTGGAAAGTGGAGAGTGAGGGGGGGAGAGGTGGCAAAAATATCTTTGATGGTAAAGTCCCATTGAAAATGACGGATGTTGTGGAGAATGATATACTGGATATGAGGATCATGTCTTTGTAGATATCGGGACACAGTATGTTTCCAGAATTGGAGACAGAGATCAAGAAAGGAGAGAGAGATGTCAGAAATGGACCATGTGAAGTTTAGGGCAGGGTTGAAAATGCAGTTGAAGTTGATGAAATTGTCAATCTCAGCATGGGTTCGTGAAGCAGCACCAATGAACTCATTAATGGAGCTCAAAAAGAATTGTGGATCATTACCAGTGAAGTCTGTTACGTACCCCGTAACTGGGTTGTCAAACCAGCAGAAATGGATCACTCAGTTGGAGTCTGGAGTACTAGAACTAAGAAAGTTTTATTAAAGAAACAAGCAACACAGTAATCGAAAGGATAATAAATGCAACAGTTCAGCGATGCTAAACACACATGTGCACAGAATTACGATAACAGCATCAATCAAGCTCTATCGTTGTCTAGGGGTAAATGACCAAATTTCAAAGTGACTCAAAGTTCAGTCCAGTTTAGTAGTTCAGTTCGCAGTAATCGTTGCCATGGCGATGGACAACGTGGGGGGAGAGAGAGAGAGAGAACAGGAACAACTGATCATTCAGACACGGCTTCACTCACAGACCGGCGGTATGGCTCACAAGCAGCTTTTGGGCAGGTCCTTGGTGATGTCACCGACTGTGACCCCTCCTCCAGATGCGGTCGATCCTCTGCAGTGAACCCGGCACCCAGGCAAGGGCGGACACACACCAGGTTCCCGCTGATCATACCTTTCCACCCTGGCTGTTGTCTGGTACTTCTCACCGACTCGTGAGAGGCGTACCGCTTCCAGGGTCTCGTTACCTCCGGTGTCGTGAGTGTTGCCTTAGCGAACCTGTCCCTTTTTATCCCCCTGCTGGGGTATCGCCTGTCCATCACTTCAAACAGTTCAGGGTTCAAAGGGGGGAGCCGCTCCAGACAGCTCTCTCTCCCCCGTCCCTTCATTACACATCTCCAGACGCTGCTCCATTGTTCCGTATCTCTCCTTCCCTTGAGGGCAGGTGGCAGACCACTTGCTGATGTCACTGATGCTAACCCAGGCCAGCAAACATCTTAATTTTATGTGTATTCTCGTCACACTTCCCCCCTTTAAGGATTTTTACCGGGAGGTAAAAATTACAAACATGAATACATTATTTGATACATACACAAATATACATCTTTAACAGCTATTTGGCTAACACAGCGAGTTTGAAGCTGTCAACACCTTGACAGACAGTCATCACCTTGACAGACAGTCATCACATTTTCTGTTCCTTTTACACGTGTTATTAATAATCCCTTAGACCAGGCTCCAACTCAGCAAACTTCATAGTGGCCAAAAACACTGATGAATTGCAACCAATGTAACCTCTCATTTGGTTTTGTCCCGGACCACAATAACAAGGGTCGTCCCATTCCGACTCAGTTTTCTCTCGCAAGGGCTTAGTAGGAGGGGGACGGGTATTGACCGCAGAGTTATTGCAAAACTTCCTGCAGTACCCCACCGTCTCCAAGTGCCTTCTGAGGGCCCTCTTGTCTGTCGGGGTTGGGAGGTCAGCGATAGCCTGCACTGTAGCTTGCATCGCTGCCAGCTGCCCCTGTGTCACCACAATTCCCAGGTAAGTGACCTTCGTGTGGCCGAATTCATTTTTTTCAAGGTTCACTATCAAACTGGCTTCAGACAGCCGTATTAAATTGCCAATACACACCTCTGTGTTCATCAGCCCTTTAGTCACTGAATTACTCATTATATATCGGTGTTCTTTACTAGGCTGCCCTATTGTAACAGACATCACCCAACGTCCCAGTTCTTTGCATTTCCTCGGGACAATCAAACACACGGGTGCGAGTCGTTTAATTACTTCTTCTAAAGATTCGCTTTGTTCGGGGATTAAGGGAGAGACCTTATCAGTAGACCTGGCCAAAACAACAGCCTTCTCCCATTTGATCGATCCCATACTAATCTTTTCAAAATGGTTTTTTCCTCTTATCAGGGGGGCCCCTAGCTTCATTGATTTCCACGCTAACACCGACTAGGTTTGTTAGCATATCAAAAGCCGGTGACCGTCTCAGTTCGCGTCAGTCATGATCAATAACATTTTTCCCCCTGGGCAGCCGGTAAATCTCTTTCATGATTCCACCAACTGTTTCCTCCAGCACCGCAAAATGTCCACCGGGGGGGTACCTCGTGGGCCATGTTAAAAACCTCATCCCCATAACTCTTTTGCACCACCCCCCACTCCTCATCTGCGGATACTGTACTTGATTTCCCTTTCTTCCTTAGCACTTCCTCATTCGCACAATAGCCTACTAGTTCCCTTGGCAAGGCTGTGTCAGAGAGAGCGGTCTCTGCCAAAACCATCAGCCCCTCGTCTCGCTCCCGCGTCTGCACAAATTCTTTCCTGGATACTGCTACGTCCGTCCCAGCTCCCTCACTACCTCTTGTCTCACTACACCCCGTCTCATACAATGTTGGCAGAAACGTTTCAGCTAAATTCACTATCGCGGGCCCGTGATGAACCTGTGAGTCCATGGGCGGGGCCTCAATGCTGGCAGGCTGACCTGTCAATCTCACGACTGGGAACATGATTCCTCCGGCGATGTCATTACCGAGCAAGACTTCCACGTCTTTCATCGGTAATTCGGACCTCACCCCGATCGTGACTAGTCCAGAGACCAGGTTGCTTTGTAAGTGTATCTGGTGCAAAGGGACTGACTCTGTCCCTTCCCCAACACCTTTTACCTCTACCTCCCCAGTCTGGGTCTCTGAGCTAAACTCTAATACACTCTTCAGTATTAGTGACTGACACGCTCCCGTGTCTCTCCAGATCCGCACTGGCACTGGTTTTAATCCCTCCTTCACTGACACCAATCCGGCCGAGATAAACCTCTCGCGCCCTTCCTGGACTTTTTCAGACCTGTCCTTTCCTAGCGGTTCGCTTAACAGCTCGATACAGCCATTCAACATTGCCGTATTTCCTTTTCTCGTCTCCTTATTTGGGGCAAAGCACCTGGACGCAAAGTGTCCGACTTTCCCACAATTATAACAGACGACCCCAGGAGACTTCCTACCAGACTGCTCCCGGTCTACCTTATCCTTTTCACTAGTCCCCGGCTTACTTTCTGACTTTTCCGGTGGACTCTCCCCGCCGTCCTGACGACCCTTTTGGTAGCCTTTACTCGGGGCAAACTTCATTTTATGCGTCAACGCATACTCATCCGCGAACTTAGCAGTTGCGGCTAACGTGGCTGCCTCTTTCTCATCGAGGTAGGGTCTCATACCCTCGGGGACACAACCTTTAAACTGCTCAATCAGGATCAGTTGTAGCAGTCTGTCATAATCCCCCTCTACCCCCTTTGAGGCGCAGCAACGCTCACAATATGTCTGCATCTCACGGGCAAACTCCAAATACGTGCGGTCCCACCGCTTCCTCGCATTCCGGAACCTCTGCCGGTATGCCTCCGGGACCAACTCATAAATCCTGAGGATGGCCTCTTTCACCACCTCATACCTCTGGGCATCTTCCGCGGACAAAGCTGAGTAAGCTTCTTGGGCTTTCCCTTTCAGTACACTCTGAAGTAAAACAACCCACTTATCCCTCGGCCATTCCTGACTTATAGCCACTTTTTCGAAGTGGAGAAAGTACCGATCCACGTCGGTATCGTCAAATGGGGGAACCAGCCTAACCTCCTGGGTCGCCCGGAACCCTCCGCCTTGGTTCGGCACGAGTCCCTGCTCGGCCCTTATCTTTAACTTCTCCCGCTCAAATTCCCTTTCCCTCTGTTTCCCTCTCTCTTCTCGCTCCCATTGCCTCTCTTTCTCCTCTCTCTCTAACTGTCTCTCTCTCTCTTTCTCTTCTCTCTCCAACTGTCTCTCTCTCTCTTGCCTTTCTACCTCTTTCTCTTTCTCCCGCCTTTCTAACTCTCTCTCCTGCCTTTCTAACGGCTTCTCTTCGTGTTCTAATTGCCGTACCCGGAACTCGTGCTGGAGTCTCAGTTTTTCAAGCTGTACCTGTACCGCGTCTCCAGCAGGTTTTTCAATAGACACCACCCCCAGCTCACCTTGGGGAAACACACCTTTAGATACATAGTGCTCTACAATAGCTCTGTGTATCTCCTCTCTCCTCATTGTCGACTTCACCTTAGCAAGATTCAACCGTTTGGCCACAGCTACCAATTCCGATTTCCTGGCATCCTCTAATGCCTCCAAGGTCAGTGCCTTTATAAATTCCTCAGCCTCCATTTCTGCTGTTTGTCTTTTCTTTCTTTCGGGAATTTTAACCCAATCAATTTACTCCGTCCCAAATTTAGCGTTCAAAATCCCGGACGAGAACCCCACTTATGTTACGTACCCCGTAACTGGGTTGCCAAACCAGCAGAAATGGATCACTCAGTTGGAGTCTGGAGTACTAGAACTAAGAATGTTTTATTAAAGAAACAAGCAACACAGTAATCAAAAGGATAATAAATGCAACAGTTCAGCGATGCTAAACACACATGTGCACAGAATTACGATAACAGCATCAATCAAGCTCTATCGTTGTTTAGGGGTAAATGACCAAATTTCAAAGTGACTCAAAGTTCAGTCCAGTTTAGTAGTTCAGTTCGCAGTAACCGTTGCCATGGCGATGGACAACGTGGGGGGAGAGAGAGAGAGAGAGAGAACAGGAACAACTGATCATTCAGACACGGCTTCACTCACAGACCGGCGGTATGGCTCACAAGCAGCTTTTGGGCAGGTCCTTGGTGATGTCACCGACTGTGACCCCTCCTCCAGATGCGGTCGATCCTCTGCAGTGAACCCGGCACCCAGGCAAGGGCGGACACACACCGGGTTCCCGCTGATCATACCTTTCCACCTTGGCCGTTGTCTGGTACTTCTCACCGACTCGTGAGAGGCGCACCGCTTCCAGGGTCTCGTTACCTCGGGTGTCGTGTGTGTTGCCTTAGCGAACCGGTCCCTTTTTATCCCCCTGCTGGGGTATCGCCTGTCCATCGCTTCAAACAGTTCAGGGTTCAAAGGGGGGAGCCGTTCCAGACAGCTCTCTCTCCCCCGTCCCTTCATTACACATCTCCAGACGCTGCTCCATTGTTCCTTATCTCTCCTTCCCCTGAGGGCAGGTGGCAGACCACTTGCTGATGTCACTGATGCTAACCCAGGCCAGCAAACATCTTAATTTTATGTGTATTCTCGTCACAAGTCTTAGAACATAGACTGTCCCATGTAGCCTACAACCAGGAGAGGCCAGATGGGACCCATGCAGGTGCCCATGGCTACACCTTGGCTTTGAAGAAAGCGGGAGGATTCGAAAGAGAACTTGATAAGTGTGGGGACCATTTCAGCCAGATGGAGGATGTTGGTGGTGGACAAAAACTGGTCAGGTGTATTGTTGTGAAAAAAGCAAAGAGCTTTAAGGCTTTATTGATGGGGAATAGAAGTGTGACATCCATGGAGAAGCTGAGACAGTCAGGCCTGGGAATTGAGAGCTAATGAGGAGATCGAGAGCATGTGAAATGTCGGAAATGTAGGTGGGAAGAGACTGAACCAAGGGGGAAGAACGGTGTTAAGGTATGCAAACACAAGTTCAGTAGAGCAAGAGCAGGCAGAAACAATGGGCCTACATGGACAGTCAGGCTTGTGGACCTTGGGCAGAACATAAAAACAAGCATTGCAGGGTAAGGAATTTATGAGTTTGGTAGTAATAGATGGGAGATCTCTAGAGATGATGAGGTTGGTGATACTACAAAAAACAATGGCCTTCTGGTCCTTAGTGGGGCTCTTTTCAGGAGGTTAGTAAGAGGGAGCGTCTGAGAGTCGCTGCCTAGCCTCAGCAAGGTAGAGGTTAGTCAGCCAGACTGCAAAAGCAGCCCCTTTGTCTGCTTGTTTGATAGTAAGGTTGGGATTGGTCTGGAGAGTATTGAAGACAGTGCATTCAGGAATAATAGGGTTGGAAGAAGATAGAGGCTCTGAGGAATGAAGTAGTGATGCGAGAACTTAAGAGACCCCGGGCTGGGTGGGGGTAGGATAGGGAAAGAGGAACCCAGGGGCGCAGCGACAGTGAGAAAGGTATTGGCCTGGAGGTGGAGATAGCCAAGGTTGGGGCTAGAGCCAGAACTGGAGGTATCCGGGGTTGTTGCCATTGGATTTGGCAACAATGGGATGCATGATCCACGGTCCAGAGGTGTCTGGGACCATCAGTGCCCCTCCTCCTTCCCTTTTTCCCAAGGTCCATTCTCCTCTCCCCCTACAATTCGTCTACCGACACAACCAATCAACAGATGATGTAATAGCCATTGCTCTACATACCATCCCTACACATCTGGAGAAGAAGGATGCTTAAGTGAGAATGCTGTTCTTGGACTACAGTTCAGCATTCAGCACCATAATTCCATCCAGGCTCGACAAGAAGCTCCGAGACCTCAGCCTTGACCCTGCCTTGTGCAGCTAGATCCTGGATTTCCTGTCAGATCGCCAGCAGGTTGCAAGAGTGTGTTCCCTACCCAACCCTCTGGCTCAATACAGGAGCCCCTCAGGGCTGCATACTGAATCCTCTCTTTTACTCCCTGTATACCCATGTCTGTATCGCCACCCATAGCTCCAATCTGCTAATTAAATTTTCTGACAACACTACATTGATTGGCCTTATCTCAAACAATAACGAGATGGCCTGCAGGGAAGAAATCCTCTCTCTGCACAGTTCTGCCAAGAAAGCAACCTCTCCTTCAATGTTGCAAAAACAAAGGAGCTGGTTGTGGATTACAGGCGGAATGGAGATGGGCTAACCCCTATTGACATCAATGGATCTGAGGTTGAGAGGGTAAACAGCTTCAAGTTCCTCGGCATCCATATCACTGAAGGCCTCACGTGGTCTGGACACACCAGCTGTGTGGTAAAAAGGCACAAAAGCACCTTTTTCTCATCAGATGGTTGAGGAAGTTTGGCATGGCTCCCAAAATCCCAAGAACTTTCTACAAGGGTGCAATTGAGAGCATCCTGACTGGCTGCATCACTGCCTGGTATGGGAACTGTACCTCCCTTAATCGTAGGACTCTGCAGAGAGTGGTGCAAACAGACTAGCGCATCTGTAGTTGTGAACTTCCCATGATTCAGGACAGGTGTGTAAAAAGCACCATCAGGATTACTGGGGGACCCAAGCCATTCAAAGCGACAATCTATTCCAGCTGCAACCATCCGGGAAATGGTACTGCAGCATAAAAGCCAGGACCAAAAGGCTCTGGAACAGCTTCTTCCACCAGGCCATCAGATTGATGAACTCACACTGAGTGTACTCTATATCACATTGATTGTTCAGCTTATTATAAATTATTATAAATTACTATGATTTCATATTCAGACTGAGACGTAACATAAAGATTTTTACTCCTCATGTATGTGAAGGATGTAAGGGATAAAGTCAATTCAATTCAATTCTTCAGCTCTTTACCTTTTCCACCCATCATCTTCCACCTACCTCCTCTGCCCCAACCATCTACCTGGCTTCACCTATTAACTTCTAGTTTGTACTCTTTTCCTTCCCCCACCCTTTTACTCTGCTTTCTTCCTCCTTCCTTTCCAGTCCTGATGAAGTGTCTTGGTCCAAAACATGGACTGTTTATTCATTTCCATAGATGCTGCCTGACCTGCTGAGCTCCTACAGCATTTTGAGTATGTCACATTCCAAACACAGAATAAACAGCTTGCTTTTATAGTAATTAAAATTCATCTGTACAGCAATGTCATGTCACACAAAACATTTCAAAGCTATTTTTATTCTTAGAATTATCTATCTGAGCATTCTATTCCTCCACACCCTACACTGAAACTGTAAAATGCCCTCTTAAAATATATTCCTTTCAACCTTTCTGTATTAAATTGCATTAGCTAACATCTTGACTATTTCACTAAACTAGCCATATTCTGCTTTTACAATTCTAAAGTCCTTTATAGTCCTCAGCTTAAATCAATTATATGCTTCAAGAGTAAAATGAGATTTAGTATATTGGTGGAATATACAGATACCAATCTTATTTTCTTTTTGTCATTGGAGAAATTATATTGACAATGCTCCATACTCAGATGCAATTTGTACATCTAAAAAGGTTTGGAAATTTGTTGTCCAACCCTTGTGATTATTTTTCTTCCATCAGACAATCTATCCATATCAAATTCAGCTGCATTTTTCAGGTGTATATTTTTAAGCTATATTGAATAAGCCTTCTTCATAAAACCACTTTTCTCCTTCAGCTGTAATGACTGAGGTGAAATATTTATTCAACACACACAAAATACTGAAGGAACTCAGCAGGCCAGGCAGTATCTATGGAAAAGTGTAAAGAGTCAACATTCTGGGCATAACCCCTGTGAATGGTCAGATTTTGCGGGAATGAAGACCCTGCTGAATGGAATGGAGTTCAGCAACTGGGGTACTGTGGGTCGAAGGAAGCATGGGAGCACGGGTTCCAACATTTGGAAGTGCATATATTATCTGATGAACCAAGTGTTGAACCATTGGCAGTTCTGAATAGTCTGATAGTTGAATATCTGATTTTTTTGCATCGACATTCCTATCAGGCCCTCAGTTTTGTTGAAGATTTTATTCGCCTACAACTTATTCATGCATTTTTGACTTTTTTTCATCCCTTTCATGGAGAATCGATATTGACAAGGACTGGAAATTTTTATCTTTCTGTAAAGGAACATCTAAAATCTGCAGAAACTGGAAATCTGGGTAAGGGTCCAGAATCTGAAACATTAGCCGATTCCTTTACCATAGGTGCTGGCAGGTCTGCTGAATGCTTCCAATTTTTATTTTAGATTTTAAGAATCTTAGGTTTTAATCTTTTTTGTCATATTATTCCATTCATTTCCTTTCAAACTTATTTTCAAGGCCACCCTTTAATGAAACATTGACTTTCTTCTCTCTGAACAGATACTGCCTGATCTGCTGAGTCTTCCCATTATGTACTGAACTGGCTTGACCAAGCGTAGGAAAATGTCTCTTCCATTTTACAGTCCTTTCATTCAGTTACTTCTACATTTGCATTCTGAAAGTTTCTATACTGCAGCTCCCCGATGGCTGAATGCCTTGCCCATTCCTTTGTCCCCTCTGAACTTCATTAATCAACAATCTCCTGTCTGACAGTCTGGCATCCCACTTCCATCCCAGCATTAATCTAAGTGCAGACTGAATTCTGTGGTTCATGTTCGAAATGATGTATGTTGACTTTTGATCTAATAAATTCTCTGTAAAATTTTGTGCATATGAGCACAAATTGTGTAGCGGAGTTGTCCTGTGGGAGCATGTTTTATTCTGATTGTCAAAAGTCACTTCTGTTGTGACTGGTTACTTTAGAAGTTGCAGCTGCTTTTCCTGTTGGATAGATGCCTGGTGTCCAGTTTCAGATATCCTGGGTTTATAAAATAGCACATGGAAGGAGCTTGCTTTCTTCCTTTGTTTAAGGCAAGATGATTGGTGAGGTATGCTCAGCATGTACTTTTAACTGAGAGTGTTTGTTGAATGTGCATATGTTTGTTAAATATTCAGCTTTGTAGTGTCTGTAACTTGAGGAACATGAATCTTTGGTCGAATTCTTACTGTTCGTAAACAAATGATTAATATACTATTCGATGTCAGTGCATTTCCTGTCTTTCTTAGACCATGAAACATAAGAGCAGAATTAGGCCATTCAAATCAACAAGCCTGCTCCACCATTCCATCATGATTGATCCTGAATCTCACTCTGTCCCATATACCTGTCTTCTCTCCATAACCTTTGATGCCCTGACCAATAAGGAAACTTTCCTATTTTCACTTTAAATATACCCACGGTCCTGGCCCCCTTAACTGTCTGTGGCAGAGCATTCCACAGGTTCACTACTCTCTGGCTAAAAATATTCCTCCTTACCTCTGTTCTAGAGGGTCACACCTCAATTTTGAGGCTGTGCTCTTTAATTCTGGATACACCCACCAGAGGAAATATGCTCTCCACATCTACCTTATCCTTTCATCATGTGAAAGGTTTCAATGATATTCCCCCCCATTCTTCTAAATTCCAGTGAGTACAGGCCCAAGGCTGCCAAATGCTCCTCATATACCAAGTGCTTTATTCTGGAAATCATCCTTGTTAACCTGCTCTGGACTGTCTCCAACGGCAACACTTCATTTCTGAGGTATGGGGCTCAAAACTGTTGACAATACTCCAAGTACGGCCTGACCAGTGTCTTATAAAGTCTCAGCATTATTTACTTGTTTTTTCATTCTATTCCCCTTCACATGAATGCCAACATTACATTTGCCTTCTTTACCACAGAATGAACCTTCCGGGAGTATCGCACAAGGATTCCTAAGTCCTTTGCATCCCTGATGTTTGAATTTACTCCCCATTTAGATAATGGTCTGCATTTTTGTTCCATTTACCAAAAAACATTATCATACATCTCCCAACATTGTATTCCATCTGCCACCTTTTGCCCATTCTTCTAATTTGTCTAAGTCCTTCTGCAGTTTCACTGCTTCCTCAGCACTACCTACCCTTCACCTATCTCTGTATCATCTGGAAACTTTGCAACAAAGCCATCAATTCCATTATCTAAATCATTGACAAACACAGTGAAAAGCTACAGTCCCAATACTGACCGCTGAGGGACACCACAAGTCACTGGCAGCCAACTAGAAAAGGCCCCTTTATTCCCACTCACTTCTTCCTGCCTGTCAGCCATTCCTCTATCCGTGCCAGTATCTTTCCTGCAATGCCATGCGATTTTATCTTGATAAGCAGCCTCATGTGTGGCACCTTATCAAATGCCTTTGAAAATTTAAGTAAATGACATCCTCTGCCTCTTCTTTCTCCACCCTGCTTATTACTTCCTCAAAGAACTCTAATAGATTTGTCAGGCAAGATTTCCCTTTACAGAAACCATGCAGACTTTGACTTATTTTATCATTATTCTCCAAGTACCCTGAAACCTCATCCTTAATAATGGACTCTCACCCTTTCCCAACCACTGAGGTTAGGCTAACTAGCCTATAATTTCCTTTCCTTTGTTTTCCTCACTTCTTAAAGAGTGAAGTGAAATTTGCAATTTTCCAGTCTTCTGGAACCATGCCAGAATCAAGTGACTCTTGAAAGATCATGACCAATGCATCTGCTTTCTCTTCAGCAACTTCTTTCAGAACTCTGGGATATAGTCCATCTGGTCTAGGTGACTTATCCACCTTAAGACCTTTCAGTTTGCCTAGTATTTTTTTTTCCTTTGTAATGGCAATGGCACTCACACTAGCTCCCTGACACTCATGGACCTCAGGCACACTGCTAGTGTCTTCCACAGTGAAGACTGGTGCAAAGTACCCATTAACTTCATCCACCAATTATTTGTCCTCCATTACAACCTCACCAGTATCATTTTCCAATGGTCTAATATCAACTCTCACCTCCCTTTTATTCTTTATATGACTGAAAAAACTTTTAGCATACTGCTTTATATTATTAAATAGTTTGTTCTCATATTTTTCCCCTTCTTATGGTTTTTTTGTTGCCTTATGTTGGATTTTAAAAACTTCTTAATCATCCAACTTCCCACTCACTTTTGCTACCTTATATGCCCTTCCCTTGGCTCTCGTGTAATCGTTAACTTCCCTTTCCCCCGGGATCAATAAAGTATGACTATGACTATTGTCAGCCACTGTGGCCTATCCCTGCCATCTGAGAACTTCTTCTGTGGGACATATCTATCCTGTGCTTTGTGAACTATTCCCAGAGACTTCAAACACGTCTGCTGTCATCCCCACCAGTATTTCCCTTCTATCCTCCTGGACAAGCTCCTATCTCATGTCTCTGTAATTCCCTTTAGTCCACTGTGATACCAATAACTGTGACTTATGCTTCCTTTCTCAGATTGAAGTTTGAATTCAATCATATTATGATCACTGCATCCATAAGGCCAATTTATACTTGTGAGTCAAATTGACGCCGTAGGTACAGCGTAGCCCCGTACCCTACACCATACCCTATGCCGTAGCCTGACATGCACCTCTCTAAAAATGTAACTACGCGTCGCGTGACGCAGACCGCAACAAATGTGATTGGTCTACTTGGTAGCATTGCATTTCCTCCCTCGCTGCAATAGCTTCCCATTGGGCGACTGTAGGGCAGGGAAGGAATTCTGGCTGCAATGCTTTCCTTAAAGCTTTAAAGATCTCCGGAATTATGGAGGACCCTGTGCTTGACGACAGTTTGTAGCTAGCTGCTACAGCCTGTTGACATCCACCTGAAGCTAAAACTCGAATAGTGATTGCCAGTCTGAGTATACTGTGCGTACACTGATGCAAAATAAATGGTTGGAGACGGTGAACCAAATCGTCAAATCTACCTGCCGACATCCGAAAATATTTGAAATGCATTTCCTCGTCCACGTCTCTCAGTGGCCAGACAAGCACAGAAAATTCACAAACACGAGGAAATCAGCAGATGCTGGAAATTCAAGCAACACACATCAAAGTTGCTGGTGAACGCAGCAGGCCAGGCAGCATCTCTAGGAAGAGGTACAGTCGACGTTTCGGGCCGAGACCCTTCATCAGGACTAACTGAAAGAAAAACTAGTAAGAGATTTGAAAGTGGGAGGGGGAGGGGGAGATCCAGAATGATAGGAGAAGACAGGAGGGGGAGGGATGGAGCCAAGAGCTGGACAGGTGATTGGCAAAAGGGGATATGAGAGGATCATGGGACAGGAGGCCTAGGGAGAAAGAAAAGGGGGAGAGGGGGAAAACCCAGAGGATGGGCAAGGGGTATAGTGAGAGGGACAGAGGGAGAAAAAGGAGAGAGAGAAAAAGAATGTGTGTACATAAGTAAATAACGGATGGGGAACGAGGGGGAGGTGGGGCCTTAGCGGAAGTTTGAGAAGTCAACATTGTTTTTCTCTTTCTTCTTTTTTTCTCTAACAAAGCCACGCCATCTTCTCTGCCTTCCTGCCTGTCCTTCTGATACAATGTGTATCTTTGGACATTAAGCTTTCTGCTATAATCTTCTTTCAGCCATAATTCAATGATGCCTACAACATCAAACATGCCATTCTGAATTGTAACTGTGCTACAAGTTCATTGGCCTACTTACATATACTGTGCACATTCAGATAATACACCTTCAGTCCTGTATTCAGCCTTCTCAATTTTGTCCACCTTTTACGTTACAACTTACCCTGTTGACTGAACATTTTGCCCTATCATCAGCTTTTCCTTGCTAGGAGTCTCACTACACATTGGCTCTGTTTGTAAACCAACTAGCTCATCGGTAGCTCACCAAACTATCACTCAGGTACCCATCCCCCTGCCAAATTAGTTTAAACCCACCCAAATAAATTTAGCCAACCTGTTCACATGGATTATGGACCCCCTCAGGTTCAGGTGTAACTCTTCCCTTTTGTATAGGTCATACCTTCCCTGGAACAGATCCCAATGATCCATAAATCTGAACCCCTGCCCCCTGCACCCGTTCCTCTGCCATGCATTCACCTGTGCTATCAACCTGCTCTTACTTCTTTGGCAGTGGCATAGGCAGCAATCCAGAGATTACTAACCTGGAGGTGCTGTTTCACAGCTTTCTACCTAACTCCCTAAAATTTCCCTTCAGGACCTCCTCACCTTGTCTACCTACGTCTTTAGTGCCAATATATACCAAGACTTCTGGCTGCTCACCCTTGCCTTTGAGAATGCCATGGAGCTGATCTGAGACATCCCTGATCCTGGCACCAGGGAGGCAACATATCCTCTGGGTTTCTCTATCGTGCCTACATAATTGTGTCTCTGTTCCTCTGATGTAGGAATCTCCTATCAACACCGCCATCTTCTTCATCTCTGACTTTCTTCACCTTCTTCAACATTACATGATATGTTGTTGATATTTATGAATTATACTGTAAAATTGAAAGTCCTAAAGATATTGAAGCCTTAAGATCCCTGGCTGCCTTCCCTTCTGTTTATTCCTGCTGATCCTGATCCTGATGCTATGATCTTTTACTGGGAATCTGGCTTCCAGCGTATCAGTGTGACACTGTAGCAGAGTACTTCTCTTAGCATGAAGTAGCTGGCTGTACTGACAGAATTACTCTGACAGCAGCTGATTTCCTGCCCCCAGCTGCTATCAAAGCTTGGTGCTTGTCACTGTTATTGAAAGCTTGTGAATGTCATTGACGTATTAGCAAAAAGAGCTGTTTACACACAGTTTAGCTAGAGTGCTCTGACATTGTTTCCTTCTGCCTTTCCCTTGCCTTCCTTTCCATAAATTCTTGCAGTAAAACACTAAGATCTTCTATCCAACTAGTCTGAAATCCCCATGGTTTGTTATCTGGCTCTTCAGGTAAAGTTTGTTCTTCTCCTTTTTACTCTTCAGGTCTCCCTATCCAATACCCTTTTGAACATACATGATACAGTGGAAAATATATTATCTACTCTAGAATATCTAACAAAAGTGAATTGACAGAGCTCTGAAGTATTGATTGAAATAGCATTAGAATATCTGCCAAGCCGGCACCACCAAAGCATGCTGGGATATTAAAATTGTCCTGCAGCTGCTGGTGAAGATGGTGTCCAAAGGGATATAATTTTGGATTGAATACAGCTGACCACTTTAAATATTGATATCCTCTTTTACAGTTCTTGTAGTATGAGCAGCAGAGGCATCATTCACACACTGTCATGTGCACGTGGGCCACACATTTATGTAATAAATGAACCAACCGTCAGTCATTGTGGCCTACTGGAGACCTTGTGGACTCCAGGGTCATTCCTGGATGATGACTGCAATGGAATAACAGTCAGGCACTGATGGAAAAAGATGCCTGTGATCACACACTGACTAAATGCTGAATCACTTTGATGGTAAAGCATCATAAAGTTGACAGGGTTTAAAAACATGCCTTGGCTGCATTAGAGTCATGGAGCACTCTAGCACAAAAACAGGCCCTTTGGTATATTTATTCTGTGCTGTCCTATTTCTCTGCCCTGTCCTGTAGATCTGCATGTCTATCTCATCCAGGTACCTACCCAAACTTCTTTTAAAAGTTGCAAGTGAATCTGCATCAATTACATCCACTGCCAGCTCCTTCCACATCACATCGTCTTTTGAGTAAAGAAAAATCCCCCTCAGAGAGTGACAATAATTGAAGGAAAATAGTGCTCTCAGACGAGCAAAATGAAAAATAATCAGGTCTTCTTGAACAAATGTCAAATTTTGCAGATACTATCCATCTTCAGGATGGAAGGTCACTGCTACATAAAAATTCCTGGTTACAGTCATCTTGACAACCATAAGCTCATCTTACTTTAAGGCTGCAGAAGTGCTTGGATCAGATGTAAGATGTCAGTGAGGAAATTCTTAATGGAGTATAGCTATCTCAAACATTGTTAATTTATTGAAAGTCAGACAAAGGATTTGCTCCCTGAATATCCTGACTCACTTAGGCACCTTGACTATCATTGACAATGCAATCTCCCTCTTCTTTGAGGATGTAGTTGTGTCTGGAGCATATTCATTTTGTGCATGGACACAGTTAGTCATTGAAAAATTGGTCTTTGATATTGTAAGGCAACACATCCTCCAGCTGACAGCCCTTCTCCCTCTGCTTGCTATTCCTCCTCCATTTGTCTTGGATTGAGCTTGTTCTCATGAAGCACCTTCAATTACTCCAAAAGACTGAGGTTTGGTAAAAATACTGAAAGGCTTTTATTCGCTGTACAATACGACCTCCACAGTGAGTGTCTGCCCCCGGACTGAGGGGGAGGGGCAAGGCGAACACCTTTATACAGGACTCTGTGGGAGGAGCCACAGGGGCAGTCAGCAGAGGGGTGTGTCCAGACAGGTAACCGAGTTACAACATATATACATGGTTTACCACATCTCACTCATCAGGTGGTCCAAACATATTAATGTTTATGCGTCCTAGAGCAGGTAATATATTTACTGTAAAAACCTATGATCCAGGATGAAATCTTTCAACATCTTTCATGTGGACTTTAGCTGTTTCAGTAAACCCAAAAGATTGTTGATTTAGAACAAATGCTGTGAGATGTCATTCAGCAACTTATCTGAACATTGTTGATATTCCCATTACAAAGCTGCTGCTAGTATATCCTACTTGAACTTAATGTTTGTGCTCCAAAATGGTACTGCTGGTGTTAAATCAGCCTTGTACCCTGGTTGATGTCACAATCTGCCTGCTCTGGCAGACGTGAGCTGCATGTGCTCAGAAATTCCTGCCAATTTGCCATCTGCTGTTATTCACACCTAAACTCTGCAAGAATCGGTTGGGCACCATTTAAGAATCAAACAACATGCACATAACCCAAAAAAGAAATATTTTGTGTTGTCTTTTATTACTCCTTAGGCGTTTTTGACTTCCTGAGCTTGTTTAAGACTTCAACATCTTCCAGAATGGCCCTGCATACTGGCTGTTTAAAAGCCTGTCACGATTTGTCATTCTATTCATACTAAAGAAATCAAAGAACTTTCCAACACAATTGTTGTGTGGTATTCTTTGATCACCTGGACAAGCTAATGCTACCTCTGAGACAAGCTGTCACTTGAGGGCCCATTTAACATGTTAAAAATCCCATCCAACCGTGCATCTGAGCATTACTTTCATCAGAAATCTGCCTGACAGATAACTGCTGAATTTCCTATCTGTGTGGCCTTGGGAGATGGAACTGGAGAAATTAAATTTTGATGCATGTTCTTCAAGCCATAAGTGGACGGTTAGTCTGGAAATTTCAGGTTGTAAATTCCCCAATCCAATCGATCTGATGGTAAAATAGTTTATATCCATGTAATCCAATCCAATGTTATATGGTTGTACTTTTTTAACCATTTGCCTTCCATCCAATAAGTTAATCCAATCCAATCCTTTCCCAGCCAATTTAGTTGAATCTTGGTGGATCCCACTGAAATCCAGTAAAACCAATTATTTTTCATCCACTCCTATTCAAATCCAATCCAACCAGTTTTATCCCAACCATTTCATTTCATTCCACTTTAGCCAATTTAACCTGATCCAGTTCAATCCCATCCCATCCAATCTATTTGCAAGTCTATCCAAACCCAAATAAAGCAAGCAAATTCCATTCAAAGTAACACACACAAAAAGCTGGAGCAACTCAGCAGGTTAGGCAGCATCTATGGAAGTAACTAGATAGTTGACAGTACGGCCAGAATTAAAAGGTGAGGGGAAGGGAGAGGAGACTAGCTGGAAGGTGATAGGTGAAGGTAGGTGGATGGGAAAGGTCAAGTGATGAAGAATAAAGAATCTAATAGGAGAAGAGAGTATACCGAAGGAGAAAGAGAAGGAGGAGGGGACCCAGGGGGAAGTGATAGGCAGGTGAGAAGTGGTAAACGTTCAGACTGGGGAATAGAGGAGTGGGATGGAATTCCATCCAAATCAATTCAGCTTGTATTGTTTTATAAATTTGCTACCAGATTTGGCTTTATTTAATGAAAATACTAACATATCAAGGTATGAATATCAGATGAAAGTCAGCAAAGTATTATTTCTAAATGATTTGGGAACCCACATATATCAACCACTTCATTACCTACCTCATTTGATCTCCTTTACACTCCAGGAAAGCACAGCACCGTTTTTCAATCTTAATTGAACATTATGTGCTATGTAATTAGCCATTCAAGAAGATTGTTAATATGTTCTTATTTTTTGTTTTTGTGGTCCTCTTCCATCTTAACTATATTACTCAATTTGAAGTCATATCTGAATTTTGTTATTGTACGCCTGGCCCCAATATTCAACTCATACATTTTTTCAATGTCCCATGAGATTCTAAAATTAGGAAAAATCCAAATGTGCACAAGATTACCATATGCCTGGTAACCGTCTGTATGGATTTTAAGCAATTCATTTAGAAAACATGATGTGTAAACCATTTAATATCCATTGTCAGAGACAGCAGATGAAACAAGCAATCTGTCTCATCAAGATTGCATTATTGGTGGGGTTTTTTTGGTTTTTTTTTTCCTTTTCTCTATTGATATATATATAAAAATTAGTATACTATTATGTTACCTTGGTATGTTATGTTTAAATTACATTGTTTGTAGTATTTTTTTTGTATTAATATCTTCTGTAATTTTATTATATTCTAACAGTGTATTAGTGTCTATATGGCTTACCTTTTTGTATACTTACTCAATAAAAAGATTTAAAAAGAAGATTGCATTATTGAAGGTAAAGGAATGTTGCTTTGTGCTTTATAATGGAGAGAGAGAGAGATCTCAAACGGCTTAAGACATTCAACTGTGCCTCGTATTTGTCACAATCACGGGCTCTGCTGCAGGATCTATGTGCTCCCACAGATGGGTGGAGCAATGGGTTCAGAATTTTTTTTAATAGATTCATCAATTGCACTCCTAAATATGAATGTTCCAGCTAATTACTGTTTCAATCCGGTAGTTTTTAACTCCTTTCTTTTCATTGTAATCTTGCCAAGACTTGAGCAAAGCATAGCAATGTTACACTTCCTGATTACTTTTGTCCTTGACAGGGGAAGAGGACTACCATTTTGACTGATGCTGTAAAGGAACGGTAGTCATTTAGTATTTAGATACTGTTTTCAGCTGTGGTGTTAGAATTTTTGTTTCATTTTGAGAGTTTTAGTTACTGGCCCTGTTGGCCTAGAGTTTGTTGTTTTCCTTTCCCTTAAAATTCTGCAAAGTTTGTATTAAAGTCAGTGAACAGTCTACCCGCTTCAGTATTCAGTCTCTCTCTCTCTCTCTCTCTCTCTCTCTCTATGCTTGGGGATCACTGTCCCCTATTCCATCATACAGAAAAAAAACAGAACTTTTACAGGAGATAAGCTTTCAAAAGCCTACTACACAGTTATTCAGGAGTTTTCTATTTTTTTATATATGCTTGCAAGCCAAGTATTACAAGGGTAAACAAGTTACCAACATCAGAGATGAAGAAATAAATGGAACTGTCATTGCAGAATCAGGCTGTGAAAATGCTGTTCATTTTCTACATTAATCTTAGTAAGGTTATGAAGAACAATTTATATTGAGATGTTCTAATTAAATGTAATTTGTAAAGTTCACATGCATTAGGAATTCACAAATGATATTTTAGGAAATATGGAATGTCAGATTTTGCATGAACTTGTGGTGTAATACTCTCAAACAGATCGCCTTTGGAATCAAAGGTGACAATTTTGGAAACTTTGTTTATTCATTGAAATCTTGTCACTGAGGGAAAAAAATAAATTCAGTTGGACTCAATATAAATCCGAAGGACCAATAAATAATGAGATATTACAAGTTCTAACGTGCTACCTCACATTAGAAAATCTGTAATACATGATTAATCTGACTGGACACACACAAAAAAAGTTGGTGCTCTTATCTGATTATCCAGATTTCTAAGCCCAGTCAGCACTAACTACATTGCCACTGTCTTCTGTGTATATCTCTAGGGTCCACTTTGTGAGTGTCTGACCTCAATTAGAGCTGGCAGGTGCTGATTAAAGCTATACCTGTAACACTTGTAGGGAAGAGTTAATTTCCACTGGTGGCTGAAGTCATTCCATACATCCTGCAAGGATGGTGATACACAATTGACCTCTATTTAGTCTAGTCTTGGAAGCATCACTAATTATGCTGCTTGCATATTGTAATAATTTCAAACATGGGCAATGAAAGCCATGCTGTTTATTAGCTTGTAGACTCAGCAAGGGTCCAATTGCTAGCACTGATTATTAAACTACAAATCTCAAACCTACCCCATCCCAATGAATCTGGTCACATCTTGTCCAAGCTCTAACAACGGGTGCTCTGGAACGGATGCTGAGATGAGGAATCCCTTCTGTTTTATAAGCTATACAGCAGGTAACTTAAGCCTGCCATTCAGCAGACATTGGAGACACAAAGTACTACATCCTGATGCAGGGCTTTGATTCATAACATCAACTATTTCTTTCCTCCCACAGATGCTCCATGACCCGCTGAGTTTCTCCAGCAGATTGTTGCTTCAGCAGACACGTGCATTTTATTTTCCAGTTTGGATGCCATATAATTCTTGACTGGAAACCATTAAATAATTAGATGTTCTGTTTTAGTATCTGACATTCCTCAGTTGCTGCATTAAAAGTGATGAACAGTTTCAGGAGAAAATAGCGCATGTGATTTGCCAGCTTAACATGATCTGAGGGAAAATTAGCTGATGTGCCAGATACCCAAGGACAATAGTCCATTAAGTGTTCTCCTCCGGAGAACTTAGATGAGGGCTCAATAGAGCAGCCTACAGACAAAGAGTGATGGGTGTTGTGTCACCGGAGAGACAGGGTCACTGGTAGATACAAAGCAGCTTCTTTATTCGACACAACAAGGTACAGTAGGCATCATACGAACTGAGACACTTTCGGTAGAAAGGTCTGCTAGACCAATGTGGGCTCAATATTTATGTGATAAAAACAAAGGGCAATTCCTATTTACAAGGTTATAGACAATGCTTTCTTTCGAAGCTACATACAAAACATTACACCTTCTAACTTCATCCTCTCCTCCCAAGGCCAACATGTCTGGGTTGGTACTCACAGCCTTTAGGAGTGCAAGTCAAATCCACAATACACTTATTTCGTATTTTACGTGCTAACATAGAGGACAATTCATATTTATAAAGTATAGATAATACTGCCTTCGAAACTACCTGTAAACTTAACACTTCCGTCCGCAGCGTCTGGCTGGTATCCCAATATTCACAACTTTTAGGAAATGCATCATTGTGAACTCAATCCACAGCACTTTGTCAAACAGAAGACTGGTGGCCAGAGTCACTTAAGTGTAAATGAATCACCTACCCAAAAAACTCACTCTAACAATGGGCATGCCCAGCAAAATGCTTTGCCCAATTGTCAAGGCTGCCTGAAATCCTGTTTAATGTGGTAAGAAGTTTGTGGGAATTTACCTCACTCGATGCTTTGTGAGGAGCTCAGAAGATTTTTTTTTATCAGCATGGAAGTGGGCACCAGTCATATGGCAACATTTCTAGAGCCAAGCTTTGATCACTAGGGTCACTATTTCTAAAGCAACACCAATTAAAATCAACCCATGCAAGGGTATTCTATAGAAACTCTGACTTCCTACTGCTGCCGATATGAATCTGGATTCCAATGCTTAATCAATTCCATAGCGGACTTTCCGTTAAATCTTCAGAATGCTGTGCCATCCCCAAGTGCAATATAAATCAGCTATCCATCTATCATAACAACGATTGAGGTCTCATGCTGACCCACAGTTGCTCATAAACCTGCAACTGCAACCTGTCATGGCACAAGAGTGCATTCTGAATGTGAGTCATTGAGGCCCAGAGCTACTTGGTGTCATCCTCATCCAGCATCTTTCATTGAAAGGCAACAATCTACAATTAACTTGGCTACAGCTCCTGAGATATTACCACATAAGTGTAACAGGACAAAAAAAGGCAAGTGAAGTCAGGCACCAAGTGTATATCATCCTGCTCTTCATTTTGGACTTCCTACATCCATTTTTCTATTTATGTTCTCACCCTGAAAGCTCCATTTACTCACTGACCAGAAAACCTTGTTTATAACTTTACCCCATGAACAGTCAGGTTTTATCCTAACAGAGACACTCATCATTTGTACCTGCAACCTGATGGCATAAACATTGACTTCTCAAACTTCCGCTAATGCCCCACCTCCCCTTCGTACCCCATCCGTTATTTATTTATACACACACATTCTTTTTTTCTCTCTCTCTTTTTTCTCCCTCTGTCCCTCTCATTATACCCCTTGCTCATCCTCTGGGTTTTTTCCACCCTCCCCCTTTTCTTTCTCCCTGGGCCTTCTGTCCCATGATCCTCTCATATCCCTTTTGCCAATCACCTGTCCAGCTCTTGGCTCCATCCCTCCCCCTCCTGTCTTCTCCTATCATTTTGGATCTCCTCCTCCCCCTCCCACTTTCAAATCTCTTACTAACTCTTCTTTCAGTTAGTCCTGATGAAGGGTCTCGGCCCGAAACTTCGACTGTACCTCTTCCTATAGATGCTGCCTGGCCTGCTGCGTTCACCAGCAACTTTGATGTGTGTTGCACTTACTGTTCTGAAGGTTTCCTACCTGAATCATTGATTCTGTTTCTCTTCCCGCTAATACAGACTGATCTGCTGGGTATTTCCAGCACTTTTTTTTTACTTTGTTTTATATTTCCAGCATCTGCAGTTTTTAAAATTTCCATTTGTTGCTTTCATGGCTTGTGCTCTGAAATGATTAGTCACATGAGCAGAGTCACACAAGATATTTGTTGCTAAGGAATTCTCATTGTCTTTGTTTTCAATTAGTCATGTGACATGGCATTGTTGTCAGATCAGCATGTAATAATCATTAAGAAAGTGGCATAACCAACCTATTTGACAACCTATATGCTGGTACTGGAGAATCCCACACAGGGTGATGACCTGAGCTTCCAGAAATAACCCCCATAGGAAAGTTGATGTGGTTCTGAGATAAGATAGTGCAGAGCGCAGAGTACTTACGTTTGGGTTTTTAAATGTGCTTAGAGAAAGCCTTGCAATACACCAGCTATCTGAGGTGGAAACTGCACAGAACAGGTTCCAATCAGAATCAGCTTTAATATCACTGGCACATGGTGCGATATTTGTTGTTTTTGTGGCAGCAATACAACGCAATACGTAATAATAAAAAACTGTGAGTTACAGTCAAATGTATACATATAATAGTTAAATTAAATAATTAGTAATGCAATAAAAAGTAGTGAGGTAGTGTTCATGGTTCAATGTCCATGCAGAAATCTGATGGCAGGGGAGAAGAAGCTGTCCTTGAGTTGTTGAATATGTGCCTTTGGGCTTCTTTACTTCCTTCCTGATGATAGCAATGAGAAGCGAGCATGTCCTGGGTGTTGGGGGTCCTTAATGATGGATGCTGCAATTTTGAGACATTGCCTATCACCCCTTAGAGATATCTTGGATGCTCTGGAGGCTAGTGCCCATGATGGAGCAGAATGAGTTCACAATTTTCTTCAGCTTCTTTCAATCTTGGGCAATAAATCGCACTCCACCCCTCCCCAGTAGCCAGTTAGAATACATTGGTGCAATGCATTGTTAATGCAATCCATAAGTGTTTCACTTTTATGAAAGAGCACTAACAATTTAATCATTAATCTCACCTAACCTCCACCCTGCAGGATATCTTGTTGTTTGTGTGCCTCACAGCTGCACTTCCGTATCTACCAGTTGTGTTGAATGACTATTGAATTGTATTTGCTTCTCTTTCTTTGTAGAGATAATGCCTGAACTGCCATTTCCTATAGTTTCTCTTTCTGTCTGGGATTTCCAGCATCTGCACTTCGCCATGTCTGATACATTAACATAATGTTAGTCTATAAAAATGTGATAAATGTTGTGTAAGCAATTAATAAAGACACGCTACAGACACTGTGAGGTGCTTCAAGTGAAAATATGCGAAAGCAGCTGACATAAAATAACAATGCTTACAATCAGCTGTCATCAGCTTTTTCTAAGTATGTCTTTCGGACTTCAAGCTCAGGTATTGATTATGGATGAATCCTTTCACATTTGAAGATTCAGTGATGTAGAAGAGTACAAAATAAATTACCCATTCTATCAATCTTGCGACAATTTGCAACTTTAGCACAATGTCTCTCCAAGTCTTTAGTACATAGAACATACAGCACAGGAACAGGCTGTTTACGCCACAATCTGAGCCAACCCTAATGCGAATTTAAACTGTACATCTGCCAACACACTATCTATATCCCCTCACCACAACCCCCTCCCCCATTCCCTGCCTGTTCATGTGCCTGTCTCAATGCCTCTTAAGTACCACTATTGTATCTGCTTCCACCACTTTGCTTGGCAGTGCATTCCAGGCACCTACCATTCCTTGAAAAACAGCTTGCCTTAGTAATCTCCTTGAAACTTTATCCTTCCATCTTATGCTATGCCCTTCAGTGTTTGACCTTTGCACCCTGAGAAAAAGATTGACCTTTTACCCTTTCTAAATGCCTCATAATTTTATATATTTCTGTCTGATCACCTGTCACCCTCAGATCATCCGATGCATGGGAGAGAACAGATTAATGCACCAAGCCCAAAATACTGACTTCATTTCCCTCCATAGATACTGCATGGCCCCCTGAGATCCCCCAGTAGTCTCTGTGTTACTAAGTATTCCTGGTTCTGCAGCCTCATTGGAATTCAAGTTTGCACAATCTCTCCTGTGAGCTAATACTCTATAATCCAGGCATAATCCTGCTAAACCCCCTCTGCACCCATCAAACCCTGGGTACCGATCAATTTAAAAATCAAAAGATCTAAGGCCTACACCTTCTTGATATCAACAATGCAGAGAATATCAGTATACCCCTCCCTGACCTTGATATCTTCCATGTTCATCTCCCTGAATACAATTGTGAAGTGCTCATTAAATATCTCCCCTACTATCTCTGGTTCCAGCCATAAATTCCTCTATTTGACCATAAGCTGCTTGAACCTCTCCAGAGTTACCCTGATGTTTTATATAATGATTGTGTCCTACTCAGCCCTCCTGATTCCCTTTTTAAGTTATTTCCTGCTTCCCTTGTATTCCTCGTGGATCCTGTCCAATTTTCTAACCCTTTCTAACTCTCAGCATTGAGCATTACAGCACAGTACGGGCTCTTCAGCTCATGATGTTGTGCCTATATTTTAACCTACTCCAAGGTCAATCTAGCCCTCCCTTCCATGTAGCATTGCATTTTTCCATCATCCATGTGCCTTTCTGAGAGTCTCTTAAATATCCCTAATGTCTCTGTCTCAACCCCCACCCCTGAAAGTGTATTCCACACACCCACCACTCTGTGTGTAAAAAACTTACCTCTAGCATCCCCCTTTTACTTTCCTCCAAACAAGTTTAAATCATGCCCCATCATATTAGCCATTTCTGCCCTGAGAAAGAAAAAAACCCTCTCTGGTTGTCCACTTGATTTATGCATCTTATCATCTTGTACACCTCTATCAAGTCACCTCTCACCCCCCCCCCCAACTCATGTGCTTAAATATGCTTTCTTTTTCTTCTTAGCTATATTTGCAGCATCTCTTCTCATCCAAGGTCTTTCTTCCTCATAGGAACATGTTGGTCTTGAATTCTAATAACCTGGACTTTAAATAACTCCCACATGTCAGATGTGGTCTAATCTGACCACAGCCACTTCTAATCTACTCCTCCCTAACTCTGTTGTAATTAGACTTTCACTAATTTAGCCCTTTCCCCTGAGATCCAGTCTTACCCTTATGGAGTTACAATCATTGCTCCCAAAGTGCTCTCCCACTGAAACTCTGATTAGCTGGCCAATTTCACTTACAAGTACAAGGTCGAGTATGACTCCTTACCTGATTGGATTATCCACAAAAGTATGGATGCACCTAACAAAGTTTGTCCCACCTCAACCTCTGGAACTAAAAGAGTTCCAGACAATATTGGGAAATTAAAGCAACGTGCTGCAGCTACACAGCTGATTTTATATCTTTCCAAATCTGCCTGCGCAACTGGTTATTGGGAGGCCTTTAGTGTAACCCTATCATAGTGAGCTTTACCCAAAGGGCCTCACTGGATGAGCCCTCAAGGATTTCATCTCTATGTGATGTTCTGTCTGAGAAGTAATGTAACTGCCAGGTCACTTTTACATTGTGCTCTGAGTTGTCAGCCCTGCCCTTCTCCCAACTTCTCAACTAAGTCTCTGTAATGGCTGTAACACCACAGTTCCACCGGCTAATTCCGCCTTTAAATTCACCTGCTTTACCTGCATATACTTAAGACCTTCAGCCCCACTGTATTCATTAACCTGTTCCTGCCAATCCTTACATTCAGACCTACTCGATCCAGCCTCTATCTTCTCTTCAACCCCTCCACCTGCTGACCTACTACTCTGGTTCATACCCCTGCCATGTGAATTTAATCGCTCTTGAGCAGCAAGAGCAAACCTCCCCGCAAGGATATTGTGTTTCATCCCCACTCCCTCACTACATACGTCCCATGTGTCCTGGAATTGAGCCTAATGATCCATGTACTTGAATCTCTCCCTCCTGTACCAGTTCCTTAGCTAAGCATACAATTGTACTACTTTTCTATCACCTGCCTCACTAGCAAATGGTACAACTACAAGCGTTTGTATAATGGAAGGTATTATCAGTTAAGTATCTCCATTAACCAAGGCAACATTGCAGGAAGTCTGGCAAAGAACTTTTCCTCCACAGAGGCACACAATTTTCCAACAATGTCATTGTTAGAGGAAAATCATTGGGAAGTTAATTTCAGCTTTTGATATGGCTTTAGTGTTTTGCATCGAAGCACATAGAAAGAAATCCATTTCAGCTGCAAACTTAAGTTTTTTTGTTAAATTATTATTGCTCAAAAGCATATCCAAGATATAGAAACGTGGAAACATAGAAAGTCTACAGCACAATACAGGTCCTTCGGCCCACAAAGCTGTGCCAAACATGTCCTTACCTTAGAAATTACCCAGGGTTACCCATAGCCCTCTATTTTTCTGAGCTCCATGTACCTGTACAGGAGTCTTTTAAAAGACCTTATCGTAACTGCCTCCACCACCGTCGCCGGCAGCGCATTCCACGCGCTCACCACTCTCTGAGTAAATAACTTACCCCAACATCTGCTCTGTACTTACTTCCAAGCACCTTAAAACTGTGCCCTCTCGTGCTAGCCATTTCAGCCCAGGGAAAAAAAACCTCCTACTATCCACATGATCAATGCCTCTCATCATCTTATACACCTCTATCAGGTCACCTCTTAATCTCCGTCACTCCAAGGAGAAAAGGCCAAGTTCACTCAACCTAATCTCATAAGGTATGCTCTCCAATTCAGGCAACATCCTTGTAAATCTCCTCTGCCCCCTTCCTATGGTTTCCACATCCTTCCTGTAGTGAGGCAACCAGGGTCCTATATAGCTGCAACATTACCTCTCGGCCCTTAAATTCAATCCCACGATTGATGAAGGCCAATGCACCATATGCCTTCTTAACCACAAAGTAAATCTGCATAGCAGCTTTGAGTGTCCTATAGACTCGGACTCAAAGATCCCTCTGATCCTTCATGTTGCCTAGAGTCTTAACACTAACGCAATATTCTGTCATCATATTTGACCTACCAAGATGAACCACCTCACACTTATCTGGATTGAACTTCCATCTGCCACTTTTCAGACCAGTTTTACATCCTATTGATGACCTGCTCTAACCTCTGACAGCCCTCCACACTATCCACAACACCTCCAACCTTTGTGTCATCTGTATATTTACTAACCCATCCCTCCCCTTCTTCATCCAGGTCATTTATAAAAATCAAGAAGAGTAGGGGTCCCAGAACAGATCCCTGAGGCACATCACTGGTGACCGACTTCCATGCAGAATATGACCCATCTACAACCACACTTCGCCTTCTGTGGGCAAGCTATTTCTGGATCCACAAAGCAATGTCCCCTTGGATCCCATGCTTCCTTACTTTCTCAATAAGCCTTGCATGGGGTACCTTATCAAATGCCTTGCTAAAACCCATCTACACTACATTTACGGCTCTACCTTCATCAATGTGTTTAGTCACATTCTCAAAAAATTCATTCAGGCTCCTAAAGCACGACATGCCTTTCACAAAGCCATGCTGACTATTGCCAATCATATTATGCCTCTCCAAATGTTCATAAATCGTGCCTCTCAGGATCTTCTCCATCAGCTTACCAACCGCTGAATTAAGACTCACTGGTCTATAATTTCCTGGGCTATCTCTACTCCCTTTCTTGAATAATGGAACAACATCCACAATCCTCCAGTCCTCCAGAACCTCTCCCGTCCCCACTGATGATGCAAAGATCATCACCAGAGGCTCAGCAATCTCCTCCCTCACCTCCCACAGTAGCCAGGGCTACATCATGTCTGGTCCCGATGACTTATCTAACTTGGTGCTGTTCAAAAGCTCCGACACATCCTCTTTCTTTAATATTGACATGCTCAAGCTTTTCAGTCCACTGTAAATCATCCCTACAATTGCCAAGATCATTTTCTGTAGTGAATACTGAAGTAAAGTACTCATTAAGTACCCCTGCTATTTCCTCCAGTTCCATATACACTTTTCCACTGTCACACTTGATTGGTCCTATCCGCTCAAATCTTATCCTCTTGCTCTTCACATATTTGTAGAATGCCTTGGGGTTTTACTTAATCCTGTCTGCCAAGGCCTTCTCATGGCCCCTTCTGGCTCTCCTAATTTCATTCTTAAGCTCCTTCTTGCTAGCCTTATAATATTCTAGATCTCTATCATTGCCTAGTTTTTTAAACCTTTCATAAGCTCTTCTTTTCTTCTTGACTAGATTTACAACAGCCTTTATACACCACAGTTCCTGTACCCTACCATCCTTTCCCTCTCATTGGAACATACCTCTGCAGAACTCCACACAAATATCCACTGAACATTTGCCACATTTCTTCTGTACATTTCCCTGAGAACATCTGTTCCCAATTTATGTTTCCAAGTTCCTGCCTGATAGCCTCATATTTCCCATTACCCCAATTAAGCGCTTTCCTAACCCTCTCCAATGCTATGGTAAAGGAAATAGGATTTTGATCACTACCTCTAAAATTCTCTCCCACTGAGAGTCCTGACACCTGACCAGATTCACTTCCCAATACCAGATCAAGTACAGCCTCTCTTCTTGTCGGCTTTTCTACATATTGTGTCAAGAAACCTTCTTGAACACATCTAACAAACTCCACCTCATCTAAACCCCTTGCTCTTGGGACGTGCCAGTTGATATTTGGGAAATTAAAATCTCCCACAACGACAGCCCCATTATTGTTATACCTTTCCAGAATCTGTCTCCTCCCTATCACTTCCTCGATGTCCCTGCTACTATTGGGTGATTTATAAAAAAACACCCAGCAGAGTTATTATTGATCCCTTCCTGTTCCTAACTTCCACCTTCACAAACTCCGTAGACAATCCCTATATGTCTTCCTCCTTTTCTGCAGCCGTGACACTATCTCTGATCAACAGTGCCACACCCCTACCTCTTTTGCCTCCCTCCCTGTCCCTTCTGAAACATCTAAAGCCTGGCACTGGAAATAACCATTCCTGCCCCTAAGCCATCCAAGTCTTTGTAATGGCCACAACATTACAGCTCCAAGTACTGATCCACGTGCTATGCTCAATCGTTTTGTTCATAATACTCTTTGCATTAAAATAGACACATCTCAAACCATTGGTCTGAACGTGTCCCTTCTCTATCACCCGCCTATCCTGCCTCATGCACTATCTCCGAGCTTACTCTATTTGTGAGCCAGCTGTCTCTACAGTTTGGTTCCCACCCCCCAGCAATTCTAGTTTAAACTCTCCCCAATAGCCTTAGCAAATTTCCCCGCCAAGGATATTGGTCCCCCTGGGATTTAAGTGCAACCTGTCCTTTATGTACAGGTGACTCCTGCCCTAAAAAAGGTCCCAATGGTCCAGAAATCTGAATCCCTGCCCCCACTCCAATCCCTCAGCCACACATTTATCCTCCACCTCAGTCTATTCCCATACTCACTGTCATGTGGCACAGGCAGTAATCCCAAGGTGACTACCTTTGTGGTCCTGCTTCTCAACTTCCTTCCTAACTCCCTGTAGTCTGCTTTCAGGACCTCCTCCCTTTTCCTGTCTATGTCGTTGGTACCAATATGTACCATGACCTCTGGCTGTTCTTCCCATTTCAGGATATCGTGGACGCAATCAGAAACATCCGGGACCCTGGCACCTGGGAGGCAAACTACCATCCATGCTTCTTTCCTGCGTCCACAGAATCACCTGTCTGACCCCCTAACTATAGAGTCCCCTATCACTGCTGCCATCCTCTTCCTTTCCCAACCCTTCTGAGCCACAGAGCCAGACACTGTTCCAGAGGTGCGGCCACTGTTTCTTCCCCTAGGTAGTCCATCCCCCCCAACAATACTCAAGCAGGAGTACTTATTGTCAAGGGGTACAGTCACAGAGTGCTCTCTAGCCTCTGACTCCTGTCCTTCCCTCTCCTGACTGTTATCCAATTATCTGTCTCCCTGGGCCCCGGTGTGACTACCTGCCTAAAGCTCCTATCTATCACCTTCTACTTTCCCTGACCAGACGAATGTTACCGAGCTGCATTTCCAGTTCCACAACACAGTCCCTAAGGAGCTGCAGCTTGATTCACCTGGTGCAGATGTGGCCATCCGGGAGGCTGGGAGTCTCCCGGACTTCCCACATCTGACACTGAGCACAGAACACCGGCCTCACACACATTCTTCCTGTCTCTGTTCTACACAGGCAACCGACCTTGCCTTGATCCCTTATCGCCGAAGCCCCATTGAGCCAAAGCATTTCTACTCTGTCTCCCCCTACTCCTTCACCCGCTTCTCTAACACCCGCTCTACAAAGCTGTCTCCTTTTAAACTCTTCTCACAGTTCTCACTGGCTGACATCCACGCATTTGCACAGTTGTGCCCCGATCATACTGCTGAAGAAATAACAGTCTCCCTTTAAACTCTTCTTGCTGTTCTCACTGGTTGATGTCCACGTGCTTGCACGGTCGTGCCCCGATCATACCACTGAAGAAATATAGTGAATAGTTCTTCTGTTATAATAGATTTTTCTGTGTACAGTTCTGAGATGTTTATGAACTGCACGGAATTTTGTTCCTTGGATCAGATACCCATCTTAAGTGCTCAAAAAAACAGATGAAAACTTAAAGTATCAAAAATTTGATGAAAAATCATTGATGTTAAACATCTGCTCTTCTTATTTCTCTCTACAGGAGCTACCTGACACTCTGAATATTTCTAGCATTCTCTGTAAACCAGATCAGAAGTCCATTTACTTCCAGTTCTGTTGAATAGTCCAGGCCCAAAATGGCGACTGATTACTCTTTTCTATAGATGCTGCTAGACCAACTGAGTTCCTTCAGCATTTTGTGTGGGTTGCTTGGACTTCCAGCACTTGCAGATTTTCTCATGTTTGTGAAACATTTTAATCTCCTGGTTATTCACGGTCAGTTAAATTGGCCATAGGGTCATAGAGTACCTCAGCACAGAAATAGGCCTTTGTCACATCTAGTCAATGCCAGCCTTCTCTTCTACCTAGTCACATCCATCTGCACCTAGACCATAGTCATCCATAACTCTCTCATCGCCGTACCTTTCTAAACTTCTCATAAATGTTACAATTGAACTCACATCTCCTACTTTCACTGCTAGCTCTTTGCACATGCAGTTTCCCCACAGGTTCCTCATAAATATTTCTCTTTTCATCCAAAACCTATGACCTCTAGTTCTAGTTTCACCCAACCTGAAGGGAAAATTTAATTACCTTATCCCCCCATAATTTTGTATTCATCTATAAGTGCTCCCCTCAATCTATTCTCTTGTGAATAAATTCCTAACCTAGTCAAACTCTCCACATAGCCTAGCTGTGGGAGAAGGTGAAGAAAGAGCGAAGAAAATGATGGATTTCAGTTCACATAACAGGGAAAGCAAACAATTTAATATTATTAAGTAAATATTTCAGCTAAAAGTCATGATCACTGAAATTATCCCAGCATATTTCAGCATCTTCAGTGAATATTTTAGGCAATATGATATAAAATGGATTATGTCGTGAGCTGTGCACTTCAGGAAGGCAGAGAGGGATGAATCATCACCACACTAATTGGGACTGAAGGAAGTTGTCTGGATTCACAGATCATGTTTGGTTAAACACCAACCCTAGGCTTTGAGGATGGGATAAAATAATATGTTTCAGTGATCGTAAAGGTAAGGAATCTTGCAAGATTGGCATCAGATAAGGAGCCTGCTGAGGTGAGAGACTAATTAGATACCGAAAGCTGATAATCAGTCGTCGTACTGTTCAACCTCTAACACAAACTGATATTATCTTATTTTCTATAAAATGTTAGCCTGATTTAATTACATGTATACAGCTTTACATTCCATTTGATTTTGCTGTAACTGAAGTGGTGTTTCTGTTGAAAGGTATGAGAGAATCTGTGGAGTGTATTTTATGTGTTGTAGTGGATTTAGCAGTGTTGGAGCACCAGTTTAGTGAGAGTTTGTCACATTGTAACTAATTTGTGTTTCCTTGTGGGTGTTTGATGGCATAGCTGAGAAGTTTTAACTTGTAATAAATCCATGCTGTGTCTATGCTGGCAGAGTCTGATAAACAGTGTAGGTGGAGATTTTCTCATGTTTGAAACTGCTCTGCAGCTGCCTGGTAATACTCAGTGGGATGGACAAGAGGACCTGTTACCTGCCTATTACCCAGGTTTGGCCTTTCACTACAGTTGCTCCTTCACGTATTGAATTTAACATCTATTGATATGGGCAAGGGACTAGTTTCATAAAAAAGTAGATATAGTAATATCATATCATAACAATATCCCAGGTAGGAACACAAAACATAGAATATTACAGCACAGTACAGGCCTTTCATACCACGATGTTGTACCAACATTCTAACCTACTCCAAGATCAATCTAACTCTCCCTTCCTACATGCTCATCCATTAATCTATCAACCATGTGCCTATGTAAGCTTTTCATAAATGCCCCTAATGTATCCACCACTGTCACTAACCATGGTAGGGCATACCACACAACCACCACTCTTGTGTAAAAAAACTTACTTCTGATATCCACCCCCCTATACTTCCCTCCAATCACCTTTCAATTAAGCCTGTGGTACTATAGCCATTTTCACCCGGAGAAAAATGTCTTTGACTATCCATTTTATACGTGCCTCTTATCATCTTGTATGACTCAGTCAAGTCACCTCTCTTTCTGCTTCACTCCAAAGAGAAAGCCCTAGCTTGTTCAAGCTATCTTCATAAGATGTGCCCTCTGGGTCAGGCAGTATCCTGGTAAATCTCCTCTGCACCTGCTCGAAAGTTTCCACATCCTTCCTATTATGAAGTGAACAGAACACTTCACAATACTCCAGGTGTGGTCTAACCAGGGTTTTATGCAGCTGCAACATTGTCTTGCAGCTCTTGAACTCATCCCCCGACTAATTAATGCAACACAATATACACCTACTTAACCACCCTACCAATATGTGCTGTGACTTTGAGAGATCTACGGATATAGAACCCAAGATCCCTCTGTTCCATCACACTGCAAAGAATCCTACCATTAACCATGCATAAACAACAGGAATTCTGCAGATGCTGGAAATTCAAGCAACATACATCAAAGTTGCTGGTGAACGCAGCAGGCCAAGCAGCATCTATAGGAAGAGGTGCAGTCGACGTTTCAGGCCGAGACCTGACGAAGGGTCTCGGCCTGAAACGTCGACTGCGCCTCTTCCTATAGATGCTGCTTGGCCTGCTGCATTAACCATGCATTCTTCTTTCAAATTCAATCTTCCAAAATGCACAATTTCAAACTTTTCCAGGTTGAATTCCATCTGCAAATTCTCAACCCAGCTCTGCATCCTGCAATGTCCCATTCCATGTGCCAGTCCTGCATGCAGCCTGGTACAGCCGTTCCAATCTATTCTTTTACTTTCTTCCTCTTACTTTTTAATTTACGTTATTTTTTGTATTTTTTTCTCACGGTAACACGTCGAAGCTGCACCCTCTCTAATATGCTGGCAGAGAGAGTTTTATTTGGGTTTTCTTTAGCGCTGGAAATGGTTACATCCCAACACGTGGGACAGAAGAAAGGTCACATTGTGTATTCCACGGACCAGCAAATTCCGGTCGGCTTAGAGCGGCAGGCACCCCTGCTGAAATCTGGAGGAAAACACACAGAAGGGGATCACAAAGCCGAGGAAAGAGGACCGGGTCGAGACAACAGAGACTTTTGGAGAAGAGGAGTTCGGTGGGTAATACCATTCCGCCTGACCGGAAGTGCACCGAGAGCGGTAAGCAGCGTGAAGGAGTGGGGTGCTTACTGATCTGGCTAACAACGGATGGTGCCATCCGGGGTATATTACGATCGAGGAACGTGTTTGCAGACTGGATATTGAACTTTTTACTGTTGGACTTCGGCCGCATTCCACCGTGATACAACACTTGGCGGCACGGGAGGTCATTCCTGCCCGTGGCCATTGAACGTGCAGCTCCTCCCGTGGAGGGTCAGCCACCCTGAGCCAATAGACTGGTCCTGGACCTATTTTCCATCTGGCAGAGTTTTTCATTTTGTTGTTTGATTGTTGGGGTTTTTTGGATTGCTATATTTATGCTCTATTCTTGGTTGGTGCGGCTGTAACTAAACCAAACTTCCCTCGGGATTAATAAAGTATATCTATCTATCTATCTATCTATCAATCTATCAATGCTACAACAACCCTGCACACTATCCACAGCTCCATCAACCTTTGTGTCATCTGCAAACTTACTAGCCCGCTATTCCACTTCTTCAACTTAGTCACTTATAAAAATCACAAGGAGCAGGCATCCCAGGCCAGATCCCTTCTGATCACCACTATTCACTGAATGCCAGGCAGGATACCATCAATCCATTACCACACATTGCCTTCTTTGGGCAAGCCATTTCTGTATCCACACAGCTAATTTTCCCCGGATTCTATGCTTACTGACTTTCTGAATAAACTTACAATGGGGAACTTGGTCTTTCTAAAACCAATTTTCACCACACCCACTGCTCTGTCTTCATCAATATGATTTGTCATATCCTCAAAGAATTTAATCAGGCTGATGAGGCATGATCTGCCCCTCGCAAAGTCACTTGGACTATTCCTAATCAGATTATGCTTCTCTCAATACTCGTTAATCCTGTCTCTAAGAATCCTCTGCAATAATTTGCCCACCACTGAAGTAAGACTCACTGGTCTATAACCACCTACTCTTTTTCTTGAACAAAGGACCCAATGAATCAAACTCATTGATCACAGCTACTGGGACCAAAGGCTTCATTATTAACAGTGCAATGAACCATGCTGTTCAGTGATTTTAAAGGTAGAATACTTCATGAAGATTATCATCAAATCAGGTGGCTGTGAAAAACTATTCGAAGCAGCTGCACACTTGCATTGTCTTGACCATTGACTGGAAATCTTAATTTGGGAGTAGGACATCAGCAAGTTGTGCCTGACAATAAAAAGCAGAAAGACCTGCATGCAATATTCATTCCAGACCATATCTGACCTACTGAATTTCCTTTCATATTGTCAGAAGGACTATTAAGAAAATATTACAATTAACCAATGTTGCATTTGAGTCGGCAAAGTCTGATGAACTAATTGAATTGAAATTTATTCTGTATCCATCCTGTGCCATATCTGTCGTGTGCGTGTGTGTGTGTGTGTGTGTGAGAGAGAGAGAGAGAGAGATTTGGGAAAAAGAAGAAGAAATGTATCTGTTTTGATCTAGTGGTTGACTGGATTATTAAGGGATTACAATGCATTTGGTCCTAGATATATCCTTTTATTAATAGATAGGTAGATAGATAGATATACTGTATTGATCCCGAGGGAAATTGGGTTTCGTTACAGCTGCACCAACCAAGAATAGAGCATAAATATAGCAATACAAAAACCACAAACAATCAAACAACAAAATGCAAACTATGCCAGATGGAAAATAAGTCCAGGAACAGTCTATTGGCTCAGGGTGTCTGACCCTCCATCGGAGGAGCTGCAAGTTTGATGGCCACAAGCAGGAATGACCTCCCGTGCCGCCCAGTATTTTTATCTCGGTGGAATGTGGCCGAAGTCCAACAGTAAAAAGTTCAATATCCGGTCTACAAACACGTTCCTCGATTGTAACATGACCCGGATTGCACCATCTGTTGTTAACCAGAACAGTAAGCACCCAACTCCTTTACGCTTACCACTCTCAGTGCACTTCCGGTCAGCCAGAACAGTCTGGAAGCAACATACATCAAAGTTGCTGGTGAACGCAGCAGGCCAAGCAGCATCTATAGGAAGAGGCGCAGTCGACGTTTCAGCCTGAAACGTCGACTGCGCCTCTTCCTATAGATGCTGCTTGGCCTTCTGCGTTCACCAGCAACTTTGATGTATGTCGCTTGAATTTCCAGCATCTGCAGAATTCCTGTTGTTTACAGTCTGGAAGCCGTCCATGGAGAAGTTTTGATCGGGTATGTCCTTGTGCAGCCACGTTCCAGTGAAACACATCACACTGCACTCCTGAAATGTTCTCTGACGCCTGGCTAGCCTAATAATCCTGAAGTGTCTCCACATGTTACTCAATGATCCCAATGTATGGTGTTAGGAACTACATAGTTTCAGAGCAGAGAGGAAATTCCAAAATCTATGCCTCATTTCATACCTTATTCTCTTAAAATATATCTAATTGATAACCCAGGAGGGAGTCAAATAATATCAAGTTCAAGTTCTGTCAGGAAATGTAGAGGAGGCTTGATCTGATACAGAACAACAGAGATAATTTAGCAGTGAACAATAAATTTAAAAAGAACAAGCCATGTGTTGCCACAAAACAAGAGGGAACAGATATTTAACTCAGCAAAGCCACAGCCGAGATAAAGAGGATCCTAGCTAAAGTAAACCCACACAAAACTAAAGAGCCAGGTAATATATTTGGTCAGGTGCTGTGGGACAGTGCAGCTCAGCTAACGGAGGTCCTAATGGATATCCTTAATATCTCTTTGAAACAGTTCACAGTTCCTGTAGGTTTCAAGGCTGCCCTCATTATTCTGGTTCTGAAGAGAGTAACAGTAACTGACATAAATGATTATCACTGAGTGGCACTGACTTCCACAATCATGAAGTGCTTTGAGTGGTTGGTAACGGATCACATAAAAACCCAATTTACAGCTATATTGGACCCTTTCAAACTTGTCCACCACTCTCGGCCCTCCATTCTGTCCCGTCCCACCTGGAAAACTATGCCTCATACACTAGGATGTGGTTCATCAACGTCAGCTTGGCATTTAAACCAATTGTCCCTCAGAAGCTGGCGAGTAAATTGTCCTCATTGAGACTCAACACTCTTCCCTATAAATGGATTTTGGACTTGTTGATGGAAATACCCAAGTTAGTTTGAGTTGGTAGCAACGTCACATGCTCCATCATTCCGAGAACTTGGATGTCAACATGGATACAACAAAGGAAGTGGTTGTGGACTTCAGTATGATGCAGTTTGACCACTCCCCATTTCATATCAATGGCTCTGCCATAGAGAGAGTGAAGATCACAAATATTCATGGTGTGCACATAATGGACGATCTAATCTGGACCCACAACACCTCATCAAGAAGGAAGAGCAGTGTCTACACTTTCCAAGGAGCTTGAGACGTATGAGGCTGCTTGCCCCCATTCTAATAACTTTCTCCAGGAGCACCTCTGAGGGTGTTCTGTCTGGCCGCATATTTGTGTGGTACAGAAGCTGCAAGGCATTGAACTGCAAGATCCTACAGAGGATGGTTAAAAACCACCAAGAGGAACACCAGGATCTTCCTCCCGCTATTTGTGACATGTACCGGGAGTATTTAGACCAAGGGCCTGAAGCATTATTGAGGATCCCATCACCCATACCATAACCACCAGGGATGAGGTACAGAAGCATCAGGACTAGAACTGTCAGACTGGGTAACAGCTTCTTCCTTAAGGCTGTGTGATTAATGAATATCCTACCACTATCAAAGCCTTGTCACTTAGATATTGAATTGTTTACTGTTTACAGCTTGCCTGTGCTGCACACTACATACATTTTGAATTATATTATATTCATTTATTTATGACAATTATGAGGGGTGATTGATAAGTTTGTGGCCAAATAGAAGGAGTCAATTTTAGAAAACCTGGCACATTTATTTTTCAACATAGTCCCCTCCTACATTTACACACTTAGTCTAGCGGGTGTGGAGCATACAGATCTTGGACCTCCAGAAAGTGTCCACAGCGGGGGTGATTGATAAATTCATGGCCTAAGGTAGAAGGAGATGAGATATTAACTTCAAACTTTCTGCATAATCACTCAAAGAATTGAACTGCATGTGCATGTAACGAGAGCTGTATAACTAATCTCCGTCTACCCTAGGCCACAAACTTATCAATCATCCTTCCCATGGACACTTTCTGGAGGTCCAAGATCCGTATGCTCCACGACCGCTGGACTAAGTGTGCAAATGTAGGAGGGGACTATGTTGAAAAATAAATGTGCTAGGTTTTCTAAAATTGACTCCTTCTACCTTAGGCCATGAACTTATCAATTACCCCTAGTATTATTATGTGCTGTAGATGATATATGTTATGTGGGTGCACCTTGTTCCGAAGGAATGTTGTTTCGTTTGTTTGAAAGTGTACAGTCAGATGACAAAAAACCTGAACTTGGATTTTACCTCTTCCACCTATAACTTTACAGCTTCTTACTTCATTCTCCTCCTTACTTACCCACCTTCCCTTCAGCACGTCTCATCTATTAACTGCCAGCTTGTATTCTTCCTCCTATCCACACTTTCTTTTGTTGGCTTCTGTCCTCTTCCTTTCCAGTCCTGATGAAGGTTTTTGACCCAAAATGTCAACTCTCCGTAGATGTTGCATTATTGCTAAGTTCCTCCAGATTATGAGTGTGTTGGTCAAGATTTCCAGCATCTGCAGAATCTCTTTTGCTTAGAAAAAATGTCATCACATATTTATTGGAAAAAATGGTTGCAGTAATGTTCGATTTCTGTGTTCTTTCCTTCCATATGTAATGGAATTTGATTAGAGACAGACTGATTATTCAAATGCCAAAGAGTAAAGCTGCCCGTGATGCAAATTGATGTACGGATGAGGGAGGTGTGAACAATGTTTAGGAGCATGGATCCTGGTTCATGTGTAATTGGCTCTTGGTTTGCTTATGATTTCACCTTGTCACCATTGGTTAACCTATAATCAGTGAGGTTAATGTGAGAACACAGAGAGTGATGCACATATGGTACGAGCTGCCAAAGGAAGCGGTTGAACTAGGTACAATAACAGTATATTAAAGATGTTTTTACAGATAAATGAGTAGAACAGTTTTAGAATGATATAGGTGTTAGGCGAGGATGTTGGTCAAATTGGATGAGTTGGGTCAAAAGGCCTACTCCATGCTGAATGACTCTATGGCAGTGACCAACCAAGATAAATAAATCCACATCATTAGAAAACCTCAATGCTTCACAGTACAGGAGACCTGAGTTTATTGCCTGTAAGTAGTTTGTATGTTCTCCCTGTGACTGTATGGGTTTCCTCTGGCTGTTCTGGTCTCCTCCCACAATCCAAAGACATATTGTTTGGTAGGTTAATTGGTCATTGTAAATTGTCCTGTAATTAGGCTGGGATTAATTCGGGATTGTTGGGCTCTGTGGCTTGAAGGGCATGAAGGGCCTATTCCATATTGTATCTCAATAAAATAAATTTTAAAATACTTAATACATGTTATCAATCATAGCCTTTCCAACTATTATCATCAACAAATTTCACAGTATTCTAGTTGCAAACATAGAAATTAATTTTATTTTTATATCAACAGATTATTGAAGTGAACATTAATCAGGAATGTGAAGCGGATGAAACATCATTATACTAAATGGCACTGGAGAAATGTAGCTGGGCATATTCGATTGGGAATAGTATTTCTGTTTCAGGGGTTTGGATAAATCAATTAAAATCATGAATATCAATGTGAGCATAACGTATTTCTGAAGAGAGAATCCAAACAGAAACTAAGCATTTGTTTAAACTCTGATACAGCAAATTTAACAGAGCCTAATTGGGGCTCAAAACTGGTCTATTCATTATTGAGGAATGTGGAATTATTTTTAATTGCGAAGCTGTCCAATATTGCTCCTGAGTTGAGGTGTTTACTGGAATTAGTTCAATGAACAGTCAGCAGTATTGGACAAATGCTGAATCTCTGTATTTTCACTTTTATGATTAAACAACTTATAAAGAACTGATACCATCTTATAAATGTTGGAACTGGCCTCAGAGCATATAATAGAACAGTGCAGAAATAAAGCTTGTTCAGGATTCCATGTTCTTGAACTACTTTTGTGGGGCAATGTAAATAGAATTTAACATGGATCTAACCCATAAAGCACCTGCCCTGGGAATGATTGATGGGGCATTGAAGATGGAGATTTATTCCCTCTTTGAAATAGGTTCTCTATATTGAACAATGTTGTACCTGTATGTAAATTCAGAATCAGAATTGGAATCATTTTGATTATCACTGACATGTGACATGAAATTTGTTTTTTTGGCAGCCAAAGTACAGTGTAAGTCATAAAACTTGAGTCTAGCTTACAAAATAAGTAAATAGTTCAAATGACAAATAACAACGTACATGTTTCATTCAGAAATTGGATGTCAGAAGGGAAAATGCTTTTTAAAAACTGAGTGTGAGACTTTAGGCTCCTGTACCTCTTTCTTGATGGTAACAACATGAAAAAGACATGTCCTGGATGGAGAGGGTCTTTAATGATGGATGCCACCTTCTTGAGACACCACTTCTTGACGATGTCCTCAAAGACAGGGGGGGTTGTGCTTGTGACGGAATTGGCTGGGTCTCCAAAACTCTTCAGCCTCTTGCAATACTGTGCATTGGAAGCTCCATGCTAGGTTGTAATATGATCAGTGAGAATGCTTTTCACCTTCCACCTATTGAAAGTGGAAAATGGAAAGGTTGATGACAATATATCTAATTAACTCTTGTTGGAATGGTGTAAAGTGAAAGTACTCTGAGACAGCCTGATGCCTTGATAGTGCCTCTCTATGTATATGCATTTTTGTGTACATGTGTGAAACACTTTTTCACTTTGTATTCTCAGGACTCTGAGGAGACACGGGATTCAAGAGGACATTTCTTTGTGGATCCAGAACTGGCTTGCCCACAGAAGGCAAGGAGTGGTTGTAGATGGGTCATATTCTGCATGAAGGTCGATCATCAGTGGTGTGCCTCAGCGATCAATCCTGGGACCCCTACTCCTCGTGATTTTATAAATGACCTGGATGAGGAAGTGGAGAGATGGGTTAGTAAATCTGCTGATGATACAAAAGTTGGGGGTGTTGTGGATAGAGAAAAGGGCTGTCAGAGGATACGGCGGGACAGTGATAGAATGCAAAACTGAGTTGAGAAGTGGTAGATGCAGTTCAACCCAGATAAGTGTGAGGAGGTTCATTTTGGTAGGTCAAATGCGATGGCAGAATATAGTACTAATGGTAAGACTCTTCGCAGTGTGAAGTGTAAGGGGTTTCTTCTTCTATGTTACTGTGTAGGCTAATCAAAATGGCTTCTTTGTTATGTTAACTGTAGGGAGTTCTCTCTCTCTCTCTGCTTATATTATTGATAAGAGAGGAAAAGAACCAATTGAGATAGATGCTATTCTTTCTTGTGTGTCTGTAAGCTATTGTTTCGCGGGGTTTTGGGGCAGAAGGCGAAGGGAACAGTGAGAGGAGACGTGATGCTGTAAGCTGGCCGACGGGATGGACCCTGAGTGGGAGTTCCAGGCTCAGGGTCTTCGGTGAGGAGAGGAGAAGAAGACAGACACGTGTGGAGCGTCTGGTCCCAGGTGGCGGGACAAGGTGGTCGGAGGGGATCGGATGGTGGAAAGAGGACCCCGTTAACTGAGCTCCAACTGTTGTGCACAAAGTGGTTGAACTTTGATAAGTTTGGCGCCTTTTACTTTCCTTTTATATTTTATCTCTATTAATTATATAGTTCCAGTAATATCTATAAATTGTAACCATTTAATCATATATGGTGTATAGTCTGTTATTTGGCGGGTAGGGTACACCACACAGCATCCACACAAACTTAATTACCCAGTTTGGAGGGGCCGAAGGCTGCTTCCCCAAGACGAAAGCAAGTTGAGCAAGCCTGAGGCTTACCGGGGGGGCTACAGAAGGATCAGAGAGATCTTGGGGTCTGAGGTTGACTTTGTGGTTAAGAAAGCATACGGTGCATTGGCCTTCATCAATCATGGGATTGAGTTTAGGAGTCGAGAGGTAATGTTGCAGCTATATAGGACCCTGGTCAGACCCCACTTGGAGTACTGTGTTCAGTACTGGTCACCTCACTATAGGAAGGATGTGGAAACCGTAGAAAGGATGCAGAGAAGATTTACAAGGATGTTGCCTGGATTAGGGAGCATGCCTTATGAGATTAGGTTGAGTGAACTCGGCCTTTTTTCCTTGGAGCGACAGAGGATGAGAGGTGACCTGATATGTATAGTCAGAGGTTTTTTTTATCCCAGGCCTGAAGTGGCTAGCATGAGAGGGCACAGTTTTAAGGTGCTTGGAAGTAGGTACAGAGGAGATATTAGGTGTAAGTTTTTTTACGCAGAGAACGGTGAGTGCGTGGAATGGGGTACCGGCGACAGTGGTGTAGACGGATACGATAGGGTCTTTTAAGAGACTCCTGGTCAGGTACATGGAGCTCAGAAAAATAGAGGGCTATTGGTAACCCTGGGTAATTTCCAAGGTAAGGACATGTTCAGCACAGCTTTGTGGGCCAAGGGGCCTGTATTGTGCTGTAGAGACATAAAAACATATATTTTTATGTTTCTATGACTATTTAAGCAAGCTGACAATCAAGGTTGATAAGAATGCCCTATCATTGTTACCCGAGCAAAATCTCTCTTGCTCACACCAGGGATGGTGCTGTGCCAGATTAAGAATTACAGAAGGAGTCCATTGCAGATCTGTTCTGTTCAAACCAACAAAAGAAGCAAAGCTTCGTGATAGGTTCTGCTATGGAGTTTTAGCACCAGATACACGTGTTAAAAGGTTAATTGCAATTTATTTACATTGCCTGCCTGCAGGGCAAGACAGTTAGCAGTCAATACCACAAATGAGGCCTGTAACAAACATATTGGAAAGCAAACAAAACAAATATCAAGATTGGTTAGCTATTGGCAATTGGAATATCAGAATTAGATGAGACTTAACTGTGAAGGAAGTTGAAAAGAAAGAAAGGTGTCAACTGTTTATAACAGTGATAATTGAAACACTGAGGGAACGTCCACACTAGACCGGATAATTTTGAACAACACTCACCACACACTGGAGGAACTCAGCAGGTCGGACAGCATCCGTAGAAACAATCAGTCAACGTTTCGGGCCGGAACCCTTCATCAGGACTGAAGAGGGAAGGGGCAGAGGCCTTATAAAGAAGGTGGGGGAGGGTGGGAAGGATAAGGCTGGTGGGTTCCAGGTGAAAAACCATTGAGGAGAAAAATAAAGGGGTGGGGGAGGGGAAGCAGGGAGGAGATAGGCAGCTGGGGGAAGGGGGCAGAGTGAAATAGGGATAGGGGAAGGGAGGGGGAGGGAATTACCGGAAATGGAGAATTCTATGTTCATACCAAGGGGCCGGATAATTTTGAAAACACTGGTTTCCTGTAAATACGATAAGCGTCCACACCAGGCATTTTTGAGAATGCCTCCGTCCACATTAAAACGGGTATTTGGGCGAATCTCCTCCTACTGGGCATGTGCAGGTCACATCTACAGAAAAGAAGCGAAGAGGCAATGGTATACTATTTCCGTTTCTGCGGCGGTGTTGTATTATTTCCATTGGTCAAAAACTAGAGTACCTACAACAACAGCAAAAGAAAGTTTTCAACAATGTCTTCAAGGAACACAAAGAATACCTGGCTGGAAAAAGCAGACCGGACTTCTCCGTTTGGACAGACAATGAAGTCGATCTGCTTCTGCGAGTTACAAACGATTACAAAGTCAGCAAAGCTGCCATCTGTTCCAGCACGTCATGACAGCGTTTTTAAAAAGCTCTGGTTATCCCGTACACACTACACCGCCCAACTGGAGTTTTCAGATTTACACACTCTGGACAGCGTTTTAGAAAAGCTCCGTTTTTGGGGGAGGAAAATGCCATTTCCGTGTGGATGGAGGATCAAAACGAAGAGAAAAAGCTTCAGTTATGGATTTATCCGGGCTAGTGTGGACGTAGCCTGAGACACTGTCTTCATTGAATACGAGAATCTGCCATCTTCATGTGTTTTCCTAATGACTTGATCCTATTAAACGGGTTTAAGTTTGCTTTTCACACCATCCAATCTTTTGTAGTTCATTCCATTATTACATGCTCTACCCTGTGATTACCCAGTGCTGGATCAGAGAGGGCATGTTTGGGATAAATACAGTACTTCTGTCCAGGAAGGAAAAGATCATGGGTTAGTTTGAAAATTTTGATCTGAAAGAAGTGACCAACCAAGACTCAGAAATATTAGTCCAACTGCAGGAGTGGGGAATGTGCTGGCATGGAATTGGATGTATAATGTCATCTCTTTTCTATAAAGTCACAGTCATGGTCAACATTTCAGTAAACTTTTAATCTTGACCCTTTGAAGACTTCCTCTCCACTTATAATCTCTGCCCCATATAATTAAAACAAGCATGTTATAGGCCTATTTATAACCCAATCTATTAAAGTTGACATCATCATGGACCCTTGGAGACGTACACTGCTGCTTGTTCTTTAATACTTCTCAGGTCCAAATCTTTGCCTCTTATATCCTATTGTAATTAATCCTCCCAAAGTCATACTTGTCAGGATTAAGTTATATCTACCACTGCAATAGCCCAGTGAGTCTCATGTCAGTAGTAGGGAAGTTACTGGAGAGAATTATTAGGGATAGGATATAAGAATATTTGGAAAACCATGGCCTAATTAGGGAGACCCAGCATGGCTTTGTGTGGGACAATTCGTGTCTTACTAACTTGGCTGAGTTTTTCGATGAGGTGATGAGTATAATTGATGGAGGTAGATTTGAGGATGTTGTCAATATGGATTTTAGAAAGACATTTGTCAAAGTCCCTCATGGGAGATTCACTTAGAAGATTAAGATGTATGGCATCCACAGTGAATTGACTGTTTGGATTCAGAACTGCCTTGCCACTAAAAACAGGGAGTAGTGGTCAAAGAGACTTATGCCAGCTGGAGGGATGTGATTGGTGGTGTACTGCAGGAATTTGTACCGGGGCCTCGGCTGTTTGTGATGTATATAAGTGACCTGGATGAATGTGTAGATGGGTGGCTTTGTAATTTTACAGATGACATGAAGGTTGGTGATATTGAGGCTAGCACTGAAGACTGGCAAAGAATACAGCACGATATAGATCAGTTGCAGATATGGGTGGAGAAATAGAACTTAAACTGGTCAAGTGTGAAGTGTTGCACCTTGGGAGGTCAAATATGAAGAGACAACACACTGTTAAGGGCAAGATCCTTATCAGAGTTGATGAGCAGAGGGATCCTAGGGTCCAAATTCATAGTTCCCCGAAAGTGGCAACACCGGTTGACAATGTGGTTAAGAAGGCTCGCCTTTATTAGTCGAGGCATTGAGTTTAAAAGTCAGGAAATTATGTTGCAGATTTATAAAGCTCTAGTTAGGCCACATTTGGAGTATTGCATACAGTTCTGGTCACCCCAATCTAGGAAGGCTGTCGAGGCTTTGCAGAGGCTGCAGATGAGATTTAGCAGGATGTAACCTGGAATAGAGGGCATGCGCTGTAATGAGAGTTTGGACAAACTTCGGTTGTTTTCTCTAGAGTAGCAGAGATTTGATAGAGGTTTATAAGATTATGAAAGGCATAGATAGACTAGAGAGACAATATCTTTTTATTCCTAGATTGAAATGTCTAATACCAGAAGGCATGCATTTAAGGTGAGAGGAGATAATTTCAAAAGAGATGTGAGGGGCAAGTTGATTATGCTGCCTGGGGTGGTGGTTGAGGCAGAAACATTAGAGCTTTTAACAGATGTTTAGAGAGACACATGAATGTGAGGAATATGGGAGAATAGATTACAAACTAATCTGTAGACAGTTTAGTTTAGTTAGCAATTTGATTACTAATTTAATTGGTTCAGCACAACACTGTGGGCCGAAGGGCCTGTTTCTGTGTATAATTTTCTATGTTCTATATCAGGGGTCCCCAACCTTTTTTGCACCGCGGACCAGTTTAATTTTGACAATATTCTTGCGGACCGGCTGATGGGGAGTGGTGGGGGGGGGAGGTGGTGTTAATCACGACCAGAATATAGGTGATATGTCAACTATAAGTCACTTATAAGTGGCTAATACACTCAATGTCGTTTCTAAAAGGGTTTACCTAACAAATTTAATATTAAACACACAGCGCATATTTTCCTCGCATGAATATGATGATAAGTCAATTATAAGACACTTATAAGTCAATAGCATCGTAACATTTTAAGTAATGTTTGGGTATTAAACACACAGCGCATATTTTCCTTGTATGAACATATAAAATCATTGCAACACACCAATATCGCTGAATCAGTGGGAGGCCTGGGCTTGTTTCCCTGCAACGAGATGATGCCATCGAGGGGTGATGGGAGACAGCGATACTCGAGCGGGGTTCCTTGTGTCCAGTCTATCCCGCAATTTAGTTTTCGTTGCATTCATTGCAGAAATACAATGTTGGAAATGGAAGCAACGTTTTCAGTGCTTTCGTGCCTATCTCAGGATATTCAGCCTTGATTTTGATCCAGAATGCCGGCAGAGATGTTATGTCAAACATACTTTTCAGCCCACCATCATTTGCAAGCTTGAGAAGTTGATCTTCTTCTTGCGCTGACATGGATGATTCACCGGGGACATTCACAAATGGGTCACGGACCCATTTCTTTGCACGTCTTGGTCCATTTGCGGTTGGGAAGTAACACTCGATTTCTGTCGACAGCGAAGATAGGTGATCGCGCACCAGCTGTGAGAAAGACGGTGCATCCTCAGTCTCTCCCAAAATCTCAACTAATGTTGGGAACATGTCAAATATGCCCCTGTCCACTTGCCATCGCCACAGTTCCAGTTTGGCTTTGAAAGCAGACACTTTATCTGCCAACTTGAAGACAATTGTCATTCTCCCCTGAAGTGACAAATTGAGTTCATTAAGCGGGTTGAAGATGTCACACAGATAAGCGAGTTTTGCTATCCACTCCTCATCACTGAAGTGTGCTGCCAGTGGTGACGTTTTTCCTCAAAGAAATCTTTGTAGCTGCTCTCTTAACTCAAAAATCCTGGCCAGGGCTTTCCCCCTTGATAGCCACCTGACTTCAGTGTGAAAGAGAAGTGTTTGTTCTCTTCATCCATTTCCTCGCAAAGCTGCTCAAACAGACATTTCTTAGCCTTAGCAATACGGCTAGCCACTAAGTACGACGCTCTCAGAGCAGCAGCATTTGTGGAGGTGGCAGCTCTCAGCACTTGCTGCTGTCCCGCTTGCTCATGTTTTTTGCGCTCAAAAAACTCAACGGGTTTGTCTTTAAGTGCAGGGTGCTTGGACTCAAGGTGCCTCATTAGACAGCTCGTCTCCACATATCACACACAGGGGGCTTGGAGCGTACGAGTTACCGGTCGCATTAAAGCTATATTTTATGTATGGCTGGTCGTATTTTCTGTTGAAGGAAACCTTCTTTTTGTTTTTGCAGTCTCGGCCTCAGTTGTCTCTGCGTTATCATCATCGTTAGTCCTTTTATGTCCCCTATTACCTCTTCTAAAGAAACTCTCAAGCGACGTTTGTTTTTTACTCATCATACCACCAAATCATACCGTTTTCTCGCGGCCCGGTAGCACATGCTTTGCGGCCCGGTGGTTGGGGACCACTGTTCTGTATTGTATGCCTTAGCATTCTTACCAACAGATCAATGTCATTCTACATCTGACAACATCCTTCTCACTATTAACAGAAGCACCAATTTTCATGTTATCTGCAGAATTATCAATCAAAATAGTCTATTTTTGTCGTACACATTTATTATAATATTATAATTTGAGGCAGGTTCATAGACAACCTTTGTAGTGCATTTGTTAGGTCTACCGTCTGCTCTCTCTTCTGTTTCAGCGAACATCAATGGTAATTCAGAACTCAAGCATAAAAATACAAATACACAAGTATTAGCTGCCTAACATGGTTTGTAGTTTTCCTGACCTTGATTTCAGTGCTGAGGCAAAGTAGAATGATCAAGTTAGTATTGGCTCTATTAATTACCTCATCATTTTTGACAAATTTGTGGGAGTTGAAGTGCAATACTGTAATGAGAAAGACAGTGTACATTCGGTGGCCACTTTATTAGGTAGACCAGTACACCTACTCACTAATGCAAGTATCTAATTAGTCAATCATGTGGCGGCATCTCAATGCATAAAAACATGCACATATAGTCAAGAGGTTGAAACTTTGTTCAGACCAAACATCAGAGTGAAGAAGAAATGTGATCGAAGCAACTTTGATTATGAAATGATTGTTGGTGCCAGATGGGGTGATTTGAGTATCTCAGAAACTGCTGATCCCCTGGGATTTTCATGCACAATAGTCTTTAGAGTTTACAGAGAATAATGTGAAAAACAAAAAAAAAACTTCCAGTAAGCAGCATTTCTGTGGGTGAAAATGCCTTGTTCATGAGAGAGGCCAAAGGAGCATGGCCAGAGAGGTTCAAGCTGACAGGAAGGTGACATTAATTCAAATAATCAAGCCTTACAACAATGGTGTGCACAAAAGTATCACATTGAACCTTGATGTGAACGCCTGTAGCAGCAGAAAGCCATGAACGTACACTCAGTGGTCACTTTATTGGGTTCTTCTTGTACCTAATAAAGTGATCACTAAGTGTATGTGTCGAATACTGATGCAGCCTTGCTTGACACCATTCTCACTAAGATTGACTCGTTACTCCATTCATTGGTAAAACTGTTTGAGATGTTTTTGTACATTCGCTCTCAGTTAATAGAATTGTGTATTTAGATTATGCCATATACAGATTCTGATGCTTCTCCCTACTTTTGTCCAGGAGTTGTTCTGTGGCAGAGGTCATGTCCATTCTGCCTCCTGGTGAACGAAATCCATTGTGTGAGTGACCTTTTTAGCAATGAACAGAAGGTAGTTAACAGGAAATCTTCCAGCGACTTACCCTGATGCAAAGAGAAGGGCGATCATTCAATCCACTCTGTAATCAATGTGCCTTCTTTCTTGAAGCTAATCACAATTATAGTGTCTCTGAGCTTCCTTGACACTTCCCTAATGCAAGAGATGAAACAGTTAATCTGTGCCTGTAGTTCCTACTGCCACATTTATGCAGGCATTGACTACTTTATTATCAGAGACAGTGAGATTGGAACTGAACTCTGTGATCAATGCAGAAGCTGTTATGTTATCGGGAATTTAGCTTCCTTAGAGAACTCTGCCTTTGCATCATTGGCAGGTCATTTGTGAGTACGTGGGATTGCATTGATACCTTTTCTCCTATCACCCTCTATTAGTTTGGTAATTGAGTGGGCTGTCTGCCCAGAAATTAGCCAGTTTATTGGTGTCCTGCAATAAAATAATAGGCAAAAGAAATCTGAAAGAACAGTTGATATTTTGTTGGCGGTATTTTAGCAGGCAGTACTGCTTCAGAGTATTGTGAACTAAGTATCGTCAATTCTTGTTACAATGTAATTAGTACATTGCCACTTCTTATAGACAGATAGTGATGGCTATGTGCCACCTTTTTTATAGTCCTCATTTTGAGGATATTCCCACAATGTAGATAGTGAATTTTCGAATTCAGACCTACTGAAATGAAGGAGCAACAAGGATAATGTATAATTTGATGATGGTGTTCTTACATGTCTGTTGCCCTTGTTCTTCTCGGTGTTAGAGTTTGCAGATTTGGAGCATGCTGCCAAAGTAGTCTTGCTAAGTCCGTGTATTTTGTGTCTAATATATACTGCAGCCACAAAGTAAAATTGGAGGAAGGGTTGAATGTTTAAGGAAGTAGTTTGCATAAAATCAAATGTGTTGCATTCGCTGCTTAATGTGTGTACGTAATCTTGTGTTTTACTTTCACCACTTTGTGATGAATCTGGTCCTGTTCCTGTTGTGATTGACCATCAGTCATCTCAATTACATCAAAGGTGGCATACGGGATATGAAGTGACAGATTGCAGCAAAATTCAATTCCGTTGCTGCTGATAGTCTATATCAAGGTTTCCCATCCTGGCATAATGATATTGGTCCATGGCACAAAAAAAGGTTGGGAACCTCTGATCTATATTATCTAAAGTGCATACAATTTTCATAGTTAAATCTTCTTTTACCCCATCGCATCCTGTATGTTATATTGACACACAACTTTGATAGTGGTTCTCCCTGTCACAACCATGGATTCAGCAGCACAGCCGATACGGCAATTATGCTTGTGAATATGCACGTGTCATCTCATTATTATTTCGTTGTGATGGTATTTAACCCCATCCTTTTCATCATAGCGCTTGTCAAGACTTGAGCAAAGCACAGCAACATTTCACTGCCTGCTTGCATTTGGCCTTGCTTGAGAAACTGAACCATCGAGTCAACTGACTCTGAAGACTAGCGGTATTTGTTTTATATTTAATTATTCCTTTCAGCCCCGGTGTTGGCTTTGTTTACCATTTGAGAATAATAGTTAACAACCCTGTTTGGCCTAGTGTTTATTGCTTTCCTTTCCCTCCAACTCATTTACAATAAAGACTGTGAACTATTGACCTGCTTCAGTGTGTCTCCCTCTAGGCACTTGGGCCATATCCAAACTTAACTGACATTCCCAAAATGAAGTTGAAGCAATAATCAAAAGAACTATTTATTTATTTAGTGATACATCACAGAGTAGTCCCCTCTGCTACTCCAGCAACCAGCGACCCTCCAACCCCAATTAACGTTGACGTAATCACGGGACAATTTACAAGGATCAATTGAACTTAAGGAAAACCCCAAAGCATTCTCTAAGTATGTGAAGAGCAAGAGGATAAGACGTGAGCGAATTGGACCAATCAAGTATGACAATGCAGAAGTGTGTATGGAACTGGAGGAGACAGCGGAGGTACATAATGAATACTTTGCTTCGGTATTCACTACAGAAAAGGACCTCGGCAATTGTAGGGATATCTTACAGCGGACTGAAAAAGCTTGACCATATATGACATTAAGAAAGAGGATATGCTGGAGCTTTTGAAAAGCATCAAGTTGGATAAGTCACTGGGACCGAACGAGATATACCCCAGGCTACTGTGGGAGGCAAGGGAGGAGATTGGCAATGATCTTTGCATCATCAATGGGGACAGGAGAGGTTCCAGAGGACTAGTGGGTTGCAGATGTTGTTCCCTTATTCAAGAAAGGGAGTAGAGATAGCCCAGGAAATTATAGAGCAGTGAATCTCACTTCCGTGGTTGGTAAGTTGATGGAGAAGATCCTGAGAGGCAGGATTTATGAACATTTGAAGAGGCATAATATGATTAGGAATAGTCAGCATGGCTTTGACAAAGGCAGGTCACACCTTATGAGCCTGATTGAATTTTTTGAGGATGTGACTAAACACATTGATGAAGGTATAGCACTAGATGTAGTGTATATGGATTTCAGCAAGGCATTTGATAAGGTATCCCATGCAAGGCTTATTGAGAAAGTAAGGAGGCACGGGATCCAAGGGGACCTTGCTTTGTGGATCCAGAGCTGGCTTGCCCACAGAAGGCAAAGACTGGTTGTAGACAGGCCATATCGGTGACCAGTGGTGTGCCTCAGGGATCTGTTTTGGGACTCCTTCGCGTCATGATTTTTATAAATGACCTGGATGAGGAAGTGGAAGGATGGGTAAGTAAATTTGCTGTTGACGCAATGGTTGGGGGTGTTGTGGATAGTGTGGAGGGCTGTCAGAGGTTTCAACGGGATATTGATAGGATGCAAAATGGGGCTGAGAAGTTCAACACAGTTAAGTGTGAGGTGGTTCAATTTGGTAGGTCAAATATGATGGCAGAATATAGTATCAACGGTAAGACTCTTGGCAATGTGGAGGATCAGAGGGATCCTGGGGTCCATGTCCATAGGACACTCAGAGCTGCTGTGCAGGTTGGCTGCGTGGTTAAGAAGGCATATGATGCATTGGCCTTCATGAACCAAGGGATTGAGTTCAAGAGCCGAGAGGTAATGTTACAGCTGTATAGGACCCTGGTCAGACCCCACTTGGAGTACTGTGCTCAGTTCTGACTGAGACTGTATTCCATCCGCCATTTCTTTGCCCATTCTCCTAATCTATCTACGTCATTCTGTAGCTTCTCTGCTTCCTCAAAACTATCCACCCCTCTAGCTGTCTTCATATCGTCTGCAAACTTTGCAACAAAGTCATTAATTCCATCATCCAAGTCACTGATATATAACATAAAAGGAATCAATCCCAACTCAGACCCCGTGGAATACCACTAGTCATCGACAGATACCCAGAAAATGTTCCCTTTATTCCCACTCTTTGCCTTCTGCCAATCAGCTACCTGTGTATTCATGTTAGGATATTTCCTGTAATACCATGAGCCATAGCTTGTTAAGCAGCCTCATGTGTGGCACTTTGTCACAGGCCTTCTGAAAATCCAAGTACACAACACCTCTGATTCTCCTTTGTCTATCCTGCTTGTTACTTCTTCAAAGAATTCCAAAAGATTTGTCAGGAAAGATTTTCCTTTGAAGAAACCAGATTTTCTATGGCCTATTTTATCACATGCCTCCAATTACTCTGAGACCTCATCCTTAATAATCGACTCCAACATCTTCCCAACCACTGAAGTCGGACTAACAAGACTTGCAGTTTCCTTTCTTCTGCGTCTCTCCCTTCCTGAAGAGTGAAGTGCCATTTGCAATTTTCCACTCTTCTGGAGCCATTCCAGAATCTAGTGATTCTTGAAAGATCATTACCTAATGCCTCCACAATCTCTCCAGCCACCTTTTTCAGAAATTGGCGGTGTACACCAACTGGTCCAGGTGACTTATCTACCTTCAGACTTTCAGTTTCCCAAGAACCTTCTCTCCAGGTATGGTAACCACACATTTCATGCCCCCGCCACCTGGAACTTCCACTTTATTCAGTTCATCTGCTATTTAGTTGCTCCCACCCCACCCCCTCCCATTACTAGCTCTCCAGCATCATTTCCAATGGTCCAATATCCACTCTCACCTTTTTTTTTACCGTTTATGTATCTGAAGTACCTTTTGGAATCGTCTTTAATATTATTGGCTTGCTTACTTTTGTATTCCATCTTTACCTTCTTAATGACTTTTTAGTTGCCTTCTGTTGTTTTTTAAAGCTTCCCAATTTCCTAACTTCCCAATAATTTTTGTTCTATTATTTGCCCTCTCTTTGACTTTGAGTTCTCTTATTAGCATTGGTTGCATCGTATTTCCTTTCGAATAGTTTTTCCTCTTTGGGATATATATATTCTGTGCTTTTCGAATTGCTTTCAGATATTCCAGCCATTGCTCTACTGCCACCATCACTGCCAGTGTTCTTTTCCAATCAATTCTGGCCAACTCCTCTCTCATCCTTCTGTAATTCCCTTTATTCCACTGTAATAGTGATATATCTGACTTTAGCTTCTCCTTCTCAAATTCTGGTGTGAATTTGATCATATTATGATCACTTGTCCCTAAGATTTCTTTTACCTTAAGCTCTCTAGTGAATTCTGGTTAATTGCATAGCAACCAATCCAGAAGAACTGATTCTCTGGTGGGCTCAACCATAAGCTGCCCGAAAAAGCCATCTCAAGTACAGTCTAGAAATTCCTCCTCATGTAATCAAGCACCAACCTGATATTTCCAAACTACCCCCATAACTTTTGCAACATGGCTCTTTTTGGCATGCATTTTCTATCTCCCTTAGAAATTTGTAGACCACATCCTTATTACTGTTGGGGGGGGGGGTCTGTAAATAACACCCGTCGGGGTCTTTTTACCCTTGTATTTCCCAAGCTTTATCCACAATGATTCAACAGCTTCCAACCTTATATCATCTCTTTCTCATGATTTGATTTCATTTTTTACCAACAGAGTAATACTGCCCAATCTGCTTTCTTACCTATCCTTTCAATACAATGTGTATCTTTGGACATTGAGCTCTGAGGTATAATTTTTCAACTATGATTCTGTGATGCCTACAACATCATACATGCCAATCTGCAACTGTGTTGCAAAATCATCTGCCTTATTCCGTATACTGTGCAAATTCAGATACAACGCCTTCAGTCCTGTATTCACCCTTTTTGATTTTGTCACACCATGCTTAACCTTTTGATTCCTAACTTTGTCTGTGGTCTCAACAACATCTACCTCCACACCCTCTCCACTAACTGTTCGGGTTCTCTGTTTCCTATCCCCCTGAAACTCTAGTTTAAACCCCACTGTGCAGCATTAACAAACCTTCCCACAAGGATATTAGACCCCTCCAGTTCAGGTACCAATTGCCTCTTTAGTATAGATCCCACCTTCCCTAGAAGAGAGCCCAATGATCCAAAAATCTTAACCCCTGCCTCCTACACCAACTCCTTAGCCACGTATTAAACTGTATAATCTTCCTATTTCTGGCCTCTCTAGCAGGAGGCATGGCTAACAATCCTGACATCACAACCCTGCAGGTCCTGCCCTTTAATTTAGCACCTAACTCCCTGAACTCCCTAAACAGAATCTCGTCACTCTTCCTTCCCATGTCATTGGCACCTACCTGGACCATGACTCTTTGACTGTTCCCCCTCCTACTTAAGAGTGCTGAGGACTCGATCTGAGATGTCCCAGACCCTGGCACCTGGGAGGCAACATACAACCTAGGAATCTCGTTCCTGCCCACAGGACCTCTTGTCATTTTCTTAACGAACAAATCCCCTATCACCACTGTGCACCTCTTCCTCCCCTTTCCCATCTGAGTCATAGAGGCAGACTCCGTGCCAGAGATCCACCACTGTGACTTTCCTCTGTTAGACCATTTCATCACCTCCCCCCTCGACAGTATCCAAAGTGATATATCTGCTAATGTATCTATTTATTGATTGACATTTTTATTTCAAACTTTTTTCAAAGATTTGATAGGTTCAAAGTTTCATTTATTATCAAAGTATGTATGCAGTATACAATTCTGAGATTCGTCTTCTCCAGATAGCCATGAAAGAAAGTAAACTGTGGAAGTCATTCAAAGAAAAACATCACCCCACCCCCACAAAAAGAACAAATCTCGCAAATTCCAAACCCCCAACCTATCTCTCGCAGAAACAAAGCTAACAGCTAGTGCTAAGCAGCAACAAAAACATCAAGCCCCAAACCGCAAGACCCCCCTCACACAAAAAACCAAACTGATCTATTTAAGTAAATAACAGTAAGTGAATGGAACAATTGGTCATGCTGTGTAAGATTGATAATGATGCATAAGAGCTGCTGATGAAACTATTTTACAAAGTATTTCAGAAGGTTGTGTGCATCTGGTTCTGTACATTGTCTGATGACAGGTTGTAACTCAAGTCTAATCGTTGAGATTCTTATTTGAGATAGAAAGCTTTCTAACTTCTGTGCAAAAGTCTGGAATCACACTTCTGTTTTTTTTTCCAGAGGATAGATGCCTTCCTCGCTCTTAAAATTTCACTAATTCTTTTCCTATATTAAAAGTACCTGATTGATTTTCTATTTCTCCAGGCTAAGATTATTCCTCATTTGAATTGAATTGAACTGAATTGAATTGACTTTATTACTGTCATTCTTCATATACGTGAGAAGTAAAAACCTTTACATTACATCTCCATCTAAATGTGCAATGTGCAATTTATAGTAATTTATAATAAATAGCATGTACAACAGGACAGTCAATATAACATAGAAATACAGTTGTGTTGGATGAGTTAAGCAGTCTGATTGCCTGGTGGAAGAAGCTGTCCTGGAACATGTTGGTCCTGGCTTTTATGCTGCAGAACCATTTCCCAGATGGCAGCATAACAGTTTGTGGTTGGGATGACTCGGGTCCCCAATGATTTTTCAGGCCTTTTTTACACACCTGTCTTTGTAAATGTCCTGAATAGTGGGTGGTTCACATCTACAGATGCGCAGGGCTGTCCGCACCACTCCCTGCAGAGTCCTGTGACTGAGGGAAGTACAGTTCCCATACCAGGCAGTGATGCAGCCAGTCAGGATGCTCTCAATTTTACCCCTGTAGAAAGTTCTTAGAATTTGGGAATCGATACCAAACTTCAACCGTCTGAGGTGAAAGAGGTGCTGTTGTGCCTTTTCCACCACACAGCCGGTACGTACAGACCACATGAGATCCTCAGTGGTGTTTCTGCTGAGTAACTTAAAGCTGTTCACCTTCTCAACTCCAGATCCATTGATGTCAATAGGGGCTAGCTTGTCTCCATTCCTGCTGTCATCCACAACCAGCTTCTTTGTTTTTGTGACAATGAGGGAGAGGTTGTTTTCTTGACACCACTGTGTCAGGGTGGTGACTTCTTCATTTAGATTTTGTCCAGGATCATTCTATGCTTACCTTGATCATTTTCTCATGCTGCCATTTTGCCAAATTACTCTTTGTTATTGTAGCAGGTAGGATCATTCAACATGTTGTGCATTACAATAATCCTCTTCATCTTGCTGATAAGGCTACACACATGGACTCATTCATCAGTATCCAGGATCATTGTGTAATCGTGGCAAAACATTGAACTGCCCAATTATGATCAAAATGTAAGACTGGTTGTAATTCAAGTGACCCCCATTGCCTTGGGAGTGTATGGGGTGTCAGGGAGAGGTAGCACCTCTGGTGGGGGAACATGTCATGTCCTTTTCAGGGCGGTTTGGTCCCCACCTGAAATTCAGCTCCCACCTGTGGCTCCCCGTAGCTGTTTGCACGCGACAGCGGCTACACCCCGGGCAATGGCTTCGACAAGCCGGTTAAACCAGGTGAGGGTAGCCGACGGGTCTCAAACCCTCAGTGAGATAGGGAGTTGTCTATCCCAGCATGTGAAAACAGACTCTGGCGGATTGAGCGAAAGAGACCAATGGAAGGTCCAACGGTCAAGAAGGCAGCCTCTGCAAGCGTTGTGGAACGCATAGAGCATGACAAGATGTAGAAGATGTTCTGGTCATCCACTGCGCCTAGTTCCATCTCCAGCCGTCTCGACTCCTGTCTTGCCACTGGATCCAGATGGGAATTAGGAAGAGAGAGTGAGGCTGACGCTGAGCAGCTCTCCCTCACTTAAATCCAAATCAAGCGCTAGTCTCGGCTCCGTCATAAAGCCAGCTGGTTGCGCAGTGACATCAGCGCCGGACTCCAGAGCGAAGGTTCCCGAGTTCGAATCCAGTCGGGCTGCTCCCGGGCACACTTTCCATCCGTGCTGGATTGAGTGTCGAGCTATCAACTCAACCTCATAAAAAGTACTAATGGTGTTGAGGTCTTCATCATTGACGATGGACAAACCTTATTGCCTTCCCATTATAAAAAAGTTATAAACTTAATTTGGAAAAGGTGATCAATACCACATACCAAATTTACCATTTTGTCAAAGTAAATTAGTGACCCTATTGTTGTTACTTAGTTGGAAATTCACTTTTGTTGTATGTGAGTCCACAAGGAACAAAGTGGGAGATCAAGACAGATGTGAGAAATTCAGCCCCAATGACAAAGTATTGGTGACTGGTATTGTTCTCTCATTTGGAAATTGATTTACTGTATATAAATCAGATTTTGAAAGTGCTGAACAATGTGAAAGACCTTCTATATAGAGAGAACTGCACAAGCAACCAAGTGCAAATGTCTACAATCGATGTTACAGGTAGTTTTCCAGATGCTACTGTTGGCATGTGGCTGCAATTACACAGATGGTTTCATAGTAATGTACAAAAACTTCTATAGTTGTAGCGTGGAGAGCATTCTGACAGGCTGCCTCTCTGTCTGGTATGGAGTGGCTACTGCACAGGACTGAAAGAAGCTGCAGAAGGTTGTAAATCTAGTCAGCTCCAACTTGGGCATTCGCCTACAAAGTACCCAGGACATCTTCAAGGAGTGGTGTTTCAGAAAGGCAGCATCCATTATTAAGTACCTCTAGTACCCACGGCATGCCATTTTCTCACCATTACCATCAGGTAGGAAGTACAGAAGCCTGAAGGCACACCTTCAGCGATTCAGGAACAGCTTCTTCCCTTCTGCCATCCAATTCCTAAATGGACATTGAGGATTTGGACACTACCTCACTTTTTTTAATATACAGTATTTCTGTTTTTACACATTTAAAAAAAAATCTTTCAATATACATAATTGATTTACTTTTTATTTATTATGTTTTATTTTATTATTATTATTATTATTTTCTCTCTCTGCTAGATTAGGTATTGCATTGAACTGTTGCTGCTAAGTTAACAAATTTTGCGTCACATGCCAATGATAATAAACCTGATACTGATTCTGATTCAGATTCCTTCAAAAGTGGACCGGAGTATGCTTGTCATCCTTGTTCAATTGACACTTAACCTGACTTTTAACCCTGATTTCAGAATGAAGTCTACAATTGGCTATCATAAGCAGATGAAATTCTACAGATGCTGTAAAACTTGAGTAACACACACAAAGTGCTGGAGAAACTCGGGAAGTCAGGCAGCATCCATAAAGGGCAATAAACTCATTGTTGGGGGCTGGGATACTTTGTCATGACTCCTTAATACCATCTAGCTTCGTAATACCATCCTGAATATTACTTTTTCTGTTCAAGTCGTTGTGGGCCAGGGATTAATAAGGATGTTAAAAATTTTCATGGAGACTTTGAGCATATCCTTGAATAGAGTCACAGAGTCATAGAATACTGAAGCGCAGAAACAGGCCCTTTGGCGCATGTATTCCATGCCCAACTATTAATCTGCCTAGTCCCATTGACCTAAACCCAGTGTATAGCCTTCTATACCACTCCCATCCATGTACCTATTCACATTGCTCTTAAATGCTAAAATCAAACCCAAATCTACCACTTCCGCTGGCATCTCATTGCACAGTCTCACCATTCTCTGATTAAAGAAGTTCTCCCTCATGATCCCCCTTTAACATTTCACCTTTCATCTTTAACTCATGACTTCTAGTTCTAGTCTCACCCAACGTCTGTGGAATAAGCATGCTTGCATTTACCATATCTACAGTGTATTGAAACTAATGGCATTATGACCGCCAGATACAAAGTGCGCCTACAAAAAATTCAGTCACCTGTCCTGTCTCATTCCATAATAGGATATCTAGTTTTGCACTCCCACAAGTTAGAACCTCAACGTATTGATGAAAGAAACTTTCTGGAACACAGTTGACAAACACTATTCCATCCAAATATTTTACAGAATGGGAGTCCCAGTCAGTATTGGTAAGTTAATATCACTTTATATTTCTTGCAACAGTCTGCAGTCTCTCTTCAGTTTTTTCCTCTGAATACTGCTGTCTATTGAGTGGTCTATAATATAATCCCATTAACATGGCCATTCCTTTCTTATTTCTCAGTTCCACCCATATGGCCTCAGTAGACAAGTTCTCTGGGCTGTCCTGTCTGACCACTGCCATCACATTTTCCCTGACCAGTAATGTCACCTCTCCTCCTTGAACCCCTCCCTCTCTATCCTGTCTAAAACAACAGAATCTCGGAACACTGAGCAGCTGTCCTGTCCCTCCTGCAACAAAGTCTCACTAATGGCTACATTGTTATAATCCCACAGTCTGATTCATGCCCTAAGTCATCCGCCTTTCTTACAATGTCCCTTGCCTTAAAAACTCAGAATATTAGTCCCACCATGCTTAATGTTTCTATTTCTGACTTTGTATGTAGACTTAATAACATCATTCCCCTCAACCACTCCATGATCTGTTCTGGCGTCATCTTTCCCATCCTCCACAACTCCAGTTTAACACCACCCTCCACTCACACAAAGCACTAGCAAACCTTCCTGCTAGGATATTTGTCCCCTCCAATTCAGGTACAAACTATCCCTTTGGTACAGGTCCCACCTTCCCACATTACTTGGAGGAGAGCCCAATGAATAAAAATCTAAAGCCATTCATATAACCATATAACCATATAACAATTACAGCACGGAAATAGGCCATCTCAGCCCTTCTAGTCTGTGCCAAACTCTTACTCTCACCTAGTCCTACTGACCTGCACTCAGCTCATAATCTTCCATTCCTTTCCTGTCCATATAGCTATCCAATTTAACTTTAAATGACAACATCGAACCTGCCTCAACCACTTCAGCTGGAAGCTCGTTCCACACAGCTACCACTCTCTGAGTAAAGAAGTTCCCCCTCATGTTACCCCTAAACTTTTGCCCTTTAACTTTCAACTCATGTCCTCTTGCTTGAATCTCCCCCACTCTCAATGGAAAAAGCCTATCCAAATCAACCCTATCTATCCCCCTCATAATTTTAAATACCTCTATCAATTCCCCCCTCAACCTTCTACGCTCCAAAGAATAAAGACCCAACTTGTTCAACCTTTCTCTGTAACTTAGGAGCTGAAACCCAGGTAACATCCTAATAAATCTCCTATGTACTCTTTCTATTTTATTGACATCTTTCCCATAATTCGGTGACCAGAACTGTACACAATACTCCAAATTTGGCCTTACCAATGCCTTGCACAATTTCAACATTACATCTCAACTCCTATACTCAGTGCTCTGATTTATAAAGGCCAGCATACCAAAAGCTTTCTTCACCACCCTATCCACATGAGATTCCACATTCAGGGAACTATGCATCATTATTCCTAGATCCCTCTGTTCTACTGCATTCTTCAATGCCCTACAATTTACCATGTATGTCCTATTTTGATTACTCCTACCAAAATGTAGCACCTCACATTTATCAGCATTAAACTCCATCTGCCATCTTTCATCCCACTCTTCTAACTGGCCTAAATCTCTCTGCAAGCTTTGAAAACCTACTTCATTATCCACAACTCCACCTATCTTAGTATCATCTGCATATTTACTAATCCAGTTTACCACCCCATCATCCAGATCATTAATAAATATGACAAACAACATTGGACCCCGCACAGATCCCTGAGTCATACCACTAGACACCGGTCTCCAATCTGACAAACAGTTATCCACCACCACTCTCTGGCGTCTCCCATCCAGCCACTGCTGAATCTATTTTCCTACTTCAATACTAATACCTAACAATTGAACCTTCCTAACTAACCTTCCGTATGGAAACTTGTCAAAGGCCTTACTGAAGTCCATATAGACCACATCCACCACTTTACCCTCATCAACTTTCCTAGTAACCTCTTCAAAAAATTCTGTAAGATTTGTCAAACATGACCTTCCACGCACAAATCCAGGTTGACTGTTCCTAATCAGACCCTGTCTATCCAGATAATTATATATACCATCTCTAAAAATACTTTCCATCAATTTACCCACCACTGACATCAAACTCACAGGCCAATCATTGCTTGGTTTAGTCTTAGAACCCTTTTTAAACAATGGAACAACATGAGCAAACCCTCCTGCACTATCTCCTTAGCCACATGGTAAACTGTATGATCTTTCTATTTCTGGGCTGACTAGCACATGGCATGCGTAGAAATCTTGAGATCACAACCCTGGCTGTTCTGTCCTTTAATTTAGTACTCACTTTAGAATTCACTTTGCAGGCCCTCATCATCCTTCCAACCCATGACATTGGTACTGACGTGGACCACATCCTCCGGCTTTTCACCCTCCCATTTAGGAATGCTGGGGACTTCATCTGAGATTTCACTGACCATGGCACCTGGGAGGTAACAGATCATCCAGGAATCTTGTTCTCATCCACAAGAACCTCCTATCTGTTGTCCTAACCAATGAATCACCTATCACTACAGTTAACCTCTTCTCTCCCCTTTCCTATGAGCTACAGAATTGTTGCCAGAGACTTAACCACTGTGGCTTTTCTCTGATAGGTCATCCCCCAAGTATCCAAACTGGTATACCTGTTATTGAGGGGAACAGCCATAGGCATACTCTGCACAGGCAGCCCATCCTCTTTCTCCCTCCTGACAGTCACCAGTTATCCACCTCCTGCACCTTGGGTGTAATTACCTCCCCATATTACCTGTTGATCAACCCGTCAGCCATCCAAATGGTCCAGAGTTCATCCAGCTCCAACTTCATAACAGTCTGTTAGAAGCTGCAGATAGATGCACTTCTCGCAGGTGTGTTTGTCAAGGTCACTGGAGGTCTCTCTGCCTTCCCACATCCCACAAGAGGAGCATTCTACTATCTTGCTTGGCATCCCTACTTCTCTAGATATTCAATAAGAAAGAAAGAAAGAACAAAAAAGATAAAAGAGAAAAAATCTACCTGTAGCTGTCTCTCCTTGACAAAGCCTCTTTGAGCCAAAGTTTGAACTTTCCACTCTAACACTAGTCCACTCACACAATGGCCACTCCTCTTCAACCTAAACTGACATGAATGTTACCTTCTGTTTGTCTGGCAGAGTTGGAACACAGAGTCTGTTTCGGAACTAGCATATAAGAACAGAATTTCTGTTCTCATTAGCGCTGAGGTATTCTTGGGCAGTAGGAGCAATATAGTTATAACTGGTCTTACTCGTCAGATGGTTGTGATTTAAGGACCTGTGCAATTCTCTGATAGCGGAGAATATTCTTGGAATGCAAGAAATCAGCTTGAACTCCTTGTGATAAAAATAGTAAATGCTAGAAATATGCAGCAATCAGGAACTTCTGTGAAAACTATAATGGAGTTAATGTTTCAGGTTAATGAAATTTCACCTCGGCTCACTGAGTAACCACAGAAACTGAATATAAAGAAGGCAATAAATAGAGTTCAAAATGTAGTGAATAACTGTTTTTCTTGGTAAATTTCAATCCTCCTGCAGATAACTTATAAATATAGAATATTAGATAAAATCTTAGTCACTCCTTGCTCACAGCACAATTACACTGAATCAGAAGATTGCAGTTTTGTAGATCCACTCCTCTCAGGTTAACACTTCCACAAGCCCCTGAAGGGAGTATTATATTCTCTGAGTTGCCACCATTTTACATAAAACATTAGAACTGTTCTCCACTTCAGAATGATGACCAAGAGCCACCATACAGACATTACTGATCAGTAGTGCGAGTATACAAGTCCAAAGTACCTGAGTACGATAAGTGCTGGAGTATCAAAAGCTAGAATCAAGACAAGATTTTAAGGTTGACATGAGAACAAAGTTCTTGGCTAGATGCTAGGTGAGAATGTAACGAGCCTAGACAAGAATCCAAACGACACAGAAATCCTAAACACAATCACAGACTAAACTGTGATTGGGCTGAAGATCAAGCACTGAACCTGAGTTCAGATGCTCTTTAAAAAATTTGGCACCAAATCATGACCACCAATTAGTGGAGCAGGCCTGAATCTGTAAAAGGGCAGTGCCAGCTGTCCATACTCCAGAGGGTTGGAAAGTTTAAACCCCAAAGGCTGGCATGGTCAGGTGTATACTGTAACAAATGAGCGAAGTGATAGTAGCAAGACATTTGTTCAGAAATTAGATTTTGACCTACAATTGCACTTTCAGGCTCTCCATCAAATTGTGAAAATGGAGACAACCCCATTAAGAACAGGATATCAATAGCTCTCATTTAGTATTACTAAAACAAGACCTGTATGGAATCCGATGGGGCCAGCCTAAATTGAACCTTACTTCTTTAAGCAAGCCATAAAGGGAAGTTAGATGATGAAAATCAACAAGCACAGGATATAAAAGCAAATAGATAAAGTTCTTTTCATTACATAGAGTAGAAAATGGTAGCAAAAATGAACATACTGTAGGTCTCTTGGAAGATGAGAAAGAGGAATGAATATTGGGTAACGTGGAAATGCCAAAGCCTTGAATAACTATTTTGTGTAGGTATTCACAGTGGAGGGCATATCTGACATACCAAAGAGAGATGTTATGATTGCAATGAGAGGTGAGGATCTTGATGCAATCACTGTCATTAAAGCGGTTGTGATGAGCAAACAAGTGGTTCTAAAAACAGACAAGTCCCAAAATCCTGATAGAATACATCCCAGGCATAATGGTATTCCTCCTTAGAACACCTGGTGAATAAAGACGCAAACGTAAGACTCCTTTTCATTGACGACAGCTCTGCCTTTAATACCATCATTCCAAATAAACTGATTCCTAAGCTAAGGAGCCTGGGCCTTAGCACTCAGATCTGCAGCTGGATCTTCAACTTCCTCACAGACAGGACCCAGGCTGTGAAAATAGGGGACAAGCTCTCCTCTACAATCACTCTGAACACCGGTGCCCCACAAGGCTGTGTACTCAGCCCCCTGCTGTACTCACTGTACACCCATGATTGTGTAGCCAAGTTTCCATCAAACTCAATATATAAGTTTGCTGATGACACAACAATTGTAGGCAGTATCTCGGGTAATGATGAGCTTGAGTACAGAGAGGAAATTAAGAACCTGGTGGCATGGTGTGAAGACAATAACCTATCCCTCAACATCAGCAAGATGAAGGAATTGGTTGTTGACTTCGGAAGCAGTAGTGGACCGCACAACACAATTTACATCGGTGGTGCACAAGTGGAGCAGGTCAAAAGCTTTAAGTTCCTCGGGGTCAATATCACAAATGACCTGACTTGGTCAAACCAAGCAGAGTCCACTGCCAAGAATACCCACCAGTGCCTTTACTTCCTGAGAAAACTAAAGAAGTTTGGCTTGTCCCCTAAAACCCTCACTAATTTTTATAGATGCACCGTAGAAAGCATTCTTCTAGGGTGCATCACAACCTGGTATGGAAGTTGTCCTGTCCAAGACCGAATGAAGCTTCAGAAGATCGTGAACATGGTGCAGCACATCACACAAACCAATCTTCCGTCCTTGGACTCACTTTACATCGCACGCTGTCGGAGCAGTGCTGCCAGGATAATCAAGGACACAACCCATCCAGCCAACACACTTTTCGTCCCTCTTCCCTCCAGGAGAAGGCTCAGGAGCTTGAAGATTCGTATGGCCAGATTTGGGAACAGCTTCTTTCCAACTGTGATAAGACTGCTGAATGAATCCTGACCCGGATCTGGGCCGTACCCTCCAAATATCCGGACCTGCAGCTCAGTTTTTTTTGCACTACATTACTTTCCATTTTTCTATTTTCTATTTATGATTTATAATTAAAATTTTTAATATTTACTCTCGATTTGTAATCCAGGGAGCGGGAAGCGCAAAATCAAATATCGCTATGATGATTGTACATTCTAGTATCAATTGTTTGGCAACAATAAAGTAGAAAATATAAGTGTAAGTTCTAGCAGATGTGTTTGTGGTAACTTACCAAAAATTCTCAGGAATCTAGGCAGGTTCCAGCTGATTGGAGGATAGCGGATGTCATGCCACTGTTTAAGAAAATATGTTGGCAAAAAGTAGGTAACTATAAGCCAGGTAGCTTAATGTCTGAAGTCAGGAAAATGTTTGAAGATTTCATTAAGGAAGAAATAGCAAGACAGCTGGATATAAATAATTGCACCAGGCTGACACAGCATGAATTCATGAAGGGCAGGTTCTTTGAGGATATAATGAGCACAGTGGATAGAAAAACAGATGGATGTTGTACATGTGGATTTCCATGAAAGCCTTTAATAAGATGCCACATTTTTACTGATAAGACACTGATGCATGGTCTTGGGATAATGTAGTAGAAAGGTTAGTGGATTAGTTAACCAATAGAAGGCAGAGAGTTGGAATATATGTGTGTTTCTTTGGTTGGTAGTCAGTGGTGAGTGGAGTACTACAGTGGTTGGTCAAGGGGCAGGAGTTGATCATGATATACATTAATAAATATTCAGGGTAATAGGTTTAGGATAGAGCTGTAGAGAATCTGATTTTTCCAGCATCATGAATAGTAGAAGGAAATAGATGGGCTTTGTAAAATTTGGATGTGGCATTTTTATTTAACACTTTTACCCTCAATATGTTTGAGTTTTCCACTGCCACCTTTGAACACTGCTGTGGCATCATCCAGTACCCGTTAGAAATCTATTCTATGGCATGGAAGTGGCATACAAATGGTGAATGGATTTCCAATAAAGTTGTAGTTGTCTGAGTTAGTCACACCCCACAATGTTGTCCCTCCTGTTTTTTAACAATACTCAAGCCCAATGTGACTTGCTGGTTGTTGTATTTTTCTGTTATGAATGTCACAGGAATTACCTTTTCTCCAGTATAAGATCTTAGTTGGATATCTGGAGCTTCAGTTCAGTAACTTTGAAATGTCGGTGAAACTCATTTTGAGGAATGACTGGAACAATCAAGCAGTGTCCAATTCCATTTTAATTAATTTTCTGTTCGCTTTTGGTGTAAGCCATATTGCTTGTCACCTGTTAGTTTTTACATTGTAAATCTCAAGGCTATCGAGTCCCTCTCATCTTTTTCAAATGTTGCATCAACAGTACACAGATTAGTGCTCTTTTTGAAAGTGCGACTTGATACTCCTTCCTTTTCATTCTACTTATGAAACCTAAAGTGATCTGCATTCAGCAATGGTTTCTGCTCTAATTATTCCTGCATTACTTTCACAATATCAACAAAGTTCATTTTGGTTGGTTTGGCTGGAGCAGTCAAATTTCTAAGCAAACTGTATCACATCCATCAAGTGCAAACAACAAAATTTGCACTAGCTTCCCATTGGTTATTTCATTCACTTTGAAATACTACTCAATTCATTCAGTATACATCACCCAGTTAACTTTTGCACAATCAATTGCGTCTACCTTTCTGATGTCACCAGCCATTTCTGCTTTTTCTTATTTCTTTTTATTATTATAATTCAGTACTCACTGTTTATCAACCCATAAATTTTGTCCATTTTCTGCCTTTTTTTAACTTAACCATTTCTCCCTCTTCCAAAGAGACATGTATTGTGCCTTTTTTAAAAACTTATATAGCTCTCTCCTCTTGAGAAGAAAGCGTGCTGTGCTTTTTTTTTCAAACACAAATGTTTTGGTGTGCTTCAACAAGTAGGTGGTTGTCTCAGGTTTGTTTTAAAACTCACTTGTCATCTCTGTTATGTTTTGTAACTCTAGAAATTAATTTAAAAAGATACAAGAGTCCAGGGGATAACTCATGTACATTTAGTTTTTACTTTAGTGAGGCACACATGTATGGCACGGTGCATAATGATGTGTGCCATTCACATACTTTTACATATAAACCATAATGAATTATGTAAACAACAAAGAATGCTCATTCAAACAATATATTTCCCATTTTACTCAAATATTACTGAAATATTAGATACACAACAGAATCAACAAATCTCTGAGTTTGCCAGGGAGGTTGAAACCCATGTCTTCAGGCCCTAATCTGAGTCCACTGCAGGCTGGAGGCCTGTGTTGGAATTAAAGGACTTTCTATATACATACATGGGTTGGAGGGAACAATGGGACTTGTTTTGGTTTTGTTCCTTTTTGTGTTATGTAGTGTTTTACTGAGCATTGTGGGCACATTATTTTATCACCAGAATGTGTGGTGACACTTGCGGGCTGTTTCCAGCACACCCTTGGGTGTTCTGGTTGTTAATATAAACAGTGAATTTCACTGTATGTTTTAATATACACCTGATTAATAAATTGTATCTTGAATATTGAATCGTTACATCGGTGCTCAGCGTAAGGCCCAATGTGCCAAGATCCAAAAGATTAAAAAGACTCATTAACTGATGCTTCAAGTGTAAGAAGCTGCACTCATCTGAACAATGCTGAAACAATCAGCATGGATGTATAAGCTGCAGACTACTGTCAGTAAATTGGTTAAGGATTCATTGATGGTTTTATTGGTAGTTTGAATTTGTTGGGATCTGGCTATCACTGGTCAGTCCAGTCTTCTTGCCCATCCTTCATTTCCCCCGAGAGTGTGGCATCCTCTTGAATCAGTGTGGGTTTTCATGTTTACAGAAATCCTCTTATTCTGTCGGTTATTGAATTTCTCAGATTTAGATCTGGAAACAATGAAACAGTTGTAGGATTTTGCACGTGGGGGGGTGGGGTGGGCACAGCTGAGTTTGCTGTCTTTGTTGCCGTTCGCATGATTCATTTGTTTTCTGCATGGGAGTTTTGATAGTCTTGTTGCATTTGCATGATTAGTTTTCTTTGCGTGTGTGGGGGGGGTTGATGTTCTTGTTGCATGATTTGTTGTTTTTTGCAGGTGGGGTGTTGACATTTTTCTTTGAACAGCTTCCTTGGTTTTCTTTGTTTCATGGCTGTCTGGAGAAGACAAATCTCAGTGTTGTATACTGCATACGTACTTTGACACCTTGTGATATACTGTATGTACCTTGAACCTAGTGATATACTGTATGTCCAAGACTGGAAGTTGCTGTCAAAGCAGCCTTTGTGATTAACTGTTGCACATTTTGCAGAATTAATGCCCTACAGCCTGTATGCAGCACTAGTAGAGGGAAAGACAGTTTATGGTGGTGAATGAAATACTAAAAAAGCACCTGCCTTTTCCCATGTTATGTCAAATATCTCAATTGTCACGAGAATATTGAATTACCCTCCTGATGCAGAACTTTCTTGAAGTATCAGGAGCTGTGTCCCTCGCTGTAAGACTCCTAGTCCTCTGACCTGCTCTTCTTTATACATTGTTTATGTGGCTGGTGCAGATGAGTTTATAATCAATGGCAACAACAATGATTTAGGAGGTAGGGAACTTTACCTATTGAATTTCAAGCGTAGAAAGCAATTCCTTCTTGTTGAAGTGATTATTGCCTGTCCCTTTGGCAGCATGAAAGTTACTTGTCACTTTTCAGATGTCTAGTTCTTGTGGCTGTGCCCTACTTCATATTCTTAGAAGTTTCAAAAGTCAAAGAACATGTCAGAAAATATCCCTATTTCTGACTTCATGATAACTGAAAATGATTGAAGCCAAGGACAATGCCCTGAGGAACTCAGGTAGTGAAATTTTTGGAGCTAAGATGATTGATTTTCAACAACCATAACAATTGCTCTTTGTGCAAAGTATGATGCGTGCCTTTAAGTTCATTAACTTCGCTTTTACCCAGAGTTACTTGATGGAATCTTACATCAAATACTACTTTAATGTTGAGGACAGTTTGTCTCATCTCATCTCTCAACTTCACTTCTTGTGTCCCTGTTTAAACTAAGGTGGATGAGGTCTGGAGACCAGTGGTCATCAAAAACCTAAAATGAGCTTTGATAGGCAACTTATTGGCAAGCACTGGTGAGCATTGTTGATAGTAGTAACTAAACAGTTAGGGTGTGTTCTGGAGATATGGAATATAGCAAATATAGCTGCATCACTGCCTGGTTTGGAAATTGCACCATCTCGGATCGCAAGACCCTGCAGCGGATAGAGAGGTCAGCTGAGAAGCTCATCGGGATCTCTCTTCCCGCCATTACAGACATTTACACTACATGCTGCATCCGCAAAGCAAACAGCATTATGAGGGACCCCATGCACCCCTCATACAAACTCTTCTCCCTCCTGCCATCTGGCAAAAGGCACCAAAGTATTCTGGCTCTCACGACCAGACTACGTAACAGTTTCTTCCCCCAAGCCATCAGACTCCTCAATACCCAGAGCCTGGACTGACACCAACCTACTGCCCTCTACTGTTCATATTGTCTTGTTTATTATTTATTGTAATGCCTGCACTGTTTTGTGCACTTCATGCAGTCCTGGGTAGGTCTGTAGTCTAGTGTAGTTTTTGTGTTGTTTTACATAGTTCAGTGTAGTTTTTGTATTGTTTCATGTAGCACCATGGTCCTGAAAAACATTGTCTCGTTTTTACTGTGTACTGTACCAGCAGTTATGGTCAAAATGACAATAAAAAGTGACTTGACTATTAATTTCAACAGCAACCAGTGTTCAGATCTGAATGTGGATTGTAGATTGAATTTAAAATGCAGCTCAGAAACAATGGACTTCCTGGAGCTGAAGATTGGAGTTGATTACACACAAAGAAACATCCAATTGACCTGAGATGTCTGCATATGCATGAAAGCAGCTCAAAGACAATGGTGATTAGCTCTCATTTAGGATGTGTAGGTGTGAATATTTCGGTGTTTGAAAATCATATGTAACTCAAAGGAAGAATTAGGAATGCTTTGTAACTATAGAAATTGTCCTGTTGTTACCCTTGTACTTTAACATATAAAAATGTGATGCAATGTTGTGTCACAGAGCCTCTACTGAGAGTGTCTCCAAGAATGATGCCTGCTTGTTGTCCTGAATAAAGACTTCTATAACAACAGCTTCAGTGTCTCGTCATTCACAGTTACAATAGAAACATCAAAACTGGGGAATAACAGGGCACACCTGGGAAATATTCCACATTGCCATAAGACTACGAGTGTTGTAAATATATTGGATCAGCTTAGTCAGAAACATAGCCAGTTCTGAGCTACTGTAATATCACATTACAACAGGATATTTTCTGTTCCCATTGCTTTATTTTCCAATCCAATATTCTAACTGGTTTCTTGATAAAGCATGAAATAAACAGAACTGATATCAGCTTGGTTTTTGGGATAATGCAAATATCATCAGGAAGCCAAATTGAATCATTTGTGTGTTAAAATCAATGTAAATATTATTGCAAGGAAAAAACGTGAAGGAGTTATATGTGTTACCCACTTTTCTGGGCAATGTTCACTGTTGAAATTATTTCACAACTCTGTCTCTATTCATAATATATGCTCCACAGAATCATTATGTTCACCATGAGGAAAATGTTCGGTGATCTACTGCTACACGAACATTGAGAGAGAGATCTGTAAGATCCTTGACATGAAAAGAATCAATGATTCCAGATATTCCTGAAATCCCACAATGCTGGAAAATCCTGAAACCCAAAGATACCACCTGATTGTCACTGAAACTGCAGTAAATTAACTTGTACCTCTCAGTGAGTGTGACTAATCTCACCAATGCAGTAGCGAATAGTAAGTTGGCATACATGACAGAGATCTTCTGACTGAGGTGACATTGACTTTGATCTCTATGGAGAAAATAGTTCAGTCATGTGAGTGTGGTCAAAGGCCTTTCTGCGGCTGTTCGCTTTCTTCTGAAAACTTTGGTGATGACAGCAGAGAGTTGAAGAAAAAAATGATCTTGAAGAAAAGATCAACTGTTGACCCTTCATCAACGGAAGTAGGTTATGAAACTCACTATGCAACTCATAATCAATGGAAGCTCACATTTTATTGTCTCTACTCAAACAACAACGTAACTGTGTTGATCCTGGTCCAACAAGTTAAAAGTATGAATCCTCTGTACCAATACTCACTCAGACAACTTGACCAATTTTAGCACTGAATTAGGAGATCTCCATTGGCCAGATGATCAATTCTTCCTTCTCCCAGCCCTTGATGTGAGGGCTCTTCCTCCGAATGGTGATTCTCCGGAATTCTCACTGATAGTGCAATCAAAGTGGCCACTTTTATATTCATTTCATATCAATTCAAATGTAGCTTTCCAGTGTCATTGGCTGTTGGTCATGTGTCTGATCTTTAACATATTTTTATTGGTTCTGCTCCAGGCCAGCATCCATTATTGCCTTCTTCTAATTAAATGGGGATTGGAAATTCATGGCTTTGTTCTCAATCAGCAATGAGTTCAAATCACTCCAGGCAGGCACCAACCCCAACATTCACAATCCTGCATGTTATATCCAACCAAGGAACATCTCACAAATAACTTTTAATTTGGAAATGACCTCTAGTTCCACAGATTACCTGAAGCATCAATGTATCTTCTTTAAAACACTGAAAGCAAAGCAACTTCATCTCACAAAATGGAGGACATAAAACAGTTCCACAAAATGGCACACTCCATCTCCAAGCACATAGCAGGAACTAAGGCAGTTTGAGCTTGGTGTTTTCTTCCATATTTCAAATCCGCCATGGCCAACAACACCCTGTCAGCAGCCAATGTAGGAAGGAGACCTTTCACCAATGCCATAGAGCAGTTCAATCATCAAGCTAGAATTTGCTCTAATTTCAAGGCTCAAACTATCCAATAGATTTTTCACACTTGAATTAAAACGGTGCTATTTGTGGAAAAATCATTCCCAGTGCCCCCTTTCCCTTTTCAATGATCACCTGAAACAATCCTGTAATGTCTCCTCAAGCAACACACATCAAAGTTACTGGTGAACGCAGCAGGCCAGGCAGCATCTCTAGGAAGAGATACAGTCGACGTTTCAGGCCGAGACCCTTCATCAGGACTAACTGAAAGAAAAGCTAGTAAGAGATTTGAAAGTGGGAGGGGGAAGGGGAGATCCAAAATGATAGGAGAAGACAGGAGGGGGAGGGATGAAGCCTAGAGCTGGACAGTTGATTGGCAAAAGGGATATGAGAGGATCATGGGACAGGAGGCCCAGGGAGAAAGAAAAAGGGGAGGGGGGGAAACCCAGAGGATGGGCAAGGGGTATAGTGAGAGGGACAGAGGGAGAAAAAGGAGAGAGAGAGAGAGAGAGAGAAAGAAAGAAAGAATGTGTGTATATACATTAATAACAGATGGGGTATGAGGGGGAGGTGGGGCATTAACGGAAGTTTGAGAAGTCAATGTTCATGCCATCAGGTTGGAGGCTACTCAGACGGAATATAAGGTGTTGTACCCCCCACTCCCCCTCGTACCCCATCCATTATTTATTTATATACACACATTCTTTCTCTCTCCTTTTTCTCCCTCTGTCCCTCTCACTATACCCCTTGCCCATCCTCTGGGTTCCCCCCCTCCCCCTTTTCTTTCTCCCTGGGCCTCCTGTCCCATGATCCTCTCATATTCCTTTTGCCAATCAACTGTCCAGCTCTTGGCTCCATCCCTCCCCCTCCTGTCTTCTATTATTTTGGATCTCCCCCTCCCCCTCCCACTCCCACTCCCACTTTCAAATCTCTTACTAGCTCTTCTTTCAGTTAGTCCTGATGAGGGGTTTTGGCCGGAAACGTCGACTGTACCTCTTCCTAGAGATGCTGCCTGGCCTGCTGCATTCACCAGCAACTTTGATGTGTATTGCTTGAATTTCCAGCATCAGCAGAATTCCTCGTGTTTGCTGTAATATCCCCTGCCGCTGAACTCCCCAGGTCCCTAGGTCACCTCTGATCTGATCACATGCCTCTGATGCTTCACTTGCCGGACCCTGACTCCCTTAGACATCTTTCTGATCTCCAACCCTTCTCCTCCACAACCTCTCTATTCTGGTTTTAGGTCCTTTCCTTTGGCTAGATTTAATTATCTCTCACTACATATTCTACATTGTTGCTGCTGGCTAAGGAAGGATTTTCTGATGTAAGGCTTGGGAATTGAAGATGACTGAATTTCTCTTCCCAAAAGTGTTGGTGCACCACAGAGTGAATGTTTAATATACGTTTAGAGATTAATGAATTTCTAAGGAAGAATGTCATTTACCGAACAGATAGATAAAAGACAACATAAATCCCTTGAAAACAATTTCAGATGCACAGGAATAAAAGAAAAGTAGGAATTAAATATTAACAGGAGATTGAATAACTCATGATTTTCCATTACAGCTTCAATCTATTTCATAATGGAAATAACTCTAGATTCTAGGTTTTAATGACAAATGGCTTACTCTTTCCATAAATAAAGTCCCAGCTATATCTGTACTTAAAAATCCTTCAAAAATTTAAGGGACCTTTACGCAAGTAATTCTCCATGTATGAACCGAAGCACTCTGTTATAAATGACCAAGTATTCAGGGAGAAAATGGGCAGTCATTGCTTTAAATTGGTACTGTATCTGGAAGATTATCATTTCAGCCCTCAAATTATGTAGTAGGTACCTTAAATCTACCTTAAAAAGTCAGGTCTTCTCACCGACAAAAGTCAGGTCAATGATCAACAGTCCCAAAGAGCTGCTGTCTCGCTGCAGAGCACATTCTGGATTTTTGCACCTGTAAACAGCAGCACAAAAGTTGCAGAATGGGTTGGGTCTTAGATGCCAGTGTGCCTGACTTTTTGCTCATTCAGGCACTCATCACCAATTGAAAGACATTCTGTTAAGCTGATGGAGCAAGTACACTTCATATCCGAACCCTCAGCCTTTTGCCAGGCACAGTTGGTGTCACAGTGTGCTCTCACAGGACTGAAACCAAGTGCAGAGTAAAGACAGACTGTCTCTTTCATGGTGGTTGCAGCCCTAACTGAAGAGTGGTGGGCAGCAGGCTCTTGACTTGACATGAAGAAATGGAGGCAAGAGGTTAGGCATAGGAGTACCAACAGCTCCCCAGAGGGATGACTGAACAACACCACACAGTAGGATTTTGCTAAAGAGATAACTGGAGATCCCTTGAAATAATCATAGAGTGCAGGAAAAATGTGCCAGTCACAATTAACTTGACAAGATTAAGCTGAAAGCACAAGGGCTTAATGGCTCTAGTTAGGATAACAAGAGTAAACACGTGCTCGAGAAACCAAGAAGATTAACTTCCTATGACAAGCTGCAGAGGCCTGCAGGGCTCGTGACATTTGGTGTATCTAGCATGGCTACTTTTATTTATTGGTTACTACATCTCATGCTAGTCGACTTGTGTCTGATTTTAACAGATTAATCAAGACAGGCAGCTATGAAATACAAAATGGAAGAATAGTAGAGATTATATATTATCTGTGAGATATCTTAATCATACAAGAGAACCTACCTAAATCTTCTGGTTACCACAATACACAAATTTATGAATCTGTTGAAAAAACAAATTTCAACATATTTATTATTTCATCAATTTTAACTTTAAATATGAGAGAACTATCAAAAACAATGCCATTAATTACTTTTAGTACCTGCCTGTTTGCTGGTTGTATGAAGTTAGATCTGATTAGTTCCTGATTCTAGGGCCTAAACAACTTGTAGCATTGGTGTTCTTCAGAACTGATTGGTCAGTATTCGCAAATAAATTCAGGATCTGATTTCCTCCAAAATTCCAAAGGCGTATAGGTCAATTGGTTAATGAGCCTCTGTAAATTGCCTGTAGTATGCAGTAGAGGAGTAGAATCTGGGAGGAGATGTGAATATGTGGGAAGAACAAAGTGAGATTTATGTGCTATTGATGTAAGTGTGTGCTTCATGGTCAGTATGGATTTGATGGACTGAATGAATCAGCGTTTTATGAATCTGTGACAATGACTGAAATGATATTGGAAGTTAAGTGACTTTTCTTTGTTTTTTTAATTAATATTCTTATTTTGAAAAAGATTATAATTTGCTTATGATCCATGTTTATAATTTTCTTATATTAAAATTCTTTACATGTTAAAATTACTTCAATACCGTTCACTTCCTTCTAAATGCCTCTCATTGCTACCCAATGCAAAACAGTGGTAATAGCTTTCTGATAGATCATGCTGGGAGAAAGCTATCAGTACAGTCCATAGCCTTTAGCTTCAGCTCCCTAAACTCTCCTGTGGACCATCCCGTTTCCCAGAAAACCCACAGAGATTATGCCTTTGGATAGCTAGAAACTCTGTAACTATAAATAAAAAAGACAATGGTGGGAGGAGGGAATATGAGACCCAGGTCAGGGCCTGTCCTATCCAGCTCATTAACTGTCTCTTGCTTATCAGGTTGGTTTAACACAGTTGTTTTATTAGCACAGCAAGTCTTCTTGGCAATTCAATTAAACAGCGCACTTCATGGTTGCCTGGAAATAATTATAAACAATAAAATCTTGTCTTGTTATATTGAGAGCGATCTGAATGTAGAAAATACTTTTGAAATAAAATGAAGAAAAATGGGTGAGAGTTAATATTATTCTTAATAATTTGGCTCAATTCTAATCACAGAAACTCAGTCCAAAATGTGTTAATAGCATCCATCTGTTTTGTCAGATTGGAATACAGTTACAGGGGAATCTATGCTCTGGAGATGCACATACAGTATTTAGACAGATTTTGTTAAAAATGACTTCACTTGGGATTCTTCACAGGCACTACAGAGGTCCAAATTCTTTACAATTACAACTGTTCTATAACTATTAAATTCTTAATATATAGAGTAGAAATAAAAGTTTCTGCAACAGCTAGGAGCAATGCAAAGCAGCACTCACAACACGCTGGAGGAACTCAGCAGGTCGGGCAGCATCCGTAGAAACGATCAGTCAACGTTTCGGGCCAGAACCCTTCATCCGGCTTGAAACGTTGACTGATCATTTCCACGGATGCTGCCCGACCTGCTGAGTTCCTCCGGCGTGTTGTGAGTGTTGCTTTGACCCCAGCATCTGCAGAGAATTTTGGGTTTGGGAACAATGCAAGTCTCTTGCAGCTTCTCTTCGAGTTTTCCAAAGAATACTCCTTAACATTGGGTGCTAATTGAACACTCAGCCTCTGAGCAGGATAATGAATTACTGGGCAATTCGAGAATTTGAAACAGCATAATTAACCTGGATGTCACGATACAACTAATAAGAAAAGACCTATTTTGGATCTCAATTGCAAAGCTCACAAGAGATTCAGATGTTGAATTTCCTAAACAGATTAGTTACTATGCAGATTTCATAACACCAGATCACTTTCGACTTTCATTCCCTGAACCATAACAATGACTGTTCTTTCATATATGTGGTTGCCAGAGTTACAGTATCTGCCTTTCAGAATAGCAAATACATTATTCATGAGATATAAAGACCTACACTGTACACATTGAGTATGTAGTCCCATCTAGCCCCACATAACTGAAGCAAGATGTCTTTACTTCCGTACACAAGTTCCTAAATACCTTTTGCCTTCCTAATTCGTGCTTCATGTCTTTTTCATGATCTCAAGTCACTGCTGGATATTAAGAACACAAAATATCTCTCTGGTGAGTTGCTGGATAGCGATGGAACTGGACTTATTGTGCAGCATGTTGCTGTCAGTCACCCAGGGAAAACAGCATTAGCAGCTGTGCGCCATCCAATGGATGGTGTGGGACATTTTCACTGAGACGGTAAAACCCTGTTGGACATTGGTAATGTAGAATATTGCGAGTCCGATTCTCTGGTTCATTAGCGAGACCGACGGCAGAGGAGTTGTATGGTTGTGGTGTGGATCAGGCCCTCATTCATGCCTGAAGGAGAGGCCAGAGCTGGCTGTGTGCTACTGGATTCTGTGTTATGTTGGGGGCTGCGCTCTCCGATCGGTGCTGCTCACTAGGCTTCGCTCAGTTGGAGACAAAGTAGATTGCCTTCATATGAGGCTGCATTGCACAATAAGAAGAACTGTTGCAGGCTTGTTCTTGCAGAAATGTGTTTCCAGGAGAATATCCAGGTACCATCAATTTACAGGGCACTCAGGGGCCTGGGCTAGATTATTACCTTTTTAATATTTTTTTGCAACTGTATGTTTCTTTCTGCTATTATAATTATATGTGCCATATGTATGGTTCCTAAGGTTGTCAAGCTGAGGAGTGGTAGTGGGGACAAACTCCCACTACCTAAAAGTGCTCCTCATGGCATGCGCCTCAAATAGCCTCTGACAACCAAGTCCAGCTCCTGGCCTTCTCCTGTGGCTTAACCTCTAAGCCCGGCAGAAATGTTTCTACTGACAGGAGAAGGGATGAAGGTGGGTCCTGGCACCTTAAAACCAGTGCTTCAGGTAGATAGAGCTCGTCAGCCTGGGAAGGCAGTCCATCTAAGAGAGGGAAAACTCTGATTTCAAACCTCCGCTGCCTTGCGGCCATACCCACTCATCGGAAAGGCTTCGGGAGAAAACCCTGAGGACAAACCCGGAGCTGAAGTCCCTCAGGCCATCCGACTTTGCCTTCAACCTCGTTCTGGCAACTCCTGCAACGACACCGGTGCCAAGCTGTATCGGCCCTTGCCCTTCCCTCGGACAACATCGGTGTCATGGAGAGGGGAGACTTGCTGCATAGGCAACTGCCGGTCTTCCATACAACCCTGCCCAGGCTTGCGCCCTGGAGAGGAGAAGCAAGACTTTCCAGGCACAGATCCATGGTCTCGTGAGACTAACGGATGCCACCGATTTGCTGTATGTTGTAAGTGATTGTTGGTACTGTGTTTTGTACCTTGGCCCCAGAGGAACACTGTTCATTTGACTGTATTCATGTGTATGGTTGAATGACAATTAAACCTGAACTTGAACAAATTGCCTGCTGTATTTGTATGTTAGCCTTCATCAATTTATGTACAAGAACAGGTCTCTTTGAGCATCCATATTTTCCAGTCTTTTACTTAACTTTTTCATTTTGTTCCAGCAAAATTGATAAGCACATATTTTTTTCACCTTATGCTTCATTTACTATTTGTTATTCATTGACCCAGTTTTGATGCTTCTTTGCAAACTCTTTATAACACATTCCTATTGAAATGTGAATCTTCGGCAAAGACATGACATACGTCTGATGCCTTCAAATTGTTGACATTGACATGGGCGCTGTGGTGGCATAATGGTTAGTGCAACACTATTACAGCTCAGGGTGTTGGAGTTATAGAGTCATAGAGAAGAACAGCACAGAAACAGACCCCTTGGCCCATCTAGTCCATGACGAAAACCACTTAAGCTGCCTACCCCCAGTGACCTGCACTGGGACCAAGCTCCCCATATCACTACTATTCATGTACCTATACAAACTTACCTTAAACATTGACATTGAGCTCCCATGGACACTGTACTGGCAGCTCATTCCACACTCTCATGACTCTTCGAGTGAAAAAGTTTCCCCTCATGTTCCCCTTAAACTTTTCACCTTTCACCCTTAACCCATGACCTCTGGTTGTTGTCCGACCCAATCTGAGTGGAGAAGGCCTGCTTGCATTTACCCTATCTATACCCCTCATAATTTTGTATACCCGTATCAAATCTCCTCTCAGTCTTCTAAGTTTTAAAGAATACAGTGCTAACCTATTCAATCTTTCCATATAATTCAGGTCCTTCAGACCCAGCAACATCCTTGTAAATTTTCTCTGCACCCTTTCAACCTTGTTTACATCTTTCCTGTAAGTTGCTGACCAAAGTTACACACGATACTCCAGATTAGGCCTCACCAACATTTTATACAACTTCAACTTAACAGTACATTGATTTATGAAGTCCAATGTGCCAAAAGCTTTCTTTACGACTCTATCTATCTGTGACACTACTTTAAATGAATTATGGACCTGTACTCCCAGATCCCTGTGTTCTACTGCATTCCTCAGTGCCTTACTGTTCACTGTGTAAGATGTACCCTGGTTGGTCCTACTGAAGTGCAACACCTCGGACTTGTCCACGTTAATAAATCCGACATTTTTCAGTCCATTTTTCTAGCTGATGCACGATACCTTCCTTCGCTGTCCACTTCACCCGCAATCTTGGTGTCATCTGCAAATCTGGTGATCCGGTTAGCCACATTATCATCCAGATCATTGATATAGCTGACAAATAACAAAGGACCCATCACTGATCCCTGCAGCATGCTAATAGCCACAGACCTCCAGTCAGTGGTGCAAACCACTGTGACTACTCGCTGATTTCTCCCACAACGTCTAATACAATTTATTACCTCATCCTGAATGCAGAGTGACTGAACCTTCTTGATCAGCCTCCCATGTGGGACCTTGTCAAATGTCTTACTAAAGTCCACATTGATAACATACTTAACTTAATCCGCTTTTCTGGTAATTTCCTGGAAAAACTCTATAAGATTGGTTGGACATGACCTATCATGCACAAAGCCATGCTGTCTATCCTTAATCAATTCATGTCTATCCAGATATTTATACATCCAATCCCTTAGAATACCTTCCAATACCTTTCCCACAACTGATGTCAGACTCACCAGCCTATAATGGCCTGGTTTCTGTTTAGAACCGTTTTTAAACAGCAGAACAACATTTGTTATTCTCCAGTCCTCTGGTACCTCTCCTGTCTCTAAGGATGTTTTAAATATCTCTGTGAGGGCCCGGCAATTTTTGCACTTGCTTCTCGTATGATCCAAGGTAACACCTTGTCAGGCCCTGGGAAGTTATCCACCCTGACTTGTCTTAGGGTGCAAATACCTCCTTCTCTGGAATCTATACATGGTCCATGAATTTGATGCCACTTTGCCTCACTTCTACAGACTCTGTATCTATCTCCCGAGAAAATAAAGATGCAAAGAATGCATTTAAGATTTCCCCCATCTGCTTTGGCTATACACATGGATTATCATTTTGGTCTTCCAAACCAATTTTGTCCCTAACAATCCATTTGATCTCAACGTACCTGTAGAATCCCTTAGGATTCTCCTTCACCTTACCTGCTAGATCAACTTCATGCTCTCTTTTAGCCTTCCTGATTTATTTCTTAAGTGTTCTCTTGCATTTCTTATACTCCATAAGCACCTTATTTGTTTCTACTTGCCTTAACCTGCCATGCTCTTCCTTTTTTCCTCTTAACCAGGACCTCAATATCTCTTGAAAACCAAGATTTCCTACATTTGTTATCTTTACCTTTTATTCTGACAGGCACATACAAGCTTTGTACTCTAAAGATTCTGTGTTTGAAGACCTCTAAATTTCCAAGTACACCTCTGCCAGAAAACAGACTGTCCAATCCACACTTATCAGATCATTTCTGATGCCATCAAAATTGGCCTTCCTCCTATTTAGAAGTTCAACCCACAGACCAGACCTATTTCTTTGCTTATTTACTTTGAAAAAAATGGCATTCTGTTCCCCTACACAAACTTCTGTCACCTACCCTGTCTCATTCTGTAATAGTAGGTCCAGTATTGCATGCTTTCTCATTGGGCCTGACAAAGGAAACTTTCCTGAACACTTTTGAAAAACGTCCCATCTAGTCCTTTTACAGTATGGGATTCCCAGTCAATATGTGGAAAGTTAAAATCACCTTATGTTTCTTGCAACAGACTGTAGTTTCTTTACATATCTGTTCTTCTAAATCCCTCGCACTGTTGGGTGGTCTGTAATGTAGCCCCAATAACATGGTCGTACTTCTCTTATTTCTCAGTTCCATCAATGATGGAGCACTGCCACGACATTTTCTCTGTCTAGTAACGTCAGCATTCCTCCTTTAATCCCTAAAGCTCTACCACGTCTAAAATATCGTAACTCTGGTTGTCAATCCATGCCCTGTGCTCATCTGCCTTTCCTATGATACTTCTTGCATTGGAATAAATTCAGCTGAGGACACTAGTTCAGAGCTCAAATCAGCATCATCTGTAAGACATCTCTATGCGTTCTCCCCATGGGATATGTGAGTTTTCCCCGGGTGCTCTGATTTCCTCCCACAGCCCAAAGGTGTACAGGTAGGTAAACTATCCCGTGACTGGGTTATGGTTAAAGCAAGATTATTGGAGGCCACTGGGTGGCATGGCTCTATTCCGTGCTGTATCACGAAATAAATAAACAAACAAACATATAATTAAATTATTAAATGAACAGATAGATAAGTATTTAGATAGATAATTGAGTGAGTGAGTGAGAGATAAGTAAGTGATTGGGGCTCAAGCACTGATCTCTGTTCCAGACCTCTGGACACAGTCTGCCAACTTCAAAAGGATCCAGTTATTCCTCTCTGTTGCCACACCTTAAGGAAATCTTAGTCTTTATTCATATACTGCTTCCAATTGCACACAGTAACTGCAATGACTAACCTATGGGAGACCACTAAAAATCCATACACACACTAGATCCACTGATTTTCCAATGCTGTTTTCCACCCTGATGCAACTTTCTGGACTTGCAATGTTAACTGTTTCCCCTTCCATAGATGCTGCCTGACTTACTGAATGTTATAAGCACGTTTTCTTTTGTTTTTATTCTGCTTGATATACATCTTCAAAGAATTCCAGTTGATCAGTTGAAATTACTTCACTTCCCTAAGTTCACACTGACTCTTCTCAGTTATATTATCACTTTGTGATTGTCTTGCATTTGGATTTCATTACAGTCTGTGCAAATTATTGCCTTAGAAATTTCCTTTAACTTTTCCCTCTCACTGTAAAGCTATGCCCTCAAATATTTGATATTTCTATGATGGGAAAAAGGTTCTGACTATCTACCCTATCTGTACCTCTCATAACTTTATGTACTCCTGTTAGAATATCTTTAATTTTCAGTATTTAATGTGCAGGAATAGAGTGGAATGTCTTTGCTTCTTAGTTACATATCTGGTAAATTACACTTTGTTGTGTATGTGGCCGTTTACACAACAATATCATTAATAAAAATGCTGGAGACTGGAGCTACATTAACAGGGTTCCTTACTAACTGAAACTGAGCTGAGCACACACGTACAGATCAATACTTGCCTAATAGCGCATTATTACTACAACATAAAATAGTCTTATATTTTACAATAGGCTATATGGTACACACTTCATTTTGTCATGGATCATAGAAGAGTGCCTTAATTTTTAATTACAGATTCACAAATACAGATTCACAAATGCCTATAGAAAGTGCAGAGATGGATTGATGTCTGTTGACTGGGCTACAGGAGCACATTAAAAATGTTCGGGGTAGTGAAGGCATAATTTGTCCATCTGTGCTGATCACCCCATCCTTGACTAAGCTGTTCCACCGTGAACACGATCTGTTATGAGTCAACATGATGGTTTCAGATTAGGTCATGCATAGCACATACCTCTGCCGCACTGCTCGTGTTTTTCTGGGTTACAGGGGCTAGCGACCCTTGTGCCTGTTCCATGTACTTGACATATGATTTTTTTGTGTTCTATCGCTGAGCAGCAGTGAACCATCTGATTGGCCTATCTGAGTTCTCTTTGGGAACTAGTTGACTTGATCAACATTTCTGACTGGCTATTGTTCAGGATTGCAAGAAAAAATCCTGGAGGAACTCAGCAAGTCAGTCAGCATCTGTGGAGAGGAGGAAACAGTTGATGTTTTTGGCTGAGACTCTTTATCAGGACTGAAAAGGAAGGGAGCTATGGAAAAAGATCAGTCAAGCTTGGTCTGAGGAGAATGGGAAGAGATTTGATGAAGTCTTTGATAGATGTTAATATCCAGTCATAGAGAATTAAAACGGAAAATGCTGGAAATACTCAGCAAGCAAAGCTGGAGCTGTGTAAAAGGAAACAGAGTTACTTATTCCTTAAATGGTTTTCAACCTGAAATTTTTAGTCTATTTTTCTTTTTACATACTGTATTCCACCTGGCATGTTGAATATTTCCAACATTCTTATTTTTATTTTGGCTTTCCTGTATCTGCAGTTGGTCTTTGTTATTTTCACTTGCATAATTGTACAACTTCCAGAAGTTTCTTTGACAGGTGTATTATTTTCTGTGATTATTTATTAAATTCTGAAGTTGTCTTTCTCATAAACACAAGTGATTCTGCAGTTGCTGGAAAGCCAGAGTATCTCAGCAGATCGGGCAGCATCTACGGAAAGCAATAGAATCGATGGTTCGGCTCAAGAAAGTTTGTAAGGAAAATGCCTCGTATACTAATATGAGTTGTGTAAACTGAGTTAATTGTGTAAACTGTGTAATCCAGATAATCCTCAAGCGATTTGCTACAGAAGAAGCAGAGTGGTGTCGGTATCTGCTAATAAAGCCAAGAGGAAGAATCACATGGGTACAACTATCTGCAAGATTCCCACTGACTGGCTGCCAGTTGATAGATTCTTGATTGGTTAGGGCATGAAGGGATACAGGGGGAAGGCAGGAAATTGGGGCTAAGAGGAAAAATGGATCCGCCATGATGACATGACAGAGCAGCCCCAATGGGCCAAATAGTCTTATGGCCTTATTTGATTAGAAAATTTAAGGTAGATGAACTCTTAGGAAGTGGTGATCATAATATGATAGAATTCACCCTGCAGTTTGATCGGGAGAAACTAAAATCAGATTGATTTGTAGAGTAGAGGGTAACCACAGAGATGAGAAAGGAATTGCTTGCAAGAGGACAATAGTCGGTTAGTTTCAACTATTTCATTCAAATTTCTTGCCTTTCTATTTGATTTTTGATATTCAATAACAATTATGCTAAGAATAAACTGGGAGATTATCGGACTGTGAGTCTAATGTCAGTAGCAGATAAATTATTGGAAGACCTTCTAAGGGACCAGCTATATACTCAGTGGGCACCAAGTGGTGCCTTCTTTACCCATTAAACTGCCACTCACTGAATGTGCTTTTGTTTCTCACTCCATTATCTGGAAACTCTAGAGACTGTTATGTGTGAAAATCTCATGAGATCAGCAGTTTCCAAGATACACAAACCACCCCGCCTGGCACCAGCAATCATTCCATGGTCTAAGTAAATTAGATCTGATGTTTGTTCTGAACAACAACTGAATCTGTTGACCATGTCTGCATGTTTTTATGCATTGAGTTGCTGCCACATGATTAGCTGATTAGATATTTGCACTAATGAGCTGGTACACTGGCGTATTTGATAAAGTGGCTATTGAGGTTGTTAGCATTTGGACAGATAAGGCCTGATTAGGGATAGTCAACATGGCATGTGCATGGTACATCAAGTGTAACCAAACTTACAGAGCTTTTCAAGAAGGTTACCAGGAAAGTTGATGAAGGAAGACAGTAGATATGTCTACATGGACTTTAGCAACACTTTTGACATACTTCTGCATGGATCAGTCACTTGGCATTCAGAATGAGGTTGGAAATTGGATTTGACATCAGCTTCAAGGGAGAAACCAGTGGTAGTGGATAGATGCCTCTCTGACTGGAGGCCTACGGCTAGCGATGTGCCGTAGTGATCCGTGCTGGCATCTCTATCAATGATCTGACCAATAATGTGGTAAACTGGATCAGCAAATTTTTCACAGATGACACCAGGATTGGGGGAATAGTGGACAGTGAGAAAGGCTTTCAAACCTTGCAGCTGTACCTGGACCAGCCGGAAAAATAGGCTTAAAAATGACAGATGGAATTGAATGCAGGCATATGTGAGGTGTACTTTGGGAGGACAAACTTACACAGGGTATAGCTTACACAGTGAACATTAGGGCACTGAGGAATGTTGACAGAACAGAGGAATCTGGGAATACATATCTAGAATTCATTGAAAGTGGTGTCACAGGTAGACAGAGTCATAAAGAGAGGCTTTGGCACTTTGGCCTTCAGAAATCAAAGTATTGAGTACAGGAGTTGGGGTGTTGTGTTGAAGTTGTATGAGACATTAGTGATGCCAAATTTTTAGTCAAGTTATGGTCACCTACCTACAGGGAAGATATAAATAAAATGGAAGGAGTACAGAGAATATTTAAAAGGATGTTGCCTGGACTTACGGACCTAAGTTATAGGGTAAGGATGAATGTGTTCAACCCTTGTATATGAATTGTATATGTAGTTGTATAGGAATTTATTCCCTGGAGCATCAAAGAATGAGGACAGCTTTAATAGATGTATACAGAATTATGGAGGTTTTTGTTATGGTTAATGCAAACAGGCTTTTCTCACTGAGGCTGGGTGAGATTTGTACTAGATGTCAAAGGTTAAGGGTGAAAGGTGAAATACTTACAGGAACCTAAGGGGGAACTTCTTCACTCATAGGATGGCGCGAGAGTGGATCGAGCTGCCAATAGAAGTGATAGATGGATGTAAAATGTTTAAGAGACGTTTGGATAAGTACATGGATGGTGGCGGGGGGGGGGGGGGGCCATGGAGTGCTCTGGTCCAGATTCAGGTCTATGGAGCTAGGCAACATGATAGTTTGGCATGGATGAAATGAGCTAAGGGGTCTGTTTTTATGCTGTAGATGCTGTAAATCTATAACTCTAATATAAACGAGGACACCAAAATGTTTTATTTCAGACATAAAGAGTAAAATAAAGGCAATAATGTATATGAGCCTGTTGGAAACCAATGCAGAAGATGTAGTGCTGGGGAAAAAGAAATGGTGGACTAACTGAGTAAGCATTTTGCTAGCTCCTTTCTCTTTGAAGTGAAGGAAGGTGAGATGTGATGTGACAGAGGTGTACACATTCATCAAATGCATTGATCAAGTGGAAAGCCAGAGGTTTCTTCCCAGGACAGAAATGATTATTACAAGAAGGAATGACTTTATGGTAACAGCCACAAAATGCTGGAGGAACTCAGCAGGTCAGGCAGCATCTAAGCAAGTGAATAAACAGTTGACTTTTTTGGGCTGAACCCTTTCTTCAGGATTGAAAAGGAAGGGGGTAAGACCTCAGAATAGAAAGGTGGGGGGAAGGGAAAGAGGGTAGCTGGAAGGTGATAGTTGAAGCTGGGTGGGTGGGAAAGGTTAAGGGCTGGAGAAGAAAGTATCTAACAGGAGAGGAAAGTTGACCACAGGACAAAGGGAAGGAAAGGGAACCCAGGGGGAAGTAATAGGCAGGTGAGAAGAGGTGAGAGTCCAAAGTGGGGAATAGAAGAAGAGTGGAGGAGGAGGATAAAATAACCAGAAGGAGGTGTTTGGAGGAAAGTATAGGGGGGATGTTAGAGGTAGGATTTTTACATAGGGAATGGTGGGTGCATGGAACACACTACCAGGTGTGGTGGTAGAGGCAGATACATCAGAGGCACTTAAGAGACTCTTAGATAGGTACGAGGATGAAAGAAAAAGGGAGGGCTATGTGGGAAGGAAGGGTTAGATTAATGTTAAAGTAGGTTAAAATTTCAGAACAACATGGTGGGCTGAAATGTTTGTACTGTTCGATGTCCTATGTTCTGGAAGACTGGAAAATCACACATGTTGCTCCACTCTTTAAGACGAGGAGGAGACAAAATACAGGAAATTACATGACAGTTTGCCTGATTTCAGTGGTTGGCAAGATGAAGGAGTCCATTATTCACGGTGTAGTTTCAGTTTACTAGGAAGCACGGGATAAAATAGGCTGAAGTCAGCATAGTTTCATAAAGGAAAATCTTGCCGGATGAATTGGGAAATAACAAGCAGGATAGACAAAGTGAAATGGTGCATGTTGGAGCCACCTCCGATGGGATCCCACCATCAAGCACATCTTTCTTTCCCCCACCACTTTCTGCTTTCTACAGGGATTGCTCCCCATGCGACTTCCTTGTCCATTCGTCCCCCCCATCCCTTCCCACCGATCTCCCTCCTGGCACTTATCGGTGTAAGCGGAACAAGTGCTACACATGCCCTTACACTTCCTCCCTCACCACCATTCAGGGCCCCAGACAGTCCTTCCAGGTGAGGCAACACTTCACCTGTGAGTCGGCCGGTGTGATATACTGTGTCTGGTGCTCCCGATGTGGCCTTTTGTATATTGGTGAGACCCGACGCAGACTGGGAGATTGTTTTGCTGAACACCTACGTTTTGTCCGCCAGAGGAAGCAGGATCTCCCAGTGGCCACACATTTTAATTCCACGTCCCATTCCCATTCTGATATGTCAATCCACGGCCTCCTCTACTGTAAAGATGAAGCCACACTCAGGTTGGAGGAACAAGACCTTACATTCTATCTGAGTAGCCTTCAACCTGATGGCATGAACACTGATTTCTCTAAGTTCTGTTAATGCCCCTCCTCCCCTTCTTACCCCATCCCCTATTTTATTTATTTATTTATTCATTTATTATTTCTCCCCCTTTTTTTCTCTCTGTCTCTCTTTCCCTCTCACAATCACTCCTTGCCTGCTCTCCATCTTACTCTGGTTTTCCCCTCCCCCTTTCTTTCTCCCATGTCTCCAGCTTTGTTTCCCTTTAGCCAATCAACTTCCCAGCTTTTAGCTTCATCCCTCCCCCTCCTGTCTTCTCCTATCATTTCGGATCTGCCACTCCCCCTCCCTCTTTCAAATCTCTTACTATCTCTTCTTTCAGTTAGTCCTGACGAAGTGTCTCGGCCCGAAATGTCGACTGTACCTCTTCCTATAGATGCTGCCTGGCCTGCTGTGTTCTATCAGCATTTTGTGTGTGTTGCTTGAATTTCCAGCATCTGCAGATTTTCTCGTGTTTGGTACATGTTGTTTACTTAGATTGTTAGAAGATATTTGACAAGGTACCACACATGAGGCTACTAAATGAGATTCAACCCCATGGTATAACAGGAGAGATAACATGGACTGGCTGAAGGCAGAGTGGGAATAAACTGGGGATTTTTCAATACGCTGTCAGTGAGTAGTGGTACTCTGCAGGGTTTGGTGTTGGTGTTCTGCTACTTTTCATGTTAAATATTAATTATCTGGATGATGGAACTGATAGCTTTATGACCAAGTTTGCAGATGATATGTGGAGGGACATATAGTATTGAAGAAACAGGGCATCAACAAAAAGACTTGGATAAATTCATTGGACAGATTAGGAGAATGGGCAAAGAAGAGATCTCCCAGCTGGTACTTACCCCTGTAAGCGCAAGTGCTCCATCTGTCCCCATACCTCCTCTCTTGCCACCATTCAGGGCCCCAAACAGTCCTTCCAAGTGAGGCAACACTTCACTTGTGAGTCTATTGGGGTCATCTAATGCATCCGGTGCTCCCGGTGTGGCCTCCTCTACATCGGTGAAACCCGACACAGATTGGGGAACCGCTTCATCAAGCACCTCCGCTCCGTCTGCCACAACAGACAGGATTTCCTGGTAGCCACCCACTTCAACTCTGCTTCCCACTCCCATTCAGATATGTCCATACATGGCCTCCTCTACTGCCATGATGAGGCTAAACTCAGGTTGGAGGAGCAACACCTCATATACCGTCTAGGTAGTCTCCAGCCCTTTGGTATGAACATAGAATTCTCCAACTTCCGGTAACTTCCTCCCCCTCCCTTCCTCTATCCCTATGTCACTCTGCCCCCTCCCCCAGCTGCCTACCACCTCCCTCTTGGTTCTGCCTCCTTCTACTACCCATTGTGTTTCCCCCTATTCCTTCTTCACCTTTCCTGCCTATCATCTCCCTGCTTCCACTCCCCCACCCCTTTATCTTTCCCTTTACTGGTTTCTCACCTGGGACCTACCAGCCTTCTCCTTCCCACCCTCCCCCCACTTTCTTTATAGAGCCTCTACCCCTTCCCTCTACAGTCCTGACGAAGGGTTCTGGCCCGAAATGTCGACCGATCTTTTCCACAGATGCTGCCCGACCTGCTGAGTTCTTCCAGCATGTTGTGAGTGTTGCTTTGACCCCAGCATCTGCAGATTATTTTGTGATTAGGTAAATGGAATGCTGTGTACAGAAGTGTATGGTAATGCACTTTGGTAGAAGGAATGAAGACATAGCTATTTTCGAAACAGGGAGAAAATTCAGAAATCAGATGTGCAAAAGGAATTGGGTGTCCTATTGCAGGATTCCCTAAAGTTTAAATTGCAGGTTGAAGCAGTAGTAGGAAACGCAAATGCAATGTCAGTATTCATTTCCAGAGGCACAGAATATAAAAGCGAAGATGTAATTCTGAGGTTTTATAAGGTATTGGTCAGACCACATTTCAAAGTTCAAAGTTCAAAATAAATGTATTATCAAAGTACATAAATGCCACCATATACAATCATGAGATTCATTTTCTTGCATGCATACTCAATAAATTCATTATAGAATAATAACCACAATAAGATCAATGAAAGACTGCAAAAACTTGGCCTTTCAACCAGTGTGCAAAAGACAATAAACTGTGAAAATTTTAAAAATAAATAAATAATAATAATAATAAGCAATAAATATCTTTCTTTTGGAATATTGTGAGTAGTCTTGGGCTTCATATATAAGCAAGAATGTGTTGACATTATGGAGGCTCTGGAGGAGGTTTACGAGAATGATCTTGGGAATGAAAGGATAAGTGTGCAGGGAGATTTGAAGCTGCGCTCCCTTAAGTTTTGAAATATGAGTAGAGGGAGATCTCATTGAAATCTACTGAATATTGAAATACCTGTATGGTGAGGTTGTGAAGAGGATGTTTCTGATCGTGGCAAAGCCTCAGAATAGAAGAACATCCCTTTAAAACAGAGATGAGGAGTAATTACTTCATACAGATGGCGATGAATGTGTGGAGTCCAAATCATTGGTTATATTTAATGCAGAGTTTACTAAGTTCTTGATTAGTTTGAACATCTGAGATTATATGAGAAGACAGAAGAATAATTTTCAGAGAGAAAATATATCAGCCATGATTGAATGGAGGAGCAGACTCGATTGGCCAAATGGCCTATGTTTGGTCCTATATCATCTTGTTTTATGGTCCTAAATGGGTTAATGATGCATGTCAAACATTTTGAAAGAGAATGAATATTTTTCTAATATTTCCTGCACTTGCTAACATTACTAAAATGTAAGGCATTTGCTGTTAAGTTTACTAAATGTTGTTATTTATCAACCTGCTCCAATAAATGTGGCTGCTATGGTTTTATAAATGTCAGTTTTGAACTCTTCAATGTACCTTGAAAGCAACACTCTGGTGCTTGTAACGTTGATGTGTTTGTCATCTTTTTGGAATCACCTCTGGGCTATTTTCCAAGCGGTGGATGGAAAGACATTTTAAGCACATTTTGGACAGTTTTGCAGAAAGAGATATCATCCAGATTCTTCTGTTAGTTCTTCCAAAACAGACTCAGAGCAGATAATATGCAGAAAAGGTGTCTAATTATACCATGCTGAAAGTAATTACATTTAAATGATACTTTAATGATACAATTTCACATTTGACATTTAATGGAAATTTTCACCAGAATGCAAAGATAAATGTTTAGTGGAGCATAGCAAAGTGCACTAGAAACTGGAGGTGATCAAACAAAAACTGACACACTTTTGAAGAGGAATTAAAGAAAGCAAACAAACTTCCCAATAATTTGAATGGTTAGTGTCTCCTTTAAAGTAGATGCCAAAAAATTACCCAATTACTCTACAGCTCAGCTTTTGTTAGGATCTTACAGTGGGAATTTAAGTATTTTGAAACTAGCTCTATGCAGGAGTTATTTGTATCTGACCTGTGAAAAGTTTGGTAGACAAATGTTATTGGACTTGGTTTGGTCAAGATGGCTTTGCATAGGACATGGAGCTCTGGGTACCCACTCCTATATATTTGATACTGAATTATTACAGTAGCAGAACACATGAAAAAAATAAGTTGAATGGGTTTACTGCCTTTAATGAAGTAGAACATTAACTTCCTGTAACTAAGTGGCCTTCATTACAAATAAGATCTTCCCTTGCATATTTACTGTGTGGTTGTTAATTTAGCATTGTTTGCATCAATGACCAGTAAAGTCTGAGATATGCTGGTTTCACGGTGTTTCCAGTGTCAATGTAATGTGCCTTAACTCATAACCCTATTTCTTACATCTTTGTTGTGTGGGAGGAAACCAGGGCACCTGGAGAAAACCCACGCAGTCACAGGGAGAACGTACAAACCCCTTAAAGACAGCAGTGGAAACTGAACCCTGATTTTACAACCGGCGCCGCAAAACATTACACTAACCGTTACAGTAATGTGCTACCCCATGTCAGGTTCTAAGGCTTTCTTGGAATAGAACTTGCCTGAAGGCCATCATTTTGAACTGCTTTCTTGATAAACACAAAAAAGTCAATAGATGCTGGAAATCAAAAGCAGTGCATACAAAATGCCGGAGGTACTCAGCAGGCCGGACATCAACTATGGAAATGAACAGACAGCTTACATTTCGGGCCAAGGCCCTTCAGGATTTCTGCCCGGACTGCCAACTGTCTATTCATTTCCATTGATGTTGTCTGATCTTCTGAGTTCCGCCAGCAGTTTGTGTGTGTTGCCTTCTTTATTGCAGTGAGCTTATGAGTTACAACTTCTCACAATTCTGTGACACTCTCAGGCTTTTATTTGTTACCCTCCATTAAAATACTGAAGCTATTAAAAGTAATCTAATTGTTAAGCCAAATTCCCCATAAGAGCTCATTATAATAATCAACACAGCTATAATTTTACACTTAACAAAGTATTGGATAGAATTTCAATGCAAGACATTACTGTAGTACAGTCTTATTATTGTTGGTAATGGAGAATAGTCTGAGATGGTCAATGGTGCTCACTGCTATGACAGCACACAGTTGCAAATTGGAAGATGTATATACCGATATTAATGAGCAAATCTCAAGACAGTAGTGTTAAAATAACAAAAAATTTTCAAGAGGAAATATAGTTCTTTAGCAACTTTTTAGGTCAAATATTGGAGAAAAGTTTTAATCCATTCTTTTGGTTTCTTAGATTCATGACAACCTGTTAGGAGACGAATCTCAAGGTTGAATAACATAGAAATACTTTGATAATAAATGTACTTGGAACTTAAAACTTTTTTTGGAAGATCGTGTTTTATGGAAATGAAATATTTGACAGCAGAATAAGTTCAAAACAATTAACTATAATTATCATGAGAATCACCATAATGACTCTTGTGGCATTCTGTTAAAGCTGTGGATAAAGTACAGTAGATTGGAGACCTTGAGGATATCAAAAAACGATACCAGTTTGTAGTTTTTTGTTTGGTTGCTGCCCGTGTGGACAGTTTTAGTTAGCTGAATATATTTTAGCATATCTCAAAGGGGAAAATTAGGACAGCACAGTACTGTAGTGGTTTGCACAACACTTTACAGTACAGACGACCTGGGTTCAATTCCTGCCACTGCCTGTAAGGAGTTTATACGTTCACCATATGATCGTGTGTGTCTCCTCCAGGTGTTCTGGTTTCATCCCGAAGTTCAAAGACATTCTGGTTGGTCGGCTAATTGGACATTTTAAGTTGGCCTGTGATTAGGCTAGGATTAAATCGGGAGATTGATAGGTGGTGGTGTGGCTCAAAGTGCTGGAAGGGCCTTTGCAACACCTGTATCTCAATAAATGAATAAATAAATAAAATATGTCTTAATGTCCATCCTTCCTATTTTTATTAAAAACCAGATTTAGCTATATGTCCAAATTTTTCACCCCTTCTGTGTATCTTGGACTGGACATGAACAGGAATTGTGACTTCCCATATTTGCCACAGCTAATATTAACGTGCCTGCAGCCATTCACAAACTGCAAACTAAAGGTAATAAACACTATTTGATGTTTTCATGACTGTTTTCACACAGTGTATTTATCAGAAGGTGCAGTGTTGGTTCAGGAACAGCAGACCAATATTTCACAACCCAGTACTTTGTACTGGAAGCTACTCTGCCTTGCATGTGTGCCACTCAGTGAGATAACATATGAGTGAAGTGTGCTTCTGAAATAATGGAACTCAGTTTCAGTTATGGATTTCATTATAATATTATTAAAATAGAATAGTTTTACTTAATTTTTTTGTAAAAGGTCATATCGGTCATTCTATAATGAGTTAACAAAACAACAAGACTTTCTCTTTCCTCCTTCTTACCTGGTGGGGTCTGTTATAAATGCTGGGATAAATACTGATAGATGTTCTGGGATTAGGCTCAGGCACACTGCAGTGCTGAAGACCGGTCGTGATGTATAGTATTTTAGATGGAAAAAAAAGTCACTAGAGACTTGGCACTGTTTTCTTAGATGGTTGAAGATGTCAATTTTCTGATACAACTACAGCAATAGAGCTATCAAAGGGCAATGCAGCCTGGAATGTCAGTATTTAAGAGGCACTGGTGTGAGTGATTAAGGCCACATTCATTTTACTAATGAATAACTAATGAGAAGATGTTCAAAAGGGATTTTCAACAATCAATCCAAACAAGCACCCACACAATTTTTAGAATGGCTCCCACCAATATGTTCATACCTCGGATGCAGACCCCAATTTTTTCACGTACCTTGACAGTTCAACTCCGCTCTTAAGACCATGATTAAAACACATTGTGTGGAAAATGGAAAAAAAAACTGGGATGAAGGGGTTCCCCTACTCTTATTTGCTGTTGGAGATTCAATTCAAAAATCATTGAAGTGTCGTCTATTTGAACCTGTGTTTGGTCACAGGCCCAAAGGACCTTTGACCCTATTCAGAAAACTGTGGGCTGATTTGGAAATATGGGTCAGTGTGCTTAATTATGTTCTGAAATTCCGGGAGAGATTTAACAATGCTTGTGACCTTGCAAAACTCCCAAATTAAAATGGAACATTGTTTTGATGGTATAGCACCTGTGGGTACTGTTAGGAAAACAAATGGAGTCGTGAAGGTTGGTATGGAGATACCAGATAACTTCAATGTACTCAGTGTAGTCTCCACAAAGCTTGGATTATTATGATTATGATTATGAAGCACTATAGCTTTGAAAATTATTAATGGTAAGATCCATCAGTTGGAGCCTACACCGCAAAAACTATTGAAAGAGTTAATTAGCAAGCATAAGGAATTATTTCCTAACATTCCAAGAGGGTATACAGCTGCAGCGTATGATGTCATTGTAAATTCAGCCCAGTCCATCAAAGAGCATCCTTACAGAATTAATTTAGAGGAAAGTAAAATGGTTGAACAAGAAATTGGAAACAAGATGGATCAAGGAAAGAGAGTGGATGACTATATTGATAGAGTGGGGAAGGCTAAATACCTTACAAAGAGTAACCTGTTAAAAGGATATTGATGTGTTCCTTTAACAGAGAGGGCTAAAAAAAATCAGCATTTGTGACACCATCTCGACTGTATGAGTACAATGTTTTACCCTTCAGGATAAAAAATGCTCCAGGGACATTTCAAAGAACAATCAATTCTGTGATTAGAAGGTTAGAAAACACAAGGGCTTATATTGATGATCTGGTTGTATGGAATGACACGTGGGAAGAGCATATTGCAGCAGTAGAAAAACTATTTGACAGACTTTCCAAGGCCAATCTTACTGTGAACCTTGATAAAAGTGAGTATGGACATGCTACTGTTACATAGCTTGGCTATGTAGTAGGTCAGGGCCAACTGGCTCCTGTACAGGCCAAAGTTCAAGCTCTTGCTGAGGTTCCCGTTCCAACTGGCAAGAAAGTGTTAAGAAGGTTTTTGGGAATGGTTGGGTATTACTGAAAGTTTTGTAAGAGCTTTGCAGACATCGCTCTCCCCCTAACGAAATTACTAGGGAAGAGTGAAAGATTTGTATAGAATGACCTTTGCCAGGAGGCATTTGAACGTCTGAAAACCATCCTGTGCTCAAAGCACCTGATTGTTCAAAACCATTCTCTATAGTGACAGACGCTAGTGATGAAGCTACTGGGGCAGTATTGTTACAGAAAGGTGTGGATGACATTGAACACCCAGTAGCTTATTTCTCAAAGAAATTTAATGTGCATCAGAAAAATTATTCCACTGTTGAAAAGGAGTTGCTATCACTTATTCTGGCTTTACAACATTTTGAAGTCTATGTTTGCCCTGCCCAGAAACCACTTGTGGTTTACACAGGCCATAATCCATTGGTGTTTCTAACTAAGATGAAAGATAAAAATAGAAGGTTATTAAACTGGAGTCTGATATTGCAAGAATATGACTTAAAAATCAAACATGTGAAAGGTACTGACAACATTATAGCTGATTGTTTATCCAGATGTTAAGTTAGAAATTGTACACATTTTGCTCTGTTATCTGATGATCATACATGTATTGTTTTAAACTTTATAATTTACAGTTAAACTAAAATTTTGCCAACATCAGAAATTTTTTTCTTTAAAGAAAGGGGTGTGATGGGGTCCTGAATTATTCCTATGAACTGTGCTTTTAAAAGAGAAAGAAAGAGAGAGAGAGGTGTCCAACACAGACCCCTTGTAAAAAAGAGAGAGAGAAAGAGAGAGAGAGAGAGAGAGAGGCAAAGATTGCTTGGAGATGGTGTTATGGTTTCTCTGCAGCATGTTTACACTTTGCAAGGACACTGGCAGCTTCCAAGTTCTTACAGAGTGAGAAGGGAAGAGCTGCTTGATGGACAGCTGATATTCAGCATGGTGAGATAAATAGAAGGTCAGCTGTTGGACCTGAAGACACATGGTTTTGGACACAGACGAGCTTTGTTGTGCCCACAGAAAACGTGGGTTTTGGAGGATCGATCAGGCGGATTGATCAGTGGCTCTGGCAGTGTGAAAAGTGTGTGACCAGTGGGGAGTTATTCATGTGTCACCCTTGCTTGGGCTGATAATTCCACCACAGAAGAACGGTCCCCTTTGTTGTGGTCACAGTCGGTGACTTCTAAAGGACTTCGGAGGACAACGAGAAGATCGATGGTATCAACTCACCTGAAGACTCAAATCTCTCCCTCTCTCTTTCTCCATCACTACTCAACTCAATACTACAAATTGAACTGAACTTTACTCATCATCATAAGACTATCTATTTACCCCTAGACTTGAAGAAGCTTGGTTTTCATATATTTACACACACACACACACACACACACACACACACACACACACACACACACACACATATATATAATCATTGCTAACCCATTTGATATAACTGCATTTATGTTACTGTATTGCGTAGTTACTAATAAATACCATTAGTTAATAGCAATACTGGACTCCAAAGTGTTTTTCATTTCTGCTGGTTCTTTAACCCATCACGGGGTACGTGACACCAAACATTTTAATTCCCATTCCCATTCCCATTCTGACATGTTGGTCCATGTCTTGTCTTCTGCCACAATGTGACCACTCTCAGGGTGAACACCTTATATTCTGTTGGGGTAGCCTCCTACCTGATGACATGAATATTGATTTCTCCTCCCAGTAAAAAAAAATTGCTCTTCCTTCTCTCCTCTTCTGTTCCTCAGTCTGGCCCCTTAACCTTCTTACCTGCCTATCAGCTTCCCCTGCGTTCATTCATGCTTCCTTTTTGTTCTATGGTCCACTCCCCTCTCCTATCAGATTCCTTCATCTCCAGCCCTTTACCTTTCCTAACCATCTGGCTTCACCTATCACCAATTAGCTATCCTCCTTCCTTTCCTGTCACCTTTTAATTCTATCATCTCCTTCCTTCCTTTCCAATCCCTAAGAAGGGTTTCGATACAAAGCATTAACTATATATTCATTTCCATTGATGCCACCTGACCTGCTGAGTTCCTCCAGCATTTTGTGTGTGTTGATTTGGATTTCAAGCATCTACAGAATTTCTTGTTTTTCTAATATGTACATGTTAAAAAGTCAGTTTATCTTTTATAATCAATTAATTGTTGCATATACTATTGAATTTAACTTATTCATATATGCAATTTCAATCCATAATGCTTGTTGGATTATACATTTGATACTTTTATTCTTGAATTATCATTGTATATACATGCTGTATCACAGTATGCTTCATACACAAAACAAAACGAACACAGAGATTCCTCTCCCTTGCATCAGGTAACACTTTGAATATCCAAATGCACCCACTGATCTATTATTTTTCAGATGTCTGGTTTGTAATAATGTTTGGCTTCAGTCTACTGATTTTCCATGAGTTAAATCTGCAACATGTTTACTTACTCACCACATCGTCATCCGTGAAGTCAGCTATTCCTGTTTTACCAGTGTTAGAGCACATGAATTATTTAGGCTGCAAGAACAGTTTGCAGAATTCGACTGTTGTTAGCATAATTAAATTCTGTGCACCAGTACTGTCCTGAATCTTGTTGGAATCAGAGCTCCTCTCGATCTATGTTTATGTGAAGAATTTTACAGCAGAATTCTTTGTGCAGCTTGTTCAGTGGAGGGCACTCTGCACTGGTAGAAAACCACAGATTGTATATGGGTTATTTATCACTTTGATAACTGTTTATTCAGGTTCCCAAAAGAAAAACAGGAAGGATGAAACATTAACGTTTTGTTTTCATGCAATAACAATTATGCCAGAACTTTCATCTCAGCCTTGAAAAGAGAGAGGTACTGCATTCTATATTTCTCCAGTAACAAAGATAATTACTGCACTGTTCGATGAATCAAGATGCAGAGCTGCACAATGACATCCTTTATTCTATACATAAAATTCTTATCCTAGTGCTTTCCAGATAAAACCTTGATCTGTGAAAATTGTTCTCTTGGATACATAGTCCATGATTTATCCCACTTCTTTCTCTATGTCTCCATCCAAACAATAACTGAAATGTTGGTTCAGATTCAGATGCATTCATTGTCGTTTACATCAAGGTGCAATTAAATTCCTTGCTTGTGCGAAGCTTACAGAGCAAACAGAGTACGTGGTAATAATAAATACAACAATGAATAGAGATGATTTTAAAACCACAGCTACACACACATCAGAAGAAATGCGGACAAACCCAAAATATTAATGCTTTGTCTTCACTCTCCTCTCATCAAATTCCTTCTTCTCCGGCCCTTAATATTCCCCACCCACCTGGCTTCACCTATCACCTTCTAGCTTGCCTTCCTTCCCTCCCTCCACCTTTTTATCATGGCGTCTTCCCCCTTCTATTTCAATCCTGAAGCAGATCTTGGCCTGAGATGTCGACCGTTTATTCATTTCCATGGATGCTGTTTGATCTGCTAAGTTCTTCCAGCATCTTGTGTGTGTTGCTTTGGATTTTCAGCATTGCATACTTTCTCATGATTATGATTTACTCAGTAATGATCTTTTGGCAATATAATAGGCCATAACTCCTGGGACATGCCTATTGGTCTACATGGGAATGTGCTGCTTACTGAAAGTAACTGCTACAAAGTTTGAGCTTGCATCACAGCAATGAAAGTTTATATTATCTACAAAAAGGTTAATTCATACTTGCCATGGAGTCTACTCAGGTATTTCACCAAAGGCAGCACGGTCCAAAACCCTGATCTTTCGAAAGGAGATGCAGCATCCACTATCCCAAGAAGGTTAAATCTGAGTTACATTATTTTAAATGTTAGCATTGAGAGCCGTACAATTCCTTTCACTAGGATTTAACTTGGCTTGTATGAATTTTCCAGTGTTATTTGTTAAAGATTTCATCTCTGCTGAAGGGACACTATTTTCAAAGGATATATTAATATTCTTCCAATGTTGCATTACGAGTTCTCTGAAATTCTGGAATACAGTATTTCCTTAACAATTCATAAACTTACTCACAAAACAATCTGTGATAAAATAGACCCTATTTCTGAAGTTGAGAGACTAAGATGAGGTTTGTAGGGAGTTGTATGCATATTTTCTTCATCAGTTAGTTGTCTAAAATAAACTGTGAAAGTATATGTCTTTAAATTAGCAAGCAGGAGGCTAACAATGATTCTGCTGTGTATTTGTTGTTTTATTGGCAATTGTGAAAGGATAAAAACTGTTGTGTCTGTACAGCTTCATATCAATTAAATAAAAGCACATATGCAGAGGTCAGGTTGACTGTTCTTCTCACTTTGCAGAAAGAGAATAGATCAATGTGCATGGGTAAGTTATCAGTCAAAATATACTGCTAAGGGTATCACTGCGCTAAAAGACATAGATCCATACATTACACTACCTCTCCCTTTACTATTTTATGTTATATTAATCTAAATGTAACAAAACATTCAATTTCCCTATAACAGACCATATTCAAATAACCATGCTTTCACAATAACAGTCCATAGTTAACTTCACTCTTCTAAAGATTCAGTTCTGTTGTGTGGCACTCTGTTTCTTTTAGGAGAGCACTTTTGGAACTGTGGAGTGGCACCAGGTTTGGCAGGTGTTTTGTCAAGGACAACTTTCTCTGTTGTAAGTGTCTCATTGTTGTTGGTGACATGATGATCACTGTGAGGTAAGTCCAGTGGATGCAATGTGTCTGTCTTTTTGGGTGCAGTCTACTCTGGGGGTATCTTCAGCTGAGCATCCAATCTCTGGTCCAGATGACGACTCCATGTATGATCACCGACATTCACTGTATATATTAGTGGCCCGGTTCTTGTAGCTATACTTCCAAGTGTCTCCTCAGTAATCATGTGCTCGAACTTCCTGTTCACTCTCAAAGCTGCTTGCTGATTTACTTAGCAACTGGCTGAACTGTTTATTCTACACTTCCCTCTGTAGATCTAGTTTCAAGAAGTCTGTGCAAGATCTCAGATTCCTGCTCATGAATAGCATTGCAGGTACAGGTATTTGATGTCACATGAACAGAGTTCCCATACACAGAAAGGAAGTTATCCACCTTGTGTTGTAGAGAAAGGTCCTCCTTGTCCATAACTTTAATGGACCTCTTGAAGGTTTGGACAAAACCCATTCATTGCTGGGTGGTGCAGAGATGAAATGTCTGATACCATTTTTCTTCATGAATAGTCTGACCTCCTCTGACATATATTTTCTCTATTTCCTGAGGAGACTGAGGTTCCTTAACATCTGCCGGATGATGCTGAAGATGCTCTGCGAGTCTGTGGTGGCCAGTGCTATCATGTTTGCTGTTGTGTGCTGGGGCAGCAAGCTGAGGGCAGCAGACACCAACAGAATCAACAAACTCATTCGTAAGGCCAGTGATGTTGTGGGGATGGAACTGGACTCTCTGACGGTGGTGTCTGAAAAGAGGATGCTATCCAAGTTGCATGCCATCTTGGACAATGTCTCCCATCCACTACATAATGTACTGGGTGGGCACAGGAGTACATTCAGCCAGAGACTCATTCCACCGAGATGTAACACTGAGCATCATAGGAAGTCATTCCTGCCTGTGGCCATCAAACTTTACAACTCCTCCCTTGGAGGGTCAGACACCCTGAGCCAATAAGCTGATCCTGGATTTATTTCCATCTGGCATAATTTACATATTATTTAATTATTTATGGTTTTATATTGCTATATTTATACTCTATTTTGGTTGGTGCAACTGTAACGAAACCCAATTTCATTTGGGATCAATAAAGTATGACTATGACTATGACTATGACTATTTTGGTCCATTGTCACTCACTGTTTGTTCAGGTAATCAATTTCTGGTGAAGATAGTCCTCAGAGTGGAAAGTCTTTTCTGAGGTGGTTGATTTCATTGGTATGATCTCTGGCCACTTCAAATGAGCATTCACAGCAATCAGAAACATCTCCTCGAATGGCCCAGCAAAGTCAACATATACTCTTTGCCACAGTGAATATGGCCACTCCCAAGGGGGTAACAATGCCTTCGGTGTGCATCTAAACTTTGTGGCATCTCAAACAGCTTTTGGCCAAGTCTTTAAACTCTCTATCTATTCCCGGCAACCACACGTAGCTCCAGGCGAGACTTTTCATCTTGAATTTACCCTGGAGTCCTTCATGCAAATTTCCTAAGACTCTGATACACAATTTAGAATGGACCACAACACGAGATCCACACACCAGTTTCCTTTGATATGCAGACAGTCTCGTCTCGCTGAGAACTCTGGAAACATAGGATTGCCATGAGCTGGTTATTCTTGCATGGTGGCTTCAGAGACTTTTGACAATGTTGGCTCATTCCTTGTTTCTCTTTGTATTTCAGAATTTGTTACAGGCAACAGGTCCACCAATGCTGTGTAGAACACTTCAGCTGGGTCACAGAACGAAGACTTTCCTTCTTCGGTTCTGAACAGCGGAAAACGTGACAAGCTGTCAGCATTGCTGTGTTGTTTAATACCCTTGAACTCTCTGTCATAAGAGGGGGCCCCGAGGAAAAATGCCCAACATTGCAAACAGGCAGCAGACATCAACTGGGTTTCCCTTCCTGCGATTGAAAACTGACACAAGGGGCTGGTGGTCTGTCACTAGGGTAAACTTCAGTCTGTAGAGGTAGTGGTGGAACTTCTTAATTCCCCACACTAGACTAAAGGCCTATTGGTCAGTGTATGTTTGAGCTCTGCACTCGTCAGTAATTTTGAAGCAAATGCAATCAGACATTCAGATCCCTCTTGCATAGTGTACAGTTGTACTATTTTGCCATTTGAGTATTTCTTCACTTGTGGAATACATATGTCCTGCACCTTCCTCATTTTTCCCAGAAACACATGCCATTGCTGCTCTGCTGACATTCCTGCCAGTAGTTCCTTCCAATTCACTTTGGCCAGCTCCTCTCTCAAAGCACTGCAATTTCCCTTACTCCACTGAAATACTGCTAAGTCAGACTTTACTTTCTCTTTATCAAATTTCAGGTAGAACTCAATCATATTGTGATCACGAGTTCCAAAGGGTCCTTTTACCTTAAGCTCCCTGATTGCCTCTGGTTCATTACATAACAACCAATCCAGTATAGCTGATCCCCTAGTAGGCTTAAAGACAAACTGTTCTAAAAAGCCACCTCTTAGACATTCAACAAAGTAACTCGCTTGAGATCTGTTACCAACCTGATTTTCCCAATCGACCTGAATGTTGTCATTTTGACACAACTTTTCTATTTCCTGTTGTAATCTGTGGTCTACCTCCCAGCCACTGTTGGGAGGCCTGTATATTACTGCCATCAGGATCCTTTTACCCTTGCAGTTTCTTAACTCAACCCACAAAGATTCAACATCTTCTGATCCTATGTCACCTCTTTTTTTCTGATTTGATGCCATTCTTTAGCAGTAGGGCCATTCCTCCCCCTCTGCCTACCTTCCTATCCCTCTGATACAACGTGTAACCTTGGACATTCAGCTCCCAGCTACAACCATCCTTTAGCCACGATTCAATGATAGCAGCAACATCATACCTGGCACTCTGAAATAGTACAACAAGATCATCCACTTTATTTTTCATACTCAGCGCTTTGAGATACAACACCTTGAGTACTGCATTTGCTATCCTATTTTCATTTTGCATCCCTAATAAATTGATACTCACCATGTTGGCTGTGACTGTGTCCCATCACCTGCCATCACCTTCTCTTGCAAACTGCATCAGGTTTTCCTCCAAGATTTTCCTGTATTTTGCTGCAATTCATTTTACCCTCTACCTTCACAAGCCTTCAAGGCCTGCTGTAGCGAAGCATCCCCACAGCATGATGCAGCCACCACCATGCTTCACAGTAGGGATGGGGCGTTTTTGATGATGACATCGCTTTCTCTCAAATCCTCTATCTCCATTGCATCACATCTTCCCATGCTGTTACTTGTAAAAATGCCATCACCTTCTCTTAATTGCTCGATCTCCACCACATTTGCTTTCATGATGAGGCTTTTCATTCCAGAACAGAGGAGATGCCCTCCTCTTTAAAGTGGTGCCCATCCTCCACCATCAACGCTGCCCTCAACTGCATTCTGGACTTCCTGTCAGATCACCAATAGGTTGTAACAGTGGGCTACCTCACCTCCAACCATCAATACAGGAGCCCCTCAGGACTGCGAACTGAGTCCCCTCCTTTACTCCCCGTATACCCATGACTGCATCGCCACCTACAGCTCTAATCTGCTAATTAAATTTTCTGACGACACTTCATTGATTGGCCTTATCTCAAACAGTCACAACGTGGCTTACAGGGAAGAAGTCATCTCTCTGACACAGTGGTGTCAAGAAAACAACCTCTCCCTCAATGTCTCAAAAACAAAGAAGCAGGTTGTGGATTACAGGAGGAATGGAGATGGACTAACCCCGATTGACATCAGTGGATCTGAGGTTGAGAGCTTAAACAGCTTTAAGTTCCTCGGCATCCATATCACTGAGGACCTCAGCACCTCTTTCACCTCAGACAGTTGAGGAAGTTTGGTATGGGCACCCAAATCCTAAGAAATTTCTACAGGAGCACAAGTGAGAGCATCATGACTGGCTGCATCATTGCCTGGTATTTGAACTGTACCTCCGTTAATCACAGGACTCTGTAGAGAGTGGTGAGGACAGCCCAGCGCATCTGTAGTTGTAAACTTCCCATGATTCAGGACATTTACAAGGACAGGTGTGTGAAAAGGGCCCGTAGGATCATTGGAGACCCGAGTCACCCCAACCACAATCTATTTCAGCTGCTACCATCCGGAAAGCAATACCGCAACATAAAAGCCAGGACCAACAGGCTCTGGGACAGCTTCTTCCACCAGCCCATTAGACTGATTAACTCACGCAGATTTGAGTGTACATTATATTACATTGACTGTTCTATTTATTATAAATTATTATAAATCACTACGATTGCACATTGCACATTTAGGCAGGGACATAGCATAAAGATTTTTACTTCTCGTATGTGAGGGACGTAAGAAAGAAAGACAATTCAAAGTCAAATTTAAATTAAAATTCTTCCATTTCACATGTCTGCTTTCACCCAATCCCCCATCTAACAACCTAACAGTTTTCACATCCAGCGTATAATTCTCTGTAACTTCCGTCATCTCCAATGGGATCGCACCATCAAACATACCTTTTCCTCCCCATAACATTCTGTTTTCCGCAGGGATCACTTCCTACAAAACTCCCTTGTCCACTCATCCTTCCCCACTGATCTCCCTCCTGGCACTTATCCTTGCAAGAACTTTCTTCCAGCTAATTTCAGAGTTTTCCACATGCCTTCTGGCAAACTCTAGTCAAGATTTCATATGAGTTTTTTTCAACAGTGGCTTTCTGTTTGCCACTCTTGACTTGTGCTTTTCAACAACCAATTTGTTTTGTTGCTTGGAGTGTTGCTTTGTCTTTAAGGTATAGACGCACCAGCATTTGGACTTTCCAGATACAGGTGTATTTTTAAACAATCAATTAAAACTCCTTGACTGCACACAGATGATCCTAATTTAACTAATCATGTGACTTCTGAACCCAGTTGGCTGCACCAGTGATGATTTGGTGTGTCATTTTAAAGAGGGTGAATACTTATGCAATCACTTAGTTTGTGTTTTATATTTGTAATTAATTTAGATCACTTTATAGAGATTTGTTTTCACTTTGACAGAAAAGAGTCTTTTCCTGTTGATCAGTGTCAAAAAAGCCAAATTAAATCCACTGCGATTCAATGTTGTAAAACAATAGAACATGAAAATTTCCAAGGGGGATGTATCTTATAGGTACAGTAAAGCTCTATCTGCTGTGTTTGGCTTCTGTATATCACACTTACTTTCAGTTTGCCTTTGGTAAATACCTTTCACCCATGTAGATCTTTAACATCACTGAAGTCTTTTCTAGTTGTAGTTTAGAAAACGATCTGTTGTCGTCAGCCTCAGAAATTACAGACATTGTCGACCCTGTATCAGCTCCATTTTCAATGGTCTACCAGACGTATCTGTTGTGATCTACATGATTTCACAATCTGCTTCAGTAATGTTGCTTTTCTTGGCATGACATCTCACCTTTGTCAGATTCTGTGTTGTCTGATTCAGTTTCACTTTCAGTCACTTTGTGCATTTATTTAGTTTTGTGTTTGAAACTTTTCACTCTGTGTGTTTTTTCTCTTTCATTGTCTTTTGATCTGACTTGCACACTCTCTCTATGTGACCTTTTCTGTGACACTTTCTGCAAATTTTTACTTTGAACCAACAGTCATATACATGGGAGGATTTGCCTCATCATTAACATTTTTGCCTTTTTGCACTATTCAGGGATATTTTGTGCATTTTGCATTCTAGACTCTTTTTCTATAGTCCTTATGTGTCCTTTTCTGCTGTCTCCAGCAATATTGCAATGGTCAATACCAGTTCTAAGGTTAGGTCTCTTTCTAACAGTAGCCTCATTTGAGTGCTTTGACTGTGCATGCAAGCCTGTCTCTTAATGCATTCAGAAAGTCCATTTCCAATGTCACAGTATTAGAAGAGCTTGCACAGTTCTGCAATGTATTCAGATACGCTTTCATCCTTTGACTGGTTCCTTTTGTTTAATCTAAATACTCAGCTATTACTAGCAGTTTAGGGCACAAGTGATTTTGTTAAGTTGCAACAATTTCATTGAACACATTGCTTTCTGGCTTTTCAAGAGTTACTAAGTCATGTAAGAGCCTGTATGTTTTAGCACCCATTAAGCTAAAAAGTGTGGAGACTTTCTTTTCCTCATCCATTTCATTCGCATTACAATGCAGTTTAAACCTCTCAATATACAACTCCTAGCCTTCATTAGCACTATCAAATTCGTCAACTTTCCTGACTAAGGCCTCTGTCATGTTACTTTTACTTTAACTTTGATAGTTGTGCATCTCTCACTGTGTACCGCACACTATTATTCATGCATCCCTTTGTTAGCGTCCGAACTGGTTTATCCTTTCCTATCGCTTTCTCTCTCCCTTCCTCTGAATTCTGTCATCTTGTAACTGTCAGTGCAGTTGGAGACATTTGCTAACATTCAGGACCTTACTTGTCACCAATATGTTGACTGTACAACTACATATCAATTAAATAAAAGTATGCATGCTGAGGTCAGGTTAACTGATCTATTCACTTTGCAGAGAGAGAACAACAGATCAATGTGCATGGTTAAGTTATCAGATAAAAAGCTTGTGCTAAGGTGAGTCACTGCACTAAGAGAAGTAGATCCATGCATTACGAATCCCATACTGACAAAGAATTATCCTAATTATCATTGAGAGATTTCACCTTCTCCAAAGTGAGATTTTATTGTAAATGGATGGATTATTTCTGATTAAATAATTTTCAAGTCTATCTGCAAATATAAGGGTCTATACAATAAAGCATTGAAAATTATACCATGTGACATCATATCATGTGGTCCAATATTTTAAACTGCTTTTATTCCATAATCTTACAAGGCTTCTTCACAGTCTAATTTATTGCCAAATAAAATCAAGCTGACTATTTTTGTGAAACTATGGCTTTCCTTCTTAATGCATATCCAGCCACCCCATAAAGTTGACAGTCATGTTGCCATAATGTAAAGACTAGGTTTATCATGCTTAATTTAACATACAGTATTGTCATGAATTTATTTCAAACGCAAGGTTAAATCCATGAGTACACTTTAAAGCTAATGATGTGTCACAAACAAATTGATATCCTGAGGCCTTATGAAGCATTATATTTGAAAGGCATTCTGTCTTACAAATCATGCTAATAAGGACACACAAAATTACTACACTTATATCAGATTAAGAACTGTGCAGTAGAGCAGTGAATGTTAAAGCTAATTTGCAAACTATCTATAACTGACATTTTTTATTATAGATGAAAATACTGCTTGCTAACTCAAAAGCATAAGGTAATAAATAAATATCATTTTAAATTGAGAGTTCGTAAGAAAGCTTGAGGAAGCACATGTCATTGGATTAATTGGCATGAACTTCTAAATCGGACAGTCAGGATTTTCACTTCCTTTCACCTTCATACTCTCAGCATCCAAAGATGAATCCCAAATATATTTTATCCATTTGGACTGCTGCCAAACTTCAGGGCATTTTTATTTTTGTTCCATTATCTGGCCTTTTCAAATAACTGCCTGGAGGTGCATTTACTATGGTCAGGTATTGCCTGAAATGTGTGAATTATAACCACAATCATAAAACACTTGGTCCTTCTGTATACTGCATGCTAGACCTTTTCTTGGATTAGTTATGCAAAATAATTGGGCTAGTTCCATATCCTTCTCTGTTTTATGCATTTCTGATAGAGCAATCACCTTCCTTCTGTCGAGGCAGATCAATTCACATCATTTTGACAAAGATGAAAATCAGAGGTTCTTATCTCCGAAGGTAAGGGAAGATGAAAATCAATACGTTAAGTTATGCTGGTGTTCAGCCATTTAAAATGAAGTGAGCCCTAGTAATGCCTGGACTTACTGAATAATAAATGCCACAACTACTCACATAATATACTCAGTTATCGGACCAACCATGAATTTCATAGATATCAGCAGGCCATGGGAATTATGGATCTGTGGAAAGTTTAGTTTTAACTAATTAATTTTAATGGTGGCAATGAATATTAAGAGATTTTATTCATTTTAATTAACTTTGTATGTTTATTTAAGTTATTTTGCTTTTTAAAATTATTTTGAGTAAATTTAGAAGTCTGTAAATATCTCTAAACATCAAAGCTCTTTGAGCTTCCACCCCCACAGCTCTGTTCCCACAGGAATTTGAGGGACTAGGCTCCTAACTGCTCAAAGTGCAGGAATACATTGTTTAAGGAAGAAACAAGAGTAGTATCTGTACATTGTAAAATAATATATTGAATTGATCATACGATGCATGAGAGAAAGACATATTCTGGTCAAGATAGCATTGAGCTGCAGTCTCTGTCAAGGTTATGGCTTAAATTTGTTTCCTGAGTGCACAAACATGAGAAAATCTGCAACTGCAGGAAACTCAAGGCAACACATACAAAATGCTGGAGGAACTCAGCAGGTCCATAGATTTCCATAGATGTTACCAGACCTGCTGAATTCCTCTAGCATTTTGTGTGTGTTGCTTTGTTTCTTTAGTTTGTAGGAATAGTTTTGGGGACAGAGAGGGGATTTAGGGGAGAAGTTGAGGTTTAGGGATAGGGATGTGGGGGATGTGGGGGAGTCAGATTAGGGTTTAAGGACAGCAATGTGGAAGGGTTAGAGATCAGACTAGAGTCCAGGCATCCACTCCACGCTCAAAGGCCAGCAGCATAGACATGAAACTAAGCTCACAGGCTCACAGTGGATCACAGGCTTTCTCAAGTCAGTGGATCCCAGGATCAGCTGACCACACAGGAGAACCTGGAGTTCGGCATTCTTGTCATTGTGATTGTCTTGTATTGTTGTTGTCATTGTGGAAAACAGGGATCAGTGCTGAAGATCAAAGCCCAAAAGTCAATCAGAAGTCTGGAAGTCGAAGCCTGACGGCCAAAGCGTGGAAACTCAAGGCTGAAAACTGGAGCCTGGAGGCCTCTACTGGGTTTGGAAGACTCTGTTTTGGTGAGTGGATGGGTGGGAAGGAAGAAAAGGGCTTGTTTTGCTGTTGTTGTTTTTCATTTTTCAGTTGTAGAGTTCTGTGTTGCTCTGCAGAGCATTATGGGCTTGCATGCTATGTTGTTCCTGGAATGTGTGTTGCCCCAGCACATCCATAGGTTGTGTTGTTTGCTCATGCAAATGATGCATTTCATTGTATGTTTCAAAGTATTTGTGATAAATAAATGAACCTGAATCTGAATATCTCAATTTCATTGATTGTACATATTACGGCTAAAGAATATCTACAGAAAATAAAACTCCTTTCCTCTCCCCTCATCTTTACCCCACCAACTGAATCCAGGTGCAGCCAGATGACTGTTCTCATCCTTTGTTGGATGGCTATTCCGCTGTACTGCACGTACAGAATTTAATACAAAATGCAGGAACTATCAGAGTGGAACATGCAAACCACACCTCCTTAATTTAATCAGCCAATTTTTATTACCATGTACTATTTTCAAAACAAATCAAACATTAACTCATTCACTTGTTTTAAATTGATTTAAGTCCATTCAATTACATTCTGGGTCAATTAAATTTCCTTTCCTTCAATATATGTATGTTTTGTTCAAATTCTCCTGTATTTGTCCAACTTCATTATTTTAATTTACTTCTTAAATAATTCAATATTATTTCATTTTTCTTCATTTAGAAACTCACTTTTCTTGATTACTTACTGCCTTAAACCTTCAAAAGCATTTTCCTTTGCTACTACTAACACGAAACCTGGGCAAGCAATTGAACCATGCTCTAAAATGTGTCCCGAAATCCCAGTGCAAGATATATATTCATGCCTGTTTAACGCAAAGCAGAATGGATATAAAACTTGAATTTGAAATGTAAGGATCTATTTCTTTTAGAGCAATGCCCCCTACCCCCCTCCCCCCTTAGCACTACATTATCTGCGCATGCACTGTGGCCTATGCAAGCCTTCTGTTCTTCTTCTCTCTCGATTCAATGTGAATACACCAGTTATAGCCGTTTCCCACGTATGTTTTACTTAATATATACATATGTAATTGTGCACAGACAACAAATTGGTGACGTGTACAAACTTTAATGTCAGAAAATATCACGACCTGAACCGATAGTTACAGAATGATTATGGGATTAAACAGTGAGAGTCAAACAACACTAGAAGGCTAACACAGATGCTAACAAATGTGTGAGTACAGTGCATAGAAATAGTGAGAGACAGTCAGAAAAACTGACAGATTTGATAGCGCTAATGAAGGTTAGGAGTTGTTTTTTATACAGGTTGAGAACAACGTGGAGGAGCGTAAGAAAGCCCTAACGCTTCTTAACTTAATGGGCCCAAGAACTTGCAGGCTTTTATGCAACTTAGTAACTCTTGAAAAGCCAATAAGCAAAATTTTTGATGAATTTTACAAAGTCACTTGAGCCCTCATCTGCTGGTAATAGCTGAGAGATTTTGATTCTACAAAATGAACCAGTCAAAAGATGAAAGCCTTTCTGAATACATTGTAGAAATGCACAAACCTTCCCTGTACTGTGATTTTTGGAGACAGACTTTCTGATGCATGAAGGGATAAGCCTGTATGTGGTGTGCATAGTGAAAGCATTCAAATGAGGCTACTATCCTCAGAATAGGATTGATCACTTCAATATCATTAGATAGTCCAGCAAAGGATGCAGCAGAAGTGCAGAAATGGAAGTTAGAATGTGAAATGCATAAAATGTCCCTGAATAGTCCAAAAGGCCAAAGATGTTACCAATGTGGCAAATCCTTCCATGATGCAAATGATTGTTGGTTCAAAGAAAAAATTTGCAGAAAGTGTCCTAGACAAGCTTACACATAGAGTGTACAAAGCAGACAAGAAACACAATCTAGTGAAAAGATCACAAAATCATCTGAATCAATAAAATCAGGTTTAAAACTGAACATGGAGCTAGATATAAGGTCAACTTTGTCCATAATTCTAGAGGCTGACTACAACAGACTTTTTTCTAAGATACCATTAAAGAAGATCTCAGTGATTAGACTTTCACAGGTGAAAAAGTATCTCCCAAAGGCAAACTAAAAGTAAATGTGATATATGGAGGCTAAACAAAGCACTTAGAACTTAATGTATTGAAAAGTAGAGGACCAGCACTTTTCAGAAGTGAATGGCTGAGAAAAATCCAACGAGACTGGCACTCAATCAAAGCTCTTCAGTGTAGCATTAACAGGCAATGACATCCCAAATGATAGCATTATCTCACAGTGTACTTGCATTCCTGGTATTTTTTTATAGAATGTACAGTATCTTAAAAGAATGTATGACACTGAGTAAAATGCATTACTTTCTTATACAGGTCAAAATGGAAAACAAAGACATAATGGAAGCAGCAACCACCAGAAGCAAAGATCTATCAAATAAGCAGAAAAGATAGAGCTGCAGAAATACTAATACATTATCTTTCTTCTCATCTCCAAGTGCTACCATTATCTCATAACCTCTTCTCAGAAAGCAGTTCTCAATAATGTAAACATAAAGATCAAGATGATGCTGGCTATATACAGCGATGTTTTGCTCACTGCCCCCAAAACTACTAAATATACTTCTTCCAAACTACAATCACTGCATTCCACAGCCTGCAATTTCTTTCTAAGAAATGTACTTCTGAACCATCAAAAAAAATAGCAAATTTATGATCTCCAGAAGGAGTTGGCAAATATGACTATCAGGAATGTAGGTATGACGCCTTGAAAAGTACGAATGTTGGCCATCATCTCAAGAGAGGGTACTGGGCAGGGCTGCCAGCCAGATTAGAGTGTCGAGGCCTGAGAGCAGTAAAACGACCCAGTGGTCAGGTGCACTACACCGTGCTGGCCAAGATTTCCCACCTGATCCCCCCCAGACAGCCTGCTTTTCATCTATCTCACCACTGCCATTGGCCGTGAGGTGCAGGAGACTCGGGTCCAATGCCACCAGGTTCAGGAACAGTTGTTGCCCTACAATAAATGAGCTCGTGGATCAGCTTCACTTGCTACAGCAATGAACTGACTCCACACCCTATGGACTCAGTTTCGGGGATGCTGCCGCTCATGTCCTCAATATTAATTGTTTACAGTTTTTTTATAATTTGCATGATTTATCCTTTTTTGCAGATTGGATGTTTGTTGGCCTTTGTTATATGCAACTTTTCCCGGATTCTGTTGCATTTCTTTACTTTTATGTGGATGCATACAAGAAAATGAATCTGCCGATTGTGTATGGTTTAGATAATTTGGTAATAAATTTACTTTGAACTTGGAACATTCTAAGGTATCCTCTCTCACAATGATAACTTCCTAATTCCTTTCGTCCTTTCAACAGCAAAGGATTCTCACTCAGCCGACTAGCAATGTCAGATCAGGTTGACAGTGATGAAGGAGTCATTCCTTCATCTGAATCTTCATTCATAGCCATCATTTCAGTTCTGTGTGTGTTTTGATATTTTGCTCTGTATTAACAGCTCTGGTATTCCTCCTTACCATAACAAATGCATTCCCTGTGCCTATTTCATCAAAAGCATATGAAGTTTTGAAGAGAAAACAAAATGCAATCTATCATCGTTCAGGTAAGCTTTCAGTCTTGCAACCATGTTTTTCTTTATTGCACATCAAAACATCCTCCAAATTCTTCACGTACAATCAAAGTAATGTTGGGTACATATTAATCATTATTTCTCAATTCAATCTGACTACAAACTGCAGACAGTTGTGAATATAGCTTAATGCATTGAAAAACCAAGCTCCCTCCAAGGATTCTCTCTACACTTCTGACTGCCTTGATAAACATAGAAAATAAATCAGTACAGCACAGTACAGGCCCTTTGGATCACAATGTTGTGCTGACCTTTTAACCACACCAAGATCAAGCTAACACTTCCTTCCCACATAAACCTCCATTGTTCTTTCATCCATGTACCTACTTAAGAGTGTCCTAAATGTTCTAACGTATCTGCCTCAACCACCATCTCCAGCCATACGTTCCACACACCCACCTGTGTAAAAAACCTACCTCTGACATCCACCTGATATTTTTCTCCAACCACCTTACAATTATGCCCTCTCCTATTAGCCATTGCCACCCTGGGAAAAGATGCTGGCTAGCCAGTCTATCTCTATGTCTTACCATTCTGTACAACTCTATGAAGTCTCCTCTCATCCTCATTTACTCAAAAACAAAAAGTTCAGCTGTTCCTCATAAGACATGCTCTCTAAACGTGGTTCAAGGTGTTTGGACAACGACAGGCTATTAGTGATGTTAACTCTTAGGAATTTGAAAATCTAACCCTCGACCTCAGCACCTTAAATGTAGACAGGAGCATGTACACTGTCCCTCTTTCTCCCCACCCTTAGTGAATTCAATGACTAGCTATTTTGTTTTGCTGGCATTGAGGGAAAGCTTGTTGTCATGACACCACATTATTAGGCTATCTATCTCCCTCCTGTATTCTGACTCAAAGTTATTTGCAATGTAGTCAACTACAGTGGCACCATTGTCAACTTATAGATGGAAATATTCTGGGCTCCAGTTTTCTCCACTTACTATTCTACTGTATGTAGCCATAATTTACCCCTAATCTCCTTTTGTTTCTCAGTCAACCAACCTTCCATAGATAATTCCTTGGACATGTTCTGTCACCTTCCTTAAATGTAGGTATTAGCTTACGTCATTGTTGGTCTTTTGGGTTTTTCTAATCTTTCTAATATATTATTCACTCAGTGCTTTTGTCTCTCACTATTTCTTCCTTAGATTTGCAGAGAAAATCCATCCTGATCGAGGATTTCTATGATGATTGATTTATTTAATATTTCTCTTCCTTTTAATTTTAAACACAGTTCCATCATTTCTAATCTCATCTTCAAAAGTCATGGCCAGCCGACCCTGGTAAAGTAATAATTTTATATGTTTGTCATTCCTTGACACTGCCGTCAATTTATTCTTTCCATTCAACTGCTGAGGATTCAGAAGATGTTATTTTTATCCATTTATGTTCTTGCTGAATTTTTTTACTATTTCATATGTCATGTTAATTTAATTTCATAAAATCTCATTGTCTTTTTGACATCGATCTTTCAATTCGTTCTCCTTTTTTTCAAATTGTCTATTTACTTCAATTTCAGCTCCATGCCAACCTTCATTTTTTTTCCTATCCATCTTTCTTTTTCCAGATCCTCATTACATTAGTATTTTGGTTGCTCTATTCTTGCAACTGTTTTTATTTGATATTTCCATTGTTCCATGATTTTTAAAAATTTCTAATACTGTTATGTTTCCGCTATATCTACTGTCATTATCCCTCCTCCCCAAGAAAAGTCTTAGTTTTTATTCTAGTCATCATTAAACTTGTTCTTCACAATATCATTTAATTGCATACATCTTCACCACATAAATGGAGACCATTTTGGCCCGGCTTCTCATTCATCTGCATTCTAGGGCCAATTTACAGTCACCAATTCAGTTACGGTTATTAGATTTATTGAATATGCCTGCAAGAAAATGAATCTCAGGGTTGCGTATGGTGACATATATGTATTTTGATAATAAATTTTCTTCGAACTTTGGGGGAATAGAACTTCAGGCACTGTATCTCCTACCCAATGATAACAGTGAGTAGATGGTATGGTCAGGATAGTGAGGATTCTTGATGATAGTCTTGAGCCAGTGACTCAGGTCAATACTTTCAGTGGTAGGGCAGGATATTCCAATGATGTAATGGACTGCTTATGTTCCGGCACATTCAAATTGCCATACCAGACCATGATGCGACTAGTCGGAGTCAGTAGAACAATAGAAGTTTATTTTGGTTCAGCAATAGACCAAAGAGTTGAATATCAAAGATAAGGTGAGAGTAACTACCCTTGACATCAAAGTAGTATGTGGTGGAGCATGGCATCAAGGAATTCTGGGTGAATGTTTCTTCAACCTGTTGATGTGGGACTTCAAGCGTCAGTACATCCTGCTCAATGGTAGCTTTGAGAAGATAGCATGGCCCAGGGTGGTGTGGGCCTTTGATTATAGATATTGCCTTTGAAGCAGCAACTCATGTAGACACTTGAGGATGGATTTAATCCAAGTCACTGTAGATCTCAGTCACCAGCTCTACCAGCAGAGACATATGCTACATGCAGTATTTTATTGGGTAGACATTTCCATCCAGATTCTAAAAATTCCATACTTTATTAGATATGTAGGTGTAGAAGAGAATGGAATACATATTGCAATTTAGAAAGTTCCCTGGAGGGGCAGGAAAACAGAGAAGGAGAAATTTTGGCTTTGCTGGCGCTGGATTAGGATTTGGCTCACATATGGATACCTGGGATTACCTCAAAGTTAGAAAAAAATCATAGAATCATAAGGTATGTCGTTCCTTCATTGAAATGTTCTCACAACCAATGGGCTCACTTTCCAGGACTCTTCATTTCACACTGTCAATATTTATTGTTTTTTTTATTTATATTATTATTTATTCTTCTTTTTGTATTTGCATAGTTTGGTGTCTTCTGCACCCTTGTTGAATGTCCTAGATGGATGGTCTTTCATTGATTCTGTTATGAATATTATTATATTTTGGATGTATTGAGTATGCACGCAATAAAATGAATCTCAGGGTTGCATATGGTGACATATATATACTTTGTTCTTTACTTTGAGATTTGAACATCATCTTCTGTACTGTTCTTAAATTTGCATAATTAATTTAGTAGTTACTAGTTGGAATATGGACAAACTGTTCCTGATAAATGCCAGCAGTTTCAGGACAAATTGTCACTATTTATCCCTGTTAAATCAGAATTATCAGTATGTGAGTATCAAAAAGTGAAAATTCCAAACTTATGAACAGGCACTAGCCAGCAGATCCACCAGTGTATTTTGCCATTGGTCTAATCTTGGAAGCCACTGGACGAGGTTCCTCAGCATTTGGGAATCAAGTCAGGGATCCTGCATTATGTTAGACCTGGGGTAAGCTTTGGACTCACTCCATTTGTCAGAGAGTAAAGAAAGAATAAGGTAAATTACATTCACCAAAAAAAAGTTTGATTTAAAGCTTCTAATGATTAAAGGATGTCTTGCAAAGCATTCCAAAAAGCATTAAAATAGAATCAGTTCTGTTATCACTGATGTCTGTTGTTTTGTAGTAGTAATACAGTGCAAGGCATAAAAATTGTCATAAGTTACAATAAATATATAAAATAAACCTACAATTAAAATAAAACATAGAACATAGAAGAGTACAGCACACTACAGGCCCTTCGACCCTCAAACCCTGCCTCCCATATAAACCCCCACTTTAAATTCCTCCATATACTTGTCTAGTAGTCTCTTAAACTTCACAAGTGTATCTGCCTCCACCACTGACTCATGCAGTGCATTCCACGCACCAACCACTCTCTGAGTGAAAAACCTTCCTCTAATATCCCCCTTGAACTTCCCACCCCTTACCTTAAAGCCATGTCCTCTTGTATTGAGCAGTGGTGCCCTGGGGAAGAGCTCTATCTATTCCTCTTATTATCTTGTACACCTCTATCATGTCTCCTCTCATCCTCCTTCTCTCCAAAGAGTAAAGCCCTAGCTCCCTTAATCTCTGATTATAATTCATACTCTCTAAACCAGGCAGCATCCTGGTAAATCTCCTCTGTACCTTTTCCAATGTTTCCACGTCCTTCCTATAGTGAGGTGACCAGAAATGGACACAGTACTCCAAGTGTGGCCTAACCAGAGTTTTATAGAGCTGCATCATTACATCGCGACTCTTAAACTTTATCCCTCGACTTATGAAAGCTAACACCCTATAAGCTTTCTTAACTACCCTATCTACCTGTGAGGCAACTTTCAGGGATCTGTGGATATGTACCCTGAGATCCCTCTGCTCCTCCACACTACCAAGTATCCTGCCATTTACTTTGTACTCCATTTGCCTTGGAGTTTGTCCTTCCAAAGTGTACCCCCTCACACTTCTCTGCGTTGAACTCCATATGCCACTTCTCAGCTCACTTCTGCATCCTATCAATGTCTCTCTGCAACCTTCGACAATCCTCTACACTATCTACAACACCACAAACCTTTGTGTAATCTGCAAACTTGCCAACCCACCCTTCTACCCCACATCCAGGTCGTTAATAAAAATCACTAAACGTAGAGGTCTCAGAACAGATCCTTGTGCGACACCACTAGTCACAATCCTCCAATCTGAATTTACTTCCTCCACCACCACCCTCTGCTTTCTGCAGGCAAGCCAATTCTGAATCCACCTGGCCAAACTTCCCTGCATCCCATGCCTTCTGACTTTCTGAATAAGCCTACCATGTGGAACCTTGTCAAATGCCTTACTAAAATCCATGTAGATCACATCCACTGCACTACCCTCATCTATATGCCTGGTCACCTCCTCAAAGAACTCTATCAGGCTTGTTAGACACGATCTGCCCTTCACAAAGCCATGCTGACTGTCTCTGATCAGACCATGATTCTCTAAATGCCCATAGATCCCATCTCCAAGAATCTTTCCCAACAGCTTTCCCACCACAGATGTAAGGCTCACTGGTCTATAATTACCCGGACTATCACTACTACCTTTTTTGAACAAGGGGACAACACTCGCCTCCCTCCAATCCCTCCATTCTCGTGGACAATGAGAACATAAAGATTCTAGCCAGAGGCTCAGCAATCTCTTTTCTGGCCTCGTGGAGCAGCCTGGGGAATATTCCGTCAGGCCCCAGGGACTTCCCCATCCTAATGTATTTTAACAACTCCAAGATCTCCTCTCCCTTAATATCAACATGCTCCAGAACATCAACCTCACTCATATTGTCCTCACCATCATCAAGTTCCCTCTCATTGGTGAATACCGAAGAGAAGTATACATTGAGGACCTCTCTCACTTCCACAGCCTCCAGGCACATCTTCTCATCTTTATCTCTAATCGGTCCTACCTTCACTCCTGTCATCCTTTTGTTCTTGACATAATTGAAGAATGCCTTGGGGTTTTCCTTTACCTTACTTGCCAAGGCCTTCTCATGTCCCCTTCTTGCTCTTCTCAACCCCTTCTTAAGCTCCTTTCTTGCTTCCCTATATCCCTCAATAGACCCATCTGATCCTTGCTTCCTAAACCTCATGTATGCTGCCTTCTTCCACCTAACTAAATTTTCCACCTCACTTGTCACCCATGGTTCCTTCACCCTACCATTCTTTATCTTCCTCATTGGGACAAATTCATCCCTAACATCCTGTAAGAGATCTCTAAACATCGACCACATGTGCATAGTACATTTCCCTGCAAAAACATCATCCCAATTCACACCCGCAAGTTCTAGCCTTATAGCCTCATAACTTGCCCTTCCCCAATTAAAAATTTTCCTGTCCTCTCTGATTCTATCCTTTTCCATGATTAGCACATATTGTGCATTTTAAATGGGTTATATAATTTTAATAGTGCTTGAATGCTTTCAGTTTGAAGACTTCACAAATGTGTGTTGAATATTAGACAGATGTTAGACGCAAACGTTAGACAGATTTCAGCCTTCCAAACCGAGTTCAACACTTCACTAGTTTATACACCCAACATTGGTATTATAGATTTCCTCTATCCATTCCAAGTTTGTTATAGAGTTTCATATATGATGTTTGCACCTTCTCTGGACTTCCTGTCTGGCCCCAAATCTGTAACTTTTATCAGGTTACACTATCAATGATTTTTGTTATCTAACTTCTTCTGCTTTCCACCTATTGTTTAGTCCACTACCCACTATCATAGCATCTTAAAACCAGCTTTATTCCCTATTTAGATAAAAGATGTTGACCAGAATTATTAATTCAATTTCTCATTTCACAAATGTTGTGCAACATACTGAATATTTCTAGCTAGTTTTGTTTACACTTCAGATTTCTGGAAGTTACTTGGGTTTTTGTTTTGATATTCTAAAAGATAACAAAGCAGACATGGACCCTCAAGGGTTCAGCAAAAAGATTCTCAACAGAGCCATGGGTCAAGGTTTTTCATGTCCGGTTGCTCATATCCTTACCAATTGGATATGGGATGGTTTTAGGTTTACAGTTCTGAGTCAGGTAAGTACAAATGAATCCAAGCAGTGAGGGGAATTTCAATTTTCTTTTTTTACAGAATCAAGTTTAAGTTATTAAGTTACCACACTATTATCAAAGGTATATGTTTGATGCTTTGCTGATCAGTTTTCCCTGCTAATATTTCCTGCTGTATATTCGCCAAATAATTGAGTTATATTTGGAATATGTTAATGTAATTCTTAAGTAAATAAAGTTTGTCCCCATCTTATTAACCTTGAATAGACTGCTGGGACGTATCTTTATTGCTTTTGCAAACGTTGTAATCACTACAACATTACTTGATTAAGGATAGTGGTTATTTTAGCTTTGAATAATTGCAAGATCATGCCATAATACAGAGATGTGTGTTGAAAAAAGGACTGATTTTTTTAATTAATTAAGGATTGGCTAATCATGAATCAAGCAAGTAGTATGCAGCTGATACAGTCCTTGGAGCATTTAAAAGCTCGGTTTGTGTAAGGGAGATCTTCAAAGCAATTTGATTCCATCCTTTTAGGAAATCAATCCAATCAGCTTTTCTTTTAGTTAGTTCACTGCCCTCAGTTAACCAAGGCAATCGTCTAAATTAGGCAAATGACACATACACAAATTGTCAGCACGATAAGTGTCAGTTAAAAAAGGGTCAAATTTAATGCATAAATTGAACTGACCTCAGCATGCAAGTGCCTGTGATTGAAACTGACCTGCATCCCCACTGCTTCTTTTTATTGTTACCAGTGTGAACAGCTGATGGAAACAGCAGTCTTCATACAGTTGCTCTTACATGACCACAAATTACAGATGATGGACCTCATAGAGTTGGTTCTGTAGAAAACAACATGGTTTCGTAAGTCCCGTGAGTTGGGAAAGTTGCTATACACTCTCCTCTGAACTACCAGCATAAGATCTACCTTAATTCTTTATTGATTCTATTTTCTTTAGCTCAAAAACTAAAAACTTTATCTTCTGTGTTGCCTGAAGGTCTTCAACTTACAATACAACTGAAACATCAACCAAGAAGAATGAGAAATATTCAAGATTCAAGATTAATTATCACAAGTAATTGAAACATGTGGTGAAATGCATTGTTTCAAAAGTCAACTTTGAAATTCATTTTCCTGTGGGGAAGCTCAGAGAATCAGGAGAACAGTAACTATAACAGAATAAATGAAAGATCAACCAGAGTGCAGAAGACAACAAACTGTGCAAATGAAAATATAAATAAGTAGTAATAAAAACAAGAATATTAAATAATAAGATAAAGAGTTCTTAAGGTGAGATCATTGGCTGTGAGAACATTTCAATGACGGGGCAACTGTGTGTAGTTAACCCTTTTTATTCAAGGGCCAAATGGTTGAGGGGTAGTAACTGTTTTTGAACCTGGGGGAATGAGTCCTGAGGCTCTTGTACCTTTTACTTGATGGCAGCAGTGAGAAAAGAGCATGGCCTAGGTAGTGAGAATCTCTGATGATGGATGCTGCATTCCTACAACAATGTTTCATGTAGATGTGCTCAATGTTTGGGAGGGGTTTACCCATGATGTACTGGGTTGAATCCACTAAAAGTTTTAGATATCATGCCAAATCTCCGCAGACTCTTAAGGAAGTAACGGCGCTGCCCTGCTTTCTTTGCAATTTCTCCTATGTGCTCGATCCAGGACAGCTGTTCTGAAATAATACTGCACCTGTTGAGATTGAATATTTTCATATTTGGTCAAACACCATGGAACAGGTCCTTCAGCCCACTGAGTGTGTGCAGACTGACAAGTACCCATTAACACTTAATATGTTTTATTTTCCTATTTTTCCATCAACAGCCTCCCACTCACATCATACTGCTCCATCTACAAAGGGCAATTTACTCTGTCCAATTAACCCAGTAATCTGCATGTATTTGCAATGTGGGAGGATACCAGAGTGTCAGGGGAAACCCACGTGCTCACAGTGAAAACAAACAAACCCCACAGATGTTCAAATTCCTACAACTATAATTTTCCCTGATTAATATTTCTATGGAGATTGAAAATTTAAGCAATAAATATGATAGCTGACTGGTGAAGTGCAAAAATAATATTCACCAGATCAATTGATTATTTATTAATTTAAACAGTCATAGTCAATAATATTGTAACATGAAGCTGTCTCATAGTCATATGGAGCATTTTCAAATTCCAATCATTAATCAGTTGCGTATGCACCCATAAAACAGAGTAAATGTTTAACCAAATATGGCAGAAGAACCCAATGCAGGTCTCACTCACATTTTTTTATAATTGGAATCAGCAACAGAATTGATTGTTAGAAATTATTAAAACTATTAATTATCAAAATGAAAATTCAAAAGAACATCTGCTTTCATTTCCCAAAGATAAATAACTCCTTAGAAACAGCCTAACAATGTTGAAGCATAATAGCATAGCCACAAATAGAATTGAAACAGATAATGCTTCTGGGCTCTCTGTCTTCATTCAGTCCATCTTATCTCTTTGGTATAACTTGGGCAGGTTCGCCAGGAATTGCTTCAGGAATAGTTTTGCTACCTTCTCTTGCCACCTTCAGCAACTACGCACTAGGACTGATGGTTGGCACAGAGGGCCAAGTGGCCTGTTTCTATACTGAGTGACTCTGTGGCATATTAAATGCACCAGCTCTCAGATGTTTTCCCCACTCACTGTCTGTGCCACGTAACAGTGAGTATAAAAGAAGACGACAGTGCTGATGAATGAGAGGCAGGAAGGATTAATTTTTGTGGGGCACTGGGATCTGTTCTATGAAGCTAGAAGCTCTTCCAACATTCTCATTTAGGACTAGAGCCCAGAGGATCTAGCGCAAGTTGGTAAACTGTATCCTAAACTTCCTGAACAATCGGAGAGAAATGATTGCAATTTGCGTTTATAATTGGGTGCCTGTGACTAGTGGTGTTCCACTGGGCTTAGGAATGGGACTCTTGCTATTTGCAATATACATAAATGATTTGGTTGTTGATGTAGGGAGTATGATCATAGCTTGCAGAGACAATGAACATCGGCAGAGATGTTGACAGTGTAGAGAGTAGACTAAAGCTACAGGTTGATATTGATGTGTTGATGAAATGGGCTAACAAATGACAGGTTGATGCGTTTTGGGAGAATTAATGAGGCTAAGACATATATCATGAAAATATTTCACACAGGGGCTCACATATGATCCTGACTTTGATGCTATCTGTATGGAGTTTCATGGTCTCAACATGAAGCTGTGGATTTCCTTTGGATTTTCCAGCTCCTTCCCTCATGCTGTGGATGTGTTGATTATGAACTCTTAGTTAGCAACTACAAATTGCCTTTGAGCACAATGATATTGAACACAAGGAATCACATACAGGAAGAGAGCACAAGAAATGCAGTATTCCTAAAGGTAAGACAAACTTCAGGATTCAGTAATTTCTCCATGAATATTTATTATGCATATCTTACAGTGCTGTTTTATTGATGTTCAGTGGCTCAGTGTCGGAATTACACTGCACAGAATAAAGCACTACAAATTGTCCCATCAGTGCTGGGTTCTCACACCACATCTTGTGTGAAGAAAAGACTCACACATCACAATATTCATATCTCAAGTGTCAAAATATAACAAATTTCTCCATTTGCCTCAGCATAAAACAATCTGTTTAATTGTTGTGATGACATTTAATAAAATGGATTTGGTTAATACAGAAGGCCCAAAACAACAGGTGTAGCAAAGCAACGCACACAAAATGATGGAGGAACTCAGTAGGTCATGTAACTTCTGTAAAATAGAGAAAACAGTTGACATTTCAGGCCGAAACCCTTCATCAGGACTGAAAAAGAAGGAGAGAAGTCAGAATAAGAAGGTGGCAGGGGGAGGGGAAAGAGGACCAGCTGGAATGTGGTATGTGAATCCAGTTGGGCAGGAAACGTAAATGGCTGGAGAGAAAGGAATCTGACAGGAGAGGAGGGTGGACTACAGGAGAGGCGGACAAAGGAAAGGGAGAGGGGATCCAGGGGGAAGCAATAGGCATGTGAGAAAAGTGAAGGGGCCAGTGCGATGATATTTAATATTCTGAATAATACAGAAGGCCAAAAACAACAAGTGCACCAAAGCCCGAATTCTACTCTGTGTTCCTTTTACATACATCACCATTCAAGCACTGTCATTCAGTGATAGCCGCGGAACTCCCTCCCTGGTGGCCATGCAGGGATATCATTGATACCCTACTGTCATTCGGTGCTTAGAAAGATGTTTTAAAATCATCCTGTTAAAGAGAAATAATCGATGCACATTAATTGCCCTACTTAATGTCATATGAGTCAATAAAGATGAAATCTGAAGTTGCTGTCCGTACTATACGTGTGTCAAAATTAAAATGAATGAATGGACCTTGTAGGTTTGTAATGACCATATCTTAAATCTTTCTTTTCTTAGAACACTATCACTGAGAATCATTTCTGTGAAATCATACCCTCTAATGCTTTGTGGTGGTTACTAAATAGGGATTTCAGAAAATATTCACAAAAGGAAGACCTTTGATTTCCACATTCTATTAAAACAAAATAAAACTTCAAGCAACACAGAAAATGCTGAAGGAACTCAGCAGGACAGGTAGCATCGATGAAGGAAAGATCAATGTCCTCAAATCAAGATCCTTCATCTGGACATTCCAGGTCAAAACCCTTCTTCTTGTCCAATTCTCTTCACAGATGCTGTCTATCCTGTGAGTTCCTTCAGCATTTTCTGTGTGTTCCATATTCTAGCATCTGCAGTCCCTTGTGTTTCCATTTTAAACCTTGTTTACATAACATCAAAGAAATGCAACCTTCAGCATTCTTAAGCAACAATCATGTTAATCTTCAAGTTAAAGGATTTTTATTACAATTAAGTGCAGAATTATAGCAAATCTCATTATTGCTGCTGAGGTACCATGACCCTAACCAACATTCATTAGGGATATATGGGTGATAAGTAATGTGAGAGAATTCATCATTTTCTCCTCCGATTTCCACCCCACCTCCCAAGCACAGTTTTCTTACATAATATCAAGGTACATTAATTTTTTATTCATTATTCATAGCTAATTCTATGTCCTTTAAGAATGCAATTGCACACTTACTTTGGATACTTCCTGATTATTTGATATCCAGCTGTTTTCCAGTGAAAACATGGGGAACATTGGAGGAGAGAAGTGGAATGAGTAAAGGGAAAGAAACAATAAAATAGTGCAGATAATCATTATAGGATATAGGACTGGGAGAAAATTTCTCATGTAGGAAATACCAAACCTCTCTTAATCTTCATTCAGATATTTGGATGAAGTATTTATTTTCCACCCATCATAAAGAACCTTAGGATCCTGGAAGGAGTCCATTCAGCATATTTCAGGCAAGCCCAGTTCCTGAGTAGTCAGAGTAACACAGTTAGTTCACCTCTACTGCTTTAAAGGATCCCTTGTATCCCTGCAGTCTTCTCTTCTTTGTCAACTATCTATCCAATTCCTTTTAAAGAAGGGATTAATTCTGCTTCCACCACCTTTCAGTATGACAACTTGATGCCTGAATGAACTTCCAAATGCTGCAGCTGAGAAAAAGAGCTTTTTTTTTCAGTAGGGAACATCACTGGGCTTGCTAGAGGTATTTCTGAATTCTTATTTATGTAAAAGTAAGACCCTAGACAATTTTCAGTCTGTAACCTAATTTCCAAAGATCCAGTAAGCAAATGATTACCCATTGAGAACCAGAGTAAGGTACTTTGTTCAAAACATCAAAAATCAAAAACACATGTGGAGGAATAATCCTCAGGTCAGCCTGCTAAATGCATAACATACAAATCTATCTACTTTGAAATTCCTTTTGCAAGTTTGCTGCTGAAGTCTACCGCCAGACTCCATATGATACTTGAAAAAAATATTACCTTCAGGCTTTTATTCCTAAATTGCATCCACACCTGGGAATTCTGTTCATTTGTGGTCCTAAAGCTGAGGTTAGACTGGTGTGCACATGTTATCATCACATGCATGACAACAACAGAAATTCTGGATGAACTCACTCCAGCAGGAAAGAGAAATCAGTTAATTTTTGAAGTTGAAGACCCTTCATCAGAACAATTTCTTTCCACAGATGCTGTTTGACAGGCTGAGTTATTCTTGCATTTCTGTTGTTGATTCAGATTCCAACATTTGCAGTTTTATTTGTTTTCATACAGATAAATATTTACATTGATCACATTTCTATGAGCTATAGTCAGCTGTCCATCTATTATTTATGCATTGTTCAGTAGGGATGTTGGCAGAACTCAGAAAAAGCTTTCAGAACTGCTCAGGTTCTTTAGACAGAGCCATTATAGAAAATGCTGTTATGCATTCTGTAAGTTATTTTATTAATGAAGTACTTTTGTTAGTTTAAGTATTGGCTGTCCTCCAGCAACTGAGGAAAATTGCAGTAGCAATAAGGGAATTCTAAATAACTACTCCTGATCACTGAAGATAGGGTCAAGGGTTTGAAGTATTATTGATGTATTGGCTAATGATTCCGACATTCTCACATTACCTAACATTTCACTTTATATCGATCATACAAATTTCTATTGATGCCCTTGATTTTCTGACAGACTCCCTGTATGGCTGCTCTAATTTTATTGTTGCTCAAAGAATAATAACGTAAATGTATTTTTAATACATATTCTGAGGCTTTTCTTCAGAGACCAAACATATGGTTTGCTGGAAAAAATGCCTCTGATATAGTACCAATGAATATTTTGATTCTCCATGGATAATCTACCTGTTAACTGAAGTGTTTGTGTTCTTATGATGAAACTGGAACATTATGCAAAAAAATCTTCAGTTTCTTTGTTTGGTGTCAAGCCTTCTATTCGAAAGAAACAACATTAATAATTAATAGTCAGAAGAAAAAATTAAGGCATCATATTTTCCTGTGTCTCTAATGAAACATTAAAAGTTCAAATTTTTATGTTACTATTCATTATATTATTTCTCTGGTAATTCATTATTGTTACCAGTTCTCTTTTATTATTACACTTCATTCTTTCAGTGAAGAAATGTTACTAGGTTTTTGTTCTTCCCTAATTATGTTTTGATTTGACAATAATTGGTGGTAATTTCGTGAAAGCTACCCTTTTAAATCAAACACAGTAAAACTGTGTAAATCAGTGCACTTTGGTGATGCTGGACAGACTCTCCATTCTATTGCAACTCAGACAAAATGCTGGTGAACTTAACAGATCAAGCGGCCTCAGTGGAGGAAAATAAATAGTCTACATTTTTGACCAAGATACCTCTTCAGGAGTGTAAGACCATTCGTAAGTTCTGATGAAGAGTCTCAACCCAGAACATCAACTGTTCATTTCTGTCCATAGATGCTGCCTAATTTGCAGCATTTAGTGTATTGGAATAACATGTACGTTGCTCTGGGTTCCAGCACTTGACCCTCTCTTGTGTTTCCATACTACTGATGTTGTTCGTGAATATCTTCACAACCTTTAAATTTGTTTTACTTTCAGATGTTACACAGTAGTGTAAAATCCTAGCCTCCAGCTACACTGGACCCTTTCCAGTTGCCTACAACTAAAACCGGTCAACTAATGACGCCTTAGCAGTGGAGCCGATTTAGCAATGAGCAATAACTTTAATGATGATGATGCATTTGTCTGTCTCAAAGGACGATGGAGTGCATCACTGGAGTGACTTCTCCAGGGCAGAAGCCTGAGTACAGTGTTTGGAGTTCCTGGAATGCTCAGTCATCAAGATCCCAACTCTTTGCCACACCAGTGTAGTCCAAAGAATAGCAAAGCAATATATTTAGTACCAGCTTGGCAGCATGAGCTGCCAGAAGGACGCTCAGTAACGTCCAGCTGCCTTAGGGGCTCCACTCCGGATTTGCAGTCTGGGGTTACTTCCGTGGCCTTCGTCTCTCCCGAGGCTGCCCATAAGGCAGTGGGGCTGTTTACCCATAACTGGGGATCTGGTTCATGAGCACCAGGGCCTGTTCACATATTGGTGGGCCTGCGTGCTACATGTGCAGGGGCCAGGCCCCCTCCGTAGTTCAGCCTGAGTCTGCAAGGAGATCAGTTTCTGTGTGTCACCAGAGAAGTGGCATTATATGAGGCTTGCTGTTAGAGATGCTATGGGAGAGAATTACGCATCCATCTCTCCTTTTTCACCAGACTTCCAGCCAGTGGTGGGAGCTGAAAGTAAGAATGGCAAGCACTTCCTACACTACCACACAAGACACACCACAACAGCCATTTAACACACAATAATGACTTTAATAATAAATTGCCAAATAACAAGCCACAAGGGGCCACAAAACAAGAGAGAACAGATAATTAACTCAACAAGGCCACAGCCGAGGTGAGAAGGATCCTAGCCAGGGTAAACCCATGCAAAGCTAATGGGCCAGACAATATACCTGATCAGGTGCTGAGGGTCTGTGCAGCCCAGCTAGTAGAAGTCTTAATGGATATCTTTACTATCCACTTGAAACAGTCTACTGTCCCCGCAGGCTTTAAAGCAGCTACCATCATTCTAGTGGCCTAGAGAACGATGGCAACTGACCTAAACGATTACCGCCCAGTGGCACTGAGTTTAACAATCATGAAGCGGTTTGAATGGCTGGTGATGCATCATATAAAATCCCAACTTCCAGCTACGTTGAACCGTTTTCCAGTTCACCTACAGTTCAATCTGGTCCATCAATGTTGCCCTCACCTCAGTCATCAGCTTCATGCTGTCTCACTTTGAAAACGATGCTCATACACCAGAATGCTTTTCACTGGCATCAGCTCAGTGTTTATCATGATCATCACTCAGAGGCTGGTGATTGCGGACCAGGAAAGCACAGGTCAACCAATCTCCATTGCACACCAATGGCTCTGCGGCAGAGAGACTGACGAGCACAAAGTTCCTTGGTGTGCGCATAATGGACAATCCAATCTGGACCCACAACATCTCCTGATTAGACGATAAGGCACAGCAGTGTCTGCACGTTCTGAGGAACGAGGTGTATAAGTCTCCCCGGCCCCATTCTAACCAACTTTTTACAGGAGTGCCATCGAGAGTGTCCTGCCTGGCCGCATCATTGGGTAGTAGGAAAGTTGCAAAGCGTCAGACCGCCAGACCCTGCAGACATGGTAAAAACTGCCTCCCTGCCCCGTATTTGTGACACGTACCAGGAGCATTTAGATGAAGGGCCTGAAGCATTGTTGAGGATCCCTACCACACATCCGGCAACGGCTTTGACCCACTATCCTCAGGAAGGAGGTACAAGAGCATCCGAACTGGAACGGTCAGACTGGGTAACAGGATCTTCTCTCAGACTGTGAAACTAATGAATACTGTACCCTGCCGCCACCCAGGTCTCATCACTGGGACAGCGAGCTGTTGACTGTTTACCTGAGCTGTGCACTGCATGCATTTTGAAATATATTTTATTTATGGTAACATTTTGGTTTATGTGCTGTATGTGATATATGTTTAGTGGGTGCACAGAGGTCCGGAGCAATGTTGTTTCGTTTGGTTGTATACATGTACAGTCAGATGACAATAAATTTGAACCTGAACTTAAGTGCTATAATAGATTTTCCAGAAAACCTACAAAATGTAAAGTGACCCTGGAACACAGGGACTGGATGATCTTTAACAGATCATGGTAAACGTAGCCAGGTGAGCTAGAACCTTAAGTGTTGGGAGTTGCAAATAATTGGATTGCTGATTGAGAGTATTATTGTAATATACCTACACTTGTACCGCAACGTTCAAAGACAGCTTTTATCCTGCTGTTATCGGACTCTAAATGGACCCCTTAAACACTAAAAGACGGTGGAAAAGGATCTCATGCTTTCCCGCGGTATATGAAGAATGAACTCTCCTCAGGCTGCCAGCCGGGTATGGGTATTGATTATAACTGACATTTCAATGACAAACCCTACTATTTTCATCTGATAAAGATGGCATAGTTTGTAATCAAAACATTGGTTATAATTGATACCTGTACTCGGCTGGAAGCCCAAGCAGAGTTTATTCAATGAAACGATGCTCTTTTGATCTCCCAATCTAACTCCTTGTGTTCCTTGTACTTTATTCAACTACCTCAAGTCCACTTCCTCTGTAACAGTAACACAATTTTCTGTCTCGTTTTTTGTCTTATTTATGGAATGGTTTGAATGAGTGATATACAGATGAAAGTTTTTCACCATATCTCAGTATGTGTGACAGTTATAAACTTATTCCAGTTTATTTCGTATACATGGAATATTAGTATTCATTGTTCGGGTCACTCTTGGGAATATCTGACCTGTGACGTCCATTTGATTAACATTAAAATAAATTTGTCTGGTCTTTTAGAAGTCTTAAATTAATTTCTGACGAGTCTTCAACATGAAGTGTTTACTCATCTTCTTTTTCCACAGATTGTGACAAAACTGCAGAGCAGTTCCAGTATTTTCCATTTTCCTGCTTACTGGAAATCAATAAACTAATCAATAACTCCAACACCTTGGCCTTAATACCTCCTTGTGCAATTAGATCCTGGATTTCCTCCCTTGTATACCCCAGTCAGTTCAGATTAGCAACAACATCTTCTCCACTATCTCCATTAGTTCAGGTGCACCACAGGGCTAGGTGCTTAGCACCCTGCTCTACTCGATTTGCACTTATGACTGTGAGGCCAAGCACAGTTCCTATGGTGTATTCAATTTTGCTGATGACACCAGAGTTGTGGGCCAAGTAAAAGATTGTGATGCATCTCCATACAGAAAGGATATTGAAAATTTGGCTGGGTGATGTCATAACAACAACCTTTCACTCGATGTCAGCAAGATCAAGGGACTGATTATAGACTTCAGGAAAGGGAAACCAGAGGTCCATGAGCTGGACCTCACTGGAGGATCAGAAGTGGAGAGGATTAACGACTTTAAATTCCCAGGTGTCACTATTTCAGAGGACCCAGCATTTAAGTGCAATTACCAAGAAGGCACAGCAGCACCTCTACTTCCTTAGGAATCTGCAGAGATTCAGCATCAGCGTGACACCTAAAACTTTGACAAACTTCAACAGATGTGTACTAGAGATTGTATTGACAGGCTGCATCACAGCCTGGTATGGAACCACCAATGCCTTTGGAGGGAAAATCCTACTGCAGGTAGTGGATTTGGCCTAATATGCCATGTATAAAACCCTCCCAACCACTGAGCACATCTACATGAAACACTATTGCTTGAAAGCAGCATCCATCACCAGAGATCTCCACCACTCGGGTCATGCACTCTTCCTGCTGCTGCCATCAGGTGGAAGGTGCAGGAGCTTCAGAACTTGCACCACCAGGTTCTTAAATAAACGGGGGTAACTACACTCACTTACCCTATCATTGAAACATTGCCACAACCAATGATCTCACTTCAAGGACTCTTTATCTCATTATCTCATGTTCTCATTATTTATTGCTATTAATTTATTTTTGCATTGGCACGGTTTGCTGTCTTCTGTACTCTAGTTGATCTTTCACTGATCCTGTTATAGTTACTATTCTATAGATTTGCTGAGTATGCTCACAAGAAAATGAATCTCAGGATTCTATATAGTGACATATACATGTATTGATAATAAAAATTACTTTGAACTTTGAACTTTCAACTTTTCAGTTCTAATGAAGGACTTCCAACCTGAAACGTTGATTTTGTTTCCCTCCCACCTGACCTGACCTGACCTGTTCAGCATTTCCAGCATTTTCTGATTTTGTTTTAGATATCAATAGCATTTTATTTTGATCTTTAAGCTAACAAATGTCTGCCCTCTCGGCTAAAGATGTGATTTGGAACTGTGCATCCGGATAAACAGCAGCAGTGGAATGGAGTTTTTTAATCCAGATCAGTTCTTTGTCATATGCAAAAGTATATGAAAGCACAAATGTAATGAAAGAATACGTACAGCACCATCATCAGCACTTAGCAACAAATACGCGGCATTAACTAGAAAAAAAATAAACAGAGAGCAACACATGCAAGATGTTGGAGGAACTTAGCAGGTCAGGCAGCATCTATGGAAACAAATAAACAGTTGATATTTCAGGCCGAGACTCTTCTTCAGGGCTGAAAAAGAAGGGAGAAAGACCCGAGAATAAAAAGGTGGGGGGAGGGGAAGGAGTCTAGCTGAAAGTGACAGGTGAAGCCAGGGGAGTGAGAAAGGTTAAGGTCAGTCATGAACTTGAGAAGAAGGAATCTGATAGGAGAGGAGAATGGACAATAGACAATAGACAATAGGTGCAGGAGTCGGCCATTGGGCCCTTCGAGCCAGCACCGCCATTCACTGTGATCATGGCTGATCATCCACAATCAGTACCCCGTTCCTGCCTTCTCCCCATACCCCTTGACTCCGCTATCTTTAAGAGCTCTATCTAACTCTTTCTTGAAAGCATGTAGAGAATTGGCCTCCACTGCCTTCTGAGGCAGAGCATTCCACAAATCCACAACTCTCTGGATGAAAAAGTTCTTCCTCAACTCCGTTCTAAATGGCCTATCCCTTATTCTGAAATTGTGGCCTCTGGTTCTGGACTCCCCCCAACATCGGGAACATGTTTCCTGCCTCTAGCATGTCCAATCCCTTAGTAATCTTATATGTTTCAATCAGATCCCCTCTCATTGTTCTAAATTCCAGTGTATACAAGCCCAGTCGCTCCAACCTTTCAATATTTGACAGTCCCGCCATCCCGGGAATTAACCTTGTGAACCTCCGCTGCACTCCCTCAATAGCAAGAATGTCCTTCCTCAAATTTGGAGACCAAAACTGTACACAATACTCCAGGTGTGGTCTCACCAGGGCCCTGTACAACTGCAGAAGGACCTCTTTGCTCCTATACTCAACTCCCCTTGTTATGAAGGCCAACATGCCATTAGCTTTCTTCACTGCCTGCTGTACCTGCATACTTACTTTCAGTGACTGACGAACAGGAACACCAAGATCTCATTGTGCTTCCCCCTTTCCTAACTTGACTCTGTTACGTACCCCGTAACTGGGTTGCCAAACCAGCAGAAATGGACCACTTAGTTGGAGTCTGGATTACTGGAACTAAGAGAGTTTTATTAAAGAAATAAGCAACACAGTACTCTAATCAAAAGGATATAAATGCAACGGTTTAGCAATGATAAAACACACATGTACACAGAACTAGGATAATAGGATCAATCAAGCTCTATCGCAGTCTAGGGGTAAATGATCAGTTTCAAGTGACGCAAAGTTCAGCTCAATTTAGTTCAGTTCAGTTCGCAGTAATCGCTGTTGTGCCGTTGGGGCAGGGAGAAGAGAGAGAGCGAAAGCGAATGAATATTCAAAACGGATTCCAAACAGACCTTCGATATTCCTCGCAGTTAGCTTTCAGGCGAGCCCTTTGTAATGTCTTCTGAGGTCACCGACTGTGACCCCTCCGTTCCAGATACGATCATTCTTCTGCGGTGAACCCGGCACCCAGGCAAGGTGGACACACACACCAGGTTCTCTCCGACCCGTACCTTTCTACCCTGTGCGTCTATGGCTAGTCCCGCGACCAGACCTCCAAAACTCCCACCAACTTGTGGAGGCATACCGCTTCCAGGGTCTCGTTACCTCGTGGAGTCATGTGTCTCTTGCCTTAGCGAACTTGTCCCTTTTTATCCCCCTGCTGGGGTATCACCTGTCCATCAAACTTCAAACAGTTCAGGGTTCAAAGCCACCAGTCTCTGACAATACTCAGATCTGTATCTTCTTTTCATGAATCCCTCTCATCTCTCTCTTATTAGCATCTTGCATGTTCCCCCATTGTCCTCTTATCGGCATCAATCTTCTGATAACTGGTTCTTTTGTCACAACACCATTCAAATAGTAATTTGCCTTCCTGTTCTTGTCACCAAAGTGGATAACCTCACACTTATCTACATTAAACTGCATCTGCCCACTCACCCAACCTGTCCAAGTCATCCTGCGTTATCTCAACATACTCTGCACATTTCACACTGCCACCCAGCTTTCTGGACAATAGGAGAAAGAGAAAGAGGAGGAGACCCAGGCAGGGGAAGTGAAAAGCAGGTGAGACAATGTAAAAGGCCAGAGTGGGGAGCAGAGGAACGAGGGGGGAAATTTGTTTACTGGAAGGAGAAATCGATAATGTCATCAGGCTGGAGGCTATCCAGATAGAACATAAGGTGTTGCTCCTCCACCCTGAGTGGAGGCCATGGGCCAACATTTTGGAAACAGGAATGAGAACCAGAGTTAAAATGTTTGGCTAAATTTATGTAATTTATGCAAGATAAAAATGAAAGTTGGGAAAAAAAAGAAAAGAAACCATTGTAGTACAAATTTGTCAAAGTAGTCATAGTGTTGTTAAACTGAGGAGGTGACTAAGAATGCACAGGTTCAAGAACTCAATGGTTGGAGGAACATAGCTGTTTTTGAAGCTGCTTGGTGTGTTGTTAATGTACCAGGTTCTACTCAATAATGTGAAGAACTGTTCATACGTATCCTAGCAACAAATGTAGAGGAGGTCTAATTTGGTCAGCTATAGCCCCTTTTGTTCTAAATGATCAGCAACGTGATGGAAGATGTTTTCAAAATGTTAATAGAGTCACCGTTATCTGCTAATATTGCAGGCTTCTCAATCAGGATTTTTGTGTATTCTTATCTGACTGATAGGACAGACATGTCCAAAGCAGCAGCACAGTGAAGTACAGCAATGAGGGAGTAGTCCTGGATATACTTAACTTGAGACCTGGATATCAGGGCAAAAATGGGCAAACATTTCTCCTTCTGAATGCCACTGCAGCCTTCTCCAGGAAATGAATAATTGTCCCCACTGTTGAACAACACTTGTGCCAGGAGTAGCAAATGCGCAGAGCAGGCTCCATGGGGATATCTTGGGGTCTATAACTGAGAGTAGCTTGGCAATGTTGGAACATATTGAACCAGCTGTGTTCTGCCAGAGAAGGGCTGCATTAGGTTATGAGGAAAACAATATGAGGGTTAAGGCAAATAAATTTTGTTTGTTTAATATTGTCACATACAGTATACAGAAATACAGTCAAGGAACTTATAATTTTATGACATCGAGACAGATCATGCTATATATAATTACACTGAAGTAGTAAAAATAAAACAGAATGCAGAATACATAATTGTATCATCATTACCAATTTATCTCTGCAGATTCATCTATCCACGCGAATACCATAAGACCGTAAGATATAGGAGCAGAATTAGGCCATTTGGCACACCAAGTCTGATCCGTCATTTCATCATGATTAATTGAATTTTTCTCTCAACCCCAGTCTCTTGCCTTATTTCCTTCATGCCCTGACCAATCAAGAATCTATGAACCTCTGGCTTAAATATATGTTAAGACTAGGCCTCCACAGCTGCCTGTGGCAAAGAATTCCACAGATTCACCACTCTCTGGCTAACTAAGTTCCTCCTCATCTCCATTCTAAAAGGATGCCCCTCTATTCTGAGGCTGTATCCTCTGGTCTTAGATTCTCTCATCAAAGGAAACATCCTCTCCACGTCAACACTACTAAGGCTTTTCACCATTCAATAGGGTTTAATGAGGTCACCTCTCATTGTGATTCTAGTGAAGACAGGCCCACAGCCATATGACAAGCCATTCAATCCTAGAATTATTTTCGTCAACCTCTTCTGAACCCTCTCCAGTTTCAGTACATCCTTTCCAAGAAAAGGGGACCAATCCTGCTCACAATACTCCATGTGAGGCCTCACCATTGCTTTATGAAGTCTCAACATTACATCCTTGCTTTTATATCTTAGTCATCTTGAAATGAATGCAAAATTCGCATTTGTCATCCTCACTGCAGACTCAACCTGCAAATTAACCTTTAAAGATTCCTGCACAAGGACTCCTAAGACTTTTTGCATGTCAGTTTTTTTGTATTTTCTCTCCATTTAGAACATAGTTAACCGTTAAAATAATGAAATGGCTAGTTCTATTCCACTCAAAAAAATTACTTATAATTTAAGAGATAAATATGTAACATTTTTGAATATTTGGCGCCCTTATTTACAAAAGATAGGATGGCATATTTAAGTGCTCTGATAAAGATCTTGGTCCCTTGGGGAAAGTAACAAATAAGTATACCAAATTTATTTTGAATCCCATGGAGCATATGGAAACCTTCCAATACCCAGGCGGTTCTTCTTTTTTTTCTTCTTTTCTTTTTTAGGTAGGACTATATATGGGGGGGGGAGGGTAGATATTATCTTTTCATGTATTCATTTTGAAAACTCAATAAAAATTATATTTAAAAAAAAGAAAATAATTAACCCTTTCATTTCTTCTGCCAAAGTGCATGACCATACATTTCCTGACACTGCATTCCATCTTCCATTTCTTTGCCCATTTTCCTAATTTGTTTAAATCCTTCTGTAGCCTCTCTACTTCCTCAAAACTACCTGCCAGTCAACCTATCTTTATATCATCTGTAAACTTTGCCATAAAGCCATCAATTCTGTCATCCAAATCATTGACATGTAACGTAAAAAGAATCAGTCCCGGCAATGATCCTTGTAGAACACTGCTAGTTATTAGTAGCCAGTCAGAAAAGGCTACCTTTATTCCAACTCTTTGCCTCCTGCCAATCAGCCACTGTCTTATCCATGCTAGAATATTTCCTGTAATACCATGGGCTTGTAACTTGTTAACAGGCCCTATGTGTGGCACCTTGAGGAAACCATATTGACTATGGCCTATTTGATCATGTGCCGTCAAGCACCCTGAGACTTCATCCTTGTAATCAACTCCAACATCTTCCCAACCTCTGATGTCAGACTAACTGGCCCTATCCCTTCTGCCTCTCTCCTTTCTTGAAGGGTGGAATGACATTTGCAATTTTCCAGTCCTCCGGAACCATTCCAGAATCTAGTGATTCTTGAAAGATCATCACTAATGCCTTCACGATCTCTTCAGCCACCACTTTCTGAACTGTACTGTACATCATCTGGTTCAGGTGACTTATCTACCTTCAGACCTTTCAGTTTCCCAAGAACCTTCTCTCTAGTAATGGTAATTTCAGACATTTCATACCCCTGAAACCGGGAACATCCACCATACTGCTAGTGTCATCCACAGTGAAGAATGATGCAAAATACTCATTGAGTTCATCTGCTATTTCGTAGCCTCCCATTTCTACCTCTTCAGCATTGTTTTCCAGAAGTCCAATATCCACTCTCACCTCTCTTTTACACTTTATGTGTATGAAGAAACTTTTGGTATCCTCTTTAATGTTATTGACCTGCTTACTTTTGCATTCTATCCTTACCTTCTTAATGACAGTTTAGCTGCTTTCTGTTGGTTTTTAAAAGCTACCCAATCTCTAACATCACACTATTTTTGCACTATTATATGCCTTCACTTTGGCTTTTATGTTGGTTTTAACTTCTCTTGTTAGCCATGGTTATACCATCATTCCTTTAGAATACTTCTTCCTCTTTGGGATGGAGATATCCTGTGCTTTCTGAATTGCTTCCAGAAATTCCAGCCTTTGCTGTTTTGCCACCATTCTTGTCAGTGTCCTTTTCAAATACTGGTAAATGTAATCATTGTTAAGGTCCTTCTGGAACCAAAGTCCTTTGTGGATACCCACAAGAGATTCTGCAGATGCTGGAAATCTTCAGCAATATGCAAATTATGCTAGGGCAACTGAGCAAGTCAGGTTGCATCAATGAAGGGTAATAAACAGTTGACATTTAGGGCCGAGATCCTTCATCAGGACTGGTCATGAAGAGGGCAAAAGGCAGAAAAAGAAGGTGGGAGGGGGAGTGGTAAGAGTACAATCTGGCAGGTGACAGGTGAGACCAGGTGATGTGATTTCTCTAAATTCCAGTGAACACATCCTTCACTAACACCCCTTCTTTTTCTTCATTTTTATTTTTGTTTTACCACCATTCCCACCTCTTCTTCTGCCCCACTCTCATGACCTTTGCATCAACAAAACCCCCCAACCCATCCCCCAGGCTGCCTACCATTCCCTTCCTACCCCATGGTCTGTCTTTCTCTCCCATCATATATTTGTCTCTTTCGCTCCCAACCATCACTTCCCAGCCTCTGAGAATCCATCAAGGATTCTCTATTTTTTGGAATAATTTTCATAAAACATGGAATTATCTGAAATATTTATTTTTTGAAATATTGCAGATCTCTGTACTGGATTGGGACAGTGGCCTGCAACCACTCCTGAATCGACCGTGGACTCACTTTTGTGAGCTGCAGTTCCTGAAAGCTATTTGCTTCTTTTTTTAAAAACGTAAACACGAGGAATTCTGCAGATGCTGGAAATTCAAGCAACACACATCAAAGTTGCTGGTGAATGCAGCAGGCCAGACAGCATCTCTAGAAAGAGGTACAGTAGACGTTTCGGGCTGAGACCCTTTGTCAGGACCAACGAAAGGAAGAGCTAGTAAGAGATTTGAAAGTGGGAGGGGAAGAGGGAGATCCAAAATGATAGGAGAAGACAGGAGACTGGGAGATATGTGCTGTGTCACACACAGCACACAGTACATATAGTTATGATATGTGTGACTGTATGTATTGTGCTTTGCACCTTGGCCCAAGTTTAGTTGTATATACAGTAAATGTATGGTTGTATGACAATGAACTTGAATTTGGTTAAACTTGAACTTGAATGTGCTGGGGTTTTTTTCCCAAGTCAGGTGCAATCACAATATCTCCATTATTATTTGGTTAATATCCAGAATCCTACACCCAACAACATTTTGGAAGTAACTTCTCCAAAGGAACTGCAGTATTTCCAGAAATTTGCCCCATGCATTGGGAATTGACAGCTAAACCTCACCACAGAGGCTGGACAAGGGATTAGGTTAGCCTTTGAAGTGGAGGTGAATACAGTATAATCTTCAATAGTGAGGGTAACCATAGATACTAATGTCAGATAGAGCTTAAAATCTTGTTTTGAGTTCAGGGTTTTGCGGGCAGGGAAATCAATACCATCAGACATGCAGTGAGTACATTGAAAAATAAAACTATTTTTCCCTTTATATGCTTTACAATATTGATTTGTTAGTAATTTGTCTGATTATCATCTCTCTCACGTAACAAGAAATGATATTTAGACAGATGCTAGAGGCCTTAGATCCAATGCTTGGAGTTCATGAAGACACTCGTGGATGAATCCGTCCCCACAAAATCATTCAGAATCTCCCTCAACCAGAATCTCTGGATGATCCAAGAGATTTGAAATCTGCTAAGGTCTATGTTGGTAGCTTCAGGATTGGTGATCCAGGAAAGTACAAGAAGTCCAGGTGTGATCCTGGACAAAAAATAGGGACAACCGTGAAAGGGCTTGAATGTAATCTCCTCCTACAAAGCAAAACCAAGCAACAAAGGACAACAAAATTTCACTCCCAGATGACTCAATATCTTTTATGTTTTCTCTTACTCACAGGCCCTGACAACTCTTCAGTCTTTGAGGCTGATGTGAGAGCAGCTTTCAGGAAGGTGAATCCATGGAAAGTATCTAGCCCAGACTGTATACATAGCTGAGTGCTCTAGACTTGTGCTAGTCAACTGGCTGGAGTGATTACTGACATCTTCAGCTTCTTGCTTTGGCAGTCTGAGGTACCCAACTATTTCAAGTAGGCTTCAATCATACCAGTGCCTAGGAAAACCATGGTAGTAAACTGCCTCAATGAACATGGTCCCAATAGCACTTACATTCACTGTGATGAAGAGCTTTTAGAGATTGGTCGTGAAGCCTATCAACTCCTGCCTGAGGAATAATCGAGATCTGCTCCAATTTGTCTGTTGTCACAACACGTGGCAATAGGTCAACAACAGATGCCATTTCATTAGCCCTTCACTCTGCTCTAGACACCTGGACAATGAAGATGCTTCCATCAGGATGTTCTTCATTGATTACAGCTCAGCATTCAATACCATCATTCTCTCAAAACCCATCACTAGGCTCCAAGACCTAGGCCTTGACACCCCCATATGCAAATGTATCCTCAATTTCATCATTTGCAGACAACAGTAAGTAAAAATTGGCAACAACATCTCCTCCGCAATGACAATCAGCAAAGGTGCACCAAAAGGGTCTATGTTTAACTTCCAGCTTTACTCACTTTATACCTATAATTGTGGGGTTGAGTTCAGTGCTGTATTTAAGTTTCCTGATAATGCTATTATTGTTGGCTGAATCAAAGGTGGTGACAAATCAGCATATAGAAGGGAGATTGAAAATCTGGTTGAATCGTGCCACAACAATAAACTCTCACTCAACATCAGCAAAGCCAAAATGCTGATTACTGAGTACAGGAGGAAGAAGCCAGAGGTCCATGAGCCAGTTCTCAACAGGCAGTCAGAGATGGAGAGAGGCAGCAGCTTTAAATTCCTTGATGTTATCAGGGCATCTGCCCTGGGACCATCACATAACTTCCTTCACAAAGAAGGCACAACAGCAGCCCTACTTTCTTCAAAGTTGGTATAAGAACATAAGAAATAGGAGCAGGAGCAGGTCATCCAGCCCATCCAACCTGCCCCACCATTCAATAAGATCATGGCTGATCTGTTCATAAGCTCAGCTCCATCTACCTGCCTTTTCCCCACAACCCTTAATTCCCCTGCTATGTAAAAATCTATTCAATTGTACCTTAAATGTATTCAGTGAAGAAGCCTCAACTGCTTCCCTGGGCAGAGAATTCCACAGATTCACCACCCTCTGGGAAAAACAGTTTCTCCTCATCTCCATCCTAAATCTTGAGGCAATGTCCCCTAGTTCTAGTCTCACCTACCAATGGAAACAACTTTCCTACTTCTATCTTATCTATCCCTTTCAAAATTTTGTATGTTCCTATGAGATCCCTTCTCATTCTTCTGAACTCCAGAGAGTATAGTCCCCGGTGACTTAATCTCTTCTCATAGGTTAACCCCTTCATCCCTGGAATCAACCTGGTGAACTTTATCTGCACTGCCTTCAAAGCCAGTATATCCTTCCTCAAGTATGGAGACCAGAACTGCACACAGTACTCCAGGTGCGGCCTCACCAGTACCCTGTATAGTTGCAGCATGACCTCCCTGCTCTTGAATTCAACCCTTCTGGCAATGAAGGCCAACATTCCATTTGCCTTCTTAATAACCTATTGTACCTGCAAGCCAGCTTTTTGCGATTCATGAACAAGCACTCCCAAGTCCCTCTGCACTACAGTATGCTGCAATCTTTCACCATTTAAATAATAATCTGCTCTTCTATTATTCCTTGCAAAGTGGATGATCTTGCATTTCGCAATGTTCTATTCCATCTGCCAGACCTTGGCCCACTCACTTAACCTATCTATATCCTTCTGCAGACTCTCCACATCCTCTGTACAATTTGCTTTTCCACTCAGTTTAGTGTCATCAGCAAATGGTAGAAAAAAGAAATTGACTAACTTGTATGGATGCACAGTGAAGCATATCATAACTGGTTGCATCACTGCCTGGTATGGAAATACCTACTGTAAGTCCAGGAACGGAAAGTTCTAAAGGGAGTGGTGGATACAGCCCAGAACATCACAGGTGAAGCTCTCAGCCAGTAAGCACATCTACATGGAGCACCGTCACAAGAAAACAGCGTGCATCATCAAGGATACCCACCATCCAGGCTATGCACTTCTCACTCTGCTACCATTGCACAGTAGGTACAAAAACCTTAGATTCCACACCAGTGGGTTCAGGAACAGTTATTGTTCACAGCCATCAAAATTCTGAACCAGCATGGATTACTTCACTCACCTCAACTCTAAACTGATCCTGCAATCTACTTGGATTCACAATTCAAGTTCTCAGTGTTATTTTGTTTACCTCCACAATTTGTCCTTTGCACATTGATTTGTCAACTGCTTCCAGGGCAACATCAAAAGGGTGAACTTGTGAGGGAGCAGCTCGATGGATATGATTAAATATTCACATTTCAGCCAGCTGAGCATCACAACTGCATCCAAGGTCTGTACAGTTAATAAAGATGTTTTAATGCGATTGAATAATCTATCGCTGCTGAAAACTGACAGAAATAATGCTGACTGTGGCTGTAAGATCCTCACTGGGAGGACACCTCATCGGAAACGCATCTGTCACTTGGGGTGCAAGTGCATTTGAAAAAACAAGGTTTTCGACTACCATTATGACTATCTTGCTGGCAAATGTGAAGCCTCTGGTAAATAAAATCGACTATCTCAGAGCTGAGGTGCTACATCAGAGAAACATTAAACAGTGTGCATCCTCTGTTTCACAGAATCCTGGTGAACCCCTTCTGGGCCGAATGCAGTGATTCAGATTGACGGGGTCATTCTACACTGTCAAGAAAGGACTGTTGAATCTCTCAAAAGCAGGCAAAGTAGTGTATACCTCATGATCAACTCCTCATGATGTACCGATATGTTAGGGACATCCCAATTTTGCTTACTAGACCTGGAATATCTCACAATTAAGTGCCATCCATTTTACCTGCCATGGTTTTCAGTAATCATTTTGGTAGCAGTGTACATTCCATCTCAATGCAAAACAGGCTTGAGATGTTCTGAGCGATGCATGAAACAGCAGACCGTGATGCCTTCACCATCATTTTGGGAAATTTTAACCAGGCTGGATCAAAAAGTCATTAAACAATTATCATCAACAAATCACTTGTAGTACAAGAGGAAACAACACAGTGAACCACTGTTACACTGAGGTCAAGAGTGCTTACTATGCTATTCCATACCCACACTTCAGAAAGTCTCATCACCTGGCTGCACTTCTACTCCCTGAGTATAGGCAGAGACTGAAGACTACAGCACCGGTAGTGAGGACCAAGAAGGTATGGACAATGGAAGCAGAGGAGCACACATGAGACTGCTTTGAATTGGAGTACTGGACTGTATTCAGGGAATCATCTTCAAATCTGCACGAGTATATTGCAGTTGTTCCCGACTTGATTAAAACCTATGTGGAGGAGTGTCTGCCCGCAAAAACTTTCTATACATTCCCAAACCAAAAGCTGTGGATGAACCAGCAGGCTTCTTGCCTGCTGTGTGCTGTGGGCTAAATCTGTGGCATTTAAGTCTGGCGGCCCAGGCCTGTGTAAGAAAACCAGGTATGACTTGCAGAGGGCTATTTCAAGAACAAAGAAACAATTCCAAGTGATGTTGGAGGTGACATCAGGTGCATGTCAAATCTGGCAGGGTTTGCAGGATGTTACTTCTTACAAAGCAATACCCAATAGCATGAATGGCAGTGATGTTTCACTACCAGAGGAGCTTAACACGTTTTATGCCTGCTTTGAAAGGGAGAATATAATTACAGCTGTGAAGATCCCTGCTGCACTCGGTGACCCTGTGATCTCTGTCTAGGAGGATGATGCCAGGCGTTCTTTCATGTGTGTGAACCCTCGTAAGATGGCAGGCCTCAATGGAGTACTTTGTAAGGCTCCGAAAACTGGTGCCAACCGACTGGCAGGTGCATTCAAGGATATGTGACAGTCAGCAAAAAGGAGATATTTTTACATGGAGCGTTGACTGTGGCCTTCCAAAAAGGAGTCAAGGATCCATTTGAAGAGGGAGGGACAGAGACCCAGGTTTTTGAAGCTTGGTTATTAATACAGATGAAATGCTGGTGTTGAATGCCAAGCTGAAATTAATAAATAGTAATCTTGCATATGTTTTGCTGTTGTCTAGGTGCTCAAAAGCAGAGTGGAAAGCCACTGAGATTACATTCACTGTAGTCTGTTGCATTGGACGGTGATTTGCAGCAGATCCACGTCCTTGCTCGGGCACCAGTTAATTCTAGGCATAACCAATCTCTTGGAACACCTCTTTATGGCAGATGTGAATGCTACAAGGTGTTAGTCACTGAAGCAGCTCAGCAGCTCACTGTGCTTTTACTGGGCAATGGACTGATTGCTGTCCCTGAGCTGGTGAAAAAATCCGACCACAGCAGTGAGAGTTTGAAGATGCCCTTGAATGAACAAATTTGCAAAACGCATTCAAAAACATCCATTCATTAAGTTGATATCTTTGACTTGAGAAAGGAAAGGTTGTTAATTAGCATTCTTCAAATAAGTTGCCAATGAATAGAAATATTCTAATACCACTTTTAAAATGGAATCATTTCATTACTCTTCTACAGGAGGTTCAAAACCCATGCAGCAGATTTTTATCAGTCATGTCATGCAAAATGGAATTGTCTTTCAAAGGCATATTGGATTTAAATGTGTCATCCTAAATGTTAGACAAGGATCATCACCTCAACTAAAATTAGTATTCATCATCCAGAAAGTAGTTCCTTATCATTAGAAAAATGCATTTGAGTTAGCAAATTGAGCAAATTGATCGATTGACAGCTCATTAACACAGAAGCCTTCACATTTAATGTAATTTACTAACCTTGAGTCCTGTGGGGGTGTGGTTCATTCTGCCTGTCAAAAGCTGCTTCCATTGTGATTGGTTAGTTTAGAAACTGCAGCTGCTCTTCCCATTGGTTGGCTACCAAGTGTCAAATTTCAAGTGTCCTTGGTGTATAGAGAGCATATGTAGGAACTTCTTTCTCTCTTCCCTTGTTTGAGGCAAACGTTACACATAACCTTCGGGAAGGGTTGCTCTGTGTGCGTTTTTAGCAACGTATGTTTATTGAATATTTAGCTTTGTAGTTTCTAAACTTGGGGAACATGAATGTTTGGATGAATTTTTACTGTTTGTAATTAAGTGATTAATATACTTATTCACAGTCAATGTTTTCTGTCTCACTCACCAAGCCCCTTGAACCTGCTTCAAATTTACACCCTGATGATGATTTTACATATTATTGTAATGCAGTGAAAATTGGTGATAGCTTTTGTTGTATTCATTATTGAGGGATATGCAGGATGCATATTCTGCATGCAGGATACTCAACTGAACTTTATTGATAACCCTGCTTGTACAGCATGTGAACTCCTCCTTCACAATCTCTTCAGCCACCTCTTTCAGAACTGCGGTGTATATCATCTGGTCCAGCTGACTTATCTGCCTTCAGACCTTTCAGCTTCCTATGAACCTTCTCTCTAATTATGGTAAATTCACACACTTCATGACCTCTGACACCAGAATTTCCACCATACTGCTAATGTCTTCCACAGTGAAGAATGATGCAAAATACTTATTCAGTTATTCTGCTACTTCATTATCCCCCATTACTACCACTCCAGCATCATTTTCCAATGATCCGATATGACTCCTGCCTTTCTTTTACACTTTATGTATCTGAAGAAACTTTTTGTATGCTCTTTAATGTTATTGGTTAGCTTACTTTCGTATTCCAACTTTACTTTCTTAAAGACTCTTTTAGTTACCTTCTGTTGGTTTTTATAAGCTTCTTAATCCACTAATTTCACACTAATTTTTGCTCTATTATATGCTCTCTCTTTGGTTTTTATGTTGGCTTTGACTTCTCTTGTTAGCCACTGTTGTGTCATCTTTCCTTTACAATATTTCTTCATCTTTGAGGTGTATAGACCCTGTGCTTTCCGAATTGCTTCCAGAAATTCCAGCCGAATTGTTTCCAGAAATTGCTGCTCTGCTGACATCCCTGTCAGTGTTCTTTTCCAATCAATTCTCTCCAGCTCCTCTCTCATGGCTCTGCAATTCCCTTTGCTCCACTGTAATACTGATTAATCTGACTTTAGCTGCTCCTTCTCAAATTTCAGGGTGAACTAGATCACATTATGTTCACTTGTTGCTAAGGGTTCTTTTACTTTAAGCTCTTTAATCAATCTTGTTTCATTGCATGATACCCTATCCAGAACAGCTGATCCATAGTGGGCTCAACCACAAGCTGCTATAAAAGGCCATCTCACAGGCACTCTAGAAATCCCCCTTCCAGTAATCTAGCACCAACCTGATTTTCCCAATCTCTCTACATATTGAAGTCCCTCATGACTACTGGAACATTTGCCTTTTGGTATGCATTTTCTTTCTCCCGTTGTAGTTTGTAGGCCATATCCTTACTGCTGTTTGGGGGTCTGTATATAATTCCCATCAGGGTCTTTTTACCCTTGTAGTTCCTTAGCTCTCTCCATAATGATTCAACACTTTCCAATTCCATGTCACCTGTTTCTAATGATTTGATTTCATTTTTTTACCAACAGAACAGTGCCACCCCCTCTGCCTTCCTGCTTATCCTTCTGATACAATGTGTAAATAAATAACTTCCTTGGGATTTAGGTGAAGCTGTCTGCAGCATTCTTGATCTGACAACATCCTCCTGCTTCAGGACCTCCAGCTTCACTCTGACCAGAGAAGAGATGGTTACATAGATCGTAGAACAGCACAGCACAGCACAGGAGCAGACTCTAAGGTCCATAAAGTCTGTGCTGAACACTATATCAAATGAAATAAAATCTGTTCTGCCTATACGTGGTCCATATCCATCCATTCCCTGCTTATTCATGTGTCTATCTAAAAGCCTCTTAGATATCACTATGTTATCTGTTTCTACCACTAACCCTGGCAGCCCATTTGGGGGACATACCATTCTCTCAGTCTCAAAACTTGCTGTATATGTCTCTGTGTTGTGGTGTATTAAATCTTGTAAAATATTAGATGAAAATCTGAACAGTTCCAAGTGACACTTTAACTCTTTGTGAGCGCACAGCATGTAAGTTGTCTGTACAAGTTAAACATTATAGATTTGTTAATGACCAATGTTTGCTGGTTGTGGCTGGATTCTTTCCTGGCCTCAGGCACCAGTGGCCTGAGGACATCTGTTTATGAACACATGAGTTGTTTGAATGAAAGAAATCATGCCGAGTTAGTGGCATGAGAACAAAAGATCAAAGAGTTTCTCTGTCCCTGTGTGCTTGTCATGCTTACGGGACTCCTTATTTTTGGGGTACATTTTTCTCATTTCTTGTGATTTTATCTAGACCAGGGATCATGATCAGAGCTTAGGGTGAACCCAGGGTGATTTCTCGAGACAGAATTTGAAGGGAGTTCCCCTGATAACAACGACAATCAAGTACCCTGATGACAGTAACAATCAAATGGAGACTAACAGCAGTGAGCACTGAAATCTTTGTGGAAGTCTTTGTAACTTATTATGTAGTATTTAGTATGGTTCATTTGTGCTTTCTATTTTATAATAGATTAGGCTTAAGTTACTTTGTCATGCCTGTATGCTTATTACCACATCTCCTGGACATTCAGATTGTTAGGTTTGGGTCTGATCAACCCATCCCATTACAATCTCCTTTAAAATTTTACACTATCAGCTGAAGTGTGTGTCTTCGACTATCTGATAGTTCTACCCTGGATAGAAGGTTCTGACCGTTTAACCTATATATGCATCTTTTAAGCTTCTGTCAGATCTGCCGCTGATCCCAGTGAAACACCGCTGTTCACGGATCGCCAGCCAGAATAACATTCTTACGCTGTTACTCTCTAGAGCACTGAAATTTAAATTTAAATCAGCATTATACCAAATCAGATCAGAAACAAAAGTGATACAAAAGATATTATTTTTGAAATAATAAAATTCTCACTTCCTTCATATCGGTCCTACAAATGTCAAAATATGCCACAATAATCTATCAACGCGTTCGAATGTTTTTAAAAAAGGATGTCTACATTTATGGAAAATCCTGATTGGGCAGATCTATTGATATGCCAAAGGCAAACATTTCACTTTCTGAATTAATAAATAGGAAAGTTATTGTGCTTAATATATGTGGAGAACTCTTAGTAGATTCCACTAATAGACATTGATCTAAAATGTCATCTGTTTTAACCCAGTTAATAAAATATATTGAAAATATTAACTTTAAGACTGATTTCAGTTTCTCTGTAACTGCATTGTGACACAATCACAACTTAGGTTTGCAAAGTAGTTTTTGTCAGTAAAAGAATGTTAAAATAATTCACAGATGTAGCTTAATTGGAAACAATCAATTTTCACAGAATCAAGGCAACAAAAATTAGTGTTTTTGTCAAGAAACTAATTACAATCTTTCTATGAAGAGGGTATTAATAAAAAAAGAAAGATGGAGGGAATATAAAGGTAGGTGGAGAGTTAGAAAAGGTGAATGAAAAATTAGTTCTTGACAAGTTGATTAAAAGAGATAAGGGAAGTCTAGACAAGATGTAGAATTATTGAGAAATGAATTAATTAATTTCAAATGTACTATGTACTATGTCAATATTGAAGTAAGTGGACATTTCAATGTACCAAACAGTGTCGTTAGAAGATTGATCACAAGAGTACATGCATGTTCCAAGAAAGTTGAAAATAATATGGATCTAGCCAACATTCATGGTGAGGCAGATTTTCTAACCTTTAAAAATTAGTCAAAAGAGAAACAAAATCCAAGTGCTGCAAATGCAGAAAATCTGGAATTAAATACAATAGATCTTACTGGAAATGCTCATCAGATACGGCAGAATCTGCAGAGAAAGAACAGTTCATATTAGTAAGCTATCATTAGATGTCACACCTGAAGGGGAAAAAACAAATACACCAATGTAGTAAGAGATATGAAAAGTAATATTTGCATTTAAGTGGTAAACAAGGGCTTATTACACTCCAGGGTTAACCATAGTACAAGAAAACAAGGAAGTAATTAATTGAAAATGCAAATCAGATACTGTACAGTTTAAAATAGCCAATTGATTTACTGGTGAGTGACTCCAGTTCTACCATCCTATCAGGCTTTGACTTTTTGAATCACCGTTCCGATTTATTTCATCTAGTTTCCTTACCAACAGCCTTTGATTTCTTACTTAACTGCATTAAGCCCAATTAAATGTGTAAAGTTTGAGCAATTATCCCACTGTTGACATGCAAGGCCTAGAAAATCTTGTCTCTAGGTCACATGGTGGTCATTATCAGTCAAGTACCTATTTAACACAATGATATCAGGGCCAGAGGAACAGTCAAAACTGAAATAAACCAGCAGATGCCAATAAAGGGCCAGTGACTCGACCAATTCATTGAATGCAGGCTTCAATCATCACACCAGTAAATTTCAGACAGAGTATTGACCATGCTGAATATTGGGGTGGGCCTTGAGTGCCACCTGCCCTCAGGGGAAGGAGAGATAAGGAACAATGGAGCAGCGTCTGGAGATGTGTAATGAAGGGACGTGGGAGAGAGAGCTGTCTGGAGCGGCTCCCCCCTTTGAACCCTGAACTGTTTGAGGTGATGGACAGGCGATACCCCAGCAGGGGGATAAAAAGGGACCGGTTTGCTAAGGCGACACACACACGACACCCGAGGTAACAAGACCCTGGAAGCGGTACGCCTCTCACGAGTCGGTGAGAAGTATCAGACAACGGCCAGGGTAGAAAGGTACAATCAGCGGGAACCCGGTGTGTGTCCGCCCTTGCCTGGGTGCCGGGTTCACTGCAGAGGATCGACCGCATCTGGAGGAGGGGTCACAGTCGGTGACCTCAGGTGACATCACCAAGGACCCGCCCAAAATCGCCGGTCTGTGAGTGAAGCCGTGTATGAATAGTTGCTCCTGTTCTCTCTCTCTCTCCCCGCACGTTGTCCATCGCCATGGCAACGATTACTGCGAACTGAACTACTAAACTGGACTGAACTTTGAGTCATTTTGAAATTTGGTCATTTACCCCTAGACAACGATAGAGCTTGATTGATGCTGTTATCTTAATTCTGTGCACATGTGTGTTTATCATCGCTGAACTGTTGCATTTATTATCCTTTCGCTTACTGTGTTGCTTGTTTCTTTAATAAAACTTTCTTAGTTCTAGTACTCCAGACTCCAACTGAGTGATCCATTTCTGCTGGTTTGGCAACCCAGTTACGGGGTACGTAACACAGAGTATTGACCATGCTGAATATTGGGGTGGGCCTTGAGTGCAGGAGCATGTGGATTGTGCATAATTTCTTTGCAGACCTACAGTAAGCAAAGGAGAAGGAATAATCAAACGCCTTTTCAGCCCTCTCTAATTATATCTTGTCTGGCCTGAGCACCTTAAACTGTAAAATATTAAATGGAGGAATAGTGATGGTCAAAGCTGTCCTGTGAAATACTTGAACAACACAGGAGAAAATAACAAATCTGGTACTGTACACATTAAGATTTTTTTTTTGCACAGTTGAATTACAAAATACTTATATGTTTTCATCAAATGTAATTTGATGCTTGATCAAGACTACCAAGAGCAATGTCTTGAATGCTGCTGGTATTGTATTGCATCATTAAATGAAACTTAATGAATATTGAAAGGTTTAATATAGAGGGGATGTTCCCTGTCATGGGGGTGTAGAGGACCAGAGGACATAGCTCTGAATGAGGATGTCCATTTAGAATAGAGAGGCAGAAAAAATTCTTGAGCCAAAGGGTGGTGAATCTGTAGAGTTCTTTACTGCAGAGGGCTGTGCAAGGAAGTCATTGGGATTAAGATAGAGGTTGATAGGTTCTTGAGTAATCAGGGGATCAGAGGTTGCAGAGAGCAGGCAGGAGAATGATGTTGAGAGGGATAATAAATCAGCCATGATGGAATAGCAGAGCAGACTCAATGGGCTGAATAGCCTAATTCTGCTCCTAGATAATGTGGTCTTAGTTTGGATCCAACTAGTTCAAATTCTGGGACCTAGCTGAGTAAGGACACTGAAATATTTCAGATTACATTGGCCAACAATCCACAATGCCATCTTTTGCCATGTTACCTGACTGATGGAGGGTTCAAACACATTGGTTCATCTAGTAGAACTAACTTCTTCTTTGACCCTGTGATCTGGGTTTGATACCGATCCCAGGTACTGACCATGTGGGATTTTTGCATTCTCCTTTCACAGCATGGGTTTCTCCTGGGTGCTTCAGTTTCCTCCTTATTCCAAAGGTATTCTAGTCAGTAGGTTAATTGTTCATTGTAAAATTTGACCCTAGTGTATCGTTGCATGGTAGACTTTGGAGGGAGTTGATGGTAATGCGGGTGCTGTAAAAATGGGGGTTCATTTTAAAAGTTTATACATAATGGTTAAAGTGGACGTTTCCATACTGTATGAAGCAATCATTCAAAGACAATATGCCATTAAAGTATTAAGGCAGTGCAATAACATTATGTACAATGATAGACACACACAACTTATAGTAAAGTGAGCAGATGCCTGTTGACGTCATATATTTAAAGTTGGTGGCACAGTAGCAACGCATCTAAGGTAATGCTTTGCAACACCAGAGATCGGAATTCAATTCACTCCGCTCTCTGTGAAGAGTTTCTATCCTCTGCCTACGACCATGCGGGTTTGCTCTGGGTGATCCACGTCCCTCCCACATGCCAAAGATGAATGGGCTGGTAAGGGCTTGTAAGTTGTGGGCGTGCTATGTTGGGACCAGAAGCCTATGGGCTGTGGCGCATCCTCGGACTGTGTCGGTCTTTGTCACTAGCCTCACATTTTATTGTGTTGATGTACATGTGACAAATAAAGCTAATCTTTTATCTTTATCTTTACCATTAAACCTGAGAAGTGTTTGCTGGCATCGAAGAATGGCTTTTTTATGTGCATGAGTTTAACTGTGGCCTATAATTTAAGTGCATCATATAAAGTGGTTGCTGCTGTAAATTTGATAACCATCACACAATTCCTGGTATTATTAATCCTCTTTGAATTTCCATGCAAATCATCAAGATTTGTGGCATAAATCAGTTATCAAGAGTTATGTTTTTAAATTCTGCGTGAGGTTATTGTTATTTCCCCTAGTCCGCTATGCTCTTTCAGTAGGTTGCAGAAGTCTCACAGTGCTCTGATGGTTTTGGATTTATATACAATTCCTTTGCTGAATAATGTCATTTTAATGCCATGCTACATTTATGCTGTTCAATTCACCTTGAAAATACCACTAGATCTGAAGACCAAAGTCTTTAACTTCATTTGTAAATGTACATTTTTGTTTTTTCCAAGAAATAGAATAAAATTGGTGTTACTGCCTGCTGTGGGAAAGGATGGCATAGTAATGTGGAAGCTTTGTATTTAATTTCAAATCAAGTTTGTGGAATTTCAATTCTGAAACTTGTAACATTTAAGAAATAAATTGAGAAAGGCATTTTCAAAACGTAGATGAAAATTCCGAGTGATGTGTAGCAGTAACTTACTGCAAGAACATTTCTGAACTTTTACATTGTTTATCCTGGATATTACTGATGCCAGACTTGAATTATAAAACATGGACCAGATTTGACGTGGTCCAGCCTGGTGTCTGACTTTGCCCTCCCTGACAAATGTACCAACAAACTGTCGTCATACACTTTTTGTCTCCTATTTCCAGCGTATTCAGTAAAACAGACTGATTCACAAGCAATCGCTTTTTACAGTCACTGGCCTTTTTCATTTCTCTAACGTTAGATAGATATATTTTGAAACAGTTGAGATACATTATGATGGAAAGCACACACATTGAGACTTTGATTTTTGACGCACCTAATAAACAGCCTAAAGGTGCTAAGCAACTCCATCCATTTTTTTCTTTTGTGGTCAAAACCCACGTATTGTAATATATGGTGGCAGTGGGAGGATGACCAGCTACAAATGGTGCTCGACTCAGAGAAGAGTGGAAGGTTAAAAAAAAATCAGATTCTAATGAATTGGCAGAGATTTCAGAAAAGGAAGAACTTCAGCCCAGAGCCAAACTCTATGAACTCTCATTGGAAAATCTGTTCCGAGACTTTTGGTTTGCCCAGCAGAAGAGAGATGATATTTTTAGGAAGGAACTCCAAAGCTTGTGAAAGGTGCAAGGTGACTATCTCCTCAGTTTTGAGAGGATGATCTGGAAATGGCAATGGGCAAAGGGAGAGTGGGCCTGCTAGCTCGTGCTGCTACTGACAGGTAAAGCTCTTGACCATACATTGCAATGGAAGAAAAGAGGTCCTGCAACTTTCCTGACCCGAAGGAGGCACTGCTGGCTAAATTTAATATCTCAGCAAAAACCTATTGTCAATGCTTCCATTCCAGTATTCTACCACCAGGGGACACCCACTGAGGGGTCTGTACTAGTGATGGATTCAAATAGGGCAGAAGTCCAAGAAGGAGGTTAATGAGGTCATTTTTCTGGAGCAGCTGCAGCAGGTTCTTCCTCCAGACACCAGAACGTGAGCCAACGGATGGACTCACTGTGGCCCAACATGCCCTGTAGTACCTCAGTGCCCAAAAGGGGGCGCCATCTCAACACCGTCATTCCGAAGCAACAGAGACTCTAAGGACTCCCAGGATCACTCTGGGAATTGTGGAGTGAGTGAAACGAGGGCAAAGAACCATTGGTAGGTTGTTCTAAGACTGCGATTTTCTTCCATTCTCAGCAGCCAGGCCATAAATCCTCTCATAAATACCAAATTGTCAGGTATGTGCCAGGGAGGGGGACTGTGATGAATGTGAGTATGGTAATGGTAAACAAGCAGAATGTGAGGAGAAAAAGCCTGTGTTTAATGTAGCTGTTTCATATTTTTGGTAGCTCACTGTTACTAAGGAAAGTAATGCCCCTGCCTTTGGTGTTGACTACAATCACCAGTCCCCTGTCTGATATGTCCATGGTGACTGTAAGTTTGAGCCACTGGCAGAACTTACTATTGAGTTGGATGACCACAAGTATTTGATGAAAGTTGGGGTGCTGGAAAAACTATCAGCTGAACTGATTCAGGGGAGAAATCTGCTGGTGTTACATGAATTACTGAAGAACGAAAAAAGTCAATCTCACTCACCTGTTAGTCAGGAGTAAATAGTGTTGTTTTGTATTTTGCCATGACTCGTGCTAAAACCAAAGTGATGGCTGTGTTACAACCTCTGCCTGACTTGGATGCTAGTCTCTGTGAGGGAGCAACCAAAAGCCCTGGAAAGTCACGGCAGCAGCAGCGATGTGAGATACATGCTGGTTCTTCTGTACATATGGTATTTGTACATATGATATACCCATTGATGATAACTTGGAAGGGGTCACAAAGGCCTGGAAGGGGCCTGGAAAGGTTGACCTCTCTCATCTCGAAGGTCACTAATCAGTGGAGCTGCAGAGGGTGTTTGCTGATTTTCCGCAGCAACTGGAGAAGAGCAACCTGTCCTTTATCTGGGCCTCCTCCCAAAGGAAACCAGGTATTCTACAATTGAAAAGGAGAATCTGGCCATTAAATGGGCCTTTGACAGCCTCCAGCACCACCTCCTTTGACGGGAACTTGACCTTTACCCAGGCCACAGAGTGTTGACATGGATACAAACCATGAAGGACCATAATACCAGAATGACATGATGGTATCTGGAACTTGAAACCTTCAAATTCTATGTTCACCATAAAGTAGGGAAAGGAATTGTTACTGTCAATTACCACTAGGAGAAGGTGATAATGTGATGGAGAGTGCTTTGTAAATGCACAAATATTGCCTTGTCATTCTGCTGTCATTAAAATGAGCGTGTGTCATTGTCTTTCCCCAGTATATTCCCATAAAGGTTGGCTATGTGACGCCTTTTCTACCATGCTCTTCAGAATATTCGATTTCTTTACTGATGGGAATGTGTAACTGTGTATATATTGTTTGTAGACTGTATTTAAGGTAGACATTTCTGTATTTACTCTATTCTTGGATGGTGCAACTGTAATGAAAACCAATTTCCCTCGGGATCAATAAAGTATGACTATGACTATTTCTATGTTTCTATGATTGTAACGGCATTGTGGGGTGCATCATATTCTGATTCATGTGCAGTCTTAAGTTAACTTTGTGGGTAATTAAAGATAGTATGTCCTGGTGTGTAACAAATGGGAGTGGATTGCTCTCAGTAGGACAGAGAGAGGGAGAGGGAGAGAGATCAAGCAGCCAGGAGTTCACACTGGACAAAATAGTTAGGGAGCTATTTGTTGTGTTTTCTGGTAGATAAATTTATAAATATTGGCAGTTTTCTTTTTGCTATTTTTACTCATTTTTTAAAGTTTGAATTTTGACACACCAAACCAATGGGCTACGTGGCCCCAGCCATTATTTTTCTGTGATCAAAACCTAGGTATCATAACATACATATACAGTAAATCTTTAAAACCTGTACATTATTTTAGTTATTAGCTATTTAACACATAATGTATTAAAACATTAATATATCAAACATTTATGTTTAAAATTGAATGAAAACAAATTATTTAGAGTCATAGAGAAGTACAGCACAGAAACAGGCCCTTTGGCCCATTTAGTCCATGCTGAAACCATTTGAATTGCCTACTCCCAATGACCTGCACCAGGACCAGAGCCCGCCATATCCCTGCTATCCATGTACTGATCCAAATTTCTCTTAAATGTTGAAATCAAGCTCACCTGGACCACTTGAGCTGAGAGCTCATTCCACACTCTCATGACCCTCTAAATGAAGAAGTTTCCCCTCATGTTCCTCTTAAACTTTTCACCTTTCACCCTTAAGCTATAACCTCCAGTTGTAGTCCCATCCAACCTCAGCGGAAAAAGCCTGCTTACATTTAGCCTACCATTACCCCGCTTAATTTTGTATCAAATCTTCTCTCAATCTTCTACGTTTCAAGAATTAAAGCCCTAACCTATTCAATCTTTCCTTATAACTCAGGTCTTCCAACCCAGCAATATGCTCGTACATTTGCTCTGTATGCGTTCAACCTTATTGACATCTTTCCTGTAGGTAGGTGACCAAAACTGCACACAATACTCCAGATTAGGCCTCAACAACATCTTAAACATCTTCAATGTAAGATTCTACCTTCTGTACTCAGTACATTAATTTATGAAGGCCATTGTGCCAAAAGCTTTCTTTATGTCCCTATCTACCTGTGATGCCACTTTCAGCAAATGTACCTGTATTCCCAGATTCATGGGTTCTGTCACACTCCTCAGTGCCCTGCCAGTCACTGATTAAGACCTACCATGGTTGTTCCTACTGAAGTGCAAAACCTCGCACTTGTTGGTATTAAATTCCATCTGCCATTTTCTCGCCCATTTTTCCAGCTGATGCAGATCCCCCTGCAAGCCACGATAGTTTTCCTCACCATCTACTACACCTCCAATAGATCGTTTCACTTAGCTATGTAATGGAAGCCATTGATCCCATTCAAATGAATGGGACCAAACTAATTGCCACCTTTGGCTGCAATAAAAGCTGAGGGGCCAGTAGCAAAATTCATCCAGTACCTTGCTCACTTGGATCAGAAAACACCACTACATCCAATGGGAAGGTGAAATGTGTGGCCATATATAGTATTTCCATCTGATTTTCATACGCTCTGCATTTCTGCACAGTAATGCATAAGCATAATGGTCCAGAGCCAGGGCCAGATTAACCTAGTAGCAAAAGTAGTATATGCTATGGCCCCGTATTTTCGAGGGCCCCGCCCACACTAGATGCTTGCAAGCTGCAGTCTGGCGAAAGCGGCATCTCACCGTATTCTCATGACTGTTAGAGTGAGTTTTCGGTAGACGATTCATTTACATTTAAATATATGACTTCAGCCATCAGTCCTCTGTTCTTTGACAAAGTACCGTGGATTGAGTTCATAACAATGCATTTCCTAAAAGCTGTGAACCCAGTTTCATTCTGATTATAACATTTACTTTGCACTTTGAGTTTTAGGGAACTTCCTTTGATTCTGAGAACAAACTGAGACTGACAGCTCCAGCTCCCGGTAGCAGCCCATCCTCAGACACACTCACAGCCAATTAGCGAGTACTGCTGGGAGAAACATGCTCTCATTGGCTGAGGAGTGTCAGTGGGCTGGACGGTGTGTGCTCGGAGCAGTCTGGGGAGAGGCCGGAGATTGGGAGCTGCTCTTCGGGTCTGGTCAGAGAGAGTGAGGAGTTGATAGAGAGGAGTTACAGGCAGGTGGTCACACCGGGACCATGGGAGGCAGACAAATGGGTCATGGTTAAGAGGGGGAAGTTGAAATGTCAGGTACTAGAGAGTACCCCAGTGGCTATGGCACTTGGCAATAAGTACTCCTGTTTGAGTACTGTTTAGGGAGGACAGGTTACCTGAGTGAAGCAACAGTGGTTGGGCCTCCGGCACATAGTTCGGCCCTGTAACTCAGAAGGGTAGGGAAAGGAAGAGGAGGGCAGTAGTAATAGGGGACTCAATAATTAGGGGGTCAGATAGCTGATTCTGTGGACGCAGTCAGGAGACCCGGATGGTAGTTTGCCTCCCTGGTGCCAGGGTCCGGTATGTTTCTGATTGCATCCAAGATATCCTGAAGTGGGAGGGTGAGGAGCCAGAGGTTGTGGTACGTATAGGTACCAATGACATAGGTAGGAAAAGGGAACAGGTTCTGAAAGGAGAATATAGGGAGTTAGGAAGGTAGCTGAGAAGAAGGACGGCAAAGATAGTAATCTCAGGATTACTGCCTGTGTCATGCGGCAGTGAGAGTAGGAATGGAATGAGGTGGAGGATAAATGTATGGCTGAGGGATTGGAACAGGGGGCAGGGATTCAAGTTTCTGGAACATTGGGACCTCTTTTGGCGCAGGTGTGACCTGTACAAAAAGGACGGGATGCACTTGAATCCTAGGAGGATCAATATCCTGGCGGGGAGATTTGTGAAGGCTACTGGGGAGACTTTAAACTAGAGTGGTTGGGGGGGGTGGGAATCAAATTGAAGAAACTAGGAGAGAGGAGGTTAGTTCACAAATAGAGAAAGATAGTAGACTGTGTGTGAGGGAGGATAGACAGGGGACAGAGAACGGGAGTACTCAGACCGAAGATGTAGGGGAGAAGGAAGAAAAAGATAACAAAGTTGTTTGCACCATTAGGGATAAACAGAGAGTAAGAGGTGGAGAGATTCTTAAATGCATTTATTTTAATGCTAGGAGCATTGTAAGAAAGGTGGATGAGCTTAGAGCATGGATTGATACCTGGAAATATGATGTTGTAGCTATTAGTGAAACGTGGTTACAGGAGGGATGTGATTGGCAACTAAATATTCCTGGATTTCGTTGCTTCAGGTGTGATAGAATTGGATGGACAAGAGGGGGAGGTGTTACATTGCTTGTCAGAGAAAATATTACAGTGGCGCTCTGGCAGGATAGATTAGTGGACTTGTCTAGGGAGGCTATTTGGGTGGAATTGAGGAATGGAAAATGTGTAGTAATGCTTATAGGGGTGTATTATAGACCACCTAATGGGGAGCAAGAATTGGAGGAGCAAATTTGTAAGGAGATAGCAGATATTTGTAGTAAGCACAAGGTTGTGGTTGTGGGAGATTTTAGTTTTCCACACATAGACTGGGAAACCCATTCTGTAAAAGGGCTGGATGGTTTGGAGTTTGTAAACTGTGTGCGAGATAGTTTTTTGCAGCAATACATAAAGGTACCAACTAGAGAAGGGGCGGTGTTGGATCTCCTGTTAAGGAATGAGATAGGTCAGGTGATGGAGGTATGTGTTGGGGAGCACTTCGGGTCCAGTGATCACAATGCCATAAGTTTCAATATAATTATGGAGAAGGATAGGACTGGACCCAGGGTTGAGATTTTTGATTGGAGAAAGGTTAACTTTGAAGAGTTGCGAAAGGATTTAGAAAGAGTGGATTGGGACAAATTGTTTTATGTGAAGGATGTAATGGAGAAATGGAGGTCATTTAAAGGTGAGATTTTGAGGGTACAGAATCTTTATGTTCCTGTTAGGTTGAAAGGAAAAGTTAAAAGTTTGAGAGAGCTATGGTTTTGAAGGGACATTGGAAACTTGGTTCGGAAAAAGAGAGAGATCTACAATAAATATAGGCAGCTTGGAGAAAATGAGGTGCTCGAGGAATATAAAGAATGTAAAAAGAATCTTAAGAAAGAAATTAGAAAAAGCTAAAAGAAGATATGAATTTGCTTTGGCAAGTGAGGTGAAAATAAATCCAAAGGGTTTCTACAGTTATATTAATAGCAAAAGGATAGTGAGGGATAAAATTGGTCCCTTAGAGAATCAGAGTGGATGGCTATGGGGGAGATGGGGGAAATTTTGAACAATTTCTTTTCTTCGGTATTCACTAAGGAGAAGAATATTGAATTGTGTAAGGTAAGGGAAACAAGTAGGGTAGTTATGGAAACTATGATGATTAAAGAATAGGAAGTACTGGCGCTTTTAAAGAGTATAAAAATGGATAAGTCTCCAGGTCCTGACAGGATATTCCCTAGGACCTTGAGGGAAGTTAGTGTGGAAATAACAGGGGCTCTGACAGAAATATTTCAAACGTTATTAGAAACGAGGATGGTGCACGAGGATTGGCGTATTGCTCATGTTGTTCTATTGCTTAAAAAGGGTTCTAAGACTAAACCTAGCAATTATCGGCCTGTGAGTTTGACGTCAGTGGTGAGTAAATTGATGGAAAGTATTCTTAGAGATGGTATATATAGTTATCTGGATAGACATGGTCTGATTAGGAACAGTCAACATGGATTTGTGCATGGAAAGTCGTGTTTGACAAATCTTATTGAATTGTTTGAAGATGTTACTAGGAAAGTTGACGAGGGTAAAGTGGTAGATGTTGTCTATATGGACTTCAGTAAGGCCTTTGACAAGTTTTCACACGGAAGGTTAGTTAAGAAGGTTCAATCGTTAGTTATTAATATTGAAGTAGTAAAATGGATTCAGCAGTGGCTGAATGGGAGACACCAGAGAGTGGTGGTGGATAATTGTTTGTCAGATTGGAGGCCAGTGACTAGTGGTGTGCCTCAGGAATTTGTACTGGGTCCAATGTTGTTTATCATATATATTAATGATCTGGATGATGGGGTGGTAAATTGGATTAGTAAGTATGCAGATGATACTAAGATAGGTGGAGTTGTGGATAATGAGGTAGGTTTTCAAAGTTTGCAGAGAGATTTAGGCCAGTTAGAAGACTGGGCTGAAAGATGGCAGATGGAGTTTAATGCTGATAAATGTGAGGTGCTACATTTTGGTAGGAGTAATCAAAATAGGACATACATGGTAAATTGTAGGGCATTGAAGAATGCAGTAGAACAGAGGGATCTAGGAATAATGGTGCATAGTTCCCTGAAGGTGGAATCTCATGTAGATAGGGTGGTGAAGAAAGCTTTTGGTATGCTGGCCTTTATAAATCAGAGCATTGAGTATAGGAGTTGGGATGTAATGTTGAAATTGTACAAGGCATTGGTAAGGCCAAATTTGGAGTATTGTGTACAGTTCTGGTCACTGAATTATAGGAAAGATGTCAACAAAATTGAAAGAGTACAGAGAAGATTTACTAGAATGTTGCCTGGGTTTCATTCCTAAGTTACAGAGAAAGGTTGAACAAGTTGGGTCTTTATTCTTTGGAGCGTAGGAGGTTGAGGGGGGACTTGATAGAGGTATTTTAAATTATGAGGGAGATAGATAGAGTTGACGTGGATAGGCTTTTTCCATTGAGAGTAGGGGAGAATCAAACAAGAGGGCATGAGTTGGGAGTTAAAGGGCAAAAGTTTAGGAGTAACATGAGGGGGAACTTTACTCAGAGAGTGGTAGCTGTGTGGAACGAGCTTCCAGCAGAAGTGGTTGAGGCAGGTTCAATGTTGTCATTTAAAGTTAAATTGGATAGCTATATGGACAGAAAAGGAATGGAGGGTTATGGACTGAGTGCAGGCCGGTGGGATTAGGTGAGAGTAAGAGTTCGGCATGGACTCGAAGAGCCGAGATGGCCTGTTTCCATGCTGTAATTGTTATATGGTTATATGTAAAGGCTGCAACACCGGCTGGGGTCTAGTTGCTCTTCTGTTTGTCACTCATGGTTACCAACTGCAGTGGAGAACGCTCATTTTCAAAACTGAAAAGGATTAAAAATGAACTCAGGAGCACCATGGGACAAAACAGATTGAAAAATCTCACTCTAATGAGCATTGAACATGAACTTCTGCGTGAAATAGACATTTCCAGTATCATTAACAAATTTGCTCATGCTAAATCTGGAAAATCTAACTTTTAAATTGTAGTTTTGTTACTTCTGACATTTGAAATTGAGACCTACATGTAAGTAATACTATTACTGAAGTGTCAGACATTTGTCGTATTATCTGGCTGTATAGCAAATGAAAAAATTGAATTAATTTACTATGCAAGTAAATAATTTATGCTTTAATACTTATGTGCATTTTTAAAAATTTAGGGCCCCTTCATCACATATGCTACAGGCCCCGCACTAGCTTAATCTGGAGCTGTCCGGAGCAAGCTAGCATCCACACTGCATTTAACCTTGTGATTTTCGACAAATAAATGTAACACCTGGATGTTGTATGGTTTTGCCCACAGTTCTGCACAGAACATTTAGGTTTTAACAACAAGACTGTGTGAAATGCAGCACTGTGGAAACCCTAAACTTACAGACTGAATGTTGCTGTGTATTTCCTAGCTTCCCTTCTCTGCTAAGCTCAGAAAGCAGGTCAAATCAATTAGGGCGGCATGGAGGCATAGTAGTTACACAACACTTTACAGTACAGGCTACCTGGGTTCAATTCCTGCTGCTGCCTATAAGGAGTTTGTATTGTTCTCCCCACTTGTGTTTCCTCCCATAGTCCATAGATGTACCGATTGGTACGCCTGTGTGCCAGTTGGAAAGTGTCCTGTGATTAGGCTAGGATTAAATTGGGGGAATACTGGGTGGCATGGCTCAAAGGGCCAGAATGGTCCTATTCCATGCTGTATCTCAATAATTATAAAAACCATTGCGCTGAGATCCTCCAAAACCTATGCTGAGGAATCACGTCCTATTTCCACTCTTCTAAACTACGCCGGATAATTTTGAAAACGCCGGTTTTGAGTAAAAACGACAGGCATCCACACTAAGCGTTTTTCAAAATATCTCTGTCCACGTTAGATGGATATTTGGGCGGATCTCCTCCTACTGGGCGTGCGCAGGACACACAGAAAACAAGCAAAGAGGAAACGGTATACTTGGTGCTCGTTTGTCCAGTTACAGACTAGAAAAACTTAAAAGGAATTGCCGTTGGCCCTCGCGCAAGAGGACTTAAAACTAAAAAAAAAACAAATACGGGAGCATATGGAGGCAACCGACAGGGAGTTCACGGACAGTATGACCCGGCTGACAATGAACATTGAAAAGCTGACTAACTCTATTGCATTAATAAAGCACCTTGTTAAATGTATAAAACATGTCTGCATCAGTGTTATCTTGTATTTCCATTCAATGTTACATTAGGTTGTTACACATCTATTGTCAGAGAAGTACTTGCATAAATAGGTAAACCACCTTGGTTCTTGGTTCCTGGTTCTTGATTCTCCAAAATATTCTGCATGGAATTTAAACTGTAGCTGGCGGAGGGTGTTTTCTGTCCTTACCTTCAGACACGCAAGGACAGAAAACAGGGCAAAGTGAGTATACTTATTTATTCAGTAAGCTATGGGTCAAGGTATTTGGTGAGCACATTTCTAACTCTTCTGGCTTCAGTCTCGTTGCTGTCTGTTCTGAAATTGTTAGGTTCTGCGAAGCGCAGTATCAAATATTGCTGTGATGATTGTACGCTCTAGTGTCAATTGTTTGGCGACAATAAAGTAATAATAATAATAATAATAATAATAAGAGGAAGAAGAAAAGAATGAAATGCCGCGCTGCTGCCATCTGTTCCGGCACGTCATGTCAACGGTTTTAAAAAGCTCCGGTTATCCCATACACACTGCAATGGATATTAGGCGTTTTCAGATTTATTCACTCTGGAGAACGTTTCTGAAAATCCCCATTTTCGAGGGATGAAAACGTTGTTTTAGTGTGGACAGAGGGTCAAAACGAAGAGGAAAAGCTTCGTTTTCAAAATTATCTGGCGTAGTGTGGACGTAGCCTCAGTCAGAATAGGGATCCCCGGTACATCAGAATATTCGGTGGATTTTACTAATAAAGTACACAAAGTCCTCATTATTCGTGCATGAGGGAGAGAGATATGATCTTTCCACAGATAACAATAATGGCAGACACCACAAAGACCCTTTCCTTTGTATCCAATAAATACCCCACCAAAATCAGTACCAACATGTTCCATAACATTGGAAATTTATTCATGTGTATTAATTTTTTAAAAAACATTAAATAGTTTATATTGCTAAAAGGAAACTGTTTTAGCTAACAAACTATATCTGGTCTATGCTTTTGAAATCACAACGTGTTCTCTAGTGCACACCAGGAAACCATTGAGAAAGATGATCTAAAAACCTGACAGTAATTGGCTCCTCAAAGTGCATTCCTTTACAGATACGTTTTGTTTGGAAAGGATCGAGATGGAGTCTTAGGCTAACCTCAGATCTGTGGAGAGTAAATGAGCAAATAACAAGAACAAGAGCATTAAACGATCTGCTGGAGAGACCCAGTAGGTGGAGCAGCATCGGTGGGGTTGGGGTTGCGGGGGGGATGTGTGAATTGTCAACATTTTGTGTTGAAACCATAGGGCTGAGAACTGAGTAGACTACAGGAATGCTGAACCAAAAATGCCAAGATTGGTGCTGGATTTCATCTGTAACATTAAATTGAGAATCCTCTACTCCCTACTTTCTCAGGTGAGTAGTCAATATTGATGAAAATTTTGTAAAAGGTTCACCATTCATTGTCATACTGTCAACTGTGGAAGTTTGCTGTGTAGACACCTTTCTCCTGTGTTTCCTAAATTACAGCAATGACAACCATCCAAGATGATCCCTTTAGATGTGAAAGTGCTTTGGGATATTCTTAAATGGATGTCAGAAATGTGACCAATGTACAGATCTATATTTAAGTGCATCTTTCTGAAAGGTAATCAATATCAAGCAAAGTAGATCTGCTGAGTGACAAATTTACTACTCGGTTAAGATGTTAAAAATCTTTATGTCAATTTTGAAGTTTTACTATGGCCATGTAGCTCCTAATGTGATTAATTGCTCTTTGTAATATAAGGCGTTGTAATTTTTATTGGTTTCTTATGGTTGCTATAGCTGGGGGTGGTTATGGGGACAAGCTCTCACTACCTATTAAAAGCTCCCACTGCTGAACACCTTAAGTAGCCTCTGACAACCAAGTCCGCCTCCTGGCCTGTACGTGTGGCTTAGCTACTAAGCCCGGCAGAACATTTATACTGACAGGAGAAGAGGCAAATGTGGGTTTTTGGCGTCTTAAAACCAGTTGCTTCGGGCAGATGAGGCTTGTCAGCAATGGTTACCAGCTCATCTAGGAGAAAAAAATTCTGATCTCAAACCTCTTACGGCTATACCCACTCATGGGGAAGACTAAACCCCGAGGGAAAATACTCTGTTGGAGTCCCTCAGGCAGTTCTACATTGTGTTCAATGCTGACTGGCAATTCCAGTGACACTGCTGGTACCAAACTGTATCGGTCTCTGCCATTCCTTTGAGTTCATCAGTTGCGTGCAGAGGGAGAGCATGCTACAAGGGCAACAGCTTGTTCTCCATATTGTACTGCCCTGGCTAGGATGTGATATCCATGGTCAACTCTGATGAACAGAAGCCTCAGAATTGTTATAAACATGAATAGGTGCTGCCATTAATGACTTTTTATAATTTAATTCAACTTGTGTGACCTGTCTGTCCAAATGCCTCATTGACAAGTTCCAAGTACTCTCCCAGCATGAAAGTGCAAGGAATGGCAAGAGAATTAGAAGGAATAGTTTAGTCTCTTGCTTAAGTATAAGACTTACTAGCATCTAAGCATCAGGTGTTTGGCAATGTTATCATTAATACTGGCAGTATTATATCAGATCTTTTCTTGTTAAATTAATGGATAGTTGAATGAATAGACCTATTACTCGGCTCTGTGCTGAACTGAGGTTGGGGCTGTGGCCTGCTCCAGCTGCTCAAGCTTCATGTCTGTGGACTTGCTTTCATTCTGAATGCTATTTGCTAACTTTACTTGTTTGCATTATTTGTCTTTCTGTCTGCACGTTGAGTGTTTGACAGTCTTTTCTTAATGGGTTCTTTTGGGTTTCTTTGTTTTATAATGTATACATACTTGGATAATAAATATACTTTGAACTTTAAATGGCCCAATTACTTCATGTTGTGCGCAAGTGTTTGTCTTAAAGAATGAAATAAAAGAAGATCAAGTGACAGCTAAACCAATATAGTCAGTGATTTATCAACCATTCTCAGTAATGCTTCATCAAGTTCCAGAGTTAAAAACCGTTCATTCATCATAATATTCATCATATAAGTAAATAATGCAATTTTGGCAATCCTAAAGTCTTGTGGTCTTTGCATATTACTCCTTAACTTACCGTAGCTTACAGAATGATTTTTCACTGCTCAACAGAACTGAATTGTCAATGATAGAGAACAGAAAAAAATATCAGAAACTGTGGGTAATATTGAGCAGGTTGGTCAAAATCTGTGGAAATTGAGAGGGAGCTGTTGTTTCAGACTTTCAATTTTTAATTGCAAACTGAAAAAGTAAGAAATAGATCATTTTAAATTTCAGAGAATGAGGAGGCATAGAGAGAACAGTTGGAATGTGTGCGATAAGGAAACTGCATGAGAAAAAGGCCAGTGGTGCAGGTTGAGAGAGAATAGTGAGCATGTGTTAAATGCAGTTGATCAATCTATAGACATATAAACAGAAGTTCATGAGTGAGGGCAAAAGGGGGAGAAAAGAAGTGCTGGGTCTGTGAGAATACAGGAGCTGAAAGAAACTTAAATAAACAAGAATGCAGAAAATGCCCCATCAGTTAAGCAGTGTCTGTGGAAGAGAGAAACAGAGGTAATGTTGATCACCTTTCATAAGAAGTTATCTGTTATGATACAAACTTAAATTTTTGGAAGTTTGGTCCATTGAACTTTGAGGGGTTTTAGAGAGAGGCAATTTATATATACAAAGTATGAAATCTGTTTACTTTGGTCACCAGGAATCTCTGCATAACCTTGCAACCAAAATATAAGCACGGCTATTTCAAATCCAATGGAGGCATTTCATTAGAAACAAGAGAAAATCTGCAGATGCTGGAAATCCAAGCAACACACACAAAATGCTGGAGGAACTCAGCAGGCCAGACAGCATCTATGGAAAGGAGTACAGTCGACGTTTCAGGTCAAGAAATTTCAGCAGGACGTACTGAAGGGTCTTGGCCCGAAACATCGACTGTACTCTTTCCATAGATGCTGCCTGGCCTGCTGAGTTCCTCCAGCCCTTTATGTTTTTTGATTCATATCATGCCTGGAAGAAAAAAACCTTAATCAGGTCTATTGTTTCAACTATTTTCTTCACAGTAACACTTTACATAGGATCACCCTTCACGCTTTGGAACTATTAATCATGGGCAGTGGTACATATCCTTCCTGGAGTGGAAGATCAATACTCCTGTTGTTATAATTTAGGAATTACTGATGTAAAGACATTTAAGGATCTTATACTTTGACTCCTGTGTGTACTGGTGAGTTAATCATTCCTTTCTTACAGATACAATTTCTGCTTCAGCTGTTTAAAGAATTGCTCTGTTAAACCCAGTGTGAATGTTTTGTTGTATCTCAGAAAGAAATTCCCTCTGTTCTTTATTAACTCTTCTGTCATATTTTTTGAGATTTCATAAGCTCCCTTATCACAGTCAGCTGCAGGCAAAGTGATACATTGTCAGAAATTGTTCTCAGCTTTAAACCTTGATTTCCCACTGTTTTGGATCTTTAGGTTCTGCCTCTCTGAACATCAACAGGTTTTTCAATAGCTTTGGATAGATAATTGAACTATGCTGAAACATACAACTGCAGTTTTGCAAAATGTCTGCAACACTTGAAAAACAGAATCAACAGAAAAATAAATTATATGAGCATTAATAAAAGTGTAGTCTTCATTTTAAAAAGGCATCAATTAAAGGGACTTAATTTGCTTATTTCATAAGGTAAGCACCATGTTATGGAACAAACAGTTTAGTAAAATATAATGCATTTTGAGAGGTGTTCACTTCAAAGTTCAAAGTTCAAAGTAAATTTATTATTGAAGTGTACATACAGTATATCATCACTTACTACACTGAGGTTCATTTTCTTGCAAGCATTCAAAGTAAAATAAAGAAATGCAGTAAATACAATAGAGCTAGTAGAACATGCAACAGAGCAGCAGGATACAATACAATCAAAGAATGAATATGAAATGAATAAGTATCTGGGGTATCAAAAAGCAAAGAAATTAGATCATAGTGCGATAAAGGGAAAACTTTTGGTAAAATTTACTTCAAGGCTTAAGAAAATCTGTCAAACAGAGCTCAACAGTAAAAAAAAACAAAGGTAATACACATATTCACTATATCTACATAAAATATTAGCAATATATACATCAAAATAGTAATAACACTTATAAACGTATTCTTTTGACATAATATCTTGGTCCAAAACCAATCTAGAAAATTTAGAAAGAAAAACAAGACCTGAAATGACAGACTTTAGAAAACACTATGTATAGTCAAATGCACTTGGGTTAACACTACCTACAACAGAAGACAGAAGGAGGAAGAGAAATAACAGACAAAACAAAAATTTACACAATAGTCAGATAAAACTTCCACGGTGTTAGTTTCATCAATAGAAACAGGATTGAGTACTCCACGGGACTATATGCAATTTTGATAAGAATTATACACCATTAAGCTTAAATGAAAGCACAACCCAGAAAATGAAATTATCAGTATAGAACAAAAAGTTAGCCAATAGCAAAGTATGACCCTCCATGGAAGACATCCCTGTGATCTGAGCAGGCTAGATGTCAACAAGGAAGCATCAAACAAACACCTGGCTCAGAGTTGGACACCTCTTCTCAGAAACAAAAGGATTCCTTATGGCAATACAGGACCAGATGTTAACACAGTTTAGCCCCCGTGGCCAGCCCCAGGGTCGCTCGACTCACTAGGGAAACAGCCCTTGGCCCCGCCAAACTGGGTAATTAGTTTGTGTGGATGCTGTGTGATGTACCCCACCCCGCCCAAATAACAGACAATACACCAGATACGATTAAGTGATTTACAGTTTATAGATATTACTGGAACTATATAATTAATAGAGAATAAAATATAAAAGGAAAATAAAAGGCGCCACACTTATGGAAGTTTAAACTCTTCGTGCATAAACAGTTGGAGCTCAGGACCCCTCTTCTTCACCCTGCGACCCCTCGGACCACCTCAATCAGCCGCCTGGGACCAAGAATGGTGGTCGACCAGATGCTCCACATGAGTCCGTCTCCGTCTCCTCGCCTCTCCAAACGCTCCGCTTGGAGTCTAACCCTGTTAGCGGACTCACAGCATCTGGTCCATCCTCTGTGTCTCTCTCTCGCCTTATGCCCCAAAACCTCACGCATACAATATCTTCAAATACACCAAAAACATAACAACTATCCCAATTGGTTCATAACATATTCTTATCACACTCTAACCCAAAACAAGCTGCTAGCGCAAGAACTTTCTCAGCGTTTAACATAACAAAGAAGCATTCCCAAGTATAACATAACAAAGAAGCCATTTTAATTAGCCTACACAGTAACATAAAAGACGAAACCCCCTTACAACAGAAAACATTAAAAATACAATACAAAAAACCAAAAAATTCAAAATGATAAATACAAAAAATGCCAAGAGAAACCAGAAAGAACAACAAATTACAGGTTCCTACAGCAGTTTAATTCAATCTGCTTACTTACACAGGCACAATCAAGTGGCAAACATCATTCACTAAAATCTTGCTTTCAAATACAAACTCACAGAAGACACCCTACCTTACTATAAATACAAGCCAGGTCCAATGTTAGAGACAGAGTTCCACAAATTCTATTATGAGCAAATGGTTCATATGTTCAATTTAATATCAGAGAATGTATATAGTTTACAACCTGAAATTCATACTCTTCACCAATCCATTATTACAGATAGGGCCATCCAGATATAATATTACAGGATAACAAAATAAGTACAACTTACTTAATAGATGTAGCCATTCCAAACACATGTTGCATTTGAAATCAGTAAGTGAAAACACCAGAACTATGCTAAATTAAAAGGTGAAATTGAAGGAACATGGAACATGAACAGGGTATAGATTGTCACCATAGTAATATCCACAACTGGTGTCATCCTAAAGTCATTACATAATAAACAATTAGGGCTTTACAGAGTTATTTAGGCAAATCTCCAGAAGGCCACAATACTAAAACACCACTAGAATAGTCCAAAAGTTCCTATCAATTGAGAAATGAGTATACTTCTCTATGTTCATACCTGGCGGTTTTGCCAGTTTAAGCTAAGAAAAAATAATAATAGCAAATAAATAAATAAATAATATTGAGAACGTAAGTTATAGAATTCTTGAAAGTGTGTCCATAGTCTGTGGATTCAGTTCAGTGTCAATGTGAATTAAAGCTAAGTCAGAAGCCACTTAGATTGAATGGTTATAATTGCTTCTGAAACTGATGGTGTGGGTCCTAAGGCTCCTGTGCCACCTTCTTGATGACAGCAGTGAGAAGAGAGCTTGATCTAGATGGTGGGGTGGGGGTGTATTCTTGATGATGTGCCAGTACTCCTTGTAGATGTCAGGACCATTGCAAATAACTCTTTTGGTAAGTAGAACGTCTGATACTTAATCTCTGGATGTGCCAGATCGGGAGGCAAGAGTAAATAAGATCACTACATCCAGGCACCTCGCTGAGTTTATTATGAAGCACCATCTCCCCACCCTTTGGGTTCCCTGAATACACAACTCAGTCTGCCTGGTGAACTGAGAACATCACTGGCTGGAGTGTCATATCCAGAGGGTCGCGCTGAGCCATGCCTCAGTGATAAAAAGAACTCAGCATTTCCCTCCAATGCAGCAATCTTGCCCTTAGGTCCTCTGCCTTGTCCTCCAGTCACCGTACATTAACCAACAATATGCTAAAGAAAGATAGTTGCATAAACAAATTTAATCTGGCTTGAAATCCACCCTGGTACCCTCTCTTCTGGTGATGGCCAACCTTCGTCTGCTCCAAGGTATTGTACCTGAATTCCTGAGAGTCAAGTTCGACAAATCCTTCAGGAGATCGTAAAATCGCCGGTTTGTTTTGATGGTTCAAAAGTATGTTCCATAAAGGGAAATTACCAGGAGTGATTGATAGTTTGTTTTGATGTTTCAAAAGTATGTTTCATAAAGGGAAATTACAGTCTTCAGATTGCATCTATAGTAATTCAGAAGAAGTTTAGTGCGCTGGCCACAAAATAGCTTCATCTTAGCAACTGTATTTTCATGACCAAAAATAAATCATGAATGACCAATTTGTGGGTAAAACTGAGGTATACAGTATTTGTTTATTACAATATGTGTTTTTAAACAGGGTTGGAACACCAAGTTTATTTTAGTGAACACTTTTCAGATAACATATTCTTTTGCTTGTCTGTGACTCTATATTAGACCTGGTTCTTCACCCTTGTCTCCATTCTTGACAGGCTTGTTTATGTTCCCCTCTCAATAACATACTCAGAGACCCAGGAAGGATAATCATCTTGAAATAGCTGTTTTTTTTTGTTTGAATATTATACAATAAATATACTACTGAGTATTCTCATAGACTAACAATTGAAGAATGTCATTGGCTGTTTTCAGCACAAGAGAGGTGATGATTCTTTAACTGTCCATAGCTTCTTACCTGAATAACAGAATGCACAGGGTGATGCTCCAATTAGTAATGGGTCAATAATTTTTTTTGGATATTAATGACTTTCAGGTACATGGTATTTATTTTTCACACTTTCAGACAGTTGCAGCAATAAAAATTAATAACTTTTTTCTGACTGCAGCTAGTTTCAATGATGATGGAGCCATTGTGGCCGGTGATCTGCGCAGATCAATGACAGAAACAGTAATTATCACGGTTTTGCAGTGTGCATAATGAAGCTCTCATTCATCTCCATTAACAAAGAAAACGGGAAGCTTCCTTCCATTTTATAGACTAAAATCATTTAGGCAGATCGAACTTAAATGGCTGACATCATATCAAAATAAAATAAAACCTTGACAAAGCAGTCAGTTATGACACATTAAACTAATTCTGATCAGATTTATTATGCATTGGAACAATTTAAATTTTAGCCTTGTAATTTCATACACTTATAGTATCTGTATAACATGATACTGTTTCCGTTTTATAAATCCCCCCTCACCAGTGCGGCACAGTAGGGTAGTGGTTAGCACAGCACTTTACAGTACAGGCAGCCCAGGTTCAACACCTGCCACTGCCTGTTAGGGTGTCAGATGTTCTCCCTGTGACTGCATGGGTTTCCTCTGGGTATTCCAGTTTCCTCTCACAGTCCAAAGGCGCACCAGTTGGTAGGTTAATTGGTCATCGTCAATTGTCCCGTGACTAGGCTCAGATTAAAATCAGGGGATTGCTGAACAGTGTGGCTCAAAGGGCTGGAAGGGCCTATTCCATGTTCTACCTCAATAAAAATAAATAAATGAAATTGGATTCTGCGATTAAATCTGATGGTCTCCACATAGATACAAAAGGGAAGTGACACAAGACTTTTCCATGCTTGACGATTGTCAGCTTTGAATCTCTTGCTTAGTATAATGGGTTTTTTTTGCAATGAATTAGTATTAACTGACAATTGATTGGGTGCATCAACAGATAGCTGATATTATAAACACCTGGTATGAGTTAAACCAAGATGAAAGCTAATCTGCTCTCCTTAAAAAGAGGTGCACCGTGACTGAAGCAGATATCGGCGATCATTCTTTATATGAATTTGTCCTCAAAACCAGTGAAAACTAACACAATAAGATCAGACTCCAAGATTTTCAGATGTTACAATGAAACCCTTACATGAGGAGCTGGAAATTAGGATCAACGCTCATCACCCACAGAGTCTGGAGAATTTCCAGATGTACACTAGAAAGCCGTTGGAGCAGACCACCATGGAAAGTGATGCCATGAAGGCAGCCCTGTTGGCCTGGCTCCAACTCTGCAAGAAGCTGAGTGAACTCATGCACATGATCAACGTCCATGAATGAACCTTGAGATATTCTCTTCAAAGCCCCAACAATCTTCATCTGCACCCCCAACACATAGCAAACAACTCTGTCTACAACTCAGAGCTCATTCTTAAGTTCTCATCCAGACATTTCTTAAGTTACGTCATTGACTCAGGTTCAATCACTTTTTCAGGCCGAACATTCTGGGTACTTCCCACTCTGTGGATGAAAAAAAAGCCCTCTTCATTGCTCTTCTGAATCTCTTCATCCTTATCTTAAACCTATTGTTCAATCTATCTTTCCTATGAGGAACAGTTCCCCATAGCGTGTACACAATCTGCTGGAGGAACTGATTGGGTCGAGCAGCATCTGTGCAAGGAAAACAATTGTCGAATCTTTGGGTCAAAGCCCTGCATCCTGCAGAGTACAGAGCTGACTTGTCAACTAATTAAGGCGCAGCAGTCTGCAGAGCTCACAAATAAGTGGACCCCGTTAAGGTCCGGGTCCTGATATTGTGGGGAAATGACCCAAACATGTAGCTGGCAGATGCAGACATTTGGTTAGATAGTGAGGTTGGGAAAGAGTGTTAGGAAGAGTGCCCCCTACACAGCTGCACCTCCACACAGTCCCAAACCCAGCAAGGGGACCACCAGCCCATAGGCCCTCTATCCTCATAGAACAAGGAGAGGAAAAGAAGCAGGCAGGGGGAGAGAGACATCGTAAGGGAGAGGAACCTGAGGTGGATAACAGTGGTCTCATCGACAGGACTACCATCAGAGAGTTCTCTGCTGAGGGACTTGTGGAGTTTGGAGACAGGTGTAGGCTGAAGCCAGGGAAGCATTTGCCAATGTAATTGCTAAGGATCTGTGATGTATGGAATGTTTGGATATTTACCCAAAATAGAGATGGGTGTCCTGAGAGGGGGGGCGGTCTGTTGCCCCACCATGCCATTAACATCAACTGAGATTGCCACTCACTTCTTACGTGGGTGATGAGTTTCTATGGGGCAGAGTGATAGCAATGATAGTGATAGTTAAGATCAGGTATCCCTCTCTCTTCAAGTGGGATTTGCGACCCCGGAAGGAGTACAGCACAGTGGAGGAAGGGTCCAAAGCTCTTTGCCTGAGGGCCGTGGACGCAGGTGTATACAATGGTTGTGGTGACTGACCAGAGTGTCATAGGTTAACCTTGACCACGGCGGGGTATTTAGTAAAAACAGCAGCTCCTGTTTAAAGGGAGTGGTGCTACCCTTACAGTGCCCAATAATAGAGGGTACTGTAGACACCACCATCAGATTCTAGGAGGACATTAGAGTACATGGGAGAAATCACTGTGTCCGCAAATTGGTCAAGCAGCTTGGCGGTCAAGAACTCCACTTGACCCATAAGGAAATGTTATTTGGCAGTGCTCAGACTTGGTGTCTGAGGGTGCTAGTAGATGGGGTTCCTACTCCCACTAATGCCATATTGAGGGAGCACTGCCAGGGGAAGAGAGGCAAGGAGGGTCATTCTGCAAGTCCCTGCCAAAGAAGGTTCCTTTTGTCCTCAGCAGGATTCCTCACATTCCACTCAGATTTCCATATATCCCTCGCTGGCGGCTCTGTAAAAGGCACTGGTAAACCTCCAGTGGTAGCAGGGATTGGGAGCTGGGTGGCACCTTCCTGTACCACCCCCATAGAGGGGGGAGGTGTTCATTCTCATTGCAACCTTCCCCCTAAAATAAAGTGTAAATTGATTGAGTTCGAAAAATGTTGTGTAAGATGTGGCCATACTTGAGTTCACTTGAGTGAGAGAGAGAGAGAGAGAGAGTATGTGTAAGGGAGATGATTGCAAAGTCTGTCATGTGTTTGCTAAATCTATATTGGAAGAGTTTTTGAATTAATCCAGAAGGCAGATATTGTCATTTGATGTGAAATAAATTTGCAAGATGTCTTATCTTGAGAAGTCTAAAGAATTGTGTGAATGTGCATGAATGGGCATCTTGCTCTTCAAATAGTGCTGGCACCATCTCGAAGAGCAAGATGGTGCCAGTGACCAACACGACTAATGCGACATCCTGCAGGCAGTTCATGAAGCTACTCATTCTTCTGCATCTTTTAAATATACTTCTACTACCAATCTGTGTGTGATTGGAGCAGAACTTACATTTTGATAATATGTTTTTGGGCCAACTGAGTGGTTTGCTGTTTTTGCTGTCTGGAGGGAATTCGGTATGGTTGAAAGCGAGGTTAAGAATGGACTGGGCTGCCTAATGGCAGAGCACGAACCCCTGCTCAGCTCTAATTCTCAACCAAACCACCGATTAAAGCATGAAGCAAAATTGAAATCTATGAGGCCAAGGGCTGAAGGCTAACAGGAGTTCAGTGCAGTCTGCCTGCGTTTGACCGCTCTCCCTCTCCCTCTCACTCACAGCTGCCGGAGGAAAGTGCAGAAGTCTTGGGTCTTGGGCAAGGTTTGACTGACGCAGTTTGTGGATTAGACTTGTTTTTAGAGGGCTCTTCAGTTCATCTAATATATATGTGTTTCTGGTTTCTGGTTACGCCTTTTTTTAACTGCTATTTTGTGCAATTTTAATCAGGACAGATTGGCTTTGCAGTCTGTAGTCAATGATGGACACAGCACTAAATTGAAATGAACTGAATTAAACTGGATATTCCTAGACTGTTTCAAGGACTCTGTAGTCTGATGTTCAATAGTGTATGTGTTACTCGCATGCTTTTGCCATTTGAAGTTTTGTTCTTTTTCTTGCACACCCAATGTGCAAGAAACTTCGAATGGGTTTCATAGTGTTTCTTTTGCAAGGATGAATCTTGGGTTGTATACTGCATGCTACTTTGATAATGTACTTGGAATCATTTAATCTTTTGAAGCTTTGGGAGCTCCATTCATCCATCTTTTCTTTCCCATTGTTCTTCGGAATGTGTTCATTGTATATTGAACGTTCTAAGTATTTAACAGTATATTTGTGAAGCCTCAGAAGGAAGAACGTGTAAGCATCAATTTTTGTTTTGTTTTATCTGTGTAACAAGTTTGTGTGTATTTGTTTATTTCTTTTGAAATGGGTATTGGAGAAAGAGACCCAAATTCCACGCTGACCATGTGGAATTCAGGTTAAGGTGATGGAAACTTGAATATCTCTATTCCAGACATGAGATGTCCACTTTTCAGAAAGTAACTGTCATTTTGGAAGTTGATGATTTGTGCATACTCAAATCGGGAATTTGAAATTTGTTTTTTTTTTGGAGAGAGAAGAGAATACTTGGGAAGTGAACTGAAATGTTACTTATCTTAACAGGAGTGTTCCATAAGGTTGAAATATATATTGGGTACGGTCAACAGACTGATTGAGTTTTAGTTCTTTTGAAAAGAACTTTGTAAAGTTGAGACAAAGTCACGATGTGTATCACAGTAAATGCAAATGAATAGCCAGGATTCAGGCTGTCTCCTAGAATGCAAATGTGGAATGTGTTTGAAGTCCAACATGTGTCAGGTACAATGCAAATGAGAGTTTACCATTACTGACCATAGAGAACCAGAGGGAGAAGGCAGACCAAGTGAGGCTACGTCCACACGACGCCGGATAATTTTGAAAACACCGGTTTCAAGTAAAAACCATAGGTGTCCACACTAAACGTTTTTCAAAATATCTCCTTCCACATTAGGTGGGTATTTGGGTGAAACTCCTCCTACTGGCCATGCGCAGGGCACACAGAAAACAAGCGAAGAGAAAACTTAGTGCAAGTTTGTCCAGTTACAGAGTAGAAAAACTTTAAAGGAATTGCTCTTGGTTCTCGCGCAGGAGGACTTAAAACTTAAAAAAAAACAAATACTGGAGCATATGGAGGCAACCGACAGGTAGTTCACGAACAGTATGACACAGCTGACGACGAACATTGAAAAACTGACTGAATCTGTTGCATTAATAAAGCACGTCTGCATCAGCGTTATCTTGTATTTCCATACAATGTTACATTAGGCTGTTACACATCTATTGTCAGAGAAGTACTTGCATAAATAGGTAAACCACCTTCATACAAGCAAGGACAGAAAACAGGGCGAAGTGAGTATACTTATTTATTCAGTAAGCTATGGATCAAAGTATTTGGTGGGTACACTTCTAACCCTTCTGGCTTCAGTCTCGTCCGTCTGTTCTGCAATTGTTAGGTGGTGGCGTTCAAGAAGACAACGAACATCTGTTCCAGCACGTCATGATAGCGTTTTTAAATAGTCAAAAAAGGTCACTTTACAATTTAACTCTCACGCCATTCATACGGACTGCGCGTTATAACAGCTTACGCAGTACCAAGCAGAAGCAGAGAAAAGCATTGTTGTTGTGGTGTTGTCATGACAACGCTTTTAAATCTCTCCGTTTACCCCGTACACACTACGCCGGATATTAAGCGTTTTCAGATTTATTCACTCTGGAGAGTGTTTTCGAAAATCTCTGTTTTCGGGGGCTGAAAACGCCGGCTCAGTGTGGACAGGAGGGCAAAACGAAGAGAAAAAGCTTTGTTTTCAAAATTATCCGGCATAGTGTGGACGTCCCCTGAGTCAGCCCACTAGCAATCACATTACAGGAAACTTAAATAACAACAATCAACCATCAACTGAAGCACACCCTCGAATGGAAAGGAACAGGAATGTGAATGCAGAAGACACACAGAGAACTTGTATTCACTACGGAAAAGGATCTTGGCAATTGTAGAGATGACTTGCAGTGGACTGAAAAGCTTGAGCACGTAGATATTAAGAAAGAGAATGTGCTGGAGATTTGGAAAGCAACAAGTTGGATAAATCACCGGGACCGGATGGGATGTACTCCAGGCCACTTTGGGAAGCGAGGAAGGAGATTGCTGAGCCTCTGTTGATAATCATTGCATCATCAATGAGGACGGGAGAAGTTCTAGAGGATTGGAGGGTTGCAGATGTTGTTTCCTTATTCAAGAAAGGGAGTAGGGATAGCACAGGAAATTATAGACCAGTGAGTCTTACTTCAGTGGTTGGTAAGCTGATGGAGAAGATCCTGAGAGGTAGGATTTACAAACATTTGGAGAGGCATAATATGATTAGGAATAGTCAGCATGGATTTGTGAAAGGCAGGTTGTGCCTTACGAGCCTGATTGAATTTTTTGAGGATGTGACTAAACATATTGATGAAGATAGAGCCATAGCGTGTATGGATTTTAGCAAGACATTTGATAAGGTACCCCATGCAAGGCTTATTGAGAAGGTAAGGAGGCATGGGATCCCAGAGGACCTTTGCTTTCTGGATCCAGAACTGGCTTGCCCACAGAAGGCAAAGAGTGGTTGTAGATGGGTCATATTCTGCATGGAGTTTGGTCACCAGTGGTGTGATTCAGGGATCTGTTCTGGGACCCCTACTCTTTGTGATTTTTATAAATGACCTGGATGAGGAAGTGGAGTGATGGGTTAGTAAATTTGCTGATGACACAAAGATTGGAGGTGTTGTGGATAGTGTGGAGGGCTGTCAAAGGTTATGGCGGGACATTGATAGGATGCAATACTGGGCTGAGAAGTGGCAGACGGAGGTCAACCCAGATAAGTGTGAGATGGTTCATTTTGGTAGGTCAAATATGATGGCAGAATATAGCATTAATGGCAAGAGTCTTGGCAGTGTGGAGTATCAGAAGGATCTTGGGGTCCAAGTCCATAGGACACTCAAAGCTGCTACGCAGGTTGACTGTATGGTTAAGAAGGCATACAGTGCACTGGCCTTCATCAATTGTGGGACTGAGTTTAAGAGCCGAGAGGTAATGTTGCAGCTTGTCAGACCCCACTTGGAGAACTGGTCAGACCCCACTTGGAGAACTGTGCTCAATTCTGGTTGCCTCACTACAGGATGGGCGTGGAAATCATAGAAAGGGTGTAGAGGAGATTTACAAGGATGTTGCCTGTATTGGGGAGCATGCCTTATGAGAATAGGTTGAGTGAGCTTGGCCTTTACTCCTTGGAACGACAGAGGATGAGAGGTGACCTGCTAGAGGTGTACAAGATAATGAGAGACATTGCTCATGTAGATAGTCAGAGGCTTTTTCCCAGGGCTGAAATGACTAGCATGAGAGGGCATATTTTTAATGTGCTTGGAAGTAGGTACAAAGGAGATGTCAGGGGTAAGTTTTTTTACGCAGGGAGTGGTGAGTGTGTGGAATGGGCTGCCGGCGGCAGTGGTGGAGGCGGAAATGATAGTTTCTTTTAATAGACTTCTGGATGGCTACATGGAGCTTAGTGAAATAGAGGGCTATGGGTATGCCTAGGTAGTTCTAAGATAAGGACATGTTCTGCACAGCTTTGTGGGCCGAAGCGCCTGTATTGTGCTGTAGGTTTTCTATGTTTCTGTGTCAGCAAGCCATGAATAAAATGGTATTGGTTCAATTTAATGAGGGCTGGTTCTTGAAGGTAGATGATTAGTTACATACTGTAGGTACATAGATCAGAATAGAAGGATACTGGGAATATACATGGGAGGAATCTGAGTTGTGACAGAGGCATCAGGTTCTGGCCCTCATTCATTCCACAACCTTGATGGCAAGACAGACTAAGAAAGAGAAGAAATTGCACGTGGTGTCTTAAGGAAGGAACCCCAGCCTGGATGGGGGGTGAACACAAATGAGCCAGGCACTCGCAGTGGTTCGGCCAGAGACCAAAAGCCAGTCAAAGAGGAGGTGCCACTGGGTTGTGGTCCTTGCCAATATTCAAAGAGAGACCACCCCAAAACCTTCTGTAGATTGATCAAAAAGGCAAGCTGTCAAAGACAATCTTTCGTCGTGGTATTTGGGATATGAACTGTTGCCTATGAACCTGAAACAAAGTTATCGTGGTGTGTACCAGACCACTGTAGTACACTGAGTAACAGGTGGACTGGTAATTCAGGGTATCATAGAGTCATATTTTGTATGTAGCATAGTGGGACATCCAAGGGGATTATACTAATCCTGTAGACTGAGTGTCACGATGTTGCATCTTTGAAGGGATGTTATGGTTTTTAAAAATATTTTTACTGACATATTTAATGGGATAGGACCTTACCGTGCCCAGCAATCCCCTTTAAACCCTAGCCTCATCACAGGCAATTTCCAATGACCAATTAACCTATGAACCCCTATGTCTGTGCACTGTGGAAAGACACCTGTGTACCTGGAGCAAACACATGCAGTCTTGGGGAGAACGTATAAAGTCCTTGCAGGCAGCAGTGGGAATTGAACCCAGGTCACTGGTACTGTAATGCCTTGTGCTAACCACTACACCACTGTGCCACCTCACCATATTACTGTGTTGCAGTAAGTGACCATCTTACCTGTTCATCAAAAGCTACTTCCTCTGCTAGCAAGTGAGTGACCTGTTTAAGGTGCATTGCAGACCCTCCCACGTCACGGCGTCAATAGAGTTTAAATCTCATACACAGAAACCTTGTGGCCTCTTTTCACTCTCCAGATTGCCTCAGGCTGAGGTTTGGCAATGCTGTGGAAACAGTGAACAGTGGCAGTGTGCTGCGGTTAAGAGAGCTGGGCACACATAGTTAAGTATTTGCCACTGTGTGTATGTTTGGTGTTTGTCTTGTCCTGCCATTTTGAGCTTTTAGTTTAGGTAAGTATTTGTTTGAGTGAAACTTGAATGGTTTACTGAATGTTAAGTGTCCACTTGTTCTGTAAATAAATAATTGACATGCTTACTGGTAGTGAATGTCTTCTGTCCCCGCTCATCGAACCCGCAAACCTGATTTCACACAACATGCACATTAAGGTAATCTAATAAATTTCAAAGAAGTTCAAAGAATATAATAGGTATATTACTATCAAAAGAATAACTAGAAAGAGAATGTAAGTAATTCAGAACCCAAATGGCAATCTCTGTATCAATACAAAGGATGCTGATAAGGTCATAATTGAATATTTCTCACATACACTTAATACCATATTATTAGATACATCCTGTAGCTAATAAAATGGCCATTGTGTGTATGTTCATGGCCTTCTGCTACTGTAGCCCATTCACTTCAAGGTTCATGTTGTACATTCAGAGATGGTCTTAGACCATAAGATACAGGAGCAGAATTAGGCCATTTGGCCCATCGAGTCTGCTCTGCTCTTTCATCATGGCTGATCCAATTTTCTGCTCAGCCCAATTACCTGCCTTCTCCCTGTATCCCTTCATGCTCTGACCAATCAAGAATCTATCAACTTCTGCCTTAAATATGCATAAATACTTGGCCTCCACAGCTGCCTGTGGAAAACAATTCCACAGATTCACTACTCTCTGGCTAAAGAAATTCCTCTTCATCTCCATCCTAAAAGGACACCCCTCTGTTCAGAGGCTGTGTCGTCTGGTCTTAGACTCTCCCAACATAAGAAACATCCACTCCATATCCACTCTATCAAGGCTTTTCACGATTTAATATGTTTCAATGAGTCACCCTGCAATCTTCTGAATTCTAATGAATCCAGATTCAGAGCCGTCAAACGCACTTCTGCTCACCACTGCTGTAACACATAGTTATTTTGAGTTACTGTCACTTTCCTGTCAGCTTGAACAAATCTAGCCAATTTCCTCTGAACTCTCTCATTAACAAGACACTTTTGACAAAGAACAGCTGCTCACTGGATGGTTTCTGTTTTTTGCACCATTGATAATAAACTCTAGAGACTGTTGTGCATGAAAATCCCTGGAAATCAGCAATTTCTAAAATACTCAAACCACCCCATCTGGCACCAACAAAGTAACTTAGATCACATTTCTTCCCCATTTTGATATTGGGTCTGAACAACAACTCTGAGTGTTTTTATGCACCGAATTGCTGCCACATAGATGCATTATTGAGCATGTGTGTACTAATAAAGTGGCAACAGTTTAATTATTTAATTTGATGACTGTTTAAATTCACCATGGAGAACGACACAGTGGTTGGATAATTCAGAGAAAGAGATGGTATAATTCCAGATGAAATTAACATCAAAGAGTATAAGATGTCTTAGAGAACTTAAAGTGGGATGAAGTTGAATAAGTACAGGAAGGTCATGGAGGTTTTGGAAAGGGTACAGAATAGCTTTTCCAGAATTTTACCTAGATTAGAAGATATGAGTTACAGTATAAGGATAGTTTGGGCAAACTTGGGTTGTTTTCTCTGGAATGCCAGAAGCTGAGCAGAATCTGATAGAAGTTCATAAAATTATGAAAGACGTAGTTTAAAGAGTCAGTTTCCTAAATATCAAGAACCAAAGATGACCGGGGAAGGTTTAAAGGAGAGGCATGGGGCAAGTTTTTTTTTAATGCAGAATGTGGTAGGTGCTGGGGCACTGGTGGAAGCACATATGATAGGAGCAGAAGAGATGAAGTTTAATTAGACACTGTGTTTGGCACAGATATCATGAGTCAAGGGACCTGTTTATGTGCCCTACTGTTCTATGTTCTATGTTCTGTGCTCTGAATCCTCAGATTCTGATAAGATTTGATTATGGGAGACAGGAGAAGCGATTGTTTGAGTGATGGTAGAAATTTTAGGATGTTTCCCAGATAAAGAAAAGGTGTTAAGTGACAGATGATTGTAAATCTGGTACCCATTCTCAGAAGGACTGCAGAGATAAGTTGAGCAACTACAGGTCAGTGGATCTAACATCAGTAGAAGAGAAAATATTGGAAAACAACTCTGAGGAACAAGATTAGGGAGGGAACATCGACTCAGACCATCAGAGGCCTGTATCGGGCATTTTCATGCCTTACAAGGTGCAGATTGGAAGTCTGTGTGGGGCGCCACTGCTCGCACAGACACTAGAGCAATGTGTGGTTAAGTGCCTTGCTCAAGGATACAAACACGCTGCCACAGCTGAGGCTCAAACTAGTGACCTTCAGATCACTAGACGAATGCCTTAACCACTTGGCCACATGCCAAGTATAGGTTAATAAAATATAGCTTGGATTACTTTGTCAAGTGGAGATCCATAATCACTAATTCAATCCAATTTTTAAGGAAAGTGACTAAGTTTTTGATTAGGGCAGTGCATGATGACATCAACAAGGACTTCAGTGGCACCTCAGCCAACATTACAAATCAAAGACTTCTTCAAAATGTAAGAAATCAGGGTAATATGTCAAAGGAGATCTGAAATATCAAATAGAAGATGCTGAGATCTTTCTCATTGCCACTGGGTTCTACGACCCCCATTACTTGCATCCCCTGATCCCCTCTACTCCTCATCCTACTTTTGCTCCTATGAGCCTTCATCTTCCTCCCCCCACTTCCCTGAAAAATTCACCCTCTTCTCACTCCCCGTCCCCTCCAGCTCTTTATCCTCCCATGACCCTATCTCCAACACCTCCCATTTCTTCAGCATCCATTTTCATCTTCCTTCCCTGAGGTAGAACATTCTGTTGTCTACATGTCTCCCTGCACCCTCACCTCAGTAGTTCTGAGTCATGATGAAGTTTTTTGCTCTGAAATGTCCACTGTTACTTTCTCTCCATCAATGTTAAATGACTTGCTGAAATCCTCCAGGATTGTGTGTGTGTTGCTCTGAAATCAATTTTGTACCAGCAGATAAAGTCATATTGTTACAGAGGAACAATGTACTGAATGAAGAGAGGCATATTACAGGTTAATTTGGAGGAAACCAACTGTCTCAGTGATAAACAACATGGGAATCTTTCAGTACTAATGGAAAAATCCAAGTAGCTTATCTTTTCAAGTGATACCTTTTCAATGCAGCATGAAAACAGGCCCTTTGGTGCCTGGTATGTCTTGTAACCCCAAAATATAAAACTAGTTGAAAGAAAAACATGGGCCCAGGGATAACATGCCTACATAATTCTATATCCTTCCTCTCAGCCCTTTACCTTTCCCATCAACTTGGCATCATCTGTCAACTTCTAACTATCCTGCTTCCCCTCTCCTCACATTTTTATTTTGGTGTCTTCTTTCCTTTCCCATCCTGAAGAGTGGTCTCAGTCCAAAACATCAACTGTTCATTTCCACGGTTACTGCCTGATCTGATGAATTCCACTAGGTTTTTGTGTGTGTTACTTCATTCTTACATAACAGGGTGGTATAATGCCGTGTGTTATTCATGTATTCACGTGCATTTACATATACCCATAATGAATTATGTAGTCAAGCATTATATTTACAACATTACAAAAATACTAAATGCATGACACTCCTCCACGCCTCGCTTTAAACTCCAACTCAATATAGAACACATGTCACCTCAATCATGTAACATATCACTCTCTGGTCATTATCTGGTTGTTCTGAATTATTACTAAACTCTCTCTCTCTCTCTCTCTCGATATATATACACACACATCTTTTTTATCTTCTTTCTCACCTCTTATGGGTGGTGTGTATGTGTATTTTTCCCTCAATCTTGGTTTCTCTACCAGAGGCCTTTTGAGCTTGATGATTCAATGCAGTATCCTTGTTGTGTCGAATAGTGTGCTCTTCTGGACCAAGATCTCTTCCAGTCCTGGTTTCACAACTCCAAGTGCTCCTATCACTACTGGGATTTCTCTGGCTTTAACCATCGACATCCTTCCTATCGACTCTTTCAAACCTTGGTCTTTCTCCAGCTTCCTGGTGTTACTGTCATTTGGGATTGCCACATCTATTATTATTGCTTTCTTCTGTTCCCTGTCCAGTATTACTCTGTCTGGTTGGTTGCCTAGTACCTCCTTTTCAGACTGTATTGGAAGTCTCACAGTTTAGCTCTATCATTCACCACTACCTTCTCGGGGTTTCCAATTTGGACTTTGGCATGTCCAATCCATAAGCCATTCAGTGTTTCTGTCCCTGCCTGAATCTTGCACACTGCTACTATGAGCTGGATGGTTTCAGCAGATTCCTTGCCCAGTCTTTGTCTTGCGTCTTGCCTGGTGTGATAGACCCCTGCTTTTATTGCTCTTGTGCTTGGCGCCTGTTATTGTGCATCCATGAGCAGTGCCTCTGTCCTGTTCCTCAGCCCTACCATTTCCAGCCATTGCTAAGGCTTTCTTATGTCAGCCACCACTGATAGCTGGCAATGGTACATCCCATGCACTGGCTTCTCCTGTCATGACCTCTGGTCCTCTGGCTCTGCTTCACCCACTTCCATTTCCATATCCCCTGCCTGCTGTCTGAGGTATTCTCCTAGCAGGTTGACCTTAGGGGCCATATATGTATGTAATGTCTTTCCTAATGGGGTGGGGAGGGGGAGGCTCACTCTGCTTGGCAAGTGAGATGAAACAATCTCAAGTTCTGGGTAACACACATACGCACAGTGCTGGAGGAGGAACTCAGCAGGGCAGGCAGCGTCTTTGAAAAAGAGAAGACAGTTAATGTTTTGTATTGAGACTCTTCATCAGGAGGCCACAAGTTCTGGGGCCTGCACCGTCGTGGTTGTAGGGGTTGACGCTGAAACTGCAGAAAGTATATCTGACTGCTCTGGACACCTTCCTTCTCTAACAATTCACTCTGCTCCCCTCAACTGATTGAACTATCGTCACCAGATGACATCAGATGCAAACTCCACTGTGTAAAAGAAGGATCCAGTTCTTTCCTTTAGATTATGAGAACACTCAGTCCTCTTTTATTGTCATTTAGAAATGCATACATGCATTAAGAAATGATACAATGTTCCTCCAGAGTGATATCACAGAAAACAGGACAAACCAAAGACAAACACTGATAGAACCACATAATTATAACATATAGTTACAGCAGTGCAAAACAATACCATAATTTGATAAAGAACAGACCATGGGCACGGAAAAAAAAAGTCTGAAGTCCTGAGTCGATCGAATTCCGAGTCCCCGATAGCAGGCGGCAAAAGGGAAAAACTCCCTGCCATAAACCTCCAAGGAACTGACAACTGCCGATGCCTTGGAAGCAGCCGACCACAGCCGACACCGAGTCCGTCCATCCAAAAACTTCGAGCCTCCGACCAGCCTCTCTGATACAGCCTCCCGAGCACCATCCTCTGCCGAGCGCCTTCGACCTCGCCCCAGCCGCTGAAACAAGCAAAGCAGAGGATTCGAAGCCTTCTGCTCCGGAGATTCCAGTTACCACACAGTAGCAGCAGCAGCGAAGCGGGCATTTCAGAAGTTTCTCCGGATGTTCTTCTGCACTCTCACATCTGTCTCCATCAAATCAGGATTATGCACGGTCCCCTACTTGACGGATCACAGATATCATTCATTGGAGAGGCCGCGCGCGCTGCGTTGCGCCGCGATCTTCTCCTCCTCCTTTATCTTTCCATGTACTCACTTCTGATCACTTCTGTAGTCCCTCGCCAGGACTGCATGTCCAGGAATCTCACATTGAACCTTCCTTGTTTGAGGAGCCCACAATTTGTCTCAACTGCTTGTCCTGCATATTGCTTCTGAGGCTGGCTTTGAGCAGATCCAAGCGGGAGCACAATGGATGACCCAGGAACAGTATAGCCTGTGAGCTGTTGGTTGTAGAGTGTGCTGCATTGCAATATGTAAGGAGGAAATTGGTAAGAATCTGATTCAGGGTCAGTGTAGTGTGTTCTGCTGACATTGCTTGCAATGTGTTCTTTAGATTCTGGCAAAACTTTCCACCACACTATTTGTAGCTGGGTTGTACAGTGCAGATGTAATGTGTCTTATTCCACTCATATTCAGGAATGACTGGAACTGTTCTCTACAAACTGTGGTCCATTGTCACAGAGGAAGTGTTCTGGAACACCAGTTCTTGAGAAGAGGCTTCTCAATACATCAATAGTTTGCGAGGCTGAATGGAGGCTATTAGGAATATTTTTGGCCATTTTGTAGCTGCCTGCACTACTAACAAGAAATCTGAGCCCCTAAATGGTCTGGCAATCAACACATGAATTCTCTGCAGGGCAATGAAGGCTATTCCTAGGGATGAGGATTCATTTCTCTTGGCATCTTCTGTACGTGTTAAAATCTCAAGCAACGGATGGTGAGCTGCTTGATCTGCTGAACCGTCCCAGGGCACCACACAAAGACGTTTTTTTTGACAATGCCTAGATGACCAGCATGTAACTCCTCCAAAACTTTACATCCCAGCTTGGATGATACAACAACTCTCAATTCCCACATAAGGCTACCTCTGTCAAGAGCAAGCTCATCCTGGCGCTGGTAAAAATGGAAGGACTGGAATTTTTGCTGCACATTCTAGCCATTTTGAGTTCTCATGTAGACCTGAGACAATGCAGGGTCTTCTATAGTTTCCCTTTGGACCATCCCTGCTGTAATAGGGAGACTTTCAATTGGCATAAGGGAGAATACATCGAGAGGAGTTTCCGCTTTTCTAAATTTTTCCAAGTATTTCTTTTTCCAAGGGTAAATAGGACAATCCATCCGTGATTAGTTATTGTAATGAATTCAATTTTTTAACTGTATCCTCCAAGGAACAGAGTCCACCTCTGCATTTGTGCTGCTGCTGTTAGTGGAACGCCCTTCTGTGGATTGAAAATGGACACTCATGGTAGATGATCTGTAACGAAGGTAAACTCTCTCCCATACATGTACTGGTTGAAACGTTTTACACTCCAAATTAGACTCAAGGCTTCTCTGTCAATCTGTACATAGTGTTTCTATGCAGTGGTAAGGGAACCTGATGCAAAGACAATTCCATCACGTGTGACATGAGTGCACCTATACTATAAGGCAAGGCATCATAGGTGAGCTTCACTGGAGAACATAGATCATAATGTGTGAGTACATTGTCAGACAGCACCATGTCCTTTACCGTTTGGAAAGCCAGTTCACACTGCTTTGTCCATGGCCATTTCTTCCTGATCTGTAGTAATGATTTCAAGGGGTGGAGTACAGTCCTGAAAAAGACCACAACTGTGACATGTCCTTTGGCTTGCGGCATCTGCCAGTACTTGAATTTTCTCAGCACACTAGTGTAATACTTGTGATTCAATAAGTAAGTGATACTTGGTTTAAAGAAATCACATTTAATGCATTGTGCTGTGAGCCCATAATCTTCTAGTCTGTGTAAAACCATGTTGAGATTTTTGAAGATGTTCCATGTCATCCTCACCGGTAGCAATGTTATCATCCTGTTAACACTGAGTGCTTGGGCATCCTTGCAGAATTTGGTCCATAGTTTTCTGCCGGGGTGCAGGTGCAGATGCTACTCCAAAAATAAGCGTACTATCACAATGAAGCCCTTTGTGAATGTTTATGGTGAAAAACACTTTGGACTCTTCCATCTGCATCTGTTGTTAGACTTCAGCTAAGTCCAATCTGTTGAAATATTTCTCTCCAAAAAGTTTTGCAGATATTTTGTCTATCCTGGGCAGAGGATAATGATCTACTTTCGGTACTGAGTTAATGGGACCTTAAATTCACCACAGATCCTGACAGACCCATTCTTCTTGGCTACTAGGACTCATGGTCTCCACTCAAGCCTGAAAATAATTCCTTCATCATCCATGCGATCTATATCACTGGGCACTTTATTATGGATGGTATAAGGATCTGCACAGGCTTTCTAAAACTGGTGTGGTATTTTCAGTTAACACTATTTTACCCCTGATATGCTTGAGTTTTCCAATGCCATCCTTGAACACTACCTTTCTTAATTCACTTTCATTTGATTCTGTTGCAAGGGATGTGGCATGCCAATCAATTTGTAGTTGTCTCAGCCAATCATAGCCCCACAATGCTGCCCCTCTTATTTTTACCACATACAAGGCCACTGTGACTTGTTAGTTGCCGTATTGAATTTTGCTGTTACGAATGTCGTTCCCACAGGAGTTATCTTTTCTCATTGTAAGTTCTTAGTTGAATGTCTGCAGGCTTCAGTTCAGTACCTTTGAAATGCCATTCAACCTCATTTTATGTACTGACTGAAACGGTGAAGGCAGTGTCCAATTCCATTTTAATTACTTTGCCAATCACTTCTAATCTAAGCCATATTGCTTAGCAATTGTTAGTTTACAAATTGTAATCTACCCAGTCCTGTATCACTCTCATCATTACCAGATTTTACATCAACAGCATGCAGATTAGTGCTTATTTGAAACAGTAACTTGATTTTATATCTTTTTCTCTTCTCTGAACAGTCTACTTATTTTGTCTGTCCAACATGATGTTTGAATGTGTCCTACTTTTTGTTGCATTTTCTGCACTTTTAACCCTGCATGGTCTGGTGTATGTGAGCCCCTGCCACAATGCTAACACAATTTGTTTGGCCAGGCAGTTTTCAGTTTAATCACTGCAATTTTGCTCACACTCTCTTTCATTCCTGACTGCAACTCAATTGCTTCTCTCTCTGATGTTTCCATTGATACAACAACTTCTACTGCTCTTTACAATATGACTGTGCTTTAGATAGAAACCATTTTCCAATGCTTTCTTGTAAGATTTCCCAAACTAAGTGATTTCCAGTACATAGAAACATAGAAACATAGAAAACCTAATAGGGGCTTTTGGCTCACAAATCTGTGCCGAACATGTCTTTACCTCAGAAATTACCTAGGGTTACTCATATCGCTCAATTTTTATGAGCTCCATGTTCCTGTCCAGGAGTCACTAAAAAGACCCTAACATATACGCCTCCACCACCATCGCTGGCAGCCAATTCCACGCATTTAACACTCTTTGCTTAAAAAAACTTACCCTTGACATCTCCTCTGTACCTACTTCCTAGCACGCTAAACTGTGCCCTCTTAAGCTAGCCATTTCAGCCCAGGGAAAAAGCCTCTGACTATCCACATGATCACTATCTCTCATCGTCTTGTACACCTCTATCAGGTCACCTCTCATTCTCCAGCGCTCCAAGCAAAAAGGCCAAGTTCACTCAACCTATTCTCATAAGGCATGCTCCCCAATCCAGGCAACAACCTCGTAAATCTACTCTGCACCCTTTCTATGGTTTCTACATCCTTCCTATAGTGAGGTGACCAGAACTGAGCACAGTACTCCAAGTGGGGTCTGACCAGGGTCCTATATAGCTGCAACATTACCTCTAGGCTCCTAAACTCAATCCCATGATTGATGAAGGCCAATGCACTGTATGCTTTCTTAACCATGGTGTCAACCTTCACAACAGCTTTGAGTGTACTATGGACTCGAACCCCAAGATCCCTCTGATCCTTCACACTGCCAAGAGTCTTACCATTAATACTATATTCAGTCATCATATTTGACCTACCAGAATGAACCATCTCATACTTATCTGGGTTGAGCTCCATCTGCCACTTCTCAGCCCAGTTTTGCATCCTATCAATATTGCACTGTAACCTCTGATAGCCCTCCACACTATCCATAACACCTCCAAACTTTGTGTCATCAGCAAATTTACTAACTCATCCCTCTACTTTTTCATCCAGGTCATTTATAAAAATCATAAAGAGTGGGGATCCCAGAATAGATCCCTGAGGCACATCACTGGAGACCAAACTCCATGCAGAATAAGACCCGTCTACAACCACTCTTTGCATTCTGTGCACACTTACACACTTTTTCGCTGTCACACTTAATTGGTCCTTTCCTCTCATGTCTTATCCTCTTGCTCTTCACATACCTGTAGAATGCCTTGGGGGTCTTCCTTAATCCTGTCTGCCAAGGATTTCTCATGGCCCCTTCTACCTCTTTTAATTTCTTTCTTAAGCTCCTTCCTGCTAGCTTTATGATCTTCTAGATCTCTATCATTACCTAGCTTTTTGAACCTTTCGTAAGCTTTTCTTCTTGGCTAGATTTACAACAGCCTTTGTACACCATGGTCCCTGTACCTTACCATCCTTTCCTTGTCTCATTAGAATGTACCTGTGCAGAACTTCACAGAAATAGCCCCTGAACGTTTGCAACATTTCTTCCATACATTTCCCTGAGAACATCTGTTCCCAATTTATGCTTCCAAGTTCCTGCCTGATAGCCTCATGTTTCCCCTTACTCAAATTAAATGCTTTCCTAATTTGTTTGTTCCTATCCCTCTCCAATGCTATGGTAAAGGAGATAGAATTGTGATCACTGTCTCCAAAATGTTCTCCCACTGAGAGATCTGATACCTGACCAGGTTCATTTTCCAATACCAGATTAAGCACAGCCTCTCCTCTTGTAGGATTATCTCATATTGTGTCAAATACTTTCTTGAACACACTTAACAAGCTCCACCCCATCTAAACCTTTCACTCCAGGGACATGCCATTCGATATTTGGAAAATTAAAATCTCCCACCACGACAACCCTGTCATTATTACACCTTTCCAGAAACTGTCTCCCTCTCTGCTCCTTGATGTCCCTTTTACTATTGAGTGGTCTATAAAAACACCCAGTAGTGTTATTGACCTCTTCCTGTTCCTAACTTCCACCCACAGAAAGTCTGTAAAAAATCCCTCCATGTCTTCCTCCTTTTCTGCGGCTGTGACATTATCTCTGATCAGCAGTGCCACGCCCCCACCTCTTTTGCCTCCCTCCCTGTTCTTTCTGAAGCATCTAAAGCCTGGCACTCAAAGAAACCATTCCTGCCCCTGAGCTGTTCAAGTGTCTGTCATAGCCACAACATTATAGCTCCAAGTACTGATCCACACTCTAAGCTCATCCACTTTGGTCATAATACTCCATGCATTAAAATAGACACATCTCAAACCATTGGTTTAGCACATCCTTTCTCTATCACCTGCCTATCCTCCTTCTTGCACTGTCTCCAAGCTTTCTCCGTGAGCCATCCATCTCTTCAGTTTGGTTCCCACCCCCCGGCAATCCTAAACTATCCCCAAAAGCCTTAGCAAACCTCTCCGCCAGGATGTTGGTCCCCCTGGGATTCAAGTGCAAGCCTTCCTTTTTGTACAGGTCACTCCTACCCCAAAAGAGGTGCCAATGATCCAGAAATCTGAATTCCTGCCCCCTACTCCAATCCCTCAGCCATGCATTTATTCTCCACTTCACTCTATTCCTATACTCACTGTCACGTGGCACAGGCATTAATCCCAATATGACTACATTTGTGGTCCTGCTTCTCAATTTCCTTCCTAACTCCCTGTAGTCTGCTTTCAGGACCTCCTCCCTTTTCCTGTCTATGTAGGTACCAATATGTACCACAACTTCTGGCTGTTCTCCTTCCCACTTCAGGATATTGTGGACGCGATCAGAAACATCTGGGAGGCAAACTACCATCCATGCTTCTTTCCTGCGTCTGTCTGACCCCTTAACTGTAGAGTCCCCTATCACTGCTGCTATCCTCTTCCTTTCCCTACCCTTCTGAGCCACAGGGCCAGACTCTGTGCCAGAGGTGCATCCACTGTTTCTTCCCCTAGGTAGACCATTCCGCAGCCCCCCCAATAGTATTCAAGCAGGAGTACTTATTGTCAAGGGTTACAGCCACAGGGTGCTCTCTAGCCTCTGCCACCTGCCCTTCCCTCTCCTGACAGCTACCCACTTATCTGTCTCCTCAGGCCCCGGTGTGACTACCTGCCTGTAGCTCCTCTCCATCACCTCCTTACTCTCCCTCACCAGACGAAGGTCATCAAGCTGCATTTCCAGTTCCCTAACGCGGTCTCTATGGAGCTGCAGCTTGATGCACCTGGCGCCGATGTGGCCATCAGGGAGGCTGGGAGTCTCCCGGACTTCCCGCACTGCACACAGAACACCAGCCTCACACACATTCCTCCTGTCTCTATTCTGCACAGGCAACCGACCTCATCTCGACCCATTATCGCTGAAGCCCCGTTGAGCCAAAGCGTTCCTACTCTGTCACCTGCTCTATAAAGCTGTCTCCTTTTAAACTTTTCTCACTGTTCTCTCTGGCTGATGTCCACACGCTTGCAGAGTCATCCCCCAATCAAACTGCTGAAGAAATACCATCTCCTTTTAAACTCTTCTCACTGTTCTCACTGGCTGACGTCCATGCGCTTGCGCAGTTGTGCCCCGATCCCTTGTGCAGTTTACTTGGGGCATTTAAACTTCTAAGCGAAATGTATGCTCTTCCACTTATTGCACTCAGCAGAACTAGCAATCATTTCTCATTGAATATTTAATTTGATTCAAAATACTGCACTATTAACTCAGTATACATCAACAAGTTATCCATTGTGCAATTGAATGCTTCTGGCTTTCCACTGTAGCCAGCCATTTCTGCTCTGCTTTTTATTATTTATGATTATTTTCACCCAGTATTCACTATGAACCTGAGAATTTGTCTGTTCTTTTCCTTTTTTTAACTCAACAATCTCTATCCTCTTGCAAAGAAACACATGATGCACTTTTTTTTTAACGTGACTGTCTTGCTGTGCTTCAACAAGTATGTAGTCATCTTGGGTTTGTTTTAAAACTTACTCATAGCTACTGTTATGTTTTGTAACTCCAAAACATAAAACCAATTGAAAGGAAGACACAGAGCTGAGGATAATCTTTAGATAGGTGTGCACATTTGACATGGTGGCATAATAACATATGCCATATATGTACCTTTACATATACTGTAACCCACAATTAATTATGTAAAGAAAGAAAGGATATTTAATCAAACAATATATTTACAATATTATTCAAATATTACTAAAATATTAAATTTACAACAATGTTTGCCGAGCTAGTCCCACTTGCTCACTTTTGACGCATCTTTGTTTAAAACCCTCCAATCCATTTACTTGTCCAAGTGTCTTTTAAATGTTGTTATTGTAGCTGCCTCAACGGCTTCCTCTGGTAGCTCACTCCACATACAGTATACACCATTCTACTGTGAAGAATTTGCCCCTTGGGTCCCTTATAAATTTTTCACTTCTCACATTTAATCAATGCCCTCTAGTTTTTAGCTCCTATTCCCTGTGTGGCAGTGGGGAAGATTATACGTGTTCACTCTATACATCTCATGATTTTACCTGCCTCTATATGGTTACTGCTCAGACTCATATATTTCAAAGAATAAAGTCTTAGCCTGCCACACTTCTCTCCATGACTCAGATCCTGAAGTCCTGGCAGCATCTTTGTAAATCCTCTCTGCACGCTTTCCAGTTTAATAATGTCTTTCCTATAACAGGGCAATCAAAACTGAGCACAGTACTCCAAATTCATTCTCAGCACCATCATGTGAAAATGCAACATAACATCCCAACACCTATACTCAGTGACTTAGCTAACGAAGACCAGCATGCTAAACACCTTCCTCGCTACCCTGTCTAACTGTGATACCACTTTCAGCAAACTGTGTACTTGCACTCCTAGTACCATCTGTTCCACTACATTCACTGCATAAGTTTCACCTGGTTAAGTTTCCCAAAATGCACACTTCATAATTATCTGAATTGAAAATCATTTGTCAATCTGAGCTAATTGATTAGGATCCTCCTGTAATTTTTGATAACCTTCTTCACCATCTATTTCAGTTGCATCCACAATGAAATGAAAACTCCTATTTCAGTAACATCTGTATAGGGTGATGGTTGAGGGTTATTTTTGCAAATGGATGTCTACAACCAGTGGTGAAAGAGGGAATAATGCTGGGATCCTTCCTCTTTATTAGATACATTAATAAAATGGATTAATGGTTATAATAACTTGGCACTCATTCTCTTGGATGCCGCTCTGTTCCTTAGTGTTCCTTTGGGGAGGTCCAGCAATGTTCTGCTGCATTCCACTTTGTGTGGCAATGTGTACATGCTGTTCATCTTTCATTCGAAATCACTGCCTATGGTCACCCATCAACTGCTCTTCTGTCTGTTGCAGCTGCTTTGAAACAAGTGGAATGAAGCTATGATGATTGTGGTAAGTTTAGTACATCCACCGCTAACGTGTGCAGTCAGACTACCAACACAGGTCCGGAGGATAGATAACATTGCACCTTTGTTTGAACAAGGAGAAGGCAGTAAGCTGAATTACAGGCCAGTCAGTGTAACTATGGTGTAGGCAAATGACTCGAATCAGATTAAGCACTTAAACATAAGAAATAGGCGCAGGAGTAGGTCATCTGCCCCATCAAGCCTGATCCACCATTCAATAAAATCCTGGCTGATCTGGCCATGACCTCAACTCCACCTGCCTGCCTTTCCCCCATAATCCTTAATTCCACTACGATGCAAAAATCTATCCAACCTTGTTTTAAGTATATTTACTGAAGGAGCCTTCACTGCTTTATTGGGCAGAGAATTCCACAGATTCGCCACTCTCTGGGAAAAGCAGTTACTCCTCATATTCGTCCTAAATCTGCTTCCCTGGATCTTGAGTCTAAGTCCCCCAGTTCTTGTCTCACCTACCAGTGGAAACAACTTTCCTGTCTCTATCTTTTTAATCCCTTTCATAATTTTATATGTTTCTGTAAAACCTCCTGTCATTCTTCTGAATTCCAGTGAGTATAGTCCCAGGCAACTCAATCTTTCCTTATAATCTAACCCCTTCAGCTCTGGAATCAACCAGGTGAATCTCCTCTGCACCACTTCCAAAGCCAGTATATCATCCTCAAGTAAGGAGACCAGAGCTGCATGCAGTACTCCAGGTGTGGCCTCACCAGTACCCTGTGCAGTTGAAGCATAACCTCCCTGCTCTTAAATTCAATCCCTCGAGCAATGAAGGCCAACATTCCATTTACATTCTTGATAGCCTGCTGTACCTGCAAACCAGCCTTTTGCGATTCATGCACAAGCACTCCCAAGTCCCCCTGCACAGCAGCATGCTGCAATATTTTTGACCATTTAAGTAATAATCTGCTCTTTCATTTTCCTTCCAAAGTGGATGGCCTCGCATTTACCAACATTGTACTCCATCTGTCAAACCCTTGCCCACTCAATTAATCTATCTATATCTCTCTGCAGGCTCTCTTTATCTTCTGCACAAATTACTTTTCCACTCAAGTTAGTATCATCAGCAAACTTAGATACATTACACTCAATCCTGTCTTCCAGGTGGTTAATGTTTATCGTGAACAGTTGTGGGCCCAGCACCGACCCCTCTGGCACAGCGCTTGCCACTGATTGCCAACCAAAGTAACACCCATGTATCCCAACTCTCTGCTTTCTATTAGTTAACCAAACCTCTAACCATGCTAATACATCACCCCCTAACTCTATGCATCTTTATCTTATGGACTATTATCTTATGTGGCACCTTATCAAACACCTTCTGGAAATCCAAGTAAATAACATCCAACTGTTCCCCTCTATCCATCGCATTCATGATGTCCTCAAAGAACTCCAGAAAGTTCGTCAAACAGGACCTGCCTTTGTTGAATCCATGCTACATCTGCCTGATAGATCCATTTCTTATCAGACCCCTCGCTGTTTCTTCTTCCATGATAGCTTCAAGCATTTTCCCAACTACAGATGTTAAATTAACTGGATGTTACCTGCCTTTTGACTACATCCTTTTTTGAACAGTGGCATGATATTCACCATCTTCCAATTTTCCGGGACCTGCCCAGAGTCCAGAGAATTTTTGTAAATTATCACCAAAGCCTCTATTATAACTTCTGCCATTTCTTTCAGTACCCTGGGATGCATTCCATCAGGACCAGGGACTTGTCTTTCTTCAGGCCCACATGTTTGCTCAGCACTACAGAATAGTCATTCAAAGCCTCTGCTATTTCCTCATTACCCGATATGAATTCCCCCTTCTTGTCCTCCAAGGGACCTATGTTCACTTTAACCACCCTTTTCAACTTTATATAATTATAAAAGCTTTCACTATCCATTGTTATCGGATAGTTTGATGGGATAGTATAAACTTTCACTTGGAAAAAGACAGATTAATCAAAAACAGTATGGGTTTCCTGAGGAAGAGTTGCATTTGATTAATTTGACAGGATTTTCTTTCAAGAAGTAGCATGAAATGGTGATGATGAAAGTGATTTGATGTATTCTGCATTGATCTTAGCTAAGCTTTTAATAAAGGGTCATATAGTAGGCTTATCAAAAGTGGAATGTATGTACTGATGTGATATACAATATGTTTTGGATAAGTTACCTTTTGCCTTCTTTAAATCATGGTTCTCCCCTTTCTCCTCATTCCAGCACCATGTTTTGTTTAGGGTAGCCTCCAGTCATATTCTCACTCAACTTGTATTCCTAAGGAGATGACTATAATGTGTCAGTATCTTCCAAAGCTTTGAAATCAGCAAGTAGTCCATCACCTACCCAACACGTTGTTTCAGCATCCATCCCTTGAAGTTCTGTTAGGTATGCCATGTACCCCGTGATGGAAAAAAAGAACCAGCAGAAATTGAAAACACTTTGCAGTCCAGTATTGCTATTAACTAATAATATTTATTAGTAACTATGCAATACAGTAATATAAATGTAGATAAATCAAACAGGTTAGCAATGATTATATATATAAGTAAGTATATCAGTAAGTGTGGAAATATATGTATGAAAAACCAAGCTTCTTTAAGTCTACGGGTAAAAAGATACAGTTTTACGATGATGAGTAAAGTTCAGTTCAGTTCAGTTCAGTTCGTGGTATTTAGTTGAGTAGTGATGGAGAGAGGAAGAGAGAGAGAGAGATTTGAGTCTTCAGGTGAGCTGATGGCGTCGATCTTCTCGTAGTCCTTCAAAATCCTTTAAAAGTCACCGACTGAATTTAGCAAAAGGGACCGGTTTTCTGTGGGGGAGCTATCCCCCAGGCAAGGATGGACACATGGACAACTCCCCACCAGTTAACCCTTTTCCTCTTTCCACTGTAAGAGCGACTGATCGATCTGCCCGATCGATCCTCCAAAACCCTCTTTTCCTGCGGGCACAACAATGCTCATTCAGTGTCCAGAACATGTGTCTGAGGTCTATCATCTGACCTCCTATTTTATCTTCCCGTACTGAGCATCAACTGTCATTCAGATAACTCTGCCTTCCTCTCTCTGTGAAGAAATGCAAGCAGGCAGAAGTCCTTGAGAAGTGACAACAACTTGCCGAAAATCATAACATCGAGTGTCCATTAAATAACACCGCCTTCGGTCACCATAGCAACTTACGAACTGCTCGGTGCCATCTCCAACTCCAACTCAGCAGAAATCCAAAAGTTACTTCCGGTGCCTTAAAGTGACAGTCCAACAGTTAGTCTTCATCTCTCTCTCTCTCTTTTACAAACAAGTTGTTGGTGTTAAATAACTCTCTCTCTCTCTTTTCAAAAGCACAGTTAATAGGGGTAATCGAGCACAGTTCATAAGGGTAACTCAGGACCCTGTCACAGGTATGAAGTGCAGACATCAGCCTATGATCTTTTAACCCAGGCAACTTGTTCATATTTTATACCTTCACGGTATGGTCCGGGTCAATTTTGACCCGGCCCAAGAATCCCCTCATAACAAGTGTCTATACCAAATTTTGAACCACAAATCTATTTAGAATGTATAAATAGCCTATCTGACATTAATAAATGGGTGATTAATCCTGAATTAATGTTTCAGAGATTTAATATCCATTTCAATAGATATGGGTCAAATTTGACCGGGAACAGCCTCAATGTACAAGAATTTGTACAAAAATACAAAAGTATAACATTTTTAAATATTTTCATTTTTGTGCATTTTGGGCCACTTTAGGAAAATCCATCAAATTTTGGCTTTAAAAAAAATGGCATTTAGGGTGTTTTTACTGCTGTCCAATGCCAAAATGGGTCAAATTTGACCGGAACAGTATGTAAGGGTTAACTTGGGAAATAAGGTGTATTATTTATTTTATTTGTTTTCTGAAGACCGAAAAACAAATAAAAGTATACAGGCATGCATTTGCTTCCTATTTACATTGTGTTCTTTGTTGCACAGTTATTATGTTTATTATTCTAGCTGGTCACATGAGCGGGAACGTGGTAAAAATGAAGAGCTCAGATACATATTCATGCTTTATTCTGAGCAGTTCTGGGGACTGCTATATGTCATTTCTTTTGCTGACCATTTCACTGAATTACATATAGTATGTTTAATATAACTTGTTTTAGTTTCATAAGTTTAATTGCTTCAAGATCGTGTGTTTTGCTAGTTTGCTATTAAAGGATCGAATACATTTCTTTGAATTTTATGAATATTATATTGGATTGATCAGAGGATGAATCATACAAAATAACTCCCCGTGTAGTCACCATCAGCGGCAATGGTTTGTTTGAGTTGTTGCTACAAGGGCAGATGTTGGAAATTTGAAATAAATTGCAGGAAATACTAAGCAAGTCAGGCAACATCTGTGAAGATAGAAACTGTTAATATTTCAGTTGAGCAAGACAGAGATCAATGAGTAGCAAACAGAAATGTTTTTGTTTCTCTCTCTCTCTCTATCTCTCTATCTATATCTCTCTATCTCTATCTCCACCTCTTTTATATGCTCTCACTGGTTGTGAGAATTATTCTCTGCTGAAAAGAAATGGCCAGACCTGACAAAGCAAGTGGTCCATTTTAAAATACAGTCAACCCTACTCATGTGGTCAGACATTACAAGGCTGCAGTTTGACATCTATGTTCTAGCTTTCATTCTAATTTGTAGTTGCACATAAATCCCATGACATTTTAGGTGTCATCATGCTTGCCCTGAAGGATTTTATTTGAAGGTGATTGTTTTTTAGTGACTGCCACTTAAAAAAGATTATTCTGTTCTTAATATATGCCGATGTAATACAGCATTTTGCAAATTTCACTGAAGAATATTTAATGCTTTATACAATTTCCTCCAAAGCAATTTCTTGTGAATCTAAAATGATAAATCAAGGAAGAGCTTTTATTAATATTGCTATTTTCATTTCATAGCTTTAAGTGAGGTGACATTTGTAAAAGTGTGGGGCTACATTTGGACTTGCAGATTTTTAGTGCAATAATATTCTGATAATTTAATTCAAGAACTAAGATTATGATCTTTGATGTACCACTTTGTTGGCCTTCTCCCTCCACGGATGCTAGTCACCTTCCAGTGCCCAACAACATGAAGAAAGTGGTGAGTATGGATTGCCTTGACATTTTACCATGGTGACCCTCACACCTCAGCCTGTTCTGGTACCCAGTTAATTAGACATTTGCATGAAGACCATTGGGTGGTAATCAGCAATGGTCACCTGTGCTCTAAAACTCGTATGTGCAGGAATTGATTTTAAAGCTTAACCAACCAAATAGCTGCAGTTTAGCTAGCACAGCCCAAGAATTACATCTGAACTGTTCTGTTATGAGCGGGCTGACTATGTGCTTTATTTGCCAGAAGACTTTTCTGGAATTGTTAAGGTGAAGTGATACAAAGTAGGAAAAATCCATTGGAGTGAATAAACAATACCAATGACTGAATTGGATTATTTCAGTCCAATGCAGTGACTATGATTCTATTTAACTGAGTAGATGGAGAAGAGGAGTGGCCAAAAGACCACAATTTCAGGCTGAAAACCTTCAGCAGAACTGAAGAAAATAAAGATGAGTCAGAGTCAGAAAGTGAGGGGGAGGAAGAAACACAAGGTGAAAGGTTAAACTGGGAGGGGTGAAGTAAAGAGCTGGGAAGTTGATTGGTGAAAGTAATACAGGGCTGGAGAAGGAGGAATCTAATAGGTGATGGGCAGACAAAAGATGAGGTGAGAGAAGGAATAAGAGATAGAGAACAGAGAACAAGATGGGGGCAGCATTGCTGGAAGTTTCAGAAATCGATGCTCTTGCTCCTCCAACCTGAGTGTGGCCTCATTGCAACAGTAGAGGAGGCCATGGGTGGACATGTTGGAATGGGAACGGGAAGTAGAATTAAAATGGGTTGCCACTGGGAGATCCCGTTTTTTCTGGCGAATGGAGCATAGATACTCCACAAAGCAGTCTCCCAGTCTTTATGGGTCTCACCGATATACAAGAGGCCACTCTGGGAGCTCCAGATACAATAGATGACCCCAACAGACTCACAGGTCAAGTGTCGCCTCACCTGGAAGGACTGTTTGGGGCCCTGAATAGTACTGAGGGAAGAGGTGTAGGGGCAGGTGTAGCACTTGTTCCGTCAACAAAGATAAGTGCCAAGAGGAAGGTCATTAGGTTGGATGAACGGACAAGGAAGTCGTGTGGGGAATGATCCCTGCAGAAAGCAGAAGGTTGGCAGGGGAGGGAAAGATGTACTTGGTGGTGGAATCCGACTGGAGATGGCTGAAGTTATGGAGAACTATGGGCTGGATGCGGAGGCTGGTGGGGTGGTAGGTGAGGTCGAGGAACCCTATCCCTGGTGGGGTGGCAGGAGGATGGGATGAGGGCAGACGTGCACAAAATGGAAGAGATGCGGTTGAGGGCAATGTTGATGATGGAGAAAGGGAAGCCCTTTTTTTTGAAGATGGACACCTTCTTCATTCTGGAATGAAAAGCTTCTTGCTACGCTTGCCTCCTCTCCTCCTCCTTCACTACCATTCAAGGCCCCAAACAGTCCTTCCAGGTGAAGCGACACTTCACCTTTGAGTCTGTTGGGGTTACCTATTGTATCCGGTGCTCCTAGAGTGGTCATTTGTATATTGGTGAGACCCAACATAGATTAGAAGACCGTTTCACTGAGCGCCTATGCTCTGTCAGCCAGAAAAAGTGGGATCTCCCAGTGGCCACCCATTTTAATTGCACTTCCCATTCCCATTCCAACATGTCCATCCGTGGCCTCCTCTGCTGTGAAGATGAGGCCACACTCAGGTTGGAGGAGAAATATCTTATATTCTGTTTGGTTAGCCTTCAACCTGGTAGCATGAGCATCGATTTCTCGAACTTCTGGTATTGCCCCGCTTCTTCTCTATTCCCATCCCACTTATCTCTCTTGCCTTGTCTCCTTCCCTGCCCACCATCTCCCTCTGGTGCTCCTTCCCTTTTTTCTTTCTCCCATGGTCTTCTGTCCTTTCCTATTAGATTCCACATTCTCCAGCCCTGTACCTCTTTCACCAATCAACTTTCCAGCTCTTTACTTCACCCCTCCCCCTCCCAGTTTCACCTATCACCTTGTGTTTTTTCCTCCCCTCCTTTCCAACTATGATTCCTCAACATTTTTTTTTCTCCAGTCCTGCTGATGGGTCTCAGCCTGAAACATCGACCATACTCTTTTCCACAGATGCTGCCTGGCCTGCTGAGTTCTTCCAGCATTTTGTGTGTGTTGCTTGGATTTCCAGCATCTGCAGATTTGCTCTTGTTTGTTATTTTCAAATTGAGTTAGCTATTAAAATGTATATCTGTTTGCAAGATTATTGAATTACATTGAAGCCAACAATATCCAGAGAGTATCAAACATGAAACAAGCTTTGCCTAATAAAGAACACGGATTTGAGGAGCGGCATGGTGACACAGCACTCCATGTAAATGCACCAGAACTGCAGGAATCTGGGTATAATCCTGCCTTTGCACACTGCCGGCGTAGAGTTTGCAAGTTTTCTTTGTGACCATGCGTTTCTGTAAGCTCATGTTTCCTCCCACTTCTCAAAAACATGCAGGCAAGTTAATTAGTTATAGTAGAGGTGGCACGGTAGCACAATGTTTTACAGTACAGGTGACCTGAGTTCAACTCCCACCTCTACCTGTAAGGAGTTTGGACGTTTTCTCCATGACTATGTGTGTTTCCTCTGAGTGCTGTTTTCCCTCCCTCTGTCCAAAGACATACTAATTGGCAGGTTAATTGGTCAACGTAAATTTTCCAATGATTATGCTAGGATTAAATCGGAGGGTTGCTGGATGTTGTGGCTTGAAGGGCTGGAAGGGCTTATTCTGACTTGTATGCCAATAAATAAATAAATAAATGACCTCTTGGGTAGGTTAATACGGAAAGAAAACAGAGTAAATAAGAGGAATAAAGGGTGATTATGAGAGGGGAAACGGGACTAATGAGTTGCTCCTCATGTGCCGAATGTCTCAAACTTCCACATAAATGGAAGTATAGCAATCGCAACACGTTATGGAACGCTGCGAGAGTAGGAATAATGATCAATGGTTATTTTGGAGATTGAAATTATGACCCAACAAAGAAACCCAGTTAAAATATCTTTCATAAACAAACTGAATAGGCAGTCAGCAAGAAATGGCAGAATATTACTGGAATTCTTAACTCAGGGATAGATCAATAATCAGTTCCAGGGGTGAATACATGAGTGGAATAAATAGCAACAGAAATTTCTAGTCAGACAGCATCTGTGGTAAGAGAAAGAGAGTTAGCCCTTCATCAGAAGTGTGAAAATGAGAGACAAGGTTGGTTTTAAATTGCAGAGAGATGGTAAAAGTCGAATTCAAAACAAAATTTGTTATCAAAGGAATAGGTTAGGAGAAAGCAAATACTCTGATGTAGTGAAGCCAGCATTATTCAGTTCAACAATTTATGTGGGTGCATAAGATAAAAAGATTGAGGGAAGTTAGAGAGAGAACGAATATATTAAAGCTGTGAAATGCAATAAGTTCTGTAGTTGAAACTCAAGACCTTAAGGTTTTGAGTTGTAAGATGAATAACGTTAAAGCAGAATTGATCAGTTCTAAAACATGAAAAACAGTTATCTGAAATTGCTGAATTCAGTATTGAGGACTGAAGGCTGCAATGAGCGAAGACAAAGTGTTGTTTTTCAACCTTACCTTGGACATAAGCTTGATACTGAGATATAAGCATTGACACTAATGCTGGGTCCAGAGTCATTCATCACAAAATCTGTCACTAAATTTAATTTCAGGTGAACAACATTAATCAGATAAATTAAAAAGGCTCGAGACCATCAGGTTGAATAGACAGACTGTCACCAGCAGAGAAATGGACAGGAGAGATCAAGCAATGATCCAGGTTATTATTGTCCTATCAGCAAATTCAATATTGTGCACGAACTGTCATAAAAATAATAGCGAACAATTATTTTCAAATTGAATTAGCTATTAAGATACATTCCATCTTGCTAAATTATGGACAATATATAAAAACTAGCATTATAGACACTGTGATAAAAAAAATTATTCTGGGAAGATAGACAGCAAGTGGGGCTTTTTATTCAGGAAGAATCAAAGTATGCTGGAAATAGGAAATTCTACAATTAGAGGTACACATAGCATTCTTTGTATCTATGACAGATTAAACCAAGATTTTGTAGTGTAAAAGCCAATGGAATCTGTGGCTGTTTTTCTTGAGTGGGAAACATTGATTCAGAATCCGATATATTTTCATTAACATTCATAGTGAAATCTGTAATTTGTGGCACAACAAAAAAAAATTATCGATTCCAGTAAATCAATAAACAATTAAATAAATAAATAATGCAAGAGAGGACTACTGAAGCAGGGTTCATGGGTTTGTGAACCATTCAGATATCGGATGACAGAGGGGGAAGGAACTATTCCCATGGAGGGCTGTCCTAACACTGCTGTACCTCCTCCCTGATAGTAGTAATGAAAAGTGGACAGCCCCGGATGGTGAGGCTCTGTAATAATGGATGCTGCCTTCTTGAGGCATTGCCTTTTGAAGATGTCCTTCTTGGTGGGGAGGGCTGTGCCTGTGATGAAGCTGACTGAGTCTTCATCTGCCTCTTATGATGCTGTGCATTGGTGCCAGACAGTAATGCAACTGGTCCGAATGCTCTCCATAGGGCAAGATGAGAAGGCAGTCACTGAAAACAGAGGAGTGTGGTAATTTTTTTTTCTTGCAGAGAGTGATGAATCTTTCGAATTCTCCACCCCAAGAGTTGTGGAGGCTAGATCATTTGAAAGTGGAACAAGATATTTTTGAAACTTCGGGGGATTGAGGGCAGAGAGCATCTGGCACAGAGGTCTGAAGTGGACCAGCCGTGAATATATATTGAATGGTGGGACAAGCCTGAGGGGCCAGATGGCCAATGCCTTCTATTCTCTTGTGTTCTTGGGATGGTTGGAGTATTTGGAATCAGAGAACGAATCGCAAACTTAAGAGCAGAGAAAAGGTCATGCTTAGCGTAAGTATTAGAAGTGAAATTTAAGAAGAAGAATTTGAGAGTAATTGTTATCTGCCCCACATGCATAAAGACAGAAAAATCAAGTGAGGTAATATTTGACCGAAAGGACAGTATAAAACATGGAACAGAACAGCACAGGAGCAAAGACCTTTGGCCAATGATGTGATGCTGAACTAATGAAGCCAATGATTCCTAATCCATCCTGTCAAAACATGGACAATATCCTTCCATCCTCTAGACATTCATGTGCTTATCTAGGAACCTCTTAAATGCTTCTATCATATCTATCTTCATCAACACCCTTGGCATCATTTAAAAACACCCACCATTCTCTGTGTAAAATATTAGCCCCACACATCACTTTTGAACTTTCTGCCCTACATCTTAAATGCATGCAACACACATCAAAGTTGCTGGTGAACGCAGCAGGCCAAGCAGCATCTGTAAGAAGAGGTGCAGTCGACATTTCAGGCCGAGACCCTTCGTCAGGACCTTAAATGCATGCCCCTTTTGTATTAGACATGTTGACCCTAGGAAAAAGAAGCCTGCAGTCTCCTCTTTCTCTGCCTCTTATAATTTTATAAACTTTTTTTCTGGTCTCCCTTCAGCTTCCATGTTGGAATGAGAAGTTACCTGTCCTAAGGAACTGGCACCGACATGAGACAGGGAAGAGCTGTAAATGTAGGAAAGGATCAACCTAAACAAGAATGAGACCAGTGTCCCAGTGGAAAAGGTAAACAGGAAGTACAGTAGGCAAAGACAGCCATCTGCAAGAACTCAATTATAAACTGGGGTGGCACAGTAGTGTAGCATTTAGCACACACTTTACAGTACTAGTAACCCAAGTTCAATTCCCACCACTGCCTTTAAGGACTTTTTGTATGTTCTCCCTGTGACTACATGGGTTTCCTCCCACAGTCCAGAGGTAGATTAGTTGATCATTGTATATTGTCCCATGATTAAGCTTGGATTATGTGTGGGGAATGCCGGATGGCAAGGCTCGATGGGCCAGAAGGGCCTATTCTGCACTGTATCTCAATTAATAATAAAAAAACTAAATAATAAATGTATAGGTAAAATGGCAAAAGTATACTCCTCAGCGAGTATGAGTAATGGCCAGAGGAAATAATAGTTATAGATCAGTTTTGTTAAGGTTAGCTAAAGAAAAGTGAGAGACATAGCTATAATAATTAATTTAAACTATATAGAAAAACAGACAGTGCTGCAGCGAAGTTAATGAAATGGAAATAATAGTATACTACAAGACACTGGGTATATTAATTGTGTATTTTCTGTCCTTATTGGCCTTTCTAAAGAGCATAACCCTTTAATTTCCCACTACTAATTTTATTAGGTGATCAATACTATCCTGTAGTCTAAGTCCATCCTCCTTACCATCAAAAATGCTGAATTTTCATATAATCTGCAAACTTATGATGTCTCCTGTATTCATATTTGAACCATCAATGCATATCACAAACAGCTACCAGCACTGATTCTTATGGTATACAACTGGCTTTCAATTGCAAAATCAATTTACCATCATTTTCTGCACAAGTCACATGTACACACCCTGGAACATTTTCAAAGACCCCTGCCAGTAAGGAAACAACTAAAAAGTGAGAATAAAACACTGGAGTTTTTTCCTTTCATCTCTTTAACATCCACAGTCGCTAGAAACTGCATGGACCCACAGTTAAATTACAAAAACAAGTGCAATTATTTGCTTTATAATCTATTTAATCCACTGAAATAGACAAACCATTTCCCCTGAAATTGCTTAGGCACACTGCAACGCTGTGTAGATCAAACTGGCAGGTTGAAATGTTTTTAAGTTTTTGAGTTTTAACTCTATTTACTTAAAATTCAGTTCACCATACCTAACTTTTCAAACTACACCAAAACTTATTTGTGGTGGGATTTTGAGCTGCTGTTGTAGATAATGTTGGTGGTGTTGCAAAACTGTCAATATCAAGAAGAATTGCAAATGTTATAAGACAATAATAAATTTGCAAAGTGGATATATAATTGGGAAATTAATTTCAACATTGCATTTTGTAACAACAATATTGAGATTACATAATTTATTGAAAATGAAAATGAAAATTTTAATGAGATAGAGAAACACAGAGATCAGTGTACTAATATGCAAATTATTGCAAGTCATAGTGTAGTTTAAAAAGGCCCTGGAGAAGCAAGTTTATTTCTGAAGGCAAAATATTGAAAAGCAGAAAAGTTATGATGAACTTTTCAAAGTTTGGTTCAATCATACTATTTGCTTCCTCTCACCAAATTTTAGAAAAAAAAATAGTATGGAGACACTGCTAAAAATAGATTAATTTACAAGGATGAATGGAAAATTTTGAGGCAATATTTATCAGAAAAGGGCTAACAGAAACATTGCTCACCCCAATAAAAGAAATACTGAATTAGGCTGCTCAGCAGATTAAGTCTTGGTGTGAGTATATTAGAGACAAAATGTTGGCCTGTAGATAAAGCAAGTTATCAGTAAGACTAATCAAATATTGGCTGTTGTTCCAAAGAGGACGGTATATAAAATTTTGGGTGCTTTGTTGCAACTTCGGGGGTGACATACCAATATCTTCCATATTGGTCTCCACATTCAAAAGAATTAAATACTTGGAGACAGTGGAGTGAAGGTTCATTTGGTTGTATTGTGTGATGAGTGGGTTAACATATGAATTAAAATTGAAGTTGCAGAGCTGTACTTAACAGTATTTGGAAAAGGGAAGTACAAGATCTTGACAGGGATCAACAAGGTGTATGCAGAAGTGTTCCCACCGGTCAGATTATCTAAAACCTGATGGCATCATATCAGAATGCAGAAGTAAAGGGGATTTTTTTCTCTCTTAGAATCCTTGAAGCTCCCTCAGAAGTGAGGAGATGAGGGTTATTGTCTGTATGCTAGACAGAGATTGCCAGGCATTTAAACTGCAGGGAAGTCAATTGGCAGAGGGAACAAGCAGGAGAGTGGTGTTGAGGCCAAGACTGGGTCAGCCATGACCTTGTTGAATGGAAGAACAGGCTTAAGGAATAATTTGCCTACTTCTGCTCCTGGTTTTAGTATTATTGTATTCTCTTGTCTTTAACAAAGTTAAAAGTAAAATTTATCAGAGTACATGCATGTTACCACATATAACCCCGAGGTCCTTTTTCTGCTGGCGTACTTAGCAAATCTATAGAACAGTAACTGTAAACAGAATTTGTAAACTGTAAACATCAGGAATTGTAAACTGTAAACAAAATGTGCAAATGCTAGCGAGCAGGGACAGTGGAGATGTCAGGGGTAAGTTATTTACTCAGAGAGTGGTGAGTGCGTGGAATGGGCTGCCGGCAACAGTGGTGGAGGTGGATTACAATAGGGTCTTTTAAGAGACTTTTGGATAGGCACATGGAGCTTAGGAAAATAGAAGGCTATAGGTAAGCAAAATTTCTGAGGTAGGAACATGTTCGACACAACTTTGTGGGCCGAAGGGCCTGTACTGAGCTGTAGGTTTTCTATGTTTCTATGCAGATATAAATAAATAACAATAAATAATGTGCATGAAATAACAAGATAAAAGATTCCTTAAATGAGTGTAGTTATCCCCTCTTGTTAAAGAGCCTAAAGATTGAGGTGTAGTAACTGTTCCTAACCTTGGTGGTGTGAGTATGAGGCTCTTGTACCTTCTACCTGATGGCAGCAGTGAGAAAAGAGCATGGCTTGGGTGGTGAGGATCTTTGATGATGGATGTTACTTTTCTACAGCAATGTTTCATGTAGATGTTCCCAATGGTTGGGAGGGTTTTACTCATATACTGGGCCGAATCCACTACCTCTTGTAGGATTTCTTACTCAAAGGCGTTGGTGCTCCCATACCAAGCTGTAATGTGGCCAGTCAGCACACTTTCCACCACACATCTATAGATGTTTACCAAGGTTTTGATGACATGCCAAATCTCTGCAGACCCCTGAGGAAATAGAGACACTGTTGTGCTTTCTTCACAATTATATTTATATGATGGGTCTAGGACAGGTCCTCTGAGACAGTAACGCCCAGGAATTTAAAGATACTAACCCTCTCCACCTTTGATTCTCCAAGGATTACTAGCTCATGGACCTCTGGTTTCCATCTCTTAAGTCTACAATCAGTTCCTTGGTCTTATTGACACTGAGTGAGAGGATGTTGTTATTACACCACTCAGCCACTATTATCTGAGTTGTAAGGTTAAAAGTTAAATATTGTTGAGTTGTAATGCTATGTTATATGATATGTCATATGCTGCCTCAGAAAATCATCTCAAACAGAGACAGGATAGAATGTGCACCAATACATTATGACACATTCAGCATTACTTACCATGACATATAAAATTCCAGATATTGAGCATCACACAAAGAAAGAGAGAATTCAAGTTGGATATAGTATTTGGGTATGAATAAAAACTGCGGGTGCTGGAAATCAGAATTACAGAAAAAAGAAAATCTTTCGGCTGGTCAAATACTAACTGCTAGAAGATCTCAGCAGGTCAAGCAGCAGTAATGGAAGCCAAGTAATATTTGTCGTTTTGGGTCAATATCTGAGAAAGGGCTGAGAGGGTTGAGGGTAGATAAGCATTATGTGGAAATGGTGAGGCAAGAGGCTAATAGATGATAGCTGAAACCGAATAAGGTGGGGGGAGTGGTAATTAATGGGCAGATGGTGCCACTAGGGGAGAAATATGGGGAGGAGGAGTGTTGAGGCAGAGACTGGGAGGTGATAATAGAAATAGATAAAGGAGGGGTGAAAGGGGTGAAATCACATAGCTATAACTAGATGAGGAAGGATGGAGACAAACTTGTAGGTGATAGGTCAAATCAGTCAAGGGAAAATGATGGGTTGTTCGAAACAGGAGGGAGAGCTTAAGAAAGTTGAGCCAAAGGAGAAGAAACCCAAGTGGATAGGTATATGGGGGATGGACAGACAGGGCCAGATGGAGGATGGTAATGAGTCCAAGTAATAAGGTGAAGAGGTGAAGGGATGGGAAAGATAAATAAAGGGAAAGAGAATCCAAATTGACTGTTGGGAGTAGGCACCAAATACAGGAGTGTGAGTTACCTGAAACTGCAAAATTCAATGTTCACTCAATTGGGCTGTAGGTAAAATACAAGGTTTCTACTTCTGATCTATGTCTGGCCTCACTGTAGCAGTGGGGAAAGCCAAGGATACACAAGCTGGTGTGGGAACAGGAAGGGGTGTATTTGACATGCAACTGGAAGTCGGTCAGATGACAACTGTGGAGAAAGAGGAGTTCCTGCTTCTGGTTGAAGACATTTTGTCAGAATGATTGGGTCTAGCACCACACATAATCTAGAGGCATTTAAGTAGCATCGAGGTAATTAATGGGAAGGACGATGAACACATAGTAAAAAAATAGAATGAAGAGCCATGAGGAGTGATATGTCATGGCTTAGGAAGAATGCAAGCACTGGCAGAGGTTGGATGGACTTAATATCCTTCTTCTATGCTATATATAATGTAAATTTATATATCATTTACTTTAAGGTAATTTAAGATAATTAATTGTTGATGAAAGAAAGTAATGTGATATCCTGATCAAAGTGGGATTGGAGGTGACAATATTTTACTGACGTAATTATTTTTGAATTTGGTGAAACTGAACAAATTTAAAGACCTTCTTAGGGAAAAAATGACAATGTGTTCCAACTCAGAGAGGTAATTTAATAGAGTGGAGTAACAATAATTTCAGAAGTTTATGAATGACACAGAACTTCAGAAATGCTGCCAATGTCATTAAAGATTTTTCAAAAATACAGACAATGTTTAGCTAGTAAATGCAATGGGCAAATGGCCTAATTCTGCTCCCATTTATGGTAACAACAGATCATATTGCTGTTGGTGAAATACAGGTAAGTAAACTTCTGAGGGAAAAAGTCCCACAGGTCCAGTAAACTGGCAATAGTATCCTATTCCCTCAAGAAATATTCTGCCAGAGTTAAATCACACTGCAGCAAACTCATAACAGATTTAGGTGTCTCTATCATAAAACCTGTTCCACATTCTCAAGTTTTACATCATTCTTTCAAATCATCTTTTATCTGTATGACATATGGAATGTATTTTTCCTATCTCTAATGCATGCAGATTCCCCAGTGATATATCACCATGCAAAGTTCTCAAGATTGAATTCACAGCTTGAAACAGGAATGTTGCCCAGAATGGACGACATACTTGTTCTCCTGATTTTTTCACTTTCTGAGAAATTAGAACAATTGCCATTTAATAAATATTTTTGCAATGGTGGGATCAGCCAGTTGCATCATGGACACAAGCCTCCACTGTGTTTAGGACAGGGGCTCCCAGCCTTGTTTATGCTGTTGAGTTCTACCATTAAACGAGGGGTTCCAGGTTGGGAACCCTTCGCTGAGGACATCTTCAAAAGGCAATGCCTCAAGAAGGTGGCATCCATCATTAAGGACCTTCACCCTTTGGGATATGCCGTCTTTTCACTTCATCAGGGAGGAAATACAGGTGCTTGTGGACCCACACTCAAAGCTTTAGGAGCAGTATCTTGGCTTCTGCCATCAGATTTCTCAGTGGCCCATGAAACCACGAACACTCCCTCACTATTCCTCTTTGCATTATTTATTTATCTATGTATTATTGCATCTTATAGTAATTTGTTATGCCTCTATTGGACTGCTGCCACAAAACAATAAATTTCACGACTATAATTATTCCACTTTTGTGTTTTTTATTTATATATATTTATATTATATGTTATGATAATTTGTTATGCCTGCTGTCATAAAACAGTGAAATTCACAACTCATAAAGCTGAATCTAATTCATACATTTTACCCCTTCAGTTCCACAGGAGAGTTGTTGTTCACACACTATATAAACCAAAGGTTTTTACACAGCACACAAACTCTCTATGTAAATGCAGAACCTTCACCAGTACCTCAAATTACAAGTGAAGGGCAAAGTATGAGGAGGTATGTCGATACTCAGAGACAGTTATATACTGGACAGTCCCTCAGAATCAGAATAACAAAGCCAGCATTTGCTGTACATCTCCAACTTCCCTCCAGAATGTGGTGGTGAGCTTCATGAGTTCTGTCATTGAATGGGATTATCGACATCGAACTCATGGGAGCCCCTGTCTATAATTGCTCAAAATAGTTAAACAAAAACATTCAAAGTGACAGGAAGGATCACAACATGCCACAATCACAGACTCTGCTGCGGGTTTACAGTTAGGCTACCCAATAGGTTTGGTGATTGCACCCACAAATATGCATGTTACATCTTACTACTGTTTCATTACGGCAGTATTTAATTCCATTCTTTTCATTGTAGTCTTGTCAAGACTTGAGCAAAGCACAGAAATGTTATGCTACCTTTCTCTCCCTCTCTCTCTCTCTCAGACCACCCCCCCACCCCCGCATTTGGAGAATATAGGAATGTTCTGACACAATGACCTGCACTGGGAGCACGCAGCGGTACAGCACACTTCTCATTTTGCACATTTCTCACATTGTATAAGACAGAGAAAGAGCTCATTTAGTCCACTAAGTTCTACAGTTCTCTCCAAAATCCCATCAGTCCTACTCAATCACTTTTTTCATTGTAATCCATTATCTCTGATACGATACTTTATTTCAACCCAATTCTTCCGCATCATACACTCAGGATAATTCATAGTAGCCATTTAACCCTCTAATCAGCAAACCTTTGGGATGTGGGAAGATACTGGACTACCTAAGGAAATCCAGAAGTTCACCAGAAGAATGTGTAATCTCTACTCCAACAGTGCCAGGCTCAGATGTGACCAGGGTCATTGGAGCTGTGCAGCAGCAGTACCATCTACTGTGACACAATGTCATGTGAAAGATGGATATGACCGCCAAAATTATCCAACATCTTCCACCCATCAAGAACTTTCTGCACCATCTGTGGACGAGCCTTGTAGAACCACATTCTCTACCTAAGGACTTGGTAAGGAAGCAACTCACTTTTAACATAAAGATCAAAGAAGGAGAAGAATTCTAGACCCAATGCAGTCCCAGTGGTGGAAGTACTCTTATAATTTCTGTAATGTCCATATTGCAGTTGTATAATATGGTTTTCAAACTGGACTTGTCGGATTGCGTTTGGAGTGTTAGGTACAGTTCTGCCCACCACACTGTAGCAAGGACATAGTAGCATTAGAAAGTGCAAAAGTGATTCAGCAGCATGTTGAGCAACACACATAGAGTGTTGGGGGATCGTAAAAATTCCAGCAGGATCTGTGAAGGCGAATAAACTGTCCAATGTTTCAGGCTCAGATCCTTCATCAAGACTGGAGAGGAAGGGGGACAAAGCAAAAAAAAAAGACGTAAGGAGGAGGAATACAAGCTGGCAGGTGACAGGTGAGTTAAGGTGAGGGGGAAGCTGAGTGGATAGGGAAGGAAGAAGGATGAGGTGAATAGCTGGGAGGTGAGACGTGGAAGAGGTAAAGGGCTAAAGAAGGAATCTGATAGGCGAGGGCAGTGGACCATAGAAGAAAGGGAAGGAGGAGGGGAGACAGACGGTGGTGATGGGCAGGTGAGGAGAAGATATGGGGTTGAGAGGGTAACAAGAATGGTGAATGGAAAAAGAGGGAAAGGAGAAGGGGATAGTAACTGCAAGAAGTTAGAGAAATTGATGTTCATGCCATCAGGTTGGAGGCTACCCAGACAGATTATGAGGTGTTGCTTCTCCAACCTGAGTTCAGTTTTGTCATGGCTTTACAGGAAAGGATACCAGCATGGATAGAAGATTGATTGACTGGCAGAAGGCAAAGAGTAGGAATAAAGCGGGCCTTCTCTCGATGACTGCCGGTGACTAGTGGTGTTCCACTGGTTCTGGTGTTGGGACTGTGTCTTTTCATGTTATATGTCCCTGTTTTGGATGACTGATTTGATGGCTTTCTGGCTAAGCTTGTTCATGATACAAAAATACATTGAGGGGGCAGGTAGTATTGAGGAAGCAGGGATTCTGCAGAAGGACTTAGACACATCAGGAAAGTGGGCAAAGAATATATTGTAGGGAGGAGCATGGTCATGCACTTAGGTAGTAGAAATAAAGGCATACACCATTTTCTAAATGGAGGGCAAATTCCGAACACAGAGGTGTGGAGGGATGTGGGAGCCCTCATTCAGGATTCTCTAAAGGTTAATTTGCAGGCTGAATCTATGGTTAGAAGGACAAATACAATGTTAGCATTCATTTCCAGAGGACTAGAATATAAAAGCAAGAATGCCCTTGTTAGGATGACAGGAGGATGGAGTGAGTAGAGAATCAATGGTGATGGAGGGGAAACCATGTTCTTTAAAAAAGGGAAAAAATATGTCAGATGTTCTCAAATGGACAAACACATCTTGAGAATAAAAGTAGTGGGCTCGGTGGAACTGAGAGAAGGGGGTAGTTTTTTACTAGTGACAGGGTGACAAGAGTAGTCAAAATCAAAAATAGAATCAGGCTTATTATTACTGACGTTTGTTGTGGAATGTGTTGTTTTACAGTACAATATCTCAAAAAATACTAAAAATTACCATAAGAGCATAAAAAATAGATAAGTAGTGCAAAAACAGAGTAAAATAGCGAAGTAGTGTTCATGGAGCTTTCAGAGATCTGATGGCAGAAGGCAAGAAGCCATTCTTAAAGTGTTGAGTGTACATCTCCACGATTTTCAGAAGGCGTTTGATAAGGTTCCGCACAAGAGACTTGTAAGTAAGATACGGATGCATGATGTTGGAGGAAGTGTATTGGCATGGATAGTGGATTGGTTAACCGATAGAAGGCAGAGAGTTGGTATAAATGGGTGTTTCTCCAGTTGACAGTCAGTGGTGAGTGGGGTGTCGCAGGGGTCGGTGCTGGGCCCGCAGCTGTTTACCATTTACATTGATGATTTGGAAGAGGGGACTGAGTGTAGTGTAGCAAAATTTGCTGATGACACTAAACTGAGTGGAAAAGCAAATTGTACAGAGAATGTGGAGAGTCTGCAGAGGGATATAGATAGGCTAAGTGAGTAGGCCAAGGTCTGGTAGATGAAATACAACATTGGTAAATGCGAGATTATCCACTTTGGAAGGAATAATAGAAGAGCAGATTATTATTTAAATGGTGAAAGATTGCAGCATGCTGTTGTGCAGAGAGACTTGGGAGTGCTTGTTCACGAGTCGCAAAAAGTTGGCTTGCAGGTACAACAGGTTATTAAGAAGGCAAACGGAATGTTGGCCTTTATTGCTAGAGGGATTGAATTCAAGAGCAGGGAGGTCATGCTGCAACTATGCAGGGTACTGGTGAGGGCACACCTGGAGTACTGTGTGGAGTTCTGGTCTCCATACTTGAGGAAGGATATACTGGCTTTACAGGCAGTGCAAAGGAGGTTCACCAGGTTGATTCTAGGGATGAAGGAGTTAACCTATGAGGAGAGATTGAGTCGCCTGGGACTATACTCTCTGGAATTCAGAAGAATGAGAGGGGATCTTATAGAAACATACAAAATTTTGAAAGGGATATATAAGACAGTAGGAAAGTTGCTTCCATTGGTAGGTGAGACTAGAACTAGGGAACATTGCCTCAAGATTCAGGGGAGAAGATTTAGGACAGAGATGAGGAGAAACTGTTTTTCCCAGAGAGTGGTGGATCTGTGAAATTCTCTGCCCAGGGAAGCAGTTGAGGCTTCTTCACTAAATACATTTAAGATAGAGTTGGATATATTTTTACGTAGTAGGTGAATTAGGGGTTATGGGGAAAAGGTAGGAAGATGGAGCTGAGTTTACGGACAGATCAGCCATGATCTTATTGAATGGCGGGGCAGGCTTGATGGGCCGGATGACCTGCTCGGGTATGATGTTCTTATGTTCTGTATCTCCACCCTGATGGTAATAATGAGATGAGGGCATGCCTTGATTGTGAAGGTCTTTCCTGATGGATGCTGCACCTCCACACCAGAAGGTGATGCAACCATTCATAATGTTCTCCGTGATGCACCTGTAAAAGTTTGCTATAGTCTTTAGTTACACAACAAATTCCCTCAAACTCCTAACGAAGTACAGCCACTGGCATGCCTTGTTCATAATTGCATCAATTTGTTGTGCTCAGTATAGATCCTCTGAGAGTTTGACACATAAGAACTTGAAGTTGCTCGCTCTTCCCACCATTTCCCCTCTAAATGAGAACAGATGTGTGTTCTCTTGATTGCTCCTTCCTTAAGTCCATAATCAGTTCCAGAAATGGGGTTAGAGAGGTTGAGGAAGGGGAGAGGACTTTCAGAGGTGGATGAAGTTATTTTGAGAGGCAGGTAGAATTTGAAGGAAAATTTGAATAAATTGTCAAGCTCAGCATGGGTGCAGTAAGCATTTCTACATTGAACTCCTTCTGCCACAAAATGCAAGATCTCCTGTTGGCTATCCCTTTCAATTCAACTTCCACTTCTCATGTCTGTCATGGCCTCTTTTAATGTCATGATGAGGCTAGAGGAGAGATGGAGGAGTTGCACATCATATTCCATCTGGGTAGTCTCCAACCTGATGGTACAAACATCAATTTCTCCAACTTTTGTTAATTACTACCGCCCTTCCCCACTTCTCCATTTTTCCATTCTCCATTCTTTTTATGCTCACCCCTTCTCATCCCCATCCCTGCACATTACCTCCCTTTGTATACCCTCCTCCTTCCCTGTTCCCATGGTCCACTGTCCTCTCCTATCAGATTCCTCCTTCTTCTGCCCTGTACCTCTCCCACTTATCACCTTACAGCTTCTTACTTCAACTGCCCCTCACCCATCCACCCTCTTTCCTGCTCATCTAGTCTTATCTATGGCCTGCAGGCATGCAGTCCTTCACCCACCCTCTTAGGAATTGAAAGGCTGAGAAGTGACATTATTGAAGTTTATGAGGGGGATATTTAGGATAGACTCTTTTTTTTAAGTGGGCAAATCTAAAACCAGAAATCATAGCTTTAATTTATGAATTGAGATACAGTACAGAACAGGCTTTTCCAGCCCTTTGAGCCGCGCCACCCAGCAACCCCTGATTTAACCCTAGCCTAACTACAGGACAATTTACAAGGATTTATTAACCAAACAACTGCTACATCTTTGGACTATGGGAGGAAACCGGAGTAACCGGAGGAAACCCACATAGTCACTGGGAGAACATACAAACACCTTACAGCCAGCAGTAGGAAGTGAGAGGGGCGAAATTTAAAGGGGATTGGAGGGGGATGTTTCTCACACAGAGGTGTTGGTTATAATGGAATAGCTGCCAAAGAGTGCGTTTGAGGCAAATATGACTGCAGTATATAAAAGGCATTTGAACAGATACTTTGGCAAAAAAGGTAGTAGTAGGACATAAACACGAGGAATTCTGCAGATACTGGAAAATCAAGCAACACACATCAAAGTTGCTGGTGAACGCAGCAGGCCAGACAGCATGTCTAGGACGAAGGGTCTCGGCCTGAAACGTCGACTGTACCTCTTCCTAGAGATGCTGCCTGCCCTGCTGCATTCACCAGCAACTTTGATGTGTGTTGCTAGTAGTAGGACAATTGCCTATTGCAGACAAATGTGATTACCATAGTTGGACATCACGATCAGCATAGGGAAAAAGAGCTGAATAGCCTATTACTCTGCCATGAAATTCTATGACTCTAATGCAATTGGGCAGGGAGTTCCAGAAGTTTTTTTTATATTTCAAAATATACTTTATTCAAAGATAAATATATACAATAAACCATTCAATAACTTTTCATCCTTTACATACATTACCATTATAGTCAGTACATATCCGTATTTATAGCCACCCACGTGGCACTCCAGTAGTTCAGCTTACCATATCATTGTTGAGGGGTATACTCCCCGCCCACCGACCCCTCCCACTCCCACGGGTGGAGAAACCTATACTGTGGTCCTTCCCCACCGGGCCCTTGCGGTGGCTGCACCGAGTTTCAGTGCGTCCCTCAGCACGTACTCCTGCAACCGAGAATGTGCCAGTCAGCAGCATTTGAACCAAGTGATGATGAAGAAACAGCACCATACTTCCAAATCAGGTTGAAGACGTGTCAATGAATGTGCTGCCCTTTCTCCTCTATGTTGTAATTGTTTTGTATTTTGCAGCTGTTGAGATTATGCTTTTTAAAAAAAATTAGTTATGGGGATATTCAGTTGCACTAATTTACAAAACAAAGCAATATAACTTCTCAATTGAAATCAGCAGTATAAATAGTTAATTGCTCCTTGCATAATGAATGACTAATTTGTTAATTCCATCCATCTGTACAAAGACCATTATGATAATCTTATGCTGTGAAATGCTTTGTGGTGTTAAGAATTGCACTGAGTGTTTGAACAGACAGGAACCATTATTCATCTGAACAGTAAATCTGAAAGCTTCCCAACATAGGTTGCGGCAGTTCAGTTTTAAAGGGGGATTAGGCATATGTGATACTTGTTGAAAATAAACATCTCTCAAACAAACTAAAACATCAGAATGTAAAGCTGCATAAACATACACATAACCCCAAGCATTGCTGCTTTTCTGCAGCCATTTGTCATCAAGAATATTCAAAGATTCAAATTACATTTATTATCAAAGTATGTATGCAGTATACAATCCTGAGATTTGTCTTCCCCACAGACAGCCACAGAACAAAGGAAACCATGGAACCCATTCAAAGTAAAAATCGAACCAACCCCCATGTGTAAAAAATAACAAATCATGCCAGCTACAACAAAATGGAGTGAAAAACACAAAGTTGAAAGAGTCGTCGCATTCTCAATTCAAGTAGATACGAAACAAATACGAACATGAGAAAATCTGCAGAGGCTGGAAATCTAAAGCAACACATACAAAATACTGAAGTTGTGAAGTCCTGATAAAGGGTCTCAGCCCAAAAGTTCGACTGTTTATTCATTTCCATTGACGCTGCCGGACCTGCTGAGTTCCTCCAGATCCAGCGTTTTGTATGAAAGAAATATGGTTTATTAAATGGGTGAGCTTTCAGCCTATTCAGCTGAACCTTGGTTAAGGTAATGCCAAGATGTAACATTGTTTCATCAGAATCAAATAACTCTTTGAGCTACTTTAGTGATAAAGCTGCTAATTGAAATGTTCATATGCAAACATGCAACACAGACTGATAAACTCAACAGTGATGGATATTTCAGTGTAGAGAAAAGACATAACTCTGACACTAACTGACAAGTAATTACATATTAATTCTGCTGCTACGCTTTAGCATGGAGGGGTTCAAGCCCAGCGTTTATAATCCATTGTTATTCTAATGGTGTGAAACGAGTATTTTATCCTTCAATCCATTAGTTGATAAAAGATACAAAAATATACAGAGTAAAGTGGAAACTACCAAATGATAATGTTGGCAGCAAAATACACTCAATCAATGGAGGATTATATTGGATAGGAATGCAATTGAGAAAATAATGTGGATTTATTTATTTCTGCTTTATTTTCTGTATACCGATCAACTCTTAATTTGGTAAAATCTAATTTAGATTTCCTGGTCTTAAACTATTACATTAGAATGTGTGCATTAGGAAAGTTATACCTTTGGTGATGTTTAATTCCAATTCCTTGCACTAAACCTCTAATAAAAAGACATGTTGGAAATGCTCAGCAGGTTAGTCAGTATCTACGGAATGAGAAACAGGGTGCCATGTGTTTTCAGCACTTTCTGTTGTTTATTTCAGATTTCTAACAGATAGGTTTACTGGACAAACAATACAGGGATCTGCATTGAAAACTCAGCAAGTTAAGTTTGAAGTTCCTATCCATGACTATGGAGATAAGATAGAAGTTGTAAAATTTGATAAAAATTACTATGAAGCTATTTGATTGTGATAGACGTGAATTGCATTATTAATGTCCTTTTAAGGAAGTAATCTTCTATCTAAACTGAGCTTCAGTTAGATATACCATTGTAACATATATTAACTTCAACTGTTTTCCACTCAGATATGCTATAGATAACAGTCTATAAATTCCACTAGGACGCAACAATTTTTAAACATTCATTATATAATAAAATATTCTTAAATATTCATTATGCAACAAAATATTCTCAAGAATGTCACCACTTGTGTTGTCTGTGTACCTCAGATCCTTTATAGATAAGAAGTGTGCATGTAAGGTGTGGACATCATCAAGGACATCAGATTGTATGCATGGCTTGTCTTGACATCACTTCTGCAAAATTATTTAGCACTTTGGAAGCCTATTAATGTCCTAGATCATAAACTGTGAAGCATGCCATAACCAATGACTCTGAAGATATCCTTTTTTTCCTTCTACCTCAGCTCCAGTCTCAAACTAAATGATAAATATTGATTTCTTGGAAACCAACCTTTGATTTTAAAATTCTAATCCTTATTATCAAATTCTTCTGTGGCTTGCATTTTTTTTCCTCTTTAACTTCCTCCTTTTTGCCCTGTTGTAATTTTTCATTTTCAATAACTTTATCAGCAGTGCATAGGTCTTCAAATGTCTAAGCCCTTGACCTTCCTGAACTATTCTGTCTCTTTCACCACTCAATACCAAGGTCTTAGTCCAAGCTTCTTGTCACTTGTCCTAATCACTTCTCTTGTGGTTCAATGGCAAGTTTAGTTTTGAGAAGTACCTTACCTTAGGCTGTCTTACCACATTTTATGCACTATAAATGAAAGAAAAGTCGAAAGTACTCTGTTTGAACTTCTGAGAGTTTGCAAAGAAGTATTTCTCAATTGCTCATTAAGAGTCCTCCCAGTAATCCATAATAAATGCACAAGGCTTTGCAATCCCCAATACTGCTTTCAACATTCAAATCTGCTTTTCCAATCAAAATTGGAAGCCTTATGCCATTTTTAATATTGGACCCAGAATGATAGTAACTTATAATCCTGTTCTATTGTATTTTCTTACAAAAGGAGAGAGGCATAGCAATACTCTTTGAGTATTTCTTAGCTTATTGAGCTGAAGAAGTGAACATTCCCTGAGAGAGATTCTGAAACATCTTCTAGTTCAGCTGTCTAGAGCTTCTACATTAGAAATGACTGAAAATTAAAGAAAAAGTATATCATCCTACTTCCAGAGGACAAGAGTAAATGTTGCTCTGTGAATCTGCCAGACCATAGCTTTAGTGTGCAATCACCAGTTCCAGTACCTCAAAGAATATTTTCAGTGTTTTTTATTTTGCAAAAAATAAAATGAAGAAAATTGTTTCATATTACTTTTATGAGATTAGTACCAGTTCTACAGTCTAAAAGAAATTAATTATGTCTTCCAATCCCTACCAGTTAAATCAGATGTTCCTGTGGTTATGATCTCTCATTTACTTTTTATGAGGTTTATCCAGAGTTTCTTTTTGCTATGCAACCAGAACAAATATTTTAATAACTACAAGGCAAAGATCTTTATACTTGGCAAATGTGAAAGCCTTTTTATATTGTAAATACTGCGGATATTGAAGGAATGAGCACACAGATACTTCAACACCATTGAACATCAGAATTTTTTTTATGTTAATGAGGCCGTAACAGTCTTCTTTTGTTGAAGAAAACTTCAGAAATTCTGAACCCTACATATAATATTGGATATTTCTTATAAGTAACTGCATAATATGATTAATATGATTGGCTTTACCTTCTGTGCTGGTGACAAAGTCTGTAGGTCATATCTGTTGAAAATCACACTGGTTCTGTCTGAGACTAAACCAAATAATGGTGTCTATTGGGGATTAGCAAACTCTTCAAGGTTTGTGACCTTAGACGTTGCTCTTAACATACTTTCCTCCCACTGACATTTTTAGGTCTGAATCAGGCTTAATATATTTATAGATTCGTAGATACTAATTCAGGGGATCCATACCCAGTACCCCACAAACAGCCAAAAGACTTTGTAGTAAATATTGAGTCAGAGGATTTTTCAGACACAAGGATTCACCAAGTCAAGCAGGAACTAAAGCACAAACAGTTGTTGCAATATCTGTTCAGAAGACATTAAAATTTGGAATTCTTTGATCAAACTTCTCACTGAGTCCACTCTAATCATTTATTTCTGAGACATGCATGACACAACTTAATAGTCCATTTGCTTTTAGAAAAGGTAGTTGTTTTTTTTGACTTTTACATATACTTTTGAGCTACCTGTGGAGATGCAGCACATGGTAACAGCTCACTCAATTCAGAGCAGACCAGCTTTAAACCAAACAATTGTACAAGCCACTTCCTGCTGAAAATTGGGTTAAAACCGATTTTAATGCTAATTTATCATGAAACATTGCAAAAGTTAAAATAGGTTTTGGCAATTTAGAAATTCAGCTGCATGGCACCCATTCTTTTTGTGTACTGCAGAATGGAATACAAAATTAAAATTGAAGATCTATAGAAAATTATACTGTGCGCTTCCCCAACTCACAACATGCACATGGACTACAATGTTGAAATGAAGTGGGAGGTATCAATTGTCAAAAAAATATTTTGTTTTGTGTTGAAGCTCTCACACCAAACCATGGATCACAACACAAAAAGAAATGCAAGGAGCAAAAAATTCCAGAAATTCTGAGAGGATAAATTTTTATGCAGCTCTGTTTTACATAATCGAAACCTAGGTTTTGTCAGGTTGTGACCATGTGTGTGACAATCCAAGTCGTGAAAGCTTCACAACATCTACCCTAGCAAATCCTTTTGGAATTTCATATGTTTGAATCAGGTCTCTCCTCACTGCTCTAAACTCCATGAAATGCAGAGTTCAGCTGCCTTTCCTCTATTTGAAGAATAGACTTTGAATTTACAACATTTCCTGTAAAATGCATGTAGGTTCCAACTAATCGGGTTCTTTTGCTAAATCCTAACTAACCAACATTTTTGTTGAGATGTTGCTGAGATGACATCATTAAAATCAGTTGAGGTGAAACAAAATTTCAGGTTTTTATTCCATTCTGCATTCTTTGTTAGAGTCACCTAGTGCTCTAGTTCTCTCTCTATGAATAACTGGCTTTTCCACCTAATTCTCCAAATTATCTGACAGGCAGTATAGCGTTATGTTTTGTAACTACAAAACATAAAACAAATCAAAAGAAAAACACAGAGTTGGGGATAATGTGTTCTGAGATAACTTTGCTTTTAATAAGGCCCATATTTATGACGTGGTGGCATAATAACGTATGCCTTTCACATACTTATACATATAACTTATAATGAGTTACTTAAACAACAAAGAATGCTTGATTAAACAATATATTTACAATATTATTCAAATATTATGGAAGTATTAAATATACAACACTCTTCCCAGCTTAGCTACAAACTCCAGCTCAATATAGATTGCATCTTAACTATACACACTATACAATACAATAAAGATATACAGTATAGAAACATAGAAACATAGAAAATAGGTGCAGGAGTAGGCCATTCGGCCCTTCGAGCCTGCACCGCCATTTATTATGATCATGGCTGATCATCCAACTCAGAACCCCGCCCCAGCCTTCCCTCCATACCCCGATCCCCGTAGCCACAAGGGCCATATCTAACTCCCTCTTAAATATAGCCAATGAACTGGCCTCAACTGTTTCCTATGGCAGAGAATTCCACAGATTCACCACTCTCTGTGTGAAGAAGTTTTTCCTAATCTCGGTCCTAAAAGGCTTCCCCTCTGTCCTCAAACTGTGGCTCGAAGGGCTGAATGGCCTACTCCTGCACCTATTTTCTATGTTTCTATGTTTCTATGTTTTCCCACTGGCCATTGTCGACTCCTGACCCCATTCCAAGTCCACTCAGTCCTGCACTCTACAACTTCCCCATTCTGCAATCTTCTCTCTCCATCTTCTCCCAAACCAAAAGCCTGTGAATCCCTTCTCTCAGACACACAAGAAAGAAACAACATTGGATGTCACACATTCCAATGCCCCCGTTATCTCTAGTCATAACCCAAACACTGCTGCTACAGAGAATCCATTACATTAGGAGTGAAACCTTACAGAAAAACCATTACATTAGCAGTAAAGCCTCAGAAAGTGTTACACTCTCCCTCCACCAAATTTAATCATGTCCTCATGACGCTGAGATAATTCGCCAACCCTTCCTGCAAAGCACAAAGTCCAACCTATGTGTAAAAGGCAGTGATGTAGCTCCCCAAAGAGACAGGGGCCACACTCTGTTCCTCCAGTGCTACATAGGCAAGTCTATCTGGTGGATTCTTGATTCTTTCAGACCTCCGTACCCCCTCATCGACCTCTTCATGTTCTGACACTACTGGGGATACTGCTGGTACACCTGGCGAGGCTTCTCTTGGCCTATCACTCATGCCCACCTGCACATCTGACCCCTCTATCCCTTGGCTAAGCCCCGCTTCATCCCTTGCAGGGTCCTGCTGCAACCCATGCTGTCCTCAGATAGCCCCCTGATTTCTCCTGACTCAGCATGAGAAGGGTTAGGAGTCTCTTCCTCAATCAATGGGGAGTTAGCGAAAGCCAACATATACCACCCCTCCATGTCCTCATCCTCCGAATCAGTATCCCTCTCAGGGGTGGGGGCCAGACTAACCTCACCTGTTGGGGGCCCGGCAGTCACCTCGCGTTTCTGCAGAGTCCTCTTACTAGGTGTAGGCGCCAGGTTGGGCTCTGGGTCAACCTGCACCTCTTGTCCCAGAGGCAGAAGGTGGTTCCGATGGAGACTTCCCATTCCCATCCTCTGGTTTCATCCAGAAAACTGGTAGGCTTGGCATCTGACTCTCCACCACATAGGGCGTAGCCATCCAGCGGTCAGCCAATTTACACTTCCCAGGAAGCCCCAAATTCCTTATGAGGACTCGGTCTCCCAGCAGAAGTTGGGAGAACCTCACCTTTTGATCATACCTCCTCTTATTTCCCTGATTCTGCTTGGCAGCCGCAACCCCAGCTAAACATCAAATAGTATGGCGAGCACCCAGTAGCTTCATTTCGGTTACAGATGTAACTGTGGACCAGATGTCCAATATGTTGACTCCACCTGCTCTTCTCGCTGATCTCCAAGGTCCCAAGCATGTCTAACAATGTCCGATTAAACCTCTCAGGCTGGGGATCACCCTGTGGATGACAGAGAGTGGTCCTTGACTTCTCAACTCCAAGCATGCCCAGTAACTCATGGATGAACCTGCTCACAAAATCCTATCCCTGATCACTATATATCTGCCTGGGGAGACCAGAATGAATAAAATACTTCTCCCATAACATTTTGGCCACCATGGATCTCCTCTGGTCCTTGGTAGGGAAAGCCTGCGTATATCTGGTGCAGTGCTCCATGATGGCTAAGACATTCGCTGTGTTGTTAGCATCAGGTTCTATTGACAAGAAATCCATACACACTAGGTCTAGGGGCCCTGCACTCTGTAAGTAGGACAAGGGAGCTGCCTGCGTAGGCAGAGTCTTCCACTGTATGCATCAAATGCACGACTTGCAGTATTCTTCAACCTCCAGCTTCATTCGGTGCCAGTAAAACCGGTCTCTGAGCAATCCATAGGTTTCTTCAACCCCCAAAATTACCGGAATCATCATGAAGTGACTTCAACACAATCCTCCAATACTTTTCCGGCAGAAACAGCTGGGAACGTCAAGGTGGTCCGGAGGGGATGTGACCCGGTATAGGATCTGGTTCCGCAACTCCAATCTGGGCCATTCCCTCAGTAATGGAGGCACCGCTGCGTGTTTTGTCTTCTCTGCCTGAGCCACGTCCCCCTTTTCAACTGCTGACCAGATGGTACCGATGCCTGGGTCATCCCGCTGAGCAGCTGCCACTTTGCCCAGAACACAATTCCAGCAACTGAGTTGTCTTCAGAGCAGTCAAGTGACAGTCAGCTTGTAGAATGGCGTCATCAGAAGCTCTCAATTGATCTACTGCTCGATTCTTCACCCGCTTTCCTTCTGTCTCCACCGTGATGGCAAACTGACACATGGCCTTCACGCCTGGGTCAGGAACACTCTCTCACTCTTCGTCTTTGTCCAACCCCTCATGCACACGTCGGGACAAAGCATCAGCATCAATGCTCTTGTGTCCTGGTTGGTACTTCAGGATAAAATCAAAGACAGACAACGCTGCCAACTACCGATGGCCTGTGGCAACCAATTTTGCTGAGGGCAGGATATAAGTTAGGGGATCGTTGTCCATCCTCACCTCAAACTTGGCACCATAGAGGTACCACAGCCCATTTCAACACTAGAAACTCCAACTTGTGCATAGGATAGTTTTTCTAGGAGGGCGACAGACTCCAGCTGACAGGTGCAATGGGTCTCAACCAGGTTCCTTGATCCTGATACAGGATGCCCCCTAAGCCCTCACGGTTCATTCTGCAAGCGGGGGTCCACAAAAGTCAGCATGGGCGCCTGAGTTAGCAGCTCCTTTAGCGACTTAAAGGCCTCTTCACATTTCGCCTCTCACCTCAGTCCAAAGAGCTCCAAGGGGCTAAGATACTCTCTACCCTCCTCTCCTTCTTTCCCCCTCCGTTTCTTTCCCAAGGGGAAAGAAGCTGATTCAACGGGTGACTCACTTTCACGTAGCCCTTCACAAGCCTCCTCACATTTTGCATCCCATCTTGGTCCAAGGTGTCCAAAGGCTCCACCGGGCTAGGATACTCTCCGCCTCCTGTCCTTTTTTTCCCCTCCCTTTCTTCCCCAAGGGAGGGTAACCACACAGAAGCTGATTCAACGGGTGATTCACTTTCGCGTAGCGCTTCACGAACCTCCAATAGTAACCACAGACCCCGAGGAACGAGTGCAGAGCGCTCACAGTCTGGGGCCTTGGCCAGGTGGGCACCGCCTCTAACCTAGCCGGATCTGTAGCTGCTCCATCTCATGAGATTATGCGCACAACATAGCTAACAGACATCTTGCAGAACTGGCACTTGTCCAGGGAAAGTTTTAAACCTTCAGCTTTCAGGTGGCCCAGCACCTTCAGTAGCCTCCTTCATGTTCTTCCAAGGTGGATCCAAATACTATGAGGTCATCCAGATACATCAATACCTCAAGCAAGTTCATATTCCCCACCATCTTTTCCCTGACCTGCTGGAAGGTTGCAGGGGCTCCTGATGTGCCCTGGGGCATCCTTTCGAACTGGAAGAATCCCAGGGAACATATAAATGCCATCTTCTCTTTGTCAGCCTCACTCATGGGGATCTGGTAATATCCACTCCTCAAGTCCAGCACACTGAACCACTTTGCACCACTCAGACAGGCCAGAACGTCAGAATGTCTTCGAACCTTGGGACCATATACCGGTCAGGGACGGTACACTTGTTCAGAGTCCTATTGTCCACACATCCATACCTTCCCATTCTTCTTTCGGGCCACTACTATTGGAGACGCATAGGGGCCTCAGGACTCAGTGATGATCTCAGCTTCCTTCAGCTTACACAAATGCTGCCGAACATCTTCCACCTCTGCAGGGACCAGTTTCCGCGAACTCGCTCTGAATGGGGTATCCACAGTCGCCCAGATAGTGTGATGAGTGCTCTTGGAACAACCCACATCAAACTCATCAGTGGAAAAGACACCTTCCAGCTTCAACATCTTGTCTACCAACCTCCTCTTCCAACCTGCAGGAACCGAGGAGTCCCTGAAGTTGAATGACTCTGCTGTCAACTTTCCCTACTTTTCCAATAGTTTCTCCCTTGCTTGTCTCACAGGGACACTAGACATTACCATCACTGGGAACAAATGCGCCAGGGGCATCCTCCGCTTGAAGGTGACCTCCTTCTTCGTAGTGTTCCTGACAATCACTGCCATCCTGCTCACCTGTACAACCAGGGTCTTCTGCAGTTTGGGCCTCACTAGTACCCCAGCAGGAAATCTCAACTCCCCCTCATGGTCTTCCGGAGCATCCACTAAGAGGGCCACACCCTCAGGCCCTCCAGGAAAGTTAGGGGTCCCATCACTCTCACTACTTCCCTGGACCGTACCAACATTGACTTCGACTGGGTGAACCACACAGTCCCTCATCTAAATTCAGTATCCCGCCCAATGGAGCCACACACTTCCTCAAAAGCAACTCGAAACACCAGGTGCACGGACAATGTTCCCAGAAAGCTCTCACCAGCCTTCTCCTTACAGGTCCACCATGAACCTCCTCATCAGAGGAATGATGGTCCCCACCAGGATTGAAACACCACCCTTCTCAGCGGGGTCCGGACAAACCAGCAGTAATGTATCAAGGACCTCAGACATTCCCATATCGACCTCCGAGAACTCCAGCTTCACCATCATAACCATCATATGGATAATCACCAGCACTAAGACCCCAGATCTCCAGTGCGCAGAATGGTGTCAATGGTAAATGCGTCAGATACCGATTGTGAAATGAACAGTACAGCAACCTGACCTGCGACCCGCTGTCGAGTTTGGCTTCAGATTATACACTTTCTATCCATAGTGATACACTGGAGCATCGACCCACTAAGCCCTTGGAATAGGGTCTTTCACTTTCAGGGTTCTTTAGTATTTGGCTGGGAATGTGTTCCCTCAGAGATACCAGGCCCTTCCCTCACTGGGTCTCCTCTAAGTTTTCCCAACGACTCTCTCTGCTTAGGTACTTGGGGGCTCACTCTCCTTCTGGCAAGACACCTGCTGCCAGCAGCCCTCCGCATTGTTCGTCCCCTTAGCGGATGTGCCCCCGCATCAGTTCCATCATATGGGGGTGGGGTTCACACCCGCTGATAACAGCCGACATATCTCTGTTCTCAACTCTGCGACAATCTTCTCTACCACTCCCCGGGTAGGCTATCTGTGGTCACTTCACCACAGGGGACCACTACCGAGGACTGTACCCTGCTAACTGAGGCCTTCCGCGCCTCCGACACATTCTCCTTCTCTCGTACTTCTCTGAACAGTTCAACAAACAAGGGAGGGGGATGTGTCTTACGAGACATTCGGAAACCCCAAGTGATCAGGTCTTGGTTATCTGTTCCATTCTTAACTGATCCACCTCAGCCGCCTGAATAGCCCCTTGGCGCCGCAAGCAATTTAGCTGCCTCTCTTGCCTAAAGATGTAAGCAGAAAGCTTCTACCCCTTCTCCTGATGCATGTTCTGAGACCCCGCCATGAGCTTCATTGGGCTCCCTGTTGTGCCAAATACATTTTCCAATGCCCCCATATAATCGACAACTTTTGCTATGGGGTACCAGAACTTCATGACTCTCAGCACATCAGCAGCCCATCCACTCAAAGTTTCAACCAATCTGTGTCGCTTTACATCATCAGAGCACTGCCACTCATCTAACAACTGAGAGCTCTGCTCCGCCCAAATCTCATACTACTCTTCCACTTTGGGGGTGGGCATTATGCCAGACAATAGGCGGATCCTACCATAGCAGGGACTTTGGACCTGGGCATTTTTCCATTTATTTGCCAGAGAGGTAAGAGCGGATGTTAACTCAGAATTCTCACTCTTCCCTGGGGGACGGGGACTAAGTAGACATTCCAAATCTGACCTCTCCTTCCCCTCACTCCTCAGAAATGATAGAACCCTGCCTTTGAGGTGTCTGCCCCCAGCTACAGGAAACGACTTGTCATTCAGACCGCTCCACTGCGGTTACGTCAGCGCTAGTTTGCAGTAAAACAAGGTCAGTACCGCCGTTTTATCAAACCTCCTTAATGTTGCCAATACCTTAACAACACTTTACAGGTGAATTAACAATTCATCACGAGTACGAATATCTACCCCACTCAACATGTACACTTTAGTTACCGGTAACCCCCGTGGATGAACACCACCACTCCACCCTGGCAGCAATCAGGCTAGCACAGGTTTAAACACACAACCCACTGGTTCAATGCTCAGGGCAGTCACACAGCATCCAACAAAATCAATCTTGAACGATAACCCCACAATTGTAACTCTCAAGTTCGGCCAGCTTTGTTAGTTTGACAGCCTCTGGCCTGGCCAAACTTGAGAAATCTGGTTTGGGTGGATGCTGCGTGATGTGTTCCCCTGTTACAAATCAGTTCCATGAAATAACAAACAGTACACCATATGCAATTAACCGATTGAGCTTTATAATTCTTAATTTGACTATAGGGTTAGTAAAGAAAACAAAAAGAAAAAGGGCCCATTTTAATGAAATAGTCTAATGTGCACGTTGGAGCTAACTGTCTTCATGTCTGTTCATTCTCCATCATTTACCCCAGCCGACGTTGACTCCCGGCCCTATTCCAAGTACACTCAGTCCTGCAGACTACAACTTCCCCATTCTGGCATCTTCTCTCTCCATCTTCTCCCGAACCAAAAGCCTGCAAATGCCTTCTCTCAAACACACAAGCAAGAATCAAAACGCCTCTCATTGGATGGTGCACATTCCAAAGCCTCCGTTATCTCTAGTCATAACCCAAACACTGCTGCTACAGAGAAACCATTACATTAGCAGTGAAACCTTGCAGATCGTTACACAAGTTTACCCCAACGTTAGTAAAAATGAGGAAACTAGAAATTCTGCTGCATATTCCAGCAATTTTTGGTTACCATGTAAACCTGAAACAGTGTGGTTTCCCTTTGGATCATCCCTATTGTATGTAACAAGGAGATGTTGATTTGCATTAGGAAGTATACATCAGGAAGAGTGTGTTCTTTTGTAAATCTTTTAGGTACTTCCTTATCCAAGGGTAAACAGGATAATCCATCTGCATTTCCATACTTAGCTGTCCTCTTGAATTCATTCCTCCAAGAAACAGAGACCATCTATGAATTCATGCTGCTGCTGTTAGAGGAACACTCTTCTGTGGATCGAGAATGGACACCAGTGGTTGATGATCAGTAATGAGAGCAAACTCTCCCATAAAGTACTGGTTGAGATGTTTTCAACCACAAACCAGACTTAAGGCCTCTATCAATCTATGTGTAATGTTTCTCTGCAGCAGTAAGGCGATGGGGGTGTTCACTTCCATCACATAACATGTGAGATGACTGCACCTATACAAGCTTCACTGGATGATGTGTATCATAATGTGTGAGTACAGTGACCTGACATCACCATTTCCTTTACCTTTTGGAAAGTCACCCCCGCACTTTTTTGTCCATTGCCAATTCTTCCCGACCTCTAGGACCGAGTTTAAAAAATGGAGCACAGTAATCATGTTTAGCAGGAACCTGTTATAGTAAAATTAACAATTTGTAGAAAGGACTACAACTGTGACACGTCTTTTAACAGACCGGTGGCATTGACCTCCCACATCATGAAGACCCTGGAGAGACTTGTTCTGGAGCTGCTCCGGCCTATGGTCAGGCCACACTTAGATCCCCTCCAGTTCACCTACCAGCCCTGACTAGGAGTTGAGGATGCCATCTTCTACCTGCTGAACCGTGTCTACGCCCACCTGGACAAGCCAGCGAGCACTGTGAGAGTCATGTTTTTTGACTTCGCCAGTGCGTTCAACACCATCCGCCCTGCTCTGCTGGTGGAGAAGCTGACAGCGATGCAGGTGGATGCTTTCCTGGTGTCATGGATTCTTGATTACCTGACTGGCAGAACACAGTACATGTGCTTGCAACACTGTGTGTCTGACAGGGTGATCAGCAGCACTGGGGCTCCACAGGAGACTGTCTTGTTTCCCTTTCTCTTCACCATTTACACCTCGGATTTCAACTACTGCACAGAGTCTTGTCATCTTCAGAAATTTTCGGATCTCTGCCATAGTTGGATGCATCAGCAAGGGAGATGAGGCTGAGTACAGGGCTACTGTAGGAAACTTTGTCACATGGTGTGAGCAGAATTATCTGCAGCTTAGTGTGAAAAAGGCTAAGGAGCTGGTGGTAGACCTGAGGAGAGCTAAGGTACCAGTGACCCCTGTTTCCATCCAGGGGGTCAGTGTGGACATGGTGGAGGATTACAAATACCTGGGGATACGAATTGACAATAAACTGGACTGGTCAAAGAACACTGAGGCCATCTACAAAAAGGGTCAGAGCCGTCTCTATTTTCTGAGGAGACTGAGGTCCTTTAACATCTGCCAGACGATGCTGAGGATGTTCTACGAGCCTGTGGTGGCCAGTGCTATCATGTTTTCTGTTGTGTGATGGGGCAGCAGGCTGAGGGTGGCAGACACCAACAGAATCAACAAACTCATTCGTAAGGCCAGTGACGTTGTGGGGATGGAACTGGACTCTCTCACGGTGGTGTCTGAAAAGAGGATGCTGTCTAAGTTGCATGCCGTCTTGGACATTGTCTCCCATCCACTACATAATGTATTGGGTGTACACATGAGTACATTCAGCCAGAGACTCATTCCACCGAGATGCAACACAGAGCGTCATAGGAAGTCATTCCTGCCTGTGGCCATCAAACTTTACAACTTCTCCCTTGGGGAGTCAGACACACTGAGTCGATAGGCTGGTCCTGGACTTATTTCATAATTTATTGGCATAATTTACATATTATTATTTAACTATTTATGGTTTTATTGCTATTTATTATTTATGGTGCAACTGTAACGAAAACCAATTTCCCCCGGGATTGATAAAGTATGACTATGGCTATGAACATTGGGGCATCCACCTCTGTTTGAATTTTCTCAGTACAATTATACAATGCTTGCTCATCAAAGGTGAGACCATAATGAATGATGCCAGGTTAGTGAATTCACACTTATTTTGTCATGCTCTGAGCCGACAATCTTCTAATCATTGTCATCCTTACTGTTAACAATGATGTCATGCAGGTAACTCTGAGCGCCCTGACAGCCTTGCAGCACCTGGGCACAGGTTTCTGCAAGAGTGCAGGTGCAGATGCTACTCACAAATAAACTTATTATTATTACGATGTCATTTGAGAAACACATTGGACTCATCTTCCATCCCCATCTCTAGGCAGGCCTTAGCTAAGTCCAATTTGTTGAAGTGTTTTCTCCCAGAAAGATTTGCATAGATATCCTCTATTCTGGACAGAGGGTATTCATCTTTATTCAGTACTGGCTTGATGGTGATCTTAAAATCATCACAGATACTAACAGACCCATCCTCTTGGCTACTGGGACTAGTAGCATTGCCCATTGGCTTCTTTCAAACTTGGATAGAATTCTTTCAGGACCCATGCAATCTAGCTCCTTGCCTAACTTATCACAGATGGTACATGAATCTGGACAAGCTTATAAAACTTGGGTGTGGCATTTTAATTTATCACTATTTAACCCTTGATATGTGTGAGTTTTTCAATGCTATCCTTGAACATTGCTGCAGCATCATCCAGAACCTTTCTTAATTCGTTTTCATTTGGTTATTGCAGAGGATGTGGCATGCAATTGGTGGAAGGATCTCCAGTCAATTTGCAGTTGTCCAGTATAAGTTTTTAGCTGGATATCTGCACATTTCATTTCAGTATCTTTGAAATGTTGTTCAAACTCATTTTGTGGAATGACAAACAGCTGAGACTGTGTCCAATTCCATTTTAGTTAAATTGCTGATTACTTCTGTGTAAGCCATATGGCTTATCTCTTGTGAGTTTTTACATTATAAATCTCAAGGCTACTCAATCCTGTGTCATACTCATCATTATCAGATTTTCATCATCAGCACGCAGATTAGTGCTCTTTTCGAAACTGAAACTTGACTACTCATCTTTTCCTCTTCCCCGTGCAGACTATTTAGTTTGGTCTGCCTTACATGCTTTTTGGATGTGTTCTACTTTGTTGCATTTTCTGCAAGTTTCGATTTTAAACCTGCATTGGTCTGATGTATGTGAGCCCCTGACACAATGGTAACATAATTGGTTCAGCCAAGCTGGTTTCTGCTTAGGCATTGGTTTTTGTTCACGTTCACTTTCACTCCCGACTACAGCTCAATTGCGTCACTGGCTGCAGTTTCCACTGATATGGTGTTTTCAGCTGTTGTTTTAAATGTGAGTTTTGCTTCAGTTAATTTGCTTCATTCAATTATGAATGCTTTCTTGTAAGACTCCATAAACTAAAGAATCTCTCTGTGCATCATTAAGCCCATACCTGAACTGACAGTGTTCAGACTATCCCTTCAAATCAGGCATGCACGTGAGCTGAAATGGACTCCCCTTCCTTTTGATTCTGCTCATGGAAACTAAAACATTCTGCAATCAACAGTGGTTTTTATTCCAAATGCCCTTGCATTTCTTTCACAATATCAGCAAAGCTTACTTTGGCAGGTTTGGTTGGAGCAGTCAAACTTCTAAGGAAACTGTATGGTTTTCCACCAATTGCAATTGGCAAAACTGGCACTTATTTCTCAATGGCTATTCTATTTGCTTTAAAATACAAATGTACTATGCTTTTTCTTTTTTACTTGACCTTTCTCTCCTCTTGCAACAAAAGTGTGCTGTGCTTTTGTTAAAATCTCGAATATCTTGCTGCGCTTCCACAGGTAGGTAGTCGTCTTGGGTTCATTTTAAAATTTACTCATTCCCACTGTTATGTTTTGCAACTCCAAAACATAAAACTAATCAAAATAAAAACACAGAGTTGGTGATAATGTGTCCTTAATACATTTTAATTTTAGTGAGGCACACACTTATGACATAGTAACGTAATGATGTTTGCCATTCACGTACTTTTACATATAACCTCTAATGAATTATTTAAAGACAAAGAATGTTTAATCAAGTAATATATTTTTAATATTACTCAAATATTACTGAAATATTATATATACAGCATATGGTTTCTCCCATCTCTGCCTTGTTGCTATTTTCGGAAGTTCACTGAAGCCCATAACCTCCAATAACACTTGCAGCTGATTATCACTGAGTTCAATCCTGTTGTTGCACAGCATTGATTATTTCACTGATCAAAAGTGTCTTGGAGCTAGACTTATAGCAGGATCAAGTTAACTGCATTAAAAAGAATTAAATGGTTACATTGTAAATGTCACTTAATGGACTTCACACATGAACACTTCATTTCCCAACTTGTTGCATGGAGCCAAAGGATCTTTTTTTTTAATTTACTTTTAAAACTGATTTTGAGTAGCAGCAAAAACTGGTAGATCTATCTTTACAGAGACACAATGATGTGCATTTGTTGAAGATTAGCTTCCAATTCCCTATGCTCTGACTGTTCATCGGATTTACAAATCCAGAGAAATTGCAAACTTGGCTCCAGCAAGATTGATAACATCTCCAAAAATCTTTGGAATTGTTAATCCACAAGTCATTGCTGGAGTGAAATTCATTCCTTATCCAATAAACTCAGAAAGTTCCCACTTCTATGCCCCCTATCCCCCTCTGTCTGTCACTGTACTGCACTGTAAACACTCTAAACCCCTTTTTAGAATGCTATTTATATGGTAAATGCACAATGCTATTTAGTGTATTTATGCACATTTTATTCAAAGGTTTCAAAACTACATTTAATGGCAGAGAAATGTATACAATACACACCCTGAAATGCTTTGACTTCGCGATCATCCACGAAAACAGAGGAGTGCCCCAAAGAATGAACAACAGTTAAATGTTAGAACCCCAAAGCCCTCCCCAGCTCCCCTCCCTCCCACACATAAGCAGCAGCAAAGCAACGATTCCTCCTCCCCCATCAGCAAAAAAGCATCGGCGCCCCCCCATCAAGCTCTCAAGCGTGCAGCAAAGCATCAATAAAGACACAGACTTGCAGTAACCCAAAGACTACTCATTCACTCAGTAATTCAACATACCAAAGACTCTCTCCCTCCCTAATAAGGGAAAAAGTGAAGTCCCTGTTTCACAGCGAGAAACATTCAAACACTCGCTGATTTACGATGTTAAACATCCGCTGCATTGCTTTTTCCAAGCTCTGTGCTAAAAGAACTCGGGTCTCTGGGCACACAGCCAGCTTGCAAAGCTTGCTGCTTTCGATCTTCCATCTCCCACAACACACGGATTCCCTGCAGAGCCACCAACCACGAGTCCATCCGCCTCCAGAGCCCCGAAATTCCGGACTTCCGAGGGCAAGTTAATCTTCTAGGCTGCGCGCTTAGTATATCGAATAACAACCAGACATGAGACCCCGAGAGTGGGTCCCATTCCCACAAAGAACCGAAGTCAGTATGTAACTCCAGGTCAAGGTCTTCAAAAGAAACCTGAAAGGGAAAAATAGAGATATTAAAGCCAGAAATAGAGCTGTTTCGGAAGATGCAAACAAAGGAGTTGCCGTTAGGAGCCATTAGCTCCTTAGCTCCACCCATAAGTATTGATATTCTATAGCAATACTTCTGACTTTATTTTTAAATAATTCTTTATTCTTTCTAATTGTTGGATGTTAATTTTCCATTGCATGTAGCGGCAATGCGCCATAGCAAAATCCTAATACATATGAATATATATGGCAAATAAAGTTGATTCTTGATCCTTGATTTTGGTTCAGCACTGAACCAAATAACATTCCTTCAATGAGAAAAAACTGGGGTAATAAATCAAAGAAATCATAGAATTATAACAAATAAACAGGATAAATATGGTACAATCAGTTAAAGGATGGAAACTTGATTCATCTGTCACATGAAGTGTAATTTCATTGTAGGCCTGTAATCTTTTAAGAGGTAGTGAGTAAAAATGTGAGGTGGACACAGAGAGATGACAAAGTACCTTGACATGAATTCTTACTTACTCATGACTAGATGGTCAGGAAACAGAGTATCAGCATCTTGCAATGAAGCCTATTGTTATAGAAATGGGAGGGGAAAACAAAGAAAAGAAGTGAATGCAGCTAGTAATGACAGGCAGAGTTTGGTCTGAAAAAGAAACAGACCCTTAGGTACAAAGTCACTGCACTCAATGGCGTAACCCGGTCTGTCACCAGAAGTTGTAAATCCTCAGATCATCAACAAGTCACAGTGATCTCTTAATTCAAATGATGGTGGAGCATTATAGAATAATACATTTTGATTTGATACATTTTGGTTTGATTAAATCCCCAGGTCAGCAACAATGGTTCAGTTCCCTATTTAGGTAGACTTAGTGAATATATTTGTCCTACCTTCTTCTAAATTGTGCGTGACTTGTGTGTTCAAAATCACAACACTTTCACATATTCAGTCCTGAAGAAGGGTCTTGGCCCGGAACATCGACTGTCATTTCTATAACAATAGGCTTCATTGCAAGATGCTGATACCCTGTTTCCTGACCATCTATTAATTTCCATAGATGTAGCTTGACTTGCTGAGTTTCTCCAGCATTTTGTGTGTGTTACTTGCACATATTTATGTTATTTTATTTATTTAGAGAACCAGCACAGAATAGGCCTTACTGATGCACCATGCAGTAACCTACTGATTTAACCCTAGCCGAATCACAGAACAATTCCCATGACCAATTAACCTACCAACTGGAATGTCTCTGGACTGTGGGAGGAAAGCCGGGCATGTGGGGGAAACCCACGTTTCATGGGGAGAGCTTACAAACAGCACTGGAACTGAGCTTAGAACTGCGGAACACCCTGAGCTGTAATGACGTCACAAAAACTGCTGGACTACTGTTAAAGCTTTTGTGGATAGTGCCGTTAGACAAAATTTCCCAGTGATGCAGAACAAGTTACACTCTGACAATAAAGGGTTAACTGACTGCTTCTTTTGTTCATGGGGAATAACAAATGTACCATTAAATGTGCATCATTGCTTTATTTGTTTGGTGCAATTAAACAGTGGGAGAACTAGTGAAATGAAACTTACGATAACTAAACAGTAGACTATATTTTTTGGTACACTGACATCACAAGTAGCAAACAGCATCTCAGTCTGTCATCAAGGCTCTTCAAAGCCCTATCTCCGTAATTAGTGGAAACAAATGTTCACAGGTGGTGGGGTGAAGACGATGCCTTTGAAAGAGTTTTGTTAATTCATACTGATGCAGAATGACTGCCTTTTGCAGTTGGGCATCTTTGCAATATTATTGCCACATGGGACAGAATTTATGACAAATCGCAAATCAGATTTTGGCTTTAACTTTCTCACAGTTTTTATTTTCATAATATCATTCCGGTGATGTTCTTTTTTCTTCTTTTTTTATACTAAACAAACAGAATTTTTTTCAATTTCTGGCAGCCTGCATCATAATTGCCTCAAATATCATTCAGTTCAATAGCAATCATATGCGGGCACACATTCAACGAGACACACCACAGAGAATATCATACAGTGATGGTATTGCTACAATCTGTTTAACTGAGCTAACATGTGGGCAGTGTGTTGTTCCACTTGCTAAAATACTGAAAGTGTATTGGCAGCCATGAACCAGTATTTGGGAGCAAGGTTTGTCAGATGTGGCAATTGCCAGTTTTGGGAATCACGCTGCTAAAATGAGTTAAACAAGAATTGGAAGTTGAGCCAAAGGGTAGTATGCGAAGATGACCACATGGACATGGTCGCACAAGTACATGCAGCTGCTGAATGCAGGCCAGACTTGTCACATTCTCTGTGGATTCAAATCATTCTGACATCACCATCAGTATGTGATGCCAATGAAACAGGAGCAGGTGTAGAAATCTCAAGCCTGCCACGCCATTCAGTGTGATCATGACTACTCTTACTCAGGTATCATCTCAGCTTCTCTGCCAATTCCCCCTAACTCTCAGTCCCCTGTTCTTTATATTTCCTTCCTTCAGGACATGGTATCCAAAGTTTGAAGTTCAAAATTCAAAGTATTAATTATGAGATTAGATTAGATTATGAGGACACACAGTCCTCTTTTATTGTCATTTAGTAATGCATGCATTAAGAAATGATACAATATTCCTTTGGTGTGATATCATGGAAACACAGGACAGACCAAGACTGAAAAACTAACAAAACCACATAATTATAACATATAGTTACAACAGTGCAAACAATACCATAACTTGATGAAGAACAGTCCATAGCGCAGTTAAAAAGTTCAGAAGTCTCTCGAAAGTCCCACATCTCACGAAGACGGGAGAAGGAAGAAAACTCTCCCTGCCATGCCCGACCACAGTCCGACTCTGAGTTGTCCGAAAACTTCAAGCTCCAATCAACCCTCCAACACTGAGTACCCAGCACCATCTCTGCCAAACGCTTCGACCTCAGCCTCGGTCGCCAGCAGCGGGCAAAGCCGGAGTTTTGGGGGCTTTCCCTCCGGAGATTCTCGATCACACAGTAACAATGGCAACGAAACCAGGCGTTTCAGAAATTTCTCCAGAAGTTCCTCTGCTTCTCAGTTCTGTCTTCATCAAATCAGAATTGTCCACGGCCCCTATTTAACAGATACGATATCATTTCACCAGAGAGCTGCGCGTGCTGTGTCACGCTGCCATCTTCTCCTCCCGCCTAATTTTTATTATCTGTGGACATACAGTATATGTCACCACATGCAAACCTGAGATGCTTTTTCCTGCAGACATATTCATCAGATCTACAGAATAGTAACTATAACAGCATCAATGAAAGATCATGTAGAGCATAGAAGACAACAAACAATGGAAAAACAAATATAATTAAATAGCAATAAATAACAAGAGCATGAAAAAACAAGATAAAGAGTCCTTAAAATGAAATCATTGGTTGCGGGAAGATCTCAATAGATGAATGTAGTTATCCTCCGTTGTTCAAGAGCCTGATGGCTGAGGGTAGTAACTTGTACCATATGCCTCACAGCAGCACTGAGAATAGAGCATGGCCTGGGTAGTGAGGATCTTTGATGATGGATGCTTCTTTTCTACAGCAATGTTTCATGGAGATGCACTCAATGGTTGGGAGGGCTTCACCTGTAATGTACTGGGCCAAATCTACTACCTTTTGTAAGATTTTTCGTTCAAAGGCATTGGTGTTTCCATACCAGGCCATGACACAGCCAGTCAGTATACTCTCCACTACACACCTATAGAAGTTTGTCAAAGTTGTTGGTGACATGCGGAATCTCCCGCAGATTCCTAAGGAAGTAGAGGTAGTGCTGTGCTTTCTTTGTAATTACATTCATATGCTAAGTCCAGGACAGGTTTACTGACCCAGGAATTTAAAAGTACTGACCCTCTCTACCTTTGATTCGCCGAGGAGGACTGGTTCATGGGCCTCTAGTTTCCCTCCCCTGGTATACAATCAGTTCCTTGATCTTGCTGACACTGAGTGGAAGATTGTTGTTATGACACCATTCAGCCAAATTTTTCATCTCCCTCCTGTACGCTCAATTATCACAACCTTTGATACAGCCCACAACAGTGGTGTCATCAGCAAACTTGAATATGGTGTTGGAGCTGTGCTTAGCCACACAGTCATAGGTGTAAAGTGAGTAGATCAGGGGCTAAGCACACAGCCCTGTGGTGCTCCTGTTCTGATGGAGATCATGCAGGAGATGTTTTTGCCAATCTGAACTGACTGGGGTCTGCAAGAGAGGAAATCCAGGATCCAATTACATAAGGAGGTATTGCAGCCCAGGTCTTAGTGTTTAATGATTAGTTTCGAGGGGATGATGGTATTAAATGTTGAGCTGTAATTGATAAAGGGCATCCTGATGCTTGCATCTTTGCTGTCCAGATGTTCCAGGGTTGTGTGAAGAACCAATGAGATGGCATCTGCTGTAGACCTGTTGCTCCGATAGGCAAACTGGAGTGATCCAAGTCGTTACTCAGACAGGAGCTGATATGCTTCAACATCAGCCTCTCAAAACACTTCATCATTGTGGATGTAATTACAACTTGGCATTAGTCATCGAGGCAGGTCATCACGCTCTTCCTGGGCACTGGTATGATCCAGCAGCATGAAGCAGGTGGATACTACAAACTGATGAAGCGAGGGGTTAAAGATATCCGTGAACACAGCAGTCAGTTGGTCAGCACAAGCCTTTTGTGCTTAGCCAGATACTCCATCTGGACAGGATGTTTTCCTTGGGTTCACCCTCCTGAACGCAGCTTGCACATCATCTTCAGATACTGAGACCAAAGGATCATCAGGAGATGTGGGGGATCGTGATGGTTCCTCCATGCTCTGACAGGCAAAGTGAGCATAGAAGGCATTGAACTCATCTGGAAGTGAAGCCCTGCTGTCCCCCTTGTTACATGATTTCAACTTTGTAGGTTAAAGTGTAGGATAATGTAATGGGTGGAAATGTACATAATTCACAACTACCAACGTTGAGTTGGGGGTTTCACTTTAAGAGGCTGCTCTGACATGATAACATAATAATGTGAAGTGTTTATAGCATGTTTTGGATTCAGTTTTTGGCATTCAATAAATGAATTGCTGCAGCTTTTGTGAAACATAAAATGTCTCTGCCATTTTATTAGTGAAAACCTATAAATGCATTCAAACACAGCTGTCAAGCATCCCTCGTTGATTCCATTTTAGTCCAGAATCTCCACTTTGCCTGTGAGATGGCTTTCCAGAGATTATATCTGCAACTCTTATAGCATTCTTGATCTCCAGACTTGAAAGGCTCTGATCTGGCACTCAGCAAATTTCAGATCTCGTGGTTCATCCATAACTTCTGGTTGAGGAAGTCTCTGAATGATTTAATGGGGAAGCACTAATCTACAGCTGTTTTCATAAAGTCTGTTACAACCCTGGTGTAGTCATTCAGATCCACAGATGAGTGCTTGAACACAGTCCAGTCCACTGACTCAAAGTAATCCTATAACCGTTCCTTTGCCTCCCATGAACATCTCTTAGTTGTTTTGTTCTCTCGAGTCTTGCTCTTTAGACTCTGTCTGTATGCAGGTAGTAGGAGGACAGCCAACTGGTCCAATTTACCAAAATGCGGTCTAGGCAGGGAATAATAGGCATTCCTTATTATAGTGTTGCAGTGGTCTAGTGTATTGGGACCTCTGGTTATATGCTGGTTATAATTGGGCAGGATTTACCTCAAACAAGACTGGTTGAAGTCTCCGACTCCAACTTGAAATGTGTCAGGATGGTCTGTTTCTTGTCTACAGATGACATCATTCAGTGTTGTGGGTGCTTGCATTGAATGCTGTGGAGGTTTAACAATGCAAATGTAATTATGGTACTTTTGACACCTACGTTAGAGTAAAGAAGCACTGAACATCTGAATTCAGGCTAATACATACTTCACTTTTAAATTCAAACATAAAGCAAACTCCTGCTTAATGAATGAAGTGTTCTGGATTATTTAAGCTACAAGGGATTATTATCAACCAATAGAGGAACTGGGTAGCCAGAGAGGATCATTTTACAATGAGAAGGGACAGAAATCCATTGCAATAGCAAGGAGGTTCCAGTGTCTGACATAAAATAAGTTCTTGGATCATCTGTATTGATCTAAAACAAGAGGAAGTCTATGTATGGGGGTGGAAAGATAGAGAGGAATGAATTCACCCGTTCCTGAAATGTTTGCAGGTAATATAAACAGATCCAACCTCAACATATCAATAGTAATGGTGGTAGAACTTCATTTTCCTTACTTATTTATGCAATGGCTGCTTGCAACTATCTTAAATACAACCTTTGCTAACTAAGTTCAAAGTTCAAAGTAAATTTTACTATCAAGGTACATATACTGTATGTCACCATATACAACCCTGAGATTAATTTTCCTGTGGGCATACTCAGCAATCTATAGAATAGTAACAGGATCAATGAAAGATCAACCAGAGAGCAGAACACAACAAACTGTACAAATGCAGATATAAATAAGTAGCAAATAAATAAGGAGAACGAGATGAGATAAAGAGTCCTTAAATTTTAAGAACATCTCCATGATGGGGCAAGTGAGTGTCATTATCCCCTTTTATTCAAAAGCCTGATAGTTGAGGGATAGTAACTGTTCTTGAACCTGATAGTGTGAGTCCTAAGGCTCCTAACACCTTCTACCTGATAGCATCAACAGGAAGAGAGCATGGCTTAGGAGTTGGGGCTCTCTGTTGATGGATGCCGCTTTCCTCCCTCAGCAATTCATGTAGATGTGCTCATTGGTTGGGAGGGATGTACCCATGTTGTACAGGCCAAATCCACAATCTTTTATAGTATTTTCCATTCAAAGGTATTGGTGTTTCCATACACGGCCATGATGTAACAAGTCAATGCACTCTCCTCTACACATCTATAGAAGTTTGTCGGTGTAGTTGATTGGCGCTCACATACGTGGAAGGCCAATGTTATGAGTCACTAGCACCCATCAAAGCTGATCTGCACTATAACATTTTATGGGAAAGAATTTTGTGACTGAAACAGCTGTAGATAGTGAATTTGACCTGTAAAAGTGTGAATAAATGGACAGGATTGGACAAAGCAATGCCCAAAGTAGAAAAGATGACCTTACTGCTGAGCAAACTTGCCAACATAGAGTATATTCCAAGGGCTATGGAAGCAGAGGTTTGTGGGATGCTTGTGCTAGAGATGCAGTCTAAGAATGTGGATTGTATTCATTGTGCAATGTTCAATACTCTCACTCCGAGAACATCAGAAAATGCATTTTTCAAACCTTGCATCACAGAAAGTGCAGCAACAGCTTCAAACAATTCAGTTTGCCCTCACTCACCTTCCACAATCTCTATCAATCAAAGACATTTCTAGCATTCGCATGCTTCATCATATTCAGCAACATCACCTTTTCCTTGATAGCACTCCTGCAAAGTGCCTGGGACATTTTGCCACTTTGAAGGTGCAATGCAGATGGAATATGTTATCGTTGCTGCTCATCTCACACTCACAGCCCACAGCTTTCTCACAAGTGTTAGCTCTACCATGTGACAGTCATACCTCTCAAATAGATTGCATGATAAACACCAACACACAGCCATCCATGATTCAAGCGAAAGAGATGCACAGTGACTGCAAGTTGCATTCCTGCATATCCTGCATCAGATGAGCAGATAGTGCTGGTTTTTATTAGAGCAATGGATGCTGAGTTTATGACCAGTGGCAGTGTTAATGCTAAGGCAGTAGTATCCATGTATGTACCATGTCAGTTATTTGAAACTCATCTTCAACAGAAACGTCTTCTGATTTACATGGTACTTGCATCGAGCAGTCACCCTCCTTCAGTCCATGCAAAGCTGTCAGTCTTCCTCAACTTTTTGTGACAATGCAGGCTATCTAAGCAGCAGAGCAACAACAAAAAGACGTCCCTGATAAAGATTTGCTTCACTCTTCCTTCCACAGCTACCAGCTATAGATATAGGCACTCAGATTCAGATTCATCTATTTATCTCATAAATGTCAAAACATACAGTGACATGCATTGTTTGTGTAAGGGGTTTCTTCTTTTATGTTACTGCTAAGGATAATAAAATGGCTTCTTTGTTATGTTATAATAAAATGGCTTCTCTGTAATGTTAACTGCTGAGTTAACGGTAGCAGCTTGTTTGGATTATAAATACTGATAATGAGAATTGTATTCATTTGCTAACCAATTGGGATAGATGTTATTCTTTCTTGTGTGTCTGTAACCTATTGTTTCGCGGGCTTTGGGGAGAAGGCGTGATGGGGACAGAGAGAGGAGACGTGATGAGAGAGATGCTGTAAGATGGGCAAGGATCGGACCCAAGAGGGAGTCCGAGGCCCAGGGTTTTTCTGGAGAAACGAAGAGGAATGACGTCCTGGATGGGCTCTGGTCGACCACCGTGGTTGGTCCCAGGCGGCGGGTTGAGGAGGTCGGAGGGGTTCAAATGGTGGAAAGGGTGACTCCATTAATTGAGCTCCAACGGTTGTGCACAAAGTGGTTGAGCTTTGATAAGCTTGGCGCCTTTTACTTTCCTTTTATATTGTATCTCTATTAATTACATAGTTCCAGTAAGATCTATAAAGTGTAATATGTAAATCTTACATGGTGTGCTGTCTGTTAATTGGCGGTGTGGAGTATATCACACGGCATCCACGCAAACTTGATTACCCAGTTTGGCAGGGCCGAAGGCTGCTCCCTGTAGACGAAAGAAAGCTGAGCGAGCCTGAGGCTTACCAGGAGGCTACATTTGCAATTACAGCCAACACAATCTAAGGTTGCGTCAGGGACTGCCCGCAAATGTTGTCACACATTGCAGTACCAACGTAACATGCTCATAATGGTCAGTGAAACAACACAAGTGAAAATAGAAACAACAAGAACCATTGTAAATTGGGGGACCGCTTCGTCGAGCACCTCCATTCCATCCGCCAGAAGTTGAAATTCCTGTTGACCAGGCATTTTAATTCTGATTCCCATTCCAGTTCTGACATGTCCATCCTTGGCCTCCTCTTGTGCCACGGGGAGGCCAACCTCAGGGTGAAGGAGCAACACCTTATATTCCATTTGGGTAGCCTCTAAACTGATGGTATGATTATCAATTTCTCCTTCTGTTTTTTTCTCCTTCCCCCTCCCTTCTTCCTCTGTTTCTCACTCTGGCTTCTTACCTCTTTCCTCCTGCTTAACACTTACCCCTGGGTCCCCTCCTCCTTCCCTTTCTCTTATGATCCACTCTCCTATCAGATTCTTTCTTCTTCAGCCCTTTACCTTTCTCACACACTGGGCTTCCCCTATCACCTAGCTATCCTCATTCCCCTCCTCCCCACCTTTCTATTCTGGCTTCTTCAACCTTCCATTTCATTCCTGAAGAAGGGTTTCGGCCCAAAACATTGACTGTTTATTCTTTTCCATAGATGCTGCCTGACCTGCTGAGTTTTTCCAGCATTTTATCTGTGTTGCTTTGGATTTGCAGCATCTGCAGATTTTGTTTTGTGATAATAATAACGAAGAATGCTCAAATTCAAGGAACCTTTATTTGATATTATGCTCAATTAATCAAACTCTCAGCATCCTTGGCCTAAGATACAAGTTATAGCATAACAATCAGTTTTACCTGGCCTGAAGGCCACGTTTTGCTTGAATTATTCAACAAAGAAAACTTCTGCATTTGTAACCAATGTTTCATAACATTGATATTTGGTGGTACTATACAAAAAACGCTGGAGGAACTCAACGGGTCAGGTAGCATCCATGGAATCGATAGAGGTTTTTAGGTGTTTGGATACTTATAACATTTTATGAACATACAGTGCCTATAAAAAGTATTCAACCACCCCCCCTTGGAATTTTTCATGTTTTATTGTTTTACCACATTGAATCACAGTGGATTTAATTTGACTTTTTTTTAACACTTATCAACAGAAAAAGACTCTTTTAAGTCAAAGTGAAAACAGATCTCTACAAAGTGATCTAAATTAATTACAAATATAAAACACAAAATAATTGATTGCATAAGTACTTAACCCTTCAATCAATATTTACTACATGCATTGGCAGCAAATACAGCCTAGAGTCTGTATCTAGAGTCTCTATCAGCTTTGCACATCGGGACACAACAATTTTTCCTTACAAAACTGGTCAAGCTCTGTCAGATTGCATGGGGATTGTGAGTGAACAGCAGTTTTCAAATCCAGCCACAAATTCTTAATTGGATTGAGGTCTGGACTCTGACTTAGCCACTCAAGAGCATTAATTTTGTTGTTTTTAAGCCATTCCTGTATAGCTTTGGCTTTGTGCTTGAGTCATTGTCTTGCTGGAAAACAGATCTTCTGCCAAGTCACAGCTCTCTTGCAGACTGCATTAAGTTTTCCTCTAGGATTTCCCTGCATTTTGCTGCATTTGTTTTATCCTCTACCTCCACAAGCCTTCCAGGGCTTGCTGCAGTGAAGTATCCCCACAGCATGATGCAGCCACCACCATGCTTCACTGTAGGAATGGTGTGTTTATGATGATGTGCAGTGTTTGGCTTGTGCTAAGCATAGTGTTTAGCCTGATAACCAGAGAGCTCAATTTTGATTTCATCAGACCATAGAACCTTCTTCCAGCAGACTTTAGAGTTTCCCACATGTCTTCTGGCAAACTCTAGCCAAGATTTCATTGTGAATTTTTTCAATAGTGGCCTTCTCTTTGCCACTCTCCCATAAAGCTGTGACTGGTGAAGTACCCTGGCACCTGTTGTATGCGTAGTCTCTCCCATCTGGTAGAGAGAGCTTTATTTGGGTTTTTAGCGCTGGAAATAGTTACATCCCGACACGCGGGACAGAAGCAAGGTCGCATTGTTCATTCCAGGGACCAGCTGTTTGCGCTAATGCCGGCCGGTTTAGCGAGCAGAGCGGCGGACACCCCTGCTGAAATCTGGAGGAAAACACAGAGGATGCAGAGGAGCATCACAAAGTCGAGGAAAGAGGACTGGATCGAGACAACAGAGACTAATGGAGAAGAGGAGTTCGGTGGGTAATAAAATGGACGAGTTCACGGCGCTAGCTAGGCGTCAAAGAACATTTCGGGAGTGCAGTGTTATGTGTTTCACGGGAACGGGGCTTCATGAGGACATACCCGATCAAAACTTCTCCATGGACAGCTTCCAGACCGTTCCGGCTGTCCGGAAGTGCACGGAGAGCGGTAAGCGTAAAGGAGTTGGGTGCTTACTGTTGTGGTTAACAACAGATGGTGCAATCCGGGTCCTATTACGATGGATGAACGTGTTTGTAGACCGGATATTGAACTTTTTACTGTCGGACTTCGGCCACATTCCACCAATATACAACACTGGGCGGCATGGGAGGTCATTCCTGCCTGTGGCCATTGAACTTGCAGCTCCTCCCGTGGAGGGTCAGACACCCTGAGCCAATGGTCCTGGACTTATTTTCCATCTGGCATAGTTTGCATTTTGTTGTTTGATTGTTTGTGGTTTTTGTATTGCTATATTTACGCTCTATTCTTGGTTGGTGCAGCTGTAACGAAACCCAATTTCCCTCGGGATCGATAAAGTATATCTATCTATCTCAGCCACTGAAGCTTGTAATTCCTCCAACATTGTCACAGGTTTCTTAGTGGCCTCCCTCACTAGCCCTCTTCTTGAACGGTCATTAGTTTTTGCAGATAGCCTGTTCTAGGCAGATTTAGAGCTGTACCAAATTCTACCCATTTCTTGATGATCGATTTAACTGCACTCCATGGGTTATTCAATGACTTGGAAATTTTCTGGTATCCATCTCCTGACTTGTGCTTTTCAATAACCTTTTTGTGCAGTTGCTTGGAGTGTTCTTTTGTCTTCACAATGTAGTTTTTGCCAGGATACTGACTCACCAGCAGCTGGACCTGCCAGATACAGGCGTATTTTACTCCAAACAATTGAAACACCTTGACTGCACTCAGGTCTCCAAAAACAGATCTCAATTTAACTAATTATGTGACTTCCAACATCAATCGACTGCACCAGTGGTGATTTGATGTGTCCTATTAAGGGGGAGGGGTGAATACTTATGCAATCAATTATTTTGTGTTTTATATTTGTAATTAATTTAAATCACTTGGTAGAGATCTGTTTTCTTGCACAAAAGAGTCTTTTTTTTTCTGTTGATCAGTGTCAAAAAAGCCAAATTAAATCCATTGTGATTCAATGTTTTAAGTCAATAAAACATGAAAACTTCCAAGGGCTGTGATTACTTTTTATAGGCACTATATACTTTTTATACTGCTAATAAACCAACTGCCCACTCCAATGTAACCATCCCATATGATCTCATATGATTATGACCTGTTGGACTGCAAGAAATTAGTTAATTTATACCATAAATCCCCACTAGGATTGGATAGAAATTACTTATTAGGTGAATATATTGTGAAGTTGTTGGGGAGGAGAGTGAAAAATAAAATAAATATTCCACTCTTCCCTCCTACCCCTCCTCACAGTCTCTCACCCTGCTCTCATGACTATACCCCTCCCCCACACGAAACCACCATGGTGGGTTTCACGGATGAACAGGTGAGAAGACAGCTGAAACGTCTCAACCCAAGCAAGGCTGCAGGACCGGATGGTGTCGGTATCAGGGTGCTCAAAGCCTGTGCCCCTCAGCTATGTGGAGTACCTCGCCATGTTTGATTACTATTTATTATTTATGGTGCAACTGTAACGAAACCCAATTTCCCCCGGGATCAATAAAGTATGACTATGACTATGAATAAAGTTGTAGATACTGGGAATCTGAAACAGAAGGAACAAAGGCTGGACGTACTCAGAAGGTCAGTCTGTAGCTGCAGAAGGAGAAGCAGCCAATATTTTGATCTGCAACCCTTCTTCAGAACTGGAAAGGTGAAAGGTACAAGATAGATTTAAGTAGGAGAGAAGATGGATGTGGAACAAATGATTAAACGGTAAGTCAAAATCGCCTAATGGCAGTAATTAAGACTTTGATTTGTGAACTAAGTTGTTAATAGTGGAATGGACAGACATGTCAAATAAGAAAACAGAAAATGAGGCCACTAAAATCAAACAGAAATTTAAAATGCTGGAAAAGCTCATTTTGGAGAGGAAAATACAGAACAGACTTTCTATCAGACCAGGGAAAGAGAGAATTAAGTTAATCTTGGCAGCAAAAAAAATTGGTGAAAACCAAAGGCAATGGGGATAAGGTTTAGCTACAATGCTTGTGTGCACCATGTTTTTAATTTTGTCCCAGTGTATTGGGACATGTCCAGCAGGCCAGATTTTTACAGAGAAGAAAAGAACAAAAGTGATGGCAGGAGGAAATGGTTCCATGTACACAAGAAGAAAAAGTTAGAGAATTTGGTATAAAATTTGGAAGGCTGAGACATGCTCAGATGGAAGATAAGTAGTTTTTTACTTGCACGTTAGGCCTCATTGCAAACAGTGCAGAAGGCCACAGACAGAGAAATCAGAGTGGAATGGTGAATTTAAAATGGAAAACAGTTTGAAGGTCAGGGTCACTTCTGAAGATTGAGTGCGGGTGCTCCTCAAAGCAAACACTCGGTAGTGACTAGATCCTCTAATATACAATATGTGGTGCACAAGATTGGAAGAAGTGCAAAAGAATCTCTGCTTGACTTGAAAAGCATTTTTGGGTGCCTAGATGATGGATGGAAGAAAGAAGGAAAAAGGATGGACATTTCAGCTCCTGTAGTTGAACAAGATGGAGCCGTACACACCAACAGAACTGAAGAACAAGGAATCATCAAGAAGTGATCCCTATGAAACACTGCAAAGAGTAGGGAGGAGAATATGTCCAGCAGTTTGAGCAGGTAGAAATTTCAAAGAATGATACATTGAATGTGGATATTGTTAGGATGGAAGGTCAGGACCAAGAAAACTCTGTTTTTGTTCTGTCCAGGAGAAGAAGTGGCAAGTGCAAGATATAGGTGAAATGCAGTTGAGAGTTTTGTTCACTATGGTATTGTGGAAGCCATGGTTAAGTAAAAAGGAAAACATTTCAGAAGCATACGGGAGGAATTATTCATCATTGGATCAAATGCAATGGTATTGGAGCAACTCGGTGAATGGAAACATTATAGGAGTTAGGGTGGGAGGAAGTATGACTAATGTAGCTGTGGAGTACAGGGGCTTGGAGTATACGTTAGTAGCCTGACTGTACCGTGAGATGGACATGGAGAGACCCAGAAAGTGAAGGAAAAAGTCAAAGTTCGGTTTTGTGAACATGAGAGCAGGGTGGAACTTGTCTGCAAAAGTGATGACATTTTTGAGTTCTGCGGGTGCATGCAGTAGCACAGATGTAGTCATTGATGTATCTGAGAAAGAGTAAAGGGAGTGGGCCCCAGTAAGATTGTAAGAAAGATTGTTTAACCTGCCCCTCAGAAAAAGGTTTATAGATTAGGCCTGTACAAATAGCTACACCTTTGATCTACAGGAGTCATGTGGTGTGTTTGATTTGCAGCAAAATAACAATGATTGAACGTTCTATCTTTAGCAGGAACGTGAATCACTGAAGGATGCTCAACAGCAGAGGCAGGGCATAAATACTATTACCTCCTACAAAATGAAACCAAGAAACAAGTGTGTCAACAAGATTTGCTCCCAGATGAGTACCTTGTCTTTTCTGCTCGCTTTGACCGACAAAGCATGGAAGCACCTTCACGAACTCTCACAGCCCCTGTGATTTTCATATCTGAGGCCAGTGTGAGAGCATCCTTCAGAAGTGTGAACCCAGGGAAAACATCTAGCTCAGATAGGGTATCTGGGTGAGTTCTGCAGACCAGTGATAGTCAATTGGATAGTGGTTCACTGATACCTTTAACCTCTCGCTTCAGCAATCTGAGGTAGCCACTTGCTTCAAACAAGTTTCAATTACACCAGTATCCAGGAATAATCTGGTCACCTGCCACAATAACAATGATTCAGGAGCTCTTGCATCCACTGTGATGAAGTGGTTCGAGAGGTTGGTGATGAAACATACCTGAGTAGTGCCTTGGAGCTGTATCAGTTTGCAGACTATCACAACAGACAGTGAAGAGCAGATGCCATTTCCTTGCCTCTACATTCAAGTCTGGAACACCTGGACAGTGAAGATGCATATATTAAAATTCTCCTCATTGACTAAAGCTTGACATTCAACATTAGCTTCCCCTCAAAACTAATCAATAACCTTCAAGTACTTGGCCTCAATACCTCCTTGTGCAACTGGATTCTCGACTTCCTCACTTGCAGTCTCCAAGTCAGTTCAGATTGTCATCAACATCTCCTCCACAATCACCATCAGCACAGTTGCACCACATGGATATGTGCTTAGCCTCATGCTGTATTCACTTTATACTTATGACTGTGAGGCTAAGTGCAGCTCCAATGCCATATTTCAATTTGCTGATGATAGCACTATTGTGGGTAGAATCAAAGGTGGATAACAATCAGCATATAGGAGGGAGATTGAAAATCTGGCTGAATGGTACCATAATAACTTCTCACTCAATGTCAGCAAAACCAAAGAGCTGATTACTGACTGCAAGAGAAGGAACGCGGAGATCCATGAGCCAATCCTTATCAGGAGAAAGCCAGAAACTTTGAATTCCTTGGTGTTATCATTTCAGAGGATCTGTCCAGTATGTAAATACCATGGCAGCACCTTTCCTTTTTTAAGTTTGCAAAGATTTGGCAAGTCATCTAAAACTGTAACAAACTTCTATAGATGTGCAGTAGAGAATGTGCTGGTTGGAATGGAAGCACCAATGCCCATGAATGGAGCATGGTACTGATTCCACAACCTATGAAACCACTTTTAAGGACTCTACAACTTATATTTTTGGTATTTTTTATTTAGTTATTTACTATTTTTTTCTTTACTTTTCTTTTTGCATGGATTCTCTTTTGTACATTGGTTGTTTATCGGTCTCTGTAGTGTGCAGTTTTTCATTTACTCTATTGTATTTCTTTGTATTTACTGTGATTGTTCACAAGAAAATGAACCTCAGGGTAGTGTGTGGTGATATATATACACACTTTGATAATAAATTTACTTCGAACTTTGAATTTCGAAGACTCAACAAGTTATGTCTCTGTCTTGCAAATATATCACAATGTCTTTTGGCTTATACAAGGCTTATATACTGTGCCTTGTTGCACTCATGAAGAAATTACAAGTTGGTGATGATGATGGGATTTCAGGAAGTCCTTCTTTGGGACTATTACAATATATTTGTGACTCTGTCTTGACAACTTTCAAATAGTGTCAGGAAAGCATAGCACAGTAATACAGAGCAGTGAGGGACCACAACACTCATATTATGAAACATAAGCAATTGTGGGCTTTGTGCTTACATAACTGGATTGTTTAAAGAAAACTAGAGCTTTGCTCTAAACATAATCAAAGACAACACTGGTTCAATTTAAATCATTAATTCATGTTGCAATGTGCATTAGTTTATATCAATCAGCTATCAATGATTTGCAGCTATTACATTGGACAACAACTTTTTTCGAAAGTTTTTCTTCCTCAATTTTTTTTTTGATTATGATAGACCACTTGAAGTTGAACACAAATATAATTTCAGACCACTATGGAGAAATAAGAAATTAACTTTTATTGAATATAATGCTGTCAATACTGATACTTCGCAATTATTCTTGCTTTGCAATAATCTGCTAACATTGATGGATTCCAGTTGCCCTGATAGTATTTCTACATAACCATAACATCCTGGTGCAATGATTTACTATGCTGGTCACTGATTTGCAGGGAAGAATTCTACATGAGAAGGCAGAAAATAAATCTTTAGTGACACGTGTTTTTTCTGCTTGAAGCATGTTGTTAACCAGCTGCATGAAATTTGGTGCTCTGTAGTTGCCAAGAAAATTTTCAACAACATCCTTGAATGTCTTCCATGTGATTTTCTCCAGTCCCACTAAGTTCTTCGAATTGCCTGTCATTGATGACCTGTTTGATCTCTGGACAGAAATGCCTTCCTTAATCTTGGCATCAATTATTCTGACTTGAATTATGTTTGCCAAATATATTTTTCTTAGTAGAGAATTGAGATGTATACAATATTCTATGTACAGGTTTTATTGGGGTCTTTTATAATTTTAATAAGTTCTATCATCAAATCCTCTTGCCTTAAAGGCAAACATACTAGGTTATTTCCTATTTGCTTGCTACAACTCCATCTTAACTTTCGTCGAGATCCCTCTGAATGCCACCAACTTTTCAGTTTGTCATCTTTAAAAGGTTATGTGACATGAGTCCTGCAAGGTTCTCCGGTGTGCGGTGGAACACTGGGCTTCTAGTTTTCTTGTGCACCTGTGTTTACTAATTGTGGTCTTAACTAGAGCAATTAAGTCCTTGTGCTTTCTGTTCAATCTTGTCAAGTTAATTGTGACTGCAGGATTTTTCCGCTTTCTATGATCATTTAATGTGGACTCTCGTTTACTGCTAATTCTTGAGTCCTTGTGTTGAGAATGATTTGTCTCATGAAGTAATCAGTTGTGCCTCTGATGCTGTGCTGGTATCTCTATGTATAATCTCTTGTATCAGTCTCTACATGACAGTCTGCTGTTCCTCATCCCTGGGTTCAGTCATTGCAAGTGCTCACTGTGACATTATGATTCTTTTCTGGATTTTCCACTTCACATTTCATCTTTCACGTCCTTATTAATTTGCTTAGCCTGTCTAAATCTCTCTGAAGCCTCCCTGTGTCCTCGACCATTGATTCCTCAAAGTATAGGCCACACCACCGGCCAACTTACTTACTTTCATAACACACCTGGATTCTTTGCTTTTTTCCCTATTAAGCATAACATTGAAACGGATAGTGAACAAATGGGAACTCAAAGCCAGTCATTTTTGCCCCCCCAACAACATGCAGCCTATTAATCTGAAATACCGATGGGACTTCCTGGTGGCCAAACATTCTAATTCCAATTCCCATAACCTTTCCAATGTATCAGTCCATGGCTTCCTCTTGTCCTCAGAGGAGACCATCTTCAGGACAGAGGAGCAACATCTTATGTTTTGCCCAAGTGCCTTCCAATCTGATAGCATGAATATCAATTTCTCCTTCAGTGAACAAACCTCCCCCCTTCCTTCACTCTGACCTCTTATTTCTCACCTGCCTGTAACTTCCCCCGGTTCCCCTCCTCCTTCCTTTTCTCCTATGGTCCACTCTCCTCTCCTAACAATTTCCTTTTTTCTTCAACCCTTTACCTTTCCCAGCCACAAGGTTTCACCTGTCACTCTCTAGCTAGCCTCCTTGCCCTCGCCCCACCTTTTTATTCAGGCATCTTTCCCTTCCTTTCCAGTCCTGAAGAAGAGTGTCAGCCTGAAACATTCACTATCCATTCATTCGCTGAGATGCTGCCTGACCTGCTAAGTTCCTCTTGCATTTTATACTTTATACTTTATACTTTATTGTCGCCAAGCAATTGATACTAGAGCGTAGAATCATCACAGTGATATTTGATTCTACTCTTCGTGCTCCCTGGAGTACAAATTGATAGTAAATATTAAAAAATTAAATTATAAATCATAAATAGAAAATAGAAAAGGAAAAGTAAGGTAGTGCAAAAAAAACGAGAGGCAGGTCCGGGTATTTGGAGGGTATGGCCCAGATCCGGGCCATTTTGTGTGTATTGCTTTGAATTTCCAGCTTCTGCAGACTTCCTCATGGTTATGATTTGCTACATTATTTATGCCTCTTTTCATCCTGTACACCTCTATCAAGTCACCTCTCATACTCCTTTGCTCTCTAAGCCAGGCAGCATCCTAGTTAATCTCTTCTGCACACTTTCTAAAGATTCCACATACTTCCTATAATGGGGTGATGAGACAGAACATGATATTCCAAGTGGAGTGTAACCAGAATTTTACGATGCTATAAAATTACCTCGGGCTCTTTAACTCAATCCCCTGACTACCATATGCTTTTTAACCACCCTATCAACATGTCCTTCAACTCTGAGTGATATATGGGCATGGACCCTAAGATCCCTGTGTTGCTATACACTTTTAAGAATCCTGTCATTAACTCTATATTTTGCAATCAAGTTCTACCTTCCAAAATTAATTCACTTCACACTTTTCCAGATTTAGCTCCAGCTGCCACTTCTCAGCCCAGCTCTGCATCCAAACAATGTCCCATTTTAACCTAGGACAGCCTTCTGCACAATCCACAACATCACCACCTTCGTGTCATCTGCAGACTTACTAACCCACCCTTCCACTTCCTAACCCAAGCCATTTATGAAAACCACAAAGTGTAGATAACTGATTTCTGTACAATGTCACTGGTCACGGATTTCCAGGCAGAATAAACTATATCTGCTACCACCCTTTGCTTTCACCTTCCTGTGAGCTTGAACCAGACTGGCCATTCTCCTCAGACTTCTATCGTTAACAAGGCATTTTAAACCTCAGAATTGACATTCACTGAATTTTTTATTGTTGCTTTTCACACCATTCCCTGTAAATTCTGGAGAATGTTGTGCATCAAAATCCCAGGAGATCAGCAGTTTCTGAGATACTCAAACCACCCTGTCTGCCACCAACAATCATTCCACAGTCAAAGTCACTTATATCACACTTCATCCCTATTCTGATGTTTGGTCTAAGCAACAACTGAACCTCTTGACCACGTCTGAATCCCTTTTATACATTGAGATGCTGCCTTATGATTGACTGATTAGATATTTGTATTAATAAACATAGAACATAGAATAATACAGCACAGTACAGGACCTTCAGCCCACATTGTTGTGCTGACCCTTAAACCCTGCCTCCCATATAACCCCCCACCTTAAATTCCTCCATATACCTCTCTAGTAGTCTCTTAAATTTCACTAGTGTATCTACCTCCACCACTGACTCAGGCTGTGTATTCCACGCACCAACACTCTTAAGCTTTCTTAACTACCCTATCTGCCTGTGAGGCAACTTTCAGGGATCTGTGGACATGTACCCCCAGATCCCGCTGCTCCTCCACACTACCAAGTATCCTGCCATTTACTTTGTACTCTGCCTTGGAGTTTGTCCTTCCAAAGTGTACCACCTCACAGTTCTCCAGGTTGAACTCCATCTGCCACTTCTCAGCCCACTTCTGCATCCCATCAATGTCTGTCTGCAATCATCGACAATCCTCTACACTATCTACAATTCTCAGTGTGTGATTCCTCCTTTAATGCTCAGTGTGTGGATCCTTCCTTTAATTCTCAATGTGGGGATCCCTCCTTTAATTCTCAGTGTGTGGATTCCTCCTTTAATTCTCAGTGTGTGGATTCCTTCTTTAATTCTCAGTGTGAGTCCTTTCTTTCAATCTCAGTGTGTGGATTCCTCCTTTAATTCTCAGTGTGTGGATTCCTCCTTTAATTCTCAGTGTGTGGATTCCTCATTTACTTCTCAGTGTGAATCCCTCCTTTCAATCTCAGTGTGTGGATTCCTCCTTTAATTCTCAGTGTGTGGATTCCTTCTTTAATTCTCAGTGTCAGTCCTTTCTTTCAATCTCAGTGTGTGGATTCCTCCTTTAATTCTCAGTGTGTGGATTCCTCATTTAATTCTCAGTGTGTGGGTTCCTCCTTTAATTCTCAGTGTGTGGATTCCTCGTTTAATTCTCAGTGTGTGGATTCCTCCTTTAATTCTCAGTGTCAGGATCCCTCTTTTAATTCTCGGTGTCAGGATCCCTCCTTTAATTCTCAGTTTGGATTCCTCCTTTAATTTTCAGTTTCGGGATCCCTCCTTTAATTCTCAATGTGGCGATTCCTCCTTTACTTCTCAGTGTAGATCCCTTGTTTAATTCTCAGTGTGTTTATCCCTCATTTCTTAAATAGTCACATTACTTTTGCACTGAGTATATAAAGAATATAAAGACCAAGCATCTACTCAAATGCAGAATGAAATAAGTGATAAAATATTGGATTTCTGCCCTTCTTTGTACAGTGACCAAGAATGATTGGTGAGTATTGCCAAAAGAAACCAACCTATCAATAACTCCTTTACAGTCATGGGCATGCATCGATTAAGCCATGGGGACTTTTACGACAATGGGAAAAAAGTTTCTTGACACTTTAACTATTCTGATGTTTGGTGTGCACAACAACTGAACATCTTGACCATCCTCTGGGCTTCCCCCCTCCCCCTTTCTTTCTCCCTAGGCCTCCTGTCCCATGATCCTCTCATATCCCTTTTGCCAATCAACTGTCCAGCTCTTGGCTCCATCCCTCCCCCTCCTGTCTTCTCCTATCATTTCCGATCTCCCCCTCCCCCTCCCCCTCCCACTTTCAAATCTCTTACTAGCTCTTCTTTCAGTTAGTCCTGACGAAGGGTCTTGGCACGAAACGCCAACTGTACCTCTTCCTAGAGATGCTGCCTGACCTGCTGCGTTCACCAGCAACTTTTACGTGTGTATCTTGACCATGTCTTCATTTTCTGTGCATTGAGTTGCTGCCATGTGATTGGCTGATTAGATATTTGCATTAATAAGCAGGTGTACAGGTGTATCCAATAACATGGCCACTGAATGTATGTTTCTAACTGTCATGAACACTTGATCTCAAGATACAAAAATGTTATAATTTCAATATAACATGATAAAAATTTGACAAAGTAAATTTTAATGTAAGCAACTTTGATGTGTGTTGCTTGAATTTCCAGCATCTGCAGAATTCCTGTTGTTTGCGTTTAAATTTTAATGTAAGATCATTTTTACTAGATAAAATATCTTGTAGCTCTTAAAAGATTGTTATTAGCTCTTTATTTAACCAGACACTTCTGATACCTTCAACCTCGAATATTCCTAGGAGTTGTGCCTGAGATTATAATATATACTACGATTTCTGACACATTCTGACTGTGTTCTTTCTGCAGACTTTAACTTTAATGAATCTGAACTTCTGCCAAATGCAAATGTGAGAGCTATGCATTTCCTAGTTGTTCTATCTGAGCTCACGCCACACGCATACTTGCTACTGAAGCTGTTACCCTGCTGTCTGTTAAACTATGCTGTCTGCCATTACCAATGTGCTGCATTCTTGAGGGCAACACAAGTCCAAAATGTGAGATTTGAAGAACGGTATGTGATACATTTAAATACCAATTGAGGAATTAACAGCTCAACAACTTTAACACATGGATTCAGTGTTATAACACCATGAAACAGTCACTTCACACTGAGAACAATTTGGCAATGTAAGATAAGGCCAGGATTAATCAATGCTACACAGCACTTGAAAAAAATATTATGCACTGGTAATACAAACATAGTAACATGTGTATTGAGAATAAAACTCAACAGTAAATCCATAGCTATTACTTTGTAAAATAAATTACAATGAAATGTACCATAATACAAGTGGCAAAAGAGGTCTATTATCATATAAAATAGTACTGATTTGATAGCAGTTAGCTTTTCCTTACTGTGATTCGATGTTGGGCTGCTCTAGACCAGTCTGAGATGGAAAGCTCCTATAAGCCGTGGCAGAGAAAATATTTCAATCTGACACACAGGTGTTTGGCTCAGGAGCTGCTTCTAAAGATAATAATCAAACCTAAAAACATAATCTATTAGGCGTAACTCTAGAACAAAAACATAATAAAAACGATGTGTTTTGATAACTTATTTGGCCCAGGTTTTGTTCAAGCAGAGCATCTTATGGAATATCACATACGAGGGGTGAATGATAAGTTCGTGGCCTAAGGTGAGTCAATTTTAGAAAACCTAGCACATTGATTTTTCCTACATTTACACTCTTAGTCCAGTGGTCGTGGAGCATATGGATCCCTTCTTTGTAGAAGTTGGCATCTTGGACCTCCAGAAGTGGTCCACAGCAGGGGTGACTGATAAGTTTGTGGCCAAAGGTAGAAGGAGATGAGTTATTAACTTCAAACTTTTTGCATTTTCACTCAAAGAGTTGAACTGCACGTGCATGTAACAAGAGCTGTATAACTCATCTCCTTCTACCTTAGGCCACCAACTTTTCAATCACCCCTGCTGTGGAGCACCTGGAGGTCCAAGACACTCTCGTTACCTGCATGTGCAGTTCAACTCTTTGAGTGATAATGTAGAAAGTTTGAAGTTAATAACTCATCTCCTTCTACTTTAGGCCACAAACTTATTTATCGCCCCTGCTGTGCACTACTTCTACAAAGAAGGGATCCGTATGCTCCACGACTGCTGGACTGTGTGTGTACATGCAGGAGGGGTCTATGCTGAAAAATAAATGTTTTCTAAAATTGACTCCTTCCACTTTAGGCCACGAACTTATCAACCACCCTTCGTAAGTTAAACATGTTTACACATGTCGATGGTTGCCAACTAAATGAAGATGAGATCACAAGGCTAGCTTCAGGTTTGAACACAGAGGCTGACAATGTAATTCCTTAACAATAAAATGAAAGTACTGCAGTATTAACAGAAAGTGAATTGAGAAGATTTTGAACTAGACTGCATTTTGGTAGCAAATCAGATAAAAGAGAAACAAGGCAAAAGAGAATGTGTCTAGAGAGAGAAAAGAGAAAAAGAATGTATGAATTATTTTGGAAGAATACATATGACATTTTAAATCTCCAAATCCAGTTGGGATGAATAACTCTCACATCATTAAAAAAGACTGTATGTGCTATTAATATTTTACACTTAAGTTTCCACTGTGATTCACCTATGTGATGCATCAACATGAAACTTGTGGAAAGGAGAAAGGAGAAATGCCATTTTTGCACTGACAGTGGAGGAACAATGCACATCAGGTAGCCACTCACAAAAGACTTACAATTCTCAAGACACCCATTATCCTTTCCTTGACACAAGTTCATTTCTTTCACGTTAATGGTCGTTATCATTCACACACAATAATTTTAGCAGCAAATTGTGAATTTCTTTTGTGTCTCTTAAAATATTAAAAAACATATTCAGATGTTTCATAAGTGATGGTCATTCAACACCAACATCTAATTTTGAGATGTTATTTTAACACATAAGATTATTGTGGCTTAATTTTCAATTCCAGTTAAAAGAGATTGCAATGACTGATTATTGCCAGTAATATTTTATTTGTTTTTTTTATTGAGATACAGTGCAGAATATGCCCTTATGGCCCTTCAAACCATGGCGCCCAGCAATCCCCTGATTTAATCCTAGCCTAATCACGGGACAATTTACAATAACCTACCAACTGGTATATCATTGGACTGTGGGAGGAAATCGGAGCACATAGAGGAAATGCATGCAGTCATGTGGAGAATGTAATCCTTACAGGCAGTGTCCAGAAAGTACATATGGTAGAACTGATAGTAGACCATTTTGCCTCAATCACATAAAAGGCAATAAGCAACTTCATTCTTCTCCCATCGTAGATCCAGCTTTGCAATTGACAGTTTCATGAATACCAGAATTCATAGTCATTGAAGCAGCTCTTTAGTCCATCCAGTCCTTGTCAACCATCAAGTTCCCATGGCAACTAACCCATTTATTCACCTCATATTCCCATCATTTATCTTCCCCAAACTCTGCCCTCCCCTAGGGTTCAACTCTCCTACATAGTCAGAGAGAATAGGAATAGGCTTTTTAGCCAAACTGGTCTATGTTGAGTAAGATGCCCACCTAAGCTGGCCCCATTTGCCCAGCTTTGAACGAAATTCCTCTAAACCTTTCCTATGCATGTCCCTGTCCAGGTATCTTTTATATGTTGCTGAAGTACCTGCCTCAACCAGGCACAATAGAGACTAAGTCAGCTTCATTATGGGCACAACCCACCTCACCACTGAGGACATATCCAAAATGCCATTCAGTAAGGTAGCATCTATCAGTAAGGACCTTCAACAACTGGCACATGCCCTTTTCTCATTTCAAGAGGAGGAGGTACAGGGCCTGGAGTGGAACAGTAGCATAGTCGTTGGCACAATGCTCTACAGTACCAGCAACCTGGGTTCAATTCCGACCACTGTCTAAGGAGTTTGTATGATCTCCCTTTTTTTGTGTGAGCTTCCTCCGGGTTGTCCCGTTTCCTCCCACAATCCAAAGACGTACCGGTTTGTAGCTTAACTGGTCAGTGCAAATTGTCCTGTTAAACTGGGGGATTGCTGGATCTGCATCACTGAAGCTTTGAGTTGGTCTATAAATTGGTTGCATCACTGTGTTGTGCAGTAAGGATATTATTAATAAACTTAAAAAGAACCCATCTAGCATATGCTGTTTTAAAAAGTTACCCCTCAATTTTGAGGCTGTGCCCTCCAGTTCTGGATATCCTCACCAGAGGAAACATCCTCTCCACATCCGCCTTATGCAGTCCTTTCAACATTAGGAAGGGTTCAATGAGATTCCCATGCATTTTTCTGTATTCCTGTGAATACAGGCCCAAAGCTGCCGAATGCTCCTCATATATTAACACCTTCCTTCCCAAAATCATCCTCGTGAATCTCCTCTGGGCTCTCTCCACTGACAAGACTTCCATTCTGAGATAAGGGCCCAAAACTGTTGACAATACTTCAATTGCGGCCTGACTAGTGTCTTATAAAGTTTCAAAGTTATCTCTTTGTTTGATGTTCTATTCCCCTTGAACTAAATGCCAACAATGCCTTTGCCTTTTTTACCACTAACTCAACCCATAAATTAACCTTCTGGGAGTCTTGCATGAGAACTCCTAAGTCCCTTTGCACCTCTGATGTTTGAATTTTCTCCCCATTTAGATAATTGCCTGCACTATTTTTCTTTTTACCAAAATGCATTATCATACTTTTCCCAGCACTGTATTCTCTCTGCCATCCTTTGGCCATTTCTTACAATCTTTCTAAGTCCTGCTGCAATCACATTGCTCCCTCAGCACCACTTACCCCTCCATCTATCTTCGTATCATCCGCAAACTTTTCCCCAAAGCCATCAATTCCACTATCTAAGTCATTGACAAACAATGTGAAAAGTAGTGGTCCCAATACTGACCCCTGAGGAACATCACTAGTCACTGGCAGCCAACCAGAAAAGGCTCCTTTTATTCCTACTCATTTCCTCTTGCCTGTCAGCTATTCCTTCAGCTTTGGGCCTGTACATGCCAGTACATTTCCTGCAACACAGGAGATGAGGAAGCTCATGTTGTTAAGCAGCCTTATCAAATGCCTTCTGAAAATCTAGGTAAATGACATCCACTGCCTCCCCTTTGTCCATCCTACTTGTTACTTCCTCGAAGAATTCCAATAGATTTGTCAGGCAAGATATCTCTTCACAGAAACCATGATAACTCTGACTTATTTTATCATTAGTCTCCAAGTACCCCGAAACTTTGCCCTTAATAATGGACTCCAAAACTTCCCCAACCACTGAGGTTACGCTAACTGACCTATAATTTCCTCTCTTTTGTTTTCACCCCTTCTTTCACAGATGAAAGCAGGCACAAGCTGGTCGAGTGGTAGACAGAACACCCCTGCATTGTTTGTGGTGGCACCAATCAATGCTCCCAGTTGCATATCATTTCCATAACACCATACAAATATAAGACATAGGAGTGGACTTGGGCCATTCAACTTATTTTCCCCCTCAAGCCCATTCCGCTACCTTCTCTCCATTACCTTTAACATCCCCACTAGTGAAGAACTTAAGAACCTTCACTTTTAATATATTCTATGACATGGCCTCCACATCTTTCTGTGACAATGAATTCCACAGTTTCTCCACTCTCTAGCTAAAGAAATTCCTCTTCATCTTTGCTCTAACTCCTCTTTCAACTCCTTTCCCATTCCCACACTGACTTGTCTGTCAGTAATCTCTCCCTCTGCATGCTAAGGACTATCACCAGCTCGAAGAACCATGCCTCATTCTGCCTGGAGGGTTTACAGCCCAATGGTATGAACGTTGAATTCTCCAGTTTCAGGTAACTATTACCTCCTGTGCCACCCTTTCCCTTTCTATGGCCCCCCTTCCAATTCATCTCTAGTCTTCCCATTTTTGTTCCCCTTCATAGTCATAGTCATAGTCATACTTTATTGATCCCGGGGGAAATTGGTTTTCGTTACAGTTGCACCATAAATAATTAATAGTAATAGAACCATAAATAGTTAAATAGTAATAGGTAACTTATGCCAGTAAATTATGAAATAAGTCCAGGACCAGCCTATTGGCTCAGGGTGTCTGACCCTCCAAGGGAGGAGTTGTAAAGTTTGATGTCCACAGGCAGGAGTGACTTCCTATGACGCTCTGTGCTGCATCTCGGAGGAATGAGTCTCTGGCTGAATGTACTCCTGTGCCCACCCAGTACATTATGTAGTGGATGGGAGACATTGACCAAGATGGCATGCAACTTAGACAGCATCCTCTTTTCAGACACCACCATGAGAGAGTCCAGTTCCATCCCCACAAAATCACAAGCCTTACGAATGAGTTTGTTGATTCTGTTGGTGTCTGCTACCCTCAGCCTGCTGCCCCAGCACACAACAGCAAACATGGTCACACTGGCCACCACAGACTCGTAGAAAATCCTCAGCATCATCCGGCAGATGTTAAAGGACCTCAGTCTCCTCAGGAAATAGAGACGGCTCTGACCCTTCTTTGACCAGTCCAGTTTATTGTCAATTCGTATCCACAGGTATTTGTAATCCTCCACCATGTCCACACTGACCTCCTGGATGGAAACAGGGGTCACCAGTACCTTAGCTCTCCTCAGGTCTACCACCAGCTCCTTAGTCTTTTTCACATTAAGCTGCAGATAATTCTGCTCACACCATGTGACAAAGTTTCCTACCGTAGCCCTGTACTCAACCTCATCTCCCTTGCTGATGCATCCAACTATGGCAGAGTCATCCGAAAACTTCTGAAGATGACAAGACTCTGTGCAGTAGTTGAAGTCCGAGGTGTATATGAAGAGAAAGGGAGACAAGACAGTCCTCTGTGGAGCCCCAGTGCTGCTGATCACTCTGTCGGACACACAGTGTTGTAAGCACACGTACTGTGGTCTGCCAGTCAGGTAATCAAGAATCCATGACACCAGGAAAGCATCCGCCTGCATCGCTGTCAGCTTCTCCTCCAGCAGAGCAGGGCGGATGGTGTTGAATGCATTGGAGAAGTCAAAAAACATGACCCTCACAGTGCTCGCTGGCTTGTCCAGGTGGGCGTAGACACGGTTCAGCAGGTAGACGATGGCATCCTCAACTCCTAGTCAGGGCTGGTAGGCGAACTGGAGGGGAACTAAGTGTGGCCTGACCATAGGCCGGAGCAGCTCCAGAACAAGTCTCTCCAGAGTCTTCATGATGTTTGCTATATGCCTTTCCCAGCTGCACATCACCCATTTTTTTCCATCCAACCATATTGGTTTCATTGACCTGTTTACACTCAAACTACACCTATCAGATACCCCTCCTCCGTTTGGTTCCCTCTGCCTCTTCGTCTCTCCTCAAATGGTTTCTATTATCGCTTTCCTTACTGATCACATTCCAGTACTGGTAGCCTTTGTTTCCTCACTTGTAAGCCTTGTATATTCATCCATCATCGTCAATGAAGACCACTACACCATCAGTCATGATGATGATGGTGTCGAGACTAGCGCTTGATTTGGATTGAAGTGAGGGAGAGTTGCGCAGCGTCAGCCTCACACTCTCTTCCCAATTACCATCTGGATCCAGTAGCAAGACAGAGTCGAGACGGCTGGAGATGGGACTAGGTGCAGTGGATGACCATGGTTTCTCCTGTGTCTAATCGTGCTCTACGCGTTACAGGACGCTTGCAGAGACAGCCTTCTTGACCGTTGGACCTTCCATTGGTCTCGTCTGCTCAATCCACCGGAGTCTGTCTTCACATGCTGGGATAGACAACTCCCTACCTCACCGAGGGTTTGAGACCCGTCAGCTACCCTCACCTGGTTTAGCCGGCTTGTCAAAGCCGTTGCCCGTGGTGTGTACGCTATTGCATGCAAACAGCTACGGGCAGCCACAGGTGAGAGCTGAGTGCCAGATGGGGACCAAAAGTGGACAAACCACCTTAAAAAGAATGCGACATGTTCCCGCACCAGAGGTGCTACCCCTCCCTGACACACCATACACCCCTGTAACCCTTGTAACTCTCTCCACACTCCACCAAGTTTCACCTGTCTTTTTGTTCCATTGTCCTCTTCATCCTCTCACCATCTTCTGTCTCCTAACTCTACCCTCTCCCATCATCTTTCAGCCCCTCTCATTCTGCTTATCACATATTGACCCTTACTCCTTCCTCACTGAAGTCTAGCAATCTTCCTTCTCCACCCTCAGTCTTGATGCTGGGTTTTGACCCAAAACTTCAGCCAGTTCTTTCTCTCCACAGATGCTGCCCAACACACGGAGATCCTCCAGCAGTCTGCTTTATTCCAGGCTCCAGTGTCTGCCGCCTCTTGTGTCTCCATCGAAGAAAACACGGACAGCCTTTTGGGCAAATGTATGGTTGAAAAACTTAATGCAACAGACTATGATGTGATACAATTTTGTCAAGCGAAGTGAAAAGTAATATGCTGAAAAAATTCAAAGGCTATACTGGAAAAGTTTTTTTTTTATTTCTCAGAACATACAGCATCATACAGGCCCTTTGGCCCATTATGATGTGCTGACGAAGATGAGCATGAAAAAATAATTAAAGAGCAGGCGGCATCATGAGCAGCATATACAAAATGCTGGAGGAACTCAGCATCTATGGAGATGAATAAACTGTCGATGTTTCGTGCAAAGGCTCTTCTTCAGGATTGGAAAGAATAACAAGGTGGGGTGAGGGGAAGGAGGCTAACCAGAAGGTGGTAAGTGATACCAGGTGGGTGGGAAAGGTCAAAGGCTAGAGAAGAAGGAATCTGATATGAGAGGAGAGTGGACCATAGGAGAACATAGGAGACCATAGGAAATGGGATCATGGATCTCTTAAATTGAGAGGCCGTGTACAAACTTGACGGGAATTATGATTACAACACTTGTGGAGACTTTGGAGAGGATAAAGAAAGAAAAGATTCACTTAAATGATTCCTGGAACAAGATTTATGCTACTGTGAAATGCCGGAGAAAGTGGTATTTTTCTCTAGATCAAGAGGAGATATGATAAGTGTGTCCATGGTAGTGAAGGATTTGGAAAAGAATATGACTAAGAAACTATACCTCTTCCTAGCCTGGCTGGCCTGCTGTGTTCACCAGCAACTTTTATGTGTGTTGCTTGAAATTCCAGCATCTGCAGATTTCCTCGTGTTTGCGTGACAAAGAAACTTGTCTCTTTATGGGAAGTACTGAGGACCACACAACATCAATTTAAAGTGAATGGCAAAAAGAAAGAGATGCAACAAGAAATACGCATTTCTCCAGCACTGTGTGGTTAGCATTTGAAGTCCGTAGCCTGGCAGATAGCGGGAAACAAATCTATTGTGCTTCTCAATTGAGAATTACATCAGTCCTTAAAGTAAACATCAATTGCAAGACTTCTGTAAGAGAATCTGGCAGCCTTACTCTGAGAGATAGGGATAGATAGATAGATAGAGAGAGAGAGGGAGAGTACAGACTTGAAGGGCTGAATGGCCTTAGATCATAGAACAGTAAAGCTCAATACAGGCTCTTCAGCCTACTATGTTGTGCTGACCTTTTAACCTACACCATGGTCAATCAATCCTTCCTTTCCAAATAGGCTTCCATTTTTCTTTCATCCATGTACCTATCTAAGGGTCTCTTACATGTCACTAATGTATCTGCCTCTACCATCACTCCTAGGAGGGTGTTCTATGTACTTACCACTCTCTGTACTCTAACCTCCCTCTTAAACTCTCCTTCAGTCACTTTAAAATTATCCTCTTTCATATCAGCCAGTGCCGCCCTGGGCGAAAGGTGCTGACTGTCCATTCTAGCTGTGACTCTTCTCATCTTATACACTCTCTTGTGGCCTTCTTCGCTCTCCCTTTGCCTTTCAATCAATTCAGGATTTTCTATTTTGATCACAGAATTGGTCTTAGTCCATTTCTTTCACCTAAAAAGTTGCTTTCAATTATGTTCAGGGTCTCAACCTGCAATATCAACAAACGCTGTGCCTCCACGGATGCTTTGAGAAAGGCTGACTTCCTCTAACATTACGGTTTCAGCATTGTCAGTCTTTTATATCTCCATTCTTTTTAATTCATGACATTACATGACACAGGTCTCCATAGTGATCACTCATTATATTACAACAAGATGTGGTGTGAAACATCAGCCCTTGCAAAAATAAAGAGAAGGAATTCTGCAGATGCTGGAAATCCAAAGCAACACACACAAGATGCTGGTGGAAGTCAGTGGATCAGGCAGGATCCAGGGAAATGAATACATAGTCAACATTTCAGTCTGAGACACTTCTTCAAGACTAGCAAAGATCTAGGAAGATGCCAGAATGAAAAGGTGGGAGGAGGGGAAGGAGGATAGCTAGAAGGTGATAGAGGAAGCCATGTGGGTGGGAGAGGGAGGAAACTGTAGGAAAGGAAAGTGGACCATAGGAGAAAGGGAAGTGGCCAGGTGGGGAATAGAAGAGGGAAAGGGGAGGGGATTTTATATTCTCCAGAAGGAGAAATCGATATCCATGCCATGATAGCATGAATGTCAATTTCTCAACCCCAGGTGAATCCTGAGATGAGTACTAATGATCAAACCTGTGATTGGAGAGTCCTGGGGTCAAGATGTGGAGATCAAATCCATGATCAGTGAGTCTGGGGTTTGATATTTAGAGATTGGTGAAATCTGAAGGGCAAAGTTGAGGGTTGATGTCCAAAGCTTGACAAGTCTGGATGTAGAAAGCCCAAACGTCAAAGAGTGCAGTAAAGAAGGCCAAAAATTAAGTTTGCAAGTCCAGCCCAAGAACTGGAGGCATGTATGTGTGTGTGTTGGGGTGTGGGGTGTGAGTGGGTGGGGAGGTTGGGAAAGGGACTTGTTTTGCTGTTATTGCCTTGTTTTGCTCTTTTGCAGCTTGTGTTCTTCTGATAAACGTGCACATGCTACGTTTGTGCCTGAATATGGGCTGCTCAAAGTATATTCTTGGGTGAGTTGGTTGTTAATGCAGACAACACATTTCAATGTATGTTTCTATGTTTCTATGTACTTGTGATAAAATAAATCTGAATCTGAAATCTACTATCATGAAGAAGCACCTCATGCAGATACTACCAGTGGCGGGGTGGATAGGCCAGTGATGTACTTAGCTAAATCCTTCACTCGCTGCAGTATCTTACTTTGCAGAGCAATTGAATTGACATACCGACCATAATGAAACCAGTCTGTCTGCCTTGGAATAGTCTTACACTTTCTTCATCTAGGACAAAATCCCATGATTCTTTGCCTGTTGCAGCTCCTTCACTACAAAGAACTTTGAAATTCAGGAAGAAACTTCAGCTTCTCAAGGACATTTATGAGTGGTTATAAGTGCCAAATGAAGCAAAACGCTGCAGATGCTGAAAATACAAAACAAAAAAAAAACAGAGAAAGCTGGAAGGCCTGAGCATAAAAAGCAGCATTAGTGGGGTAAGAAAGAGAATCAATATTTCAAATTGACACTTTGTCGGAACTGGGAAAGTAAGAAGATAAGATGCTTTCAGTTGCAGAAAGAAGATGTAGTGGAAAGAAGATGTTTTCAACAGGGTGTAAGACAAAAGCTCGTAAGGTAAAATTACTTTAAAAATCAGCAATGGAATAAAACAACAGAAGAGCATTGAAATGAAACTGTGGCAACAACTGCAAGTGCTAAGCATTTACCTGAAATTGTTAAACTCGGTGTGTCCAAGTCCTCAAGATTTTAATGTGAAAGATGAGAGAAGGATATGGACCAAGTGCAGGCAGATGGGATACATTTAAATTGGTGTTGTTAGCTGCATTAGTTTGCCACCACGTTCTGGATCTAGGTGCCTGATTCTGTATTGTACAGTCTACAGTATGGTCTGTTGTAGCGTGGATGAAATCACCGGAGAGACAGAGTCACTGGTAGATACAAAGCAGCTTCTTTATTCGACACAACAAGGTACAGCAGGTATCATAGGTTGATTCCTGGGATGGCAGGACTTTCATATGATGAAAGACTGGACCGACTAGGCTTATACTCGTTGGAATTTAGAAGATAGAGGGGGGATCTTATTGAAACGTATAAAATCCTAAAGGGATTGGACAGGCTAGATGCAGGAAGATTGTTCCTGATGTTGGGGAAGTCCAGAACGAGGGGTCACAGTTTGAGGATAAAGGGGAAGCCTTTTAGGACCAAGATTAGGAAAAACTTCTTCACACAGAGAGCGGTGAATCTGTGGAATTCTCTGCCACAGGAAACAGTTGAGGCCAGTTTGTTGGGTATATTTAAGAGGGAGTTAGATATGGTCCTTGTGGCTAAAGGGATCAAGGGGTATGGAGGGAAGGCTGGTACAGGGTTCTGAGTTGGATGATCAGCCATGATCATACTGAATGGCAGTGCAGACTCGAAGGGCCAAATGGCCTACTCCTGCACCTATTTTGTATGTTTCTATGTTTCTATCATACGGACGGAGACGCTTTCCGTAGAAAGGTCTACTAGCCCAATGTGGGCTTGATATTTATATGCTAAACAGAAAGGCAATCACTACTTAAAAAGTTATAGACAATGCATAGACAATGCTTCCTATTGAAGCTACATACAAAATACCACACCACCTAACTCCATCCTTTCCTTCCGACGCCAACATGTCTGGGTTGGTATCCACAGCCTTTAGGAATGCAATTAAATCTACAATACACTTATTTGGCATTTTACATGCTAACATAGAAGACAATTCATATTTATAATGTATAGATAATATTGTCTTCGAAACTACAGCACCTGGTCAAACTACGGCGCCAGAAGCATCTGGTATTCGCACCTTTTTAGGAAGCGCATTGTTGTGGACTCAATCCACAGTACTTTGTCAAATAGCAGTCTGGTGCCCAAAGTCATTTAAGTATAACGAATCATCTACCCAAAAAAACTCACTCTAACATGGTCTATGGTCTATGATGTGTTGTTGCTTTAACTCACGCTTGGCATCTATTGAGCATTGTAGGAGAGCAAAGACAGGTCAGAATGTGAGTTGGAGAATTAATGCCTGCAAACAACGGGAGACTAAGGGTCACCAATAAGCAAGTTTATTTGTTTAGCACTTTTCAAATACAAGGCAGTTCAAAGTGCTTTACACAGAACAAGACACAAAAATCAGACTATATAAGAGAATAAAATCAAACAAAAATAGATTTGATAAATAGAAATTACAGTACAGGAGATTCTAATTAAAAGCTACAGAGAGAAAAAAAAGCTTTAAGCCTTGATTTAAAAGAGCTTAAAGTTGGGTCAGACTTCAGATCCTCCGGAAGGTTATTCCAGATACGTGGAGCATAATAACTAAAAGCTGCTTCACCATGTTTAGTTTTGTCCCTGGGGACAGTAAGCAGATCCGCCCCAACTGACCTGAGGGTTCATAATGCAGCAAGAGATCTGAAATATATTTTGACCCTAGACCATTCAGTGTTTTATAAACCAATGGTAATATTTTAAAACCAATCCTCTGATGGACAGGAAGCCCGTGTCGTGATCTGGGAAATGGAGTGATGTGTTCTACTTTCTTGGTCTTAGTGAGGACTGTAGCAGAAGCATTCTGAATGAGCTGCAGCTGTCTAAATGATTTTTTTTACAGAGACCTGTGAAAACACCGTTATAGTAGTCAAGCCTACTAAAAATAAATGTATGGACAAGTTTTTCTGGATCTTGCTGAGACATAAGACAGATAGGCTTGCCAAAGCAGTCTCCCAATGGGTTTAATTGGTTACAATTGGTTTAGTTGATGCAAAGGGGACCATGTCATAAGCATCTAATGCAATACATTTAAGTTGGAAACAGTGTAAGTGAACTGTTGATCATAATTGAAGAAATGTAAGATCCCAAGAACTGTGAGTTCCCAAGGTTTTTTGACTTTTTTGACTTGATGAAGAATTCCAACATTCGAAGTTTTATTTTTTATTTAGAGATTTTTAATATTTTATCTTTTATTTAGAGATACAGGATGTAACAGACCCTCAGTCCTAATTAGGTCAGACTGCCCAGTTATATGCATGTGACCACTAAACCTGCTAACCCAGACGAGTTTGGACTGTGGGAGGAAACCAGAGAACTGGAAGGAAAGCCACACAGTAACAGGGTGAACATGCAAACTCCATACAGAGAGGGACGGAACTGAACTTGGGTCATTGTTGGGGTAGCATTACACTAACTGCTACACTACCATGGTGTGCACAACTGCTTCAGAAAACAGATGGACGAAAAGAAACTAAAAAAGGAGGCAGCATGTCCAAATGCAGCGGCCACTCCAGCTCCAACTAATGGTGTAATTGTTCATCTTTTGTATCTTTTTTAAGATTGCAAAAATCTTAAGAAAGGCATTAAAAACACCAAGGACTAGCAAGTTCTTGGATAGCAGATGAGATCCACAGCATGGGCTTATAACACACCATGCTGTCGCTTGCTATAGCCATCCAGCGGAAACGCCATTGGAAGTGGTGCCCAAGGAAACAAAAGTGAGGAAAGCATGCTGGTATTCATGCGAAACTAAAGCCAAAACCCTTTAAGCCAGCACACCTGTCAATTTTGCTTTCAAACGCTCAATTGCTAGAAAATAAACTCAATTACCTGCATGTGTATCAGTGTGAGACGAAGGACAACTGAGTATTCATTTCTGATGGAAACGTGGCTCCAGCATCCCACCCCTGAAGTGGCCATCCAACGAGGGTTTAATCTCTTTTTGGGAAACAGAATTCCTGCAATCTCTGGCAAGCCCTACAGTGGAGGTGTATTTATCCACATTAATAAGAATTGTAGTGGCAACCCATTGTTCACCTATGGTTCTCAACGGTGATGTGGAGACCCTTCTATTAATCATGGGAATTTGCTGCTATTATGATTGTGGCTGAATATATACCCTCTGTGCTAATGCTGGGGAAGTACTATGGAAGCTCTACAGTGACATCATGTTGGTTGTCCGTAATTTCCAATGATGATGTAGATCTGAGCGGAAGGAGTTTTATTGTGAGAAAGCCATCGCATTGGGGCAGTTCCACTCTCTTCGTGTCGAAAATCTTGGTCCAATAGTACAAAAAATTGTCATGACTGGAGACTTCCCTGGCTGCAATGGATATTCATGTTGCCTTCTGTGCCTTGCCATGCCCTTTGCTCTCCGTAAAGCTTTGCAGCACCACATTCTTAACCATTGGATCTTGTAGTTGATCTCATCTGCCCAATTCGCCAGAACTGGCTTCACATGCTGGGGTAGGCATATCCCTGTCTCACCGGGGTTGGAAGTTGGCAGCTACCCTTACCTGATTTAACCATCAGTGACTTGCAAACCACACACCCTTATTGTTGCTGGTGACTTCAGCCATGCTAACTTGAAAACAGTCCTGCCTAAATTCTATCAGTATGTTGACTTAGCCAGCAGAGAGAACACATTAGCAACACACACCAAGACCTGGTTTATACCAAACTCCCTGGTGCATACAAAGCTACTCCTTGTCCACTCTGACCACTGTTATTTGTTATGCTAATTTCTGAATAACATCGATGAATATGTGAGATCTGTGACCGGCTACATAGAGGAGTGCATTGAGGACGTCACCGTTATTAAATGTACATATATAAGGGCAAGTCAAAAGCTATGACTGATGGCAGAGGTCCGGGCATGGGTAAGAGATTGGGATGCTGCCTCCAAATTGGGTGATGAGAAATCACTCGGGTCGGCAAGAGTTGTACTTTCCAATGCCATTAGGAAGGCAAAATGGGATTATTCTCAGAGAATATCCAAACATTTCTATGGCACAGAGACATGAGATGCATGTGGCAGGGCATTCAGTCCATAATGGGCTAACAAGTCCCCATCCCCTACCTACCACCCCCCCACCCCCGGCCAAGGAGCTGGCACTCTGTTTGGCCGCAGCCAATGTGAGGAAGATCCTAGCTGCAGGGTCTGATAACACAACTGGTCAGGTGCTAAGGATCTGTGCAGCCTAGTTAACGGAGGTTCTAACAGACATCTTCAACATCTCTCTAGAACAGTCCACTGTCCACTAGGCTTCTAGTTGGCCACCTTCATTCCCATGCCCAAGAGGGCGACAGTAACCTGCCTCAAAGACCACCATACAGTGGCATTGACCAAAACAAAAATGAATTGCTTTGAGTTGTTTGGTGATGGATTGCATCAAATTCCATCCTCCTGCTACATTGAACACTTTCCTCTTTGCTTTATTCCTTGCTGAGTCTCAGCACCTCCCTCTGTAACTGTATCCTGGAGTTCTTGAAAGGAAAGCCACAGTCAGTCCGTGTTGGCAGAAACATTTCCAGCTCCATCACGCTCCATCGGTGCTCCCCAGGACTGCATCCTCAGCTCGGACTGGGACTTAACGACCTGAGTTATACGGAAAAGCTGAATAAGTTAGGACTTTATTCACTGGAGCATAGGGGAATGACAGGAGATTTGACAGAGGTATACAAATTATGAGGGGTATAGATTGGCTAAAAGCAAGCAGGCTTTATCCGTGGAGGTTGGGTGCGGCTAGAACTAGAGGTCTTTAGTTAAGTTTGAAGGGTGAAATTTTTAAGGGAACATGAGGGGGAAAGTCTTCACACAGAGGGTAGTGAGACTGTGGAATAAGCTGCCAGCAGAAGTGGTTGATGCAAGATTGATTTCAACACTTAAGAGAAATATGGATGTACATAGATAGGAGGGGTTTAGAGGACTATGGTCCAGCTACCAGTCATTGCGACGAGGCAGAAAAACTGTTCGACATGGACTAGGTGGGCTGAAGACCCTCTTTCTGTACTGTAGTGCTCTAAAACTCTAAAACATGGAGAGAAAGCACGAGGAAATAAGTTCAACAGCACAAAGCAGACTGAAGCTTGGTGTCTATCTGTTTGGGGGGTGGTGGGGTAGGGAGATGGAACCGGGCTGTGCTGAGCTGGGGAATTTAGAGTCTGGAGGCTTTGGAGAAAAGATCTCCTGCTTCCTTGTAAAGATGCACCAGTTGCCTCCATTGGGAATAGATTAGGATTGCCTGTCAAGCCCATATATCAGAATAAAATGATAAGCAAAACCACATTTGAAGAACAGTCATTTATTTAAATGGGTGGTTGGCCTCCCATTGAAATATCAGGGCAAATTGCACTTTTCTCATGTAAGTTTCCTATTCTGGAAGCACAACCAACAAATATCAAGTCCCAGGCCCTGAAGATGTCCCAGATACTACGGAGGGTAGTGCCCATGATGGAGCTGACTAAGGTTACAACTCTCTGCAGCTTATTTTGTTGCTGTGCAGTAGTCTCCCCATACCAGATGATGCAACAAGTTAGAATGTTTCCCAGAGGAACTCAGCAGGTCAGGCAACATCTGTGGAAATGAATAAACAGTGGACGTTTCAGGCTAAGACCCTTCTTCTGGGACTGTGAAATCTGTTGCTTTGCATCAGTAAGCACAAAAGAAATCACTATAAATGACAATAAAATTAAATTAAATATGTATTGGAAAAGAGAGATAGTGAATTGTATTCATGAGTTCATAGGCTTTTCATTATTCTGATGGGAGAGGGGAAGAATCTGTACCTGAAACACTAAGTTGGAAGAAATTGATCCTGAAATGTTGAATGTGGAGAAACTATTCCTAAAATGTTAAGTGTGCCTCTAGGAAACACACAGGCCAAGATTTTGTTTTTGGAAGTGAGCACTGTTGATTTGCCATTGCCTTGTGAATTAACTGATGGTTACCTCTGTGAAACCTTGTCTGTAGATGCTTCTAAGAATCATCAAGTTCTTTTCCAGTAGTGCAAGCAGGCTCAGCCCACAATACACTCACTTGTGCCACAACTCTCTCATAACTTGTCCCTTATATTTGGAGAAAAATATCAGCAATTCTAGGTGACAGCAAAGTCACAGCACCTTCTCATCTTAAGCCAATATTAAATAGCATTGGTCTCCCTTGGCTCATTTGGGCTCCAATCTACATATTAATGAGCATCCAATTAAAACTCTGCCAGTTTTAGTTAAACAGTGTTGTTTTCTCTGCAAAACTTAGAGCAATATTCCTGATGTTCTGTTCTAAGTAGCCGTAGGGTGGGTAGTTATACTGAGTGATTTTTAAATACCATTTCACTCAAATCTCCACTGTACTGGTTCAGTTAAAATTGTCTTTTTGTGCGAGAGAATTATCAGAAAATGTTTGTTGCTGTCCCAGGGGATAATCCAAGCACTAGTTATTCCCACAAGCTTGTGTGTGCAAACCTGATAAAACTGCACATTTAATTTTGCCAGAACAGCAACGATTCTTTAAGAATGGTTTACAATTTCATCTCTGTGATGTCACACAGAAATAGAGATCTATGTTGCTGAATGGTGAAGTAAATTTGATTTTCCATTTGATGAACAACATTTTTCTTGGCACAACATTTCACGATCTAAGAAGACAGAATGTTGACTTAGTAATGAAAATGGTTCTGGCAGGTAACTTACTCTGAAAGATGCCACAATTACCTTTGAACATATCACTTCTTTGCTTCTGTGATCTATTTTCAGAATCCTACTTCCACAAGAGCATTTATATCCACTATGCAGTTAAAAACAATTATATATCCATTTGGAATCATTTGTAATATTTTAATAGCTTCAAATAAAATTATCTTTGTCAACATTCCAGCCCTTTGGAATCAATATTCCAGCTTGCTTCAAGCTCGATAAGAAATCTTCTAAAGCTATGAATCAAGGTTGTCACTAAAACCTGTTTCACAGGACATCCAGGCGCTGCAGAATTCTAGCTCCAGCTTGAAGGTTTAGGAATACTGAACCGATCGTGCTTTTTGTCAGATGAACGTTAAAGAGAAAATATATGTGGCTTTTCTGGTGCATTTTCAACTGCAAGCTTGATGTCCCAAAAAAAGATCTGAAATGATGTCAGATTCAACAGCTCCTACAGAGAAGGCTAGGTATCCCACTGGTGGGTGCTGGACTGAACTGAATACTTGTGAAAATAGCACAACAAAGTGGTTGGGTGGAATAGGTTGAGGGGAAACTGACAGGGATCTGACTAAAATGTTAGATGTTGCCCCAGAAGTCTTTTTTTAAGGAAATCAGAATAACCCACAGGAATGTGTTACATCTTACAGAATCAGAATAGGAACCAGGGATGTCCACCAACAGCGGACATCCATATAAATTAAAAGTATTTTTTTGCTTTGTTCCATGAGAAGACTTAACAATTCAGATCTCCAGAGAAGGAGGATCAGAATCAGAATCAGACTTAATATCATCGACCTATATTGTGAAATCTGTTGTTTAGCAGCCACAACACATTGCAGTACCTAATATTGTAAACAAAAGCTATAAATTACAATAAGGAATATAGAAAAATAAATTAAATTAGTGCCAAAAGTGAGCAAAAAATAGTGAGATGGTGTACATGGGTTCATTGGCTATTCAGAAATCTGATGATGGAGGAAAAGAAGCTGCTCCAGAAATGTTGAGGATAATGATATGCAATAAGAAGAGAGCATGTCCTATGGGGATTCTTAACGCTAGATACTGCCTTTTAAAGGTATCCTCGAAACTAGGGATGCTAGTGTTCATGATGTATCTGGCTGAGTTTACAGCTTTTTGCAGCTTTTTCTTAAACTCTGCTCTGGCCCCTCCATACCAGATGGTGATGCAACCAGTTAGAATGCTCTTTGAGGTACATTTGTAGAAATTTGTGAGTTTCTTTAGTGACATAAGAAGTCTTGTTCAGCAGAAGACAAGTTGTGTTGTGTTCGACTGCAGATTGTTGCAGCATTCATGGACTATATCTTTTGTGTGACTGTATTTTACTGATACCTCATACGTGCTTGCTATTTTATAGGTGTTCAATGTGCCTTGTGCTGTGTGTGACTGTTGATACTCTGTTTTGCACCTTGGTCCTGAAGTAGTGCTGTTTTGTATGGCTGTATTCATGGGTATTAATGTGCGGTTGATTGACAATTAAACTTGAGAGACCATGTTAGGGATCTGGAGCTGTGACTTGATGACCAACAGCTTATTTGGGAAAGTGAGCAGGAGATATATAGGAGCTACAGGGAGTTAGTCTCCCCAAGGTTACAGAAGATAGATAAGTGGGTGACTGTCAGGGAAGGGATGGGAAAAGTTCAGATAGTAGAGAGCACCCCTGTGTCCATCTCCCTCAGTAATCATTACCTCGTTTTGGATGCTGTTGAGGGGGGTGATCTGATAGAGAATGACTACGGCGATCAGGTCTCTGGTACTGAGCCTGGTTCCATGGTGCAGGAGGGAGAGAAGAAGATGAGGAATGCGGTAGTTGTAGGGGATTCCATAGTGAGGGGAACAGACAGGAGGTTCTGTCAGCCTAATAGAGATACCCGCATGATGTGTTGCCTCCTCCAGGTGCCAGGGTATGGGATGTCCCGGATCGGGTGCAGAGTATTCTGAAGGGAGAGGGTGAAGAGCCAGAAGTTGGTACATTGGTATCAATGACATAGGTAGAAAAAGGGAGGAGGTCCTGAAGCCAGAATTCAGGGAAGCTGAAATGCAGCACCTCCAGGGTAGTAATTTCAGGACTGCTGCCTGTATCACTTGCTAACAATTTGCAAGAATAGCATGATCAGTCGTTTTAATGTATGGCTGAGAGACTGGTGTAGGGGGCAGAGCTTTGGGTTCCTGGACCACTGGGACATCTTGTGAGGGAGGTACGACCTGTACGAAAAGGACGGGTACACCTGAACCCAAAGGAGTCTAATATTCTAGCAGGCAGATTTAATAGAGCTGTTAGGGAGGATTTAAACTAATTTGGCAGAGGGATAGGAACCAGAGTGATAGGGCTGAGGAAGGGGAAAACAGAAATAAATCAAAGATAGCATGCAACAGAGATGATAGAAAGGACAGGCCGGAGTGAAGCATAATCACAGCCAGTGGAATGAGTTACAGGGAAATAGAGGCATGGTGCAGTTAAAACAGAAAGCAACAAATACTGAACTGAAAGTGTTGTATTTGAGTGCATGCAGCATAAGGAATAAAATGGACAATCTTGAAATTCAGCTGCAGATTGTAAATACGACGTTGTGGCCATCTCTGAAACTTTGCTAAAGGATGGCTGTCACTGGAAGTTGAATTTCCAAGGATGTACAGTGTATCGGAAAGATAGGTTGGTAGGCATATGGGGTCGTGTGGCCCTATGTATAAGAAATAATACTAAATCATCCTAGAAAGGGATGACATAGGATCAGAAGGTGTAAAATCTCTATGCGTTGAGTTAAGAAATGGCAAGGGTGAAAGGACCCTAATGGCAGTTGTATACAGGCCTCCAAACAGCAGCCGGGATGTGAATTATAAATTACAGCAGGCGATAGGAAAGGCGTGTCTGAAGGACAATCTCATGATAATCGTTGGGGGATTTTAACATGAAAGTGGATTGGGAAAGCCAGGTCAGTACCGGACCTCAAGAGAGAGAATTCGTAGAATGTCTAAGAAATGGCTTTTCAGGACAGCTTGTTGTTGAACCCACTAGGGATCGGCTGCGCTAGATTTGGTATTGTGCAATGATCCAGAGGTGATAAGTGAGCTTAAGGTTAAGGAACCCTTAGGGTACAGTGATCACAATATAATCCAGTTCAATTTGAAATTTGAGAAGGAGAAACTAAATTCCAATGTGTTGTTATTTAAGTGGAATAAAGAAAATTACAATGGCATGAGAGGGGAACCAGCCGAGGTTGACTGGAAAGGGACACCAGCAGGAAGGACAGCAGAGCAGCAATGGCTGACATTTCTATGAAAAATCAGGGAAGTGCAAGACAGATATATTCCAATTAAGAAGAAATTTGTGAATGGAAGAAGGACACTATCATGGCTGACAAGTGAAATCAGAGCCAAAATAAAAGCAAAAGAGAGGGCATACGAGGAATTCAAAGCCAGTGGGAAGATAGAGGATTGGGAAGTTTTTAAAAACTTTCAGAAGGAAACTAAGAAGGGCATTAGGAAGGAAAAGGTGAATTATGAAAGGAAACAGGTGACTAATAACAAAGAAGACACTAGAAGTTTTTTTACGAAAGAAAAGAGTAAAAAAAGAGTTGAGGGTAGATATAAGACCAATAGAAAATGATGCTGGAGAGACGGAAGTAGAACTGAATGCGTATTTTGCATCAGTCTTCACAGTGGAAGACATCTGTTGTATAACGGACATTCAAGAGTGTCAGGGTAGTGAAGTTTGTGCAGTGAAATTTACGACTGAGAAGGTGCTCAAGAAGCTTAATGGTCTGAGGGTGGATAAATCTCCTGGACCTGATGGAATGCACCCTTGGGTTCTGAAGGAAGTAGCTGGAGAGATTGCGGAGGCATTAACAATGATCTTTTAAGAATTGATAGATTCTGGCATTGTACCGGATGACTGGAAAATTGCAAATGTAACTCTGCTATTTAAAAGGGTGGGAGGCAACAAAAAGGAAACTATAAACCTGTTAGTCTGACATCAGTGGTTGGGAGGTTGTTGGAATCAATAGTTAGGGATGAGATTATGGAGTACTGGAGACACATGACAAGATAGGCCAAAGCCAGCATGGTTTCCTGAAAGGAAAATCCTGCCTGACTAGCCTGCTGCAAATTTTTGAGGAAATCACAAGCAGGGTAGACAAAGGAGATGCAATAAGTGTGGTGTACTTGGATTTTCAGAAGGCCTTCGATAAGGTGCTGCTCATGAGATTGCTTAGCAAGATAAGAGCCCATTGATTTACAGAGGAGTTACGAGCATAGGTGGAGCATTGACTGATTGGCAGAAAACAAAGAGTGGGAATAAAGAGATCGTATTCTGACTGGCTGCCGGTTACCAGTGGAGTTCCTCAGGGGGTCGGTGTTAGGACCGCTGCTTTTCACGATGTATGTCAATGACTTGGACTATGGGATTAATGGATTTGTGGCTAAACTTGCCAATGATACAAAGATAGGTGGCGGAGTGGGTAGTGGTGAGAAAACAGGAAGCCTGCAGACAGACTTAGATAGTTTAGGGGAATGGGCAAAGAAATGGCAAATGAAATACAATGTTGGAAAGTGTATGGTCATGCACTTTGGTGGAAGAAATAAATCAGCAACTATTATTTAGATGGAGAGAGAATTCAAAATGCAGAGATGCAAAGGGAATTGGAAGTCCTAGTGCAGGATACCCTAAAGGTTAACCTCCAGGTTGAGTCAGTGGTGAAGAAGGCAAATGCAATGTTGGCATTCATTACTAGAATATAGAATATAAGAGCAGGGATGTTTTATAAGGTTGAGGCTCTAGAAGGCACTCTTGAGACCACACTTGGAGTATTGTGTTCAGTTTTGGGCTCCTTATTTTAGAAAGGGTTCACTGATATTGGAGAGGGTTCAGAGAAGATTCACGAGAATAGTTCCAGGAATGAAAGGGTTACCATATGAGGAATTTCTGGCAGCTCTTGGGCTGTATTCCTTGGAGTTCAGGATGAAGAGAGGGGATCTCATAGAAACATTCCAAATGTTAAAAGGCCTGAACAGATTGGATATGACAAAGTTATTTCCCATTGTAAGGGAGTCTAGGACAAGAGGGCACGATTCAGGATTGAAGGACGTCCATTTAGAACAGAGATGTGGAGAAACTACTTTGGTCAGAGGGTGGTAAATCTGTGGAAGTTGTTGCCACAAGCGGCTCTGTAGGCTACATTATTGGGTGCACTTAAGGTAGAGATAGAAAGGTTCTTGATTTGCCAGGGCATCAAAGGGTAAGGGAAGAAGTCAGGGGAGTGGGGATGACTGGAAGAATTATGTTACGTACCTCGTAACTGGGTTGCCAAACCAGCAGAAATGGATCACTCAGTTGGAGTCTGGATTACTAGAACTAAGAAAGTTTTATTAAAGAAACAAGCAACACAGTAATCGAAAGGATAATAAATGCAACAGTTCAGCAATGATAAACACACATGTGCACAGAATTAAGATAACAGGATCAATCAAGCTCTATCGTTGTCTAGGGGTAAATGACCAATTTCAAAGTGACACAAAGTCCAGTTCAATTTAGTTCAGTTCGCAGTAATCGTTGCCATGGCGATGGACAACGTGGGGGGAGGGAGAGAGAGAACGAGAACGACTGATCATTCAGACCGGCTTCCACTCACAGACCGGCGAGATGGCTCACAAGCAGCTTTCAGGCGAGTCCTTTGTGATGTCACCTGGGGTCACCGACTGTGACCCCTCCTCCAGATGCAGTTGATCCTCTGCAGTGAACCCGGCACCCAAACAAGGGCGGACACACACCGGGTTCCCGCTGATTATACCTTTCCACCCTGTGCGTTTGTGTCCCGATACTTCCCACCGACTCGTGAGAGGCGCACCGCTTCCAGGGTCTCATTACCTCGAGTGTCGTGTGTGTCCTGCCTTAGCGAACCTGTCCCTTTTTATCCCCCTGCTGGGGTATCGCCTGTCCATCACTTCAAACAGTTCAGGGTTCAAAGGGGGAGCTGCTCTAGACAGCTCTCTCTCCCATCCCTTCATTACACATCTCCAGATCGCCTATCCATCACTTCAAACAGTTCAGGGTTCAAAGGGGGAGCCGATCTTGACAATACCCAAACTGATGGCTCCTTCATTAACACCTCCAAATGCTGCTTCATTGTGTGCCTTATCTCTCCCTCCCCTGAGGACAGGTGGCAGACCAACTGCTGATGCCACTGATACTAGCCCAGGCCAGCAAACATCTTAATTTATGTGTATTCTTGTCACAATTGGATCAGCCCATGATTGAATGGTGGAGCAGACACGATGGACCGAATGGCCTACTTCTGCTCCTATATCTTATAGTCTTAAGACCCTTCATCAGAACAGTTTTGATGAATACTCTTTAAACATGAAATGCTCTTCCTATTTCTTTTGATGCTGCCTGACCTGTTGGGAGCATTCTAGCAGGCTGCATCATCATTTAGTATGGGGAGGTGGGTGAGGGGGAGCAAGTTTACTGCACGGATCAAAATAAGCTGCAAAGAGTTGTAAACTTATCATGGGTCATCCATCTTATTCAGGACATCTTCAAGGAGTGATGCCTCAAAAAAGTGACATCCATCATTAAGGACCCCCATCAACCAGGACATGTCCTGTTCTGATTGCTACCAGCAGGAAGGAGGTACAGGAGTCTGAAGGCACACACTCAACAATTCAGGAACTACTTCTTCCTCTCTGCCTTCAGATGTCTGAATGGACTTCGAATCCATGAACTTCTCTATTTCTATTTTTACACAACTTATTTAATTTAACTATTGTTACAATTTCATAACGTACCAGCAGCAAGAGATGATAAATTGAGTCGGGTTTTAATATTAAGTCTACTATATTTATTTACATCTACTCAAAAATATAGAAAATTAAATAAACTACTTTCTTAAACAGAAGTTAACAGTGTTATGTATCTATAGCTCCCTTACAGTCAAACTTAGAACACATTCTTAACAAACCTTACTCAAGAACAGGCTTACAGTGGCAGTTCAGAGAGACCCAGTAATTCACGAAACAGGTGTGAGGAGAGACTCGTGGATTCAGAGTGCAGCAAAGAGGCGATCACGACAAATTCCAGAGATTCCACGGCTAGCGAATGAAGAAATGGTTACCGAGGATCCCAGCCGAGGAATACTGTTCCGAAGTCCATGAAGAGCAATTTCACAAAGTGACTGTCATGAAATTCACACCCATGGATTATACAAAGGGCAGACACATCTCCACAATGTACAGTGTGCCACTGATTAACCCAATTCTTTGGGTGTGGGTAAGCATTAGATTTCACCCTTCTCGATCATGAGCTGTTCCCTAATAGCTTGAAGTCTGCGATCTTCACTCTTTCTCTCTTTCCTTCGACTCCTTCTCAGCACCATGACCACATTTCTTTTATACCGTCGGCATACGTCATAAGGTAACGCTCACAGAAACAAAACTGGGGACATATGATGCCCACAGCGAAAGAAACTATGGACTCCCAGGAAAACGAAACTGTGGACACGTAACACTATTTAATATATATCTATAAATATATATTTACTGTGATTTATGTGTTTTTCTATTATTACATATTGCATTGTACTGCTGCCGCAAAGACAAGAAATTTCATGATATATGCCAGTGATATTATACCGGATTCTGTCTCTGAGATTCTCCAGATTTCCTGCATTTGCATTTTTTGTTCATTTTTATTGTTTGTGACTTTACAGCTTCTACAATACTGGGCTTACAGCTGTATTTCATTTGAAGGATCATGGATATTTGCCTTTAAGAATGAATTACAGACCTTCAACCATTCTGACCCAGTAGTATACAAAAAGCAGATTGAAAAGAGAGGTGTTTTCTTTTGCCTGTGTAAAATTTTGGATTCACACTAATGTTTTATTAATTTCCTCAATAAACTGTAATAAATTAGCTAAAGCTTTTAACTAAAAAACCATTTAGAGCGTTACTTTAGAACATATGCTATTATTATCACATACTCTTGCTGGTGTTGTCTGAATGGCTATGAAGAACAAAAGAGAAATGGTAAATCGAACAAAAGGAAAAGGTTAAAGATTTTTTAATGTTAGGCACGAGCATAAAACAACGAGAATTGAACATTTGTATTGGAGAAGGAGTAAAGCATAGCTTTAGATGTGGAAGAGATCAGCAATGTAATTAAAGTTAACAATGCTACGTACAGCAAAGCCTAATAAGTCATGGGTATGCCATGATTTGTTTAGTCATGTCAGAATGAAAATGATTTGGAGCTGAATATGTGGAGTCAAGTATGTCTCCTTATGTCCCCTTCCTACAAATGCTAAAGTCATTGAGGAAAATGTGAAAGACATAATGGAACTCATTTCTACAAGGCACAACTCAAATTAGTATACAATAAGGATTAAGATTAGGATTATTTTTCACATGTACGTTGAAACGTGCAGTAAACTGTGTCGTTTTGTATTAAGTCAAATCTGCAGGGATTGCACTGGGTACCCCGCAAGTGTCGCCACGCATCCAGAGCCAATATAGCATGGCCATGGTTTACTAACCCTCACTGTACAGTATAACATGGCCACGGCTCTCTAACCCTCACTGTAATATAGCATGGCCATGGTTTACTAACCCTCACTGTACAATATAGCATGGCCACGGCTCTCTAACCCTCACTGTACAATATAGCATGGCCACGGTTTACTAACCCTCACTGTACAATATAGCATGGCCATGGTTTACTAACCCTCACTGTACAATATAGCATGGCCATGACTTACTAACCCTCACTGTACAATATAGCATGGCCATGACTTACTAACCCTCACTGTACAATATAGCATGGCCACGGTTTACTAACCCTCACTGTACAGTATAACATGGCCACAGCTCTCTAACCCTCACTGTACAATATAGCATGGCCACGGCTTACTAACCCTCACTGTACAATATAGCATGGCCATGACTTACTAACCCTCATTGTATATCTTTGGGATGTGGGAAGAAACTTGTGCACCTGGAGGACACCCACGTGATCACTGGCAGAACATACAAACTCCTTACAAACAGCAGTGGGAGTTGGACCCCTATCTTAGAGCTGGTTCTATAAAACATTGTGCTAACCGTTACATTACAGCGCCGTCTAGATATGATTATGGGTAAATTAGATAAGGAAATGCATGTGAAAGGAACAAAAGACTATTGTAATAAATTAAGAATATCAATACTTCCATTTAAGTAACTCCTTTGATGTTGCAATACCAATAGCAACCCATTGACACCCAGCCACAAAGAGATATTGGAAAAATCAGTCAAAGACTGATACAACCCAGATGGTTTTGTGGAGGATTTTAAATGAATAAAAAGAGAGTTAGAAGTGTAATGAATGATGAATTTCTCAAAAGTAGGAACTTTTCGGTGAAAAAACAGTTGCCAATTACGGAATGTTTAAATTTAACATGTACAAGAGTCCAATACCAGAAGGACGCAAGTATCTTGATGGCAGAAGAAATGTGGGAGGAGAGTGTAGTGAAAAATGAGCACTAATACAGATCCATTAGGCTGAAAAAAGAGAAAGCAAAGACTTGCCCCTAATCTATTGCCTTTCAAAGCAAAAGAATGTGCCCCAGTGGTTTAAAGAAACAATGTAATTTAAAGGGTGATGAAATGCAGAATATCTATCAACTGACTTCTACCCACCCTTATCTCATTAGAGAATCTATTTAAGTGATGACTTATGAGCAGTGTTAAGCTCTGTACTCAAGTTCAAGTTTAATTGTCATTCAGTCATACATGAATATCTATGAATACGGCCAAATGAAACAGCGTTACTCTGCGACCAAGGTGTAAAATAGATTACCAATTGTCACACGCAGACCAAAACACATATAGCACATATAAAATAGCAAGCACATTATAAGGTACCAGTAAAATACAGTCACACAAAAAATTATACCCCAAGACCCTGAGTAGCATGAATATTGCAGCATATCTGCAGTTGAACACAATATATTCTTGCCTTCTTCCAAGCTAACATCAGGGGTTAGCACCGATTCCAGCTTGGATGGTGCACCACACTGCTCCTGGCACTCCAGTGGAGCACACCATTTTCAAAGTCTCTCTCCTGGGCAGATGTAAACAGGTGACACTACGGCTTGAAGCCTAGTCCTCGCTACCACTGATTCCGCAGCCATCTGCCTCTGCCCGTTGTCAATAAACTAGTGAATCAGACTTTCAGCATTCTACATTAACCATGTCCAACAGGGTCTTGCAATCACAAGAAATGCGACTACGGCAATCTCTCACTTTTAGGTTGCACACCTTCTTCGTGCACTGACTCCTCCAATACCCCTTTGACTCAGGCAGTACGATAATGCACCAAATCAAGCTCATTCAGTTTCTCTGCCAACGAACAACTCACTGATGAGTTCGACCTGAAGTTCTTTAAATTCTTAATGTCCAGCAGGATCTTGCAATTGATAAAAAATACATTTTCAAAAGATAATAACACCTTTGGTTGACCCGGTATAAGGCACTGTATCAGAGCATCTCCATGTTACCGGAGGTCCTAAGAAAGGATGTGCTAGCATTAGAAAGGGTCCAGAGGAGGTTTAAAAAAAATGATCTTGGGAATGAAGTGGTTCATGTATGAGGAATATTTGATGGCTCTGGGGCTGTACTTACTAGAATTCAGAAGAATGCAAGGGGATATTCTGAAGCATACTGAACATGGAAAGGCTGAGATAGCGTGGATGTGGAGAGGATATTTTCAACAGCAGGAGACTCTTGGTCCAGAGGGCACTGTCTCATAAGAGTAGGATGTCCCTTTAGAACAGGGATGAGAGAAAATTTCTTTAATTGGATGGGGGATTCATGGAATTCATGGTTGTGGAGACAAAGACATAGAATATAATTAATGCCAAATTTGATAGGTTCTTGATAGTGCATGAAAGGTTATGGGGAAAAGGCAGAAACATAGAAACATAGAAACATAGAAAATAGGTGCAGGAGTAGGCCATTCGGCCCTTCGAGCCTGCACCGCCATTTATTATGATCATGGCTGATCATCCAACTCAGAACCCAGCCTTCCCTCCATACCCCCTGACCCCTGTAGCCACAAGGGCCATATCTAACTTCCTTTTAAACATAGCTAATGAACTGGCCTCAACAGTTTGCTGTGGCAGAGAATTCCACAGATTCACCACTCTCTGTGTGAAGAAGTTTTTCCTAACCTCGGTCCTAAAAGGCTTCCCCTCTATCCTCAAACTGTGACCCCTCGTTCTAGACCTCCCCAACATCGGGAACAATCTTCCTGCATCTAGCCTGTCCAATCCCTTTAGGATCTTATACGTTTCAATCAGATCCCCCCTCAATCTTCTAAATTCCAACGAGTACAAGCCCAGTTCATCCAGTCTTTCTTCATATGAAAGACCTGCCATCCCAGGAATCAATCTGGTGAACCTTCTTTGTACTCCCTCTATGGCAAAGATGTCTTTCCTCAGATTAGGGGACCAAAACTGCACACAATACTCCAGGTGTGGTCTCACCAAGGCCTTGTACAACTGCAGTAGTACCTCCCTGCTCCTGTACTCGAATCCTCTCGCTATAAATGCCAGCATACCGTTCGCCTTTTTCACCGCCTGCTGTACCTGCATGCCCACTTTCAATGACTGGTGTATAATGACACCCAGGTCTCGTTGCACCTCCCCTTTTCCTAATCGGCCACCATTCAGATAATAATCTGTTTTCCTATTTTTGCCACCAAAGTGGATAACTTCACATTTATCCACATTAAATTGCATCTGCCATGAGTTTGCCCACTCTCCCAACCTATCCAAGTCACCCTGCATCCTCTTAGCATCCTCCTCACTGCTAACACTGCCACCCAGCTTCGTGTCATCCGCAAACTTGGAGATGCTGCATTTAATTCCCTCATCCAAGTCATTAATATATATTGTAAACAACTGGGGTCCCAGCACTGAGCCTTGCGGTACCCCACTAGTCACCGCCTGCCATTCTGAAAAGGTCCCGTTTATTCCCACTCTTTGCTTCCTGTCTGCTAACCAATTCTCCACCCACACCAATACCTTACCCCCAATACCGTGTGCTTTAAGTTTGCACACTAATCTCCTATGTGGGACCTTGTCAAAAGCCTTTTGAAAATCCAAATATACCACATCCACTGGTTCTCCCCTATCCACTCTACTAGTTACATCCTCAAAAAATTCTATGAGATTCGTCAGACATGATTTTCCTTTCACAAATCCATGCTGACTTTGTCCGATCATTTCACCGCTTTCCAAATGTGCTGTTATCACATCCTTGATAACTGACTCCAGCAGTTTCCCCACCATCGACGTTAGGCTAACTGGCCTATAATTCCCCGGTTTCTCTCTCCCTCCTTTTTTAAAAAGTGGGGTTACATTAGCCACCCTCCAATCCTCAGGAACTAGTCCAGAATCTAACGAGTTTTGAAAAATTATCACTAATGCATCCACTATTTCTTGGGCCACTTCCTTAAGCACTCTGGGATGCAGACCATCTGGCCCTGGGGATTTATCTGCCTTCAATCCCTTCAATTTACCTAACACCACTTCCCTACTAACATGTATTTCGCTCAGTTCCTCCATCTCACTGGACCCTCTGTCCCTTACTATTTCTGGAAGATTATTTATGTCCTCCTTAGTGAAGACAGAACCAAAGTAATTATTCAATTGGTCTGCCATGTCCTTGCTCCCCATAATCAATTCACCTGTTTCTGTTTGCAGGGGACCTACATTTGTCTTTATCAGTCTTTTCCTTTTTACATATCTATAAAAGCTTTTACAGTCCGTTTTTATGTTCTCTGCCAGTTTTCTCTCATAATCTTTTTTCCCCTTCCTAATTAAGCCCTTTGTCCTCCTCTGCTGAACTCTGAATTTCTCCCAGTCCTCAGGTGAGCCACTTTCTCTGGCTAATTTGTATGCTACTTCTTTGGAATTGATACTATCCCTAATTTCTCTTGTCAGCCACGGGTGCACTACCTTCCTTGATTTATTCTTTTGCCAAACTGGGATGAACAATTGTTGTAGTTCATCCATGCAACCTTTAAATGCCTGCCATTGCATATCCACCGTCAATCCTTGAAGTGTCATTTGCCAGTCTATCTTAGCTAATTCATGTCTCATACCTTCAAAGTTACCCCTCTTTAAGTTCAGAACCTTTGTTTCTGAATTAACTACGTCACTCTCCATGTTAATGAAGAATTCCACCATATTATGGTCACTCTTACCCAAGGGGCCTCTCACGACAAGATCGCTAATTAACCCTTCCTCATTGCTCAAAACCCAGTCCAGAATAGCCTGCTCTCTAGTCGGTTCCTCGACATGTTGGTTCAAAAAACCATCCCGCATACATTCCAAGAAATCCTCTTCCTCAGCACCTTTACCAATTTGGTTCACCCAGTCTACATGTAGATTGAAGTCACCCATTATAACTGCTGTTCCTTTATTGCACACATTTCTAATTTCCTGTTTAATACCATCTCCGACCTCACTACTACTGTTAGGTGACCTGTACACAACTCCCACCAGCGTCTTCTGCCCCTTAGTGTTACGCAGCTCTACCCATATCGATTCCACATCTTCCCGGCTTATGTCCTTCCTTTCTATTGCGTTAATTTCTTTTTTAACCAGCAACGCCACCCCACCTCCCCTTCCTTCGTGTCTATCCCTCCTGAATATTGAATATCCCTGAACGTTGAGCTCCCATCCCTGGTCACCCTGGAGCCATGTCTCTGTGATCCCAACTATATCATAATCATTAATAACAATCTGCACTTTCAATTCATCCACCTTATTACGAATGCTCCTTATTAAGAATGGGATTGGGAAGGAATCCAGCCACGATCAAATTGCGGACCAAATGCCTTAATTCTGCTCCTATGTCTTATGGTCTTATGATGCTATGTGAGATGTATTGGTCAAAAAATTGGGATAACTTTGTTGCACTTTGTTTTTCAAAACAGCCTTATGAAATTATATGTGCGCTGTTAAAGAATGGACTAGAACTTGGCTTTGTTCTTTACATAGAAGTTGACATTGCAGGTATGACACACATGGACAACATTTCAATGGGCCTCCAGAGTGGACACACAGAAAGTTATAATTGGTGAATTGATCTGTTATTTTCCCCTTTAATCTTCTTTTATCAGAGTCAGGGTATTCCTGTGATCCTATGTATCTGCAGAGTTTAGCAAAGAACCTGAAGAATGCAAACATGCCCATAGTAGTATTTAACACATTTGCAAAAATCCTGAACGGTGGAATAAAGTTGAATGTTCAATTTCACCTTAAAGTCACTGCCGTTCAAGTTCCTCAAGGTGAGAGTGATTAAAATTGACAACCTCCTCCATCCTCCTATTCCCCACGTATAACTATGACATAAATACTCTGGCCACAGTTAGAGGGTCTAAGGCTATGGACAACTCACATCTAGCTCTACAGACCCTTTCCACAATCTGGTAGACACGTTAGGATTACGATGGTGTGCTCTCCTCTTGCCTAGATGAGTGCAGCACCAACAGTAGCCAAGTGGCTTGAAGTGGTCCAGAGCAAAACAGACAGTCTGGCTTCTTTCACATTCACAAGCCTATACACTTGCTTCCTTCACTACCAACATATCATGGCAGCTCTGAGCACCATCCACAAAAAGCACAGTAATTGTTCACCAAAGTTGCTGTGAAAGCACATCTACAACTTTTCTCTCCAAGAAGAACAAAGGAAAGGGAGCAAGGAAATATCTTCAAGTCGCAGAATACACTAACATGCAAATATATTGTTATTCCTTCAACATGACTGTGTCAAGTTTCAGAGACACTATGGGAGTACTCTCATCTGATGGACTACAGCATTCAGAGAAGGACAATCACCTCCATTTTCTCAAGGACAATTTGATATCAGCATTAAATACTTTCGCAATGATACCCTCACCTGTAAATTGATCTTTAAAAAGTTATTGCATACACACCTGCCTTATGGCTGAACATTAGCATGAGGGTTCCATTGACGATGTGAACATTCCGGTAATTCGCTTGGAGGATGCTCATTGTTTTCAAAGACCTTACTGATTGCATTGGATAAGCATTTATTTAATATGGTATCTTTCTGTTTCATGACTCCTCAGCATTCAGATTGCATTCACTTTCAGCAACACTAACGATATAATTGCTGAAGTGTTTTCTGAAATGTCACAGGTTACGTATTATTTTTATACGCAAATGCTGCCTAAATAATTCTGATCCAGTGCAAATGTAAACTTCATGCAGCTCCTGTCTTGACGAAAAACACTTAAAGCATGAAAGGTAATGGCAGATGATGATATAAACATCTACTTTATTTCATGGAATTGCATATGACCTTTTAAAGGCAGTAAAGTATGATGATGATAACAGCATAGATGAATACAATAAACCTCCAGACCTTATGCCTAGGTAGAAATGAATTTCTATTGTAGGTAGCATGTTCGCATATATGTCTGAAGATATTCTGCAAAGAGACATCTATGATATTAAAGATTGATTTTCTGTGGTTGAAATGAAATATTAGAGGCAAAGAGGCAACTAATGTGTATTTTTCTAAGGAACAGATGGAACATTTTAGAGCTAAAATATTGACATTATGATTCTGCCACTATTATAGCCATATTTGTTCTGAGTTCAAATTTCAAGATGCAGAAAACAGTTTAGCATTATTTTATCACAAGTACTGAAGATAATTGTATTATCTCAGAAAACACTATGAAGTCGACATTTAAAATTAAGATGTGCATAAGCAAACACGTAAAAAATCACGTTATTAAGCGTTTATGAGCAGCACAAAGCTTCCCCTTGGATGCATCCTCCTGTGATTTGTGAGGCACTGCATGTACTTTGCTGGTGTGAACTATGCTCTGCAATTTTCTTTTAACAATGCCCACTGAGTATTTCCAGATAATATTTCAGTACTTGACAACCAACTATAAATGGCTTCAATACTTTCCCCTAAGAAAATCAGATACAACTGGGCCCAGGCCTCGCTGACTTCACCCTGGAGATTTGGAAGCTAAGGAACAACACTGCTGATTTTCAAGGGGAAAGAAGAGGGGTTGTAGTCTGACGGTGGTGCAGATTTGCACAACTCCCCAGTGTATGTCTGTCATATTTCTCATCACTCAAGAAGAATATACTATATAATATCGAAGTTTTCATACTGATGCCCACTGGCAACATATTGCTAAACAGAGAAGGAAGACAATTCCAATGGGGCATTGAAACCATTAAACAATTTTTCTGTGCAACAATTATGTAGTTATTTTCTCTTTTATTGTGCTTTTGCATTCAGCAGTCTACTATCTACCAACATATAAATGCAGAATCCAGGCGAAATGTGGAGCAAATTAATTAACTTTCTGCTCTGTTGTAGTTCTCTGAGCTTTATTTGTCCAACAAGAATTCATAATAAGCATGATGGATTATGTTTTCATGCAATAGGTATTATTGCTTTTGGAGCTGTTTCTTTTTTTTTACATTGTATGACAGTGCAGTAACCGTACTTAATATGAAATATCTCAGGCTACTTTATTACTTGACATATTGTCGTCAGGTCTTAAATATCAAGCTATAAAATGGTGTGTACAATCTGCTTGAAAATATTGCATGGCAAATTTTCAGGGACATTTGAGAGATCAGTCAATTTACTAGGTTTCCGGCTATTGATACAAATGAATAATCAAATAATTGAATTAATAAAAATGTGTGAACAAATAAACAGCACGTTACTGCAGTTAAAATAAGAATGAGAATTCTGGGGATTTGAAGTAAAAATAAAATCTACAGGAACATTGTGGGTGGGACCACCAGGATATATTTGAAAGAACTAAGTTGTCAGAATCTAGGGAAGTTGATGTGAGGAATCACAGTCGATGGAGAGGGTGGTAAAGATGGTGATGAATTAACCTTGACTCTGCTATTTAAAGCAGAGCCTAGGTTATTTTCTGTCTTACCAATTGAATTCTCATTCAAAGGAAAGAAAATGTATTCAGAAAGTATTACCTCTGCTCATTTCTCTCGTGAAGTGAATGTGTTAACGAACAAAAAGAAACCCATCTGATTGATATGCCAAGAGATGAGTGAATATAAGAAAACAGGTAAGCAGGAAATGATTAGGTTTGTTTCCCATACACTCAATGGCACTTTATAGGCTACCTCCTGTCCCTATTAAAGTGGTTACTGAGTGTATATTCAGGACTTCTGCTGCTGTAGACTATCCACTTCAAGGTCCGACGTGCTGTGCGTTCAGCAGTGCTCTTCTGCACATCCCTTTTGTAACAAGTGATTATTCTAGTTACTGTCTTGTCAGTGCAAACCAGTCTGGTCATTTTTCTCTGACCTCTCCCATCAACAAGGCAGGGAAGTCAGAATTGTTCCTAACTGGATGTTTTTTTGTTTATCTCACCATTCTCTATGAACTCTAGGGACTACTATGCATGAAAGCCCCAGGAGATCAGCAAACTACTTGGTACAAGATACTCAAACCACCTTGTCTGGCAGCAACAATCAGACCACAGTCGAAGTCACTTGGATCACATTTCATAGTCATAGTCATAGTCATACTTTATTGATCCCGGGGGAAATTGGTTTTCCTTACAGTTGCACCATAAATAATTAAATAGTAATAAAACCATAAATAGCTAAATAGTAATATGTAATTTATGCCAGGAAATAAGTCCAGGACCAGCCTATTGGCTCAGGGTGGCTCATTTCTTCCCCATTCTGACTTTTGGTCTAAACAACAACTGAGAATCTTGGCCATGTCTACTCGCTTTTTTTGTGTTGAATTGCTGCCACATGATTAACTGATCAGATATTCGCATTAACGAACAAGTGGACAGCTGTGCCTAATAAAGTGGCCATTCAGTGTACGTGCAGTGGATCCCACTCACACCTCTCGAATCTTGATGTTACAAAAGGTGGGCTTCTTATGTGATTCTTTTGGTATCTAGGTATTCTAGGTTGTTTATTCATGAAACAGCTGTCTCATGTTTTCCATCCCATCTAACCCAGTAATATGCCTTAACTCAGCTTTAAGAACATTGTACATACATCCATTAGTCATCTATCAGACACCTCCGTTGATTTTTATTTCTCTAATGATGGTTTAGTTGTAGAGCTGTGAAGCAAAGAAGCAAGTCCCTTGGCCCATGACATCTCTGCTGACAGTTCGAACCATCTACACAAATCCCATCTCTCCATCTGTTTAAATACCTTTTAAATGTAGTGATTATATCTGATTCTACCACCTCCTCTGGTGGCAGAGTCCAGATATCAAGTACACTGTATTAAAGAACATACTCCTAATTTTCCCTATAATATTCTTTCATTGCTCATTAAGCACGTATCCTTTGACCATATATCATGAGCATAAAGATGTGTGTCTCGTGCTCCTGATGTGGCCTCTGCTACATTGATGAGACCCATCATAGATTGGGGGACCGCGTCATCGAGCACCTCCACTCCACCTGCAAAGTGACCCAACTTTTTATTTCCCATTCACATTCCAACATTTTGGTCCATGACCTCCTTTTGTGTCATGATGCGGCTCCCCTCAGGGTGGAGGAGCAACACCTCTTGGGTAGCATACAACCTGAATGCATAAATATCGATTCGTCCTTTTGGTAAAAATATTTTTCCCTCTCCTCCCCTTTTCCTCTCTTACCCACTCTGGCCTCTTAACTCTTCTCACCTGCCTACCACCTCCTCCTGTGTGCCCTCCTCCTTTGTTTTTTTCCCTATGGTCCACTTTCCTCTCCTGTCAGATGCCTTTCTCTCCAGTGCTTTACATTTTCAGCCCACATGGTTCCACCTATCACTTTGTAGCTAGTCTCATTCCCCCCACCTTTTTATTCTTTCTTGTTCCTTTTCAGTCCTGAAGAAGGGTCTCGGCCCGAAATGTCAACTTTTATTCATTTCTTGGTCTTAAAGGATGATCTGATATGGGCCTTCAAGAGTGAGATCACATCATTGTCACACATTCCAGGGACTTGCGTAGCTGTAGTGTTAACCTACATGTAGGGTTTCTCAGTAATGTTAACTGCTAAGGCTAATGTAATGGCTTCTCAGTAATGTTAACTGCTAAGGCTAGTGTAATGGCTTCTCTGTAATGTTAGCTGATGAGGTAATGGTTTCTCCATAGCAGCAATGTTTGGGTTATAACTACAGATAACGGGTGGCTAGCCAATGGGAGAAATGTTATTCTTTCATGTATGTCTGGGAACCGGGGCTTATCGTGGGTTTTTCGGTTGAGGAGAGTGAAGAGGAAGGATGCATTGGGGGGGGGGGGGAGGTGCTTGTAGATCACCGGACAGCGTATACTGGAACCCGAGAGTCTGAGGGTCGGCGACATTTTGGCAGAGGTCGTTTGCGGAGGAATATCTGCTGCGTGAGCTCCAACATATTTTGAGACTTTAACTGTGGGCCCTTTTATTTTTGTTTGTTTATTTTCATACTAACCCTATATTCGAAATAAGATTCACAAAGTGTATCATTTGATTGTATATGATGTACTGTCTGATATTATGCATTGTGGGTTGGTGAACGGGAATACATTACACAGCATCCATCCAAATTTGAATACCCTATTTGGTGGGGCCGAAAGCTGGTTCCCCTAGACGAACGTGAGCGGCAAGCCTGCTGGGTTACATACATTTTAAAATATGCATAAATGCGGTTGAGCTCAGAGACTGAAGCATTATATCCATTTACGCTGATATGTTTCACCTTGTAGGAAATAATGGCATGCAAACCCTGACACGGCTGTTGTGTATCCTAGAATTGCCTTTTCAAGCTCTTGATGGCCTTCTGCAGGTCACCACTGAGCCTACTTTGCTCCAGGGAAAATATCCAGTCTATCCAATCTCTCCTCAAAACTCAAGTGCTCCAATTCAGGCAACATCACTTTTTCCAGTTTAACCTCTAACTGTGGTGACTGGCGCTACACACGACACTCCAAGTGCCATCCAAACAGAATTTGTGAAGTTGCAACACAGCTTCCTGTCATTGTCCGGTCCGTGAAGTCCGTATTCCGGTTCACAGTCCGGTCCATCAACCCTTGCTCCAGGTTTTCTTGTCTACCCTGTTTCTGTTCTTGTTGAGCTCTAATTGAGGCAGCTGATGCTCTTTGGGGCTGGCTGCATAAATACCTCCAGAGACCAGGGCGTGGTTGCTGGATTGTTCTTGTCCTTACTCCTTGTATCCCTTCCTCTGCCTTCTGTCTCCTTGCCTGAAGTATTGCCTTGTCTTGCTGGTAACTCTCGCCTTGCCTGAAGTTCTCGTCTCGCCTTGCTTTGCCAGAAGCCTTGCCTTGTCTTGCTGGTGACTCTCACCTCGTCTCGCCTGCAGTCTTGTCCTGGAGCCACCCCTGTACCTAGCTCCCTTCCTGTCCCTTGCCTCCGCCCAGGTAAACCAGGCTGTCTTGCCATTATCTACCGTTGGTTCTGTCCCTTCCTGTGTCTTGCCTCTGTTGGGTAAGCCAGGCCATATTGCCATTACCTACGGTTGGTTCTGTCCTTTCCTAACCCTTGCCTCCATCGGGTAAACCAGGCCGTCTTGCTGTTACCTGCGATTGGTTCTGTCCCTTCCTGTCCCTTGCCTATGTCGGGTGGTGATCCTTGCCCTGCCCAGGAATACCACACCCTGCCCAGGAGGAGCCTCTAGCCTCCGGCCTCCAGCCAAGTCTCGCCTCAAGTCTCCAGCCTCCTTCCTCCTGCCAAGCCTTGCCTCTAGTCTCCAGCCTCTAGTCTCAAGCCTGAAGACTCCAGCTTCCTGCCTCCTGCCAAACCTCGCCTCAAGTCTTCAGCCTCTAGCCTCCTGCCAAGCCTCACCTCGTCTTCAGCCTCTACCCTCCTGCCAAGCCTCGCCTCGTCTCTAGCCTCTAGCCTCATGCCTGTAGAATCCAGCCTCCCACCTCCTGCCAAGCCTCGCCTTAAAGTTTCTAGCCTCAAGCCTGAAGACTCCAGCCTCGTTCCACCTGCCAGCCAAGCCTTGTCCTTGCCTAGTTCTGGGGACCGAGCCAGAGGCAAGACCCAGGTACTGAGTCCTTGTCCAGTCTCTGGCTCGGAGTCCAAGCCCGGGCTCCTAGCTCTCTTGTCCAGTCCTGTTCCTGGTTTGCAGTTTACATGTCCATGTCCTTGCCCTCACCCTGTATCCTAGTCCTGTCCTTAGTACTTCAGTGTCTGTGTCTTGCACTTGGGTCCATTCTCAGCCATCTTCTCTATGACACTTCCCAACTCATGCTCTGATCTATGAAGACAAGGGAATGCTTCCTATTTTTTTCACCACCCTGTTCATTCAATCTTTTATGTGGAGCTAAAATCCTTACACTATGGGGGGAAGATAATGTTTATTCACTGAGTTTAATAACAATCCAGGTCCATGATCAGTTTCACATTGTGCAATTGTGTCTGGGATTAATTACCTTCTATGTTGATCATCTTCACAAGATCAGGAAGTGTCTTGTCACAACAGATTCAGTGACAATAGATCCAGCGATGGGTTAGAACTCTGTCTGGCTTCTGATTCTGTAATAGAGATCTTAACTGTTGTTTATTGTATCAGATGTTCATGAATTTCACTGCAAGGAAATGAATTCTTTTTTATTTAATATTTGACAGACTGGTCATGAAACAGAAACTAATATAATGTATGAATAATATAATGATGGATCAGTTCATTAGCAGACTGTATTCAATGTTTTCTCAAACCTGTCAGGTTTTCATATTGTTTATTATGGGGATAATTGACATTTAAAGGCATATAGCGTGGGAACTGCTGACAGGCTGCACAAATATTGATGTTGATCAGACAGAAAATGACTTTATATTTTTTTTCTGAATTTCATCTGGGCATACATCAAGATGAAAGTGAATGTGTTAGCCTATTTTTTTTTTGCTTACTTCTCATTACTACTATCAGGGAGGAAGTATAGGAGCCTGAATCAGAATCAGAATCAGATTTATTATCACCGGCATGTGACGTGAAATTTGTTAATTTAGCAGCAGTGGCAGTTCAATGCAATACAAAATCTAGCAGAGAGAAAAAATAATAACAATAAATAAAATTAAAAAATAATAATAAATAAGTACATCAATTATGGCATGTGAATATTGTGACGAGAATACACATAAAATTAAGATGTTTGCTGGCCTGGGTTAGCATCAGTGGCATCAGCAAGTGGTCTGCCACCTGCCCTCAGGGGAAAGGAGAGATAAGGAACAATGGAGCAGCGTCGGGAGATGTGTAATGAAGGGACGGGGGAGAGAGCTGTCTGGAGCGGCTCCCCCTTTGAACCCTGAACTATTTGAAGTGATGGACAGGCGATACCCCAGCAGGGGGATAAAAAGGGACAGGTTCGCTAAGGCGATACACACGACACCCGAGGTAACAAGACCCTGGAAGCGGTGCGCCTCTCACGAGTCGGTGGAAAGTACCGGACCTTAAACGCACAGGGTGGAAAGGTACGATCAGCGGGAACCCAGTGTGTGTCCACCCTCGCTTGGGTGCCGGGTTCACTGCAGAGGATCGACCGCATCTGGAGGAGGGGTCACAGTCGGTGACCTCAGGTGACATCACCAAGGACCTGCCCGAAAGCTGCTTGTGAGCAACATCGCCGGTCTGTGAGTGGAAGCCGTGTCTGAATGATCAGTCGTTCCCGTTCTCTCTCTCCCTCCCCCCACGTTGTCCATCGCCATGGCAACGATTACTGCGAACTGAACTAAATTGGACTGAACTTTTGTGTCACTTTGAAATTTGGTCATTTACCCCTAGACAACGATAGAGCTTGATTGATGCTGTTATCTTAATTCTGTGCACATGTGTGTTTATCATTGCTGAACTGTTGCATTTATTATCCTTTCGATTACTGTGTTGCTTGTTTCTTTAATAAAACTTTCTTAGTTCTAGTAATCCACACTCCAACTGAGTGATCCATTTCTGCTGGTTTGGCAACCCAGTTACGGGGTACGTAACAATATTGAATAGATTTTTTAAAACGTGCAAAAACAGAAATGCTGTATGTTAGTATTTATTGCCGCAGATGGTTACGGAGGTCAAGTAACTGCTTATATTTAAGGTGGAGTTTGATAAGTTCTTGCATAGGAAGGGTGTCAAAGGTTATGGAGACAATGCAGGAAAATGGCATTGAGAAGTCATGACTCGATGGGCTATATGGCCTAATTCTTTTCCTATATCTTAATGTCTTACTCCAGAAAATTAGTTTTCAATTAGGTAATCTACTGAGTATAGCTAACAACCCAATGAAGTGACAGACTCATAGTCAACTAGTAGTCACAAGCAGTGTATTCTCATTCTCTTTGGGTATCTTGACTAATAATTTCTGCACTAATTTCCGAAACACAGGTGTTGTCCTTCAGTACTGCACAGCAGTGGCAGACGAAATTTGATCCAGGCAAGTGTGTTTGAGAAGTCAAATTATTTTATGACTTATGGACTAAATGGCAGAGACTTTGGGAGTGCTGACATACAGTGCAGAGAGACCCCTGGGTGTAAATCGTCGCTTCCTGAAAAAAAGTGAAGCACAGGGAAGTGCAGTGAAAAGGCATTTGGAAAACCTTCCTTTATGGACGACAATGCAGAGCATAAGAGCAGAGACATGACATGGCAGAAGTGCTATTCATTGCTTAGCATGTACTTAAAGTATCTTGTGCAATTTTAATTGCCACACTACAGTGAGGATGAGTAACAACAGAGAGAATGCAGCAGAGATTCATCAGGCTGTAGCTTGGAATGAAAGGCTATGGTTCATAAAGTGAGATTGAATGCACTGTGTTTATTCTCCTGGTATGCAGGAGGCTGAGGAGTCACTTTATAGAGATTTCTAAAATTCTTAGTGACGGAGTTAAGATATAGGATCAGAATCTTAATCCCAGGGCGAAAGGGCCTAGAACAGTGTTTCCAAACTTTTTTTTAGCTAAATACCCTCCTAAAAAAGAGGGAAACAATGTATCATTTCTTAATGCATGCATTACTAAATGACAATAAAAGTGGACTGTGTGTCTTCATAATCTTAAAACCTACTTGCTAACGTCCTCTAAAACACCTTCATACTTGTCAATGCCCCTCTTAGACGCAATATACTTTCTGGTGCTTCCATAGTCTAAAAACCTGTCTAACGTATGCTAACATAAGAAAAGTGATTCTGCTTTAAATTTGTATTTGTCTTTTAACCTAGCTTACACAGTACTTGTGCACTGTACAGCAGGTTTGATATCAATGTGACCCTTGAACTTGGTTTTTGGCAGGAGTTTAAATTCCTGGTTCAAGTTGTGACGGCAAAAGCCTTAAGTCTCATGTGTAACCAATGTCCAAGCGGTTTCTGTTTTCTTGTGAGTATGTGGTTCACTACACTGAAGCCTCCTTCAATAAGGTAGGAGGATGGAAGTGCAATGAAAAGTAGTTTGGCTCTTCTCAAAAGATCAGGAAACTTCATAGGACAGTGTAGCCACATACCACAATACATTTTTGAAAAGCATTTTTGCTTCTTCATCATTCTGAATTTCGATAATTTCTTCTTGTATACTCTCTTCCTGTTCTTCCACCTTGCAAAGAAATGGGTTAATTACCTAGATCGTTCAAATCCTTGAATCAATTCTGAAAATCTTTCTTCGGTGACTTCAAGTGTGAGAAGTACTCTTGAAAATCACCATCTGTGAAAGAGAGTGCCATACACTCCATGCAAAGAAAATGTAACAACATTTTTCTCCCTATGTTTTGCTTATGTATTTCCAATTTTCTGATAAAAGTGAACACTGCACCTTTTGCCTGGATTCCATTAAAATTCTCACTCTGCAGTTCCATATGTTCATTTTGTCATACAGATCAGCTAGGTATGCTACATTTCCACGTAGTTCGATCTTGTTTCTCAAGCTCTTGTCGATTTCAGCAAAAATTCAACCACAGTGTCAAAAAGTTCAAAGAAAGGTTTTAAGCAGCAGCCTTTTGACAGCCAATGCAGTTCTGTGTGGAGAAGCAAGCATTCAAACTCTTCATCATTATTTTGGCATTTCTGGCAAAATATTCTGCTATTTAATTGATGAGCTTTAATTTTGTTGATAGCAGATAGGAAAACAGATTATTATCTGAATGGTGGCCGATTAGGAAAAGGGGAGGTGCAACGAGACCTGGGTGTCATTATACACCAGTCATTGAAAGTGGGCATGCAGGTACAGCAGGCGGTGAAAAAGGCGAATGGTATGCTGGCATTTATAGCGAGAGGATTCGAGTACAGGAGCAGGGAGGTACTACTGCAGTTGTACAAGGCCTTGGTGAGACCACACCTAGAGTATTGTGTGCAGTTTTGGTCCCCTAATCTGAGGAAAGACATCCTTGCCATAGAGGGAGTAGAAAGAAGGTGCACCAGATTGATTCCTGGGATGGCAGGACTTTCATATGAAGAAAGACTGAATGAACTGGGCTTGTACTCGTTGGAATTTAGAAGATTGAGGGGGGATCTGATTGAAACGTATAAGATCCTAAAGGGATTGGACAGGCTAGATGCAGGAAGATTGTTCCCGATGTTGGGGAAGTCCAGAACGAGGGGTCACAGTTTGAGGATAGACGGGAAGCCTTTTAGGACCGAGATTAGGAAAAACTTCTTCACACAGAGAGTGGTGAATCTGTGGAATTCTCTGCCACAGCAAACTGTTGAGGCCAGTTCATTGGCTATGTTTAAGAGGGAGTTAGATATGGCCCTTGTGGCTACAGGGGTCAGGGGGTATGGAGGGAAGGCTGGGGCGGGGTTCTGAGTTGGATGATCAGCCATGATCATAATAAATGGAGGTGCAGGCTCGAAGGGCCGAATGGCCTACTCCTGCACCTATTTTCTATGTTTCTATGTTTCTATATTACAAGAGTCATACTTGAAAAAATTAAATGGCTGAGGATTTTGGCTGCAAGATGTTGACGATGAGTTACACAATGGATTGCAAATAGACTTGGAATTTCTTTTTTCATAAATGCCACTAAACCAGCATGGTGACTTGTCATCTATGGTGCTCCATCTATTGCACAAGAAATCATTTTCCTAATTGGAATACTTTAATCTTTAATATATATTTTAAGCTCGTCATAGAATGATTCTCCATTTATACTTGTTTTTAACTTTTTACTGAAGAGAATCTCTTCATAAACTTTTCCATTTTTGATAAATCGTACATATGCCATTAGTAATGCCTCATTGGCCCACACAGTTAACTTATCCTGTTGTATCCCAAATTCTTTTTTTGGTAACTCTGTACATAGTTGATACTCAGTGTCCCCACTCATTTTGTCAATACAATGAGTTAAAGAGTTATTACTCAGAGGAATTGATTTTAAAATACCGGTGTCCATTTTGAAAATAGAAGTGAGCACTTCTGATACAGCAGGCTTTATTAATCTTTCACCAATTTTATGAGATTGTCCACACTTTACTATCATTTTGGAAATTTTATAAGAAGCAATGAGACTGCTACTAATGACATTTATAGCTTTCTTGGCAAATGACTCGAGTGCACAACATTTTTCAAATGCTTCTTTCATCTACTAGAATTGCGTGATACCATAAGTAGCCTTTTCAGGATATCTTTTTCAGAAGTGTTCCAGTGGGAATGGAATAAACCCATACTCCATGTATATAATATTGTATTGACACACTTTTTGTAGTTACTGTTTCTTAGCAGGATTAGAATTCAAGGCTTCACCACCTTCAGACTCATAGAGATCTCACCAAACATATTTGTCTATCATTAACGGGGCTAAATTAAAATTAAAAAATTAACACAAACTGGGAATGCCTGTCGGATGTTGATGATGACAGCAAGTTGACATGGATGGTATGATGGTAGCGACATGCAAAGCAACGGTGATGAGAAGATAAAGAAGAAAATTACGTTGGCAAGGATTCAGATTGGAATCTGAATGTTAGTTGGCCTAGGACTAGTGTTCAGCAGGCTACCTTTAAACGATTTAATTTAGCACAATTGACCAATCATGTAATGTCTCTTAATTCCTGAAGATGGTTCTTGACTGCACACCTTGAGCACCTCAATCCTCGGGGTTGGCAGGTTCACTGATTGGTTCTATTTCACCGTTTTGTTCTGGCCAGCACTGCATCATTGCGTGACCTGTTTTCTGTAGATCTGTCGAGAAAGTTGAGAGGGTGTACTTGACTTATTAACTATTAAATTGCATGAACTTGTTCCATGTCCCGAGTCAAGGGGAACTGTTGGGCACCATTACTGTTACAAGCGTAATTTATGCATCCCCAATAATGTCTGGTTGGTAAGTTCAGATGAGATTACTGACTTTCAGATTCGTTGTGATGATGAGTGCTCACTGCTTGCAGACTTGTGGTTCTCCCTGTGTTCCAGGGCCGCACCCTTTTTTTTTTGGAAGCACCTGCTCTGCTAACGGTTGGTCAGGTCTCATGCCTCACTCCCCCACAAGAATCTTGAATGCCCTGGTGACAACTTCAATTTCCCTTAATGCCTCCTTAGGACACGTAACCACCCCCATTAGGAATCACTGGTCTAGAATTACAAAGCATACTGTATGTTTAAATTGAGAGGGGTAAAATTTAATTGTGATCTGGGAAGTTATTCTTCCATGGAGAGGATGGAAAATTTTTAGAGTAGGTTGCTGAGTAGATAGTAAATGTAGATACCATTACAGTGTTTTAAGAGGAATTTTGACAGATCCTTGGATAGGAAAGACATTGAGGGATAGGGCACAATATGAGAAAATAGGATTAAGATTGATAGACGTCACTTTCAGGAAGGATAATTTGGGTCATGAGGGTTTGTTTTTGTGCTATTGGTTTCTATGATTCTTTAATGCATAAGACCATAAGATAAAGGATCATAACTAGGCCATTTGGACCATGAAATTTGCTCCACCATTTCATCATGGCTGATCCAATTTTCCTCTCAGCTCCAATCTCCCGCCTTCTCCCTGTAACCCTTAATACCCTGACCCATCAACTCTTGCCCTAACTTGGCTTCCACAGCTGCCTGTGGCAAAGAATTTCACAGATTCACCACTCTCTGGCTGAAGAAATTCCTTCTCATCTCCATTCTAAAGGACGCCCCTCTATTCTGAGTCTGTGACCTTTGGTCATAGACTGTCCCACCATAGGAAACATCCTCTCCATATCCACTTTATCAAGGCCTTTTTCAGGGAAGATAGAGTATTCCGGGAAACTCCATGTCATCATCAAATTCATGAGATTTATGTTTTTCTGGTCAATCAAGTAAAATCCACCTATTGATCATGTTTCAGGTTTCCAGAATTTTACATTAGTCAAAGGGTCATAGCATACTACATCATAGAAGCAGGTCCTTTGGCCCATCTAGTCCATGCTGACCTGATATTCTGCCTAGTCCCATTAACTCGTACCTGGATCATATCCCTCCAAACTTCTCCCATCCAAATCTCTCTTAAATGTTGCAATTCTACCCATCTCTATTACTTCCGCTCACAGCTTATTCCATACTTTCACCACCCTCTGAGTGAAGACTTCTCCGTGGATTGTCACCTTGTCGTGGTGGAGAAGCTTAGTGGTCCTGAGATCCCGAGAGCAATGCCGTCTGGAGCTATGCTCCTGGTAGGGTCACCCATGGTGGTAAGGTTGAGGGTGAGGTCCCTGACAAAGAACAATCCAACCAAGACCTCAATGGTGGAACAGGCGGACGAGGTTACTTCGAACTTAACGGCTGTGAAGGTGGATGAAGGTTGCAACAAATCCATCAGCTCCAATCATCGTGGTTTCCATGCCATTGGAATCAGTTGGTTGATTTGTGAAGTATCGTGTGCTTCTTGGAGTGCAACATCAAGTACACGTTAAACAAATACACGCACAGGCGTCTTCACTCTGTGGGCCACTTTAAAACGAAGACCATCATCCTCGACCTCGAGGGATAGCCACAATGATGAGTGAAGAAGTTTCCGCCAAAATTCTCCTTAAACCTACTATATGACCTCTATTTCTTGTCCACTTTCAAGAAATTATGCATCTGTATTCCCATATCATTTTGTTCCAACACACACTTCAGAGCTCTATCATTCACTGTATAAGTCTTGCCCTGGTTTGTCCTCCCAAAGTGCAACACCTCACACTTGTCTGCATTAAATTCCATCTGCCATTTTTCAGCTCACCTTTCCAGTTGGTCTTTGCTAAAATCCATGCAGACATTGTCTACAGCTTTTCCTTCATCAACTTCGTTGGTAACCTGAAGTTCAAGCTCCCTTGTCTTCTGACTGTAGATATATACAAGCAAACAAAATAACATTCCTCCAGACCAGGGATGTTACTTATGGCACACAGCACATAAAACAAAAAAAAACAGAAATAAGTGAATAAAATATAATTCAAACTGTCTGTACTGTGCAACACAGGTAAACAGTAAACAATACCTATCCTGGAATTCCATAGTATTTTATCTTGTTAAGCAGACTCATGTGTGTCAGCTTATCAAATGCCTTCTGAAAATACAGGTAAATGACATCCTGTCCACCCTGTCCACCCTGTTTGTTACTTCCTCGAAGAATGCTAAAAGATTTGTCAGACAAGATTTTCCTTGACAGAAACCATGCTAACTTTGAATTATTTTATCATTGGTCTCCAAGTATCATGAAATCTCATCCCTAATAATAGCCTCCAACACTTTCCCAACGGCTGAGGTTAGGCTAACTGGCCGATAATTTACTTTCTGTTGCCTTCAGACCCTTCTTTTGACATTTGCAATCTTTCAGTCCTCCAGGTCTATGCCAGAATCAAGTGATTCTTGAAAGATCATGACCAATGCATCTGTTATCTCTTCAGCAACCTCCTTCTGGCCTCTGGGATGTAGCCCATCTGCTCAAGGTGACTCGTTCACCTTAAGACCTTTGAGTTTGCCTAGGACTTTTTCCTTCGTGATCACAATGGCACTCACTCCTGCTCCCTGGCATGCTGCTCGTGTCTTCCACTGTGAAGATTGATGCAAAGTACACATTAAGTTCATCTGCCATTTCTTTGTCCCCCATTACTACCTTACCAGCATCATTTTCCAGTGGTCCAATATCAACTCTCACCTCTCCTTTAATCTTTATATAACTGAAAAAAACTTTTAGTATCCTGCTTTATATTATTAGCTAGTTTACCCTCATATTTCATTTTTTTCCCTTCTTATAACTTTTTTAGTTGCCTTTTGCTGGATTTTAAAAGTTTTCCAGTCATCTAACTTCCCACTCACTTTTGTTACCTTATATGCCCTCTCCTTGGCCTTTAAGCAGTCCTTAATTTCCTTTGTCAGCCATGGCTGCCTAGCCCTGCCATTTGAAAACTTCTTCTGTGGACATAATCTATCCTGTGCCTTGTGAACTATTCATAGAAACTCTGCCATCATCTCCTCCTGTATCCTCCTCCAATCTACCCGGGCAAGTTCATGTCTCATGTCTCTATAATTCCTTGTATTCTATTCCAATACTGATGCATATGTCCTACAGAGATGAGGAGTGACATTTTGGCCAGATTCTGATGTCCCTGTAAACTGGTTTGACTTGCTTAACAAGTGTTCTGTATGCAGTGACTAGCAAAATGGGCATGTGGTCTGAGTATCCCAGGTGAGTGTGGTGGGGGTGGCAGCTTTGACAGCTTCATAGGCTCCACAAATTTTGAAATGAACCAGGTCTAATATATTCTCTGCTCTGGTTGAAAAGATGACATGTTGGCAGAACTTTGGCAGAACAACCTTAACCTCCACAAAAACCTACAACATCTACCACACATAAAGCTATGTTAACTAACACTAATAATGCCTTGTCTATCCAAATATGTATGTATCCTGTCCCTTAAGATTTCTTCCAGAATTTTCCCATTACTGACTTCAGGCTCACTTGTCTACATTTTCTTTGTTAATTCATCAAATCTTCCTTAAAATATGAAACAACATTAGCTTTCATCCAGTCCTCTAGCCCCTGACCCGTGGCTAAGTTTGTTTTCTACATATCTCCGCACTAGCCTTGCACAAAGTCTAAGACCGCTGTCAGAACATGGATATCTACCCACCTTAATTACCTCAAGACAGCCAGGACCTCATCTTCCATAATCTAAATATGGTCCAACACCTCACTACTCTTTTTCTTTTCTCTTTCTGATCTCAGACCTTCCATTCTATGTTTCTCAAAAGATGAAACAGGTCACAAGAAATGATTCTGTATATGACCTCTGATGGAAGTGGATGAGAGCAATCTTTCAGCTTATCCTTCAGCCCAAGTGTTATCCTAATCTCCTCACTGATTTCCTTGATGCTGATTACATTGATGCACTGACCAGGCAGTTGTCAGAAAATACACACCCTTCAAAAGATTGTCAGGAGCAGATACAGTCATACTCATGATCCGCTAGGGGAGAGCAGAAGCAGATGATCAGCCCACATAGAAACATAGAAACATAGAAAATAGGTGCAGGAGTAGGTCATTCCTTATGCCTTACTTGCCCCCTTGTGCTAGCCCTGTGGATGCTTTTCACTTTTGAGGGCAGGTGGCTTTAGACAGCCTCCAGGCAACTTTGCTGTGGCCATTCCATCAGACAGCACAATCCATCGAGATGGCTTTCTGATGGCATAACCAGTCAAAGACCTTTCAACTTTCTTCTGAATGTCTTTATTGTTCGTGGACATTGCAAACTGTTGAAAACTATTTACATTTTAATTACTAAAGCATTCAAAATGTAAAAGAAAATTAATTTATGAACAACAGGAATTCTGCAGAAGCTGGAAATTCAAGCAACACACATCAAAGTTGCTGGTGAACGCAGCAGGCCAAGCAGCATCTCTAGGAAGAGGTGCAGTCGACGTTTCAGGCCGAGACCCTTCATCAGGACTAACTGAAGGAAGAGTGAGTAAGGGATTTGAAAGCTGGAGGGGGAGGGGGAGATCCAAAATGATAGGAGAAGACAGGAGGGGGAGGGATGGAGCCGAGAGCTGGACAGGTGATAGGCAAAATGGGATACGAGAGGATCATGGGACAGGAGGTCTGGGAAGAAAGACAAGGGGGAGGGGGGACCCAGAGGATGGGCAAGGGGTATTTATGAACAAGTACTTTACAAGTATGAAATAACTGAAACATTAAAATTAATTACAACAAAATCAACACAGAAGTATTTACATAAGTTTACACTTTTAGTTAAGGTCAAATGAATGGGGCTGTACTAGATGTGTTAGGTGTGGCTGGTCTAAAGATCACAAGGTTGATACAAATTGTAATTCGCCCTGAGCTCTCATATCAACAATGAACTCTGAGGCAGACTGAGAGATCGGGTGCACTTACGTCTAATCGTTACCATATACCACCATTCCAAAGAATGGGTGTGGAATTATGCATGTGCACTGCAGATGGCTGAGTTACAAAACTCGGTGAGGCATCAGCCTAATCCAACCCTTTCTGAATGGACTTATTATACATCATGTGTGGATGCCTTACAACTGTAAACAACATTCTTGATGCTGAGATATACCCTAGTATGCGCTGGGTCACATCATAGTGATGTAACCTGGGGTCATTGGATGTTAGATTAGATTAGATTATGAGGACACTCAGTCCTCGTTTATTGTCATTTAGAAATGCATGCATTAAACAATGATACAATGTTCCTCCAGAATGATATCACAAAAAAACAGGACAAACCAAGACTAAAACTGACAAAACCACATAATTATAACATATAGTTACAACAATGCAAAGCAATACCGTAATTTGATAAAGAGCAGACCATGGGCACGGTAAAGAAAAGTCTCAAAGTCCCTGATCGACTCATCATCTCACGCAGACGGTAGAAGGGAGAAACTCCCCCTGCCATGAACCTCCAAGCGCCGACAACTTGCCGATGCAGCACCATTGGAAGCACCCGACTGCAGCTGACTCTGAGTCCGTCCGAAAACTTCGAGCCTCTGACCAGCCCCTTCAATACAGCCTCTCCGAACACCATCCTCTGCCGAGCGCTTCTACCCTGCCCCGGCCACCGAGCAAAAGCAAAGCTGAGGACTCGGGGCCTTATCCTCCGGAGATTCCGGACCACACAGTAGCAGTGGCAGCAAAGCAGGCATTTCAGAAGTTTCTCCAGATGTTCCTCTGTGCTCTCAAGTCCGTCTTCATCAAATCAGGATTGCGTACGGCACCCTACTTGACAAATAACAGACATCACCACTGGAGTGGCCGCTGCGAGCTGTGTCGCGTCGCCATCTTCTCCTCTCCTTTCGAGTCTTTCAACATCAGACATCCTTGCTCAGGTGACCCAGCCAGAGTTGATCAGGCTCTGGCTTGTGCCCCAGCAGCACTGTTCTATAGGTCACACCTCCTGATCTTTAGCCATCTAGGGGCTCACTCAGCAGCCCCTGTGATGGTCCTGCTGGCTCTTTTATTTGCAGCGCCCATAATGCCAAGGAATGAGTAGGTTCTGCACAGTGAGTAGCCAGCAAAGCCTTAACATCCCGCCTCTACAGCGTCATATCATGACCTCCACTCGGCACTGCTCTACTAGTTCCTGGTATTTGGCTTTCTTATGTTCAAATGCACCCTCAATCTGGTCTTCCCGGGGAACTGTCAGTTCTACTCTGACCTCCTACTTTAAGATTTCTGACAGACTGACCATATTGGGCCTCAAGGACGATAATGCACTGAAATCAGGGAACTTCAGTTGCCAGTTAGTCACCGCGGTGAGCAAGCCTGCCAGTGATCCAGGCTGAGGCTGTGTTTGGTCTCCAGCTTTGACAAAGACTATGAGCTTTCTGGATTGTTGGAGCTGCCTACTATTGTTACTGGGTCTCAAACTACTTCTAGAATACACGTGCCTAGTTACTATGCAGACCGTTAAAAATCAGGCAACACACATCAAAGTTGCTGGTGAACGCAGCAGGCCAGGCAGCATCTCTAGGAAGAGGTGCAGTCGACGTTTCAGGCCAAGACCCTTCGTCGGGACTACCTGAAGGAAGAGTGAGTAAGTTTGCGGTGTTAAAAATCAGTTTTCTTTAAGGACATCTGTAGTTTGCTGATATACCCCCTCTATACCACTTGCTCTGACAGCTGAAGGACTCCCTTCAGGATCCAAAGCATACTTATTTCATTCTCCAACTGCTTTTGCAACTGCAACCAGTCATGTGGTCTATATTCAGTGACATTGCTCTTGGACATCCCACTTTAGCTTAGATATCCAATGATGGAAAAGCAATAAGCAACAGCATCTATTGATGAATATTCTTGATTACAAAGAAAGTGTAAGCGTTAACTGCAGCGCTGATGATTTCATCAAGTGCAGTGGATAATCAGTGTTGTGTGACGTAGTGGAAGGAAATTGTGTTTGGTTGAAAATATTAAACATATAAAAGAATTTGAGGTCATGGATGTTCCAGTCTTCATAGCTTCAGTTCCAGTATATTGGAATGCACTGAATTAGAGCCAAGGGTTTCATAGAGAGCGGCTGCCTAAATACGGAATTTGGGTCAGCTTGGCTTCTGATGTGACCAATGCTGGGTACAAGAAACAGAGTACAAATATAGTACATAAAATCAATTTCACTCTTGGTACCTTGTACCTTCCACTTTTCTCTGAATCATGCTCTCAATTCAAATTCAAGTCAGAGTCCAGTCTCACATTGGTTGAAGTTAGAATAGTGTCACAACCTCTGAAGGTATAGGGATCAAATGTGTGGATGGTGAAGATCACTATCCTTGACAGGAAATGGAGGTCACAATTAGGAGTATAGGGTCCATAATGAACTTGAAATATTTGTCTCATGACTATATGGCAGCAGCAGTTTGAGCACACAAGAAGAGTGCTCTACTCAAATAGAAGATGATTGAGGAAGCATGCCTCTCAAGTCCTGTGACAGGCAACTTCTGCATGCGCTTTCTCTCCACAGTCCGGATGAGTGTTCGCCAAGATCCCTGAGGATCCACAAGCATATTGAATGCCATTGCACTTGGTCAAGCTCTTCCATGTCTCTAACATGAATGAAAATTACAGGTTTCAAGAGAATCATCATAAGCTTATTATTTTCCTTTATATTTCTTTTATTTTTACTTTGAGGCTAAGCCACTTCACATACAATATCATTGTGTAATAAATTCCAATTTCTAGGCCACAAATTATTTGAAAGTATTCCTCTACATTTTCTATGAAATTGAAGTTTGCTATTGCACTCATTATCCATGCCAGTTTGCAGATCAATACCATTCCTCCACTAGTTTTTTTTCCCTGTTACCTATTCTCCAGACTTTCCAAATGACTTTATCATCCATCTAGATCTGTGCCATTTACAGTGGCCAATTAATCTAAAAGCTGATATATATTTGGAATGTGATGGAATACTGGCACAGTTGGCGGGAACTTATGTGGTCACAGCAGCGTTGGAGGTCAGGACTGAACCGTTGTCGGTGGAGTTGTGAGACAACGGCTCTACCAGCTCTGTGTTGCCTTTTCCAAATTCTTTCTACAAAAACAATAGTCAAATGAACGCCAAATAAAAACTATTTAGAGAATTATACAGAGAGAGGATGAAATTCAGCAAAGGTGCTGAGTAGAATGGTTAGTCATAAATCAGCTGTTCAGGGTACTTTCCATCTGTCTTTCCTCATATATAATTGTACTTCAGCACTGCACAAAAAGAATTTTATCACTGTTGCATCTGCTATTTTTTCATGGATTATATATTAAACTGAGCTTGCTTGTCTAGTTAAATGGGGATCAAGTATCTTTTTTTTTAAAGAAGAGCAAAAAGTTATCATCAGACAAGCAAGAATTCTTCCTTCAGATTAGAAGCCACTTATTCAATTCCATTTATGAATCAGAATCAGGTTTATTATCACTGATTTATATGACATGAAATTTCAAACAAGAGAAAATCTGAAGATGCGGGAAATCCGAGCTACACACACAAATTGCTGCAGGAATTCAGAAGGCCAGGCAGAAATGATGGAAAAGAGTACAGTCGACGTTTTGGGCCAAAACCCAAAGATCGACGGTATGAGTGCTGAGTCAATAATGTAGAAACGAATGTTGTCTGCATGATCCCCTATCCTCAGTCTGTTGACAGTTCTGCCTGGAACCTTGTGGATGACCATCTAAGACAGTTGTGGGCATGGTCTGGCACAACACGTGCAGCGGTACGTCAAGCCAACAGGTGGTTCCTAACTCCAGAACATTACCCACTGCTCCAGAGTCCAAGGAGCCTCAAGTTCTTACCCCAGGTGAACTCAGCCTTCAGCACGAAACCTGAATCTGTGAGATTGGGAGTAGTGGCTGCTACCATCCGACACTGGACAGTCATAGCAGTTTCCTATCAGTTACATCCTGGGACATTCTTCCTTTCAGTAGGTGACCTGCTTCCTTTCAGTAAAAGCAGCAACCTTGAGTCTGATGCCAGGACGTCTCATTGGTCGGTACTCTAGTCCAGCTGATCTGCATGTGGATCTTGACTAGGCGACGAGGTGGTCATGGTCCGAGGTTGGGGAACAGAACTGCAATGCATAGGAACAGGCCTGGACCAGCTGTCTTTGACCTCCTGAAGTAGTCCCCATTTTGCTTTGCAAGACTATTATCGGGAAAGATGGACTGGTCAATCAGAGCCTTTAAGTTCTCTGCTGGCTTTCCTGAAGTGCAGACATCCTTCCATTCACCTCTGAGATTGTGACGGTATAGAGTGGCCAACGCCTCCCCATTCTAACCACTCTCTTCAGCCAAGGTCCAAAATTCGATCCTTTAGTTGGCCACTGACCATAAGACCGTAAGACTAAAACATAGGAGCAGAATTAGGCCAGTTGGCCCATTGAATTTGCTTCGCCATTGAATCATGGCTGATTCTGTCCAACCAAGAATCTATCAGTCTCTGCCTTAAATAAACACAATGACCTGACCTCCTTGTCTGCCTGTGGTAACAAATTCCACAAATTCACCGCCTCCTGTCTAAAGAAATTTCTCAATCTGTTTTTAATGGATACCCCTTTATCCTGAGGCCGTACCCTCTTATCCTAGGCTCTACTACCATGGAAAACATCCTTTCCATATCTACTCTGTCTAGGCCTTTCAACATTCAAAAGGTGTCAATGGGACCATCCCCCCCCCATCCTTCTAAATTGACCCAGAGCCATCAAATGTTCCTTGTATGATAACCTTTTCATTCTTGGAATCATCCTTGTGAACCTCCTCTGGATCCTCTCCAATACCAGAATACCTTTTCTGAGATGAGAAGCCCAAAACTGTTCACAATACTCAAGGTGAGGCCTCACCAGTGCCTTATAAAGCCTCAGCATCATATCCCTGCTCTTGTATTCAAGACCTGTTAACCATCCCACCTGTTGAATCTGCATTAGGCGGTCCAAGTTGGCCATGAATTCCTCTGAATCCGAGCAAATCTCTGACCTAAGTCCCCAATCCATGGTGGTTCATGCCAGGGCCCTTCCAATCAGGAGAGAGATAATGAAGGCCACTTTTCCACTCTCCAAAGGGAACAGGGATGGCTGGAGTTTAAACCCTAATGAGCATTGTGTGAGGAAGCCCTCAGATCACTCTGGGGCTGGAAGGTGTGCTGGCTCCGCAGAATGACTGAGTGGCTCTCCTCCTCGCGAAAGCTGAAGAACAGCTGCAGTTCCTGGAGATTGTGAATCTGCAGACTATGTCTGGAAATCCTCTCACTGTGGCTGACCACAGCGGACAAAAGATTCTGAAACCCCAGTGAATCCATGTGGGCACAATAGTACTGTGATGAGAGTCCTTGACAAGGATGGCTTGGACTCAAATGCTGGAGTATCCAAAGCAAGGATCAAGACACAGTATCAAAATGGATCGGGAGCAGAGCACAGAACAAAAGCTAGACCATATCACTAGCAGTGCTTATGATTGAGACATGAACCTCACTTCAGGTGCTCTTTAAATACTCAATTCTTGGCACACAAAGCATGATTGCCAATTAGGCAGACTGTCCTGAACCCTTAAAGGGACTGTGCCAGCTATCCATTCTCCAGAGAGTTAGAGTATTTAAATTCTGGAAGATGGCATTGTTGGGAGCATCTCATAACAATCTGTTCCTCAATGTCCCAGTGGCTATCGGGGAATCTGTAGAACAATCCTATCAGAGTGATTGTACCCTTCCTATTTTTGAGTTCTACCCATATAGACTAAGTGAATGAGACCTCCATTATGTCCCTTCTGAGTGCAGATGTGATATTGTCCCTAATTAGTAGTGCAACTCCCCTACCTCTTTTATTTCCTTCACTGTCTTTTCTAAAACATCTAAACCCTGGGCTATTATGTGCCCATTTCTGTACCTTGCTCAATCAAGTCTCTGTAATGGCCAAAAAGTTATAGTTCAATGTACTGATCTATGCTCCAATTTCATTTTTACCCATAATACCCAAAGCATTAAAATGCACACACTTAAAGCTACCTTTCCCATTATATTTGTTAATTTGTTGAGTCCCTTTTTACTTGCCCTGCAATTTACCTTCCTATCCATCCCTCCACTTTCTGACCTGATGCTCCAGTTCCTATTCCCCTGCCAAACTAACTTAAACCCTCCCGGGCAGCACTCACGAACCTTCCAGCCAGGATATTGGTTCCCCTCCAGGTTAAGTACAACCCATTCCTCTTGTATAGGTCCCCCCTGCCCCAGTGAAGGTTCCAAATATCCAAGAATCTGGAACCCTGCCCTTGAACCAGTTTCTTAGTCACTCATTCATCTGTACTATCATTCCGTTCCTTCTGTAACTGAGAGAAATCCAGAGATTAATACTTTGGAGGTCCTGCTCTTCTGCTTCTTCCCTAACTTCCTACGCTCACTGCACAGGACCTCTTCCCTCTTTCTACCAATGTATATCATTTGAGCAAATGTGCACAATGAATTCAGGCTGCCCGCCCTCGCTCTTGAGAATATTCTGCAGCCATCCTGAGATATTCTTGACTCTAGCTTCTTGGAGGCAACACAACATCCTGGTGTCTCTTTCGCGGCCACAAAATCTCTTGTCCGTCCCCTTAACTATCAGGTCTCCGGTTACTATCACTCTACCTGACTTTAACCTTCCTTGCCACTGGCCTGGCTATTGCTGCTGTGCCTGCTTAGTCAACTCCCCCAGCAGTGTCCAAAGGAGTATACTTGTTGCTGAGGGGAATGAGCACAGGGGAACTCTGCACTAACTGTTTACTCCCTTTGCTTCTGATGGTTACCCACTTCTACCTGAAGCCTGATCACCTCTGTAAGAATCTCATTCATAAGCCTCCTGGCTGGTCCTGGGTAGATCCAGCTCCAGCTACAGTTGCTTGACCTTGTCAGTGAGGAGCTGAAATTGGTTGTATTTCGAACAGATGTAGTCACCGGGAAGACCATCAGGTACCCTGCAATCTCACATCTTACAAAAGGAGCATTTGAGGATTACACTTTTAAAGAAACTTTCCGGATCTTGAACATTTCAACAGGCATTAAATCAAGTAAGAATTTTTTGAAATGTACTGTTTCTGCTATATAATTGTGGCAGGCTACTTGGAAGCAGTTTGCAATAATGTTGAAATAAAACAAAAGCAGGAATTCAATAATAATTAGATCTTCCATCTCAGTGATATTTATTGAGGGATGAGTATTGGTTAGAAACCCACTGTCAGGACTTACAATGTAATAATTGGGGACCTTTAATGTTTCTTCTTATTAATTGAAGGCATGAGGTTATCAGTGTCACAGTAAACATTTACTGTCCATTTCTACTTACACTTCAGTAATAAATCACAACTTTGAATCACGGTGGCCATTTTGGTGAAGATTGGGAAAAGGGTGTCAAGATTGTGGACCTAGTGAGGAGCCTGTTGAGGATCTTAAATCACTGGCCATTTATTCAGTAAATTAACCATTTATTACAGGTCTACGGTAGGAAACTTTGTCACATGGTGTGAGCAGAATTATCTGCAGCTTAATGTGAAAAAGACTAAGGAGCTGGTGGTAGACCTGAGGAGAGCTAAGGTACCGGTGACCCCTGTTTCCATCCAGGGGGTCAGTGTGGACATGGTGGAGGATTACAAATACCTGGGGATACGAATTGGCAATAAACTGGACTGGTCAAAGAACACTGAGGCTGTCTACAAGAAGGGTCAGAGCCGTCTCTGTTTCCTGAGGAGACTGAGGACCTTTAACATCTACCGGACGATGCTGAGGATGTTCTACGGGTCTGTGGTGGCCAGTGCTATCACGTTTGCTGTTGTGTGCTGGGGCAGCAGCCTGAGGGTAGCAGACACCAACAGAATCAACAAACTCATTCGTCAGGCCAGTGATGTTGTAGGGATGGAACTGGACTCTCTCACAGTGGTGTCTGAAAAGAGAATGCTGTCTGAGTTGCATGCCATCTTGGTCAATGTCTCCCATCCACTACATAATGTACTGATTGGGCACAGGAGTACATTCAGCCAGAAACTCATTCCGCCAAGAGGCAGCACAGAGCGTCATAGGAAGTCATTTCTACCTGTGGCCATCTAACTTCACAACTTCTCCCTTGGAGGGTCAGACACTCCGAGCCGATAGGCTGGTCCTGGACTTATTTCATAATTTACTGGCATAATTTACATATTACTATTTAACTATTTATTGTTCTATTACTATTTATTATTTATGGTGCAATTGTAAAGAAAACCAATTTCCCCCGGGATCAATAAAGTATGACTATGACTATGACTATGACTATGACTATTACCATACCACTGCTCCATAAAAATGAAATTCATCTTGTGATTCATGCAAAAGAAATTGAGATTCTTTAAACTAAAACAAATGCTTTCATCTGTAGTAACATGGAGGAAAATGTTCTGCCACAGAGCGATCATTCTGTCACGTCCAGTGACATTGACAAGAGTTTGTAGAAATATGTAACTTCTATGCGGTTAGGTTTCAATCAGCATCACAAATGCTTTGATGGGTTAATCGTTGTAAGTTTAAATATAGACATCAAAATTTGCCAATGGTAATATTCTACTAATCAATATCATTTGTGACTTGTATTGTGGAGGCTTACCTGTCTGGATCCATCTTGCTTCTTTGTTCGATCATTTGTTTTTGTTTCAAAGCTCTTATTAGCCACAGAATCATTCAAACTCAGCAGAGAGAACTAGTTTAAATATTAATAAAGAAAATATAGTCAAGCTTCCTCTAATATTAGCAATTAAATTGCTATCCATCTCATATGATATTACAAGTAAGTATCTATATCTTATAATATCTAATAAAGTAGTCATTGAGTGTATATATATTTGTGTTTGTATCTATAAAGAGACAATGCTCAGAGGTACTCATTGACAACTTTATTTAATATGCCTGTGCACTGCTGCAGGTATCCAGTTAGCCAATCATGTGAGAGCAACTCAATGCATAGTCATGAGATTCAGTTGATAACGAAATTACTTACTAACCATTTATCAGTATATAGTGTGGTTAAGAAGGCATATGGCGTATTGGCCTTCATCAATCGTGGACTTGAATTTAGGAGCTGAGAGGTAAGTTGTAGCTATATAGGAACCTGCAGCTACATAGGATACACCCTCCTCAGTTCCATACCCTCCTGTCTTCATCTTGCAGCCCAGTTGTTGCCTTTCCTTTTAAACCAAATCCAATTGCTACTTTCTTCTGCTGCGTTTGACAAGGACTTGACTGCTTGTTGGAGGGAGTGACCCCTCACCCCCATCTTCTTCAATAGACTGGTCGTAAATGTAGCAATGAATCCCCTGCATCCCACTTCTACAGGGAAAATCATGGCTTCCTACCGTTCTGGGCAGCTTCAGTTGCCAGTTCAGAGTACTTGGTCTTTTCCCTCTCATAAGCTTCTTGGACACCATTTCCCCATGGTACTGCCAATTCCACAGCATATGCCAGCTTGGCTGTTGTGGACCAGAGGAACATATCTGGCCGGAGTGTTGTAGCCGCAATGTCTGGGGGAAACACAAGCTTCTTTTCAAATCCACATCCATTTTCCAATCCCGAGCAACTTGCAGAATGCTTACATCTTTTGATGTTATATGGTGCTCTGGAGATTGGCCTGCTGGTACAAATCATGTGATGTGGACATTTCCTGCCGATGTTTGTGGGAGAGCATTTGTGGTGATTGAAGAACATCTCTGAGTGCACAACATGTCAAACCTTCAAGTGGATGGGCTACAGCAGCAAAAGACCTTGAACATGCACTGGGTGGTGTGACCTGTTTGTGAAGTACACTCATAAACCGGCCACTTAGTGTATAAAAATTACAGAGTATATAGACAGAGAAAGGTAGGCATTGACAGTCATTACATATCAGATACACAAATGAAACTAGGTATCACAGAAAGCTTCAGAGCTGTTAGGGTGGATTTTAGATATGAAACAGAGGCATTATTCAAAGATCATGATTATTTTGAGACATGGGTACAAAATAATTCTAGTCATTCACAACAATTTAAAGTATTAACAATAATCTCCAAGCAACAATGAAATGAAACAAAGGAATGAGCAAAATTAAATGAAAATGATATTCTGTATAAATAATGCCATTACACTTAGATATCATCAAATTGATGGGCAACGTATAATTTTTTTTTGTTTCCTTTCATCATAAAAATCTGGTACTTTCATTTGACTTTCCACTGTATGATTTTAATGAGTTTTTGCCGAAATGGGCTTTCATAGCATAAGATATTCCAGTGATGGTTTAGACTTGGAGAATTAGTTTCAAATTTATTTGAGCATGGAAACAATTTCTGTTTGGAAAATACTGCATATTAACTAATATTCCTCTATAAGCTGCTTCTTCCATCTAAGTTTGAATTCAAAGGAATAAGTTCAAATGGAATTTCAAATAATATTACTTGTCACAGCATTCAATTTCCAGTGTTAAAAATTACCAAAGAACAGCATTTCTAACTAGATCCATCATGTAATGAAAACTCTGTTTTTGAGGTTAAGAGATTGCAGTGATCTATATGCGACAGCTGACACTATGACATACTTCTTTTTCACTTTACCTTTTCAGAATATGAGCTGATCTGCATATGAGTGGCAGGAAATCAATATGCTGGTGATCCAATGAACACAAGACTAGTGAGTGACCAGGTCCCTTTTCCTGTTTGCAGCCTCTGTATCAATAAAGCTCCCCTTGCTTTATTGGCTATGGGATCATTTTTTTATATAATGTAAAACCCCTCCGTATGTTAACAGTTCAACATTCAGCTGCCCTATTGTTCTGATACTGATTTTTACACTCAGCCCTCATGGACTCCTGCTTCCTCCTCTTCACCTGCCTAGTTTCAATGTCTTTCTGAATTACAAAGTCGCAATTCTGAATTACATTCCAGCTGGTCAACACAGCGTCAATAGTTACAATGGGGTTATATATTTATAATGGGAGTTGAATTTATTGAGGTTTACTTACTGTCTGTTACGCCACTGGTGCTTAGGGCAGCAATGAAGTTTCTCCATCTCTGGCGATATTCAGGGCTTCCTTCATTGTGCCAGTAGCTTCCTCTTGCTTTTTACTGTCATCAGTCACCTAAGTCCCGGGTGGAGATTCAGGAATACCATTGCACCAAGATGTAGGAGGTTTCTTCATTGCTGATTCCATATCAGTTTTGTTTGACCAGTCAAAGTTGTTAACCCTGAGATGAACCTCTGAATCTGGAGGACCGGTGGACCACACTTAACCTGACATCTACTTTTTGACCTGTCTGACATGCGTGACATTACCAAGAGCCAAAACATAAAGCCCTGTCTCCAGCCAACACAGTTCTCTGGGTCATTGAGGCACGCAAGCCTCCAAGTAAATGAGAATGGAAGTAAAATTTGTATTGGGTTTGCATTATAGATGAGAAAAGGCAAACTAGCCATACTGTATATTTTATTGAAATAAGATCAGCAGATATTGATTTGAAATTCCACCTTCAAATAAAGAAATTCTTCAGAAAAATATTACAGCTACAAAAGAGCATCTCCTTATTCATTTGCATAGCATGTTTTATCAATTGCTCCCACCTATTATAATTTCCAAAAGCTCTTGGTATTGAATTCTGAAGTTCAGTAGTTCAATAGTTCCATTTAATATCAGAGAAATGCATACAATATACATCCTGAAATTCTTTTTCTTCTATGTGTGACATATATATAGACATTCTTCTATATATAGACACACTGTATATATACTCTATATATAATAGGGCAACAGATAATACGGTATTTTTAACGTAGTTACAGTTAGCAATTTGTCTCTGAAGTGACCATATACTATTAGATTGGTTGATCTGGGGTTATATATCAATTTACTTCAGAGTTACCTTTACTTCGAAATAGCTCAACTTGTGAATTTCTCAGGTTCACAACTTCTTCAACCTAAATCTTGCTATAGTTATATTTTATTTCCCATTGGAATGACACACTTTAATATTTACTGTATATTTATCGTTTTCCAGGGTCAGGAAAAGAGATTCTCACTTTAACTTAATTATTAAACCAAAGATTCAAGTTTGGAATTTTAGACTCAAATCTAATACAGCTTATTTATTAATATACAGTCTAAAATGATAAAGAAGTTACTGCAGAATCCCTCACACAGAGGATTGCTGAAGCATGGCAATGATTTGCCACAGTGAGTAATTCAGGCAGAAACTGTTGAATATTTGCAGGGAATATTTGAAACACAGGGACATACACATTTATGAGAGGATACTTGGGCAGGAGAATCAGGCCAGATTGATCTCTGATATAGACTGCACAGACTACACGATAGACAACACAAAAAGCATGCTATCGGCTCAGTTTTATTTGGAGTTTGAGGAGGTTTGGTACGTCAACAAAGCCACTTGTGAATTTCTATACATGTACAGTGAAGAGCATTCTGACTCATTGCATTGCAGCCTCGTGTAGAGGCTGCAACACAGAGAATCACATGAGACACCGCCAAGTGTTGTAGACCCGGCCAGCTCCATGCACAACCCTCCCCACCATCAAGGACATTTTAACTAGGCGGTGCCTGAAGAAGGTGGCAACATCCTTAAGGACCCTCACCAACCAGAAGATGCCCACATCTAATTAGTACCATCAGGGATGAGGAGTCTGAAGACCCATATTCAATGATTCAGGAACAGCTTCTTCCCCTTCCTCATCAGATTTCTGAATGGTGCAGAACTAATCAACACTACCTCATTATAATACTTATCTGTTGTGTAATTTATAATTTTTTTGTCCTTGCAATGTACTGGCACCACAAATCACAGGATTTTATGTCAAAAAGAGGTAGTAATAAACCTGATTCTAATTCGAACTCTGATTGTGATTTTGATTCTGACTGATGTGCCGTGCTTGAGCTTCTGCAATTCGTGACACTGCTGTTTCCAACCTACTCTGTAGGGAAATCAATAAACTGAAGTCTGTAGCGTTAACACTTTTAAACCCATCAAGCTCTGGATTTTAAAAAAGCAAATTTCACATGACAATGTACACGATTCTGACAAAAGAAATCTGAAATCTGTAACCACTTTATCATATTTTAAATATTTCACTTAAAAAGTACCGATCCTTTTGGACAAACTTTTAAATAGTTGATGAGAGCACTCTTGGAAGAAAATGACTTGCCAACCTATTGCTGATATACCACCTGAAAAATTCCTGAAAAAAAGTAATGGTGTGTGAATGATGCATCTTATTATTAATGTGCAAACACAGTCACAACTTATCATAAGGAATGATCTCATGAATTATGAATTACTTCAGGTTGCTGGCTGATTAACTTAGCTTCCACTTTAAAACTGTGGAACCGGCAACTTGCTCTCCATCTCCTTATGATTTTCATAAACCTACTGCTTTTGCACATCAATTGCTCATTAAACCTGTCTCAGAAAGTTAAATTTAATGATTAGTAGTGCATGCACCCTTTTAATAATGCAGTAATTGATAATGACTGGCAGTCAATCACTTTTATTCAAAAAGTGATCATTCATAGATGTGATTCATTCCTTCAGCTTGCAAATTGTTAAGAGAGTTTTTTAAATGTCATAATCTAGACATTATTTTTAAAAATCTTCTGTTCAGTTTTTATCTTTTATACCAATATTGTCTCTCCTCATTATCCTTTCTGATTTGACGTTGAAATTGTTCAAAGTAATTCTTCAAAATATTACCTCTATTACTAGTAATTTCTTTAATCTATTGTCTTATGACGTATGTTTGCTGGAGGGCTGCAGGTAAAACTTAAACATAGGATCCTAAGGCCCCCCCTCCTACCATTCTCCTGGCCAATGAACTAGATAATTAAACTGAAGACTTCAATACCAGACTGCAGTACCAGAGGAACATCAGGGACTGCAGTGCACTCTGCTTCACAGAGGCATGACTCACCCAGGACTCCTGGTACAGCAGTTCAGCCGAAGGGTTTTACGTCCCACCACATGGACTGCACAGCAGCATCTTGTAAATCAACCGCAGCAACATTTTGCTCATGAATAATTCATTATGTTGCTCAGGTGTGGCAGTTCTCTCTCAGTCCTGCTCCCTTGATCGCAAACATCGAGCAGTCCAGTGTCACCCATTCTATCTGCTGAGGGAGTTTTCCACCATCATTCTGGTTACAATGTACTCCCCATCCCTGGCAAACAATAACCTGGCACTTATGTTCAACAGTCTTGAGACTGTGCACACTGATGTCCTCCCAATCATTGTGGGGTCTTCAACCAGACCAGCTTGAAGAAGTCTTAGGTGACTTAGGAAACTACCACCTATATGCCATCTGTGGAATGAAAGGAGCAAACACACTTGATCACTGTTCTGCTATCAATATGAATACTTACTCTAACATCTCATGAACACACTTTGGCAAGTACCAGCACTTAGGCAGAGACTACAGCACCAGTAGTAAGGACCATCAAGGCAGTTGAATTCATGCATACAAGCTTTAAAGCCTGAGTTAAATTACCTCACCTTGCAACCAGATCCATAATTACCTCATCAGAAAACCACAGTCACTGCAGGTTGGCAATAATACCCAACACAGGCACACTTCATCGATGCATGCTTAGCCCACTGTTCTATTCTCTCTAAACCCATGATTATGTGGCTAGATGCAGCTCAAATGTCAAATATAAAATCACTGATGACACAACTGTTGTTGTCAGAATCTCAGAGGGTGACAAGAGATGTACAGGAGGAAAAAGACTGGCTGGTTAAGTGATGTCACAAGACAACCTTGCACTCAATGTCAGCAAGACCAGGGAATCGATAATGGGCTTCAAGAAGGGGAGGTCAGGAAATCTCTCACAGTGGAAAGGGAAAGAAACTTCATGTTCCTGAGCTTCAGAAGACCAATTATGGGCCCTACATGTGGCTGCAATCATGGAGAAGGCACACCAGTAGCTATACTTCATTAGGAGACTGAAGAGATTTGGTACATCACCAAAGACTCTGGTAAATTTCTACAAATATACCATGGGAGGATTCTGACTGATTGCATTACTGCCTAGTTTGGAGGTTCCAATACACAGGATCACAAGAGGCTACAAAGAATTGTAAACTTAGCTAGCTCCATCTCAGGCACAACTCTTCCCACTCTTGAGAATATCTTCAAAAGGTGGTGCATCAAGAAGGCTGCATGTTCCAGATGGTGAATGTCTTTAATGATGGACTGGAACATGCCATCTTCTCAATACTACCAGAAGCCTAAAGACCTTCAGTCAATATCTTAGACCAGCTCCTTCCCCCACGGCTATCAGATTTTTGAATGGTCCACAATCTTCTGAGTACTACATTATGATTCCTCTTTTGGACTATTTTGTTTTTAAAAAAATAATATATTGTAACATAATAATTTTTATTTATTGCTCTGTGGTGGTGCCACAAAACAACACATTTCATGACATATGTATATCAGTGATAATAAATATAATTCTATTTCTGATTCCTATTTGTTAAAGAACACTGTGCCCCCATTATTCAGTGCAGTTGTAGATACCATCTTGGCCTCATTGCACTGTCGTCAGCTTATAATTCCTTAAATATTTTGAGAGAGAGATTGCTGGATGTGGAGATTAATGTGATGATCATTAGTTTATTGGACTGGAAATCCAAGTGAATGGTTGATAGCAAGACTGACCTGCCACAGGAGTTGGTGGAACCAGACACAAGTACTATTGTAAAGAAGAATTTAGACTGAGTCTCAAATAGGCGATAGGTGGGATGAAGAATACATTTCTATTCTGTAAAACTCTGTGTCTTCTGAATAAGATAATTTCATCTTGTCTTGCAAATACACACATTTAAAAAATTGTCATGAATATAGATAAGGGTTTAAAAATGCAAATCAATCTTGAGGTTTTGTATCTTGAAATCTTGATCACATCGTTGGGATGGTAATGCTTAAATTATACAAGAGCTTAAATGAGCTCCAATATTGTGCATTTTTGATAAACTGCAATCAGAAAGATATAGCAACAAAGTAAAAAATATAATTTTGAAAGATGAAGTATTGTCAGGAATGAATGAAAAATATGCATTTTTTGACTGAGGTATTGAAGAAAGAAACTGATTGATTACTTCATGATAATCAAAAATAGCAAGTAGGTTAAATATAGCATTTCCTCTGAATACATATATTGAAAATTAGGTTCTCTGTCCAGTGATGTTACTAAGTTGAGAAAGAACTGAATGTGAGTGGGTGAGTGCCAAAGCAAGAGACAACCTGATTGATGGTAGTTTAAGAAAATTGTCATTTCACTGTAAGGAGAATTAAAATGGAGGCATACGAATAAACATGCATCATACATTTGAATTAGCAGAAGAAGATTATTTAGCCCTTCAGATTGGCTCTGCTGTTTAAAAAGCACATGGTTGATCAGATGATAATTTCAACTCCACTTTCCTGACTACATGCAGTAATCTTTCACACCTTTCTTATTAAAAATCTGTGCCTCTGATTGCAATATATTCAAAAATCTTTGCTTATAAAGTCCTTTGAGGAAAACAATTTTAAAAACTCATAACCTTCTGAGATACAAAATGTACTGTGCATCATCTCAATGCTATTTGAGCAACTCTTTGTTTATAACAATGATCTTTTTGTGAGATATTGTCCGAAAGAATCACCTTTTCCATATGCACCTCATCAAGAGCTTTCAAAATGTAAATGTGGATGTGGCCTCCTCTCCATTGGCAAGACCAACCACAGACTCAATAACCATTTCTCAGAAAACCCACAGTGTCGGTGACAGCCATCCCAAGCTCACAATGCAGGCCATTTCAATTTCCCTTCCCGGTCCCTCTTTGAACTGTCCATTTTTGGGTTTCGCTGCTGGTAAGATGAAGCCAGGTGTAAAATGGAGGAGCCATCTTATATTTCACCTGCATAGTCTACACTGTATACTTTAAATTCCTGCGTGTTACTATTTCAGAGAATCTGTTCTGGACCCAGCATGTAAGTGCAATAGCAAAGAAAGCATGGCAATACCTCTACTTCCTCAGGAGTCAGCAGAGATACGGCATATATCATGTCAAGTCAAGTCAAGTCAAGTCGCTTTTTATTATCATTTTGACCATAAACTGCTGGTACAGTACACAGTAAAAATGAAACAACGTTCCTCCAGGACCATGCTGCTACATGAAACAACGTAAAACTACACTAGACTAAGTGAGACAACACAAGGCTACTCTAGACTACATAAAACAACACAAAAACTACACTAGACTACAGACCTACACAGGACTACATAAAGTGCACAAAACTGTGCAGGGCAGTACAATAAATAATAAACAAGACAATAGGCACTGTAGAGGACAAATTACAATATAGTAATAAGTGATGTAGATGTCAGTCTAGACTTTGAGTATTAAGGAGTCTGATGGCTTGCGGGAAGAAACTGTTGCACAGTCTGGTCGTGAGATCCCAACTTCTACGGTACCTTTTGCCATATGGCAGGAGGGAGAAGAGTTTGTATGAGGGGTGTGTGGGGTCCTTCACAATGCTGTTAGCTTTACGAGTGCAGCATGTGGTGTAAATGTCTGTAATGGCGGGAAGAGAGACCCCGATGATCTTCTCAGCTGCCTCACTATCCGCTGCAGGGTCTTGCGATCCAAGACGGTGCAATTCCCGAACCAGGCAGTGATGCAACTGTTCAGGGTGCTCTCAATACAACCTCTGCAGAATGCGGTGAGGATGGGGAGTGGGAGATGGACTTTTCTCAGCCTTCGCAGAAAGTAGAGATGCTGCTGGACTTTCTTGGCTATGGAGCTGGTGTTGAGGGACCAGGTGAGATTCTTCGCCAGATGAACACCAAGAAATTTGGTGCTCTTAACAATCTCAATGGAAGAGCCGTCAATGTTCAGCGGAGAGTGGTTGCTCTGTGTGCTCCTGAAGTCAAAAACCATCTCTTTTGTTTTGTTCATATTCAGAGACAGGTTGTTGGCTCTGCACCAGTCTATTAGCTGCTGCACCTCTTCTCTGTATGGTGACTCATCGTTCTTGCTGATGAGACCCACCGCAGTCGCGTCATCGGCGAACTTGATGATGTGGTTCGAGCTGTGTGTTACTGCACAGTCGTGGGTCAGCAAAGTGAACAGCAGTGTGATGTTGTTGGAGATGCTGCTCCAGATCCAGACTGACTGAGGTCTCCCAGTCAGGAAGTCTAGGATCCAGTTGCAGAGGGAGGTGTTCAGGCCCAGCAGTTTCAGCTTTTGATATACTATCTAAAGCATTAACAAACTTCTACAGATTTGTGGTGGAGAATATATTAACTAGCTACATCACGACCTGCTATGAAAAAAACAATGCCTTTGAATGGAAAATCCTACAAAAGGTAGTCAATTTGGCCAGTACATCACATTTAAAGCACCCACTCCAAACTATTCAGCACATCGACATAAAGCTTTGTCATAGGAAAGTAACATCCATCAACAGAGATCACCACCACCCAAGCCATGCTCTTTTCTCCTGCTGCAATCAGGTAGAAGGTACAAGAACCTCAGCACTTGCACCACCAGATTCAAGAACAGTTACTACCCATTATCCATCAGGCTCTTGAACAAAAGAGGATATCTACACTCACGTGCCCATGCATTGAGATATTCCAACAACCAATGATCACTTTAAGGAGTCCGTATCTCATTATCTCAAGCTCTATTTATTTATTGTTAGTTATTGCACAGTTTGTTGTCTTTTGTTGTCTGCTCGCTCTTTCATTTATCCTGTTACAGTAACTTTTCTATAGATTTGCTGAGTATACCCACAGGAAAATGAATCTCATGGTTGTATATGGTGACATATATGTTCTTTGATAATAAATTTACTTTGAAGTTCTTGTCAGTTTCTAGAGTAGGTTACATGGTCAGCACAAAATTGTACGCCAAAGTGCCTGTACTGGGCTGTAGATTTCTGTTCTATGGTCTATGTTCTATGAACCTTGAACGCAACGGCATGAATATTGAGTTTTCCAAATTTAGTTAGTTCCATACACTTTTTCCTCCTTTTTGACTGCTCGGCCTCTTCACATCCCCTTCTCCACTTAATCTTCCTTCCTAACTACTCCTGCCCTCCATATTCATCCACCTTCAGCTGTCCGAATCCAGTTTCCATAGTGCCATGTGACCAACTGCCCCAGCAATTGTTTCCCATCTTCACACTCTCTTCCGTCCACCTTGTTCCATTTTTTCTTTTTCATCTTTCTCTCTCTCTCTCTCTCTCTCTCTGTCTCTGTCTGATTGCATCCATCATTCTCCAGCTACAGTCTTCCAGATCCACCCCTGCTACCCGCTCTTATCTGGCACCATTTACCTGTCTGTGGTAAACCATGTATATATGTTGTAACTCGGTTACCTGTTTGGACACACCCCTTTGCTGACTGCCCCTGTGGCTCCTCCCACAGAGTCCTGTATAAAGGTGTTCGCCTTGCCCCTCCACCTCAGTCCGGGGGCAGACACTCACTGTGGAGGTCGTATTGTACAGCGAATAAAAGCCTTTCAGTATTTTACCAAACCTCAGTCTTTTGGAGTAATTGAAGGTTCTTCAATTTTATTCGCTGTACGTTTTAAAACATGGAACAGGCTCTGAGACCAGAAAAATTAGACCTCGATCCGCAAATGCCTGACGCTGGAAACGCTTTCAGACTCTGGCTGGCCTGCTTCGAAGCGTATCTAGAGGAGATTAAAACGACCAACCCCGTAGCAAAGCGCAGAATTCTACTCTCCAGCGTCAGTCCACGGGTTTTTTCGCTGATCAGAGACCAGCCGAACTACAACGGCACGATGAACGCACTCAAAAGACAATACCTGCGGCCGATAAACAGCGTCTATGCTCAGCATCGCTTAGCGACACGGAAACAACGGTCCGGGGAATCGAGTGCTGAGTTTGTCCGGGCCCTACAGACACTCGTGCGGGCCTGCAATTGCCAGGAGCTGACGGCGGCGCAGCATGCAGAACTCCTAGTGAGAGACGCCTTCGTTACGGGGACCATGTCAGTGTACGTGCACCAGCGGCTGCTGGAAAAAGCCGAGCTTACCCTAAGTTCGGCGATCGAGCTGGCTGATATGTTGGAGGCCGCTCTGCATAACTCCGAGGCTCTCCAGGCACGCGATCCCCCGATGGCCTCGTGGGCGCCGCAGACCCCGCAACCCGCCGGCGAATCGACCTCGGCTGCAGCCAGTCGTGAGTCCGCGAAGTGCTACTTCTGCGGACTGGAGAAGCACGCTCGGAAATGCTGCGCGGCCCGACAAGCTACCTGTTCCAGCTGCGGAAAGAAGGGCCACTTCGCCAAGGTCTGTAAGTCAAAACTGCAAGCGGGATCGAGCAGCGCCGCGTGCGAGACGTGGGGGTCGCCATCTTCCCTGCACACTGCCACCACGTGCGAGACATGGGGGTCGCCATCTTCCCTGCACGCCGCCACGACATGCGAGACATGGGGGCGGCCATCTTGGTCGGCGCCATCTCCCACCTCCTACGACCAACGGGTGCTCACGGGCCACCCCACTGCGCCGGACCAAGACAGCGACCCCACCCTGGCTTCCTGACCCTCAACCAAAGCGCTCCCCACCAGCTCGCAAGGTCAATGATGGACATCCTGGTGGAGGGGCACAGGACAAGCTGCCTGTTTGACACAGGCAGCACGGAGAGTTTTATCCACCCGGCCACGGTGCAGCATTGTGGACTCTTGATACGGCCGGTAAGTCAGAGGGTCACCATGGCCTCCGGGTCACATACAACAGACATCCGGGGGGGGTTGTGTAGTGACGCTAGTGGTGCAGGGCACAGAATATCGAGACTTTACATTACTGGTCTTGCCTCAACTGTGTGCCCCTGTGCTGTTGGGGTTGGACTTCCAGAGCCACCTGAAAAGCGTGACAATGAAGTATGATGGGCCCCTCCCGCCAATTACTGTCATAAATCCCCTGTTTTGTAGAGATATGTCACGTACCCCGCTACTGACCACACACACACACCGACCCGCGCATCCCACCCAACATCATGCCAACTGCCACACTATCAACACCACTTGCGGCCTCTCCACCCTCAGGATCCCTCCCCCACCGCTGTTTGCGAACCTGACCCCCGACTGTAAACCTGTGGCAACTAAAAGCAGGAGGTACAGCGCGGGGGACAGAGCTTTCATTAAGTCGGAGGTGCAGCGGCTGCTCAGGGAGGGGGTCATTGAGGCAAGCACAAGTCCTTGGAGGGCGCAGGTGGTGGTTGTTCGGAACGGGGAGAAGAATAGGATGGTTGTGGACTATAGCCAGACCATCAATAGGTTCACGCAGCTCGACGCGTACCCTCTACCCCGCATCGCGGATATGGTCAATCAGATAGCACAGTACAAGGTGTACTCGACCATAGACCTAAAATCCGCTTACCATCAGCTCCCCATCCGCCGGGAGGACCGCCCTTACACTGCCTTCGAGGCGGACGGCAGGCTTTATCAATTCCTGCGCGTCCCCTTTGGTGTCACGAATGGTGTATCTGTCTTCCAGAGGGCAATGGACTGGATGGTGGACCAGTGCCAACTGAAGGCCATGTTCCCATATCTGGATAACATCACCATCTGCGGTCACGACCAGCAGGATCACGACAACAACCTCCAAAAATTTCTCCAAGCGGCCAAATCTTTTAACCTCACCTATAACAAGGACAAGTGTGTATTTGGGACCACCCAACTTGCTATCCTTGGGTGTGTCGTGGAGAATGGAGTCATTAGCCCTGACCCCGACCGTATGCGCCCCTTGTTGGAACTCCCTCTTCCCAATACCCTCAGAGCCCTCAAAAGGTGCCTGGGCTTCTTTTCATATTACGCCCAATGGGTCTCTAACTATGCAGACAAGGCCCGCCCCCTGGTCAAGTCCACCACATTCCCCCTCTCTGCCGAGGCCCACGCGGCCTTCAACCGCATAAAAGGGGACATTGCCAAAGCAGCAATGCATGCGGTGGATGAGGCCATTCCCTTCCAAGTAGAGAGTGACGCCTCCAACTTTGCGCTGGCTGCTACCCTCAACCAGGCAGGAAGACCAGTGGCGTTCTTCTCCTGTACCCTTCAAGGCCCTGAAATTCGGCACTCTGCGGTAGAGAAAGAGGCCCAGGCCATAGCGGAAGCTATAAGGCACTGGAGGCACTATCTTGCCGGCAAAGGGTTCACCCTGCTAACTGACCAGCACTCAGTCGCATTCATGTTTAATAATCAGCAGCGGAGCAAAATCAAAAATGATAAAATTCTGAGGTGGAGAATCGAACTCTCCACCTACAACTATGACATCATGTACAGGCCTGGGAAGCTCAACGAGCCCTCCGATGGCCTATCCTGGGGAACATGCACCAGCACACAGATCGACTGGCTATACGCCCTACATGTAGACCTTTGCCACCTGGGAGTCACCCGGCTTTTCCACTTCGTGAAAGCCCGGAACCTGCCTTACTCCCTTGAGGAGATCAGGATGATGACCAGGGACTGCCAAGTCTGCGCAGAGTGCAAACCGCACTTCTACCGACCCGAAAAGGCACCACTCATCAAGGCCACCCGCCCCTTTGAGCAACTGAGTGTTGACTTTAAGGGCCCCCTTCCCTCCACTGACCGCAATGTGTACTTTCTTAACGTAATTGACGAGTACTCGCGGTTCCCCTTCGCCATCCCCTGCCCCGACACCACTACCACGTCAGTTATAAAAGCCCTGCGCAAGCTCTTCACTCTGTTCGGATACCCATGCTATATCCACAGTGACAGAGGGTCCTCGTTTATGAGTGACGAGCTGCACCAATATCTACTGGCTAGGGGAATTGCAACCAGTAGGACCACGAGCTATAATCCCCGGGGGAATGGTCAGGTAGAGAAGGAGAATGGCACAGTTTGGAAAGCCACACTCTTAGCCCTCAGGTCAAAGGGACTGCCGGTCTCCCGCTGGCAGGAGGTCCTTCCCGAGGCACTCCACTCCATCCACTCCCTGTTATGCACAGCCACCAATGCCACCCCTCATGAGCGGCTCTTTTCTTTTCCCAGAAAATCGACCACTGGAACCACCCCACCATCTTGGCTGATGTCCCCGGGGCCAGTGCTGCTCCGGAAACATGCAAGGAGCAATAAATACTCCCCGACAGTCGAGAGGGTTCACTTACTTCATGCGAACCCCCAGTATGCCTATGTGGTTTTACCTGATGGGCGGGAGGACACGGTCTCCATCCGTGACCTGGCGCCCGCTGGAGCTCCGGGCCCCTACCCTGAACACTCCGTGGTGACTATTGACCCTGTACCCACCAATGTATGTACCCATGAGACACCGTGCACCCCAAACCCTATACAGACACCACACGACACTCCCATACCGGGCGCGACGCACATGCACGAGGGATTACTGACGCCTAACGTGCTGGCACCTGAAGTCAGGCCGGAGCCAGCACAACCGCCATCGCCGGTGCAATCACCGCCGGTGCTACGTAGGTCACAGCGACGGACTCGACCGCCTGATAGACTTAACCTGTAAATATACTTCTTGTAAATATTGTCAGTCACTTCACTCCACGGGACTCTTTTTTAAAAAAAGGAGGGGTGAATGTGGTAAACTACGTATATATGTTGTAACTCGGTTACCTGTCTGGACACACCCCTCTGCTGACTGCCCCTGTGGCTCCTCCCACAGAATCCTGTGTAAAGGTGTTCGCCTTGCCCCTCCACCTCAGTCCGGGGGCAGACACTCACTGTGGAGGTCGTATTGTACAGCAAATAAAAGCCTTTCAGTATTTACCAAACCTCAATCTTTTGGAGTAATTGAAGGTGCTTCACTGTCATTCTACACCCTTTCACAGTTCAGCATTTGCCTCGGAATCCTTTCTGCCAATCCACTTCTCCCTCTACCCTCTCCCCTCTCAGTCATGATACAGGTTTTCAACCTGAAATGCCAACAGTTTCTAGACTTCCACAGATGCTACTTGACAGTTCTTCCAGTTGATTGTTGCTTTGGATTTTAACATCTACAGCCTCTCCAGTGACCCTCAGAATCATCTGCTTATGCATCAGTAGATAAAAACACAGCCTGTTAACCTTCCTTCTTAAATACTCGGTACTCGCTGTCGGAGGGCTGATCGGGCTGATCGGAGGCTCGAAGTTTTCGGATGGCTCAGAGTCGGACTGGGGTCAGGCATGGCAGGGAGAGTTTTCTTCCTTCTCCCGTCTGCATGAGATGTGGGGCATTTGAGAGACTTTGAACTTTTTACTGTGCCATGGACTGTTCTTCATCAAGTTATGGTATTGTTGCACTGTTGTAACTATATGTTATAATTATGTGGTTTTGTTAGTTTTTTCAGTCTTGGCTTGTCCTGTGTTTTGTGATATCACACCGGAGGAAATATTGTATCATTTCTTAATGCATACATTACTAAATGACAATAAAAGAGGACTGTGTGTCTTCATAATCTAAAAAAAAATACACTCCAACCATTCTAATAACAAGTTCAGCAAATTATTGCTTCCAAAGTATTAACTTCCTTGACTCCATAAAGACCCTAGTACAATATACAGTGCTTCAGGTGTGATTTCACCAATACCTGTAAGTTGTGTAACTGAATGATAGTCATCCTACTTTCCTATTCAACTCCTTTACCAATAAGCAATAAAATATTCTGTTATCCTCTCTGTTAATGTGCTGTACATGCACACTAGGCTTCTGTGAAACATGCACACAGATGATTCACAAAATCAATGATTCGGATGTTAAACAAACATTCAGATCCCATGTGGTCTCAGATCTCTGCAATCTCTTACCTCACAGATAATAAAGCTCACTCTTAAATATATTTTTCTAACCAAATAGATGGGTTCACACATTTCGACAGTATGCTGTAATTGAAGGCTGAATAACTCGGAGTAGAATTCATTGCCTGTTGCATCTCTTAAGTATGTGAAATAGTAGTATGTGGATATTGAAATTAACTTCCTTTGAAATGTATTACTACATCTTGTATTCTGTGCATACAGTAGAGGATAAAGTTCTACCACTTAAGTATGCTGAAATAGTATATGTTATAAGCTGTCCACCACAGAACTGCCTCAAAATTGCTCTTGAACATCAGCATAGATTTTAGTGCTCATCTTTCTGAAGTGCGAATTGAAGTGATAACCTTCTGACTCTGATCTGAGCGGAACCATCAGTAGAATTATGGCTGCTATAAAAGGAAAAAGCAGTAATATCTATAAACATAGATCTAGAAATTGTATCACTGTAATATTCTATGATAATACATCACTTCAAAAGGAGAAACACTGTTTGAAAATAAGAAAGTTGCAATTTGGGGACTAGAAGTTGAAAAGGTTGAGAAAAGAAAAGAGAAAATTATTCAAAATTGATAAGCAATTTTTATGATGCAATACTTTGTAACTTTCAATAATTCTATGATCATGTTGCTTAAGATTAAAATAAGTATCTGACTTATACGTGTTGTTGAGTTGAAAGATGGTTTGATGGCTTTTCCAAGTGGCTAATGTTTGCAATTGAAAATTGGATTTACCCGGAGTAGAGCAACAAGATGAACTTTACTGCATGCATTTGCACTGGTCAAATAAATTAATTTCTCCTTTTTTGTGGGATTTCATTCTCATGTGCACCTATTTTTACTAGTATAGCACTCCCACAATTGATTACAACAGTCTGATCATCAGCTTCATTGATCTAAACAACTAATTTTCAATCATCAAATTTTCCTGAAGCTTAATTATTTAAATGATAGTTTTCAAATTGCATCCCTTCTTCTCAATGTGATCTCTGATATCTAAGACCTCAAATGTAATCTTACAAATGTACCTTGAGTGTTGTACTGATCAAGGTTACAGTGATGATTATTCATATCTTCCTAGCCCACTTCTGATATAAGACAATAAAGTATAGGAGCAGAATTAGGCCATTTGTCCCATTGTGTTTGCTCCACCATTTCATCATGGCTGATCCATTTTCCCTTTCAGCCCCAATCTACTGCCTTTTTCCCATATCCCTTCATGTCTTGAATAATTAAGAATCTTTTAACCTCTGCATGTTGATATTAAGGGAGAGGAGGTGTTGGAGTTGTCAAAATACATTTGGACTGATAAGTCCCCTGGGCCTGACGGAATATTCCCCAGGCTGCTCCAAGAGGTGAGAGAAGAGATTGCTGAGCCTCTGGCTAGGATCTTTATGTCCTTGTTGTCCACAGGAATGGTACCGGAGGATTGGAGGGAGGCGAATGTTGTCCCTTTGTTCAAAAAAGGTAGTAGGGATAGTCCGGGTAATTATAGACCAGTGAGCCTTACGTCTGTGGTGGGAAAGCTGTTGGAAAAGATACTTAGAGAAAGGATCTATAGGCAATTAGAGAATCATGGTCTGATCAGGGACAGTCAGCATTGCTTTGTGAAGGGCAGATCGTGTCTAACAAACCTGATAGAGTTCTTTGAGGAGGTAACCAGGCATATAGATGAGGGTAGTGTAGTTGATGTGATCTATATGGATTTTAGTAAGGCACTTGACAAAGTTCCACACAGTAGGCTTATTCAGAAAGTTAGAAGGCATGGGATCCAGGGAAGTTTGGCCAGGTGGATTCAGAATTGGCTTGCCTGCAGAAGGCAGAGGGTGGTGGTGGAGGGAGTACATTCAGATTGGAGGATTGTGACTAGTGGTGTCCCACAAGGATCTGTTCTGGGACCTCTACCTTTTGTGATTTTTATTAACAACCTGGATGTGGGGGTAGAAGGGTGGGTTGGCAAGTTTGCAGATGACACAAAGGTTTGTGGTGTTGTAGATAGCGTAGAGGATTGTTAAAGATTGCAGAGAGACATTGATAGGATGCAGAAGTGGGCTGAGAAGTGGCAGATGGAGTTCAACGCAGAGAAGTGTGAGGGGGTACACTTTGGAAGGACAAACTCCAAGGCAGAGTACAAAGTAAATGGCAGGATACTTGGTAGTGTGGAGGAGCAGAGGGATCTGGGGGTACATGTCCACAGATCCCTGAAAGTTGCCTCACAGGTGAATAGGGTAGTTAAGAAAGCTTATGGGGTGTTAGCTTTCATAAGTCGAGGGATAGAGTTTAAGAGTCACGATGTAATGATGCAGCTCTATAAAACTCTGGTTAGGTCACACTTGGAGTACTGTGTCCAGTTCTGGTCACCTCACTATAGGAAGGATGTGGAAGCATTGGAAAGGGTACCAAGGAGATTTACCAGGATGCTGCATGGTTTAGAAAATACGCATTATGGTCAGAGATTAAGGGAGCTAGGGCTTTACTCTTTGGAGAGAAGGAGGATGAAAGGAGACATGATAGAGGTGTTCAAGATAATAAGAGGGATAGATAGAGTGGATAGCCAGCGTCTCTTCCCCAGGGCACCACAGCTCAATACAAGAGGACATGGCTTTAAGGTAAGGGGTGGGAAGTTCAAGGGGGATATTAGAGGAATGTTTTTTACTCAGAGAGTGGTTGGTGCGTGGAATGCACTGCCTGAATCAGTGGTGGAGGCAGATACGCTAGTAAAGTGTAAGAGACTACTAGACAGGTATATGGAGGAATTTAAGGTGGGGGCTTATATGGGAGGCAGGGTTTGAGGGTCGGCACAACATTGTGGGCCGAAGGGCCTATACTGTGCTGTACTATTCTATGTTCTACCTTCTATTAAATATTCAATAAAGACTTTGCCTCCTCAGTTACCTATGGCAACAAATTTCACACATTCACTACTCTCTGGCTAAAGAAATTCCTCCTCATCTCCATCCTAAAAGGACACCCCTCTGTTCTGAGGCTGTGTCCTCTGGTCTTAGAATCTCTCACCACGGGAAACATCCTCTCCACATCCACTCTATCGAGGCCTTTCATATCTGTCACATCAGTGGATGTTTATTGTAGCTTTAGGGTAAACACATACCATCTCTAGTCAAAGATTGGAGAAATCAGCTACTCTTCCTTTATCTCAGAGGAGAAGAGTGAGTGATACGAGCACTTTCCTGCACAGACTTCATTGGTAGTCTCTCCTGAATAGTACCTAGCTGGGGACACTGAAGAGCTCATGGCATAAGGAACGCACCTCCTGTGGTTGTTAATCTTCAGCAGCTCACCCATTTCCTGTAGATTCCAGGAAGAATTCTGCTTCCCATTCCCATCAATGTACCATCCACTCCTTCTGGAAGAGGGTTGTTTTTTTCATGGCATGCCCTTTTAAGAGCTGTCTGCAAACATTACACCTCCATTGCAAGAACTGTGAGAACCTGTCCTGGCACAGGGCATTAAGACCATTTCTGGATCAGATATTCTGGATTATTGTTTTTCCTTTTTGTGTCTGGAATAGTTCAATGGAAGGTTCACTCAGATCTGAGTCAAATAGTTATGAGTCAATTTTGAGGCAGTTCTGCAGTGTCAGTGGTATGTTTGGAGTGAGATACTAAATTAATGCCTGCCTTCCCATTGTATGAAGAGCAGGAAAGATTACCATTGGTGTTAACCCTGTATTAATTTCTCAACCATTGCGAAGCAAAAAGAATTTCTAGTCAATATCAGGTTGAAGGTATTAGTGCTTGTTTTACACCAATGGTTGCTGTCTTTCCCATATTACAATTCAAAGATAGTTGTGCAGTGTAAGTAGCTTCGAAGTTCCCAGAGATGCACAATTTGAATACAAATCTCTCTGTTTGTGTCTCCTCCATGAGTAATTGTGGTGGTTTTGTGGGAGAAAACAAATTACAATATGCTGCAAATCTATGTCTGGCTTTCTGTAATATTTTATAGCATGGACTTTGGTTTAGCCCCTAGTGACTAATATTTCCAAAGTACGTGGAAGCCCTCTAAATCAGAATGAAGTACATCATTAAGTTCAAAATCCAAATACTGTGGAAGTGGTAATCTTCTTCTTCTCCTCCGTCTTGTTTTACAGCGGTTGGCACCCAGCTTAATGGTGCATTACCATCACCTTCTGCTCCGGAGTGTACAATAGACTTACATTCTATATCCCTTCACCCAACCACACACGCACACACACACACACACACACACCCTGACCTACACTTTCTCCTCCCATCTTTGGCCAATGTAGTACCCTATTCCTGTTTATCCATCATATCCTATAAAAAACCGCTGTGCCCCTTAAGAAAGCTAAAAGTACCCTAACCTGTGCTCTCTCACCCATGCCCAGCATGGGAGTGGTAATTCTGAATAATAAACAAAATAAATTATTCTCTGAATTTTCCCTCTTTGTGCCTGCGGTCTGCTGAACTTTGCTTATTAATATTGTCCTCTCTGCCTGTAAACTAAATACACTTATGGAGAAAAAGCTTGAAGGCTCTCTGCGTGTCTAAAGTACAATCAAGGTTGTATTTTCAGGCCACACTTAGGGAGAAATCAGGTGTTCTTTACTAGGGGCTCAGACTGAATGTCCTCCTGGACAAAAGGAAGCCTCTTTCAACCCACAAAGTGAATAATAATATTATTAACAACTTTCAGATGCGAAGCTTAAAGTTCAAATACATTTATTATTAACATACTTATTAAAGAACTAGACTGAACTGTACTGAAATATGCTTTTTGTGTTTCATATTCTGTGTTTTCAATCTTTATTTTGTAGCCATTGTCGTAATTTTTTTATTTGTACGGTGAGGGAGGGGGTTTGATGTTTGATGTTTTTCTTTGAACAGATTGGTTCCATGGTTCTTCTTTGTTTCATTACTGTCTGCGGGGAAGACAGATTTCAAGATTATATACTGCATGCATACTTTGATAATCAATATACTTTGAACTTTGTTATGTACACTATTCCGAAATTCATTTCTTGCAACCATTTACAGGAAAAAAAGAAATACATTAGAAAAACTATACATATACAAATGCTGGAAAACACCAAGGTGAAAAAGAAGACAATCAGTGCAAATAAAAAAGTACTGAGAACATGAGTTGTAAAGAGTATTTGAAAGTGAGTCTGTAGATTCCGTTCAGCGTAGTGGTGAATTAAGTTATTCGCACTGGTTTAGGAGCCAGATGGAGCCGAGCTCTTCTGGAACCTGGTAACGTGGAACCTCTTCTCACTTCTGCCTGTGGTAGTATAGAGAGGAGGGCATGGCCTGGATTTTGGGGTAATCAGATAATGTGTGCTGATTTCTTCTGGCAGCATTCCATGTAAATGTTCCAAATGGTGGGTAGGGCTTCGACCGTAATTGACCGGGCTGTATCTATGACACGCGTAAACTTTGGGCGGTGTAGTAATATTGCAGTTAGCACAATGTGAACGCCAAGCAGAGTTCATTTTCTGCTGCTGTATGTAAGGAGTTTGTACCTTCGCCCTGTAACTGAAGGGGTTTGCTGCAGGTGCTCTGCTTTCTTCCCATATTCCAAAGATGTTCAAACTTCAAAGTTCAAAGCACATTTATTATCAATGTATGTATACCTTATACAACCTTGTAGACAGTCACAAAACAAGACACCCAAAAGAACTTATTTAAAAAAAGACTAATGCACTAATGTACAGAGAGAGAAAAAAAGTTGTGCAAACAGCAAAAGTAAGTAAATAGCATTTAGAAGGAAAGTGAGTCCTCAGACATGAAGCTTGGAGTAGCTGGAGCAGGCCCACAACCTCATCCTCGAAGAGCAGAGTAAACATCGCAGAACAGTGAGGAGAACCGGACTGACACACATTTCTGGTCCCGACACCCTGTCTCTCTAATCCAAACATCAGGTTATACCTCATTTAAAGACCCAGGCCCTGTTGCATCAATATGCTCTGGGCCTGAACCCCACAGCCGTGATTTGGCTCATGCTCCACCTTTCCAAATCAGCCCAGTGCATAGGTTGATCAAGCCTCACTCTCAGTTTAGGTAGACAGGCCCCAAATCTGTCTTCCCTGCTTTTCTTCACTCCGCTCACCCCAAATCCGTCTCGAACATGCCTTGACCTCACTCTGACTTCGCCTGGCACCCGTACACTTTGACCCTCAATTCAGCCTTGCCTTCGTTCGGCTCTTCATTGTTTGCGGTGATCATTTACCATAATTTTTTTACGGATGTAGGGTTAGTGAGTTGCCGTATGCTGTGTTGGTGCCAGAAGCATGATAACATTTGAGGTCTGTTTTGATGCACATGTGACAATTAAAACAAATCTTTAATCTTTAAAGTATTTCTCGAGCCTTTGACCATTCCTTAGCATTGGTGTTTCAATACCAAGCTGTGGTGTAACCAGTTAGGACACTCTCCACTGCACATGTATAGTTTGAAAAAATATTTGGAGGTTTGTCAAATATTTGTCAAAGTACTTGGAGATATGCCAAAACTAATCAAGCTTCTAAGAAAGTGACACACTGTTGTGCCATCTTTGTGATTACACCTATATGCACATATTCCTCAATAGCTGGCAAGTCAAAGTCTTGTGCTCATCAATGTGCAGAGTTATGTGGTGACATTTAAAAGAAGCTAAAAGCCAAATTTACTGTGCCACACTCGATGGCACACACAGATTATCTCCTCTGCAATTTTCAGCAGAAATCAATCATATATATAGGACACAGATAGTGAGCGGGTATCAAGAATACTATCTATCAACTACTTCTTAGCTCAACTTATCTGAGCACTGGGAAGTGAAAAAACTGATCACAATGTTGAATTCACAGTATCAACCTAACTATTCAGTAGTTACATTGTTGGTATGCTTAGCAGCAAAAATCCATTATTTTTCTTACACTCATCAAAATGTTCTTCAGAACTCCAACAGTATGAACCAAGCATTGTCATCAATACATTAAGGAACCCAGCTATATCATGTAACCCTTGTTTGACTTGCTGTAGCTGCTGAGACTCCTGCAGCAGAATAAATATATTGATCTGTTTTCTTGATTGTTGCTTCAGATCTTGACAAGGAAGGCAGGCTGTCAACAAATACTTTCAGCAGTTTGTTGAAAACATCCTGTGATAGAGGATATCAAGTAAGCAGCGACCTTGGTTGCCATGGGCAATAATACATGGCTTTTGAAGGTCAGTAAATTGAATTCACTTTTTAATTCTACACATAAATGTGTCAAATGCCTGTATATTATTTGATTTATTTTTGGGTGCTAGTCCATTTCTACTCTTGGTCAATATAAGATTAAACAGAATATAGGATAGCCTGTTGCTTGCAGGATAGTGGAAATCGGCCATGCTCCACAACAACTATTCAAGTAAATATCAAAACCATGATTTTTAACAATGTCCAGGGTACACAAGCCAAGATAATACCACCAGGCCTTCCTCTCTTGAAGAACAGAATTTAATCTTTGGCTACCAAGAGCAAACAGACAATATTATCAACAGCTACAGCTGCACCCGCTTTCCAGTGAAGTGATGGAACTTATACCTTACTGTGGGTTTTCATGCCAACAGTCAAGACTAAATTACAGTTCCAATATATTTCCCACCAAGTGACTAGCAAAGGAAAGAGCTTGTCTTCAAACCTTCATTTAGAGTTCACAAAGTACAGTCAATTTGTATATTGATTAGAATGATGTACCTGTTAGTGTTCTGAATTTCACTTCTGTAATTTGGTACCAAATTCCTAAAAGGCATACAATGCAAAAAGCCAAAAAGATTTTAAGTCAAACTTTAACTTACTTATTGTTTCACAAAAAAAGATGATATTCAAGCAGTCAGATTCATTCCAGTTCTCAGCCACACAATACCATCAAACTTATTTTCCTCTTATTTCCTTGTTGTTATTCTCTCAGACGTGTCTATCCACTCAACATTTTGCCAGAAACACACACTAAGAGGTAACGTAGAGTAGGAAGTTTACCTAGCCACACATTTTTGGGATATGCAAGGAAACTGGACCACCCAAGGAAACCACTACCACCAGAGAGAGCATTAACGGTACAGACCACCACCAGACATGCGGATCAAACCCCACTACTGATCTCAGCCCTAAATGATTGATTTCTTAACCTGAGGCTTTCCTCTTCTTCACAAATCCTACCTCAGCTGTTAAGTATTTCAAGCATTTCCAGTTTAACTTCTGAACTTCAATGAGAAAGCCAAATGCATCACTTTCCAAGATTCATATCATTGTAACAAAAAACTCATCAGAATAATCCCAGAACTCAACAAAGAATAATGTTCTTTTATTGCCACTGCCATCAGGAAGGAGGTACAGGATCTTCAGCACTGGTTCAGAGACAGTTATTACCCCTCAAACCAGTGTGGATGACTTCAATTCTGAACTGATTCCACAACCAATAGACTCACTTTCAAGAACTCCACAACTCATGTTTTCAGTATTATTTATTCACTTATTTCTTTGTCTTTTCTCAACTTCAGCTGGTCAAACCTGAGGTATGGGCATAGCCAAACACACTCATTTCTCAATTGCTCTAAAACTGGATCAGGCTAGTATTTGTAGTAGGGAATGGAGTCTTTTATGAGTTTGTATTTTTAAAGCAAGATCTTGGTGAATGATTTTGCCACTTGATTGTGTCTGTGTAAGTGATCAAATTGAGTTAAACTGCTGAAGGATCCTGTAATATGTTGGATTGCTTCTGGTTTCTCTTGGCATTTTCTGCATTTATCATCTTGAATTTGTTGGACTTTTATTATGTATTTTGATAATAATGATATAATAATATTATTTATATTTGCACAGTTTGTCTTCTTTTGCACATTTGTTTTTTGTCAGTCTTTGTGTATACTTTTTCATTGATACTGTTGTACTTCTTGTTCTATTGTGAATGCTTGCAAGAAAATGAATCTCAGGCTACTGTACGATGACATACATGTACTTTGATAATAAATATACTTTGAACTTTTGAACTTGCAAAGAGGAGGTCTAAGAAGGTGAAACTAAGAAGGTCATTAAGAAAGGAAAGATTAACAATGAAAGGAAGCTAGCAAATAATATCAAAGAGGATACTAAAAGCTTTTTCAAGTATATAAAGAGTAAAAGACAGGTGAGAGTAGATATAGGACCGATAGAAAATGATGCTGGAGAAATTGTAATGGGAGATAAGGAGATGGTGGAGGAACTGAGTGAGTATTTTGCATCAGTCTTCACTGAGGAAGTCATCAGCAGTATACTGGACACTCAAGGGTGGTAGGGAAGAGAAGAGTACGCAGTCACAATTACAACAGAGAAAGTACTCAGGAAGCTGAATAGTCTAAAGGTAGATAAATCTCCTGGACCAGATGGAATGCATCCTCGTGTTCTGAAGGAAGTAGCTGTGGAGATTGTGGAGGCATCAGCAATGATCTTTCAAAAGTCGATAGATTCTGGCATGGTTCCGGAGGACTGGAAGATTGCAAATGTCACTCCGCTATTTAAGAAGGGGGCAAGGAAGCAAAAAGGAAATTATAGACCTGTTAGCTTGACATCGGTGGTTGGGAAGTTGTTGGAGTCGATTGTCAAGGATGAGGTTACAGAGTACCTGGAGGCATATGACAAGATAGGCAGAACTCAGCATGGATTCCTTAAAGGAAAATCCTGCCTGACAAACCTATTACAATTTTTTGAGGAAATTACCAGTAGGCTAGACAAGGGAGATGCAGTGGATGTTGTATATTTGGATTTTCAGAAGGCCTTTGACAAGATGCCACACATGAGGCTACTTTACAAGATAAGAGCCCATGGAATTATGGGAAAGTTACATACGTGGATAGAGCGTTGGCTGATTGGCAGGAAACAGAGAGTGGGAATAAAGGGATCCTATTCTGGTTGGCTGCCGGTTACCAGTGGTGTTCCACAGGGGTCCGTGTTGGGGCTGCTTCTTTTTACATTGTACATCAACCATGTGGATTATGGAATAGATGGCTTTGTGGCTAAGTTTGCTGATGATACGAAGATAGGTGGAGGGGCTGGTAGTGCTGAGGAAACAGAAAGTCTGCAGAGAGACTTGGCTAGATTGGAAGAATGGGCAAAGAAGTGGCAAATGAAATACAATGTTGGAAAGTGTATGGTTATGCACTTTGGCAGAAGAAATAAACGGGCAGACTATTATTTAAATGGGGAGAGAATTCAAAGTTCTGAGATGCAACGGGACTTGGGAGTCCTCGTACAGGATACCTTTAAAGTTAACCTCCAGGTTGAGTCGGGTTGAAGAAGACGAATGCAATGTTGGCGTTCACTTCTGGAGGAAAAGAGTATAGGAGCAGGGATGTGATGTTGAGGTTCTATAAGGCGCTGGTAAGACCTCACTTGGAGTACTGTGGGCAGTTTTGGTCTCCTTATTTAAGAAAGGATGTGCTGACATTGGGAAGGGTACAGAGAACATTCACTAGAATGATTCCGAGAATGAGAGGGTTAACATATGAGGAATGTTTGTCCACTCTTGGACTGTATTCCTTGGAGTTTAGAAGAATGAGGGGAGACCTCATAGAAACATTTTGAATGTTGAAAGGCATGGACAGAGTGGATGTAGCAAAATTGTTTCCCATGATGGGGGAGTCTAGTACGAGAGGGCATGACTTAAGGATTGAAAGGCGCCCATTCTGAATAGAGATGCGAAGAAATTTTTTTATCCAGAGGGTGGTGAATCTATGGAATTTGTTGCCACGGGCGGCAGTGGAGGCCAAGTCAATAGATGTATTTAAGGCAGAAATTGATATGTATCGGAGTAGCCAGGGCATCAAAGGTTATGGTGAGAAGGTGGGGGGTGGGACTAAATAGGAGAATGGATCAGCTGATGATAAAATGTCGGAGCAGACTCGATGGGCCGAATGGCCAACTTCTGCTCCTTTGTCTTATGGTCTTATGGTCTTAACTCATAATCTGCTACTTTGAATGTTTGCACTTACATGGTCATGACTGAATCATTTCATCTCCATTCTCATATTTCTTTCTCGCATGTTGGCATTGAAAACAAACCTTTCCAACACTCCCTCCATTTTGTGTGATTTCAAGTCTTGTTAGAGAGGTTAAATTTTGAAATCACGACAAGGAAGAGGTAACTTCTTTGAAGAGGAAAGGGAAGTATAGATTACCATTTGCGAGGAGTCACCAATGTATTTTTTTCTGAGGAAGAGTATCGATGTCAATATTTCTCTTGCAAAGATAATGAGAATTGGTGAAAGAAATTAACAGAAGGATACTTCATAAAACAAAGGAAAAAGGTTCATATGAGGTGGGGCATCATTGCTGTGGTGTATTTCCACATAATTCTGCCTAGTTCTACCTTGAAAAAAGAGTTGTAATAACAGACACCTAGTTACATTTTTACATTTCTTAAAGGAATAAGCATCAAACCATTTCTGGATGGTGGTACGGTGGCATCAGCATCAGACTTTGAGGTAAATGATATCGGTTTTGAACCCAGCCAGTCCCCTTCATGCTTTCCATCTGTGCTAGGTTTAAGTGTCAAGCTAACAATTTAGCCTCATAGAAAAACAGACAAATGCTAAGAAAACAGTAAAAAGTGGCACCCATTGCGCTGTAAGAAGCGAAAAGAAACAACAACAAATGTTTTAAAAAACAAGTGGATTTAGAAGGATAGGCTATAGGCAGGGGAAAGTGAATTGCTTACATCAGCTAACATGACAACTCTAAGTTGCTGATGGTCAGACATTTATTATGAAATCAGCAAGTTAGCACGGAGTTGGCTTAATTGACTTTGAACTTGATGAGACCATGGGGAGAGATAAAGAAAAACTGGACAGAGATGCACATTGAGGGCTAGGTCAGCAGAATGATCTTTCAAAGGGCAGCTCACATTTAGCAAAGTAATTCCAATTATACAGCTCATCCAAAAATATACAGGTTTCCTGGTTTTGGCTGAAACAGATGTAGAGCTTATCAATCAAAATTTAAGAAAACCTTATAGTTAAGCTATCCTAGAGTTAATATCTGGGCTAATAGTTTAAAATCAACACCATAGTGAAATTACAAATTGGTAAGCTTCTAATAAACTTTATCTTTGGAAATGAACATGTAACTTGTAGCACTGAACTTCAGAAGCTCTAGGTAAGAATATTTGATTTCATCATTTGTTATTTAATCAGTATCGGTGGAGGGGTGGAGATACGTCTCTACCAATGGACGTGTAAGGCACTCCTTCCCTTTACTAGCCTGCAGGTCACCCGTATGCAAGGTGTAGCACCTGCTTAACCCCCAATCAGGGTCACGTGAAGCCAAGGGAGTAGGTGGTGGATGGTCGTATGAGCAGCTGGTGCATATCACATGCCCTTACACTTCCTCCCTTGCCACCATTCAGGGCCCCAAACAGTCCTTCCAGGTGAGGCATCACTTCACCTGTGAGTCGACTGGGGTGATATACTGCGTCCGGTGCTCCCGATGTGGCCTTTTATATATTGGTGAGACCTGACGCAGACTGGGAGACCGCTTTGCTGAACATCTACGCTCTGTCCGCCAGAGAAAGCAGGATCTCCCAGTGGCCACACATTTTAATTCCACATCCCATTCCCATTCTGACATGTCTATCCACGGCCTCCTCTACTGTAAAGATGAAGCCACACTCAGGTTGGAGGAACAACACCTTATATTCCGTCTGGGTAGCCTCCAACCTGATGGCATGAACATTGACTTCTCTAACTTCCGCTAGGCCCCACCTCCCCCTCGTACCCCATCTGTTACTCATTTTTATGCACACATTCTTTCTCTCACTCTCCTTTTTCTCCCTCTGTCCCTCTGAATATACCTCTTGCCCATCCTCTGGGTCACCCCCCCCCCGTCTTTCTTCCCGGACCTCCTGTCCCATGATCCTCTCGTATCCCCTTTTGCCTATCACCTGTCCAGCTCTCGGCTCTATCCCTCCCCCTCCTGTCTTCTCCTATCATTTTGCATCTCCCCCTCCCCCTCCAGCTTTCAAATCCCTTACTCACTCTTCCTTCAGTTAGCCCTGACGAAGGGTCTCGGCCTGAAACGTCGACTGCGCCTCTTCCTATAGATGCTGCTTGGCCTGCTGCGTTCACCAGCAACTTTGATGTGTGTTGCTTGAATTTCCAGCATCTGCAGAATTCCTGTTGTTTGCATATCACAAGTCCTGGGTTATGTGATCACTGATGCCAGACAATCTCTTAAGAGTAGTGATAATGGCTGGGGTCACCTGCCTTGCAAAGGCACGGTCCAGAAGAAGGCAAGGGCAAACCAGTTCTGTAGAAAAATTTGACAAAAATGATCATGGCCATGGAAAGACTATCATTGCCCATGTCATACAACATGGCACATATCAGAAGAACAAATTATTTGTCAGGTATTTTGGGAAATTAAAAAAAAAATGTAATTTGAGTAGCAACACCTGAGTACTCCTTCCAAATGTTGTGCTGTGAGATATTTCTACACTATCTCACTAGGAAAGCAAGAGTAGAAAGAAGATTGAAAATGGCTTTCAAGTCAAAAGTCTCTTTTATTCATCAAATACTGATTAATTTTGATCTACACGCCTGGTGCAAGTATTCTTGAACTTAACATCACTTGCTTTATTGTTTGAAATTTATTGTCCCAAATATCAACTTATGAATACTTTATCTGCTTTATAATTTTGCTGATTTCACAGTTTTCTCCATGGAGTTAGCATATGAGAAAAAAATGGGTTAAGTTTCCATTAGAATAGCAGCTGAAAATAGACTGTTTACATATTGAAGCATAAAGAATAATTTGTAAATCAGTTCCATCATATTTATAAGGTTATGGATTTCAAATAAACTTGTCCATGATTCACAATAAATAAAAGTAATTGATAAAAAATGCATTGCTGAGATGACTGAATCTGAATAGCTTCTGGTGTCAATAGATTGCAAAGACTCAGAAGTTCTTCAACTGGTGAAAGCATGTTACAAGGATGTTTCATGACCAAACCCATACTGATTGTTTATGAACTAACAAGGAGCTGTTATTCTCATGCGACTTTATTCCAAAGCATCATAATAGTTTTGAGTAAGAAATTTCAGAGCTTGCACATGCATTCAATTACAATCTGTATGGAAGCCCTTGTCTCTGTCGGGGAGGGATAAAGATTGTGGGGGGGGAGGGGGAATAGACAGATGAGAATATTTGGGGATAGGGAGAAGAGTAAGCAGAGGATTGAGATTCAAAGAGGGAAGTGGGTGATTAAGAGAAAGGTTATGGAACAGAAGTAAAAGATATAAGGAGGAGAGCATTGAGCAATGAGCAAGAAGGTTATGGTGGGTGGAGCAAATAATAGTGGGAATGAGTTTGGTGGAAAATATTGCGGGAGAATTTATGCTGGGAAGAGTTGGGACCCAGGGAAAAGACTGGCGGGGGCATCAGGAGAAGTGATTGAGAAATAGGGTGGATGTAAGAAGAGAGGGAAGAATTATTTTCGTGGGAGGACAGAGATGATTATTGAGTGGAAAGCAATCACAAGGTCAATGCAGTAGTCCAGCTAGTATTGAGCCTATGATACCGTACAATTCATGAAAACACTTTCAAACTTGCTGCCTCCATTTACCTATGTCAGAGGATATGCAAATAGATAATTGCAGGATTCCGCAGAGAGTGGTATGGCCAGTCCAGCACATCTATAGTAGTGTGCTTCCCGGGATTCAGGACATGTACAAGACAGGTGTGTAAAAAGGGCCTGCAGAATCATTGGGGACCCAGCCACAATCTACTTCAGCTGCTACCATCCGGGAAGTGGTACCAGATCATAAAAGCCAGGAACAACAGGCTCCGGGACAGCTTCTTCCACCAGGCTATCAGACTGATGAACTCAGGCTGACTTGACTGTTCTATTTATTATAAATTACTATGACTGCACATGGCACATTTAGATGGAGATGTAACATAAAGATTTTTACTCCTCATGTATGTGAAGGATGTAAGAAATAAAGTCAATTCAATTCAATTCAGAAGTGAAGGGAAAGGAAGTTGGGAGGGGTATGATGAATGAGGGAAGAGACTGAAACCAAAGAACAAATTGAAAATGCAGCCTGACTAAAGGTCAGAATAAAATGGAACAAAATAGAGTATCAATAGAGTTTGCAGAGAAACAAAATAACAACAGCAAGTTAAAATAAGCAGTCAATAAAGAAAGAAACATAATGAGAATGGATTAAAATAGAATGAAATCAGAAATAAAATTTTTGGCTAAATGGGATAGTTTCAGATACTAAACAAATTTCATTTAAGACAGGCATCACTGACTCTCCTCCACAAAATATAACAGAATTGTTGTATTGTAAACAAAGTCATTGGAGAGACACTGAAGCTAGTGGATATAAAAGTATTTCATTCAACAAAGCTGTGCAGCAGGCATTAAATGGTCCAATGGTTCAATGGTTCAGTGGTTCCATTTAATATCAGAGAATGTACACAGACACAACCTGAAATTCTTACTCTTCCCTGACATCCCCAGGAAATGAATCCTAAAGCCGCCCCTCCCCCCTCCCACGCACAAACAGCAGCAAAGCATCAACCTTTCTCGCTCCGCCTTCTCCCACATGTTTCAGCAGGAAGCATCAGCTCCCAACTCCCACCAAGCAAACAATAGCAAAGTCCCCAAAGAGACCATGATCTACATCCATCAAGAACTACAATCCATAACCCAGCACTTCGACATATCGCAGGCTCTTCCCCTCTCGCTGTCACTAACAAGGGAGAGAGAGGTGTCTTGCTTTCCACAGCAAGAGGGGAGACCAATTACTTACTGTTTCGATGTTACGGTCTGGAGCGATGCTTTTACGAGCTCACCCAACTTGAGAACCAGTAGACTTAACCCTCACCCTTCAAGAGCAAAACCAATCGCCTGAGCGTAGAGCATTCTGACAGCTGCACCCACTGCCTCGATGTACTGATCACCTGCAACTTTTCTGCTGGCGACGCAGGTGAAAAACTGTCGTCCATAGGGGCACGCAAGACCACACACCAAAGACGCATGTCTTCCAGGCCGCTTCTGGTGATATCCAAAATGGCCGACCGGTGAGCTCCTGGAGCAAGAACTCACTGTCATGAAGAACCACAGTTTGAGCGCAGCTGTAAATCACAGACTCAGCCAGAACCCCAACCCCAGGGGAAAAGAAATCATTAAAGTGAAGAATTGAAGCGATTATGCAGATGAGCTTAATGAAGTTGCTTTCTGGCGCCCTCTAAGCTCCTACCCCCTTAGTTTCTCCCGATTCAATGCCACAAGACATTTTTATATGCTAAAGATCAAAAGTAACAACTGGGTAATTATACAGTTGCAATGTACGTATATATAGTGCTTCCTTTGATCATTTTCACACACCTCCTTCTTTGCACACTCACTTCAGACATCCAAAATGAATGTTAATCAGCATTTTTCTTGTTTGCAATCAACTCTAGTCTACAGCTCCAGGAAGATTATTGTTCAGGGATGCATTTTAAATTCAATCTACGATCCACGTTCATGGCTGAAGATTGGTTGCTGGTGAAGTTAATATTTGCTATTTTGCCTGATTTCAGAATATGCCCTAACAAGAATCATAATTGGTAATCTTGACAACATAAACAAATCTATTCCTGCACATATGTTGATTAACCCATTGAGTTCCTCCAATGGATTGTGTGATGCTTCAGTTTCCAGTATCTGCAGTCTTTCTTTTCTCTGTGTATCAGAATGTCTCTCTGCCTGCTAGTTAAAGAGAGTCTTTGCAGACAAAATAGTCAAGTAATTATTTATTCCTGTAATGCCATCCCCTATTAGTATATTCAAAGTGTAAACACGTCTCAGCCAATCACTGGTGGATATTTAAGCCAAGTCTACTTGAAGACTTCATAGTGATCAGATAAAATTAATTAAGTACGTGTTGAGGGATTCCATTAGCTGTTGACAATGAAGATAATACTCTGTTAAGTGATATAACAAGCTTACATAAGAAAGATTTTGTTTTACATTTTTGACCCTTAGATTATTGATGTGATGAAATAACTATGAAATTAACTTCCAGTGAAACATCAAAATCAGATATGTGAGTTAATGAATTGATATTGCTGCTCTGAATTCTGTCTCCAAAAATATTCTGCATCAATTATGTTACCTTGACTGATTTTCTATATATAATGTGTAGATAGGCATATGAAAGTACAAAACTATGCTTTACATTAAATTAACTTCAGCTCTGATCAGAAAGCAATTTCTTATTATAACAATATTGTAAAATTATACAATAGATTGAAAATCATTTGAATGGGCAGAGCAGAAAAATTGTTCCTCAGTGTGCATTCTTATCAGCCTTAAGTTGTCAGAGCATTCAGATATGGCCCAAGTGCAGAGAGAAAGGTACTGTAGCAGGTCGTCAGTTCACTGACTTTAATGAGATCTGTTGCAGAATTTAAAGAAAAGGAAAACAATAGATGTAAGGCCAATAGGGCCATTAACTAAAACTCTCAAACTGAAAGTTAAATGCCAACGCTGCGGCTGGAGCCAGTAACCAAATACTAAACGAATACCGCTCCTTTACAGAATCAGTCAAAATGTTAGTTCTCTTTCCCAGACGAGGATGAGGATAATCCCGGAGCATAAATGTTGCTGTGCTTTGGGTCTAGTCTTCACAAGAACAGAATGAAAAGAAGGGAGTTAAATGCCACCATAATGAAACAGTAATTAGCTGGAACGTGCATACTCAGGAGCACAATTACTAAAGCTGTTATGCAGCCTGTCTGCAGGGGCATGCAGCCACGCAAGCAGAGTCTGTTGTTGCTTTTGGTTTCTTAGCTCACAGTAGAGCATAGGCCATCGATGACCTCCTGCCCCCATTGCCCTTTGAAGTTGATGGAATGGTTAGAGTTCATCAAAACTTCTGCGATCCATTGCACCTACTGTACAGGGACTATTCAGCTTCGACAGACCCTGCTGGCCAGCCTTACCCATCTCCCCCCATCGCAATAGGGTTGGACTTTGAGAGGCAGCAGAGTCTGTGGTTGTGACATAAATAGCCCTCAAGAAGAATGCATTTGTCACACAAATGTTCAGTTTCATATCAAATATTATTCTTAATCATAAGAACTTAAGAGTGTCACTTAAAGAACAAAGAAATATAGCCTGTGGTATCTTTGTTTCCTGAACCTCTCATAAAAGGTAAAAGCGTTTTTGGAAAGGTTGGTACTTGTCGATTGAAAAAAATCAAATCTTAAATATATCACAAGTAAGTGGATACAATGGTAGATAAAAGGTCCTGATAAAGGGTCCTAACCCGAACTGTAAACTCTCCATTTTTTCCCTTTGCTGCTGCTTGTCCCATTGAATTCTAAACAAGAAGAAATCTGCAGATGCAAAAAATCAAAGATCCTCTTCCTCCAGCCCCTTCTCTCTTTCACCAATCGACTCCCTTCTCCTGTTTTCACCAATCACCTACAACAGTGTACTTCTTCTCCCCTCCCAACCACCTTCTTATTCTGACTTCTCATCCATTTTTTCCTTTTCTGATGAAAGGTCTCGGCCCAAAAAATTGACTGTTTATTCTTTTCCATAGATGCTGCCTGGCCTATTGAGTTCCTTCAGTATTTGGTGTGTATTCTGCTGATCTTTTTTTTTCAGCTTTTTGTGTGCTGGTCAAATTAGCAGTTGTGATTCTTCCATTCCAAAATAATATTACTGTTGAAAAATCTTCATCCTGAAGCATTAACTTCATCTTTGTTCCTCCTCTAATGCCGTCTGACGCAGACACCCAGTGGCCATTTTATTAGGTACCTCCTGTATCTAATAAAGTGGCCACTGAATGTATGTTCATGGCCTGTTGCTGCTGAGGCACACCCTCATCAAGTTCAACATGTTGTGCATTCAGAGATGCTCATCTGCTCACTACCGTTGTAACGTATGGTTATTTCAGTTTAGTCACTTTCCTGTCTGTTGAATCTGTTTGGCCTTTCTCCTCTGACATTTCTTATTACAAAGCACTTCCGCCCACTGAACTGCTGCTGACTGGATTCTTTTTTGTTTTTCACACCATTCCCTGCAAATTCTAGAGACTGTTGTGTTTAAAAGTTCCAGTGTATGAGCAGTTTCTGAGATGCTCAAACTATTCTGTTGAGCACCAACCATCATTCCACAGTCAAAGTCACTTAGATCACATTTCTTCCCAGTTATGATGCTTGGTCTGAACAACAACTGAACTTCGTGATGAAATCTGCTGCCACTTCACCGTTCAGTGCAATTCACCGCTGAGGAAACCAGTGATCCCCAGGTCTGCGAGTCCCAAGTTGGAGGTCTGTATGGGGGAGAGTGTCGAGAACTTGTGACCTCCCAGATCATTTGGGTCAAAAGTCTTTGTAAGTCTGGAAGTTGAAACCTGAAAGTCAAACCCTTGTTTGGTGAATTTTGGGGTTGAGGTTCATATCAATCCCATGACCAGTGAGTCCTCAGGTCAATAACCAGAGGTCAGAGAAAATTAGATAGAATAGTGAAAGGTCAAAGTACAGAGTTCAGAGAACCTGGAGGTAGAAACCTGGAAGATTGAAGGCAGAAATTGGCAAGTCCAGGGGTATAAGCCCCAAATTCAAGTTAGTGTCCAGGCCATGGATGTGAGGTTAGAGATCTGATGTCTCTTAGTCTGAGTGTGTGGAGCCAAGGACTGGATGCCCACAAGTGGGGCTGTCATTAGGTTGGAGGCCTGTCTGTGTGCGTGAGGGAATGGCTGGGTGGGAAGCAGGCTTGCCTTGCTGTTGTTGTCTTGTTTTTCTCTGCTGTTGTAGTTGTTTGCTGTTCTGCTGAACATTGTGGGCATGCTATGTAGGTGCTGGAATGTGCGATGACACTTCAGGGCTGCCCTCCAGCACATCTTTGGATGTGTTGATTTTAACAGAATTATGGAAGAAAATTGTGAATATAGGGCTGAAAGAGCTGTGTCTATTGCTAAAGCTTTTTGTCCTTGAGAACACCGTGTGTGTTTTTTATTCCAATTAAAGTTCTAATTTGCATAACTAAGATTTATAATTTTGGTCAAAATCCTTATTTAAAGTGATAACACAACTGCACAAATGAGATGAGTATGAACAGAAAAAAATCATTATGAAATAATTCCTTCATTCAGCTAAGCTCACACACACTTGCTATTAGATATAAAGATAAGTTTTTCCCTAGTAGTTCAGAGGTCCACTTCTGAACTCTCTATGAAATCATGCTAAAATAAACGATTCACCACTCAAATTCAGATATCGAGCTTTATTTTAAAAATTCTCCAACAAATTGGTGCAGTCGGCAGGATCCCTACAAGATGCAATTGAATAATGAATTAAGTGAGGGTTACAATGGCAACTTTAATTTAGTACGCACATTGCATGATCCACTCTGAGTCTCCTTAATTCTGGCCCATAATCAGGTAGGAAAGGTGGGACAAGCAAGATCAAGTAAGGAAGACTGCAGCATCGAGTAATTTTTTTTAAAATTCCCGACAAAAACGACACATTTCACTATATGTTTCCATGTACATGTGATAAATAAATCTGAAAACTGAATTTTGAAGTCTGATATCTGAATTCTGATCTTTCCACCTAACATTTCAGCAAAGAAGTCTGGAACTTGCTGAAGGTCGGAGGCTGTCTCATTTGTCCTTCTTTGCTGCTGAACATTTCACTAAATCCATAGACAAATTTCAATTACAGTGAGATTGAAGCTCTAATGTACTATACGTCAGATATGGGCTTCACATCATGCCTTCATTGTTTCCGTTCTGTTCATGAGAAAACATTATTAAGACTTGTTCTTCTAAGATTGATAACACACAGTTCCCGGTGACATCTTAAACCTTACTGCATGTTGGAACTGAGAAAGGAAAGATCTCTAGAGCTGTTTAAACTGGAGCACCAGGTTTGTTTTGAAAAATACATTTCACATTAAGGTAACTTACCCAGTTCTGCAAATTACAGAAGAAATTCATCCTATATTTAGTACAATATATAGACTTAGGTATAGATTATGGTTTTCCAGAAGATTTATGCAAAAGCCGTCTAAAATCAGTAGGTCAAAGATTTTGTGCAATGTAACCTCTTTTTCCTTGAAGTGTGAAAAGAGAATCTATGAAGGCAGTTTAATATAAATCATAATCTTGGGGAAATCATATTGAAATCCGATGTTAAGACAGGAAAATGAGGGGGAAAGATAATGGAATGCCTACATGAGAAATATGTATCCTGTGGCATCACACAATTTTCAGTCTTATTCTTAAAGGAAAGATGTACTTGAACTAATTTAAGATTCTTGCAAACTGTCATTCCAATAGTCAATTTAACCAAGATAAGAATATTATATTTAAATATGTTTGACAATGTATGAACTATGTAACTTGAAATTATTTCTCAAAGAGAAGACTTGGTTAGAAATCTGTTGTGTGAATTCTTTAAAAATTTTATAACTGTCAATTTGTGTTGAATGCAAATATTAAGGCAGGTGAAGGAAGAAGGAGCCTTTGATTAAAGTAAGGTTACCACAAATCAAGACAAAAGATAGAACATTGATTGAGCCATGCATTTTCCATATATTGTGGAAATGAAAATTCAGATCTATTAGGTTAATCACTGGGATAGTTCTAATGAGCAGAAATCACATGATTAATATTCAAAGACAAAGGTGAAGAATAATTAGAGCTATACATTGAGAGTTTTAAGATAAAGTAGTCAAATAGTAGTTTGTTTCACTGCTAACAAAACATTAATAATTAAGATAAAAGACAAAATTATGTTAACAAAATGGCCTTATAGAATTTTTTTTTGCTTCAACCTTTGGCACCTGAAAGTTGTGTTAATAGCATCTTTTACAATCCGACTTATGGATGTAATGAGGGAGAAGAGTTAATTTAATTTAATTTCAGAAATGTTCAAACAAAAAGAAAATATTTTTACGGCAATGGCCTTGTAATCGTAGTAGACATGCAGCAGACAATTCATTAATTCAGAATAAGGTTAAAAGAGGAAATGGTTAATGTAGTGCAATATTTTGGGTCAAGCAAACATCAACGTGGAAATAGAAATTAAAAATAATAACTTCCAAAGTGCAGTGTGGTTAGAAGCAGAAGCAAATAGACTCTGAAATTTATGGTTTGCTGCACCATTTTCTGGTAAATTTCAAGTTGTTTATTGTGGGTTAAGTCTACATTTCCTTTTTCTTATAGAAGATATAGCAAAATAGCACAAGGCAGAGTGGGAATGAAGGAGGTCTTCTCTGATTGGCTGTTGTGACTAGTGGTGTTCCACCAGGAGTCGATGTTAGGACCTCTTCTTTTCACGTAATATATCAATGATCAGGAAGATGGAAAGGCTGTGGATGTCATTTCCTTGGATTTTCAGAAGGCATTTGATAAGGTGACGCACATGAGGCTGCTTAACAAGATAAAATCGCATGGCATTACAGGAAAGATACTGGCAGGGACAGAGCAATGACTAACAGGCAGGAGGCAGTGAGTGGGAATAAAGGGAGCCTTTTCTTGTTGGCGGTCAGTGACCAGTGGCGTTTCTTGAGGGTCAGTATTGGGATTGGTACTATTTGCATAGTTTTTCAATGACGGTTTTGTGGCAAAGTTTGCGGATGACACCAAGATAGGTGGAGAACATGATAGTACTGAGGAAGCAATATGATTGCAGCAGGACTTAGACAAATTGGAAAAATGAGCAAAAAAAAGGCAGAGGGAAATATATGATAATGCACTTTGGTAAAAGGGACAATAGTGTGAGCTATTAGCTAAATGGGGAGAAAGTTCAAAAATCAGAGGTTCAGAAAGACCTAGGAGTACTTGTGCAAGACTCCCAGAAGGTTAATTTACAGGTTGACTCTGTGGTAAAGAAGGCAAATGCAATGTTGGCATTTATTACAAGGCGAATAGAATATAAAAGCAAGAGGATAATGCTGAGGTTTTATAAGACACTGGTCAGGCAGCACTTGGAGTATTGTCAACAGCTTTGGGCCCCACATCTCAGAAAGGATCTGTCGTCATTGGACAGGTTCCAGAGGAGATTCACAAGGATGATTCCGAGAATGAAGGGGTTAACATATGAGGACCGTTTGGCAGTTTTAGGCCTGTACTCACTGGGATTTAGAGGAAAGGATGCATGGAGATTTCATTGTAACCTATCTTATGTTGAAAGGACTAGATAGGGTGAATGTGGAGAGGATGTTTCAGATGCAAGGAAAGTACCCAGAACTAAAGAGTACAGCCTCAAAATCAAGGGGTAGCCTTTTAGAATGAAGGTAAGGAGGAATTTTTTTAGCCAGAGAGTAGTGAATCTGTGGAACGCTCTGCCATGGACTGTGGTGGAGGCCAAGTCCATGGGTATATTTAAGGTGGTAGCTATAGTTTTCTGATCGGTCAGGACATCCAAGGATATGGCGAGAAGGCAGTGTGTGGTGTTGAGTGGGATCTGGGATCAGCCACCTTACACCGAATGTATGAACATTTAAATACAGCACCTTCGGTCCTGCATTCTTCACCCTTTTGAATTTTGCCTCTCTGGTATAATCTAACTCCTTGCTCTGTCTGCATTTGCACACAATCATTGGATTGTCCTTCCTTACGTTCATGCTACTTCCATCATCTATTTGTAATCCTGCTGGTTTACCTTTAGCTCTATCATATCGGTTCCCATCCCTCTGCCGTATCAGTTTAACCGCTTCCAACAGCTCTAGTATACCTGCCTGTAAGAACATTGACTCCCCCCCCCCCCCCGGATTCAAGTGCAAACCTTCCCTTTTGTACAGGTCACACCTGCCCCAGAAGAGGTGTCAATGATCCAGAAATCTGAATCCCTGACTCTTGCTGCAATTCTTCAGCCACGCATTTATCCACCACCTCACATACTCAATATCTCGTGGCACAGGCAGCAATCCTGAGATTACTACCCTTGAGGTCCTGCTTTGGAATTTCCTTCCTAACTCACTGTATTTTGTTTTCAGGACCTCTTCTCTTTTTCTATGTATGTTGTTGTTTCCAATATGTACCACAACTTCTGGCTGCTCAACCTTCCTTTTCAGGATATTGTGGATGCGTTCAGGAACATCGCAGACTCGGTCACTAGGGAGGCAAACTATCATCTGTGTTTCTCTTTCACATCCACCTATCTGTCCCCCTGTCTATAGAGGTCCCTATTACTACTGCCATCCTCTTCAGTTTTCTACGCCTCTGAGCCACAGGGCCAGATTCAACGCCAGAGGCAGGGCCACTGTTGCTTCCCCAAGGTAGGTCTCCCCCACAAACAGTACTCAAAATGGAGTTCTTGGTGTTGAGGGGGTTGACCACAGGGATGCTCTCCACTATCTGATGTTCTACCTTCCATCTCCTGACAGTCACCCATTTATCTGTCTCCTGTAGCTTTGGGGTGATTACCTCCCTATAGCTCCTGTCTCTCAATTTTTCACTTTCCCTAAAGAGCTGAAGGTCATCGAGTTGCAGCTCCAGTTCCTTAACACGGTCTCTAAGGAGCTGCATCTTGATGCACCCGGTGCAGATGTGGCCATTGGGTTGGGGAAGGCTTGTAGTTTCCTGGAAATCTCACATCTGACACCCAGAACAGTCCACACAAGCAGCTATTAGAAGACATGTCATTTTTTTCAAATGAGTATGACAAGTGACTACCTTGTTTACCCAGAGAACTAGAGGGAATATGGTAGGGGTGTTGGAGAGAGTGTTCAATGGAGAGCAGATGCAGGCACTAATCTTCCAAGCTGCAACATAATCTACACCAGTTTGATGCTCTATTATTATGGAATTAGAGCTAGATTTAGGCCTTCACGAGGAAATCTGCTGATGCTGGAATTTCAAGCAACACACATAAAAATTGCTGGTGAACGCAGCAGGCCAGGCAGCATCTATAAGAAGAGATACAGTCGACGTTTCGGACCGAGACCCTTTTTCCCTCTCTTTCCTTTTTCTTCCTCTGTCCCTCTCACTATACTCCTTGCCCATCCTTTGGTCTTCCCCCCTCCCCCTTTCTTTCTCCCCTGGCCTTCCATCCCATGATCCTCTCATATCTCCTTTGCCAATCAACTTTCCAGCTCTTAGCTCCATCCCTTCCCCCTCCTGTCTTCTCCTATTATTTTGGATCTCCCCCTCCCACTTTCAAATCTTTTACTATCTCTTCTTTCATTTAGTCCTGACAAAGGGTCTCGGCCCAAAATGTCGACTGTACCTCTTCCTATAGATGCTGCCTGGCCTGCTGCATTTCACCAGCAATTTTTATGTGTGTTGCTAGATTTAGGTCTTTAATGTTTTGTTCTAAAGTTATCATGTTTGTTTAAAGCTTCATTTTATTAATTGCTAGTTTTGTTTTTTTTCAGGCAGGATACTTATGTAAATTGCTCTAGCTATAGGAGAAGAAATGTATCCTATTACTCTGAAGAAACAGTTTATATAGAAGCTTCAGATTACAGGCTGACTGTCTCCCTGATACCTACCTTGAGATATACAGGTTTAAGAGCCCACCTCTTGGTCTTTCACAAGTGTCTGAAGGTTGTATTCCACTAATGAAATTTTGCAGGGTCAGAACTATAATGGAGGACATTCTGATTGGTAATTTTGTTTTTGCAAAGCAGTAAATTTCACATCATATATAGAAATGATTTTAAATCTAATTCTGATTTATCAACATCAATATCAATGTAAGCAAAAAACACATGAATCTCAATGATAGAGGCATCGGTTCAGTATTGGAAGTCAGAGGCATAAAATCAGGTTAAAAAAAAACGTCATTTTTATCAGCAAACAGGAATTCTGCAGATGCTGGAAATTCAAGCAACACACATCAAAGTTGCTGGTGAACGCAGCAGGCCAGGCAGCATCTGTAGGAAGAGGTGCAGTCGAGGTTTCAGGCCGAGACCCTTCGTCAGGACTGACTGAAGGAAGAGTGAGTAAGGGTTTTGAAAGTTGGAGGGGGAGGGGGAGATCCAAAATGATAGGAGAAGACAGGAGGGGGAGGGATAGAGCCGAGAGCTGGACAGGTGATAGGCAAAAGGGGATACGAGAGGATCATGGGACAGGAGGTCCGGGAAGAAAGACAAGGGGGCGGGGAACCCAGAGGATGGGCAAGAGGTATATTCAGAGGGACAGAGGGAGAAAAAGGAGAGTGAGAGAAAGAATGTGTGCATAAAAATAAGTAACAGATGGGGTACGAGGGGGAAGTGGGGCATTAGCGGAAGTTAGAGAAGTCGATGTTCATACCATCAGGTTGGAGGCTACCCAGACAGAATATAAGGTGTTGTTCCTCCAACCTGAGTGTGGCTTCATCTTTACAGTAGAGGAGGCTGTGGATAGACATGTCAGAATGGGAATGGGATGTGGAATTAAAATGTGTGGCCACTGGGAGATCCTGCTTTCTCTGGCGGACAGAGCGTAGATGTTCAGCAAAGCGGTCTCCCAGTCTGCGTCGGGTCTCGCCAATATATAAAAGGCCACATCGGGAGCACAGGACGCAGTATATCACCCCAGTCGACTCACAGGTGAAGTGTTGCCTCACCTGGAAGGACTGTTTGGGGCCCTGAATGGTGGTAAGGGAGGAAGTGTAAGGGCATGTGTAGCACTTGTTCCGCTTACACGGATAAGTGCCAGGAGGGAGATCAGTGGGGAGGGATGCGGGGGACGAATGGACAAGGGAGTTGTGTAGGGAGCGATCCCTGCGGAATGCAGAGAGATGGGGGGAGGGAAACATGTGCTTAGTGCTGGGATCCCGTTGGAGGTGGCGGAAGTTACGGAGAATAATATGTTGGACCCAGAGGCTGGTGGGGTGGTAGGTGAGGACCAGGGGAACCCTATTCCTAGTGGGGTGGTGGGAGGATGGAGTGAGAGCAGATGTACGTGAAATGGGGGAGATGCGTTTAAGAGCAGAGTTGATAGTGGAGGAAGGGAAGCCCTTTCTTTAAAAAAGGAAGACATCTCCCTCGTCCTAGAATGAAAAGCCTCACCCTGAGATCAGATGCGGTGGAGACGGAGGAATTGCGAGAAGGGGATGGCGTTTTTGCAAGAGACAGGGTGAGAAGAGGAATAGTCCAGATAGCTGTGAGAGTCAGTAGGCTTATAGTAGACATCAGTGGATAAGCTGTCTCCAGAGACAGAGACAGAAAGATCTAGAAAGGGGAGGGAGGTGTCGGAAATGGACCAGGTAAACTTGAGGGCAGGGTGAAAGTTGGAGGCAAAGTTAATAAAGTCAACGAGTTCTGCATGCGTGCAGGAAGCAGCGCCAATGCAGTCGTCGATGTAGCGAAGGAAAAGTGGGGGACAGATACCAGAATAGGCATGGAACATAGATTGTTCCACAAACCCAACAAAAAGGCAGGCATAGCTAGGACCCATACGGGTGCCCATAGATACACCTTTAGTTTGGAGGAAGTGGGAGGAGCCAAAGGAGAAATTATTAAGAGTAAGGACTAATTCCGCTAGACGGAGCAGAGTGGTGGTAGAGGGGAACTGATTAGGTCTGGAATCCAAAAAGAAGCGTAGAGCTTTGAGACCTTCCTGATGGGTGATGGAAGTATATAAGGACTGGACATCCATGGTGAAAATAAAGTGGTGGGGGCCAGGGAACTTAAAATCATCGAAAAGTTTAAGAGCGTGAGAAGTGTCACGAACATAGCTAGGAAGGGATTGAACAAGGGGTGATAAAACTGTGTCGAGGTATGCAGAAACGAGTTCGGTGGGGCAGGAGCAAGCTGAGACAATAGGTCGGCCAGGACAGGCAGGTTTGTGGATCTTGGGTAGGAGGTAGAAACGGGAAGTGCGGGGTGTGGGAACTATAAGGTTAGTAGCAGTGGATGGGAGATCCCCTGAGCGGATAAAGTCGTTGATGGTGTGGGAGACAATGGCCTGGTGCTCCTTAGTGGGGTCACGATCGAGGGGTAAATAAGAGGAGGTATCCGCGAGTTGTCGCTGTGCCTCGGCAAGATAGAGGTCAGTACACCAGACTACAACAGCACCCCCCTTATCGGCGGGTTTAATAATAAGGTTAGGATTAGTGCGGAGGGAGTGGAGAGCAGAGCGTTCTAAAGGAGTGAGATTGGAATGGGGACAAGGTGCGGTGAAGTTGAGACGGTTGATGTCCCGTCGGCAATTAGCGATAAAGAGATCCAGAGCAGGCAGAAGACCAAAGCGGGGTGTCCATGATGAAGAGGAGGGTTGAAGACGGGAGAAGGGGTCATCGGTGGGGGTGGAAGAGTCCTTGCCGAAGAAGTAGGCTCGGAGACAGAGACGGCGGAAGAAAAGTTCCGCATCATGGCGAACACGGAACTCGCTGAAGTGTGGGCGAAGGGGGACAAACGTGAGGCCCTTACTGAGGACAGAGCGCTCTGCCTCTGACAGTTGAAGGTCGGAGGGGATGGTAAAGACCCGGCACGGATGAGAGCTGGGATCAGAGGGGGGAGGGGGGAGGCTGGGGGTATCAGTGGAGAGGGGAGGGTTGGGATGAGAGGATGGTGGAGCCTCTGAGGGCCCAGGAGTTGACGGTGGGATCTGAGGAAGACGGGGCTGCGGAGTAGTGGTGGGGGAAGGGGAGACGGGAGTCACAACAGCAGCATATAAAGACCCAGCCTGGAGTTCAAGGCTGGAATCTTGAGAGCTGGGATCAGAGGGGGGAGGGAGGAGGCTGGTGGTGTCAATGGAGAGGGGAGGGTTGGGGTGAGAGGAAGATGGAGCCTCTGAGGACCCAGGAACTGACGATGGGATCTGAAGGAGACGGGATTGCAGAGTGGTGGTGGGAGAAGGGGAGACGGGAGTCACAATAGCAGCACATAAAGACCCGGCCTGGATTTCAAGGCTGGAGTCGCAGTTGGTGGTTGCGCAATCGCTGTGATGGTGTCCATGGTCGTTGCTGGAGTCCGGGTTTTGTCATTTTTATCAGAACAGCTCAACATAGGGGTAGGTCCAAAAGTTTCAGGACTCGCACCACCAGGTTCAAGAACTACCCCTCAACCCTAAGGCTCTTGAATTAAAGGGGATAACTACACTCACTTACCCCATCATTGAAATGTCCTCACAACCAATGATCTCACTCTTTATCTCACTATCTCATGTCTGCATTATTTATTTCTGTTTATTCATATTTGCATTTGTACAGTTTGTTGTCGTCTGCACACTGGTAGATCTTTCATTGATCCTGTTGTAGTTACTATTCCATAGATTTGCTGAGTATGCCCACAAGAAAATGAACCTCAGGGTTGTATATGGTGACATGTATGTACTTTGATGAAATTTATTTTGAATGTTGAACTTTGAACAAGTGATTGTGATTCATTCCATACATCATTATCCGTCTCTATTTGTATTTGGATTTCCAATCCTTAGTTGGACAGCAATGCTCTTGTCATTTTTAGCTCTGCTGAGCAGAGTCAAGTCTGCAGATGGAAGATCACCTGGAAATACCATTTGCAATAGGCTTGCTCTCTCAGGAAACAGATAATTGAAACTAGCAAACTGAATTCAGCGATCATATCAGCCACAAGGGACATTGTGCATCACAGAATGCTTGATGTGCATTGAGCTATTCCGATATGTGAATACGAATACAATCCAATTGTAGTGGCTATTCTAACAAACCAATCCCACTGCTGGCAGCATATACTTGTACGGCATGCCCTCCAGTCACATCAGTAATGATGTTCCATGAGGTAAAGAAATGTGTTTGATCATTTATTAGCAACTCGTAAAACATATTATCTTGAAGAGATGAAACTTAAGCATAGCAAAGCGGTCAACAAAAAATATGATATCTGTCAGTTCCTAGGACAAAGCATGAATACTTAATTTATTCCCTTCACTTTTACCACATCCTGACTCACATGAACAGTTACCATATACACATAATAAATGCACAGCACAGTATACAATGCGGATAGAAAACAGATGCACGGCTCCTTCACTATTCCAGTTATTTTTCAATGGCTTACAGGTACTGAATGGAACAAAAGATTCTTGCTGGTCTTGAGATAGTATTTGCTTCCCAGTCTACAAAGCCCTAAACTCAAGAGAAGACTTTAAGTCCTATCCAATACAGATATCTACCTGTACATTCACTATAGTGAAGTTTAACTGTAAACATCTACTCTTCAAAGGCTAACTTACTTCTCTGTCTGGCCTCTGCGGCAAGGGTTAGCTGCCTATAAACATTGCATGGAAAGTGAGCCCACCCTCCCTATTGAGGAGGAGATACTTCAAGTGTGGCTGTAGAAAAGCACGGTAAACACTCTTTATCTTCATGTAACAATGGTCCAGTGTGTTGTTTCCTCTGGTACTAGAAGTGATTTGCTGCTGATAATTATTTAATGACTTTTTCAAGCTGGCCTGGTTAAAATCCCCCAGAATGATGGTGAAGGCATAAGGGTGTACTGTTTCATGCATGTTGATCACATCGCTCAGAACACCTAAAGCCTGTTTGGTACTGGCCTGAAGTAGGAGGTACACCACTACCAAGGGCAAGTAAAGTGGACGGCACTTAATTGCAGGATAGTCCAGGTCACAAGATCACAAGATGAAGGATCAGAAGTAGGCCATTCAGCCCATTGAGTCTGCTCCGCAGCTCCCCCATAAGCTAAACTATTCACCTATCTATTTCCAATTTCCAGCTTTTTCCCCATATCCCTTGTCTAATTAGATACCTGTCACTCTCCTCCTTAAACACCCTCAATGATCGGGCCTCCACAGCTGTATGTGGCAACGAATTCCACAAATCCACGACCCTCTGGCTAAAAAAAATTCTCCTCATCTCTGTTATAACTGGGTATGCTCTAATTCTAAGACTATGGCCTCTTGTCCTGGACTCCCACCAAGGGAAACAATCTTTCCACATCTACTCTGTCCAATCCTTTCAACATTCGAAATGTTTCTATGAGATCCCCTCTCATTCTTCTATACTCTTAATGAATACAATCCAAGAGCCAACAGACGCTCCTCATATGTTAGCCCCTGCATTCCAGGAATCATCCTCGTAAATCTTCTCTGAACTCTCTCCAACATCAGTACATCCTTTCTAAGATAGGGGGCCGAAAACTGCACACAGTATTCCAAATGAGGTCTCAATAATGCCCCATAGAGCCTCATCAACACCTCCTTACTCTTATACACTATTCCTCTGGAATATACACTATTCCAGGTCTGTTGAGCAAAATTATCATGTCACCATCACATTAGTATACCACAAGGAATTGATCATGAAGCATACAGCACCACCTCTGCTTTTGAGAGACTCAACAGTCCGATCTTGACGGCGTAGAGTGAACCTGTCAATCTGAATCGCGGTGTCCAGTATGAAGGGGGTTAACCAGGATTCCATGAAGCAGAGGGCATACGTTGTCCTCATGTCCCTCTGATAAAGCACCTTTGCTCTAAGTTCATAAATTTTATTTACCAGAGATTGTGTGTTTGCCTCAAGATAGTCAGTATTGGCAGTCAAAAACCCCGATTTTTAAAAATGCACTTGTTTGCTCATGTGACAGCCATATTTCTGATGAGGAGTCCTTCTAGCGAGGATATTAAGGCCACAGAAGAGAGATTGCTCAATCACAATAAAACATCTTAATAAACTGTACAGACCATGGGTGTAATTGTGATTCTCAGCTGTAGCAGGCTGAAATGGAAATACTTAATCGTATCCATTGAGCTGAGCCGCCACAGGTTTGCCCTTTTGAAAGCCTCCTGGAGGCTATAAGCCGCTTGGGTCCTGGAAACTGAATATCCATCACTGTCTTGTGATAACTTCACGTGAGATCACCAAAGAGTCACAGGATAAGAAGTGAACAAAGCATTTGGAGATTTTATGGGCAACTGTGACATCTGAGTAAGTCCAAATAAATTCTACAATATGAATCCAATTCTGTTTTGTGAATTTTGATATCAGGTAATATTTTTAATTTCTTTCAAGAGTTATAACTTTGAAGAACTCATATCATCCTTTTCTGATTCAGATTATTGATGATAAGGGGAGAAATGAAGAACGCATTGACTTAATCCCTTAAAAAATCAACAGTATACTCTTTAGTTTCTTTCAGATACGGATCTTTGTGATTTTCAGTCATATTTCCAACAGAATGTTCAAGAGCTGCATATTAACTCAGAGGAATATCTTGAGATAAGTGGAAGAGAGTCACTCAAGTACTTGCAGCTGACATTTTTCAATCTGTGTTGCAATAAGCTCAATTCTGCTGGATCTTAATGGAAGGTATGACAGTGGATTCTGCAACTATGTGCACATAGTTCTACATTGGAGGATGATGCTGGCACTGTTAATGCTGTGAAATTGGCCATAAAAAATATGAAGTGTCTGATGTAACAATGGCTGCTTGGCATCTGAAAGGGAGATTCACTATGCCTTCATGATTGAACGTAGTTTTATTACTTTGAAACCTTAACTCTTCAAAGATCTGCCTCATATCACCGTCCTGTCATTTCTTAAAATTTGGAACTGTCCCATTCTAATGGTCACCACCACAGTATGGATTTAACTTAAAACTCCAATCAATCCTTATGTCATGGTCCAGTCCATGAAGTCCATATTCTGGTTCACGGTCCGGTCCATCGATTCCTTATTCCGAGTTTTCCTGTTTTCCCTTGTTCCATTGGGTGCCTTAATTGAGGCACCTGATTCTCATTTTGGGCTGGCACATAAATACCTCTCAAACCAAACTTTCCCTGCTGGACTGTTCCCTTCCTCTTCCTTCTGAATCCTTGCCTGCAATCTCGCCTGCCTCTTTGTCAGAATTCCCAGTCAAGTTAACAAGCGAGAGAGAGACTGTCGCGTCAAGATAAGGAACAATCTATCTTTGACTTTGGAGCTGTCTCTTTGTGTCCTCATGTTTAGTGTTCTGTGTCTAGAAGAGACTTAGCCCTATGTCCTGTTCCCAAGGAGGGGTCCTGGCTCGGTGTTCCATGTATGAATCCTGGCCCTATGTTCTGTTCTCAAGGAGGGGTCCTGGCTCTGTGTTCTGTGTTCCCGTGTTCCAAGTTCCAGGCACTGTGTTCCAGTCCTATCCAAGTCAAGGCTCCGTGTTCTCGTCCTGTGCTGGATCGTCCCCATCCGAATACCCGGCAGTTTACCTCGGCAGTCATCCTGGCCCTGCATCCCAGAAAACATCCCGGTCTTGTGTCCAAGAAAGGGTCCCGCCCCTGTGAAAGCATCCCGGCCCTGCATCCTAGAAAGGGTCCCAGCCCTGCACTCCAAAGAGGAGTCCCAGCCCCGTACCGAAGAGCCTAACCAAGCTGAGTCCAAGGACCGGGCCTAACCTAGTCCAAGAGCCACGTCCTGTGCTGGTCTACCTCGCCCAGCCTGCTGCCGGAGGTTCCCTCGTCCTGTGCTGGAGTTCCCTTGTCCTGTCCAGGAGTACCTCGTCTATTCCAAGCCACGTCCAAGAACCTTGTCTATTCCAAGCCATGTCCAAGAACCTCATCTTGTCCAAGTCAAGGATTTGTGTTCTCATCCTGTCCATGTGCCTCGTCCTCTGCAGGAGTTCCACATCCAATCCTGTAGTCATGTCTTGTCCTCGCCTAGATCCAGGGTCCGAGCCTGAGTCAAGATCGAGATTTCGGGTCTCTGTCCATTCTCTGGCTAGGAGTCCTTGCCCATGCTCCTAGTTCCAAGTTTCTAGTCCTCATTCCGCTTTCCTAGTCTTAGTCCTGGCCCAGGCCCAGTGTCCTTGTCTCGTCCAGGGCCTATGTCCATGTCCAGCGTCGTTTCTTCCTGAATCCCTTTGCTTTCTTGATAAACCTTGTCCTGTTCCTAATAATTCAGTGTCTGTGTCTTGCATTTGGGTCCGCTCCCAACGCACCCCCTTATAACACCTTAAAATAAATATTATATTTAATTTTTCTAGTTGCCTAAATAAAATAATTTTGTTCTACTTTGTATAATTCATATGACTGTGTGAACTTTTCTTGCCTTTTACTAAAATTTGCTCGGGGTCGCAGGTCTCAGATGTACATAGATAAATTATCAACACAAGTAACATTTTGGAACTCTGTATGGAGACCTATAACTGGCCTGGAAATTAGTGGACAAAGATGCAGTATATTATGTACCCATAATGTGTAAACCACCCGGCTTCATGTGGCAAGGGAGCAATACATGGTGAATTGTGAATTGTCAGAGGTTATTGGACAAAGGTGTTGTTTCACTATTTGGCTTAGAGCACCATGTATTTCAAGAAATTGCTGCATTTGCAATGTTGTTTGCAGAAAATGTTAGGTGTTACATTTAAAGATCCTTTTGCTGTCAAGATACATGTTCTTCCAAATGTCAAAAGCCCAGAAGTTAAAATGGGAGTGTCTCACACCTGGAAGTAATATAGTGTACATCAAGTTTTCTTTTAGATGCACTTTCAACAACACCAGAAGAGAAGAGGGTTGTAAATGCTGAAAGGATTCCACCAGGATCAGAATAGCACAGTGACTTCGTGCCTTTTCCTCAGATTCTGGAATATAATCAATGGTTCACACTGATAACAAGTGTTTTCATTAAATAAAGGAAATGTTTACAAAGGGGAGTAGTCATAGTCAGGAAAATGAACACAACACTATTTCTAAAGTACAGAGAGACCCAAACGTTGTGTTGTCTGCCTGGTGTCCAGGTTCAAAATATATAATGTATATGTCACAATATACTACCCTGAGATTTATTTTCTTGCAGTCATTCACAGTATATACAAAGAAGCACAATAGAATCAATGAAAAGCCGTAGACAACAATGACAGGCAAGCCAATGGGCTAAAGAGAACAAACTGTGCAAAAACAAAAAAAAGATTAAAAAGTAATAAAAAAATGAATAATAAATACCAAGAACATGAGTTGTAGAGTCCTTAAAAGTAAGCTCATAGGCTGTGGGATCAGTTCAGTGTTCGGGTAAGTGAAATTATCACCTCTCGTTAAAGAACCTTTTTGTTGAGGGGTAATAACTGTTGCTGAACATGGTGATGTGGGACTTCAGGCTCCTGTACTTCCTTCCTGCTTTCAGCAGCGAGAAGAGAACATGGCCTGGATGGTGGGGGGGGGGGGGGTGCGGTGCCTGATGATGGATGCTTCTTCCCTGCGGCAGCACTGCTTGTAAATGTGCTCAGTGATGGAGAAGGCTTTATCTGCGATGGACTGACCTGTATCCACACCTCCTGTTGTCTTTTCCATTCAAGCGCGTTGATGTTCCCTCATTAGGTTGTGATGCAAACAATTAGTATACTCTCTACCAGGTGCCTCCAAAGGTTTGTCAAAGCTTTAGATAACATGCCCAATCTGCACCAACTTCTAAGAAAGTCGAGGGACTACCATGCTTTTTTTGTAATTACACTTAACATGCTGAGCCCAGGACACATCCTCTGAAACGATTATGCTAAGGAATTTAAAACTGCTGATCCACTACACCTCTAGTCCCCTGATGAGGACTGGCTCATGGATCCCCAGTTTCCTCCTCCTCTGGTCAATAATCAGCTCTTTGGTTTTGCTGATTTTGAGTGAGAGGTTCTTGTTGTGGCACCATTCAGCCAGAATTTCAACCTCCCTTCTACATAATGATTTGTCACCACCTTTGATTTGACCAGAAATGCTGTCAGCAGACTTAAATATGATACTGGAGCTGTGCTTAGTCATAAATATAAAGTGTGTTCAGTGGGGAGGCTAAGCACATATCCTTATGGTGTACCTGCACTGATGGCAATGACGGAGGCTTTATTGTCAATCAGGATTAACTGGAGCCTGCATGTGAGGAAATCAAGGATCTCGTTGCACAAGGAGGAATTGAGGTTTAGGTCTTGGAGCTTATTGATTAGTTTTGAGGGGATGATAGTAGTGAAGCAGATCTGTAATCAATAAAGAGCATAAGCTTTTGCCTGAGATATTATGATGTCATAACTTTCCCCTTTCCCCTTAATTGATCGCAATGCTTAAGGTTGGACTTAACAATAGGCAATTGATCGTGATTGTTAGTTCATAACAACAATGGTAGAAGCAGACCAAATGAAAAATAGGTGCAGGCAGTATATTCCTGAATATCTGAAGTATGGATTAGTACCAAGCAGCCAATGTGTCCGTTGTGGGAAAACCTTTTTTTTTCAAATGAGCAAATGAAATCATCCAGGGTTCTTGAACATTTGAACAGAATGCTCTCTGATAAAGCAAACAAGATCTTACCTTATTTTCAGTCACTTTATGATAAAGTTCAGAATTAGGAAAACACTTCAAATTGAATTTTTTTGCTGTTGGACTCCAGCCATATTATTTGCCAAGGGAAATCTCGCATGCAATTGTGGTTGTTGTGTACATCCCTCCCTCTGCCAACCCGACGTCAGTGTGTAACTTCATTTACATCGTCATAGCCAGATTACAAACCCAGCACCCGAGTGCCCTCATTACCATCTCGGGTGACTTCAACCAGGTTACCATGGCTAGAACACTGCCCAACTTCACGCAGTATGTGAGCTGTACAACCAGAGGGGAGAGGACTCTGGATTAGATGTATGCTAGCGTTAAGGATGCATACAGCTTCTCTCCCCTCCCCCCACTGGGAAGGTCAGACCACAACCTGGTACATCTAAAACCCTGCTACGTGTCTCTGGTGAAGAGTAAACCTGCAACCTCGAGGACAGTGAGGAAATGGTCGGAGGCTTATGAGCCACTCCAGGGTTGTTTTGAGGTGACAGACTGGCAGGCACTCTGTGAGTCACATGGAGAGGATATTGATGGGCTCACAGAATGCATCACTGATTAACCTCTGTGTGGACTGCAATGTTCCGACAAGACCTGTCCTTTGTTATTCAAATAACAAGCCATGGGGGACAAAGGATATTAAGGACATCCTGAATGCTAAAAAGAGGATGTTTAGAGATGGAAATAAGGATTTGCTGAGGGCAATACAGAGGGACCTGAAAGCCAGGATCAGGGAGGCTAAAGACAGGTACAAGAGGAAGCTTGAGTGGAAACTCCAGCAGAACAACATGAGAGAGGTCTGGAGAGGGATGAGGACCATCACTGTGTTTCGGCAAACTAGCAACAGAGGAGCTGAAGGCAGAGTGGACAGGGCCAACGAACTTAACCTGCTCTTTAACAGATTTGACATTGTGACCGCTGCCCCTCCCCCACATGAGCCATCTGTTGTCGGACCCCAACCAACACATATTCCACTCTCCCCTCCTACCCCTCCTCACAGTCCCCCATCCTGCTCTCATGACTATACCCCTCCCCCACACGAAACCACCATGGTGGGTTTCACGGATGAACAGGTGAGAAGACAGCTGAAACGTCTCAACCCAAGCAAGGCTGCAGGACTGGATGGTGTCAGTACCAGGGTGCTCAAAGCCTGTGCCCCTCAGCTATGTGGAGTATTTTGCCATGTATTCAACATGATCCTGAGGCTCCAGAGGGTTCCTGTGCTGTGGAAGACGTCCTGCCTCGTCCCTGTGTTGAAGACGCCGCGCCCCAGCGGCCTCAATGACTACAGACCGGTGGCATTGACCTCCCACATCATGAAGACCCTGGAGAGACTTGTTCTGGAGCTGCTTCGGCCAATGGTCAGGCCACACTTAGATCCCCTCCAGTTCACCTACCAGCCCCGACTAGGAGTTGAGAATGCCATCGTCTACCTGCTGAACCGTGTCTACGCCCACCTGGACAAGCCAGCGAGCACTGTGAGGGTCATGTTTTTTGACTTCTCCAATGCGTTCAACACCATCGGCCCTGCTCTGCTGGTGGAGAAGCTGACAGCGATGCAGGTGGATGCTTCCCTGGTATCATGGATTCTTGATTACCTGACTGGCAGACCACAGTACGTGTGCTTGCAACACTGTGTGTCCGACAGAGTGATCAGCAGCACTGGGGCTCCACAGGGGACTGTCTTGTCTCCCTTTCTCTTCACCATTTACACCTCAGACTTCAACTACTGCACAGAGTCTTGTCATCTTCAGAAGTTTTCTGATGACTCTACCATAGTTGGATGCATCAGCAAGGGAGATGAGGTTGAGTACAGGGCTACGGTAGGAAACTTTGTCACATGGTGTGAGCAGAATTATCTGCAGCTTAATGTGAAAAAGACTAAGGAGCTTGTGGTAGACCTGAGGAGAGCTAAGGTATCGGTGACCCCTGTTTCCATCCAGGGGGTCAGTGTGGACATGGTGGAGGATTACAAATACCTGGGGATACGAATTGACAATAAACTGGACTGGTCTAAGAACACTGACGCTGTCTACAAGAAGGGTCAGAGCCGTCTCTATTTCCTGAGGAGACTGAGGTCCTTTAACATCTGCTGGATGATGCTGAGGATGTTCTACGAGTCTGTGGTGGCCAGTGCTATCATGTTTGCTGTTGTGTGCTGGGGCAGCAGGTTGAGGGTAGCAGAATGTCTCCCATCCACTACATAATGTACTGGGTGGGCACAGGAGTACATTCAGCCAGAGACTCATTCCTCCGAGATGCAGCACAGAGCGTCATAGGAAGTCATTCCTGCCTGTGGCCATCAAACTTTACAACTCCTCCCTTGGAGGGTCAGACACCCTGAGCCGATAGGCTGGACCTGGACTTATTTCATAATTTACTGGCATAATTTACATATTACTATTTAACTATTTATGGTTCTATTACTATTTATTATTTATGATGCAACTGTAACGAAAACCACTTTCCCCCGGGATCAATAAAGTATGACTATGACTATCACTATCACTATGACTAAATCATGTTTGCCAGCACTTCACAACAAAACAGAGATAGTTTGCATGCTTCATGCAACACTTCATTGCTCATTGCTAAATCTGGCCAACCCCATGCAACTGGAGAAGATCTAATTCTGCTAGCAGTGAGGAAAGTTCAGAGTTTGGATTTTTACAACCCTCCAGACCAAATAATTAAACAGATTGTGCTCAGTGACAACTGTGTTCAAAGACGAAGAGAGGAAATGTCTGATAATGTGGAAGACACATTGTGCAATGTACGCATGACAACAGAATTTGCTCTGCAGTTGGATGAGTCAAATTTACCAAGAAATGAATCTCTGCTTCTTGGTTATGTTCACTTTATAGAAGATGAAAGCATTGCTTGAGAGTTGTTATTTGGAAGGGGACTATAAATAGATGTGAAGCAACTGTTGTGTATTTAATATTTTAGTAGTAATTGAGACTCCTCAATATGCTTCATAAGGGGTCTTTGCCTGAATCATTGACTGTTCATTTCCCTCCATAGATGCTACCTGACCTGAAGAGTTCTTCCAGCATTTTGTGTGTGTTGCTCTGCATCTAGGACAAGATGCCTGTGCAAAGGAAAATAGTGATATTCCAATCTGGCTGAAATACGGTAAGTAATGAACTTTGAAAATAAGCCTTCAATCTCAAAGCAGTATGCTTATTATCAATAAATTGTGCCCTATCAATGGACAATAAAAATAAACCAAATTCTGTTGAAAAATATTGTAACATGTGAGTATTTGAGTTGTGCTCGCATTCCCATCAGCTTGTGACCCCAACTCAAAAATACCTTGATGGTTTATTTCCTCCGTGGATGCTACCTGGCCTATAGAGTTCCTTTAGCATTTTGCATGTGATGATCAAAATTTCCAGCATCTGCAGAATCTCTTGTGCTTGACCTAAGTCTAGCTAGCAGGTGATATTTCTATTGACCTGACCTCCGCCACCAGCTTTTCTGTTTGGAACCCTATCTCTGTCCCTGAATGATCCATCTCATCCATTCATATTTGCAGAAAATTCTTCCAATCCAGAATTAGCATTCTTTGTCCAGCTCTTAATAGGTTCTTTGTCATCACATTCTGCTATGTCATCAGGAACAAAAGGAATAAATTGCCTTGTCATTAACAAAAAGAATGTACCTCCTTTCAAAAAGGGCGGCTGTTCAAATTATACAAAGCACAGGAAAGGACAGGTAACCACCTAGATAAGGTATGAGCAGGAGTAAGTAAATACGTTTGCTTATTTTAATAGGTAAATTTCATTCATTCAATCAGACCACTAGCCTGAGGATAATAGGGGATATGGAAGTCCCACCATACACCATTAGAGACAGCCCACTCTTGTACCCTAGAACCCAAAAAGTGTAAACCATTATCAGACTAAATTTCAAGGGGATCACCATATGCAGAAACAAGTTTTCTAATCCCTGAAGGGTACCATCCTGATTAGCTTCAACAGTAGGGATTGTCATCAAAAGAGCAGAACAAGTGTCCACTGTAGTGAGGAGGTAGTGGAATCACTTTTATAAAGCAAAGGGACCAACATAATCTATTTGTCGAATCTGAACAGTAGCACGACCCATGATGATTGGAAGCCAAGTTTCATTTTAAAAGCTGTCCGTCCCTAATTTCTAAACTAAGCCCACAATTCTAGGGATAAGGAGACACATCCCAATCAAAAAGGGCAGGGCACTGAGCACGGGCAGCTTGTATGACCACTGCCCACAGGGAGTGTTCTGCTTCATCTGCTTGGCCAGCCCGCAATTTCCGCCAGGACCCATGGATCCATCGTTAACTACCTGAAATGAATTAGTTCATGCACATTAATAAACAGTCGGGAGGCTCCTAAATCCCATAATTAGTTGGGCAAGAATTTATCTGGCTGATGACATAGCCTTTGGGTTAAGTCCTGTAACTCAGTGGTAGTGTAATTATGGATTGTGGTCTCAGTGGTGATAGAGACAGCCGCTAGTGCTTAATTTTGTTCATCAGTTGTATGTTCCAGTTTAACTTTTATATGACAGAGGGAGCAAGCTCAATTACATTGTTTTAATTCCCACGTGATTCATCATACCAGATGTCCCCATCAGCCACAGCAGTCTGCTCAATCTCAGATTGCTTCGTGCACTCTGGTTCCTCTCGCACTATGCCACTTAAAACAACGCTCTGAGAACTCAAAGAGGCCAACTCATGCTGCAGTGTCTTGTGTTTCTCAAAATGTTCAGCTGTTTTGATACTCAATTGCCACAATGCAGTCATAAAAATCCACCTTATTGAGGCAGAGTATCCTGCTCAGAGGGAAAAGCTACAGTATCTTTGCAAAATTGGCTACAAAGCCATCAATTCCATCAACCATATTATTGACATATAACATGAAAAGAAGTGGTCCCAAACCAAACTCTGCAGAACACCACTAGTCACTGACAGCCAACCAGAAAAAGCCTCCTTTATTCCCACTCTTTGCCTCATGCCTGCTAGCCGATCTCAGATCCATCCTACTATCCCCCCTGTAGTACAATGGTCCCTATCTCCTGATGGGCCTTTGCTCTCAGTACCTGAAGCTGACACACAAGCTGCCTTCAGGAGGGTGAATCTAAGGAAAGCACCTGGACCGAATGGGGTACCTGGCCATGTACTAAAGGTACCAACTGGCTGGCGTGTTCACAGATATCTCTAACCTCTCACTTCTACAGTATCTGGTATCCAACCACTTCAAGCTAGCTTCAATTATACCGGTGCCCAAGAAATGCATGATAAGCTGCTTCAAAGACTATCACCCAATTTCACTTACATCCACAGTGATGCACTGTTTTGAGAGGCTGGTGATGAAACATATCAGCTCCTGCCCTAGAGGAAACTTGAATCTGCTCCAATTTGCCTCCCGGAACAATACTCCACAGCAGACACCATCTCATTGGCTCTTCACACAACCCTGGATATCTGGGGATACATCAGGATATTCTTTATTGATTATAGCTCAGCATTTAATATCATCATTCCCTCAAAACTAATCAATAATCTCCCAGACCGTGGCCTTAATACATCCTTCTCAATTGGATCCTGGATTTCAACACTTCTAGATTCGAGTCTACAACATCTCTACAATCTCCTTCAGCACAGGTGCATTAGCCTCCTGCTCTGCTTGCTTTACACCTATGACTGCATGGCTAAGCACAGCTCCAACACCATATTAAAGCTTGCTGATGACACCGCTATGGTGGGCTGTATCAAAGGTGGTGATGAATCAGCCTACAGGAGGGAGATTGAAAACTTGGCTGAATGGAGTCATAAGAATAACCTCTCACTCAATGCTAGCAAGTTAGCAAGGAACTGATTGTAGACTTCAGGAGAGGGAAACCAGTGGCCCATGAGCCAGTCCTCATCGGAGGATCAGAGATAGAGAGGGTTAGCAGCTTTAAATTCCTGGGTGTTACTATTTCAGAGGATCTGTCCTAGACCCTGCATGTAAATGCAATTGCAAAAAAAGTCAACAGTGTTCTACTTTAGCAGAGATTTGGCATGTTATCAAAACCTTTGATGTACTTCTATAGATGTGTAGTCGAGATGTGTAGATTGACTGGCTGCATTAAAGCCTGGTTTGGAAACACCAATGCCTTTGAATGGAAAATCTTACAAAAGGTAGTGCATTTGACCGAGTACACAACAGATAGTTCCTTTCCAGCTGTTGAACACGTCTATATGACGTACTGTTGTAGGAAAGCAGCATCCATCATCAGAATTCCTCACCACCCAGTCATGCTTTTTTCTTACTGCTGTAGCCAGGTAGAAGGTACAAAGGCCTAAGGAATCACAGCACCAGGTTCAAGAATAGTTACTACCCCTCAAGCATTAGGCTCCTGAACAAAAGGGTATAACTACACTCCATCCATTGCCCATCCATTAAGTTGTTTACACTACCAATGATCTCACTTTAAGGACTCTTTATCTAGTTATTTCAGTTGTCATTTATTGCTATTTATTTATATTTGCATTTGCACAGTTTGTTGTCATCTGGTTGATCTTCTATTGGTCCTGTTACAGTAAATATTCTGCAGAATTGCTGAATATGCCTGCAGAATAATAAATCTTAGGGTTGTATGTGGTGACATATATGTACTCTGAAAATAAATTTACTTTGAACTTTGAACATTTATCTTGTTTAGCAGCCTCATGTGTGGCATTTTGTCAAAGGCCTTCTCAAAATCCAAGTAAATAACATCCATTGGCTCTCCATTGTCTACCCTGCCTTTTATTTCTTCAAAGATTTCAACAGATTTGTCTGGCAAAATGTCCCCTCAAGGAAACTATAACCTTTGGTCTCCTCTTTAATATAATTAGCTAGCATACCTTTACATTCCATTTTTCCCTTCTTTTTGACTTTTTAGTTGCCTTCTGTTGGTTTTTAAAAGCTTCCCAATCCTCTAACTTCACAATAATTTTTGTTCTATTGTATGTCATCACTTATGGTCTTATGGTATTGAACCATGCTGACTTCAGCCTACTTTATCATGTGCCTCTAAGTACCACAACATCTCATCCATAATAATATACTCCAACATCTTCCCAACTACTGAAATCAGGCTAATTTCATGTATTTTGCCTCCCTTCCTTATTATAAATTGGAGCTACGTGTGCAATTTTCCAGCTATCTGGAGTGTATGCCTGCATACATTCTTCAAGATTTAACACTGTCAGTTGCTACACTGTTCCTTAGACTGGACAGTTCACTTAGATAAATAATCCATTCTGTGACGAATCTGTGGAACTGCATTTCTGTTATTCAATTCTGCATTCAGAGAATACTGAAGGATTATCCCTGTTCCTGTTCACAAGAAAGATAACAGTCAATAGTTTCATTTCTTGGCAGGTTGCGATGTCATTTTCAGGCTTCTGGCACATTCTTTAGGATCTCACTTGAGGAATATCTGGTATGATATACAGTGCCTTGACAAAGTATTCAGCCCCCAACCCTTTGTTCACACAAATGAGTATTACAAGCAAGGATTTTGGTTAATTTAACTGAGAAATTTTATTTCTGAATTATATGATGCTTTTCATTCACAGTAGAGCCCAAAAAAACTGTTAAAATTGTTAAGCATGAAAAACTAAAAATTGGAAAACTGAAAATTCAGCTGTGTAAAAGTATTCATCCCCCTTTCCTCAGTTCTTAGTTGAACCACAAAGGATTTGTCAGCATTTTGGGTCGATATCCTCCATCAGGACCCAGTCCACATACGAAAGCATTTTTCTCTTCACTCTATCTATTCAATTGACAGGTTATCAGGCTGGAAGCCAAGCAGGCAGGACGATTTTATTTACTGCATCATGCATTGATTTCATGTGAATTATACTGCCTGGGGTTTCTTTGAGCACATCCATGCATTATTGCAATTGGGAGGGATCCCATCTGACTTTGAACATTTGGATTCAAGCTCAGCACCTAAATGTTTCATTACCCAACAGTTCTAGCTCCATGGATCAGTTTATTTCTGAAGTTATTGGAAAATAATCAGTAATTCAGTGATTCAAGGGCACTTCATGCAACAAGAGCAGCCAGCATTCTTGCTGTGCTTTGCTTCTTCACAGGTCAATTGTTCTGTCTAATTTTACTTTGAATCACTTGTAGCAACAGCAGAGAGATCTGTTGGCCATGTGGTGCAATTTTTATTTAACATTATATAAACCATACGTGTTGCAACCGGTCAAGAGGAAAGCAAGAAAAGCTGCAAACTAATGAAGAGGTGTTGGGAATGTTAGAGCATATTCTGGATTTAGAGTGTATAGCAAAACATTAACTTCAGCAGCAAAGTTCAGCTACCAATCTTCAGATCTGAATATGGGTTGTAGCTTAAATTTAAAATGCAGCTCTGGGTAATGGGTTTCAAAGAGCTATGAACCACTGTTAACTGGAAGACTAGAGAATGCTGATTTAACATTTATTTGTGCGTCTGTTGGGTAGGAGTGAAGAAGAAGGTGTGAAACATATAAGTAATTCAAAGTAAGGTTTGTTTAAATATAGGATTGTCCTTTGATCTTTAGCATATAAAAAGTCATGTGATGTTGAGTTGAATGGGCCTCTTCCTCCAAAATGGTCTCAATATGATGCCTGATGTATCTTTTCTGACAAATTAAAGCCTACTCCATATCTACTAGCTACATCTCTCCAGTGAGTTTGTTGTGTTACAACAGGGAGTGCTGGGGGGTTGGGTACAAGCAAGAAAATCTGCACAATTTAAACGGTTTTAAATAGGAAACACCAGAAAGCAGATGAAGCAAGTGGATAGAAAGATTGGAAGTAATTATTAGAATGTAGTTAAATATATAAAAGGTGAGAACACACCAATTAAAAAAAACAGCTGTTTTTACAGCCACAAACTCAAGGTCATTAATTAACAAGGAAATTTATTGCAAGGAGCTCTGTACAGGTAGCGCTGCAGAATATATCAAGACTGGGAACAAATATGTAAAAGTTTTATCTACAAAAAATGAGGGGGGAATAAGAGATGGTATGCTGTATTTAATAGTAGTAATACAAGTATAATAAAGTTACCATTTATGTAGGTAGTGTTAAGGGATAATTGATTAAACATTTAGTCATTAATTAGAAGTGTTAAATTCTGCAGGAAATGTACTGGAAGAGTACTGCTTGGAGGATGGCTCTGTAGGAGTATTTGAATTGAAATTGAAATTGGAATTGGAATTAACTTATTATTGACTCATGTACCAAGGAGCAATGAAAAGCCTATCCTGCCTAATGTTCATACAGATCAATTTGTTACATACTGTATTGAGGTAGCACAAGATAACGCAGTAACAGAATGTAGAATAAAGTGTAACAGATCAGCAAATCTGCACACGATGAGGTTCAAGATCTATGTTCCCTCTAAACTGTGCGCGTGTGTGCGTGCACACATGTTTTTCAACCAGCGCACAAAGGAAATTAATGTGCGCACAAAAGGTTAATTACCTAAAATAATGTATAATTAATAATTATACTTATTGAAAATAATCTTTTAGCTAAATGTTTCTGTTAACTAGTTAGTCATTTTTTCAAATACCAAAATGCACGTCACTAATTTACATCACCTCACCTTTCCTGTTCCGGTTTGTACAGCTGCATCACGGCAACAGCCATCTTTGGCGGATGGTGTTCATATCGTAAAGTTTACAAAGATCTGTTTCAAATCCTGTAGATGGCTTACTAAGTTTTTATTGAAAAAGATCAGTCAAATGAACCTGTGGCTAAATACTGTCACAAGAAATTGATAAACATCACATGCAAAGTAGCTTCACAGGTTTTAAGTGATGTCTTTGATGAACTGGTTGTACTGTGCAAGATTCTGCAAAAGAGTGGCCTGACACTGATTGATTCACTTCATTTTACGTGAGGCAAAATTAACAAGATAAGAAAGCAGTATCTGGGAGACAATGTTTCGTGGAGTGACAAAGTTAAAGTTTTACTAAGCCAACAATGTGAAAAAAACGTCACAGTAGATACAAGTTCGTTGTTGACTTTTATAAATAGTCTTTGTGTTCATTGAGAAGAAAGGTTTCCTGAAGATGAGGTACAAGAATGGTCAGCTTTTGATTTCTCCACAATTGCAGATCGTGACTTCACATTTGGCGATGGACAAGTTAATGCCTTATTTCTAAAGTATCATGATTTTCTAGCTGAAAATACTGTAATAGTTAGACAGTTTAATGATTTCAAATTTTCTGTGCAAGAAAAAAATAAATCCAAACTGATTTCAAACCTTACTCAAATGGTAGCATTTGTACTTCAAAATGAACAGTTTTGTGACCTTGATGGATATTGAGGGAACCTTTCTTGAGTCTAGAGCGGACTGTGAGTGAGGTCTTAGCCTAATGAATCAACTCAAAAACAAGCTGAGAAACCGTTTAGGTGAATGTCATTTGGCTACGTTAATGAGAATCAAAAGCTATCAATTGGGTGGAAGTTCTATTAGTCTAGATAGAGTTTGCAAAGAATGGGTAGATGCCAAAGACAGGAGAGAGAAAAAAAATAACTGAGTGACTTAAATATGTATGTTATTTTGTTTTTATTCTGTGCAGTTTTATGTCAAATATTTTGTAAACCTACATAAACTGTGCCATGCGTGCTTTCAGTGCGCACATACTTTTATCACAGGAAAAAAATTTGCACAACATAAGATTTTTGCGCACACTGACTACTAAAAATTAGAGGGAACGTTGTTCAAAATCAAAATGAAGTCAAGAGTCCATCTTATCATTCTATGAAATCATTCAAAATAATCTTGTTACAACAGGGTAGAAGTCACCCTTAACTCTTGTGATAAATGCTTCAAGCTTTTTTTTATCTTCCACCCAATGGGAAAGGAAGAGGTGTGAGAATATCATGATGGCCGGGGTCTTTGATAATCTTGGCTTCTGTAGTGAGGCAGCCAGAAACATAAACAAAATCCACAGATGGGAGGCTGCTATCCATGTTGTGCTCAGGTAAAGTATGGTCAGAATTCTCTGCAGTTTCTTATGACATGGGCAGAGCAGTTGACAAGCCGTAATCTATCCATGATAGGATGCTTTTTATGGTGCACCGATAAGAATTGATCAAGGTCAATGAGAACATGACAAGTTTTTTAGCCTTCTGAGGAAGTAAAGATATTGGCAAGCTTTCCTGTCCATGGTGTCTACATTGTTAGACCAGTACGTGCTATTGGTGATATTCACTCCTAGGGAGATGAAGCTGTCAACCCTCTCAACCTCAGCACCATTGATGTGGACAGGAGCATGTGCACCAGCTCCCACCTCACCCACCTCCGCAGCCCCACCTTTTTGGAAGTCAACAATCAGCACTTTTGTTTCCTTACATCAAGGGAAAGATTGTTGTCATGACACCATACTCTCTAAGCTCCCTATTTCCTTTTGATAATCTGACTCATTAACATGGCACTTAATGACAATGACTCTGATATCATTATTTGTGATAATAAATTTGTGATATGGTAATATCGTCTGCAACCTTGTAGATGGGTTTAGTGCAGAATTTGGCCAGACTTTCATAAGTGTATAGGGAGTAGAGTAGGGGGCTGAGGATGTAACCTTGTGAATTAGTGTTGAGGATAGTCATGGTGGAGGTGTTGCTGCCTATCCCTACTGATTGCGGTCTGTTAGTCAGGATATCGGGTTGTTGGCTCCCAGGACTTGGAGTTTGGTGATGCGTTTGCATGGAATAATAGTGCTTGAAATAGAGCTGTAGTCAATCAATGATAGCCTAACCTAGGTATTTTTGCTGGCTAGGTGCTCCAGTAATGAGTGCAGGACCAAAGAAATGGTATTCACTGTGCGTCCGACAGAGTGATCAGCAGCACTGGTGCTCCACAGGGCACTGTCTTGTTTCCCTTTCTCTTCACCATTTACACCTCGGACTTCAACTACTGCACAGAGTCTTGTCATCTTCAGACATTTTCTGATGACTCTGCCATAGTTGGATGTATCAGCAAGGGAGATGAGGCTGAGTACAGGGCTACGGTAGGAAACTTTGTCACATGGTGTGAGCAGAATTATCTGCAGCTTAATGTGAAAAAGACTAAGGAGCTGGTGGTAGACCTGAGGAGAGCTAAGGCACCAGTGACCCCTGTTTCCATCCAGGGGTTCATTGTGGACGTGGTGGAGGATTACAAATACCTGGGGATATACGAATTGACAATAAACTGGACTGGTCAAAGAACACTGAGGCTGTCTACAAGAAGGGTCAGAGCCATCTCTATTTCCTGAGGAGACTGAGGTCCTTTAACATCTGTCGGACGATGCTGAGGATGTTCTATGAGCCTGTGGTGGCCAGTGTGATCATGTTTGCTGTTGTGTGCTGGGGCAGCAGGCTGAGGGTAGCAGACACCAACAGAATCAACAAACTCATTCATAAGGCCAGTGATGTTGTGGGGATGGAACTGAACTCTCTGACGGTGGTGTCTGAAAAGAGGATGCTGTCCAAGTTGCTCGCCATCTTGGACAATGACTCAAACCCACTACATAATGTACTGGGTGGGGACAGGAGTACATTCAGCCAGAGACTCATTCCACCGAGATGCAGCACAGAGCATCATAGGAAGTCATTCCTGCCTGTGGCCATCAAACTTTACAACTCCTCCCTTGGAGGGTCAGACATCCTGAGCCAATAGGCTGGTCCTGGACTTATTTCCTGGCATAATTTACATATTACTATTTAATTATTTATGGTTTTATTACTATTTAATTATTTATGGTGCAACTGTAACGAAAACTAATTTCCCCCGGGATCGATAAAGTATGACTATGACTATGACTCTGACTATTCACTGCAGACTTGTTTCAGCAGTAGGCAACTTACAGTAGGCTGAGGTTGTCTGGGGCGCTAGAGTTAACGTGTGACATTACCAACCTGTGGAAGCACTGAATGAAGTGTCACACTGTGCAGGAAGTGCACTATGAGAGTAAAACAATCTTCCAAATGGCTCAGAAGAGAGGAAGGATGGACTTCATATCCCACTATCACTGTTTGGTTTGCAGTAACTTACAGGAGGGCTGTGAGGATGCTGCCTGCAGTGTGGTTACAAAAAGAAGGCACAAGCACAGCAGGCAGTGAGTGAAAGGCATAGGCATAAATCAGCGCAATCTACCCCCAGAATTATTATGGATGCAACACTGAATTTACCATCCCTTAGTGAAGAATATTATATAAGTTAAGTCATTATTCCTTGGAATGTAGATTGAGGGGAGATCTAATAGAACTATATAAAATTATGAGGGATATAGATAGGGTAAATGCAAGCAACGTTGCGTGGGACTACAACAAGAGGTCACGGGTTAAGGGTGAAAGGTGAAACATTTCAGGAGAACATGAGGGAAACTTGCTTCTCTCAAAGGGTCTTGAGAGGGTGGAATGAGACGCCAGTATAAGTGGTGCACGCCAGCTCAGTTTCAATGTTTAAGAGAAGTCTGAACAGGTGCATGTATGGCAGGGGTATGGAGGGCTATTGTCTCGGTACAGGTTGATGGGAGTAGGCAGTTTAAATAGCTCAGCATGGCCTAGATAGGCCGTATGGTCTGTTTCTGTGCTGTAATTGTCTATGACTCTAACATGAGAGCATTTCTCTTGCCCAGAATGCATGTTTACATTGGAAGCATTTGTTCTTCAGTGTATCAAAGAAAATAAGAGAAGTAAATTGGAGGTACAGTATACCTTGATAATAATGATATGCTCTTTATGGCTGAAAAACGGTCATAGTTAGGAGTTTAATATCAAAGGATATACTTTGTATCAAAAGGACAGGCAGAAAGGCATATGCAGTGGTGTGGCTCCATTAGTAAGAGGTGGAATTACATCTTAAGAAAGAGGTAACATAGGGTCAGAGAATGTCAAATCTCTGTGGGTGGAGTTAAGGAACTGCAAGGAACTGCAAAAACCATTATGCGAGTCATATATAGGCTTCCAAATAGTAGCCAAGATGTGGAGTTGAGATTGCAAAGGGAGCTAGAAAGGGCATGTAATACGGGTAATGTTGTAGCGATGTGCTACACACAGCGCTAGAATAACCACACGGAGTCGGTGAGTTAGAGTTGCAATGAAAGAGATTTATTCAAACTTCGCGGCCCGCTTTAAAGCCTTCCCGTTCCCGCCCTCCCTGGGCGGGACTACTGTGGGGAATGCATATTCCCAGACCTTTTCTGCGCGCGGGATTTTCCCCCTGCTGGTGAAGATGGCCTGGCGCCCTTTTTGCTGCCGGCCCTCTGCCTGCGCGCGCTGTTTCGTGAGCCGGTTCGTGGGTGCCAGAAAGTGGGTCACCACATCACCCCCCCCCAGAACTGGCAATACCTCCCCCAATGTCCACAGTCTGGATCGGCCTCTGTTTGGGAGGTCTACCCCTGCGCCGCGGTGCCTGAGCCTGGACCGGTTGCGCCAAGTCCACATGGGCCGGTTTGAGTCATTCCACCGTGAAAACCTCCTCTCTCCCCCCAATGTCCAGCACGAACGTGGACCCGTTGTTCCTGATCACCTTAAACGGCCCTTCGTAGGGCCGCTGTAGCGGTGCCCGGTGTCCACCCCGTCGTACAAAAAGAAACTTACAGTTCTGCAGGTCTTTGGGTACGCAGGTCGGGCTCTGTCCGTGCTGTGAAGTGGGTCTGGGGGCCAGGTTACCAAGCCCCTACCGTAGTCTGTCCAGGACTGCTGTGGGTTCTTCCTCTTGCCCCCTTGGGGCTGGTATGAACTCTCCTGGGACGACCAGGGGCGCGCTGTACACCAACTCGGCCGACGAGGTGTGCAGATCCTCTTTGGGCGCCGTGCGGATTCCGAGCAGGACCCAGGGAAGTTCATCCACCCAGTTAGGCCCCTCCAGGTGGGCCATGAGAGCCGATTTCAGGTGACGGTGGAAGCGCTCCATTAGTCCGTTCGACTGTGGGTGGTAGGCAGTTGTGTGGTGTAGCTGTGTTCCTAAAAGTCTGGCCATAGCCGACCACAGGCTGGAGGTGAACTGGGCGCCCCTGTCGGAGGTAATGTGGGCCGGTACCCCAAAGCGTGATACCCAGGTTGCGATCAGTGCTCGGGCGCAGGATTTGGAGGTGGTGTCGCTGAGCGGGACTGCCTCTGGCCATCTGGTGAACCGGTCTATCATAGTTAGGAGGTACCGCGCTCCTCGTGACACTGGCAGGGGCCCCACGATATCCACATGGATGTGGTCGAACCTCTGGCGGGTGGGTTCGAACTACTGCATCAGAGCCTTGGTGTGCCGCTGCACCCTGGCCATTTGGCACTGAATACACATTTTGGCTCATTCACTGACCTGTTTACGAAGTCCATGCCACACGAACCTGTTGGAGACCAGCCAGACAGTTGTCCTGATGGAGGGGTGCGCTAAGTTGTGAATGGATTCGAACACCCGCCGGCGCCAGGCTGCCGGGATGACGGGGCGGGATTGGCCGGTAGCTACGTCACACGGTAGGGTCCTCTCACCTGGGCCTATGGGGAGGTCTTGGAGCTGCAAACCGGAGACTGCAGTCCTGTAACTGGGGATCTCAGCGTCTGCCTGCTGTGCCTCTGCCAGCGCTGCATAGTCCACCCCCTGGGACAGGGCCTGTATGGTAGGTCTGGAAAGTGCGTCTGCCACAACATTGTTCTTTCCAGAGACATGCCGGATGTCCGTCGTGTACTCGGAGATGTAGGACAGATGTCGCTGCTGGCGGGACGACCAGGGGTCGGACACCTTAGTGAAAGCAAAGGTAAGCGGTTTGTGGTCTGTGAACGCGGTGAAGGGCCTACCTTCTAAGAAGTACCTCAAATGCCGGATTGCCAGGTATAGTGCCAATAGCTCCCGGTCAAAAGCACTGTATTTGAGTTCGGGTGGTCGTAGGTGTTTGCTGAAGAACGCCAGGGGTTGCCAGCGACCCTCGATGAGCTGTTCCAGCACTCCACCGACTGCTGTGTTGGATGCGTCCACCGTGAGGGCAGTAGGAACGTCCGTTCTGGGGTGCACTAGCATCGCGGCATTTGCCAAGGCTTCTTTGGTTTTAACGAAAGCGGTTGCGGCCTCTTCGTTCCAGGTAATGTCCTTGCCCTTACCCGACATTAGAGTGAACAAGGGGCGCATGGTTCGGGCTGCTGAGGGGAGGAAACGGTGGTAGAAATTCACCATACCCACGAATTCCTGCAAGCCTTTGATTGTGTTGGGTCGGGGGAAGTGGCGGACCGCGTCTACCTTGGCGGGCAGCGGGGTTGCCCCGTCTTTAGTAATCCTGTGGCCCAGGAAGACGATGGTGTCGAGTCCGAACTGGCATTTGGCTGGATTGATTGTAAGGCCGAATTCACTCAGGCGGGAGTAGAGCTGGCGGAGGTGGGACAGATGCTCCTGCCGACTACTGCTGGCTATGAGGATGTTGTCCAAATAGATGAATGCAAAGTCCAGGTCGCGTCCCACCGCGTCCATTAGCCGCTGGAAAGTCTCTGCGGCATTCTTTAGACCAAACGGCATTCAGAGGAATTCGAAAAGTCCGAACGGGGTGATAAGTGCTGTTTTGGGGATGTCGTCCGGATGTACAGGGATTTGATGGTATCCCCGGACGAGGTCTACCTTGGAAAAGATTCTTGCGCCGTGTAGGTTTGCTGCGAAGTCTTGAATGTGCGGCACAGGGTAGCGGTCTGGCGTTGTAGCCTCGTACAGTCTGCGGTAGTCACCGCAGGGTTTCCAGCCCCCCGTTGCCTTGGGCACCATGTGAAGGGGAGAGGCCCATGGGCTGTCGGACCGTCGTATGATCCCTAATTCCTCCATCTTCTTGAACTCCTCCTTCGCCAGTCGGAGCTTGTCCGGGGGAAGCCTTCGAGCACAGGCGTGGAGGGGTGGTCCCTGGGTCGGGATGTGGTGCTGTACTCCGTGTCTGGGCATGGCTGCCATGAACTGCGGTGTCAGTACTGATGGGAAATCTGCCAGGACCCTGGTGAATTCATCGTCGGACAGCGTGATGGAGTCCAGGTGTGGGGCTGGCAACTGTGCTTCACCCAGGGAGAACGTTTGAAAAGTCTTGGCGTGGACTAATCGCTTCCCTTGCAAGTCGACCAGCAGGCTGTGGGCTCGTAGAAAATCTGCCCCCAGCAGTGGTTGGGCCACGGCGGCCAGTGTGAAGTCCCACGTGAACCGGCTGGAGCTGAACTGTAACTGCACCGTGCGGGTGCCGTAGGTTCGTATTGTGCTGCCATTAGCGGCCCTCAGGGGGGGTCCAAGTTCTCTGTTGCGGGTGTCGTAACTCGTTGGAGGTAAGACACTGATCTCCACTCCAGTGTCGACCAAAAAGCGGCGTCCCGACTGCTTGTCCCAGACGTACAGGAGGCTGTCCTGATGGCCAGCCGCCGTAACCATCAGCGGCGGCTGGCCCTGGCGTTTCCTGGGAATTTGCAGGGCGGTCTGCAGCGGCGGGCCTCCGTGCCCCACCGCTGGTGGTAGAAACACCATTGTTCGTTGTGCTCCTCACTCCCGTCGCCGGGTTTTGTAGGCTCTTCTGCCGGGCCTGGTCTGGTCTGTCGTTGGGCACGCGGCTTGGTGATCTGTGCGACGGATGCCCCTCTCTCTTTCCTGGCATTCCACAGCACATCTGCTCGGGCCGCCACCTCCCGGGGGTTGCTGAAATCTGCGTGGGACAGCAGCAGGCATATGTCCTCGGGCAGTTGCTCTAGGAACGCCTGCTCAAACATGAGGCAGGGTTTGTGTCCTTCAGCCAGGGCCAGCATCTCGTTCATTAATGCTGACGGTAGCCTGTCTCCCAAACCATCCAGGTGCATTAAGCGGCGTGCTCGTTCGCGCCGTGAGAGTCCAAAAGTCCTTATGAGCAGGGCTTTGAATGCTGTGTATTTGCCGTCCTCTGGGGGCGACTGTATAAACTCCTCAACTTGTGCAGCAGTCTCCTGGTCGAGGGAGCTCAGCACGTAGTAGTAGCGAGTGGACTCCGAAGTTATCTGCCGAATGTGGAATTGTGCTTCTGCTTGTTCGAACCATAAATGAGGTCGCAGCATCCAGAAGCTTGGCAGTTTTAACGAAACTGCGTGAACAGATGCAGCGTCGGTCATCTCTGGTCCAAATATCGTTTGGGCCGTCGGGGTCACCAATTGTAGCGATGTGCTACACACAGCGCTAGAATAACCACACGGAGTCGGTGAGTTAGAGTTGCGATGAAAGAGATTTATTCAAACTTCGCGGCCCGCTTTAAAGCCTTCCCGTTCCCGCCCTCCCTGGGCGGGACTACTGTGGGAAATGCATACTCCCAGACCCTTTCTGCGCGCGGGATTTTCCCCCTGCTGGTGAAGATGGCCTGGCGCCCTTTTTGCTGCCAGCCCTCTGCCTGCGCGCGCTGTTTCATGAGCCGGTTCGTGGGTGCCAGAAAGTGGGTCGCCACAATGTCACAATTGTAATGGGGGACTTCAATATGCAAGGGGATTAGGAAAATCAGGTTGGTGTCAGATCGCAAAAGAAGGAATTTGATGAATGCCTGTTAGATGGCATTTTAGAGCGGCTTGTGCTTGAGCCTACTCAGTGTAAGGCTATCTTAGATTGGGTGTGGAGTAATAATCCAGATTTTATTAGGGAGCTTAATGTAAAGGAACCTTTAGGAGGTAGTGATCATAATATAATTGAATTCATTCTGCAATTTGAGAGGGAGAAGCATAAGACACATGTATCAGTATCACAATGGAATAAAGAAAATTACAGAGGTATGAGAGAGGAGCTTCTCCAGGTAGACTGGAGGGTGTTACTGGCGGGGATGATAGCAGCACAGAGCTGGCTGAAGTTTCTGGGAATAGTTCACCAGGAGCAGGATAACTATGTCCACAGAAGAAGAAGTTCGCAAATGGCAGAGCTAGGTAACCGTGGCTGACAAGGCAAGTTAAGAACTGCTTTGAAGCCAAGGAAAAGGCGTATAAGGTAGCAAAAGTGTGTGGGAATTTGGATATTGGGAAGTTTATAGGAAGGGAAAAGACAAACCTTAAGGGGAGGCAAGCTAATAATACAAAGCAGGATACTAAAAGTTTTTTCAATTATATAAAGAATAAAAGGGAGGTGAGAGTTAATATTGGACCACTGGAAAATGATGCTGGTGAGATAGTAATGGGGGACAAAGAAATGACATATGTATTTAATAAGTACTTTGCTTCAGTCTTTACTGTGGAAGATCCTGGCTACATGCCAAAGGTCCGTGAGTGTTAGGGAGCAGTAGTGAGTGCCATTGCTATTATAAAGGAAAAAGTGCAAAGCAAACTGAAAGCTCTTAAAGTGGATAAGTCACTTGGACCAGATGGACTGGTCATGATCTTTCAAGAATTACTTGATTCTGGCATGGTCCCAGAGGACTGGAAATTGGAAATGTCACTTCACGCTTTAAGAAGGGAGGAAGACAAAACAGAGGAAATTATAGGCCAGATAACCAAACTTCTGTGGTTGGGAATGTGTGGAGTCCCTTATTAAGGACAAGGCTTCAGGGTACTTGGAGACTAATGACAAAATAAGTTAAAATCAGCATGATTTCTGTAAAGGGAAATCTGGCCTGACAAACCTAGTAGAAAAGTAACAAATAGGGTAGACAAAGGAGAGCCATTAGATGCCATTTACTTGCATTTTCAGAAGGCATTTGATAAGACTGCTTAACAAGATAAACTCCTATGGCGTTACAGGAAAGATACTGGCATGGATAGAGGAATGGCTGAAAGGGAGGAGGTAGCAAGATGGAATAAATGGGGTCTTTTCTAGTTGGCTGCAAGTGTCTAGTGGTTTTCCTCAGGGGTCAGTATTGGGAACGCTACTTTTCACATTGTTTGTCAATGATTTGGATAATGGAATTGCTGGCTTTTTGGCAAAGTTTGTGGATGATACAAAGATAGGTGGATGGGCAGGTAGTTCTGAGAAAGCAATTGGATTGCAGCAGATCTTAGACAAGTTGGAAGAATGGGCAAAAAAGTGGCAGATGGGAAACGTTGGGAAATGTATGATGATGCATTTTGTTAAATGGGGCAATAGTGCAGACTATTATCTAAATGGGGAGAAAATTCAAACATCAGGGGTGCAGAGGGACTTAGAAGTCCTCGTGCAAGAATCATGCGTTGATTCAAAGGTTGAGTGAAGGCAAATGTCATGTTTGCATTTATTTCAAAGGGAATAGAATATAAAATCAAGTAAATTGAAGCTTTATAAGACACAAGTCAGGCCATACTTGGAATATTCTCAACTGTCTTGGACCCCTTATCTCAAAAAGGATGTATTGTTATTGGGGAGTCACTAGGAGGTTCATGAGGATGATTCCAGGAATGAAGGGGTTATTGTATGAGGAGCAATTTGTAGCTTTGGGCCTGTACTCACTGCAATTTATAAGAAATCATGGGGATCCCATTGAAACATTCTGAATGTTGGAGGGACTAGAAAAGGAGGTATTTCCTCTGAAGGGGTATCCAGAACTAAAGGGCACAGCCTCAAAATTGAAGGGCTACCTTTTAGAACAGAAGTAAGGAGGGATTTTTTTTAGACAAAGAGTGGTGAATATGTGGAATGTTTTGCCACAGACTGTGGTGGAGGTTAAATCTATAGGTATATTTAAAGCAGAAGTTGATAGGTTCCTGATTGTTTTGGGCATCAACCGATTGATGAAAGGGCAGGTGTATGGAGTTGAATGGGATCTGGAATTGGCTATGATGAAATGGCGCAGTGAACTCAAAGGGCTGAATGGCTTAATTTTGCTGCAATGTCTTATGGTCTCTTTCATATTAATGGATAAAAACTGAAAAAATAATACTAGTGAAACACAGCAGTTCAACAGCATCTGGAGGGAAAATGAATGGTCGATATTCAGGAGCTTCATCTGAACTGAAAGAGAGAGGACTGTTAGCTAGTATCATGTGGTGAGGGAAGGGATGTGCTAGAGCTGGTAGGCAATAGATGGATCCAGATGAAATACGGTGATAGGCAGGTAGAGGAGGAAAGAAATAGCAATGGATGCTGGGAGGTGATAGCTGGAGGTAAAAAAGAATGGCTGCATCATGGGCACGAGCTTCCTGAGTATCCAGGACACTTTCAAAAAGTGATGTCTCAGAAAGGCGGTGTCCATCACTAAGAGTTCAGGTCATGCCTTGTTCTCATTGTTATCATCAGGAAGGAGGTACGGAAACCTGAAGGCACACACTCAGTGATTCAGGAACAGCATCCTCCCCTCAGCCATCTGATTTTTGAATGGATATTGAACCCATGAATATTACCTCGCTACTTCTTAATTTCTATTTTGGCACTACTTATTTAATTTAACTATTTATATATATATATATATATATATATATATATATATATATATACACACACACACATATACATACTGTAATTCGCAGGTTTTTTTTCTATTTTTATGCATTGCATTGTACTGCTACCACAAAGACAATAAATTTTGTGACATATGCTGGTGACATTAAACCTGATTCTGACTCTTGTTTCTGAGAATCTGATGTAGGAAAAAGGTGAACCACAGGACCAAACAAGCGATGTGCATTGGGGCGGACGAGAGTGGTGGGTTAAGGGAAACCAACGGGAGGTAGATGGGGTGGGTGGATGAGGGAAAGGAATGGATGATAGGTGTTTGGGGTTGGATAAGAAGAAGAGCAGTAAGGGACAGAGCGGTAGCAGGTTGCCAGAAACGTGATCCAGCAGCTGTTTTTTGGCTCCAGGTTGTAACATCTGGGGTCTCTAGTGTCAATGTGATAAAGGGTAGACTGCTGGAGTTTAAAAAAATCCATTTTAAGAGGATCAGAATATGAACTGGAGATATAAAATGGACAAAAATGTAGAAATGCTGAAGACCTGTAGGAAATAGAACTCATCAAAAACAGTGAGACAAGAAATATGTAAATATTATTGAAGTGCAGAGTTGAATAAAGACCACGGAAAATGGTAAGGTTAAAAGTGATGATTTAATACTACATGAACAATAAAGGGACTAAAATAGATTACCTCAGATTCTGAAACTACAATGAATTGCAAAGCAGAACTATATTAAATTATTACAGAATATAAAGCAGCATAGGAAATATTCTACAGGCACATCAATACAACAGAAGTCTGTGGGAGGAGGGGATGAGAAGAGAGTAATATGGTTTCAAAAGCATGGGTATAACTAGTGTAAAAAAGCTGAAACATTAAACTTATTACCATGGAAACAGATCATATAGAAATTACTATGAGAGGGATTAAGCAGAATTTATCTACACTTAAAACGTAAAGAGAAAAATTATCAAATAAGCGGATTAAACTCAGAGGATAAATAGCTCATTTGAAATGGATTTTTTTTATTGTTTGTAGAGCTCTTGTGCTCAGCCACAGCTGCCATTGTGGAAGGGCTGAGGGAATTGTGACAGACGTCAAGGTGGCTGCAAGATGTACAGTAGATTGACAGAGTTCCAATTTGCTGAACACTATTTAGTGCTGAATCGTTGGCAGATAGCAACGACATTTGGCCAGGTGGGCTATCAGTATTGCAATTCTTCATCAGGGAAATTATCATTTCCAAAATGTGAACTATGAACTATAAAATAAAATTTATCAAATTACCACAAATAAGTAATGAAAACAACAAAAAAAACACAAACATTATTTTTTTTGAAAATAACTAAGTGCTCCCGAGACAAAATTTCATCTTTTGGTCTGAAAACAATTCTTGTACTTTCTTCCCATATGCATCCAAGGAAAAGCACCAGACCTACATGTTTTATATAATAAGACAACTCAGTTCTTTCAGAGGAGCACTTTTAACTGATATTTAGCAATGAGCACAGAAAGCGGCTCAGACAGATGATCAAATCCAAAGAGCAATTTGGAAGAATATCCTGAAGGAAGGAACAGAGATAAAGGGGCATTATGAACTTCAGTACCTTGAGCTAAAACATCTGAAGTTGTTTTTAAAAGAAGTAATTAAAACTGAGAATGTTCTACTTCATACAATTGAAGACGTTATTAATAACAGTTACTGAAATGAAGATCGAGAGAAACCCAGGATGAATTTGGAAAAGTAAGATATCGAGAATCTATAATTGGATATTTTCAATCTACATTCTTGTGTGCAAAACAATTCATAGTCATAGTCATAGTCATAGTGCAGAGGAAAAAATTAGACTTATTGCAAACTATACTTTCAGATCTTGCACGCTTCTAATGCTACAGCATGGAGCCTGAACATGTGCACTGGTGCCCAATGACATTCAATGGATTATTGGATGCATCTGTCCTGATTTTGAATCACAATTGTGGAACCTATAGAGGCAGGCCTTCACAAGACTTGAGAGACATGTTGGAGACGGTGAAAAGAAATTTTCCTCAGCCTACACTCATTTATGGAGTCTGATGTTAGGAATCCACGTCAGATACATCCTTCTTAAATAAAAAGCTTACAATGGCTTTTCCTTGCTCTCCCAGCCCAGCTTGTGATGCCTCACCTGCAATCTTCAGATCTTTCATGCAGATCCATCACAATGTCCTCTTAGTGTTCTGCCATGTGACCTCTTTATTATTGACCAAGACCAACTACTGACCACCCCTAACTTCACAACAACTGAACAGCCACCCCCCCCCCCCACCCCATCCACCTATGGTCTTTGGTAGCAGAAGCCCATACCTACAATCTGACTGAAGTTCCTTACTGCTCTTCTGAAATCTTGCTCCTCAATTCCTTGATTAATGTTAGTCCTGGCCACAGAGTTGACTGGACTTGACAATTCTGCTCAGCAAAATCATCTCTGCTTCTCATCCCACACTCTTTCCCAATCTTCACGCCTCTTATTTCCATATCATTCCCACACACCACTGCGTATATTAGACTCAGATTTCCTGATTCTCCCTAATCTCATCTAACAGATACTTACCCTAAAATTTGTACATGTACACCCACTCATTAATGTGAATATCTAATCAACCAATCATGTAGCAGCAACTCAATGTATAAAAGCATGCAGACATAGTCTAGGGGTTCAGCTGTTGATCTAAATCCTTACCTGTGCTAATGAATTTTTGGGTCACCTATCATGTATAGATGGTTTAATGAATCAATTTAAGCATTTCTTATTTATAGAACCGAAATACCACCCAGACAACATCACGGGTCAGGAACAAACTTAATTCATTGATGCTATATGGCAACAGCATTATTGCTTTATCTGTGTGCCATCCAGATGGATAGACAAAAATCTTTGTTCTGTTAGGTGCAGAAAAATCTAAATTATTCATTTTTGTAGTTATGTTTAGTTTGGCACGAATGACCGAAATACCTTTTTTAAAATGTGAAACAGCAGAACAGCACTTTCTTGTTATTGCTAGGTTAGTGAAAGGTTTACACCCAAGATGTCAACAATTCTTTTTTGCAGAAGGATATCACTCAATCCATTGTGTTCTTCTGTTTGTGGTTCCAGATTGCAGCATCTGAAGTCTTTAATGTCTTTGTCAAAAACAATTTGTATGTTGTCTCACATCACTCCTGAAATGTCACTATCAAACAGGTGATTCTGTCTGCTGCAGAATATTATTCTTAATGAATTGTCATGGAAATTAGACCAGAATTATCATACAAAACATTATTATCTCTGGGTGGCCATTCTGCAGGAAGCTGCTGATGACAACCTCCTTGCAGGTGAAATTGCCTCCAACTTAATTGCAATGCAGAAGTCTGGGGCAATCTGGACTTAGCCTGTTTTGTTCTACATATCATAAAATGTGTTGACCTTGGAAGGGCGACAGCCCAGATCTACAATTAGTGGCCATTTTATTAGCTACACCTGCTTGTATACCTGCTTGTTAATGCAAATATCTAATCAGCCAAACATGTGGTAGCAACTCAATGCATAAAAGCATATAGAGGTAGTCAAAAGTTTCAGTTTTTGTTCAGACCAAACATTAGAAAGGGGAAGAAATGTGATCTAAGTGATTTTGCAGAATAATTGTTGGTGCCAGATGGGGTGGTTTGAGTATCTCCTGGGATTTTCACACACAACTAGGATTTACAAAGGATGGTGCAATAAACAAAAAAAAAAATCCAGTGCGTGGCAGTTCTGTCAGAGAAAAAAAAACGTGTTAATGAGAGAGGTCAGAGGAGAATGGCTAAACTGTGTCAAGCTGATAGGAAGAAAACAGTAACACAAAAAAAAAACACGCATAACACCAATGGTGTGCAGAAGAGCATCTCTGAATGCACAACATATCAAATCTTGAAGCTGATGGGCTGGAGCAGCAGAAGTCCACAAGCATACACTTTGTAGCCCAGTTATTACGTAAAGGAGGTATCTAATAAAATGGTCACTGAGTATAATTGTCACTATTCCAATGCACATCAGAACAGATAACATCATCTTAGATGGTATTGTTAGAAGATAAGATAAACTTTTTACAGCTACACGTGGCAACTACCAAAAAATAATAATATTCTCCTTGGTGGAAAATTTGAAATATGAAACTAACCTTTTCAGCCCAAAATCCAAAGCTGTCTTCCTCAAAAGAACACAGACATTTCAAGATAGTGGTCTGTTGATTTTCATTGGCTGAATGAATCAAGAGAAAAAGAACAAAGGTAAATTGATGGTTTGGCTTATTCACAGTCTAAATGACAGTACGACCTCAAAGAGTAGAATCACAAATCTTACCATCAGATCTCTGCAAAAAAAATAAGGATTAGTCATATAAAGCAAAGTGAATAAGAAAACGGATGACATAAATGATATGACATGAGCTGAACATTGTAATAAACTGGAGACTCTTAAAGTGCACATCAGAATCACAATCAGGTTTAATATTGCTGGCATATGTCATGAAATTTGTTGTTATGCATGAACAGTACATTGCAATATACAAGAGTAAAAACTATAAATTACAGTAATTACTCTCTTTTTAAATACATTTTCAATACATTTAAATGTAATGAAAATAAAGGAAAGTAGTTGTTCCCAAATCATTGAATTTTATACAAAGTATAAAGGCATTTCTTAACAACACACATCAAAGTTGCTGGTGAACGCAGCAGGCCAGGCAGCATCTCTAGGAAGAGCTACAGTCGACGTTTCAGGCCGAGACTCTTCGTCAGGACTAACTTCCCTTCATGGACACCCCGCTCTGGTCTTCTGCCTGCTCTGGATCTTTTTATCGCTAACTGCCAACAGGACATCAACCGTCTCGACTTCACCGCACCTTGTTCCCATTCCAACCTCACTCCTTTGGAACGCTCTGCTGTCCACTCCCTCCGCACTAATCCTAACCTTATTATTAAACCCGCCGATAAGGGGGATGCTGTTGTAGTCTGGCGTACTGACCTCTACCTTGCCGAGGCACAGTGACAACTCGCGGATACCTCCTCTTATTTACCCCTCGATCGTGACCCCACTAAGGAGCACCAGGCCATTGTCTCCCACATCATCACCGACTTTATCCGCTCAGGGGATCTCCCATCCACTGCTACCAACCTTATATTTCCCACACCTCGCACTTCCCGTTTCTACCTCCTACCCATGATCCACGAACCTGCCTGTCCTGGCAGACCTATTGTCTCAGCTTGCTCCTGCCCCACCAAACTCGTTTCTGTTCTGTTAGTCCTGACGAAGGGTCTCGGCCTGAAACATCGACTGTACCTCTTCCTAGAGATGCTGCCTGGCCTGCTGCGTTCACCAGCAACTTTGATGTGTGTTGCTTGAATTTCCAGCATCTGCAGAATTCCTGTTGTAAGGCATTTGTTAAGTTTAGATCCTATTGTTTGCAAAGCTTCAGGAATATTCATTTTCAACATTATCATTCATTATTAAATGGAATATTTTGTTCATTCACCATATACAGGATATATCATGCCTAATGGATAGGTCTGAATTTTCTCAGTCGTCTGGGAAGAAGTGCTCATTGTGGGAAGTTGAGAAGCCTATTAATACAGTTACTCCTATGCTATAACCTCTTGGTCTCAATCAGTTCAATGTACTTATTTTATTAAGGAATACAGGAGATTTGCTTTGCTCCCAGGAGTTTTCCAGTCCCAATGCAATTTAACGCTTTACTTTAATATAGTGGCTTATCATTGATTTTGTGTTCTTGAAGCCCACATGACTAAACATTCTGATGCCCAGTAGAATATCTGACTACCAAACGAATGAAATTTAGCTCTGCACCAAGAAAGCAAGGCAATGGAGTTTTTTTTTATTGTTGTGGAACGTAGGCGTTACACAACAAATACAAGGTTATTTGAACTCTATACATCTTGCTGAGTCCATCAGTTTTTGAAGTCAGAAAGCTGACTGAATGATAGATGATAGGGAGAGAGGAGCTTCTTTTTTTTCATGCTTATTAAAAAACAATCTCCATGAAAAATGTTGAATTTCGACCTTTAGGGTAGGTCAACAAAAACTTGAAAAATTCTGTCTCTATATATCTGTATCCGTATTCATCATTTAAGAACATTGGTAAAACTTTTGGTTTTAGTGTTCTACATTGCTTTGTTGCAGCTTACTGATTGACTGTGCATTTAGAGCAACGATAGGAAACATTTTTCATCTTACTCCTTTACTTTTGATTGGCACTTCCACTAGGTCAGACATTCACATCCAATACCATCAAAACAAAACATTCATTATGAAGAAGTTAGCTTGTGGCAAATAGAAGGAAACCTTTTTCACTTTTTCTTAGAAAAATAGAGGGCTATGGGTACCCCGGGGTAATTTCTAAAGTAAGTACATACTCGGCACAGCTTTGTGGGTCGAAAAGCCTGTATTGTGCTGCAGGTTTTCTATGTTTCTACATTTTCACTCCGTTCTTAAAAGAAGCGGTAAGTTCTTTCAACTGTTTAATTTGTGCTGTAGTGTATAAAGATATAAACTTCACACAACATTTAACCGTTGTTTCTCTCCGCCCCTTGTGGCGCATCAGCCAACAACCTTGTCATTTCTTTAGCATTTGTCTGTTTTTTTTTATATAAGGCAGAGTTGCTAGTCTGATGCTCAATGCAGCACGGATGGAAAGCATGCAAGGAGCTGGCTAGTTTTAAACCCCAGACCTCTCGCCTAAGCATCTGATGAGGATGCCATTACACCACCGGCTGGATACACAACATGTAAAGCAAGCTGAAAATACGATTGTCACCACTGGTCAAAGCAAGGAGATTCACATGAAAGGAATCAATCACTATTAACACACATGGACAAACTACAGAGGTCTGAACGATGTGTAAGAGGTCAGAAATAGAGTCAGAAGTAGAAATAAAGAGGAAGTATTGGAAATACTCAATAGCAAGACACTTTACAGTGTTCTTAAGCAGAGGTCATAAGACTATAAGATATAGGAGCAAAAGTAAGTCATTCTGCCCATCGAGTCTGCTCCACTATTCAACCATGGGCTGATCCAATTCTTCCAGTCATCCCCACTCCCCTGCTTTTACCCCATACCCTTTAATGCCCTGGCTAATCAGGAACATATCTATCTCTGCCTTAAATACACCCAATGACTTGACCTCCACAGCCGCTAGTGGCAACAAATTCCACAGATTTACCACCGTCTGACTAAAGTAATTTCTCTGCATCTCAGTTCAAAGAGGATGTCCTTCAATCCTGAAGTCGAGCCCTCTTGTCCTGCAATCCCCGACCATGAGAAACAACTTTGCCATATTTAATCTGTTCAGGCCTTTTAACATTTAGAATGTTTCTATGAGATCCACCCCCCCCCATTCTCCTGAACTCCAGGGAATACAGCCCAAGAGCTACCAGACAATCCTCATATGATAACCCTTTCATTCCTGAAATAATTCTCGTAAATCTTCCTGAACCCCCTCCAATGTCAACATATCCTTTCTAAAATAAGGAGCCAAAAACTGCACACAACACTCCAAGTGTGGCCTCACGAGTACCTTATAGAGCCTCAACATCACATCCCTGCTCTTATATTATATACCTCTAGCAATGAATGTCAACATTGCATTCATCTTCTTCACAACCAACTCAACCTGAAGGTTAACCTTTAGGGTTTCCTACACAAGGCTCCCAAGTCCCTTTGCATCTCTGCATTTTGAATTTTCTCCGCACCTAAATAATAGTCTGCCCATTTATTTCTTCCACCAAAGTGCATGACCATACACTTTCCAACATTGTATTTCATTTGTCACTTCTTTGTCCATTCCCCTAAACTGTCTAAGTCTTTCTGCAGGCTCTCTGTTTCCTCAACACTACCCGCTCCTCCACCAATCTTTGTATCATCGGTAAATTTAGCCACAAATCAATTAATACTGTAGTCCAAATCATTGACATACATTGTAAAAAGCAGCAGTCCTAACACTGACGCCTGTGGAACTCCACTAGTAACCAGCAGCCAGCCAGAATAGGATCTCTTTATTTCCACTCTCTGTTTTCTGCCAACGCTCCACTTATGCTAGTAACTTCCCTGTAATTCCATGGGCTCTTATCTTGCTAAGCAGCCTCATGTGCGGCACCTTGTCAAAGGCCTTCTGAAAATCCAAGTACACTACTTCTATTCACCTCCTTTGTCTGCCCTGCTTGTAATTTCCTCAAAGAACTGCAGTAGTCAGGTAGGATTTTCAGGTAAGATTTTCCTTTCAGGAAACCATGCTAGCTTTGGCCTATCTTGTCATGTGCCTCCAAGTACTCCGTAATATCATCTCTAACAATCGATTCCAATGACTTCTCAACCACTGATGTCAGTCTACAGGTCTATAGTTTCCTTTCTGCTGCCTCCTACCCTTCTCAAAAGGCGGGGTAGCATTTGCAAATTTCCAGTCTTCCAGTAAAATGCCAGAATCTATCGATTCTTGAAAGATCATCGTTAATGCCTCCACAATCTCTCCAGCTACTTCCTTCAGAACTCGAGGGTGCATTTAATCAGATTCAGGAGATTTATCCACCCTCAGACCATCAGGCTTCCTGAGCATGTTCTCAGTCGTAATTTTCACTGCACAAACTTCACTTCCTTGACGCTCTTGAATGTCTGGTATGCTGCAGACGTCTTCCACTGTGAAGGGTGATGCAAAATACGCATTCCGTTCCTCTGCCATCTCTGCATCTCTCGTTACAATACCTCCAGCATCATTTAGTATTGGTCCTACATCTACCCTCAACTCTCTTTTACCCTTTCTATATTTAAAAATGCTTTTAGTATCTTTTTAGATATTAGTTGCCAGCTTCATCTCATAATTCATCTTTTCCTTCTGAATGACCTTTTTAGTTTCCTTCTGCAAGTTTTTAAAAGCTCTATCTTCCCACTAGCTCTGGCTTCCTTGTATACTCTTTTGGGATCCAATTTCATTGCTCCTTGAAAGTGGCTACACAGGCTGATAGAAGGCCTTTGGAATGCTTGCTTTTATAAGTTGAAACATTATGTCAAAAGTTTATGTAGCAACTTTATAGAACTCTGGTTCAGCCACATCTGAAGCATTGCATATAGTTCTAGTCTCCCCAGTCTAGGAAGGATGTGGAGGCTTTGGAGAATTTGCAGAAGAATCTTACAAGGATGCTGCCTGGGTTAGAGGGCATGTGCTATCATGAGAGGTTGAGCAAACCTGAGTTATTTTCTGTGGAGTGGCAGAAGCTGAGGGGAGATCTGATGGAGGTTTACAAATTTATGAGAGGTACAGATAGAGTAGCCGGGGAGTCTCTTTTTCCCAGATTAGAAATGTCTCATACCAGAGGATATCGCATTGAAGGTGAGACAGGGTATGTTCAAAGGGGATGTGAGTGGTAATTTTTTTTTTACTCTAAGAGTGGTGGATGCCTGGAATGTGCTGTATGGTGGTAGAGGCAAATGCATTAGAGGCTTTAAAGAGATGTTTATATAGGCACGTGAATATGAGGAAGATGAAGGGATGTAGACATTGTGTAGGTAGGAGGGATTAATTTTTGGAGCTTTTTTGATTTACTTTTTAGCTGGTTCAGCACAGCATTGTGGGCCAAAGGGCCTGTTTCTGTGCTGTACTCTTCCATGCCTATGTCTCGTAACACTTAGAGAGTAACTGTAAAAAGAAAAACATGGTTAAAAATTCAGGTCCAGGAAACCCAATTAGAATTGGAAAGCAAGAAAACATGGCTTTCAGTTGCAGAGAAGTGAAGAAGGGATAGGATATGCATTTCCTCCGGTCTAGTGTACTGTATTCACTATTCACTATTCAATAGGGGTCTCAAACTCAGATAGAACCATAGAACCATAGAAACTACAGCACAGAAACAGGCCCTTTGGCCCTTCTTGGCTGTACCGAACCATTTTCTGCCTAGTCCCACTGACCTGCACATGGACAATATCCCTCCATACACCTCCCATCCATGTATCTGTCCAATTTATTCTTAAATGTTAAAAAAGAACTGGCATTTACCACCTCGTCTGGCAGCTCATTCCATACTCCCACCACTCTCTGTGTGAAGAAGCCCCCCCTAATGTTCCCTTTAAACTTTTCCCCCCTCACCCTTAACCCATGTCCTCTATTTTTTTTCTCCCCTTGCCTCAGTGGAAAAAGCCTGCTTGCATTCACTCTATCTATACCCATCATAATTTTATATACCTCTATCAAATCTCCCCTCATTCTTCTACGCTCCAGGGAATAAAGTCCTAACCTGTTCAACCTTTCTCTGTAACTGGGTTCCTCAAGTCCCAGCAACATCCTTGTAAACCTTCTCTGCACTCTTTCAACCTTATTTATATCCTTCCTGTAATTTGGTAACCAAAACTGAACACAATACTCCAGATTCGGCCTCACTAATGCCTTATACAACCTCATCATAACATTCCAGCTCTTAGACTCAATACTTCGATTAATAAAGGCCAATGTACCAAAAGCTCTCTTTACGACCCTATCTACCTGTGATGACACTTTTAGGGAATTTTGTATCTGTATTCCCAGATCCCTCTGTTCCACTGCACTCCTCAGTGCCTTACCATTAACCTTGTATGTTCTACGTTGGTTTGTTCTTCCAACGTGCAATACCTCACACTTGTCAGTATTAAACTCCATCTGCCATTTTTCAGCCCATTTTTCCAGCTGGTCCAAGTCCCTCTGCAGGCTCTGAAAACCTTCCTCACTGTCTACTACACCTCCAATCTTTGTATCATCAGCAAATTTGCTGATCCAATTTACCACATTATCATCCAGATCATTGATATAGATGACAAATAACAATGGACCCAGCACTGATCCCTGTGGCACACCACTAGTCATAGGCCTCCACTCAGAGAAGCAATTCTCTACCACCACTCTCTGGCTTCTTCCATCGAGCCAATGTCCAATCCAATTTACCACCTCTCCATGTATACCTAGCGACTGAATTTTCCTAACTAACCTCCCATGCGGGACCTTGTCAAAGGCCTTACTGAAGTCCATGTAGACAATATCCACTGCCCTCCCTTCATCCATTTTCCTGGTAACCTCCTCAAAAAACTCCAACAGATTGGTCAAACAATTCCTACCACGCACAAAGCCATGTTGACTCTCCCTAATAAGCCCCCGTCTATCCAAATGCTTGTAGATCCTGTCTTTTAGTACTCCGTCCAATAACTTACCTACTACTGACGTTAAACTCACCGGCCTATAATTTCCCGGATTACTTTTCGATCCTTTTTTAAACAACGGAACAACATGAGCCACTCTCCAATCCTCCGGCACTTCACCCGTAGACAGCGACATTTTAAATATTTCAGCCAGGGCCCCCGCAATTTCAACACTAGTCTCCTTCAAGGTCCGAGGGAACACCCTGTCAGGTCCTGGGGATTTATCCACTTTAATTTTCCTCAAGACAGCAAGCACCTCCTCCTTTTCAATCTGTACAGTTTCCATGATCTCACTACTTGATTCCCTCAATTCCATAGATTTCATGCCAGCTTCCTTAGTAAATACAGACGCAAAAAACCTATTTAAGATCTTCCCCATTTCCTTTGGTTCCGCACAAAGCCGACCACTCTGATATTCAAGAGGATCAATTTTATCCCTTACAATCCTTTTGCTCTTAATATACTTGTAAAAGCTCTTTGGATTATCCTTCACTTTGACTGCCAAGGCAACCTCATGTCTTCTTTTTCCCCTCCTGATTTCTTTCTTAAGTATATTCTTGCACTTCTTATACTCCTCAAGCACCTGATTTACCCCCTGTTTCCTATACATTTCATACAACGCCCTCTTCTTCTTTATCAGAGTTGCAATATCCCTTGAGAACCAAGGTTCCTTATTCCTATTCAATTTGCCTTTAATCCTGACAGGAACATACAAACTCTGCACTCTCAAAACTTCCCCTTTGAAGGCTTCCCACCTACCAATCACATCTTTGCCAGAGAACAACCTGTCCCAATCCACGCTTTTTAGATCCTTTCTCATTTCTTCAAATTTGGCCTTTGGATAGAGTGTTTAATTTGCAGAGCACCTATACTCAATCCGCAAGAGAGATCCTGAGCTTCTGATTAGCTACTGTATTACTTCAGTTCTCCATCCTACTCCCACTCAGACCTATCTGTCTGTCGAATCCTGCACTGCTACATTGAGGCTGGACTGCTCCCTGGACTTCTGCAATTTGCTGTAGAAAGTTGATTTTCTAGGTTTCTCAAGCACCAGTATTTACAAACTGTAATCTTAAGTACAACCATTAAGCTCTTTTGCCTTTGGTTTAATCTTGTCAAGTTAATTGTGACTGGCATGTGTTTCCTGTATTCTATGATTATTTAAAGGGGTCTCTAGTTAGCTCTTTAGCGGAGTCCTACTGTGTTATAGAGAATGATTTGTCTCACAGAATCGCTCAGACATCCCTCCAAGGTGTCTATTGGTATTCCTATGCCAAACCTTTTGTTTCCAGCTCTTCATGGGTATTCTACCGTTCCTCCACTCCTGGGACAAGTCGTGAGCCTGTCATCCACTGCTCCTGGGTTGAGTTGCTGCCTGCGACTTAATGTGACAGAGAGAATCTGCCATTCCTCCACACTTGGGTCCAGTCCTGCAAGCACGCACTATGACAGAGGCTTAATGTACACCTAGAGAACGACTCATCATCTTCTCTTAAGGCATGTGTTATAACTGGGCTGGTCTCAATATCATATTGTCCAACTTTCGGCAACACACTCTTTCTTTATGTATCAGGGTTGGCCGTTTAAGGTATCTGTGATTTTGTCTCACACATTCCCTCTTTATCAGTACTGCTGAACATGCTGGCTATATCACATATGCTCCTGGTAGTCAGATGTAATACGGACTAAGAAGCACATTGACATGTTAACAAATTTGGAATCACTCTATCAGAAGTATTTGCTTTGTTCTACCAATTCCTTCTGTTCTGAAATATCTGTTCACATGCTTATAACAGTTTTTCAAAGGTGTAGCTATAGTACAAGATAAAACAGTCTCCGTGAAGATGTTTTTTCCTTTAAATAACATTCAATACAATACTCATTTTAAGGTTCTTATACTGAAATGTGGGGGGACTAATATCAAAATATTAAATTCATTTGTCGTGGGTAGGACATAAAGTCAAGTGCACCTCAACAACCAAATGGAAATTAAATAGCTTAGAAATATATCAAAGTTCAATGCTCAAAGTAAATTTATTACCAAACTACATGTCACCATATGCAACCCTGAGATTCATTTTCTTGCATTCATACTCAGTAAATTCAAGAAACACGTAGAACCAATGAAAGACCTCACCCAACAGGATGGGCAATCAACTAGTGTGCAAAAGACAATAAACTGTGCAAATACAAAATTTAAAAAAAAACAATAAATATCAGGAACATGACATGAAGACTGCCGAAAGTAGGTCCTTAGGTTGTAGAAACAGTTCAGTGATGGGGCAAGTGAAATTATCCCCACTGATTCAAGGGCCTGATGGATGAGGGTTAACTATTGTTCCTGAACCTGGTGGTGTGGGACCTGAGACTTCTGTACATTCTCCCTGATGGTAACAGCGGAACAGTGATAAGAGAGCATGGCTTGTGTGGTGGAGATCCTTGATAATAGATGCTTCCTCTTGTGACAGCACTCCAGAAATTAAGATCATGCAAATTAAGACCATTATTAATATAAATAATTTATTGCTCTGCACTTCATGTGTGAAGTGCTGATGCAGATTATCAGGCTGTTGATTCATTTGTGTCGCGGTCCCGGCCGTCCCTTCCTTTTATTCCTCATGTTCTCCTAGTTCCCTTTTCCCCGTGTTCCTCCTGCTCCCCTGTGTGTGTGTGTGTGTGTGTGTGTGTGTGTGTGTGTTGGCTTGGTGGGCGTGGCATTCCTTTTGTTCTCCTGGGCTTCCTGATTGTGGCGCACCTGAATCTCATCTAACCTGCAGCATAAATACCCCAGCTTTCCGCCCACTCATCGCCAGATCGCTGCTTCAGCACGTGTGGTAGTTCACGTCCTAGCCGCTTAGAATTGTGCTTCCACGCTGTTGTTTGCCGGTGTTAACTCTGTCTCACCATGTCAGTGTCCTGTGTTTTGACTCCCCCGTTCGTCTCCACAATTTGTTACTCTTGTCAAGTTTCTTGACAATTTTAAACTCAGATTTGCATCATTCTGTGGCGTATGATTTATATTTTCATTATGGATTAATTTACAAATGTACTCCTAGTACACATCTGCAATAACTAAACAATTAGTAGGAGAACCACACAACCTATTTTTATAGCTAGATCAATTCCATCTCTCTTTGACGGAGAGAGGGTTTCTGTTTATGCATCAAATGTGTTCCTTCCTCCCATTTGCCATTATTTTCATGTGTCTTTTCAGATTTCACTCTCTTCGTGTTCACACATACACATCCTGATACATGAGGCCATTCAGTCTATTGAGTCCATACCTGTCCTCGAAGGACAATCCCACCAGTTAAATTCCCTCTCGTCTTTATGCTCCCTGACCTGCAATTGATTCTTTCATTCTTCCTCCCCAGCTTCCCTGCTTTATTCTCTTGATCTTAACCTACTTACTAGGACCAGTGTGTCTTTGTGATGTGAACCAACAAAGCATTCCTGGAGCAATCCCACACAACCGTAGGAGTAACACAGGAAGTTCTCAAGGGAGAATCCAAGATCAGAATTAAACATGTCTCCCTGGATGGTGAGATGGGAACACTGCTTTACCACAATAAATGCAGCTGCGTTGCAACATCAATGAAAGGAAGAAAAATAATGATTTGCATCTCACTTTGGACATTTTGTGAAAAAATAGGCTTGTATTCATGCACCACCTCACACAACTGAACAATGTCTCAAATGAATCACCATCCTAAAATAAAATGAACACACAGAGAAAGAGAATAGGATGTTGTAAGGTCTAAAATACATGTAGAAAATGAGTAAAAGAATCATAACCTACAGTCTCAGCATATTTTCTTCATTAATATAACCTCTGAATACAAGCATCAATAAAGGAAAGAGATTTAATGTGTCTTCATGGAGCAAGGAAAATTAGTTGGGAAAATAAAATCAGAAGATTCACATTATCAAGATCTGTTAGCAACATTGTTCTCCTTAGTGATTTTATCACACATACCGGAAAGAAAAATGGAGAATATGTCCCATGATTTAAATTTGAAGCTTCAACTACGTTAATTTATTACAGGTCATGACAATTGTAGAGTTCACAATTGTTAATGAGACAGTAGAATATTAAATTCATGTTGGTGGAAGAAAATACTGAGGAAAATGTAGCTGAGAACACAAGATTCGCCATACTGATTGTGGTGTTAAAATTCAATATGAAAGAAACAATTACAGCTCAGTTGCTGCAAGGATGTGCATCAGTTATTTTGTGAATATCTTAATATCTTGGAATAATTTTAATCAAACAATTAGATATCACTTGAGCAAATATAACCATTAATAAGCCTATTGAGTAATGAATTGAACCAGCTTAATACGCAGAATAATTGGAAATCAAAGCTAAATTCAGTTTAATTCAGTAGTCTGTCGTGTTGTTGAAAATTGCATATAACTCAATTGCTCTTGAAATATCCAAGAAGTAAGAATTCTCATCCTTGATTCTAAGTCTCTCCTTGACTTCATATCTCTTATTTAACTCTAATTTCCTATAGCTCCAAAATACGTGGTCTTCCATTTTTTTTTTTGCGTTAATGAATTTATGAATTTAGTCACTCCACTCGTCGTGGCTCTGCCTTCGACTGCCAAACCCAGAGCTTCATAAAGCTTGTGTTAATTCTTATCTGACCTCTTCTCTTTTATCACTTTAAGATACTCAAAACCTAACTCCTTTACCCAAATGTTTGGTCATCTATTCTTATATCTCTCATGTAGTTCACCAACAAATTGTATTCAGCAGCACTCCTATGAAGAGCAATGGGCAGTTTACTATATTAAAGATGACAGATGAATGCATTTTTTCATTGGATTATAAGGCATTGGTAAAACTGAAAATCTATCAGTTTATTATGATTAATGAAGGCATAGCTTCCCCCATCAACCAATCACATCAATAGCTTATCAAAAACAGAACCTAACAGATTGAGAAGGGGGTATCCATTGGTGATATGAAGTGCTATTCTTCACTGCCACGTCATTGGATGAGTTGGAAAAAAAAACAACAGTACCCTTAAAAGAAACGGTAGAAAATTGAAAAAAGGGGGAAGTGGAAGAATAACTCAATGCCAATATATTTTTTGACTTCATATGCTGATAGTTCACAGCTCAGCATGTGCAATTAGTCGCTCCATTTAATGACTATATATTAACATTTTGAGATGGGACCTCATGCCATTCAGGGGTATGAGTTTCTGTTCCCTTTCAAAGCCAGGGTATAGAATAGACAATTTCTGATATTTATACATGGATCACTTACTTCGATTGATTCCTTTAAGGGTAGGAACATGTGTTATCAAATGCAATAGACTTCATGAGGTGCAAAAAACTATACTTAATTCGGAGATCATCTTCCAAAGATCTGCAGGTAAATCACTTACTAAAATATAGGGGGACAAACAATGCCTTGAATTACAATTAACATTATGTTGATCAAGTACAACATTTACCAGTGCCTAGTTTATATTGAAATGTATTAGTTGATAAAATCAATAAAAATGTAAACAATAAATTGATAGTAAGCTAATGAAGAAAAGGGTTTGGACCTATTCCTATACTCAGAGGATTGTTAGAACATAAAAGAAATGAAAACAGACTTGTGACCATCGATTAACACAAAATCAATACTTTACATCATAGTTTTAGCCACCTGTATCCTACATCCAAAGAAAACATTTGTTACGCATCCTTTCATAGATATAACAGGCACAAGACAAAACTAATAGATTTTCCAATTTCCTTACTGAAAGTGGATCCTTATCACTCACAATCCTTGAGCAATTATAGTCAGTAGGAGTTGGAATACATTCTCCACAGCAATGGTTTTCAAATATGGGCCATGATATTAAGGTTGTGAGATGTTAACAAAAAGGTGCCATTGTCTCCACTTCTTGAAATTAATGAAATGAATTGGTGTACCAAGAGAAAAGTTGTCATTACCACTGGATCCTATGGGTTAAACAATTGGATAAATTAGGTGATCTGAAAACCAAGTTGAATGTGACTGTTTTACAACACACTGCATTGTAACCATTTCACCAGTTCCAACACCCATGAATCTATTGATCTCTCACTGATGCTCTACCAAAATACTTTCTCTCCCTTCGAGGCACTCCCATGAAATTGACGGTTGCTTGTTAGCACATCAGCACCTTAGTTGACCTTGAGGACAATATGACAGATTCAGACAGGAGGAGCCTGATGGACAGATGTACGTAGTTGGTGGTACACTACTTCCACCATTTAAACTTTGCTTCTTTGTGTTACTCATACTTGCTGCTTCTTTACTTTGGGTAGCTAAGGATTCCAAGAAGGAGGGATGTGATTAATTTAGAGAGGATGGAGAAAAGATTCATAGCAATATTATTTGGACTAAAGGGGTTGAGTTACAAGGAAAGATTGAGTTGCCTAGAGTGGAGAAGGCTTAGGATGAAGTGTATAAAATTATGAAGAGCATAAGATAAGGTAGTTGGTCACAGTTTATTTCTTCCATGGGTAAGGAAATCTAAGAACCCTCTGTTCCATCTGGATGGAATTCAATTTGCGGAAGCGCGGTGCCGAGGCTGCGGAGGCCCTGCCTATATTTGGCCTCAGGCCACGGATGTCTCTGTGTGTCAGGGCTGGGCTTCAGCTCCCTCTGGGCCGGGAAGCGGCCTCTCCAGTTTCCGGGTCTCCAAAAAGGAGTGGGACAGCACCCCATCAATGACTTCAGCGTTCACCGGGCCGACCCAGAAGAGCTGAAACAGCACCGCAAAGCTGGGGTATCTTCCTACATTATCCTCATTGATGAAGTTTTATTTGCTGTCATTTTAATTTTTAATTTTAAATTTTTAGTTTTTTGTATTTGTATCAAGTAAACCCATGTAGCAGGGCCTTAAGTTGGCCTAAGGGTGTGGTCGACCCTTCCCTTGCGATTCGCCTCAGGTCCTGCCGACCCAGCTGTTAGCACCTGGTAAGAGTCCCTTGCTCGGGGTTACAAGTGATGTCCAACAGCGGACCCAGGAGGAGACTGATGGGGAAGGCAGAAGAACTATGACCTTGGATGACAATGGTTTCTTTGCAAGCAGATGATCTACCAAGAAGAGAGGTGGTGATCTCTTTAAACTCACCGAGCAGAAGGCAAAGGCAAACCACTGGTGCAACCTGCCAAGTACATGATTTCCCAATATGTCAGTCTCAATAAGGGATCAAAATAACGACATTAATGGAGCCATGAATAACAGTAGTGGAGTCTTGTCCAGCAACGGTAGGAATGAGGCTACCAGGGTCGTCATCAAGCGAAAACCTCATGTCAGGATAGCTACATGGAATATTAGATCTCTTCTCACACGAGGTAATCTAGAAAATGTGGTTATGGAATTGAAAAGACTGAAGATAAACATGCTCGGACTATGTGAAACGAGATTGTCAGAGGAGGGATGATGGATACCAACTGATATATTCAGGAGGAAGTGACCGTAAGCACGGAGTTGGAATTTTGGTAGACAAGGAAACAGCGAGAACTATCAAAGGCAGTGTATCCATTAATGAAAGAGTGATGATGATTAAAATCTCGGTTAAAACATTTGACATTAACGTCATACAGGTCTATACGCCAACCACAGACTAAGATGATGATGAAGTCAATGTGGTCTACGGAGAAGTTGAAAAGCTAATGAAAAAGACTAAAAACAATGAAGTAACTGTGATTCTTGGTGATTTTAATGCCAAAGTTGGCAGCGCAAGAGACATTTTGACTGTAGGACCCTTCGGGCTTGGGGAAAGAAATGACTGTGGAGAAAGACTGGTTGAATTTGTAAAAACTAACAAACTAATGATTGCAAACACCTGGTACAGTCTGTCAAAACGGAGACTGTACACGTAGACCAGTCTTGATGGTTCAGTAGAAAACCAAATTGACTATATTTTAGTATCCAATTGGTTCAGGAATGGAATGAAGCAGGTGAAAATGTACCCTAGTGCTGACTGTTATACAGATCACAACCTTGTGGTATTGGACATGAGAAGATGAGAAAGGCTAAACCATCAAATAAAATAGACTTTGATTTACTCATTATGGATGAAGCAAAAAGATTGAATATTTGGTCGAACCGGAGAATAGAATTTCAGTCTTAGATGATGAGGGTAGCAACATGGCAGTGGAGAACATCTGGGAAGAGTTTAAATCAACAGTGATAGGAGTTGTGGAAAAGACTTTGGGTTTTTGGAAAAAGAGCAAAAGACATAACCCTTGGTTCACCAATGAATTGAGAAAGTTACTAAAGAAAGAAGAAAGGTAAAACATCGGAATATTGAACGATATAAAGCCCTACACCGCTTGATTCAAAGAAAATACAAGGAAGCGAAAGAGAATTGGATGAATGAACAGTGTGAAGAAATTGAGCAGTATGAGCAAAGTTATGATTATAGAGGCCTTCACCAAAAGGTAAAGGATATGATGAAATTAAAGAGGACAGTGCCATCAACTGATTGTATTGAAGATGGTAGTGATAATCCATGCTATGAAAAAGAAGAGATCATGGACAGGTGGGTTGAGTACATCTCGGAATTATTTGAAGATAGCAGGATTGAGGATTTACCAGAATTAAATCAAATGACTAATCAACCTAAAATATTGATGTCAGAGATGGAAAGTGCAATTTGGAATTTAAAAGTCAGAAAGGCGGCCGGTGAAGATAAGATTTCCACTGAAATTCTAAAATCACTTGGTCCGAAGGGAAAAACGGACCTTTCAGTGATATTAAACAACAGTTACATGACAGGAAATCTTCCAGAGGACTTTCTCAAATCAATATATATCACCTTACCAAAAAAGCCAAGGACGATAAAATGTAATGAACACAGGACGATAAGCATAATGTCTCATTGCGTCAATCTACTGTTGAAAATAGTGTTCAGCAGAATGAAAGGTACAATCAGTGATGAAATTAGAGAACCGCAGTTCGGTTTTCATAAAGGCTCAGGAACAAGGGAAGGAATATTTGCGATGAGTAACATCATGGAGAGATGCATTGAGGCATAAAAGACCATTTACTTATGCTTTATTGACTATGAAAAGACTTTTGATAAAGTAAGACATGAGAAAGTAATAGAGGTGGTGAACAAGTACGATCTGGGATGGGAGAATGTGTAGATAATAAGGAACTTGTATTGGGAACATAAAGTGGTTGTCAGGGTAGAAAACGAGCTATCACCATGGGCATGTATTAAACGAGGTGTAAGGCAAGGCTGTGTTGGATTGCCGGATTTGTTCAACCTCTATGGAGAATGGATTTTTCAGGAATGCGACCATCAGGAGACAGGTATTCCAATCAGTGGCCGGAAGTTGGATATATCGGGTATGCAGACGACACCGCGTTGTTAGCTGACAGAGAATGCGAACTGCAAATTATGCTGAATAAAGTGAATAAGAAAAGCCTTGACTACAGACTGAAAATCAACCTTAAGAAAACAAAATTGATGGTGGTAAGCAAAACAAACTCTAAAGACTCATTCATGATGGTATCATGTTAAGTGAATGGACAAGACATTGAACAGATGCGGAAGTTTGAATATATTGGCAGTTGTCTGACAGATGACAGGAGATGTAAAGTTGAGATCAGAAGGAGAATAGGTATGGCTAAGACCCAGTTCATGAAGCTAAAAGATCTACTATGCAATCGGAAGGTAGACATCCAAAGTAGAACCCGCTTCCTCGAGTGTTATGTATGGTCATTACTGAGGTATGGATCAGAAACATGGACCCTGAAGAAGGATGACAAAAAGCATGAAATGAATTAATGCTTTTGAAGTGTGGTGCTATTGACAAATGTTGAAGATCAACTGGGTAGAGAAAGTTTCAAATGAGAAGGTTTTGTCTGAAGTTGATAGATCACGTATATTGATGGAGAAGATTATGAAGTTAAAAGTGGACACGTTACGCGGAGAGATAACATCTTGTCGGAATTGCTATATGGAAAGATGGAGGGAAAGAAAGGAAAAGGAAGGCAAAAAACAACATGGCTGGGTAACATCAAGGATTGGACCAAGCTGGAAAAGACTAGGGTTGTTGTGGACAAGTGTCGGGACAGAGTAGCATGGAAGGAAATCGTGCACCAACTGGGAATTCCAAAGCGACCTAACAAGGACGATGAGGGAAATCTAAACCTGGAAAGCATCGGTTTAAGGTGAGAGGGGAAAGACCTAAATAGGATCTGAGGGGCTAGTTTTTCACAGAAATGATGAAAGACATGTGGACTGAATTTGCACATATGATTGAAACATTTCAATGTTTAGAAAACATTTGGATAGATATATGGATGAGAAAGTTTTGGAGGGATATGTCCAAATAAAGAAAAATAAGACTAGTACATTTAGGCATCTTTGTTAGCATGAATGAGTTGGGCTGAGGGAACTGTTTTTATGTTGTATAACTCTATGAATGTCAATCAATCGATTAGTCAATGAGAACGGTCTATTTTTTAAGAAAGCTTTGACAAAATCCTTGAACTTTTATCCCTGCCTGAGTGGTAGACCCATGAAAAGTGTGTTTGCTTTCAGATGTTAGTGTCAGACATACGGACAATATAGCCTGCTCAACTGAATACAATTAAGCTCTCAGTGTCAGGGTATTAGCCAGATACACATGAGAGTGCAGAATCTAGAACTTGGAGCAATAAATAATCTGCTGGAGGAACTCCGTAGGTCACGTAGCATGTGTGGAAGAAAAGTCATTGTCAACATTTCAGGTTGAAACTTTGCAGAAGGACACTGACACTTGTTTGCCTATCCTTTCAGTGGATGTAGAAGATTTGGTTAAGGCAACATTGGTGATTTCTTTTCCAGTACCTTGAGGTGTCTGATTTTGGTAGCACAAGAATCACAGGCATATAGTGGCAACAAAGGTCACTGTTGCCTGGTAGATTATGAGATTTGCAACAGGTTTGAGGTCTTGACTTGAAAAATGCTTTTCCTTAGCTGTCTAAAGCTGTGTTGGTAACCGAAGACAACAGTGAATGTCATCATCTATGGTAACACATAACATACTGAAATGAAAAGAGGGAGGCACCAAGGCTCCTGACACTGATAATATTGAAATACTAGTTTTAGGCCTTCTAGTTGAAAAGGCCAAGATATATTTCCAGCTGAAAAAACAGTAAGTGTTTACTCTGAAAAAAAAAGCAATTGATTGTGAAAACTCCATGAAGAAGAGAACCTTATTTTAGTAATTAATAATGGTAAATGTTTACAAAAACAAAGGAGACCAACCCTGACACCATGCTCCAGACAATGAATGGCTGACTGTCTGGTGCGACACACTAAAAAAACCACAATCTGGTTGACTGAATTTAAGAGGAGAAAGTCTATCATCAGTAAGGATTTGGCCATGATCCACCCATCTAATTTAATCTTTGTCGACATCGAATGTCGACTCAGACTATGAGAGGCCTGCATCGGGCATTTTCATGTCTTATAAGGCGCAGATTGGAAGTCTGTGTGGGGCACCACTCCTCGCACAGACTAGGGCAATGTGTGATTAAGTGCCTTGCTCAAGGGCACAAACACGCTGCCACAGCTGACGCTCAAATTAGCGACCTTGAGATAACTAAACGAACGCCTTAACCACTTGGCTACGTGCCCAACACGTGAATTTAATCTTCAATGCCTTTCAAAAATAGTCATTCAAAAGAAGCGGCGTAGAAGATTGTAACATCTAAGCAGCTAGCTGCTGGTCTCCTTCTCTCTCTGTTGCAGGAGTGATCTCTCTTTCTCCATTTCTAGTGAGAGAGAGCCTGTTTGAGATACGGAAATACTGGCATATGGATTGTAGTTTTTGGTGGACTCCTGATCAAGGTCTGTTTGGAGTTTTTTGCTACTGCTTGTATAGTGGGGTGGTCAGTGTTTCTGGGGGTGTAGTGGAGTGCAGGTGGGGGCCAGAGGAGCGAGAGGGTCAACACTTTTTCTACTGCTCGTGTGTGGGGGGCTTTGGGGTTCTGATATTACCATCATTGATCCTTTGTTTTTTTTTCATGGTTGCCTGAGAAAAGTAAGAATTTCATGATGTATTCGGTATACATTCTCTGAAGTTAAATTGAAACACTTGAATCATTTGAATGCCTTCCAAAATGACTTGGCAAGCCAATTTGTATTTCAATATCTGGACTGCAGCTACAGACTTCAGAGCAATTAGGCATAGGCAATAAAAACTGGTCTTGTCAGTGATGTCCAGATCCTGGAAAAAGTAATTAGTCAGGATTGGCATCATTAATTTCTTTAGATTGACTATATGAGCTTTTAGAGATGTGTGCTATAAGACAGGTGCTATCTCGTGAGGAAAGCAATTTGGTGAAGTAAGAATATGGATTTTGTCCAAACCTTCAACAACAGTCACATTTAGCAACTACCTACTGGCTAGTTGTTAATGTTGATATTGCATCTGGTGCAGGAGAAAATGGTCACATCCAACACTAGTTACTTAAAGCCTTGATAGATTGGACATATAGAGGATGCTTCCTTTGGTATGCGAGTCTAGGATCTGAGGGCACAGCCTCAGAATAAAGGAACAGTGCTCTAGACCTGAAATGAGGGATAATTTCTTCAGCAAGTTGATGATGAGTTTCTGGAATTTGTTGCAAGAATGGGCAGTGTAAATCAAGTCATTGGGTGCATTCAAGGCAGAGAGTAATGGGTTCATCATTGGTAAGGGGCTGAATGAATATGGGGAAAAGTGGGGTTGAAAAGAAAGTCAGATATAATTGAATCAGGAGCAAAGTCGATGTGCTTAATGGCCTAATTCTGCCCTGATATTTTATGGTCTTATAGATAGACTGTACATAGAGTAATATGTGCATTCTGGTCATCACAGACAGGAAGGATGTGGTAACAGTAACAAAGGTACAGATGGGAATTATGAAGATGCTGCCTGGAAGGACAACTATCATTAAGAGATTAGACAGGCTAGGTTTATTCACACTGGAATTTAGCAGGGCAAACTTTTAGAGGTTTACAATACTATGAAGGGTATGGAAAGGATAAGTCACCAGAATCTTTCTTCCAGAGCAGGGTAATCTAGAACCACAGGGCACAGGTTCAAGGTGAAAGAACAGAAATTCGAAGGAGACCTGATAGATAGGTTTTTCACTAAGAAAGTGATAAATATTTAGAATGAGCAGCTAAAGGAGGCAGATACTACAAAAACATTAAAAAAGGTATTCTGTCACCTTTCCCCTTCCTTTCCAGTCCTGAAGAAGGGTCTCAGCCCATAGAGTGGACTGTTTATTCATATCCATAGATGCTGCCTGATTTGCTGAGTTCCTCCAGCATTTTGCATGTGTTGCTTTGGATTTCCAGCATCTGCAGACTTTCTCGTGTTTATGATTTGTACAGTTACTTAGTTTGGAAAGAAGAATGGACATATGAACCTAATGCAAGCAAATGTTTTTTTTTGTAGACAGGTAACTACCTGCAGATGAGCTGAGTCATAAGAAACCATGTCTGGTTGGTACATCCATGTGATTCCATGACTACAGGAAACTGTAATTATGCAGAGAATGGATGGGAAAGAACTTGGCCAGGTGGCTCATAGAGGAAGTTGTGCATTTAATATTTCAGAAATATTTGAGTAATATTGTATATGTATTATTTGATTAAATATTTTTGTTCATTTAAATAATTCATTATGGGTTATATGTAAAAAAATAAGTGAATTTCATTCGTCATGATGCTATCACGTAATATGTGAGCACCCCGGTTGAAGTAAAAACAAAGTTAGATTAGATTATGAGAACACTCAGTCCTCTTTTATTGTCATTTAGAAATGCATAGATGCATTAAGAAATGATACAATGTTTCTCTGGAGTGATACCACAGAAAACAGGACAGACCAAAGACTAACACTGACAGAACCACATAATTATAACATATAGTTACAGCAGTGCAAAGCAATACCATAATTTGATGAAGAACAGACCATAGGCACAGTAAAAAAAAGTCTCAAAGTCTCAAGTCGATCGACTCTTGAGTCCCCGATAGCAGGCGGCAAAAGGGAGAAACTCCCTGCCATAAACCTCCAGGCCGGACCGTCAACTTGCTGATACCTTGGAAGCAGCCGACCCCAGCCGACCCTGAGTCCATCCATCTGAAAACTCCGAGCTTCTGACCAGCCTCTCCGATACAGCCTCCCAAGCGCCTTCAACCTCTCCCTGGCCGCTGAAACTCGCAAAGCCGAGGATTTCGGGGCCTTCAGTTCCGGAGATTCCGGTTACCACACAGTAGCAGCAGCAGCAAATCAGGCATTTCAGAAGTTTTCCAGATGTTCTGCTGTGCCCTCACGTCTGTTTCCATCAAATCAGGATTTTGCACGGTCCCCTATTTGACAGATTACAGATATTCATCACCAAAGTGGTCGCGCGCGCTGTCGTTGCGCTGCCATCTTCTCCCCCCTCCCAGGAGGATTACCGCATTATGAACTCTCCGTGTTTTCCTTTCAATTAGTTTTATGTTTTGGACATTCAAAATATAACAATGGAGATGAGGTATTTTTAAAATGATCCCGAGATGGGTAACTACTTGTTGAATTGCAGCAAAATGTTTGAGTTTTAAAACAGCACAGTGAAAAACGGTCAATCAGTTAAGGGAAGCAGTCAATTAAAAGAGACGGAAGATGACCAGAGCTGTCAGAACCACTTCCTGCAGTCCTACAACCAACTCCTACAACCACCATGGAGGAGGCCCCTTGACCCTGAGATTGCTTCACAGCCACAAGTCTTACCTGCCAACCTGACAAGCAGAGTGATCCCCTCCCTTGTCATTAAAGATGTTATTCCAACCTCTGCAGACTCCTGAGGAATTAGAAGTATTGTTGTCCTTTCTTCACAATAATATTTATAAGATGTGTCCAGGACAAGTCTTATGAGATAGTGACACCCAGGAATTTAAAGTTACTGACCTTCTCCATCTCTGATCCTCCGGAGATTACTGGCTCATCAGCCTCTGGTTTCTCTCTCCTGAAGTCTACAAGCAGTTCCTTTGTCTTATTGACATTGAGTGAGAGGTTGTTGTTATTACACCACTCAGCCAAATTTTCAATCTCCCTCCTGTATGCTGATTGATCACTCCCTTTGATGTGGCCCACAGCAGTAGTGTTGTCAGCAAACACATATATGGTGTTGGAGCTGTACTGTGCCATACAGTCATAGGCATAAAGTGAGTAGAGCAGGGAGCTAAGTACACATCCCTGTCATGCTCCTGTGCTGATGGAGATTGTGGAGGAGATGTCTTTGCCAACCTGAACTGATTGGGGTTGACAATTGACGAAATCCAGGATCCAGTTGCACAGGGGGGTATTGAGGCTCAGGTCTTGGAGTTTACTGATTAGTTTTGAGGGGATGATGGTGTTAAATGCCAAGCTGTAATTAATAAAGAAGTTAGGCATGCCTGATAAGCTCTCAGTGTTTTCTCTTCAGTTAATTTTATGGTTTGGAGTTACAAAACATAACAGAAATGAAAAGCCATAGATGTATGTAAATAATTGGTTGTTCATTAACAGACCAGATGACAACAGAAATCTACTGAAAATTGCCTATAACTAATAAAACACACAACCAACAAAAATAGAAGTCCTTTTAGTTCCATCTCAAATTAAACTATAAATTCTGTTTAAATGATAATGTTGCAGATAGAATGGTACTGTACAAGGAAATCACTCAACTTATCAACTTGTCCCAGCTTTTTGTCAAAACTTTCCTACATCCCAACATTTTCCCTTAAAATCCTATGAGTTAGTCCTTTCTGAGTTCAAATCTAGCTCCTGTTAAAAGGTGATAAACAATCTGATTCCATCACCCTTGCAGCTATTTTCTGTGTGCTTGTATTAAACTTCTGAATGAACAGGTGATTAAAAAGAAGAAATATAGATCAGATTAAGTTTTTGTCTCCTATTCCAATTACCTATCTTCATCTATAAGCTCTGGTTTCTCCCCAAAGACACAAGGGATTCAGCACATGTTGGAAATCTTGAGCAACACACACAAATGCTGGAGGAACTCAACAGGTCAGGCAGTGTCTGTGGAGAGAAATAAACAGTCAACATTTTGCACTGAGATCCTTCATCAGAGCAGCCCTGAAGAAGGGTTTTAGCCCAAAACGTAGACTGTTTATTTCCTTCCACAATTGCTGCCTGACTGCTGATTTTCTTCAGCATTTTGTGTGTGTTGCTCAAGGTTTCTCCCACTTTTTAAAATTCTGAATATCTACTGGCTTCATTTACTGTCTTTGCATGAAGACAATTAGAACGCGAATCAGAAACAGAGTGATATCACTAACTGATAACTGATATTATCATTTAGAGAAAACATGTGAGCAATGTGAGTTATGTGTGAGAACTGAGATTCTTATCTTTATGCAACCTTTTCCTCAATCAAAGTCTGTGCTGGGTATTGAAGGTGATGATGACTTTCATTATTGATGTCTGCCTTCCTTGACATCATCTATGAGAAGTAGTCCACATTTTCCTGGGTCTCCCTCTGGATCTTTATAGCCAGGATTAACAGATTTGAGCTCTCTGGACTACCTAAAGTAAGTACCAATTGCACCAGCACAGAGTGTAAATTCCTATAAATTCACTGGAAAGGCAAGCAGACAAATATCAGAGTCCTCTTCCATGTCAACATTCCAGGTTGATCGCTTTCAGCCAGTTCTGTTGGGCCCATAACCTGATTCCAGGCTCCAGAAACATTCATTCTATTCTAAGCTCTGACATGACAGAGATTACTGGAAACACAAGGAAAAGATTCAAAGTTTTGCCTTGTTTCCATTGAGAAATGCAAAACATCATTAACCCATTAGAATTTCTGACCCATAGCCTGCTAAAGGCGATGAAAGAGCAAGTGCTGAAAATCTTCTGTCCATGCATTTTCTGTTCACACACAGATTTTGCCTTCAGGGCTGTGTGCAAGATATGGCTATAAACAGCACTGGGGCTCCATAGGGGACTGTATTGGCTCCCTTCCTGTTTATTCTGTATACCTCGGACTTTAGATACCACACTGAGTCATGTCACCTGCAGAAATTCTCTAATGACTCAGCAATAGTTGGGTGTATAAAGGGAGGACAGAAGGATGAATACAGGACCTTGATGGAGGACTTTATCAAATGCTGCAAAGTGAATCATCTGCAGCTCAGCATCAGTAAGACAAAGGAGATGGTGATGGGCTTTAGGAAAATTTAGCCTCCACTGCTCCCTGTTACTACTGATGGCAGGGACGTGGATGTGCTGAGGACCTACGAGGACCTGGGGGTGCACTTGGCTGACAGACTTGAGTGGAGCACCATCACAGAGGCCCTGTACAAGAGGTATCAGAGTCACTTCTACTTCCTGAGGAGACTGAGGTCTTTTGGAGTATGCAGGCCTCTCCTTCACATGTTCTACCAGTCTGTTGTTTTGCCAATACGATCTTCTATGCAGTGGTGTGCTGGGGTGATGGCAACAGGCTGGCTCTGTTATAGGAGTCAAAGTGGACACACGGGAGGCTGTGGTAGAACAAAGGACTCTACAGAAAATCCTGGCAATTCTGAACAATATTTCTCACCCTCTGTATGCCACCTTGGCTGAACAGGGGACCACTTCAATAATAGACTACACCAACTGCACTGCTCCAAAGAGCACTAAATGAGGTCATTCTTATCCTTGGCCATTAGGCTCTATAATGAGTCAACATATAGTCGGGGAAGTGATGACCCCTCCTATCAGATTATTGGATGTAACTTTTTAAATTTTTTATTCTTTCTTACTTCTCTTCTAATATTTTTATATTTGCATATCTGTGCACTTGTAATGCTGCTGTGACATTGGAAGTTCCTTTGGGATCAATAAAGTATCTATCTTTTAGAAGAAAAAGAATGGAGAAGTGATGCATAAAAAGTAAATGGAACTCCCCATCTCATGAAACACTCATGTACCCTCCTCATCAGGCATATCGTGACCCATCGACGGCAGAGCCTCAGATTCCTACATTGTCCTCATTGGTCACATCATTACTATAAACCACAATGGAATCATGTCATCCTCAACTCTCAATTGTCATAAAATAATATTGGCACAGTGTCTGAGATATATGGCCTGAAGATTGACAGTGTGAAGTGCATATTTATTTAATCTAATGTTACTGGCATTATTATAATAAAACAAGCATTCGTATAAATATGTAAAGCAGCAGAAATAAAGGATGAAAGTGACAAGGTCAGTATGAGGGTGCGTCAGTGAGTTGTGGTGTGGGATGGGTGGCAGGGTATTTAGACAAGGTGTACAGGTGTGCTGGGTGACATTAGAGTGTTAAGAAGTCTAACAGCCTGGGGGAAGATGCTATTACACAGTCTGAGAGTTCTGATTCCTAAGTTAGTAAACCCTCTGCCTAACGGAAGGAGGTCAAAGAGCTTGTGAAAGGATGGGAGGTTTTTTTGACAATGCTTGAGGCTCTGTGAATGCAGTGCTTCTGATGTACAATAAGTATGTCCTAAATGGAAGGGGGAGAGTCCCCGATAATGTTTTCACCATTCCTTGTCATCTGTTGCATGGTCTTGCAATCTGATGTATTACAGTTCCCACATCAGATGCTGATATGGCTGTCTGAATACTCTTGATGGTGCTCCTGTAGAATGTAGTGAGAATGGGTGGAAATGGGTAGGGAGCCTCGCCTGCCTCAGTTTCTTCAGGAAGTGGAGGCAATGCCATGCTCTCTTGATTAAAAAAGGTGATGTTGAGGGACCAGATAAGATTGTCAGTAATGCGCATGCCGAGAAACTTGATACCTTGACTTGGAGAAGCTGTTGATGTACAACAGGGAGAGGTAAACCAGCATCTTCCTGATATCCACAATCATCTCCTTAGTCTTGTCCGCATTGAGACTCAGGTTGTGTTTACACCAGTCAACAAGTTGCTCTACCTTCTCCCTGTATGCTGTTTCATCATTGTTGCTGATGAGGCCAACCACTGCAGTGCCATCAGTAAAGTTAACAGTGTGGTAAGAACTGGGTTTGACAGTTCAATGTTTCACTACATTCTTACCTACGTACATTGAATTCCATCTGCCATTTTATTTCCCAGTACTGATGAAAAATTTAGGATCTTTCTTTGGAGGTTTAGATAGAAGTTAATCCAGTTTCAAGTGCATTGTATCAGTAGCTTGGAGAGCATTTGCAAGGTTAGAGCATTGATAAAATTTTACAGAAGAAAGCTTCTCTTCAAAGGATAGGCTTAGTTATGCTTGAGTGTTACTTTTTTGATCCTCCTTTCAACATTTGCTTTTTTTTAAGCTCTTCAATTTCAAGCATGTTGTTGTCTTGTATTTTGCATATCTCAGCTGATGATCTAAAGCAATGCTTCAATCAGGTGCTTCCAGTATGTGAAACCCACAGGGATAAAGTATCACATAGTGATTTACTGCCTTCAGCTCCATGTCAGCTACATGGAACCTAGAACACCACAGCATGGGAATACGCTCTTCAACCCATGATACAATACTGAACTAACTGAACTAGTAATTAAAAGCCAAACAAAACTAGCCCCCTTCCACCTGCACCGGTCCTTATCCTTCCATTCTCTGCATATTCATGTGCTATCAAGAGCCTCTTAAATGCTTCTATTATTATTGCTTCCTCCACCATCTCCAGCAGCTCGATCCAGGCACTCACGGCTCTCTGTGTAAAACACTTCCACTGTACGTCTCCTTTAAACTTGCGTCCTCTCATCTTAATGGCATGCCTGCTACACATAAGAAATATCGATCCCGGGAATGCACATCATAATCTTATAAACTTCTATCAGATTTCTCTTCCACTTCTACCAGTCCAGAGAAAACAGGATAACTTTGCCCAGCCTCTTCTCCAGCATATACAGAAAGCATCCCAGTAGGCATCTTCTGCACCCTTGTCAAAACTTCCACATCCTTCTTATATGGGGGAAACAAAATTCAATGCAATACTCCAAATGCAACCAAAGCAGAATCTTATAAAGTTGGATCTTACTTCCTGACAATTGAATTAAATGCCTTAGGTAATAAAATTCAAGTTCAAGTTTATTTCCATTTAACCATATACATATATAATGACTTTCCTCTGGACAAGGTGTGCATACACAACACATTAAATAATATTACCACAAACAACTTAACAATAATAAGGACTATTTATGACACAAGTTAAAAAGTAAACATTATAACAGTACTGATGCTTCATTTGTGACGGCAGGTGGTGGTGGCAGGGAGTTCAGTGGTCTCACGGCTAGGGAGAAGCTGTTTCCCGTACTAACAGTCCTTGTCCTGATGCTACCTAATGATCAGGGCTTAAAGAGATTGTTGAACAGATGGAAGGGATCATTGACAATGCTAAAAGCCCTACATACACAGCGCTCCTGATAAATAACTTGGATGGGTGGAAGAGTATCTGATGATCCTCTCAATACATTGAAGGGACTTGCAATTCCTGTACCAGATGGTGATGCAGCTGTACAGGATCTCCTGATGAGCTTCATCACATGCTGCTGTAAGGCAAGCATATGATACACCTTCTTTAATACCATTTATATCCTTTTACATTCAGGGAGCAATGAGCTTGGACTCCAAGATTCCCCTGTGCATCAACCCTGTCCTGCCATTCACTTCACTCACATATTTTATATATGTGACATATTTCACATATTCTACCATATATTTTGGAAGACTCTTTATGGTGCCGTGGTGTGTTTAGTTAAACACCTAAAGTGTGATGGTAACAATGCATTGTGAAAGTCTATGACATTGCTTGACTAGCCCTGAATTAGTGGCTGTGCTTTGTTGAATTAATGGGAAATTTGTCACTGAAACATGCAAAGTAAATTTTAAGGTCTGAAGATGCTGGAAGTCCGAAACAACATACAAAAAATGCTAACAACAGGAATTCTGCAGATGCTGGAAATTCAAGCAACACACATAAAGCTTGCTGGTGAACGCAGCAGGCCAGGCAGCATCTCTAGGAAGAGGTACAGTCGACGTTTCAGGCCGAGACCCTTCGTCAGGACTAACTGAAGGAAGAGTGAGTAAGAGATTTGAAAGCTGGAGGGGGAGGGGGAGATCCAAAATGATAGGAGAAGACAGGAGGGGGAGGGATGGAGCCAAGAGCTGGACAGGTGATTGGCAAAAGGGATACGAGAGGATCATGGGACAAGAGGTCTGGGAAGAAAGGCGGGGGGGGGGGAATCCCAGAGGATGGGCAAGGGGTATATTCGGAGGGACAGAGGGAGAAAAAGGAGAGTGAGAGAAAGAATTTGTGTATAAAAATAATTAACAGATGGAGTACGAGGGGGAGGTGGGGCATTAGCGGAAGTTAGAGAAGTCGATGTTCATGCCATCAGGTTGGAGTCTACCCAGACGGAATATAAGGTGTTGTTCCTCCAACCTGAGTGTGGCTTCATCTTTACAGTAGAGGAGGCTGTGGATAGACATGTCAGAATGGGAATGGGATGTGGAATTAAAATGTGTGGCCACTGCGAGATCCTGCTTTCTCTGGCGGACAGAGCGTAGGTGTTCAGCAAAGCGGTCTCCCAGTCTGCGTCGGGTCTCGACAATATATAAAAGGCCACATCGGGAGCACCGGACGCAGTATATCACCCCAGCCGACTCACAGGTGAAGTGTCGCCTCACCTGGAAGGACTGTCTGGGGCCCTGAATGGTGGTAAGGGAGGAAGTGTAAGGACATGTGTAGCACTTGCTCCGCTTACACGGCTAAGTGCCAGGAGGGAGATCAGTGGGGAGGGATGGGGGGGACGAATGGACACGGGAGTCGCGTAGCGGAATTTAGTCCTTACTCTTAATAATTTCTCGTTTGGCTCCTCCCACTTCCTCCAAACTAAAGGTGTAGCTGTGGGCACCCGTATGGGTCCCAGCTATGCCTGCCTTTTTGTTGGCTTTGTGGAACAATCTATGTTCCGTGCCTATTCTGGTATCTGTCCCCCACTTTTCCTTCGCTACATCGACGACTGCATTGGCGCTGCTTCCTGCACGTATGCAGAGCTCGTTGACTTTATTAACTTTGCCTCCAACTTTCACCCTGCCCTCAAGTTTACCTGGTCCATTTCCGACACCTCCCTCCCCTTTCTTGATCTTTCTGTCTCTGTCTCTGGAGACAGCTTATCCACTGATGTCTACTATAAGCCTACTGACTCTCACAGCTATCTGGACTATTCCTCTTCTCACCCTGTCTCTTGCAAAAATGCTATCCCCTTCTCGCAATTCCTCCATCTCCGCCGCATCTGCTCTCAGGATGAGGCTTTTCATTCTAGGACGAGGGAGATGTCCTCTTTTTTTAAAGAAAGGGGCTTCCCTTCCTCCACTATCAACTCTGCTCTTAAACGCATCTCCCCCATTTCACGTACATCTGCTCTCACTCCATCCTCCCGCCACCTCACTAGGAATAGGGTTCCCCTGGTCCTCACCTACCACCCCACCAGCTTCGGGTGCAACACATTATTCTCCGTAACTTCCGCCACCTCCAATGGGATCCCACCACTAAGCACATCTTTCCCTGCCCCCCCCCCGCTTTCAGCAGGGATCGCTCGCTACGCGTCTCCCTTGTCCATTCATCCCCCCCATCCCTCCCCACTGATCTCCCTCCTGGCACTTAGCCATGTAAGTGGAACAAGTGCTACACATGCCCTTACACTTCCTTCCTTATCACCATTCAGGGCCCCAAACAGTCCTTCCAGGTGAGGCGACACTTTACCTGTGATTCGGCTGGGGTGATATACTGCGTCCGGTGCTCCCGATGTGGCCTTTTATATATTGGCGAGACCCGGCGCAGACTGGGAGACCACTTTGCTGAACACCTACGCTCTGTCCGCCAGAGAAAGCAGGATCTCCCAGTGGCCACACATTTTAATTCCACATCCCATTCCCATTCTGACATGTCTATCCACGGCCTCCTCTACTGTAAAGATGAAGTCACACTCAGGTTGGAGGAACAACACCTTATACTCTGTCTGGGTAGCCTCCAACCTGATGGCATGAATATCGACTTCTCTAACTTCCGCTAATGCCCCACCTCCCCCTCGTACCCCATCTGTTACTTATTTTTATACACACATTCTTTCTCTCACTCTCCTTTTTCTCCCTCTGTCCCTCTGACTATACCCCTTGCCCATCCTCTGGGATCCCCCCGCCCACCCTTGTCTTTCTTCCCGGACCTCCTGTCCCATGATCCTCTCGTATCCCTTTTGCCAATCACCTGTCCAGCTCTTGGCTCCATCCCTCCCCCTCCTGTCTTCTCCTATCATTTTGGATCTCCCCCTCCCCCTCCAACTTTCAAATCTCTTACTCACTCTTCCTTCAGTTAGTCCTGACGAAGGGTCTCGGTCTGAAACGTCGACTATACCTCTTCCTAGAGATGCTGCCTGGCCTGCTGCGTTCACCAGCAACTTTGATGTGTTATACAAAAAATGCTGGAGGAATTCAGCAGGCCCGGCAGCATCTGTGGAAATGAATAAGCAGGCGATATTTCAGGCTGATACCATTCTTCAGGATCGAGAAGGAAGGGGGAAGAACATAGGACATAGAACATAGAAAACCTGCAGCACAATACAAGCCCATCAGCCCACAATGCTGTGCCAAACATGTACTTACTTTAAAAATTATCTAGGGTTACCTATAGCCCTCTATTTTTCCAAGCTCAATGTACTTACCCAGGAGTCTCTTAAAAGACCCCATCGTATCCGCCTCCACCACCGTAGCTAGCAGCCCATTCCACGTACTCACCACTCTCTGCGTAAAAAACTTACCCCGACATCTCCCCTGTACCTACTTCCAAGCACCTTAACACTATGTCCTCTCATGCTAGCCATTTCAGCCCTGGGAAAAAGCCCTGACTATCCACACAATAGCAGAATAAACAGGTAGGGGGAGAAGGATCCAAGGTGAAGCCAGGTGAGTGGGAAAGGTTAAGGGCTGGAGAAGAAGAAATTTGATCAGAGAGGTGCACCATAAGAGAAAAGGAAGGAGGAGGGGACACAGGAGGAAGTGATAGGCAGGTGAAAAGAGATGATAGGTCAGAATGGGGAATAGAGGAAGGGGGAGGGAGTTGGAATTTTTTTACCAGAAGGAGAAATTGATTTTGATGCCATCAGTTTGGAGGCTACTAAGATGGAATATGAAGTGTTGTTCCTCCACCTTGAAGGTGGCCTCATCTTGACCCAAGAGGAGGCCATGGACCAACATGTTAGAATGGGAATGAAACATGCTAAGCAAATTGACTTGAAGGCAAAATCAAAAATATAATATGGCTGCCTGAATGAATCTGGAGTGAAACAAGGGGGAATGTTGGAGAGAGCAAAAGAGAAGTTTGTAATGGGATACCAAAGGAACTAATCCCTCCACAGTTCTCTGGACAGCTGTTCCACTTGCATTGATACTCGATCCCCTTCTCATGGCTCCTCAAATGCAACCAAAGAAACCATTGACAAGGGAGTCAAATGCCTTTCAGGCAAAGAAACAGGTTACACACATTTCTTCTAATTTGGTATTTGATGCTGATAATCTAGTCTCCTCTACACTTTCTACACTGGAGAAACCAAATGCAGATTGGAGACCAATTTGCCAAATCCCTTGATTCAGTCCATGAGCCTCCAATTGCCTATCATTTTAATTGTTCATCCATTCTCACTTTAACCTCTCTGTCTCTCACCTTCCACAATTTTCTCTGCCAACCCCTGCCCCACCCCTACCCCTATACCATTCCAGTTCAATCTTAAGAAATAAATTTCTTTTTATTCATTTTAGCACATTTCACACTTCAGGACTTCACAGTGAATTCAGTCGTTTTGGAAAGCCAGCTATTTTAATCTTATATCTCACATTTTCAGCATATGTTCTCTTTTCTCCTCTCCTAGTATATCTTTCTTATTCATCCCTCCTGCATTAGATAGTACCTTCTGTTACAGATGGCACCATTGACATTTGCATCATTCAATCTCTTCTGGTCTCCAGCCGATCAGAGATCTTCCTTTTTATCCTCTCTCCCTTCCTCCCTTTGCAACTAAACTCGTTTCACTTCTAATTTTTCCACTGATGCAAAATGCTAACCCTGTTCCAACCCCCATAGATGCTGTGTGACCAGCTGTGTATTAACAGTTTCTGTTCTGTTTCAGCTTTACAGTATCTGCTGTTGATTTCCTTCAACTAAATTTCAGCATTAGAACATTTTCATCAATACACTAGGAGGAAAGGAGATTTATCATGTCAGTATTATAGCCCAGACATTAGATTGCATTGGTATTAATTGTGCAAAATTGCATTTACTCTGATTAGCTTGCATTAGCACAATTATCTAGATGAAATCACCCTGGACATTTTTACAATCAATATCTACTAAAACTTCTGTCCTTTTTCTGGCATCAAGCAAGCACTCAATGCTATCATTAATCATGTGTTGCCCACTTCCACCTATATCGACATATTGGAATTTAAAGCTCTGCACCGTCACCATTTTCAGTGGGATGAGGAAATCTCATACTAATGTGATGCTTTTTTTGTTATTTGGAAGAAAACTCAGCTAACATCTGAATGGCTTTGACTAATGGCAGCCAGCTCAAACACCTTGCAAGATCCATAGATTGAACTCAGACTGACAGGGATTATTTCCTCCAGCATGTCGTTGCCTAGATATTCATGCAACAGGAGCCGCAGTGGTGATACCATTGCCAGTTCTTCAGACTGGAGACCTTATCAAAGCCTTGGTTGCTGGCCTATCTGTGTATTTTTGAAATCTCGGAAAGCCACACCCATAAGCAAATAAAACTACTCCCAATTTGTCTACAGGAACACTGCATCATATATAGACATAAACCTCTTTGATGAGCAACATATTTGCATATTCAGGTTTTCTAAAACTGAGGACTTTGAGGCATCTGATATTCCATGAGAATATACAAAATAATGCGGCATTGTAGCCCAGAGTGTCATACCGACCTTTAAACCTACTTCACAATCAATCGAAACTTTCCCTTCTGCATAGCCCATAATTCTCCATTTTTCTCTCATCATGTATCTATCGAAGTATCTCTTAAATGTCCCTATTGTATCATGTTCTACCACTAACCCTGGCAGTGTATTGCAGTACTTACCTCTCTCCATGTTAAAAAAAAGCGCTATCGCTGTCAACTCCCCAAAATTTCAGCTGTAGTCTTGTTCCTGGACTGCTCTCTTCTTGCCAAGGTCATGTTGACTCTCAGTTTTATCACCAGAGGAACTTCCTAAGTGGCAGATCTCTGTAGCCTCTTCCAGTCAGTAGCTCACTCCTGGATCGCAGGCATTATCCCACTACAGTAACTACCTGCAGCCGAGAGCCCTGTGCAAATGTATTAGTCATCAGAAATGAAAGGTTCCCTGCTTTGTGTCATGGTCTGGATCAGGGTCCCTTTAAATTTAGCTTGTTTATGTTACGATCCGGACCGTTGATTCCCTATTTTCCCGTGTCCCTCGACTTTGGTGATTAGATGCAATTAACACTCAGCTGAACCGGTAGTTTATAGTCTCCGGCTTTCAGCCGTTTGGTGCGGGAGTGTCTGCAAGGTCTGCAAAGTCACGGCATGCCAATGCCATCTGGCCGGAGCAAGCCTTGTCTCCACCCGAAGCGAGTGCCAGTAATTCGCCTATCCTCACCAGAGAAACCCTGTCAAGTTACCTAGCCAAAGCGAGCCTGCAAAATTTCTTTACCGAGGTGGGTCCGTCATTTAACCCACCTGAGGGAATCAAGATCCGCTGTCAACTGTTCCCGGGCCGAGTCGAGAGCTTGCCAATACCCGGAGGCTCCAAGTCAAGTCCAGGCTCCGGTGGCATCCAAGCACCACGTCCACGTCCTGGCCCCGGCGGCGTTTCAAGTACCATGTCAAGTCATGGCCCTGGCGGCTTCCAGTTCTGAGTCAAGTCCTGGCCCTGGCGGTCTGTGATTCTTGTCCTACCCCCTTGTCTCTATCCCTTCTCTGCCCCTCTCACCTCTAGCCCTCGTCTGCAGCCCCCGCCTGCACTTCGGTCTAGTTGCATCACCGGAGCTAGATAGGTACTTTCTGGTGTTCATTCGTGTTGGTCTTGTCGTATCTTGTCCTCGCCTCCGTGGGGTAAGTCAGGCCATCTTGCCGTTGCCTCACAGAGGGTCATGAGTCCTGGCCCAATGTCCTGTACTCAAGGAGGCGTCCCGGCTCTCTGTTCTGTGTGCGAGTCCCGGCCCTATGTCCTCTACCCAAAAAGGGTCCCGGCTCTCTGCTCTGTGTGTGAGTCCCGGCCCTATGTCCTGTACCAAAGGAGGGGTCCCGAATCTGTGTTCTATGTATGTGTCCATGGTTCCGAGTACCTGCTCACCCGAGACTGAGGCTCTGTTTTCCATGTTCCTCCTCTCCCTAGCCCAGGTCATGTCCATGCCTGGTTCTGGGGTGCGAGCCCGAGGCAAGACCCAGGTACTGGGTCCTTGCCCAGTCTCGGGCTCGGAGTCCATACCCTAGCCTCTTCATGTCTCCTCTAGTTCTGGGAGCCGATTCCGAGTCCAAGCCCAGACCCTTGGTCCCAGCCTAGTCGTAGTCCTGAGTCCTTATCCTGTTTGCTATTCCTTCTTCTGTCTTGCTCTCCTGGTATCGTACAATAAACTAAACCTAACCTCACAAGATGTGTCTTGCATTAGGGTCCACCCTTGCACCGAAAGCCCCCACCACTGTGACACTTTGCCTGTAGAAAAAAAATCTTGCCCTTCAATGCCACATTGCAGAAATATATGACAAATATCAAGAGAGACTATAGCAAGAATCTTGAGGCAGATTTCTGAGTGATGGCGATCCTGTGGAGAGATTTGAATTTGTTTGCTCCTTGAGGTCTGTTCTGCTCTCAATGTCAGAGTCTGGGTCACCAAGAACAGCTTGCAATTCACTGCTACAGGTCAAGGGAAAACTCTTCCATCAAGTTTGTAACTCTTTATTAATAAATGTGACTTTTTCATTCACAGTAGGTGGGAATACATATCCCCAAGCAGGATTCCAAAATGTACAAATTGCCATAGTTGTCATTGGTGCCAAGTATGTTGTAAAATGTGATAGCTTACCTTGTCTTGACTTGTGCTTTAACTGCCTGCGCCATACTTTCAGTAATATTAAGATGAGCATTTATAATCATTGTAACACTAATCATCAGCAGCACATGCCTCAGGCCAATGACAACAACTTGTACCCACCAGCAGAAATAACACAGCTAGACATCTTGAGAATTGTGGCCAGCTCAGGAGATTGGAAAATAAAATGCCAGATACCCATAACAAGATCAGGTTATTGCAGAAAATGTCTGCAGTCATCAGAAGCTTCCTCTTAACAACAGGGTTTGTCAGCACTGGTGCAGCAGTCATACCTGAGGATATGTGACTGGGATGACTTACAAACCTTGATGGGAAGGATCAGCGTGAGCACTGGAGGAATTGAAGAGCTATTTGCAGAAGCAGGAGAAAAATAAGCAGCCTGGAAGGAACTAAATCACCTTTCTGTCCAGGTCATTGTGTTAAGAGCTGATATGCTGAAATGGGGCTACAATGCAGAGGACTGGGGTGGCAATGATAAGTGAACCATGCAACATGTTTTGGTCTGCTCATTACTCAAGAATGTTTTGGGGATCCTGCAGATATCATCTTGCAAGTTTTACATTGTATTGGATGAGGGGGCTCAGGGAAACAAATGTCTGGACCTTGACTGTTTGTGATTAGGGCGCATGGAGACCGAGGGTCAGATAGACTTCAGTTATTCCAGTTGGACAACACTGGCAAGTGCTGCTGGGAAATAAGTAGGAAGATTGTTTGTCATGGACGTACTGTTGTGGTTGGAGAAAGGGATGGCGGAGCAGCTTGGGTTTGGAGTTGTGGTAAAAAGTATGGTGAGGTCTCTGGAGATCAATTTCAGAGGGAGTTTCTTAGACATTGATATTCGGACTGAAGTGGTAATATTTTTGTTAAAAAATTAACACGGTTTTCTATTTAACCAGATTACAGAGTTAGCTTCCCCAAGATAAATTTAACTTTAACTGCAGTTATCTGGTTCTTATTTATAAATCTACACAGAGCAATTCAGTTGATGGCCTAGGGCCCCACCAGTCTTCTCCCAACATAGTGGCTAAAAATTGTATGTTCCAGTCTACTACTTTAGTGTTAAATGAAGTCATGTGGCACCCCAAAAACACTCACTCCCAGGCTTAAGTGAACCCCCTTGGGCTTTTGGAGGCTTAACAATTGTAATAGACTCAAAAGACCCAAACCAATTTGTGTGTTGAGGAGATGTGGTAACAAGCATACATGCACAACAAAGTAACTTAAGCCTAACTTATTAAAATAAACTAGAAAGCACAAATAAACCATGCAAGATAGTATGTAGTAAGTTACAAAGATTTCACGGCTCATGCTTCTTAGTGTCCACTTGATCCCAGTCAAGGTGGTGCCTGCTTACAATGTTCCCACTGTTGACTTCTTATGGATAGACCACAAAACTATTTATTTCACTTCTTCTATGTCTTTTGCATCTGTTTTTCATCTTAAGTGTGGTTCTAAACTGTTGGAGCCTGTGATTTGCAGTTTGGAGATGATTTGGGTGATCCCAGCCTCTGAGAAGATTTCAGGAGGCAGAGGCAGCAGGCGCGAGCCTCTTGCCAAGGAGGCTGCGAGGGGGCATGGACCGACACTCAACTCCATTTTGCTAATCAAAGCTTTCTTTGTTCACCGATTAAAGCGATGAGTGAGATTGCAATATCGAGGCAAACGCAGAAGGTGAGTACCAGCTGCTGACCTTTTTATCACTGGTGGGATTGCTCTGCTATGGAGAGGGGATATTGCCTTGCAATCACTCTGCTACGGAGAGTACAGACTGCCTTTTGATTGCTGATGCGATCACATTGCTGTGGGAGAGGCGAGCCTGTGTGGTCTGCCACTGTGTCCGGAAATTGTTATTGAGGTTTTCCGCATTTTGGATGTGGATATGGATATAGACTTGGACTATGGACGAAGGACTATTTTTCTAGTCTAACAGTTTTTTTTTTATATATTCTGTGTTTTTTTTAAGCCCGAGATTTCCTGTTTTTTTGTGCAAGAGAGGGAGATTGGGGGCTGATGATCATGTTGCCATTCATTTTTTTCTTGGTTTCATTGCTATCTGGGGAAGAACATCAGAGTTATATCATTTGATAATAAATGAACCTTTGGATTATTTTGAACCATTGATGCTGCCGTTGTCAGGGGACTTGATTGCTGCTGTTGTCGGGGAAACTGAATTGCGACTCGTGAAGACACCCTGGGTCTAAGTCCTAGGCCCAATAACAATTTCTCAGTCTAGGTGAAGTTGCAGGAATTGAGGAAAAAGTGCCTAAATAAATAACGGTTCAATCCTCAAGCACTGAGAGAGATGCAGAGACGGATAAACTTGGTGGACTTCGTTCTCATGCCACTAACTCAGGATGGTTTATTTCATTCATGCAACTCGTGCTCATCAACAGACATCCTCATTCTACCTGTGCCTTGAGGCCAAGGAAGACTCCAGCTGCTATCGGCAAAAATTAATAATCCCACAGTGTTTAACTTGTACAGACAATTTGACACCTTACATGCTGCGAGCTCACAAAGAGTTAAAGTGTCACTTGAATCTGTTCAGACATCCATCCAATATTTTACAAAATTTAATAAACCACAACACATTGAAATGTAAAACATTTCAGTGATTAGTTAATATAAACCTTCATCCATATAACCTCAAAATTAAGCTATTGAATTCAGCCAGGTAATGCAGTTGACTTAATAATAGTGTATTTGGTATTAATATGAATTCAAGTTATGTGAAGTTTATTCTCGTTTAGCTACATACATTTATATAACCATATAATGTACATGGAAGCAAGACAGCATTTCTTCGAACCAGGGTGCAAAGCATGTAACACACATAATACATAATAACTTATGAAGGTAAGGATAAAAGCTATAGATGAATCACACATAAATAATGAACTAAAGTGCATTTATATTAAATATTGTAAGGTACAGAACAGATTAACCAGTGATACTTTGAATACAAAGCAGCCAGGAGTTCAGAAAACTAATGGCCTGGAGAAAGAAGCTGTTTCTCATCCTGACTGTTCTTGTTTTCTTGCATCATAGTCTCCTGTCTGATGGTAGAAAGTTAAGGAGGATGCTGGCTGGATGGGTGGGATCCTTAATTATACTAAGGGACCTACATACCGAGCACTCCTGATAAATGTCCCTGATGGACGGTAGGGAGACCCTAGTGATCCTCTAAACTGTTCTCACAATCCTTTGTAGGGACTTCTAGTCAGATGCTCTAAGATGGAGATGCAACTTGTCAAGACAATCTCAATAGTGTTCCTGTAAAACACAGTTAATTACAAAGTTTTCTCTCTACTGGAAGATTATAAACACTTTGTCAATGCACTTGCTGTCAGATCTAATCCCATTCATTTAATAACTGCACCATAACTCATTATTTAGTTCAACAACTGATTACTGAAAAAATACTAAATGTATATGTTGTAAGTTTTAGCAATATATTTGTGTAATGCTCAGCTATATCGGCTCGTATTTATCTAGGGGAAACCCCGTCTGTCGCCCAACCTTGTCTCCCGGTTACATTGGATGCTGTGCAATGCCACCTGATACAGCCTCAAACATCAATCATCAGCCAGCACACAATGTAAATTTTACAAATTACACTTTATAAATCTTACTAGGACTATGAGATTAATAGAGGTACAATACAAAAGGGAATGGAAAAGAAAAAGGTGCCAGACTTTTCAAAGTTCAATTTCTTCATGCACTCAGTTGGATCTCAGGACCTTCCTTCTTCACCCTGTGATCCATTCTGACCCCCTTGACTCTCAGCTCGGGACCACTGGAAATGATCCACCAGAGCACTCCCAGCACATCTGTCTTCCTCCCAGTCTCTCCTCCCGGTCTCTCCTCCCAGTCTCCCCTCCCAGTGTTTCCTCCCAGTCTCTCCTCCCGGTCTCTCCTCCCAGTCTCTCCTCCAACTCCCCGCCAAAGCTACCGTTTCCCAGCCATATGAGACAGCATATCTCTCCAAAAAAGAATAACATGGACACCCATTGGTTCATTCGCTTTCTTATCAATAAGATAACCCAAACAAACTGCAGCGAACCTTCTCAGCATTTAACATAACAAAGAAGTCATTTTAATTCACATATGCAGTAACATAAAAGATTAACATAACAAAGAAGCCATTTTGATTAACATACACAGTAACATACAAGAAGAAACCTTTTACATTTGGTTTTGATTTTTTGAAGTTATAAGGTGATAAATCTACTTAACTTTAGTGTACAAGGAAAATTATTTGACACAAGCAATTTGATATGGTATTAACATGTTTTTCAATCAATAAATTCATCTACTTTTTTTCCTTTATTTTTCTTTCCTTTGAAAGATTGTTTCACTGCAACAGAAGTCCCAAATGCATTCTGGTGGCCATTCATTTCAACCATCTTACATCTGAAAGCAGCATGTATTGTCATCTGAACTTGTCAAATATGCTCAGGAATTTTTTGATTAGTGGCAACCAGATCAATACTCAAAGTTGGGATAAATCATTTAACTTAAAGGGTTTTAATGCAACTGTCCAGACAGAAATAATTTACAAACTAAAGCTACCGTCATGTCTCCAGAGAAATCTACCAAGCAAAAATCATCGTGAAAAAGGTGTTAGCTGCGTGCATCATTAAATAACAGCTGTCTCTTAATTATCTGCTTGGAATTCAAAAGTCCAATGCATTGACCTAAGAGCAAAATACAATAATTAACTTGATTCATCATTGATGAGAAAAACAGATTGAAGATTAATGTAATTTTCATTAAATAATCTGTTCCTTGTATTCTTAAATTTCACATATCAATTTGCTGCTCTCATTCGTAAGGATAAAAGCTCTGTACATCACAATATTTGGCCTGACATTAAGTGATCAATGACAAAAAAATCCTAGGTTATGTTATATCCATGGACAAAAACAAAATTAGAAACAGAGGGATTAGTCTTGTCTGATTTACTTTTGCTACAAACCTGATTAGCATTTTGACTGCAAAAGCTATGCAGATAGATCTATCAATATGGACTAGACTTTGGGATTTGGCAGAAAGGGAAAGGTTTGCTATCAGATGAGCTGACTATCTCCAGAAATGCAAATCATGCTGGACTTTTGATATTTGAGAAAGCCTTTGCAATGAAAATCTTGACAGCAAAGATTTTCAGTAATTAAAAAAATCTCACATTTTCTGTGAAGGCAGTTCTGCAAGAGTCTTATTTCATAGATTGTCAAGAGCTTGAAAGGTTCTACCCTGTAACATTTGATTTCTATGTGAGAATAACCCACATTAAAGAAGAGGACCAAAAGAAGGAAGGAGCACATAATTTTTCTAGTTAAACAGAAATGTTGTAAAGAATATAGAACGTAGAAGATTACTGCATAGTGCAGGCCCTTTGGACCGCAGAGTTATGCTGAGATTTTAACCTACTCTAAGGTCAATCTAACTCATCCTGCCAACATAGCTCTCCATTTTCTATCATGCATGTGCCTATCTAACAGTCTCTTAAATGGCCTTAATATACTGTATCTGCCTGTACTATCACCCCTGGCAGAATGTTCTATTCACCCACCATTCTCTATGTGAGAAAAGACTTATCTCTAACATCCCCCCCCCCATGCATTTTTCCAAACACCCTAAAATTATATCCCATCATATGAACCATAATGTTTTATTTAACTATTTTCTCAAAGGAGGGGGGAAATAAGGAACAAAGGGAATAGCCGGAAGTAGAAAAAGATCTGGGATGTAGAGATTTAGAAAAGATAATTAGGTCATATGAGATGGGGCAAGCACTGATTTAGACATACTTCATCTAAGAAATGAAGCCATTGCTTTAAATCAGGAAATCTCTCTGAATATAGTGTGTAATGGAAACCTGACTACAATTTGGGCTTTGCATTTCAACAAGAGAGCTCTTCACCATCTGATCATGGATGGTAAACTTTGAATATTAGTTGCAGACTTTGCCAATGACTCACATATCCATTAATATATTGGAATATTTTGACTTAATTTTATAGAAAAATGGAGAAGGAAATTTAATCATAAATATTGATAAAAGACAAGGAGAAATGATTCTTTGATCATTAACACTGAATCATTAGTGAGCATTACACACAAATGCTGGAGGTACTCAACAAGTTAGGCAGCATCAATGGAGAGGAATAAAGTTGATATTCCAGGCTGGGGCCCTTCATCAGGACTGGAAAGAAAAGAGACTGCCTCCAGAATAATAAGGTGATGGAGTGGAAGTGGAAAGAGTACAAGTTGGCAGGTGATAAGTGAGACTAGATGAGGGAGAAGGTGGGTGAGTTTGGGAGGAGTTGATGCTAGACATTAGGAGGTGATAGGTGGAAGTGATAAAGGGTGGAAGAAGAACAAATCTGATAGGACAGCGGACCACAGAAGCAAAGGAAGATGAGAAGTACCATAACAAGCTGGTGCACAGGTGAGGAGAAGAGAAGGGAACCGGTGTGGGGATTGGATAAGGAAGAGGGAGAGAGGTCCCCCTCACCTACCCATCACATCTCCCTGGTGTACCTCCTCTTTCCCTTTCCTGATCACTTCATTACACAGAGAGTAGGGTGTGCATTTGCTTGCGTTTGTGATGCTCTGGCTAACAACGACTATCTAGTTGGCATTTGAGTTTCCTAAGCACTTTTTAGTAAGAAATAAACAAGTTGATAAACAAATAAACAAGTCCTTGTTTGCTTCAGGCAGATGGTGCTCGTCATCCATGAATGGCGGCTTATCTAGAAGAATGAAAACTGATCTCAAACCTCGGCTGCCTTGCGACTCTACCCACTCATGAGGAAAGCTTCAGGAGTAAACTCCAAAGGAAAAATCTAGAGCTGGCGTCCCTAAAGTAATCCTACATTGAGTTCGACACTGCCAATTTCTGTGATGCTGCCAAAAATGTATCAATCTTTGCTGTTCCTATAGGTGAGTCAGATGTGTGGAGAGAGGGATCTTGCTACATAGGCAATGCCTTGTTCTCCATATTGTACTGCCCTGGCTTGCATATTTAGACAGCTAGGATGCAATACCCATGGTTGACCCTAACCAATGGAGACCTTTTGTTAGTGCTGTTGCATTGCCTATGAACTTTTATATACAATTAAATAGTACTTTTACGCAAACAATGACTCCTGTAACATCCTCTTGGTGGATCCATGATCTCTGATAATACCAGTTGCCATTTCTCCTATCTAATCCTATCTCAATGAATGATAACAATAGATGTGTAATTGGAAATTGGGGATTGACCACATGAACATAATCTGCAGTTTCCTGCTGTGATAGATATTCACTCCTGGCCAGTAGGCTTCTTGGTTGTTGCTGATCTCAACTTTTGAAACACAGCATCTATCACTTGTAAAATCAAAATCAGGCACAAGTAAACTTCCAACTAAGAGAATGGTTAGTTTCTAGTCATAAAAGGAAGTCAGTCTTAAGTTCTTAAAATGTCAATGGAAAGCAGTAATCAGTTTAAAATTAAACAAGTTATTACCTATAGAGTGCCTTTGCAGAGTCTCAGTTTAGAAACAAATGCTAGCTCACTGCAACTGGTTTATTCCTGCTGAGAGACGCGATATAAGACAATGGGTTATTTAATTTGGGTTGTTTCAAACAGACAAGTCTCTATTTCCTGAGGAGACTGAGGTCCTTTAACGTCTGCGGGATGATTCTGAGAATGTTCTACGAGTCTGTGGTGGCCAGTGCTATCATGTTTGCTGTTGTGTGCAGGCTGAGGGTAGCAGACACCAACAGAATCAACAAACTCATTCGTAAGGCCAGTGATGTTGTGGGGATGGAACTGGACTCTCTCACGGTGGTGTCTGAAAAGAGGATGCTGTCTAAGTTGCATGCCATCTTGGTCAATGTCTCCCATCCACTACATAATGTACTGGGTGGGCACAGGAGTACATTCAGCCAGAGACTCATTCCACCGAGATGCAGCACAGAGCATCATAGGAAGTCATTCCTGCCTGTGGCCATCAAACTTTACAACTCCTCCCTTGGAGGGTCAGACACCCTGAGCCAATAGGTTGGTCCTGGACTTATTTCATAACTTACTGGCATAATTTACATATTACTGTTTAACTATTTATGGTTCCATGACTATTTATTATTTATGGTGCAACTGTAACGAAAACCAATTTCCCCCGGGATCAATAAAGTATGACTATGACTATGACAAGCTGACTCTTACACTGCACAGTTATGAACTATGAGCATTAATTGAGGTACATGCCTCCAAAGATGCTTTTAGACCATTCATGTTAAAAAGATATCTGAGGAAATATCATATGCATGTGAAGTCATGCAAGTGAGAGAGAAACAGTGTAAATCTAGAGAGCAGACTAGGCTAATTAAGACCACAGACTATAAGAAATAGGAGCAGAATTAGGCTATTTGGCCCATTGAGTCTGTTCTGTCATTTCATCATGACTGAAACTTTTTTCCCTCTCCTCAGCCCCACTCCCCAGCCTTCTCCTAATAACCTTTGATGCCATGTCCAATCAAGAACCAATCAAGCACTGCCTTAAATACAGCTGCCAGTGGTAATAAGCTCCACAAATTCATCACTCTGGCTAAAGAAGTTTCTTTGCATTTATGTTTTAAATGGATGCCCCTCTATCCTGAGGCTGTGCCCTCTTGTCCTAGACTCCTCCACCATGAGAAACATTCTTTCCACATCTGCTCTGTCTTAGGCCTTTCAACTTTCGAAACGTTTCAATGAGATCTGCCCTCGTCCTTCTAAGTTCATGTGAGTACAGACCCAGAGCTGTCAAACATTCCTCGTATGATAGCCATTCCATTCCTGGAATCATCCTTGTGAACTTCCTTTGAATCTTCTCCAATGCCAGCACATCACTTTTTTACATTTGTAGATGAGGAGCCCAAAACTATTCACAATACTCAAGGTGAGGCCTCACCAGTGCCTTATAAAGCCTTAGGATCACTATCCTGCTCTTGTACTCTAGACCTCTTGAAATGAATGCAAACACTGCATTTGCCTTCCTCACTACCGACTCTACCTGCAAGTTGACCTTTAAGGTGTTCTGCACAAGGACTCTCAAGTCCATTTGCAACTCAGACTTTTGGATTTTATTCCCGTTTAGAAAATAGTCTGCACATTTATTTCTACTACCAAAATGCATGAGCATGCATTTTTCAACATTATATTTTATTTGCCACTTTCTAATCCATTCTCCTCATCTGTCTAAGTACTTTTGCAGCCTACCCGTTTCCTCAACACTATTTGCTCCTCCACCAATCTGTGTATCGTCTGCAAACTTGGCAACAAAGTCATCTAAATCTTTATATACAGCATAAAAATAAACTGTCCCAAAACTGACCCCTGGTCACTGGCAGCCAACCAGAAAAGGATCCTTTCATTCCTACTCACCACCTCCTAGCAATCAGCTAATACTCAAACCATGCCAGAAACTTCCCTGTAATACCATGAGCTCTTAACTTGATAAGCAGCCTCATGTGTGGCACGTTGTCAAAGGCCTTCTGAAAGTCTAAATAAACAGCATCCACTGCATCCCCTTTATCCATCCTACTTGTAATCTCCTCAAAGGATTCCAACAGGTTTGTCAGGCAAGATTTTCACTTAAGGAAACCATTCTGACTTTGTCCCATCTTGTCCTATGTCACCAAGTACTCCATAACCTCATCATTACCAATTGACTCCAATATCTTCCCAACTTCTGAGGTCAGGCTAATTGGTCTATAATTTTCTTTCTGTTGCCTTCTTCCTTTTTTAAAAAGTGGAGTGACATTTGCAATTAGTACTATGCCAAAGTTCAATTATTTTTGCAAGATCATTGCTAATGTCTTCACAACCACTACCACTTTCAGAACACTAAGGTGCAGCACATCTGGCCAGGGTGACTTATGTGTGCTTAGATCTTTCAGCTTATTTATCACCTTCTCCCTTGTAGTAGTAACTGCACTGACTTCTCTTCCCTCACACCCTTCAACACATGGCACACTGCCAGTGCCTTCCATAGTGGAGTCAGTCAGTCGGTGGATGCTGTCCCGAATCTAGGGCTGGTGGCTATGCACCTCCATCTTCTTCGATCTTGCGCTCTTTTTCTAGCCTCAGCATTACTCAACCCAGTCCATTGTCTCACATTATCATACCAAGTGGTTTGTTGTTTTTCTCTTTCCCTCTTTCCTTCTATCATCCCTTCCAATAACAATTTCTGCAGTCCACCACCTCTTAACAAGTGCCCGGCATATTCCAGCTTCCTTTTCTGCACATTCTTCAGCAACTCCTTTTCTCCCCTCGCTCTCTTCAACACTTCCATATTACTGACCTTCATCACCCATCTAATTTTCTGCATTCTCCTTCAAATGCCTCCAGTCATTGTTGCTCTTCCTTGCATAAGGTCCACGATTCGACTCCATACAACAAACTGCTCCAGACGTAACATTTCCAAATTCTGCAACGCAGCCCAAAGTCCAAGCTCTTGCCACATAGCACGTCACTCAGGCTCCAGAACGTTGACCTTGCAATCTCAATTCTTCGTCTAATTTCTGTATCACATTTCCCATCCTCTATGACCATCTGTCCCAAGTACACAAACTTCTTGACTTGCTCTATGCCTACGCCATTAATTTTAATACTGATTTTGGGGATTTCTTTCTTCTGTGATACTACCATCACCTTTGTCTTTGCAGCATTTATTTTCATTCCAAATCGTTCACCTTCAGCATTTATCTTATCTACTATTCTGTGTAACTCATCCTCAGTCTTGGCTAACAACACTGAATCATCTGCATACCTCAAGTTGTTCACTGTCACTCCACCAATTTGGACACCAGCTTCATCGTTCAATACCCTGAAAATTACCTCTGAGTAAATGTTAAATAATAAAGGGAAGATAATGCATCCCTGGCAAACCTCTTTTTGGATCTTAACTTCTAGTGACTTCCCACCACTAGTTTTTATTACTGCCTTCTGATGCCTGTACAGACTTGCAATCAGTCGAACATTTTTCCCATCCAGCCCCAATGAGTTCAGGCAATTGACCAACTGTTCATGATTGACCTGGTCAAAAGCTTTTTCATAATCCAGGAAGCACATGTAAATGTCTTTTTTTTTCTAGACCTTGTTCCACAATCATTCACAAATTAAAAATCCCTTCATGGTTACCCTTACCCAGTATAAATCCACTCTGGCACTCATTAATTTCATTAAGAACAAATAAGAGCAGAATGTGCAAAAGCTAAAGAACAATGGTTTATCAAACGGTGTGAAAAGATAGAGACCATGGACATGTTGCATCATTCAAGGGACATGCACAGGGAGATTGCAAAGATGACCAACAGGAACAAGAAACAATCAAGGACTGGCATTACTCAAGACAAGGACGGGAACATACGCTTTGAGAATGACAAGGTGGAAAGTAGATGGATGGAATATATTAGGGAATTGTACTACGATGCTAGTAATGATCAAGTGAGTGAGAAGAACATGGATGGTCCAGAAATTTTGGTAGCGGAAGTAAGAGAAGCCATTGGAAAGTTGAAAACTGGTAAAGCTTGTGGTGTAGATGGTATTACAGCCGAAATGTTGAATGCCTTGGCGACTCAGAGGTTGAGGAGATCACGAGGCTTTGCAATACAATCTACTCAACAGGAAAGTGGCCAACAGATTTTGAGGTGTCAGAGTTTGTCATGATCCCAAAGAAAAGTAAGAGCACGAAATGCTCAGACTTTAGAACTATAAGTCTTATAAGTCATGCCTTCAAGATCTTGTTATTAATACTTCTAAGCAGAATAGTGGAGTGAGGAAGGTCAAAAAGTAATGTAGATAAAGCATGGGATCCATTCCTCTAGTTATGATTTCTGCAATGAACGATTTGTTTACCTGCATCTTTGTTATGTCTTATTTATTTATAGGAATTGTATCTGTGTTTTGAAAATCCTTTGAGATTAAGAAATCCTTTGTGCTTGAGACATGATTCCTGCTTTGTGTCTTATAAATGGCTTATAATTTGGAAATATTTAACATAGAAATCCTCTGTGAGTTGTAAATGTATTTTTAAGTGTTTGAATTTAAACGTGTAACACTGAAAATGTGATCTGCAAACTTGGCTGCAATGCCATCAATCCCATTATCCAAATCATTGACATATATTGTGAGTGAAGCGGTCCCAAAACAGACCTCTGCGGAACACTAGTCAATGGCAGCCAAACAGAATTGGCCCCTTTTGCTTCCACTCTCTGTCTCCTGGCAGTCAGCCCAATCTTCTATCCATGACGCTATTTTTCTTATAATGCCATGGGCTCTTATCTTGTTACACAGCCTCATGTGTGGCACCTTGTCAAAGGATATATGAAAATCCAAGTAAACAACATTTACTAACTCACCTTTGTCTATCCTGCCTGCTATTTCCTCAAAGAATTCCAAAAGATATGTTGGGCAACATTTCCCCTTAAGGTAACCATGCTGACTTTTTCCTATTTTATCATGTGCCTTCAAGTACCCCAAAATCTCATTATTACACCTTATATCCAGCATCTTTCCAACCACTGAAGTCAGGCAAAGTAGCTTAAAATTTTGTTTCTACTGCTTTCCTCTCTTCATAAAGAGTGGAGTGACATTTGTAATTTCCCAGCACTCCAGAACCATTCCAGAATCAGTCATTCTTGAAAGTTGATTACTAATGGCTTCCCAATCTCTTCAGCTACATCTTTCGAAATTGTGGTGAAGTCTATTTGGTCCAGATGACTTACGTATCTACCTTCAGACCTTTCAGCTTCCCAAGCACCTTCTCCTTAGTAACAACAGCGGCACTCATGTCAGTCCCCTGGCATCCTCGATTGTGGTCTTCTCCTCGGATGCAATGAAGACAAGTTGGAATATATATTTTAATAGTGAGTTTCTCAGACCTGTGAACAATATGGTTTAGCTAACCTTTCTACCAATCATGGTGTATTATGTCATGTTGAAAGTGTTTTACTGTAATTATAATACAGGTGATAAATGAATATTGCTAAATTAATTATTACTACTAGGAAGTAAAATGTATTACACTTTCCTAACCTCAGCCATTAATCAATATGTACATAAACAGAAGAAGTCATGCATTAACATTTTAAAATTAGCTATTGTAAGACTTCAGTGGAAAATCTTAACTATTTAAGTAAATTTTGAACAGCTTGCAAGAGGATTGAGAAAGCATGTGATAAGAACAAATGCGATAACAAGAAAGAACGTTGCAGAAATTTAAGAAAGAAATAGAGAAAACACCACAGCAGCTGAAAAGACACTGTTTCTGTATCAGTCAGTGTGGGTCTTCAGGTTGCCATGTCACCTCCCTGATAGAAGTAATGAGAAGAGGGCATGTCCTATATGGTGAGGGTCTTTAAATATGGATGCCACATTCCTAAGGCAGCGACTCTTGACAGTGGGATGTGTATACTTGTAAAGGATCTGGCTGAGCCTACAACTCTTGACAGACTCTTGTGTACTGGGGATTTGTTATGAGGAAGCAGGTGCACAGGTTTGGTGAGTGAAACAGAAGACAATGATTATGAATAAGCATATTACCCATTTATTTGCAAACAGTGAAACATTCGACCAAACATCTAAGCCACCATTAGTTACACAAACTATGATACTAAATGCTCAGTAACACTTCAAACTCAACAGATAACTCATTAAGTCTCCGTACACAACTCCAAAAATAAATCAACACACACACAAAAATGCTGGTGAATGCAGCAGACCAGGCAGCATCTATAGGAAGAGGTACAGTCGACTTTTTGGGCCGGGACCCTTCGTCAGGACTAACTGAAAGAAGAGATAGTAAGAGATTTGCAAGTAGGAGGGGGAGGGGGAGATACAAAATGACAGGAGAAGACAGGAGGGGAGGGGTGGATCTAAGAGCTGGAAAGTTGATTGGCAAAAGGGATACTAGACTGGAGAAGGGAGATGATCATGGGACAGGAGGCCTAGGGAGAAAGAAAGGGGAAGATGAAGATGGAGATCAGACAAGGAGTTATAGTGAGAGGGACAGAGGGAGAGAAAAGAGAGAGAGAAAAAAAAAAGAGAGAAAATAAATAAATAAATAAATAGATAAATAAATAAGGGATAGCGTGTGAAGGGGAGGAGGGGCCTTAATGGAAGTTAGAGAAGTCACTGTTCATGCCATCAGGTTGGAGGCTACCCAGATGGAATAGAAGGTGTTGTTCCTCCAACCTGAGTGTGGCTTCATCTTTACAGTAGAGGATCCCGTGGATAGACATATCAGAATGGGAATGGGGCATGGAATTAAAATGTGTGGCCACTGGGAGATCCTGCTTTCTCTGGCGGACAGAGTGTAGGTGTTCAGCAAAACGATCTCCCAGTCTGCGTCGGGTCTCGCCAATACATAGAAGGCCGCATTGGGAGCACCGGACACAGTATATCACCCCAGCCGACTTACAGGTGAAGTGTCGCCTCACCTGGAAGGACTGTCTGAGGCCCTGAATGGTGGTAAGGGAGGAAGTGTAAGGGCATGTGTAACACTTGCTCTGCTTACAAGGATAAGTGCTGGGAGGAAGATCAGTGGGAAGGGATGGGAGGAATGAATGGACAAGGGAGTCGCGTAGGGAGCGATCCCTGCGGAATGCAGAGAGAGGGGGGAGGGAAAGATGTGCTTAGTTGTGGGGTCCTGTTGGAGGTGGTGGAAGTTACGGAGAATTATATGTTGGACCTGGAGGCTGGTGGGGTGGTAGGTAAGGACAAGGGGAACCCTATTCCTAGTGAGGTGGCGGGAGGATGGAGTGAGAGCAGATGTACGTGAAATGGGGGAGATGCGTTTGACAGCAGAGTTGATAGTGGAGGAAGGGAAGCCCCTTTCTTTAAAAAAGGAGGACATCTCCCTCGTCCTGGAATGAAAAGCCTCATCCTGAGAGCAGATGCGGCGGAGACGGAGGAATTGCGAGAAGGGGATGGCATTTTTGCAAGAGACAGGGTGAGAAGAGGAATAGTCCAGATAGCTGTGAGAGTCAGTAGGTTTATAGTAGACATCAGTGGATAAGCTGTCTCCAGAGACAGAGACAGAAAGATCTAGAAAGGGGAGGAAGGTGTCGGAAATGGACCAGGTAAACTTGAGGGCAGGGTGAAAGTTGGAGGCAAAGTTAATAAAGTCAACGAGCTCAGCATGCATGCAGGAAGCAGCACGAATGCAGTCATCGATGTAGCGAAGGAAAAGAGGGGGACAGATACCAGTATGGGCTTGGAACCTGGGTTGTTCCACAAAGCCAACGAAAAGGCAGGCATAGCTGGGACCCATATGGCTGCCCATGGCTACACCTTTAGTTTGGAGGAAGTGGAAGGAGCCAAAGGAGAAATTGTTAAGAGTAAGGACTAATTCTGCTAGATGGAGCAGTGTGGTGGTAGAGGGGAATTGGTTAGGTCTGGAATCCAAAAAGAAGTGGAGAGCTTTGAGACCTTCCTGGTGGAGAACGCGACTCCCTTATCCATTCGCCCCCTCGATCCCTTCCCAACGATCTCCCTCCTGGCACCTATCCTTGTAAGCGGAACAAGTGCTACACCTGCCCTTACACTTCCTCCCTCACCACCATTCAGGGCCTCAGACAGTCCTTCCAGGTGAGGCGACACTTCACCTGTGAGTCTGCTGGGGTGATATACCGCGAACAGTTCTCCCGATGTGGACTTCTATATATTGGTGAGGCCCGACGCAGGCTGGGAGACCATTCCACTGAACACCTATGCTCTGTCCGCCAGAGAAAGCAGGATCTCCCAGTGGCCACACATTTTAATTCCACATCCCATTCCCATTCTGACATGTCTACCCACGGCCTCCTCTACTGTCAAGAGAAAGCCACATTCAGGTTGGAGGAACAACACTTTCTATTCCGACTGGGTAGCCTCCAAGCTGACGGCATGAATATTGACTTCTCTAAGTTCTATTAATGCCCCTCCTCTCCTTCACACCCTATCCCTTATTTATTTATTTAATATATATATTTTCCCCCTTTTTCCCTCTCTCTCTTTTCTTCTCTCTCTGTCCCTCTCACTATAACTCCTTGCCTGCTCTCCACCCTCCGGGTTCCCTGCCCCCCTTCTCTCTCTCCCCAGGCTTCTCGTCCCATGATCCTCTCCTTTCTCCAGTCTGGTATCCCTTTTGCCAATCAACTTTCCAGCTCTTAGATCCACCCCTCCCCTCCTGTCATTTGGGATCTCCCTCTCCCCCTCCTATTTTCAAGTCTCTTCCTATCTCTTCTTTCAGTTAGTCCTGACGAAGGGTCCCGGACCGAAAAGTCGACTGTACCTCTTCCTATAGATGCTGCCTGGCCTGCTGTGTTCCACCAGCACTTTTTGTGTGGGTTGCTTGAATTTCCAGCATCTGCAGATTTCTTTGTGTGAAAAACTAAATATTCAACACTTAGTTAAGAGTGAACGTGGGCCCTCCTATACCTGCAGCATACTTTCCCAATGGTTCTTCAGTGCTGGTCGTGACTTCAGTGTGAAGATGAGTGCCCAGACACAAAGAAAAACCCCTGAGGCTCCTTAAACCGGCTTCCGGTGCTGTGGCATAGAGGGTAACCAATGGGAAACAGCTGCTGCAGCCTTCCAACAGGCCAATTGATGAAGTGGATCTTGTCTGACAAGTAATCTAATTCTCCCTATTACAGGCTTCCTTACCAATTAATGATCTATCCAGTCAGAGTACTTCCCACCATACAACCACGTACATCTATCAAAACTGATAAGAGTCCTTGCATCACAACTTTTGTTGCGACCCCACTCAACCCACTGATCTAGGAAGGAGGAGGCTGATCTAACTCACTCCTGTATACTTTCTCAGCACCATCTGAGATCTCACCAACAGTGTGTGTTATTTTATCGATGGCAATTGAGCTGTCCTTAGCCACACTGTGCTTTGTGTACAGTAAGTAGAGCAGCAGGCCAGGCACACATTCTTGACATGCATCTGTGTTGATTGTCAGTGAGGAGAATCTGTACTTCCTGAAAAGGAAGCTGATGATCCAGCTGAAGATGGTGGTACAGAGGCCCAAGTTCAGAAGTTTGGTGATTAACACTGAGGGGATGATGGCATTGAATGCTGAACTGTAAATGATAGGCAGCAGCCTTACTGTTTACTGTTGGCTAAATGCTCCAAAGCAGAGTGCAAAGCCAGTGAGATAGCATCTGGTATACAGACCTGCTATGGTAGTAGGTGAGTTCCTGTGGGTCCAAGTTCTTGCTCAGGCAGGAGTTAATTTGAGCCATAAACAAATTCTCATAGCACATGGTAAATGTGAGTGCTACTAGTCAATTGTCGTTGAGGAAGATTACTGTCATGGTCCGGTCCATGAAGTCCGCATTCCAGTTCACAGTCCAGTCTGTGGACTCAGGACTCCGGGTCTTCCAGCTGTCCTTCGTTTGATCATAGGCACTTGATTTCTATCTTGGGGCTTGGAATATAAGTAGTGTTGGGGTTGAGTGTAGGCTGCTGGTTTGCCTTGTCAGTTCCCCTGGGAGCATCCTGCTGATGGAAGGCTAGTGAAACCATTTGTGATCTCTAGGCCTGGCTGGAGGACCACCGCTTCATGAAGCCTTGTTGCCACTCATTAGAGTTGTCTTTGCGGTATGGATTTGGCAGTTTCGTGGGCCAGCTGGGCGGCTGCCTGCCACTCTGAGCTAGGTAGGGATCCGGCTGTTTCCACAGCCAGCTGAGGTTGCTGTCCGAACTGAGACTCAGAACTAACCCGAAGCAGAGATGGAATTGTCTGTTGTTCTGTGGTGTTTGTCTCTTCTTGTCCTTTCCTCTGTGGGGTAAGTCAGGCTGGTTTGCTGTTGCCCTGTGGGGGGATCTGTCTTGTCTTATCCTCGCCTCTGTTGGGTAAGTCAGGCTGTTCTGCCATTACCTGACAGAGGGACCTGTCCCACCTTGGTGTGGGGATGAAGTTGAGTCCCAGCGTGTCGTAGGATAAGTCCCGGCTCTATGTCTTTGTTCTGTCCTGTCTCATGTTAGTGTCGTGTTAAAGATGACTCCTGGCTTGTCGAAGGATGAGTCCCGACTCTATGTTGATGTTCAGTTCCCAGTCTGTCTCTGAGCTCCAAGATCCCAAGCCTCGAAGATCCCGCAGCCAAGCTCCAAGACCCAAGACCCCAGCCTCAAGCCAAGCTCCAAGACCCAAGACCCCACCCTCAAGCCAAGCTCCAAGATCCAAGACCCCAGCCTCAAGCCAAGCTCCAAGCCCCAAGTCCCCAGCCTCAAGCCAAGCTTCAATCCACAAGACCCCAGCCTCAAGCCAAGCTCCAGGCCCCAAGACCACAGCCTCAAGCCAAGCTCCAAGACCCAAGACCCCAGCCTCAGGCCAAGCTCCAAGACCCAGGACCCCATCCTCAAGCCAAGATCCAAGACCCAAGACCCCAGCCTCAAGCCAAGCTCCAAGACCCAAGACCCCAGCCTCAAGCCAAGCTGCAAGATCCAAGACCCCAGCCTCAAGCCAAGCTCCAAGCCCCAAGACCCCAGCCTCAAGCCAAGCTCCAAGACCCTAGCCTCAAGCCAAGCTCCAAGCTCCAAGACCCCAGCCTCAAGCCAAGCTCCAAGACCCCAGCCTCAAGCCAAGCTCAAGACCCAAGACCCCAACCTCAAGCCAAGCTCCAAAACCCAAGACCCCAGCCTCAAGCCAAGCTGCAAGATCCAAGACCTCAGCCTCAAGCCAAGCTTCAAGCCCCAAGACCCCAGCCTCAAGCCAAGCTCCAAGACCCAAAACCCTAGCCTCAAGCCAAGCTCCAAGCTCCAAGATCCTAGCCTCAAGCCAAGCTCCAAGCTCCAAGACCCCAGCCTCAAGCCAAGCTCCAAGACCCCAGCCTCAAGCCAAGCTCAAGACCCAAGACCCCAGCCTCAAGTCAAGCTCCAAGACCCAAGACCCCAGCCTCAAGCCAAGCTGCAAGATCCAAGACCTCAGCCTCAAGCCAAGCTCCAAGACCCAAGACCCCAGCCTCAAGCCAAGCTCCAAGACCCCAGCCTCAAGCCAAGCTCAAGACCCAAGACCCCAGCCTCAAGGCAAGCTCAAGACCCAAGACCCCAGCCTCAAGCCAAGCTCAGGCCTCTAGATCCCAGCCACGTCCTGTCCTGAAGCCATGTCATGTCCTTGCCTGGTTCTGGGGTCTGAGCCCGAGGCAAGACCCAAGTTCTGGGTCCTTGTCCAGTCTCGGGCTCGGAGTCGAAGCCTTGTCTCATAGTCCTTGGTTTCTAGTCCTGGTCCCAGTTTCCCTAGCCCAAGTCTGTATTCTTGTCCCTGCTCCTGGTCTGAATCCTGTCACGTCCCTACTCTAGTCAAGTCCTGTTCCTTGTACTTCAGTGTCTGTGTCCTGCATTTGTCCCAGCACCCCATTGTGAAAATTACCTTACTCTTCTTGGGCACCAGTATGATAGCTGCTCTTTTGAAGCAGTAGGGACCTTCAGAGCACAGCAGTAAAAGGTTAAAGGTGTTCTTGAATACTTCAGCCAGGTGGTCAGCACAGGTTTTCAGTCCTCAGCCAGGTAGATCTCCAGGGCCTCATGCATTGTAAGGGTTCACCTCTGGAAGGATCCATCTCTGAAACAGAGATCAAAGAGTCACCAGACGTTGTGGGGATTCACTCAGGTGTAGTGTTATTCTCCTTTTTAAAATAGTTCATTATTTAATCTTTGTGAGATTTGCCTACCACGGTTCCATATCTGTATGTGTAGTTTGAAGGCATGGTAGTTAATTTATTGATCTGATATTGAAAGGATACATTATTGATCCTGAGACTTGGATCCAGCACAGCAGAGAAATTTAGAAACAGAAACATAGAAACCCTGCAGTACAATACAGTCCCTTTGGCCCACAATGCTGTGTCGAACTTGTACTTACTATAGGAATTGCCTAAAGTTACCCATAGCCTCCATAAGCTCTGTGTACCTATCCAAGAGTTTTTAAAAGGCCTTATTGTATCTGCCTCCACCGCTGTCACTGGCAGCCCATTCCACTCACTCAGCATGCTCTGCAAAAAAAAAAACTTACCCCTGACATCTCTTCTGTACTTACTTCCAAACACCATCTCATGTTATCCATTTCAGCCCTGGGAAAAAGCCTCTGACTATCCACATGATCAATTCCTCTCATCATCTTATACACCTCTATCAGGTTTCATAGGTATATTTAACGTCAGAGAAATGTAAACAATATACAACCTGAAATGTTTTTTCTTCACAACCATCCACAAAAACAGAGCAGTGCCCTAAAGAATGAATGACAGTTAACTGTTAGAAATCCAAAGTACGCTCCCCCCAGCTCCCCTCCCTCCTGTGCGTAAGCGGCAGCAAGCAACAATCCTTCCTCCCCCTACTGGCAAAAAAAAGTATTGGCACCCGTAACCGAGCACTCAAGCATGCAGCAAAAGCAACAGCAAAGTCACCAACTTACAGTACTGCAAAGACTGCGTATTCACCTAGTATTCGACATACCACAGGTTCTCTCTCTCCCTAATAAGGGAGAAAGAGATGTCTCTGTTTCGCAGTGAGAGGGGAGACATAACAAACAACTCACCAGTTTACGATGTTAAAAGTCCGTTGTGTCGCTTTTTTCGAGCTCATAGATCTTCCATCTCCCATGACCAAACTCGATCTGCCCGTGTCCAGAGCCTCAAGATCCTAGGCCTCCAAAGGCCCTTGGCATGTCAGATAACGGCCAGTCATGAAACCCAAGAGTGGGTCCCAAAGAACCGAAGTCAGCATGTAACTCCAGGTCAGGGTCTTCGAAAGACGCCTGAAAGGGAAACATAGAGAAATTAAAGATGGAAATAAAGCTGAAAATAAATCAACAATGAATGAATAGCAGAGCAGACTCTGTGGCTTGAATGGCCTAATTCTGCTCCTGTGTCTTACAGTTCATTGTAATTATATTTAATACCTATCCAGTTTATGGCATTATGGTAATTATATTTAAAATTTACCCATTCCAGAGTCCAGTGGGATATGCTTAGGACAACTCAAGGCACAATATATGAGGGGTGATTGATAAGTTCATGGCCTACAGTAGAAGGAGTCAATCTTAGAAAACCTAGCACATTTATTTTTCAACATAGTCCCCTCCCACATTTACACACTTAGTCCAGCGGTCGTGGAGCATACGGATCTTGGACCTCCAGAAAGTGTCCACAGCAGGGGTGATTGATAATTTTGTGGCCTAAGGCAGAAGGAGATGAGTTATACAGCTCTCGTTACATGCATATGCAGTTCAACACTTTGAGTGATTATTCAGGAAGTTTGAAGTTAATAACTCACCAGTTAGTAACTCATCAGGGGTGATTGTTAAGTTTGTGGCCTAAGCCAGAAGGAGATGAGTTATTAACTTCAAACTCTCGACATAATTATTCAAAACGTTGCACTGCATGTGCATGTAATGAGAGCTATATAACTCATCTCCTTCTACCTTAGTCCACAAACTTATCAATCACCCCTCATAGTTTTTTGTGGTGTTACACTCTTTTCAATTTGAAAATATGCCACCAGAACTTTCTTTCTCATGTATGGGTTTAGAAGGATGCTTGTGTTTTTGTTTTGGCCAAACATATGGAGGGCATAGATGACAATTTCTCCATTGGATATGTGCAGTGTTGTAGAGAAAGGGATCAAAAGTACTGATTTGTGTTCAGAGGCAATAATCAGAACTTCTCAGGTGAGGGATGGGATGTCACCAACATGACATGGAAAATGGGGCAGCAGGACATCTGAGGGTTGGTAGCAAATCTTATGGTTAGAAAGTTTCAAAATATGGGAATGCTGGAAAATAGATTTAGTGTTATGAATAGATATAATGTTGTTTGAGGAAAGGGTGGAGTAATTTCAGTATCCAGCATGCATTTGATTTTTATATTGTCCTGGTAAGAAGCATTGTATGGCAATGGTGCAAGTCCATGGAAATCACGTCAGGATGACAAGAGTGACTCACAACCCAAAATAACCGGCTACTCTTCTGAGTGATCCAAATGATCTGGAAATGAGTGTATTTGTTCCACTCACAAATATGTCATTACTGAGTTGCCTCACACTGAACAAAATCTGTGTCATATAAACAAAGCTTCAGCTGACAATAAAGCAATGGATGGTTCATCTGTCAACAAAGTTTCTGTTGGGTTTTCTAAGATGAGTGAGTAAAAGTACTTGCATGAGCCCCTAAGCAGACATGCACAAATTTTATCTTTAAATGATCATATCAATTGTGACCATGATACTTCCATGGCAAGTGAATTACAGAGCTCAGTAAAGAGCAGTGCTTGAATGAAAAGGTCTTACCGAGCCGCAGTGTTGCTGAGCAATAAGTGTGCATCAGGCTGTCAGGCAACCCCTTAAAGTGTGCAGTCTTCGGCTTTGTACCTTAGCGCTCAATAGAGCTGGATGCTTTAATCTGGCCACATTGTTTACAATGTGAAATCTTCTTCTGCTTCTGTTTCCACCTTCTGCAATTACTTCACTCAGCTTGGCCAGCACATTGAACCATGCACAGTGAAGTATGATGTCCTCAGGAGAGAGTGCTCCAGGAGCGATGAGAAGGACTCATATTTCAACTTACTCTGTGTCATGATCGTGCAACTTCACCACCTGTCAAAGACAGGATCAGGCACTGAGCTAGTTTGTCACATTGTACATCCATGTTTGAAATGATAGACATTTATTTTCCTCAGGAGTATCATCAGAATTTCTTTTCAGCTTCCAGATCCTAGGCAAAGCTGTCTAACATTTTCCCATTAATTAAGAAATGACTCAGTTTCTGGACACTAACAAATCTCTGTTTTCTACTTGCGACTTACAGATGATTGAAGCCACAATACCACGCCTAGCCTTTTCTAAGTGTCCAGGCCCAATGCATTGCGAGAGGACAAAGCAACAAAGAGAAAGTAACTGCAAATAGAACTACAAGAATCAGATATTAAGGGGCCCACATCTTGAGATGTGACACCTTTGATTTAAATATTGTTTCACTTTAAATTAGAGCTATGGCTCTTTAACATCTGCTTATTTATTTTATTTATTTATTGAGTTACAGCATGGCACGTGGCCAAAAGGTTAAGGCATTGGACTAGCTACCTGAAGGTCGTGAGTTCGAGCCCCAGCCGAGGGAATGTGTTGTGTCCTTGACCAAGGCACTTAGTCACACATTGCTCTGCAACAACACTGGTCCTAATGCCCTTCCCTTGGACAACATTGGTATCATGGAGAAGGGAGACTTGCAGCATGGGCAACTGCTCGTCTTCCATACAACTTTGCCCAGGCCTGCACCCTGGAGAGTGAAGACTTTCCAGGCGCAGATCCATGGTCTCGCAAGACTAACGGACGCCTTTACTTTTACAGCATGGAATAGGCCCTTCCACCCTTCGAGCCATGCCACCTAGCAACCCCCGACTTAACCCTAGCCTAATCATGGGAAAATTTACAGTGATCAATTAACCTACCAACTGGTACATCTTTGGAATGGGGGAGGAAACTGGAGACCCAGGAGGAAAACCCAGCAGAGACAGGGCGAATGCACAAACTCCTTACAGACTGCTGCGGGAATTGAACCCAGGTCAGTAGTACTGCAAAGTGTTCTGCTAACAACTATGCTACCATGCCACTGAAAATTTAAATAATTATATTTGTCTTTCTGCACAAAACCCAAATGATATAGGCAATGAACTTAAATGTTATTCCCAGCTATCCACCGATGTAGGGCTCGTGCATCAAAGTTCATATCTTTTTTTTCCAGGTAGATTCAGTGAATTGCTCCTCTAATTACTCTGAAAAAAATGTTCAGACAAATCTTTAATATAAACAGTTGGCATCATTGTCATCATTTGAATTGTGAGGACACTGCAATGATAAAAAAATGATGACGTTACCCCTTATTTCTTGTGGAGAAAAGAGAGGCAATTGTGTATTAACTATGCTCCATTTCACCTGATTGTATAACTGTTATCACATTTTGTTACACAGTTGTCATAGTGATGCAAAGACTATCTTCATTTCTCACCATCCCAGCATATCTTGGTGCTTTTCAATCCCTTCGGTTCACAGTATCGCTCAGAGCAGAAATCATTTTGGCCTGGATGAGTATCACCAGGGTGTTCGCAGCAATAATTTCCTTTGCTCTCTGCACATCAGATAACATTCAAAGATTGCTGGTCACTCAATGCATTGAATCTATAAAGAAATTCTAAATTTCTACCTGGAAGCTTCAGACTGTTTAAGTAAAGCAAGAAGTACTGCAGCTTTAGTTTAAATTTGTAAAATCTGTATCAGAAGTACCAAGCTCACGAATAGCAGTTCTGGACTTTTCCTGGGATCCATCCACATTCTGAATTTAGAAATAAGTAGAATAGTAAAAGAGCCTATTAATGATGCTACTTACAAATCTTTTTACGAAACATCTAAATTCAGGAATGGAAAGTCAGGTCAACACACACCAGTCCTCATTGAGGAGTCAATGGTGGGAAAGAGTGAGCAGAATCAAATCCCTGGACATCACATCACAGAGGAATTATTCTAAGCCCAGCACAATGATGCAATCACAAACAAGGCACAGCAGCAGTTCTACTTCATTCAGATTTTGACGAAAACCGGTATGTTACCAAACACTCTTGCAATTTTGTACAGATGTACAGTAGAAAGCACTCTGACTAGTTGCATCAGTGTCTAGTATGGAGCATCAAATAGGATCAGAAGTTGCTACAATAGCTCTAGTTTCAGCAAGTTACATCAAGGACATAACCATCTCCACTATCAAAGACTTCTTCAAATTGAAGCCTCAAGAAAGAAATATCCATCACACCATCTGATATACTGGATGCCCTCTTTGAGTTGTTACCATTGGAGAAGGGGTACAGGAGCATTTTTCGAGTAGCTCGTTCTGCTCTGCTAACCAGATTTCTGAACTGTCCGTAAACATTACCTCATTATTCATCTTTCGTACTAACTAATTTTGCAACTTACAGTAACTTCTTTAAGTATTTGTTGGTAGAAATAACCGTGATTCTGATTAATCCAAGAAATTCCTCAATGCTTTTTGTTGTGAAGCTAATATAAAGATTATTTAAATTTGATGTTCACAGATTTCAAATTAATTTACCCCTTAGATTGTAAATGACTTCATAAAATTAATAGAAATTATTATTTTGTGTAAAAGATGCAAAAAAGTAATGAATATTCTCATATTATCACATTATTAAAGCAATAGAGTGGCCTAAGTATTAAAACTGTAGTTGAAAATAATTTTAGAAATGAAGACCTTAAGACCTTAAACATATCTTAAAACCTTTTCTTAGTGCACTACCATGACACATAGACAACAAAATAATGCATAGGTGTTGCCCAAGTGAAAACATACAGGTGTTATTCAGACATTGCAGGCATGACAAAAGGAATATCTAGTTAGGAAATCAAATAGTGAAAGGGAATAACTTGCTCCGATGAAACCCTTGTCTCTAATACAAGGTAAACTATACACATGTCATTATATTTTTGGACTAACACATTTCTTGACCATGCAATGTTGTCATAGAAAATCACTAACTGGAGCTCATGACAAAAGTCAGTTTGGCAAAAGAATAAATCAAGGAAGGTAGTGCACCCATGGCTGACAAGGGAAATTAGGGACAGTGTCAATTCCAAAGAAGAGGCATACAAATTAGCCAGAAAAAGTGGCTCACCTGAGGACTGGGAGAAATTCAGAGTCCAGCAGAGGAGGAAAAAGGGATTAATTAGGAAGGGGAAAAAAGATTATGAGAGAAAACTGGCAGGGAACATAAAAACTGACTGTAAAAGCTTTCATAGATATGTGAAAAGAAAAAGATTGGTTAAGACAAATGTAGGTCCCCTACAGACAGAAACAGGTGAATTGATTATGGGGAGCAAGGACATGGTAGACCAATTGAATAACTACTTTGGTTCTATCTTCGCTAAGGAGGACAGAAATAATCTTCCGGAAATAGTAGGGGATAGAAGGTCCAGTGAGATGGAGGAAATGAGGGAAATACATATTAGTAGGGAAGTGGTGTTAGGTAAATTGAAGGGATTAAACGCAGATAAATCCCCAGGGCCAGATGGTCTGCATCACAGAGTGCTTAAGGAAGTAGCCCAGAAATAGTGGATGCATTAGTGATAATTTTTCAAAACTTTTTAGATTCTGGACTAGTTCCTGAGGATTGGAGGGTGGTTAATGTAACCCCACTTTTTAAAAAAGGAGGGAGAGAGAAACCAGGGAATTATAGACCGGTTAGCCTAACATCAGTGGTGGGGAAAATGCTAGAGTCAGTTATCAAAGATCTGATAACAGCACATTTGAAAAGCGGTGAAATCATTGGACAAAGTCAGCATTAGGTTTGTGAAAGGAAAATCATGTCTGACGAATCTCATAGAATTTTTTGAGGACGTAACTAGTAGAGTGGATAGGGGAGAACCAGTGGATGTGGTATATTTGGATTTTCAAAAGGGTTTTGACAAGGTCTCACACAGGAGATTAGTGTGCAAACTTAAAGCACATGGTATTGGGGGTAAGGTATTGATGTGGATAGAGAATTAGTTGGCAGACAGGAAGCAAAGTGTGGGAATAAATGGGACCTTTTCAGAATGGCAGACAGTGACAAGTGGGGTACCGCAAGGCTCAGTGCTGGGACTCCAGTTGTTTACAATATATATTAATGCCTTAGATGAGGGAATTAAATGCAGCATCTCCAAGTTTGCAGATGACACAAAGCTGGGCGACAGTGTTAGCTGTGAGGAGGATGCTAAGAGGATGCAGGGTGACTTGGATAGGTTAGGTGAGTGGGCAAATTCATGGCAGATGCAATTTAATGTGGATAAATGTGAGGTTATCCACTTTGGTGGCAAAAACAGGAAAACAGATTATTATCTAAATGGTGCCCGATTAGGAAAAGGGGAGGTGCAACGCGACCTGGGTGTCATTATACACCAGTCATTGAAAGTGGGCATGCAGGTATAGCAGGCGGTGAAAAAGGCGAATGGTATGCTGGCATTCATAGCAAGAGGATTCGAGTACAGGAGCAGGGAGGTACTACTGCAGTTGTACAAGGCCTTGGTGAGACCACACCTGGAGTATTGTGTGCAGTTTTGTTCCCCTAATCTGAGGAAAGACATTCTTCCCATAGAGGGAGTACAAAGAAGGTTCACCAGATTGATTCCTGGGATGGCAGGACTTTCATTTGATGAAAGACTGGATGGACTAGGCTTATACTCGTTGGAATTTAGAAGATTGTGGGGGGAATCTTACTGTAGCATATAAAATCCTAAAGGGATTGGACAGGCTAGATGCAGGAAGATTGTTCCCGATGTTGGGGAAGTCCAGAATGGGGGGTCACAGTTTGAGGATAAAGGGGAAGCCTTTTAGGACCGAGATTAGGAAAAACTTCTTCACACAGAGAGTGGTGAATCTGTGGAATTCTCTGCCATGGGAAACAGTTGAGGCCAGTTCATTGGCTATATTTAAGAGGGAGTTATATATGGCCCTTGTGGCTAAAGGGATCGGGGGTATGAAGGGAAGGCTGGTACATGGTTCTGAGATGGATGATCTTCCATGATCATACTGAATGGCGGTGCAGGCTCGAAGGGCCGAAGCGCCTATTCCTGCACCTATTTTCTATGTTTCTATGTTTCTACATTTCTATGATGCCCCAGTGATTTCTGGTTTTGTTTATTTCTCTGACTTCTGGGAGGGGATCAGAAATTTTGCAATGCAACACCATTACTTGTTGAAATGGGCAGATGTGTGCAAATAGGATCAAACGGCTAAGCTCATAGAAATATTTCTAAGAGAAACATGGCTGGTTTGTCCAGACCCTATTTCCTCTTCTGTGGCTGTTCTCAATTCCCTGATCTTTCATACATATACTATATGTATTTCATCTTTAAAATCACAGTGATGCAGCCAGTGCAACAATATGGAGGAGCCAATTCAAGAGATTCACCATTAAAAGCAGCTCATTTGTACTGCAAATTTAAATGAATATTATTCTAAGGGCATTAATTCCTATTTACTGCATCCCTCTTTGCCTCCCTTTGATTTAACTTTGTCAGTTCCAATTTTGAAAAGGGCAGTTTTCTTCAATATACTTGAAGATGAATGTCCTGCCCTGAGGAAAAAAATGTCAGTCCAAACTTTAAAGACAATCATCGTTAGTAGCATAATAAGCAGCAGCTTTCATTTATGTCATCAGTTTTATTCTCTATATTATCTTATCCACGTTCCCAATGTCCAGCTTACTTAGCCAATGCAACTAAATTGGGGCTTGGGATTTGTCTCAAAACTCAAAGTTTAATCAGAATTACTGAATATAACATCTTTCTTTAATAAATTACATCCCCACCTTTGCAAAAGCAACCACAAAGTTCAAAGTTCAAACTAAAATTTATTATCAAAGTACATATATGTCACCATATACAACCCTGAGATTTATGTTTTGTAGGCATACTCAATAAATCCACAATGGAATAATAACCATAATAAGACCAATGAAAGACCACACCAACTAAGGTGTTCAACCAATGTACAAAAGACAACAAATTGCGCAAATACAAAAATAAAGTAATAATTAATAAATGAACAATAAGTATTGAGAACATGAGATGAAGAGTCCTTGAAAGTAAATCCACTGGTTCTGAAGCTATCCTCTTTGGTTCAAGAGCCATATGGTTGAGGCATAACGACTATTCCTGAACCTGGTGGTGTGGGTCCTGAAGTTCCCGTACCTTCTTCCTGATGGCAACAATGAGACGAGAGCATGGCCAGGATGGTGGGAATCCCTGATGATTGATGCTGCTTTCCTGCAGCAATGCTTTGTGTCGATGTACTCAATGTGGGGAGGGCTTTACTCACGATGGAATGGGCCTTGTCCACTATATTTTGTAGGATTTTCCATTCGAGGGCATTGGTGTTTCCATACCAGGCTGTGATGCAGCCAGTCAATATAGTCTCCACTAAACATCTATAGATGTTGGTCAAGGTGTTAGAATGCTAAATCTTTGAAAACTTCTAAGTAGAGCTGCTACCATGCATTTTTTCATAATTGCCCTTAGATGCTGGGCCCAGGACAGATCCTCTGAAATGGTAACACCTAGGAATTTAAAGATGCTGACCCTATCCACCTTTAAAACCCTGCTGGGGACAGGCTGGTGGACCTCTGGTTTCCTCTTCCTGAAGTCATCAAACTGCTCCTTGATCTTGCTGACATTGAGTAAGAGGTTGTTTCTGCAGCACCACTCGGCAGATTTCAATTTTCCTTCTAGATGCTGATTCATCACCACATTTTATTCAGCCTTCATCAGTGGTTTCATCAGCAAACTTGAATATGGCAATGGAGCTATGCCTCACAGTCATAAGTGTAAAGCATCTGTGCTGATGGAGATAGTGGAGGAGATGCTGTTGCCAATCTAAACTGACTGGGGTCTGCAAGTGGAGAAATGGAGGATCCAATTGCACAAGGAATTATTGAGGCCAAGGCCTTGAAGCTTATTGATTAGTTTTGAGGGGAGGATGATAATGAAAGCCGAGTTGTGATATGTAAAGAGCATCCTGATGTATGCATCTTTGCTGTCCAGAATTTCCAGGGCTGAATGAAGAGCTGTGAACATGCTGCTCCAATAGGAAAATTGGATTTCTTCTCAGCCAGGAAGATATTTCATCATCAGTCTCTTAAGACACTTCTTCACTGTAGATGTAAGAGCTATATTCCAAACATTGTAACAAACCAATTGTAACAACTGTGATTAAATTTAAATATTTTTTGTGAATTATAATCTTACCTCATTGGATGTTTCCTCCCTTTCCATCTGCTCTCTTTCCATATCATGGATAACCTTTAATTGGGTGCCATTAGTTCCTCATGATTTTTCAGTTAATCACTGGCTGTGTGGATCTCACACTGTACATATTTATGTGCGCTTGTTTTAAAGATTTTAACATTTTATACACTGGCTTCATGATAGATTTCTTTTTTTTTAGCTTTGATGAGTGTGAAGCAGTTTGGGGAAGCTTTGAATTCCAGCTTAAGTGCAACAAAATGTTGACTTGCTCTAATTCATTTTTTGCAAAGGCACAAGGTCACCAATTCCCTCGCAAGTGTGCTGTATGATTTTGGAATAAGGCCTTTAATGTGACAGGCACTGCTAGACCATCTCAAAAAAAAACATTCACATGTCATTGTTTTACACGAGCCACTGAAGTAAAGCCATATCACAGCTTTTTACTCTCCTTAAGATGCTGTTTACATTTATTTAGGGACTTGCTATCCTGTCTTTAAATGATAACTTTCCCCAAATAAAAATATTGTTTTTTTATATAAAATACTGGATAAATATATATATATATATTGAATTTGCATAAGCACATACTTTATATATAAGTTATGAAATTGGAGAATCGTCATGAAAGGAGTTACACTGTATATATATATATATATATATATATATATATATATAATTTTTGAATTTGACTTTAAACTTGTAAATATACTGCCTGGAACTGAAACTGAAGTTAACTACAATACTGAAGAATAAGAATTATATTTGGTTTTCTAACTAACTAGAGATAAGTAAAAAGGAAAGTTTAGTCTGTAAACTTTTAAACAGAGAATAACACTAGATCTAATTAATTAGAGAGATTAGAGTAGCAAAGGAATCTCACTGATTCTAACTAAACAGCAATTTGGCTTTTGTTGATGTCTTAGATTTGGAAACTAAACAGAATATTGGAATTCTGAATTGTTCTTGCTCACGTAGATATTTTGTACACATTGTTTTTTTTCCCTTATAAGCAAACCTTATTTCCAGAAGTGTGTGGTTTCTACTCACTGCCTCCTTCTGATACCAGAATCTTCTGAGGGTCTACTAGTACCTGGTGTAATTTGATTTTCTCAAAGGGTGTGATGACTAGTCACACACTGTAAGACTGATGCCACACAGGTGTTACATCTGCAGATTCTTTTGTCTACATTTCAGTTCACCAGATCTGCCAGATGAAAAACACACCAGAAAATTACACACACAGAAAGCAAGAACTGTTCTTTTCCCCAGTAATAGGATCAGATCCATGTGCAGAATGCATTTTGAGTTGTGTTTTACTTCAGCCTCACTACTCCATGATAAAGAACACAGTCCTTTATACCAAATATATTTTAAGTTAAAATTCACAGGATTGGTAAATAACTGTGCCATTGCCAAATAATTGCACCATTTAAAATGCTCTAACCATCCAAAAAATTTAAAACTACATAATTTGGCAAGATGCTTATAATAGAATGCTAATTCAATTTGATTTACAATGGGATGACATACTACCAAATGCATTGGTTACTTATAATTTACTGTATATCATTTGGTTTATTGTGATATACGCATTAAGGTGCATCATAGAACATCTAGGGAAATGAGAGATGGTGATATGTCAAATAGATTAATCATTGTGTTCTGTAAAGTTTTCATTGTGTCCAGATATAAAGTTGTTAACATCAACATTTCAATGGGTCAAAATTTCTTGAGAATGGCTCATTATCAGTGCTAAACACCCATACTCACTGCCTCATGGAGACTGACACTGGTTGGTAAATAGGTCTTTAGTGAATGGGCATTCTCTTGGAGATGCACTCAGAACAGTCTCTTTAAAATCAAAGTTTTTCAAGTTTTTATATTCTTAATAACAGAGATAACATTAAGTGATTCAATAAAATTTCATGACTACAATTACTTTGTTTATTTTAGTGATTTGGATTAAAGAAATGACCTATTTGGATGACATATTTATAGTTGGATCATACTGTAAATGTTAAGACATCGCAAAACGTTCAACACCTTTGTGGATCAAAGAAATTCGAATAGATGTTGAGGACAGAGAACCCACACAATCAAAATTAATGTTCTGAGGGTTGCCTCTCTGAGTTTACAAATATTCCAATTATTGCCAATCAGGGCAAATATGCCAATGACTATAAATTAAAAAAAAAACTGCTGGAGGAAATCGGCAGGTTTGAGAGCCAATGGAGGGAAAGAAATTGTTAATATTTTGGGTTTAGACCCTGCATTAGAATCTCAACCTTAAATGTCGACAATTCCTTCCCTCCTCCCCACTTTCACAGATGCCCCTCGAAGTCCTAAACTCCTTTTACAGGTTGTTTAGTTTTGATCCAGATTACAGCATCTGATATCCCTTGTGCCACCAGGTTTAATATGCTTAGTGCTAAAATAAGTCTGGTCTGGAACCCTCCTTAAATTGTTTCACAGTGATTCAATATAACTTAGCTGAAGCTGTCTGATTCCTAGTTTGATGCAGGCCATTCGACCTATCCCCACACTCTTATCGTGCTCTGCCTTGCTGATGCTTATGACAATGTCTCATTGCCACGTTACTTTACAAAGCATACCTTCCGAGCAGTTTCCTGCTGTGAGCCAGAAGTTTGTGTTTACAATGTTATCTATTTAATTTCAAAACCGGTTACTCCTTCTATTTTACATTTAAAGACTTGTCTACATAATTTTTGAAAGATTTGTCCTTTCTAAAAATCCCTACAACACTCCACCCACACTACAGGTCCAAGCTTGTCAGGCAGTTCCCCTCCCACTCCCTTCTTCTTCTATTCCCCACTCTGACCTTTTAGCTCTTCTCACCTGCCTTTCACTTCCCTCTGGATCCCCCTCCTCCTTCCTTTTCTCCCAATCTGCTCTGCGATCACATTCTGTCTTCTCCAGCCCTTTACTTTTCTCATCCATTTGGCTTCATCTATCACCTTCTAGCTGGACTCCATATCCGTCCCCACCTTTTTATTCTGGCATTCCTCCCTTCCTTTCCAGTCCTGAAGAAGGGTCATGGCCAGAAACGTCAACTGCTTATTCGTTTCCATAAATGCTGCCTGATCTGTTGAGTTCCTCCAGCATTGTATGTGTTACTTTGGATTTCCAGCATCGGCAGAAATGTTTGTGTTTATGATCTACTTTCTAAACCTGGTCATTCATTGAGTGGATCTGCTGGCATAATATTCTACAGTGAAGCTGTCCCTGATTGATCAGAAAGGACCAATAATAAATCCCCTCAGAAAATACTTTCACTGTTGATTAATTTGTCTTCAATGTTAATTTGTCTCTCAAACAGCTGATTGACTTTGTAAAAAAACGTCTCCAACATTCATAAACTTTGCAAAACTATTAAAAATAACAAGGTGTTTTAAGATTAAGACAAAAATTAACACTTTGAACACAAAAACCAGAAAATGTTAAAAACCGGAAATTCAATTAAGCCACTTTTTAAAATAAATGTAATTACCTCACTCTTCAATTTTCCAGCACCAGTACTCCCAAAACTCTTCCTGCATCACCCCACACAGCCATTCTACTTCAATGAAATAAATTTCTTTGCATCCAGATGAAAGATATATCTTCATCCTCATTAGATCATTCAAATGCTCCACTTCTGGTCTGCATCTGGATTTAAATTTGATTGAATTCAGAAGAATGAATCCAACCTCACAGTCAGCACTAGAAGCTTGAAATGTTCCAATGATCTCAACAAGAACTGACAGTTGTTCAAATTCTTTGTTTCTAAGCACAGTTCAACATATCAGTGAATGTATTAATTGAACCTATCTTAAATTTCTCAGAAATAACAAATTTGAAATCACAATATTGCTGCAATGTTTTTGTCATATTTCATAAGAGCTTGCCATTCTCTTAACTCCACATCAGGATATCTGTTATCCAAGTGATTATATTCATGTTGAAGGAATCAAGTAACATGAGCAATATTGATGTCAGAACTTACTAATGCAAGCAGATCTTTCAATTTGTCATTGTAATGAACAGATCACCAGGTACTGCGACTGTAACTTGTTAATTTTGCTTTTGTATACTGCAGTGCATCAATTGTAAGCAAACAACTTTCCTGAAGGAGGTTTCAAAAAGATGCCAGAACTTCTAGAACATCATTAATGACTGTTAATGTTCTTCGATATTGTGGATTGGTTAAATTCTATAGGCAGTAATTGCTGATTGGATCATTACATTCATTAATTTGCGCTTTGCAATACTGGATCAAAACCTTGTAATTGTTCATTGAAGTGGTAATGGCAAAATGTCTTGACAGCTATCTTACTTCCACACAAATAGTGCATACAAGATTGCCAGTATCTTGATGTGTAAAATTATCACAATTTTTATTTTTGTTTTTGATACAAAGGCAGTTGCTCAGTATCTATGAGTTGTGAAAGCTATTCGACCTTAAATTTTATACAAGCTTTATTCTTCAAAACATTTAACTCTTCTTCTTTCTTTTCATCATCCTTAGTAAACTAAAAATAATTATAATTATTTTTGAGAATACCACTACAAATAACAATCATTATTTGAAAATTGTAACAAGATAAATTGAAAAAATATGATTTTAGTAAAGTACCCACAGTCATGCAAACAGTTTTATAGAAACAAATTCTTACCTTGTTCTAACAAAGTTCAAAGTAAAAATTATTATCAGAGTACATAGATGTCACCTCATACAATCCTGAGATTTCTTTTTCTGTGGACATACTTAGCAAATCTATAGAACAGTAACTGAAAAATGTAAACATCAGGAACTGTGAACTGTAAACAAACTGTGCAAATACAGATATAAATAAATAGCAATAAATAACGAGCATGAAATAACAATATAACAGAGTCCTTAAATGAGAGTAGCTATCCCCTTTTGTTAAAAAGCCTGATGGTTGAGGAGTAGTAACTGTTCCTGAACTTGGTAGTACGATTCCTGAGGCACCTGCACCTTCTATCTGATGGCAGCAGAGGGAAAAGAGCACGTCCTGGGTGGTGAGGATCTTCAATGATGGATGCAGCTTTTCCAGGGCAAAGTTTCATGTAGCGTGCTCAATGGTTGAGAGGGTTTTACCCATGATGTACAGGGCAGAATCCATTACCTTTTGTTGGATTTTCCACTCAAAGGCATTGGTGTTCCCATACCAGGCTGTAATGCATCCAGTCAACACACTTTCCACCATACAACTATAGAAGTCTGCCAAGGACTTCGATTAAATACCAAACCTCTGCAGGTTCCTGAGGAAGTAGAGCCGATGTTGTGCTTTATTCATAATAATATTATAAGATGGGTCCAGGACAGGTTCTCTGAGATAGTGACACCTCTGATCCTCCGATGATTGCTGGCTCGTGGACCTCCAATTTCTCTTTCTTGAAGTCTATAATCAGTTCCTTTTTCTTCTTGGCATTGAGTGAAAGGTTGTTGTTATTACACCACTCAGCTAAGTTTTCAATCTCCCTCCTGTATGCTGATTCATCACCCCCTTTGTTACAGCCCACAACAGTGGTGTCATCAGCAAATTTGTTTCTGGTGTTGGAGCTATTCTTAACCACACAGTCATTGGAGTAAAGCAAGTAGAGCAAGGGTTTAAGTACACATTCCTCTGGTACTCCTGTGCTGATAGAGATTCTGGAGGAGATGCTTTTTTGTCAATCTGAACTGACTGGGGTCTGCAAATATGGAAATCCGGTATCCAATTGCACAAGTGAGTATTGTGGCCCAGGTCTTGGTGTTTACATTTTAGTTCTGAGAGGATGATGGTGTTAAATATAGGGTTGTAATTGATAAAGATCATCCTGATGTATATATCATTTTTTTAATTTAAAAATTCTTATCAGATTATGAATTTTTTGAAAGATTACTTACCAAAAACTTCAGAATATAGAATTTTTCACATCAGACAAATACGAGCCTCAACTCACAACTCAGGTAAATGATGTCAGGTGATCAAAACAACTGATAGGCACAATGGCAAAATTAAATTGTTTTGTCTAGTCAGCTTCGGCATTCAGCAGGCCAACTGTTTAATAACAATGAGCTACGGACTTCCATTCTATGTGTAATGTTCAGTTATATTGGCTCGTATCTGTCCAGGGGAAATCTCACCCAGCACCTGCCTCAACGCTTCCCATGGAGTCGGTGGCTGCACCACTGCCGCCTGAATCAATCCCAAACATCAATCATCAGCCAGCACACCCAGTACGTTTTACCAAGTACACTTTATAGATATTACTAAGTCTATGACATTAATATAAATACGATACAGAAAAGGAAGTAATGAAAAAAAATGCACCAAGACTTGTCAAAGTCCAAATTCTTCATGCACAACCGTTGGCACTCAGTCAATTCCTGACGACCACCCAGATCCTGTCAACTCACGACTCGGGACCACCCGAAGTGATCGACTGGAGCCTTTCCACAAGTCCGCCGTCCCCTCCGTCTCCATCTAACATTATATGTTAGAAATTTCCAGCTGTGTGGCAACAAAGGCTATGTCGGCGGGAGCAATCCAGTTACAACTTGGCCGCACACCCTCGAAACTTAGAACAGTGCTACAGCCACACATTACAATGACTGTTTGATCGCATGCTGATGATGCATTTTGATTACTTGGAATGATCACAAGCTGTTCTTGACTGCCAAGTTGAACATGTTATACAGGATACCAAACATCATAAAGCTACAGTGAGGAATGAATTGTCGGACGATCAAGGGCAGTACACAAATAATCAGAGGAGATTAAAGAGCAGGAAAAGGAAAGTGAAAAGTAAAGGAAATGATGGTACAAGGAAATAGGGTACTTACTAGTATCAGACATTCATTCTGTCAAATAAGTTCTTCTTGCGTGTATATACTTCAGATAGTTAACAGCACCAGGGAATGCAAGTGCAATATCTTACTGGTACAACACTAAAGCACAGACAACTAATCATCAGTTCCCTTCATTGATTCCCATCTGCCTTCCTAGTCATCAACGAGCAACTAGAAGCACAACTTAGACACCAATTACCATGGATGAGTGATACAAGAAAGTGATGCAAAGCAATATATTTTATGAGATTGTGCTAGACATTGGATGCTTAATAACATCACATTTAGCCATAGATACATGCATAACAAACAATTACTTGCTCTCAGAATGAAAAAAAAGATCTTCTATTATGTAAGACATTTGATAACAGTTATGCAATAATCAAGTACCCCTAAAGATGATTTTGAAATAAATAATTTTTTTAAAAAGTGTTCATCTATAAGAAAAGCGTACTTTTTCAGTTTTTTGGGTATTTGCAATTTTGTTTGTCTTAGACGGTATATTATATAAGTGTCACATTCCCTGCTGACAATGGGTTCCTCCTATATATTAATCTCTAAACATATGTAACACTTAAACTTGGACCTTAGCTTGCAGGCAGAATTAGATGCGAGCTATTGTCAGAAGACAGATGAATATAAAATATGAAACAACTGTGCTTTAGTGTTGTACCAGTAAAATATTGTATAATTATCATAAGTATTTTTACTATTCATCATCTGTGTATCTTTCAGTATACAGCTACTACTTGATAATAAAATGCAGAAGTCATAAGCTGCACTGGAAAATACAAGTTACATCTTCATGAAAGTAAGGTCAAGCAGAAGATTGAACCTATGCAAATACGTTGCACCTATATCTACAATGCTATTTTCTAATTTCTAAACCTGGACAGTGTTTATAGAAAATGGATTTGTAATAAAGCCAGATGAAGATAAGTTTACACAACAAGAAAGATTTTCTTTATTGTACCACATTTCATTATACCCTTCAATTAACAAATAACATCAAAAGTATGTAATTTTTTTAGTTTTCATTCTAAGTATTCATAGTATGCATATTACTAAAAAAAATATTTAAAGTGCCATACCATTTTCAAGCCATGTCTTGTGCATGCTGGTTGCCTGCCCTATTCTGTTATGGTTATTGAATTTACTGAGTATGCTTGCAAGGAAATGAATCTCGGGGTTATATATGATGACATATACATACATTAATAATAAATTTACATTGAACTTTGAACTTTGAACAATGGTTGGTCTACCCAACTGTAAAAAAACTTAGAGGAAACGTTGGCCTGTAGCACGGTCCTACTTAACCTGCACTTAAGATTCGTAGGTTGAGTGTATTTCAGTGTCAACAGTTCTGTTTAACGTGTGGGTACTTTGCAAGCTGACTTATGCCTTGAGAAATAACGTCTATGAAGAGCTTTGACTGCCGTCGAATGAGACCATTTTGGCAGCTCCCTGGCAATCAATACTGCTCACATAAATCTATTACTGTAGTTCCACATCAGTTAAATATTGATGGAATAGAAATAATTCTCCTAGCTGATCTGTGGTTTAATGGATAGCTATACGTACATACTATATGAAGCAGTCTCAGGTGCAAACCAAAGTGAATTACTTATTCTGACTGGTGTCATCACAGGTAATTGTCAGTCTCAGCCACAAGCCCTTATAATCTACTTCATGCATTTATGCACAATGGGGAGATGCAGAAGCAAAGGAAAATTTGAGAGTTATAGAGATGTACAGCATGGGAACAAGTCATTCAGCCAATCTTATCTATGTCAACTCAGGGTGAATCCATTAATCACACTCTTACAAGGATGATTCAAATACTTGTCTAGACATTTTACTTATTTATTTTCATTGAGATACAGAGTAGAGTCGGCCCTTCGGATCCGTCAAATCGTGCTGCCCAACAACCCCTGATTTATCCCTACCCTAAACACAGGACAATTTAAAATGACCCATTAACCTACTAACAGGTATGTCTTTGGACTGTGAGAGGAAACCAGAGCATGCAGAGGAAACCCACACAGTCATGAGGTGAATGTACAAACTTCTTACAGACAGCAGAAGGAATTGAAACTCGGCCACTGGAATTGTAAAGCATTGTGCTAACCTCTACACTACCATTTCTTAAATGCTGCAGGGACTTTGCTTCATCCACTCTCTGAGGCAGTATATTCCAGTTACCACCACTGTCAGAATGAAAAAGGTTCCTCTCAGGTCTCCTCTAGATCTCTTAATCCAAATTGCTGCAGTCTAATTTTAACTGCTTCTAATATGGGTAAATATTTCCCGCAGTCTACCCCAACAATCACATCTATTCCCTGTACTTTTTTATATAATTCCATCAATTATTTTCTTAACCTCCACTCCAGGGAAGAGTCAGCCATATCCAATCCATCCTTCTCTGCTGTGGCCACTCACTAACAAACTAGGGACAAATCGTCACAGCCAATTAACCTACTAACCCACTCATATCGCTCTGTCCTTTAATAGAAGTATGGTTTAACCTTTACATTAAATCCACTTTTCTCATCCCATTTCCAATTTAGTGCCCAAAACATTTAGTGCTCTTGGTTAGATTCTCTAGCTGCACCTAGAGGAAACACAGTCAGTCGCAGGCAATTCGTGCAAGTTATGCACTGAGACACCATTACAAGTAAGGGCTGAATACAAGTAATTCGAGCTGCGAAACTAAAGCTCTATTAGCTGTACCCCTGTGCCATCTACTGTGTCAATCCTGAGCTGTTTCCTTCTTCATTCCTGTCCTCAATGCATACAGTAGATGCTTCCCATATGTCGTTGTTATCCTGCCTGCACGAGCAGATTTCTCCGCGATAGCACCCACTGGAGCCACAGCCTTAAAAAGGCAGCATGCAAAGATTCTCACCATAGATGCAAGAGGTACTTAGATGCTGGAAATCTAGAGCAACATGCATAGTGCTGGAAGAGCTCAGCAGGTCAGGGAGCATCTATGAGTGGGAATAAATCGTCAACATTTCAGGGCGACACTCTTTATCAGATTCCCACCACTATCTTCTCACAACTACCATCAGGTTGGAGGTACAGAAACATGAAGTCCCACATCACCAGGTTCAAGTACAGCAACTTCCCTTCAACCATTCGCTGCTTGAACCAACCAACAAAACCCTAATCACTGCAAGTAAGCAATGTTATAACTACTTTGACCACTTTGCACTACATTGAACTTTTTTTTTGTTCTAATCATACTCTTCATACTCTTTCTTGTAAAAATTGAGAATTATATACTTTTCTTGTTATAAATTCAGCTTGTATGATACTATGCAACACACACAAAATCCCAGAGCAACTCAGCAGGCTGGGCTGCATCTATGGAAAAGAGTAAATAGTTGACATTTCGGACCAATGCCCTTTTGAACAAAGGTCTCGACCCGAAACGTCAACAGTTTACTCTTTCCACAGCATCTGCAGATTTTCCTGTCTTGTATGATGCTGTGCTTGTAATGCTGCTGCAAGTAAGTTTTTCTTTGTACCTGTGCACATGACAATAAATTGCAGTTGAAAGCTTGTCACTGATCCTGATCCAAACCCAAGTTCCAGACACCAATGGTGCCACCAAAATCAAACTTATGACTATATTATCAAAATGTAGAAACCAGACTCTCACAACTAAACAGAAGCAAAACGCTGTTTTGAAATGAAAATAGGATTTACTGATGAGAGTTAATTGACTGGAAAACTTACATTTTTTGAAAAGGTGCTTTTATTTTAATTTTATTCCTTTTCCCAATAGGATGATAATAGGCAGCTGGAAATTTGAGCATTTACATGCATTCTTAATTGACTCCTATTCAAACCCAGGAATCGTCCAGCTCTTCGTAGCTTTGTTTCAATGGTGAGTTTCAGGTAGGAAGCCCTGGGGAATCGTGCAGATGTTGTAAATTTAAGTGGCGGTCCAAACCAAGGAACATCATAAATTGGAGAAGGAGTAGGGTAAGTGAACCCTCAAGCCTGTTCTCTCCTTTAATAGGAGTATGGCTCAACCTTTATATCAAATCCACTTTTCTCATCCTGTATCCCACTTAGTGCCTAAGATACTATTGCACTTGGTTCAATTCTCTGGCTGAGTATCTTTTTAGTTTTCTTAGTTACTGCAGCACAATGTGTCCATACCAGCAATCAACAAATCAATCTGAATCCCATTCCTCCATTGCCTTGTTTCCTGGAAGTCTTACAACAGATTGACTCTCACATGCCCATCAAATCCCCTTTTGGAGCTTATCTATACAAGGGGGGAAATTTACAATAGCTACTTAACCAGCAGCACATGTTTGTGAGATGGGAAGGAATCAGAGCATCTGCCACATTTACATTGAGAATGTGAAATCATTAAAGACAGTGCCAAAGGTCAGGATCAAACCCAGATCTTCAGTTTTGAGGTAGCAGTGCTATTCACTACACCATCATTGTTTCCGTTGGGAAGGAGGTACCTGAAGGCACACATTGGACAATTCAGGAACATCTCTGCCATCCAATTTCTAAATAGACATTGAATCCATGAACACTATCTCACTACTTTTATATTTCTGTTTTATTTTGCACTACTCATTTTAACTTAACTATTTAATAAGCAGATATATACTTACTGTAATTCAATTTTTTTCTCTGTATTTATTTATCGTTCTACTGCTGCCATAAAGTTAACAAATTTCACAATGTACACCAGTGATATTAAACCTGACCCTGATTCTGAATCTGATCAAGTCCAAAGTTCAACGTTCAAAGCAGTAGCACATATACAGTCTGTCATCACGTTTTATATTGAGATTCATTTTATTGCAGGCATTCACACACAAATAGAAATAAAATACAGTACATTCAAATACAATAGAGTCAGTGAGAAACTACGAGAAAAGACTGACAAAGAACCAATGGGAAAACTAGGACAAACTGTGCAAATACAAACAAAATAAATAAATTAAAGAAATAATATTGAAAACATGAGTTGTAGAGCTCTTGAAAGTGAGTCCATGGGTTATGGAATCAACTTGTTCTTCGCCAGGGAACAAACTCCATATATTCGTAACTAAAGGGTGTCAGCATGAGGTTGCATGGTTGTATCATAAGCAATTTGAAGAGGGTTGGCTTTGTGGAACAATCCATGTTCCAAACCTATTCTGGTATCTGTCCCCCACTTTTCCTTCGCTTCATCAACGACTGCATTTGCGCTGCTTCCTGCACACATGCTGAGCTCGTTGACTTCATTAACTTTGCCTCCAACTTTCACTCTGCCCTCAAATTTACCTGGTCCATTTCCGACACCTCCCTCCCCTTTCTAGATCTTTCTGTCTCTATCTCTGGAGACAGCTTATCTACTGATGTCTACTATAAGCCTATTGACTCTCACAGTTATCTGAACTATTCCTCTTCTCACCCTGTCTCTTGCAAAAATGCCATCCCCTTCTCGCAATTCCTCCGTCTCCGCCGCATCTGCTCTCAGGATGAGGCTTTTCATTCCAGGACGAAGGAGATGTTCTCCTTTTTTAAAGAAAGGGGATTCCCTTCCTCCACTATCAACTCTGCTCTCAAACACATCTCTCCCATTTCACGCACATCTGCTCTCCCCCATCCTCCCGCCACCCCACTAGGAATAGGGTTCCCCTTGTCCTCAGCTACCACCCCACCAGCCTCCAGGTCCAACATATAATTCTCTGTAACTTCCACCACCTCCAACGGTATCCCACCACTAAGCACATATTTCCCTCCCTCCCCCCCCCCCGCTTTCCGCAGGGATCACTCCCTACATGACTCCCTTATCCATTCTTCTCCCCCATCCCTCCCCATCAATCTCCTTCCTGGCACTTATCCTTGTAAGTGGAACAAGTGTTACACATGCCCTTACACTTCCTCCCTCACTACCATTCAGGGCCCCAGACAGTCCTTCCAGGTGAGGCGACACTTCACCTGTGAGTCGGCTGGGGTGATATACTTCGTCCGGTGCTCCCGATGCAGCCTTTTATATATTGGCGAGACCCGACACGGACTGGGAGATTGTTTCGCTGAACACCTATGCTCTGTCCACCAGAGAAAGCAGGATCTCCCAGTGGCCACTCATTTTATTTCCACGTCCCACTCCCATTCTGATATGTCTATCCACAGCCTCCTCTACTGTAAAGATGAAGCCACATTCAGGTTGGAGGAACAACACCTGGGTAGCCTCCAACCTGATGGCATGAACATTGACTTCTCAAACTTCCGCTAATGCCCCACCTCCCCCTCGTACCCCATCCGTTATTTATTTATATACACACACTCTGCTTCTCTCTCTCCCTCTGTCCTTCTTACTATACCCCTTGCCCATCCTCTGAGCTTCCCCCCTCCCCCTTTCTTTCTCCCTTGGCCTCCTGTCCCATGATCCGCTCATATCCCTTTGGCCAATCAACTGTACAGCTCTTGGAGCCATCCCTCCCCCTCCTGTCTTCTCCTGTCATGTTGGATCTCCCCCTCCCCTCCCACTTTCAAGTCTCTTACTAGCTCTTCTTTCAGTTAGTCCTGATGAAGAGTCTCGGTCCAAAACGTCAACTGTACCTCTTCCTAGAGATGCTGCCTGGCCTGCTGCTTTCACCAGCAACTTTTATGTGTGTTTCTTGAAATTCCAGCATCTGCAGATTTCCTTGTGTGAGGGTTACAGCTTGCCTAGTTTGAATTCAGACATTGGCAATTTAGAACCAGCTTCAGAATCTTCTCTCGTCTCCAACCTTCCTCATCTTCTTGGACACTCACCTCTGGTTCGTTTATCTCTAATTGCTAATGAGACACTCTTCTCTCTTCTTCGAAACTTACCTCCTCTGAACCCACTGCTCTCCACTCTCTCTGCACCATTCCCAACATCACCATCAAACCTGCAGACAGCGGGAATGCTGTTGTTGTGTGGCAGACTGAACTCTGCCTTGTTAAAGCCAGATGACAGCTCTTAGACACCGCCTTTTATTTGCTCCTTGAAAGGACCCCAGGCAGGATCATCAGGACATTGCCACTAGAACCATGACCAAACTCATCAACAATGAAAATATCCCAGCCACTGCCACCAACCTCGTACAGTAGTTCCTTTACCTCACATTGCTTATTTCTACCTCCTGCCCCAGATCCAAAAAAATGGACTGTCTGGATAGGGCTATTGTTTCTCCCTGCTCCTGCCCCACTGACCATGCATCCTCTTACCTTAACTCCATTTTGTCTCCCTTGGTTCAGTCCCTTCCCACAGACATCTGTGACATTTCACATGCTATCGATCTCCTCAACAGCTTTGAATTCCTTGATCACCTCAATTTCACCATTAGTGTCCAGTTCTATCCACCATCCAGAAGGTTTTAAAGCTCTCTGATTCTTTCCCGGTAACAGATCTAAACAGTTTCCTGTTATGTTTTGTAACTCCAGAAATTAAGCAAAAAAAAAACACAGGAACTGGGAAATATTTTATAAAGGAGCAGCACCATCAAACTACCAGTCTATAACCCGCCTGTCAACAACATGGAAGCTCCTATCAGGCATCATAGCCACTACGCTGAAGGAACATGTGTGTAAATTCTTGACCCACTTTCAGAGTGGGGGCGGGGGTTGATAATGGAACCAGAGACTCAAAGTGCCAACTACTGGTAGACAAAGCAGTCATTTGAGACTCCAGAACCAGGCAAACCAACCTAAGCACAGCCAGGATCAACTACCCAAATTCATCTGACTCAATGTCCCGTACTCAATGTCTCGATTCGAAGTAGGAGTCTGAGAGTCTGAGTGGGAGTGCCGAGAAAGACATTTTTGAAATTTTCGTTTTTTTTTTCTCCAACGGCGTTCTGAGAGGCGGGACTGCGCAGGCGTGTGATGTCGGGCTGTGCAGCGCAGCAGATTTAAAAGGAACAAAGCCTCATAGAGTGGGCAGCGTAGTTTGCGGGCGGCGGAGTGAGCTGGGAGCAGAGTGAAGACTTAAGGGCTTCGGCTCAACGGGCTTAGGCGGAAGCGGGCGAGGCGAGGAAGGTTTGGCATTCATTTTCTGTTGTTATTTGAGGAGAGGGGCATTATGAGTGTGAGGGCAGTTTGCTGTTCTCGGTGTCGGATGTGGGAGGCCCTGGAGTCTCCAAGCCTCCCGGATGTCTACATCTGCGCCAAGTGCATCGAGATGCAGCTCCTAAGGGACCGCGTTACGGAACTGGAGCTGCAGCTCGATGAACTTCGTCTGATCAGGGAGAGTGAGGAGGTGATAGAGAGGAGTTGCAGGCAGGTGGTCACGCCGGGGCCACGGGAGGCAGACAAGTGGGTCACGGTTAGGAGGGGGAAGGGGAAAAGTCAGGTAATAGGGAGTACCCCGGTGGCTGTGCCCCTTAACAACAGGTACTCCTGTTTGAGTATTGTTGGGGGGGGACAGCTTACCCGGGGGAAGCGACAGTGGCCGTGCCTCCGGCACAGAGTCTGGCCCTGTAGCTCAGAAGGGTAGGGCAAGGAAGAGGAGGGCAGTTGTGATAGGGGACTCGATAGTAAGGGGGTCAGATAGGCGATTCTGTGGACGCAGTCCAGAGACCCGGATGGTAGTTTGCCTCCCTGGTGCCAGGGTCCAGAATATTTCTGATTGTGTCCAAGATATCCTGAAGTGGGAGGGTGAGGAGCCAGAGGTCGTGGTACATATAGGTACCAATGACATAGGTAGGAAAAGGGATGAGGTCCTGAAAGGAGAATATAGGGAGCTAGGAAGGGAGTTGAGAAAAAAGACCGCAAAGGTAGTAATCTCGGGATTACTGCCTGTGCCACGTGACAGTGAGAGTAGGAATGCGATGAGGTGGAGGATAAATGCGTGGCTGAGGGATTGGAGCGGGGGCAGGGATTCAAGTTTTTGGATCATTGGGGCCTCTTTTGGCGCAGGCGTGACCTGTACAAAAAGGACGGGTTACACTTGAATCCTAGGGGGACCAATATCCTGGCAGGGAGATTAGCGGGGGCTACTGAGGTGACTTTAAACTAGAATGGTTGGGGGGTGGGAATCAAATTAAAGAGGCTAGGCGTGAGGAGGTTAGTTCACAACAGGGGGATGGGAACCAGTACAGAGAGACAGAGGGGTGTAAAGTGAGGGTAGAAGCAAAAAGTACTAAGGAGAAAAGTAAAAGTGGCAGGCCGACAAATCCAGGGCAAGCATTAAAAAGGGCCACTTTTCAACATAATTGTATAAGGGCTAAGACAGTTGTAAAAGAGCGCCTGAAGGCTTTGTGTGTCAATGCAAGGAGCATTCGTAATAAAGTGGATGAATTGAAAGTGCAGATTGTTATTAATGATTATGATATAGTTGGGATCACAGAGACATGGCTCCAGGGTGACCAGGGATGGGAGCTCAACGTTCAGGGATATTCAATATTCAGGAGGGATAGACATGAAGGAAGGGGAGGTGGGGTGGCGTTGCTGGTTAAAGAAGAGATTAACGCAATAGAAAGGAAGGACATAAGCCGGGAAGATGTGGAATCGATATGGGTAGAGCTGCGTAACACTAAGGGGCAGAAGACGCTGGTGGGAGTTGTGTACAGGCCACCTAACAGTAGTAGTGAGGTCGGAGATGGTATTAAACAGGAAATTAGAAATGTGTGCAATAAAGGAACAGCAGTTATAATGGGTGACTTCAATCTACATGTAGATTGGGTGAACCAAATTGGTAAAGGTGCTGAGGAAGAGGATTTCTTGGAATGTATGAGGGATGGTTTTTTGAACCAACATGTCGAGGAACCAACTAGAGAGCAGGCTATTCTGGACTGGGTTTTGAGCAAGGACGAAGGGTTAATTAGCGATCTTGTCGTGAGAGGCCCCTTGGGTAAGAGTGACCATAATATGGTGGAATTCTTCATTAAGATGGAGAGTGACATAGTTAATACAGAAACAAAGGTTCTGAACTTAAAGAGGGGTAACTTTGAAGGTGTGAGACGTGAATTAGCTAAGATAGACTGGCAAATGACACTTAAAGGATTGACGGTGGATATGCAATGGCAAGCATTTAAAGGTTGCATGGATGAACTACAACAATTGTTCATCCCAGTTTGGCAAAAGAATAAATCAAGGAAGGTAGTGCACCCGTGGCTGACAAGAGAAATTAGGGATAGTATCAATTTCAAAGAAGAAGCATACAAGTTAGCCAGAGAAAGTGGCTCACCTGAGGACTGGGATGAAATTCAGAGTTCAGCAGAGGAGACAAAGGGCTTAATTAGGAAGGGGAAAAAAGATTATGAGAGAAAACTGGTAGGGAACATAAAAATGGACTGTAAAAGCTTTTATAGATATGTAAAAAGGAAAAGACTGGTAAAGACAAATGTAGGTTCCCTGCAGACAGAAACAGATGAATTGATTATGGGGAGCAAGGACATGGCAGACCAATTGAATAATTACTTTGGTTCTGTCTTCACTAAGGAGGACATTTCTTCCAGAAATAGTAAGGGACAGAGGGTCCAGTGAGATGGAGGAACTGAGCGAAATACATGTTAGTAGGGAAGTGGTGTTAGGTAAATTGAAGGGATTGAAGGCAGATAAATCCCCAGGGCCAGATGGTCTGCATCCTAGAGTGCTTAAGGAAGTAGCACAAGAAATAGTGGATGCATTAGTGATAATTTTTCAAATCTCATTAGATTCTGGACTAGTTCCTGAGGATTGGAGGGTGGCTAATGTAACTCCACTTTTTAAAAAAGGAGGGAGAGAGAAACCGGGGAATTATAGACCGGTTAGCCTAACGTCGGTGGTGGGGAAACTGCTGGAGTCAGTTATCAAGGATGTGATAACAGCACATTTGGAAAGTGGTGAAATGATCGGACAAAGTCAGCATGGATTTGTGAAAGGAAAATCATGTCTGACGAATCTCATAGAATTTTTTGAGGATGTAACTAGTAGAGTGGATAGGGGAGAACCAGTGGATGTGGTATATTTGGATTTTCAAAAGGCTTTTGACAAGGTCCCACACAGGAGATTAGTGTGCAAACTTAAAGCACACGGTATTGGGGGTAAGGTATTGGTGTGGGTGGAGAATTGGTTGGCAGACAGGAAGCAAAGAGTGGGAATAAACGGGACCTTTTCAGAATGGCAGGCGGTGACTAGTGGGGTACCGCAAGGCTCAGTGCTGGGACCCCAGTTGTTTACAATATATATTAATGACTTGGATGAGGGAATTAAATGCAGCATCTCCAAGTTTGCGGATGACACGAAGCTGGGTGGCAGTGTTAGCAGTGAGGAGGATGCTAAGAGGATGCAGGGTGACTTGGATAGGTTGGGTGAGTGGGCAAATTCATGGCAGATGCAATTTAATGTGGATAAATGTGAAGTTATCCACTTTGGTGGCAAAAATAGGAAAACAGATTATTATCTGAATGGTGGCCGATTAGGAAAAGGGAAGGTGCAACGAGACTTGGGTGTCATTATACACCAGTCATTGAAAGTGGGCATGCAGGTACAGCAGGCGGTGAAAAAGGCGAATGGTATGCTGGCATTTATAGCGAGAGGATTCGAGTACAGGAGCAGGGAGGTGCTACTGCAGCTGTACAAGGCCTTGGTGAGACCACACCTGGAGTATTGTGTGCAGTTTTGGTCCCCTAATCTGAAGAAAGACATCCTTGCCATAGAGGGAGTACAAAGAAGGTTCACCAGATTGATTCCTGGGATGGCAGGACTTTCATATGAAGAAAGACTGGATGAACTGGGCTTGTACTCGTTGGAATTTAGAAGATTGAGGGGGGATCTGATTGAAACGTATAAGATCCTAAAGGGATTGGACAGGCTAGATGCAGGAAGATTGTTCCCAATGTTGGGGAAGTCCAGAACGAGGGGCCACAGTTTGAGGATAGAGGGGAAGCCTTTTAGGACCAAGATTAGGAAAAACTTCTTCACACAGAGGGTGGTGAATCTGTGGAATTCTCTGCCACAGGAAACAGCTGAGGCCAGTTCATTGGCTATATTTAAGAGGGAGTTAGATATGGCCCTTGTGGCTACGGGGGTCAGGGGGTATGGAGGGAAGGCTGGGGCGGAGTTCTGAGTTGGATGATCAGCCATGATCATAATAAATGGCGGTGCAGGCTCGAAGGGCCGAATGGCCTACTCCTGCACCTATTTTCTATGTTTCTATGTTCCTACATGGATCCTGGAATGCCTGCCTCTGGACAAGGTCAACAAGTCACTAAGGACCTTCAACGAGAACTCAATGAATCATTGGAGAACAATGTTAGAAGTTAACTCAAAGCACAAGTGACCATGAGATGTGGAATATAGCAGAGTGATGCACTATCCCCATTCCTGTTCTGCATTGGCTTGAACACCCTCAGCCAGATCACCTCAAAGAGTGGATATGGATACATATTCAAGGGTGGAGTGACCATCAGCCACCTCCTCTACATGGATGACATCAAGCTGTATACCAGAAATGAAAGAGATTTTGATTCACTAATCCACCTGAGAAGGGTGTATAGCAGAGACATCAGGATGTCTTTCGTACTGGAAAAGTGCAGCTGGATGGTAGAGAAAAGAGGCAAACACATTAAGACTTAAGGAATTCAGTTATCTGAAGGCCACATACCAGGTGTACAGGATAGGTACAAATACTTGGGGATCTTGCAGGCACATGGAAGCCACGATGATGACACAAGGAAGGCTACAACATCCAAGTACCTCCAAAGAGTGAGGAAGGTCCTAAAAAGCCAGCTGAGTGGGAAGACTAAGATCAGAGTCATCAACACATTTGACCTACCAGTCCTCAGATAGCAAGCTGTAATAATGTGCTGGCCAAGGAATGAACTGGAAGCTGTTGACATCAAGACCCAGAAGCTACTAACTATCCATTCAAAGAGCAATGTCGAGCTACTGAACACCAGCCAGAATAAAGGAGGACATGGACTTGGAAGTGTCAAGGCTACAGTCCAGGAAGAAATATGAAACATCCATGAGTATGTCAGGAAGATGGCCCCTAACAATAAGCTGCTAGGAGAATACCTCAGACAGCAGGCAGGGGATATGCAAATGGTAGTGGATGTAGCAGAACCAGAGGATCAGAGGCCATGACAGGACAAGCTACTGCATTGGATTTACCATCACTAGATATCAAAAGTGGCTAACATGTGAAAGTCCTACCAATGGCGGGAAATGGCAGGGCTGAGGGTCAGCACAGAGGTGCTGCTCATGGCTGCACCAGAACGGGTACTGAGCCCAAGAGCAATAGAAGCAAGGGTCTATCACAGCAGACAAGAACCAAGATGCAGACTGTGCAAGGAATCTGCTGAAACCATCCAGTACATCGGAGCAGGGTGCAAGATGCAGGCAGGGACAGCATACACTGAATGGCACAATTAAGTTGCAGGAATTGCATATAGGAACATCTGGACAAAGTATGGATTGAACACTCTCAAGTCCAAATGGGAAACACCTGAGAAGATAGTGGAGAGTGACAGAGCTAATGTGGGCCTCCAATACAGACTGATAAGAAGTTACTAGCCAACCAACCAAATATAGTAATACTCGACAAGGAACAGAAGAAAGCAATAGTAATAGATGTGGCAATCCTAAATGACAGTAACATCAAGAAGAAAGAATATGAGAAGCTGGAGAAAAACCAGGGCTTGAAAGAGCAGATAGAAAGAATGCGGAAGATTAAAGACAGAGTAATCCCAGTGATAATAGGAGGACTTGGAGCTTGACACCTAGACCGGGAGAGTGGCTCCAATAAATCCCAGGAATAGCATCTGAGATCTCAGTCTAGAAGTGCCGCACTACTAGGAACAGCAAGGATACTGTGCTGAACCTGCAAGCTCCCAGGCTTCTGGTAGAGGACCTGAGATTGAAGGAAGAATACATATACACACCACACTTAAGGGATGAGAAAAAAATTATATGTATGTATTATATTACAGAATATATTATATGATACAAACATAATATAGACATCCACAGCCTAGTAAATCTTAAATTGTACTTTCCAGGCCTAAATATTTCATCAGTGTGAAGGAAAATGTATTTCCTAACAAGTGGGGGGAGGTGTGACTCTGCTTGGCAGATGAGATTTGTGGCCGTGAAATAGTCTAAGCTTCTGGAGCCTCCTCTGCGGTGGTTATAGGATTTGACTCTGGGACTGTAGGGAGTGGATTTGACAGCTCTGGATACATTTCTTCTCCTACAATTAACTCTGCTCTCCTCAATTGATCAATGAGTCATCTCCAGACAGCGTCAGATGCAATCTCCACTGTATAGTGTTCAGTTCTGACCTTAATCTTTCCATTTTGATCACCTCTGCAGTCCTTCACCAGGATTGCTTTCCAAGAGTGACACATTGACCCTCCTTGTTCGAGGAGCCCTCAGTTTCTCTCAGCTGTTTGTCCTGCATACTCCTTCTGAGACTGGGTTTTAGGAGATACACGTGTGTGCGTAAGGAATGACCTAGGAACAACATGGTGAGCTGTTGGTTGTCAAGTGTGCTACATTGCAATAAGAAAGGAGGGAATTGGTGAGCTTTTGATTCAGTGTAGTGCAGTCTGCTCTGTTGAAGTTGCTCACAGTGTGTTCTTTAGAATCTGGACAAGCCTTCCTACCAAGCCATTTGCAGCTGGGTGGTGTGATGCAGATGTAATTTGTCTTATTCCATTCATTTTCAGGAATGACTGAAACTGTTCTTCAACAAACTGCGGTCCATTGTCATTGATTAAATCTTCTGGAATTTTCTCAACAGATCAACAGTATGTGACAAGGCTGTACTGTAGACTATTGGGAGCACTTCTGGCCACTTAGTAGCTGTATCTACATCAACCAAGAAATTTGTACCCATGAGTTGTCTGGCGGAATCCACATGAATCTTCTGCCATGGTAATGCAGGCTATTCCTAGAGCTGCTCTTGGAAGCTTCTAGACCTTTGGCATCCCAAATCATGCATGACAAACTGCCCAATCTACTGATCTATCTCAGCCATCAGACAAAGCTCTGAGCCAACCCCTAGATTACTGTCATGAAGCTCCTCCAACACTTAAGCTCTCAGCTTGGATAGTACAACAACTCTCAATCCCCACTTAAAGCAAACCCTATCAAGGGCAAATTCATCCCAGTGCCGGTAAAAATGGGGGTACAGGAATTTCTGCAGCACATTCCAGCCATTCTGGATTGCTATGGGGACCTGAGACAGTATGGGATCTTTTCTGGTTTCCCTTTGGATTATCTGTGCCATAATATGGAGACTTCCAATTTGCATTGGGGAGAATACTTCAAAAAGAATGTTTTCCTTCGTAAATTTTTCACGCATATCCATTTCCAAGGGTAAACAGGACAAACCATTAGCATTTCCAGGATATGCAGTCTTCTTGAATTCTATTTTACAATTGCGTCCTCCAAGAAATAGAGGCCATCTCTGCATTTGAGCTGCTGCTATTAGTGGAACTCCCTTCTGTGGATTGAAAATGGACACTAGTAGTTGATGATCAATAATGAGGGTAAACTTTCTCCCAGATAAGTACATACATCTTCCTTTGTCTATGGATCTGGTCCTCACCCTCAACAATTTCTCTCCTGGCTCATCACACTTTCTCCACGTTCAAGGTGTCACCACGGGGACCCACATTGGTCCCATCTGTACATGTGTTTTCGATGGCTATGTTGAACAGTCCATGCTCCAATCCTTCCCTGATATTATTCCATATCTGTTTCTGTGTTATATTGACAACTGCATTGGTGCTGGTTCATGCACCGATGCTGAGCTCATCCATTTTATCAACTTTGTCTCTAACTTCCATTCTGCCCTTAAATTCACTTGGTGCATTTCTGAATCCTCTCTCTGCTCTCTCAATCTCTGTGACTTCATCTCTGGAGACAAATTGTCTACCAATATCTTTTGTATACCCAGCAATTCCCACAGCTATCTGGACTATCTGTCATGGTCTGGTCTGTGAAATCCGCATTCCGATTCACGGTCCGGCCCATGTTCCTTATTCCAGGTTCTCCGGTTTTCCCCAGTTTCTGTTGAGGCAGCTGATTCTCGTTTGGACTGGCTTCATAAATAGCTTCAGGATTAATCCTCTGGTGGCTGGATTGTTCCTGTCCATACCTCCTGTCTGTATCCCTTCCTTTCCCCTTCCTTCTGTTTCCTTGCCTTGCCCTGCCCTGCCTTGCCTTGTCTGAAGCCTTGCCCCACCTTGCCCTGCTTTGCCTTGTCTGAAGCCTTGCCTCATCTGAAGCCTTGCGTCGTCTGCAGCCTTGTCTCATCTGTAGCCTTGGCCCACCTTGCCTTGTCATGTCCTCACCTCGGGGAACCCACCCTCATCATTTCCAGTGTCCTTTCTTCCCCTCTTCCCTTGCTTTCTTGAATAACCTAGTCCTGTTCCTTGTACTTCAGTGTCTGTTTCTTGCATTTGTGTCCGCTCCCAGCGCCTCCATTATGACACTATACCTCTTTCCACCCTGTCTCAGGTAAAAATGCCATTCCCTTATTTCTATTTCTTTGGCTCCACCACATTTGTTCCTTGGATGAGTCTTTCTTTCAAAGACATGAGAGATGTCCTCCTTCCTCAAATGACAGGGTTTCCCTTCCTCCACCATTGATCTGTCCTCAGCCATATCTTCTCAGTTTCCTGGACCTCCACGCTCATCCCATCTTCCTGCCACCTTAACAGGGGTAGTGTTCCTCTGGTTCTCTCTCACCATCCCATAAGCTTCTGCATCCAATGCATCATTTTGTGCAACTTCTGCAATCTTCAACAGAACCCTACCACCAAACATATCTTTTGCTCCCCCCAATTCTTCATTTTCTGCAGAAATCACTCCCTCCATGACTCCCTTGTCTAGTCGTCCCTCCTCACTAATCTGCCTTCTGGAACTCATCCCTACAAGTAGCCCTCATTTCCATTTAGGGCTCTAAACCATCTTTTCAGGTAAGGTAACATTTCATTAGTAAATATTATGACATTCTGGGTTGGGGGCATAGTTGACAGCCCGCCCCTGCATTTCTAATGACCAGTACTGTTTATTGTTCTTGTGTTAAAATGGTTTTGTAGAATTATGGTGGGAAGTTCCAGTTCATTTATTGTTACATTTTAGCTTGGGTTATACAGTCATTTGTTTGTGTACTTGTGGGTCACCCTAACCGTAACCGGGGTGTGTGATAGTCACCTCCCCCATTCTGTACGAGACTGGTTGGGTTCACTCTCTGGGTCATGGTGCCTGGTCTGTTTACACCTATCACAAATAAAATGGTTGTTGAGTTAAAGAGCTTCATCATCTGTCATTATGGACTAAATGCTCACCACAATATGTTTGGGTCATCTACTGTATACAGTGCTTCTAATGCAGATTCCTCTACATTGGTGAGACCCAACATAGATTAGGGGACCACTTTGACAAGCACCTCTGCCTCATCTGCGAAAAGCAGAACTTCCACTGGTTAACCATTTTAATTCCTATCCTCATTTCTCTTCTGGCCTAACTTCCCCACGGCCTCCCCTTTTGCCACGATGAGGCCATTCTCAGGGTGGAGAAGCAGCACCTCATATTCCATCTGAGAAAACTCCAACCTGATGGCATGAATGTCAATTTGGACCATAAGGCCATTAGACTTAGGAGCAGAATTAGGCCGTTTGGCCCATCAAGTCTGCTCTGCCATTCAATCATGGCTGATCCTTCTTTCTCCTCCTCATCCACACTCCACAGTCTTCTTCCTGTAACCTTTGATGCTGTGTACAATCAAAAACCTATCAAGCTCTGTCTTAAATACACCCAATGATCCCGTCTCCACAGATGCCTGTGATGATAAGTTCCATAAATTCACCACTCTCTGGCGAAAGATATTTCTCTGCACCTCTGTTTTAAATGGACTTTCCTGAGGTTGTGCCTTCTTGTCCTAGATGCCTCCACCATGGGAATCATCCTTTCTACATCTATTCTGTCTAAGCCATTCAACATTCAAAAGGTTTCAATGGAATCCCCCCTCATCCCAGTGTCTAAGTTTTTCCTTCTAGTAATTTTTTTTCTTTCTCCCTTCTCTCTTCTTCTATTCCACACTCTGGATTCTAATCTGATCTTTTCACATGCCTATCATTTCCCCCTGGTGCCCCTCCTCTTCCTCTTTCTGCATTGTCCACTTTCCTGTCCCATCAGATTCCTTCTTCTCCAGTGCTTTACCATTTCCACCTTTCAGCTCCCAGATACTTTCTTCATCACCCTTCCTCCACCCACCTGGCTTTACCGATCACCTTCTAAGTTCTGCTCCTTCCTCTCCCGCCACCTTTTTATCCTGGCATCTTTCCAGTACTGATGAAGGGTCTTAACCCAAAACATTGACTTTTTATCCATTTTCATAAATGCTGCCTGTCCTCCCGAATTCCTTCAGCATTTTGAGTGTGTTGATCAGAACACAATTACTTCTTTTTAACATTAAATCTGCACATAAATCAATATTAACCTTTCCTTCTCTATTTGTTCCTTGTCTTCTCCAAAGCTTGAAATCTGTTTTGTTCATGCATATTGTAAATGCATCGACATGAGAAACCTCAGGAAGAGTCTCATTGTTCTTGAAACTAAGAGCGGGATTATAACCCTCGATTATGAGTGGATTGGGTTGGCTAAATTAGGCTGTGGTTGAGAAGCCTTTAGTAAACTATTAAAAGATTATATTAAATATTATACAGGTTACTCTGGAAACCTATAATGCTGGGTTTCCCAAACTCATCAGAATTATTATAAGCCTGTCTATCTGAACGCTGAACTATGCTAGAACATCATTACCAATATGAAACATCATTTATTGGATGGCAGATCCCTATCAAAGGAGATGTAAGGTGCTCCTTCCCACTGCTAATTTCAGGACACCCTTTGACCCTTGGGCAAAGGGTAGCATTTGTTTAGCACCACTTCCCACCACACCCCCACCAATCAGGGTCACATGGAGCCATGAGAGTAGTTGGTAGATGGTTGCATGAGCAGCTGCAGCAGATCAGAAGTTCTGATTATGTGACCACTGACACCAGTTAGACATTCTCTGAAGAGTATTGATAATGGCTGGGGTCGACCGTCTTGTTAAAACACTGCCCAGGAGAAGGCAATGGCAAACCAGTGTAAATGTTCCATAATGTGTTCATGAAATGTTCCAAATGGGTTCAGGGTTTTAATTGCAGATATTTCCATTACATTCAGGTGACTACGTTGCTTGTCCTCCAAGGTCTGTATATATATAAAATGACAATATGTCTGTGTCATACCCTAGCACGATTTGGGGAATATAATAATAGCTGCCATTATATTTGAGATTCATGTGTCTCAATGGAGCCAAGCAAAATGATATGTGATCAACAGCAGCTTCTATATTGCATACCTAACATAACCAACAAATGCTAAGGTTGTTTACGCTTGTAGCTCTGTTCTTGATTAAACAGTTTGGTAATGTAATCCAATTACCCCTGCATTATTGAACGTGGGCACTCTCCTGTTTTTGAACAATGTCTGCAAAAGCCAGTAACAGATGAAACATTTTTTGAAAATGAACTAGGTTTGCAAAAGAAAAATACTTTTTTATTTATCTCCAAAACAATATTAATATGGGTGTTGAAATGCTGGATAACATGCTATATTCAAAGATCTTTACAGATAGTAATCCCACAATAAACAACAAGAACAACTATATAATCTGTTTGCCCAAGGTAGCTGGTGACTAATGTACCGTGTAGCCTACATTATAATAAGGGACTACTTTATGTTTTGGTAAAACATCGTTGCATTTCTGCCATAGACGGGCCGTTGATGTATACAGTGGAGGTGGGAGAGAACGTATGGAGACGTCATGTGGACCAAATCCTGGATGCTCAGGTGAAAAACACAACAGCATCTTGCCCGGACTCCCCTGACATAGAAACAAACACTCCTGATGTGAGCACATCAGCCTCATCTACAGATAAGCCTGTCATTAGTCCTGATGACCCACCTGATGTACCTATGGAGACTCATTCCTCAAAACAAACGTTTCAGGACAGACGTTACCCGGAGAGGCAGAGAAGACCTCCCCAGCGACTTGAGTTATAAATAGGTCTTAGACCAAAAGTAAAAAGTGAAAAAAAGGCTTGTTATAATTTGATATTATTAAGTTACCTTGTTATAATTTGTAAACAAATGGTAGGCATTTGTGTGTTAAGGGAAAACATATTTGTTTAGCATTGTGCCCCAGTAAATAAATTTAAAAAAAACAGTTGATACCCTATTAAAATAAAAGGGGAGGAGTGTACCGCATAGCCTATATTATAATAAGGGACTACTTTATGTTTTAGTAACACGTCGTTGCATGTGCTATTAGGCGTGTATGGATCTGTATGTGCGTGTGTCAAAGTTCGAACTCTACCAGTAAAGAACCATGAAACTTAGTTCCTGTCTCCAGTGTCTTTATTAATAACTTAGTTGTGTAAACAGGCCACATACACAACAACTAAGAAATAAAATCATCCATTTCTATGAGTCAGCTTGGTGGACTAGTACTAGCTTAAAGTAAAACACCCGATTAAACTTCAGCAAGCAACATGTATGATGAATTAACCCAACGAATCACCAATGAATGCTGACATTAATTAATGAATTAATTATTTAGATACAGATATGGAAAACATAGTGGAGTATAAAGATAAAAAAATAATTGCCTAGACTTCTCATTATAGTTAACTGTGTCTAAGTGTTCTGTTTTAACATGAAAGAAACATCTCTTTATTCAGAGACTGAGTGAAACAGCAGCTAGTCCAAATAGAGTCTTAAAAGTCTAGCACAGTCCTAATTATAAATTTTTTATTTAAGATATGTATCAGTGGTTGATAATCTCAGTGAGACATAATGAATTGGTGTTTCTTTCAGGGTGGATCCAGGCCTCTGAAAACCAAAATAACACGAAGTGTAGCAGGTTTGAAATTCAGAAAAAAAATATAGTTTGATACACATAACAATTATCATGACCTCAATTTTGCCTTGCCTTTTATATTGGAAATATAGCTGAATTTTTTTTTTGCACCGTATTCTGGTCAACTTCCAGATATAGAAAAGATTCAGCTAGCTGGAGACAACTGAAAAATATATATTATTCCCTCTTTATTATTTAAGAGATAGAATTCTCCCATTTGGAATAAAATAAAAGCGACACTCAGGATTTTATATTTCTTTGACATTGAAAATGCACCAAAATTCTTGACAATGGTATGAACAGTGTAAATTTCACAAAAACAAATTTTAGGAGAAAATAGGACAGATGTGGTGAAAAAAAAGCAGGCTTTAAATAGTGTCTTCAGAACTGAAAGAAAAAAATAGAGAAGAGAGGAGGTATAAGGAATAAGTTCTAGCACTTGTATCTTCCACAGCTTAAGACACAATTGCCTATGTTAGGTAACTAAAATCCAATGTCAATCAACAAAGAAAGAGTACAGAGAAAATTTACGAGGATGTTGTCGGGTCTGGAGGACCTGTGTTATAAGGAAAGATTGAACAGGTTAGGACTTTATGACTTGAAACGGAGAAGATTGAGAGCAGATTTGACAGAGGTACACTAAAACTATAAGGGATATAGATAGGATAAGTGCAACAGGCTTTTTTCCCACTGAGGTTGGGTGGGACTACAAGCAGAGGTCATGGGTTAAGGATAAAAATTTAAGGAGCACAATACAAAACTGCTTCACTCAGAGGGTCTTGAGAGTGTGGAATGAGCTGCCAATGTAAATGGTGCATACCTGCTGAATTTCAACATCTAAGAGAAGTTTGGATAGGTACATGGATGGTAGTGCCATAGTTCTGGTGCAGGTTGATGGGAATAGATAGTTTAAATGGCTTGGCACGGACTAGATGTATTCTGTGCTGCACTTTTCTATGACTCTATAACAGGCCCAAGGCTGAATGGTAAAAGTGTATTAAACACTGAAAATAGAATTTTATATCAATAAGGGTTACGGGGTATGGAAAATGGAAGTAAGTGTGTGACTTGGGGGTCCCTGGACCCCTTGCTTAAAGGTATTGGTGTATGGCATTAAAAAAAGGTTGGGAATCCCTGGCCTGGTGGAAGCCAGGTCAAGTAGCGTTTATGTCATATGCAAAAGTTTGTTGAGGTATAGGTACATAAAAAAAAACTTGCTCACAGCATTATCATAGACTCTTAGGTTCAGACAAAACACATAAATTGTGAATAACAGCCAATGATGAAAAGCAATGAAGACTGAAAATTAAGACATTAGTTCAGAAAATAATAAGATAGGTCTGGGACCGCACATTCCTAAAGAGCGTATTACCTAAGAAAATTGACCAATCAAAACAAGGCCAATTAAAACTAACCAATCAGAAATAGGCAATTCAGATCCAGCCAGTCAGCATGAGCATTAAGCCCTGCCCATGCACTGCTCACTCGAGAGGGTAAATAAGGAGGTGTCTCTAGTGGGTCTGATAATTTAACTAATGTGCCTGAAGAAGATGGTTGCGTTTACTGTTGAAATGTTGCAATAGGTATCTGTAAGTATGTAACAGTTAATGCCAAAGGATAGTACAGATAGATCCACTGACTTCCTCAAAAAATTCCAACAGATTTGTCAGGCAAGCTTTTAATTTAAGGAAACCATGTTGCCTTTTACCTATCTTATCATATTCCTCCAACTAACAATTGATTCTAACATCTTCTTAATCACTGAGGTCTGGCCACCTGGATTATAATTTCCTTTCTTCTGCCTCATTCCTTCATTGTTGTGTTATTTGCTCAAAATTTAGTTCCTTATTTATTGGCTCATGAACTGTCTGTCAATAAAAACAGTTGCCCTTCATTTGCTCTTTATCAACTTAATGGATAAATGTTCTTTCCTGCTCATGTTTTACACAATGACTCTGAAGATTATATTCCAAAATATATAATGTTAAAAGGTTCTTGTCAGATCAAGATCCTGAGTTTCATTTATTTTCAGCTAAACCTAAGGCGTGACACTAACTGGTGTAATACAATCTGCTAGTTAAATCTGTTTCCTCCAAGAGGTCCACAGCCTTGTTCTCATTTGGATTCTTGCGCACCTCAATGACCCAGCTATGTTGGCTGGAGATAGGGCCTTGTGCTTTGACTCTGGGTAAGTTCACCATGCCAAGCAGGTCAAAGGGTAGAGGCCAGGCTAAGAGTGGTCCCCTGATCCTCAGTTCAGTGGATCAACTCAGGGCTAACAGCCCTATTTGGTCACAAAATAATGTTATGGGAACAGCAATGAAAAATCCTCTATCTTTGTGGGACAGTATGGACAGACTGAGATGGAAGACCTTAATTTCTGCCCTAAACACCAATGGTGTAACAGGCAGTAAGTAAATAAATCCATGTTGATCTATATTATAGGTAGCATAACAATGGTGAGAGGAAATCTTAACAGATATGCCTAGAGTATATTAATTGTACTTTGCAAACAGATAGCTATGCAGTTTCAATCTTTCTAAGTAATTTATCAATGGTTTATATTCAGTGATGTCAGGTATAATTTTGTTTTTCTCATTATCTTCATATCTGTTACTCTTCCTTCTATCAACATGCATATTTTATTATTTATTTTGTCCAAATTGTGTCTTCTCATTGGATTTATCAATCTTGTTATATGCACTTTAAACAGCTGCACCACGTGTGCTGTATGAAAGGACATCTTTTTTCTTTTGTATGATCCATCACACTGTTCTTTCATCGCTTTCTAATGAGGATGCAGTCTTTCCACAGAACAATAGCAATGTACTTTCAGCTTTCATCTGCTTTATAATCATGTTGTTGTTTCTTTTGGACACAGTTTATTCATTTATTCTGAGGTAATAATCCTAGAATAAGGTGAAATTGTCATGGTCCGGATCGGGGTCCCTTTAAATTTAGCTTGTTTATGTTACGATCCCCGTTGATTTCCTGTTTTCCTGTGTCCCTTGACTTTGATGATTAGAGGCAATTAACACTCGGTTGAACCGGTAGTTTATAGTCTCCGGCTTTCAGCCGTTCGGTGCAGGAGTGTCTGCAAGGTCTGCAAAGTAACGGCCTGCCAATGTTATCTGGCCGGAGCAAGCCTTGTCTCCACCCGAAGCGAGTGCTGGTAATTCGCCTTTCCCCACCGGAGCAACCCCGTCCAATTGCCTCGCCAAAGCGAGCCTGCAAAGTTTCCTCACTGAGGTGGGTCCGTCAGTTAACCTGCCGGAGGGAATCAAGAACCGCTGTCTGCTGTTCCTGGGCCGAGTCGAGAGCTCGCCACTACCCGGAGGCTCCAAGTCAAGTTCTGGCTCCAGCGGCATTCAAGTACCAAGTCAAATCCTGGCCCTGGCAGCACTCAAGCACCAAGTCAAGTCCTGGCCCTGGCGGCATTCAAGTTCCAAGTCAAGTCCTGTGTCTGGCGGCACTCAAGCACCAAGTCGAGTCCTGGCCCTGGCGGCGTTCAAGCACCAAGTCAAGTCCTGGCCCTGGCAGCATTCAAGCATCAAGTCGAGTCCTGGCCCTTGCGGCATTCAAGCATCAAGTCAAGTCCTTTCCCTGGCAGCATTCAAGCACCAAGTCGAGTCCTTACCCTTGCGGCATTCTAGCACCAAGTCAAGTCCTGTCCCTGGCGACATTCAAGCACCAAATCAAGTCCTGTCCCTGGCAGCTTCCCAGTTCTGAGTCAAGTCCTGGCCCTGGCGGTCTGTGATTCCTGTCCTACCCCCTTGTCTGAATCCCTTCTCTGCCCTTCTCGCCTCCAGCAATGGTCTGCAGCCCCTGCCTGCACTTCAGTCTAGTTCCATTGCCGGAGCTTGATATTTCTGTCTGGTGTTCATCCGTGTTGGTCTTGGCTTGTCTTGTCCTCACCTCCGTGGGGTAAGTCAGGCCGTCTTGCCGTTGCTTCGTGGGGGGTCATATTTTGTCTTGTCTGGTCCTCGCCTCCATGGGGGGTAAGTCTGGCCGTCTTGCCGTTGCCCCGCGTGGAGTCATGTCTTGTCTTGTCTTATCCTCGCCTCCGTGGGTAGGTCAGGCCGTCTTGCCGTTGCCCCGTGGGGAGTCATGTTCTGTCTTGTCTTGTCCTCGCCTCCATGGGGTAAGTCAGTCCATCTTGTCATTGCCCTGCGGAGGGTCATGAGTCCCGGCCCTATGTCCTGTACCCAAGGAGGGGTCCCGGCTCTCTGTTCTTTGTGTGAGTCCCGGTCCTATGTCCTGTAGCCAAGGAGGGGTCCCGAATCTGTGTTCTGTGTATGTGTCCATGGTTCCATGTACCTGCTCCCCGGGACTGAGGCTCTGTGTTCCCATGTTCCTCTTCTCCCCAGCCCATGTCATGTCCTTGCCTGGTTCTGGGGTCCGAGCCCGAGGCAAGACCCAGGTACTGGGTCCTTGCCCAGTCTCTGGCTCAGAGTCCATACCCTAGCCTCTTCATGTCTCCTCTAGTTCTGGGAGCTGATACCGAGTCCTAGCCCAGACCCTTGGTCCCAGCCTAGTCGTAGTCCTCAGTCCTTGTCCAGTTCACTGCTCCTGCTCCTGCATAGCTCTCCTGATATCAAACAATAAACTAAATTTAATTAACCTCACAAGATGTGTCTTGCATTTGGGTCCACCCTTGCTCCCTATGCCCCTGCCATTGTGACAGAAATAGGCAATTAACCTCAGAACTTGAGTAGCTGCAGAACAAAATAAGGTCATACCGCTCAAATAGTTTGGCCAACCAAATGAATTTGTGTTATCATGTCCTCCATCTGTTATTCTTTCAGTGGCTAACCTTGAAAATTTCAACACCATTCATCAAGATCTCGACCTAGTTTTAAGCACCCTTGTGGTTTCAAAATCTATTACTTACAAAGGATAATATTAACATTTAATTGGAGGATATACATCTTTAAGTTGTTCAGCTGTCTTGATAACAAGAAATTTCATTTGGTACTGCAGTGACTCGCCAAGGTTACTTTGGCATATCATTCCTCTCCTGAAAGCACTATCACTTAGAAAGACAGGAGTATCAATGTCAAGGGAAAATTGGTATCTTTGAATTTTCCTTTTGAGCTTGTTTTGCCCTGAATCAGATGTATAATGATTCAGGAATTATGAAATGGAATAGGATCATTGAATGAGATCATTCATTCCTTCAAATCAGGGCAGCCCCCACCAGATCAATCTCGTTGGCCCCATTCACCTGCTTTACAGCATTGTGCTAGCCACTAGGCTACTGATTTTTGGTGTATAATATCACGAGGGAATACGTAGAATGAACATAGTTTTTTTTCCCACAGAACCGAAATGAGGCAAGTTTTTAATTTGAGTATGGTACATATAGGAATAAGCTGCCAGGGTAAGGTTTGAGGCAGATACAATTACAACCTATAAAAGAAATTTGGGCAGCATCATGGATAGGAAATGATCTGGGCCAGTATTGACAAATGGATCTAGCTTTGTTGGGCATCCTGGGAGGCATAGACCATTTGGGCTGAACTTCTGTGCTCATTGACTCTGACTCCAAAATGGTGCCAGGGCAAATCAATTCAGTGAAGATAACAATTGTGTAAAAATGTCTAAGCAGAATGCGCACATGATCCATGACAAGGATAACATTATTGGACTGAATCAGACTCGTGGCTGGTAATTAGTTATCTGTGTGAATTTCCCTGACCTTTCCCTCACGCCCCATTATTCTCTGAATTTAGATCTGCATTCCAAATGTCTGAATAAAGTCAGGAAATCAGGGTGAAATATTTATGTCGAAAATTCAGCAGCACATGTTTATTTCATGAGGTTCTTGACTTTAAATGTGCACCAGCAAACTACTAGACTAATGAAGACCTCCTAATTCATGCTCAGCTGAATAACAAGCAGTTATAAGGGCCTCATGTTTTAAGCATTTAATGAATTTGCAGTTTAACCCTTGTAAGATTTCTGGAAATACTGCAGAACTATTTGCATAAACAGAATCCTTCAAGTATCTGTTTAACTTCTCTATTTAATGGCCATTGTCCTTTATATAGATTGAACTTCCTGTTCCACACTTTTGTATTAATCCTTTATGAAAGGGTTTCTGATCTACTGAGCCCTCACTTCTATGGTGGTTGTCCATTGTATCTGAAGATGTGCGGGAGAGGTTTTAAAGTGAAAAAAACCATTGCAGTGGGGCAGTTTCACTCTCTTAACCTCAGACGTCCAGGTCCAATGGCATGAACAGGCGTCACAAACTGAGGACTTTGTGGTAAACCATATACATGTTGTAACTGGGTTAACTGTCTGGACACGCCCCTCTGCTGACTGCCCCTGTGGCTCCTCCCACAGATTCATGTATAAAGGTGTTTCGCCTTGCCCCTCCCCCTCAGTCCGGGGGCAGACACTCACCATGGAGGTCATATTGTACAGCGAATAAAAGCCTTTCAGTATTTTACCAAACCTCAGTCTTTTGGAGTTATTGAAGGTGCTTCAGACTTCCTTGGTTGAGGTGGATAATCACAATGCCTTCTGTGCCTTGTCATACCTTTCACTCTCTGTGGAGCTTTGCAGTATCACCTTCCTAGGTATTGGATCTCACTGTTTGATCTTGTCTGCCCAGTGCAAACATGATTACTTTATTACAATCTACCTCTTATGAACCACAAGGCTAGTTACTTTCTGTGCTTGGATATCATTTAAGAACACATAACTTTACTGCATGAAGTGCACATTCTTGTACTTCAAAGGAAAATAGACCAGATTTGTTTTACTTTACATGCCATTGCTTTGTCTTTTGATTTTGAAAGATAAATTCACTTTACTTCCAAGTGGGTATGTGCTCCAATGGGATGTTTCCCAGTTAGTGCAATAATTAATATACTTGTTCATTCTATAATAGTCATGCAGATATTGGTTACAACATTATTTAAGAATTGCCCTCTGCCTGCCTGCACATATGCTTAACGTCTAATTACACTGAGCAACAAATTCTTTTAAGTGTTTCTTCCACAGATTTTTTTATTTATGATAGACCCTTTGAAGCTGAACATAAGTATAATTTCATACTACTTGTATCACGTAGGAATTTGTAGAAACAAGAAATTAACCTTTATTAAATATAATGTGTTTAATTACATAACAGTGCTGATGCTTTGCAATAGTTCAACTAAGCTAAAAATGCTTTGATTTTCAGTCGTACTGTGTCTGAAGCTTCTAACTTGGGTGTCCAATGAGCATTGATGGATTGGTTGCCCTAATACAGTTTCACCATGACCACAAGGTCCTGCTGAAACCTTTCAATATGCTTGTCAGTGACAGCACCAAGATTTGCAGAGAAGTCTAAAAGGGAATGCCAAAAATTAATCTTTAGTGACATGCTGCATTTTGTGGTTTTGTATGCTGGAAGCGTGTTGTCAAACAGCAGCACATGGTTTGGTGCTCTGTAGCTGCCAAGAAAAATTTCAACAACATCCTTGAATGCTTTCCATGCGACTTTCTCTGGTCCCACTAGCAGATGAGTTGCCTGCCATTGATGAACTGTTTGATTTGTGGACCAACAAAAATGCCTTCCTAAATCTTGGCATCAGTTATTCCATCTTGAATTATGAATTGAAATAACAAATGTAGGGGATTTAAAATTAAATGTTATGTGATAGGGAAATTTCATGGTGATTTTCATGGTCAGCAGCCTAAAATCCATAAGATACACCTAGAAGTATACAGGAAGAAAAAATCTTACCGTCCAATGTTATTAGCAAAATAATTCAAAAAGATTCATTCTGACAAGATATGCAGATACATTCATCACATTTGAGAATACATGGACACATTCAAGCCAATAAACGAGTGAATGGAATGGCATTAGCTTAACTAGTACTTTATTGACTAGCATGATATGATGGGCCAAATGGCTTTTATCTGTTTTGGCAATTTTGAAATTCCTTAAATATAGGACAGTTGTAAAATCCTCTTTTGTTTGCTACTGTCCTTATGCAGATCGGACTATATATGATCCAGGCCCACAGGAGCATAGTGGATTGTTAACTCTCCTCTGAAATGGCAACAAAGTATTCAGCTCACGGACATCTTGGGATGGTCCAGTCATTTTTGTCTTATCTGTGTCACCCAGTGCCTGTTAGTGAATAGTAGATGCAAAAACAGTTACTGTTGTAAAGGTCAATGAAGGCTAGCTGTCCAAAGTTTTCAATGAAATATTTATTTTTTGTGGTCCAGAGTAGAGCTTTCTCTGTGCCTTTAATCATATTATTGATTTGGAATTGGTTAGTGATAGATTTCTGAGTAATAATGAATTGAATTGCACCTGTCTTTAGCTAAAAGCTTAACACAGAAGTGTGCAAGTTAGATTCTAATGCAGAAGGCTTTCTGCTCCATAGGTCAGGCAGCAACTAGGAAGAGAAATTAACAGTCAATGACTTGGGCCGAGACTCTTCAAATGGGCTCTGCCTAAAACATCAACTAATTCCAGCCCTTAGGTGCTGCCTGACCTGCTGTAATCCTCCAGCATTTTACGTGATGTGCTCATGCTACTCTGGATTTCCAACATCGGCAGAATTTCTTTTTTGTGGCTTGCTTCTCTGCTGGTTTTGCTATTGAGTGCAGGGGCGAATCACAGATGTGCTGATGTGAGTCTGATGAGCTTTGGATTTGATTCCAAGGCTTTAAATCACCAATGGTAAATTTGATTCTATCCCTAAACTGATTCCATTCCTTAAAACACCAACTCTGAATAAAATGGTACCTACATTTATATTTTTTCAATGATTTTAATTAAATACTAGGCTTTTAAAATGTTTCATTTGTATAGGAGCCATCTATTTTCTGTCTGTATTGTATTTTACCGCATGTTTATTATGGTAATCTGCCATGTGGGTTAGGGTGTGGTAGAAGCAAATGGGTATAGTCACGTACTTACACTTAGTTGTTTAGTTTTTTCTAGTTGAGAGCGGGTAAGCCACAGAGATTTTGACTGCTAAATTTGTTTGTTGTGCTATTTTAGTTTGACCACTTAGTTACACTATTTGGGACAGTGTTGGAGCACTAACTAGATCACTAACTTTGCTTAAACACATTAGTTCGACTGCTAACTTTGTTACTTTGCTAATTTGAACGCTATATCGCAAAACTAGCTTTGTTAGTTTTTGCTGCAAGATTGTTCCTCTTTGCTTTCATAATAAAGAATCAAACGTACCTTTTTTGACTTTGGAACTTTGTTATTTGGAAGCATGCCATACAGTTTTGATCTCCTGGCTTAGTCTCTCAGTGGTTCTGATTTGTATTAAAGTAACTGTTACATTTTAGCAACACACATCAAAGTTGCTGGTGAACGCAGCAGGCCAGACAGCATCTCTGGGAAGAGGTATAGTCGACGTTTTGGGCCGAGACCCTTCATCAGGACTAACTGAAAGAAGAGATAATAAGAGATTTGAAAGTGGGAGGGGGAGGGGGAGATCCAAAATGATAGGAGAAGACAGGAGGGGGAGGGATGGAGCCAAGAGCTGGACAGTTGATTGGCAAAAGGGATATGAGAGGATCATTGGACAGGAGGCCTAGGGAGAAAGAAAAGGGGGGGGGGAACCCAGAGGATAGGCAAGGGGTATAGTGAGAGGGACAGAGGGAGAAAAAGGAGAGAGAGAAAAAGAATGTGTGTGTATAAACAAATAACGGATGGGATACGAGGGGGAGCTGGGGCATTAGCGGAAGTTTGAGAAGTCAATGTTCATGCCAGCGGGATGGAGGCTACCCAGACGGAATATAAGGTGCTGTTCCTTCAACCTGAGTGTGGCCTCATCTTTACAGTAGAGGAGGCCATGGATAGACATATCAGAATGTTACATTTTAAGTTTGTTTTTTTAGACCTTGTATTTGGGCCTTTTTAATTTGTTATTCAGTCTTTGATATGCAGAGATTTTTAGTCTGTTCTGAGGTATTTAAGAGCCATGAGAAGTCAAAAGGCCATCAGGGCAGTCCCAGAGGTGGGTGAAGTGAAGCTACTTCTCCTGAATTGCATTGTTTTCACCCTGCTCCACTATTTTAGGGATCAAGGATCAGCTTGGTTGACATTCTGTATTGAAAACACGCAAATACTAGTAGCTGATACAGCAGTTTGTGGCTTTGTGCAGGAGACCAAATCCAATATGATCTGGCCCAAAATTTTAATTTAATGAATGCTGATTCAAAACTATTGCCTCTTCTGAGGTGGAACGTTAATGGAATCCATTCTATATCCACTAACAGTTGTGCAAGTTGTCATCATGCAGAATGTGACACAATACCCTGCAAGCTGTAGCAATACTTGTCTCTAGGAAAAGTAAATGAATATATTTTCTGATAATGAGTTGTAGTCAGAAGAGGAGGAACTGACACAATGCTCCTTGCATGCCAAAAGCTGACCTGAAAATTAAAGTTTAAAGGTAAACTGAAAGAATCCAAAATTGTCTGTGATAATGTAGGTCATCACTTCAATTTTCTCAGTAATGCAATAACATTTGAGGGAAATTAACTCTTTTCAGGAGCACTTCTGAGAAGATTTGAAATGTGATCTGTGACTGATTGTGACAATATTCTAATTTTTCTTTATTATGTGCCTTTCACAGTTACACCTCATATTATCTGGAACCCTAGTGGCAGTGAATAGTAACCTTGTGCCTTGCTCATCAAAGAGCCTTTTCAGAAAGTGAGGTGTCTAAGAAATGATGTGGAAGGTTGGGCCTTCCCCTGACAAAATAGGTTTCTGTGAGCATATCTTTTTAAGCCCATTTTTCTTCAAATTTCCTTCAAACTTCCAGACAAGCTTATGTTTCAGCTGCTTAGAGAGAAAGATGAGTTTGAGAGATAGAAGCATGGGAGAGAGTTGGGAGAGAAAGCCATGTATTGGAGAGGAGATGCTGCAAAAGACATGGTTTGCAAATACATCTTGTTTAACTGAAGGCTGGGACTTGAATTGATTCACTGGCCACTCTTCTGCTGTTGGGTCAGCTTAGCACTTTCACCCACATCTTTCCAACTTCAATGTTCTCTTCTCATACACTTCTCTCTGATTCTGTGTGTGTGTCTCTCTCTCTCTCTCACACACACCTCCCCCATTTCTTTCTCCTCACTCATATTTTTTGATCTTTAAAATATTTTTCATACAATTATTTTGTTCTCTAATCTCTTAATGTCTGAGCACATTTTGAGTCAAATCATATTCCTTAAATTTGGAAACATTCAAACAGCTTGACAGTTCACGTGTATAACTTAGTTTAAAAAAGTGAGTTCCAGAAAATTGTTTCATTTACAGCCAAACTTAGTGAATGGAATATATAGTAAGCTCCAATCTGAAGGAAAAATTGAAAAAAGCTGTTACAAAACAAAAGCTTTATTTGTGCCTTTCTGAATTTCAGAATGTCTGCATTTTTTTCTTGCCAACAAGTTGTTTTGAAGTGCAAATCGCTGTGGCAATGAAGGTATAAACCAATCTGTGCATGGCAGGCTCCAATAAATGGCAACGTGGCAATAAAGTGGTAATCCATTATACATTGCTTGAAGATAAATGAATTCCAATCTTCTACATAATGTAGTGGGTTCACTGGCATCCACCTCAATCGGCAAAGGAGCACTCACTTTGGTGTCCCATTTGAGTTATGGGAGTACGTACTTCCTCACTACTGCTATTATGTTCAATTCTATACTCAAGTACGACAGCAAGTCTTGAATTAACTAATTGTTTTAGGGATTAAAGCACTGTCACAAGAGCCATGGGTGGGTCTCAAAGGAATTCAATTCCATAGTGGTTTGTATGGATTTAAGTGATAGCATTATGTGAAGTAAACAATCTCATGATAAGGCAACAATTGTAAATAATAAACACTCTTGCTTCCAAAATGGAGGATTACTGCATGTGTGTTTGTAAATTGTTGAGAAATAAGTTGTCTGTAAGGAGTATGCTTCTTCCCTCCATGACCATGTGGGTTTCCTCCGGGTGCTTTGGTTTCCTCCCACAATGCAGAGATGTACTAGTTGGTAGGTTGATTGGTTATTGTAAATTGTCCTGTGATTAGGCTAGGATTAGATTTGGGGATTGCAGGGATTGTAGCTCGAAGGGCCAGAATGGTCTATTCTGCACTGTATTTCAATAAATAAATAATAGATGTGTCTTACTAAAGCAATGAAAGAACAATGACTGGCAGGCAGAAGCAATAAGGTGAATGGGAAGATATTCATTATAAAGATATTGGGCAGTAAGCACAAGAAGTGCCCTTTCACCCACAGTGTTGTGTTGGTTATCAGCCATTTCTGACAATGACATTTGTGTGAGCAGCTCATCGGGTAAAGAGCTACGTGGAGAAAAACCTGTGCCATAGGAGTTTTATAGTGAAAGTTGTTGTACTGGGGCAGTTCCACTCTTTGCAGCTTCAAATTTTGGTCCAATGTGACAAAAAAATTGTCGTAACTGGAGACTTCCTTGGCTGCAGTGGTTAGCCATGATGCCTTCTGTACCTTGTCATGTCCTTTGCTCTTCACAAGGCGTTGCAGCAGCACCACCTTGGCCATTGGATCTTGTAGTTGATCTCATCTGCCCCAGTCCGCAGGCACTGGCTTCGCATGCTGGCGTAGGCGTATCCCTATCTCACTGGGGTTGGAGATTCCCGGATAACCTCACCTGGTTCAGCCTGTCTGTCAAAGCGGTGTACTGGGGTCACACGCAAACAGCTGCTTGCAGCCACAGGTGAGAGCTGGGAGGCAGGTGAGGACCAAAGGACGATTAAGTGTCCCTGGACAGAGCACAAGCCCACCATCAGAGGTGCTACTCACCCCTGGACACCCCTCACAATATTGAGCTGACCTTTTAACATACTCCACAATCAATTTAACCCTTCGCTCTGTTACGAGAATACACATAAAATTAAGATGTTTGCTGGCCTGGGCTAGCATCAGTGGCATCAGCAGTTGGTCTGCCACCTGCCCTCAGGGGAAGGAGAGATAAGGAACAATGGAGCAGCGTCTGGAGATGTGTAATGAAGGGATGTGGGAGGAAGAGCTGTCTGGAGCGGCTCCCCCCTTTGAACCCTGAACTGTTTGAAGTGATGGACAGGCGATACCCCAGCAGGGGGATAAAAAGGGACAGGTTCGCTAAGACAGACACACACGCCACCCGAGGTAACGAGACCCTGGAAGCGGTACGCTTCTCACGAGTGGGTGGAAAGGTACGATCAGCGGGAACCCGGTGTGTGTCCGCCCTTGCCTGGGTGCCGGGTTCACTGCAGAGGATCGACCGCATCTGGAGGAGGGGTCACAGTCGGTGACCTCAGGTGACATCACCAAGGACCCGCCCAAATGCTGTTTGTGAGCCATCCCGCTGGTCTGTGAGTGAAGCAGTGTTCTGAATGATCAGTTGTTCCTATTCTGTCTCTCTTCCCCCACCTTGTCCATCGCCATGGCAACGATTACTGCGACCTGAACTTTGAGTCATTTTGAAATTGGTCATTTACCCCTAGACAACGATAGAGCTTGATTGATGCTGTTATCTTAATTCTGTGCACATGTGTGGTTATCATTGTTGAATTGTTGCATTTATTATCCTTTCGATTACTGTGTTACTTGTTTCTTTAATAAAACTTTCTTAGTTCTAGTACTCCAGACTCCAACTGAGTGATCCATTTCTGCTGGTTTGGCAACCCAGTTACGGGGTACGTAACATAAGTGGGGGCTCGTCCGGGATTTTGAACGCTAAATTTGGGACGGAGTAAATTGATTGGGTTAAAATTCCCGAAAGAAAGAAAAGACAAACAGCAGAAATGGAGGTTGAGGAATTTATAAAGGCGCCGACCTTGGAGGCATTAGAGGATGCCAGGAAATCGGAATTGATAGCTGTGGCCAAACGGGTGAATCTTGCTAAGGTGAAGTCGACAATGAGGAGAGAGGAGATACACAGAGCTATTGTAGAGCACTATGTATCTAAAGGTGTGTTTCCCCAAGGTGAGCTGGGGGAGGTGTCTATTGAAAAACCTGCTGGAGACGCGGTACAGGTACAGCTTGAAAAACTGAGACTCGAGCACGAGTTCCGGGTACGGCAGTTAGAAAGGCAGGAGAAAGAGAGAGAGTTAGAAAGGCAGGAGAAAGAGAGAGAGAGGGACAGACAGTTGGAGAGAGAAGAGAGAGAGAGGGACAGACAGTTGGAGAGAGAGGAGAAACAGAGGGAAAGGGAATTTGAGCTGGAGAAGTTAAAGATAAGGGCCGAGCAGGGGCTCGTGCCGAACCAAGGTGGAGGGTTCCGGGCGACCCAGGAGGTTAGGCTGGTTCCCCCATTTGACGATACCGATGTGGATCGGTACTTTCTCCACTTCGAAAAAGTAGCTATAAGTCAGGACTGGCCGAGGGATAAGTGGGTTGTTTTACTTCAGAGTGTACTGAAAGGGAAGGCCCAACAAGCTTACTCCGCCTTATCCGCGGAAGATGCCCAGAAGTATGAGGTGGTGAAGGAGGCCATCCTCAGGATTTATGAGTTGGTCCCGGAGGCATACCGGCAGAGGTTCCGGAATGCGAGGAAGCGGTGGGACCGCACGTATTTGGAGTTTGCTCGTGAGATGCAAACATATTGTGAGCGTTGGTGCGCCTCGAAAGGGGTAGAGGGGGATTATGACAGACTGCTGCAACTGGTTCTGATTGAGCAGTTTAAAGGTTGTGTCCCTGAGGGTATGAGACCCTACCTCGATGAGAAAGAGGCAGCCACGTTAGCCGCAACTGCTAAGTTAGCGGATGAGTATGCGTTGACGCATAAAATGAAGGTTGCCCCGAGTAAAGGCTACCAGAAGGGTAGTCAGGACGGCGGGGGGAGTCCACCGGAAAAGTCAGAAAGTAAGCCGGGGACTAGTGAAAAGGATAAGGTAGACCGGGAGCAGTCTGGTAGGAAGTCTCCTGGAGTCGTCTGTTATAATTGTGGGAAAGTCGGACACTTTGCGTCCAGGTGCTTTGCCCCAAGGAAGGAGACGGGGAAAGGAAAAGCGGAAATTTTGAATGGCTGTATTGAGCTGTTAAGCGAACCGCTAGGGAAGGACAGGTCTGAAAAAGTCCAGGAAGGGCGCGAGAGGTTTATCTCGGCCGGACTGGTGTCAGTGAAGGAGAGGTTAAAACCAGTTCCAGTGCGGATCTGGAGAGACACGGGAGCGTGTCAGTCACTAATACTGAAGAGTGTATTAGAGTTTAGCTCAGAGACCCAGATTGGGGAGGTAGAGGTCAAAGGTGTTGGGGAAGGGACAGAGTCAGTCCCTTTGCACCAGATACATTTACAGAGCAACCTGGTCTCTGGACTAGTCACGATCGGGGTGAGGTCCGAATTACCGATGAAAGACGTGGAAGTCTTGCTCGGTAATGACATCGCCGGAGGAATCGTGTTCCCAGTCGTGAGATTGACGGGTCAGCCTGCCAGCATGGAGGCCCCGCCCGCGATGGTGAATTTGGCTGAAACATTTCTGCCAACCTTGTATGAGACAGGGTGTAGTGAGATAAGAGGTAGTGAGGGAGCTGGGACGGACGTAGCAGTAGCCAGGAAAGAATTTGTGCAGACGCAGGAGCGAGACGAGGGGCTGATGGTTTTGGCAGAGACCGCTCTCTCTGACACAGCCTTGACAAGCTATTGTGCGGACGAGGAAGTGCTAAGGAAGAAAGGGAAATCAAGTACAGCATCCGCAGATGAGGAGTGGGGGGTGGTGCAAAAGAGTTATGGGGATGAGGTTTTTAACATGGCCCACGAGGTACCCCCCGGTGGACATTTTGCGGTGCTGGAGGAAACAGTTGGTGGAATCATGAAAGAGAGTTACCGGCTGCCCAGGGGGAAAAATGTTATTGATCATGACCGACGCGAACTGAGACGGTCACCGGCTTTTGATATGCTAACAAACCTAGTTGGTGTTAGCGTGGAAATCAATGAAGCTAGGGGCCCCCTGCTAAGAGGAAAAAACCATTTTGAAAAGATTAGGATGGGATCGGTCAGATGGGAGAAGGCTATTGTTTTGGCCAGGTCTACTGATAAGGTCTCTCCCTTAATCCCCGAAGGAGTAATTAAACGACTCGCACCCATGTGTTTGATTGTCCCGAGGAAATGCAAAGAACTGGGACGTTGGGTGATTGTGGTTACAATAGGGCGGCCAAGTAAAGAACACCCATATTTTTTGAGTAATTCAGTGACTAAAGGGCTGATGAACACAGAGGTGTGTATTGGCAATTTAACACGGCTGTCTGAAGCCAGCGTGATAGTGAGCCTTGGAAAAAATGAATTCGGCCACACGAAGGTCACTTACCTGGGAATTGTGGTGACACAGGGGCAGCTGGCAGTGATGCAAGCTACAGTGCAGGCTATCGCTGACCTCCCAACCCCGACAGACAAGAGGGCCCTCAGAAGGCTTTTGGAGATGGTGGGGTACTGCAGGAAGTTTTGCAATAACTCTGCGGTCAATACCCGTCCCCCTCCTACTAAGCCCTTGCGAGAGAAAATTGAGTCGGAATGGGACGACCCTTGTTGTTGTGGTCCGGGACAAAACCAAATGAGAGGTTACATTGGTCGCAATTCATCAGTGTTTTTGGCCACTATGAAGTTTGCTGAGTTGGAGCCTGGTCTAAGGGATTATTAATAACACGTGTAAAAGGAACAGAAAATGTGATGACTGTCTGTCAAGGTGTTGACAGCTTCAAATTCTCTGTATTAGCTAAATAACTGTTAAAGATGTATATTGTGTATGTATCAGACAATGTAGTCATGTTTGTAATTTTTACCTCCCGGTAAAAATCCTTAAAGGGGGGAAGTGTTACGAGAATACACATAAAATTAAGATGTTTGCTGGCCTGGGCTAGCATCAGTGGCATCAGCAGTTGGTCTGCCACCTGCCCTCAGGGGAAGGAGAGATAAGGAACAATGGAGCAGCGTCTGGAGATGTGTAATGAAGGGATGTGGGAGGAAGAGCTGTCTGGAGCGGCTCCCCCCTTTGAACCCTGAACTGTTTGAAGTGATGGACAGGCGATACCCCAGCAGGGGGATAAAAAGGGACAGGTTCGCTAAGACAGACACACACGCCACCCGAGGTAACGAGACCCTGGAAGCGGTACGCTTCTCACGAGTGGGTGGAAAGGTACGATCAGCGGGAACCCGGTGTGTGTCCGCCCTTGCCTGGGTGCCGGGTTCACTGCAGAGGATCGACCGCATCTGGAGGAGGGGTCACAGTCGGTGACCTCAGGTGACATCACCAAGGACCCGCCCAAATGCTGTTTGTGAGCCATCCCGCTGGTCTGTGAGTGAAGCAGTGTTCTGAATGATCAGTTGTTCCTATTCTGTCTCTCTTCCCCCACCTTGTCCATCGCCATGGCAACGATTACTGCGACCTGAACTTTGAGTCATTTTGAAATTGGTCATTTACCCCTAGACAACGATAGAGCTTGATTGATGCTGTTATCTTAATTCTGTGCACATGTGTGGTTATCATTGTTGAATTGTTGCATTTATTATCCTTTCGATTACTGTGTTACTTGTTTCTTTAATAAAACTTTCTTAGTTCTAGTACTCCAGACTCCAACTGAGTGATCCATTTCTGCTGGTTTGGCAACCCAGTTACGGGGTACGTAACAGCTCCTACGTTGCTCATGAACCCTCCATCTACCTAAATGAGTCAGACCTTATCGAACCCCAACAGTGTGTTTTATACACTTGCCAGTCTGTTTAAAAATAAAACTACTTCTGACATCTCCCCTAAACTTTCCTCCACCTTCCTTGAAAGAATATTCTCCGGTATTAGCCTTTATTGTCCTGGAGAGAAGGTCCTGGCTATGCATTCTAACCACACTTTTTATAAATATATACTTGATAGAACTTCAGATGCTTGTTGCAAAGTGAAGATCTGATGTAAGAAGATTGAGGGAGCAACTACGAAGACAACGTTGAGGGCAAGATAAATTTTCAAATTCAGTAGGATATCTAAATGGTCCAGAACCAGTGCTGATGAGCTGAGGAGTGGATAGCACAATTTGGTTCATACAGAGGCAGAGTAAGAATGAACAAAAATAGCTTCAATTATACAAATTATGCAGCAAACATGAATGGAAGTTGGAGCAATGCCCAGCTTTGGAAGGAGAGCAACAAATGGAAGAATCTGGCTCACATTTTTTATATACTGGTTGCAGTGGTAGCAATCAGGGGAGTGTGAGCAAAATGATAAGGTCAGATCACGATGTTAGACAAGCTGACTGCAGTTTCTGTGAGATGTCTGAGACAGTGTGACGTGATCAAAGCTATGGCATTGAACGCAGGCAGAAGGGCATGGAGCATGTGAACAGTAGACAAGGCTGGATGACCAACATAGATCTTAGTTTCAGTGGAGATTGGAGAAAGTGGTCCCAGTGAGGCAAGTAATCTGTAAGGAAGCTTGAGGAGACAAAACAAGCACTAACAATACACAGCAGTAATAGTGTAATGCCGCAGGGCAATTGCAATCTGGAAATGACTAATCCAGAGAACAGCAATAGTATAAAGCAGAGTTTGTTGTACTTGAAGAGAGATGTATGTAAATCCCATGTAGCTGGGCTGAGGAAGCCTTTTGGGAACAGCAGAGGAAGTGTTTCAGTAATAGTTAAGACAAGCTGCTGTAACAGATAATAGATTTGTCTTTGGAGGATGGACTGATGCTGAAGCAGGGATAAAACTTGACAAAAAGTGGCCTTATTGAACAAACACAAGGGAGAAGTAGTTGAAATGGAATATGAAGGGGATGATGTTCACACTGAAAGATATATTCTTCATAAGCTTATTTATTCTTGAGAGTGACTCAAATAATACCCTGCAGTAGTGAAAGACTTCAGATCTTAAGTAAAAGACTTTATGAGAAAATATGACGTGCACAGATTTGCGAGAAGTTTTCACCATCCAGAATAATCTCATAGATTTAGTGCTTAGTTAAATCATAAGATACAGTATAGGAGCAGAATTAGGCTATTCAGCCTGTCAAATCTGTTCCACCATTCGATTCTGCCAGATTTATTTTCCTTCCATCCCCATTCTCTTGTCTTCTTCCTCATAACCTCTGATGCCCTTACTAATTAAGTACATGTCAACCTCCACTTTAAATATACCAAATCATTTGGTACACAGCTGTCTGTAGCAATGAATTCCACAGATCATCCACTCTCTGACTAAAAATATTCCTCCTTGTATCTGTTCTAAAGGGATGTCCTTCTAATCTGGTGATGCACAATCTGATTCGACACTTTCCCACTACTGGAACAAATTTCTGCAAGTCTACTCTATCTAGTCCTTTCGCTATTTGGTTGGTTTCAATTAAATCTCCCCGCATTCTGTTAAACTCCAGTGAGTACAGGCCCAGAACTATCAAACGCCCCTCGTATGTAAACCTTTTAAATTCTGGGATCATTCTTGTAAGCCTGCTCTGGACAATCCAGTGACAGCTTATCTATTAGATATAGGGCTCAAACCTGTTCACAGTCCTCAGTGTGGTCTGACCAATGCCTTATCAAGCCTCAGCATTACGTCCTTGCTTTTGTATTCTGGTTGTCTTGAAATTAATGCTAATTTTGCATTTGCCTTCCTTGCTACTGACATAATTGGATATGTACATATGTTGCTCTGTTTCAAAGATGAATTGAATTTTATGCTAAGGTAGTTTAAACTTCACCAAAAATGATGCCTGCAACTTTGTGTTTATATAAACACAAGATGTGTGAATGGTTGTTACGTTGATTGTTATTTGATCTTAAATTTAAGAGATGTTTCATTATCAAGTTCCATCTCATGGTGGCATGATCGTAAGCATTTAGTATTTTGGTGTCAACAGTTTTTACCATAAGGAAGAAGCCACAAGGCAGATTTAAAACTCCTACAACACACAAATTGTGTTTATGAGTACTTTAGAGAAAGAACAATACTGAGAATGGGCTGAGCCACGATGGGGCTCATAAGTGACTCCCTGTTCATTTGTGGACATGGCATAATTTCTAGTTTAATGCATTAATTTCCTTTTCAAGGTGATTGGGGTTCTGTTGAAGTCCCGGACCTAGATCTACACTCAAACTTCAGTCCTTTGTGCCAGTGGGATTTGCTCTCCGGGCTCATTGACCTGTCATTTCTTGATATTCCAAGGATGCAGCCGAGAAGACGCGTACACCTTTGGGGTTCCCTCCCGTGGACGAACAGATTCTATGTTCGTGCTACCGACTGAAGTGTTGTGGGAGAAAACATAACATCAAGAACGGCGAATCAGCTGTTGGGGTCTCTGTACTTGGTGAATCGTACGCACTCTTTCTCTCATTGGTGGGAGACAGTTCGTTGCCGATTCGAGTAGGATAATTTGGGGGGCGTGGTAGACTTTAGCACTGTAAATAGTGAGTTGTTAGACTTTGGTCTCCCTTCTTGCTGTGAAAGGGGTCACCTTTATGTCCCTTTATTAGGGAAGGTGAGCCTGTGGTATGTCAAATTGTTGGGTGAATGATTAGTTTTTATGGTACTGCAGTTCATGGTCGGTCTTGGGGGCTTCGCTTGGTGGGTGGAGGGTGCTGATGTTTTTCTTTGAAGTGGGGGAGAGAGAGTGTCATTGCTTTGCTGTTTCTGGAGGGGGGAGTAGGGGGGCTTTGGGGTTCTAACGTTTTTACTGTCACTCATTCTTTGAGGCACTCTTCTGTTTTCGTGGATGTCTGTGAATGACAAAAATTTCAGTTTGTATATTGTGTGTATTCTGATATTAAATGGATCTACTGAAGTAATTGAACTTCTGGTAACCAGCTTAAAGTAACGATGAGCATAATATAATAGTATTGTTTCAGCAGGAACAAACTTAAGCAGTACTCGGGGGTAGCAAAAAAGGTGTGCTTGCCTTCAAACTGCTTACAAATCTAACTTGCAAACTGTAATCACATTTGAAATTAGCTGTCTGCAGTAGCTATTAGAATATCAATTTGAACTATCTAGTCTCATTAAAGGTGTTTGCTGATCTTTTCACTTAAAATATCCTTCCATTGTTAATTACTAATGGTGATAGATTTTGTGTTGTGTGTGTCAGTTATGTACTGTGTTGTGCAACTTGGTCTGGAGGAACGTTGTTTTTGGTGGTATACTTGAATTTGAACTTGGCTATAAAGGTACAAGTGCATGAAACCATTTTGCTCACACCCACAGTCATGAAGTAAATTATGCATTGTGATTATTGTAAAAACATTTAATTACCTGCCTGTGAGTCGACTGGGCTGATATACTGCGTCCGGTGCTCCCGATGTGGCCTTTTATATATTGGTGAGACCCGACGCAGACTGGGAGACCGCTTTGCTGAACATCTATGCTCTGTCCACCAGAGAAAGCAGGATCTCCCAGTGGCCACACATTTTAATTCCACATCCCATTCCCATTCTGACATGTCTATCCACGGCCTCCTCTACTGTAAAGATGAAGCCACACTCAGGTTGGAGGAACAACACCTTATATTCCGTCTGGGTAGCCTCCAACCTGATGGCATGAACATTGACTTCTCTAACTTCCGCTAAGGCCCCACCTCCCCCTCGTACCCCATCTGTTACTTATTTTTATGCACACATTCTTTCTCTCACTCTCCTTTTTCTCCCTCTGTCCCTCTGAATATACCTCTTGCCCATCCTCTGGGTTCCCCCCCCCCTTGTCTTTCTTCCCGGACCTCCTGTCCCATGATCCTCTTGTGTCCCCTTTTGCCTATCACCTGTCCAGCTCTTGGCTCCATCCCTTCCCCTCCTGTCTTCTCCTATCATTTTGGATCTCCCCCTCCCGCTCCAACTTTCAAATCCCTTACTCACTCTTCCTTCAGTTAGTCCTGACAAAGGGTCTCAGCCTGAAACGTTGACTGCACCTCTTCCTACAGATGCTGCCTGGCTTGCTGCGTTCACCAGCAACTTTGATGTGTGTTGCTTTAATTACCTGTTACTGTCTTTCTATCCAACAAGTTTAAGAACTCAGTGTGTTTTAGAAGATTATTCTGGCAGATTATGCTGAAATCTGCGTCCACATTTCTGGACTATATGGCTGTTTTAATGTCTCAACAATTGGTTTGAAAATAAATGTAGGAGTTAATTAATTGAAAATAGATTATCATCTGAAATATGACTGACTTTTTTTCTCTGTCACTGCTGGCTTATTGCAAAGACCAATTGCCTCTGATTGAATGGATGGGCCCATTCTGTCAGACTTCAAATATTTACTTGCCTTCAAATAACAGTCTGACTCTGCTCTCTAATGAATGTTACAGACTGCAGTCAGATGGCTTCAATAAGAATACATAAATTGTAGTGAAACAACACTAAAGTTGGCCAGCCTTCCTGTTCTAAGATGCCTTGGTGAACTCAGTCCATGCTGAACTTTTTCAAACAGGCTGTAAGATGAAAGAAAACCTGGGAGAATTTGTTTGCACAGGCTTCTCATCTGGACCCCTGCTAGGTGGCTATGGCACCAAGAGTTAGAAGTCATTGCACAAATAACAGGATGGCTCCAATGTGGTTTGATCTGTTCTCAGCAGGAGTTTGCAACTGAACATCAGGGGCAAAAGCTCATTAACAATCTTTTAGAATGCAGATAAACTTAAACTTTTCCCATATCAAAGCATCTTTGCTGTGTTCATGATTGGATATTAAATACTCATGTATCATGCCTTTTATGGACCTGTAATAGGGAAAAGAATGAAGATCTGTAATGATAGTTAAATTATGAAGTAATGAGTGCTCTGAGAAAACTTCAGCAACTTGCAGGAAGCTGCAGCTAGAATTCTGACTGAACTCTGGAGCAAATTCTGTCTGAAATCATCCAGAAGATTGAGCAATGTTCAGAGTTAAGACATACACTCAGGGGCTACGTTATTAGATACACCTGTGTACTTGGTCATTAATGCAAATACTGTATTGAAAAAGCCAATCTTGAGACAGCAACTCAATGCATAAAAGTGTGCAGAAATGGTCAAGAAAATCGGTTGTTGTTCAGGCCAAACATCAGAATGGGGAAGAAATGTAATCTAAGCGATTTTGACTGTGGAATGATTGTTGATGCAGGATGGGATAATTTGAGTATCTCCAAAGCTGCTAATCTCCTGGTAATTTCATGCACAACATTCTCTAGAGTTTGCAGAGAACAGTGCAAAAAAAAAACAAATAAAGATCTAGTGAGCAGCAGTTCTGTGAGGAATAAAAAATGCCTTGTTAATGAGAGGTCAGAGGAAAATGGTCAGTCTGGCTCAACCTGACAGCAAAATGACAGCAACTCGAATAACCACACATTATGACAGTGGTGTGCAGAGGAGCATCTCAGAACTTGCAACACATCAAACCATGAAATGAATGAGCAACAGCTGAAGAATACCATAAATATATACTTGGGAGCCATTGCATTAGTAGAGAAGGTACCTAAAAAGTTGCCACTGAGTGTAGTTTGAAAGGTAATTATAAACAGAACTCAACACATATGCAGAGTTGGAGGAAGGTGTAGGTGAGCATACTATGTCATAGTTAATGTTGTAGAAGGCTCATAATATAGAGGTCAATGATTTGCACCATTTTTCCTTGTACCTTTAGTTGTTCATATGACATTGTAAATTACAATATTTGTAATGCTTTATTAATATAGTATTTGTGGTGTTTATTCTTGCTAAAGAATTCTGGGTTGCGTTACTTGTGGATCTTGACTAATTTTATTTTACCCAGCTAGGTTCAGGTCAAAAACAAAGGATTGTTGTAAGAGAAGACCCACTTCAAGACAATTGGAGCAGTAAACATCTTCGGTTTGGAATCCTCATCCAATCCAGACTAAAACAACATTGACTGGCCATTTCCCTCCATAGATGCTGCCTGACCTGTAGACTTCCTCCAGCATCTTGTACTTCATTCCTGATCCAACATCAGTAGCCTTTTCAGTCTGCAGGCAATTGAGTGCTGTTTTATTGGTAAAGACACAAGATGAAGCTTAAGCGTGTGAAATGCTTTGAGAGGTTGTTCATGAATAGACTGAACTCCTGCCTCAGCAAGGACCTGGACCCATTGCAATTTGCCTATCGCCACATTAGGTCAATGGCAGATGCAATCTCAATGCCTCTCCACATGGCTTTGGACCACCTGGATAACACAAACACCTATGTCAGGATGCTGTTCATCGACTATAGCTCAGCATTTAATACCATAATTCCCACAATCCTGATTGAAAAGCTGCAGAACCTGGGCCTTTATACCTCCCTCTGCAATTGGATCCTCTACTTCCTAACCAGAAGACCAAAATCTGTGCGGATTGGTGATAACATATCCTCCTTGCTGATGATCAACACTGGCACACCTCAGGAGTGTGTGCTTAGCCCACTGCTCTGCTCTCTGTATACACATGACTGTGTGGCTAGGCAGAGCTCAAATACCGTCTATAAATTTGCTGAAGATGCAACCATTATTGGTAGAATCTCAGGTGGTGACGAGAGGGTGTACAGGAGTGAGATATGCCAACTAGTGGAATGGTGCCGCAGCAAGAACCTGGCACTCAACATCAGTAAGACGAAAGAGCTGATTATGGACTTCAGGAAGGGTCAGATGAAGGAACACATACCAATCCTCATAGAGGGGTCAGAAGTGGAGAGAGTGAGCAGTTTCAAGTTCCTGGGTGTCAAGATCTCTGAGGATCTAACCTGGTCCCAACATATTGATGTAGTCATAAAGAAGGCAAAACAGCGGCTATACTTCATTAGGAGTTTGAAGAGATTTGGCATGTCAATAAATACACTGAAACGTTTATAGTCGTACCATGCAGAGCTGCATCACTGTCTGCTTTTGGGGGATGGGGGGAATACTGCACAGGACTGAAAGAAACTGCAGAGAGTTGTAAATTTAGTCAGCCCCATCTTGAATAATAACCTCCAAAGTACCCAGGACATCTTCAAGGAGTGGTGTCTCAGAAAGGCAGCATCCATTATTAAGGACCTCCAGCACCCAGGGCATGCCCTTTTCTCACTGTTACCATCAGGTAGGAGCCAAAAGTCACACTCAACAATTCAGGAATAGCTTGTTCCCCTCTGCCATCTGATTCCTAAATGGACATTGAATCATTGGACACTACCTCACTTTTTAAAATATACAGTATTTCTGTTTTAGCACTTTTTAAAATCTATTCAATATACATAATTGATTTACATTATTTTTTTTATTCATTTTTTTTCTCTCTACTAGATTATGCATTGCATTGAACTGCTACTGCTAAGTTAACAAATTTCGCTTCATATGCTGGTGATAATAAATCTGATTCTGATCATGACCAGCTTTAAAAGAAGTAGACAGATTTGTAATTAAAGGGTGGCCTCCTTGCTGTCTGCTACACAGAAAGCTACCACCAGAATGCCTTTCAACCTCTTCAGCCCATTGGCTGAAGATCTGTTCACTGTATCACATTGTAGATTCCAGCAAATGGAAGCACAGTGGACAAGTTCTACTCTGCATAGCAACCCCAAGAGAAATTCAGATACGGTTCAGTCAAAAGTCTTTTACATTCACTAAACCTTTTTACATTTTTAAATGGGAAGGGCAATGCAGCTACCTCTTTAGATATCTCACAAACCTACACTAGGTATAATTAATTTACCAAGTCTGACTGGCATAGGATTGAAATAGAGAACCTCAACAAGACCATTCGTATGACAGAGCAATCTGGCAGATGTAGCATTTCTCACTCAGTCTACTTCTTTAACTTAGGCAGCCTGTTAAACCTGATTTATACTTCTGCGTCAACTGGACGCCATAACCTACGCAAGTGGCCTACGTGCATTGTGAGCATTTATACTTGTGCGTTGATGTGCCTGCATCACTCTGCAATTCGGGCACATCGCGCATGCGCACACACCTGCCCGTGCAAGGCTTCATGGTCATGGTAGTCTTTCTCAGGGTAAACAAGTTTAAAGCGAGCATCGTTTTTCGTAAAAGCAAAATGTGTCCTCCATAATTTAGGAGGTCTGTAAAGCATTATGGAAAGCATTGCAGCCAGAGTTCCTTCCCTGCCCTTCAGTTGACCAATGGGAAGCTATTGCAGCGTAGGAGGAAATACGATGCTCCCAGGCAGACCAATCACTTGTTGCGTTCTGCATTGCCGCGACGTGCAATTACATTTTGGGAGAGGTGTGCGTCAGGCTCTGGCATAGGGATCCGCGTCGGCTCTGCGTAGAGTTTGCGGCGATGCAGTACTTACGGCGTCGAGTTGACGCAGAAGTGTAAATCAGGCTTTAGGAGTGAAGATGGCTTGTTTTCACTACCATCCTGCGGTTGTGTAACAATGAGACCAATGTGGGATCCTGAAATTCTCCACAAGTACAGCAAGAAATAAGTGAGTGGATAACTTGAGAAGAGGTGGACTCTCTCTGCAATTTCGAGTAGTTATCAGGGCTCAGTGTTTAGTGCCATCCTCAATGTTCTTTTTCCACTCTAAGCAACCATTGGACTTGGATTTCAGAGAATCAGAAGGGATGAGAGTGAAAAGGCCATGTGCTGACGTTATTTTTTTAGAATAGGAGCAAATAACATCACTGCTGAAAATCAAAAACTTGATTTTCAGGAACTTTAGTCACAAATTCACAACTTGTTCTCTCTACCCAGAAAGAGGACAGCCTGAGAGGAAATGTCAGTGATGTTGGAATCATGGGTTCAAGTTGCTGGGTGTCAAGATCTGAGGATCTAACCTGGTCCCAACATATCCATGTAGTTATAAAGAAGGCAAGACAGTGACTATACTTCATTAGGAGTTTGAAGAGATTTGACATATCAACAAATACACTCAAAAGCTTCTATAGTTGTACCGTGGAGAGCATTCTGACAGGCTGCATCACTGTCTGGTGTGGAGGGGCTACTGCACAGGACCGAAAGAAGCTGCAGAGGGTTGTAAATTTAGTCGGCTCCATCTTGGGTACTAGCCTAAAAAGTACCAAGAACATCTTTAGGGACTGGTGTCTCAGAAAAGCAACGTCCATTATTAAGGACCTCCAGCACCCAGGGCATGCCTTTTTCTCACTGTTACCATCAGGTAGGGGGTACAGAAGCCTAAAGTCGCACTCAGCAATTCAGGAATAGCTTGTTCCCCTCTGCTATCTGATTCCTAAATGGACATTGAATCATTGGACACTACCTCACTTTTTAAAATATGCAGTATTTCTGTTTATGCACGTTTTTTAATCTATTCAATATACGTAAACTGTAATTGATTTACATATTCGTTTATTATTATTATTTTTATTTTGTTTACTTTTTTTCTCTCTGCAAGATTATGTATTGCATTGAACTGCTGCTAAGTTAACAAAATTCCTTCTTCTCCACATGATGCACGAGGGAAGACATCCTAAGTTTGATAGTATTGTTGTAAAGTAAAATATTTTGAATTCAGTGGATCTGTATGCCTATTTCCATGGGAAAATTTCTGATTGCATTATTGTAAAGTATGGCTGTACTTACAGGCATTTGAGACAAACTGATTTAAGTGATATCTCCGAGAGAACATGGGCGAAAAGAATCCTACATGAGATATGTCACATCCAAATACCATTAAACACACTTTGTCACTTTTTCAATCTGTGGTGTGTTTTGGAAGGGCAGTGTCAGAAAATAAAATTCCTCTAAAATCTCAGATATGCCTCATGCCCTGAAGTAATAAGAAAACCAAAGTAAGACATCGAGGAAAAATGCAGTCAGAGACATAATATCAAGGGTAGTCAAAGTGTAAGATGTTGTAAATTTGAGTAGATAGGTGAACTTTAAAATGAGTCAAGCTCTGTCTGAACATGGACACAGGAGATTCTGCAGATGCTAGGTATCTTGAGCAATACACACAAAATGTTGAATGAACTTAAGTCAGGCAGCATTTATGGAAGGAAATAAACAGCCTGCTCAGGATGTCTAGAAAATCGCCTTTTTTTGGCTTTAAGAACACAGTATTAAAAAAAAACATTGTAATTTTAATCTAAAGTGACCAGTTGGCAAAAGGATTAGTGATTAGTAAAGCTGGTGTAGAACAATTGAAAGTATTAAACTAAATTATTACTATGATTACCAGACAAGAGGTTTGCACGTTCTATTTGACTATATGGGACTCACTTGGGTTTTCCTGTTTCCACCCATATGCTAATAAGATGCAGAGAGGTTAACTGATTATTGAAAAGTGCCTGTAATGCTGTGGGTGGCAGGACAAACAGAGTTGGTGGAGAATAACTTACAGAGGAATAGGACTGACTGACATGCTCCAAGAGATGACATCGATGGGCTCAATGATTTCCTCAGTGGTCATAAAGTAAAATAAAAAGAAAGAATAGGAATCAGAATAAAGCATTTTTTTTATCATGCTCCTTTGTCCCTGATGTCGTTGATTTTTCAGGATTTAATGTTCCTTATTGTTTTCACAAGGTCCTACTATTCATGCTGTGGTTCAGGCATTCTTCCTCTCTGTTCATTTATAATAAGGCATTCAGCACCTTAACTAAAGAGTAGTACGACTTCCTCCATGGTTCATGGTGAGAAGTCTTTGTCCTTTGTACATTTACTTAAGATGACAGAATAGAGAGAAAATAATGATTTTTTAAGTGTGTAAATGTGATTGCCGAGAGAAAACCTGTCAGTGCAGTAAAAGGCCATGTTTGTCAAAACTGTGAAAATTACGTGAAGTGTCACACCGTGTCTAATGAAAGTTGACAGAACTGTGAACTTCAGTGATGGATATGTTTAAGATAATTTTTTGGGGAAAAGAGGTGTTGTGGATGTCCTGGCTTGGCTGGGACCTCAGTCAGGAACTCAAAGAGCACAGAAACAAGACTTTCAGCCGACCAAATCCATGCTAGCTATCAAACACCCATTTACACTAATCCTATAGAAATCCCTCTCCACTTCCATCAGCTCCTCCCAGATTCTACCACTCACCCTCCTATCACCTCATGTTTTCAGGGTGATGGAGGAAGCTGGAGAACCCACCAGAATGCCACCCAGTCACTGGTAGAAAATGCAGTTTGCACTGTTGGTAACAACTGTAGGGATTGAAGGCTGTACACAGCTTCATCTGGAATTTTCCCACACCCTTAACCTTCTCAATATCTGGCTAATTACAGGATGTGGTTGGATCTGGAGATGTTATTGTTCAGAAGGTTCTTCAGAAGTCAAGAATGAGGTACAAATCTTATTATTATAGCTGTTTATTAGATATTCATCATGCCTTGCCTTGCACCCTTAACTCCTGCTGGAGTTGTCGGGGCACTGTCATGATAAGCTTTGCACCAGTCAGTTCCATCTGTTGCGGTTGTGTGCCTGAGCCTAGGTCACCGCAAATGTTTTTCCTGTCCATTCTTTAATGTTGTCCATCCATCTTTTCCTCTGTCTACCTCTCCTTCTTTTCCCCTCCACAGTTCCTTGTAGAATGGTCTTTGCAAGGCCACTGGATCTTGAAACGTGACCATACCATCTCAGCTTTCTTTTCTTCACTGTTGTGAGAAGGTCTTCATGGGGGCCAATATGGTGCTGAATGGTCTTGCGGACCTGCTCGTTTGTGATGTGGTCCAAGTACAAGATGCCCAAGATGTTGTGATAGTATCTCATTTCCCATGCCTGTATCTTCCTCTGTAACTCTGCTGTGAGGGTCCATGTCTCACATATGTAGAGGAAGATGGAGAATACCAATGCAAGCAGGAGTCTGATCTTGTACTTCATGGTGATGTTGCTGTCCCTCCATATTGTCTTGAGTTTGGATAGTGCAGTCATTGTCTGTGCGGTTCTTGCCAGGACTTCTGGTCTTGATCCTTCACTGATGATTGCCCCCAGGTACTTGAACTGCTGCACTGTCTCAAGTTTCTGACCCATGGACTGAGATGTCTGTTGTGATGGCACCGTTGGCATTTGCCATGAGCTTGGTTTTCTCAGCACTTATTTCCATTCCAAACTTTGTGGAGGCTCTGTCAAGATGGCTGACCAGGATGGCCAGTTTGTCCTCTTTTCCTGCAAGTCTATCAATGTCGTCAGCAAATCTGAGGTTTGTGATGTTCTTCCCTCTGCTGACTGTGCCCACATGATCTTCAAGGGCAACACTCCTGACGGACTCCTACATAGGTATGGAACCACTCCCCAATGGTGCCCTGAGCAGGTACTGTACTGGTTGCCTTGGCGTGAAGCTGATGGATTGTATGAATCAGCTTCTGCCCCATGTTGAATTTCTTCATGGTGGCCCATAAGGCATCATGCTAGACTCTGTCAAACGCCTTCTTGAAGTCTATGAAGATGAGGTAGAACTCTCTCTGGTGCTGAAGGTGTTTCTCACAGAGAATTGAAAAACTGCTCAGTGGTGCTTCTGCCCTTACGGAAGCCTGCTTGTTCCTCAGCAATGATGTCTTCTGCCTGAGGTCTCAGTCTGTTCAAGATGATTCTGAGCATTACCTTGCTTACATGGCTGATCAAACTGATGGTACGGTAATTCTGGCAAAGTTGGAGTTTGCCTTTCTTGGGGAGCACAATGATCAGCGACTGAGTCCAAGGTGTCGGCCATTCACCTGTCTGCCAGATCTTATTGCAGATAGTGGTAAACATGTCTATCTTGACCTCTCCTCCATGCTTCAGCAGGGATGTTGTCAACTCCTGCTGACTTCCTGCACTTCAGTGATCATATTGCGGCTTCAACTTCAGGCATGATTGGATAGTCATTCTCAATGGAAGATTCCTGCATATCCAAAAGATGTGAATATGCATCATAGGCCATAACAAACAGTGTCAGCTTGAAACAATGAGGAACCTGAAGTAAAAACAAAGAACTGGAGACCTTGCATTCTCTTTTTATCCTGCAAACTACTTTAAACTGATGAGATAAAGGAGTCTTCTCCAATGGAAGCAATCTGTGAATAACAAGGTGAATCTTGACTTATGCAGCAATAACAAATCAGCTTGACAGCAAAAGAAATTTGAAAAACTACTAAAAATACCCATCAAAGTTGCTGGTGAACGCAGCAGGCCAGGCAGCATCTCTAGGAAGAGGTACAGTCGATGTTTCGGGCCGAGACCCTTTGTCAGGACTAACTGAAGGAAGAGCTAGTAAAAAATTTGAAAGTGGGAGGGGAAGGTTCAAAATGATAGAAGACAGGAGGGGAGAGGGATGGAGCCAGGAGATGGACAGGTGATTGGCAAAAGGGATATGAGAGGATCCTGGGACAGGAGGCCCAGGGAGAAGGAAAAGGTGGAGGGGGAAAAAACCCAGAGGATAGGCAAGGGGTATAGTCAGAGGGACAGAGGGAGAAAAAGGACAGAGAGAGAAAGAATGTGTGTATATAAATAAATAACGGATGGGGTACGAGGAGGAGGTGGGGCATTAGCAGAAGTTAGAGAAGTCAATGTTCATGTCAACAGGTTGGAGGCTACCCAGATGGAATATAAGGTGTTGTTCTTCCAACCTGAGTGTGGCTTCATCTTTATAGTAGAGGAGGCCGTGGATAGACATATCAGAATGGGAATGGGACGTGGAATTAAAATGTGTGGGCACTGGGAGATCCTGCTTTCTCTGGCGGACAGAGCATAGGTGTTCAGCAAAATGATCTCCCAGTCTGCGTCAGGTCTTGCCAATATATAGAAGGCCACATCGGGAGCACCAGACGCAGTATATCACCCCAGCCGACTCACAGGTGAAGTGTCACCTGGAAGGACTGTCTGGGGCCCTGAATGGTGGTAGGGTAGGAAGTGTAAGGGCATGTGTAGCACTTGTTCCACTTACAAGGATAAGTGCCAGGAAGGAGATCGGTGGGGAGGGATGGGGGGGACGAATGGACAAGAGAGTCGCGTAAGGAGCGATCCCTGCGGAAATCAGTGGAGGGGGAGGAAAAGATGTGCTTGGTGGTGGGATCCCCCGGAGGTGGCAGAAGTTACTGAGAATAATATAATATGTTGGACCCGGAGGCTGCTGTGGTGGTAGGAGAGGACCAGGGGAAGCCTATTCCTAGTGGGGTGGCGGGAGAATGGAGTGAGAGCAGATGTGCGTGAAGTGGGGGAGATGCGTTTGAGAGCAGAGTTGATGGTGGAGGAGGGGAAGCCCCTTTCTTTAAAAAAGGAGGACATCTCTCTCGTCCTGGAATGAAAAGCCTCATCCTGAGAGCAGATGCGGCGGAGACGGAAGAATTGCGAGAAGGGGATGGCATTTTTGCAAGAGACAGGGTGAGAAGAGGAATAGTCCAGATAGCTGTGACAGTCAGTAGGCTTATAGTAGACATCAGTAGATAAGCTGTCTCCAGAGATATAGACATAAAGATCTAGAAAGGAGAGGGAGGTGTTGGGAATGGACCAGGTAAACTTGAGGGCAGCGTGAAAGTTGGAGGCAAAGTTAATGAAGTCAACGAGCTCTGCATGCGTGCAGGAAGCAGCGCCAATGCAGTCATCGATGTAGTGAAGGAAAAGTGGGGGACAGATACCAGAATCAGTTTGGAACATAGTTTGTTCCTCAAAGCCAACAAAAAGGCAGGCATAGCTAGGACCCATATGGGTGCCCATAGCTACACCTTTAGTTTGGAGGAAGTGGGAGGAGTCAAAGGAGAAATTATTAAGTGTAAGGCCTTATTCCGCTAGACGGAGCAGAGTGGTGGTAGAGGGGAACTGATTAGGTCTGGAATCCAAAAAGAAGCGGAGAGCTTTGAGACCTTCCTTATGGGGGATGGAAGTATATAGGGACTGGACATCCATGGTGAAAATAAAGCAGTGGGGGCCAGGGAACTTAAAATCATCGAAAAGTTTAAGAGCGTGAGAAGTGTCACGAACATAGGTAGGAAGGGGTTGAACAATGGGGGATAAAACCATGTTGAGGTATGCAGAAACGAGTTTGGTGGGGCAGGAGCAAGCTGAGACAATAGGTCGCCAGGACAGGCAGGTTTGTGGATCTTGGGTAGGAGGTAGAAATGGGAAGTGCAAGGTGTGGGAACTATAAGGTTGGTAGCAGTGGATGGGAGATCCCCTGAGCAGATAAAGTCGGTGATGGTGTGGGAGACAATGGCCTGGTGCTCCTTAGTGGGGTCACGATCGAGGGGTAACTAAGAGGAGGTATCCGCGAATTGTCGCTGTGCCTTGGCAAGGTAGAGGTCAGTACGCCAGACTGCAACAGCACCCCCCCCACCCCATCGCTGGGTTTAATGTTAAGGTTAGGATTAGTGTGGAGAGAGTGGAGAGCAGAGCGTTCGGAAGGAGTAAGGTTGGAATGGGAACAACGTGCGGTGATGTCGAGACGGTTGATGTCCCATTGGCAGTTAGCAATAAAGAGATCCAGAGCAGGCAGAAGACCAGAACGGGGTGTTCATGAAGAGGAGGAGGGTTGAAGATGGGTGAAGGGGTCATCGGTGGGGGGGGGAAGAGTCCTTGCCGAAGAAGTAGGGATGGAGACGGCGGAAGAAGAGTTGCGCATCATGGTGAACACGGAACACAGAAAATTTACAGACAAGTGAATATACAAACTTATAAGCAAGGGTAACAAAAGTTAAAATGCAAGAAAAATAACATTTAAAATAACAATTTATACCCTAACCCAACAGGATTGAACCCAGGTTACTGTGCCATCCAGTACTTAGTGAGGAAGGTATTGAATGATTACTGTAGTGCTATAAAGCCAACTTCATGGTGTTGTTGGGTAGAGTGTTCTGAACTTTGGATTCAATAGAAAATGATGACCAACAGTAGAGCTTGTATTTTACAGGAAATACTAAACACTCCTTACTAATATGGAATTTCCATTCGAGCACAAGATGGATATTGCTGCATCCCCTTCAAATCCTGCTCTGTAAATGAAATGGTTTATTGTTACATATACCAAGACCAAGAACACATTCAAGCACCACACTCTGACACCAGAATTTGGGTCAGGTAGATCCATTTTAAGTAATCACTTACCCACCTTTAACTACGGCCTATTAGAATGACATCAATCCACTCTCCAATGTTCACAAGTTTCTACCGAACACTCCATATGATTGTAAGCGATTAACTCCTGTATTCAATTCCTCTTTCAATAAAGGCTTTGTTCTTGGTAATTTGCCAATGTTATGGAATTAGCTCTTCTGCATAATGAACTACTATCAAAAGCTCTCATCAGAAAACGTTAATCATAGGGTACCTTGGCAGCCATATCTAGCAGCATGCTGAAAAAGATTAAATTCTAAGTTAACTATTTTGTCAATTAGCAGAAGGGGAACAAACAGTATTTTGTTTGGATTTCCAAATAATAATAGGTCCCTATATTCTCTTCTGAAATGATGGAACACTTTTAGAAAAACAAGTTACAATGGTACTGAGATTTTGGATTGTGTTTTTAATTACTTGAGTATAGGTTTCTGAAGAAAGTAATTCCAAAGCTTGCAAAGACAAATCCACGAATATAATAAACGGGTGCAATTCAATTAACAAAGAACACAATGAGATTTTTTTCTCATGCAATTTTTATTTTAAAATTGATGAAATAACAAGGGAATGTATGCCAAGATACTGTAGTAGACTCTCCTATGTACAGTGGAATTATGTAGTATAAACAAGTAACAACGTGCTAAATTGAAATGATGAAAGCACATGATCATATCTTTGTTATTCTTCCTTGCTAATAGCTAATCACTTTTGCCTGTATTTGCTAATTCTAACTCCTCAATTGTAGCTCGAATCCAATTTTCCGTAATCCTATGAGATATAGGAGTAGGATTAGGCCATTTGGCCCATTGTGTCTCTTCCACCATTTCATCATGGCTGATCCATTTTTTTCTCTCAACCCCAATTTCCTGCCTTCAACTTCCAATGCCTTCCTGCCCTGTCCAATCAAGAATATATCTATCTCTGCACTAAGTATACTGTATAAAAAGACTTGGGCTCCACAGCTGCCTTTGGCAATGAATTCCACAGATTTACCACTATCTGGCTAAAGAAATTCTTTCTCGTCTTCATCCTAAAAGGACGCCCCATCTATTCTGAGTCTGTTCCCTCTGGTCTTAGACACTCCTATCATAGAAAGCATCCTCTTCACATCCACTCTATCAAGGCCTTTCACCATTCTATAGGTATCAGTTAGGTCACCCCTCATTCTATTCTGGTGAATGCGGGCCCAGAGCCATCAAACACTCTTCATGTAACAAGCGGTTTTATCTTAGAATCATTTCCGTGAAACTCATTCAAACCCTCTGCAGTTTCAGCACATCCTTTCTAAGATAAGTGGCTCAAAACTACACAAAATGCTCCAGGTGAGAGCTTGGCAGTCCCAACATTACATCGTTGCTTTTATATTCTAGTCCTCTTGAAATGAACACTAACATCGCATTTACCTTCCTCACCCCAGACTCGACATGCAAATTAACCTTTAGAGAATCCTGCACAAGGGTACCAAATCCCTCAATGGCTCAGATTTTTGTATTTTCTCTCCAATTAAAAAACAGTCGACTCTTCATTTCTTCTACCAAAGTGCACAACTATACACTTCCTGATACTGTTCCAGTATCATCTATAAACTTTGCAACAAAGCTATCAATTTCACTATCCAAATAATTGACATATAACTTAAAAAGAATCGGTCCCAACACAGATCACTGTAGAACATCACTAGTCACCGACAGCCAACCAGAAAATGCTCCCTTTATCCCCACTCTTTGCTTCTTGCCAATCAGCCACTGCTTTATCCATGCTAGAATATTTCTTGTAATACCATAGACTCATAGCTTGTTAAGCAGCCCCATGTGTGGAAACTTTTCAAAGGTTACCTGAAAATCCAAGTACACAACATCTACTGATTTTCCTTTGTCTGTCCTGCTTGTTATTATTTCAAAGAATTCCAACTGATTTGTCAGGTGATATTTTCCATTGGGGAAACCATGCTGAGTATGGCAAATTTTATCATGTGCCTCCAAGTACCCTGAAACCACATGCTTCAGAATCGACCCCAAAATATTCCCAACCGCTTGAGGTCAGACAAACTGGCCTATAATTTCCTTTCTTCTGCCTCTCTCCCTCCCTGAAAACTGGAGTGACATTTGCGATTTTCCAGTCTTCCAGAACGGGAGGAGAAGATGGCGGCACGACAGAGCACGCGCAGCTCTCTGGTGAAATGATATTGTATTTGTAAGTAGGATGCTGTGCACAATTCTGATTTGATGGAGACAGATGTGAAAAGCACAAGGGAACATCTGGAAAAACTTCTGAAATGCCCGGTTAGCTGCCGCTGTTACTGTGCTAGTGTTATTTTACCTTAAGCTCTTTAATCAATTCTGTTTCACTACATAACACCCAGTCCAGAATAACTGATACCCTAGTGGGCTCAGCCACAAGCTGCTCTAAAAGGCCATCTCATAGGCAATCTAGAAAATCCCCTCTCGCAATTCAGCACCAACCTGATTTTCCTAATCTACCTGCATATTGAGATCCCCAAAGACTAGTGTAATATTGCTCTTTCAGCATCTGTTTTATTTTTATCTCCCATTGTAACTTGTAGACCAGATGCTTACTACTGCTTTAGGATTTTGTATATAACTCCCATCAGGGTCTTTTTACCCTTGCAGTTCCTTAGTTATATCCACAATGTTGCAACACCTTCTGACCCCATGTCATCTCTCTCTAATGATTTGATTTCATTTTCTACCCACAGGTCCACGGCACCCCTTCTGCTTTCCTGCCTGTCCTTATGATACAATGTGTATCCTTGGACATTAAGCTCCCTGCTATGATCTTCTTTTCAGCCATGATTCAGTGATGCCTACAACATCTTACTTGCCAATTTGTAACTGGGCTCCAAATTCATCAACCTTATTCTGAATGATGCACACATTCAAATATAACATCTTCAGTCCTGTATTCACTCTTTTCAATTTTGTTCATCTTTTTACATTGAAACTCATCCTGTGGCAGTAATTTTGCCCTATCATCAGTCTCTCCTTGCTCGGAGTCTCACTACACATTACATTTGTTTGCAAACCAGCTACCTTATCTTCAACACTATCACTCTGGTTCCCATTCACCTGCCAAATTATTTTAAACCCACCTGAACAACTCTAGCCAACCTGTCTGCAAGGATATCGGTCCCCCTTGAGTTCAGGTGTAACCCATCCCTTTTATACAGGTCATACCTTCCCTAGAAGAGATCCTAATGATCCATAAATCTGAACCCCTGCCTCTGCACCAGTTCCTCAGCCACGCATTCACCGGCCAAATCATCCTAGTCTTGCCCTCACTGGCATCTGGCACAGGCAGCAATCTGGAGATTACTACCCTGGAAGTCCTGTTTCTCTGTTTCTTACCTAGTTTCCTAAAATCCTCTTCAGGACCTACTCCCTTTGTCTACCTTGGTGCCAATATGTACCAAGACCTCCAGATGCTCACCCTCATTCTTGAGAATGCCATGGACATGGTCCAAGACATCCCTGAGCCTGACATTAGGGAGGCAACAAACCATCCAGGTGTTTCTATTGTGCCCACAGAACATCATCTCTGTTGCTCTGAAAGTGGATTCTCCAATCAACTCTGCAGTCCTCTTCACCTCTCTGTTCTTCTGAGCCACAGCACTGTACTCATTGCCACTGTGGCTCCCTCCAGTAGGTTGCCCCCCTTATTAGTATGTAAAGTTGTATACCATGGTTGAGGGGAATGGCCACAGGGGTACTCTGCACTGGCTGTGCATTTCCCTCCTCCTCCTGTTGGTCACCCTGTTACCGGTCTCCAACAACCTCAGGGTAACTAGCTCCCTGCAGCTTCTATTTATTACCTCCTTTTCATCCTCTGTAAGTCGAAGGTCATCAAGCTGCAGCTCCAGTTTCTTAGTGCACTGTTTGGAGCATCTGGTGCAGATGTACATGTCAGTGAAACTGGAGGTCTCCCAGACTTCCCACATCCCACACACAGTGCTCCACCCCCAGAGCCATTCTCACTAAACTACAAAGCCCTGAGAGATGAGCAATGAACTAATAAAAACAGAGCCAAGGCCACTCTAAAGACTGGTACACTCAAAACGCAGGTCCACTCTGCCTTTACTTAATTTATTCTTTTTGGCCATTTCTGATCAATCCCTCTTGCTGATTAGTTGCTCCTCAATTCAGAGAAACTGCCACAAAGCTGTCTTTAATACCTCAATCACCATCCCGATTTAAAGAGTAGCTCTTTTTTTATAGCCCTGACATGGATTATCCAAAGATTTCCTTTAATCTCTTACTTAATTTTATTCCTTCTATCAAATACATTCTGTCTACTTCTAAATTTGGCATCATTCCTATCTTAATAACATCTTATGGGAAACATTTTCATTATTTAATAACCTTTGGAAATTAGTATTTCACACCCTCATTTCATAATTCTATTGATGATACAGAGTATCTGCACTTGCATTAACAATTAAACAACTGGGGAAATAATCTTTTGTCTATTATTATCAGAGCTATCCAGTATCAAATTACTATCAAAAATCTTTAAAACTTTGAATGGAAGAAACTGAAATACAAGCAATTGCTTGTATTTCAGTGTCTTCCATTCGTCCCAGAGGACAATACTCCATGAACATTCCACCATTTGTGTAAAATAATGATCTGCTGAACAATTCGCATTACCTTCTCTTTTAATTAACTTGTTTGCAGTTAAATATTTACTCTCTCTGATCCCAGATGTTTAGTTTTCATGGCCAGGTTTCATCTATATCCTTTAAAGTTTAAGGGCAGGAGCTTTGAGCATGTCAACTGCACACCTATTTGTCAGCACATCTGGAACAGTAGTTATTCTCGGGCTTCCCTACCAATCACACTCAGAAGCATCTTCCTACAGAGTACAAATAATAATCCTTGCCTTACTACTTACAACATCAGCAATCACCCTTACTCCATGTCCTTCAACAATAGGCAGACAGATCATTATCCCAGCTGGCATTAGGACTGAGGCAATCTATTTAGCTGATTTATTAATTTATGCCTGTAATCCTAAATCATAATTCTGCCATAGCATATTTAATCTCCCAAATTTGGCTGTCAATTAGCAGTAGCAAGGATGTAGTCTTGGACCCTTCCTCCTTCCTACTTGTATACAATGTCAGGGCATATTCATCAAAGAAGATAATGTGTGCTTCTCTCTGTATACTAATGGTGCACAGCTATTAAACACTGGGATGACTGGAGATTTCTAGGGTTGATCTGGACTTCTGTTACTAAGGATATCAAAGAATATGAACAAAAACAGACATTAAGAAAACAACAACACACTCAAAATGCTAGAGGCATTCAGCAGGTCAGCTGCATCTATGGAGGGAAATAAACAGTCGACAGTTTGGCCCAAGACCCTGCTTCAGGACGGGAAAGCAAAGGTACAGAAGGCAGAATAAGAGGGTAAATAGGAAGGTATGGGGAAAGAGAGGAGTGCAAACTGATAGGTGAGAACAGATGAGAGGGAAAATGCATGGGCTGAGGAGAGGAGATGAATAAAGAAGCTGAGGAGGGATGGGAGGAAGAGATTATAGTCTGAAGAAGGACAAATATGACTGAAGATGACAGTGGACCATGGAATAAAGAGAGGGAGAAGGGGAGCCAAAAGGAGGCAATGAATAGGTCATGGGGGTGGGGAAGATGTAGAGAAGGGGTGTGAGGGCTATCACAATGGGGGAGGACACAAAAGGGTGGGTGGTGGGTGGTTGGAAACAGAGGAATTAGTTCCAAAAGTTACCCGGCCATTGTCTAATTGAATGACAGGTTTGGTTTGAGAGGCTGAATGGCCAATGTATTTCAGTGTTTCTATGTTTCCTATTTTTCTCTGTGATCTACATTTTATCTGCAATATGATGGTAAACCATTAAACTTACAATAATTGTTCTACATTTCCTCTTCAATTTTTGAAGAGCAGTAACCTTGAATTTAGGTCCCCTAGTACTGATTCTATCACAACTCTAATCTCTGCCTCAGACTGTTCTTTGTACTGGTAACCTATTTCACTGGAAACTAAACATTCCACCTTTTCTCCTCCCGCGAGCATAGGTAATTTCCTCCACATCTGTAATATTACTTGCCATGATGCAACATTGTTCATTCTCAAATGCTACTTACTGATCCTTTTTTTAAAACTTCTTTAGTCTCACCTTCTCTAAGATCATGTCTTCTGTGCAGAACAGGCATGAGGAACTGCTAGATAAGCTGGTTTTACAATGTGACAAGGTGTCATTGACCACACTCTCATCACTTGAAGGGAGTTTGGCTGCAGAGTGTCAATTTTTTCTCCTCCCTGTGTGTACAGTTGGACAACAGCCATCTACAGATTTTTATGATGATAACTGTCCACTGTTAACAAACAAATTGCGATTTAGTTTCTTTAGCTCCTTTTAATCCTTCAACTTTATGTCACCAAACCAGGCCAAAGATTTGTGCCCAGAGTACAAGACTACTTTCTAACAATCCAACTCATGACACCAATATGAAATGCATGCACAAGGTGAGAGTGTGCATACAAGAACCACATTGCAATCTTCAATTCCACTAAAACAAAAGGCACTTATCTTAAACTCTGCATTAACTCCCTATACCTCCGGTTATATGTTTGGAGTATACATTAGTGAGTCTCCACATCTGTTATAGCCTGTACCTTACTGGTAAGGCTGTCAGAGATCAACTATGCAGGCAGTGATTTCGGCCCATGTTCTGTATTTCTATAGTTCCTTGTGACTTAAAAGGTGACCATTCAGGTTATAGAGTCCATACTGACTCTCAGTGAAATCCCATCAGTTCCATTCTCCCATTTATTTTCCTGCAACCTACTTCTTACACCTGCCAATTAACATCTGATTCTCCTATGACCCAAATAAACTGAGGACCATTTACAGTACAGTATTGTTTATTAACAGACAAGCAGCATGGGAGGAAATGGGACCATTTAAAGAAACCCACATGGTCTCAGGAAGAATGTGAAAACTGTATACAACTAGAACCACATGAGTTTGTTCTTTTTAATCATAATTTTCCATACTTTAACAGTTCCTACCTTACCTTCCCTCTGCTGTCAGTTGTCACAGCAACTCAACATAAAGTCAGCTGACCTCTGCATCACCTCTGACCTCTTCCACCATTGCTAGATAACCTTGTGCAAGCCTTTGGTGACTGTCCTCTGTGCGTTTTTACCTATCCTCATGCTCCTTAATATTTCCCCCGCAGTGAATATGGCTTGTTTATGGGAGACTGCTACCTTCCAGTTGAGGACACAGGATATAGCTTTGGAAGACAATCCTGTTGTGCTGCTCACAATCTATAAAGCTCGGATTCAAGCAATATGTTCTCAATGGCAGTATTAACAGTCAAGAACAGCTGACTGAGGTGAGTTTGTGAACAGTAATGTTCTGAAGGGGAGAGGGAACCCATTGCTTTCCACATCTTGCTCATTCCCACTCCTTTCTGTCTTACGTAGGAATCATTCCCTCTGTGACTCCCTGGTCCACTCATCCCTTCAAACCCGCCACATCCTGACCCCTAGGAATTTGCTCTGCAACCATAGGATGTGAAAGGTCTTGTTGTTACACCCCAACCCCCACCCCTCACCACCGGAACAGGACATAAACAGCTCTTCCAGGTGAGACAAAGATTCACATGCACTTCCTACAACCTTGCCTACTAGATTTGGTGCATCTGATGTGGCCATTGGTGAGACTAGACGTTGACTTTGCAAATAATTTACAGACACCTGCCCTCAGTTCACAGTGATTACCCCAAGCTCCCAATTGCATGCCATTTCAATTCCCCTTCTCATTCCCACAATCGGACTAAATAAACAACACAATTTCAGCATTTTCTGTAAGAAATTCTGTGTGTTCTTCCCGTGAGCATGTGGGTTTCCTCTGTGTGCTCGAGTTTCATCCAATTGTCCAAAGACCTACCAGTTAATAGGTTAATTGGTCATTGTAAATTGTGCTGTCATTAGACTGGGGTTAAATAGGTGGGTCGCTGGGTGCTGTGGTTTGTTGGGCTGGTTCTGCGCTGTATCTCTACAGATTTCATGTTTTGTTTGGGCAGTCGAACCCAATGTCATGAACATTGAATTTCCCCCTGTCAGGTAGCAATTCCTTCCTATGTTATCCCCTTCTCCCTCCTTCCAGTCTACCTCTAGTCTTTGCATTTAATCCCATCTCCCATATGCTTCCCTCGTGTCCCCATGACCCATTTTATTCCCCTTCCCCTTCCGGTTCTGTTCACCCGCTGTCCACACATTTTACCCTCTGGATTCCCCTCCATCATTTGGTTCCTTCTGCCCTCACTTTTTCCAGAATGGCTCACATTATCACCTTCCTTACTTATGAAGTTCCAGCACTGGTAGACTTTTGTATTTATGCCTCCCACCTTCTAGCTGCTGTCGCCATCTTCACCCTACCCTCCACTCCCCTCCCCTCCCCCCCCACTCCCCCACCTGGATTCATATGTTCCTCTTCTCCTTGTCTGCTTCCACCTATCAACCGGTTGCCTCTGCCTCCTAACTCCATTTTGCTCCTTTGTCTGCCTATCTCCATTTGCATACCTACCTTCACCTGTTCTCATTTCACCTCTGGCCTCTGTCTCAACTGCTCACTGGTTCCTCTTTTTATTGGCTAGCTTTCATCTGCACACTCAGTCTTGATTGCAGGGTTTCATTCTACCAACCCTTCTGTCAATGTCTAAGTGTACTGCCCAAGATTATTTGGACCCACTCTCTCCCACGTTCAGCCATTATTGATGGGATCAGAGCACTGAATTTTTTTTCACTCTTGCACTCTCCTTAGAACCATAAAACCATGGCCCTTGGCTGTGCCGAACCGTTTTTCTACCTAGTCCCACTGACCATATCCCTCCATACACCTCTCATCCATGTACCGATCCAAGTTTTTCTTAAATGTTAAAAGTAAGCCTGCATTTACCACTTCATCTGACAGCTCATTCCCACTCCCACCACTCTCTGTGTGAAGAAGCCCCCCCTAATGTTCCCTTTAAACTTTTCCCCCTTCACCCTTAACCCATATCCTCTGTTTTTTCTCTCTCCTAGCTTCAGTGGAAAAAGCCTGTTTGCATTTACTCTATCTATACCCATCATAATTTTATATACCTCTATCAAATCTCCCCTCGTTCTTCTATGCTCCAGGGAATAAAGTCCTAACCTATTCAACCTTTCTCTGTAACTCAGTTTCTCAAGTCCCGGCAACATCCTTGTAAACCTTCTCTGCACTCTTTCAACCTTATTAATATCCTTCATGTAATTTGGTGACCAAAACTGTACACAATACTCCAAATTTGGCTTATACATACTCCAAATGCCTTATACAACCTCACCATAACATTCCAATTCTTATACTCAATACTTTGATTTATAACGTCCAATGTACCAAAAGCTCTTCTTTTGAGGGGTATAAATCTATTTCAATTAGTGCTAGTTTCTCATGCCATTGTGACCCCTCCTAAACAAGACAATATCTGAAGATGCTGGAAATCCAAGCAACACACACAAAATGCTGGAAGAGCTCAGCAGGCCAGGCAACACCTATGGAAAAAGTACAGTTACTGTTTCGGGCCGAGATCCTTCACCAGGATTTGTTCTGGCAGTGATAGATTAAAAAAAAAGTAGAAGCAGTGGTGACCTATTGCGTTCCCAGTGCGTGTTCTTCGATTCAATAATGCAATTGCTGATCTTTTACTTCAGTGCTACTTCCCTAGCTAGTCCCATGTTACTCAGCCCCCCAACATATTAAATAGCTTAACATGTATATAAGAAATAACAAAGATGCCAACAACTGGCATGTGAGATGCCATATACACAAGAGATTCTGCAGATTGCACTTACAAGTTCGCCTACAACTTAATAATCAAATACCCACCTTGATTGTTGTTCCTATGATTTGGGATTTATTCACAACACAGTCACAGAAGATCATTCTGTACAGAAATTGCAGTAAAGATGGAAAGCACCATTTTGTTCTCTTGATAGTATGATTTTGTAGTTTTCAGAAAACAATTTTGCCCACCATCCTGATTTCACACTCCATTATTAATGGGGGTTCTGTCTTGAACCTTAACTCCTCCACCCATAACCTCCCACTCTTCTCATTGAAATCATCCTTTGTCTGTTGTTTGTATGTTAAGTGGAGGTCTTATGTCAGAACCTCTGCTCCTACCTGTATCCTTTTCCCTTCACCTTATATTTCCACCAACTGTATTCTTAACATGATACTGGGCATTTTATCCCAGACATAGAGTGAATGGACATAACTTATGCAAAAATTAGTGTGTTTGGAGTAGAAACAATTTATTGAGGGTTGCCCAGGCCAATACAATCTTGTTAGCCACAAGAAAGATTGTCTTTGGCACTACAAATGGAACATGTTAGGAACAGCTTCCAGAGGCTGGCATCGCCTGGAAATTGAGTTTCTCTTTTGCAATTATTTCGAGTTATTTTGCTGCCCGTAAGGCAAATGCTATTAATGCTGAACAATGGAATATTTTGCATTTTGATTTCCATGTATGGTTATTGTCTGGTGAGGTTTAGCACATTAAGAAGCAGAATAAGCACATATTGGTGTATCTCAGCACCAAGTAGTTTGCCGATATCTACTTCAATCTCAAATGACAACAAAATAATGTACTTACACAATAAGACAGAGGAACAATTATCAAGCAAAGTTCAAAACTTAGCTACATATGAGATTTTAAGGTTTATTACTGATGATGATAATTGATGCCATACGGCATTGAAGCTTACCCGGGGGAAGCGACAGTGGCCCTGCCTCCGGCACAGAGTCTGGCCCTGTAGCTCAGAAGGGTAGGGCAAGGAAGAGGAGGGCAGTTGTGATAGGGGACTCGATAGTAAGGGGGTCAGATAGGCGATTCTGTGGACGCAGTCCAGAGACTCGGATGGTAGTTTGCCTCCCTGGTGCCAGGGTCCGGGATATTTCTGATCGTGTCCAAGATATCCTGAAGTGGGAGGGTGAAGAGCCAGAGGTCCTGGTACATATAGGTACCAATGACATAGGTAGGAAAAGGGATGAGGTCCTGAAAGAAGAATATAGGGAGCTAGGAAGGGAGTTGAGAAAAAGGACCGCAAAGGTAGTAATCTCGGGATTACTGCCTGTGCCACGCGACAGTGAGAGTAGGAATGCGATGAGGTGGAGGATAAATGCGTGGCTGAGGGATTGGAGCAGGGGGCAGGGATTCAAGTTTTTGGATCATTGGGACCTCTTTTGGCGCAGGTGTGACCTGTACAAAAAGGACGGGTTACACTTAAATCCTCGGGGGACCAATATCCTGGCAGGGAGATTAGCGGGGGCTACTGAGGTGACTTTAAACTAGAATGGTTGGGGGGTGGGAATCAAATTAAAGCGGCTAGGTGTGAGGAGGTTAGTTCACAACAGAGGGATGGGAACCAGTGCAGAGAGACAGAGGGGTGTAAAGTGAGCGTAGAAGCAAAAAGTACAAAGGGGAAAAGTAAAAGTGGCAGGCCGACAAATCCAGGGCAAGCATTAAAAAAGGCTAAGAGAGTTGTAAAAGAGTGCCTGAAGGCTTTATGTGTCAATGCAAGGAGCATTCGTAATAAGGTGGATGAATTGAAAGTGCAGATTGTTATTAATGATTATGATATAGTTGGGATCACAGAGACATGGCTCCAGGGTGACCAGGGATGGGAGCTCAACGTTCAGGGATATTCAATATTCAGGAGGGATAGACACGAAGGAAGGGGAGGTGGGGTGGCGTTGCTGGTTAAAAAAGAGATTAACGCAATAGAAAGGAAGGACATAAGCCGGGAAGATGTGGAATCGATATGGGTAGAGCTGCGTAACACTAAGGGGCAGAAGACGCTGGTGGGAGTTGTGTACAGGCCACCTAACAGTAGTAGTGAGGTCGGAGATGGTATTAAACAGGAAATTAGAAATGTGTGCAATAAAGGAACAGCAGTTATAATGGGTGACTTCAATCTACATGTAGACTGGGTGAACCAAATTGGTAAAGGTGCTGAGGAAGAGGATTTCTTGGAATGTATGCGGGATGGTTTTTTGAACCAACATGTCGAGGAACCGACTAGAGAGCAGGCTATTCTGGACTGGGTTTTGAGCAATGAGGAAGGGTTAATTAGCGATCTTGTCGTGAGAGGCCCCTTGGGTAAGAGTGACCATAATATGGTGGAATTCTTCATTAACATGGAGAGTGACGTAGTTAATTCAGAAACAAAGGTTCTGAACTTAAAGAGGGGTAACTTTGAAGGTATGAGACATGAATTAGCTAAGATAGACTGGCAAATGACACTTCAAGGATTGACGGTGGATATGCAATGGCAGGCATTTAAAGGTTGCATGGATGAACTACAACAATTGTTCATCCCAGTTTGGCAAAAGAATAAATCAAGGAAGGTAGTGCACCCGTGGCTGACAAGAGAAATTAGGGATAGTATCAATTCCAAAGAAGTAGCATACAAATTAGCCAGAGAAAGTGGCTCACCTGAGGACTGGGAGAAATTCAGAGTTCAGCAGAGGAGGACAAAGGGCTTAATTAGGAAGGGGAAAAAAGATTATGAGAGAAAACTGGCAGAGAACATAAAAACGGACTGTAAAAGCTTTTATAGATATGTAAAAAGGAAAAGACTGATAAAGACAAATGTAGGTCCCCTGCAAACAGAAACAGGTGAATTGATTATGGGGAGCAAGGACATGGCAGACCAATTGAATAATTACTTTGGTTCTGTCTTCACTAAGGAGGACATAAATAATCTTCCAGAAATAGTAAGGGACAGAGGGTCCAGTGAGATGGAGGAACTGAGCGAAATACATGTTAGTAGGGAAGTGGTGTTAGGTAAATTGAAGGGATTGAAGGCAGATAAATCCCCAGGGCCAGATGGTCTGCATCCCAGAGTGCTTAAGGAAGTGGCCCAAGAAATAGTGGATGCATTAGTGATAATTTTTCAAAACTCGTTAGATTCTGGACTAGTTCCTGAGGATTGGAGGGTGGCTAATGTAACCCCACTTTTTAAAAAAGGAGGGAGAGAGAAACCGGGGAATTATAGGCCGGTTAGCTTAACGTCGGTGGTGGGGAAACTGCTGGAGTCAGTTATCAAGGATGTGATAACAGCACATTTGGAAAGCGGTGAAATGATCGGACAAAGTCAGCATGGATTTGTGAAAGGAAAATCATGTCTGACGAATCTCATAGAATTTTTTGAGGATGTAACTAGTAGAGTGGATAGGGGAGAACCAGTGGATGTGGTATATTTGGATTTTCAAAAGGCTTTTGACAAGGTCCCACATAGGAGATTAGTGTGCAAACTTAAAGCACACGGTATTGGGGGTAAGGTATTGGTGTGGGTGGAGAATTGGTTAGCAGACAGGAAGCAAAGAGTGGGAATAAACGGGACCTTTTCAGAATGGCAGGCGGTGACTAGTGGGGTACCGCAAGGCTCAGTGCTGGGACCCCAGTTGTTTACAATATATATTAATGACTTGGATGAGGGAATTAAATGCAGCATCTCCAAGTTTGCGGATGACACGAAGCTGGGTGGCAGTGTTAGCAGTGAGGAGGATGCTAAGAGGATGCAGGGTGACTTGGATAGGTTGGGTGAGTGGGCAAACTCATGGCAGATGCAATTTAATGTGGATAAATGTGAAGTTATCCACTTTGGTGGCAAAAATAGGAAAACAGATTATTATCTGAATGGTGGCCGATTAGGAAAAGGGGAGGTGCAACGAGACCTGGGTGTCATTATACACCAGTCATTGAAAGTGGGCATGCAGGTACAGCAGGCGGTGAAAAAGGCGAACGGTATGCTGGCATTTATAGCGAGAGGATTCGAGTACAGGAGCAGGGAGGTACTACTGCAGTTGTACAAGGCCTTGGTGAGACCACACCTGGAGTATTGTGTGCAGTTTTGGTCCCCTAATCTGAGGAAAGACATCTTTGCCATAGAGGGAGTACAAAGAAGGTTCACCAGATTGATTCCTGGGATGGCAGGTCTTTCATATGAAGAAAGACTGGATGAACTGGGCTTGTACTCGTTGGAATTTAGAAGATTGAGGGGGGATCTGATTGAAACGTATAAGATCCTAAAGGGATTGGACAGGCTAGATGCAGGAAGATTGTTCCCGATGTTGGGGAGGTCTAGAACGAGGGGTCACAGTTTGAGGATAGAGGGGAAGCCTTTTAGGACCGAGGTTAGGAAAAACTTCTTCACACAGAGAGTGGTGAATCTGTGGAATTCTCTGCCACAGCAAACTGTTGAGGCCAGTTCATTAGCTATGTTTAAAAGGAAGTTAGATATGGCCCTTGTGGCTACAGGGGTCAGGGGGTATGGAGGGAAGGCTGGGTTCTGAGTTGGATGATCAGCCATGATCATAATAAATGGCGGTGCAGGCTCGAAGGGCCGAATGGCCTACTCCTGCACCTATTTTCTATGTTTCTATGTTTCTATGTTCTTGAATCTGCTATCGGGTGGCTAAAATGGAAATTATTACACTTGGGTCAAATACAGGAAAGAAAATATGTTCTTTATCAGATTTTCAGCTCATGAAGCAGAACCTTTCCATGTTCAACACAACTGGGAATAACCAGGTTTACTCTCGGGGGTTGAATGGAGGTGTCCTGCCAAGAGGTCAATCAATTGACATTTCTTTTCTCTGGTATAGAAGACACCACATCAAAAACACTGAATACATACACTGAATTGGAAGAGATACAAGTTGATATTGTTTGGTTTTTAAGGAGTCTACATCCCTGGGATTTGAGAAGGAAGGAGGTAAGATGGCAGATGCTGTATCTCCTGCAGTTATGTGGGAAGATGAGAGTGGATTTAAGTGGTGTTGAAAAAGTAAACCAACATATTATAGAGAGAATAGTTTGTTTGGAATGCTGAAAGAAATAGGCACTGTCAGGTTGTGGTGAATAAAGGTAAGGAGACAAACATTTCTAACTGCATGTGATATGTTTAATGCTTTAATATTGAGAACAGTGATTACTGTTTTTTAATTGAATTTTTTAACTTCAAAATCATCCTCATCTCTTGACACTCAGAAAAATTGGGCTAAATGCTTCCTGGTAGCTTTTCCCGATTTCCTCCAACAAACCTCCCTTTCTCTCTCATGATCTACAAAATGGTTTCTCCTGTGATCTCCACTCTCCATAATGGTGCAGGATGCTGGGTGACAGATGTTTGGTAAACTTTCCTTATGTAAGACTTTCCCAGCAAGCACAAAGCTGAGATTCATGTTCTCCTTCCTGGATTTTGAAGCCACAACTGAGCATCACTTTAGCAAATGCATTTACACATCATCCAATTCCTATCCCAAATTCCTTATTTCATTTCACAGACTCAGAGTAGTGGAGAAGGATTTTCCATTTTTCCTACACCAGAATCATTCAGCTTTTAAATCTTTATGAATGCTGATTCTTTCAATCAGTTCCAGGTGAATTTGGACGAGATCTGAAAGATGAAAAACTCATAGGACCAGAGACAAGGAGAGAAGAAGTGGAACTAATCACCATCTCTTTAAAGAGCAAGCACAGGTCTCAAAGCCTAGGCAACCTAAGACTATACTGTGGACTCTTATCATCTTGTGATTTTATGTTTCTTTGACATATCTCTTTCATTTGGCTATTGGTGAATTCATTCTGCCCATATGTATGAGGGTCATGTCCTAGAATTCACTGACAGAAAAAAAATCTGTCCAAGAGTATCAACAGAGATCAACAAAAGGGAACTGCAGATGCTGAAAACCTAAAATAAAGGCATAACATGTTGGAAATACTCAGCAGAATGGCCTATGTCCTTGGGAAAAAAAGGCCATGTGTCTGAACTAGGGAGAGAAAGATCTGTTGCCTTAGAAATAAACTAAACCAAATGAGTAAAATAAGAGCAGCTGGTATTCCATGCTCAAGGAGATCTGTGTTTTTTTTGTGAGAATGATCTTTTGGAGGTCACCTGATGTGATTTTCCCGCCGATGTGAGGTCACCTGATGTGATTTTCCCGCCGATGTGAGGTCACGTGATGACATGTGCACCATAGGTATATAAGGGTCGACCCCAGATGACGCAGTTAGTTTTTTAGTTTGTAGATTTCCAGGTAGAACATGCTGTGCCTCCGTTTTTGTTGCGTGTTTGTTTTTGTGACACAGTTTCATTTTTAAAATGGAGTGTTGCGTTCTCTTGCAAGATACAATATTATTAGACCGAAAATTTTTGCTAGATGTGCTGATTTACCCTATTCCAGCAGTAGTAGGGGGAGTGAAGACTTTATCGAAGTACAGATCTCAAAGGATTGAAAGGAGTCGGCATCTTTTGACAGTTTAACAAAAGATCGACCTTATTGAGTCTTCGTTGAAGGAGTAGCGACCTGCATCGAGATAACTCTTGCCAAAAGAGAAAAAGAGTTCATGCAAAGGTTTGCTCTCCCTAGAATTTAAGGTCAGTTGTTTTAAACTGTTTATTTACTGCATTGTGAGTACTTTGAACAGAACCAGCAGGAAAGTCGTATCTATGAAGAAATCCTTCTCCAGAAAAGTCTCTCCCAATTGAACGTATAAATCTGTTGGATTTTCAAATTTACTATTTTAAGTACTATATCGGACTTTATGACTTTAAGTACTGTTTTTGCATTTAACGCTTTAAGAACCAGTGCCGAGTGATGATTTGGTGAACGGCTGCATAACGGTTAACTTCTGGTTAAAGTTTTTGTTTTTCTTTCTTTATTGTTTATCCATGTTTAATAAATGTTTGGTTGTTTTTATATAACTGGTCTTGATTGATATTCATTGTTGCCGGTTACGTAACACTGGTCCCTTATTGATGTAGAGTCTTTAAATAATGTGATTTAACATCTTCAGATTCCACCATGAAAAGAATAATTGAAACTCTGGGATCTTATTCCTATTGGTAGGAAATTGTGATGAGATATTTCATTTAATTTATAATGCTTCAAAAGTTTTTTTTACATATTTTCTTTTGCCTTTCTCTCTCTCTCTCTCTCTCTCCCCATCAATCCAATATATTTTTCTATACTGCTGTTTTTTTTATACTTGGTTCATTTTTAATTCATCCAGTTCCTTTCTCTATTGTTCTGCTGTTTATTCCTTTCCCTTAAATTCTAAATGTAAAGGACACCCTATCCTTCATCTCAATCCCAGATGTCATTATCCTCACAATGTCATTATCAGCTCAACCTTCCACCATTTTGTGAATACAAATGATCTTCAGAATCAGAGGGTGAGGAAAAATGATGCAAAAAGGCAGCCTTTGTACAAAACTGTCCCCTCCTATAAATTCTGAACTGTTTCATTATTTGCTCGCTTGAAATTTTTGCCATTTTAGAAATTTTAATTTCAGGTTGCCTTTATCAAAGGTAAGGGTTCTCTGCTAAGTTCTTATTGAGGGAAGGCTGGACGGGTCTGGTTGAGGGTGATGCCATCCTCAGGAATACTCTGCAGTTGGGAAGACCACTTTGGTGTATCTAATTCCATAATTCAAATCTTTTTTTGAATAGTACTTTTTCATTAAATCAACCTGGCAAGCAGTGTCTTCGTGAAGAGTGCAGTGTGTGTAAGTAGTGAACGACAAGAGGGAGTAACTGAGGCACATAAAATAACATTTAAAACCCACTATGACAAGCACGTGTTTAGAGCATAGAAAATCTGCAGCACAATACATGCCCTCCAGCCCACAACGCTGTGCTGAACATGTACTTAATGTTCAACTTAGTAAAGGTTTAAAAGAATATGGACCAAACACCAGCAAGTGGGATTGGCTTAAATGGGCATTTTGGTTAGCATGGCTAAACTGGTCCAAAGAACCTGTTTCTCTATGAAACTACCTTGTGGTGTCCCTCTTTGAGGTGGAGAATGCTGAAGAAATCTTCATGAGACAGGACCTGTCTTATTCGCCATTGACCAGTTATAGAGAGAAGTCTAACTCGGGCTTAGGCCTCTCAGTTACGCAAGTTAAAAGTTGCTTGAAATATGGCTTCATCCAAATGCAGGCCCAAATTTTTTCCTTTCCTCTCATTCTCAGTGCACAGCTTGCTAATCTCTGCATCTTGCTGCATTTCACCTACTTCAACAGCATAATTCACAAGACAGAAGAAAGGTGATTTCTTACTTCTCAAGGTCTAGATAGAATTAAAAGGAAAAGCTGAAGGTCAGATGTTGGGAAGTCACTGAAAATTTAAAATGTATAGCAGAAAGCCAATGCGGGTTATTATCCAGTCATCCCGCGTGCAACATTGTTCCTTACAAATGAAGCTTCAACATCGTAAGCCTGGACCTTTTTATAGTATCTCTACATTATGTATTGGAAATGAGGGACTGCTTGCCCCTGACATTCATAATGACCTAAGAAAAGAAGCAATCTTATCATCATAAAACCAAGCAATTGTCATTTTGGGAGCTGCTTAAAAAATCTGTGCTTCAAAATTCAAATTAATCGCTGAATACTTTCAAGTACAGATATATATGATCCAAATAAGTCCAATACTTTGTACGCAATTATACAATATATAATTGGCAGGGTATGGGACCCAGAAAACCACGTCAAAGTGGACTGATGGACAGAAAAGTAGATGTCAAGGCCTGTTAAAAAAAAAAGAGTAAAATTATTGATGCAAAGGGGTGAACAGTTTGAAAGGTATTTATTTAAATGCTAGGGTAATATGGGTAAAGCTGATGAACTTGGAGCACAGTTATGCAGGTACATTAAGGAAAGGTGTAAAAACTATAACATTGTTGTCATGGGGGATTTCAGCTTCCTCAATATAAAATGGAATCTTCTGAGTGCAAGAGATTTAGATGGGGCAGAATTTGTTAGGTAAATCAATGTATAGATAGTCTATCAGGAAAATTTTGGTCAAGGCCCCAGCAATCTCTTCTGCCTCTCCTTAACAACCTGAGGCACATCCCATCAGGCCTTTGGAACTTATTCACCTTAATGCTCTTTATGAGACCTAATACCACCTCCTCCTTTACCTTGAAATGCCCTAGCATATTAATACACTCAGCACTGATCACCTTGTCCTCTATGTCCTTCTTCTTGGTAAATACTGATGTAAAGTATTTATTAAAGATCTCACACACAGTACATCCTTCATATCCAAACAAATGTTCCCATTTACCCTTGAGTGGTTTTTCGCTCTCCCTCATTATCCTCTTTCTCTTGCTGTATGTATAGAATGCCTTGGGAAGGACTTTGCATGGCCCCTCCTGGCTTTTCTAATTCCCTTCTTGAGGTTGGTAGGGTGGTTAAGAAGGCATATGGCATGTTTGTCAACTTGAAACATTGATTTCAAAAGCAAGGAAGTTATGTTGCTCCTTTATAAAATTCTGCTAAGGCCACATCAGAAATATTGCACACATCGACCCACTTAGGAAGTATGCAAAGGCAGAGGATGCAGAAGAATTTTATCAGGATGTTGCCTGGATTCGAGGGCATGGGCTATAATGAGAGCTTGGACAAGCTTGCGTTGTTTTCTCTGGAGTGGCAGAGGTTGAGCAGAGATCTGATAGAGGTTTATACGATTGTGCGAGGCATTGAGTAGACAGACAATATCATTTTCCAGAGACTGAAATGTCTAATACTAGCAGGCATGCATAAAAGGTGAGAGGGGGTAATTTCAAATGAGATGTAAGGGGCAATTTTTTTTATACAGAGAGTGTTGAGTACCTAGAATGCCCTGCTTGGGGTGGTGGTAGAGGCAGACATGTTAGAGATGTTTAAGAGACATTTAAATAGACACATGAATTTTAGGAACATGAAAGGATATAAACATTGTGTAGGCAGAAGAGATTAGCTTAATTAGTCATTTCATTACTAATTTAATCCTTTCAGCACAACGTCTTGGGCTGAAGGGCCTGTTCCTGCACTATACTGTTCTATGTCCTATGTTTTATGTCTGAATTGCTGCAATAGCAAGGCAGAATAAAAGTATGTCAAAAGTTCAAATAAATTTATTATCAAAGTACATATATTTCACCATATACAACCTGAGATTCATTTTCTTGTGTGCATACTGAATGAATCCAATAACCATAATAGAATCAACAAAAGATCATACCAGCAGAGTAGACATCGTGTGCAAAAGTCAACAAATTGTGCAAAGACTCAAAAAGAGAAAAATAATAATCTTAAAATCAAAAATAATATTAAATATATAAATGAGCAATAAATATAGAGAACATGAGATGATGTGTCTTTGAAAGTGAGTCCATAGGTTGTGGAACACACGTAAAAGTTGCTTGAATTTCCAGCATCTGCAGAATTCCTGTTGTTTCCATAGGTTGTGGAAACAGTTTTGTGATGGGGCAAGTGAAGATAAGTGAAATTTCTCATCTGGTTCAAGAGTTTGCTGGTTGAGGGATAATGGTTGTTTCTGAACCTGGTAGTGTGAGTTCTGAGGCAGCAGTGAGAAGAAAGCATGATCTGTGTGTTGAGGATCCCTGATAATGGATGCTGTTTTCTTGCGACAACACTCCATGTAGATGTGCTCAATGGTGGGGAAGGCTTTACCTGTGATGATCTGTGCTGTGTCCATTACTTTTTGTGAGATTTTCTGTTCAAGGACATTGGTATTTCCATACCAGACTGTGGTGTAGTCAGTCAATATACGCTCCACCACACATTTATAGAAGTTTGTCAAAGTTTTAGATGTAATGCCGAATCTTTGCAAACTTTTAAGGAAGTAGAGGTGCTGTCACGCTTGATTCGTAATTGCGCTTAGTTATGGGCTCAGGAGAGATAACACCAAGGAATTTGAAGTTGCTGACCCTCTCCACCTCTGATTCCCTGCAATGAGGAATGGCTCATGGATCTTCATTTCCCTCCTAAGTCAATAATCAGCTCCTTGGTTTTGAAATGAATTGAATTGACTTTAACTCTTACATCCTTCACATACATAAGGAGTAAAAATCTTTATGTTATGTCTCCATTAAAAAGTGCAATGTGCAATCATAGTAGTTTATAAGAATTTATAATAAATAGAACTGTCAATGTAACACAGAAATACACTCAGATCAGCGTGAGTTAATCAGTTTTATGGCCTGGTGGAAGAAGTTGTCTTGGAGCCTGTTGGTCCTGGCTTTTATGTTGCAGTACCATTTCCTGGATAGTAGCAGCTGGATTAGATTGTGGTTGGGGTGACTCGGGTCCCCAATGATCCTTCTGGCCCTTTTAAAACACCTGTCTTTGGAAATGTCCTGAATCATGGGAAGTTCACAACAACAGATGCCCTGGGCTGTCCACACCACTCTCTGCAGAATCCTGTGATTAAGGGAGGTACAGTTCCCATACCAGGCAGTGATGCAGTCAGTCAGGATGCTCTCTATTGTGGCCCTGTAGAAAGTTCTTAGGATCTTGGGGCCCATATCAAACTTCCTCAACCGTCTGAGGTGAAAGAGGTGCTTTTGTGCCTTTTTCACCACACATTTGGTGTGTACAGACCACATGAGGTCTTCGGTGATGTGGATGCCCAGGGACTTAAAGCTGTTTACCCTCTCAACTTCAGTTACATTGATGTCAATGGAGATTAGACCATCTCCATTCCTCCTGTAATCCACAACCAGCTTCTTCGTTTTTGTGACATTGAGGGAGAGGTTGTTTTCTTAACACCGCTGTGTCAGAGAGATGGCTTCTTTCCTGTAGGCCACCTCGTTATTGTTTCAGATTAGGCTGATGAACGTAGTGTCATTGGCAAATTTAATTAGCAGATTGGAACTGTAGGTGGCGATACAGTCATGGGTATACAGGGAGTAAAGGAGGGGACTTAGCACACAGCCCTGTGGAGCTCCTGTGTTGAGAATCTGAGGGGTGGAGGTGAGGGATCCCATTCTTACCACCTGCTAGCAATCTGACAGGAAGTCCAGGATCCAGCTGAACAAGGCAAGGTCAAGGCTGAGGTCTCTGAGCTTCCTGTCGAGCCTCGGTGGAATTATGGTGTTGAACGCTGAACTTAGTCCAAGAACAGCATTCCCACATAAGCATCCTTCTTCTCCAAATGTGTAAGGATGGTATGAAGAGCAGTGACTATTGCAACGTCTGTCAATCGGTTGTGTCAGTAGGCGTATTGTGGGGGTCCAGTTTGGGTGGTAGCAAGTTGCAGATGTAACCCTTGTCCAGCCTCTCAAAGCATTTGCTTATTATTGAGGTGAGTGCAACGGGATGCCAGTCATTCAGGCATGTTATCTTGGTCTGTTTATGTACAGTGACAATGGTGGATGTTTTGAAGCAGGAGGGCACTCTACACTGGGAGAGGGAGAGATTAAAAATGTCTGTAAACACATCTGCCAGTTGTGCTGCGCACATCCTGAGTACTCACCCTGCGATGCCCTCCGGTCCCGCAGCCTTGCGACTGTCCACTCGTTGGAAACATCTGCATACCTCAGCCTCAGAGATGACCAGGTCTGAACGGGCAGATGATCAGAGCTGACATTGAGTAAGAGTTTACTGTTGTGGCACCACTCAGCCAGATTTTCAATCTCCCTCCTGTATGCTGATAACTTTTAAGTAGAAAATTGTTCTACATTTGTGCCATTCCTTTGTTCTGATATTGTATCTCACCTATTGTAGAGAAACCAGATAATATACCAACACAAACATTTGAATAATATATGGATTTAAGCAGGTAATATTGTAAAATTATTTACTGCATAAGGAACAAATGAGAAATGGTAAATGTGAAGTTTAGAATAATCTTCTTTGAAAACTCTCTTTTGGATATTTTTCAACTAACATTGGATCACATTAAAGATAAATCCAAATATTGTCACATTTCCATCAAGATTATTCTAAATTAATACAGTCCATATAGAAGATAATCTCTCTTGTTGAAGAACATGTAATAAGAATTCTACTGCAAGCTAGTTATCAGAGTGGGATTTTTGATTCCATTGTGCAATAATTGTATGAAGAAATATTGCGATACAAATGGAAGCAAATCAATTAATGCCAAACAAACTTTAAAAACAAATCAATAGTGGAAGCTTTCATAACTGTAAATCTTTGAGTCATAACCTGTTACAATGGCAGGATTGATAGCTAACTACTTTAATTGGACCTTTTACATACATAGGTGATGAGGCATTAAATTTTACACTGTAGATTTCTGAAACTATAAATAATATCTGCTGATTAATCTTAATGCTATATTTCTTTCTTAATGTACATTTTATAATAGTGGGAATTCCTGGCAAGATAGTGGAATGCTCTTCTTGTGGGATGTGTGGTGCGTGGCCAAGTGGTTAGGGCGTTGGACTAGTGATCTGAAGGTCGTGGGTTTGAGCCTCGGCCGGGGCAGCATGTGTGTCCTTGAGCAAGACACTTAACCACACAATGCTCCAGTCTACAATGGATACCGGCAAAAATGCTGGGGGTTAACCTCGCGATAGACTGGCGTCTCATACTCTCAGTCGCTTCACACCATGGAAAGCGGCATAGGCAGCTGCCTGATGGGCCACAAGGCTCGTGACAGACTTTTAATCTTCTTGCGGGATGTGGGAAATCAGGGAGATCACCAGCATCCCTGAAGACTACATCTGCTTCGAACTGACCATGTTAGGATTTGGAGCTGGAACTGAATGAACTCTGGATCATTCAGGAGACCGAGAGGTTGATAGACAAGATAGAGGGAGATAGTTGCACCAAAGGTGGAGGACACAGGTAACAGAGTTGCTGTCAGACTGAAGAAAGGGGATAGGCAGCAAGGTTGGAGTAGCTCTGTGGCCATTTCCTTCAGCGACAGGTATACTGCTTTGGGTACAGTTGGGGGGACGACCTAACAGAGGAAAGCCACAGTGGTCAAGTCTCTGGTATCGAATCTAGCTCTGTAGCTCAGAAGGAAAGGGAGAGAAGAGATGAACTGAATTGAATTGACTTTATTATTTACATCCTTCAAATACATGAGGAGTAAAAATCTTTACATTATGTGTTCAAATGTGCAATGTGCAATTATAGTAATTTATAATAAATACAAGTCCAACAAGATAGTCAATATAGCATAGAGATCGATCTCAGAGCCAGGGTGCTGAATCAGAGGGACATTAAGACCGTGTGTGTTCTTTGTTTCACGGAATCCTGTTTAACCCATCATGTGCCAGATGCAGTGAACCAGATCGATGGGTTTTCTATACACCGTCAGGATAGATCTATAGAGTCTCTCAAAAGCAGAGGTGGAGGAGTATGCCTCATGATCAGTTCTTCTTGGTGCACAAATATATCAGGGCTGTCCCATTTCTGCTCACTAGACCTGGAATATCTAACAGTAAAGTGTCGTCGGTTTTACCTACCACAGGAGTTCTCTGGGGTCATTTTGGTAGCAGTTTACAGTCCACATCAGGCCAATTTACAGGCCAATGTCAAGCAGGCTTTAGATGATCTGAGCAATGGGATCAACACGCATGAAACAGCACACCCTAATGCCTTCTCCATCATTGTGGGAGACATAACAAGGCCAGTCTGGAAAAAGTCAACAAATCACTTGCAATACCAGAGGAAACAACTCACTGGGCCATTGCTACACCACCATCAAGAATGCTTGTCGTGCTATTCCACGCCCACATTGTGGGAAGTCTGATCGCCTAGCTGTACTTCTACTCCCTGAGTATAGACAGAGACTGAAGACTGTAGCACCAGCAGTGAGGACCAAGAATGTATAGACAAGCGAAGCACTGGAGCGCCTACAGGACTGCTTTGAATCGATGGATTGGACTCTACTGAGGGATTCATCTTCGAACTTGGATGAGTATGCTGCAGTTGTTACTGGCTTCATTAAAACCTGTGTGGATGAGACTTACTGTACATTCTAAACCCAAAAGCCGTGGATGAACCAGGAGGTACGTTGTCTGCTGAAGGCCAGATCTGTGGCATTCAAGTCTGGCGACCCAGGCTGGTACCAGATTTGCTGAGGGCTATTTGAAGGGTGAAGAGACAATGTTGAACGAGGTTGGAGGCGACATCAGATGCATGGCAACTCTGGCAGGGTCTGCAAGACATTACTTCCTAAAAGCGAAACCATGCTTCACTACCAGATGAACTCAACGCCTTCTATGCATGCTTTGTAAGGGAGAACACAATGACAGCTGTGAAAATCCCTGCTGCACCTGATGACCCTGTGATCTCCATCTCAGAGGACGATGTTAGGCTGTCTTTAAAGAGAGTGAATCCTTGAAAGGCTGAAGGTCCCGATGGAGTACCTGGTAAGGCTCTGAAAACTTGTGCCAACCAACTAGTCAAAGTATTCAAGGACATTTTTCCACCTCTCACTTTTATAGGCGGAAGTTTGTACTTGCTTCAAAAAGGCAAAAATTATACCAGTGCCTAAGAAGAAGAATGTGGGCCGCCTTAATGACTATCGCCCGGTAGCACTCACATCGACAGTCATGAAATGCTTTGAGAGTTGGTCATGACTAGACTGAACTCTTGCCTCAGTAGGGACATGGACCTATTGCAATTTACCTATCACCACAATAGGTTGTTGTTAAAAAAAACAACTACTTCTACTTATAATGATGCTGAGTGAGGCACAGAGAGATCTGTATTTACTGACAAGTACCTTTATTGTTCAAACTAACAAGTACATGAATTCATACACTAAGTATCTTATGTGCACACCCACTAAGTATCTCTGACTCTCCTGAATAGTCATAGAATATTCACCTGGAATAGTCAAAGAATTGTCACCTGGGCAAAAAAGACACGTACGTTTGAATGCTGTTCATAGACTTCAGTTCAGCATTCAACACAATCATTCCTCAGAAACTGATTGGAAAGCTGAGCCTACTGGGCCTGAACACCTCCCTCTGCAACTGGATCCTAGACTTCCTGACTGGGAGACCTCAGTCAGTCCGGATCGGAAGCAGTATCTCCAACACCATCACACTGAGCAGGGGGGCCCCCCAAGGCTGTGTGCTCAGTCCACTACTGATCACTCTGCTGACCCACAACTGTGCTGCAATACACAGCTCGAACCACATCATCAAGTTCGCCGATGACACGACCATGATGGGTCTCATGAGTAAGAATGATGAGTTAGCATACAGAGAGGAGGTGCAGCGGCTAACAGACTGGTGCAGAGCCAACAACCTGTCTCTGAATGTGATCCAAACAAAAGAGATGGTTGTTGACTTCAGGAGGACACAGAAAGACCACTCTCCACTGAAAATCGATGACTCCTCCATAGAGATCGTTAAGAGCACCAAATTTCTTGGTGTTCACCTGGCGGGGAATCTCACCTGGTCCCTCAACACCAGCTCCATAGCAAAGAAAGCCCAACAGTGTCTCTGTTTTCTGCAAAGGCTGAGAGAAGTCCATCTCCCACTCCCCATCCTCACCACATTCTGCAGAGGTTGTATTGAGAGCATCCTGAGCAGCTGCCTCACTGCCTGGTTTGAAAATTGCACTATCTCGGATAGCTAGACCCTGCAGCGGATAGTGAGGTCAGCTGAGAAGATCATCGAGGTCTCTCTTCTCGACATTACAGACATTTACACCACACGCTGCATCCGTAAAGCAAACAGCATTATGAAGGACCCCACGCATCCCTCATACAAACTCTTCTCCCTCCTGCCATCTGGCAAAAGGCACCGAAGTATTCGGGATCTCACGACCAGACTATGTAACAGTTTCTTCCCCCAGGCTGTCAGACTCCTCAATACCCAGAGCCTGGACTGACACCAACCCACTGCCCTCTACTGTGCCTATTGTCTTGTTTATTATTTATTGTAATGCCTGCACTGTTTTGTGCACTTTATGCAGTGCTGGGTAGGTCTGTAGTCTAGTGTAATTTTGTATTGTTTTACATAGTTCAGTGTAGTTTTTGTATTGTTCATGTAGCACCGTGGTCCTGAAAAACGTTTCTTGTTTTTACTGTGTACTGTACCAGCAGTTATGGTTGAAATGACAATAAAAAGTGACTTGACTTGACCTGACTTAACTTGAATAGTAAAGGTATTGCCCGGGCAAAGGAGTTTACGCTGGCCAGGCGTTCCTCATTGTCCCGACTCACTCGCCACTTGTTTCACACAGGGTTGCTTACGCTTGTATCTGCGATGGTTATTCTTTGAAGTTACAGCTACCAGCACACACAAAGAATCCACTTTTATATCCATTCCTTATCAATCCAAATGTTGCATTCCAGCAACACACATCAAAGTTGCTGGTGAACGCAGCAGGCCAAGCAGCATCTGTAGGAAGAGGTGCTGTCGACGTTTCAGGCCGAGACCTTCGTCAGGACTAACTGAAGGAAGAGTGAGTAAGGAATTTGAAAGTTGGAGGGGGAGGGGGAGATCCAAAATGATAGGAGAAGACAGGAGGGGGAGGATTCCCTCCCCCTCCTGTCTTCTCCTATCATTTTGGATCTCCCCCTCCCCCTCCAACTTTCCCGCCCCCTCCTGTCTTCTCCTATCATTTTGGATCTCTCCCTCCCCCTCCAACTTTCAAATCCCTTACTCACTCTTCCTTCAGTTAGTCCTGACGAAGGGTCTCGGCCTGAAACGTCGACTGCACCTCTTCCTACAGATGCTGCTTGGCCTGCTGCGTTCACCAGCAACTTTGATGTGTGTTGCTTGAATTTGCAGCATCTGCAGAATTCCTGTTTGTTGCATTCCAGTGTCATTTGCCACAGGCCATGTGTTTGTCCTTTAACATCTTGTTATTGGCTCTGCTCCAAGCCAGCATCAATTTATTGCCCTCTTCCCTTCAAGTGACAGTTGATAATTTATAGCTCTTTGTTCTCAATCAGCAATGAGCTCGAACCACTTAAGGCAGGCATCAACCCCAACATTCACAAACCTGCATGTTATAGCCAACCAAAGAACATCTCACAAATTACCTCTATTTGGAAATGATCTCCAGTCCAACAGATTACCTGAAGAATCATTGTGTCTTCTTTAAAACATTGTTCAAGCCCAGCATGTCAAGCTCACAAAATGGAGATTAGAGTGTCTTCACAAAATGGCCACCTCCAGCCCCAAGCATGCGACAAGAATAAAGACTGCTTCCACTTTCCTTTATTTGTTTGAGTTCACTGATTTGTAGATTGTCATTCTTCCTGGCCAACGTCTCCCTCCTGTTGATCCAAGGATATATATATTAGGATCACTATCCTCCTCTATTCTGTTGACCATCCATTAGATTGCCAGGGATCCCCTGCAGGTGTGCTGCACTTACATTATAACATTTACTTACTAAATTCATACAATTTTTATATAGGCCATTGTTTTTTTCAGTACTGCAAAATCATTACCCTCTATCTTTTGCATAATTTCAGCCTTCCATCTTCTGAGTTGATACACATTAAATAATACAATCATCAGTGTGCAAAATATTAATATTACAGCAGCATATGAGATTATCCTCACCCCTGGATGTATTTGAACATTTAATCCCCAATTCCAAAATTTACTCCAAAAGTCTGAGTCACTCAGTATTTCATTTGCCTTCTCAGCATGTGTCTTAATAACTTTTGTATGTTCAGTCCACTGATGAATTATCTCCTTTGCCTCCTCCACCACTCATGCCCAGTCTGCAGTCAAATGAGGAATCGGTGGCAACTCAGTTACAACATAGTCCCACAAATATTGATCCTTATCAGTTCGTTGGATTGCAAGACTTTCCTCCACTGCTGGTTGAGGCAAAATTTGTCCTCCAATAGTCAAATTTAAAGTCACATCCCCAATTGCAACATTGTGACGTTCCAAAGGACACTCTTTCCATCCCTTGGTATAACCCTTGGCTGATGTTGCTATATAATACGTCCCACCAGTGCATACTGCAGAAAAGAATCATTATTCACAGGCAAAATAGACAATGAATAATTCTCATAAGTATTGAAACCACAATCTACAAGTTATTGTCTAGTCATCTCTTCTGGACAAGCCCAGTCATTTCCTCCGATGCCATTTTGATAAATCTACCCCTTTCCGATACCGTTCATAGCAATAGCATGTTTTGGTGGGTTGATATCCAAGTATTCTCATGATATTTACCTACATTGTGAACCCTTTTCAAGGAGTAGGCTAAATTATTTCCATGATGGGGAACGTGGAATACTGCACCCACATAAAACCTCCCTTTACCATCATCACAACTACCCAGTACTCTATTGGTTAGTGTAAGACTTCTAGTATGACATAAGGGAACCTCTTCTCAAACCCATTCTATCAACTGCTCATCTAATATCCAATTTGGTACTTGATGTGCATCAAGTTGTAATAAATTCGTACCAATCATGGCGAGCAACCAACTAGTATATATAGCATAGATCTCTGCTTTATGTGCTCCTTTAGATAGGAGATCTATGCAGTCAATTATCAAATTTGTTGTATCCTGAATTGGTTTCAGAAATTTAAGTGAATCCAGCGTTACCTGTGATGCACTCTGACCAATTTGACTAGTTTGCATCTGATCCTGATAATTTTCCCCAGTAATATCCCGCATTTTTAACTGAAGAGACTGTATCTGATTTTCCAATTCTGCAATATCTAAAGTATTGACCGTTGCTACCCCTGATGCGTAACCTTCTACCATTAATTCCAATAGTCCTCTCTTCTTTCTATTTTTGATTGACCTAAATTCACTCCTGCTTAGTTGTCTCCCAAGAAGGTGAGTAAATAATTGTTTTGCTGTAGATGAGCAGCATTCAGGCACCATTATTTCAGTTTTATTAAAAATTACCTGCACATGTTGGTACACTGGTACCAAAGTGACAAACTCCCCTGTATCTTCTAACACTAATCCTACCCTATTTGTATTGCGTTGAGTCTCACTACATTTAGGCTCTGGTGTACAAGGGGTTATTGATAAGTTCGTGGCCTAAGGTAGAAGGAGTCAATTTTAGAAAACCTAGTACATTTATTTTTCAACATAGTCCCCTCCTACATTTACACACTTAGTCCAGCGGTTGTGGAGCATACAAATCCCTTCTTCATAGAAGTTGGCATCTTGGACCTCCAGTAAGTGGTCCACAGCAGGGGTGATTGATAACTTCGTGGCCTAGGGTAGAAGGAGATGAGTTGTTAACTTCAAACTTTCTGCATTATCACTCAGAGTTGACCTGCATATGCATGTAATGAGAGCTGTATAACTCATCTCCTTCTACCTTAGGCGATACCTTGACCCTGTTTTACCCTCCCTTGTTCAATCCCTTCCTACCTATGTTCGTGACACTTCTCACGCTTTGAATTTTTTCGATGATTTTAAGTTCCCTGGCCCCCACCGCTTTATTTTCACCATGGATGCCCAGTCCCTATATACTTCCATCCCCCACCAGGAAGGTCTCAAAGCTCTCTGCTTCGTTTGGGATTCTAGATATAACCAGTTACCCTCTATCACCACCCTGCTCCATCCAGTGGAAATAGTCCTTACTCTTAACAATTTCTCCTTTGGCTCCTCCCATTTTGTCCAAACTAAAGGTGTAGCCATGGGCACCCATATGAGTCCCAGCTATGCCTGCCTTTTAGTTGGCTTTTTGGAACAATCCATGTTCCAAGCTTATACTAGTATCTGTCCCCCACTTTTCCTTTGCTACATCGGCGACTTCATTGGTGCTGCTTCCTGCACGCATGCTGAGCTCGTTGACTTCATTAAATTTGCCTCCAACTTTCGCCCTGCCCTCAAGTTTACTTGGTCCATTTCTGACACCTCCCTTCCCTTTCTTGATCTTTCTGTCTCTATATCTGGAGACAGCTTATCTACTGATGTCTACTATAAGCCTACGAACTCTCACAGCTACCTGGACTATTACTTTTCTCACCCTGTCTCTTGCAAAAATGCCATCTCCTTCTTGCAATTCCTCTGTCACCACTGCATCTGCTCTCAGGATGAGGCTTTTCATTCCAGGATGAAGGAGGTGTCCTCCTTTTTTAAAGAAAGGGGCTTCCTTTCCTCCACCATCAACTCTGTTCTCAAATGCATCTCTCCAATTTCATGCACATCTACTCTCACCCCATCCTTCCTGCCACCCCACTAGTAATAGGGTTCCCCTTGTCCTCATCTACCACCCCACCAGCCTCCGGGTCCAACATATAATTCTCCGTAACTTCCGCCACCTCCAACGGGATCTCACCATTAAGCACATGTTTCCCTCCTCCCCCCTCTGCTTTCTGCAGAGATCACTCCCTACGCGACTCCCTTGTCCATTCATCCCCCCCACCACATCCCTTCCCACTGATCTCCCTCCCGGCACTTATCCTTGTAAGCGGATCAAGTGCTACACATGCCCTTACAGTTTCTCCCTCACCACCATTCAGGGCCCCAGACAGTCCTTCCAGGTGAGGCAACACTTCATCTCTGAGTCGGCTGGGGTGATATACTGCATCCGGTACTCCCGATGCGGCCTTCTAAATATTGGTGAGACTCAACGCAGGCTGGGAGACCGTTTTGCTGAACACCTACACTCTGCCCACCAGAGAAAGCAGGATCTCCCAGTGGCCACACATTTTAATTCCACATCCCATTCCCATTCTGATATATCTATCCATGGCCTCCACTACTGTAAAGATGAAGCCACACTCAGGTTGGAGGAACAACACCTTATATTCCATCTGGGTAGCCTCCAACCTGATGGTACGAACATTGACTTCTCTAACTTCTGTTAATGCCCCACCTCCCCTTTGTACCCCATCTGTTATTTATCTATCTATCTATCTATCTATTTATTTATTTATTTGTTTGTTTGTTTGTTTGTTTGTTTGTTTATTTATTATTAATTTTTTTTCTCTCTCTCTCCTTTTTTCTCCCTCTGTCCCTCTCACTAAGCTCCTTGCCTATCCTCTGGATTTCCCCCCTCCCCCTTTCTTTCTCCTGAGGCCTCCTGTCCCATGATCCTCTCATATCCCTTTTGTCAATCACCTGTCCAGCTCTTGGCTCCATCCCTCCCCCTCCTGTTTTCTCCTATCATTTCGGATCTCCCCCTCCCCCTCCCACTTTTGAATCTCTTACTAGCTCTTCTTTCAGTTAGTCCTGACGAAGGGTCTCGGCCCGAAACGTCGACTGTACCTCTTCCTATAGATGCCGCCTGGCCTGCTGCGTTCACCAGCAATTTTTATGTGTGTTGTTTGAGAAACGCTTGATGTGGCCACCCCAATCAATTTATCTCTTGTGTAGCTCACTACCCCACTCAATACTCACATGGGAGTTATCCCACAGAACTGTAATCTTACTGTGGCCATCATCACCTGAAGGTTGCTCAGTAATTGGGCCTGAAAACTAATACGTAATTATCCCCTCTGGGTTACTAAACAATGTTACTTCTAAATTTTTTTACATAGGAATTGTACCCTTGTACCCTCTGGAATATTTAATGTTTTATCCAAGCACATCAAACCATCTACCCCAGCATAATATGAATTCGAGTCTTCCATTTTTTCCACATGTACCCGTAATACCCGTGTCCGTTGAGAAAAATTGCTTTTGATCACCGAATAGTCTTCATTTAATGAAGTTGCTGTTGACAAGTTCATCCGCAGTGATGTTTCTGAAGCACAACCAATCATGGCCCCAGTCATGGTCAATTCCATCACCATAAAATACGTTATTCTCTTCATGTTGAATTAAATCTGTAAACACACAAAGGGTAATATCTGCTGTTATTTCCAGTCCTGATCTTAAATTACTTTAAGTCCATATTTTCTATATGGTTTTCCAACCCATGCAATCTATGCTCCCAAATGTCTTTGGACTCAAGTCGTCCATCTTTTCTCACCCAATTTTGTTTCAGGATATGGGAGGCAGGAACCAATGTATTTCTTCTGGGCTGTAAAATGTCTGCCTCTATCCAACTCTATACTCTGAGGTAATCCCCAATGTGTAAAAACCCTTTCCAATAAGATTTTTGCAGTGGCTTTGACCGTGTTAGTCTTAGTTGGGAAAGCTTCCATCCATTTGGTGAAAGTATCTACTACTACAAGAATATATTTGTACCCTCCTGTGGTGTGTGGCAAGGGTCCAAAATAATCTATCTAAATTTAGTCCAAGGCCCTTCCACTGGTCTGGTATGTCGGAGGGCTCCTTTCTTTACATTTCTATCAGGATTATATTGTGCACAAATCAAACAATTCTTGACATAGTTTTCCAAATTGTCCTTCATCTTAGGCCACCAACACACCTCCTTTATCTTTTCCAGGGTGCTTTCATCTCCCTGGTGTCTCCATATATCATGGTATCAATGGATCATCTGATTTCTTCCTCCCTCTGGGACCACAAACTTGCTTTCATATAGGACTACCCCATCCTTAACATGAACACCCTTGTGCTCCTCATACACTTCTGACCCTACTCCTTCTATTATTTTTTAAAATTCTTTATCTTTTTTCATCTCAACGGCTAAATCCATAACCTTATCCTGTTGTTCCTTCTGCCTTCCCGTCTCCCCAATCTGTGGCTGCCATTCCTGCCCATTTAAAGCACCTTGCTTCGCTAACTCATCAGCCTTCCTATTCCCCTCAGGATGACTTAGAATGAGCTTTCCCCTTTACAACTCCATATTCTTTCCCCTTTGCTTCTTCAAATATGTATTGCAACAGAGCTGCAGATGGGAGGGGCTTTCGGTCAGCTGACACAAACCCTGTTGCTTCCCACAGAGGCAAATGTTCTGTAAGGCTGTTACAAACATACATATTATCGGAATGTATGACTGATCCAGGTGGAAAACATTCTGGGTGACTAACCACATATGCTACAGCTGCCAATTCTGCTGCCTGTCCACTCATAGTTTTGGGTAACTTTAAAGCTATACTACACCCTTCCTTGCCATGTTCATCCTCTACATATATGCCGCACCCCGTTCTCTTCTCACCATCCTGTCCTGATGAGGAGCCATCAACAAAGATTTTAAAATGGGGTTTTCCCTTCTCCTTTGTGTCTTTGGTCTCAGGCATTACTTTGTCTGATTTGCCTCTATCCCTTCCTTTTTGTTTTGATACAAATGGTCCCTTGGGATCATTTGCTATCATAACCTGACACTCATGTTCACCAGGTTGTCAGCTAACATAGTGGTGGTACTTACTCGTTTTACAGTTATATTTCTCCCTTGCAACAGCAATGTCCATCTAGCAATTCTGTTCTGGCTTACTGAACCATCTTTAATCCTTCCATATAACAGTAATTGTATGGGGGTGTCTTCTGTCAATATTGTAAGTGGATTAAGTCCCACTATGTAGGTGAAATGTTGTACCACCCAGAAAACTGCTAACAAGTGTTTTTCACATACGGTATACCCCTGTTCTACTGGTGAGAGCATGCGTGATACATGCGCTACTGGTCTTAACTTCCCATGTGTCTCCTGTAACAGCACTGCTGAGAGGGTGGTATCAGATGTAGCCACCTCCAATGACAATGGCTCATTCGGATTTGGGGTCTTTAAAGCAGGCACAGTGGCCAACGCTTGCTTCAGGCCTGTAATGGCTTGGGTGTGTTCTGATTTCCATCCCCACGTCACATTCTTTTTCAGTAACTCCATTAACGGAGCTGCCTCAGTGGAAAATCCATCAATGTGATTTCTACAGTATCCTAGCAGCCCCAGAAAGGACATCAGCCCTTTCACATTTTGGGGAATAGGTAGTTTCATAAACGGTTCTACTCTTCGTTTATCAATTTCTTTTTTCCCCGGTGTCAAGGTCATTCCCAAATAACTAACTTCTTGTTTCGTCACCCGTGCCTTTTTAAGGTTTACCTTTAGCTCCAATGCACGTAATAATTGCAGCAGTTCTGTCAATAGCTGATAATGTTCCTGCTTGGTTTCAGTCTGCAGGAGTAGATCGTCGATGTATTGGACCAAGCATTCAGGCTTTGAGAACCGTTTGAACCCTTCCCCTAAATACTGGTGAAATATAGATGGGGAATTATGGAACCCCTGTGGCAGGGCAGTCCATGTATATTGCTGTCCCTGAAAGGTAAATGCAAACTTGGATTGACACTCTCTTTCTAGTGGGATAGACATTATTTATGTCTAAAACTGTAAACCATTGCGCTCTTTCATTCTGTTTGACTACTGTTTCTGGGTTAGTTGCTGCAGTTGAGGCTGGTTAAGGGGTTACTTTATTCAGCTCTTGATAGTCTATTGCCAGTCTCCAACTACCATCTGCTTTCCTTACCGGCCATATGGTAAGTTATTAGTTGAGTCTACTGGCTTCAGTACCCCTTGTTGTACCAATTCTGTATTATCCTACCCACATCTTCCTCAGTTTTTTTTGGAAACCCATATTGCTTCTGTGGTGTGTGGTCTGGACCTTGTATGCACGCACTGCCAGCCATCTTTCCGCAGTCATGCTTGTAACGTGCAATGCCCCTGAGTTCTGTGCAATGATTTGCTGTACCATGTGCTCATTGCTCATTTCCTCTGGTTTTATCCACATTTCACCCATGGTGCATATTCTACCCTAATATTCACCTACTGGAATCTGTCTGTGGCATATGTCATTCATGCCAGTTGGCATTCGCCAAATCATACAGTTAACTGGATCAAAACAAAGCCCCGCTTTGGCCATGTAATCACTCCCCTGTATACGTTCCTGCTCCCGGGGTAATTCAGCTAGCACTATGGAATGTTCTTATGCTATATCTTCAATTGTAACTTCCAAAGGTGCACTCACATGTCCCACTTGTGAATGTCCTGTAAGTCCACTTAATCTAATTTTACCTTGTATTTCCCAGTTGACATTAGTTACGTTAGTGGTGTTGACGGTGGTTCAGGATCCTCCAGCGTCCCATAAGAAGGTAACAGGGGGGCCTCTGACCCTACCGCTCACTAGAGGTCTTCCGGTTTCATCCCACCTTGTGTCTCACACACACAGGTTGGTGAGGCCTGACACCATCATTGAAGGTCAGGGTACATTGTTTTATGGGCTTGTTCTATCTGGCCCCTCCAAGGTCAAACCTCCTTGGTCTACTCTCCCACTTCTCAGGTTTGGACATTCTCTCTTGATGTGTCCCTCTTGACCACAGGTATAGCATTTAAATACTCCACCTCCAAGTCTCCCTGTTCTCGACACTGTTTCATTTCCTCTGGTTTTCCTGGTCACTTGATAGTGTGGTGGGGAGACATTTGGGCTGGTCCCCTACCCTCATTTCTCCAGGCAGTTACCTTACCTCCAACAGGCAGCACTTTCCAATTAGCAGGTTTATTTGGCCTTTCTGTCTCCATTTCCCATGCTCTACTTATTTTTCTCAGTATCCATGCCTCATTATGTGTCGGGTCAGTGGGATCAAACATTTTTAATACCTTTCTAGGTTCATCGGTAGAGTGAGGCACCAATGTCCTTAACCATCTATTTGAGAGCTCTGGTCCTAAATGGTCTTGATCTAATGCTGTTCCATATACTCCTTGGAACACCGTCCATAAATGGGACGCAGTTGCAGTGGGATGTTCACCTCTCCTCTGGTAACATTTGTCTAGCGCCTCCACCGGGACCCCTCTGTTAAGACCCATAATAGTCAATATCACTGTCTTTAATTCCTCATTTGTGCCCCCACCTTGTTGTTGTATATCTGGCAAAGCCAAGTGTATATTTGGATGTAAAGACATTATAATCAATTTCCTTTCTTCAGTGTCATCTAGGGCATGTATTATTGTCTGATGATTAGTTGCTTGAAACAGTTCCGAACCCATAAATCCCGATATCCTTGGCAATGTCTCTGAGTTGCTGTACTCCAAATGGAGTACTGGGTAGCCTCCAACCTGAACATTGACTTCTCTAACTTCTGTTAATGCCCCACCTCCCCTTCGTACCCCGTCCCTTATATATTTTTTTTCTCTCTCTCTCTCCTTTTTCTCCCTCTGTCCCTCTCACTATACTCCTTACCCATCCTCTGGGCTTCCCCCCACCCCTTTCTTTCTCCCTGGGCCTCCTGTCCCATGATCCTCTCATATCCCTTTTGCCAATCAACCGACCAGCTCTTGGCTCCATCCCTCCCCCTCCTGTCTTCTCCTATCATTTTGGATCTCCTCCTCCCCCTCCCACTTTCAAATCTCTTACTATCTCTTCTTTCAGTTAGTCCTGACGAAGGAGTCCCGGCCCGAAACGTCGACTGTACCTCTTCCTACAGATGCTGCCTGGCCTGCTGCGTTCGCCAGCATTTTTTATGTGTGTTGCTTGACATTCCAGCATCTGCAGATTTCCTCGTGTTTGTAGCGTATGTTATATTCTGGTTTTGATTTCCTGCCCCAGCTCCTCCCTCTCTATTAGTAACTAGGGGGGCTTGTGGTGCCGTTGGTAGCAACGATTCCTTAGCATTGTATACGGGCGGGGGATCCTAAGGGAAAAGCACTTCGTCATTATCACAACCGTATCTAGTTGCATCATCTGCTAAACCGTTCCAATCTATGTCTGCATATTCACTCTCCTCCCCTCCTTCAGATGCCAAAGCACATATTATTCCTCTCTGTGCAGCAAGTTGGTCCTGCAGCTTTTGTATCTGCTTTAAACACTTTGTATGATCACTAGTTTTACTTCTCTTTTCAGAAACTGATTTCTGTATCACTTTATAGCTGCTTTTAAATCACTGCACTGTTTCTTTAATTCCTCTGCCTGGCTCTTGGCTAAATTAGCTTCTTCTTCCCGTTTACTTTGTTCTTTAACTAATTTCTCGCATTTCAGCTGAAATTGATTCATATGCACCAAATCCATACTTCTTTGTTCCTGTAAATCTATAAATTTTCCCTTGAGGATTTCTAACTGCTTTCAGAGCATTCTGTTTTCATCTTCTAACATCTTTCTGATTCTTTTGTTTTGGTCTTCTAACTTATTTCACTCAGCGTCGGCTTTTTGCCAATATCCTATTAACTCCTCAATGAGGCAGGCGACTGCTACTGGCTTCAGTAGTCGCTTAAATTCCTTATCCAACAATTTCCCTTTGGCAATTCTGAAAAAAACACTTCACCACCTTCACCGCTGGTGTGTCCAGCATACTCCCCTTATTGCCACCATTTCCCCAACACACACTTCTGGAGGAATCCCCTCCAATCAAAACAATCCAAGTCCTTCAGACTTGCAGATTTCCCTAAATTCTTCATCCTGTGTCAGTACTAACTAGCTACCCAGCCCCCTGAATCTCTCTGTTTCTCACCCACGTGGTCTGGCACAAGTCTCTTGCTGACTCAACAAGAGATTTAATCTTAAACCCACAACAGGGATGCCAATTCCATTGTGAAAAAAAATACTACTTCTACTTATAACGATGCTTAGTGAAGCACAGAGAGATCTGTATTTACTGAAAAGTACCTTTATTATTCAAACTAACAAGTACGTTAATTCATACACTAAGTACATTGTGTGCCCACCCACTAAGTATTCCTGACTCTCCTGAATAGTCAAAGAATAGCAAAGGTATTACCCGGGCAAAGGAGTTTACGCTGGCGAGGTATCCTTGTGGTCCCAATTCACTCACCACGTGTTTCACACCGTGTTGCTTACGCTTGTATCTGCGATGGTTATTCTTCAAAGTTACCGCTACCAGCACACACAAAGCATCTACTTTTATATCCATTTCTTATCAGTTCAAATATCGCATTCCAGTGTCATTGGCTACAGGCCATGTGTCTGTCCTTTATCACCTTGTTATTTGCTCTGCTCCAAGCCAGCATCAATTTATTGCCCTCTTCCCATCAAGTGACAGTCAACAATTTATGGCTCTTTGTTCTCAATCAGCAATGTGCTCGAATCACTTCAGGCAGGCATCAGCCCCAACATTCACAAACCTGCATGTTATAGCCAACCAAAGAACGTCTCACAAATAACTTCTTATTTGGAAATGATCTCCAGTCCAGCAGGTTACCTGAAGAATCATTGTGTCTTATTTAAAACAGTGATCAAGCCCAGCATGTCAAGCTCACAAAATGGAGATTAGAGTGTCTTCACAAAATGGCAGCCTCCAGTCCCAAGCATTCAACAAAAACAAAGACTGCTTCCACTGTCCTTGTTTAATTTGAATTCACTGATTTGTAGATTGTCATTATTTCTGGCCAACAAGGTCAATGGCAGATGCAACCTCAATGGCTCTCCACATGGCATTAGGCCATCTGGACAACACAAACACTTACGTCAGGAAGCTGTTCATCGACTGTAGCTCAGCATTTAATACTATTGTTCCCACAATACTGATTGAGAAGTTGGGCCTCTGTACCTCCCTATATAATTGGATCGTTGACCACAATCTGTGCAGATTGGTGATAACATCTCCTCCTCGCTGACGATCAGCACTGGTGCGCCTCAGGGATGCATGCTTAGCCCACTGCTCTACACGGAAGGACTGAGTTCAAGCAGTTGCTCTCCTTGGTGCTGATGGACGATGTTTTCAAAGTTCTGAGCTTTATGTGAATATTGGAATGGTCTGTAGTTTACATTGGTCTCCTTGGATTTTCTGTGTTTTCTTTCTTGTTGCCGATTGGTGGGTTGGGAGTTTGATGTCCCTGTAGACAATATGTCAGTTTTTGTATGAGGGAGGGGTTGTAGATTTGGGGTCTGATGTTCTTGTTGGTGATTTTCCATGTGGGGGATCTGTTAGTTTTTTTTTGTGAGAAAGAGGGTGTTGTGGGTTTGATGTTATTGTCAAGGGTTTTTATCCTTACGGACGACCTCTTAGTTCTTGTGTGAGGGTGGGATTGGGAGGCTTTGGGGCTTGTGAGTTTTTTCTTTCTTTTTCTTTTATTGTGTCGGGGGAGGGGTGGCTGATGTCTTTTCTTTCAATAACTTATGGAAGCTTATCCCCAACCCCCCCCCCCCCACTATAACAACCTTCAGGAAACATAGCCATTGTACAGTACTATGAAATTAAGAAGATCTTCCAAATTATGTTAAACATAAGAAACTGTTGACAACAAATTCTCTTGCCTCACCAAGGAGTGCTGGTTTACAACCTTCCTCAATCTTTGAGTATTGATGGTTTAACAAGAACTCGGAGTACTTTGAAATCTCATTCAAAAATAAAACCCGGAAGGCAAGGCATGTATAAGGATGCTTTAGTGTGTATATATTACCTGACCGGCCCAGAAATGCTATTTTGTTTGCAGGGATTGTTCAAGTTTCAGGATTCAAAATTGTTTAATGTCATTTCCTGTACACAAGTATAAGGAGAACAAAATATTTGTTGCTCCGAATCTGATGCGGCACATAAAAATACGAAAACCAAAAAACTATAATCATAATAATAAAAAAAACAATAAATATAAAAGCTTAAGATAGCTCTTATACATAGATTGACTGTATGTCTATACAATTTAGGCTGTATATAAGGTGGCTGCTGGGAAATAATAAAGTAGTTGTGCAGTTTATGGGTAGAGGTGTTTCTCCCTTAGATAAATATTTCAAAAAGTAATGATTTTTTTTTATTTTAATTGTTGGTGTAGTGTTTACATTCTTCCAATGTATATCATTCAGCATTTACTTCACATTCTGTAAAATATTTAAAATGTTATATGTCAAAGGATACACCTGATCTTGAAGGCAGGGATCCAATATCCTTGCAAATGTGATTAATAAGCTTATCAAAGTTTGTGGAGTGAAGGTAGAATGGGGTTGAGATGGAAATCAAATTAGCCATGACCAAATGATGGAGCTGACTTGATGTCCTAAATGTCCTAAGGTATTATGGGCTTATGTTGAACAATAAAAGAACCAGAATAGACAGTTTCAAACATAACCACAGAACTTTTTTTCTTCCTTGTATTTGGCCCTGGAGAGATAAACTTACTTTTCCTGGACATAGTGTCATGTGTGACGCCAAGCAGAGCTACCGGACGGATGATGCTAATGAGAGCGATAACGGAAGACAATGGAGAAACATTCAAAATGCTAATAAGAGAGAAGAGAGAGATTAACGAGAAAGAACCACAATTCAGATATTGACAGACCGTTTGCTTTGAACCTGAACTGTTTGAAGTTTGATGGACAGGTGATACCCCAGCAGGGGGATAAAAAGAGCAGGTTTGCTAAGACACGACATGCCACGAGACCCTGGAAAGAGCAGTGTGCCCCCAGAAGTTGGTGTGAGTTTGGAGGACCGGTTCGCGGGAATCGATCAGAGGCTCACAGGATGTAGAAGTACGATCGGTGGGAACCTGGGGTGTGTGTCTTCCCTTGCCTGGGTGCCGGGTTCACCACGGAAGAACGATCGTATCCAGAACGGAGGGGTCACAGTCGGTGACCACAGCGGGATCAGAAGGCATCAAAAGGTCTGCCCAAAACCAACTGCATCTCTCACTCTCTCTCCCTCTCTCTCTCTCTCTCTCCAGCAGTACAACAACAGCGATTACTTCGAACTACACTAAACTGAACTGAACTCTGCTTCACTTAAGACTGATCATTTTACCCCTAGACTCTGATAGAGCTTGGCTGATTCCTATTACCCTATTTCTGTGTATATGTGTGTATTATCATTGCTAACCTGTTACATTTATATACTTACGATTAGTGTACTGTGTTACTTATTTCTTTAATAAAACTTTATTAGTTCCTAGTAATCATAGACTCCAATGAGCGTTCCATTTCTTCTGCTTTGGCAACCCAGTTACGGGGTACGTAACATAAGTGGGGATCTCGTCCGGGATTTTGAATGCCAAAATTGGGACTGGGTAGATTGATTGGGTTAAAACTCCTGAAAGAAAAAGAAAGGGCAAACAGCAGAAATGGAGATTGAGGAATTTCTAAAGGCGCCAACCTTGGAGGCATTAGAGGATGCCAGGATATCAGAATTGGCGACTGTTGCCAAATGGTTGAATATTTTAAGGGGAAGCCGACAATGAGGAGAGCGGAGATGCACAGAGATATTGTTGAGCATTATGTATCTAAAGATGTGTTTTCCCCACAGGGAGCTGGAGGTGGTGTCTGTGAGCAAACCTGGTGGAGAAGCAGTGCAGCTGCAGATGGAAAAATTAAAGCTTGAACATGAGTTCCGAATGAAGCAGTTAGAACGAGAAGAGAGAGTAAAGCAGCTAGAGTGAGAAGAGAGAGAAAGGCAGTTAGAACGGGAAGAGAGAATAAGGCAGTTAAAATGGGAAGATAGAGAGAAGGAAAGGGAGTTTGAGCTGGAGAAGGTAAGGATGGCACTAGAGAGGGACCAAATGCTGAACCAAGGTGGAGGGTTCAGGGCGACCCAGGAGTTTAGGTTGGTTCCCCCATTTGAGGAGGCCGATGTTGATCGGTACTTTCTACATTTTGAAAAAGTCGCGGCAAGTCAGGACTGGCCGAGGGATAAGTGGGCTGTTTTGCTTCAGAGCGTACTTAAAGGGAAGGCTCAGCAAGCTTACTCGGCATTGTCCGCAGAAGATGCCCAGAGGTATGAGGTGGTGAAAGAGGCTATACTCAGGATTTATGAGTTGGTCCCGGAGGCATACCGGCAAAGGTTCCGGAATGTGAGGAAGCAGTGGGGCCACACGTATTTAGAGTTTGCCTGTAAGATGCAGATGTATTGTAAGTGTTGGTGCACCTCGAAAGGGGTCACTGGGAATTATGACAGACTGCTACAGCTAATACTGATTGAGCAATTTAAAGGTTGTGTCCCTAAAGGTATGAGGCCCTATCTAGATGAGAAAGAGGCAGAAACCTTAGCCATAACTGCTAATTTAGCGGATGAGTACGCGTTAACACACAAAGCAAAGTTTACCCCGAGTAAGAGCTACCAGAAGGGTAGTCGAGAGGGTGGAGAAAGTCCACCGGAAAAGCCAGAAAGTAAATCGGGGACTAGTGAGAAGGATAAGGAAGATGGGAAGCAGTTTGGTAGGAAGACTCCTGGGGTCATATGCTATAATAGTGGGAACGCCGGTCCATTGCATCCAGGTGTTTTGCCCCAAAGAAGGAGACGGGGAAAGGAAAAACGACAACTCCGACTGGCTGTATTGAGCCAGCAAACAAACCGCTAGGGGAGAAGAGGTCTGACAGAGTTCAGGAAGGGCGCAAGAAGTTTATTTCAGCCCGATTGGTGTCGGTGAAGGAGAGGTCAACCCCAGTTCCAGTACGGATCTGGAGAGACACTGGAGCTTGTCAGTCATTGATCTTAAGGAGGGTGTTAGACTTTAGTGCAGGGACCGAGACTGAGGAGGTCAGTGTGATAAAAGGCATTGGGAAAGGGACTGAGGCTGTACCTTTGCACCAGATATACCTGAAAAGTGATTTGGTCTCCGGACCGGTCGCGATAGGGGTGAGGCCCGAATTACCAATGGAAGACGTGGAGGTCTTACTCGGTAACAACCTGGCAGGGGGAGATGTGTACCCAGCAGTAAAGCTGACAAGCAAGACTGCCAGGACTGAGGACCCGCCCATGGACTCACAGGCTTATCCCGTTTGCGCAGTGACTCAGCACATGTCCAGAAAGGCTGCCGAAGCGAATGTGGATTTAGCTGAGACATTTTTAACAGCCTTGTACCAGGAGGGGTTAGAAAGTGAGAAGAAGGAGCATAGTGGAGCGGAAGGAAGTGAGGAAGTTGAGGTAGATTTATCATTAGCGAGGAAGGAATTCATACAGGCACAGGAACGAGATGAGGAGTTGATGGTTTTGACGGAGATAGCTCTCTCCGAAGCAGAAATAAAAAGGGAACCTGTGGGATATTATGTGAAGAAAGGAGTACTGATGAGGAAGTGGAGAACAAGTACCCTGCCCGCAGATGAGGAGTGGGGGGTGGTACACCAGGTGGTAGTGCCGAAAATTTATACGGGCGAGATTTTTAACCTGGCCCACAAGATACCCCTCAGTGGACATTTTGGGATGAGGAAAACAGTCGATAGAATTATGAGAGTTTTATTAGCTGAACATGAGGAAGGATATTATTGAGTATTGTAGACGTAAGCCGACACAGTTAATGCATATTAATATGTTAAAAGTTTACTACGATCAGAAAGCAGATCTAATCGGTATTATCACAAAAATAAATGAGGCTGGGGTGCCAAATGATAAGGGGAAAACTCATCTTGAAAAGGTAAATATGGTGCCGACCAGATTGGAGAACTCTATTGTTTTGGCCAACTTTGCTGATAAGGTTTCTCACTTAACCCCTGAACAGAGCGAGCCGCTGATAAAGCTAATTAACCAGCATGCAGATGTATGTCCAGATGTCCCGAGGCGATGCAAGGGGACGGTACTTGATGTTGTCGTTACTTCAGATTCGCCTATTAAGCAACACCCCTATAGGATGAACTTGGAGAAGGGCAAGCTAGTGGTGAAAGAAATTGAACACATGCTAGCCAGAGGTATTATTAGGCCATCCAAATCAGAATGGGCTTCTCCCTGTGTGGTTGTCCCGAAACCCGATGGGAGCATATGATTCTGTACAGATTACAGAAAGGTGAACACCATAACAAAAATTGATGCTTACCCCATCCCAAGGGTAGACAATTGCATCAATAAAGTAGGGAGAGCTAATTACATCACAAAGATCGATTTGCTGAAAGGGTACTGGTGCGTTCCTTTAACCGACCGGGCTAGATAAACCTCAGCATTTGTCACTCCATCCGGGTTATACGAGTATAATGTTTTACCTTTTGGCATGAAGACCGCCCCAGGGACCTTCCAAAGGATGATTATTTCAGTGATAAAAAGGTTAAAGAACGCAGAAGCGTACATTGACGATTTAGTGGTCTGGAGTGACACGTGGGAGGAGCACATTGTGGCAGTAGAGGAACTGTTTAAATTGCTGCCTGAAGCCAACCTGACAGTGAACCTCGCGAAAAGTGAGTTTGGCCATGCTAAGGTCACTTATCTGGGATTTGTGGTAGGACAGGGACAGCTGGCACCGATGCAGGCTAAGGTGCAGGCTATCTCTGAAGTTCCCATCCCGACGGACAAGAGAGCCCTGAGAAGGTTCTTGGGGATGGTGGGGTACTATCAGAAGTTTTACAAAAACTTTGCAGATATTACCCTCCCTCTTACTAAGCTCTTGCCGAAGAATGCGAAGTTTGTGTGGAACGACCTTTGTCAACAAGCCTTCGAGAGTCTGAAGGCAATTCTGTGTCACCACCCTGTATTGAATGCGCCTGACTTTTCAAAACCCTTCTCCCTAGCAACAGATGCTAGTGACGAAATGGCAGGGGCGGTGCTGTTGCAGACAGACAAAGAGGAAATTGAACACCCAGTGGCTTATTTTTCTAAGAAGTTTAATGTCCATCAGAGAAATTATTCCACTGTGGAGAAGGAATTACTGGCAATCATACTGGCATTACAACACTTTGAGGTTTATATTTGTCCGGCACGGAAACCACCGATAATTTACACTGATCACAATCCATTAGTGTTTCTGGCCACAATGAAATATAAAAACAAACGCTTGTTAAGTTGGAGCCTGGTATTACAGGAATTTGATATTAAGATAAAACATATAAAAGGAACTGACGATTGATTGCTGATTGTCTCTCAAGGTGTTAAAACTTAAATTTCTCTGTATTAGCTGAATAGCTGATGACTACCTATATATTAGCGTGTATCTTATAACGTGCATTCATGCACATAATTTTGACCCCGGTAAAAATCCTTTTAAGGGTGGGGATGTCATGTGTGACGCCAAGCAGAGCTGCCAGACGGATGATGCTAATGAGGGAGATAATGGAAGACAATGGAGAAACATTCAAAATGCTAATAAGAGAGAAGAGAGAGATTAACGAGAAAGAAACACAATTCAGATATTGACAGACCATTTGCTTTGAACCTGAACTGTTTGAAGTTTGATGGACAGGTGATACCCCAGCAGGGGGATAAAAAGAGCAGGTTTGCTAAGGCACGACATGCCACAAGACCCTGGAAAGAGCAGTGTGCCCCAAGAAGTTGGTGTGAGTTTGGAGGACCGGTTCGCGAGAATCGATCAGAGGCTCACAGGGTGTAAAGGTACGAGTGGTGGGAACCTGGGATATGTCTGCCCTTGCCTGGGTGCCGGGTTCATCATGGAAGAACGATCGTATCCGGAACGGAGGGGTCACAGTCAGTGACCACAGCGGGATCAGAAGACATCAAATGTCTGCCTGAAACCAACTGCATCTCTCACGCTCTCTCTCTCTCTCTCTCTCTCTCTCTCTCCCTCTCTCTCTCTCCAACAGTACAACAACAGCAATTACTTCGAACAGCACTAAACTGAACTGAACTCTGCTTCACCTAAGACTGATCCTTTTACCCCTAGACTGCGATAGAGCTTGGTTGATTCCTATTATCCTATTTCTGTGTATATGTGTGTATTATCATTGCTAACCTGTTACATTTATATCCTTGCGATTAGTGTACTGTATCACTTATTTCTTTAATAAAACTTTATTAGTTCCTAGTAATCACAGACTCCAACGAGCATTCCATTTCTGCTGGTTTGGCAACTCAGTTATGGGGTAAGTAACAATAGTACAAACTAAGGCTGTTTGGTAGCTATGTTTAAGTGTTCTTGCCATTTCATTCCCTTCTGTTTTTTCCCAAACTTGACCTTTCCAAAACTTTTCCTACTCTGATTGACAAGTGGCAGCCCAGATCTTGTTTTGGAGAATTTGATTTGGAGAACAGGAATTGGAGATTACAATCACGTTTCTTTTAATTTGTTCACATGTCAAGTTGAAAATTAATTTTCCTGTAATGCTCAAGTTAGCCTTTATATTATTTGTGATAAGCAGCATTTGTGTAGTTCTATGCAATCCCATTCAATATTGATCAACAAAACAGCATTTTTTTCCAATATGCATTTTCAGTAATAGGAGAATACAATTGCTATATAAATTTCAAATTTATACACCTTTGAATAATTCTCTGTGATTAGGCATTTAAAAATGTTAAATTATAATGGATTCAGCAAGTAGCCTTGTAATTCAATTAGTAGTATTGTGGCTGGTTTGACATCTAATAAGTTACGCATGAATCATAAGTGCACTGGGAACAAGATTTTTGTAAGCTCTGGCTATAAACAGAATATTGAAAAAAGGATTGTCCCCAAGCAGTTGAATTGTTTGTAGAATAATTAAAGGGATAAGGTGACAATCCCACGATCCTAGTTAGGAGTTATTTAGAGACTCAAAGAAATGTTACTGTCTTACCTCTGCTGCATTCCCTTGGATCCCAGTCAAGGAGGGCAACTTTATTCTTTCCATGTAGTGTAGAAGTACAGTGCTTCTTTCAAACACTTTATAGACAGACACTAGAAGATTTCAAACATGTGCAATGATCTCAAAGGCACATTTGAATGCACTCAATGTTTCTGGTATTATAGGAGAATTTGGGAGTGCTTGATATTTACATTGCAGCCTGATTTTTGGACATGAATATTACTGGAAGGAATTTTTGTAGAGAAAAACAGAAATATCTTTTATCTGATTCTCCAGAGATGATGTATGTAGCATGCATAGTAGATTTTGTACAGCACTGAATGAATGTCTTTCAGGTCAATGACAACTTAACTCTTGCTGAAACCTGCAGCATATGAAATCTGTTAATATCTGTAGAATGTTTATAGATGCCTGTACTATTTATTAACTCATGATTAATGTTTATTTGTGAACCTTAATGTACTTTGAAAGCCCAAGCAATGTGTACCTGAACATGTCCAGACATGAGTGTATGAAATAACCATGAGCAACCATTAAAATGCAAACTTCTGTCTGGATGGGGGCTTATCTCTTACATTTGCAAACTTTAATGTACTTTGAAAGCCCACAAAACATTGCATCTGGATATGAAGGAATGAGAACAGAAGATCAAAATGTTATTGTGTTTCTCAATGAATGCATTTGTGAAACTCGTGGATCTATATTCACCTGTTTTTCAAGATTTCCTTTGGACTTCATCTGGGGCCAGAAATTCGTGATCAGTGCCTAGGACTCAGGGGTGGTTTCAAGAGTAAATGACATATATAGGAGTTCTCCTGACCTCAGTGATCAAGTGGCGACTAAGAATTGTGAGTCCTGAAACTTTTCTGACTTGTAGAAATAATTGTGACTTGCTTTGTAGTATGTTGTGGTTTATTGATGTTGATTTTTTTCTGATAATAAATTGGGCTCAAGTTATTTTGTCTGGTGCTTGCTACACTTATTACCACATCTTCCGAGCACTTGAATTGTTGGGGCTGATTAATCTAGTCCATTACAGTGTACCAGCAGAACTTGACAAGGTAATGCCATCTCTGTCAAAGGATTCTAAATATTTTCTGTGAGATGGGGTTGCAGAGCAAATGTTATCATCAAGTAGTTCCTCAGTGATTTTCTCAGAAAGCTCTGTGGTTGATGTAGATGCCCTTACCTCCATCCCACACCAACACATTCAATATGAATGCTGTCATTTCTATCAAACAAAATGTTAAAATAGCTACTTGACATTTAAAGAAATAAGAACAGAAGATGCCGCTGCTGGAGTTCTAAGAGTTTGGCAGTGAGCTTCATGATAGGTCCACAATGTCAGATGCAGATCTGAGAAGCATGGAGTATTGCAGGGAGCTCGCAAGTTAGATTATGAAGACACGCAGTCCTCTTTTATTGTCATTTAGTAATGCATGCATTAAGAAATGATACAATATTCCTCTGGTGTGATATCACAGAAACACAGGACAGACCAAGACTGTAAAACTGACAAAAACCACATAATTATAACATATAGTTACAACAGTGCAACAATACCATAACTTGATGAAGAACAGGCCATGGGCACGGTAAAAAAGTTCAAAGTCTCTTGGAAGTCCCACATCTCACACATACGGGAGAAGGAAGAAAACTCTTCCTGCCATGCCCGACCACAGTCCGACTCTGAGTCGTCCAAAAACTTCGAGCTCTGATCAGCTCTCTGACACCAAGTACCAAGCACCATCTCTATCCAAACGCTTTGACTCAGCCTCGGTCACCAGCAGCAGGCGAAGCCGGGGACTTTAGTCCCTTCACTATGGAGATTCTCAATCGCACAGTAGAAGTGGCAGCGAACCAGGCATTTCAGAAGTTTTCTCCAGATGTTCCTCTGTGCTTCTCCCGTCTGCCTCCATCAAATCAGAATTGTGCACGGCATCCTACTTATAAATACAATATCATTTCACCGGAGAGCTGCACTTGGATGGTATTTGTGACTGAACTACAAGGTCATCAACTTATTCTGTAAACTGTAAGCATTCAAAAATAACACAATCAGTCATGTATTCATCACTCTTTTCGATTTTGCACCCATGTTACAGATTGGCATGCATGACGCTGTGGGCATCACAAAATCATGGCTGAAAGAAAATTATAGCTGGGAGCTTCACATCAAAGGATACCATTAAATCGAAAGGACAGGCAGGTAGGCAGAGTGGGGGGGGGAAGGGTGACTCTGTTGGTAAAAAATAAAATCAAATCATTAGAAAGAGGTGACATAGGATTGGAAGGTTTAGAATCTTGTGGGTAGAACTAAGAAACTGTAAGGGTAAAAATACCCTGATGGGAGTTATATACAGATATCTGAACAATAGCAAAGATGTGGCCTTCAAATTACAATGGGAGATAGAAATTGCATGTCAAATATGCAATGTTGCGATAGTCATGGAGGATTTCAATATTCAGGTAGAAACATAGAAAATAGGTGCAGGAGTAGGTTATTTGGCCCTTTGAGCCTGCACCGCCATTCAGTATGATCATGGCTGATCATCCAACTCAGAACCCCGCACCAGCCTTCCCTCCATACCCCCTGATCCCTTTAGCCACAAGGGCCATATCTAACTCCCTCTTAAATATAGCCAATGAACTGGCCTCAACTATCTCCTGTGGCAGAGAATTCCACAGATTCACCACTCTCTGTGTGAAGAAGTTTTTCCTAATCTCAGTCCTAAAAGGCTTCCCCTTTATCCTCAAACTGTGACCCCTCGTTCTGGACTTCCCCAACATCGGGAACAATCTTTCCTGCATCTAGCCTGTCCAATCCCTTTAGAATTTTATACGTTTCAATCAGATCCCCCCTCAATCTTCTAAATTCCAACGAGTATAAGCCTAGTTCATCCAGTCTTTCATCATATGAAAGTCCTGCCATCCTAGGAATCAATCTGGTGAACCTTCTTTGTACTCCCTCTATGGCAAGGATGTCTTTCCTCAGATTAGGGGACTAAAACTGCACACAATACTCCAGGTGTGGTCTCACCAAGGCCTTGTACAACTGCAGTAGTACCTCCCTGCTCCTGTACTCGAATCCTCTTGCTATAAATGTCTGCTGTACCTGCATGCCCACTTTCAATGACTGGTGTATAATGACACCCAGGTCTCGTTGCACCTCTCCTTTTCCTAATTGGCCACCATTCAGATAATAATCTGTTTTCCTGTTTTTGCTACCAAAGTGGATAACCTCACATTTATCCACATTAAATTGCATCTGCCATGAATTTGCCCACTCACCCAACCTATCCAAGTCACCCTGCATCCTCTTAGCATCCTCCTCACAGCTAACACTGCCACCCAGCTTTGTGTCATCCGCAAACTTGGAGATGCTGCATTTAACTCCCTCATCCAAGTCATTAATATATATTGTAAACAACTGGGGTCCCAGCACTGAGCCTTGCAGTACCCCACTAGTCACTGCCTGCCATTCTGAAATGGTCCCGTTTATTCCCACTCTTTGCTTCCTGTCTGCCAACCAATTCTCTATCCACATCAATACCTTACCCCCAATACCGTGTGCTTTAAGTTTGCACACTAATCTCCTGTGTGGGACCTTGTCAAAAGCCTTTTGAAAATCCAAATATACCACATTCACTGGTTCTCTCCTATCCACTCTACTAGTTACATCCTCAAAAAATTCTATGAGATTCGTCAGACATGATTTTCCTTTCACAAATCCATGCTGACTTTGTCCGATGATTTCACCGCTTTCCAAATGTGCTGTTATCACATCTTTGATAACTGACTGTAGCAGTTTCCCCACCACCGATGTTAGGATAACCGGTCTATAATTTCCCGGTTTCTCTCTCCCTCCTTTTTTAAAATGTGGGGTTACATTAGCCACCCTCCAATCCTCAGGAACTAGAAAGGAACTAAGTAGATTGGGAAAATCAGGTTGGTGCTGGATCCTAAGAAGGGGAATTTATGGAATACCTGCAAGATTTTTTTTTAGAGCAGCTTGTGGTTGAGCCTACTAAAGGATCCGCAAAACTTGATAGGGTGATGTGCAATGAATCAATATTCATTAAGATCTGAAGGTAAAGGAATCCTCAGGGGTTAGTAATCATAATTTGATAGAAACAGGATAAAATCTGCAGGTGCTGGAAATCAAAGTAATGTGCACAAAATGCTGGAGCTCAGCAGGCCAGGCAGCATCTATGGAAAAGAGTAAACAGTTGACATTTCAGGCTGTGACCATTCATCAGGACCATGACGAAAGATCTTGATCTGAAAAGCGGAATGTTTACTCTTTTCCATAGATGCTGCCTGGCCTGCTGAGTTCCTCCAGCATTCTGTGAATAATATGATGAGATTCAACCTGTAATTTGAGAAGGAAAATCTAAAGTCAGTATTACAATGTAAAGGAAATTATTGAGGTATGAGTAACGATCTGGCCAAAATTGATTGCAAAGGAACACTAACAGGGATGACAGCAAAGGCTGGAGTTTCTGGGACCAATTCAAAAAGTGCAGGATAGGCACATCCCAAAGAGGAAGAAGTATTCTAAAAGCATGATGACACACCCGCGGCTGACAAAAGAAGTCAAAGCAACATAAAAGCCAAAGACAAGGCATATAATAGAGCAAAAATTAGTGGGAAGTTAGAGGATTGGGAAACTTTTAAAAATCAACTGAAGGCAACTAAAAAAGTCATTAAGAAGGTAAAGATGGAATACAAAAGTAAGCTATCCAACAGTATAAAAGAGGATACCAAAGTTTTCTTCAGATACATAGAGTGTAAAAGAGAAGGGAGATTGAATATTGTACTACTGGAAAATGATGCTGGAGAGGGAGTAATAGGGGATAAGGAAATGGCAGATGAACTCAATAAGTATTTTGCATCAATCATCACTGTGAAAGACACTACCAGTACTCTAGAAGTTTGAGAATGTCAGGGAGCAGAAGTGAAAAAATTTGCTATTACTAGCGAGGAGCTCGGGAAACTGAAAGGTCTGAAGGTAGATAAGTCACCTGGACCAGATCGTCTACACCCCAGAGTTCTGAAAGAGGTATCTGAAGGTCTATTGATCTTTCCCAAATGTCCACGTGATTATTGTTTCATCTGCATGCAGAGATGTATCACTTTAAATTCCACCTGAATATTCTCCAAATTGACGTCAGGAACAATTGCAGGAAATGCTCTCCTCTCTCCCTCTCACACCCTCCCCCACTCTTTTTCTTTTCTCTCTTTGCCTGATCAAACTATCCCCCAACAGAATCAGAATAAGAATCAAAATCTGCTATATTATCACTGATATATGTCACAATTTTTTTATGTTTTGTAGCAGCAGTACAATGCAAGACATAAAAATTACTTTGACTTTCATCAAACAAATAAATTGATAAATATTGCCAGAGTGGAACAGTGAGGTAGCGCTCATGGTTTCATTGACCATTCAGAAATATGTGCCTATCACCCACACACTCATAGCTCTGTTTTTCCTTCCTACTTTCCTCCATTTATTCCTACTCCACCTTCCTCTGCTATCAGATTCTTCTTACGCAATATGTTACTTCTTCCAATCACCTCCCAAGTTTGGACATAATTCCCACTCTCTTCCACTCTTCCACACCCCCCCCCCCACACCTACCTATTATCCTCCCGACCGGTATCTATCCATCGCCTGCCAATTGTTGATTCTCCCCTTTCCTCTACCTTTTTACGCCACCCTCTTTCATTCCCTTCTAGATAAAGGGCCTAGATCAGAAATGCCACTTGTCCGTTTTCCTCTGTCGATGCCGCATAACACTTTGGGACCCTACAGGGTCTTTGTGTCTTTCAGATTCGCATTCAGAATGATTTATTGAACACATGTATATGATAAATGGTGCACCGATCGTGAGCTGGAGCACTACAACAGAGGAGGAGGCACATAGTTTAACCTCCAGGTTGAGTTGGTGGTGAAGAAGGCGAATGCAATATTGGCATTCATTTCTAGAGGTATAGAATATAAGAGCAGGGTTGTGATGTTGAGGCTCTATAAGGCACTCGCGCGACAACATTTGAAGTATTGTGTGCAGTTTTAGGCTCCTTATTTTAGAAAGGATATACTGACATTGGAGAGGGTTCAGAGAAGATTCACGAGAATGATTCCAGGAATGAAAGGGTTACCGTATGAGGAATGTCTGGCAACTCTTGGGCTGTATTCCCTGGAGTTCAGGAGTATGATCTCATAGAAACATTCAGAAAATTAAAAAGGCCTAAACAGACTAGATATGGCAAAGTTATTTCCCATGGTAGGGGAGTCTAGGACAAGAGGGCACAACTTCAGGATTGAAGGGTGTCCATTTAGAACAGAGCTGCGGAGAAATTACTTTAGTCAGAGGGTGGTAAATCTGTGGAATTTGTTGCCACGAGTGGCTGTGGAAGCTGAGTCATTGGGTGTATTTAAGGCAGAGATAGACAGGTTCTTGATTAGCCAGGGTATCAAAGGGTATGGGGAGAAAGCAGGAGAGTGGGGATGACTGGAAGAATTAGATCAGCCCATGATTGAACGGCATAGCAGAATCGATGGGCCGGATGGCCTACTTCTGCTTCTATATCTTATGGTCTTATGATCTTATATCAAAATATACAGTAAAATGCACCATTTGTGTTAACAACCAACACAACTGAGGATGCACTGGGGGCAACCTGCAAGTGTCAGCACTCTTTCTGCCACTCCTTCTGAGCATGCCCACCAGGCACAGCAGAATAACAGAACATCAAAGCAAAACAACAATTGGAAAACTAACCCCTTTCCCACCTACTCACCTACAGACAGGCCTCCAGTACCAAGGCAGGTTGCCTCTAGGGCTCTGACCTCCAGTTCTTGGCTCCGTACTCTCAGACTTTCAGACTTCCAACTTCCGACCACCAGTGCCTGGCTGAAACCTGCAGACCTCTGACCACAGGACACGCTGACCCATGGCTTTGACCTTCAAGCTTCAACCTCCGAACCTGGCAATCCCAGGACTTCACTCACCAGCTTCGACTCCTATATATTGCTGCCCGCTGGGTAACAACACCTGGACTCACCGATCACTGGAATTTGACCACTGGCCCTAGACCTCCAGACCTGCATGGACCTCCGATCTCAACACTTAACCTTCTTGGGTGTCACCAGCCCTTGCTCTCGGGACCCACCGACATCAGGGTATTTGTCCTCAGTGCCTGCCAACCCAACAACTAATCATAGGGATCACTGACTTGAGGGCCTGAAGGTAGATAAGTCCCCTGGTCCTGATGGGATGCATCCAAGGGTGCTGAAGGAATTGGCGGAGGTTATAGTATGCGTGTTGGTTATCATTTATCAAAACTCTCTAGATTCTGGGCAAGTCCCAGTGGATTGGAAGACAGCAAATGTAACACCACTTTTTAAAAAAGGATGTAGGCAAAAGACGGGCAATTATAGGCCAGTTAACTTAACATCTGTAGTCGGGAAAATGCTTGAAGCTGTCATTAAGGAAGAAATAGCGAAACATTTAGAAAGGAGCGGTTCCATGAGACAGATGCAGCATGGATTAAGAAAGGGCAGGTCCTGTTTGACAAACTTACTGGAGTTCTTTGAGGACATAATGAGTGCAATGGATAATGGGGAACAGGTGGATGTCGTATACTTGGATTTCCAGAAGGCGTTCTATAAGGTGTCGCACAAGAGACTTATAAATAAGGTACCTATGCATGGAGAAAGTGTCTTGGCATGTTGGCAGTCACTGATGAGTGAGGTGCCACAGAGGTCAGTACTGGTCAGCCAGATAGAAGTAGGAAAGTTGTTTCCATTGGTGGCTGAGACTACAACTAGGGGACGTTGCCTCAAGATTCAGGGGAGAAGATTTAGGGCGGAGATGAGGAGAAACTGATTTTCCTAGAGAGTGGTGGATCTGTGAAATTCTCTGCCCAAGGAAGCAGTTGAGGTTTCCTCACTAAATATATTTAAGAATCAATTAGGTATGTTTTTACATAGTAAGGGAATTAAAGATTATACATTTCATGTTTGGGCTCCTTATCTAAGAAAGGCTGTGCTGCCATTGGAGTGTCTAGAGGAGGTTCATGAGAATGATTCAGAGAATGAAAGGGTTAATATATGAGGTGTTTGAAGACTTTGGCCTGTACTCAATGAAATTCAGAGGGAACCTTATTGAAACCTTTGGAATATTGAAAGGCTTAGTTAGAACGGATGTGGAGAGGATGTTTCCTATAGTGGGAGAATCTAGAACCAGACTGCTCAGCTTCAGTATACAAGGACACCCCTTTAGAACAGAGATGAGGATGGATTTCTTTAGCTAGAGGGTGGTGAACCTATGGAATTCATCGCCACAGATGGCTGTAAAGGCCAAATCATTGGCTATACCTAAAACAGAAGTTGATAGCTTGTTGAATAGTAATGACATCAAACTTTACAGAAAGACAGCAGGAGAATGGGGATGAGGGTTAATAAATCAGCCACGATGGTGCAGCAGACTTGGTGGGCCGAATGGCCTGATTTTGCCCCCTACATCTTATGGTCTTATGGTCTTTAAGGTTAAATTGTTCGTTCTGCTTTACAACATCTTTTCCATTTTTGTTTTCATATAACATGCAAAATTGTCAAGTGTATTGAAGTAGTTGTGCACATTGTACTTGGGCAGACAATGATAATGTTGATGGATGTGCAGCATTTGAAGAGCAACGTTGCTGTTTTATCCGGTACAACATTACATTCATTAATGCTGTCATTTTACCAGTGACATTTGATTTTTTTTTAAAAGAGTTCCTGTGCAGACTTGTTTTCACTATCAATCCAAGGGAGAAACAAAACCTCTTCTGTAAACAAAGCAGGAATATTCCCTTTATTCGCTATTCCTCCCCAGAAAATGTTAATAAGAGGTGACTACCTACATTTTATTTTCTGCCATAATTCATTTCAAAACATCATAGAAACAGAAATTGCACTGGCTCAGCTGTAGGCATGAGCAGGAGAAATGCTATCTCTCTGTTCATTTTAACGAGTAAATTCATGTGGCACTCACACAATGCTGGAGGAACTCAGCAGGCCAGGCAGCACCTATAGAAAAGAGTAAACAGTTGAAATTTCAGACCGAGACCCATCATCAGGAACTGAAAGGAAGAGGAGAAGTCGGAGTAAGATGGTGGGGGGGGCGGGGAAGTGTTACCAGGTTCGGATATGGCCCAAGTGCAGAGTGAGAGACACTGAAGCAGGTCGATAGTTCACGGACTTTAATACAAACAGTGTTAAAGGGAAAATAAAGCAATAAATGCTAGGCCAAACAGGGCGTTAACTAAAACTCTCAAAAGGAAAACAAAGCCTACACTGCAGCTGAAGAGAACACCTAAACGTTGAACAAATACAGCTAGTCTTCAGACTTGAGAGCCCAATACCTCAGGGAAGGTCGAATGCAAAACAGCAGCGAAGCGTTGCTATGCTCTGTCCAAGTCTCGATAAGCACTACGACACAAGTATGGAGTTCAATACTACCACAATTAAATAATAATTACCTGCACGTGCAAATTCACAAGCGCAATTGCCGTATCTACTGCGCTGCCGAATCCGTGGTTGTGACAGGGCCCCCCCTTTCTAGGCGCAGCCCCTGAGGCGCCACAGACCTGTATCTACTGGAAGACCCAGATCAGCGACTTGTCCAAAATGTCCTTCGCCGGGATCCAAGTACATTCTTTTGGGCCATACCCTTCCCAGTCCACAAGGTACTGGACCTTACCACGTACCCAGCGAGATGCCAGGAGGCTCCGCACAGTAGAGACAAGGGAACCATCTACCAGGCGGGGAGGTGCGGGGACTGGGGCCAGGGGAGAGGTAGTAACCAGCTTGAGCTGGGAAACATGGAATACCGCATGGATCTTCAGTGATGCTGGTAGACGCAAACTATAGGACAGCTTGTTGACAGTCTTTTTCACTACCTACGTAGCGCGGTGCCAATTTCTGGTTCTCGACTTTAAGGGGAAGATCTCTTGATGTCAACCAGACCTCCACTCCTGGCTTGAATGGCCTCGCCTGTCGACGGAGCCAATCAGCCCGCTGGGAATGCTGTTTCTGGGCGCACAATGGAGAAGCCCTGGCTCATTCTTTAGTCAATAGCCGTATCTACTATGCTGCCGAATCCATGGTTGTGACAAGGAGGGAATGAAGAACCCACACCCCCTTGCCATTCCCCATTGTTGTTTCCCTTTCTCACCTTATCTCCTTATCTATCTGTCACTTCTCCTTGGTGCTCCTCCCACTTCCTTTTTACCATGGTGTTCTGTCCTCTCCTATCAGATACTTCCTTTCTCCAGCTCTTCATCTCTTTCACTACTCTACCATCCAGCTCTTTACTTCACCTTCTTCTGCTCTCCTGGTTCATCTATCACCTACCACATTGTACTTCTTCCTCCCCTCCCCCCACCTTCTTATCCTGACCTCTCCTCTTCCTTTCCAATCCTGATGAACAGTCTTGGCCCATCGACTGTTTACTCTTTTCCATAGATGCGGCCTGATCTGCTGAATTCTTCCAGCATTTTGAGGGTGTCCACCATGTCTGTGGAACTTGATGTATCACATGCACATTGAAATGTCAAAACACAATGAAATGCATAATTCACATTAACAATGAACAGTTGAAAGATGTGCTGACTTGGTATAATTCATTTACTGTGATGTATTTTTCATGCAATTGATTTTCATTCCCTAAAACCGTAAAGAATTTGTAATTGACCAGTAGCCAATACAAGGGTTAATCCATTTAGAAGGTCCAGACTATACAAAGCAATATGATAAAAAGAAATGGCAGCCAACCTACTTGAACCAAAATGTGGTAATTCTTATGAGATGAGGGTCCATTGCGAAATGCTGTGATTGTGCTTTCATCAATTCTGTCTCGTGATTAGATAACAAGAAAGCAGATTTGCACACAGAATTAAATGATCCAAAAAAGTGTTGCTATGCAAAGTCAGAATGATACTGTAATGATAATACCAAGATATAGTAAAACTACTGCAGCTTTTTGTTTTATTTTTAATTTAAATAATTTCTTAACTGCAAGATTTGTAGGCAGAATTTAAAATTAAGTTGGAAGAAGCCAGGAAACTGAACATATTCTGATTTGAAAGCTATCTAATTAACAGCTGCATTTTCCCTCGAGTACAATTTGCTGGAATCACACAAAAACGTGAAAATGCAGTTTTCTGCATCTATTGCTTGATATTTTACTCTGACAGGACCAATTTATTTCCAATAACGTGTTATATATCAAGTGTTTGAATTCAGTGGATGACCTTTTCATATGCAAGAGATTAAAAAGAGGATCTTTATCTTGGGCTTGCTAAAGTATGTATTTCTATTTATTATTTAAATATACGGTAGAGTTTTGTATTAAAAGCGTACTTCTACATCAGCTATCCCAACTGTCGGGGGAAAATTCATCCCCTGCCACGAATGTTAAATGGTTGAAATAGCAGCTGCAGGTTGAACTTCTGTTAACTCCTCCAGACCTGGATTTTATAAACGGAATATTATGTTGCAATATTGCATGTTAGGTACTATTAACTGGGGATAGATTTCCACATCAGCTACTTCCAGCCAGTGGGAACTTAATCAATTTCAGTTCTTCTTCTCTTTGATAAGTATACTTTGCCTTTAACTAGGATAGTGTAAAGTTGAAACTGGACAATAGCCTTTGGATAATGTGGCAGTAAAATTCATCTTTGGCTATGATGCCAAGTAGGAAGAATGCAAGGATCAGTTTCCCAAGACAATCTCTTAATTTTTATTTCCTACCAATTTATTCTGTACAGAAAGCAAAGTGCACACTTAGCATTAATATCAGAAAATGTTTGTACCTACATTAATGCATGGTGCATGCATTAATGAAGGGAAAACACAGGAATCATTCCATTAGCCACAGGAGCACAATTAGGCAATTTGGCCCAGTGAGTTGGCTTCACCATTCCATCAGGACTGATCTATTATACCTCTTAAACCCATTCCTCTACCTTCTCCCCATAACCTATGACGCCTTGACTAATCAAGAAACTATCAACCTCAGCTCTAAACATACTCAGTGACGCAGACTCCACAATTCACATAGATTCACCACTGTCTAGCTAAAGAAATTCCTCCTTAACTCTGCTGTAAAGGGATGTTCTTCTATTGCAAGACTATGCACTCTCGTCCTTGAATCCCCCACATCCACTCTATCTTGGCCTTTTAATACTTGATATGCTTCAATGAGATCTCCTCCATTTTTCTAAATTCTATTGAGTACTGGCCCATAGTTATCAAATATTCCTCACATGTTAACCTTTTTAATCCTGGAATAATGCTTGTGAAGCTCCTCTGAACCCTCTCCAATGCTAGCACGTATTTTCTTAGAAACGTTGCCAAAAACTGCTCACAATACGAAGTGTAGTTTGAACAATGTCTTATAAAGCCTCAGCCTAGCGTCTTTGCTTTTTACATTCTAGTCCTCTCAAAATAAATGCCAATATTGTATTTGCTTTCCTTACCACTGATTCAGTCTGCAGGTTAGCCTTTATGGAATCCTGCACGAGGACTACCAAGTTCCTTTGCTCCTATGATTTCTGAATTTTCTCCCCATTTAGAAAATAGTCTATGCCCTTATTCCATCTACCAAAGTAAGTGACCATAGGCATTCTGAAACTATATTCCATCTACTACATCTCTGCCCATTTTCCTAAATTGTTCAAGTCCTTCTGTAAGCTCCCTGCTTCCTCAACACCAACTGCTCCAACAGCAATCTTCGTATTGTGCACAAATTCCATCGTCCAAATCATGTCATATTAGGTGAAAAGCAGCAGTCCCAATACTGAGCTGTGTGGAGCAACAATTGTCACTGGTAACCAATAAGAATAGTCTTCGTTTGAACCCTTTGCCTCCTGCCAATCAGCCAGTCTCCTATCCAGGTTATTATCTTTCCTGTAATACCACATGTTCTCAGCTTGTTTAGTAGCCTCATGAGCAGCACCTTGTCAAAGGCATTCTGAAAATCCAAGTACACAACATCAACCTACTCTTCTTTGTCTATTCTGCCTCTTATATCCTCAGAGAGTTCCAATGGATTTCTCAGGCAAGATTTCCCTTTAAAGAAACCACACTGTGTTGGCCTATTTTATTATGTGCCTCTAATACTCCAGAACCTCATCCTTAATAATGGAGCTCAACATCTTCCCAACCTCCGAAGTCAGGTTCCATGGCTTATATTGTCCTGTCTTTTGCCTTCCTCCTTTCTTAAGGTGCGGAGTGACATGTGCAATTCTGCAGTCATCCGGAACCATTCCAGAACCTAGTGATTCCTGGAAGATCACTACTGATGCCTCCACAATCCATTCAGCTACCCCGTTCAGAACACTGGGGTGTAGTCCATCTCATCCACATGACTTATCTACTTTCAAACCTTTCAGCCTCCCAAGCATCTTCTCCAGAGTACTAGAAAGTACACTCAGGATTAAATTTCATGTTTTACCTACACAGCCATCTCACCTATTCTGCCTGCCTGTCCCATCAATACAATATGTATCCTTGAATGTTAAGCTCTCAACAATGATCATCTTTCAGCCATAACTCAGTGATGCCCATTTTGTTGTACCTGCCAAACACTAACTACGCTACAAGATTATCTACTTTATGCTGTATACTGCATGCTTTCAAATACAACACCTTCAGTCCTGATTTTTGCCCCAATGTTACACTTCAACTCATCCCACTGATTGCAATCTTACGCTATCATCTGCCTTTCCTTCCTCACTGTCTCACTACACACTACATCTACTTGTATACCAACTGCCCCATCCTCAGCCCTATCACTCTGGTTCCCAAAACACTGCCGCTACTCTTTAGAGAGTACTACCCTTAAGGTCCCGTTTTCCAGTTTTCTAGCTAACTCCCTATGTTCTCTCTTCAGGTTCTCATCCCTTCTCCTATCTATGGCATTGGTACTGAGCTGTAATACACCATGACTTCTAGTTGTTCACCCTCTCCCTTTACATGACAGTGGACTTGATCCAAGGCATCCCTGACCCTTTCACCTGCAAGACAACATACCATCCAGGCGTCTTTTTCATATCCACAGAAGCTCTTGTCTGCTCATCTAACTATAGAATTTCCCATCACTACTGTATTCCTCTTCTCTCCCTTCCCTTCTCAGCCACCGAGCCAGACTCAGTGACAGAGACTTGGTTCCTGATAGGTCATCCCACTGCACCACCCCCCAACAGTATCGAAGGTGGTGTACTTATTATTCAGGGGTATGTCCACTGGATTACTCTGCACTGGAGGCCTATTCTCTTTCCCTCTCCTGTGAGTCACCCAGCTAAGTGCCTCTTGAAGCTTAGGGGTGACTCCCTCCCTGTAGCTCCTCTCGATCACCTGCACATTCTTCCAAGGTCATCCAGCTGCAGCTCCATTTCCTTAACACGGTCTCTAAGGAGTTGCAGCTCACTGCACCTCATGCAGATGTAATTATCAGAGAGACCGTAGGTCTCCCAGACTTCCCACATGAAGAACATACCACTGACATTGGATCCATACACTGGCTATGTAAAAATAGACAAAGAAAGAGAAAAGGCTTACTAGATATTTACTTAGAACCTTACATAAGCATTTGGTTTCTGCAAAGGGGATACTAAAGGGCTCTTCCAGATTACCACCTGATCCATAATAGTTTTATAAGTTTACGGGGGTGCAATTAAGTTGACAAGAAGCTGTAGTGATCTTATAGGGGTCATATTTCACACATTTAACCATAGCATCTGACTGCATCCTTTCACCTTCTTCAGTATTATGTTCTTGAACTGGCTGCTTGATAATGAGACATAATTAAGCTTTGCCTCCTGTGATGCCAACAATCTCTCCACATTAAAATCAGAAAAAAGATGGAAAAAACAAATCTCAGTCCATCAGTCTTCTCCCTTTTCCCTTAAGGTGCTCCATAAAACCTATTAAGCTTTTGCTATGATATTGGCTCCAACGTTTCATGATGCTCTTCTGTAATTCCTTGGCTTCAAATTCCCAGACATCGACATTTCAGAGGATCTACACAGAGCCCAACATATTGATGAAATCATGAAGAAGGGAAGGCAGTGGTTATACTTACTTCGGAGTCTGTGGAGATTTAGTTGTCACCGAAGCCGCTAACAGATCTCTACAGATACATGGGAGAGAGCATTCAGAATCAGAATCAGGTTTATTATCACCAGTATGTATTGTGAAATTTATTAACTTAGCAGCAGCAGTTCATGCAATACATGATAATATAGAAAGAAAAAAATAAACTAATAAATAAATAACAGTAGATTTAAAAGATTTTAAAAAAGTACAAAAACAGAAATAATATACGTATATTTCAAAAACTGAGGTAATGTTCATAGGTTCAACGTCCATTCAGGAATCATATGGCAGAAGGAATGAAGCTGTTTCTGAATCACTGATTGTGTGCCTTTAGGTTCCTGACAGTAACAATGAGAAGAGGGTGTGTCCTGGGTGAAGGGGGTCCTTAATGATGGATATCACCTTTCTGAGGCATCACTCCTCAAAGATGCTAGTACCCAAGATAGAATTGACTAATTTTACAATTTTCTGTAGATTCATTCAGTCCTGTGCATTAGCAACCACCCCCCTCCACCTCCAGACCAGTGATGCAGCTTGTCAGAATGCTCTCCCTGGTACATCTTTAGAATTTTTTGAGTGCTTTAGTTGACAAACCAAATCTCTTCAAATTCCTCATGAAATATAGTCACACTTTTGCCTTCTTTATAGCTGCATCAATATGTTGGGACCAGGTTAGATCCTCAGAGATCCTGGCAACCAGCAATTTGAAATTGCCCATTCTCTCCACCTCGGATTCCTCTTTGAGGATTGGTTAGTGTTCCCTTGTCTTACCCTTCCTGATGTCCACAATCAGCTCTGACTGATTGCATCACCAACTGGAATGAAGGCTCCTATACAGAGAAATGAAAAAAAGGTTGTTAAGGCTTGTCGACACAGCCAGCTCCATCACAGGCACAAGCGTGCTTGTCACTGAGGACATCTTCAAAAGGCACTGCCTCAATAATAACACGGATCATCGGCATCTGCTACATGCATTCTTCTCATTATTATCATCAGGGTTAGGTACAAGAGCCTGAAGACAGCTTCTTCTCCTCAGCCCGCATTTTTCTGAATAGAAACCATAGAAAAACTACCGCACAGAAACAGGCCTTTTGGCCCTTCTTGGCTGTGCCGAACCATTTTCTGCCTAGTCCCACTGACCTGCACACGGACCATATATAGAAACCACAGAAAAACTAATGGTGCATAAACGCTACTTCACTATCCACCTTTGCAATATTTATTTATTTGTTGTAGCCTATAGTAATTTTTATGTCTTGTACTGCACTGCTATTACAAAACACCCAATTTAACAACATTTGTCAGGGTTCTGTGCTGAGCCCATTGCTATACAATCCACTCACACATGACTGCATGGCCAAACGCCCAAGCGTTTGCCGTTGACATGACAGTGGTGGGACTCATCACCAGCAGCGATGAGACGGCCTACACAGAAGGTGGAGGAGCTCAAGACCTGGTGCCAGGCAAATAACCTCTTCCTAAATGTCAATGAGACAAAGGAGATAGCTATTGACATCAGGAGAACTCTCACCACTCACACCCCTCTTTACATCGGTGGCACAGCAGTGGAAACTGTGAGCGGCTTCAAGCTCCTGGGAGTGCACATCACACACAACTTGTCATGATCCCAGACCGCATCCTACATAGCCAAGAAAGCACACCAACACCTTTACCTTCTGAGAAGGATGATAAGAGTTGGATTTTTGTACATTCATACTGACATCATTCTACAAATGTGCAGTCGAGAGCATCTTACATCACTGCCTGGTATGGAAACTGCACTGCAGCGGACAGGAAGGCTCTATAATGGTGGTCAAAACTGTCCAAATCATCACTGGCACCAGCCCGCCTGCCATCAAAGACATTAAGCAGAAAGGTGCCAGACAAGGGCCAGTAACATAATGAAGGGTCTGCACCATCTGCTCGTGGACTGTTGTCCCACTGGTATCAGGGACGAGGCTATGTGGCATCCGTGCCAGGGCTACAAGACTCAAAAAGTTACTTATCCCATGCAGTAAGGCTGATTAATACCTACACCCACTTACTCCACCATTACTTTATTACTTCCCATCAGTCACCTTATGTACAGGCTAGTGTTACTTTGTAGACATACAGTACAATTAATCTATGCATATAAGTTATTTGTACCTTTTGTGCTTTTTTGTGCTGCATTGAATCTGGAGTAATAATTATTTTGTTTTCCTTACACTTGTTTACAGGAAATGACACTAAATGATCTAAATTATTTGATAATAAACCTGGATAGATACTTTTTTGATCTCAAATGAAATTATAGTGTCACAGTTGCATTACAAGTGCACAAATATACAAATAATAGAAGAGAAGTAAGTAAGAATAAAATAAAAGTTATCTCAAACAACTTAACAGTAGCTAATGGCTGAGGGTAAACATGACCTCATATAGTGCTCTTTGGAGTAGCGCAGTTGTCTTAATCTATTACTAAAAATGCTCTTCTGTTCAGCCAAGGTGGTATGCAGAGGGTGCGAAACATTGTACAGAATTGCCAAGATTTTCTGTAGGGTCCTTTGCTCTACCACAGCCTCCAGTGTGCCCACTGACTCCTATAACAGAGCCAGCCTTTCTAGTAAGTTTATTGAGCCTGTTGGCATCACCCATCGCCCCAGCACACCACCACATAGAAGATTGTACTAGACTAGCAAAAACAGACTGGTAGACCATGTGAAGGTGAGGTCTGCATACTCCAAAGGACCTCAGTCTCCTCAGGAAGTAGAGGCGACTCAGGGCCTTCTTGAACGCAGCCTCTGTTGTTGGTGCTCCACTCGAGCTAATCATCCAGGTGCACCTGTCTCTGTTTCTGATTCTACTTCCTCTGCATTGAAGGTACTAAGTCAAAATTATTTACATCTGTTGAAGTTCAGCTTCTATAACTAATTGTTTTCTTTAACAACTTTAAACTCTACAATTTGCAAGTAATAGGGTGACTCCTGGCAGATGTAGCTAAATATGTCATTATGATAGTGGATGAATCGAAGTTCAAATATATTTATGCAATGTGTATATATGTAATGTATATGTTACCATATACTACCTTGAGATCCTTTTTCTTACAGACATTCACAATAGAACAAAGAAATATCATAGATCCAATGAAAGACAATAAACAAAGACTGACAAATGACCATAAGATATAGGTCTGCTTCGCCACTTCATGGCTGATCCAATTTTTCTCTCAGCTCCAATCTCCTCCCTTCTCCTTTGTGCCCTGACCAGTCATGAATCTATCAAACTCTGCCTTAAATACACATAAAGGTTTGGCCTCCACAGCTGCCTATGGCAAAGAATTCCATAGACTCACCACTCTCTGGATAAAGAAATTCCTCCTCATCTCCATTCTAAAAGGACACCCCTCTATTCTGAGGCTGTGTCTTTAGTCTTAGACTCTCCCAACATCGCAAACATCTCCCCACATCCACTCTATCAAGGCCTTACACCATTTGATAGATTTCAATGAGGTCACCCCTTATTCCCCTGAATTCTAGTGAATACAGGCCCAGAACCATCATGCCTTATACTTTATAGTTGCCAAACAATTGATACTAGAACATACAATCATCACAGCGATATTTGATTCTGCGCTTCCCGCACCCTGGATTACAAATCGAAAGTAAATATTAAAAATTTAAATTATAAATCATAAACAGAAAATAGAAAAATGGAAAGTAAGGTAGTGCGAAAAAAACGAGAGGCAGGTCTGGATATTTGGAGGGTACGGCCCAGATCCAGGTCAGGAACCGTTCAGCAGTCTTATCACAGTTGGAAAGAAGCTGTTCCCAAATCTGTCCATACGAGTCTTCAAGCTCCTGAGCCTTCTCCCGGAGGGAAGAGGGACGAAAAGTGTGTTGGCTGGGTGGGTTGTGTCCTTGATTATCTTGGCAGCACTGCTCTGATATGTGCTCTTCTTATGACAAGCTATCCAATCCTGGAATCATTTTTATGAACCTCCTTTGAATCCTCTCTAGTTTCAGCACATCCTTTCTAAAATAAGTGGCCTAAACCTGCTCATAGGACTCCAAGTGACGCCTCACCGGTGCATTACATCCTTGCTTGTTTAAAATGCAGAAGAAGACAAATTGCAAATACAAAAAGATGAGTAAATAAGTAAATAATACTGAGTTCATGAGTTGTAGAGTCCTTGAAAGTGAGTTCATAAGTTGTCAAATCAGTTTAATGTTGAGGTGAGTACAGTTATCCACATTCACTCAGGAGTCTGATGGTTGAAGAAAAATAGCTGTTCCTGAACCTAGTGCTGTGGGACCTAAGGCTACTGCACCTCCTTCCCAATGGCAACAGCAAGAAGAGAGCATAGCCTGGCTGGTGGGTGTTCTTGACAATGGATGCTGCTTTCTTGTGTCAGTGCCCCTTGTAAGCGTGCTCAAAGGTGGGGAGGGTTTTGTTTCTGATGGACTGGGCTGTTTCTAACACTTTCTGTAGTCAGGGAGATTGTGGCAGGTGGGTTGTATCTTTGTACCCACCACTTGATTTCACCATTATGTTCCGGTGTATTATATTTACAAAGTAGGACACAGGATTTATCATGTCCCTTGATCTCCTTACACTATCAATTTTTCCAAATATTATGTTTTTTTTAAATTAATCCCTACATTTCAAGATCCCTTTCTACATGATCCCAGTTCCTAGAAACTATCATCATGTTCCCAGTTCAGCTTTTCCCTGTAGGTCTGAAAGCTTATAACCATTTTCTTATTCCACAGGATCCGAAAGAATCTTCTGTATAGCCTAGACTGCCAGGTTTTCCTAGATATCACTTATTATTAGCTTTTTTTAGTAGTACTGAGAGGGAAAGAAATTTTGATTCATAGGAAATCTATTATTCACACATAGTACGGACAAATCACTGGATAACGAACAATTCTATTGTTACAGATATAAGTTGGTCGATTTTGTTCCGAAGTCAAGAAATGCACAAAAATCACTCAATATGGTTGCCAGACCTCCACAGTGCTGTAATGAATGGCACCAGAAGCACATAAGAATAATTTCAAAGAACCATTACTAAATAAATAAAAACAAATAAAAACAAAGCTCCTTGATTCAAAATTTACTTGGTAACTCCATGGAAAGGCATGAAAACCTGAAAGCAGAAGTGTGTTTTCCTTCCCAGTTTTTTTTATTATTTGACAAGTTTACACGATCCTGGAATCATTTTAAATCTTCAGTTGTATATGACAAACATCTTTGGCAGCTTCTGCTGCCACTGCGCTTCAAAAATAAAATGAGGCTCGTTGTAATAGATACCTGCTGGAATTTTTCTCCTATTACAACTTCCACTTAAAATAATTCTAAATATTTCTGTAAATATAGCTGCAATCACGCATCTCTGTTGAACGGGTGAATTTGAATGAAACAGAATGAGTGATTGTGCTTAAAGCTCTCAAAGGGTGCCTAGATCTTCATTGTTAGCTCTCCTTTAATGTTGTAACATTCCCTGGCCAATGTACACAGAACTAGGGACAGCAGATTATGGTAAGAGTCAGAATTTTGATAAATAATGAACAATTCTGCTCATATTTTCCCATAACCATTGCACAGCATATTTGCAAGAAGTTCAGTTTTATGTTCCCCTGTTTTCACTCGAATTCAAGCTTTAAAGGATCTTCAGTAAAGGACAAGACTTGTCAGTTGCCTAAAGTCAGTTTTCAGCAGCAAAATACCATATTTGCTTGATAGGCAGGTTGATTTTACATCAGTCCAGCAAAAAAAGAAAAGAACAAGCTCCTGCACCTGATGTCTAGCTATGGAGATGAAATATGAGCAAAATGAAAATGTCTGAGATGAACTATTTTATGTAGTCAATTTTCACTTCAGAGAAGTCTACTTTTAAAAATGCCAGATGTGAAGTATGGAAGGTATTGCTATAATATTTGTCTTAGTGTACTATTCATCATGAAAAAAAAGAAAATCAAGTTGTAATGGCTGTGTTGATCATACCCAATAGACCAGAACTCATTGAAGTGTCTAGGAAATGTGGTATTGAGCTTCAAAGCACAAGAAAGTAACTTAACCCTAATTTATTATCATAAAATAGAAAACTCAAATAAACTGCATTAAATGCAACATAATAAGTCACAAAGATTTCAGGGCTCACGATTCTTAGTCTCCACTTGATTGTTGCTGTTGTCAGTGGACTTGATTCCAGCTTTTGTTGGGGAGCTCCAAATTCCAACTCATGAAATCACTTTGTGTTCGCTCTAGGCGCCTATCAATTGTGATCCTTCCATCCAAGTGAAGTCACAAGAACAAAGTGAAAGGTGCCTCAGTAATAAAAGTTCAATCCACAAGCATAGCAAGACACACTGAGACAAACTCTTTGGTCTTTTGTTCTCATGCCGCTAACTTAGCATTGTTTAAAAAGGAGTTCCACAAGCATTGAAGGACATACTGAAATGGATAAACTCTTTGATCTTTTGCTGTCATGTCACTGATGCCTGAGGGCAGGAAAAAATCCAGCTGCTATTAGCAAACATTAGACATTAACAAACTGACGGTGTTTAACTTGTACTGACACCTTACAAGCTGCAAGCTCACAAAGAGTTAAAATATCACTTGGAACTACCCAGACTTTCATTTAATATTTTTGCGAAATCTAAGACACAACACACAAATATAGGAACATTATACTCAAGTAGAACACACAAGAAAATGGAAGAAGTAGTAGGATACCTGACCCTTTAAGCCTGTTCTGCTATTCAACGTGGTCAACTAGCTGCAACTTCTCTTCTGTTCCAATTCCTTATCTTTTGTAACAACATATTTTGACCCTTTCTTTATATACCTCTAATGATCTAGCTTCCACAATCTTGGGATTCACCAATCCCTCCATAGAGGAGTTCCTCAGCATATTTTTTTTTAATTTATTCAATTACAGGATGTGGGTGTCACCAGCTAAACCAGCATTGATTCCCCATCCCTAGTTGCCATTGAGAAGGTGGTGATGAGTTGCCTTCTTGAACCACTGCAGTCCCTGAGGTGTAGGTACACCCACTGTGCTGTTAGGGAGGGAATTCAATGATTTTGACCCAGCGACAGCAAAGAAATGGCGATATATTTCCAAGTCAGGATGGTGAGTGATTTGGAGGGCAATTTCCAAGTCCTGGTGCTCCCAGGTATCTGCAGTTCTCATCCTTCTAGATGAGAATAGTCGTGGGTCTGGAAGGTGCTGCCTTAGGAACTTAGGTGTGTTATTGCAGTTTATCTTGTAGATAGTACACACTGTTTGTCGATGATGGAGGGATTGGATGCTTGTGGATAGGGTACCAATTAAATTGGCTGCCTTGTACTGGATGGTGTCAAGCTTCTGGAGCATTGATGGAACTGCACTCATCCAGGCAAGTGGCGAGTATTCCATTACACTCCTGACCTGAGGCTTGTAGATGGTGGCAGGCTTTGGGGAGTCAGAGGGTGAGTTATACACTGCAGGATTCCTGGTCTTTGACCTGCTCAGGTAGCTACTTTGTTTATATGGCTAGACCAGTTCAGTTTCCTGTGATGGTAAACCCCAGGATGTTGATAGTAGGGGGATTCAGTGATGCTGATGCAATTGAATGTCAAGGGACGATGGTTAGAGCCTCCCTTTGTTGGAGGTAGTCATTGCCTGGCACTTGCGTGGCTCCAATATTACTTGACACTTGTCAACCCAAGCCTTGATATTGTCCAGGTCCTGCTGCATTTATGTATGAACTGCTTCACTATCTGAGGAGTGCAGAACATTGTGCAGTCACCTGTGAACATCCCCACTTCTGACTTTATGATGGAAGGAAGGTCATTGATGAAGTAGCTGAAGATGGTTGGTCCTAGGACACTTCCCTGAGAAAATCCTGCAGTGATGTCTTGCGAGGGAGATGACTGACTTCCAAACACCTCAACCATCTTCCTTTCAACCAGCAGAGGGTTTTCCCCTAATTCCCATTGACTCAATTTGAACTAGGGCACCTGGATGCCGTTCTCAGTCAAATGCTGCCTTGATGTTGAGGGCTATCACTCTCACCTCACCTCTGATGTTTAGCTCTTTGGTCCATGTTTGGATCAAGGAGGTGATGAGGTCAGGAGCTGAGTGGCCTTGACGGAATCCAAACTGGACTCTGTGAGCAGGTTATTGCCGAGTAGGTGCTGCATGATAGCACTATTGATAACCCCTTCCATTTGCTGATGATAGAGAGTAGGCTGATTGCATGGTAATTGGCTGAGTTGGACTTGTCCTATTTCTTGTGTACAGGACATATTTAGGCAATTCTTCACATTGCCGGGTAGATGTTGATGGTAGCTGTATTAGAAGAACTTGGCTAGTGGCATGCAAGTTCTGGAGCATAAGTCTTCAGGACTACTGCTGAGATTTTGTCTGGACCCATAGCCTTCGCAGTATCCAATGCTTTCAGCCGTTTCTTGATATCACATGGAGTGAATTGGATTGACTGCATTCTGGGATGCTGGAGATTTCTGGAGGAAGCCGAGCTGGATCATCTACTTGTCACTTCTGTCTGAAGACTGTTGCAAATGCCTCAGCCTTATCTTTTGCACAGGTGTGCTAGGCTCCTCTATCATTGAGGATGGAAATATTTGTGGAGTCTCCTCATCCAGTGAGTTGTTTGATTGTCTACTGCCATTCATGGCTGGATGTGGCAGTACAACAGAGCTTAGATCTGATCTGTTGGTTGTGGGATCACTCAGCTCTGTCTATTACTTGCTGCTTTTGCTGTTTAGTCCTGTATTGTGGCTTCACCGGGTGACACCTCATATTGGGATATGCCTGGTGCTCTTGGCATGCCCTCCTGCACTTTTCATTGAACCAGGGTTGATCCCCTGGCCTGATGGTAATGTTAGAGTGGGGGATACAGATTGTAGTTGAATATAATTCTGCCGCTGCTGAGGGCCCACAGCGCCTCATAGATGCCCTGTCTTGGGCTGCTAGATCTGTTCAGCCTATCCCATTTTGTACATGATAGTGCCACGAAATGGATGGAGGGTTTCTTCAATATGGAGGCAGGATTTAGTCTCCACAGATACTGTGTGGTGGTCATTTCTACCAATACTGTCATGAACAGATGTTTCCGCGGCGGGCAGATACTGTCATGAACAGATGTTTCCGCGGCGGGCAGGTTGGTGAGAATGAGGTCAAGAGTGTTTTTCCATCTTGTTGGTTTCCTCACCACCTGCTGTAGCCCCAGTCTGGTAGTTATGGCCAGTAGGACTCGACCAGCTCAGTCTCTGGGTGGTACGACAGAGCCATTCTTGGTAATGGACATTGAAGTTTCCCACCCAGAATACATTCTGTGCCCTTGCCATCCTCAGTGCCTCCTCCAAGGGCTACTCAACCTGGAGAAGTTCTGATTCTTCAGCTGAGGGAGGACGGTACGGAGTAATCAGCAGGAGGTTTCCTTGCCCACATTTAACCTGGTGCCATGAGACTTCATGGGGTCCAGTATCGATTTCCCAGTAGATGAAGCATCATGCCAGGGTGGGGATCATGAGGGGGGGCGGGTGCTGAATTTCTTGTACTACTTAAGGTCTACCATCTATTTTAAGCTTAATAACTTGCACAAAGTCTGGCATTCACAATTCCAATGTGTGTGATATGTTGTATAATTTTTACCCCATTATGTTCTCATCAATTCCAATTTGTTCCACAAGTATCAAAATCAAGATGACAGATCTTTTATTTGAGAACAGTAGTGAGATTAATGCATCTGTACTGAAAGTGCAAGGCTTGAGATATTATGGAAACATAAATTACACTGTTTAATTTGAAGTAATAAATTAACATTTATCGATTTTTTTCCTACCATCCAGCATCAGTTATGTGAGGCAACAATGGAAGACTGGCTTGCGTGCCAGAGTCGGGGGAACATTTTGTGTCTGCCTTTATTTTATAGATGGTCTTTTCTCTTCACACATTATCAATTTATGTTGTCATTTTTTGAACTCTTATGGATAGTTTGGTAAATTATAATTTGAAAAATAGAAAATATTAATCAAAAAAGTAATTCAGAAGTAGCCCAGAAAGAGATGACCGTCAAATTCAAATGCAATCACTTAATATTTTTCAAAAAAAATTGGAAGACATGGCAATACTAACCTTCTTCAACACTATATCAAAAGTTTCCATTTATTTTTCAAAATAAATTCAAAAATCTGCATTCAGTGTAAATTTTTAGAAATCTGCATGTTATAGCCTTAGAAAGACAATAACATCCTGGAATGAAGGTATTTCGATATTAACTGTACATTGGCCAGGCAATGTTACTTTTGCTGACAAGCAGCAAATTAACTCATTACTAAAACCAACTTAAGATACCAAATCAAACATTTTTGGAATTCCTGAAATCTTCCACCTTAGTAGGCATAAGTGAGGCATGATAAGAATGCTAATTGGTTCTGATTAATGCTAATAAATGCTGATGAACTGTGTATGGACTAGTTCATAAATTATGTGGTGTACGTACCTCACTCATATAATTTTTGAAATCTAAAGCCAATTTGTACAAAAAATTAACAATGAAGAACAAAAACCTGCGGATCCTGGATATTTGAAATAAAAACAGAAAGGGAGAGAGAAGAACTAAACTGAGAATGTTTAGTAAGTTAGACTGACTCTGCGGAGACAGAAATAAAGTTGATGTTTCATATCAAATACCCTTCAACAAAAGTGGAAAAGTGAAAACTTGTGTGTTTTAAATTGCTGAGGGCATAGGGAGAACACATGTGAATGTGTGGAAACAGTGAGGATACATGTGACACAGTTGTTTTCATCAAAAGGAGGGAAGTAATTTGAGTAGGTAGATAAAGGAAGTTAAAGGAGAGAGCGAGAGAAAGCGAGAGAATGCTGTGATTATAAATTGAAGAAAATTCTAGCTTCTCAAAACCTGAAATTAAAAAAGAAGAATATACATTTTTTATCAGCTCAGATAGCATCAGCATAGAGAAGCATACAAAATTAGTGCTACAGGTATTTTACCTTACATCAGGGACAATTAAGTTCTGATACAAAGAGAAAAATGTAGTTTTATGACATTGTTGAACTCAATATTGCACATTGAGAACTACAGTGTGCCAGTCTGAGGATGAGATGCTCTTCTGTGAGTTTACCTTGTGCTTTTTTGGATCTAAGGCAGAGAGGTCAGTGTTGGAAGTGGAAAGGGGGATCAAAGTGACAAGCACCTGGCAGCTTCAGGGTCATAATATTTTTTGTTCATCCTCTCTACAATTTGTAATCATCTTACTATCTCAATTTCCCAAATCTGATGAAAAGTCTTGATCTGAAAAGTTAACTCTGCTTCTCTCTCCGTAGAAGTTGCTTGAACTAGCCAGTACGCTCGACAATTTCCTGTTCTTATATAAAATCAACATTCATATTACAAAATATAATATGTTCATAGCTTTTGATAGATAATAATCTTAATAACAATTTAAATAAAGTACATAATTGCCCATTTGTAGTTTACAACTGCAACTTTGAGAACTTTGGCTTAGGGGTAAGTCAAGAAGCTAAAATGGGGCAGAGTATTGATTGACATGTGGTACAAATATGGGATATTAGATCTTTCCAGTGTTGTAAATTATCTGCTGGAAAGCTGCTAACTGTGCAACATTAACAGAGCCAGGCAGCTGTGGATTTTGATGCCACATATAAGGCCATATAGTCAGAAGCTGACCAAACTTTAAGATCCCAAAATGTTAAGTGGGTACCACAGTAAAGAGAGAAACAGAAAGAGACAGATTCTCATGGAAACCATGGCAATATAACACAAACACAATGTACACCATTTCTCAACAGTATCCAAGGAGATAATTATTATATTCTATTAACAACATTATGGCATTTATCGTTGTAACACATCTGTTGATAAGAACTTGGTACCTAAATATGTTACTGTGTTATCTTCATTACTGTGGAAAGACTTTCAAATGTCCTGAAGGCTCTGCTAGAATGCAAATCCTTTCTTTCTTCTGCTAAACTTATCATTAGTTATAGGGAGAACTCCTGCAAAAAAAATGAACCTGTCATGTAAATATAGCTGCTAGATTTGCGAAATGCATAAATTATCCTTCCTCCTGCAAATTCAGCAGTGTTTTTGCATTTCTAACACAATTGACGACAATGTAATTGGAAACCATTTCAAATCACCATGAAGGTATTATTTTCTCCAGCTATGCTGTATCTATTGTTAAAAATAGGTGTCTCAGATGAGCAACAATATCAAGCTTCCTGCAAAGAACTATCTCTTCAATCAGAGATGAGATACAAGGAAAAAAAAGGTTACATAATTACTGGACTTTTCACCTGTATACTGCACAGGGTTCCTTGCTAAGCACACTGCATAACACAAAATGAATGTATTCTGACCCTTTCAGAAACTAATTAGCTATCTAAATGCCTTTTGGGGACCAACAACCAGTTCTATATTGACTAAGGTAGCTGTTAATCAACAGTGCCACACTTGTATAAGGTCCCTTCATTACAGCATATTGCTGAAATACTGTACTGTATAGTAGTCTGTAAATTATGGGAAGTTCCTAATTTTAGAACAGGTCGCAGACTGGTCTGAAGATGAACAAATGTTTCATCTTTTAATTATGCAGCATGCTTAGGGATTACTGTAGCATTTCAGAAATGTGCCAACATATTTACATATTAAAACATCAGTAATTCTGTTATTGAGTTTACAATTACAAATCAAGCAAATAATTTAACTCACAGGAATGCAAACGACAGGAATTCTGCAGATGCTGGAAATTCAAGCAACACACATAAAAGCTGCTGGTGAATGCAGCAGGCCAGGCAGCATCTCTAGGAAGAGGTGCAGTCGACGTTTCAGGCTGAGACCCTTCGTCAGGATGGTCCTGACGAAGGGTCTCGGCCTGAAACGTCGACTGCACCTCTTCCTAGAGATGCTGCATAACCCTCAATGTCCCATTTTAGTGCAACTACTTCCAGAAGGTATAGAATATGCTTGTTTTATAATCATGGTTGTCTTCCTAGTTTTGGTAAATCTGAGTTACAGTGAGAGAGAGAGGGGGAGAGAGATGAAAAAAACAGAAGGTGTATTATGAAGGTAGGGTTCATAATCTAATATTGAATAAAGTAGAATGTGAAAACCAAAAACAGAAGAGATTCTGGTAAGGAAAAAGAAGGAAGCATATTATCAGACAGCTGGGCACAAATAAATCCCTACAATAATATAACTTTAAGCCCATGCTTAAGAGGGAAATCAGGTAGGCAAAATGAGGGTACAAGATGGATTTGGCAGGCAGGTTTAAAGATAATCCCAAGAGGTTCTTTAGTTACACTAACAGTAAAAGGATAACTAAGGAGAGACTAGGTCCTCTTAAACACCATTAGGGCTGCCTCTGAATGGAGCCACAAGAGATGGCTGAGGATGGCTAAAGAACACACATCAGTCCTCACAGAGGATTCGGATGTGAAAAGAGTGAGCAATTTCAAGTTTCTTTGTGTCAATATCACTTATATCAATGCAGCTATAAAGAAGGCACAGCAATGGCTATATTTCATTCGGAGTTTGAGAAATTTGGAATGTCACCAAAGATACTCTCTAATTTCTACAGACGTACCATGGAGAGTATTCTCATTGGCTGCATCACCATCTGGCACGGGGGTGGGGTGAGGTGGGGCACTACTGCACAGGATCAAAATAAGCTGCAGAGAGATCTAAACTTAGCTCCATTTTGGGCACCAGCCTCTGTAATATCCAGGACGTCTTCAAGGAGCGATGCCTCAAAAAGTTAGTGTGTGTGTGTGTGTGTGTGTGTGTGTGTATGTGTATATATATATATATATATATATGCACTAACTAGAAATCACAGGTTTTACTCCATTATTATGTATTGCATTGTACTGCTGCCTCAAAGACAACAAATTTCATGAGATATGCAGTGATATTAAACCTGATTCTGATGTTGTCTACATGGACTTTAATAAGGCCTTTGACAGGGTCTTATACGGTAGGTGGGTCCGGAAGGTAAGATCACATGTGATTCATGGTTAGCTTGCAAGGTGAATTCAGAATTGACTCAGTGATAGGAAGCGAGAGTGATGATTGAAGATCAGTCCTCTGACCAGAGGCCTGTGACTAGTGGGGTGCCCCAGAGGTCTGTGGTGTGACCGCTGTTATACCTGTGAATGATTTGGATTTGAATGTGCATAGCACAATTATAATTATTGCTAATGATATTAAATTAATGGGTCATTGATGGCAAAACAGTTTACAATGAAATGCAAAGAGATCTTGATCAGTTAGGGAGATAGGCTGAAGAACTGCAAGTGGAATTCACCTTGGATAAACGTAAGGTGATGCATTTTGGACAGTGAAACCAGAGGAGGACTAATTGAGTGAACAGGCAGACAATGACAAGTGTGGAATGGAGGGAGCAGGTAGTACAGGTGAACATTTCACTAAAAGCAGCTGTGCAATTAGACAGGGTGGTGAGAAAGGTGTTTAGCATGATGGCCCTCAATAGTTAGGAAATCAAGTTTAGAAACAGGGATGTTATATTGCAGTTACAGTACAGAAGCAATTGCTGAGGCCTCACTTGGAGTATTGTGTTTTGATCACAACATTATAGGAGAGGCATTGTCAAGCAGGAGGGGGTCAAAAAAGGTTTAGAGGCTGCTATCTGGACCAGAGCACCTAAGTTATAGGGTGGGGTTGGTCATTCTGGATCTTTATAAGGTGAGAGGAACCTGAAGGAAAACTTCTTCATGCAGAGGGTTCGGTGCGTATTTAGAATGAGCTTCCAGAAGAAGTGTTTGAGCTGGGTGCAATAGCAATCTGTAACAGACACTTGTACGGGTTCATGATGGGAAAGGTTCAGAGATATATGGAACCAATTTGGGCAAATGAGACCAGCTCATCTGGGAATCTTGGATAGCATAGATGAGTTGTACCAAAGGGCCATTTTCCATGCTGTTTTTCTATATAACTGTTACTCTAACAAAATTAAATTCCATTTGGATGAAAAGAATGGTAGTGCTGTAGGGACAAAGTTAGCCGAACACATTTTTTCAATTATTTTCTATAGAAAACACTTTACTCTTTGTTGAACGCAAGTAGGCAGCATACAGTGTAGTGGTTAGCACAGTACTTTACAGTACAGGTGACCCTAGTTCAATTCCCACCTCTGCCTGTAATGAATTTGTATGTTCTCCCTGTGACCGCATGCGTTTCATCCGGGTGCTCCGGTTTCCTCTCACGGTCCAAAAACCTACCATTTACTAGGTGAATTGGTCACTGTAAATTGTCCCAGGATTAGCTTAGGGTTAAGTCGGGGGATTATTGAGCAGCATGCCTCGAACGGCCAGGATGGGCTATTCCGCGTTGTATCACAATACATAAATAAATAAATAAACAAATGACAGACTATGTGAATGTTGTTCTTTGCCCAGTTTCACAGCACAATATACAGGAATGATGTAATGGGCTACTCACAGCTCATTCAGCTTGAATAACTGTATGAAAAATTCATTGGTATGTTGATTACTATTTTCAGTTTAACTGACACGTCCTGAAGGACTTCGATCAGCAGAAACCAGTAACAATCAGGCTGAAGTAAGCTACTGTAACACAGCACACCATTCATCTATTCATGAGACCCTCTTCTAATTTATGGCTAAATTGGTATTTTAAAATTGTCACACAGTGCTCAATTTAAATTGCAATTTATAAACTAAGATCATCCTCAAGACTAAATTGGCATCTTAAAATTGTTTTGACTGCCTAAAATTACAGGTTATAACTTTATTTCAGTCATTAGGGCTTTTAACATGGAAGTGAACATTCTCCTCAGACTAAAGCTTGTTACTATTGCTCTCACAATGATTTTGATCTGCTAACATTAAAAGAATACCAATAATTGTGCAAGTGAGGAAGTAGCTACATTTCAAAGGGGAGTTTCAGAAATCTGTTCCTACAACTTCCCTACTGTATATTATTTAAGATAGCTATGGCTTTCCAAGTAGTACATGATAGATTGAAATTATTGTGACTGAAGTTTGGAAAGTAAATAGAGCAGCAGTACTAGTAAATGCATTTCACAGTACTGATCATAGATTAAGCCCGAGGCATAATGTGTATGGGTTACATTTTCCCCCATAGATCCTGACCTCAGAAGTTCAGATTTTGATGCCCATCCTGTACAGAAGAAACAATTGACTTATTATGAATAATATGATTTGGTTGAAACAATAAGTTGGTATTAACCTTGCATTCAATGTCAGTAAGACCAAAGAATTGAATGCGGACTTCAGAAAGGATAAGATGAGGGAACACACTCCAATTCTCAAAGACGGACCCAAAGTGGAAAAGGTGAGCAATTTCAGGTTCCTGGGTTTCAACATCTCTGAGGATCTATCCTGGGCCCAACATATCGATGCAGTTACAAAGAAGGCACAGCAGTGGTTATATTTCATTAGGAGGCTGAAGAGATTTGGTATGTCACCAAAGACACTCGCAAATTTTGACAGATGTACCATGCAGAGCATTCCAGCTGGTATGGAGGTGGGCGGGGGGGACTGTACAGGGTCAAAGTAGGCAACAGGAGTTGCAAACTCAGTCGGTTCGATCACGAGCACCAGCCTCCCCATCATCAAGGAAATCTTCAAGAAGTGGTGCCTCAGAAAGCTGGCATCCATTATTAAGGACCTCCATCATTCAGGACATACCCCCTTCTCATTACGACCATCAGCAGCATGAGGGCACACACTCAACAATTCACAAATTGCTTCTTCCCCTCTGCAATCAGATTTCTGAATGGACATTGAATCCATGAACAGCATGAGCACTACCTCACCAAGTAAGACTGGGAAAAATAGCCTGATACAACTTGAAGAATAACAGTCGAATTTTACCCACAACTCTAGACAATGCATGTATCTGATACAGATTATTGGCTCATTAATGATTCCTTATTTCAGGGCGTTTGTTCGTGTAAGTGACAGCCTTACAGGAATGACTCCTCAGCAGAAACATGTTATTGACTGTAGGGTACTTTTGTCTTTCCTCCTTCCTTCTTTCTTTCCTTCCACTCTTCCCTCATCTTTTTATATTCTTTCCTTTCTTTCCTCATTCTCTACTGTCACCCTTCATTTTTTAAAATTCACTGTAACTTTCTTTCTTTCTTCCTACTCTTCTTCCTTCAGCCATGATTAAATTGCAGTGCAGAGTTGATGGGCCAAGTGGCCTAATTCTGCTCCTAATTCTTAATGTCTTATAGACCTTCCTTGTTTCCTCCGTCCTCTGTTCCCTGCTCCCTGTTTTCCTTCCTTCATTTCTTTCCTTCTGTCCTTCACATTAGTAGATGTCACACTGACAAGCTGTACAGTTGGATTACACAAATTGTTTGATCTTGGATGCTGTGGAGCTTCTGCATACCTTTATCTGAACACAGTTAGTTGGGAGTAGCCAAAGAATGATTTAAAGATGAACTGATCATTATTATAGTATATCATCTCTGTCCTACTTTTATGGCTACTGTATTGATATAGCCTGTTCAATTCACGTTATGAACAATGATATTTCTCAGAGAAGATTTTTTAATTTTGGTGTCTTTTAACATAAGGAGAAACTTGAAGTGATCTTCAGCCAGACTATGCTAAAGCATGTATTTAGCAAGGGTTTTTGATTAGACTTTCCCTCCAAACATTAACCGAAATAAAACTTTTGTTCACACCATTGGAGGTGATGAAATCACAATGAAGGAATCTATCTGGGATCTGAGCATACAGGGCATCCCACAGATTATTTCTTTACCATGAAGTTTAAGGAGTAGGTAATAAATATAGGTGTGATTGAATAGGGGATAAGCAAAGATGGGCTGGGGGGAGGTGGGATACTGAATTCAAAATAGAAGGGAAGAACGACTTGATTAGAACATAGAACATAGAATAGTACAACACAGTACAGGCCCTTCGGCCCACAATGTTGTGCCGGCCCTCAAACCTGCCTTCCATATAAGCCCCCACCTTAAATTCCTCCATATACCTGTCTAGTAGTCTCTTAAACTTCACTAGTGTATCTGCCTCCACCACTGACTCAGGCAGTGCATTCCACACACCAACCACTCTCTGAGTAAAAAACCTTCCTCTAATATCCCCCTTGAACTTCCCACCCCTTACCTTAAAGCCATGTCCTCTTGTATTGAGCAGTGGTGCCCTGGAGAAGAGGCGCTGGCTATCCACTCTATCAATTCCTCTTATTATCTTGTACACCTCTATCATGTCTCCTCTCATCCTCCTTCTCTCCAAAGAGTAAAGCCCTAGCTCCCTAGCCCTAGCCCTGGGTGCAAGAGAAAAAATAAATAAGTGGTAAAATATAAAATGTAACATTAAAAATATCTCTTAAGCATTTAAAACCCAAAACAAAAAAAAATCACATTTGCAATTATGAATGCTCAGTGCTGAAGCAATAGTTTGGCAGAAAATAACAATTACTATGTTGTTACAATGGTACCAAATATCTAATTTGAAACAGCTGTGGTAGATATGTTTCTAAATTATCTCACAAATGGAACAATATGTCTTGAGTTCAAGTCAAGGAGAAAATCAAGAGATCAGCTGTGTGAGTGTGTTCCACACTCCCATGTTGCAGCTCACAAACATAGTAGTCAGGGATCACCGACATGTACGCTACAGTTAGCAGGAGTTCTCAACAAAATCACAAGCTGACCGTCTGCTCAACCTGACCCATGACTTTCGAATGATCAGACAAGTTAGTTGTGATCTTGGCCTTAAGGTCCTTTGCAATAGCTACCTCTAACTTTGTACATAGTTTCTATTGGTTTCTAACTCAAAAAAAAAATCAACAGGGTGGTGCACTAATTTAATGGTGTGGTAGACTTTGACACATCTCTAACATCATTTGTCCAGTGAATAAACTATTGCCAGTTCAACATAACCATTAAACCATTAAAATCTCCTGAAAAGATCATACGATAAATTTGTTGTGAAAATACAAGGCAGGAACTAGTCTGAAGAAGTTAATATTAAATAAATAACCTAATTCAAAATTATTTTTGTTTCCTTGTGTGCAGAGGAAGAGGATTTGGATAACTCCCTTGGCTTTACAGGCCATTAAATTATTGTGTTCTCTCTATCGCACTTTGCACCTATCTCTGATCCGAAGGTAAATCAAATCCCATTTTGATGGGGTCATATTATATAATTCCAGTTGCTGCACTATAGGAATGATGTTGAGGATTTGGAGAGGGCACAGAAGAGTTTTTCCAGGATGCTGCCTCATTTGAAGGGCATGTGCTATCATGAGGAGCTGGATAAACTTGGGCTGATTTCTCTGGAGCACCAGAAGCTATGGGGAGATCTGATAGAAGTTTATAAAATGATGAGTAGACAGACAGTATCTGTTTCCCAGGGTTGAAATGTCTAATACCAGGGGGCATGAAGGTGAGAGGGGGTAGGTTCAAAGGGAATGTGAGGGATAAGTTTTTTATTCAGAGTGTAGTGGATACCTGGAATGGTGGTAGAGGCAAATACATCAAAGGCTTTTAAGAGACATTTGGATAAGCACATAAATGTAAGGAAGATGGAGGGATATGGAGGGATTAGTTTGGGTGATTTTGATTTGCTTTTTAGCTGGTTTGGCCCAGGATTGTGGGCTAAATGGTCTGTTCCTGTGCTGTATTGTTCTATTGCTATCATTTGCAGTCTACCATGATATTCACATTGCAAGAAGCTGTTTAGGTCATTCAACGGGCATCAAAGCTGCCAGTCTATTTTAAATAAAGCCCAAGCCAGATTCTTCTTGTGACTAACACGTCCTGGTGCAGGAACTCTATCCTGGCAGTCCATGGCAAACAATATTTTTCTTCAGTTCTTGCCATGTGGGTGGAGTTAAAATGGTGCCAAGTGGCTGCCCCTTCAAGCTCATCCGCGGAAACAGATAAAACTCCTCTCTTTAAGGTCTCTCTCTTTTTCCTTTTTAAGGTGGTTGGGGTTCTATTGAGACCTGATCTGCAATGGCACTCAAACTGCGTTTTTTTGTGGTAGATAAATTCCCATTCCTGCAGCTCAGCGGCTGGCCATTTCCTGACATTCTCCAGGCACTGCTTGGCAGATGGCATCTCTGGGCTGCAGCCCTGTGGATGACTGATTCTAGGCTTGTGTAGACAACTGAGACGCCATGGGCAAAGGAACATCAGGACTTCGCTGTGGTGAATGTGAGGACAGAGGTCTCTGTAGTTGAAAGGTAGGACACTCTCTCTCTTTTTCTTGAGTTAGAGAATCTCAGAATAAAAAAGTGATGTGGCAGACTGTAATACCAGAAAAGTCTCCCCATTCACTGTGTAAATGGGTGACATCTCTCTGTCCCTTATTAGTGAGGGAGAGAGCCTATGGCATGTCGAACTGTCGGATAAAAAATAGTTTTTGTAGACTGGAGATCATGGTCTCTCTTTGGGTGCTTTGCTGTTGCTTAGTGGGTGGTGAGCGCTTATGTGTTTTGCTGAAATGGGCAGGGACAGCGGGATGTTGATGCGTTGATGTTTGATGCTTGTGCGGGGGGAAGGGGAGAGGGGTGTTTGGGGTTCTAATGATTATCTGTCATTCATACTATTCATCGATGTCTGTGAAAACAAGTATTTCATGTTGTACACTGTGTACATTCTCTGATAATAAACAAAACCAATTGAACCATGTTTTATTGGACATTAGACTACATGACACTCACTAACTTAATTTAAATTTCAACATTTGTAATGAGGCTGATCAGCTTTAATATTTTTTGCTCAAAGAAACCTGCTCAGTTTTGCCTCTAATCAACAAAACAGTTACATTTTAGCATGTGTGATTACGACATAAATAGTTACCAATATAATATGCATAATTTGTAATACATATGTCGTAGATTTCTCTTTGAAGATGCAGATTGATAGTCATTTACATGAGCAAGGTATCAGGTCCCTAGTATTTTCTTCAGCTGCACATTCATTCACACCTGACTTAATGCCCAGATAGATTTTCTAACTATAATCTTGCCAGCAAATCAATTCAGTTAACCATGCCTTATTAAAATCTTTTGAGGCCAAAATCGGGGGGGGGGGGGCATAATAGCCTTAATTTGAACACTTACTTATGCTTTTTAAAAACATAATTAAATACTAATAGCATATTTAAACAAAGGCTTACTTTGTTCTAACTCCAATGTTATTACATGCAACAGCAGGGAGATGAAAACAGTAGCAATAACAGCCACCGGAACTGTTATAATGTTGTGTCTTGGAATAAAATATGAGACAGCAAAGGAACATCCTCTAATAACATAACCTGGCACTGCAATGGTAATGTTGCTGGGAGTGCAATATCCATACTTCAGCTGAGTAGAAATTAATGACTGGTTTTGAAATTTTGACTAATTGCAAGACCAGGTTAACCCTGTAGAGGACTAGTGTGGGCGTAATGAACATCAGAAATGTAATCTTTTCGATATAAATCTATATTGAAATACTACAGGATCTTGTCTTTTTTTAACTTTTTCTTCTTCTTTTCTCCTTCCCATTATTTTCTTTCCTTTTTTCCTTATTATTCCACCTTCCTTTCATTCCCAATTTTCTTTACTTTTCTGTCAGTAACACTGAGCATGACTACTGCCTTGTTTAATGCACAGACTTGTTATCTTTTGAAAGCTTATAGTTTTCTTTTTTTGAGATCTTTTTATGGGCTGTCAATAAATGCCCATTAGCAAGGGTTAGTCCATAATTCTTCTTAAGAAAGGTGTTGTGAGCTACATTCTTGAACTGCTGTAATCCTCCCATTGAAAGTTCTCCCACTGTCCTGTCAGAGTCATAGGGTCATAGAAAAGAACAGCACAGAAAGAGGCACTTCAGCCCATCTAGTCCATGCCAAGGTTATTTAAATTCTCTACTCCCATCAACCTGCTCCAGGGCCATAGCCGTCCATGCACCTACTATCCATGTATCTGTCCAAGCTTCACTTAAACGTTGAGACCCAGCGTGCATGCACCACTTGTGCTGGCAGTTCATTTTTCAAACTCACAACCGTCTGAGTGAAGAAGTTTCCCCTCATGTTCCCTATAAACTTTTCACCTTTTACCTTTAACCCATGGCCTCTACTTGTCATCCCACCTAACCAAGTGGAAAAAAGCCTGCTTCAATTTACACTATATATATATATATATATATACCCCTCATAATTTTGAACTCCTCTATCAAATCTCCTCTCAATCTTCCTAACCTATAAAGTCCTAACGTATTCAAACATTTTTTTATAAATCAGGTCGTCCAGACCCATAACATCCTTGTAAATTTTCTCTGTACTCTTTTAACCGTATTTACATCTTTTCTGTAGGTAGGTGACCAAAACTGCACCCAATACTCCAAGCATCCAGGATCTAGGATCCAGGATCCAGACCCAATGATTTTGAAGCCAGACAAATACAAGAGCAGTGAAATGTAAAGAGTAGCAACAATTGCCACTGGGACAGTTACAATGTTGTGTCTTGGCTAGCTAACCAGCTAACAAGAACTAGCAGAAGTCTTAACGGACATTTTTAATATTTCTCTGAAACAGTTCCTGCAGGCGTCAAGGCAACCACCATCATCTGGTGCCCAAGAGAGTGGTGACAACTGGCGTAAACAATTACCACCCAGTATCACAGACTTCAACAATCATGAAGTGATTTGAGTGACTGGTTATAGATCATAGATCATATATAATACCACCTTACAGCTATATCGTACCCTTTCCTGTTCACCTACCTATTATACTAATCTATTGATTTTGCCACAGCCTTGGCCCTCCATTCCATTCGGACCCATGCAGAACCCTCAGATGCCAGGACGCTGTTCATTGACCTCAGCTTGGCAACTAACATGACCATCCCTCAGAGGCTGGTGGATTAACTATCCTCATTGGGACTCAACACTGTAATTGGATCTTTGATTTCTTGAAGGAAAGACTCCAGTCAGTCTGTGTGGGCAGCAACATCTCAAGCTCCATCCCGCTGAGTACTGGTGCCCTCTAGGGTTGTGTGCTCAGCCTGCTGCTGATCACATTGCTGACTCGTGACTGCACTGCCAGATTCAGCTCAAAGAACATCATCAAGTTTGCTGATGATACAACAGCAGTTGGCCTCATCAGTATCAACGATGACTCAACACACATAGAGGAGGTAGAGAGGCTTGTCTAATGGTGTAAGAACAACAAACTGAGTCTCAATGTGGACAAGACAAAAGAGATGATTATGGAATTCAGGAAGTCATAGTTGACCCACTATCCATTGCACATCAATGGCTCTGGCATGGAGAAAGTGAAGAGCAAAAGAATTCCTTTGCATGCACATGCTGCTATTCCGTTGACTCAGGCCTTGGGGGCCGGCGTCGGGCACAATGACAGACTCTCCACTTTGCCCTCTCCCTCATCGGTGTGTTCAGTTCATCTACATTAGCCACGCTGCTGTCTTCTAGGAGCACGTTGACCATAGTCTTGGGAGGGTGCCCAGGGTTCATCCTCCCGTGCTTGGGCTCCCATATGATGACTAGGCTGGCAGGTAGCTCGGGGTGGCGTAGACAGTACCCCGCTAGTTGCAGTCTTCTCGCCTCGATTTTAGTGGAGAGCATCAGTAGGTTATTATAGAGCTCAACGTTTGTCATGCGCTGTTGCCAACTCACGTCAAGAGCCATCCGGAGCACTTGAGTATAGCAATCATCTAGAGACTTTCGCATCGTCTTGGTGAGTGTCCACGTCTCACATCCGTACGTGAGAATGGACTCTATAACTGCTATGAAAATCCTCTTTTTAAGCCCGCTTGTCAGGTTCGACTTCCAGATTTCCTTCATGTTGTTTATAGCCCTCCATGCCAGCGCCTTCTGTATCTTTATGTCCTTCTTCGAACTCATCATTCTTGACCCGAGGTACTTGTAGTCAAAGACTTTCTTAATGGTATCATTCTCTATGGTCTTGAGAGTACCTTTGGTCACAGTTAATTGCCATGTACTCTGTCTTTTTAGTGTTTAGGTGAAGTCTAACTTTATTGCATTCTATTTCCACTTTTGTCAGTAGCTGCTGTGCTTCCTCCATCTGATCAGAGAGCAGGACTATGTCATCTGCAAAATCGAGATCAGTGAGTGTAACTGGTCTGACCCTTTTGATCAAGCTACCAAAGATCATGACAAGCTTGGTTTTACCATAAAACCAGGGCAAACCAAAAGGGTGTGCACATAACTAACATTCTAACCTGGTCCCACAATACCTCCTCTCTGGTCATAACATACAGCAGCATCTAGAGTTCCTGAAGAGGTTGAGGTGTGTATGACTCCTCACCACATTCTCACAACTTTCTACAGGAACACCATTGAGAACGTCTTGTCAGTCTGCATCATTGTACACACAGAAGCTGCAATGTTTCAGACTGCAAGATCCTACAGTGGACAGTAAAAATTGCCAAGAGGATTACTGGGCTCTCCCTTCCCTGCATTTGTGACATTTACCAAGAGCATTCCTGACGACGGGCCCAAAGCATTACTGAGGATCCCCACCACTCATCTCACAATCCCTTTGATCCACTACCATCAGGAAGGAGGTACAGGAGCATCAGGACTAAGTCTGCCATTGACTTCTCTAACTTCAGCTAATGTCCCACCTCCCTCTCATACCCCATCCGTTATTTATTTATATACACACATTCTTTCTCTCTCCCTCCTTTTTCTCCCTCTGTCCCTCTGAATATACCCCTTGCCCATCCTCTGGGTTTTCCCCCCCCTTCCCCTTTTCTTTCTCCCTAGGCCTCCTGTCCCATGATCCTCCCATATCCCTTTTGCCAATCACCTGTCCAGCTCTTGGCGCCATCCCTCCCCCTCCTGTCTTCTTCTATTATTTTGGATCTCCCCCTCCCCCTCCCACTTTCAAATCTCTTACTAGCTCTTCCTTCAGTTAGTCCTGGCAAAGTGTCTCGGCCTGAAACGTCAACTGTGCCTCTTCCTAGAGATGCTGCCTGACCTGCTGCATTCACCAGCAACTTTGATGTGTGTTGCTTGAATTTCCAGCATCTGCAGATTTCCTCGTGTTTGAGTCAATAAGACAATTTGGTTTAAAAGTCTGAGTATTTTGTTTGAACCTTAACCTGTGTATTTCTGATGGTGATCAAATACTGTGCTTGTTTGTGATTTTATTTTCCCTTTCAGTGACTGATTTTCCTCTATTTACATTCAACTAATATTTTTTCGCCTGTATGATACCCATTGAGCTGTCTGTATTGTTCCTTATACTGCTAAATTGAGTAACCCTAAGATTTCATAATCATAAGGGCCTTTGCATTTGAGTGATCTCTCTCTTTCCCTCAATGCCGTTAGCAGATGGTGGCAGTGCAAGGTTTAATCAACTAGGATTGTAGATTTGGACAATAATTCAGGTTTATGGTGTGTTCTAGTTCTGGTCACTCTTTTTGTTAATACTTTTGGGAGATTTTTTAATCAGGTTGATTTGCGGATAATGAACACTGAACAGAACAGGACTGAAATATGCCTTTTGATTTTGTGTTTTATGTTCCTTGTTTTTGCTCATTTTTTTCATTTTGTCATTTGTGTGATTTTTTTTTGCGAATGCCACGGGTGGAGGCTTTGATATTGATGTTATTCTTTGAACATGCTGATTTCATAAGTTTTTTTGTTTCATGATTCTCTGTGGGAAGACGAATCTCTAAACTGCATACAGTACTTTGAGTCTTTGACAATATGATATTTAAAATAGGAAGTGTGGAGTTTGTAAGTATGACATCAGATTATTGTAAAATTATAGAAGGACATTTTGGAATGTTGAAATAAATTTGAAACTTTTTGAGCAATCTCTGACAAACCTTTCTAAAAGCCTGTGCTATCTCTGTATTCTGTGTGACATTTGTACCAGTATGCATCACTGACAGTTACTTATATCATTTACTGCTTATCAAGCAAGTGTGTGTTGAACTGCACCTACTAACAGATGCCAACTGAGCAGTTGAGAACAAGTGCAGGCAACCATGAAATAAACCAAGACAACTTCACTTAATTGTAAATTACAAGCAATGTTTCCAACCTCTGAACATCTGTTTCATCCTGAAGTGTAGTGAGAATTAAATTACCTTAAAGAACAGAATACTACAGGAGATAGGAGCAGGGCTAGGCCGTTTGGCCTGTCATGCCTATTCTACCATTCAAAATTATGGCTGACTTTTTACATCCAGTTCAGCTTTCTGGCTAATCACCGTGTCCATTGATTCTATTATTGACAATTTATGATTTTCAAGGCAAGTATAGCAAAGTGCATGCATTGTGTTCTACAAACGTTTGTACTTCTGAAATGATATTCGAACAGTTTCACCGAAGCTGTGTTTTAGAAATAAACTGTTCAATCAAACGCTATTGAGCTATTATATCAAGCCCTTTGTGATATAATGATATAAGGATGAATATATAGGCTATGAACCCCTGATAGCTCTTGTGTCGTTCTAAAATAGAGGAGGAAATGCAAGTCTACTTAGATACTCCATGGCTACTTAATGTCATTCCAAAATAGGATTGGCAGGATAGGTCACCTTTCAGGATAAAAGATGTTTGGTTCAGGGGAAGAAAGTGGATGAATTCAGAAATTGAATGCCACTCTCCATTTGCTCAGAAGCTGCGAATGGATCAATAGAATCCATAGTTCAAACATTACAGTCTAAAAGAAGCATCAGGCTATATTGAATATCAAAGGATCATGACTTATATTTAAAAATCCATCAGCTTAAATCAGGTCGTATAATTCAACAACAAATGTTCAGATTTCTGGCATCTCCAGTCAATCTGCACTTACACTGAAGTGTTGTATTGGGTACATCCGTTCTAACTTCACTGGTTTTGAGCAAGAGTTTAGCAAAGGCAGATTATTTCACTTTTGAGTCCATATTCTTTAATTCAGTAAAATTGTCATACCAGAGAAAAGGAAATCAGCAGATTAATCACATTTCAGGATTGAAACTTTCTGGACAAAATCTTTCTGCAGTATCTCAGATCTGTAAAGCTCCATGTTCTTCCATCCCTGGGATTAGTCATTTATAAATCACACATAACTAAATCTCCTGTTATGGGCTAAAGCCACAGAATATTAGTAATGCACGTGAGATAACTCCAAGTAAGAGCATTTTAATGTGGACATCTATATTTTCACAGTTTATCCCAAAGCAAGGCCTCTGCTTAAGATTAACATTTTAGTTTGATTGTTATTGCAACCAATTTTCAGTGGGCACATCAAATTTATACTTAAAGGTTGGATATAGATTCAGTCAATTCTTGAAAAATAATGACCTGGCTGTCTAATTTTGTATTATTACAATCAAGATTGCACATTTATTTTCAAAGTTCTACTAGTTTATCCTCATGCATGAATACATGCCAAATTCTATGATGATTTAAGACATATTAATGATACTAATGAGCACCTTACTATGATTTGCAATTTTGACTATCAAGTGCTGGAAATATTAAGAGTTTCTCAATAATTCTTAATCTGTATGAGAAGTAATTCATCCAAAAGATTAATAACTATAGCTGTATTCCTACTCAATATTTAAACTATCTGGAATTTCTACATTCACATTCTGTAAGTCTTGTGTCTCTGTGAGCTGATACATTAAAAGCTATAAATATGAATTGGAGAACTGATATATATTTTCTAATTTTCAACTTATTTTAATATCATTGATGTTCTATGAGGTAATAAACCAATAATTTGCAATTATGAAGTGTATTACTGATATACTTTGCATTTTGGCCATTGATCTTTTTAAGCAGTTTAGGATAATCATCATATTAGATATTCAGTATAGTCGATCTTCTATAGTACAGAACAGAAATTCAGCTGAGTTCTCTTGCTTCAATGATGAGTTCAACATACTTTAAAAAATAAGTTTTTGCATACAATGCTTCTTTGGCACTATTACCTGTGAAATTATTTGGAAGCATCTATTAACTGACAATCACTCTGAGAACAATCATATTTTATATATACCACATTTGAATTCATCCCTACATGGTGTGACTTATTGTCCCTACCTTTGTGTCCAGATGTAACATTCTACAGAAGCAATTAACAAGTCAATGCATTTGGTTGATTTGATTTCACTTTATTTGCCAGTGATACACGGGTGAATCCACGCCACCTACCTGCTCAATTGCTGCAAATCAACACCCTCTAGACTTCTAAACATCATACAGCTCTCTAATAATTCTCCAAATGCTTTTGTCATCTTAGTCCCAATACCTGATGAGTGTTCTCATGGCTCCCCAATCACAAATCTTAAAGATCTAATTCAACTGCAAACCCAGAAGATCTAATCAAGCCCAGACCTCATCCCTTGAGGAACTAAAGCTTCTTCAACACTCTTCAGTACCATTCTACAATCCCCCTGATCACTTAACACAATTGCCCACTGCCTCATCCTACAAACAATCATAAAGCTCTTGCTCTATTTGCTTAGGGTGTCCTCCAATCATCACTCAACACCCTCCTCATTTCCCACAACAACAAACGTCACCACCACAGACTCTACCTTGATGTCCATCTTCGTAGGTTATGATTGGTTCTGGGAACATCAGGGCTTCCTGTCAAATGGCCCATTTTCAGATGCAAAATTATGCATTACTTTTTGTGTCATACAACAATTATGAGGGAATCATTTATTTCCTTCAGGGAAGAACATGTGCAGTCTGGTCTATATATGGTTGATACTTTTGTGTTTTCACAGTTCCCAGGGAATTTAAGGATGAGCAATAAATGCTGGTAGAGCCACTGATGTCACCAGATTTCTGTAAATTTCTAGAGACTTACGTTGGAGAGCATTCTATGGTTACATCACAGCCTGGTATGGTGGCTCCAATGTACAAGAAGGCAGGTGCTGAAAAGGGTTGTAGATTCAACCAGTTTCATCACAGACACAATGCTCTCAGCATCTTCAAGAAACAGTTCTCAGGACTGTGGCATCTGGGACTTGCCCTCTTCTCATTACTATCATCAGGGAGGCAATACAAGAGACAGAAGGCCTACACTCGACAACTCAGGGACAGCTTCACAAGACCACAAGACAAAGGAGCAGAAGTAGGCCATTCGGCCCATCGAGTCTGCTCCGCACCTCCCCCATGAGCTAAACTATTCACCCATCTAGTTCCAATTTGAGAGATTTTTCCCCGTATCCCTTGATACCCTGACTAATTAGATAACTGTCAATCTCCTCCTTAAACACCCTCAATGATCGGGCCTCCATAGCTGTATGTGGCAACGAATTCCACAAATCCACGACCCTCTGGCTAAAAAAATTTTTCCTCATCTCTGTTTTAACCGGGTACCCTCTAATTCTAAGACTATGGCCTCTTGTCCTAGACTCACCCATCAAGGGAAACAACCTTTCCACACCTACTCTGTCCAACCATTTCAACATTCGAAATGTTTCTATGAGATCCCCTCTCATTCTTCTATACTCTAATGAATACAATCCAAGAGCTGACAAACGCTCCTCATATGTTAGCCCCTGCATTCCAGGAATCATCCTCGTAAATCTTCTCTGAACTCTCTCCAACATCAGTACGTCCTTTCTAAGATAGGGGGCCCAAAACTGCACACAGTATTCCATATGACGTCTCACTAATGTCCCATAGAGCCTCATCAACACCTCCTTACTCTTATACACTATTCCTCTTGAAATGAATGCCAACATAGTATTCGTTTTCCTTACTGCCGATCCAACTGGGTGGTTAACCTTTAAGGTATCCTGCACAAGGACCCCCAAGTCCCTTTGCACTTCCGATTTTTGAATTTTCTCCCCATCTAAATAATAATCTGCCTGATTATTCCTTCTTCCGAAATGTACAACCGTACATTTGTCAACGTTGTATCGCATCTGCCATTTCTTTGCCCACTCTCCTAAACTGACTAAGTCTCTCTGCAACCTTTCCGTTCCTTCAACATTTCCTGCTCCTCCACCTATCTTGGTGTCATCCGCAAACTTAGCCACAAAACCATTTAATCCATAATCCAAATCATCGATATACATCGTAAAAAGAAGCGGCCCCAACACCGACCCCTGCGGAACACCACTAGTAACCAGCAACCAATCAGAATAGGATCCCTTTATTCCCACCCTTTGCTTTCTGCCTATCAGCCAATGTTCCACCCATTTCAATATCTTTCCTATAATTCCATGGGCTCTCATCTTATTAAGCAGCCTCATATGCGACACCTCATCGAAGGCCTTTTGAAAATCCAAATACACAACATCCACAGCCTCTCCCTTGTCTATCTTATTCGAGATTACCTCAAAAAATTCCAATAGGTTAGTGAGACAGGATCTTCCCTTCATGAAACCATGCTGGCTTCGGTCTATCTTATCATGCACCTCAAGGTATTTCATAACCTCGTCCTTAAGGATTGACTCCAATATCTTTCCAACTACCGATGTCAGACTAATAGGTCTGTAATTTTCTTTTTGTTACCTCCTTCCTTTCTTAAATAACGGAACTACATTTGCAACCATCCAGTCCTCCGGAACCATGCCAGAGTCTATTGATTCCTGGAAGATCATTTCCAATGCTTCCACAATCTCCAAAGCCATCTCCTTCAGAACCCTTGGGTGCACCTCATCCGGACCGGGAGACTTATCTATTCTTAGTCCACTTAGCTTCCCAAGCACTTTCTCTCTAGTAGTCTTGACTGTACCTAATTCTATTCCCTGATACCTCTGGCTATCAGGTATATTCCTCATGTCTTCCACTGTGAAGACTGATGCAAAATACTCATTCAGTTCCTCCACCATCTCTTTGTTATCCATTATAATTTCTCCAGCATCATTTTCAATCTGTCCCGTATCTACCCTTGTCACTATTTTACTCTTCATATATTTAAAAAAAACTCTTAGTATACTTCTTTATGTTAATCGCCAACTTCCTTTCATAATTCATCTTTTCTTTCCTAATGACTTTCTTAGTTTCCATCTGTAAGTTTTTAAAAGTCTTCCAGGCCTCATTTTCCCACTAATTTTTGCTTCCTTGTAGGCTGTTTCTTTTGCTTTTATTTTTGCCTTAACCTCTCTCGTTAGCCACATTTGTGCCATTTTTCTATTCATGATTTTCTTTTTTCTTGTAATATATTTTTCCTGCATTTTCCTTATTTCTTGTAGGAATTTCATCCAATTCTGCTCTGCCGTCCCTCCATTTAGTTTACTTTTCCAATCAACTTGGGCCAGTTCCTCTCTTTCCCCTCTTCTTCCTCTCTGTCTTCAAATTTTTGAATGGTCCATGAATCTAGGAACACAACTGCATTATTTCTTTATTTTTGCACTCTTTATTTATTTTGCAGTTTATGGTGTTTTTATACCGTACTGCTGCTGCAAAATAATAAACTTCACATCCTATAAGAAAGTGTTAATAAAACAGGTTGTGGATCCGATGTCCATGTCACATGAATGACATAAAAACAAATTATACTTAGCATGTCGAACTGTAGGTCAAATATATTTCTATGCATGTATTTTATGTCAGTCGTTGAAGTGCCTGTGATGAACGTGACACTAGAAGTACATTAGTGTCCTATCAATGCATCTGCATTGTGATTGCAACGGGGAATCAATAATTTTTACTGGTAGTGTACTCAGCCCGTGCAATGCTCGTAGATTTCTCCCCAGTACAGCATCGTACAAGACCCCAGGGTAAATCTGAAGGCAAGTAATTGCTGAGTGCCTATCGGAAGTGATCCTTTGAGATGTTGAAAGAATAACTGATTTATCTGGTGATGCAATTACTATAAAACTATTGTGTTTGTAACTCTGAAGCATAAAAATAATCAAAATAAATACATAGATCCAGAAGAAAAACTCATTTTTACTCTAAAGCGAGGTGCTTATATATGACATGGTGGTGTGATGACATATGCAACTCACATATTTTCACATACAGGTCGTGATCAATTTCTTGAACAACAAATCTTCTTGATCCAACCAGTATCTTTACAATATTATGCAAATATTCCCTGCTTAGCTATAACTCCTATTCAATATAGAATGCATCTCAACTAATATACATATGTTAGTGAGAGTGGATATCTGACAATTGGAAAACAATGCTGGAGAGGTAGTAATGGGGGACAACAAAATGGCATACAAGCTGAATAAGTACTGTGCATCAGTCTTCACTGTAGAGGACACGAGCAGTATGGTGGAAATTCAAGGTATCAGAGGTCATGAAGGATGCGAAGTTACCATAACTAGAGAGAAGTTTCTTGGGAAACTGAAAGGTCTGAAGGTAGATAAGTCACCTGGACCAGATGGTGTACACCCTAGAGCTCTGAAGGGGGTGGCTGAAGAGATCTTGGAGGTATTAGTAATGATCATCCAAGAATCACTAGATTAAGTTCCAAAAGACCAGAAAATTGCAAATGACACTCCACTCTTCAAGAAGGGAGAGGCAGAAGAAAAGGAACAGTTAGTCTGACCTCAGTGCTTTGGAATATGTTGCAAACAATTATTAAGGATGAGTTCTCAGGATACTTGGAGGCACATTATAAAATAGTCCATAGTCAGCTGGTTTCTTCAAGGGAAATTCTTGTCTTACAAATCCATTGGAATACCTTGAAGAAATAACAAACAGGATAGACGAAGGAGAATCGGTTGATGTTGTGTACTTCAGCTTCTAGAATTCCTTTGACAAGATGACACACATGAGGCTGCTTAGGAAGCTGTGAGCCCATGGTATTACAGGAAATATTCTAGCATGGATAAAACAGTGGCTGACCGGCAGGAGGCAAAGTCTGTTAAGGGAGCCTGTTCTGGCTGGCTACTGGAAACTAGTGATGTTCCACAGGGGTGTGTTTTGGGACCGATTCTTTTTAAGTTATAAGTCAATGATTTGGATGATGGAATTGATAGCTTGGTTGAAAGTTTACAGAGGATATGGAAATAGGTGGAGGGGCATGCAGTTTTAAGGAAGTAGAGAGGCTATGGAAGGACTTAGGTTAAGAGAATGAGCAAAGAAATGACAGATGAAATACAATGTTGAGAAGTGTATGGTCATGAACTTTAATAGAAGAAATGAAAGGGTTGATTTTTTTCTAAATGGAGAAAAAATACAAAAAAAGTAGTGTGTGAAAGGACTTGGGAGTCCTTGTGCAGGATTCCCTAAAGGTTAATTTGCACGTTGAATCTGTGGTAAGAAAGGCAAATGCAATTTTACCATTCATTTCAGGAGGCCTAGAATATAAATGCAAGGATTTAATGTTGAAACTTTATAAATCACTGGTGAGGCCTCACTTGGAGTATTATGAACAAGTTTGGGCCCCTGTGCTGATGTGCTGAAACTGGAGAGGGTTCAAAAGAGGTTAAATAAAATTATTCCAGGATTCAATGGCGTTTGATGTCTCTGAGCTTGTATTCAGAATTCAGAAGAATGAGGGGGAACCTATCAAATGGTCTAAGGCCTTGATGGAATGGATGTGGAGGGGATGTTTGCTATGGTGAGGGTGTCTAAGACCAGAGGACGCAGCTTCAGAATAGAGGGCTGTCCATTTAGAACAGGGATGAGGAGGGATTTTTTTAGCCGGAGAGTGGAGAATCTGTGAAATTCTTTATCACAGGTAGCTGTGAAGGCCAAATTTTTACGTATATTTAAGGGGGAGGTTGATAGATTCTTGATTGGTCAGGGCACGAAGAGCTACCGTGAGAGAGCAGGAGACTGGGGCTGAGAGGAAAATTCGATCAACCATGATGAAATGGCAGAGCAGATATAATGGGCCAAATAACATAATTCTGCTCCTGTATCTTATGGTGTTATATATGTAAGTATACAGTACACTATATAATATAGCAACCATATAAATATCCACAGCATAGTAAATTGTCCCATTTAGTACTCTGCCTGACAGATGAGACTTCTGGCAGCAAAACAAACTCAGGTTCTGGGGCGTCCTTCATGCTGGTTGTAGGAGCTGACTCTGGGACTGCAGGAAGTGGTTCTAACAGCTCTGGACATCTTTCTTCTGGACGTGTTGGCATACTGAACAGTGCTACGGCAAGCTTCACTGGATGATGCGGATCATAATATGTGATTACAGAGTCTGACATCGACATTTCCTTTAGCTTTTGGAAAGACGCCTCACACTGCTGTGTGCATTCCCATTTCTTCCTGATCAGTAGTAATGAGTTCAAGGGGTAGAGCACAGTAGCCAGGTTGGTCAGGAACCTGGTATAGAAATTTACAAATCTTATAAATGACTGCAACTGTGACACGTCCTTTGGACTTGGGACATCAACCACTGCTTGAATTTTCTCAGCACACTTGTGTAATCCCTGTGCATCCAAAAAATTGAAATGCAGGTCTCCTTTAATTAACCCTCTTTCATTTCTCCAGCTGTCAATGGTAAAGAGTTACTCTAATGGTAGAAAACTTAAAAAAATAAACACTTTGTCCTTAGTTAGGCAATAGTGATCAAGAGTCCCTAAGTTCCTGATAATGCATTAAAGTCAAGGTTAGGGCTGCTGGGACAGAAAGCAGAGCAAAAGAACAGCAAAGAGATTGTACGTACTAACATAAATTCAAAAGCAGCAAGGTTTCTGCAAGTGTTGGAAAACAAAGGAGTAGACAGCATTCTCTCAATTATCTGAAATAGCAATGTAATTGTATTACCCGCTGTCAGAGCCCTGTTGGCAGCTGATGGAGTAACATAGTTTCAGATTGCTCCTACCCTGTTTACTTAATTGTCTCCTACCAGTCTTTTTTTTTGAAACCTTATTATAATACTTTAATACTGTCTTACTATGGCTGGGAAAAGAACAAAAACTTCCGCAAAAGAAAGAGAAACAGAAGATAAATCCCCAGTCACTTTGGATTCAATCAATGACTTCCTTAAAAGGCAAAAATTGGAATTTTCTGAGGTATTTCAATGACTTAACAGTAAATTGGGTACAATTCAACAAACTTTATCTGAGCATGAGAACCGAATTCAGGAAAATATTACAAAGCTTGTGACGCTTGAAGAGGATGTTGACGATACAATTAAACTCTGCAAAGAGTTATCTTTATCCAATGATAAAATGATGAAAAGGATCATCAGTCTCAAAAATAGTAAAACAACTTGTGAATTCTGGGTCTTGTAGATTCAATTGAAGGCACTGGCCCTACAAAGTTTTTTGCAAACTTTCTGAAACAGCTATTCCCTGCTTTATTCACTTCTGAGCCAAAGCTCGATTGCCGTTGTCGGCAAGACCCAGGCCGGTCATTCTAAGCTTTCATGAATTTCGTATTAAGGACCTTTTAATTCTCCATACCCGTCGACAAGGAATAATCGATTTCCAAAGATACAAGGTTAGATTTGTGGAGGATTATTCGCCTGAGGTTATGGCTGATTGCATGAAGTATAAAGAAGTTATGTCGGAATTTTACGATAAAGGGTATAAACCATCCCTTTAGTTTCCCGCCCGTCTAGGTATTGTTTTGAAGAACAGATTGCAAAACAGAATAAAGTCGGTTGAAGAAGCGAAAGAGTTTCTGAAGGATGAAGGCTAAAACTGTTTTATCTCTTATTTGATCAATTTTTTCTTCTGTTAATATGAATTTGAAATAAGGTTTCATTAAGCTTACGTTTTGGCTGTTCATATATTGTCTTCTGTTATTTTTTTGGTACTTTTTTATTATATCCATTTTTGAGGCTTTATTTTAATATAGCTTTCTTTGAATTTATTTAAACTGATCCTTTCATATTTTTGAATACTGAGTTATTTTTCCTTTTATGTTGTGTCTTGGTAGGGACATAATGACCTTGTAGGACTGGAGTTTTTTGTCAACAGGATTTTTTGGGGAGTGAACTTAGTTCTTAGCTCGCTGACTGCCTATTGGTCAGCTTTCTCGCTTTGGGTGGGGGAGGGGGTAGGGCCTATTTTTCTCTGGGAGCTGTGTTGGGTTGAACATATGATTGCTTGTTTGAATACCTTACCTTACGGTTTGCTTTCTAGTTTTAATAACTTATGGCCAGATCTTGATTAGTATTTAAAATGGTTTGAAATATTAACTTATTTAGTTTGAATGTGAAAGGGCTGAATCACCCCATCAAAAAGAACACAGTGTTTGCTTATATTAAAAAATTTTAAACACCCATTATTTTCTTACAAGAAATACACATATGCAGCTGTGATAGCTTATGTTATTTTTACTCGGTGGAAGGATATACAATTTCATTCTTCATTTAATGAAAAATCACATGGAGTTTTGATTTTTGTAGATATTACAGTTTCCTTTGTTCAGCATAAAGTTGTTTTGAACCCTAATAGTTGATTTGTTATTGTAACTGGGAATTTAGACAGTAAATTGATTGTTTTTGCTGAGGTATATGCCCCAAAATTGACGATCCAGGATTTTTTGAACGTCTATTTCCATTTTTGCCAGATTTGTGTACTTACTCTCTTGCAATGGAAGGTGATTTTAATTGCTGGTTAGATCCAGTATTAGATCGTTCATCTATCAAACCAGCCATATTTAATAAATCAGCTTTGTTTATCCAATCCTTTCTAACTAAATCTGGTATAGTTGATGCTTGGCGTTTTCTTCATCCAACGGACAGAGAGTATTCTTTTTTCTCTCATGTTCTTCATTCTTATAACCAGGATTGATTTTTTTTTTATTGGTAGTCAAATGATTCCATTAGTTTGATCGATTGAATATAAAGAGATTGCTATTTCTGACCACTCTCCTATACTTCTATCTTAAAATTTTCCTGGTCCTATCCCTATGAGTAGATTTTGGTGATTTAATTTAACTCTGTTATCCGATGAGGACTTTTACAAATTTATGGAGATTCAAATTACTCCTTTTTTTGAAGAAAATACATTGGAAGAGACGTCTAGTCTTATTATATGGGATACTTTTAAAGCATACGTCCGGGGTCAAGTTATCTCTTATACTGTAAAGATCATTATAAAAGGTAACAAAGAGAGAAATGAACTAGCCAATCAGTTAAAACAACTGGACCATAAATATGCTTCGGTACCCGATCCTGATACATATAAGAGACGTAATGAAACTAAAACTAAATATGATCTTCTTTTAACGTATCCAATTGAAAGCCAACTTTTAAAAGATGGAAGTCAATTTTATATTCTCGGAGATAAAACTGGTAAGCTACTGGCTAATCAATTGAAGCCATTTATAGCCAAGTGACAAATTAAAGAAATACATAAAATTAATGGGGACATGCCAACTGACCACCTTGAAATTAATGACACTTTTAGGGAATTTTATTCTAAATTGTATAGTTCTGATTCTGTTAATGAGAATATTGCAACGAATAATTTTTAGATCAATTAAATATTCCTAATCTTTCGTTATATGATCGTAAGCAATTGGATCAACCCATTTCTCAGGAAGAAATTGCTCAGGCTATTCGAGAATTGCATTCTGGGAAATCCCCAGGACCCGATGGATTCTCTGGAGGGAATAAGGCTTTTTCCTCCTTGCTTATACCACACTTATGTTCTACCCTTACAGATTCCTTTAAGGTAGGGAGATTACCATAGTCTTTTTACGAAGCTTCCATTTCGCTCATTTTCAAAAAGAGTAAGAATCCTACTGAATGCTCTTCGTATAGACCTATCTCTTTACTTAATTTTGGTAATAAAATTTTATCTAAAGTAGGCTCATAGACTTGAAAATATTATATCTTCTATAGTTTTGGATGGTCAGACAAGATATATTAAAAATTGATATTCCCATTTTAATATATGGCATTTGTTAAATGGTATGTACTCTCCTTCTAAGGAAATATCAGAATGTGGATATCTTTGGATACGGAGAAGGTTTTTGACAGAGTTGAATGGAACTATCTATTTACATCCTGAGAATAATTTAATTTTGGACCTAATTTTATTCATTGGATTAAATTACTTTATCTATCTCCCTCCGCTCAGGTTCTTACTAATTTTCAGAATTCTAAACCATTTAAACTCTAACGTTGAACGAGACAAGGTTGCCCTTTGAGCCCTCTGCTTTTTGATTTGGTATTTGAACCCTTAGCAATTGCTTTTCAAGGGTCTAAAGAGATCACTGGTATTTTAAGGAGAGGTTCTATTCATAAAGTGTCGCTCTATGCTGATGACTTATTGCTTTTTATATCTAATGTTACAACCTCCTTACCATTTGTGTTCCGTTTACTGACTAATTTTAGTCAGTTTTCAGGATATAAATTAAATTTACAGAAGAGTGAACTGTTTCCTTTAAACAATTTAATACCAACTGATATTAACCTACCTTTTAAAATTTTAAGAAAACAATTTACGTATTTAGGAGTAACAATTACTAAGAATTATAAAGATATTTTTGAGGAAATTTTTTTAAGTTTATTGAATTATGTTAAAAGCACTTTCTAATTGGTCACCTCTCTCTTTATCACTGATTGGCAGAATCAATTCTATGAAAATGAATATCTTACCTAAATTTATATACCTTTTTCAAGCCGTGCCTGTTTCTATTCCTAAATCTTTGTTTCACTCTTTGGATTCAATTCTTTCTTCCTATATATGAAAGAATAAAAAACCTTGTAAAAATAAAGCTCACCTTCAAAAAACCAAACAGAACAGAGGATTTGCCTTACCCAATTTTAGGTTATATTATTGAGCAGTTAATATACAAAATATTACATTCTGGATATATTATATTAACCATGAGAATTGCCCTACATATGTTTCTTTGGAAATCAACTCTGTTATAAAATTTTCCATTATTTCTTTACCTGGATCCTCGCTTCCTTTATCTTTAAATAGACTAATTGACATTGTGGTGGTTAAACATATATTGAGGATTTGCTACAGTTTAGAAAATATTTTGGTTTCTTGAGATTCTCCTTCTGAAGATCCATATTTTCTAATTGTTTTTTTAAACCATCTTTAACTGATTTATCTTTTAAAGAATGGGATAGATTGGGTATTAAACGATTTCAGGATTTGTTTGATGGAGGGAATCTCTCTTCTTTTGTGCAACTTTCAGAGAAATTTAACCTTTCCAACACTCACTTTTTTCAATACTTACAGATTGGAGATTTTTTAAGATCTCAATTACATACATATCCTACAAGTCCAGATTAGAATATAATAGATATAATTTTTAACCTGAAACCCTTTGATAACGGTTCAATATCTCACATTTATGGTCTACTGTTGGGATTGAAAAAGGCATCTTTAGATAAAATTAAAGGAGATTGGGAAAAGGATTTACAGATTTTCATATCTGAAGAGAGCTGGAAGATTATTTTAAAATTGATTAATTCTTCATCATTATGTGCTCATCATTCTTTATTACAATTCAAAGTGGTACATAGAGTTCATAACTCTAAAGACAAGCTCTCCCGTTTCTACGCAGATATTTCCCCTTACTGTAATAGATGTACTAATGGAGTGGCCATACTAATTCATATGTTTTGGACATGTCCGAGCCTTGAAAAATTCTGGAAAGATGTATTTCAAACTTTTTCTGCATGTTTCAGTGTCAGCTTTAAGCCCAATCCTTTGACTGCCTTGTTTGGTATTGTTGAGGATAGTACTACAAAATTGAAGCCATCTAATTTGCGGGTATTGGCCTTTATGTCTCTTATGGCCAGGAGGGCAATCTTGCTCAAGTGGAAAGAGGCCGCCCAGCCCACTCATGTTCAATGGCTATCTGATGTTATGTTGTGCCTTGATCTACAGAAGGTTTATTGTTTGATTTCTGATTCTAAACATGATTTTCTAATGTTATGGGGACCCTTTCTGAATTATTTTCACAAACTTTGAACTGTTATTAAAGTATGGATCTGAGCCATTATTATTATAATATCATATGGTAAGGTATTTTTATTTTTTCTTCTTTTTTTTAACAACTAGCTCATTTTTATGGTGGGAGTAGATCTTTTTTTAAATAAAATACAATTATTTTATTTTATTTCATTTCATAATTCAGTCTTTTTTTCTACGTGATTGATTTGGAACATGGGTTACTGTGATCATATTACTGTGATTTAAATGTAATGTAATTTGTATTATTTACTTGTATCCTTTTGAATTTTGTATTTGTAGTCATGTAATTTATATAATATCAATAAAAATATTGAATGTATTACCTGCTGCCAATGCCAAACCAAATTTCCTCAGAGTTCATACATTAAATGTTAATAGTAGACGGCCTGTGTAATTAACATAGTGTGGGAAAGGAGGAAACTCTGCATTTTTTCTAATCATTAATCACAGAAAGAAGTGTTCACCACACCATTTCTTATGCTAATCCAACATAGGTAGAAATATGTCCTTTGTTTTCCATGATAAATGCTCAGGTCTGTAACTGGTGTGCCTTCTGCCAGACAAGTTTGCAAATGTAATTACCATTTCTCTCTGTTACCTTGAAAATAAAGGTCCAGATTTCTGAAAAGAAAGTGAATAAGCCTACAAATTACATAATCCATCTTGTATGCAGAAAGTTATAATCAAAATTATCTATTCAATGCCAGAAGAAATTAGTTCCTCCTTCATCCAGTTAACTTATCCATTTTGTCGACTATTTTGATATCCTTAACATAAATCTTGCAATCAAGCTTTGAGGCAGGGAAATTCTACATCTGTATAGTTTCAGGAAGCCATGTAATTCTTATCCTATTAAAACAATGCAAAAGTCCTAGTCTTATGAAGTTTCTGTCATTGTCAGTTGGTATAGATTCAAGATTCAAAGACTCAAAGCAGAGTTATTATCAAAGTATCTATGCACTATACAACCCTGAGATTCGTCTTCCCACGGACAGCAACAAAACAAAGAAAACGATGGATCCCATATCTTCGTCCTTTTTGGGCTACAGAATCAGGACTCTGCAGTACATCATGACAAACTTTCATTACTCTCAATCTCCGGCCTCTATCATTCTACCCAGGATGTTGCCTGGATTGGGGAGCATGCCTTATGAGAACAGTTTGAGTGAAATTGGCCTTTTCTCCTTGGAGCGACGGAGGATGAGAGGTGACGTGATAGAGGTATATAAGATGATGAGAGGCATTGATTGTGTGGATAGTCAGAGGCTTTTTCCCAGGGCTGAAATGGTTGCCACAAGAGGACACAGGTTTAAGGTGCTGGGGAGTAGGTACAGAGGAGATGTCAGGGGTAAGATTTTTACTCAGAGAGTGGTGAGTGCGTGGAATGGGCTGCTGGCAACAGTGGTGGAGGCGGATACGATAGGGTCTTTTAAGAGACTTTTAGATAGGCATATGGAGCTTAGTAAAATAGAGGGTTATAGGTAAGCCTAGTAATTTCTAAGGTTGGGACATGTTCAGCACAACTCTGTGGGTCAAAGAGCCTGTATTGTGCTGTAGGTTTTCTATGTTTCTATGAATTCAGTCATTAATCACTTGTTTGTATGTTTCCCATTAACACAGCAGTTTATTTAGTGTTGTAGCCCTTGAAAAAGTAGACTGGATTAACCTAATTTCTTTAAATTAGAACTTCCAATCATCCAATTCACATACAAGAGCTTAATACATTCGCTATATACCACTGTCAGCATTATTTTGGTGCAGCTCTTAATGATTAGTAGTAAAAGACAGAGAGAATCTTCACTGAAAACAACTTCTGTTAAAAGTTCTGTTATAGAAGACTTAATTCCTAATGAACTTGTTGTTCCTGTGAAGTTTGACACCAATGTACCAACAATCAGTTGGTTATACATTTTAGTGTACATCCTTACAGAAGGGGAGCACAGTGGTTAAATTTGCGGAGAGGCTGTGACCCACACTCAATATTGAACCTGAGTGCTATCTGTGTGCAGTTCGCACATCCTCCCTTCGGCCAGCATATTTCCTTTGGCTACTCTGGTTTCCTCCCATGCATGTATTTATGCATATAATTAAGTAATTAGCACAAAAACAGAGCAAAAATAAAGAGTATAATTGGCCCCTGTAAGTTACCCTGAGTGTGTAGATGTGTGGAGAACAAAATAGTATCACTGTAAGATTAGTGTAAATGGGAGATTGATGCTTGCCAGGGCCAATTTCCACATTGTATTGCTCTTGGACTGTAAGCTGTTTTGATCCTATTGGTAAAGGGCACCTGGTTTTAAAAAAAAACAGATTTCCTGCTCTCCTCCACAGCTGCATCCACAGAAAACAAATTCTCTGTGGATGAATTTTAGTTTCAAACCCACACCAAACCCTCTTGCCAGACAGATGTGGCCTTTGCCACAGGGGAGTCATAGAATGATCAAAAGACTGAATCAAGCTAAAAAAAAATCATCACCAATGCTGAAAGTCTGAAATAAAAGCAGAAAATGCTGGAAACACTCTGTGGTCAAGCAGCAAATGAGAGAAACAGAGGTAATGTTTTAGGTGGCATCTTCGTATATCCCCTTCATTCATCCCTCCTGATTAGTTGGTCCTCATCCAATCAAGTTTCCGCTGTGCATCATGTTAACAAATTTCAACAAAGATGAAGGTTTCACTCTGAGCAAGAACTGGAATTCAATTGGAAACCTGATTGGATGAGGGCTAACTGATCAGGAGGGATGAACGACAGGGGTATATATACTGTATATATACCATTGAATTAGACATGCCCAGGCATCATCCCTGCTGAAGATGGCAGAGTTTGTCATTGAAATGTCGGTTAAAAAAGATACCTGTACCCAGCTGGAAGCCCGAGAAGAGTTTATTCATCAAATACTCCAGGAAAGCTCTAGAAACTTTTTCCATCACTAATACTGTTCCTGCCACTGCTCAACATTGGAATTCCCTTTGAACAATAATCTGCCTAACCTCTGTGCCTCCCTACGTATTTTCAAAGCTGCTTCCTCACGATTAGGAACTCCAGTCTCTCATCTCCTCTTTTGGTGATCTTTCCATCATGAACTGAAGTTCCTTTCTATCCTCTTCATCCATCACCTGTCCTCTTGGATTCTGTTAGAGAATCAATAATCAACAGTGTGAAAGATTGATGTAATAATCATTACTTTAATCAATGGAAGCATGACATCTCCCCTTCAAATGTACATTTATTTGTGTACAAGGACTTTGCTATAAATTACAAACTGTGGATCATGTTATGGGTACTTAAGTTTATATTCTCATTTAATTCTGGGGTAGGAGGACCCGTCTAGAAATTCATTTGTGCAAGTATGATTAAAAAGCAGAGTTGAAAATCATGTTAGCATGGCATAAAGTAATTTTATGTACAGTTCCATTTTGTATGGTTATTATCATGGGAGATCTTTTGTGCTTTTTCAGTTTCAAACCAGCCAAAAAAAAACATCAAAGGTAATGCAATGACTTTTTTTCTTAAGTAGGTTTATCTTTAAAACATCAAGTGTTCTGCATTCACAGAAAACCAGCTTTCACTCATGGTTAGTCAGAAACATGAAGTGGTGATGCAGTCAATTTCCTCTACCTTGCACAGCAGCCATTCAGCAAACTGAAAATAGAAGACTGTAAATAGAATCATTACTGTTCTCAGTCTGAACTAAACATTTCGAAAATATAAGCTTCATGAGTCTCACCAATTACATGAATGCATCACCTCATTTTACACCCTTCTTTGATTTTTTAATCAAGCGTTTGCTGCATTGAGATTTAGTCTGAGAGACACAATGTGTCATGAGATTCCCAGGAAGTTCTTCCTATTTGAAAGCCCTTGTAGATACTCTTCAAATATGCTACAGGAGAGTACTTGCAGTCAGAACAGTTCAATACGACAACAATACAAATCGGATGACAGTTCAATGAGGTTATAAGGGCACATCTCTTTTGATTCACGGGAGTATTTTGTTTGTTGTTGCAAGTGCTCATCATTTCTTTGGATCAAGACAGTCTCAGTAGTCTTATCTTCCATTTGAACTTACAAAGACCTTTCTAACGATGCAACATGATTTGCATTTCAATATATTCAATTGCAGACCTAACTTCAAGGATATGAATCAATTCTCAGGTTATAGTGTTCTGCAAAAGAAGCACCACTGTTGTTGGTCAAATCAAAGCTGGTGATGAATCAACAAATAGGAATGAGATTGAAAATCTGTTTGAATGTTGCACAACAACATCTCACTCAGGGTCAACAGTTGATTGTTGACTGGACGGGGAAGAAAGTGGAGGTCTATGAGTCAGTGTTCACGAGGGAAATCTGAGGTGGAGAAGGTCAGTAACTTTAAATTCCTTGGAGTTATCATATCAGAGGATCTGTCCTGGGACCAGAGTCCCATCACAAAGAACACATGCAGCACCTCTACTTTCTTAGAAGTTTGTGTAGATTCAGCACTTCACCAAAAACTTTGGCAAACTTTTATGAATGCATAGTGGAGAGTATACTAACTAATTACACCATGGCTTTGCATAGAAACACCAATGCTCAGAAATGGAAAGTCTACAGAAAGTTGAGGATGTAGCCCAGTCCATCACAGGCAAAACCATCCTCACCATTGAGTACCTTTACATGGAACACTGTCACAAAAAAACAGTGTCTATCATCGAGGACCCCCACCATCCAGGACATAGTACAGGAGCTTTATGTCCCACACCACCTAGTTCAGGAACAGTTATTATCCTACACTCAGCAGGCTTCTGAACCCGTGTGGATAATTTCACCCAACTCAACTCTAAACTGAACATTCAGACTCATTTTCAAGGACTCTATGGTTTATGTTCTCAGTATTATTTAAATCTTATTTCCAGATTTTTCTTCTTTTGCACATTGGTTGTTTGTCAGTCTTTGTTTATGTATAGTTTTTTCATAAATTCTATTGTATTTCTTTATTTTCCTGTAAATGCATGCAAGAAAATGAATCTCAAGGTAATATATGGTGACATGTATGTACTTTGATAATAAACTTACTTTTATTTTGACTCTGATCATCTTATTATTGTGCAAAAATGAAGTCTTCAGGCAGAGATATCTATTCCACCCTTCTGTGATACTTCAAACACAATGACTTCTTCAGGACAGACAGCTATTAAGCATGAGGCATGGCAAGATATTCAATGTCCTTATATTTCCAAAAGTGTTTTTTCAATCTTTATCTTCAGGCTCTGTCTATGAGATTGCACTTGTCATTGCCTCACTCTCTGTATTACCAATACTGTCTCTATAGTTAGTTGATATCATAATCCTTTAACTCCAACATTTTGATGCTAAAATATAAGCATCAAAAATAAAAGACTGGAAAAAAAGAACAGAATGAAAGAAGAATTCAAGGTATCAAGTGGCATCCGCGGAGGCAAAAGGTGTAAGTTGATATTTCAAGTTAAGACCCTGCATGAGGATTGATTCCTGCTTAATTCTTGGGTGGAATGTTCTGCCTCCACAGATGCTGCTTGACATTATGAGTTCTTCCAGCGTACATATCCCAGTGTCTGTAATCTCTTTTTTTGTCTTCAGAAGCAGAAGCCTACCCCAGACAGTATTGACTGGCAACTGGATATTAATTTATTATTGTGTTGCGATACAGTGAAAAGTTTTACTTTGCATGACAACCCTATAGATCATTTCAAAACATCAGTCATCAGACACTACTAGGGAAAGGCAACAATAGAATGTTAGAGTTACAGAGAACAGTTGTTGTACAGGTAGATATTAAGATGTATTGGCACAACAGGGTAGTTTGTGAGGTCAAAATACTTTATTGTTCCAAGAGATCGATACACTAGCTTTATGACATAATATTTTTCTGAGACTGTACCCCAGATTATGCCATAGCACCCAGATCTACATCAGATGGCATCCTCCACTAACTGATTTGAAGAATGGATCAGCTTCACACAAAGAAATTTTATTCCCTAGCACCAGATGACCTCAAGCAAATAATGTCAGATTGGGAAGATACACCGATACACCTTGTCTATTCTTGTGAGGTTATGGCACTTCAATAGTACAGGCAATCTGCGAGTGCAAATGATGTCAAGGTGACACTTACTCAAGGCAAAGTCGGGGTGAGTTTGAGGCACATTCGAGGCAAATTCTGGGTGAATAGAGTAGAGTAGAGGAAAGACAGATTCAAGGCTCATCCACCTAAACCAAAAACAAGGTTTGATTGGTCTAAGCACCAGACTGATTTGAAAAGATCGGGTACAGGCCAAAACATGGCGGCGGGGTCTAGGCCCAGACTGCATCGATGCGACAGGTCACGGTTCCTAGTGTGAGAAATGATTAGATGTTTGAATAATTTAAATGCCTGGGCAGATGAATTGAAAAGGCAGAGGTGAGAGTCGAGCCAGTGAAGTCCGGAAGGTAAACAGTTTGGCATCTAACTCTATAACATCTCTGAATAAAGGGCAAAGTTTTTATTGTGGTAGAGAACAAAATTATGATAATAAGTCAGGATGCAGAAAGTCAGTTTGTTTTAATTGTGGCACTAAGGGATATTTGTTAGAATTTGCTTGAAACAAGAACAGGTCCAGCAAATTTTAGCATTCAGCATTCGACACATAAACTGGGAGAAGAAAGTGGTGATATAGATACTATAGCTGGTGTTAAATCACACACTAAATCAGCTGGCTAGTGAAGTTTTCCAGAAAGAAAGTGAGTGCCAATAAAAATTGAGGGACTGATTGTGCAATATTGTAGATAAGTAGAGTGAAAAAGCCAAGGGTCATTCATCTCCTTTTATTTCCACACAGGGAGCAGCATCTAGGTGTCGGGAGCTCATATATTTAGAGTGAGATATGTTGAAAGTGAAGCACATCTTCTTCTGATTGTTCCAAGGTAAGAATCAAATTTGATTGGAACTTGCTAAAGATAAAATTAGAATGGGAAACAATCTAAAGCAGGAAGGAACAATCTGTATCAACTCTCTTTATCAAGTCAATAGATTATAGTATTTGAAGAAGAACAGCAGTTGGTATTGTTGAGTTGGTTGAATATTCTGATTAGTTTGCATTGATTGTTTCCAAAGTGAAGAATAAAGGCATCATAGGGATCTGTGGAGATGTTAAGATAACACTCATCACAGTAACAATGGTAGACAAACACCTCTTACCTTTACGATAATCTGTGCAGTGAAGAGGAGGGCAAAAATTCATGGTTCAAAGATCAAAGAAATTTTTTATAAACGTACATATATGTTGCCTCATGTTATCTTGAGGTTCATTTTATTTTAGGCATTTACAGGAAAGAGCAACACAATAGAATTTATGAAAATACCATGCTTGAACAAATATTGACAAAAAACAAATGTGCAAAAGAAGACAAATGTATGCAAATAGAAGCAAGTAATACGGAGAACATGGTTTGTAAGGAGTTGTTGAAAGTGAGTCTGCAAGTCTTACAAAATCACAAACTGAGCTAGAAGTTTCAAAATGCACTCAAAGGTAAATTCTCATCTTGAAATATCATAATTGCTTTGTAATTAGTGGCATCCGTTAGTCTCACAAGACCATGGATCTGCGCCTGGAAGGTCTTGCTTCTCCTCTCCAGGGCGCAAGCCTGGGCAAGGTTGTATGGAAGACCAGCAGTTGCCCATGCAGCAAGTCTCCCCTCTCCATGACACCGATGTTGTCCAAGGGAAGGGCAAGGGCCGATACAGCTTGGCACCAGTGTCATCGCAGGAGTTGCCAGAATGAGGTTGAAGACAATGTCGGTATGCCTTAGGGACTCCAGCTCCGGATTTATCCTCACGGTTTATTCCCGAAGCCTTTCCCATGAGTGGGTATGTCTGCAAGACAGCGGAGGTTTGAAATCAGAGTTTTCCCTCTCTTAGATGGACTGCCTTCCCAGGCTGATGAGCTCCATTTACCTGAAGCACTGGTTTTAAGGCACCAGGACCCGCCTTCGCCCCTTCTCCTGTCAGTAGAAACAGTTCCGCTGGGCTTAGGTGCTAAGCCACATGAGAAGGCCTGGAGTTGGACTTGTTTGTCAGAGGCTATTTGAGGTGCATGCTGTGAGGAGCACTTTTAGGTAGTTGGAGCTTGTAACTAGTATTTCAGTAATAATTGAGTAATATTCTAAAAATATTGTTTGATTAAGTATTCTTTGTTGTTTAATTAATTCATTATGGGTTATTGAATGCCTACTTGAGATTTATCAACTATTACAGAGATTTTCTGTCATTTTTAAGCAAAGTCTTAGGACTCTATTCAGATTGCTGAATGACAAATCAACGAAGAATTGGACCAAAGAAAAGAACTAATCAGAGGGTTGAAACAGTAACTGTAGAAATCACAATGGATCCTTCTTCATTCTTATCTGCCATTATTCTCTCCACTGCCTTGGTGCAGATTTGCCACACTGTGGGGATGAAAGACTGTATGTTTTTACATTAAGTTTTCCTTTCAAAGCATACTCATTTCTGGACAACTAATATTTAGCTGTCATCTGCAGAATAGAAAAGTTACGTGACTGGAATTTTAGGACTCTGATGGGCCACAGTTCCATGCAGGATATTTTTGTTTAACTCCTGAAGTCATCAGTCAAAATGAAGACACAAGCATGAATGCTTTTAATGCAAAGACCATGGTCTAGAGTGCAAGATTGGACTATACCGTCAAAGAGAGAATGTGTTGAACTAGCTACCAGTTGATGGACCTCCATGTGAGACACCAACGCTATTGGAGAATATAACACTACTGGATTCTTTCTCATCACAATATAACTGCTTGCTACTTTGCTGACCTTATCTACCACTGAATATTCAAATGTAGCTTACATGATGGGAAGATGACACATGGTTACAGTACATCTAAATAGATCGATATCCCTTGAGAACAAAGATTAGAAGGATTTTTTTTTAGCCGGGGGTAGTGAATCCATGGAATTCATTGCCACAGATGGATATGGAGGTCAAGTCATTGGGTATATTTAAAGCAGAGGTTGATAGGTTATTGATTCACAAGTGTATCAAATGTTTCAAGGATCAGTTAGGAGAATGGGGTTCTGAGAGATAATAAATCAGCCATAATAAAAGAGCAGAGCAGACTCAATGGACAAATGGCTTAATTCTGCTCCAATGTTTTATGGTGTTAATTCAGAGCAAGCAAATTGTCAGAGGTTTTGCCTTGCTGGTGGGAATAAATAAAGCACTTGGAGGATCCTGGATGTGGTTCAAGAGCATCATAAGAATGCATTCTTCTCAGTCCCTGACCCTAAAGGAACATTCACGGATACAGACTGATTCTGAGATAAAATGCTTGCAGTTGTAGTAATGTCATGCTCTCATGGATATATTTACATCTCAATCAACAGTTTCAGGCATGAGAATGGTCTTTAGTATTCATGGATTCCAGATTTACTCAAGATAGACAAGGCAAACAACTCTGCTAGTGGTAAATCCTTCAGAAGGAATAGTGTTAAGAATGCTCAATGAGCTCATGCCAACCAGGCTCAAATGGTTTGATAAAAAGGACAGCTCAAACTGTCAAGTGAGGACTGAAAAAGATGAAAGATATAAAATTGAGAAAAGAACGCATGCTTAAAATGTTGCTGCCATAATTCAACCACAGGAGAATCACCTGGTCTGTTCCTGATGGAGAGATCAAGCAAAGCACGTTTAGATTTTGTGACGCCAGTGCTTAGGCTTTTTGTCTGTTTACAGCAGGAGAAAAATAAAGAGCAATGAGGCAAAAGATTGTGATCACCATTTCAAAGTAGGTGAGGCTTTGCTACTGTAACTAATGTAGAGAAGGAGGACACATCTCAAACAAAATGTGTTAACTAATGATGATGTTCAGACTTAACTATATTGTTCAGTGAGCAAGGAATCTACCAGATTGGTTGATCCATAAATGTTGGTGTAAGAACTTATAATAACTTTAAATGTGGTTATAAGAACTTGGTTGCACGGTACTTAACTGACTGTTCTGTGTTTGTGCATGTTTATCCAAAGTTAGATTACTCGTATAATGTATGCCCAAAAGTTGAGTGCACATCCAAATATTATTGCAACTTAATTTAAATATTGCAATAAAGCTGCCATCTGCTTCATCCTTCATCCAAAAGGCTTCTGCCTGGATCGAGTTCTATGCCAGAAGTATGCACTGTATGAAAATTTGTGAAGAATCCAAAGAGATGGATCTCCAAAACATTTTTCAATCAAGATGCCCTTTTGATAAAACTCAGGTGTTAACAACTGAAAGGTTTAACCATCACAATATTTTTCAGTATAAAGTTTTCTGACATTTTGTTGAATATTTTTCCACTGTCAACTCACTGCTTCTGCATCAGTGGTTGATTTTTACACCCAAGTGATGGTGGCACATTACAGTTGGAATAAAGGTGATTAAAATTTGATTGAAGGAGAAGGATCTGATCACAGCTTTCTTGTCATTCTTCCGGAAAAATATTGATTTACTTAATTAATTCAATCAATATCATTTAATGTTCAGATACATTGTATTTCCTCAGGCAAGATCCAATTAGCAGGATTGTGATGTAGCTACCTCCGCCTACATCAGAAAGATATAATGCTCCATTCATTACAACTAAAGTGACAACAGTTCTTGTACTCTGCGGTGAGTTTAGCATTAAGCAAGGGTGCAACACCAGGGCAACAGGTATCAGTTGCCTGAGTACCATTGCACCTAATACTGTATATCCAGACAGATTTTTCACAAGTTGCATTATATCCCACATTGCTGAAGGTTTTAACATGCATAAAATCAATTCAATAATTGTGCTACCATTTTGGAGCACAACATTCCTGCTGATAATATCTCTGTGACCTGCCAGGGTAAACAAACATTAAGCTGCTTGAGGACATCAGCAGTGTTCACAGGTATCATCAATCACCTATTTGTAGCTTAGGTACAAGCTGATTTCTTCAGGATGTTGATCTAATTCCACAATTACTTGGCACTTTGTATAAAGTTTCAAACTGCAAATGCCTACAGGGAAGGCCATGCAAGGTGCAGAAGGACGTTCAGTTGTTTTTTTATGGGTTCTTTTTTTGCAAGCAATTTGCTCTTGAAATAAGTGCAACAGGGATTTGGATTTGATGGGAAGTGATGCAATTGCCTATTTAAAATCACCTAGCAGAACGAAAGTGTACCTTTGCAAATGTATCGTTCTTTTCTGCCATGCTAAGGGAGAATGAACAGAAGAACTACAAAGTTACACAAGTTACTGAGTGGATAAGGCAATGTGTGCAAAGTGATTCATCAGGAAGGACAGTTTGTGAAGAATCTGTATTTCAATAGAAAATCTGCCAGCTGACACAGCTACAGACTGTGTTGCAAGTTGCTATCAGGGTAGCCAGAAAAGTGAATTTTTGTTCATCAGGGTCCTTCCCAGGCCAAAGCTGGAGATAACAGCAGAGTCTAACAGTTTGCCAAGAGAAATCATTGATACTATTGATTTTAAAAGACCTGATCCTTGCTAGAAAAGTGCAGGCACACAGCAAACCTTTTGTTTTGGCTTCCTCTGCAGTCCAATGACAACACGCACAAAGCCGTGCAGTTGGTGCCTTTCAAATCCACTCTGCACTGGCACTTTAAGAGGCTTCACTCCCCCAGTGGACACCTGTCGTGTGACCGCAGGCGAGTCTGACACCAAGAGTTTATTACAGTTAATAATCACCATATTTCTTTATACCCTGCCCATATGAAACTCCATGCTGACAAAAAAAGTTATGGAATAACTTCAGCTCTAAAAATTCCTTTTTGTTATATCATTTGTGCTGAAATGTGGGGAAACTTCCCCACTTCAAAAGCATCCAAGGAAAGCAGTTAGACAAATGAAAAGTTAATTAGTTTTAGTGATGATAAATATGGGCCAGGGCTCTGAGAGTATTGCCTAACTTTTCAGTAAGGTAGCGCCATTGGGAACTGTCACGTTCCGGCTGAGAATACAAACAGAAGTGCCTGTTAATGTCTTTTCTGACTAAACTGTACCCTTGACAATGCAACACTCCAATAAATGCTGCATTTAAAATGTTCTTGAATTCAAAGCATCAGAGTCAGAACTGAGAATACCTCAGCAAGGTATGATTGAAATGCTGTGATAAAGGGTCATGAAACTCTTGGCTGCACTTTAGTGTTCAGTCTGTTTGTTGTTCTATTCTACATAGAAGTTCCTTCAGTTTAAATGTTTCAGAAAGTTAATCCATTTTGCATGGATTATTTTTCAGCAGTTGCTTCCTCGTATAGAGCAACTTGATGGAATCAGAGGATGAAATTACTCACATTTTTGAGTAAGATATCACAGAAAATACTTAGTAATAGATATGCTGTCTCAATTGGTAGCTCCAGCACACAAAGTTCATTGCTGTTATCAGGAAGAGATTGGCAATATAACTTTATTTGCGAATTAGCACATTTTTGTTAGATTATGATAAACAACTGGCAAAATGTGCATTTCAGCAATGAAGCAACCTTGAGATATATTTTGTAGCAGGCACTTACAGCAAAATAAAGAAATGAAAAATAAATTCTGAAAGAAGTAAAAGCAAAGACCCACAAACAACCATATTAGATTGTATAAGTGTATTTAGAGGGTGATCATCAATTTAAAGTTGAAAGAATAATCATTTAGTTAGTGACGCTTGATATTTTAAGGAAGATCGCTTCAGCCTTTGATGAACCATCTATATGAAAGATGTCATCCTACCAGTACTGAATTTCTCCTTCTGCATTACAATTGAATTCCTTTCGGTTATATGCTGAATTCTTTGGTGAATCTGGCCTCTAAAAGGAACACAGCTGTACCAGATTCTGCCTGCTCACCTTGACTTGTATGCTTCTATGTCCAGAAGTTACAGAATAATTAATGACATTTGAGAAACAGATGTAAAAGACTGCCAATGCTGAGATCTGAGCAAAAAATTCTGATGTGGCATTTCAAACCAAACTTTCGACAAGTCCTTTCCACCCCACTGATGCTGAATGACCTAGTAGCTCCTCCATCATGTTGTTTGTGATATGAGAGACGTCAAGGATCCAGTTGCAGAGGGAGGTACAGACACCTAGGTTCTGTAGCTTTTCGATCAGGATTGTAGGAATGATGATGTACAATGCTGAGCTATAGTCAATAATGCCAAGGCTGCGTGGAGAACCTTTGAGATAGCATCTGCTGTAGACCAATTGTGGTGATAGGCAAATTGCAGTGGCTCCATATCCTTCCTGAGATAGGTGTTGAATCTGTTAATACATTGAGGAGCTACCCAGCCATCTTTTCTTTCCCTTTGTTCTTTGGAAAATACGTTAAAGATTTCCACGCTCAAATTAACTGTGTTTATTCAAAATTTTGTAGTTCCTTCTGAAGGTTCTGAAGGAAAAAATGTAACCAAGGACTTATGTTTTGGCTTGACTGTCTTTTTAGTTTGTGTTTTTTTTTATTTGCTTCTATGGAATTGATTTTAGAGAGGAATTCAGATCGCACACTGGACATGTGGAATCCAGGTTAAGATGCTGGAAATCAGTGCATCTCTAATCAGGATGTGATCTGTCCACATTACAGGGGGATTGCGGGTATGGGGAAATTGCTCACTGGTGGATAGTTACAGTAATTTGATATTTTGGAAGATTGCAAGATTTGGGGCGGCAAACCTAAAAGTTGTTGTTTTTGCAAACAAAACTGCTTTGTGTTTAAATACCCAATGATTAAGTAGGACGGATTCTGCATATGCTTGTGTGTCTCCATAGGTTGCAGAATGACAAAGTGCTGGAAGCTGATGGAAGTGGGGATGATGATACCTGCTGTGTGAGATCCAACAACATATTCTTGCAAATGGTGTGTAAATATGCAAATCGCACAAATATTTTGGATTGCTGGTTATGTGTGAAGATTACAACTCAAGTTGTGGAAGAGGTACCACTAGTACCAATTCTGTTTGATTGAAAGGAACAGGTCTGTTGAGGAACTTCTTTGGCTTCTCTGGCTTTCGTATTCTGATTTGGGGGAAGTGTGAGGAGGGTAGCCCATTCAAACCAACCTCGTTCCATGGTATGCAAACAGTCCTGAAGAACTTGAGCTTTCGTAACACCCTGTGGAGTAAGTGCCCAAAGGGCTTGTATTTTCCTGCTTATGATTTATCTAATCCGAAGGTCACAACTCTGAAAATTATTTCCCCAAACAACAAGAAAGGGAAAAGGAAGGTTGATGTTGGCGATACGGTGAGCACAGGTCCAATCAGTTAGTGGGATATAGTGAGTGCGAGCAAGAATTACATCCTGGTGTTAGAGCATATTCTGCTCTAAGGGTGTACAGCAAAATGTTAACTTCAGCACCTGAAGCCACCAACCTTCAGATCTGAATATGGACTTGTAGTTTAAATTTAAAATGCAGCTCTGGACAATGGGTTCCTAATCACCATGAAGCACAGTTAATTAGAAAACCATACTAAACTTTAGGTTTTATTATTGGGCAGTTAATATACGTAATCTTACATTTTGGTTATATTACATTAAACGTGAGGATTGTCCGATGTGGGTTCCTTTAGAAGCTAACTCTGTGTTATATCGTGGATGAAATCACTGGAGAGACAGTCACTGGTAGATACAAAGCAGCTTCTTTATTCACACAACAGGCAGGCATCATATGAACGGAGACGCTTTCTGCAGAAAGGTCTGCTAGCTCAATGTGGGCTCGATATTTATATGCTAAACACAAAGGCAATCGCTACTTAAAAAGTTACAGACAATGCTTCCTTTTGAGGCTACATACAAAAATCACACCATCTTTCCTTCCGACGCCAACATGTCTGGGTTGGTATCCACAGCCTTTAGGATTTACTTGGCATTTTACGGGCTAACATAGAAGAAAATTAATATTTATAATGTATAGATAATATTGTCTTTGAAACTACAGCATTTGGTCAAACTACAGCGCCAGAAGCATCTGGTATTCACACCTTTTTAGGAAGCGCATTGTTGTGGACTCAATCCACAGTACTTTGTCAAATAGAAGTCTGGTGGTCAAAGTCATTTAAGTGTAAACAAATCATCTACCCAAAAAAAACCCATTCTAACACTCTGTTAATAAATTTTCCATTATTTATTTTCTTGGATCCTCACTTCCTTTATCCCTGAGTAAGTTAACTGACAATTTGGGAGTTAAACATGCGATGAGAATTTGGGTACAATTCCGAAAATACTTTGGCTTATTGAGATATTCGCTTTCAAGTCCCATTTTTTCGATGTGGTTTTTAAAAAATGGGATAGATTAGGTATTAAATGTTTCCGGACTTGTTTGTGGAGGGAAGTCTCCTTTTGCTTGGGCAACTGTCAGCTAAATATAGCTTACCCAAAACTCACTTTTTTCGATACCTACAAATCAGAGACTTTTTACGGTCTCAAATATGTACATTTCCTAAAAATCCTGATAAGAGCCTACTAGATGTAATTTTTAATTTGAATTTTTTTTTTATAATGGATCTATATCTAATATTTATAATATGTTGCTGGGAATGAGAAGTGCTTCTTTAGATAAAATTAAAAATCTTTGGGAACAAGACTTACAGACTTCAATTTCTGAGGAAACTTGCAATGAAATTTTTAAATTGTTTAACACTTCATCGTTATGCGCTCACCACTCTCTCCTACAATTTAAAGTGGTCCATAGGACCCACACGACCAAGGATAAGTTGTCTTGCTTTTATTTGGATATATCTCCTTATTGTGATAAATGAAATAATGGAGAAGCTTCACTCATTCATATGTTTTGGATATGCCCAAGTCTTGAAAAATATTGGAAAGAAGTATTTCAAACCTTCTCAGTACTTTTTAAAGTAAATTTTAAGCCTAATCCTTTGACCACTTTATTTGGTATTGTTGGAGGAAAGGATATTATTTTGGTGAAATCTAATTTTCACATTTTGGCTTTTATTTCTCTTAAGCTCTTGCTTAAATGGAAAGAAGCAGTCCCGCCCACTCAAGTTCAATGGCTGCGTGGTGTCATGTCATGATTAAATGTAGAGAAGATTCGGTGTTCAGTTTCTGAATCTAATCAAGACTTTCAAACATTGTGGAGACCTTTTCTGAACTATTTTCAAAACCTTTGATTTGCCGTTAAAGCACAGATGATGGCTAATAATATACTTTTTTTTCTTTTTTCTTTCTTACTAACCAGCTTCAGTCTTGGTTGTGGGTTAGATTTTTTTTCCATATGATAAATTTACTACATTTCAATATTATGAATTAATCAATTTGTATGAATATAGAGTAAGGAGTTTGTATGTGCGATTCAGTATAATATATCTGATATATTTTTTTCTTGAACTCTGTATTCTCCTATGTAGAAAATTAATAAAAATATTGAAAAGAAAACCAGGCAATGCTGATTTAATATCTAATTGGGTGTCTGGAAGGTGGGTGCAAAGAAGGAGCTGTGAAAGTTATACAAAACTTAAAGGGAAGCGTTGTCGATAATTTGTAACTTTAGAACTGTCCTTTGATCTTTATCATACAATCACGTAATATTGGGCTAGGCAGGCCTCTTCCTCTGAAAGGACTAGCACATTGTATACTTTTGGCAACATTTTTCTGCCATTTATTTGAAGTTATTTCTGTTTAGAATCACTTGAGTGTTTTACTCGTAGGTTAATGACTGCAGATGGTAGTCAGTATAAGACATTAAGAGCTAACTAATCATAGATTTAAATGCCACAATGACAGGAGAAGTGCTTGGTTGTAATTTGAATAATATACTTAAGTATCTTATGTATAAGTATTGAGAGAAAAAATGAATTCATCTATTGTTGGATTATTAAATCTTTTGAAATAGATTCCACTATTGATAGGAAATAAGTAATATCTGTGGCTCACACAAATCAATCTATTTTTAAGTATGTGAATTATTCTAAAGTGAATTAAATTTGTTAATTTAGCACTCAAAGCAACCAAATCAAAGCTAAGATGGTATTTTGGTTCATTAATTTACCTTTAAACCTTCTATATTCCAAACAAGATTCTTGTCATTTATTGGAAGAATTTGGATGTGCACTTGAATGGTGTGAGAGTACTTTTTCCAGGAAATGACAATACTGAAGAGAAGGGTAAGAGGCCAGATAGTGTGAGACAAGTCATAGAAAGGAGTCACTTCATTAATAATCAACTTATCTTATTGAGGCATTTAAATAAAAATATATATCTATTTAAATTTAGGAATTTATTTTTTTCCCTGAAACTAGCTTCCTCTTTCCTGATTCTGTTATGTTTATTTATTGAAATATATGTTCTTTGCTGCCATCCAATCTTTCAGGTTGTCAGTTATCTTTACTTCACCATTCACCTAATGTATAAAATAAAACATTAAAGGAGCAGGAAGCAAGTGCAGATAAAGAATCCATTTTATTTTGTATCTCTTATGTAACCTGTAACTTGGCTTTTGAGAAGGCATCTCATGCCTTTTGCACAACTCACTGCAGAAAGGAAAATAAACACAGGAAGTACATAAGAGACAAAAATAAAAGCTAAAAGACAGGACTGCTGATTCAAAGCTAATCCTGTCACTTTAAAAAGGCATTGATTTAAGAGTGCAGTGGATCGGTGGAATTCATTACCATGGGCAGCAATGGAGGCCAAGTCATGGTGTATTTTTAAAGCTGAGGTTTATAGATTCATGGGATAATAAATCAGCCATAATTAAATAGTGGAGGAATTCCATGGGCTGAATGGCCTAATTCTGCTCCCGTATCTTATTATCTTAAAATGTGATGTCCTATATAAGACAAAAATAATCAGCACCACAAAAGTCTCAATCATAGGCAACAGAATCCAACTGCAGGTAGCTTTTGGTTGCTAGTTATTCATCTTTGCAATGCTTAATAAGTGTATGTTATTTCCAGAAATCCTTAAAGTTATTATGGTCTACAAGGTGTGGCAAGTGGTGAATACATTTTTTTCTGCTTCAAGGCTTCTGCACCAATGAATTGTTTACAGATTTGTGAACAATATTAATGAATAAATTTCCTTTCAGTGCACCGTGATAAGACCATGGGCAGCAGAGCAGCTGTTGGTGTAGAATGAGGGATCTAAGCAGAAACCGTGTATTTATGGAGCAATGCACAAATACTACGCAACGTTTTCAGTTCAGTAAGTTCATCTTCACTTAAATCTGCTACTAGCTTTAGTAATAACTTAAAGCTCAGAGCAGGGAGATAGTCACATTGCCAGCAAAGTATTGAGGGAATTTCTAGTAGTGCTGACAATTTAGACATGATCATGGATTGCTGTGGAATAAGGAGAAAAATGAATTTTCACAGCAGATTCAGTGGTGATGGTGCAAATAGAATTCTGGTTGTACATATTGAATTTAACTTACTTTCTGCCCACTACATAGCTGGTGTTTAGGGCAGCAGTGAAGTTCCTCAATCTCTATCCGTCCTTGGCCAGCTTCTCCATTGTGCCTCAGGTGTGGTTCAGGATCCACACCTGCACACAGACGCAGACGGATGCTTCATTGCTGTTTCCGTAACCATTTTGTTTGACCAGTCAGAGCTGAAAGCCCTCAGCTGAACCTCTGAACCTAGAGGGCCAGTGGTCTGGCCCCTAGTCTGGCCTCTACCCTTTGACCTGTTTGGCTCAAGGCCCTGACTCCACCCAACATAGCTCTCCGAGTCATTGAGGCTTGCAAGCCTCCAAACCCTACAACAAGATTGGGGTTCTCTAGGAGGTACTGAATTTAAACTGTAGTTATAATAGAGGTGAAATTGTTAGTATTCATAGGGATTAATCTGCAAGACGAACAGGCAGATCAGTCAACAGTACTTTAGAAATTAAATGTAGAAATCCAGAAGTTTCAAGCAATGATGCCCTGTTCCTCCATTGATGGGCCTTTGCTACTCTAATCTTTGTCAAATAATTAATGTGCTAATGCTTAATACACTATTTTTCCAGAATTAAATACAGAAACTCCAGCAGTGGAAGACCTGATTCTGAGTACCCCATAGAATATCAAATCTTCGGTGATGTTGAACAGCACATTTTAGTGGAGTGAGTCTCTCATTATGCTCCAATAATAAAAAACAATATTTATTTTGCACCTTTTTATGAAAATACACTTTTTTTCCCTTATCCTGTGTGGATATTCCAATCCTTATTTTTGTAAAAAGCTTGATAAGTAAATATCATTTCTTGGTTTTTAATTTCTGACTTCTGCCTCTAATAACTTGTCAATCTCAACAGCTGCTCAGCATCCCTGTCAGCTAGTCACTGAATGGCAGTAATCCCATAGAATTGAACCATTTTGGAAGTCACACCAGAGCAGAGGAAATCAACAGTCTGCCACTTTTGTAATATTTGCAGATATCTTTCTTCCTGGAATGCAGAAAGCAGCATTCCTTCATTGCTAACAAAAATCTTAGTCAAAAGTTGTAACCAAGCACATAAACACTGGGAATAATCTAAAAATGTAAGAGTAACGTACATTGAAACGGTAGCTGAAGGGCTTTCAAATTGACTGTCAGTGATGATGGATGCAATTAAAGTGACAGAAAGAGGTACCACTATTGCAGAATGTTACATGAGGCATTTAATACTTCTATCATCACACTAATCTTTGAGATCCACATACTCTTTCTCAATGCGTACTGACCAAGGACCACTGTATGTGTACTGCTCTCCTGGTTAGTAATGGTAGCACCTATACCATTTGAAAATGACAGGCTATAAAGAATCAGTGACAGATAGCTCAGGTGAACAACAATGAGACCAAATGTTCTTTTTTTTAATTAGAGGGAAACATAGTTTATCTTGACAGTACAATTATGCTGCTTGAAGCGATATTTATGATACGAAAAATTGAAGCAGGTTCTTGGAAGCTTAATTGGTTAACTCCAAAGGTGAATGTGAAAATGTTGATCCTTGATTAACATGCAACAATTCATTGCACCGCAGGCATCAGTATTTTCTAATGGTTCATCATGCTCATTTCTGTGATTGTTGCTTGCAGCCTGTACAATGTGCGTCATCAGCATGCTTAATATTAATGGTGGGTAGCGCTACTTAAAGACAGATGCATGACGCACCTGGCAGAAAAGCCATAAGCCCAGCAAACCAACTAGTGAGTTGTCAGCCTTCAATTATGTTTTGCTCCTCAGAAAACTGCTAATGGATCAGTGCACAAAACGTGGTGTTGTATGATTCAGTCTCTGGGCACAGTGCCTCTGATGTTGCGATGATGTGGATTCTTCACAGGTATTGCCTCCTCCTAAGTTTCCTGAACCTCATTCAACTCGTTCATCCTGCTCAATTTGTCCTCTTATCGTTCCCACGAAGTCCCAGAAGGAGGCCTACTAGACAACATACATCTAGGTCTGATTGCCTATGAGATAATTACAATACAACAACCTGCAAAATACTCCCTGGATGTTTGAAGGTTAGAAGGTAATTTGAACATCAAGAAATACAAGACAGTATGGGCTCTTTGGCCCATGATATTGTGCTGACCTTTTAACCTACTCCATGATCAATCTCACTCTTCTCTCCTACACAACCCATAACACTCCATTTACCTACCTAAGAATCTTCAAAATGTCCCTATTACATCTGCCATTGCCACTACACACAGTAATGCATTCCAAGCACTTAGCACTCTCTGTGTGAAAAACTATCTCTAACATCTCTACTAAACTTTCCTCCACTTACCTTAAAATTATGTCCTCTGGTGTTAGCCATTGCCATACTGGGGTAAAAGCTGCTGGCTGTCCACTTTATCTATGTCTGCTATAATCTTACCAACTTCTATCAAGTTCCTTCTCATCCTCGTTTGCTTCAAAGAGGAAAGCCCTGTTCACTCAACATTTCCTCTTAAGGTATATTCTCTAGACCAGGCAGCATCCTAGAAAATCTCCTCAGCACCTTCTGTAAAGCTTCCACATTCCTTCAGTAATGAGATAACTAGAACTGTTTTCAATGATGTAAGAGGAGTTGATAAAACTATTTAAGAGGATCTATTTCTACAAGGTAGTAAATCTGGGACAGGAGGAGATGGTCTACAAATTAATGTTTAGTGTATCAGGATGAAGTTAGAAACTGCTTTTACCCACAATGAATGATTTTTTTAAGATTGTAATTCCATAAACATTTGTTTTAAACCTGAGGTTGATAGGTTTTTGTTAACTGAAATAAAAAAAATATACTGGGGAGAGAATCAGTTTATAACCAATTAGCCATGATCACAGTGACAGCAGAACAGGCTCAAAGAGTTTTACAGTCAATTGCTTGATCATGTTAAATCACAACACAGATCTTTCCCATCAGAGTATTGAAACCTCTACCAATAAAAAGAACCATTTTTAATGCTTGCACCAGAAGAAATAAACAGTTGTTTAATGAGCAGATAGTTAATGATCCATTTGAAAAGCAACAGGAGAGGTTTCTTTGTGTTTCTCAATAGTGTGCTTAGATATGTACAATTACAGCAGGGCAAAGCTCAAGTATGGATTTGCAAAATGTCTGTGGCAGCTTCATATCAATGTTCTACAAGTAATTACATCATCATCCCGTATTGACAGCAATGGGAAGAACTGCTAATAACATTTGTTTTGTTTAGAAGGTGAACAGCTTACAGAGCCAATTGGAGTTTGCTATATGATTGACCTTCAAACTCCCTGTCCAAGGATAAACCTTAGCATTTGGAGCTTCCTTCCAATTCCCTATCCAATTATAAATCTTAGTATTTGGAGTTTAACCACTTGGCTTATGCTCCACAGTTGGACACTCCTATCTGTGATATATCTTCTGGTGTGCCTCAATTGCTTTGTGTCATGAAGTCTGTATATACAAGGTCACTGAGAGTAAAAGATCTCTAATTTGGTGTGGCACACAGGGCTGGGAAAAAGTCTGATGGGTTTTCTAGAATCTGGGATGAATAGGGAACATGGTATACGATGAGGTACGGCCAGGGAGTAATATAGTGCTAACATATTGGTCTTAGCAGTGGATAAGTTGATGCACCCTGAAAGAGAGCAAAGATGGTTGCAATTTTTTTGTTTCTATATTTCCTCCCAGCTGATGGTCACAGAAACCTTTGGTAATATTTTTCATCTATTTATCTGAAGTTACAATGGATGCAAACTTGTCCTCCACACACACACAAAAAAAAGGATATAACCAAGAAACATCACTAAGAGTTTGCACAGGAAGACCAACCTTACAGGTCATCAGGAGTCACATGCTCTCCCCCTCTTCTCAGCAGGCTCATCAGTAAACATACATCAGCCGCAAACCTTTTGTGCCTCACAGTGATGAATAATGCAGCCCAGATTCTCAATGATTTATGCATTGCCAACCATCTTAATGAAAGCCAAGACAAGTTTCTTTAACAAGAGGGAGATACGAGAGACTGCAGATTGTGGAAATCTGGACCAAAACACAAAGGAGCTGAAGGAACTCAATGGGTCAGACAGGTTCTATGGAGATATGAACAGTTTACATTTTGTGTTGAGAGTCATCATCAGGATTCCAGCCTCAAAGACCATACTATCTGCTTTCTCATTGTGACTTTTTTTGTTTACTATATGCTCTGGATGATTTCCAAATCTCAGTGCGTTCACAGCTAGCAATCCATCCTTAATTTTTCCTAAACAACTATTAGATTATGAAGACACGCAGTCCTCTTTTATTGTCATTTAGTAATGCATGCATGAAGAAATGATACAATATTTCCTCCGGTGTGATATCACAAAACATAGCACAGACCAAGACTGAAAAAAACTAACAAAACCACATAATTATAACATATAGTTACAACAGTGCAACAATACCATAACTTGATGAAGAAGGCCATGAGCACAGTAAAAGTTCAAAGTCTCTCAAATGTCCCACATCTCACGCAGATGGGAGAAGGAAGAAAAATTCTCCCTGCCATACCCGACCACGGTCCGACTCTGAGTCATCCGAAAACTTCGAGCTCTGATCAGCTCTCCGACACCGAGTACTGAGCGCCATCTCTATCTGAACGATTCAACCTCCATCTTGGTTGCCAACAGCAGGCAGAGCCGGGGAGTTTGAGGCCTTCCCTCCGAAAGATTCCCCACCACGCAGTAACGACAGCAGCGAACGAGCGCTTCAGAAATTTTTCCAGATTTTGTCTGTGCTTTCACGTCCATCTCCATCAAATCAGAATTGTCCACGGCCCCTATTTAACGGATACAATATCATTTTTCACCAGAGGGCTGCGCACGCGCGGCGCGCTGCTTCTCTCTCCTCCCGCCGAGAAACAACTCTGTCTGAAAATTAGCCAACTCAACAAATACAATAGTTATAATCCAACTTCCATTTTATTTCTTTGTCTTGCAGAAGAGATGTACAATCACACTCTATGTTATTATGGGATGATCCGTGCAGTGGCCAAATTTCTTTCAAGCTAGGTTTTGCTCCCTTGGTAAATAATTAATGGAATGTCTGAAATTTTGCCAGTAGGTCCTGTTGGTATGTAATTTACAGTTTAAATCCTGCACCTGTTGCTGTATATCATTTTACAATGACCATTCTTGTGTCCTATAATAGAATCATTTTGAATAGGAAATGAAACCATTCGATCAAACTTCATCCTTTGCCTCTCTTACTGTGCTCATTTTTTACCCTGAATTTCTGAAATATGACCCTCTTTCTGTTTTCTCTACTGGCAGGCAATGCAGCTCAAAGCGTTTTGAGATAATGATCACAGCTTGGTCATGCACAAGATTTCCAGCTGCAATCTTTCTGGCGGATTCTGTACTATCATTAAGATATCATTTGCATTTGACTTTACCTGGAAGACTATAATTTCTCTTCAGCTGCACAAGGCTGATGAGGTATAACCAGCTGTGTGTATCTAAGATCCAAATGTTCTTGTGATTTCTTCCAGCAAAAAAAAGTCATTTTAAGTAATTTAACCTCAGTTTTCCTGATTTGAATTTTCACTCTATTTTTAATGTTAATAATGTCAATTGTAAGAAAAAAATAGGCGGCGCGATAGTGTACTGGTTAGTTTAGTACTTTGCCGTACAGGCAAAACGGGTTCAATTCCCACCTCTGCCTGTAAAGAGTTTGTACGTTCTCCCTGTGACCACGTGGGTTTTCTCCAGCTGCTTCGGTTTCCTCCCAGACACTGCCAGTCAATGTAAATTATCCCGTGATTAGGCTAGGATTAAATTGAGGGATTGCTGGGTGGCATAGCTTGAAGGGCCAGAAGGGCCTATTCTGCACTGTATCTCAATAAAAGTAAGTGCCTCTATTTTATTTGTCACGCATCTCTTACTTAGCATTGTCATTTCCAGTTATCCCTTTAGCTTCCTTAGCCCTAAGCTTTTGAATTCCCTCTGTAATCCTCTTTACTTTTCTATCTCTCTGTCCTCTTTTATAGAACTGCTTAATCTCTTTCACTAAGCTTATGATCACCTATATTAATCTATCCTTTTTGTTGCTAGTTGTCAAGTTTTATTTGGTGCATCACTTTGGGATATTTGTTGTTATTACAAATACTGTGGAAATGCAAACAATTGTTCATTAAGTATCATGTGCTGTAATTTTAATTGTAAAATTACAACTATCAACATTACTTTCACTGGTATTCCAAAAGAGGCAATCACCAGTCTACAAATTGTTGTACATCATGCCAGGTGTCTGATAGTGTTATCATTTAGTGAACCAACAAATGCTTTAGAGCACATTTCATTGTGAATTTCAAAAGTGCCAAACTCACTCCTGAATGCAAAGAAAATCTTACGTAAAGGTCCTGGGCTTCTTGGCGTGAACCTGGGGTGTGGAGGGGTGGCAGAGTTTGCTATGGGATCTGACGGGAGTCACAGGGTTCTACTCTATAGTTTCTTAAATGTTTTTGTTTAGTTCACTGATTCTTTTTTGGAATTTTTGTGCTGCTTGGAAAAGAAAATGTTATTACCATTGGTGACATCTGAGAGTGCAGATGCTGGAATCTGGCAGAAAAAAAAATAAAAGCTATTGGAAGAGCCTAACAGGTGAGGGCAGCATCTATGGAGGAAGAGGAATATAAAATGTTGATGATCCCTCTGCCTCTAGAGATCAGATCTCCTGCCTTTCCCCAGTAGTTTGGTTTTTGCTTCACATTATTATTTTTTAATTGGTAACACTGGACAACAATTTTTTTCAAAAGTGTTGTTTCCTCAGAAATGTTCCTTGTTTATGATAGACTGCTCGAAGCTGAACACAAATATAATTTCAGACTACTTCAATCACACAGGAATTTGGAGAAACAAGAAAAGTGTAATGGTGCTCAACCTTTGCAACAGTTCAACTAAGCACCAAGTGTTTTGTTAATGATTTTCATTTGTCCTCAGTGTCTGAGGCTTCTGGCTTGTGTCCAAGAATAATCAGCCAGCATTGATGGATTTCAGTTGCTCTGATACCGTTTCTTTGTGACCACAATATCCTGATGAAACCCTTCACCATGCTCATCACTGACAGCGCCAAGGTTTACAGGGAAGAAATCTAAATGGGAATACAGAAAGTGAATCTTCAGTGATAAGCTGCACTTCACGGTTTTGTGTACTTGAAGCATGCTGCACATAGTTTGATGCTCCGTAATTGCCAAGAGAATTTTCAACAACATCCTTGAATGCCTTCCATGCAAATTTCTCCGGTCCCACAAATTTTACGATATATGCCAGAGATATTAAACCTGGTTCTGATTCCAAGAATTTCCTTGAATTGCCTGTCATTGATGAGCTGTTCGATTCGTGGACCAACAAAAAACACTTTCCTTAATCTTGTCATCAATTATTCTGACGCATTATGAATTGAAATAACAAATATAGGTGATTTCAAAAAAAGTGCATGATAGAGAAATTTCTTGGTGATTTTCATGATCAGCAGCATTCATAAATACACCCAAAAGTATTCAGGGAGCAAAGTCTTTTTTTGTCCAGTGTAATTGCCCTTAAGAAGAAGGTGGTAGTCCAGTTTCCTGAACCATTGCAATCTTAGAAGAAGGAAATTCCAATGCTTTTGTACTGCCCAGGAAGTAGACATAACAATTGAAGAATTGGCAATACATTTCCATATAAGTATGGTGTATGGCTTGGAGAGATTCCTGCATCTGGTGGTGTTCCCGTGTATCTCATGCCATTCACCTACTTGGTTAGAGTGTTCATGAAAGGGGAGGTGCTAAAATGTAGTTTAGGGAAACAATTGCATTAACGTCTGTTAAGAATGTACACAATTTAATTTTTAATATTTAATATTTGTAATCCAGGGAGTGGGAAGCGCAGAATCAAATATCGCTGTGATGATTGTACGTTCTAGTACCAATTGTTTGGCGACAATTAAGTAAAGTAAAGTAAAGTACTCCATCAGTGGAGAAGATAAATGTTTAGGATGAGCGATGGGTTGAAATTAAAGCTGGCGATTTTATACCGAGCAACACACACAAAATGCTGAAAGAACTCAGCAGATCAGGTGGCATTGATGGAAATGAATAAACAGTTGACCTTTCAAGTAAAGACCCATCTTCAGGACTCTGAAACAAAGTTTTGTCCTGAATAGTTTTGTGCTACTTGAGTACCATCCAGGCAAGTGAAGACTATTCCTTTACACTCTTCACTTGTTTCTTCTTGATGGTGGAAAGACATTAGCCCTCAGACCTCAGGATCTGAGTCAACTGCCACAGATTAATCAGAGTTTGGGGAGATCCAGTATGTCACCAAAGATTCTACAAATTTCTACAGATGTACATTCTGACTAGTTACATCATAAACTGGTAAGGAGTATACAATGCACAGGAACAATGGAGTCTGCAGAGGATTATTAATTCAGCCAGCTCCTTCACAGGCATGATCCTCCTCACCATAAAGAACATCTTTAAGAGAGGTTTCCTCAAAAACATGGTATTCATTCCCAAGGACCCTCACTATCCGGAGAAGATGCTGCTAACAAACAAAGTGACCAAGGGTGACATTCTCCAGGTGGTTCACAAAACTACTTCTTTCACTTCTTTTATATCTTGTTTCTTTTACAAGTATGATTCTGCTACTGTTAAAGCCTGTGATTGACATTCCAGCGGTGTGATTTTCAGGTCAATTGAGCAATCTGGCACTTTGCTCTCTCTGAGGGTGCTTTGTGCAAAGCATGCAGTCTTGAGATGCGTGGGGTAGGTTGATAGTCATTCTTTAAATAGGTTCCCTGGTTTTCTTCGTTTCATGGCTGTCTGTGGGGTAGACAAATTTCAGGGTTGTTTACTGCATTCATACTTTAATAATAAATGTACTTCGTATCTTTACATGGCTTCTTCTCATTACTACCATCAGGAAGGGTTACAGAGGCCTGAAGACGTACACTCAATGAATCAGGTCCACCTTCACCATCAGATTTCTGCTGAACAGTCAATGAACCCATGAACACTACCCCATTATTCCTGATTCTGTGAACAATTTATTTACTTTTGCAAGCTGTAGTAATTTTCTGTCTTTGCACTCTGTGCTGCTGCAAAACACAGATTTCATGTCACACAAGTGGAACCCCCTTTTACTGGGCATCGCTGGAAAACCCGCTCACTAGCCCCTCACTAACAGCCACTGGATTCTACGGTGATAAACCCACTTTTCTCCAGCTTCGTACGTCTAGGATATATACAACTTTGATCCCACCAAATCCGTGATGATTGGATGTCAAGCCCACCCAAACCCTGGTTTGTGTGAATGCTGCATGATTTACTGTCCTCGGCAAGAAATAACAGATCGTACACTGCATACAATTATAAAAAAGTATATTTTAAGTATGTTAGTTTAGGCAGATAGGTATTAGATGAAAGAAAGGAAAAAACAAAAAGGGCCCTTTACTCTTAAACGGTCAAGTGTGCACTTAAGTTGGAGCTCATCTTGAACTTGTCTATCTCTCATGCGCTGAACTGTCGGTCTGCATGAAAGCACATACTACTTTCTGAATGTTGCTTGAAATCCATTTCGAACAAATGGGTCTCCCACGGGAGTGTTGATTCTTTCTCCTTGAAGCCATTCATCTGCACAAAGCACCTTGTTGAACAGGGGCAGCGTCTTCAGCCTTCTTTTCTCCCCCCATCTTCTTCCAGCTCCCGCCAACAGAGACCTGTCAGCTCGGATCCACTAGAACCTCCTCCCAAATCTACCATCCTGATTGGCTGACACCACATTCCTAAGTTAAATAACAAAGCTTCTTTATCTCAGCTCAAACCCAAACAAGCTGAGAGCAGTACAAACTGCTCTTACAGAACTGCTAAAATGAAATACTTACAGCACAGCAGTAAAAATCTTAACGAGGCCATTACACAAGTCAGTAATAATGCTGAACTGGGCTGATTCATTTGCCAATGGGTCTCAAATGGAATTAAACATCAACGATCTTCTCCTTTGGGCCTAATGAAGGAAAGAATATTGACGATGAAGCTGCTAAGGATAGTTGGAGTGAAGCCATTGTCCAATTGAATTCCTACAGCTTTATTCTGGGCCTGGGATTATCAACATTCACAAACAAAACCATCTTCCCTCTGACTCATACTGATTGACTTCACTTTTTCCATGGCACCTTGATTTGATACTCTGTCAAATGTTGGCATGTTTGCTGGTGAAATGCACTCACATTTTCTTTTCTCGCAAAGGAAACATGAATGCCCCAATTTTAGGGTCAAATCACTCTGCTCTGGTCATTTATGTAGTAATTTTTGGATTCAAAATACTCATTATATCTGGTGTGATTTCTGAACTGAGATGTAATTCCTCGTGTTTTTTGGAGTGCTACTGGGTAAATTATTCCACTTTGTCCCAGAGAGTTTGACTTAGGGACAGCCCAGAATTAGACGTCAGTCAATGTCGAGCATGGATGTTGCGTCCTACCTGTCTAGATACACAAAGCCAAGGTTGTACAATATGGAGAGCAATCTGTTGCCCATGTAGCAAGCTCCCACTCTCTATGCATCTGAAGAAACCAAAGGAATGACAGAGGTTGATACAGTTGCAATTCAGCGTTGAACTCAACAGAGGACAGCTTGGGGGTTTGGTCCCAAAACCTTCCCCCTGACTGGATATAGCGGCAAGGCAGCAGAGGTCTAAGGTCAGAGTTTTCAGGTGAGCTGCCAACCATGGATGACGAACACCACCTGCCTGAAGTGATTGGTTTTAAGGTGCCAGTAACCTGCCTTTTCCCCTTCTGCTGCCAGTAGAAACGGTTCAGCCAAGCTTGGTATCTAAGCCGCAAAGGAAGGCCAAGAGCTGGACTTGGTCATCAGAGTCTGTTTGAGATTCCACACATTGGTACAATGGTTCAATTGGGAGCATTTAATAGGCAGTGGGAGTAATTCCACATTACCACCCCCAGCTATAACAACCTTAAGGAACTTAGCCCAGAATAGTCTGGTATTAAAAGCTCTACCCTTTTCTAGAATTCCATTCAGACATGTTCTATTACTTGCTTTTTCTCCCTCAGATCCTACTGCCACTCTTCAATATATGGCGCTAAGATCTCTATCAGCTCACTCTCCCACTTCCCAACTAGCTGAAGCTCAATCCCTTATTCTTGTCCTAATCCTTCAACTGATCACCTGCCTGTTTGGATCTATGCAAAGTTAAGTGAAATTTCATATACCCCTAAACACTCCACCTGAGGTCCTGATTCCCAACTCCCTCGTTGCCATATACAGACTTACTACAGGAGATGTTTTGATGGCCAGGAAAAACTGAATACAGTTACCTATTCATTTGGTTCTGTTGAGCATCATGCCAGTCCCAGACTCATCCTTCAGAAATCAAATTCTTTCATTGATTACCTTGCATGCCAACTCAACCCTCTCTTTGTGCTGTCTCAAAGATTCAAAGAACATTTATTATCAAAGTATATATGCAATATACAACCCTGAGAATCGTTTTCCCAGACAGCCATGAAACAAAGAAAATAATGGAGCCATTTCAAAGAAATCATCAAACACCCAATGAGCAAAAAACCACACAAATTATAAAAGAATACAAGCAAAAACCACAGTATAAAACATCAAACTAGAGAGTCACTGAAACAGACTAGAAATGTTCAATTTAGTTTTGTTAAACTTAGTGCTGTATTGTTCATCGACTGCAAGCCGCAGACCCAGTACTCCCCAATCAAAATCACACAAAATAGCAATAAAAAAGGAGTAACCAGAAACCAGAAACACATATAACATGAACCTTAGAGTCCAATCCACAAACCACATTGATTAAATTTTGCCTAAGTCCCAGGACTCTGGTAGCATTGAGCAAGAGGGAGAGAGAGAGACTGGACAAATGCAGGCAGATGACACTGAATACCTTTACCTTCCACTGTCATTTCAATCCTGTTCAACTCTTTAATCAACAAGATTGGCAAGAAATGGAGTTAATCATGGGCTCACATCTCACATCTTCACCCAGGAATTCACCTTCCTCATTGACCTTCAGAATTTTACAACAATGAATTTCTTTGACATTCACTTTCAATGCTCACCCTGAAAACCATCGGCTGAAAAGCAGTGAACTTGTTCTTTTCATTGGTTATTGAAAACAGCAGAGAATTCCAAGTGTGGAGGTTTCATTAGTAGTGGGACAAATTTAAGATGGTTTCTTCACAATCCACTACTAGCAACCATGGAGCGGATGGCTGCAGAAATCATCAGCAACTTGTGGTGAACCTGCTCCAAATTTGAGGAGATCTAGGTTGTTGTAGCATGGATGAAATTACTGGAGAGACAGTCACTGGTAGATACAAAGCAGCTTCTTTATTCGACACAAGAGACGGACCGTCATGCACAAGTCCCTGGACAACGGGGGCAAGAACATCCCCAATGTCGCCCTCACCCTGATGTCCAGCTTCGTATGTGGCTGCATCAGGTTGTGTGTAGAACCCAGGTATGTGGGCACAAGTACCACTATGTGCCCAGGTTCTACCTGTCGCCCTGCCTGGCTACGAAGGATGGGTCTGGCCCCACTCCCCCGCAACGCCCCAGTCAGCGGGTCGTTGCTGGCATACCTGTCCTACGTAGCAAAGTTCTTCCAGGAGAACGCCTTTGACAACAGGGCCATCAGGCAGTGGTCGGCACGTAATGTCCTGCAGGCACTGCAGGAGAAGGACGTGATGGACACAGTGGGGTGGTTCCCTGAGCAGACTGTCCAGTTCATCTGGCAAAATGCCTCATCGCCAGATCTCACCAACAGGCACCAAGACCTCGCCTGGCTGGCGGTGAGAGGGGCCTTCCCAGTCAGAGCCTTCCTGTATGCCCGGAACGTTGTCTCCGCACCCCACTGCCCACGGGAGGACTGCAGTGAGGAGGAGTCTGCACACTGCCAGTTCACAAAGAGGGTGTGGAGGAGGATGGACGGGCTAGTGTCACGTTTTATCCTCAGCAGCTGCGTAACAGAGGACTCTCTGATCTACGGGCTGTTCCCGGGGACGCACACGGAGACCAACATCTGGTGCTGCTGGCAGATCATCAACTTGGTGAAAGACGCTCTTTGGTCGGCCCGAAACTTGATGATCTACCAGCACATGAAGATGACCGTGGGAGAATGCTGCCGACTGGCACATTCTCGGCTGCAGGAGTACGTGCTGAGGGACGCACTGAAACTTGGTGCAGCCACCGCAAGGGCCCAGTGGGGAAGGACCACGGTATAGGTTTCTCCACCCGTGGGAGTGGGAGGGGTCGGTGGGTGGGGAGTATACCCCTCAACAATGATATGCTAAGCTGAACTACTGGAGTGCCACGTGGGTGGCTATAAATACGGATAAGTACTGACTATAATGGAAACGTATGTAAAGGATGAAAAGTTATTGAATGGTTTATTGTATATATTTATTTTTGAATAAAGTATATTTTGAAATATAAAAAAAAACAAGGTATAGTAGGCATCTTACGGATGGAGACGCTTTCCACAGAAAGGTCTGCTAGCTAAATGTGGGCTCGATATTTATATGCTAAACACAAAGGCAATCGCTACTTAAAAAGTTACAGACAATGTTTCCTTTTGAAGTTACATACAAACATCACACCTTCGGATTTCATCCTTTCCTTCGGATGCCAACATGTCTGTGTTGGTATCCACAGCCTTTAGTTCAATCCACAATACATTTATTTGGCACTTTACGTGCTAACATAGAAGGCAATTAATATTTATAACGTATAGATAAGACTGTCTTCGAAACTACAGCATCAGGCACCAGAAGCATCTGGTATTTACACCTTTTAGGAAGCCCATCGTGGTGGACTCAATCCACAGTCCTTTGTCAGTTAAAATAGAAGTCTGGTGGCCAAAGTCATTTAGGTGTTAACAAATCATCTACCCAAAAAGAAATCCACTCTAACATAGGTAACAACTGAAATTGACCTATATGTGAAATAACTGTATGGTATGTTGATTTTAACTGAGTGCTGAATGAATATTAATCTGCATTATGTGAACATATGATATTCTTAAAGACACAGGAGACTGGTGATGCTGAAATCTTGGGCAATGCAAAATCATGGAGGAACTCAACAGGGAAATACACAGTAGACACTTTACTTAGACCAGGACGTGTGATACTATATTCTTACCTTGCCAACACTTACATACACATTAAAAAATATATTTATTTATTGAGGTACAGTGTGGAATAGGGCCTTTTGTCCCCCTGAACCGTGCCACCCAGCAAGCCCTGTACCATCATAACGTTCATGTTCAAGGTTAACATTCTCTCTTCTAATGGATCTGTAAGTAAGGGAGCGGAAGCTTCAGCTGGTGTCATAAATGAACAGAAGATAGTGGAAACAGAAGCAGCTGTGGACTATTTAGTGGAAGGTGCCTCCAGTTTTATCTCAGCTAGACATCTGGAGCTCCATCCTGGAGATGAAGAGAATAATCTTTAACTGGCTGCAGAAATTGTGTGGTACTGCATATAGAATTAGCTTCCAAGCATTAATGTTGGCTCTGCCATCCACACCTACATACTAAGAATAAAATTTAAGTAAATGGTAACAAACCAAAGAGAACCTGATGAATATCCTTGAGAAAAAAAATCTCAAGGGGTCATGGGAATAGTTTTTTTGAATGGCCTCTTCCGATTCTGAATCACTTCATGATTCTATGCTGTGAAAATATCTGATAAAGAATGCTGATTACAAAAGCATAGTTGCTTATGAGACATTTATAATTGTATAGTCATTAATACTGCATGAATTTCAGGAATTTTCATTTTATGGCTGAATATTGGTTATTTGTGCCCTCCTATGCTAAAACTAATTGTCAGTTTATATTTCTTTTAAGATAATTTTACGTTGTTTCTTACAGCTTGTATTCACATATATGGTTCTATTTTCACATTCTCTCATGTTGCATGTTCTATGAACCTCCTGTAGCATTAAAAACAAGGGTCAGAAAAATCATCAACAAAAGTACCTACATAACTTAAAACAAAGCCAACCAAATTTAGGTTTAAGTGCCCATTGGCTTGATCTTGATTAATGTTCAGACTGCATCTTGATGGTGACATTCCAGTTCAATTGAAACTTACCTGGAACCTAACTACGAAAGAGGCTGACATCTCACATTCCAACACAGAAACTCCAAAGAAAGACTTGTACTTAGGGTGAATCATATTGGAAACTAGTTTAAAATGGCAAAAGCATTAACACCTACAAAGTACTTACTTAAAGGTAATACACTCAGTGGCTACTTTATCCAGTATACCTGTACACTTGCTCGCTAATGCAAGTATCTAATCAGCCAATCATGTGGCAGCAACACAATGCAGAAAAGAATGCAGACATGGTCAGTAGGTTCGGTTGTTGTTCAGAGTAAACATCAGAATGGGGAAGAAACTGGATCTAGGTCACTTTGAACATAAAATGATTGCTGGAGCTAGAAGGAGTATTTGAGTATCTCGGAACTTGCTAATCGCCTGGAATTTTCATTCATAACAGTCATTAGAGTTTACAGAGAATAATGTGAAAAAAAATTCCAGTGAGCAGAGGTTCTGTGGGTGAAATGCCTTGTTAATGAAAGGTCAGAGGAGAATGACTAGCAACACACATTAAATGCTGAAGGAACTCAGAAGGCCAAGCAGCATTTATGGAAAAGAGTACAACTGACATTTTGGGCCGGGGCCCTTCATCAGGACTGGAAAACTACAATGAGGAGTCAGAGTAAGAAAGTGGAGGGAGCGGAGGAAGGACCACAAGGTGATAGGTGAAACAAGGGTGGGGGGAGGGATGAAGTAAAGAACTGAGAAATTGATTTGGTGAAAGAGATGGCTGGAGAAGGGGGAATCTGATAGGAGAGGACAGAAGGTCATAGAAGAAAGAAAAGGATGAGGAACATCAGAAGGAGATGATAGACAGGTAAGGAGATAAGGTGAGAGAGGGAAATGGGAATAGGGAATGGTGAAGGAGCAGGGGCATTACCAGGAGTTTGAGAAATCAATGTTCATGTCATCAAGTTAGAGGCTATCCAGATGGAATATAAGATATTGTTCTTCCAACCTGAGTGTGGCCTCATCCATGTCAGTAGAAGAGGCCATGGATTAACATATTGGAGTGGGAATGGGAAGTGGAATTAAAATACTTGGCTACTGGGAGATCCTGCTTTTTTTGATGGATGGAGAATGGCTAGACTGGTTGAAGCTGACAGGTAGGCGGCAGTAACTCAAGTAACCATGCATTACAACAGCGGTGTGTAGAACAGCATCTCCTTACCAACTACGCATCAAACCTTGAAGCGGACAGGCTACAATAACAGAAGATCAGAAACATAGTCATAGTCATAGTCATACTTTATTAATCCCGAAGGAAATTGGTTTCCGTTACAGTTGCTCAATTAGTAATAAATAGTAATAGAACCTTAAATAGTTAAATAGTAATATGTAAATTATGCCGGTAAATTATGAAATAAGTCCAGGACCAGCCTATTGGCTCAGGATGTCTGACCCTCCAAGGGAGGAGATGTAAAGTTTGATGGCCACAGGCAGGAATGACTTCCTATGACACTCAGTGCTGCATCTCAGTGGAATGAGTCTCTGGCTGATTGTGCTCCTGTGCCCACCCAATACATTATGTAGTGGATGGGAGACATTGACCAAGATGGCATTCAACTTAGACAGCATCCTCTTTTCAGACACCACCGTGAGAGAGTCCAGTTCCATCCCCACAACATCACTGGCCTTACGAATGAGTTTGTTGATTCTGTTGGTGTCTGCCACCCTCAGCCTGCAGCCCCAGCACACAACAGCAAACATGATAGCACTGGCCACCGCAGACTCGTAGAACATCCTCAGCATCGTCCGACAGATGTTGAAGGACCTCAGTCTCCTCAGGAAATAGAGACGGCTCTGACTCTTCTTGTAGACAGCCTCAGTGTTCTTTGACCAGTCCAGTTTATTGTCAATTCGTATCCCCAGGTATTTGTTATCCTCCAATATGTCCACACTGACCCCCTGGATGGAAACAGGGGTCACCGGTACCTTAGCTCTCCTCAGGTCTACCACCATCTCCTTAGTCTTTTTCACATTAAGCTGCAGATAATTCTGCTCACACCATGTGACAAAGTTTCCTACCATAGCCCTGTACTCAGCCTCATCTCCCTTGCTGATGCACCCAACTATGGCAGAGTCATCGGAAAACTTCTGAAGATGACAAGACTCTGTGCAGTAGTTGAAGTCCAAGGTGTTAATAGTGAAGAGAAAGGGAGACAAGACAGTCCCCTGTGGAGCCCCAGTGCTGCTGACCACTCCAGCATCCACTTTATTATGTACACTCTGCACCTAATAAAGCCACAACTGAATGTATATTATCAAGCCAATTAGTTGAGAAGACAGGGCAGCAAGGACAAAGATGCAGAAACATATAATAATAAGATATCATAACAAATGACCAGAATTGATGAAAGAAGGAGATTTAAAAAAACTCCAATTTCAGTAGAGCATTCCAAACCTATAGAAGTACTCATAATTAATCATCAGTAGCAATCTTATCAATACATTGACAAGACAGCATATGGAATTATGTAACAATTCTGCTGAAATTTGTAATAGTCACTGATGCGATTGGAACCAAATGAAATAGAGTAGTTGATACAAGATATATCAAGATGACAGAACTACATATGAAATCGCTGACTGAACAAAACACAAGAATCTATGACAAGACCGACTGATAGAACAAAGTGTCAGAACAGCAATCCAGTTTATTGAATTGGGAAAAAGAGCAAGTTTTATTAAAAAGAAATCTCATTCCTGCAAATTTTGTGTCTCCCACAGTTGCTAGCCTGAGAGCTGATGAGGTTTTTGAAGTGCAAATACATTTCCCACAGAGTTCCCACATAACGTAACACATTGGTGATAAAATTTGCAGGGTAGTTTTACAACATCATTATTTACACAACACTATTCTTCGCTGTGACTAAAATTGAATAACATATGCCAGATGGATGAAATAATAGATGAGCACTTTTGTGTAAAAGACTACGTGGTTAAGTATGTTCATAGTTTGCAGAATGTTCAATAAAGTACATTGAAAACAGGGTCATTGCAGTAAAGTCAATATGCACCATTTATGGTTCCTCCTGCAGCTTTGCTGCACATGCTTGATCTTAGTCCCAAATCAAACTCTTTCAAGGGATTCAGGAGCAAATTGTTCCATTGGTAGATGTTTTGTCTTTTTTAATCTCATGCACATTTTCTATCCCTCTCTGCTCTGATATGCTCATAAAAGCCTGGAATGTCTCAAAGAAACCGATAGATTCACCAACATAAATAGGAAACAAGTCTCCCAGAGTACCCTGCCTCTGGCTTGTATCTGCTGTCCTGATACCGTTGTGACTTGATCATGACTTGGTCAATGATGAGCCACTCCCATCCTGCCTAGTCTTTTGGTAAGCTTTTAAGAGGTATACAAGGTGAAGGGGTTTAGCAAGAATATTCCCACTTCAGAACTTGCAACTTTTATTCTTTGTGGATTCCTAATGGCTAATAATGTCTACTTACAGAGTTATGACCAAAAACATGTGACAAAAATTACCCTGGACAAGGTGTAACACACACAAAATGCTGGAGGAACTCAGCAGGCTGGGCAGCACGGAAATGAGTACAGCCGACATTTCAGGCTGAGACTCTTCAGAGGACAAGAGAGAAAAGGAAGAGGAGTAGATTTAGAAGGTGGGGCGGGTGGGGGGGGGGGAGAAGGGAGAAACACAAGGTGAGAGGTGAATCCAGGAGAGGGAGAGGTGAAGAAAAGAGCTGGGAAATTGGTTAAAGAGATAGAAGCTGGAGAAGGGGGAATCTAATAGGGGAGAACAGAAGGGCATGGAAGAAAGAAAAGGGGGAGAAGCACCAGAGGGAGGTGATGGGCAGACAAGATGATAAGGTGAGAGAGGGAAAAGGGGATGGGGAATAGTGAAGGAGAGGGGGATGGGCATTACTGGAAGTTTGAGAAATCAATATTCATGCCATCAGGTTGGAGGCCACCCAGACAGAATATACGGTGTTGTTCCTCCAACCTTGGTGTAGCCTCATCCTGACACTAGAGGAAGCCATGGATAGACATACTGGATTGGAAATGCGTAGTGGAATTAAAATAGGTGGCTTGGGAGATCCCACATATTCTGGCGGATGGAGCGAAGGTGCTGACAAAGGGGTCTCCCAATTTACGTTAGGTCTCACTGATATACAGGAGGCCACACCCAGAGCACCAGACACAGTATATGACCCCAGCAGACTCACAGGTCTGGAAGGTATATCACCTCACCTGGAAGGTAGTTTAGGGCCCTGAATAGTAATGAGGGAGTGGTGTAGGAGTAGGTGTAGAACTTGTTCCGCTTGCAAGGATAAGTGCCAGGAGAGATCAGTGGGGAGAGGCGAATGGACAATGGAGTCATGTAGGGATCGATATCTGCGGAAATCAGAAAGTGGGGGCGGAGGAGGGAAAGATGTGCTTGGTGATGGGATCCCGGTGGAGATGGTAGAAGTTATGGAGAGTTATATGTTGGATGCTGAGATTGGTGGGGTGGTAAGTGAGTACAAGAGGAACCCTAACCCTGGTAGGGTGGTGGGAGGATTGGGTGAGGGCAGATGTGGTGAAATGGAAGAGATACAGTTGATGGAGGAGAAAGGGAAGCCCTTTTCCTTGAAAAAGAAGAATACTCCTTCGTTGTAGAATGAGAAGCCTCATTCTGAGAGCAGATGCGGCGGAGATGGAGGAATTGAGAGAAGGGGATGGTGCTTTTACAAGTAACGGGGTGGGAAGAGGTATAGTCCAGGTAGCTGTGAGAGTCTGTGGGTTTATAATAAATATCAGTAGATAACCTGTCTCCAGAGAGAGAAATTGAGAGATCAAGAAAGGAGAGGGAGGTGCTCGGACTTCCAGCATCTGCAGATTTTCTTCTGTTTGTGTTTGGATCTGAACAAACACTTCCAAGACTGTCTTTCTGAAACTTTCTGCAACCATTGTTGAAGCCCAGATATTTTATTTCAGGACCATCCCTAAAGTAGTTACAAAATTCAGGTGAAAATCATTATTCACAATTAGACTTGTGTTATTATGTGTGTGAATAATCAAGATCTTCAGTTCCCAGTGTGCAATGCAAGTGGTTTACCCAGAACCAGGAGTGACGTTGGTGAAAGCAGACACACACACACACACACACACACTCTTAGTGGGCTAAGGTGCCTAAGTGAAATGTGGTTTGAGTTGAAGCCGTGACCGTCTCTTGTTAATAAATGTGTTAACATTTGAAAACCCATGCAAAGTTAGTCTTTGTAAAAGAACAGACATAACATGGTGCCAGAAGATGGCGTAAGGTTTAAATACAGATCGTAAATAAGTACCATGAGTGACTAAGAAAGAGACACTGGTTCTGACAGAGAAAAGCTGCTGTCCAGAGAACATGTTGTGTCTTGAAACTGCTATTATTCATTCGATTCACCAAGAGAATACCAGGTGACAGAAACCCAAGAAATTCTGTAATAGAAAATTTCAGTCTTCTTGCACCTATCCAGTCTACCAGAAATCTCGCTGATAGTTGCAAATGCTTCAAAGAGCATGATTCAATATATATCTAGCAGCGAGCAGAGCCAACGGGCAAAGGAAAAGTTGAAAATGTCTATCTTTCTACACGTAATTGGTGAACATGCTTAGGACATCTACAACAGCTTTTAAATTGATGAGACAGACTTTACATTGGACACTCCGATGATAAGATTTGAAGAGTATTTTGTCCCAAGTAAAGATGTCACACTTGAGATGCAGCATATGGGTTCTGCTCCTGTGAACAGAATCAAGGTGTTAGTCTTGACCAATACTTAACAGACCTGCACACTCTGAGTATGTCCTGTGAGTTTGGAAATTTGAGAATCTCACTAGTCAGAGACAAAATAGTTTGTGAAATCCCAGATAATGTTCTCAGAGAAAGATTGCTCTGAGCAAAAGATTTAACACTAGAAAAGGTTGTGTATATGTGTAGGGCAGTGGAGACTACACAAGCACAAGCTAAAGAGCTGCACAGGGCAGAAACAACAGTGCATACTGTGAAAACAGAGGGATAGAGCACGAGGCATTTCCCAAAGCAACAGCATAGCAAAGGGATAGGCCTGAACAGTAAATGCAGCAAATGTGGAGGTAGACACATCCCAATGAAGTGTCCTCATGGAAATTCCTGCAATTATTGTGGGGAGAGGAATCATTCTGCAAAGTACTGCAAGGCTACCAACAGGAAGATGCATACTGTTGATTAGGAAATTGACGAAGTTCTTGTACATTTTCTGCAGATTGCTGCTGCTAGTAAGACAGAATGGATTATTCCAGTAACTGTGAATAACAACGTAATTCCATTTGAGCTTGACACTGGAGCCCAAGTGAATCTGTTACTTATGGATGATTACAGGACTCTTGATGTAAAGAGCAAGGTTTACCCAGTGAAGTTAAAAGTGACTGGCTATACTGGAGAGAACATTCCAGTAAAAGGAGGCTGAATAGTGTCCTTAAAGCACAAGGAATAGCACCTAAAGGTACAGCTACGAATTGTTGAAAAGGGAGTACAGCAATGTAATAAAAGGCTCAACCTGGTGCTTAGGAGGGATAGTGGTGCTTAACGGAAACTCCTTTGCTTGCATCTTTGGAAACAGTACTATTTCTACCTTTAATATCTTTTTTTTCCCCTTTCAGGGTTCTTTTGAAGACCCTGACCTGGAGTTACATGCAGGCTTCAGTTCTTTGCGGGAATGGGACCCGTTCTTGCGGTTCCACGACTGGCTGTTATTCGACGTGCCAAGGGTTTGGCCTGAGAGTCTCGATCGTGTTTGGAAGCCTAAGATCTCGGGGCTCTGGAGACGGGTGGATCGAGGGTCAGTATCACAGCATCACAGTGTCATCGGATAGGCCAGAAAATCTTTCGCTGTGGGCCCGAAGACCTGAGGGCTTTGCGATCTTCAGACACAGAGTTCGAAAAAAGCGACAAAATGGACATTTAACATTGTAAACCAGCAATGTCTCCTGCTCGCTGTGAAAATGGGGGACACCTCCCTCTCCCTTGCCAGGGAGAGAGAGAACATGTGGTTTGTCGAATGTCGGATGAAATGCGAAGCCTTTTGGGGTAACCTTGGTCTGTGTCTTTGCTATCGCTTAGCACACACTTGTGCTCGGTAGCAGGTACACTTTTTGTTTTACTGATGGGGGGAGGGGGGATCGTTGCTTGTTGCCGCTTATGCGCAGGAGGGGTAAACTGGGGGGGATCTTTGAAGTTCTCACATTTAACTGTTGTTCATTTTTTGGGGCACTTCTGTTTACATGGATGTTTGCGAAGGATAAGCATTTCCGGATGTATATTGTATACATTTCTGACATTAAATTTGACCTTTGAACCTGGTGGAAAGTATTTTCATAGTGGCTTCACAGACCAAAAGTGACCAAGAAACACTCAATAAAGAGTACACAGATGTGTCTGAGGGGCTCAAAAGCTTATCCAATATAACTGGAGAAACTCGTAACAGCATCCATGTGAGACCCAGAGAGGTTATGCGAGAGAAGCATAAGATCTCTAACTTCCATAGACATCCTTACCAGCTGCACCAGCATGACAGTCAGGATGCCAGGCCTGAACAGAATAATCACAACGAAGAAGTTGTTTTCACATTATTCAGTGGTAGATCAAAATCTTTTTCTAGTTGACTTTCAGTTGCAGACTGGAAACCAAAAGCACCTCCAATGTTGAAACAAAAAAAAAAGGAAGATGGGAGAACATTTTGTCTCTAAGGTCAGAAGAACAGCAACAGGTCAGCACAGACCAACAAGACGAGTTGCTGCCTACGATACTCAGCCAACAGAAGGAGCTCTGAGAATTGAGACGGAATCAGTTGGAATTTGCGGAAAGACTCACTAATCACATGGGTGTTGTCCAGGGCTCCATTATGATGCACATGGGGTGAATAATAGCCACACAGCAAGAGAGATGCTAAAGAGACCTGAAACTTGGTTATCTCTGAGGCTGAAGTATGCAGGTGTTTCCAATGAGTGGAGAGTCGTAAGGCTATAGGACCAGACGGCGGGTACTCAGAGTGTGCACAGAACAACTGGTAGATATATTTACAAACATTTTAAATCTCTCCCTCTCCCAGTGTAGAGTGCCATCCTGCTTCAAAACATCCACCATTGTTCCTGTACCTAAAAAGACCAAGGTAACATGTCTGAATGACTGACATCCTGTCACACTCACCTCAATAATAAGCAAATGCTTTGAGAGGCTGGTCAAGGACTACATCTGCAGCTTGCTACCACCCATACTGGACCCCCTACAATTTGTCTACCGATGCAACCAGTCAACAGATAATGCAACAGCCACAGCTCTGCATACCTTCCTTACACATCTGGAGAGGAGGAATGCTTATGTGAGAATGCTGTTCTTGGATTACAGTTCAGCATTCAACACCATAATTCCCTCCAGGCTTGACAAGAAGCTCAGAGACCTCGGCCTTCACCCTGCCTTGTGCAGCTGGATCCTGGACTTCCTGTTAGATCACAGGCAGGTGGTAAGAGTGAGCTCCCTCACCTCTGCCCCTTTGACCCTCAACATAGGTGCCCCTCAGGGCTGTGTCCTAAGCCCCCTCCTTTACTCTCTGTATACCCATGACTGTATCGCCACCCACAGTTCCAATATGCTAATTGAATTTACTGACAATACTATGTTGATTGGCCTGATCTCAAATAATAACGAGGCAGCCTACAGAGAAGAAGTTCATCACCCTGACACAGTGATGTCAAGAAAACAATCTCTCCCTCATTGTCCCAGAAACAAAGGAGCTGTTTGTGGTCTACAGGAAGAATGCAGACAGGCTAAACCCCTATTGACATCAATGGATCTGGGGCTGATCTGGGGAACAGCTTTATGTTCCTCAGCATACACATCACTGAGGATCTCACGCAGTCTGTACATACGGGCTGTGTGGTGAAAAAGGCAAAACAGCGTCTCTTTCACCCCTGAAGGTTGAAGAAGGTTGGTATGGGCTCCCAAATCCTAAGAACCTCCTACAGGGGCACAACTGAAAGCATCCTGACTGGCTGCATCATTGCGTGGTATGGGAACTGTACTTCCCTCAATCACAGGACTCTGCAGAGAGTGGTGCAGGCAGCCCAGTGCATCTGTAGACGTGAACTTCCTACTATTCATGACACTTACAAAGGGAAATATGTAAAAAGGGCCCGAAGGATCATTGGGGACCTGAGTCACCCCAACTACAAACTGTTCCTGCTACTACCATCCAGGAGATAGTTCCGCAGCATTAAAGTCAGGGTCAACAGGTTCCTGGACATTTCTTCCACCAGTCCATGAGAATGATTAAACTACGCTGTTACAATTGTATTTCTATGTATTGGCTGTCCTGTTGCGCATACTATTTATAATAAGTTACTATATTGCACATTTAGCCAGAGACGTAATGTAAAGATCTTTACTCCTCATGTATATGAAGTATGTAAGTAATAAAGTCAATTCAATTCAACAAGAATAGGGGTGAAGAGATAGGATCTTGGCAGAAGGATGTGAAAGAAATGAACACATAGATCGGGGTTCTCAAAAAGACACTGGTATTAACACAACAAGAGAAAGCAAGACATCTGTGGAAACAAATAGCAGTATGAATGGGATCATTAAGTCACCACAGAGATGGATTGAGAGTGGTTGAAGGAATAAGAGACTGTATTTGGTCCTCACAATTAAAGTTAATGGAAATAACTTTGTTGGAATGCATTATTGGGTCTTGCAGGTTTCTGTGGACATACTATTGTCTTTGTTTTCTTTAAAGCATGAAGATTGTTATTATGTGTGTACGTACTAAAGGATCTCAGTTCTCAGTATACAATGTGAACAGTTCATGCGGAACAGGAAGTGACATTGGTGAATAGGTCACACACAGACACACGTGTGGGTAAGTGTTGTGCCAGAAGCCAGGACTGTCTCCTGTTAATAAATGTGTTGACATTTGAAAACCTACACAAATTTGTTTCTGTTAAAAAAAATATAACAATTACTACATCTACTAGATGGTTAAATACCTAAAGACTCTCAATTTAAGACTATAAAAGAGAATTTTGCTAAGCAGTATCAACAGGCAGTCTGCTGTAGGACCTCAGCAGGTCAAGCAGCATCTGTGGGATAGGAAAGAAATTTTTTGATAGTTCAGGTTGAATCATTCAGGGCTTCAACCCTGCTGGGCTTGATGTCCCGATGAAGACATTTGAGCTGAAATGGCAACAATTCCTTTACTCCCACAGGTGCTGCTCAACCTTCTGTGTTCCTCCGATACATTGTTTGACACTCCAGATTCCAGCATCTGAAGTCTCTTGTGTCTGCAAGCAAATCTGGCACTCTCAGTACCCTAATGTGCACTTGCATTTCTTAACACTCTAGATAAAATGTACATAGTTAAAAGCAAGTCCATAAAAGGATTTTACAAAGAAAGACAGATGCGTTGAGTTCATTGTGACAGAAACAAGAGGATGAATACAGATTTTCAGGAGTACAGGTAACGAGATTAATTTTGATGCTATCAGAGGAGATTTAGACTACTTGTACATTTGTGGGATGGAGCTGGGCAAATTATTACCAAGTACAATGTTTGACAATCTAAGGGCAGAGATGACAAATGTGGGACGGGGGATACAGACTGAGTGATATGATACTAAAAACAATGTCATTTCAAACAAACAAGACTATGGTCAATCCAAATGAGCAGCTCGGCAATTAATTCAAGTTAATTTTCCTGTCTTCTTACCTCCCAATAATAGTGAAGCATCTGTTAGAGCCATGAAGAATATGAGGCTGCAGTGTATCCTTACTTGCTGCAATGCAGTGCCACCCTAGGTTATTGAGAAATCTTTAAGTCCCTTGTGAGTATGGCCTTATATCATTCAGGTCTCTCTTTCTCACACATGCACATGCACTCTCACGCACCCTTTCTTTTCCTTGAAATATTTTAGGATGTCAGTGATTTTCCACTAAACGATATTGAAGTTGCAAAATCTAGCTGGATTGCAAAGTGTTTGTATATTACTTGACTATGAACCAAAATCTGATTTATTGTCACTGACAAATGTCATGAAATTTATTATTTCAAGGCAGCAGTACAGTGCAAGACATGAAATTACTGCAAATTACAAAATAAATAGTGCAAAAGATGAATAATGAAGTCATATTTGTTGGTAAATGGACCATTCAGAAATTTGATAATAGAAGGGAAGAAGCTGTACTTAAAATTTAGAATATTATCTGTCCTTCTGCATTATTAAAGGAATTGCTGAGTATTTCAAAAGTTCAAAGTACATTTATTTTCAAAGCATGCAAACACGAGGAAATCTGCAGATGCTGGAAATTCAATCAACACACACAAAATGCTGGTGGAACGCAGCAGGCCAGACAGCATCCACAGGAAGAAGCACAGTTGACATTTCAAGCCAAGACCCTCCGTCAGGACTAACTGAAAGAAGAGATAGTAAGAGATTTGAAAGTGGGAGGGGTAGGGGTGTCCGGAATGATAGGAGATGACAGGAGGGGGAGGGATAAAGCTAAGAGCTGGAAATTTGATTGGCAAAAGGGATACAAGGCTGGAGAAGGGAGAAGATCATGGGACGGGAGGCCTAGGGAGAAAGAAAGGGGGAGGGGAGCAGCAGAGGAAGATGGAGAGAAGGCAAAGATTATTGTGAGAGGGACAGAGAGAGAAAGATGTGCTTAGTGGTGGGATCTCGTTGGAGGCGGTGGAAGTTACAGAGAATTATATGTTGGACCTGGAGGCTGTTGGGGTAGTTGGTGAGGACAAGGGGAACCCTATCCCTAGTGGGGTAGCAGGAGGATGAAGTGAGAGCAGATGTGCGTAAAATGGGAGAGATGCGTTTGAGAGCAGAGTTGATGGTGGAGGAAGGGAAGCCCCTTTCTTTAAAAAAGGAGGCCATCTCCCTTGTCCTGGAATGAAAAGCCTCATCCTGAGAGCAGATGCGGCGGAGATGGAAAAATTGCAAGAAGGGGATGGCATTTTTGCAAGAGACAGGGTGGGAAGAGGTATAATCCGGGTAGCTGTGAGAGTCCATAGGCTTATAGTAGACATCTCTGGAGATAGAGACAGAAAGATCAAGAAAGGGGAGGGAGGTGTCAGAAATGGACCAGGTAAATTTGAGGGCAGGGTGAAAGTTGGAGGCAAAATTAATGATGTCAACGAGCTCAGCATGTGCGCAGTAAGCAGCGCCAATGCAGTCGTCGATGTAGCGAAGGAAAAGTGGGGGACAGACACCAGTATAGGCTTGGAACATGGACTGTTCCACAAAGCCAACAAAAAGGCAGGCATAGCTGGGACTCATAAGGTTGCCCATGGCGACACCTTTAGTTTGGAGGAAGTGGGAGGAGCCAAAGGAGAAATTATTAAGAGTAAGGACTAATTCTGCCAGACGGAGGAGAGTGGTGGTAGAGGGGAACTGGTTAGGTCTAGAATCCAAAAACAAGCGGAGAGCTTTGAGACCTTCCTGGTGGGGGATGGAGATATATGGGGACTGGACATCCATGGTGAAAATAAGATGGTGGGTGCCAGGGAACTTAAAATCATTGAGAAAATCCAGAGCATGAGAACATAGGTAGAAAGGGATTGAACAAGGGGGGATAAAACTGTGTTGAGGTGTGCAGAAATGTGTTTGATGGGGCAGGATCAAGCTGAGACAATGGGTCAACCTGGACAGGCAGGTTTGTGTATCTTGGGTAGGAGGTAGAAATGAGAAGTACGGGGTGTGGGAACTATGTTGGTGGAAGTGGATGGGAGATCCCCTGAGCTGATAAGGTCGGTGATGGTGTGGGAGACAATGGCCTGGTGCTCCTTGGTGGGGTCATGATCGACGGGTAAATAGGAGGAGGTATCTGCGAGTTTTCACTCTGCCTCAGCAAGGTAGAGGTCAGTACACCAGACTACAATAGTGCCCCCATCGTCGGCAGGTTTTATAGTAAGGTTAGGATTGGTGCGGAGGGAGTGGAGAGCAGAGCGTTCAGAAGGAGTGAGGTTGGAATTGGAACAAGGTGTGGTGAAGTCAAGGCGGTTGATGTCCCATCGGCAGTTAGCGATAAAGAGATCCAGAGCAGGCAGAAGACCGGAGCGGGGTGTCCATGAAGAGGAGGAGGATTGAAGTCAGGAGAAGGGGTCATCGGTGGGGTTGGGAGAGTCCTTGCTGAAATAGTAGGCTTGGAGAAGGAGCTGGCAGAAGAAGAGCTCTGCGTCATGACGAGCGCGGAACTTGCTGAGGTGTGGGCGAAGGCAGACAAAGGTAAAGCCCTTACTGAGGACAGAGTGTTTTGCCTCAGAGAGGTGAAGGTTGGAGGGGATGGTAAAGATCCGGCATGGATGAAAAGTGTGATCAGATGGTGGAGGGGGAAGGAGGCTGGTAGTGTCAGTGGGGAAGGGGGGGGCAGTGGTTGGGTTGAGAGTAAGATGGAGCCTCTGAGGGCCCAAGAGCTGACGATGGGATCTGAGGGAGACAGGGTTGCAGAATGGTGGTGGGGAAAATGGAGGCTGGAGTCACAATAGCAGCACGTGAAGACCCAGTCTGGAGTTCAAGGTTGGAGTTACAGTTAGAGGTAACGCAATCGCTTTGAAGGTGTCCATGGTCGTTGGAACCCACATTGATGGTGCTGGAGTCCGGGTTTTGAATATGCCCTGGGTTGGAAGAGCTGCAGAGACTAACAGCGGGGGCTACAATCCAAAGTTCATACCTGCTAGCGTCGGAGCCAGCAGGCTCTGGGGTCTGCAGATGGAGGATCTTGCGGTCCTTGCCTGACATTATACAACCTTGAGATTTGCCTCCTAACAGGCAGCCAAGAAATGAAGACATCATGCCCATAAAAAAGAACCCATTGTCAGGGAACTGGAGCAGGGATCCAATCGCAGACCCAGTACTGTGCGCACAGTGATATTAATTGAGTAACAAATCCTAAGGTGCAAACAAAGTCAGCATCAAAGCTCAGGCAGAGGTCAAAACATCCAGAGAAATCCAAAAACCAGAATCGGGAAACAGGCAGAGTCAATATTCAGACGGACAGAGTACAGATACAAATGCTGGACAGGCTCAGGAAAATTCACAGGCACAATCTGGCAACAAACAAGTGAAAACACAGGACTGAAATACACTGAGCAATAAACAGAGAGGCAGATGATAGGTGGAGCACAATGAGACACAGGTAGCAGCAATACAGGTAATAATGAGAAACAGAGGAGAGACGGAGTACTCAGTAATACAGGGGCTGGAGTAGAGCAGGAGTGGGGACAGGAGCACATGGCAATACAAAACCACAGACTGACAGCTCCTGGAAACACACAAAAAGACAGAGTTCAACTGGAGGTACTGGACCCATGAAAAAGTAAAAGAATAAAATAACCTATAAAAAAGAGGACCATCAAATACCCATTGTGCGATGAAAAGAAACCATCTTGCAAACAGTAACTGCAAGCAAATAGTGTTTCGGAACCGAAGTCCACAAACAGAATCCCATAGGTCAGCACAGAGCCGAGTAAATATCTCATGGAGCAGCGATCTGAACTAGCCCATACCTCACCTCAAGCCTTGACATCTGACCTTTTCAGTCTGGCCCGGTGCTTAAATCTCCATCTGAACAACACGTTCTGCCATATAGATATGTCACCTCGATCCAGCCTGTAAACCTCCATCCGAACATCATGTTCAGTCATGTTGATTCGATCTAGGGCTTCGATTTAACCTGTGCCCAACCTTTCACACTCTTCCACGCTCTTGATGACAGGCTCACCGTCTTGCCTTGCCTTGGTTCTACCACATCGAAATGCCTCCAAGTCCAAAGGGTAGTTACAGACTATTACTTGAGATAATCATTTGCCATAAAAAGTGTGGCTAACGAAGTATTTAGTTGCTAGCCTTGTTTTGTTGGCCACCAGCCAGATGTCACTGAGCATCACCAGTGCCATCTTAAACCGGAAGTCTACCATACACTATAATTTAACAACTTAACAATGTAATCTCCGTTATCTACTTAAAATTCGATATACCAATGATTTTTTGCTTAGTATTTGTGCTTATACATCTTTTCAGATTCATTTAAATTCCTCTCACTACCCTTTTATTGGGTCTTGAAGGATTTTATAATCATCCAGAGTTTTTCTTATTTTCTGTGAGATTTGTAGGTTACAACAGAAAAAATTGCAAAGAAGTTAATGTTGCATGAAAAGATTCCATTATATCAGATTTAATTTTGACGATTATTTCCAATGTTAAAATCTTGGAATCATTAGACTGTGAAAGGAACTGTTGAACATAGATTAGTTGCAAGAATTAAAGGTAAGTTACAGGCTGTTAACATCAAGCTTTAGCTTGCTGCTCTAAACTGGAGACTTATTCATCCTTTATTGGCTTACTAACATTGGAGTGCAATATCAAGTACACATCAAGTACTGCAAATCCAGCTTGTCAAGAACCAACACACCATCATCATCAGCGCCGATGCTCCAACTCTGAACACTGAAGATGAAATAAAGATGAACTTCTACGCCCAACTTGACAACGTCCTTTCCGCTGTTCCCAACAACAAGATCATTCTCTTGGGATACTTCAATGCCAGAGTGGGGAAAGATCATAGGCTCTGGAATGGAACAATAAGCAAGGAAGGAGTTGGCAAGGTCAACGCCAATGGAACACTCCTCCTCACCAAATGTGCTGAACACAACCTGGTGATTACAAGCACCCTATTTCGCCAGAAAAACAGGCACAAAGTCACCTGGCAGCATCCATGCTCCAAACATTGGCACCTCATCGACTACATCATCATACGATCTTGGGATCAACAAGATGTTCTGATAACAAGAGCTGTTACTGGTGCTGACGAGTGCTGGACAGACCATTGACTCATCTCGTCCACCATGAAAATGAAGATTCGGCCCAGAAGGAAACACCAAAATCAGAACACTATTAAGAAATTCAGTGTTGATATCCTTCAAGACGTCAACCATATACAAAAGTTCCAACAAAATCTTCAAGAACAACTGCCTCAACAAATCCCACCATCTGTAGAAGAACACTGGAGTCAATTGGAGAATGCTGTCATCACCTCCTGCAAAGAAACAATTCAAGACAAAAAAACATCAGGATTGTTCGATGATAATGACAAACTACTCTAACAACTCATCGATGAAAAGAGAAAAGCTTCCATCACCTTACAAATGACCAACAATTGGCTACCAAAAGGAAATTCTATCAGGAATGTGAGGCTGCAGTCCAGAAGAGCACCCAAAACTTGAAAAAACAATGGTGGAGGAAGAAAGCACAGGAAATCCAACAACTTGTCATGGAAAGGTCCGTGAAGTCCGTATTCCGGTTCACGGTCCGGTCTGTGGACTCAGACTCCGGGTTTTCCAGCTATCCCTTGTTTGAGTTAATTATAGACACCTGATTCCCATCTTGGGGTTGGAATATAAGTAGCCTTGCGGTTGAGTGGGAGCTGCTGGTTTGTTAAGTCAAGACCCCCTGGGAGCAACCTGCTGGTGGAAGGCTAGAACAGCCAATTGCCAACTTTAGGCTGTGTTGGGGAGCCATCCCCTCATGGAGCCTTGCTGTCTTTGTGGTATGGATTCAGCTGTTTCCCAGGCCAGCTGAGTGGCTGCCTGCTACTCTGAGCTAGGTAGGGATCTGGCTGTTTCTATAGCCAGCTGAGGTTGCTGGCTGAACTGAGACTTGGGGCTACCCTGGAGCAGGGATGGGTCTGTTGTTCTTTGGTGTTGTCTCTTGTCCTTGCCTCCGTTGGGTAAGTCAGGCTGTTTTGCTGTTGCCCTGCAGGGGGATCTGTCTTGTCTTGTTTTTGCCTCTTGCGTAAGTCTGGCCATTCTGCTGTCCCACCTTGGTGTGGAGAAGTTGAGTCCCGGCTTGTCTAAGTATAAGTCCTGTCTCTGTCTGTATACTGTCCTGTCTCATGTTGGTGTCATGTTAACGCTGAGTCTCAGCTTTTCAAAGGACAAGTCCCAGCTCTATGTTGATGTTCAGTTCCCAGTCGGTCTCTCCGCTCCAGCCTCTGAGATATCAGCCTCTGCATTTCAAGATGAGGATCCCGCAGCCGAGCTCCAAGACGCCAGGCCTCGAGGATCCCGCAGCCGAGCTCCAAGACGCCAGGCCTCGAGGATCCCGCAGCCGAGCTCCAAGACGCCAGGCCTCGAGGATCCCGCAGCCGAGCTCCAAGACGCCAGGCCTCGAGGATCCCGCAGCCGAGCTCCAAGACGCCAGGCCTCGAGGATCCCGCAGCCGAGCTCCAAGACGCCAGGCCTCGAGGATCCCGCAGCCGAGCTCCAAGACGCCAGGCCTCGAGGATCCCGCAGCCGAGCTCCAAGACGCCAGGCCTCGAGGATCCCGCAGCCGAGCTCCAAGACGCCAGGCCTCGAGGATCCCGCAGCCGAGCTCCAAGACGCCAGGCCTCGAGGATCCCGCAGCCGAGCTCCAAGACGCCAGGCCTCGAGGATCCCGCAGCCGAGCTCCAAGACGCCAGGCCTCGAGGATCCCGCAGCCGAGCTCCAAGACGCCAGGCCTCGAGGATCCCGCAGCCGAGCTCCAAGACGCAAGACCCCAGCCTGAAGCCATGTCATATCCTTGCCTGGTTCTGGGGTCCGAGCCCGAGGCAAGACCCAGGTTCTGGGTCCTTGTCCAGTCTCGTGCTTGGAGTCCAAGCCTTGTCTACTAGTCCATGGTTCCTAGTCCTGGTCCTGCTTTTCCTAGCCCAAGCCTGCGTTCACGTCTCTACTCTAGTCAAGTCCTCTTCCTTGTACTTCAGTGTCTGTGTCTCACGTGGGTCCGTTCCCAATGCTCCATTGTGACACAACTAGCAGACACCAACGACACTTGAGGATTTTTCAACACAACGAAATCTATTCTTGGCCCACCCATTCACAGTCAAGCCCCTCTTAAAAGCAAAGATGGTTCAACCATCCTGAAGAGCAATACTGACATCAATTCTAGGTGGAGGGAGCACTTTGAAGATCTTCTAAATCAAACCGTCTCATTTGACAGGAATGTGATTAACAACATTCCAAAACAGCCTGTTGACGACTCCCTAAGCAAAATACCAACACTTGAAGTCAAAGAAGCCATCAAAACCTTGAAAAGCAACAAGGCCGCTGGACTCCATGGAATACCAGCTGAGGTCTACAAAATTGGAGGTAACCCGCTTCAGTATCAACTGCAACAACTTCTCATCAAGATCTGGATATATGAAAATGTACCAGCAGACTTTAGAGACTCGCCAATCATTACCATCTACAAAAAGAAAAGTGATCAATCCGAATGCAGAAACTATCGTGGAATTTCCTTGTTAGCAACCGCAGGGATGATCCTCACCTGAATCATGAAGAACCAGCTCAAGCCTAGACCACCACGTGGAGCAATCGACATAATCTTTACAATGTGACAACTACAAGAAATATGTCGTGAACAACTTCAACCTTTGTACGTGGCATTCATTGACCTCACCGAAGCCTTTGACTCGGTATCAAGGGAACTCCTATGGGATGTCCTATCCACCTATGGATGCACTGAAAAGTACATTCCAATCCTGAAACTGCTCCACGGTGGCATGCTTGCCACAGTTATGGTCAACAAAAGTAACTGTGAGCCTCTTCAAGTTGGATCAGGAGTAAAACAGGGATGTGTGATTGCCCCAACTTTGTTCACCATCTTCATTATGACTTTCATCTACATCATCAAGGATGACCTACTCCCAGGAATCGAAATTGTCTACAGAACAGATGGCAGACTCTTCAATCTTGCCCGTCTGAAGTCCAAAAACAAGACATTGACGAGTTCCCTCATCGAGTTCCAATACGCAGATGACAACAGTGTTGCAGCTCTCTCGGAAAACCATCTACAACAGATTCTGACTCCCTTCAACTGTGTATACACGAAACTTGGACTTACTGTCAATTCCAAGAAGACTCAGATCACCTATCAACCGTCACCAACTGAGACAAATCAGATAGAACCATCAATTCAACTTGGTGAAATAACCCTGGAAAACGTGGACCACTTTTTGTATGCAAACAACAGGAATTCTGCAGATGCTGGAAATTCAAGCAACACACATCAAAGTTGCTGGTGAACGCAGCAGGCCAAGCAGCATCTGTAGGAAGAGGTGCAGTCGACGTTTCAGGCCGAGACCCTTCGTCAGGACTAACTGAAGGAAGAGTGAGTAAGGGATTTGAAAGTTGGAGGGGGAGGGGGTGATCCAAAATGATAGGAGAAGACAGGAAGGGGAGGGATAGAGCCAAGAGCTGGACAGGTGATAGGCAAAAGGGGATACAAGAGGATTATGGGACAGGAGGTCCGGGAAGAAAGACAAGGTGGGGGGGGGGAACCCAGAGGATGGGCAAGAGCTATATTCAGAGGGAGAAAAAGGAGAGTGAGAGAAAGAATGTGTGCATAAAAATAAGTAACAGATGGGGTACGAGGGGGAGGTGGGGCCTTAGCGGAAGTTAGAGAAGTCGATGTTCATGCCATCAGGTTGGAGGCTACCCAGACGGAATATAAGGTGTTGTTCCTCCAACCTGAGTGTGGCTTCATCTTTACAGTAGAGGAGGCGGTGGATAGACATGTCAGAATGGGAATGGGATGTGGAATTAAAATGTGTGGCCACTGGGAGATCCTGCTTTCTCTGGCGGACGGAGCGTAGATGTTCAGCAAAGCGGTCTCCCAGTCTGTCGGGTCTCGCCAATATATAAAAGGCCACATCGGGAACACCGGACGCAGTATATCACCCCAGTCGACTCACAGGTGAAGTGTTGACTCACCTGGAAGGACTGTTTGGGGCCCTGAATGGTGGTAAGGGAGGAAGTGTAAGGGCATGTGTTGCACTTGTTCCGCTTACACGGATAAGTGCCAGGAGGGAGATCAGTGGGGAGGGATGGGGGGGACGAATGGACAAGGGAGTTGTGTAGGGAACGATCCCTGCGGAATGCAAAGAGGTGGGAGGGAAAGATGTGCTTAGTGGTGGGATCCCGTTGGAGGTGGCGGAAGTTATGGAGAATAATATGTTGGACCTGGAGGCTGGTGGGGTGGTAGGTGAGGACCAGGGGAACCCTATTCCTAGTGGGGTGGTGGGAGGATGGAGTGAGAGCAGATGTACGTGAAATGGGGGAGATGCGTTTAAGAGCAGAGTTGATAGTGGAGGAAGGGAAGCCCCTTTCTTTTAAAAAAAAAAGAAGGAAGACATCTCCCTTGTCCTACAATGAAAAGCCTCATCCTGAGAGCAGATGCGGCGGAGACGGAGGAATTGCAAGAAGGGGATGGCGTTTTTGCAAGAGACAGGGTGAGAAGAGGAATAGTCCAGATAGCTGTGAGAGTCAGTAGGCTTATAGTAGACATCAGTGGAAAAGCTGTCTCCAGAGACAGAGACAGAAAGATCTAGAAAGGGGAGGGAGGTGTCAGAAATGGACCAGTTAAACTTGAGGGCAGGGTGAAAGTTGGAGGCAAAGTTAATAAAGTCAACGAGTTCTGCATGCGTGCAGGAAGCAACGCCAATGCAGTCGTTGATGTAGCGAAGGAAAAGTGGGGGACAGATAACAGAATAGGCACGGAACATAGATTGTTCCACAAACCCAACGAAAAGGCAGGCATAGCTGGGACCCATAGGGGTGCCCCTAGCTACACCATTAGTTTGGAGGAAGTGGGAGGAGCTAAAGGAGAAATTATTAAGAGTAAGGACTAATTCCGCTAGACGGAGCAGAGTAGTGGTAGAGGGGAACTGATTAGGTCTGGAATCCAAAAAGAAGCGTAGAGCTTTGAGACCTTCCTGATGGGGGATGGAAGTTGATGGGGGATGGAAGTATATAAGGACTGGACATCTATGGTGAAAATGAAGTGGTGGGGGCCAGGGAACTTAAAATCATCAAAGTTTAAGAGCGTGAGAAGTGTCACGAACATAGGTCGGAAGGGATTGAACAAGGGGTAATAAAACAGTGTTGAGGTATGCAGAAATGAGTTCGGTGGGGCAGGAGCAAGCTGAGACAATAGGTCGGCCAGGACAGGCAGGTTTGTGGATCTAGGGTAGGAGGTAGAAACGGGAAGTGTGGGGTGTGGGAACTATAAGGTTGGTAGTAGTGGATGGGAGATCCCCTGAGCGGATAAAGTCGGTGATGGTGTGGGAGACAATGGCCTAGTGCTCCTTAGTGGGGTCACGAACGAGGGGTAAATAAGAGGAGGTATCCGCGAGTTGTCGCTGTGCCTCGGCAAGGTAGAGGTCAGTACGCCAGACTACAACAGCACCCCCCTTATCAGCGGGTTTATAAATAATAAGGTTAGGATTAGTGCGGAGGGAGTGGAGAGCAAAGCGTTCCGAAGGAGTGAGATTGGAATGGGGACAAGGTGCGGTGAAGTCGAGACGGTTGATGTCCTGTCGGCAATTAGTGATAAAGAGATCCAGAGCAGGCAGAAGACCAGAGCAGGGTGTCCATGAAGAAGAGGAGGGTTGAAGACGGGAGAAGGGGTCATTGGTGGGGGTGGAAGAGTCCTTGCCGAAGAAGTAGGCTCGGAGACGGCGGAAGAAAAGTTCCACATCGTGGCGAACACGGCACTCGCTGAGATGTGGGCGAAGGGGGACAAACGTGAGGCCCTTACTGAGAACAGAGCGCTCTGCCTCCGACAGTTGAAGGTCGGAGGGGATGGTAAAGACCCGGCACGGATGAGAGCTGGGATCAGAGGGGGGAGGGGGGAGAATGGAGGTGTCAATGGAGAGGGGAGGGTTGGGGTGAGAGGAAGATGGAGCCTCTGAGGGCCCAGGAGTTGACGGTGGGATCTGAGGAAGACGGGGCTGCGGCGTGGTGGTGGGGGAAGGGGAGACGGGAGTCACAACAGCAGCACATAAAGACCCGGCCTGGAGTTCAAGGCTGGAGTCGCAGTTGGTGGTTGCGTAATCGCTGTGAAGGTGTCCATGGTCGTTGCTGGAGTTCGGGTTTTGAATACGCCCTGAGGTGTTGGAGCTGCCGAGATCAATGGCAGGACCCGCAATCTGAAGTTCATGCCTGCTAGCGTCTGGGCCGACAGGCTCTGGAGTCCGTAGATGTAGGATCTTGCGATCTTTGCCTAACATGACAGTCAAAAAAACGGCGATTGCAGGCATGAATCTGACGGAGGATGAAATAACGGGTAGGACCATTACAGACGGCGAAGAAAGTGTCCCGAAGGTGTGGAAGGGTCTGGGATAGGGACACTAAGTACCTCCTCATGGCGGAGAGAGTCGCCTACAGAGCTTGACGGGAGAAGCGGCGAGAGGCAGAGTCAATAAAATGTGAGTACCTGGGATCCTCAGAAGGTCCAAATTGAGAGGCTTGGAAACTAATCCTAAAGCCAACTGGAGTAAGTTGGCAACGGAGGCACGTTCCAAGAAAGGATATATGGCTGTGATAGCGAGTCTGTATACTTTTTGTATCTTGGAAGGCACCTCTCCTCCAATGTCGATCTTGATGACGAGATCCAACATCGCTTTAAATAAGCTGGAACAGCTTTTGGACGTCTCAGAACAAAAGTCTTTCATGATCATGACATCCAAACAGACACCAAAATGTTAGCGTAGAAAGCAGTGGTGATCCCAACGCCCCTGTATGCATCAGAAACCTGGACAACATTCCGATGACATCTGAAGTTCCATCAACGCTGTCTTTGAAACATCTTAAATATCAGCTGGGAAGATAGAAGAACCAACGTCAGTGTGCTAAATGAAGTAAAAACAACAAGCATTGAAGCCTACGTCATCAAGAACCAACTAAGATGGAGCGGTCATGTTGTTCGGATGAAAGACAAATATCTGCCGAAACAAATCTTCTACTCCCAGCTTAGAGAAGGCAAACATAAGAGGTGAACAACAGAAGAGATTCAAAGACATCTTAAAAGCCAACATGAAGAAATGTAACATTGACATCAACAGTTGGGAAACCAATGCCAAGGGCAGGAAATTCTGGCAAGCCATCATCCGAGAAGGAACAGCAACTTTTGAAGCCAAAAGATGTGCAGAATTAGAAGAAAAGAAAAGAAAATGCAAAGAGGCAGCAACAACCAAAGCCCAATCTGCCATCTAGAGCTACCTGTCCTGAATGTGGAAGAACTTTTAAAGCCAAGATTGGACTCATAAGCCACTTAAGAGCCCATAAATAGATCAACGGAACAAAAACCATCATCCTTGACCTCGAGGGGTAGTCACGACGAGGAAAACGACGACTAACATTTAACACCAATGTTTTCTGTCTGATTTCAGGGATAAAATGCAGTGGAATAGAGAAACATATTTAAGTCCATCTTGACAAATGCAAGACTAGGTAAAAGGATAGAGCAATATCGGCCTCTGGATTCACACAATTAGAAAAAGATTAGGATGAAATCCTAGCCAAAAAAAAGACATTAGAGGGAGAGAAATATGATGCAACTCTAACGAACTAATGGTCTACTCTACTGCAACAATATATTATGGATGTATTTATGAATCTGGCTGAACATTTGGCATGAAGTGAAATTCACTCTTTGACAATGTTATAGGCTCGTATAAGAATAAGTCAGTAACCCCCATTTGGTATGCTCCACTGTTCACTTAGATCACTTTAAATTCATGCCAAAACTTCATTTTCCTGATTTTGTTTACAATTGCAGAAAAACCTAGAATATGCAACATGGAATGGTGCAGCACAGGATAGACCTTTTGGTTACAAATCTACCCCAAAATCACTCTAGTACTTCCTTCCATATAGCACTCCATTTTCCTTTCATTCTTGTGCCTATCTAACAGTCTCTTAAATGTACCTAATCTTCTGGATCTATCACCAACCCTGGCAATGTGTTCCATGAATTTACCACTCAGTTCAAAAAATCTATCTCTGCAACTCCCCTGTACTTTCCTCCAATACCTTAAAAGTATGTCCTCTCGTATTAGCCATTGCATTCTAGAAAAAAGGTCCTGGTTCCTGACTTTATCATCTTATAAACATCTATCAACTTACTTATAGAACTTTGTATAAAAATTAAACCTATAAAAACTAGAAACTATCTATATACTTTCAATTTTGAAGGCTCCAGTTGTCCCAATGATAGCAAAGTTTTAGGGAAGGTGGTACCAAATTTCCCTAAATTTAGATAAGTGTTTTCCTTTGTATACAATAAAGAATCCAGCAGAAAGTGGTCCCAGAAATGGCCTCAAAGTACTTCAGTTTAATTAATCTAGGTATCTACTTTTAAGTATCTAGGAAGCCTATGTGTGTATTAGCAAATGTAAAATTAAAATGTCTCTTCTGCAGAAAAGCTGTCAGACCTGCTGAGCAGTTTATTTCTACATTAATACAGCATAACCCTGCCATGGATGGCACCAAGCCTAGCTGCAATAGGAGGAGGGTTGGGTATGAGGCTAGCAACCCCATCCTAAAAAAAACAAAGCTGCAGAAACCCCAACAGAAGCTCTAGTGACCTCATCCCTGGAAAAGGAAGGTGATAACTTAAAAGACTGGCCCAGGACAGCGGACTCTGGTGAGCAACTGTCCACAGCCTATGCCCCAGTAGTGGTGTTTGGGCTTATCAATACAGCATAGTCAGTTTCATAGTCAGCTAAAAATTAGTTCATGAAAAACATAATGTTCTAATTAGTGTTTCATGAATTACCTGACAATAGACAAGGCATAATTGGTTGTAAAAAGACAATAGAGGGAACAATTTACTAATTTCTTCATAGAAAATAAATTTTTGAAAATATTGTTATTCATATCCCTCTGCTTGAATAGGGAGTTTAATTGCAAGTGCTTCATCCAAGGCTCACAGGAGGCACATTGAGTGAAAACTCATTATGATGATTCATCTGGTCTGAGTGTGATCAATCTGATGAACAGAGGCAGTTCTTAGCTGAGGTGATATTTAAGCTAGCACAGACATTTGTGGAAATTTAATTTCCAATGGATGAAAAATCCCAGTTATTTGCACTGGTTTGGTCCAGTCTGTTGAAATTAATTCTTTCTTCAGTCATGAAAATGCCTAACTAATACTAAAATTGGATTTGGTTAGTCTTGCTAGGGGAAAACATCTCCAGTAGTCTGCACTAAAAGCATTGTATTCAATTTCTGAAATTTGATCCAATTGACTAAATGAAATCTAATATTTCTGTGCTAATAATTGGTGTATTTTATGGTTGTGATGTAGGATGAGCCAGTCTCCTTTCATCTCCATGCCTGTGCATTAATTCTTCCACATAGACAGGGTGAAAGTACACAGTGTTATTCCTGGGGGTGGGTTTTTTTGCATGAATGAAGTCACCACAGAAAAGCACTGGTAGATGCAAAGCAGTTTCTTTATTCGACCACCACTGCAAGGAACCGAAGTCTGAGTGTAACTTGAGGTCAGGGTCTTCAACAGAACCTCCTTCTCCCTGAAAAGGGAAAAAGAGACATCAAAGATAGAAATTAAGCTGTTTCCGCAGATGAGTTTGAAGGAGTTGCTGTTAAGCAACATTGTAGGACTGCCCATTCAGGAGTAGCTTCTTCATGCAAAGGGTGGTGTATATTTGGAATGAGCTCCTAGAAATAGTGGTTAAATGAGCACATTACTGATATTTAAAATCCATCTAGAAAAATACATGGCTAGGAAGGATTTTGAGGAACTGTTGCTGGGTGTCCAGTTTATCCATTCTTCTCAATCTTATACACTCCTAACAAGTCTCATCTCATCCTCTCCTCTGTCACTCCATAGAGAAAAGCCTTAGCTCACTCAATCTTCTCTCATAAATCATGTTCACTAATTCAAGTAGCAGCCTGGTAAACCTTTTCTGCACCTTCTCTAAAGTTTCCACATTCTCCCCTAAAACTTTTCTATATTCACCTTAAATGCATGTACTCCAGAGACATGGAACCTTTGTACTCTGGGACTACTTGTTCAAAGTTCCATCTCCCTGTCAGTGAAACTCACCCATTGTTCCTATGCACTTAGTTTTTGTGATTCCAACATCTAGATTCCATAATTTCTCCCTCCACTGACCTTTGTTCCTATCTAATTAAAATACTACAATACATATGGACTATATCACAACTTTTGTTTATTCATTATTGCAATAATACAATTTCAACATTGGTATAAACTTATTTTCCATCCAGGAGGAGCAGAATCTTGTCATTGGGTTTAGAGGATTGCATGCCTCAATGACCCAGAGAGCAATGTTGGCTGTAGGCTGGGCTTTATGCTTGGGCTCTTGGTAGGGTCACCTATGCCAAACATTCATTGCTGCCTTAAATGCCAGTGGTTTAATGGACAGTAAGTAAATTAATCTTATTTTCATTTTGTTGATTGAGATCACAATAGGGAATTCTCTGCACTTAAACTGCAACCTTAAATATTTTCAATTTCTCCTCAATTCAAATGTTAGAATACAATTAATTTCAACACTTTCCTGTAGCTAGTTCCATAGTTATGTGTTATTCAGTTTTTTTGAAAAACATCCAGTGAATTTAATCTATATTGACCAATTTATTCTACTGTTCAAAATGTATTGGTGTTTAGTATAGCTGTAAGGAAATTAGTGTCATTTGTTGCATTTTATTGCTTCAAGTTTTACAGATATAATAAAGCCATCAAAATGATGGACACCATTATTAATGTGCACATCAATGGAAGGAAAGTGTATCCCCAAGTTTACAATTTTCATACTTTGTTGGATAATCTAGTTGTGTCTGCCATGGAAACCATAAAACTACAACTGGGTGTCAACATCCCCAAGCATGGTTTCCATGACACTGAAAATGTCTTCATACCAGGAATAAGCAATAGATATTTAATCAATGTCATACTTATTCTGGCTTTTCCTTCATTTTCCCAATCTTTTTCTCTTTATACTACTGATTTGACATCAAATACATTCATTCAACCTTTGTTCAGTCTGTCGTCTGTTAATTTCTAAGCTCAATAAGTAAACATCTTGTCTTGTTTACTGATGAGTCTGAGTTCATCACACAGCATTTAAGCTCAAACTTCATTAACAGGGCAACTTCCACAGATGTGTCGTGGGGAGTATACTGAATGGTTGCTTTATGGTGTGTTATGGAAACCAACATTCCCTCATTGCTGTAAGCAAGAAATTTTCACATGACCTGAAAACTTTGCAGCACTTTAATTTTTTAAATAATATGCATATGATAAATGTTTAGAAGGAAAATGAAAAAAACATTTTTTTGATTTTATTAATTGAAGGTATAAAATACAGTACAACAAAGCAAATCTTTCACGTTTTGCAAACTTTTGCTCATCACTTTATTACAAAACCATTGTCTATAACCACATTCCAGATTAATTTCACATCCAGATAAAAGATGCACCTTAATCCTCATTAGATCATTTAAATGTTCCATTTTTAGTGTGTTTTTGGATTTAAATTTTATTGAATTCATAAGATTGAATCTACCTTCACAGTTAGCACTAGAAGCTTGAAATTTTCAAACAATGTCAACAAGAACTGACAGTTCTTCAAATTCTTTGTTTTTAAGTACGTAGTGTGACGAAAGAGGGTTACAAAAAGTACACATAGACTAAGATGTTAGCTGTCCTGTGCTGGCACCAGTGGGATCAACAGTTGATCTGCCACCTGTCTTCAGGAGAAAGAGAGATAAGGAAGACAATGGAGCAGCATCTGGACATGTTAATGAAGAGATGAGAGAGTTTAACGGAAGGAGACACCGGTCTGAGAACTGTCAAGATCGGCTCCTTTTTGAACCCTGAACTGTTTGAAGTGTGATGGACAGGCGATACCCCAACAGGGGGATAAAAAGGGACAGGTTCGCTAAGGCAGGACACACACGACACCACGAGGTAACGAGACCCTGCAAGCGGTGCGCTTCCCACAAGTCGGTGGGAGTTTTTGAAGGGCTGGCCACAGGACCAAGCCAGAGACGCACAGGGTGGAAAGGTACGATCAGCAGGAACCTGGTGTGTGTCCGCCCTTGCCTGGGTGCCGGGTTCACCGCTGAGGAATGATTGTATCTGAAACAGAGGGGTCACAGTCGGTGACCTCAGAAGACATTACAAAGGGCTCGCCCGAAAGCTGACTGCGAGGAATATCAAAGGTCTGTGTGGAAGCCGTTTTGAATATTCATTTGCTTTCGCCCTCTCTCTCCTCCCTCCCCCCCATCCCCGGCACGGCAGTGATTACTGTGAACTGAACTGAACTTTGCGTCACTTTGAAACTGGTCATTTACCCCTAGACGACGATAGAGCTTCATTGATCCTATTATCCTAGTTCTGTGTACATGTGTGTTTATCATTGCTGAACTGTTGTATTTCTTATCCTTTTGATTAGAGTGCTGTGTTGCTTATTTCTTTAATAAAACTTTCTTAGTTCCAGTAATCCAGACTCCAACTGAGTGATCCATTTCTGTTGGTTTGGCAACCCAGTTACGGGGTATGTAACAGTAGTTCAACATAGCAGCAAACGTCTTAATTGAACCAATCTTAACTTTCTCAGAAATGACAAATTTGAAATCAAAATATTGCTGCAATATTTTTGAGGCAGCAGTTTTGTCATAGTTCATGATAGTAGATGACAAAGGCAAAGTAGTGGATGTTACCTACATGGACTTTAGCAAACACTTAACAAGGTCCCTCATGGGAGTTTGGTGAAGAAGATTCAATTGCTCGGCATTCAAAATGAGGTAGTCAATTGGACTAGACTTTGGCTTTCTGGGAGAAGCCAGAGAGTGGTAGTAGACTAGTGGAGTGCTGCAGGGATTTGTATTGGGTTCATTGCTCTTTGCAATCAATATCAATGATTTGGATGATAATGAGTTTAACTGGATTAACAAATTTGCAACTGCCACCAAGATTGAGAGTGTAGTGGACAGTGAGGAAAATCATCAGCTTGCAGCGGGATCTGCACCAGCTAGAAAAATGGGCTGAGATATTGCAGATGGAATTTGGTGCAGAGAAGTAAGGTGTTGGACTCCAGTAGGACTAACCAGGTAGGACTAACTAGGTAAAACACAGTGAATGGTAAGACACTGAGGAATGTGGTAGAACAAAGGTAACTGGGAATACAGGTCCATGATTCATTAAAAGTGGCAGCACAGGTAGATAGGTTCATAAAGAAAGCTTGTGGCATACTGACTTTTATAAATTAAAGTACTGAGTACAGGAGATGGGATGTTATGTTTAAGTTGTATAGGAAATTTGTGAGGCCTAACTTGGAGTATTGTTTGACATTTTGTTCATGTACCTATAGGAAAGATGTAAATAATGTTGAACGAGAACGGAGAATTTTTACAAGGATGTTGCTGGTACTGAAGGATGTAAGTTGTAAGGAGAGATGGAATAGGTTAGGACTTCATTCCTTTGAACGTAGAAGATTGAGTGGAGATTTGCTGGAAGTATACAAAATTATGAGGGGAATAGATAGGGTAAATGCAAGCAGGCTTTTCCACTGAGATTGGGTAGGACTACATCTACAGATGATAGGTTAAAGGTGAAAGTTTACGGGGAACATGAGGAGAAACCTTTTCACTCGGAGCTGTGAGTGTGGAGTGAACTTCCAATGTAAGTGAAGCATGCGAGCTTAATTTCAACACTTAAGAGAAGTTTGGAGAGGTACGTAGATGGCAGGGATACGGAGAGCCATGGTCCATTGAAGGTTGATGGGAGTATGCTGCTGAAATGGTTTTGGCATAGACTACATGGGCCAAAGGGCCTGTTTCTGTACTGTACTTTTTTATTACTCTATGGTTCCATGTGTACTTTTTTGTTAGTTTTACAACATCCTCTTTTCCAAAGTCAAATTCCGTTGTGTTTCCAATAGCAACAGGGTCTAAAGCTTGCCATCCTCTTAACTTAATGTCCAAGGATACTAGATTCCTATTGAAACCTATCAAATAGTGAAAGGCATTGATAGAGTGGATGTGGAGAGGATGTTTCCTATGGTGGGAGAGTCTAAGACCAGAGGGGATAGCCTCAAAATAGAGGGGCATCATTTTAGAATAGAGATGAGGAGGAATTTCTTCAGCCAGAGGGTGGTGAATCTGTGGAATTCTTTGCCACAGGCAGCTGTGAAGGTTAAGTCTTTATTGACATTTGAGGCAGAGTTTGATAGATTCTTGATTGGCCAGGGCATGAAGGAACATAGGGAGAAGGCAGGAGATTGGGGCTGAGAAGAAATTTGGATCTGCCATGATGAAATGGCAGAGCAGACTCAATGGGAGAAATGGCCAAATTCTGCTCCTATATCTTCTGGTCTTATGGTCTTAACTCATTGTTAAGAAATCTGTTATCCAATGATTATGCAGTAATTATTCAAATGAATCAAATAATAGGCACAGTATCAGCATCAAAACAAACAGATGCAATTTGTTGCTCCAATAAATGGTGTCACCAAGATACTTTCAACTTGGTGTTAACTTTTGCTGTTGTATACTGCAATGCTTCAATTGAATTCAGACAGCTTTTATGAAGGAACTTACAAAGGGATCCTAGATCATCTCAAACATCGTTCAGAACAGTTAAAGCTACTCAATATTGTGGTTTGGTCAAAATCTTCAGGCAGCAGTTGCTAGTTGAATCATTACATTCAATAACTTGCTTTTGCTGTACTAGATCAAAATTTCAGAATTCCTCATTAAAGCAGTAACAACAAAATGTCTTGACTACCATTTACTTTGTTTAGTAGTGTAAATTACAACATTTACATTCTGTGACATTAGCTAATTCTTCTAGCTTTCCTTTTTTAATCAACAACCCACTGAACGTTGTATGTACTATTTGCAGTAGTATTTCTATATCCTGCATACTTGATACTTTATTCTAATTATTAGCACAATTTCAAAATAATATTGACATTTTATAAAAGAAAATTCCAATTGCACCACAACAAAAGCTATGTACAGAGGAGCATTTGAGTTACTGTGAGGCCATGCACCCGGTAACACCCTGAAAGGAAAATTCTACAAAAAAAAGTAGTGGATATCACCCTATTATAAGTAATATCCTCTCCACCATTGAGCACATCTACATGGAGCGATGTTGCAAGAAAGCTGTATCCATTATTAAGGACCACCAACGTACAGGCCATGCTCTCTTCTCACTGCTGCCATCAGACAAGTTTAGGAGCGGTTGAACCAGAGGGAATAACTTCACTCACCCCTGAACTGTTCCCACAACCTATGGACTCACTTTCCACAACCCTTCACCTCATGTTCTTGATATTCATTTATTTACTTACTTATTTTGTCTGTTTGTTTACTGTTTTTTTTTATTTGCAGTTTATTGTCTTTTGCATATTGGTTGTTTGCCTGTCCTGTTGGGTACGGTCTTTCATTGAATCTATTTTGTTTCTTATGCCTGCAAGAAATTGAATCTCACAGTTGTATCGTGGTGACATATACAGTGTGTATTTTGTAATAAATTTACTTTGAGTGTTAACAGCTCCAATAAATAAAAGTCAATAGTTCTCAGAATCAGGTTAATATGACTGCCATATGCAGTGAAATTTGTGTATTGCTGCAGCAGTACATTGCAATACATAATATTTTTAAAAATATATTATTTTTATTAAGACATATTAAAAGATAAAGTTAATAATAATTGAGGTTATATTCCCGCCAGTGACTATACCGAGTTTTTTCTCCCTGTGACTGTACGGGTTTCCCATAGGTTCTCTGGTTTCATCCCACATGTCAAAGATGTTCAGTTAGGGTTAGTGAGTTGTGGACATAATACGTTGGCGCCAGAATGTGGCGATACTTGTGAGCTTCCCTCTGCACAAACTTTGGTGTTATTCGTTGGCGGAAAATGACCCATTTCACCATATATTTCAATGTTTTGATACACGTGACAAATAAAGCTAATCTTTATCTCTTTATCTTTATAACCTTAAAGATTTTCTCTTTATCTTTAATATACCAACATAGTTTTGAAACATGATTTTTTACATATCACATGTATAATAAATTCTCCAGTGATCCAGGTGAGTTTTGGGAAGTAAGAGAGTGGAAGGAATCAGAAAAAGATGACATTTTGTTCTCCAATGTGTTTGAGAGGACAGTGGGAATGAAGCTTTCTGGACTTCAAGTTCAAAGTAAATTTATTTTTAAGAAGAAGAATATCTTTATTGTCATTGTTGTGGAGCAATGAAACACAGTTTAGCAGCTCAACGTTTTGCAGCATGACAAAGAATATATACATAAAATAAACTCTAAAACCTCAGGAGTGCCGTCCAAAATTAATAATATATGGATGGGGGGATAGGACTATTGCACACCTGCCATCCCTGGAAGTGTGATGCATTTAGCTGCCGCCGTCTTAGGAGGGGGGCAGGAGAAGGGAAGGGGGTGTTATACATTTCACTGCTTGTGGGTAGAAGCTGTTAAAGAGTCTCTTTGTTTTCGTCCTTAATGCTCTGTATCTCTTCCCAGAAGGTAGAGGGGAAAACAGGTGATGTCCAGGATGAGTGGGATTCTTTTGAAGTCTGCCAGTATAAATGTCTCTGAAGGAGGGTAATGTTGTGCCAATAACCCACTCTGCTACCCTCACCACCCGCTGCAAGTCCTTCCTGTTCTGTTCTGTGCAGCTGGCAAACCACACTGCACAGCAATACGTCAGGAGGCTCTCTATAGTTGTCCGATAGAAGTTGATCAGCAGGTGATGAGGGAGGAGAGCGTGCTTTAGCTTCCTTAGGAAGAAGAGCCTCTGTTGGGCCTTCCCCACCTGATAAGAGATATGGGCAGTCCAGGTGAGGTCAGCCGAGATGTGGACGCCGAGGAACTTAAAACTCTCTACTCTCTCCACCTCTTTCCTGTATATGTGCAGAGCAGAGTGCTCGACGCGCTTTGATTTCCTGAAGTCTACTATCAGGTCCTTGGTTTTTGTGATGTTCAAGTCCAGGTTATTATGAAAACACCATTCTGTCAAATGCTGTACCTCCTCCCTATAGGCTGTCGCATCACAGTCTGATATGACACCTATTAGGGTGGTATCGTCAGCAAATTTGACAATGGTGTTGGTAGAGTGAATGGTAGAGCAGCTATGAGTGAAAAGAGAATAGAGGATGGGGCTGAGAACACACCCCTGTGGTGTACCGGTGTTCAGGATGAGAGTCGATGATGTGTGTTCTCCCATCCTGACACTTTGGGGTCTGTTACTCAGAAAATCCAGTATCCATGAGCACAGTGAGCTGCCAAGGCCCAGGCTGCTCAATTTCTGCACCAGTTTGTAGGGGATGACTGTATTAAAAGCTGAGCTGTAGTCCACAAACAGCATTCTTACATAGGTGTTATCCTGATCCAGGTTTGTAAGGGCTGTGTGGACAGCTGTGATGACCGCATCCTCTGTCGATCTGTTTGCACGATACGCAAACTGGTATTTATCAAGGTCAGCAGGTATGGCAGACTTAATATAAGACAGTATGAGTCTCTCAAAACATTTCAAGATGATAGGAGTTAGAGCAACTGGGCGATAGTCATTAAGGCAGTTCACTGTACTTTTCTTTGGTATGGGTATTATTGTGGCTGGCTTAAGGCAGGTGGGGACTACAGACTGTAGTAGCGAGAGGTTGCAGACGGTAGTAAACACTCCCGCTAGTTGATCTGCGCAGTCCTTAAGAATCCTTCTGGTGACTCCATCTGGGCCAGCTGCTTTCTCGCATTAACTCCGTGCATGGTGGATCTGACCTGGTGTTGGTGTAATTGTACAGGGTCACCCTTCTCTGCTAGTACTGACTGGATGCCTACTTCTCCATTCTGACTGTCAAAGTGAGAAAAGAACTGGTTCAGAGTGTCTGGCAGTGTCCTATCTGAGGAGTTTGTGACTGTATAGCTGTCCTTGTAGCCAGTAAGAGTCTTTATCCCCTGCCACATACATCTGGAGTTGTTATTGGTAAAGTGATCCTCTATACATTGTTTCTATCTGCGCTTGGCCTCTCTGATGCCGCTTTTCAGGGCTCTTCTTGCCTGCCCATAGGCCTGTAGATCCCCAGATTTAAAAGCAGCATCCCGTGTTCTTAGCAAGATCCTCACCATGCTATTGAACCAAGGTTTTTGGTTGGGGAACACCTTAACAGACTTTGTGTCCATGACATTCTCAGCACAAAAGTTTGTATATGAAAGAACAGCTGATGTGTGATAAAGTACATACTGTACAGTATATGCCACCACATACAACCCTGAGATTCATTTCTTTATGGGAAATCACAGATAATACGAAGAAGCACAATAGAATCAATGAAAGACTGCACCCACCAGGATGGATAACAACCAATGTAGAAAAAAAAGAACTGTGTAAATACAAAAATAAATTGAAAGTAGTAATAATAATAAGAAGAAGGAGAAGCAATAAATATTGAGAACATGAAAGGAAAAGCTGAAGAATCCTTCAAAGTGAGTTTGTATGTTATGGGAACAGCTCAGTGCTGGGGTGAGTGAAGTTGTCCCCTCTGGTTGAAGAACCTAATGCTTGCTGCGTAATAACTGCTCCTGAACCTGCTGGTGCCAGGGCTGATGGCAGCAATGAGAAGAGAGCATAGCCTAGAGGGAGGGTCGGGCGGTGGTGGGAGGGGTGGGGGAGTTTGGTGGGTCCTTGATGATAGCTGAATGCAAGTGTTGGCCCCAATGAGCGTAAAGTGGATGTGGGAAACGGAAACAAGTGTGCCAGCAGCCAAACATTGGAATTTCTGGATAATCAAATGGTGGATTATCAGAAATGGGTTGCTTTACTATAACTCTTAAGTGCTGTGTTATTAATGAAATCAATAAAAGCAGGAATTTAAATTTTCTTAACATTCTGCCAAATCATTTTTATTTTGGTACTTGGTAAGAACCCTATGACAAAAGACATCTGCCGCATGAAATTGCATTGCGTTCTTTATGTCATTCTTTTAATATGTTCTCACTTATTTTTACATGACAAATAAATTATAGATGATAAAACAGAAAAAGATATAATTTCATAGCGTTATCTAAGCCAAGAGTATATTACAAACTTCATAAATATTGTCAAGCATCAATTTTTAATAGCTCATATATGAAACACGGTGCATATGCAAGCAATGCCAAAAACTGAAACATACCATATCCAATAAAAAATTAACCATAGTATTAGTTCCTTCACAGTCATCATGAGTAGCATCATGCTAATAAACCCAATTGAGAGCAAGGCTTGGTTAAATATTATTTCAAAAATATAGAGGAAGATTACCAGTGGAACATACAGTATAAGTGTGATTGTAACAAAGCACAGAATTGCAAAAATACATTATCAGATTCTTTTATCTCTTCTCTGTAAAACAGGTGTCAGTTACTTATCCCTCAAAGGGTCTTCTGCTTATTTTGACCACAATACGCATATGCACAGCTGTTGTTGATACTATAAGCTGTTTTGAAGCCTCATTATAGAAAGGACATCAAAGCAGTAGAAGGAAAATTAGAATAATTCACCAGGATAATGCAAGCCGTGAAAATCCAAATGACTGTTGAATACCCATATCAGATGGAAACCATTCTTGTAATCTCTTGGTTTGTCTTCAAATAGGTAATGTAAATCAACTACTATGAGAGGTCTCAATCAATTAACATAAAAGAGATAGAATTAGTCCAGAAGGGAATTATCAGTAGAATAGCTTCCAAGAAGCACAAACTGAGGACGTGTGTTTCAGCTATCATTTTGTTTAAGCAATGCATAAAAATACCCAGTGATAACAAATAAAATCCAACAGAGGTAGCAATCCAAACAATCTACAAAACGAAGGTGTTATTGGAATGATAAATGCTGTTAGCCTCTTAACAAAAGTTAATGGAAAACTTAGCTTTTAGACAAGGCTGTGCAATGTGCAAATGATAGAAATGATGGAAAAGTGCTCACATATTTGATGTTCCATTCCCTACAGAAAATGCTTTCTATTAGACCCAGATGAATTAATTCCCAAGACAGAACTATTTTCAGCTGGGACTAGACAAGCAGGACAATGGCACAAGTAATGGACTATGCACAATTCATGAAGAATGGGGAAATAATCTCCTGAATCAATAAAAGTGAAATGACAGAAATATTAAATAATCAATCATGAGGATCATATTTTGGCACCAACAGGGCAGATGCTATTAAAATGTCAGAAAAAAAATTGTACCTGCAGGCAAAGCACATTTAAAATCATTGAAGGAAATAGGCAAATTCATCGCTGCTTGCAACATGATAGCCTTCGGAAGCTGATGCAGTAATTCAATGGTCCATGTTACGAAATAGCTTGTAAAAAGTTAGAGACAGTCATGTGAAAATGAAAGCACGAGCCCCATTTGAAAGTATGCATTGAAGATTTACTTTCCACTTTGGTCTTGATCGGTATTGGACAAGAAAATGCATTTACTGGTAGAAATAAATAATCGTGGGTAATGCAGCAATCATGATTACTAGGATGCTTTGTCATAAGAATAGGTTCATGGAAGATTGATTTATTGGTCTACTCTGAGGTAGAGAATTGCAGCAACACTAGTTACAGTCCAGTTGAATCAACTCTTTTTCTCCTTTATATGAAAGAACCCAAATATGGATTGGGCAATCACTTTGAGCAACACTCCATTCAGCTTCCAGATGCTTGTTCCCTTGGCAACTTTGGTCTGCACTTCATCACAGATGTTCTTCCTGTTTTCTCTGCCACACAATCTACATGCTGGTTCACAGGCCAATGTTCTCTTTTTTTCCAGCCAAGGACACTAAGTGTTGGCAGTGTTTGTTTCCCATAGAATTTGCTTGACTGGATGAAAACCTGTGGTATTTTTTGTATTTTTTTAAAGGGTTTGTCCACATGCCGTACTATTCTATGCTCTATATTCTATGTCCTATGTTCTAATTTTCAGATTGCCAGCATCTGCTGTTTCTTGTTCCAATTCTATTCACTCTCACCTGGCTCATTCGCATTCACATATGGTGATTCAGGTGCCTGTAGTTGGGCATCACCTGTATTGCCCCAATTGGCTATGTAACTTGTATTAGATGTACTTAAAACAGAAGAAATTGGAAAAATGCATGCTGGGCAGAACAGAATGACTACAGACACATGATTAAAGTGTCACATTGTCCAGAATTATTCAAAGATTCAAAGTACATTTATTATCAAAGTGTGTATAAATTATACAAACTTGAGATTTGTTTGCTTACAGGTAGCCACAAAGCAAGAAACCCACAAGAACTCAGTTAAAGAATAAAAAGGACCTGATGCACCATGGAGAGGGGAATGACCATTGCTGAGAATGAGCAAAATCGTCTCTTACCTCAGATCCCAACACCTACTTTACTGTCTATGACAAAAAAAATAAAACATAGAGCAAATAATTTCAATATTCCCATAGCAGCAGCTTTTCCTGCTGTCCTGCTGGGAAATATATGGATGTGTACAACAAGTAAGAACATAAATAAGTTCAGGTGCAATATATCCCATAATACTAGAAGTTTAATCGCAGCAAATATACATATTAAATAAACTCGGGCTATTCTGGGTCAACTTTTATGGTTCAACATCTTTTCTAATCACTTATTCCTTGTTAAGATTCCTGTGATCAGAAATGCATTCCTATAAATATGATCTGATTATGTTCACTGATAACCATTATACCTTGGTTGCAGGATACGGTTTAATACAGATTAAATAGGATTCCTGCAAAGTTACCATGCTGCTCATGAAAGAGTGGAAATGCCGTAACATGGGACTAGTGCATACTGAAAGAATGACATCAGCTTAATTCAGAAGTTACTTCATACAAGGAAAGCAAAGTTCTGGATAATTTCAGTGTTTAAATATGATGAAAAAATCAGTCCCATAGGAAGTAATGAACATTTGTCTGCAAGGTATTTCTCGGATTAACATTAACTGCACTTTCAACAAACTATTCCTGATGCAGTATAGCCCCTTTTAGATTAGTAATAGGTTTCTAATAGTCACATGTAATTCACCAAGAGAATATGAGGAGAGAGAGAGCCTGAAAACACCCTTCATGTATAAGCTAAGTCCTCCCGCACCTCTGCAGTTTAACAGCAACTTAACAAATAACTGGAATCGCTACACACAGCGATTCAATATTTATTTAGCGGCCAGCAGAGCCAATAGGGCAGAGGAGAAATTGAAAGTGTCTGTCTTTCTACACATAATTAGTAAAGATGCTTTGGACATCTACAACACCTTTCAAGTTGATGAGGCAGCCTTGACATTAGAACTCTGACGACAAATTTGAGGAATATTTTATCCCAAGTAAAAACATCACATTTGAAAGATGGAAGTTCCTTTCCTGTGAACAGAATGAAAGTTTTAGCATTGACCAATGCTTAGTTGAGCTTCACACACTGAGTAAATCCTGTGAATTAGGAGACAAAATGGCTGGTGGAATCCCAGATAGGGTTCTCTGAGAAAGATTGCTCTGAGAAAAAGATTTAACACTAGAAAAGGATGTGAATATGTGTAGGGCAGTGGAGACCACACAATCTCAAACTAAGGAGCTGCATAGGGCAGAGACAACAATGTATGCTCTGAAAACAAGGTGTTTCACAAAGCAACCATAAACCAGAGAGGCAGGCTTAAACAGTAAATTCAGCGAAAGTGGAGGTAGTCACATGCCAAAGAGGTGTCCTGCTTATGGAAAGTTTTGCAATAATTGTGGGAAGAGGAATAATTTCACCAAGTGCTTCAAGGCTAAAAAGAGAAAAGTCACCAGTATTGCTTCCACATTATGCAGCCTTGGTTCAAAATCTGTCTCAAATCAACTTCCAGTTAAAGACTAGACATCAAAAATATCTCCACAACCCTCTCCAAAGTTAAAAAGGAAAAATGAAAAGGAAGATAGGGAGACCACACAGACCCTAAGGTGAGAACAGCAGTAACAGGAGAGCACAGACCAACAGGAGGAGGTGCTATCTATGATACCCAGACAACAGAAGGAGCTTTGTGAATTGAGACAGAATCAGTTGGAACTTAAGAAAAGCCTCACCGATCACATGGATGCAGTTCAGGGCTACGTTATGACACACATGGGACGAGTAATGGCCATACAGCAAGAACAAGAACAGAGACTGAACAGATAGGATCTTGGCCAAAGGATGTGAAAGAAATGAGCATGTAGATCAGAGTTTTTAAAAAGACACTAATACTAGCACAGAAAGTGAAAGCAATACACAGTTGTGGAGACAAATAGCAGACAATAAAGGATCATCAAACCACTTCAGAGACTGATTGAGAATACTTGAGTGAATAGGGGACTGTATTTGCTTATTTCAATTAATGCAAATGCAAATATCTCTGCTGAAAAACATTATGAGGACATAATTGTGTTTGTTTTCTTTAAAGGGAGAAGATGTATTATTATGTATGTACATAATAAAGAACTTTAGTTCCCAGTGTGCAGTGTGGGTGATTGACCTGGAACTTGAAGTGGTGTTGGTGAAAAGGAGACACACACACACACACACACACACACACACACACACACACACACACATATGCTCTTGGTGGGCTAAAAGTCCTTAATAAAATGTGGTCAACCTGAAGCCATGACAGTAGTATTCTGTTAATAAGATAGTTATAACGTTTTCACCCACACAAGTTTGTCTTTGTTAAAAAATAAATATAACAGCTTCCTTGAGGGGAAATCTTGCCTGATAAATCTGCTGGATTTCTTTGAGAAAAAAACTGGCAGTGAAAGAGAGTCAGTGAATGATATTTACTTGGATTTTCAGACAAAGTACTGTATTTGAGACTGCTAAACAAGATAAGAGCCAATGGTGTTAAAGGAAAGATACCAGCATAGATAGAAGCTGGCTGACTAGCAGAAGGCAAAGAGTGGGAATAAATGAAGCCTTTTCTTGCTGGCTGCTGGTGACTAGTGGTATTCTACAGTGGCTGGTGTTAGGACCCATCTTTCCATTTTATGTGGCAATGTTTTGGGTAACAGAATTGATGGCATTGTGGTCCAATTTTCTGATGATATGAAGATGCGTGCGGGGGCAGATAGTGCTGAGGAAGCAGGGATCCGCAGAAGCACTAGCAGAATAGGCAAAGATGTGGCAGATGGAATATAGTGTAGGGAAGTGTATAGTAATGCACTTTGGTAGAAGGAATAAAAGCAATTTATTTACTTACTTATTATTTTTTCTTCTTCTATATTACAGTATATGCATATTGAATAGCTTAAAAATTGCGCAAAACCCATAAATAATATATATATAAAAAAGTGAGGTAGTGTTCACACATTCAATGTCCATTTAGGAATTGGATGGCAAATGGAAAGAAGCTGTTCCTTAATTGCTGAGTCTGTACCTCCTTCCTAATGGTAACAGTGAGAAAAGGGTGCTGCAGATTCTTAATGATGAACGCTGCCTTTCTGAGACACCATTCCTTGAAGATGTCCTGGGTACTTTACAGGCTATTATCCAAGGTGGAGCTGACTAAATTTACAGACCTCTGCAGCTTCTTTCGGTCCTGTGTAGTAGCTCCCCGCATACCAGACAGTGATGCAGCCTATCAGAAAGCTCTCCATGGTACATCTTTAGAAGTTTTTGAGTGTATTTGTTGACGTACCAAATTTCTTCAAACTCCTAAAGTATAGTCACTGTCTGGCCTTCTTTATAACTGCATCAATATGTTGGGACCAGGTTAGATCCTCAGAGATCTTGACACCTAGGAACTTGAAACTGCTCACTCTCTCCATTTCTGATCCCTCTATGAGGATTGGTATGTGTTCCTTTGTCTTACCCTTCCTGAAGTCCACAATCAGCTCTTTCATCTTACTGACGTTGAGTACCAGGTTGTTGCTGCGACACCATTCCACTAGTTGGCATACCGCGCTCCTGTATACCCTCTCGTCACCATCTGAGATTCTACCAACAATAGTTGCATCATCAGCAAATTTATAGATGGTATTTGAGCTATGCCCAGCCATACAGTCATGGGTATAGAGAGAGTGGGCTAAGCACACAGAACTGAGGTGCACCAGCCTTGATCATCAGTGAGGAGGAGATGTTTTCACCAATCCGCACAGGTTGTGGTCTTCCAGTTAGAGTGGATGTGAAGAGAATATTTCCTGTCTAGGAACAGTGGGCACAGCCTCTGAATAGAAGGATAGAGATGAGTAGAAATTTCTTCAGTCAGAGGATGGTGAAACTGTGAAATTCATTTCCACAGAAGCTATGGAGGCCAAGTCACTGAGTATATTTAAAGAGGAGGTTGATAGGTTCTTGATTGGTAAGGCCTTCAAAGATTATGGGGTAAAGGCATAAAAATCACATTGAGGAGGATAATAAATCAGCCATGATTGAATGGTGGAGCAGACTTGGTTCGTTGAATGGTCTAATTTAATTCCCGTTCCATTATTGTCTTATGCTCATGTCTGGAATTCACAGCCTTTCTCCAACCACATTTGTTAGCCAAATGTTTTGACCTACCTATCTGATTAATATAATCTTTTATGATGTAATCACCACATAACTAATACTATATTTATCAACCCTTCTTAAACATTGAAAACTGATTGATAATAGTTATTCTGTTCCATCCATCCTTTCTCAACTTGTTATGGTGCAATAAAATAAACATTAGTTTTCTCAGAAAAAAAAGTACTAATTTATTGAGGCTACGTCCTTGTCCACCTCAGATAATTTACATTGTATTCTTTCTGTTCCCTCAGCATCTTTTCTATGATGCTAATCTCAAACCTGCACAAACCTGCTCTGATCAAATTTTATTTGGATTCACCATAGCATCTCATTATTTTATTTCTTCCTATAAAATATTCCATTAGCTATTTTTATGATCTTATCCACTTGAGGTGATGCATCGCTCCATTTCATCAATGTTGTTAAATTATTTCTCTATCACTCTTATTTTTTCTTAGCAATATCTCTTTAAACCATGCTACTTAATCACCGCCTGTCTGCTACTTAAGCACCTTACGGCACATTTTATTTCTTCCTTTGAATGCAGTATGTGAAGTGTATATTTTCATTCATCTTCTTCATTTTTCCTTCCCTTTGTTTATTTCTTGTTTCATTGCTATTCAGTGCCAAGGCTCAAGACAGAAAGTAATATTTTTTATGCCCCTGTCATAGAAATGAGCATATGTGGTGTTCAGGATAAAACAGAGAAACATGGAAGTTCTTATCAGCACAGACAACATCTGTAAGGAAAGAGAAAGAATTATTGTTTCAGGTCTCTGAAAAGTTCTGATGAAATTGAGACTGCCTACATCTAAAGTGCATAGTCTATTTTATCTCAGATTTCAAGTCTAAGAGTTGAACAACACTTAAAAAGGCCCTTTAGCATGTACTTACCCATGCTGATCAAGATGTTCATTCAATCTAATCCCATTACCCAGCCTTTGAACATATAGCTCTAACCTTTTGTCACCTATACACCTGTCCACTTATAGTTCTATGCAAAAATTCTTAGGCACAAATATATAGCTCGGGTGCCTCAGAGTTATGCACAATATGGTCGTAATTTTATGTATTGGACTGTACTGCTGCAAAAAAAAGAAGCAAATTTCATGAAATATGTGAGTGATGATAAACATGATTTTGATATGGGTCTCCATTGTAGTCTGAGAGTGGGCATGTGGCAGGGAGAGGGGTATCATGGTCGGAAGAAGGGGAAGGGAGAGGGTCAGGGAGTGGGAAGCATCAGAGAGACATTCTGTAATGACTAATAAACCAATTGTTTGAAATCAAATTACCTTGCCTAGTGTTTCAGGGCTGGGTGTGTCTGCACCCGCACTACCCCACCCCTGACATTTCTTTTTTGCCAGCTGTCCCACACCTCTCCTGCTGGTGCTCTACCCTCACCATTCCCAACATCTTTTGCTCCCACCATACTTACAAAGTCACTCTCTGCTCCATGTTGACAAGTGCAGTACTGTGCAAAAAGTCTTAGACACCCTACCTATATATATGTGCCTGAGACTTTCGTACAGTTCTGTATTTCTTAAAATTATCTCATGTACCCACTTCAACCACTACCTGTATCAGCTGGTTCCATATATCTATCACCATATGTGTAAAAAAATTGTCCCCAGTGAACATATTTTCAGGTTAAAGGTGAAAAGTTTCCTATTAAACCATTCACCTTTAACCTTAAAATTATGTCATCTAGTTTTTAATTCCTCAACCCTAAAAAAAAGACCACTCTCCCTCATGATTTTATACGACACATACACAGTGCTGAAGGAACTTAACAGGTCAGGCAGTATTCCTGGAGTGGAATAAGCAGTCAATGTTTAGAGTCAAGATTTTCTCATCCCAAAACCTCGCTAAAGCTGCTGCCTGAACTGCATTTTGGCGTATTACTCTGTATTTCCAGCATCTACAGAACCTTTTGTGATCATGAGTTTACCATATATACCTCTATTACAGGGGTTCACAACTTTTTCTATACCATGGACTCTTACCATTAACTAAGGGGTCCATCACCTCACGTTTGGAACCCCAGATCTATGAGATGTTTCATCAGTCTGCTACACCTCAAGGTGAAAAGCCCCACCTTTTTAACTCAGTCCTTCAAGTTCCAGCAACATCCTTATAAATCTTTGTTTGAACTCTTTCCCATTTAATAACATACTTACCATAAGAGTGTGATCATACCCACCAATGTCTTGAACAATTGCAACAACATCTTCCAACTTCTATCTCCAAAATGCTGACCGATGAGGAACAGCATGCCAAAAGCCTTATGAAAGTATCCACCTGTCATTTCACTTTAAGAAATCAATGCACTTGTAATCTAAGGTCTTCAACAGTACGCATGCCCCTTCTATTCATTGAGAAAAATGCTTCCTTGATTCCTCCCTCCAAAATGGTAATGTTTTACACTTACCTGCTTGAAATTCCATTTGCCATTTCTCAGCTCCACTACCGAGTCAATCAAGACTGTATTGCACTGTCCATGAAACCACTGATTTTAGTGTCATCTGCTAAATTACTAACTATTCCTCATATATTCTCATCCAAATCACTAATAATGAGGACAAGTAACAATGGGCCCAGCACTGATCTCTGGGTGCATCCCTAGTCACTGATCTCCAGTCTGAGAAACATCTTTCTTCCATTACCACCTGTTTTTTCACCATCCAGCCAATTTTGTACCTAGTTTGCTAGCTCCCCTTGGATGCCCTTAGATCTAATGTCATCGATAACTTGCTTTTTCAGTTCTTCAATAAAAATGTGTCATATTAAATACTTCATTGTCTTCCACCAAAAAAAAATGCTCTGCATCAACAAAAACAAACTCACTTGCCTACCAAGGCTGTGCCAACAATGAAGTACGTATTTGCACTAGTCCTGCATTAATCTATTTTATTCTCACCCCTTTCCTATTGACTCCCATCCAGATTCCACCACTAATGTACACGTGAAGAGAAGAAATCATTCCATCATTTAATACATAATGATATTAGAGTTATATAACCTGAGCTATAAGGATAAATTCAGTAGGTTCAGACTTTATTCCTAGGAATGTAGAAGATTGACAGGAGGCTTGCTAGAGTTATACAAAATTATGATGGGTATAGATAGGTTAAATGCAAGCAGGGCAGGCTTTTTCCACTGAGATTGGGTGGGACTACAACTAAATGTCATAGGTTAAGGATGAAAGGTGAAAAGTTTAAGGGGAACACAAGCGGAAACTTCATCACTCTGAGGGTCATGAGAATGTGGAACGAGTTGCCAGGGTAAGTGGTGCATGCAAAGTCAATTTCAATATTTAAGACGAGTTTGGATAGGTACATGGATGGCTATGGTCCCTGTGCAGATCGATGTGAGTAGGCAGTTTAAATGGTTCAGCATGGGCAGAAGGGTCTTTTTCTGTGCTGTATTTTTCTATGACTTTATGACTATAACATGGAAGCAAATACTGACCATCGCACATCCATTACACTAATGCTACACTAATCCTATATCTTTGAATTCCCCACATATTCATTAACTTCCTCTTATTCAATCCCTCATGAACCCGACATGGGAAATTTATCTATCTTCGCACAGACTTTTAGGATATAGGAAGAAACTGGAGCACCTGCAAACAATCTGCACCATTACAGGAGGAATGTGAAAACTCTACAGAAACAGCACTGGAGTTCTGGGTGAACTCAGGTCGCTGGTGTGATGAAGAATCCTTACTCCATGTGTGACTATGCCACATGAGTTGCCATTTCTGTGACCCGCTCAAATTGGCTACCCACCAACTTCCCATTGAATTGTTCGTCCCATCCCTACCTCCTCCAACACAACAGAAAATCAAAGCAATGCATATTCATCCAATAGAACTGAGATGATACTTTCAACGGTCTCATCAGTTTCACTACTAGTGAGAGAACCTGAATGAGCAGAACCCCAGATCTGATAAGCAGCTATACAGGTTTGGTTTAGTTTCTCTCAAGGTCTTAACTGAGTACAGTCGGTACTCAGAGTCATCAAAGAGTGTTCGTAAGCCAGATGCAATCCACTGCATCTAAATGTGGTCGGTCTGCGTGCAAGACAATAAGTAGGTCTGAGGAGTAACGTTTTTGTCTGGAAAGCAAAGCAATTAGTCATCTGTCTGATGTGTTTGACCCCATGGCTGGCCAAAGAAACCTATAGAACACTCTTGGGAAGATCCTGATACAGAGATTTTGAAAGTGTAGACACAACAGACTGCAGATGCTGGAATCTGGATCAATAAAATTCTGTTGGAAGATCTCAGTGCTTCAATCATCATCATATGTCGACATTTTGGATTGAAACCCTACATCCTTTCCTCCTATTGATGCCACTTGACCCGTTAAATTCCTACAACAGATTGTTAGTTATTTTGAGAATGTTGTGACTTTGACTACCATTGGCTCTGGGTTCAGCAGTCTGGGATCTTGTTGAAGTAGAATGAAAATATCTGCCAATAACAAACATATCTTGGGTCTCCTCAGATGCTGGTGATGAGGAAATCCAGCCTCTATACGGAGAAGTAAGCTCCTGCCAGGTAGATTTCCATGATGATTTCTTCCTTCCCATGCATCTGCATTTATGCCAGCAGAAGTCAGCTTCAATCTTGTGATACTTGCTCTTGTGATCCCATAGTATTGGAACATAAGCAGTAACCACACTGGTGATGGGACCATGGGAATCTGCATGGAAAGTTATAAGTATCTCCAGAAAAGGGAGCTGAAAAAAGTAATTTTCCCATATACAGCCTCCATTAAATTTGGAATTTGTGAATTGGCATTGGAGTGCTGATGGCTTACCACTTCTATCCGCCATGCACTTATTAAACCCACCACTCATGGGAGGTAAATTCCTCCTAGCATTGGTGTTCTAGCAAATAATATCACTGAAGGTTAATGTGGACAGTATGTTAACAGTCAACCACTGCAAGCATCCAAGTAATCTTTCACATTTCAATTATATTCTAAATTAAGTTAAATTACTGCAGCCAGCCATAGCATTTTATTTAGGGCAGTGATAAATTTCAAATAAATGTGAACTTGCAAGAGTTCACTAGTAAGTCAGGTCCAACATAATGATTCACACCTCACTCTGATTGCAGCTCTGTTTCAATTTTTCCACAGCACTGTGTGACAAAAGGAAAATTGGAACTACAGACAATGAGCCAGAGGGTAAATATCTTCCTGACATAACATGAGGCTCCGTGAATATTAGGGAACAAAATAAGTTTTGTTTCATTTAGAGTATTTGCTATTTAATTATAGGCTTCCTATTGCAATCATTTTGAGTAATTGATACGTTTCAGCCTTTGAAAATCCATTTTTTCTCTAAGTAAAGTCTAATGATGAAAAATACATTGGAAATGCAAATTGAACTCTGCAGAAAGTTTTGCTTCAAGTGTGAAGCGTTCAATTTCAGAGTTCTGAAATTAGTTTCTGAAATGTGATTCCTAAACAATGTTAAAAAAAAGTTTCTCTGATTTGGAAACTTTTCATAATTTATGTGTTAATAGATCCACGTGAGGTTCCTCCAACACTATAATGGTGCATGTATTATTATGCAGATTTCCATTGAGGTTAATACATAGACATGTTGGATGCATTTTGATTAATTATTCTGATTGTGGATTTCTTAATTAATAAACATAAATTCTAGTGGTTTAGCACTAAACTTAAATGTAACAGTATTAACTTACTGTTTTGATGGAAGCTTGCTGATTTTAAACAGAAGGCTCTTCACTTTCAATAGATGTTCAATGATCTGTTGAGTATTTCTAGTACTTACTGATTACATTTTGTACAGCTATCAAGTTCAGTTTGACATGACTTTTCAAGATTGTTTAAGTATAAATTTGGTTAGTATGGTTTTCTTCAATGGGAACATAAGTTGGTCAGAGGATCCCTTATGTTATAGCATTGTCAGGCTGCAATAATTGAAATTGTTGAATTCAGTGTGAAGTATGTTCATTTAAAATAGTACAGAATAGCATTTTAATATACTGTTGTAGTAGCAATATTCAGGAAATTAATGTTGTAATGAAGTTTGAATGGTTTATTTTGAAGCAGAAGTCGGCATAATTTAGTAAAAAAAAATCCATTATTTTTCTTAAGAAGATTCCATAGATTAAAATCAAATTATTGGTTTTAAAGTTATTTTGTTTCAAATACATCTAATTAGCCAAATTGCGATATAATGGAAAAGGTAATGAGGAGAAATAGAGTGAAGAAAGGGGGCAAGAAGACAGATATAAGAAAGGTAATGAGGTGTAAAATAATTAGTTTCAAAGAAGACATGTTGAAGTGGCAGAGGTAATAACAGAACAAGACAAAAGCAGACAGGCTCAGAGCACTTAGGAAAACTACAGGTAACTTTGCACGACCTTGAGGATGCTTGAATGGTTAAAGACATAAATCAGTTGGTGAGTATACAGTATCCTTGCTATATCCTTGGATTTATCCTTTTATTCCAGGTAATATCATCCTAATTGAGCATGAGTGAATAGCGACTGATATAGTTTAAACATAAACTTCAAAGTTCAAAGTGCATTTATTATCGAAGTATGTATAATTTATACAGCCTTGAGATTCATCTCCTTACAGGCACCCGCAAAACAAAGAAACCCAAAAGAGCTATTAAAAAAAAGACATTCAAACACCCAGTGTGCAGAGAGAAAAAAAAACAAATTGTGCAAACAATAAAAGCAAGCAAATAGCATTCAGAACTGAAGTCTGCATGAAAGAGAGTCCATTCACAGACACAAACCCATAGCATCAGTTCAGCGCAGAGCTGAGTAAATGTCATGGAGCAGTAAGCTGAACCGTCCTGCCCCTCGCCTCTGGCCCCAACACCCTAACCTTTTCAATCTGGCCCAGAACTTAAATCATCGTCCAAACTTCAGGTTCTGTCACCTTGATCCTTCTAATAGCTTTATAAGGTTTCATTGCTTGGGTTTGAGGCACAGTGATCATGTGAAGGTCAAGGATCGTTTAGAAGTGTCCATTGATAGCATGACCAATAATATCCTGCTTGGCTAACTGTCAAGACAGAGAGAATATAATGACTGCTTTGTGCTTGCATGGATCTTCAATTTATTTTCATTGAATAGATTGAATCAAAGAGCTTGGGAAGGATAGATTATGATCAATACCTTAAGGGCACTAAGCTATTGGTGTGAAGTTAGCAGAGAAATTTAGCTGGTTAGCTCCTTTGGCATTTATGTTGTAGAAGTGAGGGTAGAAATTGTTCTAAATTATTAACCATTAAAATGGAATGGATACAACTTTGGATGCTGTAGTAAGTACCATAGTTTGTTGTCCAGGATTGATGATTGGATTCTTCCAAGTACAGAGTTTTCAAAGATTAAAAATACGAAGTATGTATACATTATACAACCCTGAGATTTGTCTCCCAGCAGGCAGCCACAAAACAAAGACACCTGAAAAAAGAACCTATATATATATATGCTATATATTCTTTATATAAATAAAGACTGTCCAACACCCAATGTGCAGAGAATAAAAAACACATCATGCCCATACAAAAATAAAAGAATACAATAACCCATAAAAAGACTGTTGAACACCTAATATGCAATGATAAAAAATTATGCAAATAGAGCTTCTGAACTGAAGTTCACTAAGAGAGTCCTGTAGTTCAGCGTAGAGCCGAGTAAATGTCTCACGGAGCAGAGATCTGAACAGGACCCCACCTCCCCTGACGTTTTCAGTCTGGCCCTGCGCTTAACTCTCCGTCCAAACATTGGTATTCTGCCACTTCATGCAGCAATCTAAACTGGTCCCCACCTCCCCTTGGGCCTCAGCACCCTGCCCTTTTGATCTGGCCCAGCGCTCAAGTCTCCATCCAATCAAAATGTTCTGTCACTTGGAAACATTGGACTCCGCTGACTCGATTCGGCCTGTAAATCTCCATCTGAACAGCGGGTACTGCTACTTGGATATGCCAGACTTACCGCCTTGATTTGGCCTGTAAAGCTCCGTTTGAACATCATATTCAGTAGCATCGACATGCTCTAAGATCTGGACCCCACGGCTTTGATTTGGCCTGTGCCCGACCTTTCACGCCCGTCAACCCTCTCGGTGACGGGCCCATTGCCTCACCTTGTTTTGGTTCTGCCTTCACGTCCAAAGGGATGTTACAGACTATCACTTGTGATGATTGTTTGCCAGAAAAAAGTGTGATTAACAAAGTATTTAGTTACTTTCCTTGTTTCGTTAGCCGCCAGCCAGAAGTTGCTGAGGTTCACCAGTATCATCTTAAATCAGAAGATGTACTCAGCAACTAATGAACAGAGTGTTGCCATGCTGCGGTTAATAAAGCCACTGCCTCACTGTGCCAGAGACCTGGGTTCAATCCTGATCTCAGATGCTGACTATGTGGAATTTGCACAATCTTCTTGTGACATGCAGATTTCCTCAGGGTGCTCTAGGTTTCTGCCATACCACAAATATATGTAGATTTATGTGTTAATTAGGTACTGTAAATTGTCTGTGGTTGTAGTTCGTGGAAGAATGTGAAGGGAGCAGAAAATGCGCAGAAAATAAAAGCTAAAATTTATGTAGGATTAATGTAAATAAGTTGTTGATTGTTGATGCAAATTTGATGGTTCAAAGGGACTATTTCCATGTTGTATCTCTCTCTGTATTGGAAATCAACTGAGGGTAGAAGTTTTATTATCATAAGCAGTGCCTGCAAGAACATTCCCTGATTTGCTGATTGCTTCCAGTGCTTTCTATTCTTATTTCAATTTTGCAGCCCCTGCAATTGCATTTTATTTTTTGCTTTGGCATGTTCTTGTTGTTACTTTGAAAACAGCTTTCTTGGAGAGTGACAGTCAAGTGACAACAGTTAAACTGGATCAATTTGAGAGGTTCAAGCGATCGCATGTCAAGTCAAGTCAAGTTGCCTTTATTATCATTTCAATCATAACTGCTGGTACAGTACACAGTAAAAATGAAACAACGTTCCTCCAGGACCATGGTGCTACATGAAACAATACAAAACTACACTAGACTTCAGACCTACAGGGGACTACATAAAGTGCACAAAACAGTGCAAGACAGTACAATAATCAATAAACAAGACAATAGGCACAGTAAAGGACAAATTACAATGTAACAATAAATGATGTAAATGTAAATGTAAACATAAATGTAAATATAAATGTAAACAATGTAAACAATGTTTTAGCAGGAATTGAGAAAGAAATGAGCAAAAGTTGCAAAGGGAGTGGAGTGGTGTTCAGTTGTGCGTGTGTGTGTGTGTGTGCGTGTGTGTGTGTGTGTGTGTGTGTGTGTAGGTTGGTGTCAGATGAGACTCTGGGAATTGAGAAGGCTAATGGCTTGGGGGAAGAAACTGTTACACAGTTTGGTTGTGAGAGCCCGAATGCTCTGGTGCCTTTTGCCGGATGGCAGGAGCTGACATTTAGCAGATAGCAATTAGAAGTCATGCAGATGGAAGAAAACATGCAACTCTCTTTAGAGATGTTTGCCTTATGTGGCATTTTAGGCAGGTCTTGGACAAAAAGGGAGAAATCTCCAGAGTCTTTAGAGTGATGCAAAAATATAGTTGTTAATGAGAATGGTTAACATAGAGAGGACATATTGGAAAGGTCATAGGTGAGACAATATCAGCGGAGCTCAGGAATAAGGAAGTTGCATTCACTATGATGGAGTTATAGTACAGTTCTAATCATTGCTAGCAGGAAATAGAGGGACAAATACATGTAGAAGCAACTGGGTTATTTTAGTGGGTAACATACCCAATATTTTCAAGGATTAGTCCCAAAGGCTTAGAGACGATAAGAGTTGTTTCGTGCATCCAGGAGGATTTCTTGGCACAATATGTAGATAATCCAACCGGGAAGGAGCCATACTAGACTTTTTATTGGTAAATCAACCTGACCAACTCATTTGAATTTGAGTGGAAGGGCTCTTTAGGGACAGTAATCACAACTTCGTAAGTTTTCACATAGTTATTCATAAAATAAGACTTGTCCTCAGATGGAATGTGCTAAAGTTGAGGAGGACTGATTGCAAGAGTAGTAGGAAGGGGCTGAGGAGGGTAGATTGAGAGCAGCCATTATTAAGTTCACAACTGAAATATGGAGGTCATTTAAAGATCAGTTGGTCAGATTTCTAGGCCAGTATATTCTAGTGAGGAAGAAAGACAACCATGGTAAAGCAGTGGCCCCAACCACTGGGCCACAGAGAATGTGCTACCGGGCCATGAGGAAACGATATGAGTCAGTTGCACCTTTCCTCATTACCTGTCACGCACTGTTGAACTTAAGCATAGGGTTGCCAACTGTCCCGTATATGCCGGGACATCCCGTACATTGGGCTAAATTGGTTTGTCCCATACGGGACTACCCTTGTCCTGTATTTCCCCCACTAAGGTAAAGTGTTCCTATGAAACCCTTCATGCCGAAATCAAGTGAAACGAAGAAGCAATTACCATTAAATTCCATGGGAAAAATTTTTGAGTGTTCCCAGACCCAAAAAATAAACTACCAAATAACACATAAAACCGAAAATAACACTAACATATAGTAAAAGCAGGAATGATTTGACAGCCTACATAAAGTAGAAATAATATATGTACAGTATAATCGGGAAGATGAGGGCAAAACTGATATGTGGGGGGAAATATCTCGGCAGGTACACACATGCGCACATCACATGTGCACGTCACGCATGCGCACACAGCTTCCCACACAAAGCTTCATGGTCATGGTAGTCTTTTCCCGGGGTAAGTTGTCCCGGGATTTGACTGCTACTTTTGTCCCTTATTTGGGAGTGAGAAGGTTGGCAACCCTAACTGTAAAAGACATATTGAGGTGAGTTTAACCCTAATTGAACACCTCCGCCCCCGCCCCTCCCCCCCCGGTCGGCTGGTCCGCAAGAATATTGTCAATATTAAACCAGTCCGTGGTGCAAGAAAGTTTGGGGACTCCTGTGGTAAGGTTCTTGGACTAAAAAGAGCTGTTGTAAATTTAATCAAAAAGAAATAAAAGAAGCATAGATAAAATATAGAAAGTTGCAAACCAGCAGTTTTCTTGAGAAATAGAGAGAAAAAAAACAGAAATAACTTAAACAGAGAATAAAGAAAGATAAATGGGGTCATGAAGTGTCCTTGATGGATGAATTAATGAGAATGCTAATCAGTGACTACATACATTAAACACAAGAGAATAGGTAAGGAGAGGAAAGGACCACTCAAAGACAAAAGAGAAAATTTACTTTTGGAGCCTGAGGAGACAGGTGAGATACTAACTGAGTACTTAGCATCAGTACTTACCAAAGAAGGACATGTGCAATAGTTTAATCAGAGAGGGTTGTGCTGATCTTCTAGGGTATATCGGTATCAAGACAATTGATATCAACCTGGGAATCTTGAAGAAAATAAAGATGGATAAGTCTCTAGGGCCTGATGGAATTGATCCCAGGTTACTGAGAAAGCAAGAGTGGAAAATGCTGGCGCCCTTATAGAGATCTTTGTAGCCTCATCAGCCACAGGAAAGATTACAATGAATTGTAGCATAACCAATATTGTCCCTTTGTTTAAGAGGGGCAATAGGGGCAAAGCAGGACATTATTGACCAATGTGCCAGTGATAGAGAAATTATTGGAAGCTGCAGCCCATCCACTTCAAACTCTAATGTGTTGTGCAATCAGAGATGTTCTTCTGCACATGACTGTTGTAACGTGTGGTTATTTAAGTTAGTGTTTCCTTCCTGTCAACTTGAACCAATCTGGCTTTTCTCCTTTCAACTCTCTCATTAACAAGACATTTTCAAGTACAGAACTGCTGCTCACTGGATCATTTTTGCTTTTCACATCAATCTCTGTGAACTCTGAAGACTACTGTGTGTGAAAATCCCAGAAGATCACAGTTTATGAGATAGTCAAACCGCTCCATATTGCACCAATAATCACTCCATGATTAAAGTCACTTAGATCACATTTCTTCTCCATTCTGATGTCTGCACTGAATACCATCTGAACCTTTGGATCATATCCACTGAGTGTGTGTGCATATATATTTGGTAATATACTTACTTATTTACTGTCCAATATACCTTTAGCATTTAGGGCAGCAATAAAGGTCCTCCATCTCTGTCTGTCCTTGGCCATCTACTCTATTGTGCTCCAGGTATGGTTCTGGGTCCTCATTTATGCTTCTATGGTCTTTGGCCTTCTGCATTTCCTCCGCTTGTCATGGGTCCAATGAAGTGTTGTCCTAATGATGGGTTTGTCCTCTCTCCTCAGCATGTGCCCGATCCATCTTTAATGTTTCTTCATGATGATTGTGGTCAAGTCCTCTTGATGACACTGAAGGAATAAGGCATGGTTTGAGATCTTTCTTGCCCTGAAAGTATGGAGAATCTTCTGGAGGGTCATGTTGTGAAATGGCCACAGATATACCTGACTTAGTTTCACCACTTTTCATGCACTTTTTAATAATATAATAGATTTTAAAAGTAGCATGAAAATTGGTGGAAGATTGGAGAGTGAAAAAGGTTGCTGAAAGATGCATAGGATACAGATTTGAAAATTTGAACATGCAAATGGCAGATAAAGTTTAATCTAAATGCATGTGAGTTCTTCACTTTGGGCAGTCAATTACACAAGGAAAATATTCAGTAAATGGTACCGCCCTTTTGGAGGCTTTATGTACTGTACAGAAGGATCTTGGGGTGTGAATCCATAACTACGTGAATGTGGCAATGCTGGTAGATAGGATGGTATGGAAGTTGCACAGCATGTTGTGATGATAACCAAATCACCAGAGACTAAAAACTGATAGATATGGAAGGGTTTTATTCATTACAACAAGCAGTCATTCTGGTGGAGACATTCTCAGTAGAATCTCTCCAAGCTCAAAGTACATCATTTTTTTTACGTTCTCTGCAGAACAATGGTAAAGCAGGCAATTCAGTATAATTTCACTAGCTACACTCCGCATTGTTTACTTCAACATTGTGGATCTGTCTAATGGATCCATTCAATTATGTACTTGTAATGGGAGCAAAATATAAATGACAGGACATGTCTAAATGTTCAAACACATTGTCTGGTATTATCTAATTCACATGGATGGTCTAAGAGCATCTGAGGATGAGAACACAGACTCCCAAAATTAGTGTTGTGAGGCCTGACTCTGGGTATACAAATATCCTGATTATTGATGAGCTGAACTAATATGCTAATGATCACATTTGATGTGCTAAATAAATCAGGTTTAGAAGCTTCATTAATCTCAGTCACAATGATGCAAAATAACATAGCTGAAGACGTCTGCTACCTGGTTTGATATAGGGCAATTAATATATCCCGATTGTCTTAAGTTTGATGCATAAGGGTGGTAGGAGTGTGGAACACACTGCCAATGGAAGTGTTAAATGCAGCTTCAATTTTAACATTACAGAGAAGTTTAGATAAATACATGGATGAGAGGGATATGATGGAGTATGGTCAAGTTGCAGGTAAATGGGACTAGGTAGAAGGTTGGGTCAGCATGAAGTGGATGGGCCAAAGGGTTGGATAGATGTTAACAGATATTTTCCTCAGACTTAGTCACTTAGAACATCAAACATAGGTTGAAATGTCAAAGAGGAAACATTAATGTAGATTTGAAAGGCAAGGATTTTACACATGAAATGATTGGTGCCTGGAACATGCTATGAAATATAGAAACATAAAAAACCTACAGCACTATACAGGCCCTTCAGCCCACAATGCTGTGCCAAACATGTACTTACTTTAGAAATTACCTACAGTTACCCATAGCCCTCTATTTTTCTAAGCTCCATGTACCTATCCAGGAGACTCTTAAAAGACCCTATTGTATCAGCCTACACCACTGTCACCGGCAGCCCATTCTATGCACTCACCACTCTCTACATAAAAAAATCTCCTCTGTACCTACTTCCAAGCACCTTAAAACTGTGCCCTCTCGTGTTAGCCATTTCAGCCTTGGGGAAAAAAACCCTCTAACTATACACACGATCAATGCCTCTCATCATCTTATACACCTCTATCAGGTCATTTCTCATCTTCTGTCGCTTTTAGGAAAAAAGGACAAGTTCACTCAACCTATCCTCATAAGGCATGCTCCACAATCCAGGCAATGTTCCTGTAAATCTCCTCTGCACTCTTTCTATAGTTTCCACATCCTTCCTGAAGTGAGGTGACCAGAACTGAGCACAGTACTCCAAGTGGGGTCTGACCAGGGTCCTATACAGCTGTAATTACCTCTCGGCTCTTAAACTCAATCCCATGGTTGGTGAAGGCCAAAGCACTGTATGCCTTCTTAACCACAGAGTCAACCTGCACAGCAGCTTTGAGTGTCCCATGGACTCAGACCCCAAGATCCCTTTGATCCTCCACACTGCCAAGGGTCTTACCATTTATACTATATTCTGCCATCATATTTGACCTACCAAAATGAACCACCTCACAATTACCTGGGTTCAACTCCATCTGCCACTACTCAGCCCAGTTTTGCATCCTATTGATGTTCCGCTTTAACCTTTGACAGCCCTCCACATTATCCACAATGCCCCCAAATTTTTGTGTCATCAGCAAATTTACTAACTCATCCTTCCACTTCTCCATCCAGGTCATTTATAAAAATCACGAAGAGAACTGGTCCCAGAACAGATCCCTGAGGCACACCACTGGTCACCGACCTAACATGCAGAATATGACCCGTCTACAACCACCCATTGCCTTCTGTTGGCAAGCCAATTCTGGATCCACAAAGTAATGTCCCTTTGGATCCCATGCCTACTTACTTTCTCAGTAAGCCTTGTATGGGGTACCTTATCAAATGCCTTGCTGAAATCCATGTACACTATATCTACTGCTCTACCTTCATCAATGTGTTTAGTCACATTCTCAAGAAATTCAACCAGGCTCGTAAGGCACGACTTGCCTTTGACAAAGCCATGCTGACTATTCCTGATCATATTATGCCTCTCCAAATGTTCATAAATCCTGCCTCTCAGGATTTTCTCCATCTACTTACCAACCACTGAAGTAGGACTCATTGGTCTATAATTTCCTGGGCTATCCTTACTCCCTTTCTTGAATAAGGAAACTACACCTACAATCCTTCAATCCTCCAGAATGTCTCCCATACCCATTGATGATGCAAAGATCATCGCCAGAGGCTCAGCATTCTCCTGCCTCACCTCCCACAGTAGTCAGGGGTACATCTCGTCTGGTTCCAGTGACTTAACCAACTTGATGCTTTCCAAAAGCTCCAGCACATCCTCTTTTTAATGTGTATATGCTCAAGCTATTCAGTCCACTACAAGTCATCCATACAATTGCCAAGACCCTTTTCCAGAGTGAATACTGAAGCAAAGTATTCATTAAGTACCTCTGCTTTCTCCTCCAGTTCCATACACACTTTTCCACTGTCACACTTGATTGGTCCTATTCTCTCATGTCTTAAACTCTTGCTCTACATATACCTGTAGAACGCCCTGGGGTTTTCCTTAATCCTGCTCGCCAAGGCCTTCTCATGGCCCCTTCGGGCTCTCCTAATTTTGTTCTTAAACTCCTTCCCGCTGGCCTAATAATCTTCTAGATCACTATCATTACTTAGTTTTTTGAACCTTTCGTAAGCTCTTCTTTTCTTTTTGACTAGATTTTCAACAGTCTTTGTACACCACGCTTCCTGTACCCTACCATCCTTTCCATCTCATTGCACTGTACCTATCCTTCCTGGCTGTCTAACTCGCTGCCGTCTACGTGCTTGTGCAGTCGTCATGCCTCGATTGATTCACTGAAGAAAAAACTGCCTCCTTTTAAATGCTTCCCGCTGGTCTAACTTGCTGACATCCACATGCTTGTGCAGTTGTGCCTCGATCAAACCGCTGAAGTAAAAACTATCTCCTTTCAAACTCTTTCTGCTGGTCTAACTCGCTGATGTCCACATGCTTGCGCAGTCGTGCCTCAATGAATTGAGATGGTGGAAGTACATGGTTGCAACATTTAAGAGGCATTTACACAGACAGATGAGCAGGCAGTGAATGGTGGGATATTGTCAGCAGGGTTAGTTTCAATTGGCATCATGGTCAGCATAGCCATTACGGGCTGAATGTTCTGTTCCTGTGCTATATTGTTCTATGTTCTATTAATAATACTCTGCTGTTTTCCATGGAATAATCATCTTCATCTCTGTAAGCCCCAAATTCCTCATCAATACACTCCATCAGAAAGAATCTACGGGTAGTTTAAAGTCAATATCACTTCAGAAGAGTCTCGTGATGTGTAGTGGAAATTAACTTTTGATTGCTTGACTCTACATTAAGCTTGATTGCATCTGTAGAAGAGTAAGGATGAAGAGCATATGGGATGGAGAAATAATGCATCTATTAATGAAAAATTACTGTTGTTCATCTAACCTGTTTCCTCTTTAAAGGTAAATAACATGTAACGTATATGAGATTACTGTAAATAATTAAAATATTTATTTATCTAAAAATATCTATTTCATATAGATAATTGTGAAAAACCTTACTGGTAATTTCAACTTTGCAAAAATTTTTGGTAATACAGAATATTTAGGGCTTCAAAACTCAACAATAGGTTGGATTCTGTGTCAGCAATAGGTAACAGGTTACCAGCAATACTGGTTGAAATAAAGAGGAATGTAGTATTGGTTTTCTCAGCAGAAATAACTAAGCTATTTACCTAAAAGTTCAAAATACATTTATTATCAAATTATGTATATATTATATAACCTTGAGATTTATCTTCTTATAGGCAGTCACGTAACAAAGAAACCCCAAAAGAACCCATTTTCAAAGACTGTCAAACACCCTGTGCACAGAAAGAAAAAGTAAATTGTGGAAACAATAAAATTAGGCAAATAGCATTCAGAAACCAAATCAAGTTTTAATTATCATTCAGACCAATGGCATGAGACAGCATTCCTCTGAAGCCCATGTGCATAACATACATTCAAAATAGCAGGACAGAAATCATACACTCACATACACAACGTTACGTAAGAAAACACATGTATAGCCCAAGTCCCTGAGCAGCTTGCAGATTGATAGCATGGCTCCTTGTAATCCAGCCTGTCCTTCTGCCGACCGAACACTAGAGAGCAGCACTGACGGGAGAGGCCAGCTCACAACCGAGCACTGAGTCCACACTACACAGCCTCCAATGTCATCTCACCTGGGCGGCCAGCCCGCCTGAAGACTTGTCCTCACTACATTCAAGGCAACGCTGTTGCTCGCCACCTGTCTCACCACCAAACAAGGGTAACAGGCCTGCTGCATCTCACATTATCAATGTCCAACAGGGTCTTGCGATCACAAGAGAAACGTCCAAGACAGTCACTCATGGTTACACTGCATGCTGCTTTCATGCACCAAATCCGATGTCGTTGAGTAGCCAGCAGCAGCACTGTCTGTGCCCAGGTCAGCTCCTCCGAACTTCTCCCAGCCCGCCCACCGGCTTCTCCTTCTCCTGGCTGCCCGCCAGCTTCTTCTCCCGGCCACAGACTGGCTTCTCCTCCCAGCCGAGCACCGGGTTCTCTTTCACCAGGCCAGGCGTTGGCTTTTCATCCACCTGATGACCCACCAGCTTTTCCTTCAGCTGACCGACTGCCCACCAGCTTTTCCTACTCCATCTCCTCCACTGCCTCCTTCGACACCCCGGCCAGTGGCTCCGAAAATAACAGATTACTGATGGAGTTGACTTGTTCTACGATTTGATCATGGAGTAGAGAAAAGTCTTGCAATCATAAAATACACGTTTTAAAAATAAAAGTGCACCTTTGGCTGGCCCCCGAGTGGCCGCTGTGTTTGAACACGTCGCCATCTTAGCAGAAGATGAATTGTGGCATGCCACAGTCTCAGTTTATCACAGAGCAACGTTAATGTCAGATGACCACAGACGCGAAACCAGGTATCATGCAGCCACAGCAGGCCACTGCCTCAGTTCAGTGCAGAGCTGAGTAAATGTCACAGAGCAGTAACAGAAGCAAGCAGAACCAGGCTGAACCAGCCTGTCTCTAACCCCCAGTCCCAACACCCTGACTTTTTCGATCTAGTCCAGCATTTAAATCATCCAAACATCGGCTCATTCCTCACCCTCGAACAGCTCTGAAGCCTTGACTCCGCCACCATAGCCCGTACTCGACCTTTTCAATTCAGTCCGGTCCTTAAATTGATCAGACTTCAAGATTTTCCTCGCAGCAGCCTCCCCTATGCCTCCCCTTAGTCTCCTCCTCCTCCTGCCTCCGCTCAGTAGGCTCACCTCTGCATGCCACTCCCCTGGCAGCAGTGATTGTTATTAAGAAAGTATTATTAAAAGGTGATTTGTTGTTTTCTTTGTTTTGTGTTTTGCCACCAATAAGTAGTCTCTGGGCATTACCCACACCATTTTAAACCGAAAGGTTTATCTTCACAGCAATGCAGAGATGGGTCTTACACTTCTGTTTAAAAACTAATGTCAGAACTAAGTTAAAATTATAAATAGATTTGATAAAGTATAGATAAAAAATGCCATCACTGAGATTCATATACGTGTACTCAGCTCTGCAGAACATTGCTGGGGAAACAAATTAAACTATAGTTGATTATAACAAGTGTATTATTGAGATTAAAGTTCCTTTGTGATTTCAATATCAATTAGAAAGTGTTAAAATTAGGTTGTATCACCTGCTCTCCCCATAGCTTCACAAGGATTTATCTATATTACAGAGAAACTGAAATTTAATCTGTCACTCTCCTTGTTGGAGAGAATCTAGTGGATATGTTGGATAAAGCCTCCATACTCAGATATACAACAGATCCCAATACAGAGTCCCAGTAAAACCCGAATCCAAACAGGAAAATGCTGAGCATTAACCTCATTGGACTCAGACTTTTGTCATTTATTGCAGTCTTAGGTCCTGGACTTGGCAGATGATCTTATGGGAATCTAGGACTTCTTGAAACATTGACAGTGATTCATCATTCTGCATGTTGCAATGGAATGGGGCGAACCCAAATGCAGGACACAGACATGGAGGTAGAATAATCTAAGGTGTTTATTAACGGTTCCTGGGAAGGCCGAGGAGCGAGGATTAGGCAGAGGAAAGCCAAAGAGCGGGGAAGGCTTGGTCGAGGATCGAACTCGGGTCACTACGGTGGGAACGTGGCGTTTAACCACCAAACCAACGGAGAGTGTAGGCAGACGGTGGAACAAGGCAGAACAGGGATGTGGATCAGGGTGAGAGCATGGCTTGAGGAGAACAGCAGGCAGAAGGAAGAACGGGAAGACAGGCAGCGTGCAATGCTCCTATTAACACAGAGAGACAGAGTTAACACAGGCAAACAGCGCAGAATACACAATTCTTAGTGGTCGAGAGACAGGGTTAACACTGGAAAACAGCGCGGGAACAGAACTTAGAATACACAATTCTAAACAGTCAAGAGACAGGGTGAACATCGGAAAACAGCACGGGAACAGAATGTAGAATATACAATTCTAAGTGGCCGAGAGACAAAATTAACACTGGCAAACAGCATGGGTGAACAGAGGAGCGAGAGGCAGGCAAACCTTTTCTTGACACAGGGCATTGCTGGAGCTGAACGGCAAACAGGAGACAGATGGTAGGCAACACTTATCTTGACCTGGAGTGTTACATGGAAAGGCAATGGCAGACAATAGTTTTCGTGACACAGGGTGTTGCTGGAGCTGGACAGCAAACAGGAGACAGGCGGCAGGGAACACTAATCTTTACATGAACCGTTATATGGAAAGGCAAACGGGAGACAATACTTTTCTTGACATATGGCGTTTTATGGAGTTGAATGGCAAACAGGAGACAGGCAGCAGGCAAAACTTATCTTGACATGAAGTGTAGAAAGGCAAGCAGCAGACACGAAGAGACGAAGTTACACAGGTAAACCTCGGTACTGAAGTAAAACTTAGAATACTTATCTTGACACGGAGAGACAGAGTTACACAGGGGAACCTTGGTACTGAAGTTAAACTCAGAATACACCATTCTGAGTGGCTGGGAACGTGAATTACCACGCTGACTGAAGCAATGGTCTGGCACGAGTGGATGCAAAGCCGGGGTTTTAATGCAATGGGTTTAGAAGAGAATCAGGTGCCACAATCAAGGAGTCCAGGAGAACATGGGGAAAAGGGAATTAGGATAATGAGAGGAATTAACGGTCAGGCCCGTTACACTACATGCTTTCGGTGAAAACCAGCACAAGATGAAAAACTCTTCTGATTTGAAAAAGCTTTCTAGGTCTGTAAACAACCCCAAGCAGGGAACGCATAAAACATTTTCTTAATTTAATATTTTATATATTTAAAGATATATATTTATTCATTTTAATTTATTGAGATAAAACACAGAACCCTTCCAGCCCTTCCATGTGCGCTGCCCAACAACCCCTGAGTTAAACCTAATCTAATCTTGGGACAATTTACAATGACCAATTAACCAAACAACTAATATGTCTTCGGACTATGAGAGGAAACTGGAGAACTGGGAGGAAACCCCCACGGTCACCGGGGGAACGGACAAGATTCTTAAAGACACCGTCAGGAATTGAACCTGGGCTGTTGGTGCTGTAAAGCGTTGTGCTTACCACTAGTGTGTGTGTGTGTGTCTGTTAAAGAACTATCTTAATGACAGAGATTTAATGACTGTAGATGGAAAAATCCACATGGGATCTGAGGTTTACCTTCAGAATAAACTTTCTGTATTAAAAACTAATGTCAACGGAGGAGTCACTCATTCTGAAATTTTTAGTGGACTTCATAAATATTCAGTGAAAGCAATGAGCCAAGTAACTGATTTATAATGCCAAACCTCAATGCTCAGCAAAATGTGTGGGCAAGATGCATTTCTGCTTTTTGTTGAAATGTGCCATGGTCAGTTGTCCTTCCCAGAGGTTACTGGATAGTTGTTATGTGGTATCTAAGCATGGCGTTTCTATAGTTCATTGGAGTCAGCAACTTGCGTTTAAGGATCTGAACTAGTTCCAGTCAGCTCAATTTGTCTCTGCACAGAGCCATCTCCTTTGACTTCCTATTACAATACCATTAAAACTAAAGGTGATGCATTAAAACTGAAAATGCTTCATGGATGGAAGAGCTGCACCCTCATCGTTGTCAGCCATTAGGGACATTTTTTTGTGATGGAACTCCCATTCAGACCCTGGCACTGGACTTGAGGGTTGCCAGTGAATGGGCACTGAACAACTTCAGCTCTTCCATACACTGCAGGGAGTGTAGTGATTGCATTCTAACAAAATACTGTTGTTTATGTTATGATGTGTTTCTGGTCTTTGGTCATTCCTTATTTTTGTTGTATTTTAGGCGATTTTGATTGGCATGACCGGCAGATAAAAATGACACAGAGCTAGGTCGAACTGAAACTGACCTAAATTGAATCTGCCTGGACTCTTTCGATCTTGTGTTTTATATTCTCTGTTTCTCACTCTTTTTTTTTTGCTGTTTCTGCGATTTTTTTCATGTTGGGTGTTTTGATTGATTTCTTTCTATAGGTTCCATGGTTTTCTTTGTTCTGTGGCTGTCCGAGGGAAAACAAATTTCAGGCTTGTAAACATATAGAAGTCATCTGAACAAGACAGTGTTGAAGGTCAAGATGTGTGGTAAACCTCTAACACACTGGCAAGTTCCCCATGTGGAATGAAAGTTACAACTCCAGTGTTTCAGCTTTTTCCAACTCTTGGTCAATAGAGGAGCACACACTCTGCAATCACAGATCGCCCAGTTTAACGTGACAGGAACTCACCAACCATCTCAGTTCTGAGCTGTGTTGCCATTCTTCATTCCTCCCACCCATTTCATAGCAGTTCACAGCAAACCAGCATCTGCTCAGCAATTTGCTGAAATGCACGCCTGCATGTCCCACACTGCAACGCCCTTTGTAAAGCAGACTGCTATGTCAGGCTACTAGACAGGCATATGGAGGAATTAAAGGTGGGGGGTTATATGGGAGGCAGGGTTTAAGGGTCGGCACAACATTGTGGGGCAAAGGGCCTGTACTGTGCTGTACTATTCTATGTTCTATGTATAACAGAAAGAAGTATGGCTTCTGCCAAGTACACGCTCTGAATTATGAACCTCAGTAAGCTTTTTCCTAGATTTGGTTTGTGATATCATATAACTACTTTTGTATGAGGAAAAGTCTTTGTGCAGTCATACAGGCCCACGTTTGAGGCCGAGCCCTCATTACAACTGAGGCCACACTGCTTCCCCACCGTCTGTCTCATCAACAAACAAGGGAAACAGACTTGCTTCCTTTTACTATTACTAATGTGCGACAGGGTCTTGAAATCACAAGAGACACATTCAAGACAATCACTTGCAGTTCCGCCCTGGTTCACTGACTTGGAGGCCCTCCTGTAGCAGGCAGTAACACGGTCCACACCAATTCCAACTCCCCCAGCTCCTCTCCCTGTGAGCAGCTCACTGACTGGGTATGGAGTAGACCTGAAGTTGTTAATGTAAATACAAGAAATATCTCCTATCACTTGAGTGAAAAGCTCATTTATCACAACAGCTGTATATCTTACCCCACTTCTGAAATTAAGTCCTATCGACTTAAGTGGACTTAAATTTCAGAAGTGCAGCACAGCAGACAAATGCTGTATGACACATGGTGCCAAGGAACAGAGAATAAATTCCAAACAGAATAAATGCATAGTCACAATTTTTTAATACTCAATGTGCATTGTTGTCTGTATTGTAGGTAGATTGGATACAGGTAGTTTCCATGTTAAAATGTACAACTTATGTACTGTATATCTGAACCTATGAATGAACTCCCAAATCTTTATTAAATTCATAATTCTGATGAACATACCAACAGTATGTTTGTTCATATGAATAACAGAACTAGATTTTTTCTCTCTCCACTTTTAGTAATTGTTCTTTATTATCAGTCTTATGTTCTTTTGATGCCATTCACTACATTACTATGGAGGCATGGCAATTATATTGTGAGTGACTTTTGTGGATTTCCCGAACTATAGACAAAATTGACTTACGGATGTTTGCTAAAATGGAACTCATGGATTACTCTGGGAATGTCTGAACTGTTAATTTACCCTAGTGTAGGCTGATGGTAAGAGAATTGTGAATGGGGAGTTGATAGAAAGTTTAATATTGGGAAAAAAGAGGGGACACAGAAATGATGAGAATGTTGAGACTTAGCATCGTATCAATAGGCCATATGGCTTCCTTTATGTAATAAACAAATGAGAAATAAAAATATATGAGAAAATATGAGATGAGACTGAAAAGGCACACAATGCATTTCGACTTGAGAACAAGTTTGTTTTTCAACTCCTCTGTAAGCAGATCTTGTCAATTTCTGTCTCAGTATGCATCATTACCTTCTGTGTTTCCAATATTTCCATTTTTTGATTAAAACGCACAAGGTTAGGTTTATGCTTGTTAATTTAGCAAATTGTGGGGTATGCGGTATTTACAGCTTTCCAATCATCCACATTCAGTGTAACTCCAATCTAGCTTCCGGTGATCCAGTATCTGCAATTCTTCGCAGAAAGTATGTTTTACCAATATTACTGAAATAATGTGTACGCAGAGTACAATACCAGACATGTCTTCATCTCTCTATCACCTTCAATCTTTTGCTGAAGACTTTTTGTATGGAGCTTGAGATAGTTCTGTAGTTACAGTGATAACCATGTAAACATTGCTAAACTTAGACTTCCGAATCTTATTAATATCCATAAATTCTGTAGAAGGAAAATATCAAGATAATTGCTGACTACAAATGTACTAGACAGGACAATAAAAATTCCAAGACATCATCTAATTAGTTGATATTTTGCTTTGCATTTTGAATGAGACGCAGCCCTCTACAAAATTTCATGGATTAGATCAGTTAAGTAAATAGAGAATTATTCAATGGAAGAAAAAATAGAGAAATCCATTCAAACATCTAAAATCACTATTTAGATGCATCTTCTTTCTAGCTATAATCAAAGATCCTGTTCCTATACTGACCACAGTTTATGATATACTTAACTTTGGAAATCATCAGCCTGTGAGAAACTCTATATTAATACAAATCTTCCTTCTCAAGGAACAATTGAACAAAATGCCAATGATCCTCAGCACCTTTCTGATAACTATGAGATGTATGGATCCTTCAGCACTCTCAATGAATACCTACATTTCAAACATCTGCTGGTCAAATCCCTGGGAGTCAAGGCCAGCTGAAAGCTTGTCAAGGGCAGAGAAGTATTCAACACCTGAAAGGAATATTTCAAAGGAACATAATATTATTCTTGATGCAAGTGTCCTTGCCTTCATTCCACAGCAAATTATCCATTCCAGACTCACTACCTTCTTTGACTGACAAGTTTAAAATAATAGTTCAGAAGCTTTTGAAGGAGGCCGAGAAAGTACCTGTTAAAGCACTGAAGCTTCACAGAGAGGAGCTTCAGACACAAGTTCACAGCCTGTTTCAACATGCTTGAGAAGAAGCAAATATGCCAGGAGACCTCAAAGATGCTGCAATCGTGACTATCTTCAATAAGGGACAGATATTTGATGGGGCTAAATGCAGAGCAGTTTCCAATGCTGTCTGTCGTGGGAAAAGTCTTTGTCGACATCCTTCATGGTGGTTGCTGAATCACAGTATAAACTTTGTCCATTCATTAGAAAATCAGTCAACACGAGGCATCAACTCCATGAGAAGTTCACAAAGTGGCATCAAATACTATACATATTCCTTGATAACCACAAAAAAGCCTTGGTTGACTTCAGTAAAGCTAGATATTTGCATCAATATTAATCACATGGACAAATGGATCATGTATAATACTGATCAGAGTGGCAAAGTGAATTGTGGGGAAGATGCAGAGACGCTTCAAGGGAATTCTTCTTGGGCCCTTAGTTCGCAATGGAGAATAAGCCATCAATGACCTCTCATCTCCATTGTCCAAAGTCAATGGTACAGTTGGAGTTCATAAATGTTTCTGTAATCCACTGTATCCACTGTACAAGGGATTGAGCTATGCAGCTTCACTAGAACCCTGTTAGCCAGACTTACCTCTTTCTACCTCTCATATACGGGACATAGGGTTGGCCTTTGGGAGGCCTTCAAGAGAATATTGACAGGTTAAGTGAATGGGCAAAGAGTTAGCAAATAGAACATAATGTGCTCGAGAACGAAGAAACAGAGTACTTTTGAAGAACTATGAGGGGCTGGTGTTCAGAGGCATCTGGGTTTCCCTATACTCCAGTCACTGAAAAGCAACATATAGGGTCAGCAAGCAGTTTATGACATGAATGATCTGTTTATCTTTATTGCACGAGGGTCTCAGCACAGTACTGGAAACGTTTTGTTCCATTGCATGAAGCCCTTGTGAAACAGCATCAGAAATGTTGTCACAGAATCTTACAGCATTAAAACAGGTCTCAAACCCAATGAGCTGCTATTCATCAAATGTCTGACTACACTAACCTTACTCTTATCTTCGCTCTCCTTTTGCTTCCCCTCTCTTCTGTCACAGACCCACACACCAGGGCAATTTACTGTAGCCAATTAATTTATCAACCACCATATTTTAGAATGTAGGAGGAAATTGAAGCATAAAGGGAAAACCTATGGGGAGAATGTGAAAATTATACACAAATAGCACTGTGTTAGGAAGATGCATCTGCACTTGACAGACCACAACAAAGGTATACTATGTTGATTTCTGAGAAGGTAGGTTTGTCATATGAAGAGCGATTAAGTAGACCGTGACTGTTCTCTGCTTCATTTAGAAGAGTGAGTGGTGACATTATCCAAATAAACATACTTATGAAGTGATTTTACAGGGTAGATGTGCAAATAGCAATTTCTCCTAATTGAAATATCTTGAACCCAGGGTCATAGTTTCAAAATAGCAATTTTGAAAAGAAGTTTTCTGATCATATTTCACCACCAATAAGTTTCCCTCTAAGGCTGGTCAGTGGTGTAGTGGCAACCGCACTGAACTTCAAGGCAAAAGGTTCAAATCCAGCCGGCTCCTTGCATTCTTTCCGTGCTGGGTTGAACGTCAAGCTAGCAACTCAGCCTCATGAAAAACAAAAGAATGCTAAAGAAACAACAAGGTTGGCTTCCAATGTCCTATAAGGCCTGAAGAGGAACAACAACAACATTTCCCACTAGATTGGTGCAATCCCGAAAGGCAAATGGGACGCTGTTCCAAACTTGTGCTCTCCACTTCAGAAATAAGGTCACTTGAACCTCTGTCATCAAGGCTGCCATGTGAAGATCATGTTTTTCAATGTGCACATCCACAGTCTGAGCTCCAATGTATTCAGGTTAATAGGCCTCACTCATAATATTTCCAAAGAAAGGGTCCTCTTTCATCCAGTTCTTAATACATATTACCTTCAAGAAAGACTACAGCAAGACCTTGGAATATGTGGACCACCTCTCGTATCTCAGAAACTACCTCTAAGTGAAAACATTTACATTGAGATGTCACTTTTTGAAACTCTGGAAACCGGAGGTAATTTTTATGTTGAGTACTTTGAACTGTGTCTGAAATAAAGCTCCCATATATCAGACAAAATTTTGGATAGTTGCCTCATTCATTTAGAGCAGGATGCTTTGTTCCATCATGAACACTTGCTGCAAGACCAGAGTTGAAGGCTCTAGACAGTTGTTGCTGTTATCATACATGGCTGAAGCCAACTTAGAACACAATAGCTTTGGTTTGCCCTCAGTGTGGCAGTAAACCCAGGACAAGGCTAGCTGCCAGTATTCCATAGACTGTAACCCACGTTTGGAATAAACAACCTACTTTAATGCATTAGTTGCTCATTATTGTTTGCTTCTGTTCTCATTTCACACAATCCAATATTGCTCGAAAGACAAAATTACTTACAGACAGTTTTATCAACTCTGCCCCTAACGCTTCATAATTTTAAAAAATCACTGTACTATCATGCCAGGCCATGATAAAATTGCTCAAATTTAGTCTGTGTCTTTCATTCTGAAATGCCCCAAACCATTACTTTGTGAAATAGTGCTTTGGCTCATCCATCTTTGCCATAATATTGCAATTTTCTGTAAATAACACTTCCATATTATCTTCCTTCTTTACTTTGGATGAGGTAATGCTTAGAGTTGTTTCCAAGATATAGTTAAAGTTTGTTTCACAGAATAATTTTTAAAATCACTGTTATAATTGAGGAAGTGATGCTGTTTGCTGCAATTATAAATGCTTTCTCAGAAATATCTCTTTTTACTTGGACTACATTGTAAGACATCTGACATTTGGCAAGAAACACAACATTAATAAGCTCAGCAAATATTTTAGTCAGCCATTGTCATTCTTTTTTTTTTCAGAAGCTTGTTCCCTGAATAAAGAAATAATTCCACTTCCATTGATATTGGTCTGCAGAGGGACAGGCCGAGAGCATTGTACTCTCACTGTAGCAAGCATGTATTCATCTGTTGAAACAATTCATCATTACTCCTAACAGCTATATGAAAAAAGCACATCAAAATTTCTTCAAGGACACACTTAAAAGCCAGTTTGCTTGTTTTTTTTTGTTTCAAGTAAGGGGTAAATTAATAAGCCATTTGATTTTATAGAAGAACATCGCCAAGTGTTCCAGAAACAAAATCAAAGAATCAATTCCAATTAACATGGAGCTTGGCTCTGAGAGCTGCCATGAACTTCACCTTATTCTAATCCTGAAATAAAAACAGTAAAAATAAAATACACCCGTGACCCTAACCCAGTGTGTCTTTTACATGTGTTTTTTCCACTTAATTTATGCAATGAATGTTTGAGATCAGACATACTATGATGGATGTGTTGAATGTATCATTAGTTAACAGATATATCATCAAGTCAATGGATGTCATCATCAAGGATCCCCAACATTCAGGCCATGCTCTCATCTTACTGCTGCCATCAGGAAGGAGGTTCATACCTTCAGGTTCAAGAACAGTTATTACCCTTCATCCATCAAGCTCCAGTACCAGTGCGGACTACCATCTGGTATGGGGAGAGGACACAGCACAGGAGGAAAAATGCGGCAGAAAGCTGTAAATGCAGTTAGATTCATTACAGCCACCAGCTTCCCCTGCATCCAGGACATCTTCGGCGAATTTTGCCTTAAAAAGACGGCATCCATCATTAAGGACCCCCATCACTCAGGACATGCCCTCTTCTCATTGCTACCATCAGGGAGGAGGTACGGGAGCCTGAAGGCATACACTCAACAATTCAAAAATAGCTTTCTCCCTTCTGCCATCTGATATCTGATATCTGAATAGACATGGAATCCATGAACACTATGTCACTATTTTTCCCCTTTTTTTGAACTACTTATTTATTTTAACTTTTTTTTATATATATATATATATATATATATATATATATATATATATATATATATATATACACTTCTTACTGTAACTGACAGCTTTTATCATTATGTATTGCCATGTACTGTTGCCACATAACGAAAAACACGACATATGCCAATAATATTAAACCTGATTGTGATTCTGAACTTCACCCACCACAACACTGAACTGATGACTGGAGACAACCTATGGACTCTTTCAAGGACGCTAGAACTCATGTTTTCAGTATTATTTATTTATTATTATTATTTTTTTTTATATTTATGTAGCTTGTCTTCTTTTGCACATTGGTTTCTTGTTAGTGTTTGCGTGTAGTTTTTCATTGATTCTATCATATTTCTTTGTTCTACAGTGAGCACATGCAAGAAAATGAATCCCAGGGTGATATACGGTGACATATGCATGGTTTAATAATAAATTTACTCTGAATTTTGAACTTTCAATGAGAACCTTCCTGTTAATTGGGGAGGCGGAGTGACGTTAAGATGCCGCTAAACGGCCACTCCTTTGCTTGCATCTTCGGAAACAGCTCTACTTCCATCTTTGATATCTTTATTTTTCCCTTTCAGGGTTCTTTTGAAGACCCTGTCCTGGAGTTACATGCTGACTTTGGTTCTTTGCGGGAATGGGACCCGTTCTCGGGGTTTCAGGACTGGCCATTGTTCGGCCTGCCAAAGGTTCAGCCAGAGAGTCTGGCTTGAACTCAGAAGCCTAAGATCACAGGGCTCTGGAGACGGGTGGATCGAGGGTCGGTGTCATTGCAGGAGACCTGTGTGTCGTCGGAGGAGTCAGGATATCTGCTGTGGGCGCAAAGACCTGGGATCTTTGCGATCTTTAGGCACAGAGCTCGAAAAAAGCAACATAACGGACTTTTAACATTGGAAACCAGCGAGTTGTTTGTTATGTTTCCCCACTCGCTGGGAAAATGGAGACACTTTTTTCTTCCTTATTAGGGAGAGAGAGAATCTGCGGTATGTCGATTGCCGGGTGTAACGCGAAGTCTTTGGGGTAACTGCAAGTCTGTGTCTTTGCTACTGCTTTGCTCACACTCGAGTGCTGGGTGCTGGTGCCAATGCTTTTTTATTTGCCGGTGGGGGGAGGGGGGAGATTGCTGCTCGTTGCCGCTTATGCACTGGAGGGAGAGGAGCTGTTGGGGGGGGGGGGTGGTAATTTGTGGTTCTTAGGTTTATCCTGTCCTTCATTCTTTGGGGCACTTCTCTGTTTTTGTGGATGTTTGCGAAGAAAAAAGCACCTCAGGATGTATATTGTTTCATTTCTCCGACATCAAATTAGACCTTTCAACCTTAACCATGCATTGTCTGTCAGATTTTGTGGCAGAGATTTCAAAGAAGATATGATTGCACCATAATTACTGGAATCTGCATACAAATTCTGTATACTGTGAAAAGGGGAAAGATGTTTTGAACAAAATCTTCTACAGACAATCTCCTGAACTGCTGCTCAAATGTATGAATGATATTTTCCTATCACCAAAGCCAAGACTGATGAGAATCTTTTGATTTTAATCACTCATGGTTGGAAATGGGATGGTTTTAGGTTTTAATCCTGTTTACAATCGATCCAATTTACTCTCCATTGAATCAATGGATATTAGGAAATAAATATACATCATGATCTCATCACATGCTCACGCAGAAAAATTGGGCTATAGGATTTAAAGCTTTCATAACAAGGAAATTAAAAAAAGATCTGCCGCAAAAAAATCTGATGAACGTTTTGACTCCTCTACACCAACAGATTTAGAGGCTAAACTATCAAGTGTGTTACATCCTTTAGATACAGAGATGGAAAATATCTGAGACCTTTGCAGTTGGAGGAAATGATTGATTGTAATCAAAAGATATTAATGAATACATTTGAGGAGTGCTTTATTACTTAAAGGAATAATTCATATGAAAGGCATGTTTTCAGTGTCTAGCTCAAGGCCAAAGGATTAATTAAATTTATCATAGATATCCGAGCAATGACCAAATCTTATAAACCCCAGATCTCTTACAGATAACTTTAAACATGGGAATATTTTAGTCAATATAATCAATAGGCAATTTAGATCATGATTTCCAACAGAAGAAAAATGTCAAAGTCAACAGAAACAAATAATATTTGTAAGAATTTTGATATTTGAGGTCCTGGTTAAGAAAAAGGAGGAGGTCATAGTAGGTATAGGTGGATAGGAACAAATAAGGTACTTGAAGAGTATAAGAAATGCAAGAGAACACTTAAGAAGGAAATCAGGAGGGCTAAAAGAAGACATATGATTGTTCTGGCACACAAGATAAAGGAAAATCCTAAGGGTTTCTATGGATACACTACATTAAGTACAAAAGCATAGCATGGGACAAAATTGGTCCTCTGACAGATCAGAGAGGTAATTTATGAGTGGAGCCGAAAAAGACGGGAGTGATCTTAAATAGATTTTTTGCATTTGTATTTACTCAGGGGACAGACTGTATATATGCGAGGAAGTGCAGCAGTGAAGTCAAGGATCTGATACAGATTATAGAGGAGGAAGTGACAAGGTGTTCCATGGAACCCTGTGGGAGGCTGGTGCAGAAATTTAAAACATCCTTAGCTACAGGTGAGAAGCCACTGGATTGGAGGATAGCTATAAGGTTGCTCTATTGTTTAGGAAAGGGTCTAACAATAGACCAGGAAATTATAGACCAGTGAGCCTAACATCAACATGGGAAAATTTTTGGATGATATGCTAAGGAACTGGATAGAACGAGAACTGATTAGGAATAGTCAACATTGCTTTGTGCATGCTAAGTTATGTCTAGCAAACTTTTAGTTTTTCAAGGATGTTACCAGGAAAGTTGATGAAGGAAAGGCAGTCGATTTTGTCTACGTGGACATTAGCTAGGCTTTTTACAAGGTTCCACATGGGAGGTTGGTCAAGTAGGCTCAATTACTTGGGATTCAAGATGAGATGGTAAGTTAGGTTAGACATTGGCTTTGCAGAATTAGGCAGAGAATGGTTGTAGATGGCTGCCTCTCTGACTGGAGCCCTATGACTAGCGATGTGCCAGAGGGATCAGTGCTGGGTCCATTGTTGTTTGACATCTATATCAAAGATCTGCATGAAAATGTGGGTAACTGGATCAACAAATTTGCAGATGGTACCAAGTTTAGTGGGGGTGGGGGGAGGTAGTGAACTTTAAAGAAGGCTATCAAAGCTTGCAATGGGATCTGGACCATCTGGAAAATGAATTGAAATATGGAATATGGTATTTAATGCAGACAAGTGTAAGGTGTTGCACTTTTAGGAGGACCAGCCACAGTGAACAGTAGGGCGCTGAGGAGTGTGAGGTACAGAGGGATCTGGGAATAGAGATCCATAATTCTTTGAAAGTGCCGTCACTGGTAGTTAGAGTCATAAAGAAAGATTTTGGCCCATTAGCCTTCATAAATCAATTTATTAAGTACAGGAATTGGGATGTTATGTTGAAATTGTGTAAGACACTGCTGAGGCCTAATTTGGAGTACTGATGCAGTTTGGTCACCTACCTACAGAAAAGATGTAAATGGGATAGAAAGAGCACTGAGAAAATTTACAAGGATATTACCAGGTCTTGAGGAGCTGAGTGAAAGGAAAGGATGAACTGGTTAGGATTTTATTCCCAAGAATGTAGAAGATTGAGGGGAGATTGGATAGAGGTAAGCAAAATGATGAGGGGAATAGATGGGTTAAATGCAAAGTTGGGTGAAACTACAACTAGAGGGCACAGGTTAAGGGCAAAAGGTAAAATGCTTGAGGAGAACATGAGGGGGAACTTTTTCACTTAAAGGAAGGTGAGAGTATGAAACAAGCTGCCAGCACATGGTGGATAGGGGTGAGGGGGTGGGATGTGGGTCAATTTCAAAATATAAGAGAAATTTTGATAGGTACATGGATGATAGGGGCATGGAGGGCTGTGATCTGGGTGCAGGTCGATGGGACTAAGCAAATTAGTGGTTTGGCAAAGACTGGATAGGATGAAGGGCTGTTCTCTGTGCTGTAGTGTTTTTTGACGTCTGTGATTTCTATAATAGCAAAATGCAGGGAAGATACATGTAGAATTTTAGAAGCAATGTAAATCAAATGAGTGAAGCAGAGGTATAATTGTAAATAAAAAACAATCAGATCTATCTGTACAATAAAAGCTTAAGTACCATATAAAAACACTCAAGAAGGAATACCTTTCTTCCTCCTCCTACACCATTAAAGGAGTGCTGTCAGAAACCATTTTGTTAATTTTTCACTTGAAAGTCAGGAGACATTTTCTCCAAATTGCTCATGCTTATCTCCTGGTTGTTTAAATGTCTTCGACAAAGGAGGAGCAGAGGAAGAGATTTTCCAGAATTCATTCCATTGTTCCCAGTCCCAGTACATCTCACACGCCATCACTCAAATTACCATCAAGCATCCATCAGAAACGCTTTCTTGCAGACCATCAATTATAAGGAGAACATTGTTTGGATTTACTTAGCCAAGTAAAGCATGCAGAGAGAGAAAAAGGGTAATGCTTCAGATACACAGTCTTTCATCCAAAGCTGCAGAATTTAGAAACATCCCACAGGCATGAGCCAGGGAATGAGAGGAGGCGAGTGAAGAACTGAAAGGAAAAGATGGGAGACTGTGAAGATCAAATGGCAAAAGGGATGGTGGTGCAATGTCTCTCATATCACCATACCACTCATTTGATATTCTTTGCCAAGAATTATGCGTATGTGCAATTACTTCAGACTATTTCTTAGAACAGGGTATAGATGATAAATAAATTGAAAGGTAGCCTGCTACCTTTATCATGGCTGACTTTGCACCAATGGAAAAATGAGTATTAGTTCCTGTCCACTGGATTCAAGAACACTTGGTACTTTGAGAGTGCTCATGTTGCTGCCATAATAACTTAGGACAGGGGTTCCCACTCTTTTCAATGCCATGGAGTCTTACCATTAACCACGAGGTCCATGGACTAAAGTTTAAGAACCCCTGATTTTTAGGGCAACATGCATTGCACTTCAAGTTTTTGAGGCAACAATACTGCCTAATTATCTCTAAATATTTCCTTAATTGTTTGGTATCAATTGGATAACATATCCAATTAGATTTCCAGATAATTATAGAGGAGGTAAATAAAGAGAGAGAAGATATATTTTGAAAGATTGGTGAGATATATAATCTTAGAAAAGTATGCACAGGAACAGGCCCTTCAGTGCACGTAGTGCATTCCAAAACCATTTTTAAACCGCCTACTGCCATCGACCTGCACCAGGACCGTAGCCCTCCATACCCGTACTATCCATGTAATTCACATAAGCATTGAAATTGAGCTCGCATGCATCACTTGTGCTGATAGCTTATTCCAGATTCTCATGACCCTCTGAGTGAAGAAGTCTCCGCTCGTGTTCCTCTTAAACTTTTCATCTTTCACCCTTATTGTATTCCCACCCTACCTTAGTAGAAAAAGCCTGCTTTCATTTACTTTATCTATATCCCTTATAATTGTGTATACTTCTAACAACTCTCCTCTCAATCTCCTATGGTCTAAGGAATAAAGTTGCAACCTATTCAATTTTTCCTTATATCTCAGGCCTTCCAAACCCAGCAACATCCATGCAAATTTTCTCTGCACTATTTCGACCTTGTTTACATCTTTCCTGTAGGTAGGTAATCAAAATGGGGGCACCCCTTTTTCCCTTATTAGGGAGCGAAATCTGTGGAATGTCAAATTTCCGGGTGAATGAATAGTCTTTGGGGTACTGCAACTCTGTGTCTTTACTGATGCTTTGCTGCACGCTTGAGTGCTCGGTGGGGGGTGCTGATGCTTTTTTGCTGGTAGGGAGGGGGGTCGTTTCTTTGCTGCTGCTCATGTGTGGGAGGGGTAGCTGGAGGGGCTCTGGGGTTCTTACATTTAACTGTCATTCATTCTTTGGGGCACTCCTCTGTTTTTGTGGATGTTTGTGAAGAAAAAGAATTTCAGGATGTATATTGTATACATTTCTCTGACATTAAATGTACCAAATGATCTATTGAAAACTGCACACAATACTCCAATTCAGGCCTCATCAATGTCTTATACAACTTCAACATAACATCTTATCTCCTGTACTCAGTACTTTGATTTATGAAAGTCAATGAGTCAAAAGCTTTCTTTATGATGCTATATACTTGTGATGCCACTGCCAATGAATTACGGACCTTTATTCCCAGATCCCGTTGTTCTACCACACTCCTCACTGTGTAAGACCTGCCCTGGTTGGTCCTGCTGAAGTGCAACACCTTGCACTTGTCTGTATTAAATTGAGTTGAGGTTTATGGAGAGGCACAGGAGCAAAGATGAGATGAGACTTGGGCCAAATTAATCATGATCATATTGAACGGTACAGCAAACTCGAAGACCAAGTAACCTATTCTTGATCCTTATGCTCTTTTGATCTTAACCTTGAATAGGAAACTGTAGTAAAATATAATTAGGCTGCCAAAGATATATAAACTACAGATCATTCATCTCTGCATTTGTTACTCTGGCAAAGAACTACTGAGAACCAAGAAGCCCAAAGTAAGCAGCAATGTAGATATCTACTGTAGAAGTTGCATTTAGAAACAACTCAATATTGTGACTGCATTACAGCATCCCATACTGACACAAAGAACAAATAGGTATAAGTTCTAACTATACTTTTGAATACAGATATAATTTAGCTAGGAGACTATTGTGTTCTACCAACAATAAAGTCAGAACTAACAGCTGAGCATCCCTGAAATACAGGCAGCCTCTGTAATGAAACATGGTTAATCTGTCAGATACAATAACTTTACATTAAACTCTTTCATCTTTCTATTGAGTTCTTGAGCGTTCCCATCAGATTTTTTTTTGCTTTAGTTTTGATTTCCAGTATCTGCATTATGTTTTTAACGATACCCGGAATATTCTGGAAAAAGACATTGTTGAGATAGAATTAATAGGTGCAAAGTGAGTCCAGAGCATCTCAAAGAGTCTGCTGAAGGTGGAACAGTTTTGGTGATAACTTTTTCTTATATTAATTCTCTGAGTACTCTTTCTTGATATCGATTCAGGTCGGGTAAAACTAGTTAGAGTTCAGAAATAGCAAGGAACTCTTAAAATATGTATTAAAGCTGAGCAGGTGAAGCACATAAAATAAATTATATGCAAACAATACTGATAATGTGGCATAAGCTTCTGTAGGAAATTATAGAAGAGTTAAATTACCACCAGTACCCTAATTCTTTACCTTTTGCAATTTTAAGTGTAATTCAGAATATAGACTTAGGTGCACCTCCTACCTGTACCCAGATGATCAATTCTGTATGCAGCTCTTTTGTATGCTAATCTTTAACTTTAAATATTACTCACTCTTTAGCTATAGATGATATTGAATAGAACTCATCATAGTGATTATTCAACATGTGGTACAGTTCTATCTACATTTTTCTATGGTGCCGACATCTTCTCTAAACCCTTCGTACTTTAATATCTTAAACTCATACTTGTGACAAGAAGAATGACATTCTCCTTCCTTAAGATTTCACCATCTTCATCCTTGTTTTCTACTACCAGACCTGTTACGTGTTTGTTTGTTACCCAATCTTAGGGTTTCTAACATTTATACCGTCACTCATTCTTTGTGGCACTCTCTGTTTTCCTGGATGTCTGCAAAGAACAAGAATTTCATGTTGTATATTGTATATATTTCTCTGATGTTAAATGAAACTATTCAACCATTGAAATATTGAACTCACTGACAGAGAAAAAATTTGTTAAAATGTCATTAATGAGCTTTTTTTCCCCCTTAAGGTTTGTGCTTTCAAATGCTATTTGAAGAAATACCCATGATCACTGGAATCATCTTGTTACTTTGTGATGATATTTGGTGACATTGTCACAAAGCAAGGAGCCCCAAAGAAAAATGTGTGCTTGTATGAATAACTTCAAGATCTCCTTTCAGCCTGCATCCCAATTGAAATGTTCAACACTGGCACTTCCCTCCCCACAGCAACATGTGATAGAAATTTTATTCAATTTTAATTCACAGTGGGTTATGTATTTCTGCTTAAGGCAACTGAGTACAGTAGGCATAACAATAATATTGTGTGTTTTCATGAAACCTTAACAAATTAAAGATTTTCCATGACATTTCCACAAGAATTGGGCCAACAAGTACATGGAGCATAATGATTAAGATTTATAGAACAACACACAAAATGCTGGCGGCACTCAACAGGTCAAGGAGGCATCTATGGAGGGATGTGGGCAATTGTCAACTTCTATCAATCCAGATGAAGTGCCTTGACCCAGAAGATCGAATGTGCATTTCCTTCCATAGATCTTGCCTTACCACATGTGTCCCTTTAGCATTTTGTGTGTTGCTCCAGAGTCCAGTATCTTCAAACTCTCATGTCTCCAAGACTTAAAAGGTTTATGAGTCATTTTTAAGAAAGAAGCTGAACCATAAGAAGAGGCTCATGATGATTCCCTCTCTGCTGAAGGCAAAACTACCATTGAGGACGTGATGAAAACCATGGTTTCTCAAGAGGCAGTAAACTAGTGGTGTAAACATTTCAAGGAATTGTAAAGCCAGAGGAAATTTCAAACACAAATAGAAATTTATAAGCAATAGTCACAATTTTAAAAAGGCAAAGTATTGCTTAGTTGATAATCAATGTAGGTTAATAAGCATGGGTGATTGAACAATACCTGGTACAGAAACAAGATGTTCAGTGTATAATGTTGTGCTGAAATAATTAAAACCAAGTGCCCAACTGCATGATATATACCTCCATAACCCTCCATTTTCTACACATTCAAGTGCCTATGTGTAGAGAAAGACACTTGTTCCAAATTTAGACAAAGGTATCTAGAGTCTTGACTATTATTGAAGGTAGAGAGAAGTCCAACCAGAAATATATTAAAAGATAAACACAAGGAAGTCTGCAAATGCTGGAAATTCAAAGCAACATGCACAAAATGCTACAGGAACATAGCAGGTCAGGCAGCATCTATGGAAATGAATAAGCAATCGACTTCCGGGCCGCGACCCCTCTTCTTCAAGACTGAAAAGGAAAGAGGGAGTAGGAAGGAGACTAGCTAGAAGGTGAAGCCAAGAGGGTGAGAAAGATAAAGGACTTCGGTCAGAAATGTCGGCTGTTTATTCATTTCCATGCCCTGACCTTCTGAGTTCCTCCAGCATTTTGTGTGTAATACATTAAAATAGCTATGTTTCTTAGTAACAATGTAGGAACAAATCATTTAGCAGCTCATGAGCTATGTCAGCAGAGGCAGAAGCAATATTGCAGAGGTGAAAAGAAGCAACATTAATAATTTGTAAACAGACATGCAGAACTCACCTCAAGATCAAAAATGATACCAGGATGTCAAAAAGTCTCAATCGCTTGAATCTGTGGAAGAGTTTTGGTCCAGAAACATTAACTCAGGTTGCCTTTCTACATATGCTGAACATTCCCACAATTTTCTTTTTTTCATTTCAGATATTCAGCATCTGCAATTAGTTTCAGTATTGATTCACTTGATGTCAGTTGCTCAGGAGATACATGTAACACCTGTGTAGCACTTGTCTGATCTTACCGCATCTGTTATGAGAAAAGCCAAATTACATAGTACTACACCAGGTGCTAGTAGGCCATCAGAGCCTCCAGGTATTGGAAGGAGACAGTGAATAGAAAATACACACTTCTGGAGGTAAGTTCTGTTTACAGTTAAAAACAAGATATACAATATTTACACGAATAAGAACAATTCAAAATTCCAACATTCTGTTTAGGTTCCAAATCTCAGATATCAACAAAAACAAAATTCCTGCTTAGTTAGAATCAGTGAGATTCATTAGAATAACTTTTATTACTTCGACTTATCTAACTAATTAGATCTAGTTTTATTCCCTATTTAAAGGTTTACAGACTAACCTTTCCCTTTTACTTATCCCTAGTTAGAAAACTAATTGAATTCTTATTCTTAAGTATTACGGTTAGCTTCAGTTTCAGTTCCAGTCAGTATATCTGCAAATTCAAATTCAAATTCAAAAATTATATATCTATATAGCTTAACTCCTTTCACAACAATTCTCCAACTTCACAACTGTTATAAAAGTAAATCTCGTTCAGTAACTTGTTGTCTTTGCAAATATAATCAGTTCTTGCAATAACCAAATTCAGACCCTTCAAATGAAAATAAACCTATAGATCCAACTCTATTAAATCCTTCACATCATTAAACATTTTGTTCCCGTGCTGGTTCTTCATCTTGGGTGGCTCTTTGTTTCTTGGTTTGTTGGATGAAATAGTTGATCATCCACGGAAAGGCGATTCATAAACATACAAAAAAAATCCCCTGACCAAATCCCTTGGAATGGTTTAACATAACTAATTCCCATTTGCACGATAGAGACCTTGGACACTTGTCTCTGCCGATATTGTCTCGGAGCAGCTGCTGCTTGTTATAGCTGTAGCTTCAATAGATCTTTCACCACTATTGTTTCTCCTCCAGGGGTTTCACATTGAGGTTTTCAACTTAATAGGGTATAAATGCTCACTACTAATTCCATTTTTGATAGTTTTATATCTTTAGTTTCTAATAGTTTTCTGTATTTCTCTTGCTTTTCTGCACCACGACCGCCATGCCTCGTCCTCGCATAGCTTTTTTAAAAGTTCTTGTTTTTTAATTCAGTAAACCTCGATTTCATCCCTCCACAGGTGGAACTTTGTAACATTACAACTTTTGGCTTTAATTAACCTGTGTTACATACAGGTAGATGGTGTCTATGCTCATGGAAACATAAACTAGCTTTTCAGATGAGAGAAAATAGCTCCAACCTTGTAAAATTTTATTTGAAGAATTCCTTTATCAAATGAGTCCTAGATATTAGATAATCAGTCTGACAGTTCAAAGCAGGGTCTAGGCTAAGATCATAGTTAGATAGTTGGGTATCATTTGTATTCATGAGAAATAATGTATTTTCAGAGGATGCTATTGAGGAGAGTATTATATTAACTTGAAACATCCTTGTAAAATCCTCCAGAGACTCCACCAGAGGATGTAGATTCATGGTTTCCCAGAGCACAGAAACAGATCCTTAGACACAACATGCCAATGAAGTTCTTATCAATACTAATCCCAAACTTGCTCCATAGCCTAATATGCCTCCAAGAGGATGCAAAGGGCCCAAGTGTTGGAGAATCTGAGACTACAATTGATTTTGAGTCTCAGATGTGAACAGGATTCTTGATTAGATGTTAGATGAGAACCTGCTGAGACGGAAATCCTAGATACAATCAGAGTCTGAAACAAAGATGAGCTGATGTTTGAGCACTGAACCTAAGTTCAGCTCCAAATCTTGGTGCCAAAACATAGCAGAGTGAATGAGAATTTTTAAAGGGACTGCACCAGCTATCCACACTCCATAGAATCGGAACATCTAAACCTTGGAGGCTGGCATTGTCAGGTAAGTACCATAACATCTTATATCTTATTATTGCTTTAAAAGTGTAACAGTAGTGCATTGCAGGACAAACTAAATTGCAATGTAATAGAATTTTTAGAATTTAAATATAATGTAATCCAATGATATAAATGACAAATTGATAGAAACAAATCATAAGCAAATTACTGTGGATGATGGGAAATCTGAAAAAAAAACAGAAATAATCAACAGGAAAGAACTTGGTAAGATGACCAGGGAGGTTAATGTTGATTCTCTCTCCACGGATGCTGTCGAATATGCCTCAAAGATATGTCCTGCAAAGATGGTGCAACGGAGCAAATCAAAGCAAAAGAAACAGAAATCTTGAGGTTTAATGTTAAACAATGTTCCCCAGGATTTATTTTGGTACTTGTGTACCAACACCATAATCTCAATATTATCAGGGAGTCAAAGCAACATTCCCCATCATCATTATCCACATTATGTTGCATAAATATTTGAGTGGTCTTTGTTCAAACCATCTCTGTTGGCGTTAAATCTTCAGAAGGAGGAAACTAGAGGTCCACTGACCAGTCCAGAAGTGGAGAGGGTCACCAAATTTTAAATTATTCTGTGTTATTATTTTAGAGAAACTATCCCGGGCCCAGCACGTAATTGCAATTACGAAGAAAGCACAACAATACCTCCATTTCCTTAGGAGTTCGCAAAGATTCGGCACGACATCTAAAACTTAGACAGACTTCTATAGAAGTGCAGTGGAGAGTATATGGCCTGGCTACTTCACAGCCTAGTATGGAAACATCACTGTCCTTGAATGGAAAAATCCTACAAAAAGTAATAGATACATCATGGGTAAAGCCCTCCTCACCATTGAGCACATCTACATGAAACACTGTCGCAGGAAAGTAGCATCCATCATGAGCAATCCCCGCCACACAGGACATGCTTTCTTCTTCCTGCTGCCAATAAGAAGAAGATACAGGAGCCTCCGAACTCATGTTCAGGAACATTTATTACTCCTCAACCATCAAGCTTTTGATCCAAAGGAGTAATTACACTCAACTTTACTTGCTCAACATTGAAATATTTCCACAGACTATGGACTCGCTTTCAAGGACACTTCATCTCATGTTCTTGTTATATATTGCTTATTTATTTATTAGTATTATTTTTTTCTTTTTGTATTTGTACAGTTTGTTGACTTTTGCATATAGGCTGAATGCCCAAGTTGGTGCTGTTTTTCATTGGTTCTCTTTATGCTTATTATTCTATGGATTTATTGAGTATGCTCACAAGACAATGAATCTCAGGTTGTATATGTGCTTTGATAATAAATTTACTTTGGACTTTGAACTTATCATACATCTAACTGCTGACACACACAGCTCCAAACCCACACAAACAATGTCATCTTTGCAAAATGCTGAGAGAAAATGCCCAGCACTGGACCTTCAAATATCCATTCACACGCTTGTCAGCTCTGACATTTATTACTGCTCTCAACCACAGAATGGATTTAAGGCCTTCAAAGGTCACATTCAATATAATAAGCTCGTCCAAAATCTGCTGAAGCCATACATAATTTTCTATGCTTGAATTCATGAAGATGTTAAGATATGCATCAAACTATCTAAAATTGATGGGTCTATTTCTAAACTAATATTTATTTCAGGAAGAGTTAAGTCATTATTACACTAAGGGAAGAAACAGATAGACAGAAATAAAAGGGAAAATGTTGATAAATATCAAAGGGATTGTAGGTTGACATTAGAGAATATATTCTGATCAATCGATGGTCTTAAATCAAACCACTGGAATCTCAGAGCACCAATAGCATAGAATTAGCATACAAATATTTCAATTTGTCATAGTTTTAATACTGCTCCACAGAAATAATTTTGAATATTAACTGTTTCCTTCCAAATAGCCCAAAGTTTATCTTGCAATGTAACGTAATGTCTCTTCAATGAATGCAATTATGAATCAAATGTGAAGAAACAATCTCAAAGAAAATATAATTAAAGAATGAAGAAACCCTTCTTTCCCAGTGCTACAAACTCCTTACAAGTTGCATATGTCAGTTTGTTCAGATATGGCCCCATTGTGGAGAGAGACACTGAAGTGGGTCGATAGTTCACAGACTTTAATGCGAACAAGATTTTAAGGGAATGGAAAACAATAAACACTAGGCCAAACAGGGACGTTAACTAAGCTCTGAAATGGAAAAAGCTAGCACTGAGGCTGCAAAGACTAACTAAATATAAAACAAATATTTCTAGTCTTCATTGTCAGTCAGTTCAATAGTCAACTTTATCAGGCAAGTCCGAATGCAAGCAGGCAGCATAATATTGCTGTGCTTTGCACAAGTCTCTACAAATGTTACAATGAAAAGAAGTGAGTTAACAACTGCCATAATTCAATAATATTTAGCTGACACATGCATATTCATGAGCGCAATTGCCATATCTGCTGCACTGCTGAATCCATGGTTGTGACAGGAGACCCCTCCTTAGGCACAGCACAGAACTGTGTCTGCTGGAAGTCCCGGGTAAGCCATTTATCCAAGATGTCCTTCACTGGTATCTATGAACGTTCTTCTGGATCATAGCCTTCCCAGTCCACAATGAACTGGATCTCACCACGTACCCGGCGAGATGCCAGGAGGCACGGCATCATTTAGAACAGGGAACTATCTACCAAGCGGGGAGAAGGGGGTGGAGGGGTGACTGGAGCCAGGGAAAAGGTAGCAACCAGGTTGAGCAGAGAATCAAGGAATACAGGGATGACCTTTAATGATGCTGGTAGACACAATCAATATGAGATCTGTTGACCGCTCTTTCCACTACAAATGGTCTCATGTAGCATGGAGCCAAGTTGCAGCTCTCGACTTTTGGAGGAAGATCCCGTGATGCCAACCAGGCCTTCTCTCCTGCCTTGAATGGCCTTACTTGTCGGCGAAGCAAAGGAACCCTGGCTTGTCTTCAGGTGCGTTTGTAGGTCTGGATCAGGAGTTCAGCAGCAGGAACTCCTACATCAATCTCCTGCTCAGGGAAGAGTGGGGATTCTAGCTTTCAAAGTGAGACATAACTATGGAGGATGACAGGAGGTTATTATGGGTGACCTCTGTCCAAACCACTTCGGAGTTCCAGGTTGTGGGGCTGGAAGAGGCAAGACTATGATCCATTTGACACAGGATGGGGTAAGTGCTTCTCCATGGATTGTCATCTTGTCATGGTGGAGAAGCTTGTGGGGTCCTGAGATCCCGAGAGCGATGCCGTCTGGAGCTATGCTCCTGGTAGGGTCACCCATGGCGTTAAGGTCGAGGGTGAGGTCCCTGACAAAGAACAATCCAACCAAGACCTCAACGGTGGAACAGGCGGACGAAGTTACTTCGAACTCAATGGCTGTGAAGGCGGATGAAGGCTACAATAAATCCATCAGCTCCAATCGTCATGGTTCCCATGCCATTGGAATCAGTTGGCAGATTTTTGAAGTATCGTGTGCTTGTTGAAGTGCAACATCAAGTACAGGTTAAACAAGTACACGCACAGGCGTCTTCGCTCTGTGAGCCACTTCTAGCCACTTGAGAGCCCATAAATAGATCAATGGAACGAAGACCATCATCCTCGACCTCGAGGGATAGCTATGAGAACGGGGTAAGTATATAGCCCCAAAATGACACCTAGTCTTTAAGGAACTCACACTTCTTGGATGTGCCATCCAGGTTATTTTTGAGGAGCCATCTGAGAACCCTCCGGACATGCTCAGCGTGTTCCTGATGAGAGCAGGAATAGATAAGGATGTTGTCTAAATACACAAAAACAAACTGGCTCAACATGTCCCCGAGTACATTGTTAACCAAGGCCTGGAATACAGCAGGGCCAAAGGCCAGACCAAAAGGCATCACCAGGTACTCATAGTGGCCACTAGAGGTGTTGAAAGCTATCTTCCACTCACCCCCTTCTCTCATGAGAACAAGATTGTAAGCATGACGCAGATCAATTTTGAAAAACCTGATTTCTCCCTGGAAGTATTTGAATGCAGACACCAGCAGGGGCAGAGGGTAATGGTTCTTCATGGTGATGTTGTTCAGGGGCCAATAATCAATGAAGGGATGGAGCTTGCCATTGTTCTTGCTCACAAAATAGAAGCCTGCTCCTGCCGGTGAGGTTGATAGATGGATAAAACCCATGGCCAATGCCTCCTTCATGTATTCCTCCATGGCCACCATTTCAGGTCAAGAGAGGGAAAAGAGCCGGACCTGACGAGGACTAGTCCCAGGCAGGATGTCTATGGCACAGTTGTATGGCCGATGTGGGGGCAAGGAGGTGGCCTTTCTTTTACTGAAGACCTCAAAGAGATCCACATATTCAGGCAGAATCCCAGACAGATCTTCATCCTTAGCTGACTCAGGAGGGGATTCATGGAACAGAGCTTGAGCTGGACCCAGACATGTAGACAAGTATGCCAGTCCCAACTCTTGGAGTGCTTTCAGAACCCAGTCAATCTGTGGGTTATGTTGGGATAACCGGGGGAGATCAAGCACCAGTGGCAGTTCAGGCAAGTCAACCAGATAACAAGAGAGTTCTTCACTATGGTTGCCTTCGAGCACAAGTTAGAGGGGTTGGGTGGAAAGGTGGATCTTGCTGGTGCCCAGAGGTTAACCTTCCAGGGCCTTGGCATTGATCTTTTCGCTTAATTCCTGAATTGGAACTCACCATCTTTGAGTTAGAGAGGTGTCCATGAGATTCCCAGCTACACTAGAGCTGATAAATACCTTATGTTCACGGGTCAAAAGAAAACTGCGCGCGTTACAATTCAGGGATGCTGACTGCAAAGAGAATCAGACTGTTAGTACTCCATTCCTGCTGACAGGTATCCTCTTTTACTGGATGCCTGGGACATGCTGCCCAGAAATGTCCTGGATCACCACAGTAGAGGCAGGAACCTGTTTTCCTACATCACTCTTGCTCCTCCTGAGACAGGCGCATGCATCCCACTTGCAAAGGCTCTTCTATGGACTGGGTGCTTGTGGTGAGGGAGAGGGAAAGGAAAGACAGCAATCTGGTGGTGCCTAGGAAGCTTGAGACAATCTTTCCCTGCATTACTCAACTCAAATAGCCAAATTAATCAGGTCATCCAGACTATCCTGCTCGTCACGTATAGCTGTCTCCTGCCAGTCCCCTTTCAGCCTGCACTGGAAGAGATCTGTGATGAGAGATCTCTCATTTTATCCCGCTTCTACTGCAAGCATGTGGAATTTGACTGTGTAGGGTCTCACCATCCCTCAGTCTTGGTGGAGGTCCAAGAGTTGTTGGGCAGCCTCCTGTCACTGTACTGGAAGGTCAAAAGCCATCCTTAGATCTGCAACGAAATGCCGGAATGACTGGATTGCAGGGTATCCTGGTTCCCATAAGGCAGTGAGCAGGCTGAGCGGAGGCCCATCTGGGAGATTGAGAATGTATGCCATTTCTTGTGGATCATCACCAAAATGACCAGGGTTGGCTTGGAATGTCAACTCACATTGGATAATAAAATGCCTGCAGCCATCGGGATCACCAGAGTATCCGCCTGGCAGTGGAATACTTGGTTCTTGTACAGACGTGAGAGTCTGTGGTGGTCTGAAAGTGTGAGTCTGTGGGGGTCCAAAAGTGGGAGCTTTCTGGTTCAGGCATGGGTGTGGGAGTATTAGAGGCAGAGATAGCTGGGCAGCCGAAAAGGAGGGCCTGCAAGATGTTGGGAGTAGGACTGCCAGGGGCTGCCGAATTGTGTTGGTGAGAATGGTAATGGCTATCTTGCTGATGCTGGCTGTCCATAGTGAATTCATGGATGGTGGCCATGAGAGTGGAAATCACAGACACCCGACTCTGATTGTCTGCAGTGAGCTGTTGAACAGCCGCAGCAAGGGATGATACCTGTTCCTCCAGATGACGCTGGGCTCCATTTGCCTTTTCTCTGCCCATATCTGTAACTGATCTATATTCTGTTCTATTCTTTTACACTGTTCACAACTCCACGTATCATCCACAAACTTGATAATTCAAGCCATATATATTTTCATGCAAATCATAGATATATATCACGAACAACAAAGATCACGGCACCGAACCCTGTGGAACACCACTGGTCATAGGATACCAGCTCGAATGACAACCTTCTAACCCCCTGTCTTCTTTGGGCAAGCCAGTTCTGAATCCAAAATTGCAATTCAACTTGAATCCCATACATCTTTATTTTCTGAATCCACGATCAACCTATCATGAAGAACCTTATGAAATGCCTTACTAAGAATTCAAGTAAGTAACATCAACTGCCTTATTCATCAAATATTTGTTACCTCCTCAAAAATCTTGACCAAGTTTGTTAAGTCATGACTTGCCCTGCATAAATCCATGCTGCAGGTTATGGTTTTCCAAATGTGCGTATATCTTTTACCTCAGTATGCTCTTCAATAGCTTCCCTATCACTGACATGAGACTCACTGGTCTATAATTACATGGATTATCCCTATTTACTGTCTTGAGCAAAGGCATAGTGTTTGCTACTCTCTAGTCCTCTGGGACCAACCCTGTTGTTAGTGTGGACCCAAACATCTTTGTCAAAGCTCCAGTGATCTCCTCACTCATTTCTTACAATATTCTAGTATGTATGCCATCAGATCGCAGGGACTTATCCACCTTAATGCTTTTCAGAAGATCCAGCATCGCCTCCTCCTTAATTTCAAACTGTCTGAGCACATTAGCATGCCTTACATTATTTCTGCTGGCTTCCAATTCTTTTTCCTCAGTAAATACAGACACAACTTACACATTTAGTAACACAGAAGCTTACTTTGACTGCAATGACATGTTCCCTTCTTTATCCTTGAGGGGACTTACCTTCTCTTTAGTTATCTTCTTTTTCCTAATTGGAGTCTTGGGATTCTCCATGATCCTGCTTGCCAAGGGCATTAGCTGAATGAGTGGTGTCACAGCAACAACCTTGTATTCAACACAAGTAAGACCAGAGAACTGATTGGGACTTCAGAAAGAGTAAGATGAGGGAAGACATACCTGTCCCTATAGAGGGATCAGCAGTGGAAAGAGTGAGAAATTTCATGTTCCTGGTGTCAATATCTCTAAGAATCTAACTCGGTCCCAACATATCAATGCAGCTACAAAGAAAGCATGACAGGGGTTATATTTCATGAGGAGTTTGAGGAGATTTGATGTGTCACCTTGTAAACTTCTACAGATGTACAGTGGGGAGCATTCTATCTGGCTGCATCACCTCCTGTTATTATGTATCCCTAATATTACGTTTTGTATTGCATTGTACTACTGCTGCAAAGTTAACAAATTTCACAACATATGCTGGTGATATTAAACCTGATTCTGATTCGTGGCTTCTTTTGCTCTTCCTAATCATTTGCTTGAGCATTTTCTTGTCATCTTTATATTCCACAAGTGCCTAATATGATTTTAACTTCCCTTTATCTTTCTGACTAAATTTTGGACATTTCTGGTCATCATCGTCCTTACACCTTACTGGAACATGTTGATCTGAATTCTGATCAGCCGGTCTTTAAACAACCTCCACATGTTCTTGTCCAACAGCAGCTGGTCACAATCAATACCGTTAGATTCTGCCGTATCCTCTCATAATTTTCTCTACCCAAATTTAGTACTTTACAGCAAGATCCACTTTTACCCTTACTCATAAGTACCTTAAAACATAATGAGTTGTGTTCACTATTTGCAAAATGTTCACCGACAATCAGGTGTCACCTCACCTGGCTCATTTCCCAAAACCAAGTTTAGTGTATTTGCTCTTCCAGTTGGACTCTCCACATATCCACCATGAATGCACTAAAGAAATCCTGCCCCATCTAAGCTTCACCTATTAAGGAAGATCCACTAAAAACTAGGAAATTTAAAGTTCCCCACTAGGACAACACTTTTCTCTTCACCTATCCATAACCTGTCTACATATCTGTTCCTCACCTATCAGTGCCTATTCAGGAGCCCATGGTATAATGCATCTTTGTACTTGCACCTTTATTATGTCGAAACTCCACCCAAATTGTCCTCGTGGACAAGCCTTCTAGTGTATCCTCGTTGAGTATGGCTGTAGCATTCTCCCTTATCGGTGGCGCAACACTTCTAAATCCTTTGCCACCCTGAGACCTTTCTATCACATCTAAAGCAACAAAACCCAGGAATGCTGAGCTGCCAGTCCTGCTCCTCATGCAACTAGGTCTCGGTAATGACAACAGCATCATAATTCCAGGCTCTATGTTCATCCGCCTTATCCATAATACTCCGAGCACTGAAACAAACACGTCTTAGCCTATCAGTCCCACCATGGTTATTAATGTCCCCTGCTGTCTTCCTTTCAGTCTCACTTGCCACACCATCTTTCTTTCTCTCAACCTTAACACGCTGTTGCCCTTTGATGATATTGTTTCTCTAACTTGTGCAAAACTGGAAGTGAGTTATGTCGCCATTCTCCCTTTTCTATTCAAAAAGTCTTGGTTTGAGAGTAGGTGTAATAGAAATCTGGCCGATCAGTTGCTTTATATTTTAAAGATGATGCCCTCTGCTGCTGTGGCACACTGTTGTGGAGAGAGTGAATACTCTGCTTAGTAGATAAGGTGCTGGTCACTAGACGGTCTTGTTATGAATGGTGCTGAGATCTTCTCATGTTGATGGAACTGACTCTCTTCACTCATAGAAATGAACATATTCCATCACACTGCTGGAATATTAATGGAAAATTTGAATACTTTGTAAACGAGGTAGCATAAACCAAAAAAGGGAGAAAAAGGGCTGGTCATGAATATTGATGAAAGAACAATAACTGCATTGTCATAAAATTTCATTTGAGTCATTAACGTTATTAGGGGAGAAAAACTGCTATCCTTATCTCATTTGGACTCCGGCTTCACTAACATGGTTGTCTCCTAAATCCAAATGTAACACCCGGTTCGGCTAGCAGCTTAATCTAGGGGTATGACAGCCCTCGGCCTGGCCAAACTTATGAAATCTTGTTTGGGTGGATGCTGCGCGACGTGTCCCCTGTTACAAATCAATACCACGAAATAACAAACATTACACTATATGTGATAAAATGACTGAGCTTTATAATTCTTGATTTGACTATATGGTTAATAAAGAAACAAAAAAAAGAAATGGGCCCATTCTCACGAAACAGTCTAATGAATAATGTTGGAGTTCACGATTCAGACCACTGGTTTCCCGTTGACTTCCTCCAAGCAGAGCCGACCCTCAGACCCTCAGACCCTCGATCCAAGTCCATTCTGTCCGGCGGTCTACCAACTGTCTCTATTCACATCTTCTCTCCTAATCTCTCCCCGGCAAAGGCCGCAAAATCCCTGCTCCCAGACCCACAAGAAAGAACAGCATTCCTCTCATTGGATAGCCCATATTCTAAAGCCCAGTTATCTCTAGTCATAATCCAAACATTGCTGCGACAGAGAAACCATTACCTTAGCAGTGAAGCCTTACAGTGCCTTACTACACAAATAATTAGACAGTGATGCCTTCACTAGGGGAGATGACTCTGAGATCAGTCAGACGATAGCTTTTACTGTTCCATTGGGAAAACAACCAAGCAGAGAGTGTGACATAGTGGTATTCAAGAGGGAAGGAGTGTTGATGCGAGGCACCTTGAATCAGGCCAAACATCAGAAAAGAAACCACAGTTTGGCGCCCATCTGCTGTCTTTCTTTAGCTGGTGAAACAGTTTTCTATCATGTTGAAAGAAGTAATGGAAATACATGAGAGTGCAGAATACAACTGAATGGAAGAACTGGAATTTCCAGCACTAAGCTGTCATTGACCAAACTGGCTGAGTCCTGAAAGATAGACTGGGCTTGTCGTCACGATGCAAGATTTTGACCCAAAACATTGATGTTTGCTTTCCTTACACTGATGTTCCACTGAATGCTCCATCTGAGTTGCTTGCTATGCCTGCAGTCTCTCATGTTTCTATTGGTCCTGTCACCTTGTCTAACTCAGGTGATGAATAAATCTACTTGGTCATGGGTATGATGAATCAATAGCTGGGATATTTGTGTAATTCAAGAGTCAGCCTTCAACATTAACTTTAGGTGCCTGGGATCTCTGTCCCCAGAAGCTTTCAGGCCATCTTCGTGAATTATTTTGTCCCAGCAAAGGTATTTGAAAAACATCACGTGCAAATAATATCAACTGGTAGTAAAATGGTACAAATATTAGAAAGCATTGGGGAGTGTTAGGAATAATAAGGACAATGATAGAGAAAAGAGGTGACAGAAAGATAAATGAGAATTCATTCCTCACCCATCGGTTTCTGTAATGGGCGACTCAGCTGTTTGCAACTCGTTGGCATATTCTTTTGGTTTATGAGAATTTTAGCTGTGTTTGACAATCTGTTATAGTTTGTAAATAATTTGGAATCCAGAAATTATTTGTAAATTAGTAATCCTCTGTGAGTGTTAAATGTGTGTTATCAACAATTTGTCTAAATTTAAACATGTATCATTTAAAATTTAAAAAACTGTGTTTAAACTACTTTGTGAGCTGGAAATATCTCCTACTTGACAGGGACGGGGTAACCCACACTCAAGTGATGAGTATTGGCAGCTAGACCACACTGCAGAGACTAATGTGATGAGAATACACATAAAATTAAGATGTTTGCTGGCCTGGGTTAGCATCAGTGGCATCAGCAAGTGGTCTGCCACCTGTCCTCAGGGGAAGCAGAGATGAGGAACAATGGAGCAGCGTCTGGAGATGTGTAATGAAGGGACAGGAGAGAGAGCTGTCTGGAGCGGCTCCCCCTTTGAACCCTGAACTGTTTGAAGTGATAGACAGGCGATACCCCAGCAGGGGGATAAAAAGGGACAGGTTCGCTAAGGCAGGACACACACGACACCCGAGGTAACGAGACCCTGGAAGCGGTGCGCCTCTCATGAGTCGGTGGGAAGTATCGGACCTTAAACGCACCGGGTGGAAAGGTACGATCAGCGGGAACCCAGTGTGTGTCCACCCTCGCTTGGGTGACGGGTTCACTGCAGAGGATCGACCGCATCTGGAGGAGGGGTCACAGTCGGTGACCTCAGGTGACATCACCAAGGACCTGCCCAAAAGCTGCTTGTGAGCAATATCGCTGGTCTGTGAGTGGAAGCCGTGTCTGAATGATCAGTCGTTCCCGTTCTCTCTCTCCCTCCCCCCACGTTGTCCATCGCCATGGCAACGATTACTGCGAACTGAACTAAATTGGACTGAATTTTTGTGTCACTTTGAAATTTGGTCATTTACCCCTAGACAACGATAGAGCTTGATTGATGCTGTTTTTTTAAATGCAAACAACAGGAATTCTGCAGATGCTGGAAATTCAAGCAACATACATCAAAGTTGCTGGTGAACGTAGCAGGCCAAGCAGCATCTGTAGGAAGAGGTGCAGTCGACGTTTCAGGCCGAGACCCTTCGTCAGGACTAACTGAAGGAAGAGTGAGTAAGGGATTTGAAAGTTGGAGGGGGAGGGGGAGATGCAAAATGATAGGAGAAGACAGGAGGGGGAGGGATAGAGCCGAGAGCTGGACAGGTGATTGGCAAAAGGGGATACGAGAGGATCATGGGACAGGAGGTCCGGGAAGAAAGACAAGGGGGGGGGTGACCCAGAGGATGGGCAAGAGGTATATTCAGAGGGACAGAGGGAGAAAAAGGAGAGTGAGAGAAAGAATGTGTGCATAAAAATGAGTAACAGATGGGATACGAGGGGGAGGTGGGGCCTTAGCGGAAGTTAGAGAAGTCGATGTTCATGCCATCAGGTTGGAGGCTACCCAGACGTGTTGTTCCTCCAACCTGAGTGTGGCTTCATCTTTACAGTAGAGGAGGCTGTGGATAGACATGTCAGAATGGGAATGGGATGTGGAATTAAAATGTGTGGCCACTGGGAGATCCTGCTTTCTCTGGCAGACAGAGCGTAGGTGTTCAGCAAAGCGGTCTCCCAGTCTGCGTTGGGTCTCGCCAATATATAAAAGGCCACATCGGGAGCACCGGACGCAGTATATCACCCCAGTCGACTCACAGGTGAAGTGATGCCTCACCTGGAAGGACTGTTTGGGGCCCTGAATGGTGGTAAGGGAGGAAATGTAAGGGCATGTGTAGCACTTGTTCCGCTTACACGGATAAGTGCCAGGAGGGAGATCAGTGGGGAGGGATGGGGGGGACGAATGGACAAGGGAGTTGTGTAGGGAGAGATCCCTGCGGAATGCAGAGAGAGGGGAGGAGGGAAAGATGTGCTTAGTGGTGGGATCCCGTTGGAGGTGGCGGAAGTTACAGAGAATAATATGTTGGACCCGGAGGCTGGTGGGGTGGTAGGTGAGGACCAGGGGAACCCTATTCCTAGTGGGGTGGTGGGAGGATGTAGTGAGAGCAGATGTACGTGAAATGGGGGAGATGCGTTTAAGAGCAGAGTTGATAGTGGAGGAAGGGAAGCCCCTTTCTTTAAAAAATGAAGACATCTCCCTCGTCCTAGAATGAAAAGCCTCATCCTGAGAGCAGATGCGGCGGAGACGGAGGAATTGCGAGAAGGGGATGGCGTTTTTGCAAGAGACAGGTTGAGAAGAGGAATAGTCCAGATAGCTGTGAGAGTCAGTAGGCTTATAGTAGACATCAGTGGATAAGCTGTCTCCAGAGACAGAGACAGAAAGATCTAGAAAGGGGAGGGAGGTATCGGAAATGGACCAGGTAAACTTGAGAGCAGGGTGAAAGTTGGAGGCAAAGTTAATAAAGTCAACGAATTCTGCATGCGTGCAGGAAGCAGCGCCAATGCAGTCGTCGATGTAGCGAAGGAAAAGTGGGGGACAGATACCAGAATAGGTACGGAACATAGATTGTTCCACAAACCCAACAAAAAGGCAGGCATAGCTAGGACCCATACAGGTGCCCATAGCTACACCTTTAGTTTGGAGGAAGTGGGAGGAGCCAATGGAGAAATTATTAAGAGTAAGGACTAATTCCACTAGACGGAGCAGAGTGGTGCTGTTATCTTAATTTTGTGCACATGTGTGTTTATCATTGCTGAACTGTTGCATTTATTATCCTTTCGATTACTGTGTTGCTTGTTTCTTTAATAAAACTTTCTTAGTTCTAGTAATCCAGACTCCAACTGAGTGATCCATTTCTGCTGGTTTGGCAACCCAGTTACGGGGTACGTAACACTAGGCAGGGAAGTAAGCTAGTCTTTGAAGAGTAGGTAGATACAGCACAAACGCCTTATAGAGTGGATACCCATTGATACATACTATATATCAGATAGGGCTTAAAATCTCGTTTTGAGTTTATGGAGATAGTAAACACAATACCATCACATTTGGTAGGACTGACCACCACACAGCCTTTGCAGAAACATGAATTCTCTCCTCACTCTGCGGACACCCTTTATCATGCAACGTGGCACTACAGTGCTGCTAACTGTAATAGATTTTTATATATATATATATATATATATATATATATATATATATATATATATATAGCTTCAAAGCTGGGCATCCGTGAGGCGCTGTTGAGCACCTGCAAAGACATACACAGGGTAAAAGTGTGTGGAAGAGTTTGCTGTGAACAGCACCAGCTATCTCTAAAAGCGAGGGGCCAACTTCATTCAGCTCCAAAACAGAACCCTCTGCTCACTAGATAACAAAAAATGGCCTGCAGCAAATGGAGCTAAGCAACGTCACAATCAACGGTTCAGATTAAGGTTCTACACATCTAATTGTGAATGGTGATGGAACGAGGAGGTACTAAATAGACACAAGATGACAGGGCCTAACCTATGAGTGCAGAGACAAGGCTGTACCATGGAGTAGATTATATATCTCAACTTCTTCCTGTGATAGCCCAACATCACAAAGTTTGATCTAATCCATATGATTTTAAGAAATTACCAAGAGGATTGGGCACAATATAAACTATAGGCCCAATAAACAACACAGTTGTAGAACTGAAGACTGTGGTTCTTTCTGTTTCTTCACCGATTGTGTTTTCATGTCAGAATAGATTAAGTGACAGCCTCAATGTAAATGAAACATTATGTTGCCTATTTACTTGGTCTGTGTAATCTTGGTGACTGCTCAAGTGTTCCCCACTGAGGATAAAACACTTTCTGTTCAGCTGGGCAATTAGCATTATATCATTGAGACCTTCACACCATGCTATTAGTAACTTCATTTCCAATGGGAATGGTCATTTTGTGGCAAAATTGGCATGTTCCATTGCTGTAGTTTAATTTGAAAGAAGTGATATATACATACTTTTTCATTGTATATAATCTCTTTCATAATAAGTCACATAATTGATGCTTCTCTGAGCATGAAATTAATTGGTAATATTGTTATCCTGTGGTATCCTTCAAGATAATGACAGTATGAAAATTGAGGTTGGTAGTACTGTTCTTTTTTACTTAAAATTTATGGAAGTTTCAAGCAGATTTCCATAGCAATCTACATGTTCTACTTGAAACAATATGCCCCTATCATTTACCAGATGGCTGGGCCTAGAATTGTAGATATATTTGGTGATTGATGGTCAGAAATATCTTGCCTCTACAGGAAGTCCATTTTATATTAAACCTATAGGCTATAAATTTGAAAACCTGTAAAAGGAACTTAACAATGTAGCTTTGCATTACCAACTAATTTGCATTAGATCTGTTCTTTGAGAAGACTGTAAAGTTTGAATTTCTTCATTGAGAATTTGACTTAAGACATGAGACCAAAAAAATTGAACAACGTATAAGGGAGGCTGGAAGGATGTTGGCTGAGTGTGTAGTTCTCTAACTTCTGTGTATCCTGTTCTAGCATATTTTAACTTTCAGGACTTTCAAGACTGGTATGTCAATGTTCCTAATTTTCTCCAGATTAAGTAAAAGTATCAAACAATGCAAAATTACTGTCTTTGGAAATCCTTTAGGTAAAAAAAATATACAAATTTCATGAGGTAAAAATAAATATAGTGTGGTAGTTTCTGTGATGTGATTGCTGTAGAAGGATAGTATCTTTCTGTTGTAACAGGTTTGATCTCTTGGTGCATATGAACCATTCCAATTAATCATCCTTGAAATCATTCCTCTCTGCCTCATTACTTGTGAAACATTAGTGTAGGAAGTTACATGGCACTTTTCCAACTAAACAAGACCTATACCATGAATAGGAAAGGCTTAAGTGGATAGGAAGGGTGAAATACATGTTCATGTTCAAGTTTATTCACATTTCAACCACATACAATATGTATATACTTTCAAACCAGGCAACATTCCTCCAGTTTAAGGTTCACAAAACAGTATGTACAACTCACACAACATATCAAGTAATTTTCCCACACATATATTAACAAATAATAAGGTGCAACTTAAAACGTAAACCATACAAAGCTACTGGTGATTCATATGTGGTAAGACCTGGTGGTGGCAGGGAATTCGGTGGTTTTACAGACTAGACGAATAAGCTGTTTTCCATCCTAACAGTTCTTGCTCTAGGCTACGATATCTCCTGCCTGATTTTAGGGGGTCAAACAATTGTTGGATGGATGAGAGGGATCCTTGGTAATGCTAAGAGCCCTGTGTACAGGACACTCCTGTTAAGTATCTCATATGAACAGATGGAAATCCTGATAATCCACTCAACAGTCCTCACAGTCATTTGTAGGGTCATCCAGTCAGATGCTTTGCAATTGACTCTTTAGCCTTGTCCACATTGAGACTCAGGTTGTTGTGCCTGCACCTTTCTGTCAGCCACTCTACCTGCTTCCTGTATGCTGTCTCGTCACCGTTCTTACTGAGGTCATCTGCTGTTGTACCACCCATGGACTTGGTGATTCTGTTGGTGTGAACAGCAGTGGGCTGTGCTTGCAGCCATGGACGGGAGGGGGAGGTGGGTGAAGTGGTGGGGGGCGGGAGGTGGTGCTGCTGCTCAACGTAATGGAGCTAGAGATGTTTCTGGAAACCAAGACTGACTTTGTTCTTTCAAAAATCAATGGTACAAGGGTGTAGAGACCCAGTGGGGATAGTTTACCTACCAGCTTCTGAAGAATGATCATATTAAACGCTGAGCTGAATCTGATAAACAATATCCTAGTATAAGAGGCTTCATTTTATAAGACTATAAGACTATAAGGTATAGGAGCATGGCCCATTCGGCCCATTGAGCCTGCTCCACCATTCAATCAAGGCTGATCCAATTCTTTCAGTCATCCCAACTCCCCTGCCTTCTCCCCATACCATTCCAGATGGGATAGGATGGAGTAGAGAGCAGAGGCTATGCCATCATTAGTGGACCCATTTAAGAGATAAGTGAACTGGAAAGGTTCCAATTTAGCAGGAAGGTGGGATTTAATGTGACAACCAACCGCTCAAAGCACTAGTTAAGGTGGATATGGGCCAAATGTGGGTAAATATTAGGTTGACATAAATAAGTTCGAAGTCTTGATTCCTTGCTGTATTTACTCTATGATTCTAAATAAATTCACAAAAGTAGAATGTTGCTTTACATTTTAGTCAGCCTTCATGGGCTATAGTCTTTGGTCATTAACATAAAATGTTAAAATGAGTATCATCTGCACACAAGTGATTCTGTAGATGCTGGAACTCCTGAGCAATACACACAAAATGCTGGAAGAATTCTGCAAGTCAGGCAGCACTTAAGGAGGGGACACTTTATCAGTACAGGAAATTAAGTATCAACTGTTATTTATCCTGCTCCTGAACAACTGGAGTAGTGAGGTCAATAAATCTGTCATGGTTAGCGTAACCAAATATTGCTTATGAATTTATCTGCTGGACCCAAGTATGATCATTTCACTCTAAATCTTTTAAAGTTTTCAAATATGTATCACAAACTATGTGACCTTTTTTGCCACAGATTAGACCTCATGATGCATCAACCTTGATTCCTTTGAATGTAGTTTATTTGCATTAATATTGTTTACTTATCGGATACTTCTTTCAATCAAGACTTCCTGACGCAGTAAGATAACAGACCGATGATGCCCAGATGGAGCCTGGTGAATGAAGATATTAGAAGGGTGGGTCAAGGGAGAAAATAATCCAGCTGGAACAGTGTGTGGGCAATGGCAGTTGAAACCAGGGTGATGACAGTAACAGATCTAGGTAATGGAGGTACAAGGTGGGATGGAAAAGGAGAACAAGGGGGGAGAGACCCTGGTTTGACTAAACCAGTAGGAGTGGAAAAAGAACAAAGGACTTGTAAGTTACTCAAAAATGGATAACATTGAGTTGTACATTCCATAAGTGGAATATGATGTGCTGTTCTTCTAGTTTGCATTTAGTCTCACTAATTCAGAAAACTCTTCAGACAGGAAAAGTTAACTGATTTTCCTTCCACAGACGCTGCCAGACTTGTTGAGTGCTTCCAGTATTTGCTGTGGTTGTTTTTTTTTAATTTTTTGATTTCTAGTATTTGCAACTTTTTAAATTAACATTTTCTGCCACAAATCTTTCTTTGGAAATATGTGATGCATTGTTGTATAGATTATCAAAGAATTTCAAAGTCTCAATCTTAATTCCCCAGGATGCTCAAACTAAAACTTGTGAAGATTTTCAATGGATCTAACTAACAGATATGATGAAATGTTCAATGAATGTAAATAACTTTGATATGTGCATTTGGATTATTACATTGCACTGACAGAAATATTGTGATGTATAGATTTTTAAAATAATCCTTAGCCAGTGTTTTTGCATAATGTAATAGAACATTCAGACATACACAATAACTAATTGCAGATTAGTAAAAATAATTAAACATTTATATATTTGCATATCTATTTTTGGGGCAATTCTAGGAGTGAATTACCATTGGAAAAAAATGGCCAGTTATTTGCAGAGTTATGCCATTTCAGCAAACACTCTGAGTCATTTTTTAATTGAGTTAAATGATAACTACCACTTTGATAAAAGTTGTGATCTCCTGATGCATGCTAGCCAATCCAATCAATCATTACTGAAATCATCAATTAAAAAAAAAGGTCATGTGGATGCTCCACATGAATGTCATTCTAATCCCAGACTCACTGGACGTCAATAATTGAATTGCAGTTTCTACTTTTCAGCAGTTTTAACTTTCATATTTAATAATCACAAGATTTTTGTACTCATATGAAGAATAAAAGTACAAAAGATTACAGGACTTTGGTTTACCCATCTTGAAAGATGTTCCTTCTCTATTGCTAAGCCTGATTTTAGCTTCATGACATAATGTTTGTAAAACTGGTCAAGTGTGTTCACCCTCTCCAAACAATCTCCTACTCATACACCCACACACATTCATGCAGCAAAAGAACAAAATCCTGATTCAAATTAATCATAGAGAATATGCTTAAAGATCTAAAAAGGCTTTGAAGATTAATTTATGATTTTGTTAGTTAATTTCAGGACAAGGATGATGAATGCAGCACCTTAATTATAGTTAGCAATTCATTATAAAATATTCTGTGGATGAGAAGCTGGTATCAGTAAATATAACTATGGTGTGACAAACTTTATTACCTCATTAATGCTTTTCCAGTAAGGAACCTTGCCATCTGAATCCAATCTGACCAACCTGTGACTTTGCCTCTATTACCAATGTTTCTAATCTACTCATTATAAATCTCCTATAATATAAAAGGAGCACATTTGGCCTATTGTGTCTGTGTCAACTCAAAAAGCAATCTCATTCCTCCATCAGATTTTCCATTGCACCTAGTTTCCCTACATTCCTTCAATGATCACAGATGCCACCACTCAGTTCAAAATTTGGTGTAAGTTAATCTGCCAACCTGCTTGTCCTATGGGTGTGGGAAGAAATATTGGTTGGTATCCACAACATACTGTCAGAGGATGTGGTGGAGTCAAATACAATAACAATTATTAAAAGACATTTAGGCAAACATTTAAATGAATAAAGCATGGAAAACAAATGCAGTAAATGAAATTTGTGTAGACAGGTTGAAATATTGACATGGATATGGGGGCCAAGAGGGCATGTTTTTACATTATACAGGGTCTATGACTCTTCCCTGCCCTCGCCGTGCATATGTACAAAGCTGTGTAGTGATTTAAACACCTACTCTAAAATCACTTGATACAGAAGCTTCTTTCAGCATTTTTAATGAGATCTTACTTGTGAACCTGCAGGAAGTTGAGTAATATATGTATTAAATTCAACACAGAATCATTCCATGCTATATATACTAATACTGTCAATTTTTCTCGTCATTGGCGTCAACCAAGGTAATTCACACACGCGATAATCTATAACCAAGCCTTTTAAACAAGAATAAACCAAGGGTGGCACAAGGTACTTAATAATGATAAACAACAGTAAGCATTATACTTCCTTCAAAATATATCTACCAAACGTTTACCAATATTACCAAAGCTTAAGACTCATAGACATTGCTCTTTCAAGGGCAAATATCAAGAGAATGGAGGTGGACATCTTTCCACCATCTACTCAAGTTGAAATCGAAGTTAACCCATGCAGGAAATGAAATTTTAAAAAAAACTTATGTTCAGGAAGTGATGTTCATACAAAATGAACCATAGAAGCCAAAACACTCCCTGCCTGGCATCGATAAGATGTCAAACTTCAATATCGAAACATATGTCAAATGATAACCTCACTAAGTCTTTGCTAAAGGAAGGACAGTATCAGAGAGTGATCTCGAAATAGGTCTTGCTATACAGTCACTAACCATTCAGACTTTGAAACTACCAGCCTTGATGATGTTCCTAGTGGGTATCAGCAAGCAATGCTGGGCCAGTTAATGACGAGGAGAGGGTGAGCTGTATAGATGGAACCCTTTTGTGGCATGATCAGCCGGTTGAGATCAGTAGCAATATCATTCCATTGGCTCTTCTGAGTTGATCGCCAGATACATTGGATCCTATTATGTGCATAAACATACAAATGGTAGAATGTCTTTGTGCTAAATATGTAACTGAGCACAACCTTGTTGTTGGTAAGGAACTTTATATCATCTCATTCTGTGTCCAGCTTTTCAGTTATCATCTGTGCCATCTCAGCTACTAAGCACTAAGACCAAATTTTCATATGGTGAGATCTAGTTAGTAGCAAGCTTTGCCTTGCCCAGAATGAATTCAACCTCACTATATCCAGCAGCATCTGTGACCTTCAGGTATGCAATAGCAGCAATAGGTTTAGTCAATGCAACACAGAAGATGCAGACCTTTTTCTTTTGGGCTGAAGGAAGCAGAATTCTTGGAATCCTCAAACCTTTTAGATCCTGAAGGGAAGAACACCACTGCTCCCACTGCCCATATTTCTCTTTAGGGAGTGGGACATCCTATCTGAAAGGGCCCAAGGTCTAGGTTCTTAATATGAAGCATCCCTGGATACTGACTGAAGCAACAAGTCCAAGAGGGTTAAATAGGCTGTTGATAGTCAATAGCACACCACAATGCATAAAAAGTCTTTCAGTATCAGCAATCTGGAAAGTAAAGGTTGGAAGCTGACATTTTGGTCTATGGCACTCAGACACCTCTCCAATCCACATCCGATGCCTTTGAAGACAAGTTACCTTTTCACTCTCAGCAGTCTGTATATACAAAGCTATGCAGTGAGTTAAACAGCTTGTCAAAAATCAGCCAAGACGGAAATTTCCTTCTGGACTTTTAATGAGATCTTAGTTGTGAAACTGCAGATATTTAAGTAAAATGCGTATTAAGTTCAATGCGGAATCTTTGCACTAATACTGTTGATTATTCTGACAATCAGAACACCATAATTAAGTCATGTAGACCAGAGTGAACTCATGTCACAAAGTAACTGAATAACAATAACCGAAAAACATAATACTTTCTTCAAAATATATCTATTAAATGTTTACTGATATTAACAAAACTTAAGACTCACGGATATTGCTGTTTCAAAGGCAAATAGAGAGACGATGGAGATGGGTGTCTTTCCACTGCGCGCTTCAAATTGAAATCCAAATTCACCCACAGAAGAAATTATATAAAAAGCAGCCTACATACAGGATCTCATATTCATTCAAAACGAACAGCATACACAACAAACTGCTCCTCTAGATGCAGAAAAGACTCTATGCCACTGTGTCAAAATGCCACACAGAGAGCAGCAGAGGTTAGGACTAGTCCAGGGCACTGGCAATGTGAGCAAACCTTTATACTAACTGTGCAATTGTACCTTTGCGGGAGGCATGCGCCACCTGAATTAGAAATGGCCATTAAATGATGACCTCGATACTGACGTCAAATATCAAGAAAAAATACCTCTTCATGCTTTTAAATTGTGAATGAAGGGAATGAAATAAATGTCATGCTTCTGTTTGAAAAGCATATGTGGGCTATATATCAACGTAAAGCAAAATATTCAAGCTGTCATCTGATTATGTCAAATGCCGCTTGTGATTATCATTCTGTGTGCTGCTGGTATTGAACAGGAAGGGAAACAAAGTAATAATAATATCCACTAAATGGCAGACAGCATCTCTTAAATGGATACCCCAGTTTGACTTCAGGTATCAGACGGAGAGATTGCCAGAAATGTATGGTTGAAGTAATTTTGTGATTGTATCCCAAGAGTGCAATGCTGCCTGGGCATCCTTATATAAGCAAAAGACAAGAATATTGGTATTGAATTCCTCCCAGAAGGAGAAAGCTCTCCAAATAATACACTACTGTCAGCGAGAAGAAACACACAGTATGACAAACTAAGGAAACTGCATATAGAACTTTTTGGCTACGATGCCAGAAATAAAAAACTCACTTAACTGAAATTTCTATTGTAAGTTCATTGCACAAGAAACTGCTGGAATTTCTTGGGAAACTGAGCATTTAATGCAAAACTGTAAGAGTAAGCACCAAGCGGGGCATAAACACAAGTGAATCTGTAGATGCTAGAAATCCAGAGTAACACATACAAAATGCTGGTGGAACTCAGCAGGTCAGGTAGCATCTATGGAAAATAATAAACAAGTCAACGTTTTGGACTAAGACCCTTTGTCAGGACTGGGTGGAGCCTGTTGTAACATTTTGCGGAGATTGAGATCATTTGGGTAATTGGACGCTAGGCAAGAGCCAATTAAATAAAAAATGTTAAGTTTAAGTGGAGCAGTCATTGTGGAAACAGCCAAAGTTTGAGTAAACCGTGTGCGGGTGGGGAACTGGGGCTTTGGCGAAAGAAGCAGAGGCTAGGTTGAGGTTTCTATGCAGTTTCTCTTTCACTCTTTATTATTGCTTCGCTAGAGTAGTGAAAATGGATCCCAAGTTAGTGGTGTGCTCCTCATGTGAGATGTGAGAGATGCAGTAATCCAGTCTCCTTGCCTACTGTATCTGTCAGAAGTGTATCTGGGTGCAGCTTCTCACAGACTGTGTTAGGGAACTGGAGCCAGAGTCGAATGACCCCTAAGGTTCATACAGGAGAATGAGGAAGTGATAGATGGGTGCTATGGGGTGGTAGTCATATCTAAGCTGTAGGAGACCGGTAGCTGTGTGAATGTCAGGAGAGGGAGAGAAAATAGTCAAGAGAGTGCAGAGTAACCCTTGTGATTGGTTCACTCAAAAACAAGTATACCAATTTGGGCACTTTTGGGGGCCATGATCTACTAGAGGAAAGCTACGTTGATCATATCTTTAGCACTTTTTAATGATCCTTGCATTCTCACAGGCCACAGGAGTAGTACCAGAAGATTGAGGCCAGCAAATGTTTTTTCTTTATTCAGAAAATTTAATAGGGATAATACTGGGAATTATACACCAGTGAGTCTTATGTCAGTGGTAGGCAAATTTCAGAAAGGATTCTTCGAAGTTTTTGGAGAGAATTTCTAGCACTTACATCCACTATTATAAAGTGTTTTGAGCAGTTGGTCATGAAGCACATCAACTCCTGTTTGAATCTACTCCAATTTGCCAACTATCACAACAGGTTGATGCTATTTCATTGGCTCTCTGCTCAGCTCTAGAAAATCTGACAGTGAAGATGCAGACATCATCAGGACATTCTTCATTGACTACAGGTCAGCATTCAGCACTATCATTCTCTCAAAACTAATTAATAATCTCCGAGATTTAGGCCTCGATTCATTCTTGTGTAACTGGACCCTCGATTTCCTCATTTGCTGACATCAGTAAGTATGGGTTGCCAAGAACATCTCATCGACAATCACCATCTGCATAGGTACACCTCAAGGTTGTGTGATTAGCCTCCTGCTCTACCCACTTTATATTTATGACTATAAGGATAAGTACAGCTCCAATGCCATATTTAAGTATGATAATGACATGACTGTTAGCCAAATCAAAGGTAGTGATGGATTGGCATATTGGATGGAATATTGAAAATCTGGATGAATGGTACCAAAACAACCTCCCACTCAAGATCAGTGAAACCAAAGTGGAGATTAATGAATACAGGAAGTAGAAAGCCTATAAGAAGTTGTGGATACAGCCCAGTTCATCACAGAAAAAAGCCCTCCCCACTATTGAACACACCTGGAAAGAGTGTTGATGTAAGAAAGCAGCATCCATCATAAATGGCCCCTCCCATCCAGACTGTACTCTCTTCTTGATGCTACCATCAGGAAGCAGAAACAAAGGTCTTAGGTTCCACACCACCAGGTTCAGGAACAATTATTGCCCTTCATCCATCAGGCTCTTGAACCAGTGTGAACAACTTCACTTATCACAACACTGAACTAATCACTGAAAACAGCCAAGGAACTCATTCTCATGGACTCTACAACTCATGTTCTCAGTATTATTTATTTATTTACACAGTTTGCCTTCATTTGCACTTTAACCATTTGTCAGTCTTTGTATGTATGTAGCTTTTCTTTGATTCCATTGTATTTCTTTGTTCTACTGTGAATACCTGCAAGAAAAGGAATCTCAGGGTACTATTTGGAAGCACATATGTACTTCAAGAATAAATTTTCTTTGAACTTTGAATACTGATGCAGGATTTACGAGCATTTGGAGAAGCATAGTCTGATTAGCGATAGTCAACATAGCTTGTGAGTGTTTGGTCATGCGTCAAGAGCCTGAATGAATTTTTTGAGGAAGTGACAAAGGTAGAGGAATGGATATGGTATACAGTATATGGATTTTAGTGAGGCAGTTGATAATAGTACAGCTGGAAGCTCTATCAGAAATTTGGGGGGCATGGGATTTAGAATTGTATGTTTACATAACTGGCTTGCCTATAGATGGCAGAAGTTGGTAGTAGATGGAGCATATTGTGCCTGGAGTTCAGTGAACAGTGTTGTTCATAAAAGTTCTGTTCTGGGAACATGCTCTTTATCAATTTTGTAAATGACTTTGGTGAGAAAGTTGAAGAGTAAGTTAGTAAGTTTGCAGAGGACACGAAGGTTGTGGATAGTGTAGAAGGTTGTCCTAGTTTTCAATGGGACATTGATAGGATGCAGAGCTGAGCTGAGCTCTTTGGAGTGAAGGTTGAGTGGTAACTTGATATAGGTTTATAAGATTATAAAAGGCATAAAGAGAGTGGACAGCCAGAAACTTTTCCCCAGGGTAGCATGGCTATTAAGTAACGGCATAATTTTAAGGTGATTGGAGGAAGAAACCATGTTGGGTTGAGTGTTGAACTAGCAACTCGGCTATGTAAAAAAATGCTAAAGAAACAGCAAGGCTGCCACTAGGCATAGAAAGGAACAACAACAAACTTTATCAGATGTTCTCCATCATTGCAAATATTGTCTTTATTAAATGTTGCCTCATCAGTAACAATGACTGAAGTTCAAGTATTCACCATATGTAAAGCACTGTGAAATATATTGAGAGATATGTTAAACTGTTTTACAGATGACAATACTTAATTTATAGAACAACTCTGAAACACAGTGCACATTGGGATATGGAGTCTATATGTTATTACACGTGGCAGTAGTATACCTTACCACTTAATTCAGTAGGTAAATAAGTTGTAAATGTGGAACTTCAGAATCTGCTGACAGCACAAATTCTCAAAAACAGCCCTGTTATTTGATGAAAGAGTGAAAGATTTTTTTCTTATGAATGTTATCCTTGAATGCCTTTTGCTGATTTTTTCCTTAAACCGTTCTACCCAAAGAAGTAAGAAAGATATTATACAAAATTAGATAACTACAAACCCAATAGTGATATTTCTATTTTAGTTCTGGGGAAGATTTAGTTCAAATGATACAACTCTTACATATAAAACAGAAAACAAAGCTTTAATTTCTGTTTCTCTTTTCAAAATCATTTTAGGATATCCCAAAATACTTCACAAATTATAAAAGTGCAATTTAATTTTGTATAGAGAAAATACTATCAATTTTATAGATTTCAGGATCTCATAAATGTTAAACATTCAATAAGACACCAATTCATCTGATTTTGATGCCACTACTAGAGGGATGAATACTGGCTGATACAACAGATCAACTCTGTGGTGTAGCATTGATTGATTTGAATTTTTGAAATTTGAACTTTGGTTTTATGTGTGTTTGTGCATGCAAATGTAGGCACGTTGAACATTCTGGAGATGAAAATTTGCTCTTTTCTGTGAAGTTTTAAACCCACTTTAATTATTCAATTGTTTTACTAATTGCTTACCCATCTTCTTTGTAAGGAATCTGCTGCAGTTTCAATTAGTTTGCCATTACTACAATCTATTTCTTGTGTGCTGCAATCCTTTAGTAATGTTCGCTTTATATCTATTGAGTTATTATTCAGATTATTATGTATCTTAAATTTATGACTTGCATCTTAATCAATTTAATTATTTTCAATTTCTATCAATGTTCAAAGTAGCCAAATGCAAAAACTCAAATGTTTTCAGGAAAATTGGCAATTTATTTTAACAACAAACATATGGAACAGATAAAGACAATTGAAATGTAATCAATAACTTAAACACTCTGCTGCCCTTCCTCCTTTTTGTTTCTGGGGAAAAAAAAACTTTATCATTTGTGTACAGAGATGTTTACAAGTCTTCTGGATTTTATAGTAATGAGATTTTTATTGGCTTTCTGATGAAAATCCAGATGGGATGCATTTAAGTGCACTTTGAGTAATTCCAAAAGCCATTAACTTTGTCCTGCAGGTGTGATTATAAAAAATATTTTGACTTCTGTTACTTAGGGACAGGCTACAGCTGGTGAATTTAAAAGATTAAACATACAAACTACAATTGTTTCAGTATTCAAGGTACTTTTCAGTTCACTTGTGGAATTATCAGCACCAGTAAACACTGCATAGTAATATGATTTCATGAAGGAAATATCATCAAGAGCATATTAATCAGAGGAGCACACATTTTCAGAAACAAAGAGATCCTGGGTAACAAGAATATTGTCAATACATTAGAGACATTGGTGTACTTGAAAGCATTGGGCTTTCAAACAGGCATATCCAGGCAGTACAAAATCATTTAAACATCAATTAAATATTAGAACTTTGAAATGGCTGGGGAAATATGTACCAAATCAAAAGATGATAGAAGAAATGAAGATATTGTAGATAAGTACTTCTTAAAAGTACAATACTGCTATAAAATGCAAGTTGACATTGTTGCTGTTGGATTTATAACCAAGTGTTGAAAATAAAGTTCTAAGAATGTTCCTCAAATCCCTGCACCCATAAGAATAATTTTAAACTTACTTTCTCCGCACTAAAATCAACTGGATCTCAGATGTGGCATGTCAGCAAATACACTCAAAAACTTCTATAGTTGTACCATGAAGAGCATTCTGTAATATACAGTATTTCTGTTTTTTGCACATTATTTAACCTATTCAATATACATATGCTGTAATGTATTTATTTATTTATTTCAGTCCCATGGGAAGATAGCTTGGAGGAGGCCTTTGAAAGGAAGCTCTCCAAGTACGCAGGACTGGTCAGCAACTGTCAGCAGGCTGGATGGAGAGCGAGGTGTCTCCCAGTGGAGGTTGGTTGTAGGGGATTCGTAGCCCGTTCTTTAGTTAGAGCCTTCAGCATTTTGGGCATCGAGGGAGAGAGGAAGAGGAGAGGCATCCGCAGTACCACCGATGCGGCAGAGAGGGCCTCAAGATGGCTGTGGCTCAAAAGAGGGGAGCCATGGAGTCATAAGTAGCTAGCCAGCTGGACACAAGTTGGGGTCTGATCAGCCCTGGCTGGGTCACCTGGAGGAGGTTGTATAATGTTGAAAGACCCGAAACACCCGATGATTCCAGGAACATCACTGAAGATGTGTCCAGAAGCATCAACAGATGTATGTACACAGTATTTATTATTTTTATCTTATTTTATTTTTCTCGTCTATATTATGTTAACAAATTTCCACGCTACATGCCAGTGATAATAAACCTGATTCTGATTCTCTTAGGTTGGAAAAGCAGACATATAAGAAAACAAGAACACAGGAAAAGAGAAGCATTAGTGGGCTGCTTGCCCATACTGTTCAATATAATCATAACTGACTTCTGCTGGCCTCAAGCTCCCTTCTACAGCAGTTTCTCATAAATTCAATCTTCAATTTTTCAATTATTTTCCTATCTGCAGTCTAGTTACAGTATATCTAATGTGTAGGGAGGAGAAGATGGTGGTGCGACACAGCACACGCGGCGGCTCCGAAATGATATCGTATTTGTTAAGTAGATACCATGCACAATTCTGATTTGATGGAGACAGACGTGACAGGCACAGAGGAACATCTGGAGAAACTTCTGAAATGCCTGCTTCACTGCCGTTGCTACAGTGCAATCGAGAATCTCCGGAGGGGAAGGCCCCAAATCCCTGGCTTTGCCTATTGCCTGTTGCCCGGGCCGGGGTCGAAGCACTCGGCAGAGATGGTGCTCGGTGCTCGGTGTCGGAGGGCCGGTCGGAGGCTTGAAGTTTTCGGACGGACTCAAGAGTCCGCTGTGGTCGGGTGCTTCCAAGGTGCTGCATCGGCAAGTTTGCGGCGCTGGAGGTTCATGGCAGGAAGACAGTTTCCCTTCCTTCTACCATCTGCGTGAGATGATTGGACTTTCGAGAGACTTTGAGACTTTTTTTTACCGTGCCCATGGTCTGTTCTTTATCAAATTGTGGTATTGCTTTGCACTGTTGTAACTATGTGTTATAATTATGTGTTTTTTGTTAGTTTTTTTAGAATTGGTTTGTCTTGTGTTTCTGTGATATCATTCTGGAGGAACATTGTATCATTTCTTAATGCATGCATTACTAAATGACAATAAAAGAGGACTGAATGTCCTCATAATCTAATCTAATAATCTAATGACCTGCGCCCTACCACCCTCAAGGCCAGACATTCTGGAGGTTCTGTACCCTTAGACAGTTCACTAGGAGGTTCTGATGTGGAAAACTCTGTATCATGTAGGATAGAATGTTGACAAGTCTGAGGATTGTAGAGGGGGGGGCTGGAAGCTAGGGATCAGGGTTGGTGGGTTTGGTGCAGTCAGGGACGCTAATGATCCTGCCAAAGGGTTATGCTCCGAAACATCCACTATACTCTTTTCCATAGGTGCTGCCTGGCCTGCTGAGTTCCTCCAGCATTTTGTGTGTGTTGCTCGGACTTCCATCTTTTGCAGATTTTCTCCTGTATATGCTAATTGCAACACTCGTGTGGCGCTTGTCTTATCTCGTATGACTAGTTGCCACACTCTTTATCAGAAAAATCAAATTACATAGTACCGCACTTGGTGCTAGTAGGCCATCAGAAGCTCTAGGTATCGGAAGGAGGCAGTGAATAGAAAACACACACTTCTAGAGGTGACGCAAACAACAGAAATTCTGCAGATGATGGAAATTCAAGCAACACACATCAAAGTTGCTGGTGAACGCAGCAGGCCAGGCAGCATCTCTAGGAAGAGGTACAGTCAACGTTTCAGGCCGAGACCCTTCGTCAGGACTAACTGAAGGAAGACCTAGTAAGAGATTTGAAAGTGGGAGGGGGAGGGGGAGATCCAAAATGATAGGAGAAGAGAGGAGGGGGAGGGATGGAGCCAAGAGCTGGACAGGTGATTGGCAAAGGGGATATGGTAGGATCATGGGACAGGAGGTCCGGGGAGAAAGACAAGTGGGGGGGAAACCCAGAGGATGGGCAAGGGGTATAGTCAGAGGGAGAAAAAGGAGAGTGAGAGAAAGAATGTGTGTATAAAAATAAATAACGGATGGGGTACGAGGGGGAGGTGGGGCATTAGCGGAAGTTAGAGAAATCGATGTTCATCAGGTTGGAGGCTACCCAGATGGAATATAAGGTGTTGTTCCTCCAACCTGAGCGTGGCTTCATCTTTACAGTAGAGGAGGCCGTGGATAGATATGTCAGAATGGGAATGGGATGTGGAATTAAAACGTGTGACCACCGGGAGATCCTGCTTCTTCTGGTGGACAGAGCGTAGGTGTTCATCAAAGTGGTCTCCCAGTCTGCGTCGGGTCTCGCCAATATATAGAAGGCCATGTCGGGAGCACCGGACGCAGTATATCACCCCAGCCGACTCACAGGTGAAGTGTCGCCTCACCTGGAAGGACTGTCTGGGGCCCTGAATGGTGGTAAGGAGGAAGTGTAAGGGCATGTGTAGCACTTGTTCCGCTTACTTCTAGAGGTAAGTTGTGATTATAAAAAAACGAGATACACTAATATTTACATGAGTAAGAAGAATTCAAAATTCCAGTGTTCTGTTTAGGTTCCAAATCTCAGATAGCAAACAAAAAACAAATTACTGTTTAGTTAGAGTCAGGGATATTCATTAGCATAACATTTATTATTCCAATTTCTCTAATTAGATCTAGTGTTATTCCTCATTTAAAGGTTTACAGACTAACCTTTACTTTTTATTTATCCCTAGTATGTTTGAAAACTAATTGAATTCCTACTCTTAAGTATTATGGTTAACTTCTGTTTCAGTTCAAGTCAGTATGTCTACAAATTGAAATTAAAATTCAGAAATTATATATCTATACAGCTTAACACATTTCATGACAATTCTCCGACATCACAACTTTTAAACAAAGTATATCTCATTCAGTAACTTATCAAAGTCTTTACAAAAATAATCAGTTCTTGCAGAAAATCAAATTCAGATCCTTTGAATGAAAATAAACCTGTACATATAAACGTATTAAATCCTGTATGTCATGAAACACTTCATTCCCGCGCTGGTTCTTCATCTTGGGTGGCTGTCCATCTTGTTTCTTGTTTTGTTGGATGAAATAGTTGATCACCCATAGAAAGTCTTACACACTTAACGCAAAAAAAACTTGACCTATATACAACAGAAGTACAATCTGTAAGTTTTATACACATTCTACTTTCTATTTCAAACATTTCTCAGTTACAACACTACTGAACATATTTCATACGTAAATTTATCCAGTTGAAAACATTTTAGCTCATCAAAACCCTTGCTATAACTTAACAGAAAAAAATTCCCAGTTACACAATAAAGATCTTGGACACTCGTCTCTGCCGATATTTTGTTACAGCCGTAGCTTCAATTGATCTTTTATTGCTATTGTCTCTCCTCCAGGTGTTTCACCCTGAGGTTTTCAGGTAAGTAGGGTAGAGATACTCACTTCGAATTCCACTCTTAACATTTTTATGTCTTTAGTTTCTAATGGTTTGCTGTGTTTCTAATAGTTTTCTGCTTTCCTGTGCTGCATCAGCCATGCCTTGTTCTCATGGCTAGCTTTTTTTTCAAAGGTCTTTTTGTTAAATTCGATAAACTTCATTTTCATCCCTCCACAGGTGGAGCTTTCAAACATTACATCTTTGGGTTTAATTAATGTGGGTTACATAATGATGGTGGTTGCTTATCCTGTGGGCCTCCAAAGTTGTCTCTATAGGAGTGAGATCCTAAGAGTGCTTTGTGAGATGAAAAGCAATGAGATATACAATAGGAACAGATTCAGCCGATGGAGTCTCTTCTAGACATTCTCAACCCCATTTTACTGCTTTCTTCCTGTTATCCTTAACCTCCTTGCCAATCAAAGACCTGCCAATCTCTACCTTAAGTACACTCAACAACCTGGTTTCGACTGCTCTCCATGCCCAAATATTCATCACCTCCAGGCTGAGGAAGTTCCTCCCCCATCTCAGAGTTAAAGGGAAATACCTTTTTTCTGAGGCTGTGCCCTTGAATCCAAGACTCTCCTACTAATAGAAGTATCAGTTTTCCTATCCAGACTTTTCAGTGTTCCGGTGTGTCTTCCTGAGTTAATATGGGCCATCAGTACTCCAAAAAGTGCAATGCATGAAGAGTATCATCATGCTGTATAGCCTTAATGTGGTTTTGCAGTTTGACAGACACTGCAACTGCCTGATTGAATTTTCAGAGCTGAGTGAAATGACCCAGAAGTGGTCATTATCTTGCTTTTCTCATGGAGAAATTGATTTTCAATTGCACAACTCTCTGAAAAAAACAGTGAATTGCAATTGAATTTGCAGACACAGATGCTCTCAAGTCAACTTTCGAGCGATTAAAGTGGTATAGATCTTCCTCTATTCAACAGCTAGCTTTTATGTAATAATTCAACATAAAAAGTGATCTTGAAGCTCTTTATTGGAGTGTAATCAAAAACAAAATCTGATACTGAGTCAGAGAAAGTATGAAATATTGCAAAAATATGGATCAAGATGTTGGACATAAAACAGGCTTGAAGTTAGATAGTGTGGAGAAGTGGACAGAAATTTAGCTTGGAAATTTCAGAGCTGTGCAACTAAGAGTTTAGAGATTAGCTTTTATTTGTCATATGTATATCAAACTAACAACATACATAGTGAAATAGATCATTTGCGTCAAGAGCCAACACAGTCAGCAAGGTGCTTCTGTGCCAACATAACACAACTTACTAACCTTAACTCCTCTGTCTTTGAAATGTGGAAGAAAATGTTACACCCAGTGGAACCCCACACAGTTACGGGAAGTGCATACAAACTCTTTGCAGACAATGATGGGAATGGAACAGCAATCAATCAGTGCTACTGTAAAGGGTTACACTAACAGGCTGCTGTTAAGTACATTTGACAACATTGGAATGATTAAAACTGGAAATGTGATTACAAACCACTGTAAGAAGTGAGCAGACCTTTAAATGTGAAATACCCTTAGAGAGTAAGACCATATACTTTGGGTATATACCTCAAGAATGGTTGAAAAGAGATAAATATTGAATGAATGTACTGCCGGTGACTGGTAAAAAGACTCTGACCAGGAAATGGTTATCACAGGAGAGCCCAGCTATAAATGTATGGATGGAAATTACAATGGACATTTACAAAATGGAGAAAATAACAGCATCTGTTAATCCTAAGTTGGAACAATTTTATTCATGCTGGAAAAAATGGTTTAACTACATAACACCTCATAGGCCTGATTTTATTCTCACAAGTCAATGAATATGTTGTAAAAAAAGATCACTCCCTACTCTGTACATAGTTTTCTTCTTTCGATTGTTCTTTCTTTCCTCTCCTTTCTATAAGTGTATACCTCAGATAAATATTATGTGGAGATTTGTGACAAATATGATTATGTGATATATATGTACAGTATCTGAAATATATCTTATGAAATGTTTGTTTGATATGAAATTCAATAAAAAATAAATTACAAAAAAAAGTGAGCAGAGATCTCAGTGAACTGTAAAATTATAGAAGATATTAATCAAATAAAAAGATCTTAGCACTTGAATCAATGCAGAATCTAAAGACCACAGTGAAGACCACAGTGCCTACTTATATTAAAAATAGCAATCACATTGATCGCTAAACTGCTTAGAACTGTTACAGGAGAGCTAAGCATTTTCCAATGAGATAGAGCCAATAGTGGAAGTATTAGGCATTGCCACTGTAGAGTGACACATGGAAAACATCCGGGAATGGAAGTGGGTTGCTAAATTGACTGAAGGTGGTGAACATCACAAAGCCAAGAATATCATTATTCATGCTCAACGGGCCAGGATGTGTAGTTGAGGAGTGGAAAGTACAGCTCTCTCACTGAAGAATAGGCTGGCTGGTGCCACAATGGCATCAGTGCCGGATTCCAGAGCGAAGGCTCCCGAGTTCGAATCCAAGTCGGGCCGTCCTCCCGAGCACACTTTCCATCCGTGCCGGGTTGAGCGTTGAGCTAGCCACTTGGCCTCGTAAAAAAAAAGGGTCGAGTCAGGAACGTTCATATCGTGACCCGGTTAATCCAAAAGGAGACCAATCCTGACACCTCGCACCAGACAAGAATGGTTGACTGGTGCGTCACGCTAAAAGAAAATTGAAGAATGACTGGAAGAAATACTTCTCTCACCTTTCTGCACCCTCAACAAGGTAAAGAAATATATATGTAAAATAAGACGTTGCTGGCCATTGTTCTATCTTTGGTCCCTGACAGCCTATATTTCTACTCCTGGTAAGCACTAGACACATGTTGTTTCAGCTTCTAGCTTTCGCCTTTTTATCTTGCAGCAATATTTGTGGTAGTCGAGCTTCTGTCCTCAAAAAGCCATTCAGACAAACACAATGATACTTTATACTTCATTGTCGCCAAACAATTGATACTAGAGCGTACAATCATCACAGCGATATTTGATTCTGCTCTTCGTGCTCCTGGAGTACAAATCGATAGTAAATATTAAAAATTTAAATTATAAATCATAAATAGAAAATAGAAAAGGGAAAGTAAGGTAGTGCAAAAAAAAGCGAGAGGCAGGTCTGGATATTTGGAGGGTACGGCCCAGATCCGTGTCAGGATCCGTTCAGCAGTCTTATCACAGTTGGAAAGAAGCTGTTCCCAAATCTGGCCGTACAAGTCTTCAAGCTCCTGAGCCTTCTCCCAGAGGCAAGAGGGACGGAAAGTGTGTAAGATGAAACACAATATTTCTTTCTTTTTTTTTAATTTTATTTTTATTTGGATAAGGAGTTCACAATTATCATGTACTTTTTTCACACATATAACCTTTTCCATTTTTTTATATGTATAAAACTACAATTATTTATACATTCTTAAGTACACATTGAGATGATATAAAAGCAAAATAAACATTTAAATAGATAATTATGTACTGTGGTAAATCTACCTTATTAGGCTAAATATTTGTTGTTTTTTTTGGAAAATAGAGAATTAACACAAGTAAAGGGAAAGATTTGGGAAAGGGATAAAAAAAATGAAAAATTAAGTAAATAAGTACATAGGGATTGGATAATTATGTCTGCGGGCAGGAACAAGCACGAACAAATTGGGATATAAACACCTACAATGGTTGAAACACAATATTTCTAAGAACTAAGCTATATTCCAGCAAGACTAGGAGATTCTAACAAGAAACAATAAGGGAGAGGCGTCTCAGGCTTCGGTGAGAATAAGATATACCCAGCCTAGCACTAAGTTTGAATCCAAAAAGAAGACATAGATCAAGAAAACTGAATCATCCAGTCTCCAACATGTATTATAATTATACCCCTTCTGCATTTCTGCCTATACATTCAGTTCACTGATAGGCTAAAATCAGTACAGAGAATAAATATTGCTCTTAGAACTAGAAGAAAAGGTTTTGAACAGGAATTGATTTTGCTTACAGACCGCTGAACAAGTGGGAGTTATAGAACATTAATGAATTCATGAGCAAGCATATGACCATAGTTTTTTGCAAAACAATGTCAGGCACAGTAGGATCACTGTCAGGGACATGGAATGCTTACAAATGCCATTTTTATTCTTAATATTTTACATGTTTGAATTACAGGTATGTTTTATAATCTTCATGTCATTGCTTATATAAGACCATAAGACTGTATGATAAAGCAGCAGAATTAGACTATTCAGCTCATTGAGACTGCCCCAACGTTAGTTATGACTACTTACTTTTCATTCCATTCTCCTGTCTTTTTCCCACAACCCTTAACTCCTTTACCAATCAAGAACCTATTTACCTCCACCTTTAATACACCCAATGACATAATCTAGCAGAGAAACTAATGATAATAATAAATAAATACATAAATCAATTACATATATTGAATAGATTTAAAAAATGTGCAAAAACAGAAATACTGTATGTTAGCAAAAAAAAAATGACATAGTGTCCAAAGATTCAATGTCCATTTAAGAATCGAATGGCGGAGGGGAAAAATCGCTGAGTGTGTGTCTTCAGGCTTCTGTACCTCCTACCTGGGTGCTGGAAGTCCTTAATAATGGACACTGCCTTTCTGAGACACCGCTCCCTAAAAATGTCCTGGGTACTTTGTAGGCTTGTACCCAAGATGGAGCTGACTAGACTTACAACATTCTGCAGCTTCTTTCGGTCCTGTGCATTCCCCCCCCCCCCCCCCCCACCATGCCAGACAGTAATGCAATCTGTCAGAATGCTCTCCATGGTACAACTATAGAAGTTTTTGAGTGTATTTGTTGACATGCCAAATCTCTTCAAACTCTTAATGAAGTATAGCCGCTGTCTTACCTTGTTTATAACTACATCGATATGTTGGGACCAGGTTAGATCCTCAGAAATCTTGACACCCAGAAACTTGAAGCTGCTCACTCTCTCCACTTCTGATCCCTCTATGAGGATTGTTCCTTCATCTTACCGTTCCTGAAGTCCACAATCAGCTCTTTTGTCTTACTGACATTGAGTGTCAGGTTGTTGCTGCAGCACCACTCCACTAATTGGCATACCTCAGTCCTGTAAACGCTTTCATCAGCACCTGAGATTCTACCAACAATGGTTGTATCGTCAGCAAATTTATGGATGGTATTTGAGCTATGTCCAGCCACACAGTCATGTGTATATATAGAGTAGAGCAGTGGGCTAAGCACACACCCCTGAGGTGCGCCAGTATTGATCGTCAGTGAGGAGGACATGTTATCACCAATCCGCACAGACTGTGGTCTTCTAGTTAGGAAGTTGAGGATCCGATTGCAGAGGAAGGTACAGAGGCCCAGGTTCTGGGATCCGGATTGTGGGAATGATGGTCCAGAGCACAGGGTCCAATGCTCTCCCAGATCCTATGCTTCTAATTGCCTGCTGAGTTCCTGATCACAACCCTTGCATACCCATGCTACTCCAAAGCCCATTCATTATTCACTGTGCACATACTACAATGGCTGTTCATTGTCATACAATATGTTCCAGAAAAAGTTCATATACACAGGGAGAATGTTGCTGCTGTATGCAGGTAAGATGCTTTTGCACCTCACTACAATTGTCACAACTACAGATTTGGTAGCGCAGCAGATACAGCAATTGCGCTCGTGAATATGCATGCGTCAGCTAGTTACTATTTCATTGTGATGGCAATTAATTCCATTCTTTTCGCCATAGCGCTTGCCGAGACTTGAGGAAAGCACTGCAACCTTTTGCTGCCTGCTTGTATTCGGCCTTGCTTGAGAAATTGGACTGTTGTGTCAAATAACTTTGAAGACTAGCAGTTTTCATTTTACATTTAGTTATTCGTTTCAGCCGCAGTGTTGGCTTCATTTTCCATTTGACAGATTTAGTTAACGGGTCTGTTTGGCCTAGTATTTATTGTTTTCATTTCCCTCTATCTTAGTTTGCAATAAAGGCATAGAAACAGAGAAACATAGAAAACCTACAGCACAACACAGGCTCTTCGGCCCACAAAGCTGTGCTGAACATGTCCTTATCTTAGAAATTACCTAGGGTTACCCATAGCCCTCTATTTTTCTGAGCTCCATGTAGCTGTCCGGGAGTCTCTTAAAAGACCCTACCATATCCGCCTCCACCACTGTCACCGGCAGCCCATTCCACACACTTACCACTCTCTGCGTAAAAAACTTACCCGTGACATCTCCTCTGTACCTTTTTCCAAGCACCTTAAAACTATGCCCTCTCATGCTAGCCACTCCAACCCTGGGAAAAAGCTTCTGACTATCCACACGATCTATGCCTCTCATCATCTTATACTCCTCTATCAGGTCACCTTTCATCCTCTGTCACTCCAAGGAAAAAAGGCCGAGTTCACTCAACCTATTCTCATAAGACATGCTCCTCAATCCAGGCAACATCCTTGTAAGTCTCCTCTGCTGTGAACTATTGACCCACTTCAGTGTCTGCGAATTATCGACCCTCTTCAGTGTCTCTCTCTCTCTCCACACTTGGGCCATATCTGAACATAGTGACAACAATATAAATATATGCTCACAATCACCAGACCACCTGGCCTACTGATTGACCTTCAAACCATGTTCTCAGAATATGAGAAATGGATATCATGTTTTTGAATTTTGAAATAATGATCAAATCATTTGTTTCCAGCAAAACTATTCCAATTCACTCTTTGGGAGTTGTAGAGGAACTAAACTATTGACCAAAGATATATACTTACGCATTATCCACAGCCAACTATTCTGTAGAACAGTCTTCTCACCAATACCATCATAAAATGGGGATAAAGATTATTGGCTTTGAGAAGTTTCTCAGTGGTGTTCGACATGCTTCTGTTTGCTAAACCTAAAAATAAATTTCACACTGACATTCAATCCATGTTAACCTTACTAGATTAGCTATTTATCAACTTCTGCAGATTCTGCTAGAATTACACAAATAACACTATGCTCAACTTCAGATATTTTATTGACAGCAAGAAAGAAAAGTGCAGAAGATTTCCCGAAATGTTGTTATCTAAAGCCTTTTGGAAGAATATTTGTTCATGTGGAATGAATTTATTTCAGAGGTTAAAAATTGAACAGTGAGGAATATAGTTCATCTTTTATTTTGGAGCATTTTCCAGTTTTGACTAATGTTAGGGGGAAACCATATTCTACAATGAGAGAGCCTGTCTGAAATTTTGAAAGCAAACCTATGTTCAAATCTGTCTATTCTCATTCCATGCATGTTCAAATATGCTGTATTTTATTATTCAAGTGCCTGAAGTAATTAGGTGTTGTCACCAACATTCGTTTTTCAAAGCTGTTGACATCCTCAAGGCAGCTCAGTCGTATTTACTGCCGCACTTGTAATGAATGGCTTGCCAACTGGGTGTTTTGGATCCTTCCATCCCCAATGAGAATGTTCAGTTATCAGAGCTTTTGATGTGATAGATGAGAAGCCATGTATGCAGAATCGCTGCTTGTGGATAATAAGTATAGTTCTTTGGTCAATACTTTAGTCCCTCCAATGAGAGCTGACAATATTGACAAATTGGATTCAGCTGAGTAATTCGTGATATTGTTTCAAAAGGAAATATGAACAGAAGTCATGCAATTTATTTTTTGGAGATCTCTGATACAGCAGCAAAAATTTACAAATGCAAAGTGAGTTCAGTGAGTTAGATGCTAAGATAAAGGATAGGACTTGATTGTAGGGTTACCTCACATGCCACATGCTAATAAGGCCAGAAGTAAGAAAATCACACAGTTCATCATGTGGCTAAGGAGATGGTGCAGGAGGAAAGACTTCAGATTTTTGGATCATTGGGGTCCCTTCTAGGGAAGGTGGGGTCTATACAGAAGGAATGATTTGCAACTAAGCTAGAGGGGATGGGATTAATATCCTAGTGGGAAGGTTTGCTGTTGTTGCAAATGGGGCGGGGGCAGGGAATGGTTTAAACTAGAGTTGCAGGGGGATGGGAACCAGAGTGCCAGAACAGATAGTGGAGTAGTTATGGAGAAAGGTATTGTTAAGCCTACATACAAAGTCAGGAATCAAAAGGTTGAGCATGGTGGGTCCAATATTCTGAGCTGAATATCCTTCAATGCAAGAAGTAATGTGGGAAAGATGGATGAACTTGGGTCATGAATCATCACAGGGTATTATGACATTGTAGCTATTAGTGAGACTTGGTTGCAGGAGGGAAAAGACTGGAGGCTCATTATTCCAGAGATCTGTTGTTACAGGCATGATAGAACAGGAAGGATTAAAAGGGCGAGGTGATCTTACTAGTCAAGGAAAATGTGATGGCAGTTCTCAGATGGAACAGGTTGGAGAGTGAGGCTTTATGAGTAACATAAAAGAATAAGAAAGGTATGACCATGTTATTGAGATTGTATTAGAGACCACCCAGCTATCTGCAGGATTTAGAGGAGCAAACTTGAGGTTGTAGACTGTGGCAAGAAGCATAAAGCTGTAATAGTCGGTGATTTTAACTTTTCACCTACTGTCTGCACTCCCAAACTCTAAAAGGGCTGAATGGGAAAGAGTTTATTAAATGTATTCAGGAAAGTTTCCTTAATCAGTACTTTAAGTCTCAACTATAAACGGCATGATGCGAGATCTCCTGATAGGATATGAGACTGGGTTGGTGACTGGAATTTGTGTTGGGTAACATATTGCATCCAGTGATCGTAATACCATTTGTTTTAATGTAATTATGGAAAAGGATAGGTCTGGTCCTTGAGTTGAGATTCTAGATCATAGAAAGGACAATGTTGGTGAGATCAGAAAAGATTTTTCAAGTGTGGATTGGGCAGGTTGTTTTTTTGCCAAAGGTGTACTTGGTAGGTGGGAAGCCTTCAAAAGTGAAATTTTGAGAGTTAGAATTTGAATATTTCTGTTAGATTAAAAGGCAAGGTTAACAGGTTTAGGGAACCTTGGGTTTTGAAAGATATTAAGGCTCTGGTTAAGAAAAAGAAGGAGGTGCATAGCAGTTATAGGCAGGTAGTAACAAATGAGGTAATTGAGGAGTGTAACAAATGTGAGATTACAATCAGGAGGATTAAAAGAAGACATGAGGTTGCTTTAGCAGACATGGTGAAGAAGAATCCTAAGAGTTTCTACAGATAAAAGATCCAAAGAACAGCAAGGGAAAAAATTGGTCCTCTGAAAGATCAGAGTGGTAATCTATGCATGGAGTTGAAAGAGATGAGAGAGATCTTAAATAGACTTTCTCATCTGCATTTACTTGCAAGACAGGCAGAGCATATAAAAGTGAGGCAATGCAACAACAAGGTCATGGACCCTACACAGATTACAGACGAGAAGGCGTTTGCTGTCTTGAGGCAAATTAAGGTGAATAATTCCCCTGGGCTGACGGGGTGTTCCATCAGATCCTATGGGAGGTGAGTGAAGACATTGCATGGGCCCACGCTGAGATATTTTAAACATCCTCAGGCCTGGATGAGGTGTCGGAGGATTGGAGGGTAGTTATTGCCATTCTCAGAATAAGGCAGGAAGCTACAGGCCAGTGTGCCTGACATCAGTAGTCAGAAAGTTATTGAAAGGTACTTTAAGGGATAGGATATAGAAATATTTGGAAAGATAGTGACTGATTAAGGATAGTGTGTGGCTTTGTGTGTTGTAGGTTGTGTCTAACCAATCTTAGAGAGGCTTTTGAGAAAGTTACCAGGAAAGTTGTTGAAGGCAAAGCAGGGGATTATATCTACAAGGACTTTAGCAAAGTCTGAAAAGATCCTGCATGGGAGGTTTGTCAAAAATTTTCAGTCACTTGCCATTCAAGATGAGGTAGTAAATTGTGTAAAACATTGGCTTCACAGGAGAAGACAGGGAGTGGTAGTAGATGGAAATAATTCAGAAAATATATGGTTCAGGTGGTCATTGGTTAGGTTGAGTTGTACTCCGTTCCTGGCAATTTATTTGCAAAAGTTTTGTCTCCATACAAGGAGACATCATCACTGTGCTGTTATAGCCTTTATACATTTATCAATCTGCTGACTGGTCATCATTACAGAAACTTATTTGTGATGTAGGAGGAAGTCTGATTGCTGATTGGTTGCGAGGCGAACTTCGTGCGTTATGCTCTGGAATTTTGCTAACATTGGCTCATAAACAGGATCAAGGTCTAAAAGTGTGTTTACAGAATTGCTCATGCTTCTGGGAATTCTCTTGCTTAGCACATGTTTGCTTGTGCCATGACTTTCACTGATGCCCATTCAAATCTGTGCTGCTGTTGATCTTCATGGGAAAGAATAGAGTTGGTCATGCCACTTGACAGCCGGTTGATGTTCATGGATCCTTGTGGATATTTTTCTCCCAGTGGTTAGCAGATGGTTGCTTCTCTGACTGGAGGCCCATGACACGCAGTGTGTCGCATGGATTGGTGCTGGGTCCATTGTTGTTTGTCATCTATATCAATGATCTGGATGATAATGTGGTAAACTGGATCAGCAAATAAGTGGTTGACAACAAAATTGGGAGTGTAGTGGACAGTGAGGAAGACTATCAAACCTTGCAGTTGTATCCGGACCAACTAGAGAAGTGGGTTGAAAAATGGTAGATCGAACTTAATGCAGATGACTGTGAGGTGTTGCACTTTGGGAGGACCAACCAGGATTGGTCTTACAGTGTGAACAGCAGGGCACTGAGGAGTGCAATAGAACGGTGGGTCATAAATAAAGCTTTTGGCGCATTGGCCTTCATATATCAATGTATTGCGAACAAGAGTTGAGTTGTTGTATTGAAATTGTATAAGATATTGGTGAGGCCTAATTTGGAGTATTGTGTGCAGTTTTGGTCACCAGTCTACAGGAGTGATGCAAACAAAATTGAAAGAGTGTAAAGAAAATTTACAAGAATGTTGCCGGGAATTAAGGACCTGAGTTATAGGAAAAAGTTTTGAATAGGTTAGGACTTTATTTCCTAGAACATTGAGGACTGAGGAGAAATTTGGTAGAGCTATACAAAATTATGAGGGGTACAGATAGGGTAAATGCAAGCAGGCTTTTTCCACTGAGGTTGAGTGAGACAACAGCTGGAGGTTATGGTTTAAGGGTGAAAGGTAAAATGTTTAAGTGGAACATGAGGAGAAATTTCTTCACTCAGATTGTGGTAAGAGTGTGGAACAGGCTGCCAGCTCTAGTGATAGATGTGGGTTCCATTTTAATATTTCAGAGAAATTTGGATAGTTATATGGATGAGAGGGTATGGAGGGCTATGGTCTGGGTGCAGGTCAATGTGACTAAGCAGTTTAATAGTTTGGCATGGAAGGGCCTGTTTCTCTGATGCAGTGTTCTATGACTCTATGACATGAAAACAAACCATACTGTCACATATGTAGTATTTTGGTTCGATATTGTATATTCCACTTACAATTCTGGGAACCTTGTGAAGACCACGTTGAGAAACTTGATAACAAAGTATCTCCCAGTCCTCTTCAGAATAACTGTTGTCAGCAGACAATAACAAAAAATGAACACTTCAGGTATTCGCCTAATGGAATTAAAAACTGAAAATATATGGGTGGGATTTTTTGTTCCTTTGATTCCTTTCCCACCCAAAATGCTCATCTGATTTCTTCAAAGACTTCTTTAACTCTGTTATCTGATATGACCAAGGGTAAACTTATCTACCAAAGCTAGGCTCAGTCATATAGAATCACCAGTTGAGCTCTAAAATCAATTTGGAGCTTGACATATTAGAGATTTCTTCAAGACTTGTTCTTACTGCTCATTATGAATCAGAATCAGAATCAGAATCAGGTTTATTATCACCAGCATGTGATGTGAAATTTGATCAGTATTGTCCATACAGAAACATTTTAAATGTTTAAACATCTTGTCCAGTATAAATGCTTACACTATCTCCTTTTCTGCTCTGCTAAAATTTGTCTCCAAGTATATAATCTGATAACATAGAACATGGAACAGTACAGCACCGCCCAGGTCCATTGACTCATGATACCTATATAAAGCTACCTCATGATCCATCTAACTCTTCCCTCCCACACAGTCCTTAGCCTTCATTTCCTGTATCCAAGTATCTATATAAAAGTCTCTTAAATGTCCGTATTTTATCAGCTCCTACCACCACCCCTGGCAGTGAATATCTGTGTAAAAAGAAAACTATTACTGACGTATGCCTGAAGCTTTCCTACACTCACCTAACTGGAGGTGGTTTTGGTTTTGGCTATTGCTGCCCTGGGTAAAGGCAGAAAATGTTGCTGTTTATTGAGGGAGAGAGAAGATATTTAAGTGGGATTAACCTATCAATAAGAAATGGATTAGACCAGCTAGATCCATTTTCATCTTCTGAATTGATCCATATTTTGATGTTTCTGCTGTAACAACTGCAATGTGCTTATTTGCCAAGTACCTCCAGCATTGATGTTTTAATTCTCCAGCCTCTTTCATATTCTTCTGTCTCTGAACTCTGTGTTTTGCCAGTGTCCCATGGATGCATGTTATCTCATTAATAGTGTGTTGATCTTTTCCTCTTGACTCCCTTCCCTTTTATTTATTTTCATTAGGACTGGCCACTTTCATCAGTCTCTCTCTACCAACACAATCCTTTATGATAAGACTCGACTTTCCCAACTCTGCTGTTTCTTTTTATTCTGCAAATGTTTTAATTATTTTGGCAGCGCTGTTTTGATACAAGATTACCTCTCAAACATAAATCTTAATCTTTTTGTTCAACTCCTTTCTTTTACCAAGTGCCAGGTATATTTATATAATTTACTCCTGAATTTTAAGGCAAATCTAGCAATTTTAATGGACTACCAATACATGGCCAGATCTTTTCTGTTTCAGCATTCAGTATGCATTAATCCTTCTTGCTCATGCCTGGAATTGGATAAAAAAAACACTAACATTGTTTCAATTAATTTTCCTTGTAGTAATTTCTGTTAATTGAGAGGGAGGGAGGTTGAGTTTAGTGTTATGCTATATCAGATTATTTGGCAATAATTAACTTATAAAGGCTGGAACCATGTCACTAGAATACAGGTACTTCATAAGGAAAGATAACTTTACACGATTTGATATTACAATTTCAATTGCACCTTTTAATATTTGACACATTGTTGCACTAGATGGCGTGGAATTATAGATGTTTTGAAGAAGAATTCCATAAGGACGTTAAAACATTTTGGATGCTTGAATCTGAGGGAAGAAGAATTTTTTCGCTCCAAGGGCTGTGAACTTTTCAAATTCCTTAGTCTAGAAGATTGGTGAGGCTGAATCCTTGTGTATACTTCACACTGAAATCGTAAGACTTTTAATCAGCAAAGGAATTCAGCATTATCAGGAATAGGCAGAAAAGTGGACATGACAAATGTTGGATCAAAAATGGTCTCACAGCATGACAAGGAAGAACTGTGGGATCAAATAGCTGAAACTTTAGTCCTTTCTTTTTTATAACCTTATAGTCAGTCAAAGCATTTTCTTGCTTTCCTAAGCTGTGTGGAAAGTGAACTGATTTTGTATTGTGATTAAACTGCCAGCCCTTTAAGCAACTCAAACATTGTCTGCTCTAAACTGTGGACCATAAACCATGAAGAGCATTCAGGATGCCATGTCTGTCACACTGCCTCTTGAGTTTTTCAGACAAAAAACTGTTGACAAGCACATTTGCCCTGAAATTTGTTCTCAAAAATTTCAGAAATAATCTAATAGCAGTGTATATATTTCCCCATTTTGCTGAATATGTGGCCCTCATATTTCTGCATGACTCTTATCTCCAGGATCTTCCTTGCTCTCAATCCATGTACACCGCAATTCAGTCCTAAGAATGAGAAGTTAATGAACTTGATCATGCCCCATGCTCATTAGTAACAATCCATGTTCGAAGCCTTCCCTGGTAATCCTCTACAACTCTTCCTCTGCTAAACGTTTGACTGCATTGGTGCTGCTTCATACACCCATTCTGAGCTCATCAATTTCATCATGTTCGTTTCTTACTTCCACCCTGCCCTTAGTTCACTTGGTCCATCTCTGACACCACCCTCTCTTTTCTTGATCTCTCTGATTCCATCTCTGGAAATAAACTGTCATCTGATACCTTTAATAAACCTACTGATTCCCACAGTTATCTTGACTATACCTCTTCCCACCCTATCTCCTGTAAATATGCTACTCCCTTTTCTCAGTTCCTTGGTTTCCGGAATATCTGTTCCCAGGATGCGGCTTTCCATCTCAGGGCATCAGCGAAGTCCTGCTTCTTCAAAGAACAGGGCTGCTCTTTCCCCACTATTGATGCTGCCCTCACCTGCATCTCCTCCATTTCCCGAATACCAGAGCTCTCCCCAACTTCCATTGCCTTAACAGCGATAGAGTTCCTCTTCTCCTCACCTACCACACCATCAGCCTCTGCATCTAACAGATCATCCTCTACAACTTACACCATCTCCAAAAGGATCCCACCACTAAACGTATCTTAACTTCCCCAGCTGCCTCCGCTTTCCACAAAGACCACTTCCTCTGCGATTCCCTTGTCCATTCTTTCCACCCCACTAATCTCCCTGCCCATGTACTTCCTCCCTCACCTCTATTCAGGGCCCCAAACATTTCTTCCAGGTGAGGCAACACTTCACCTGCAAATCTCCTGGGGTCATCTAATGTGTCTGGTGCTCCTGATGCAACCTCCTTGACAATGTTGATGCTCACCGTACATTGGACGACAGATTTGTTGAGCACCTCCACTCCATCAAGTGGAACTTCCCTATGGCCAAACATTTTAATTCCTATTTCCATTCCCATTCCGACATGTCGGTCCATGGCCTCCTCATGTGCCAAGATGAGACCACCTTCAGGAAGGAGGAACAATACCTTATTATCCGTCGGAGTAGCCTCTGACCTGATGGAATGAATATAAATTCCAGATATTCCCCACTCTGACCATTCCCTTCTTCTCATCTGCCTATCACTTCCCCTGTGTCTCATCCTCCTTCCCATTCTCTTATGGTCCACTATCTTTCCCTGTCAGATTCCTTCCTCTCCAGCTCTTTACCTTCCCATCCTCTTGGCTTCACTCGTCACCTTCTAGCTAGCCTGCTTCCCCTCCCCCCACTTTTTTATTGTAGTGTCTTCCCTCTTCCTTTCCCATCCTGAGGAAGTGTCTATACCCAAAATGTTGACTGTTTATTAATTTCCATAGATGCTGCCTGATCTAAGTTCATCCAGAATTTTGTGTATGTTGCATGTAAAAAATTTACTCTTCAGTCTCTGGAGGTTTGGGCCACCAGGATTGACCAGTTTGTCCACCATGGAGGATGCAGGCTGAGATATTTAGTATTCTTTTGGTCAGCTCTTTAAGTGCTCAGACTCTTCACGAAAATGGTAACCTGCTCAAGTGCTTAACAAACTTTAGAAAGCATTATAATCATGCTAAATCAATCAAACACAGCAATGCCTTAATGCTTTGATTTTGGCCAGAATTAGCTTTTGCCCATCTCTAGAGATCAAGTGACTCATAAAATAGACTTCTGAATGTCATCTTGCTCCCCTAGATTTTCTGTTTTCAGGTATCATGTCATTTTTCCCATTTCTTTAAAGACCAATGTGTCATCAGCTAGGGTTTTCAGTTCACTGAGATATCCAAGTACAGATCCAGTATTTGCTAAAATTTGCTCGGTTTTCCTTTCAATTAGTATCAATTTATTTATAAGAAACTCCATTCATCAAACTCTCCACATTAGAACTGATTCTTTACAGCTCGCACACTGAAACTTTTTCTCTGTTAAATCTGGTAAAATGTCTTCAATCATCTGCATAAAGTAGTAGCTTCATTTCAAAATTCCAGAGGCATAACTTAAATCTAGATAAATTCTCATCTTATACTTTGATATCTCAAAACATACCAATCTGTATACACAGAGTAAGTTATGCATGCTGAGATTACTGCCCCCTCTTCATCAATCTCTCCAATTTAGTGGAAGGGTTGTATTTCTCCAAAAATGAAACACACTACCAACTCTTCTTTTATCTAAAATTTTTATATTTCCTTCAAATATTTCTGTACTGTATAAAAAACTGCACATGTAGAAGTGAGTTGTGTGATTAAATTGATTGATCTTGCTATTGTGCACCTTGATTGGGCTCATCTGCTGCATTTCACTGTTTCCAAGTATGCATTGACCTTCTTGTGGTCAACTGCAATGAAATTCATAAAATAACATTGTTGATTCTTGCATTTACCGGTTTGAGAGGAAGCATTTCTAGTTGGCTTTATATAATCTTATTGTAAGCTGGTAGAACATAGCCCATTTATTGCTTTTACTGCCTTGAGATGATGATGTGTTATTGAACAACGTTACAGTAAATATTGCTAGAGTCACTGCTTACCTTTCCACCAACACCTTACTGTTAGGCACATTAAATCTAACTCCTGTCGCTATCAAAATATGGCTCAGCTCACTTCTTTATGGAATGTTTGCAGAAATTATTTTCAAATATGCACATTCCAATTTGCAATACTTAAAACACGAAAAACATACTGGCTGCTCTTTCTCTGCATTTTCTGTTCTTTCTATTTGCCATTCCTGATTCCTGGATTTGGAAATTCCACAGCTTTTCACTTTGATACATATGTATTTCTCTAGATTTAATTTTACGTTACATGTTAGTTTTCCCCTCAGGCTTAAATCCTGAGAGAAGAAAAAAGATGCATGCCAAAGTCAGGTCCAGAAAGTTCAAAGTTCAAAGTAAAACTCATTATCAGAGTGTGTACAAGTCACCACATGTAATCCTGAGATTCTTTTTCTGCTGGCGTACTTAGCAAATCTGTAGTACAGTAATTGTAAACTGTAAACATCAGGAAATGTAAACTGTAAACAAACTGTGCAAATGCAGATATAACAATATAACAGAGTCCTTAAAAGAGTGTAGCTAACCCCTTTTGTTCAAGAGTCTGATGGGTGAAGGGTAGTAACTGTTCTTGGACCTGGTGGTGTGAGTCCTGAGGCACCTGTACCTTTTACCTAATGGCAGTAGTGAGAGAAGAGCATGGCCTGGGTGGTGAGGATCTTTGATGATGCTTTTCCATGGCAGCAGTTCATGAGGATGTGCTCAATCTTTGGGAGGGTACTACCTGTGACGTACTGGGCACTACCTTTTTTTGGATTTTCCTCTCAAAGGCATTGGTGTTCCTATACCAGGCTGTAATACCACCAGTCAGCATACCTTCACTACATATCTACAGAAGTTTGCCAAGGTTTTCAATGACATGCTGAACCTCCACAGATTCCTGAGGCAGTAGAGGCACTGTTGTGCTTTCTTCACAGTAATATTTATATGATGGGTACAGGACAGGTCCTCTGAGATAGTGATACCCAGGTACTTAAAGTTATTGACCCTCTCCACCTCTGATCCTTCGATGATTACTGGCTCATGGACCTCTGGTTTCTCTCTCCTGAAGTCTACAATCAGTTCCTTGGTCTCATTGACACTGAATGAGATGCTGCTGTTATTACACCACTCAGCCAAGTGCTCACCCTCCCTCCTGTTTGCTGATTCAGCATCCACTTTGATACAGTCCACAACAGTGGTGTCGTTAGGAAACTTGTATATGGTTTTGGAGCTATACTTAGCCACACAATCATAGGTGTAAAGCGAATAGTGCAGGAGGTTAAGTACAATTCCCTGTGGTGCTCCTGTGCTCATGGAGATTATGGAGGAGATGTTTTTGCCAATCAGAACGGACTGGGATCTACAAGTGAAGAAATCCAGAGATCCAATTGCACAAGAAGGTATTGAGAACCTGGACTTGGAATTTACTGATTAGTTTTGAAGGGATGATGGTGTTAAATGCTGAGCTGTAGTCAATAAAGAGCATCCTGATGTATGCATCCTTGCTGTTCAGATGTTCCAAGGTTGTGTGAAGAGCCAATGAGATAGCATCTGCTGTAGATCTGTTGCTTAGGTAGGTGAATTGGAGTGGATCCAAATCGTCACTCAGGAGCTGATATTCTTCAACACCAGCCTCTCAGAACTCTTCATTACTGTAGATGTAAGTGCAACTGGGTGACAGTCATTTAAACAGGTTACCATGCTCTTCTTGGGCACCAGTACAATTGAAGGCTGCTTGAAGCACGTGTGTATCATACACTGCCGGAGTGAGAGATTAGAGATATCCACGAATACACCAGCCATTTTGTTGGCAGATGTCTTCAGTACTCAGTCATGTACTCTATCCAGACCAGGTGCCTTCCTTGGATTCACTCTCTTGAAGGCAGCCTGCACATCACCTTCAAATACTGAGACCAAAGGATCACCGGGAGACATGGAAGCGCACATGGTTCCTCCCTGTTCTAGTAGTCAAGGCGAGCATAGCAGGCATCTGGAAGTGAAGCCCTGCTGTCCCCTATGTCACAAGATTTAACTTTGTGGTGGATATGGCATTCAGACCCTCCCAAAACTGTCGAGCATCCCTCACTGATCCCAGTCTAGTCTGGAATCTTTGTCCAATCCAATCTGTAATGAACAAGTCATTCAAATCTGTGCTATAATAATGATCTGTAAACATTATCAGCTTATAAGTATACATTATAAGGATGTTTTCTGCTCCTAGTTGAATGCAAGTAATCAGTAACCTTAAACGGCTTTATTCTTTGAGAGGTTTCATTTACTTTGCTATATCTTACATTCTTCTGAGTCTCAATTTAAAGCCTTTATAATTTGGTACAATTTTCTCTCCCTGTGACCAATGAAATACAATAAACAATTTAGCTTGCATCATTTCTGTTTTGTTGACTATATGTGAGTCAATATATGGTTCACAATGTTTCCAAAGCAATCTCCAATCTTTGAACGGGTTACTTGCGTAGAACTTAGTGCGTTCAACTTGTTTCTCTCTCCCTCTCGACTGATGCTGCCGGAGGAGGGTGCCAGGGTCTTCGGTCTTGGGCAACGTTTTAACCGATGCAGTTTGTGGATTGGACTCTGTAGTCCATGATACGAGATGCTTCTGATTTCTGGTTCCTCCTTATTTATTGCAATTTTCTGCGATTTTGATTGCATGGACTGGATCCGCAGCCTGCGGTCAATGAATGACACTGTGCTAACCTGAACTGAACTGAACTAAACTGGACATTTCTAGACCGTTCCAATAACTTTGTGGTTTGACGTTTTATTTTCTGTGTTTTTCACTCAATTTTTTGCAGTTGTATGATTTGTTTTTTTTGTGTGTTGGGGTTTTATTGTTTTTCTTTGAACGAATTCCATTTTCTTTGTTTTGTGGCTCTCTGTGGGAAGACGAATCTTAGGATTATATACTGCATAGACATTTGGAAATAAATGTATTTTGAACTTGAACTTGAATCTCAGGCAATTTCCTTTACTCCATCCTGCACTCTATCAAGTGAATCATATAGTTCGACACACATCCACGTGCTGTCCTTACTGCACACATCCCACATCGCTTTACACACTCACACTCAAGCATGGTCTAAATTTTATAATTCTGTCAACAACTGCAAAAATTAATCAAAATTACAAAAGAATATATGGGCTGTACAGAGTAGAACTGCTTGCTGTGGTTTGTTTACAGAGGTATAATGTCTGTAAGTTTCTCCATCAAAACAACAAATCAAATAATAGGAGAAGTGACTGGTCATACGTTAAATTAATAATGTGTCGCCAAGAAATATCATATACTCCGCATAATGATCCAGTCATTTTTTAGTCACTTGTACATTGCATTTTGTTTCATTTAATTTGTTGAATTTAAGTTCAGCCACTGCTGCAATCCATTTTGATATGTTGATCCTAAATTATTAACATGGGCAGGTTCACTGATCCAGTAATGATAATCATAATCATGATTATGATAGTGCTTTGACATTCAGGAGCAGTTGGCTATATTTTGGACTTAAATGCATAAAATGATGCTTTTCAAATAAACAAGCAAAAAATAATATAATCTGGGAATGTCAATCACAAAAAACTCTGCAAATGAAATTCAAGTTAACTTGGTTATATTCCAATAGTTTAGATAGTATTAAATGAATTGTTTATAGCAGTACCAAGAGCCAAAAGTTATATAGAGTCTGACATTAAGAGGAAATTGTAATTTAGTCATTAAATTGGTGGATTAAAGTACTGAGTACTGAACTAATAATCCAGAAACATGAGCTTGAACCTCACCAACAAAACACAAAGCACTTAAATGCTAATAAAAAGAAATTCTTAGCATTTCAATGACTACCATGAAGAAAAAAGTTGAGTTTAAAAAATTACTATTATCACTAATGCCTTTAGAGTCATATGCCTCTTAACTTTACCTGCTCTGCCTTGTCAGCCTGGCCTACATAAGACCAGAAGACAGAGAAGCAAAATTAAGCCATCTGGCCATCAAGTTTGCTCTGCCATTCAATCATGACTGTTCCTTTTGTTTTTCTCCTCCACAGCCCCAGTTCCCAACCTTCTCCCCATATCCTTTAATGCCATGTCCAAACAAGACATGTTGGTGTTGAGACCACTTGTTTTTATGCTGTGTGTGTAACTCTTGCTTCGGCTAGCAGCTTAATATAGGGGGTGACACCCCCCGGCCCGGCCAAACTTAAGAAATCTCGTTCGGGTGGATGTTGTGTAATGTGTCCCTTGTTACAAATCAGTACCCCGAAAAAACAAACAGTACATAATATGCAATTAAAACTATTAAGCTTTATAGCTCTTACTTTGTCTATATGGTTAGTAAAGAAAACAAAAAAAAAGGAAAAAGGGCCCAATCTTATGAGCAGCCTGTTGTGCAATGTTGGAGCTCACTGATAAGCCGATCGTCCACCATTGACCTCCTCTGATCGTCGCTGCCCTTCAGACCCTCGTTCCAAGTCCACCCAGTCCGGCAGTCTACCAACTCTCTCCATTCATGTCTTCTCTCCTCATTTCTCCCTGGCAAAAGACCGCAAAAATCTCTCTTTCAGACTCAGAAGAAAGAACAACAGCATTCCAAACCCCATTATCTCTAGTCATAACCCAAACATTGCTGCTACAGAGAAACCATCACATTATCAGTGAAACCTCACAGCATGTTACACAGCAGTGAAACCGTACCGCATGTTACACTCTCCCCCCACCAAATTTGGTCATGTCCTTATGACGTTGAGAGAATTTGCCAACCCTTCCTGCAAAACACAAAGCCCAATCCAGGTGTAAAAGGCTGTGACATAGCTCCCCAATACAGTAGGGGTCACACTCTGTTCCCCTGGTGCTACGTAGGCCAACCTATCTGGTGGTGTCCTAATTCTCTGAGACCTCTGCACCACATCATCTAACTCTTCAGGTTCTGAAACTACTGGGGATACTTCCGGTCTACCTGGCGAGGCCTCCCCCGATCTATCACTTGTGTCCACCTGCAACTCGGAGCCCTCTGTCTTGTGATCAAACCCTACTTCCTCCCCTGCAGAGTCCTGCTGCTACCCAGGCTGCACACAGATAGCCCCCCTCACCCCACAACTTCACCTGACTCAGCGGGAGAAGGGTCTAGAGTCTCTTCCTCAATCAATGGACAGTTCGCGAAAGGCAGCATATACCATACATCCAGGTCCTCATTCTCCGAATCAGTATCCCTCTCAGGGATGGGGGCCGGCCTAACCTCACCTGTTGGGGGCCTGGTAGTCACCCCGTGTTTCTAAAGAGTCCTCTTACTAGGGGTAGGTTTCAAGTCGGGCTCTGGGTTTACCTGCATCTCTTGACGCAGAGGCAACAGGTTGTTCCGATGTAGAATCTTGTTAGGTCCATTCCTCTCCTCTGGTTTCACCAGAAAAACTGGTAGGTTTGGCATCTGACTCTCCACCACATAGGACGTAGCCACTCTGCGGTCAGGTAACTTGTGCTTTCCAGGTAGCCCCAAATTCCTTATGAGGACTCTGTCTCCCGGCAGGAGTTGGGAGAACCTCACCTTTTGTTCAACCTTCTCTTATTCCCTTGATTCTGCTTGGCAGCTGCAACCCCAGCTAATTCATAAGCCCTTTTCAACTCTCTTCTCATATCAGACACGTACCTGAGGTAAGTCTTCGGTGTTCAGTCACCCTCGTCAGTCCCAAAACAAAGGTCAATAGGCAACCTTGTCTCGTGCCCAAACATCAGATAATATGGTGAGTACTCAGTAGCTTCATTTTTTGTACATTAATAACTGTGAACCAGATGCCCAATATGTTGACTTCACTTGTTCTTCTTACTGATCTCCAGTGTCCCAAGCATGTCTAGCAAGGTCTGATTTAACCTCTCTGGCTGGCACCTGTGGGTGATAGGATGTGGTCCTCAACTTCTCAACTCCAAGCATGCCCAGTAACTCACGGATGAGGCTCCTCCAAACTCCTGTCCCTGATCACTATAAATTCACCTGGGAAGGCCATAATAAATGAAATACTTCTCCCATAACACTTTTGCCACCGTAGACGCCCTCTGGTCCTTGGTAGAAAAAGCCTCAGCATATCTGATGTAGTGGTCCGTGATGACTAAGACATTCACGGTGTTGCTGGCATTGGGTTCTGTGGACAGGAAATCTATATGCACCAGGTCCAGAGGCCCTGTACTCTGCAAGTAGGACAAAGGAGCTGCCCGCGTAGACAGTGTCTTCCACAGTATGCATCGAATGCATGACTTGCAGTATTCTTCAACTTCCGACTTCAAAAAACGGCGGGAGGAGAGAGAGCAGCGTGCCACGCGTGCACAGCCCTCCGGTGAAAAATGATATCATACCTGTTAAATAGGGGCTGTGGACAATTCTGATTTGATGGAGACGGACGTGAAAGCATAGAGGAACATAGGAGAAATTTCTGAAAAGCTCGTTCGCTGCTGTCGTTAATGCGCGATCGAGAAATCTTCCGGAGGGAAGGCCTCAAAATCCCCGGCTTTGCCTGCTGTTGGCGACTGAGATTGAGATCGAATCGTTTTGACAGAGATGGTGCTCAGTACTCGGTGACGGAGAGCTGATTCAGAGGCTCGAATTTTTCGGATGACTCAGAGATGGATTGTGGTCAGGCATGGCAGGGAGAGTTTTTCTTCCTTCTCCCGTCTGCGTGAGATGTGGGACATTTGAGACTTTGATCTTTTACTGTGCTCATGGACTTCTTCATCAAGTTATGGTATTGTTGCACTGTTGTAACTATATGTTATAATTACGTGGTTTTGTCAGTTTTTTCAGTCTTGGTCTGTCCTGTATTTTGTGATATCACACTGGAGGAAATATTTTATCATTTTGTAATGCATGCATTACTAAATGACAATAAAAGAGGACTGCGTGTCTTCATAATCTAATCTAATCTAATTTGGGGCCAGTAAAACCGGTCTCTCAGCAATCCATAGGTCTTTTCCACCACCAAATGTTCAGAGTCATTATGAAGTGATTTCAACGCCATCCACTGATACTTCTCAGGCAGAACCAGCTGGCAATGCTGGGGTTGGTCTGGGGGTGACGTGACCCAGTATAAGATCAGGTTCTTCAACTCCAACCAAGACCATTCTCGTAGTAATGGAGACATCGACACATGTTTCGTCCTCTCCACCCGAGTCATGTCTCCCTTTCCGACCGTCGCCCAAATGGTACCAATGCCTGGATCATCTCGCTGAGCAGCTGCCACTTCACCAGCACTCAATTCCAGCAGCTGATTTGTCTTCAGAGCAGTCAGCTTACAATAATCTTGGGGGATGGCATCATCAGAAACGCCCAATTGATCCACCGCTCGATCCTGCCCCTCTTTTTCCTCTGCCTTCACGGTGATGGGAATCTGACACAGGGCCTTCACCCCCGGGGCAGGAACGCTCTCCCACACCTCATCCCTGTCCAGTTCCTCATGCGATCGTCAGGACAAAGCATCTGCATCAATGTCTGGTTCCCCGGCCGGTACTTCAGGCTAAATCATAGGCAGACAACACCACCAACCACCGATGGCCTATGGCATCCAGTTTCGCCGAGGTCAGGATATAAGTTAGGGGGTTGTTGTCCATCCTCACCTCAAACTTGTCCCCGCAGAGGTAGTCACTCAGCTTATCCACCACTACCCATTTCAACGCCAGTAATTCCAGCTTGTGCGTGGGATAGTTTTTCTCGGACGGCGACAGACTCCGGCTCACAAACGCAACGGGCCTCGACACGGAGCCCTGTTCTTGATACAGGACGCCCCCCTGAACCCTCTTGGCTGGCATCTGTGTGCAGCACATACGACAATCAGGGGTCTACAAAAGCCAGCACTGGCGCCTGGGTCAGCAGCTCCTTCAGCGACTGAAAGGCCTCCTCACATTTTGCATTCCGCCTCAGTCCAAAGGGTTCCGACGGGCTAAGATACTCTCCACTCTCCAGTCCTTTATTCCCCTTCCTTTCTTCCCCAACAGAGGGTAACCACACACAAGCTGATTCAAAGGGTGACTCACTTTCAAGTAGCCTTTCACAAACCTCCAATAGTAACCACAGAACCCGAGGAATGAGTGCAGAGTGCTCACAGTCTGGGTCTTGGCCAAGTGGTAACCGCCTCAATCTTAGCTGGGTCTAAAACTACCCCATCCCATAAGACTATGTGCCCAACATAGCTAGCAGATGTTTGGCAGAACTGGCACTTGTTCAGGGAAAGTTTTAACCCTTCAGCTTTCAGGCAGCCCAACACCATCAGTAACCTCACTTCATGTTCTTCCAAGGTGGATTCAAACACTATGAGGTCATCCAGATATATCAATACCTCAAGCAAGTTCATATCCCCCACCGTCTTCTCCATGACCCACTGGAAGGTTGCAGGAGCTCCCGAGATGCTCTGAGGCATCCTTTCGAACTGGAAAAATCCCAAGAGTCATATAAATGCCATCTTCTCTTTGTCAGCCTCACTCATGGGGATCTGGTAATATCCACTCCTCAAGTCCAGCACACTGTCTTCAATCCTCGGGACAGTATACTGATCAGGGATGGTGTGCCTGTTCAGAGTCCTATAGTCCACACACATCCATAACTTCCCATTCTTCTTTCGAGCCACCACTATTGGGGACGCATAGGGGCTTCAGAACTCGGTGATGATCTCAGCTTCCTTCAACTTACACAAATGCTGCCGAACGTCCTCCACCTCTGCAGGGGCCAGTCGCCACGACCTCTCTCGGAATGGGGTATGCTCAGTCACCCGGATAGTGTGACAGGTGCTCTTGGAACAACTCACATCAAACACGCCAATGAAAAAGACACCTTCCAGCTTCAACATCTTCTCTACCAGCCTCCTCTTTCAACCCGGCAGCACCGGGGAGTCCCCGAAGTTGAATGACTCAACCGTCAACTTTTCCCCCTTTTCTAATAGTTTCTCCCCGGCGTGCCTCACGGGGGCACTAGACATTACCATCACCGGGAACAGATGCACCAGGGGCATCCCCCACTTGAAGGTGACCTCCCTCTTCGTAGCGTTCCTGACGATCACTGCCATCCTGCTTGCCTGTACAACCAAGGGCTTCTGCAATTAGGGCCTCACCAGTACCCCAACAGGAAATCCCAACTCCCCCTCGTGGTCTTCCAGAGCGTCCGCTAAGAGGGCTTCGCCCTCAGGCACTCCGAGAAATTTGGGGGTCCCCATCACTCTTGCTACTTCCCCGGCCGTACCACCATTGGCTTCAACTGGGTGAACCACACAGTCCCTCGTTTAAATTCGGTATCCGGCCTGATGCAGCCACGCGCTTCCTCAAAAGCAGCTCGAAACACCGGGTGCATGGACAATGTTCCCAGAAAGCTCTCGCCAGCCTTCTCCTTGCAGGCCCCCATGAGCCTCCTCACACGAGGGGTGTTGGTCCCCACCAGAATTGAAATGCTGCTCTTCTCAACAGGGTCCTGACAAACCAGCACTAATGTATCAAGGACCTCAGACACTCCCACATCGGCCTCTGAGAACTCCAGCTTCACTGACAAATAACCATTGTATGGATAATCAATAGAACTAACCCCCTGGATCTCCAGTGCCCTGAATGGTGTCAATGGTAAGTGCTTCAGGTACCGGTTGTAAAACGAATGGTACAACAACGTGACCTGTGACCCGGTGTCAAGTATGGCATTAGCATAAGTACCCTCTATTCGTAGCGCTACGCTGGAGCATGGTCCCACTAAGCCTTCAGGAATTGGACCTTTCGCTTTTGGGGGTTCCTTGATACATTGCTGGGAATGTGTTCCCTCACCGGGTCTCCTCTAGGTTTTCCCAACGACTCTCCCTGCTTAGGTACCCAGGGGCTCACTCTCCTTCTGGCATGACACCTGCAGCCAGCAGCCCTCCGCATTGTTCGTCCCCTTGGGGAATCCACACCCCCATCAGCTCCATCATGTGGGGGGTGGGGTGGTCACACCCATTGATAACAGGTGACATATCTCCATTCTCAACTCTGCCACAGCCTCCCTTACTGCTCCCCGGAGTAGGCTATTTGTGGTCACATTGCCACAGAGAACTACTACCGAGGACTGTACCCTGCTGACGGAGTCCTCCCATGCCTCTGCCACATTCTCCTCTTCCTGTACCTCTCTGATCAGCTCAACAAAAGATGGAGGGTGGTGCATCTTACGAGACTGTCGGAGACCCCAAGCCATCAGGTCATGGGACTGGGCGCCCCTGTCTATCTGGTCCATTCTTAACTGATCCACCTCAGCTGCCTGAATGACCCCTCTGCACTGCAAGCAATTTAGCTGCCTCTCTAGCTGAAAAATGTAGGCAGAAAGCTCCCCCTTCTCCTGCTACATGTTCTGAAACCCCACCATGAGCTCCACTGGGCTTCCAGTCGGACCAACAGCATTGTCCAGTGCTTGCATGTAATTTACAGCTGTCGTTACGGGAGATTTCAACCTGACGGCTCTCACAACGTCAGTGGCCTGCCCATTCAAACTTTCAACCAATCTCCATCACTTTTCATCATCAGAGCACTGCCACTCATCTAACAACTGAGAGGTCCGCTCTGCCCAAGGCTCATACTCCTCCTCCCCTTTAGGAGTGGGCATTATTCCAGAGAATAGGTGGAGCCAGCCATATCTGGGAATTTGAATCTGATTTTTCCATTTATTCGCCAGAGAAGTAAGGGTGGATACTAAGTCAGAATTCTCACTCTTCACCAGTGGACGTGGACTAATTAGACATCTCAAATCCGACCACTCTTTCCCCTCACTCCTCAGAAATGAGGAAACCCTGTCTTTGAAATGTCCGCCCCCACCTACTGCCACCTCAGCACTGGTCTGCATTAAAACAAGAGCTGCGCCAGCCATTTTATCAAAGCCTCCACCCACAATCACAACTTCAACAGTACTTAACAGTGGAATTAACAATTAATCCGGAATAAAAATATCTGCCTCACTGGTTCATTGCTCAGGATAACCACACAGTGTCCAAAGGAATCAATCCCCACAATTGTAACTCTTGCTTCAGCTAGTGGCTTAATATAGGGGGTGATAGCCCCCGGCCCGGCCAAACTTAAGAAATCTCGTTTGGGTGTATGCTGCACGATGCATTCCCTGTTACAAATCAGTACCCCCGAAATAATAAACAGTAGACAATTTGCGATTAAACAGTTAAGTTGTATAATTCTTACTTTGACTATATGGTTATTAAAGTAAACAAAGAAAAATAAAAAGGGCCCAATCTTATTAAGCAGTCTATTGCATAACGTTGGAGCTCACTGATAAGCTGATCGTCCACCATCGACCTCCTCTGACTGTCGTTGCCCTTCGGACCCTCGCTCCAAGTCCACCTCGTCTGGCGGTCTACCAACTCTCTCCATTCATGTCTTCTCTCCTCATCTCTCCCCGGCAAAAAACCGCAAAAATCTCTCCTTCAGACTCAGAAGAAAGAACAACAGCATTCCAAACCCAGTTATCTCTAGTCATAACCCAAACGTTGCTGCTACAGACAAACCATTACATTATCAATGAAACCTTACAGCATGTTACACAGCAGTGAAATCCTACAGCATGTTACACGTATAAATGATTTAGATGATGGAATATATGGCTTTGTTGCCAAGTTTGCAGATGATATGAAGATTGGTGGAGGAGTAGGTAGTGTTAAGGAAAGAGGTAGGAGCAGGAGGACCTAGACAGATTAGGAGAATGGGCAAGAAAGTGGCAAATGAAATACAATGTTAGAAAATGCATGGTCATCCATTTTGGCAGTAGAAATAAATATGTGGGGTATTTTCTAAAACTGGAGAAAATCCAGGAATCAGAGATGCAGAGGGATTTGGGAGACCTTGGGCAGAACACCCTGAAGATTAACTTGCAGTTTGAGTCGGTGCTGAGGAAGGCAAATGCCATGTTAGCATTCATTTCAAGAGGTCCAGAATACAAAAGCAAGGATGCGATGTTGAGGATTTATAAGGCACTGGTGAGGCCTCTCCTTGAATATTGTGAACAGTTTTGGGCAAGTCATCTTAGAAAAGATTGCTAAGGGTCCAGAGGAGGTTCACAAGGATGATTCCAGGAATGAAAGAGTTATCATACAAGGAACGTTTGATGGCTCTCGGCCTAGATAGAGTAGATATGTAAAGGATGTTTCCCATGGTGGGAGAGTCTAGGACAAGAAGGCACAGCCAAGGATAGAGGGGCACCCTTTCAGAACAGAGATGCGGGGAAATTTCTTTAGCTAAAGGGTGGTAAATTTGTGGAATTTGTTGCAACATGCAGCTGTGGAGGCTAAGTCATTGGGTGTATTTAAAGTCCAGATTGATAGGTTCTTGATTGAACATGACATCAATGGTTACAGGGAGGTGGCCAGGATCTGGTGTTGAGGAGGAGATTAAAAAAAGGATCGGCCATGATTGATGGTCCAGATGGCCTAATTCTGCTCCTATGTTTTTCCTATTTCTTGTTGTAATCTCTGGTCCACCTCCCAGCCACTGTTGGGAGGCCTGTATATAAGTGCCATTAGGGCCCTTTTACCCTTGCAGTTTCTTAACTCAACCCACAAGGATTCAACATCTTTCGATCCTATGTCACCTCTTTCTACTGATTTGATGCTATTCTTTACCAGTAAAGCCACATCACCCCCTCTGCCTACCTTCCTATCCCTCCGATATAACGTGTAACCTTGGACATTTAGCTCCCAACTACAACCATCCTTCTGCCACGATTCAGTGATGGCCACAGCATCATACCTGGCAATCTGTAATAGTGCAACAATATCATCGACCTTATTTCTTATATTACGCTCATTTAGATACAACACCTTGCGTGCTGTATTTGCTATTCTTTCAGATTCTGCATCCCTATTATTTTGATACTCTGCCTGTTGGCTACAACTAAGTCCCATCACTTGCCTTCCCTTCTCACCAATCTGACTGCACACTATCTTTACATTTTTACGAACCGTCCTATCGTGACTTCCTTTATTCGGGTTCCCACCGCCCTTCCAAAGTAGTTTAAACCCTCCACAATAGCTCTAACAAACCTACCCACGAGAATATTGGTCCCCCTCGGGTTCAGGTGCAACCCATCACTTTTGAACAGGTCATACCTTCCCCCAGCAGAGACCCCTATGATCCAAGAACCTGAAACCCTGCCCCTGCACCAGCTTCTTAGCCAAATCATTTATCTGCCAAATCATCTTGTTGCTACTGTCACTGGTGCGTGGCACAGGCAGCAATCCAGAAATTTCTACCTGGGAGGTCCTACTTCTCAGCTTTCTACCTAGCTCTCTAAATTCTCTTTTCCGGACCTCTTTGCTTTTCCTTCCTTTGTCATTGGTACCAATATGAACCAAGACATCTGACTGCTCCCCTTCCCTCTCCAAAATGTTGTAGAAGTGGTCTGAGATGTCCCTGACCCTGGCACCTGGGACACAACATACCATCTGTGTGTCCCTTTCATGTCCACAGAACCTCCTGTCTGTTCCCTCACTATTGAGTCCCCTATCACTACCATTCCCTACTTCCCTCTCTGTCCCTTCTGCACCGCTGACCCGTGCTCAGTGCCTGTAAACTGGTTGCCGTGGCATTCTCCGGGAGATCATTCCCCCACAAAAGTATCCAAAGCAGTATACTTATTTTTGAGGGGAACGGCCACAGGTGTGCTCTTCTCTAACTGCCTACTTCCATTTCTCCTGACAGTCACCCAGCTACTCACCTCCTGTAACTTTGGGGTGACTACTTCCCTGTAGCTTTGATCAATTATCTCCTCACTCTCCTGTACAAGCTGAAAGTCATCCAGTTGCCGCTCCAGATCCCTAACACAGTCTTCAAGGAGCTGCAGCCGGAAGCATTTCGCGCAGATGTAGTTCCCCAGGAGAATCTGGGTCTCCCCAGTTCTCCAACATCCGGCACGAAGAACATACCACAGCCATTTAAATGGTACAGTAAGAGAGAAAAAAAAACAAAAAAGAAACCTTAACAGACGCTTTACACAGAGCTGAAGCCTCTTTTGAGCCAAAGCCTGTTGCTTCTACTCTCGCCACTGGCCTACTGCACTTATCTCTTCTGTACATTCATTTAGTTCACAGAGCTCTGTTGATGCTGCTGATAGGCCCCGTACAATTGACAAATGCCCGTGAAGCTCTCTTTTTAAATAATTACCACCGAACTGCGAGAAACACCTCTTCATACAGCTTTGTTGATGTTGCTGATAGACCCAATACAATGGACAGATGCCCACAAAGCTCTCTTTTAAAATAATCGCCGCTGACCTGCGAGAAGCACCTCTTCGTACAGTTCTGTTGAGGTCGCTGACAGGCCCCGTTCAAGTGACTCTGTGTCCATGATTTATTCTTAACCGCCCTCTGCAAATCTTCTAGAAAGCCAGATTAAATGATAGACCACGAGTGATGTTCCATGTCCCAGGAACTAATTAAAATGTTAAGAGTTATAATCGTCATTGGGAGATGAGTAGTGTCAGGAGAATGGCTCCAGGGGCAGAGGTTTGTACTGCCTGCGGGATGTAGGAAGACTGGGAATAAACACAACTTCAACAGGTGACCAAGCTGCAGCTCCCGAGAGAACATGTTAAAGAACTGGAGCTTCAGCTCGATGACCTTCGGACTCATACGGGAGAATGAGGACGTGATAAATAGGAGCTACAGAGAGGTAGTCACCACTAGATCGCAGGAGACAGGTAACTGGGAGACTGTCAGGAGAAGCAGTGGAAATGCACAGCCAATGCTGAGTACACCTGTGGCCATTCCCCTCAATAATAGATATACAAATTTAAATACTTTTGAGGTGTGTATCCTAACAAGGGGGAGCCACAGTAACCGGCTGTCTGGCACTGAGTCTGGTGCCATGGCTTACAAAAGCAGAGAGGTGCAGTGTTGATAGGAGATTCCTGAGTCAGAGGAACACAGACACGATTCTGTGGGTGCGGCAGAGACACCTGGAATATATATTGCCTCCCTGGTGCCAGGGTCAAGGACATCTCAGATTGGGTCAATAGCATTCTCAAGGGGAAGGGTGAGCAGCCAGAAGTGTTGGTAAACATTGGCACCAATGACAATATTAGCACTAATGTCCTGAAACGAGATTTTAAGGAGCTAGGCAGAAAGCTAGAGATAGAGAGAGTACAGTGAAGATTTACTAGAATGTTACCTGGGTTTCAACACCTAAGTTACAGAGAAAAGTTGAATAAGTTGGGTCTTTATTCTTTGGAACGTAGAAAGTTGAGGGGGGACTTGATAGAGGTATTTAAAATTATGAGGGGGATAGATAGAGTTGACATAGATAGGCTTTTTCCATTGAGAGTGGGGGAGATTCAAACAGGAAGACATGAGTTAAGAGTTAAAGGGCAAAAGTTTAGGGGTAACATGAGGGGGAACTTCTTTACTCAGAGAGTGCTAGCTGTGTGGAACGAGCTTCCAGCAGAAGTGGTTGAGGCAGATTCGATGTTGTCGTTTAAAGTTAAATTAGACAACTATATGGACAGGAAAGGAATGGAGGATTATGGGCTGAGTGCGGGTCGGTGGGACTAGGTGAGAGTAAGAGTTCAGCATGGACTAGAAGGGCCGAGATGGCCTGTTTCCATGCTGTAATTGTTATATGGTTATATGATTAAAGCTGATAAACAGGCTCTCTAGAGGAGTAATCTCTAGAGTGCAGCCTGCACCACGTGCCAGTGAGGGCAAGAATAAGATGATCTGGCAGGTGAATGTGTGGCTGTGGAAATGGTGCAGGAGGCAGGGGTTCAGATTTATGGATCACTGGGATCTCCTGGGGAAGGTATGACCCGTACAAAAATGAATGGCTACACCCAAACCCAAGGGGTTCTAATATCCTTGCGTGCAGGTTGGTTAGAGTTATTCGGAAGGGTGTAAACTGATTTGGCAAGGTGTTGGAAACCAGAGTGACCATGCAAAGGATGAAGTAGTTGGTTTACAAGTAAAGGCAATGTGTAGTGAGACTGATAATAGGGCAAGATTGCAGTCAACTGGATGCGTTCCAATGTAAAAGCAGACAAAATCAAAAAGTATGAATAAAGGACTGAAGATGTTATATTTGAATGCATGCAGTATACAGAATAAGATGGATGAACTTGTAGCACAATTACAGATTGGCATGCACGATGTTGCAGGAACCATTGAATCATGGCTGAAAGAAGATTACAGCTGGGAGCTTAACGTTCAAGGATACATATTGTATCGAAAGGACAGGTGGGCAGGCAAGGAGGGTGGCGTTGCTCTGTCTGTAAAAACAAGAGGTGACACAGGGTTGGAAGGTGTGAATGATTGTGGATAGAAGTAAAGAACTTGCAAGGGTATAAAAACCCTAATGGAAATTGTATGTAGACACCCCCCCCAAACTCTAGTAAGGATGTGGTTTACAAATTACGATGGGAGATAGAAAATGTATGCCAAAAGGGCAATTTTACAATGATCATGGAGGATTTCAATATGCAGGAGGATTGGGAAAAACAGGTTGGTGCTGAATCCCAAGAGGGAGAATTTTTAGAATGCCTGCGAGATGGCTTTTTATAGCAGCTTCTGGTTGAGCCTACTAGGGGATCAGTTGTTCTGGACTGGGTGTTGTGTAGAATTGATTATCGAACTTAAGGTAAAAGAACCCTTAGGGGAAAGTGATCATAATATGATCAAATTCACCTTGAAATTTGAGGAGGAGAAGCTAAAGTCAGATGTAACAGTTTTGCAGTAGAGTAAAGGGAACTACAGAGGCATGAGAGAGGAGTTGGCCAGAATTGATTGGAAAAGAACACTGGCAGGATGATGGCAGAGCAACAATGGCTGGAATTTCTGGAAGCAATTTGGAAAGCATAGGATTTATACACCCAAAAGAGGAAGAAGTATTCTAAAGGTAGGATGACACAACCATGGTTAACAAGAGAAGTCAAAGCCAACATAAAAGCCAAATACAGTGCATATAATAGAGCAAAATTAGTAGGAAGTTAGAAGATTGGAAAGCTTTTAAAAACCATCAGAAGGCATTAAGAAGGTAAACATGGAATACAAAAGTAATTTAGCCAATAATATTAAAGAGGAATCCAGAAGTTTCTTCAGATACATAAAGTGTAAAAGACAGGTGAGAATGGATATCAGGCTGCTGGAAAACAATGCTAGAGAGATAGTCATGGGGGACAAGGAAATGGAGGATGAACTGAATAAGTATTTTGCATTAGTCTACACTGTGGAAGACAGTAGCAGTATGATAGAAATTCCAAGAGTCAGGTGTTACGAATTGTAAGAAGTAACCATTTCAATGGAAAAGGTTCTTGGGAAAATGAAAGGTTTCAAGTCACCTGGACCAGATTGTATACACCACAGAGTTCTGAAAGAGTTGTCTGAAGAGGTTGTGGAGGCATTAGAAATGATCTTTCAAGAAACACTAGATTCAGGAATGTCAAGCAACACACGTAAAAGTTGCTGGTGAACGCAGCAGGCCGGGCAGCATCTCTAGGAAGAGATACAGTCAACGTTTCGGGCCAAGACCCTTCGTCAGGACTAACTGAAAGAAGAGCTAGTAAGAGATTTGAAAGTGGGAGTGGGACGGGAAGATCTGAAATGATAGGAGAAGACAGGAGAGGGAGGGATGGAGCCAAGAGCTGGACAGTTGATTGGCAAAAGGGATATGAGAGGATCATGGGACAGGAGGCCTGGGGAGAAAGAAATGGGAGGGGTGGGGGAAAAGCCCAGAGGATGGCAAGGGGTATAGTGAGGGGGACAGAGATAGAAAAAGAAGAGAGAGAGAAAAAGAATGTGTGTATGTATATAAATACCGGATGGGGTACGAGGGGGAGGTGGGGCATTAGCGGAAGTTAGAGAAGTCAATGTTAATGCTATCAGGTTGGAGGCTACCCTGATGGAATATAAGGGGTTGTTCCTCCAACCTGAGTGTGGCTTCATCTTTACAGTAGAGGAGGCTGTGGATAGACATATCAGAATGGGAATGGGATGTGGAATTAAAATGTGTGGGCATTGGAAGGTCCTGCTTTCTCTGGCGGACGGAGCGTGGGTGTTCAGCGAAATGATCTCCCAGTCTGCGTCGGGTTTCGCCAATATATACAAGGCCACATCAGGAGCACTGTATGCAGTATATCACCCCAGCCGACTCACAGGTGAGGTGTCGCCTCACCTGGAAGGACTGTCTGGGGCCCTGAATGGTGATGAGGGAGGAAGTGTAAGGGCATGTGTAGCACTTGTTCCACTTACAAGGATAAGTGCCAGGAGGGAGATCAGTGGGGAGGGATAGTGGGGGGGAACGAATGGACAAAGGAGTCACGTAGGGAGCGATCCCTGTGGAAAGCGGGTGGGGGGGGAGTGAAAGATGTGCTTAGTGGTGGGATCCCGTTGGAGGTGGTGGAAGTTACGGAGAATTATATGTTGGATCCGGAGGCTGGTGGGGTGGTAGCTGAGGACAAGGAGAGCCCTATTCCTAGTGGGGTGGCAGGAGGGTGGAGTGAGAGCAGATGTGCGTGAAATGGGGGAGATGCGTTTGAGAGCAGAGTTGATAGTGGAGAAAGGGAAGCCCCTTTCTTTAAAAAAGGAGGACATCTCACTCGTCCTGGAATGAAAAACCTCATCCTGAGAGCAGATGCGGCAGAGACGAAGGAATTGCGAGAAGGGGATGGCATTTTTGCAAGAGACAGGGTGAGTAGAGGAATAGTCCAGGTAGCTGTGAGAGTCAGTAGGCTTATAGTAGACATCAGTAGATAAGCTGTCTCCAGAGATAGAGACAGAAGGATCTAGAAAGGGGAGGGAGGTCTCAGAAATGGACCAGGTAAACTTGAGGGTAGGGTGAAAGTTGGAGGCAAAGTTAATGAAGTCAACGAGCTCAGCATGCGTGCAGGAAGCAGCACCAACGCAGGCGTCAATGTAGCGAAAGAAAAGTTGGGGACAGATACCAGTATAAGTTTGGAACATAGATTGTTCCACAAAGCCAACAAAAAGGCAGGCATAGCTAAGACCCATACGGGTGCCCATATCTACACCTTTAGTCTGGAGGAAGTGGGAGGAGCCAAAGGAGAAATTATTAAGAGTAAGGACTAAATCCGCTAGCCGGAGCAGAGTGGTGGTAGAGGGGAACTGATTAGGTCTGGAATCCAAAAAGAAGTGGAGAGATTTTAGACCTTCCTGGTGGGGAATGGAAGTATATAGGGACTGGACATCCATGGTGAAAATAAAGCGGTGGAGGCCAGGGAACTTAAAATTTTCAAAAAGTTTAAGAGCGTGAGAAGTGTCACGAACATAGGTCGGAAGGGATTGAACATGGGGGGGATAAAACTGTGTCGAGGTATGCAGAAACGAGTTCGGTGGGGCAGGAGCAAGCTGAGACAATAGGTCTGCCGGGACAGGCAGGTTTGTGGATCTTGGGTAGGAGGTAGAAACGGGGAGTGCGAGGTGTGGGAACTATAAGGTTGGTAGCAGTGGATGGGAGGTCCCCTGAGCGGATAAAGTCGGTGATGGTGTGGGAGACAATGGCCTGGTGCTCCTTAGTGGGGTCATGATCAAGGGGTAAATAATCGGAGGTATCCGCGAGTAGTTGCTGTGCCTCGGCAAGGTAGAGGTCAGTACGCCAGACTACAACAGCACCCCCCCGTATCGGCGGGTTTAATAGTAAGGTTAGGATTAGTGTGGAGGGAGTGGAGAGCAGAGCGTTCGGAAGGAGTAAGGTTGGAATGGGAACAACGTGTAGTGAAGTCGAGACGGTTGATGTCCCATCGGCAGTTAGCAATAAAGAGATCCAGAGCAGGCAGAAGACCAGAGCAGGGTGTCCATGAAGAGGAGGAGGGTTGAAGACGGGAGAAGGGGTCATCGGTGGGGGTGGAAGAGTCCTTGCTGAAGAAGTAGGCTCAGAGACGGAGATGGCGGAAGAAAAGTTCCGCATCATGGCGAACGCAGAACTCGCTGAGGTGTGGGTGAAGGGGGACAAAAGTGAGGTCCTTACTGAGGACAGAACGTTCTGCCTATGAGAGTTGAAGGTCAGAGGGGAATGTTTTAGGAAGTCTGGAAAATTGTAGAAGTCACTCCATTCTTCATGAAGGGAGAAAAGCAGAACATAAGAAACTATAGGCCAGTTAGTCTGACCTCAGTGGTTGGGAAGATGTTGGAGTTGATTGTTAAGTATGTGGTTTCTGAGGACTTAGAGGCACATGATAAAATAAGTCATGGTCAGCATGGTTTCCTCAAGGGAAAATCTTGTCTGACAAATCTGGTGGAATTCTTTGAAGAAATAACGAGCAGGATAGACAAAGGAGAATTGGTTGATGTTGTGTAATTGGATTTTCAGAAGGCCTTTGGCATGACACTGCTTAACATGCTACAAACCCAAGGCATCGCCGCGAAGATTCTAGCATGGATAAAACAGTTGCTGATTAGCAGGTAGCAATCAGTTGGAATCTGGTTGGGTGCTGGCAACTAGAGGTGATCTACAGATGTCTGTGTTGGGACTGCTTCTTCATCTATTATATATCAATGATTTGGATTACAGCATTGATGGCTTTGTTGCAAAGTTTGCAGACAATATGAAGTTAGGTGGAGGGACAGGTAGTTTTGGGGAAACAGAGAGGCTACAGTAGAACTTAGATTTGGAGAATGGGCAAAGAAGTGTTGGCAAGTTATGCATTTTGGTAGAAGAAATAAAAGGGTTGACTATTTTCTCAATAGACAGAAAATATATTTTTTTAAATGACTGCAAAATGTATTGGGTGTCCTTGTGCAGGATTCCCTAAAGGTTAATTTGCAGATTATGTTTGTGGTGAGGAAGGCAAATACAATGTTAGCATTCATTTTAAGAGGACAAGAATATAAAAGCAAGAATGTAATGTTGAGACATTATAAAGCACTGATGAGACCTCACTTGGAGTATTGTGAGCAGTTTTGAGCCTATTATCATAGTAAAGACGTGCTGAAACTGGAGACGGTTCAAAGGAGGTTCATGAAAATGATTCTTGGACTGAACGGCTTGTCATATGAAGAGCAATTGATGGCCCAGGGCCTGTATTCACTAGAATTCAGAAGAATGAGGAGAGACTGAATTAAAACCTATGGAAGGGTGAAAGGCCTTGATAGAGCGAATGTGGAGAGGATGTTTCATATGGTGGGAGTATCTAAGACTAGAGGACACGGCTTCAGAACAGAGATAAGGAGGAATGTCTTTAGCCTTCCTGGGTTCAATTCCCAATACCGTCTGTAAGGAGTTCGTACATTTTCCCTGTGACTGTACAGGTTTCCTCTCACATCCCAAAGACGAAGTAGTTAATATGCTAATTTGTCTCATGTGTATAATTACATGGCACAAGCTCATTCGGATGGAAGGGCCTGTTATCATGCTACTTTTTTTTATATAAAAAAGATTAAAATGACTCAAAAAATGCTTAATTTTATTGATTTGCACTTTTACGTAAAGGATTCTTAGGATTTTTTTATTTTGAAGCACCTAGTTTTTCAGAATTACAGATTGTTAGAGGATTTTTGATTTCTCATGTTTCCTTGAAGGAAGGAAATCGAATACCTGTAAAATTAGAGATTGCATTAATGTTTCAGGTTGAAGACTCTTCATCAACAGCTCTTACAAGTTTCCTTGACCTGAAGCAATACCTCCATTTCACTTTTCTTATATGTTGCCTGACCTGCTTAATGCTTCCACCATTTTCTAATTTTATTTCAGATTCTTAGTGTTTGCAGTTCATTGATTTTAAAGAAGGAACACAATACCTAAATACTTTTGGCTTCAGCTTTTGACTTAATAACTATCAGTACAATCATTAGGCTTAGAGAGATTAGAGAAGATTCACAAACAAGAGAAAATCAGCAGATGCTGAAAATCAAAGTAATACATACAATATGCTGGGAGAACTTAGCAGGCTAGGCAGCATCTATAGAAAAAAGTAAATAGTCAATATCTTGGACTGAAACCCCCTCATCAGGACTGGAAAAAAGAGATTAGAATTCAGTCTGTTACTCTTTTCCGTAGATGCTGCCTGCCCCGCTGAGTTCCTCCAACATTTTGTGAATAAATGATTGCCTAAATTTAAAACATAGTAAAATATTTCTGAAGAGGAAGAACAACACAAATTTATTTTTTGAATCTCAGTGATTCAGGAATCCTTTGAATCATAGGGCTCCAAATCACATTTTCAAACCACAGTCAGCTATAAAATGCACCTGAATGAGCAGAATAGACCCAGCTTTGGAAATGAGGTGGGGGTGGTAATTATGCCACTTCCTTGAAGCTGTTAAATAACTGTTGCCACATGCCACTTGCAAAGAGATGGAGATGTGAGATATGCAGGACTTTTCAATGTAAACCATAGTTTTACATTTCCTCTGCCAGTTGTGCCTGAACAAATTGCAATTAAGTGCTGCTAAAGCGTGGCTTGATTTGCAGATGGCAAACTAATGTTTTCTTCTCTTCTTTGATTAAGTATTTCACTGCGTCTGTGTGAATTGTTGCAGATACACAGTGTACATTGTTAGGAATTTCAAGGAGCAATGAGGGATGAAATTATTGAAGTCAGCATTACCATTTTGTAGCGAGAGAATTATGATTTCAATCTTGTGAGCAAATTGTTATGCAATATCTAGCAGCAGAATATTTATCTTTCCCCACACATATCACACTACTTCATTAACTTTATGTGTTTTCTTAATTTTGTACAGTGTATTTAGCCTTAAATATTTTGCTGGAACCATAAGTATCGTTTCCTTTTTTAAGATGTAAATATTTTAAGGGGAAATGGCACTACAAATCTGGATGAACGCATGATCACTTTTGGTTGATTACAACAATAATATGAGTAATAACATAAACTTGAATTATATAGTTGCAGTAATTGTATCAATTAACTTAGCAATTAAAACCAAGATGAGCAAAGATTAAATATTTTAGCCGTGAGACAGCCAGATTATATTGCAGTGCCCTCTTCAGTCTCAGTGAAGTGCATCTAAATAAAACATCCTAAAACAAACTCTGCCACACGGCAGTTCAGGTACAGATGGTAAATGGCTGGAAAACATTATATAGCCATATCCATTTTATTTGGGTAATTTTGGATCTTAATCCCAACAAAAATGTCCATAATTAGGCCAAAGATTTATTATATAAAACATAGAACATAGAAATTTACAGCACATTACAGGCCCTTTGTCCCACAGTATTGTGCTGACCATGTGTACATGTTCTTTCCATTCTTTATGTTATATAATATGTGGATGCCTTAGAAACATAAGCAGTGTGGCCCTTGACAGAACCTACATACAGTGTAGTTTAACGTAGACTGCATTTTCTGTGCTTTGCCACCTGTATCATTTACATGATCATAGAGTGTTCATTTTAAACTCATCATGAACTATCATAATTTCATATTTATCTCCACACTGCTGCCTTACTCCAAAGATTCAACTCTAGCCTACAGTTTCATTTCAAATTATGATTAAAAAAACTTCTGAAATTCTCTTCATTGCCTCTGGGAGTAAGCCATGGGTTTCTTGTCAACCAGGAAAGTTGTGGCCAAAGCAAACCAAAATAATCATCGCTGCCAGCATCTGGCATGTTATTTGTTATATTTCTATGTTGCACCCTCACTCCAATAGTGACTGTTTCAAAAGTTGGATCCTTTATTTGATCCTTTATTAGCAATTAACAAACATACATAGAAACATAGAAACATAGAAAATAGGTGCAGGAGTAGGCCATTCGGCCCTTCGAGCCTGCACCGCCATTTATTATGATCATGGCTGATCATCCAACTCAGAACCCCACCCCAGCCTTCCCTCCATACCCCCTGACCCCTGTAGCCACAAGGGCCATATCTAACTCCCTCTTAAACATAGCCAATGAACTGGCCTCAACAGTTTGCTGTGGCAGAGAATTCCACAGATTCACCACTCTCTGTGTGAAGAAGTTTTTCCTAATCTCGGTCCTAAAAGGCTTCCCCTCTATCCTCAAACTGTGACCCCTCGTTCTGGACCTCCCCAACATCGGAAACAATCTTCCCGCATCTAGCCTGTCTAATCCCTTTAGGATCTTATACATTTCAATCAGATCCCCCCTCAATCTTCTAAATTCCAACGAGTACAAGCCCAGTTCATCCAGTCTTTCTTCATATGAAAGACCTGCCATCCCAGGAATCAATCTGGTGAACCTTCTTTGTACTCCCTCTATGGCAAAGATGTCTTTCCTCAGATTAGGGGACCAAAACTGCACACAATACTCCAGGTGTGGTCTCACCAAGGCCTTGTACAACTGCAGTAGTACCTCCCTGCTCCTGTACTCGAATCCTCTCGCTATAAATGCCAGCATACCGTTCGCCTTTTTCACCGCCTGCTGTACCTGCATGCCCACTTTCAATGACTGGTGTATAATGACACCCAGGTCTCGTTGCACCTCCCCTTTTCCTAATCGGCCACCATTCAGATAATAATCTGTTTTCCTATTTTTGCCACCAAAGTATATAACTTCACATTTATCCACATTAAATTGCATCTGCCATGAGTTTGCCCACTCACCCAACCTATCCAAGTCACCCTGCATCCTCTTAGCATCCTCCTCACTGCTAACACTGCCACCCAGCTTCGTGTCATCCGCAAACTTGGAGATGCTGCATTTAATTCCCTCATCCAAGTCATTAATATATATTGTAAACAACTGGGGTCCCAGTACTGAGCCTTGCCGTTCCCCACTAGTCACCACCTGCCATTCTGAAAAGGTCCCATTTATTCCCACTCTTTGCTTCCTGTCTGCTAACCAATTCTCCACCCACACCAATACCTTACCCCCAATACCGTGTGCTTTAAGTTTGCACACTAATCTCCTGTGTGGGACCTTGTCAAAAGCCTTTTGAAAATCCAAATATACCACATCCACTGGTTCTCCCCTATCCACTCTACTAGTTACATCCTCAAAAAATTCTATGAGATTCGTCAGACATGATTTTCCTTTCACAAATCCATGCTGACTTTGTCCGATCATTTTACCGCTTTCCAAATGTGCTGTTATGACATCCTTGATAACTGACTCCAGCAGTTTCCCCACCACCGACGTTAGGCTAACCGGCCTATAATTCCCCGGTTTCTCTCTCCCTCCTTTTTTAAAAAGTGGGGTTACATTAGCCACCCTCCAATCCTCAGGAACTAGTCCAGAATCTAACGAGTTTTGAAAAATTATCACTAATGCATCCACTATTTCTTGGGCTACTTCCTTAAGCACTCTGGGATGCAGACCATCGGGCCCTGGGGATTTATCTGCCTTCAATCCCTTCAATTTACCTAACACCACTTCCCTACTAACATGTATTTCACTCAGTTCCTCCATCTCACTGGACCCTCTGTCCCTTACTATTTCTGGAAGATTATTTATGTCCTCCTTAGTGAAGACAGAACCAAAGTAATTATTCAATTGGTCTGCCATGTCCTTGCTCCCCATAATCAATTCACCTGTTTCTGTCTGCAGGGGACCTACATTTGTCTTTATCAGTCTTTTCCTTTTTACATATCTATAAAAGCTTTTACAGTCCGTTTTTATGTTCTCTGCCAGTTTTCTCTCATAATCTTTTTTCCCCTTCCTAATTAAGCCCTTTGTCCTCCTCTGCTGAACTCTGAATTTCTCCCAGTCCTCAGGTGAGCCACTTTCTCTGGCTAATTTGTATGCTACTTCTTTGGAATTGATACTATCCCTAATTTCTCTTGTCAGCCACGGGTGCACTACCTTCCTTGATTTATTCTTTTGCCAAACTGGGATGAACAATTGTTGTAGCTCATCCATGCAACCTTTAAATGCTTGCCATTGCATATCCACCGTCAATCCTTTAAGTGTCATTTGCCAGTCTATCTTAGCTAATTCACGTCTCATACCTTCAAAGTTACCCCTCTTTAAGTTTGAAGTGATGAAACTTAAGCATACCCAAGCGTAAGCTAAGTCTAACTGTGCAATCAACAAAAGATATGACCTCTGTTGGCCCCCAGCAAAGATGCCAGGTCATATGGATGATTCAACTCGCCTTCGACAGGGTAGCCTACGTCACTGTTTACAGTGATAGTCCAGCAGAAAACATGTGAATGATGAAGTATTTTGTTTTTATTTTTATTGGCTACCAGCATGTGGTCACTGAACTCCAGCAGAGCCATCTTAAACTGGATTCCAGTCACTTGCTCATCACTGAATTTAAGCTCCTGGCATTTTGGTGAGCTGTCAAGAAATACAAAGAAGTACACTGGGAATTCCCTCCATAATCGTCTCCACATGAGGTTCTCCTTTAAAAATGCAGATACATCAGCCTTGAAGCAGTGTATCAACCTGAAACCAACAATTCCTTTGCGTTATATATGCAGCTCAAATATCTGAGTTCCTCCTCTGGTTGTCTGTTGCCTCCTCTTTAAAAATACTCCTTAGAACTCTTTATCTTTCTCTAAACTATTGGTCATCTTCCCTAATATTTCAAAGGGTGATACAACAATGTTCTCTATGAAGCACTTCATGACATTTCATAGAAGTATATGTATGCAAGTCATCAATGCATTTGTCATTGTAGTCTGGCAACTTAATATCATAATCACAATATTCCTTATCAAGTCAAATCAAGTCACTTTTTATTGTCATTTCAACCATAGACTGCTGGCACAGTACACAGTAAAAATAAAACAACGTTCCTCCAGGACTACGTAAAGTGCACAAAACAGTGCAGGGCAGTACAATAATTAATAAACAAGACAATAGGCACAGTAGAGGACAAATTACAATATAATAATAAATGATGTAGATGTCAGTCTAGATTCTGGGTATTAAGGAGTCTGATAGCTTGGGGGAAGGAACTGTTGCATAGTCTGGTCGTGAGAGCCCGAATGTTTTGGTACCTTCTGCCAGATGGCAGGAGGGAGAAGAGTTTGTATCAGGGGTGTGTGGGGTCCTTCAGAATGCTGTTGGCTTTATGGGTGCAACATATGGTGTAAATGTCTGTAATGGTGGGAAGAGAAACCCCGATGATCTTCTCAGCTGACCTCACTATCCGCTGCAGGGTCTTGCAATCTGAGACGGTGCAATTCCCGAACCAGGCAGTGATGCAGCTGCTCAGGATGTTCTCGATACATCCTCTGTAGAATGTAGTGAGGATGGGGGGTGGGAGATGGACTTTTCTCAGCCTTCGCAGAAAGCAGAGACACTGCTGGGCTTTCTTGGCTATGGAGCTGGTGTTGAGGGACCAGGTGAGATTCTCCGCCAGGTGAACACCAAGAAATTTGGTGCTCTTAATGATCTCAATGGAGGAGCCGCCCATGATCAGCGGAGAGTGGTCGCTCTGTGCGCTCCTGAAGTCAACAACCATCTCTTTTGTTTTGTACACATTCAGAGACAGGTTGTTTGCTCCGCACCAGTCTGTTAGCTGCTGCACCTCCTCTCTGTGTATGACTTGTCGTTCTTGCTGATGAGACCCACCACAGTTGTGTCATCGGCGAACTTAATGATGTGATTCGAGCTGTGTATTGCTGCACAGTTGTGGGACAGCAGAGTGAACAGCAGTGGACTGAGCACACAGTCCTGGGGGGCTCCCGTGCTCAGTGTGATGGTATCGGAGATGTTGCTTCCAATCCGGACTGACTGAGGTCTCCCAGTCAGCAAGTCTAGGATCCAGTTGCAGAGGGAGGTGTTCAGGCCCAGCAGTTTCAGCTTTCCAATCAGGTGCTGAGGAATGATTGTGTTGAATGCTTATCCATTTTTCCATCAGATTCCTTGATGCCAGACAGTAAATTCTTCTGTGTCAATAACATAAATGCCCAAAATGCTCAGATTTGCAACAAAATAAGGAATAAAGCCTGTATCATCCTATACAGTTTTAAAATATCTTACAATTGCACTCAAAATTACATTTCCCTTTGCTTTCAAGTTCTTAAGCAGCCTGTATGAATGTCTTGACAGACATTACCAACTAAATCTATTAAGTTATTTGCAAGATGGAAGTCACTCTATAACTTTGTGTATCAGTCATGCTGTAGTAACACAATGTCAACAGATTCTGAATTCCCTGTCCAATCCAGTGCTACATCTGAAAGCCTGTTTTATTTTGCCGAAGCATTGGAGGTAAAAAAAAAAGCAATCTAATTGCTATTCAGTGCAGAATCAAAATTAGGTTTATTATCACTGACATATGTTATAAAATTGTTGTTTTGCAGCAGCAGTACACTGTGCAACAGAAAAAATAATCTATGTTACAATAATCAATCAATCAATAAATAAATAAATAAATAAATAAATACACTGTGCCAAAAAAAGAGAGAGTAGTATTGTGATACTGTTCATCAGTTCATGGGTAGTTTATAAATCTGATAGTGAAGGAGAAGATACAATAGCCTGCAATTCTCCAGGCTAAGGTACCTCCTCCCTGATGGCAGTAATGTGAGGAGGCTATGTCCAGGGGGGTGAGAATCCTCAATGATGGATGCTGCCTTCTTGAGGTGCTGCCGTTTGAAGATATCCTCAATGGTGGTGATCTGTTGTTCTTTGTCATCAATGTCAATGATTTGGATGATAATGTGGTAAACAGGAACAGCAATGCTGGGGATGATAGCAGGATTGTACTTTGAGAAAACAAACAAGAGTGGAACTTACACCGTGAACATTAGAGCACTGAGGAGTGCAGTAGAACACAAGGACATGGGAATGCAGATCCATAATTCTATGAAAGAGATGTCACAGGTAGATAGTTTCATAAAGAGAGTTTTAAGCACATTGGCCTTCATTAATATGAGTATTGAGTACAGAAGTTGGGGTTTTATGTTGAAGCTTTATAAGGCATTAGTGATGCCAAATTTGGAGTAGCATATGCAGTTCTAGTCACCTACCTACAGGAAAGATATCGCTAAGATTGAAAGTGTGCAAACAAAATTTACAAGGATTTTGCCCAGACTTGAGGACCTGAAATATAGGAAAAGGATGAATATGTTAGGACTTTATTTCCTGAAGCATCAGAGAATGAGGGGAGATTTAACACAGATATACAATATTATGAGGGGTATAGATAGGGTAAATGCAAGCAGGCTTTTCCTACTAAGTTTAGGTGAGATTGGAACTACAGGTCATATGTTAAGGGTGAAATGTGAAATATTTATAGGAACCTGAAGGGGAACTTTTTCACTCAGAGGATGGTGCAAGTGTGAAATGAGCTGCCAGGAGAAGTGGTGGCCGATGTAGCTTTAGTTAAAACATTTAAGAGAACCTTGAATAAGTACACAGATAGGAGGGGTACAAAGTGCCGTGGTCCAAGTGAGGTCATTGGGACTAGACAAAATATCAGTTCATCATGAACTAGATGAACCAAAGAGCTTGTCTCTTTGTCGTAGTCTTCTATGTCTCTGTGACCTTAAGTGAGTTTTCATGTTAGTATTATAAAGTGGATACACAATGAGAGTGTGCCTCTGCTCCTTCAAAGGAATATATTCTAATGTATCCAGCTTCATTTTAATATCTAAGATATGATAATGTTTATTTATTTTGTACAAAAGTTGTCAATGTAGTTTTGCACCATTTGTTTGATACATTAGTTTTCAAAAATACCACTGGGGTCAATTTGTCAATTACATTAGAAGGCAGCTTGGCTATCTACATACTTCACTCCTCCACTGTTTTCCCCAAACATGGGACATGAAAGTCATTCTAGTAAAACCATAGATTCACAGTGTCTTAAGGTAATAAAGCATGGAAACATGCCCTCTCACCCACCTGTCCACACTGACTGTTGCATCATCCCTGCTAGTCTCTATTGCCCATAACTCTCAAAATCCTTCCCTTCCATGTATATATCTCAATGCCTCTTAAATGTAGCAATTGTATCCGCCTCAACCACTTCAACTAGCAGCTCATTCCAAGTTCTTACTAACTTCTATTTAAAGAAGTCACTTGTCAGTTGTTGTTTCACCTTTATCTGGTATCTGTCTCCTCTGGTTTTGGACTCTCCAGCAATGGGGAAAAGATGATCACTGTTCACCTATCCATACCCCTTATAAACTTCTATGAGGTCACCCTTCATTCTCCTATGCTCCAAGAAAAAAATCGAATGTGGCTAATCTCTCCCTTTAACTCAGGCCCCCTAGTCCAGGCAGCATCCTTACAAATCTCTTCTTCACCTACTCCTGCTTGACAATGTCTTTCCTATAACAGGGTGACCAAGACTGTTCGTAATACTCCAAGTGCAAGTAAAATGGTAACCAGTAAGAAAATTGATCTGGAAAGCTAATCCCCAGTGCGGTTCATTGGATCCAAATCAGCAAAGTTGTTAGGAGTAGTTTTGACCTTGGGAATGTGAATTGCTGATCCAAAATCATCTACTCTGTACCATATGTCATTAGGAATTGCCTTGTATGGGCATTTTAGTTCTCTTGGTGTTAGGCCAAATGACATTTATCGATTTCCACAGTGGCCATTTCAGCTGAGTGTTAAGATAGAGAGCAACATGCAAATAAACTTTATTACTTGCAATGTCCATATTCTAATTTTACATCAATTAATAATGGTGGAAAATCAAAGTTTTTTTAATAACTGAAGGGTCTTTTTGGCAAAAGGAAGCTATCATGTGACAATATGAAAAGCTGATAATTCCATTTAACAGTGGTGTTAGAATAATAAGATTTAGCCCAAAGGCATCTCCTTATTAATGTGGTAGAAGTGTTCTTGGTTTCTGTTTCTCTTAAATGCTTCTTCTCATTAAAGCTGTCCTAATGAGTTTTGCAGGCTCTCATCATAATTTTTTCAACATCATACACCTACTTCTACAAAATGCGGATTTTAACTAAGTGCCCTTGTGAATATTCACAGTTCTATCTAATTACATCTGGCACATTCTAATGAAAGTTTGAAGTATGGGACCAATTAGCAATGACTTGCAGACTCAACAGTCTCAGAGAAAAAATTATTCAAGCAGTCACCATATTGGGAGTGCAAGTTCACTTTTACACTTCAAATGTTTCAGTATATTATATTCTAACAGCATGTGGAAAAACAATGGTTAGATAACAATTAACTTAACCTTTTATTTAATTGTCAACCTTATTGATAGGCCAGCAGAATTCACAAAATCTTCACTCAACATTTTGTAGAATATTCATTCTCTTCATTATTGAATCTTAATTGGCTCAGAAATACATTTGTAATTCGAGTAATTTAACATGCACCTCTTTGACCTTTTCGAAAAGATTCTGTTTCTGTTCTGAACATGATTTAAAATGCAGAAAATTTATGGTTCTGTTTCCTTTAGGTTTTATCTTTTCCTTAATTTTATTTTTCCATTGAAAGATCTGATATATTTTAGAATCAGTATGGATGGAGACAAGAGATGGGGAGGACACACACAACTGGTTGAAATGGTTTACAGATTGCTTAAATTAAAGTCAGCAAAACAGTTGGAGAGGTTTTTAATAAAAATAAATCCTTGTCAAACAATCATAGACTTCAGTCTTCATAAATTTGAGAAAGTCAAAAGGACAAGACTAGGTTAGAGAGGGTTCTTTGAAAGCTTACAGATATTTCTGACATCAACATTGAATTCTCTACTTTCAGGTAACCTGCCACGCCTTTGTAATTTTCTGATCTATCCAGGTCCGTTAATGCACGCTCTTCTCTCCAAATCCCAATTAAACAGTTAATTTTTTTTCCTTCTACCGCCTAATCTATCTGCAAATCACCCATAGCACTCATCCCACTGGGTTCTTTCCCCAGTGTCCTATCTATACAACCTACCTCCCTGATATGGTTCCATGGTCCACCTTCCTATCTCATCAGATTTTGCCACCTGTGACCCTGTGATGTCTCCACCTCTCACACCCCAGCTTGCTGCTATTTCCACCTTTCCCCTCTCCACCTGTCTCCAATCAATCCCTCTTCACCTGGATCCACCTATCACTTACAAGCTCCTGCCCCACTCCTCCCTTTCACTCTTTATATTGGATATTCTCCCAATATTCTTTCAGTCCAGGTGAAAGGTCTCAATCTGAAATGTCAACTATCCAGTTCTCTTCATCAATGCCCTTTATCCGCTCAGTTCCTGCAGTAGCTCATATTTTGCTTGGAAAATTCAATGCTTATACGACTTTGCTGCCAACTACCCAGGTAAAATATTACATGTTGTTTAATCAAATCCTAATGAGCATTGAGGAAAATCACAGGAAAATTATTCATTAGATTAGTGCATTTGCTCTTTTTCATAAAGTCTAATTTTGAACTTTAAATAGGTGGAAGCAATTGATCAAACAGCACAACAAGTTCACTGCAGGATATACAATCTTCAAAAGTACTGTGATAAACTTGATATGCAATCATAAACATTTTCTTCCCCATCAGGAATACAAATTTACTTGGACTAAAAACATTTATGCCAAGAAGAACTATAAAAATTAAACAATTCTAATAAAATGTTTGCTCTGGGTCATTGACCACTTGTAAAGCACAATGTATTCCTGGGTCTAACTGATATGTCAAAAGTCTCTGTCTGAATTTAAAGTACTTGGATCTGATTGAAAGAACAACTAGAATTCACCGCTCATTCATTTGGTTGACTGCAGTACATGCCATTTCTAAAAATTATTCACCAGCCCCTTCCACTTAAGTTCTAAAGTTTATATTCAGAATCCTTCATCCAGATTTATTTAGATGCTGTAGAATGAATGCTGGCATATATTTGCCCAAAATTGTTTATATATATAAGTTCAAAGACCAGCCAATAAAATATTATGTCAGAGTTTCAGAATTTACTGTCATAAAATCCTTACCCCCATTCAGTAATCTCAATGCTCAAATTATGTATAAAATTTCACCTCAAAATGCTATCCAAACAGTTCTTGGTAATTGGTTTATGGTTTCCTTTTTATTATTTAGAGACAGGGTGTGAATGGGCCCTTCCAGCCCAATGAGCTGCACCACCTCTTTAACACTCGCTTAATCACGGGACGACTTACAAACTACTAACCTACTAACCAATGCGTCTTTTGATTATGGTAGGAAACTGGAGCACCCAAAGGGAACAAAGATAGGTGGGGGAGCGGGTAGTGTTGAGGAAACACAGCGCCTGCAGAGAGACTTAGATAGTTTAGGGGAATGGGCAAAGAAGTGGCGAATGAAATATAAGGTTGGAAAGTGCGTGGGCGTGCACTTTGGTGGCAGAAATAAATGGGCATTATATTATCTAGATGGGGAGAGAATTTAAAATACAGTGATGCAAAGGGACTTGGAAGTCCTTGTACAAGGTACTCTAAAGGTTAACCTCCAGGTTGAGTCGGTTGTGAAGAAGGAGAATGCAATGTTGGCATTCATTTCTAGAGGTATGGAATATAAGAGCAGGGATATGACATTGAGGCTCTATAAGGCACTCGTGAAACCACACTTGGAGTATTGTGTGCAGTTTGGGGATCCTTATTTTAGAAAGGATATACTGACATCGGAAAGGGTTCAGAGAAGATTCACTAGAATGATTACAGGAATGAAAGGGTTACTGTATAAGGAACGTCTGGCAGCTATGGGGCTGTATTCCTGAAGTTCAGGAGAATGAGGGGAGATCTCATAGAAACATTCCGAATGTTAAAAGGCCTGAACAGATTTGATATGGCAAAGTTATTTCCCATGGTAAGGGGTTCTAGGACAAGAGGGCATGACTTTAGGATTGAAGAACGTCCTTTTAGAAGTGAGATGCAGAGAAATTACTTTGACTAAAGGTGATAAATCTGTATAATTTGTTGCCACGAGCGGCTGTGGAGGTCAAGTCATTGGGTGTATTTAAGGCAGAGATAGATAGGTTCTTGATTAGCCAGGGCATCAAAGGGTATGGGGCGATAGCAGGGGAATGGAGATGACAGGAAGAATTGGATCAGCTCATGATTGAATGGCAGAGCAGACGTGACGGGCCGAACGGCCTACTTCTGCTCCTATATTTTATGGTCTTTTGGTCTTAACACACGTATTCATGGGAAGAACATACAAACTCCCTACAGACAGCATCGGAATGGAACTCCGAACTCCGGAATGCCCCAAGCTGAAGTGGCGTTGTGCTAACCACTATGCTACTGCAACACTCTGTTGTCATGTGTGCCAAGATACAATGAAAAACAACTGTTTGTATGCTGTCCATACTGATCATATCAGTACAATAACATAATACAATGGGAATGCAAAGTATAGTTGCAGCCAGTGAGAAAGTGCAGAACAGGTAGATAATAAGGTGCAAGACCGTGACGAGGTAGATTATAACATTAAGACTTCTGGACTTTCTTGAGGCAATTTCAAATTGGTGTTCCCAGAAGAAACCAGAGGGTACACAATTAGTGGTCGGAGTTGCGAAAATTTAATTCAACACCCAATCCAATGTTTAGTTAAGCAAGGGGGATTTATATTTTCACCACAAAAAATATTGGGCCACCAGAGTTACTCCATTTTTCAATATTTGTTGAAGGGATTCAGACTAGTATTCACTTTTTAAAGACACATTGAATTCTGGATATTTCCCTTAAACTGATCCTTTGAATTATCAGTGGATAGTGGGAATAGACCTCACCTGAGCTTCTTATTCTATTATTTAAAGGGAAAGTCCATTCAAGGTGGATTTGGTCAATTGTCAGGTAATTCTTGGTCCTTCTGTTTTTTTTCCAGCTGTTGTAATCCATAGAATTGTGCTTCATAATAGAAGACAGCTGAGCACGCAAGACTAGTCAGAGAAACGTTATAAATCAGAGTAACCTTCATTAGATCTTAGAAATCATGTCTTAAGTTCTAGTTAAAACATTTTGAGAGAAACAAAAACACAAATGTGGGAAATAATCAGTCAATCAAGCAGCAGTTATAGAGAGTGAGGATTAGAATTAGTGCATTAGGGTCAATACCAATTTATCAGAATCAAAATCGGAATCAGAATCAGAATCAGGTTTATTATCACTGACGTACACACAGTGTACCTCCTCTACCTAATGAAGTGGCCACTGAGTGTATGTTTGTTGTCTTCTGTTGTTGTAGTTCATCCACTTCAAGGTTTGACATCTTCTGCATTCAAAGATGCTTTTCTGCACACCACTGTTGTAATGCATGGTTATATGAGTTATTGTCACTTTTCTGTCAGTTTGAACTAATGTGATCCTTCTCCTCTGGCCCCTTTCGTTAAATAAGTCATTTTCACCCACAGAGCTGCCACCCACTGGATGACTTCTTTTTTTGTTTTCTGCACCATTCTCTGCAAATTCTGGAGACTGTTGTGTGTGAAAATCCCAGGAGATCAGCAAGTTTCTAAGATACTCAAAGCACCCCATCTGGCACCAACAATCATTCCACAGTCAAAGTCACTTCAGTCACATTTCTTCCCCATTTTGATGGTTGGTCTGAACAACAACTGAACTTCTTGACCATGGCTGCATACTTTCATGCTTTGAATTGCTGCCACATGATTGGCTGGTTAGAATATTTGCATTATTGAGCAGGTTTACAGATGTACTTAATAAGGTGGCCTCTAAATGTATGCCATGATATTTCTTGTCTTGTGACAGCAATACGGTGCAAGACAAAAAAAAAATACTAAGTTACAATTATAACTAGGTGTCCTGGATGATTAGGGTCCTTAATGATGAAGGAGCCACCTTTTGAAGTGGGGAGAGTTATGCCTGTGATGAAGCTGGCTGAGACTACAACCCTCCACAGTGACGCTTCCATACCAAGCAGTGATGCAAACAGTAAGGATGCTCTCCATGGTACATCTGTAGAAATTTGCTTGAGTCTTTGGTGACATGCTAAATCTCCTCAAACTCCTATGTAATGAAGTATAGTCGCTGATGTGCTTTCTTTGTGATTGCAACTAGTGTTGGGGCCAGGATAGATCCTCAGAGATGCTAAGGCCCAGGAAATTGAAGCTAATTATCCTTTCACCTGCTGGCCCTTCAATGAGGATTGGGTATGTTCTCCTGACTTCCCCTTCACGAAGTCTACAGTCAATTTCTTGATGTAATTCTATTTCTTTTTCTCAGCATCACTGCCTGACCAGGGTAAGACAGTATGGAACCGGCCCTTCAGCTCATCTAGTCTAATCCTCTCGTTAGTTCTCTCATTAACTCTCTAATTTGTTCTCAGCAAGAATTTGTAAGCAATTTTGGGGTCAATTCGGCTACGAATTCAAACTAGCTTTTGTTTAGGAGTGAACATCACGTGGATAATCTTAAAAGGAAGAAGTACTGCTGGGAAGTGCTCCTAATCACATCACTACTGCTCATTATGACTGCCCCCAAAGTTATCAATCACAAAAAATTATTACACCCTGAAACATTTATCATTTAACCTTGCTTGTGTGAAGTCATTTGTAATCAAAATCCATCAGTGTATGGTTTAGTGATAAATAGGCAACAGTCATATATTCCAAGTCAGGGTATTGTGTGTTGTGGAGGGAATCCAGCAGTGTTGCTGTTCCCCTTGCATTTGCTGTCCTTGCCCTTCTTGGTGCTATTGATTGGGAGGTGCTGCTGGAATATTTTGTTAAAGCTCTTCAGTGTCAGTAGAGTATGGAATCACTGTTCAGGTGATGGATGTGGTACCAGTCGCTGTTTTTAACTGGTTACTTCAAGGTTATGTGCTTATCCCACTGGCCTACTCCCTCTATACCTACGATGGTGTGGCTAGGCACAGCTCAAGCATCATCTATTAATTTGCCAATGGCACAACTGTTGTTGGCGGCATCTTAACTGGTGATGAGATGTTGTACAGGAGTGAGATAGATCAGCTGGTTGAATGGTGTAGCAAACAAAAACCTTGCACTTAACATCAGTAAGATCATGGAATTAATTGTGAACTTGCGGAAAGGAAAGTTGTGAGAGCACACACTAATCCTTGTCGAAGGACCAGCAGTGGAAAGAGCGAGCCGGTTCAAGTTGCTGGGTGTCAACATCTGAAGATCTGTCCTAGGCCCAACATATTAGAACAATGGGAAAGAAGCCATGACAGCAGCTATATTTCATTCGCAGGTTGAGTAGATTTCTGCCGAAAGGACCACAACCTTCTTGTGTCTTATTGCGAAAACAAATTTCATGACACATCCTGGTGATAATAAAGCTGATTCTGATTCTGGTTTGGAGGCTTGCATGCCCCATTGACCTAGAGAGGTATGTTGGCTGGAGTCAAGGCTTAATGCTTCGGCTCTTGTTAGGGTTACCTAAGAGGTCAAAGGTAGAGACAAGACCAAGAGTGGTCCACTGGTTCTCTGGGGGTTCAACTCAGGGCTAACAACCCTGACTGGGATAAAAAAGTTGGTGCAGAAAGAGCAATGAAGAATCCTTCTACATCTGAGTGCGATGGTATCTCTGAGTCTCCACCCAGGACTTGCATGACTGATAGTAGAGAAAACTAGAAGAAACTACTGACATGATAAAGGGAAGCCCTGAACACTGCCAGAGATGGAGGATTTCATTGCTGTCCTAAATACCAGTGGTGTAGCAGTAAGTAAAGTGAGGAAATTTGGTATGTCACCAAAAAGCTTAGCAATTTTTTACCGATGTACCTATGAGTGCATTCTGACCAGTTACATCACTATCTGGCATGGAGGGGCCACTGCACAAAATTAGAAAAAGTTGAAAGAAAGTTGCAAACTCAGTCAGCTCAATCATGAGCACTAGCCTCCACAGCATCAAGGACGTCTCCAAAAGGCAATGCCTCAAATAGGTGGCAGCCATCATTAAGAACCCACACATATTCATGCTTCAGAAACAGCTTTATCCCCTCTGCAAACAGATTTCTGAACAGAAAGCGAACTAATCCATGAATACTGCCTCAATATTTTTACTCTCTTTTTGCACACTTATTTAATTTAATTCATATTATATATACACAAATATATAGCATATCAGAATCTCTCTGAGGCAGTGTGGTTTTCGCTCAGGCACAACACTATTAACATGGTTTTCACAGTTCTTCAGGTTCAAGAAAAATGCATAGAACAAAATTTAAATTTTCAGGCAATTTTCATAGATCTAACCAAAACATTTGATATGGTCAACAGAAAAGCACTGTGGATGGGAGGTCCTCACAGATCATCAACCTATCTATTTAAATTAGCTTGTACTAAATCTATGTAATGCTAGCCATGTAATAGATTTTGATCATAAACGAAAGAAAATCTGCAAGTGCTGGAAGTCGAAGTAACACACACAAAATGCTGGAGGAGCTCAGCGGGCCGGGCAGTATCTATGGAAAAAAGTGCAGTCGACATTTCAGGCCAAGACCCTTTGACAGGACTGGAGAAAAAAACGATGAGGAGTAGATTTAAAAGGTAGGGGAGAGAAGAGAGAAACACAAGGTGATAATGAAACCGGGAGGGGGTGAGATGAAGTAAAAAGCTGGTGAAAGAGATACAGTGCTAGAGAAGGTGGAGTCCAATGGGAAAGAACAGAATACCATGGAAGAAAGAAAAGGAGGGAGCAGCACCAGAGAGAGGTGATGGGTAGGTAAGGAGATAAGGAGAGAGAGGGAAAAGGGGATGGGTAATGGTGAAGGAGGGGGGCATTACTGGAAGATTGAGAAATCGATGTTCATGCTTTCAGATTGGAGGATACCCAGACAGAATGCAAGGTGTTGTTCCTCCAACCTGAGTGTGGCCTCATCATGACAGGAGAGAAGGCCATGGATTGCCATATCGGACTGGGAATTGGAAGTGGAATTAACATGGGTGGCCACTGCGAGATCCAGCTTCTTCTGGTAGATGGAGCGTAGGTGCTCAGTGAAACAGTCTCCCAATCTACATCAGGTCTCACTGATAAACAGGAGGCCACACTGGGAGCTCCAGACACGGTATATGACCCCAACAGACTCACATGTTCGTGTGTGTTGTCTAAAAGACTTTGATACTGATTTCGTATCTCAGGCATACAGAAATACTTACCTCAGCTTCCTGCAGAATGCTACAGCAGCTTTGAAAGTTTGATAATAAATTGCTTCATCCTCCAAAGTGTAGTTTGACTGGTTTTGAGATGGTTACATTTTCATTATGGATCTTAATATTTCTAGTGGTAAATGTCTCTGTAGCTTGCTGTGTGAAGTGGTCAACTGTTGTTGAAATCATCACAGAGTAAAAGGCAAAATAAACCAGTAATGATGACACAATATTTCATTGGATTAAGTGAATTGAATGATTGCCAATGTTTTAATGATGGCCAATTAATATTTATTATGTTGACTGAAGCCCACACACAATTGTTGGTGCAGCAAATCCAAATCCATCGCTTAGCTACATCACTAAGGTGGTGGGGTGGAGATACATCTCTACCAAAGGAAGTGTAAGGTGCTCCTTCCCTCTGCTAGCCTGCTCGGCAATGAGTAGCACCTGTTTAGCCCCCTGATCAGGAAGCCATGGGATCAGATCGTGGATGGTCCTATGAACAACTGGTGCATATCATAAGTCCTAGTTATGCAGTCACAGATGCAAAACAGAGATTATTGATAATTGTATAGACCCTACCCAGAAGAAGGCAATGACAAAGCACCTCTGTAGAATAATTTGCCAAGAACAATAGACAATGATAGCCCATGTCATACGACATGGTACATAATGAATGAATGTGCTAAGCCACAAGATAGTCTTTGAGAAAGGTTTTATTACACCTGACACCAATATGGTGTGTGTGCAAATGTGATTCCCCCATGTGCTAATAAACATTAAGATTGTGGTAACTTCTACTTTGAAAAAGGACCACTCAACAACTTCATGCCCAAAGGAAACAACTTTATCTGGGACGGCTAAACCGATATGTACATACAGAGGCTTTCACTGAAACGTACTGCATGGCAGCAAAGCTATACACATGCACATCAGACAAGAAAATGGAAATAAACTAACCCCTCCCCCCGCCCCCCGCCGTCAACCCCGGAACCAGCCTCTCTTTACAAACAGCTTCCCCTAGCGGCAGTATTGCTATATTACCATTATCCTAATTAGCATTAACTTATTTTTATAATGCTCACATTACAACAAAGAGGAACAGAATTTCCAACAGGGTCAATCTGCTCAAATTAGTTTGCTCAAAATTGGCAATAGGAATACATTGTAACTATTGTCACAAATGTACATCCTAACTCAAATGTAAAGGGAAAGTATAGTTAATGACACGAAACTTAACAGTATAGTTCTGCAGAGGGATCTTGGAGATATTTTCATAGCTCCCTGAAAGTGAGCTCACAAGTAAATGGGTTGGTAAAGAGGTTAGAGAACGGAGGCACACTGGAATCCGTGCTGGGTTGTGGGCTGGCCCTTCTGCCATTGCTGCTCTCCAGTGTACGCTCAGCGGAAGGCAAGCTGGACTACGTTTGTCTGCGGCTGTGGCAGACGAAGCTCATGATGAGGAACTGCTACTTGTTCTTGCAGAAACATGGCTCCAGACCAACATCCCACGCACCATCAATCTTCAGACCATACCAATGAGGGACTTCAGCTCACATTATTTTTTTGTGACTGTATATTCTATCGCGATTATAAGTGCTACGTGTTAAGTGCTGTATGTGACTGTATACACAGTGTTTTGCACCTTGACCCTGGAGGAACACTCTTTCGTTTAGCTGTTACATATTTATGTTTGAATGACAATTGAACTTGAAATTGTTATGACGCTTCTGGAGTACCGTATTAAATATTGGCCTCCTCATTACAGGACATATGTAAAGGCCAGGAAGAGGATGCAGGAAAGGTTAACCAGGATGGTGGTTGGATTAGAGGGTATGTGTTATCAGGAGAGGTCAGACAAGTTTGCATTGTTTATATGAAGCAGCGAAGGCTGAGGTGAGTCCTGACAGTGGTTTTTAAAATGAGACATTCATAGAGACACAGCTGATATCTTTCCCTGGAGTCAAAATGTATAATGCTAGATGGCATTCATTTAGGGTATGAAGAGAAATGTTCTGTGGACAAGTGTGGGGCAAGTTACTTCTTTACACAAAATGGTGGATGCCTGGAATGCGCTGCTTGAGACAGAGGCAGAGCCAGATGTAATAAAGGCATTTAAGAGGCTCTTAGATAGGCACATGGAGATGCAGAAATGGAGTCATGGAGTCATAGAGAGTCTTCGAGCAATACAACATGGATACAGGCCCTTCAGCCCATTAACTGCATTTGGCCCTTATCACTCTAAACATTGTTTATGCATGTACATGTTTCTGCAAGGACTTCATAGGTGATAATATTGTACTTGCCTCAACAACTTTCTCTGGCAGCATTTTCCACATACTCAGCACTCTCTCTGCTCTGCGGGGGGAGAAGCTGACAGCGATGCAGGTGGATGCTTTCCTGGTGTCATGGATTCTTGATTACCTGACTGGCAGACCACAGTACGTGTGCTTGCAACACTGTGTATCCGACAGAGTGATCAGCAGCACTGGGGCTCCACAGGGGACTGTCTTGTCTCCCTTTCTCTTCACCATTTATACCTCGGACTTCAACTACTGCACAGAGTCTTGTCATCTTCAGAAGTTTTCTGATGACTCTGCCATAGTTGGATGTATCAGCAAGGGAGATGAGGCTGAGTACAGGTCTACGGTAGGAAACTTTGTCATATGGTGTGAGCAGAATTACCTGCAGCTTAATGTAATAAAGACTAAGGAGCTGGTGGTAGACCTGAGGAGAGCTTTGTTGTTGTTGTTGTTCGTCCTTCGTAGTCGAAGATGACCATGGCTTCAAAGTCAAATAGGAGATTGGTGGCTGTGGGTCCGGAGGTGACTGATGAGGTCAATCCAGGCCCTGAAGGCTCGCCCACATGTGGGACACATATGGGTGGGTGCTGTCGTGGCAGTGGACGCTGCTCGGGCCTTGCGCACAGCACGCTTTCGTTGCGCCTCGATGATGCGCCTGACTTCAGCTGCACGGGCTCCTGTGGTGATCTTGCTGTGCCAAGCTGGACGGTCGAGGGCAAGCGCCTCCCACGTGTTGATGTCGACACCCAGGTCTTTGAGGGACGCTTTGAGGCAGTCTTTGAAACGTTTCTTCTGCCCCCCGACTGAGCGCTTGCCCTGACACAGTTCTCCGTACAGCAGCTGCTTAGGCAATCGGCTGTCTGGCATTCTGACCACATGTCCAGCCCACCTGGCTTGGGCTTTCAGCAGGAGGGTGTAGACGCTGCAGAGCCCAGCTTGTTCCAGGATTTCCGTGTCGGGGACTTTGTCCTGCCACCTGATGTGGAGGAGTCTGCGGAGACAGCTCAGGTGAAAGTGGTTGAGCTGTTTGACGTGTCTGCTGTAGACAGTCCAGGTCTTGCTGGCGTAAAGGAGGGTGGTAAGGACCACTGCACAGTAGACCTTCAGCTTGGTGGTAAGGCTGAGTCCTCTCCGCTCCCAGACGTTCTCACGGAGTCTCCCAAAGGCGGCGCTGGCTTTGGCAATCCTGTTGTTGACCTCAGCGTCTATGTTCACTGCGCGAGAGAGTATGCTGCCCAGGTAGGTGAAGTTGTCGACTGCCTGGAGGTTCTGGCCCTTCACCGTGATGTGCGGCTCCTGGTACAGCTTTCCTGGGGCAGGCTGGTACATAACTTCGGTCTTTTTGGTGCTGATAGTGAGACCGAAGTTGTCGCAGGCTTGTGAGAAGCAGTCCATTTCACGCTGCATCTCCTGCACTGTGCTGGCGTTGAGTGCACAGTCATCAGCAAACAAGAAGTCTCTGATGACAGTCTCTCGCACCTTTGTAACTGCCTGCAGGTGCCTAAGGTTGAACAACCTGCCGTCAGTCCTGTATCTGACGTGGATATTCCTTCTTCGTAGTTACGGAAGGCATCTGTCAGCATGGCAGAGAATACCGTACTGAACAGAGTCGGGGCACGAACGAAGCCTTGTTTGGCGCCATTTGTCACTGAGAAGGCCTCCGACTCGTCGCTGTCATCCAGAACTTTCACCATCATACCGTCGTGGAACTGCCGGACGATTGTGATGAACTTGCTGGGGCAGCCAAACTTCTCCATGATCTTCCACAAGCCTTCTCTGCTGACCGTATCGAAAGCCTTGGTTAGATCGACAAAGGTCACAAAGAGGTCACTGTGTTGCTCCTGGCATTTTTCCTGGAGTTGGCACACAGCAAAAATCATGTCCGCGGTCCCACGTTCAGCACGGAAGCCGCACTGGCTTTCTGGGAGCAGACCTTGCTCAAGATGTTGGAGAAGGCAGTTGAGCAGGACACGGGCCAGAATCTTCCCCGCAATGGACAAGAGGGAGATGCCTCGGTGGTTGTCACAAGACTGGCGGTTGCCTTTCCTCTTGTAGATGTGGACTATGCTGGCATCTTTCAGCTGTTGCGGGACCTGTCGCTTTTTCCACATGGACTGGAAGAGTACAGTCAGCTTTTGCATCATGACAGGGCCTCCTGCTTTGTATACCTCAGCAGGAATTGCATCGGGTCCTGGCGCTTTGCCACAGGAGAGTTGCTTCATTGCCTTCCTGACTTCATCTACTGTGGGGAGGGTGTCGAGATTCTTGTTGATCTCTACCTGGGGCAGGCGGGCAATGGCCTCGTCGTTGATGTCGGCAGGGCGGTTAAGGACGTTGTTAAAGTACTCAGCCCACTGATCCAGAATCTGCTTCTTCTCTGTCAGCAGCTGCGTCTCATCTGCGTTGAGGAGGGATGTTGAACTGGAGGACTGGGGTCCGTATACAGCCTTAAGCGCATTGTAGAAGCACTTTATGTCGTGGCTGTCTGCATAGCCCTGGATTTCATTAGCCTTCTTGCTGAACCAGCTGTCCTGCATCTTGTGAAGATTTTTCTGCACTTTTCTTCTTGCGTTGGTAAAGGCATTTTTCTTGGCTAGCGACGTGGGGTCGTGCTGATGCACTCTGTAATGTTGATGTTTCTCCATTAGTAGTGCCTGTATTTCTTCATCATTCTCATCGAACCAGTCTTGGTTTCTTATGGTTGCTGGTCCGAGATGTTCGAGGGCGGTAGTGTAGACAGTGTCTCTGAAGGCCGTCCACCATTCCTCAACGCTGGTCCCGTCTTCCTGTGGTGTGTTTGGCAGTCTGCCTTCAAGGTCATCGATGAATTCTCCTGCAACCCTGCTGCTTTTCAGCTTGGAGACATTCAGCCTCTTTGCAGTCTTCTGCCCTTGGGGTCTTCTCATGGGCAGAATGCGAAGCCTGAACTTGGACACAATGAGGCGGTGGTCGGTCCAGCAGTTGGCACCACACATGGCTCTCGTCACTCTGACATCCATCCTGTCCCTCTTCCTGGTGATGATGTAGTCAATCAGACGCCAGTGCTTCAAGCGTGGGTGCATCCATGACGTCTTCTTACGGGTGGGTAGGTGGAACAGGGTGTTGGTGATGACAAGGTCGTGTGTGGCACATGTCTTGAGGAGCAGAAGGCCGTTGCTGTTACACTTGCCAGTGCCGTGTCTTCCAATGATCCCTTCCCAAGTTTGGTAGTCTGTCCCTACTCTGGCATTGAAGTCTCCGAGAACGATGAGCTTCTCTGACTGTGGGATTGCTGAGATGAGGGTGTCGAGTTCCTCATAGAACTTGTCTTTAATGTCATCTGGGTTGGTCATGGTGGGAGCATAGGCACTAATCAGCGTAGCACTCTGCTTGTTTGCAAGTGGGAGCTGAAGTGTCATCAGGCGGTCGTTGATGCTGTCTGGGTGCTTGGTGAGTTTACGGGCGAGGTTAGAATTGATGGCAAATCTCACGCTTGCTTCTCGTCATTCAGCGCTGCTGCGACCGCTCCAGAAGAACGTGTATCCACCACTATGTTCTGTCAGCTGGCCCTTGTCTGCTAGGCGTTCCGCTGAGAGCTGCTATGTCCACGTTGTAGCGAGCTAGCTCTTTTGCAACCAGTGCAGTTCTTCTCTCTGGTCTGTCTGCCTTGACATTATCTCGCAGAGTTCTCACGTTCCATGTGCCAAGGTTGAGCACCATCACTTTCTTCTTCACTGTTGTAGGTCGACCGCTGTGAGGGATCCCCACCAGCCGCGGTAAGCTGGCCAGGGTGAAGTGAAGCAGACTATGTTTGAAGCACCTTTTCCAGCCCCTTCCTCCATGGAGGTGAGCAGAGCGATCCTAAAGAGGGCTGCTCAGACACCCAGGGGGCTGCCGAACTCCACTGCTGTTTCGGTCCAGTAGAGAGCGACCCTATGCCCTGGGCCGCCTGTGTGCAGGTTGGTGACTACAGCTTCCAGTGTATCCATACCTGCTGCTTCGCCACTCCCCCATCGCCACAGGACTTTAGGTTGATGGTTGGGTTTGAAGTCATGACTTGCACTTGACTTGGATTAAAGTGAGGGAGAGTTGCACAGGTCGTCAGCCTCACTCTCTCGTCCCGGCCTATCTGGACCCAGTGGCAAGACATAGTCGAGACGGCTGGAGATAGGTCAGGATGCAGTGGATGGCCAGCAGTGTTCTGTGTGTCTCACTGTGCCCTCTTAGCGCTCCACAACGCATTGCTGAGAATCGCCTTTCTGCCCGTTGAACCAGTGATGGTTTCTTCCGCGCAGTCCGCCGAATCCAGGCTTCACATGCTAGGTAGACAAGCCCTGAGTGTTGTGGGTCTATGGCAGTTCTTGCGGCGTGCTCGCAAGCCTCCCTACCCATTGTCGGACATCCTCATCTGCCTTTGCAGCTGTTAGGAGATGTCTCCTCTTCCGCCTGCTCTGCCGTTGGGATGATAACCTAGTGGTGTAGTAATGACACCACCCCCTCACTTGTTTTCACCCGCTAGCTGCTCCACCTTGGCCGGGTCCTGCAGCTGCTCCCGTACCTGGCGGCGGCGGGCGGAGGGGGTGAGGCCCGAGGCCTGGAGCTGGCCTGTCGCTCGTCGCGACCACCGCCGCCTGGTACGGTGGCCGTGCGGCCTCGGGTGCACGGCGGCGTCGCGCTCCGTCTCGTCGGCCCGCTCCACCTGCTGCTTGGGCAGGATGGTCATGGCGGCTTGGCCTCCGGCTCCGGCCCCTCACAACAAACAGCCGCCGCCGGAGAGCTAAGGTACCGGTGACCCCTGTTTCCATCCAGGGGGTCAGTGTGGACATGGTGGGGATACGAATTGACAATAAACTGGACTGGTCAAAGAACACTGAGGCTGTCTACAAGAAGGGTCAGAGCCGTCTCTATTTCCTGAGGAGACTGAGGTCCTTTAACATCTGCCGGACGATGCTGAGGATGTTCTACGAGTCTGTGGTGGCCAGTGCTATCATGTTTGCTGTTGTGTGCTGGGGCAGCAGGCTGAGGGTGGCAGACACCAACAGAATCACAAACTCATTTGTAAGGCCAGTGATGTTGTGGGGATGGAACTAGACTCTCTGACGGTGGTGTCTGAAAAGAGGATGCTGTCCAAGTTGCATGCCATCTTGGACAATATCTCCCATCCACTACATAATGGACTGGTTGGGCACAGGAGTACATTCAGCCAGAGACTCATTCCACCGAGATGCAACACAGAGCGTCATAGGAAGTAATCCCTGCCTGTGGCCATCAAACTTTACAACTCCTCCCTTGGAGGGTCAGACACCCTGTGCCAATAGGCTGGTCCTGGACTTATTTCCTGGCATAATTTACATATTACTATTTAATTATTTATGGTTTTATTACTATTTAATTATTTATGGTGCAACTGTAATGAAAACCAATTTCCCTCGGGGTCAATAAAGTATGACTATGACTATGACTATGAAGAAGTTGGCCTTCGGGTCCATTTTATATCTTTCCCCTTATTTTATGCCTCTCAAGTTTTGGACTCCCCGCCACAAAGACATGCTGATTACTCCTAGTCAGACCCTATCTGAATGCCAGTAGGATCTTTCCCTCAGAATTTCCTCCATTAACTTCCTCATTACTGATGTCAGGATGTCCAGCCTGTAGTTCCCTGGCTTAGCTTAGTTACCCTCTTAAGCAGTGGAAATTCCTGGCCACCTTGCAGTCTTTGGGAACTTCCCCAGTGGTTAACCATGAAGCAAGTGTCTGCTCTAGCCCCGCACAGAGTGCAAGGATGCATTCAGTCAGGCTCTGGGGATTTATCCAGCGTAATGCACTGTAAGGCTGTAAATACGTCATCTCTGAAAATAGATCATAGAACATAGTATCCCCGAGGTATGCTTCTTTACCTGTTCAGGTGTTTACTCCTCAGTAAGCACCATGGAAAAACATTTGTTAAAAGTCCCATCCATCAACTGTTGCTCAAGATATGGGTGGCTCTGTTGACTTCTAAAGAGACATGAGGCACATGACAAGATAGGCCAAAGCCAGCATGGTTACCTGAAAGGAAAATCCTGCCTGATTAACCTACTGCAGTTTTTTGAGGAAATTACAAGCAGGGTAGACAAAGGAGATGCAGTCGATGTGGTGAACTTGGATTTTCAGAAGGTCTTTGACAAGGTGCCGCACATGAGGCTGCTTAGCAAGATAAGAGTCCATGGAGTTACGGGGGAGTTACTAGCATGGGTGGAGCATTGGCTGATCGGCAGAAAACAGGGAGTGGGAAAAAGGGAACTTAATCCGGTTGGCTGCCGGTTACCAGTGGAGTTCCACAGGGGTCGGTGTTGGGACTGCTGCTTTTTACAATGTATGTCAATGATGTTGACTATAGGATTAATGGATTTGTGGCTAAATTTGCTGATGATACTAAGATAGGTTGGGGAGCGGATAGCGTTGAGGAAACATAGAGCCTGTAGAGAGACTTAGATAGTCTAGAAGAATGGGCAAGAAAGTGGCAACTGACATTGGAGAAGGTTCAGAGGAGATTCACGAGAATGATTCCAGGAATGAAAGGGTTACCGTATGAAGAACATCTGGTAGCCCTTGAGCTGTATTCCTTGGAGTTCAGGAGAATGAGGGGGGATCTCATAGAAACATTCAGAATGTTAAAAGGCCTGAACTGATTAGATATGGCAAAGTTACCACCCATAGTAGGGGATTCTAGGACAAGATGGCACGACTTCGGGATTGAAGGACGTCCTTTTAGTACTGAGATGCAGAGAAATTACTTTAGTCAGAGGGTGGTAAATCTGTGGAATTTGTTGCCACAAGCGGCTGTGGAGGCCAGGTAATTGGGTGCATTTAACGCAGAGATAGATAGGTTCATAATTAGCCAGGGCATCAAAGGCTATGGGGAGAAAGCAGGGGAGTGGGGATGACTGGGAGAATTAGATCAACCCATGACTGAATGGTGGAGCAGACTTGATGAGCTAAATAGCCTACCTCTGCTCTTATGTCTTATAGTCTTGTGGTCTTATGCTCTCCCTGGCCACCCTTTTACTCTTAATATAGCAACAAAATTTCAAGCATTTTATTTAACCTTACCTAGATCCATCTCGTACCCACTTTTGGCTCTTGTGTTTTCCCTTGTAAAAATAATTTTATAGTCATCAAATGTTCACACATCCCCGACCTCCTACACCCAATGCATACTTCCTTATGTTCTTAGACTCGAGCCTCAGTATCCCTCACCATCCTAAACATGTTAGGCTTACCCTTCACCCTAACAAGGATGTACTGTACTTGGACCCAAGATGAGGTAATGAATTAGATTTGGCATTGACTTTGCAGAAGAAGCCAGAGAGTGGTAGTAGATGGTTGCTTCTCTGACTGAAGACCTGTGACTAGTGGTGTGCTGGGTACATTTGTTGTTTGACATCTATATCAATGGTCAGGCTGATAATGTGGTAAAGTGAATCAGCAAATTTGCGGATGGCACCAAGGGTGGGGAGATAGTAGAAAGTGAAGAAGGCTATCAAAGCCTGCAGCGTAATCTGGACCAACTGGACAATGGGGCAAAAATGGCAGATGGAATTTAATACACATGTGTGAGGTGTTGCACTTTAGGAGGACAAACCAGGGTAGGATTAATGGTGAACAGTAGGGTATCAAAGAGTGCAGCAAAACAGAGGGATCTGAGAATGCAAGTCCATAACTCCTCGAAAGCAGTGTCACAAGTAGATTGCTTCATAAATAGAATTTTTGATACATCGACCTTCATAAATCAAAGTATTGAGGTCAGGAGTTGGGATATTAATGTGACATTACGTAAGGTATTGGTGAGGCCAAATTTGGAGTATTGTGTACAGTTATGGTCACCTACCTACAGGAGAGATATCAATAAGATTCAGAGAGTACAGAGAAAATTTCTAAGGATTTTGCTGGTACTTGAGGACCTAAGTTAATGAATAACTTAATTCACTATACTCTGAACTGATTCTACAATCTACAGACTCACTTTCAAAGAGTCTTTACAGATCATATACTCAATAATGTTTTTATTTGCATAGTTTGTCATCTTTTGCTCAATTGCATTTGGCAGTCTTTGTCTTCTAATGTATGGCTTTTCTTAAAATTCTACTGTACTTCTATTTTCTTTGTAAATACCTGCAGTAAAATAAATCTCGAAGTTGTAATATATACATACTTTGATAATAAACTTGAATAAGAACTTTGAACTTTTACTGTACATACATCAAAAGATGTGCCTGTCACTACTAATACTTGGTAGGTTTAAAACAACTTTTCATCTATTAGTCTTCAAATTTTCTAGTGAAACTTAGTGAAATTATTTCCAGAAATAGTCCAAGAACTGCAGCAGGAGTAATTAAAGTATTCCCTGAGATGATTTAAGAAAGCAGATTCAACACCTCCTGTAGTTAGGCTGCCTGTCACAGTATGAAAACCTATACTATAGGGATGTCATTAGCATAATTCCTTCTTGGCATCAGAGGACACTCCAAAGTAGTATAATTATGTAATCTTAGTTTTGCCAAGGCTTTTTGAAAATTTTATATATATATATATATATATATATATATATATAGTCTGTCTTAGATTCAGTGCCAGCACAGTAGTGTATGATATTTGCAGATGTATTTAACCAATTTCCCCCGGGATTAATAAAGTATGACTATGACTATATGGCTATTATGGCTATAACTATGTATTTTCCAGAATAAGTGTTTTGGGGAAGCATGTTAGTTATTTTAGCTGGTAGGAGTAGGATAGTAACTACTTTAAAATGGAATCAGAAGGTTTAACCTCCTGTTAATTTTTGGCAGCTTCATTTTGAAAAGGCTTTATCATCAAGTGTCCCCGGACACATCTGTTTCAATTGATAGACCCCTATTGCTTGGAAACTGGGTACCTCTAACTTTATATGATGACTCTGTTTTTCAATTCAGAACAATGCATGTTTGCTTTGTGCTCATTTGCACCTTTTTTATAACACTCTCCGTTTTTCTCATCCTTGATGTCTTTGCTCTTAACCACTTTGGCCACATTCTCTAGAATTCTTTCGTTAAGACTTTTGAATGTTTACATATCCTCACCTTTTGACTTGTTTTCATCATTATCCTAATTCTGTCCAAGTATTGTTACTGTCTCTTCCTTTGCTTGGTAGTGGCCTTGTGCAGCATCATGGATATATGATTTTGTGAAAATAAATGTTTAATACAGTCCTTGTGACATTACCAGATGGTATACTTACGGCAAAGAATTTCAGACCTGAAACTGATTCTCTTTCCACTGACAGTGCTTGACTTGCAGAGTATTTCAAGATTTATTTGATTTTATTGCTGCATTGCTAATCATGGCAAAAGATATATCTTTCTCCTGGCCTAATTCCTCCTTCAGTATGGCTCATGCCTGTTTTAGGGCAAGTTAATATGGGAGCTTCTGCTGTACTTCACAATGAAGTGGGGAGGTGTTGCTTCACTGATATCAGGCATCAGTTTACTACACAAACACAAGGAATTCTGCAGATGCTGCAAATTCAAGCAACACACATCAAAGTTGCTGGTGTATGCAGCAGGCCAGGCAGCATCTCTAGGAAGAGGTACACTAAATGATTTGGGCCGAGATCCTTCGTCAGGACTAACTGAAGGAAGAGCTAGTAAGAGATTTGAAAGTGGGAGGGGGAGGGGGAGATCCAAAATGATAGGAGAAGACAGGAGGGGGAGGGATGGAGCCAAGAGCTGGACAGTTGATTGGCAAAAGGGATATGACAGGATCATTGGACAGGAGGCCTAGGGAGAAAGAAAAGGGGAAGGGGGGGAAATCCCAGAGGATGGGCAAGAAGTACAGTGAGGGGGACAGAGGGAGAAAAAGGAGAGAGAGAAAAAGAATGTGTGTATATAAATAAATAACGGTTGGGGTACGAGGGGGATGTGGGACATTAGTGGAAGTTAGAGAAGTCAATGTTCATGCCATCAGGTTGGAGTCTACCCAGATGGAGTATAAGGTGTTGTTCCTCCAACCTGAGTGTGGTTTCATCTTTATAGTAGAGGAGGCCGTGGATAGACATATCAAAGTGGGAATGGGATGTGGAATTAAAATGTGTGGCCACTGGGAGATCCTGCTTTCTTTGGCAGACAGAGCATAGGTGTTCAGCAAAACTGGGAGATTGTTTTGCTGAACACCTATCTCTGTCCGCCAGAGAAAGCAGGATCTCCCAGTGGCCACAAATTTTAATTCCAGATCCCATTCCCATTCTGATGAAGCCTTGAAAGTCTTCTCTAGTTCTCTATTTTTAAAGTTTTCCTTTCTTCCCATTAGCTAAAGACTGTGCCTTAAAGCTCCCAACTTCCTACAGTGTTGTATATTAGAGGTGTTGAATAACATGACCAAGTGATTTCATACCTAGTCTCACTCCAACAAGAACATAGCTTCTAAGTAACCATCTATAAAGTAAGGAGAGTTACACCATCGGAGTATACAGCAACTAGTCACATAATCACAAACATATAGAGATATACATATATCTCTACGTCTCTAAATGGTGTGGGTTTCAACATTAAAGATAGGGTGCTTTGTTATAGTAAATTTTGTAAAGCATTGAATGAATGTCAGAACAGTTCAAAATTAAAATTTACCTCTTTCTGAACCTTCATCATCTGGGGTTTGTATATCTGTTAGCGAGTAATGTTTGCAGAATTCCTGGACAGAGTAAACACTATTAATGTCTGTAGAACATTTGCTGATAGCAGCTGGATTCTTTCTTAGTCTCAGGTACCATTAAACTGCAAATGTCAAGTTGGCTTGATGGGTTCTTTTTTTGATTTGGGCTTATTGATTATATGTAATATTAATGTTCTTTTGTAAGTCTAAGGAATGGTGTGTCCAAAACATTGGAGGACTAATGGATAAAGAGTTACCATTAAAGTGTCAAATTGCTTTTTGATGTCATGCTGCACACTGTTTTTCTGGACACATGTGTTGTTTGACTGAAGGAAATCAGGCTGACTTCAAAATGGCATGAGAACAAAAGGCAAAGAGTTTGTCTGTCTCATGGTTTCTCTATGATTATGAAATTCATATATATTGAGGTACCCTTCCTGGTTTTGTTGGACTTCCACCTAGCGCCAGAAATTGCGATCAGTGCCTAAGACTCAGTATGGTTTTGCAACTGAGTCAGATTTTGGAGTTTCCCCGAAAACAGCAACAATTAAGTGGTGACTAAGAATCGTGGGCTCTGAAATCTTTTGTGGAAATCTTTTTGACTTACTACATTGTATTTTGTGTGGTTTATTTGTGCTTTCTATTTTCTGATAATAAATTAAACTTACGTTACTTTATTGTGCTTGCACCACGTATTACCACATCTCCTGGGCATTCAAAATGTTGGGTCTGATCAACCCAGCCAATTACAAGTGGCAAATTCTTATGAGTTCAGTAGATTTGGAGGGGTAGGGCATTAATCAAGTTAAATAGTGTGCATTGCAGAAGATAAGAAAAGTATGAATGGGATCTATATATTTCATTCAATATCTTGTGTCTTGTCAAGTCAAGTCAAGTCACTTTTTATTGTCATTTTGACCTTAACTGCTGGTACAGTAGACAGTAAAAATGAGACAATGTTTTTCAGGACCATGGTGCTGCATGAAACAATACAAAAACTACACTGAACTATGTAAAAACAACACGAAAACTACACTAGACTACAGACTTACCCAGGACTGCATAAATTACACAAAACAGTGCAGGCATTACAACAAATAATAAACAAGACAATAGACACAGTAGAGGTCAGTAAGTTGGTATCAGTCCAAGCTCTGGGTATTGAGGAGTCTGATGGCTTGGGGGAAGGAACTGTTACATAGTCTAGTCGTGAGAGCCCAAATACTTTGGTGCCTTTTGCCAGATGGCAGGAGGGAGAAGAGTTTGTGTGAGGGGTGCGTGGGGTCCTTCATAATGCTGTTTGCTTTGCAGATGCAATGTACAATGTAAATGTCTGTAATGGCGGGAAGAGAGACCCCAATGATCTTCTCAGCTGATCTCATTATCCGCTGCAGGGTCTTGCGATCTGAGATGGTGCAATTTCCAAACCAGACAGTGATGCAGCTGCTCAGGATGCTCTCAATCCAACCTCTGTTGAATGTGGTGAGGATGGGGGGTGGGAGATGGACTTTTCTTAGCCTTCGCAGAAAGTAGAGATGCTGCTGGACTTTCTTTGCTATGGAGCTGGTGTTGAGGGACCAGGTGAGATTCTCCACCAGGTGAACACAAAGAAATTTGGTGCTCTTAATGATCTCTATGGAGGAGTCGTCAACGTTCAGCGGAGAGTGGTCGCTCCGTGTCCTCCTGAAGTCAACAACCATCTGTTTGGTTTTGTTCACATTCAGAGACAGGTTGTTGGCTCTGCACCAGTCTGTTAACCGCTGCACCTCCTCTCTGTATGCTGACTCGTCGTTCTTGCTGATGAGACCCACCACAGTCGTGTCATTGGCGAACTTGATGATGTGGTTCGAGCTGTGTGTTACAGCACAGTTGTGGGTCAGCAGAGTGAACAGCAGTGGACTGAGCACACAGCCCTGGGGGACCCCCGTGCTCAGTGTGTTGGTGTTGGAGATGCTGCTCCCGATCCGGACTGACTGAAGTCTCCCAGTCAGGAAGTCTAGGATCCAGTTGCAGAGGCCCAGTAGGCTCAGCATTCCAATCAGTTTCTGAGAAATGATTGTGTTGAATGCTGAACTGAAGTCTATGATCAGCATTTGAACGTACATGTCTTTTTTGTCCAGGTGGTTTAGGGCCAGGTGGAGGGTGATGGCAATGGCGCCATCTGTTGAACGGTTGGGACGGTACACGAACTGCAGGGGGTCCAGTGAGGGGGGCAGCAGAGTCTTGATGTGCCTCATGACGAGCCTCTCGAAACACTTCATGATGATGGAAGTGAGTGCAATGGGACAGTAGTCGTTGAGGCAGGACACTGAAGACTTCTTTGGCATGGGGACGATGGTGGCGGCCTTGAAGCATGTGGCAATAACGGTGCTGCTCAGGGAGATGTTGAAGACATCAGCGAGAATCCCTGCTAGCTGGTCTGCACATCCTCTGAGCACTCTGCCAGGAATATTGTCTGGTCCAGCAGCCTTCCGTGGGTTGACCCTGCACAGGGTTCTCGTCACATTGGCCATGGTAAGACACAACACCTGGTTGTTTGGAGGAGGGGTGGTCTTCCTCGCAGCCACGTCATTTTCTGCCTCAAAACGAGCATAGAAGTTATTCAACGCATCTGGGAGGAAGGCATCACCAGCACAGGCAGTTGATGTTGTCCTGTAGTTGGTGATGTCCTGAATGCCTTCCCACATGCGCTGCGTGTCGCTGCTGTCCTGGAAGTGGTTGTGGATTCATTGGGCACGTGCACGCTTTGCCTCTCTGATGGCCTGGGACAGTTTGGCCCTCGCTGTTGTTAGAGCTGCCTTGTTGCCTGCTCTGAAGACGGAGTCACGAGTCCTCAGTAGCGCATGCACCTCTGCGGTCATCCATGGCTTCTGGTTAGCGCGTGTAGTGATGATCTTGGCCACAGTGATGTCATCGATGCACTTTCTGATGTAGCTCGTCACTGATGCCAAGTACTCCTGTACATTGGTAGAGTCGCCATCGGTTGCAGCCTCCCTGAACGTGTGCCAGTCAGTGTGCTCAAAGCAGTCTTGAAGAGCAGAGATGGCTCCTGCTGGCCAGGTTTTCACCTGCTTCTGAACTGGTCTGGAGCGCCTGATGAGCGGTCTGTATGCTGGGATTAGCATAACAGAGCTGTGGGGAATGTTTGTGTAAAAAGCTCTCTGACCACCCATAGTCTGTACTTAAAAAATCATTGTCTTAATTCTTTCTTTGATAACATCGAAATATATGTAGCCTCGCCATCAAAATCTATAGATGTTATAGCAATTAAAAATTCCAAAGTTTGTGTATTATTAGAATAAGTTCTCTTTTCATGCCCTTTTAAAACTGAACCTGCTCGATTAGAATACATAACAAAGAGAATTAATTTTGGAATAATTCAGAAGCAAGTTAAATTAAACCCTTTGAATGAAACTTTGAATCTGCTATAATAAATGACAGTTCTGGCAGACAATTTACTTCTTCTGAAGTGAATTCTTTCTTACTCTTCACATTAATTAATATACTATCACTGACATGCCTAGTAAAAGGATAGAATACAAGAATCAAAGAGGATGGAAAGTCTTCAGAAGAAGAATTTATTTCTTTGTATTATATACCATTATTGGTGAGTTTAATTTTGCCCAATGACCAGATGTATTAGAGCAGTACTGTCTGTAATAATATTAGCTATATCAGGAATGATAAAATACAATTTTAGTTGATTAATTTCAAACTATTTCAATACTTCTGTGAGTGTTGCTGTCAAATATTTTTCACCCACGGTGTAAAATAGATTGCTGTTAACACATTCAATGTTGCTACTACCTAAGAAAAAAAGTCAAAGAAACATAGTTTGGAGAATTGAGGCCTTACAATAGCAAAAACAACTTTACTGTGTTGACTGAATCCCTCTATCCATTTCTAGCAACATTGCTTGCCCATATTCAGTGACTCACCACACTGTGGAGACAAGGAACATGATAATGCAGCGTACAGAGGCACAATCACTGAAGTGCCATTGACTGTCCTATGCAAAGGTAAAGCTCTGTCAAAGATAACGACAGAGCTTTACATTTTATCAAAGATGTCACCAATGTCCTGTCCAACCTGCTGACATGAACACTGATTTCTCTAACTTTCAATAATTTCTCCCTCTCCCTCTTCTCCCTTTTTCCATTAATCATTCTGGCTGACTCTTACATCTTCTCTTCTCCTCACCTGCCTATCACCTCCCTCTTCCTTCCTTCCTTTTCTCACATGATTTACTCCTCCTTCTTTTTCTCATATGATTTGTTCTCCTCTCTGATCAGAATCCTATTTTTCAGCCCTTTACCTTTCCCATCTATCACCCAGCTTCACTCTTCATTCACACTCCCCCTCTCACCCACCTTCCCCTAGACCTGGCTTCAGTTATCACTTGCCAGCTTGTATTCTTTCCCCTTCCCTCACCTTCTTATTCTGACTTCATTTTCAGTCCTAATGAAGGGTCTCAGCAGAAACTGTTGACTGTTTTTCCTTCTCCATAGAGAAGCTGCCAAACCTACTAATTCCTCCAGCATTTTGTGTGTGTTACTCTGAGTTTTCAGAATCTCTCATGCCTATGTCACTGATATTATTATTTTTTAATTATCTCTGATATTTCCTGGCTGTAGAGCAAATTGGACCATCTTCTGGATATGAAAGTGGGACTGTAACCTACTGATTCATAAATTGAACTGTATCAAGAGACCTGGACCAGTATGTTTAGTTCCCTTCATGGCAGCTACGGGCTGAAAATCAGATAGTGAAGTAAATCTGTTTGCAGTACATAAGTGCATTCACAAAGAAGACATGGCAGTGCCTCTAAACATATTGTAGATGCTTGTGTAGAATTATGTCACTGAGAACTTTGACAAATTTCTATGGATGCAAAATGGAGATTATCGTAATTGGTTGCATCACCTTAGTATGGAAACACCAAATAGCCAGGAATAGGAAAGACTAGAGCAAGTGTTGGATCACAGGCAAAGCCCTCCCTTCTATTGAGTACACGGAGCACACCACAAGAACGCAGCATCCATCATCAAAGATCCAGACCATGCCTACTTCTCGCTACTACCATCAGGATGGAGTCGCAGAAGGCCTTGGTCCCACACCACCAGGTTCAGGAACAGTTGTTTATCCTACAACCATCAGACACCTGAGCCACTACTCTGAACTGATTCCACAACCTGCAGGCTCACTTTCAAGGACTTTTCGTAACTCATGCTCTCACTATTATTTTTATTTACAGTGTATCTTCTTTTGCACATTGGAGTTTGTCTGTGTTTGTTTATCAACTTTGAACTTTGAAATCTGGAAATAAAAATTAAGATTAAGGTTAATGTACATACACAGGAAACTGTAGTTTTAAAAAAAACTCTTCATTTAACATCCTCCAGGTAAATACAGTGGTATGCAAAAGTTTGGGCACCCCTGGTCAAAATTACTGTTGCTGTGAATAGCTAAGCAAGTAAAAGATGAACTGATTTCCAAAAGGCATAAAGTTAAAGATGACACATTTCTTTAATATTTTAAGCAAGAAAACTTTTTTATTTCCATCTTTTACAATTTCAAAATATACCTTTGCTCATTGCGGCCAAAAAGTTCTATTTTAACTTCATCAGTCCACAGGACTTGTTTCCAAAATGCATCAGGCTTGCTTATATATTCCTTTGAACTTTATGAATAGAACTTTTTGGCCGCAATGAGTAAAGGTATGTTTGGAGAAAAAAAGGTGCAGAATTTCATGAAAAGAACCCCTCTCCAACTGTTAAGCACGGGGGTAGATCGATCATGCTTTGGGCTTGTGTTGCAGCCAGTGACACAGGGAACATTTACTAGTAGAGGGAAGAATGGATTCAATTAAATACCAGCAAATTCTGGAAGCAAACATCACACCATCTGTAAAAAACCAGAAGATGAAAAGAGGATGGCTTCTACAACAAGATAATGATCCTAAACACACCTCAAAATCCACAATGGACTACCTCAAGAGGCGCAAGCTGAAGGTTTTGCCATGGCCCTCACAGTTCCCTGACCTAAACATCATCGGGAATCTGTGGATAGACCTCAAAAGAGCAGTGCATGCAAGATAACCCAAGAATCTCACAGAACTAGAAGCCTTTTGCAAGGAAGAATGGGCAAAAATCCCTCAGACAAGAATTGAAAGACTTAGCTGGCTACAAAATGTGTTTACAAGCTGTGATACTTGCCAAAGGGGGTGTTACTAAGTACTGCCATGCAGGGTGCCCAAATTTTTGCTTCGGGCCCTTTTCATTTTTTGTTTTTTTGAAACTGTAAAAGATGGAAATAGAAAAGTTTTCTTGCTTAAAATACTAAAGAAATGTGTCATCTTTAACTTTATGCCCTTCTGGAATTCAGTTCATCTTTTACTCACTTCGCTATTCACAGTAACAGAAATTTTGACCAGGGGTGCGTATGTGTCTGACCTCTCTGATACTCATTTTCCATCAATGAATTTTGCTCTGAAATAACCTGGGGAAAAGCTAGGGCTGGACAATAAACAAACTCGAGAAAATCTGCAGATCTGTGCTCTGATGAAGGGTCTTGTCCTTAAACGTCAACTGTTCACTCTTTATGAGAGATGCTGACTGGCCTGCTGAGTTCCTCCAGCATTTTGTATGTGTTGGATGGAAAATAATGCCAGTCTTGACAACACTCCACATACCATATATTTTTTTTTATCTTTCTACACGCTAATAACTTGTGGAACAACCGTAGTCTGAAATAACACTAGAAGTAGTTTTCTCTTTCCAGTACTTTTCTTATTAATTTTACATACAAAAATACAGAGTACAAGGAAAAAATATTAATACGTTGTACTAAATCGCATATAAAGACTTCTTACCCTGTATTCATACAGATTAATTAATTCGTAACATTGGGAAAAAAACAGAAAATCAATGGTTTTGAAAATAATTCAAAAAAGGATTCCACAATGTTTGAAAGTCTTGGGTAGATTCAGAGATTGAACATCGAATCTTCTCTAAATTTAAACATGACATCACATCACGTAACCATTGACCGTGAATAGGAGGGGCCTCATCTTTCCATTTAAGCAAGAGCATCCTTCTGGCCATAAGAGAAATGAAGGCCAAAATGTGCCAGTCAGATGACTCCAAAATAATATCTTTTCCTCCAACTATACCAAATAAAGCGGTCAAAGTATTAGGCTTAAAGTTTACTTTGAAAAGAATTGAGAAAGTTTGAAATACTTCTTTCCAAATAGGAGATTTTTTACGGTCTCAAATAACTACATTTCCTAAAAGTCCTGATAAGAATCTACTAGATGTAATTTTTAATTTGAAACCTTTTTATAGTGGATCTATATCTAATATTTATAATATGCTGTTGGGAATGAGAAGTGTCCTTTTAGATACAATTAAAAATCTTTAGGAACAAGATTTACAGACTTCAATTTCTGAGGAAACTTGGAATCAAATTTTTAAATTGGTTAACACTTCATCGTTACGTGCCCGCCACTCTCTCCTACAATTTAAAGTGGTCCATAGGGCCCATATGACCAAGGATAAGTTGTCTCGCTTTTATTTAGATATATCTCTGTATTGTGATCAATGTAATAATGGAGAAGCTTCACTCATTCATATGTTCTGGACATGCCCGAGTCTTGGAAAATATTGGAAAGAAATAGTTCTGAATTAAAATCAGAAGTTTTATAGGATTGTCACAATATATACTTTGCTGCAATCCGATTAAATCACACATTGATCAATGGAATTTATATCAGCGTCTATAAAATCATAGTATGACACTGTTGTTCATTTTAGCAAGTATATTAAGTGAATATCCGAGCTAACTGAATGTAAATTAGGTAACATGCAATGATTCACTCATATTTGGCACTGAACAACTCTTGCATATGTCACTGTCTATTCTTGTATAAATACACAATATATCAAGTAAGCTAAGAAGACACGGTAGAGATAGAGACCAAAAATATTACACTGTTGACATAGGGGCCAGTAGTCATTAATTTAACCAGCTACTGTAGGCAGGTTACTGAGCTTTTAGTTTTGAAATTAATTACAGCAACAGTACAAGTATCCTACTTGGGGTCTGATGTAAAATGCATGATCTTTGGCACATGGTATCTTTATAACGAGCAGGTAAATAGACATCATACAAGAGTTGTCAGCTTTGTTATAATGTGTACTGATGGCAATGTAAAAGAATTATTCAACTGGAAGGAAAAGCTGCAAATATGGAATTAGTGACAATCTTAAAGCAGATGACAAAACCAACAAATAATTAATTAACTGGGGGACATTGTGAAAAGCAGTTTCATATCTTATTGTGAAAAAAGACATAAATGATCCCTCAGAAATTAAACTGCAACATATGGCAACATTATGAAGTGACCAATAAAAATGTGACATTGAAGAGGTGCAAAGTGAATGATAATTTATCCAACTGATCTAAGGTGACTGTCATTCAGATGACTGGACATGAAACAAAGGCAAAAGTACTGAAGTTTTTTCAGCAGTGGTAAGGAAGAACCAGATTGATTGAGGAAATCAATTCACCAAGAACTGGAGGATATGTGAGCTGCTTCTAGGCTTCAGACAAAACACAAATGAAGAAAGTGGACTGAGCATATACCTGCCCAACTTTCTTTTAAAAATGGTTAGTATACAGCACAAGCCTCAAAGACTTCCTTTGGTAACTTATTCCATATAATTAAAACCATCTGCGTGAAAAAGATGTCCATCAGTTTCCTATTAAATCTTGCTTTTTTCACCTTGAACCTGTGCCCTCTAGGTCTTGATCCTACATCCCTGGGGAAAATTTATGAGTGTTTATCCTGTCCAAACTTGTCATTATTTTATGCAGTTCTATAAGATCACCTCTAGTCCCATATGCTCCAAGGTTTAAAATCCTATCCTGCCCAACCTCTGCCTATAACTCAGACCTACGATTCCTGAAAACAGTCCCTCAAGTCCTGAACCTAGTCCCTTGAGACCTGAACCCATTTCTTCGAGTCCTCTTGGACAGTGCATAGCTGATTTCAAATGCTAGTAGACAGTGGACAACACCAAAGTTGTTGTCTATTTCGTCTCTATTTCCTGAGGAGACTGAGGTCCTTTAACATCTGCCGGATGATTCTGAGGATGTTCTACGAGTCTGTGGTGGCCAGTGCGATCATGTTTGCTGTTGTGTGCTGGGGCAGCAGGCTGAGGGTAGCAGACACCAACAGAATCAACAAATTCATTCGTAAGGCCAGTGATGTTGTGGGAATGGAACTGGACTCTCTGACGGTGGTGTCTGAAAAGAGGATGCTGTCTAAATTGCATGCCATCTTGGTCAATGTCTCCCATCCACTACATAGTGTTCTGGGTGGGCACAGGAGTACAATCAGCCAGAGACTCATTCCACCAAGATGCAGCACTGAGCGTCATAGGAAGTCATTCCTGCCTGTGGCCATCAAACTTTACAACTCCTCCCTTGGAGGGTCGGACATCCTGAGCCAATAGGCTGATCCTGGACTTATTTTATAATTTACTGGCGTAATTTACATAATATTATTAATTATTTATGGTTCTATTACTATTTATTATTTATGGAGCAACTGTAACGAAAACCAATTTCCCCCGGGATTAATAAAGTATGACTATGACTATGACTATGACTAGTTCAAAGTTTGAAGTACATTTATTATCTAAGTATGTATAGATTTTACAACCTTGAGATTCATCTCCTGAGAGGCAACTACAAAACAAAGAAACCTCAAAATAACCCATTTAAAAAGACCACCAAACACCCAATGCACACTGAGAAAACAAAATCATGCAAACAATAAAAGTAAGCAAATTGCATTCAGAACTGCAGTTTTACAAAAGGCATGAAACCAGGCATCAGTGGAACAGGCCACAGCCTCAGTTCAGTGCAGAGCTGAGTAAGTGTTTCGGAGTAGCGAGCAGAACCAGGCAGAACCAGCAGTCCTATCATAACTATTTCTCTTGCAGAAGGTGTTGATTCAATGTGTCTCCCTGCGAAGCTTGAATGGAGAAGGATTTCACTATCACTTTGTTTGTTAGGTCGTTCCTGTTACCTATTCACTGTTCATATGATGAATATAGTATTTTGTTTCTTGCAGTACTACCTTTGGCACTCCTTTCTACTTAATATTGTGAGATTTGTATTGGAACCACCCATATGGAATGTCAAATTACACCAGTTAATTTGGGGCTCATTTGATGGAGAGTTTCCTGCCTATGATTGCAGAAGCTAATCTGGCTCTTTAGCTAGTGCTCAACATTAGTAAAATGTGTTTCTTACAGAAGTTAAAAACACAAATCCCTATTAATTCTAGTAGATACCAAAACTGAAACAGAAACAAATATTGCAACTTGAAATACCACTGACATTATTTCAGCAAGCTGAACAGAACAACTGCACTGATCATTACCTCACACCAGAAGAAACACAGTAACTTCGTTGACATTGCATTAACATTTTTTAACCTCTCAAGCAGCATTTTTCTGGGGTTGTGTAAATGAACTTCTGGGTCCCAACCTTTAAAAAAGGCTTTGCAGTACCTGATAGACACCTTATAAAGCTTTTTAACCTGCATGGTTTCCCATTATAGTTACTGGTTTTTAGATTCCTATTAGTTTTCCTTATTATTTTCTGTCATCAATATGCTTCTAGCTTAGTTGTGATGTTTATGGATCCATAGAACCTTATTCCCCAATGCAGTAACTGTATGAATATGCTTATTTTGCTCTCAATCATATTTATATTCATGTTTATGATGCTCAATTTTCACAGTCGTTAAGGATAGATCTCCGTTTGTTTAATGATTCCATCAGTTTGCAAGAACTGCTAATTCAATTTACAGATGATTTTCTGTCATTACAGGTCAACCCCCACATCAACAACAAAGAAATGCTTCCTTCTTCAAAAAGCTGAGCTTGATTAAAGTTTGTCAAGTCTATCAGAAATGGATTTCAATTAAGATGAACACTACAAGTAACGATAATTGCCGAGATATTCATGTCTGATTGTTAGTGCTAAATATGCTATATAGCTGCTATGGCACTCTGTACTCATCCTTTAAATTCACTCTGCTGAAGTCAAAGCAATAAATTTTGGTGGGACAGCAGAGGGTGTTGTCACAAAAAAAATGCACCTTGTCATCTGACTGACTCAGGATGAATCTCTGAGCAAACATAGAAAACAAAATAAATGTGGTAAGTGACATTGCATTGCAAAAGGAGATGTTGTACGAAAGAACATAAGAGATAGGAGCAAGGATGGTCAATCGGGTCTCTCAGACCAGAGTCAGCAAAATCGCAGTTGGGTGTAGGCCCAAAACATTGACACTTTATTCCTCTTCCATAGATGCTTCTTGACCTGGAGAGTTCCTCCAGCATTGTGTGGGTTATGCTGTATTTCCAGCATCTGCAGAATCTCTTGTGTTCACAGTTTACCTTCTACCTCCACACCATTTTTCTGCCCAATCCCCCACCTTTCCTTGGTTTATTTAACATCAAGCAATCTGTTCAGAATACCAACAATGACTGAGTCTCCACAGCCTTCCAGACAATTCCAAAGATTTACCAATTTCTAAGTGAGGAAATTTCATACTAGCCCCAAATGACATTATTGTCTTAGCTCTGCAAGCGGAGGTATCCTTCTTGTATCTGATGACACACAGAACTGCAGATGATGGAATCTGGAGCATGAAACAGGATGCTGTATCTGCTCATTGAATTCTTTATACCCCTCATTCTCCTGGATTCGAGAGAAAAAAGTCTTGGTTTGTTCTTCTTATACGTATATCAGAACTGCCATTTCAGGAAACTTCTTAGTACACTGCATTCCTTCTTGAGCAAGAATGTTCATATTAAGGTAGCAACAAAACTATACACACTCTAGGTGCGTTCTTATGGTAAAACAATTGTAGTTAATGCTTTCATCAAGAATTTGGTAATGAAGGCCAACATACTACTCACGTTCCCTTCAGTTTACTACATCTGTTTGTTTCTATATTGACGATTTCCTCCAAGAGGACCTCAACTTTGCCTTGGGGTTTGGAAGCTTCAATGACCTGGAGAGCTATGTTGGCTGGAGTCAGGGCCTTATGCTTTCATTCTTGGTAGGGTCACCTGTGCCAAACAGATCAAAGGTTAGAGGCCAGATTAAGCGTGGTCCACCAGTCCTCCAGGTTAACAACCCTAATGGTCAAAAAACAATTGTTACAGAAACGGCAATGAAAAATCCTGCTATACAAACAGAGATGGGGGACCTTCTTTGATGCCCATACATCAGCAGTGTAGCAGGCAGTAAGTCATATTGATGATTTGGCACTGGTGACCAAACACAATGTGTCCAATTTGATGAAGGCATAAATAACGGTGATGTGTGCTATGAGGAAAATGCAAAGAGGCATCAAGAGAATTTAGATTAACTGAAGAAGCAGTTACCAACATGACAGATGGAATATAGTGTGGGAAAATATATGAGATTATTCACTTTGAGGGGAAAATAAAGCAGAAATATAATATTCTTTTAACTTGGTGAGAGAGTATGACATGTTGTTGCTGCACTCCATTTGCAACTGTTCACGTAAGGAAGCAGTCTATGTCACGATAGATCTACCATGCTGCTAAGAATGCACAAATAAGGACTAGATAAAATAAACTGCACTTGCTAAATGAAAGCAGCTCCATTTACTTCCAAGTTCAAACTCATTTGATGCAGACATTTTCCTGACCAGAAGTCTGCATATACCCTCCATCGCTTGTGCTCCATGATGGCAGACTAAATCATTGGCAGGGATAGTTACTGTAGATTTCTTGACAGAATCTACCAAACCTGTGACCTTCACCATTTACTGCTAAAGAACATCATTATTCTCCAGATTTCTACCCGTCCCTCCCCCAAGTTATAGGCCATCAAGAAGTAGCTTAATTGACTTTGGGTTAAAATGCAGAAATTCTTAAGAAATAGAACGATACGATTAGATTGACCTCACATTCAAACTAACACCTTATGACTCACTGGCAACTTAAGGAAATCTAGGAAAGAGAAATAAATGGTGATATTTTCAATGATGTGCTCATCTCAAAAACATACAGTAAAATGCATTGTATGCTGCATGATTGATGGATAATACTGTCTTACCTCGTTATTTCATAACATAGCACATTGTGCCACTAGCATTTATAGGTATAGCTATTATAAACTGCAACAGTCGTTCTACTCATTTTATGTCAACAATCCAATTATCCCACAACAGAATTTTGGATAATATTCATTAACCAATCTCACCAGGATAGCATTATTTTTTTTTTGGCTGAAGACTAAGTTTTTTTTCCCATGGCCTTTTTTAAAACCCGTCCTGATTCCCTCCCTCGCTTTAGTGTTACACAACTGTGGCCTTTGTATAAATTTGAGAGGAGTAATGCATCAATCAAAAGGCAAATATTGCAATTTATCAGTTGCTTTGATTTTTAATCTGAAATTATCTAAGCCTTTTAACCATATTATTTAGATTCTACTGCCTAAATTGAGGAGGTGGTCCAAGTGTGTTCTGTACCTATGCTTGGAGGATAGATTTGTCCAAAGGAGGGAAGATGCTAATCCCTTTCCTGTGAAGTGCTAAACAGTGATAATAGCTGCTTTATTGCGTTCAGCTAAAAAGCATTAACAGGGAATAACACATAGCAAGCTGAGAGTGATCTAAAGCATTCCCCTGGGTCACAAAGTAATTTCATTTAAAAACAAATTTTGAACAGCAAAGGTACACTACACATAAATATTCTTTTATTAATAGCAATTCCTTTCTCCAAAAAAATGATATACTCACTCCATGCATTTTGCTTACAAAGCATTCATATTGAAGAGAGATGATAATATCTGCAAAAATATATGTTGTTTCAGATTGCTTTTTTGAGATAATGGAATAATTTTATGATTGAAAACTAATTACAGTCTAATGGCATATCTGATGGAGAGAGAAGAGAAAAAATAGGTCAGTGTATGACAGCTGGGATGTACCTAGTGGGCCAAAGGGATTGCTCCTGAACTGTTAAAACCAAAAGATCATAAGACACAGGAGCAGAATTAGGTCATTTGGCCCATCGAGTCTGCTCTGTCATTCCATCATGACTGATTTATTATCTTGCCTTTTCCCCGTCACCTTTGAGGCCCTGATCAAGAACCTGTCAGACTCTACCTTAATTATACCCAGTGACTTGGTCTGCACAGCCATCTGTGGCAATGCATTCTGCAGATTCACCACCCTCTGGCTAAAGACAGTTTTCCTCATCTCTATCCTGAATAGATGTCCCTCAATTCTGAGGCTGTGCCCTCTGGTCCTTGACTTCCCCACTATAGGAAACATCCTCTTCAAATCTACTCGATCTAGGCCATTCAATATTAGATTAGATTATGAGGACACTCAGTCCTCGTTTATTGTCATTTAGAAATGCATGCATTAAGAAATGATGCAATGTTCCTCCAGAGTGATATCACAGAAAAACAGGACAAACCAAAGACTAACACTGACAAAACCACATAATTATAACATATAGTTACAGCAGTGCAAAATAATACCATAATTTGATAAAGAACAGACCATGGGCACAGTAAAAAAAGTCTCAAGTCCCGATTGACTCCTATAGTCCCCGATAGCAGGTGGCAAAAAGGGAGAAACTCTCCTGCTATAAACCTCCAGACACAGACAACTGACAACTGCCGGTGCATTGGAAGCACCCGACCACAGCCGACTGAGTCCATCCGAGAACTTCCAGCCTCCGACCAGCCCCTCCGATACAGCCCCTTGAGCGCCATCCTCTGCCGAGCGCCTTCGATCTCGTCCCGATAGATTTAAAAAAATTCCTCCATCATCCAGAGTGACCACAAACGCTCCTTGTATGTTTTGTAGCCTGGGAAAAATACTCACTCAGGACAACAAATACTTCTTCTGGTCTTTAATTCCCTTATCTGCTTTACAAGTTATAATGCAGAAACAGGGTATCAAAATAAAAACAACAAAAAATTAATTTTTTAAAAAGTTCCTACTGTTACAATCTCAGCTTAATTTTGTTCCACAAACTTGTGTATCAATTAGTTACGTATGCAGTATGAAAATAAATAAAACAAAATATACAAAACCAATACAGTAGTGGCAATTCTAAAAAAAATACAAACAACATTAAAAGCCCACTAACTCTGTACCTTATACACAATATCAAAAATATAAATAAATACATCTGATCTTAAATAAGAGGTATACTCACTTTGGCACACATGCGCTTAACTTCCAGGTACATGTAGGCTAGACCCTGCAACGACTTCTCGCTCACTATTTGTGAACAGAGATGAATACATTTACGTTACTCCAGTACATTCACAATTTGGTCATGAAGTAATAAAGCAAGACAAAATTAAACCTTTACAACAACTTTTACAATATATTGCAATGTAGTTCAATTACTAGAAAGACTGACCTACTAGGCCAATAAGGAACGTTGTACAACCACGCTGTAAAGTGTCAATACCTTACTCATGAAAATCTTCCCTCGTTATACTACAAGCATGCCTGGGGAAAGCATTTCCCAGTACTTGTCTTTCTGGAACATTGTAACTCTTTTTTTCAACTCCACATGTGTTTAATGACATCACCATTTTCTCTTAAAGGCACAGGCAGCTATTTTAGCATTACCAGGGTGAATACATAAGTGTACTTTTAACAATAAAAAGTTCAACGGTCACCTGGTTATATATGTTAACCCTTTTATTCCTGGGACCATTCACACAAACCTCCTCTGGTCCCTCTCCAATGCCAGCACAAATTTTCTTTGTTAAGAGGACCAAAATTGTTCTCAATACTCCAGCTGTGGTCTGAACAATGCCTTATAAAGCCTCAACATCATATCCTTGCTCTTATATTCTAGTCATTTCAAGCTGCCAACTCAACCTGCAAGTTAACCTTTAGAAAATCCAGCACAAGGACTCCCCATTTCCTTTGCAAATCTGATTTTTAAAGTTTCTCCACATTTATAAAATATTCTATGCTTTTATTCTTTCTGCCTAAGTGCATGACTGTACATTTCCCTACACTATATCCCATCTGTCACTTCTTCACCCATTCTCTCAATCTGACCACGTCCTTCTGCCAACTCTCCGCTTCCGCAACACTATCTGCACCTCCACCTGTCTTTGTATCGTTCGCAAACTTGACAAAATGCCATCAATTATATCATCCAAATTGGTGACGTATAACATGAAAAAAGAGGTCATAATACTGACTTCTATGGAACACTATGGCATTGACCCCTTTATTCTGAGTCTTTTCCTCCTGCCAACTAACCAATATTATATCTATGCTAGTATATTTCCTGTAATACCATGGGCACTAATCTTGTAAAGCAGTCTTGTGTGTGGCACCTTATCAAACACCTTCTGAAAATCCAAGTAAGCAACATCCACTGAATTCCCTTTGTCTATCCTGCTTATTATTTTCTTAAAGAACTCCAACAGGTTTGTCAGGCAACATTTTCCCTGACGGAAACTGTGCTGACTTTGGCCTACTTTATCACGTGTTTCTAAGTACCCCCAGACCTCATCCTTAATAATGGACTCCAACATCTTCTCAACCAATGAAATCAGGCTAACTGGCCTATAACTTCCTTTCCTCAGGCTCTCTCCCTTCTTAAAGTGTGGAATGACAGGTACAATTTTCCATTCTTCCTGAACCATCGTAGAATCTAATGATTCTTGAAAGAGCATTACTATTGAAACATAGAAACATAGAAAATAGGTGCAGGAGTAGGCCATTCGGCCCTTCGAGCCTGCACCGCCATTTATTATGATTATGGCTGATCATCCAACTCAGAACCCAGCCTTCCCTCCATACCCCCTGACCCCTGTAGCCACAAGGGCCATATCTAACTTCCTTTTAAACATAGCTAATGAACTGGCCTCAACAGTTTGCTGTGGCAGAGAATTCCACAGATTCACCACTCTCTGTGTGAAGAAGTTTTTCCTAATCTCGGTCCTAAAAGGCTTCCCCTCTATCCTCAAACTGTGACCCCTCGTTCTGGACCTCCCCAACATCGGGAACAATCTTCCCGCATCTAGCCTGTCCAATCCCTTTAGGATCTTATACGTTTCAATCAGATCCCCCCTCAATCTTCTAAATTCCAACGAGTACAAGCCCAGTTCATCCAGTCTTTCTTCATATGAAAGACCTGCCATCCCAGGAATCAATCTGGTGAACCTTCTTTGTACTCCCTCTATGGCAAAGATGTCTTTCCTCAGATTAGGGGACCAAAACTGCACACAATACTCCAGGTGTGGTCTCACCAAGGCCTTGTACAACTGCAGTAGTACCTCCCTGCTCCTGTACTCGAATCCTCTCGCTATAAATGCCAGCATACCGTTCGCCTTTTTCACCGCCTGCTGTACCTGCATGCCCACTTTCAATGACTGGTGTATAATGACACCCAGGTCTCGTTGCACCTCCCCTTTTCCTAATCGGCCACCATTCAGATAATAATCTGTTTTCCTATTTTTGCCACCAAAGTGGATAACTTCACATTTATCCACATTAAATTGCATCTGCCATGAGTTTGCCCACTCACCCAACCTATCCAAGTCACCCTGCATCCTCTTAGCATCCTCCTCACTGCTAACACTGCCACCCAGCTTCGTGTCATCCACAAACTTGGAGATGCTGCATTTAATTCCCTCATCCAAGTCATTAATATATATTGTAAACAACTGGGGTCCCAGCACTGAGCCTTGCGGTACCCCACTAGTCACCGCCTGCCATTCTGAAAAGGTCCCGTTTATTCCCACTCTTTGCTTCCTGTCTGCTAACCAATTCTCCACCCACACCAATACCTTACCCCCAATACCGTGTGCTTTAAGTTTGCACACTAATCTCCTGTGTGGGACCTTGTCAAAAGCCTTTTGAAAATCCAAATATACCACATCCACTGGCTCTCCCCTATCCTCTCTACTAGTTACATCCTCAAAAAATTCTATGAGATTCGTCAGACATGATTTCCCTTTCACAAATCCATGCTGACTTTGTCCAATCATTTCACCGCTTTCCAAATGTGCTGTTATCACATCCTTGATAACTGACTCCAGCAGTTTCTCCACCACCGACGTTAGGCTAACCGGCCTATAATTCCCCGGTTTCTCTCTCCCTCCTTTTTCAAAAAGTGGGGTTACATTAACCACCCTCCAATCCTCAGGAACTAGTCCAGAATCTAACGAGTTTTGAAAAATTATCACTAATGCATCCACTATTTCTTGGGCTACTTCCTTAAGCACTCTGGGATGCAGACCATCTGGCCTTGGGGATTTATCTGCCTTCAATCCCTTCAATTTACCTAACACCACTTCCCTACTAACATGTATTTCGCTCAATTCCTCCATCTCACTGGACCCTCTGTCCCTTACTATTTCTGGAAGATTATTTATGTCCTCCTTAGTGAAGACAGAACCAAAGTAATTATTCAATTGGTCTGCCATGTCCTTGCTCCCCATAATCAATTCACCTGTTTCTGTTTGCAGGGGACCTACATTTGTCTTTATCAGTCTTTTCCTTTTTACATATCTATAAAAGCTTTTACAGTCCGTTTTTATGTTCTCTGCCAGTTTTCTCTCATAATCTTTTTTCCCCTTCCTAATTAAGCCCTTTGTCCTCCTCTGCTGAACTCTGAATTTCTCCCAGTCCTCAGGTGAGCCACTTTCTCTGGCTAATTTGTATGCTACTTCTTTGGAATTGATACTATCCCTAATTTCTCTTGTCAGCCACGGGTGCACTACCTTCCTTGATTTATTCTTTTGCCAAACTGGGATGAACAATTGTTGTAGTTCATCCATGCAACCTTTAAATGCCTGCCATTGCATATCCACCGTCAATCCTTTAAGTGTCATTTGCCAGTCTATCTTAGCTAATTCACGACTCATACCTTCAAAGTTACCCCTCTTTAAGATCAGAACCTTTGTTTCTGAATTAACTACGTCACTCTCCATGTTAATGAAGAATTCCACCATATTATGGTCACTCTTACCCAAGGGGCCTCTCACGACAAGATCGCTAATTAACCCTTCCTCATTGCTCAAAACCCAGTCCAGAATAGCCTGCTCTCTAGTCGGTTCCTCGACATGTTGGTTCAAAAAACCATCCCGCATACATTCCAAGAAATCCTCTTCCTCAGCACCTTTACCAATTTGGTTCACCCAGTCTACATGTAGATTGAAGTCACCCATTATAACAGCTGTTCCTTTATTGCACACATTTCTAATTTCCTGTTTAATACCATCTCCGACCTCACTACTACTGTTAAGTGGCCTGTACACAACTCCCACCAGCGTCTTCTGCCCCTTAATGTTACGCAGCTCTACCCATATCGATTCCACATCTTCCCGGCTTATGTCCTTCCTTTCTATTGCGTTAATCTCTTTTTTAACCAGCAACGCCACCCCACCTCCCCTTCCTTCATGTCTATCCCTCCTGAATATTGAATATCCCTGAACGTTGAGCTCCCATCCCTGGTCACCCTGGAGCCATGTCTCTGTGATCCCAACTATATCATAATCATTAATAACAATCTGCACTTTCAATTCATCCACCTTATTACGAATGCTCCTTGCATTGACACATAAAGCCTTCAGGCGCTCTTTTACAACTCTCTTAGCCCTTTTTAATGCTTGTCCTGGATTTGTCGGCCTGCCACTTTTACTTTTCCCCTTTGTACTTTTTGCTTCTACGCTCACTTTACACCCCTCTGTCTCTCTGCACTGGTTCCCATCCCTCTGTTGTGAACTAACCTCCTTACACCTAGCCTCTTTAATTTGATTCCCACCCCCCAACCATTCTAGTTTAAAGTCACCTCAGTAGCCCCCGCTAATCTCCCTGCCAGGATATTGGTCCCCCTAGGATTTAAGTGTAACCCGTCCTTTTTGTACAGGTCACACCTGCGCCAAAAGAGGTCCCAATGATCCAAAAACTTGAATCCCTGCCCCCTGCTCCAATCCCTCAGCCACGCATTTATCCTCCACCTCATCGCATTCCTACTCTCACTGTCGCGTGGCACAGGCAGTAATCCCGAGATTACTACCTTTGCGGTCCTTTTTCTCAACTCCCTTCCTAGCTCCCTATATTCTTCTTTCAGGACCTCATCCCTTTTCCTACCTATGTCATTGGTACCTATATGTACCAGGACCTCTGGCTCCTCACCCTCCCACTTCAGGATATCTTGGACACAATCAGAAATATCCCGGACCCTGGCACCAGGGAGGCAAACTACCATCCGAGTCTCTGGACTGCGTCCACAGAATCGCCTATCTGACCCCCTTACTATCGAGTCCCCTATCACAACTGCCCTCCTCTTCCTTGCCCTACCCTTCTGAGCTACAGGGCCAGACTCTGTGCCGGAGGCAGGGCCACTGTCGCTTCCCCCGGGTAAGCTGTCCCCTCCAACAGTACTCAAACATTGTGGATTGCTTCCACAATCTCTTCAACTACCTCTTTCAGAACCCTGGTCTGGATGACTTAACCACCTTCAGATCTTTCAGCTTCCCAAGCGCCTTCTCCTTAGTAGTAGCAACTATACTCATTTCTGCCCTCTGACACTTGCAAATTTCTGGCATACTGCTGGTGTCTTCCACAGTGAAGACTGAAAAAAATGCTTATTAAGCTCATCTTCTGTTTCTTTGTACCCCATTACTACCTCTCCTGCCTCATTTTCCAATGGTCTAATATCTACTCTTTAGTCTCTTTTTCTCTTTATACTGCATATCTGAAAAAAAAAACTTCTGGTATCCTCTTTGATATTTTTTGTTTGCTTACCTTTATATATCAAACAAGCCTGGATCACTGCCCCAGCACTCTCCTTATTGCAGCAGAAGTGTTTATTACCTATCACACCCAACAGAATTGGAGCTTAGTACATAACTGATTGGAAACTGTCTTGTCTATTGTGTCTATACTTGAGAATGAATGTTACCCACCCTTGGATGATCTCTAATATACAGATAATTTTTGAATTTGTCCATATTCTGAAGGTATGCACCTATCTATTGTCACCAAAACATTCTGGAGGATGTCCTTTACCAACTTGCATCTACTGGCCACATTCACCTTTTCCAATAATGGTTTGTAGCAAGACTCTGGGAAACCTGGAAGATGAAATTTGTGTCCACTACACCAGTATATGTTCAGATATGGTCCAAGTGCAGAGAGAGAGGGGGAGAGAGAGAGACAGAGAGAGAGACAGAGAGAGAGAGAGCAAGAGAGAGAGAGAGAGACTGAAGTGGGTCGCAATTCATTGACTTTAATGAGAACTGTTGCAGAATTTAATGGAAAAGGAAAACAATAAAGACTAGGCCTACAGGGCCATTAACTAAAATTCTCAAACTGGAAATGTCAATTCCACAGCCGGAAGTGATAACTAACTACTAGATAAATACCACTCCTCTACAGTGTCTGCGGACACGGTTGTCCATTTTTCCAGACAAGGATGAGGGTAAGCAGGGAGCATTAATGTTACTTGCCTTTGGTCAAGTCTTGACAAGACTAGAACGAAAATAAGGGAGTTAAATACCACTATAATGAAACAGTAAACAACACTTTTGGATCTCCCCCTCCCCCTCCCACTTTCAAATCTCTTACATCTTTCCTTCAGTTAGCCCTGACGAAGGGTCTCGGCCTGAAACGTCGACTGTACCTCTTCCTAGAGATGCTGCCTGGCCTGCTGCGTTCACCAGCAACTTTGATGTGTGTTGCGATAATGAAACAGTAATTAGCTGGATCACGCATACTCATGAGTACATTTGCAAAATCTATTCCGCAGCCCATCTGCACAGGTGCATAGACCTCGCACCAGAGTCCATGATTCTGACACACCTAGCCTCTGATATGTTTCCAATATCCGGGCTACCACAAGCGTTTATCTCATTATCACGGAATAAATCCATCAATGGTGTGTCTGCAAGTCCTCCAAATTCACTGGAAACATAAACAAGCCATTGTCAGCTTCGTCTCCCAGGCAACCTTTTCCAGTAACAAAGTGGGCAGGCCACATTATTCCTTTGCATAACACCAGAATCCTGTAAAAGATATTCTATTATGAGCTCTGTCATTGAAAGTGATTAGCAGGGAAAAGAAAAGGGTTTCAAAGATGTGCTCTAAGTAGAAACGTTTGGGATGGTATTAAGAACCTAGAGGCCAAGCATCAGGTGTTCACGTGGTGGTGGCATCCGTTAGTCTCGCAAGACCATGGATCTGCGCCTGGAAAGTTCCAGGGCGCAGGCCTGGGCAAGGTTGCATGGAAAACCGGCAGTTGCCCATGCAGCAAGTCTCCCTACTCCACGACACCTGTGTAACAGGCAGGAGTGCACCACCTCACAAACTACATAATCCACCAACCCTTCATTACTATCTATATATAGGCAGAATAGAGTGCGGTCCCCACATTGGCTTCATTCGTTATTTCAGAACCCATCAAATCAAGATGGAAACAATTTATCCTCAAATCCAAGAGGTTGTATATGATGCAATAGATAATCTTCTCAACCACTGAGTTTCTCCAGCAAACTGCTTGTTGCTCCAGATACTGGTATCTGCAGATTTGTGTTTCCAGTCTGCATATGAAAAAGGGTTTCTACAAGAATCCCAGAGCTACAGTGTGACAATTATTAATACAATGCTTTTGGAAGAAAGTGGCACTAGTGAATGACACAATTAAGGGTGACATTTTCCAAATGGTTCACAAAACTACTTTTCTCATGTCTTTCTTTACACCTACCACTCTGTGGCACATGGTGGCAGATGGGTAGGCCTCTGCACGTATGTGGTGTCCCTGACTTTCGATGAATGTCAATGACATCATAGGATGGTATCGTGGTTCTGCGTTTATGGGTTAGACTACTGCATTTGTGGATTGTGGACTTCTTTCAGATTTATGGTTTTTATATGCTGTGTTTTTTATTGCCCATTCCTTTTCCATTTTGTTGTGCAAGGGGAGGGTGTTTGAAGGTTGATGTTCTGTTAGTGTTCTGTTAGTTTTTAGTGCAGTGGAGAGTTTGTTTTTGGGAGTCGATGTTCTTGTTCCATTTTGTGTGGGGGAGGGGGGTTTCTGGGGTGTTGATGACAGGATGCTGTTCTTTTTTGTGTGGTGGGGAAGTGGGTTTGATGTATTTCCCAACGATTTTCAAGTTATTTGTTTCATGGCTATCTGGAGAATACAAATTTCAGAGTTGTATATGGATACATGCTTTGATAATAAATGAACTTTGAACCTTCTTTTCCCCTTTTAAACATTTTTTTACTACTATTGGAGCCTGTGATCTACAGTTTGATTGTGCATTTTCAGGCCAATTGAGTGATCTGGTGCTTTGCTATCTCCAAGGGAACTTGGTGAGGCTTCGAGTAAAATGTGTAACCTCAAGGCCAAGAAGCCTGGAAAAGAGATGCAAGCCCTTAATCAACTCCATTTCACACCGGTCTCTCTGATTGAAGTGTCAAGGAAGATTAAAATCATCGCGACAAGAGCAGAAGTCAAGAGGGTGTTCAGCACCATCTACTAGCCTTTCACTCACTGCTGCCAGAAGAAGTTCTCTGCATTCAAATAATCTCTCTCTCCCTCTCACTTGATGTTGTCAGAGGATTGTGCTGGAGTCCTGGATCTTGGTGGGATTTGAAGTTACATCCCAATAAATAGACCAAGTCTCTTAATGCTCAGTCTGTAACTAAACTATTACAGAAATGTTGCCAAACATAACATGTGATTGCGCTTTAAACGTCCTTAGCAATACTTAGCAAAATTCAATCTGACACCATGAAGTAAAGATACATAAAGACAACTGTCCAAGTAATTTATCAAAGGAATATATTTCGTATCAACTTCTTAGGGAAGAAATAAGTGAAGAAATTAAAGGCAACAATTCCAGAATATAGGACTTCTGGTTAAAATTAGACCCATTAAAAATTTCACCTATATTTATTACCAATAAGGCAACTGATTATTTTATGACTTGTGCACATATGTTCTGGGGAATGTTAGAGTGTAGAAATGCCAGAGGCATTAAAATGGTAATCCTGCTCAGCATAGAAACATAGAAACATAGAAAATAGGTGCAGGAGTAGGCCATTCGGCCCTTCGAGCCTGCACTGCCATTTATTATGATCATGGCTGATCATCCAACTCAGAACCCCGCCCCAGCCTTCCCTCCATACCCCCTGACCCCCGTAGCCACAAGGGCCATATCTAATTCCCTCTTAAACATAGCCAATGAACTGGCCTCAACAGTTTCCTGTGGCAGAGAATTCCACAGATTCACCACTCTCTGTGTGAAGAAGTTTTTCCTAATCTCGGTCCTAAAAGGCTTCCCCTCTATCCTCAAACTGTGACCCCTCGTTCTGGACTTCCCCAACATTGGGAACAATCTTCCTGCATCTAGCCTGTCCAATCCCTTTAGGATCTTATACGTTTCAATCAGATCCCCCCTCAATCTTCTAAATTCCAACGAGTACAAGCCCAGTTCATCCAGTCTTTCTTCATATGAAAGTCCTGCCATCCCAGGAATCAATCTGGTGAACCTTCTTTGTACTCCCTCTATGGCAAAGATGTCTTTCCTCAGATTAGGGGACCAAAACTGCACACAATACTCCAGGTGTGGTCTCACCAAGGCCTTGTACAACTGCAGTAGTACGTCTCTGCTCCTGTACTCGAATCCTCTCGCTATAAATGCCAGCATACCATTCTCCTTTTTCACCGCCTGCTGTACCTGCATGCCCACTTTCAATGACTGGTGTATAATGACACCCAGGTCTCGTTGCACCTCCCCTTTTCCTAATCGGCCACCATTCAGATAATAATCTGTTTTCCTATTTTTGCCACCAAAGTGGATAACTTCACATTTATCCACATTAAATTGCATCTGCCATGAGTTTGCCCACTCACCCAACCTATCCAAGTCACCCTGCATCCTCTTAGCATCCTCCTCACTGCTAACACTGCCACCCAGCTTCGTGTCATCCGCAAACTTGGAGATGCTGCATTTAATTCCCTCATCCAAGTCATTAATATATATTGTAAACAACTGGGGTCCCAGCACTGAGCCTTGCGGTACCCCACTAGTCACCGCCTGCCATTCTGAAAAGGTCCTGTTTATTCCCACTCTTTGCTTTCTGTCTGCTAACCAATTCTCCACCCACACCAATACCTTACCCCCAATACCGTGTGCTTTAAGTTTGCACACTAATCTCCTGTGTGGGACCTTGTCAAAAGCCTTTTGAAAATCCAAATATACCACATCCACTGGTTCTCCCCTATCCACTCTACTAGTTACATCCTCAAAAAATTCTATGAGATTCGTCAGACATGATTTTCCTTTCACAAATCCATGCTGACTTTGTCCGATCATTTCACCGCTTTCCAAATGTGCTGTTATGACATCCTTGATAACTGACTCCAGCAGTTTCCCCACCACCGACGTTAGGCTAACCGGCCTATAATTCCCCGGTTTCTCTCTCTCTCCTTTTTTAAAAAGTGGGGTTACATTAGCCACCCTCCAATCCTCAGGAACTAGTCCAGAATCTAACGAGTTTTGAAAAATTATCACTAATGCATCCACTATTTCTTGGGCTACTTCCTTAAGCACTCTAGGATGCAGACCATCTGGCCCTGGGGATTTATCTGCCTTCAATCCCTTCAATTTACCTAACACCACTTCCCTACTAACATGTATTTCACTCAGTTCCTCCATCTCACTGGACCCTCTGTCCCTTACTATTTCTGGAAGATTATTTATGTCCTCCTTAGTGAAGACAGAACCAAAGTAATTATTCAATTGGTCTGCCATGTCCTTGCTCCCCATAATCAATTCACCTGTTTCTGTCTGCAGGGGACCTACATTTGTCTTTACCAGTCTTTTCTTTTTTACATATCTATAAAAGCTTTTACAGTCTGTTTTTATGTTCCCCGCCAGTTTTCTCTCATAATCTTTTTTTCCCCTTCCTAATTAAGCCCTTTGTCCTCCTCTGCTGAACTCTGAATTTCTCCCAGTCCTCAGGTGAGCCACTTTCTCTGGCTAATTTGTATGCTACTTCTTTGGAATTGATACTATCCCTAATTTCTCTTGTCAGCCACGGGTGCACTACCTTCCTTGATTTATTCTTTTGCCAAACTGGGATGAACAATTGTTGTAGTTCATCCATGCAACCTTTAAATGCTTGCCATTGCATATCCACCATCAATCCTTTAAGTGTCATTTGCCAGTCTATCTTAGCTAATTCACGTCTCATACCTTCAAAGTTACCCCTCTTTAAGTTCAGAACCTTTGTTTATGAATTAACTATCTCACTCTCCATATTAATGAAGAATTCCACCATATTATGGTCACTCTTACCCAAGGGGCCTCTCACGACAAGATCGCTAATTAACCCTTCCTCATTGCTCAAAACCCAGTCCAGAATAGCCTGCTCTCTAGTCGGTTCCTCGACATGTTGGTTCAAAAAACCATCCCGCATACATTCCAAGAAATCCTCTTCCTCAGCACCTTTACCAATTTGGTTCACCCAGTCTACATGTAGATTGAAGTCACCCATTATAACTGCTGTTCCTTTATTGCATACATTTCTAATTTCATGTAATGCTTTACCGAGTCTGGGGATAGTTCAGTCACATTTAGCTGGGGAACTGTCCACATGGCTGTTGTAAAACTGATCCCACAGCTTCCTAACAGTCCTGGTTGGTGTTTTGATCAGGAACACATCCTAAAACCTGGATGATGGAGATTACAGAAGATAAGTGGTTTGGATTTCTTCAGTCATGGTCTTAGAGTCACAGAGCATTACGACACAGGAACAGGCCCTTCAGCCCATCTGGTTCATGTCAAACTGTTATTCTGCCTGCTCTTATTGACCTGCACCTGGACTATAGCCCTCCATTCCACTCCCATTCATGTACTTCCCCAAACTTTTCTTAAACATTGAAATTAAAACACATGTACCACTTCTACTGGCAGCTCGTTTCACACTCTCACTAAGTTCAAGTTTAATTGTCATTCATTCATTCACAGGAATACAGGCAAACGAAACAGTGTTCCTCTGAGCCCAAGGTGCAAAAAACACAGTACCAACCGTCACACACAGCACACAGCAAATATAGTACTTATCAGAATCAGAATCATATAATTAGGACAGCAGAAAAAAACACATAGTTACAATAAAAAATAATACAGCCCAAGTTCATGATTGTCATGGCCTGTAGATGAATAGTGCATGAATATTGGCTTGGAGCCACATTTCTGCAAGGACAAGCTGCAGCAGTTCCTCATTTTGTGCCATTGCATCTGCTGACAATGGCAATCCAGCTTGTCTTTCTGGGAATAAACACTAGAGGGCAGCACTGACAGGAGAGGCCATCCTCCAGCTCAGTGCAGCCAGCTTCAGCGTTCCCTTTGATATCAACCGCAACAGGAGACTCCAAGGCATGAGGGCCTTGTCCGTGTGACAATCGAGGCAATAAGGCTCACCCTGCTGTCGGTCTCGCCAGTGAACCAGTTAATCAGACTTACTGTATCACTGGAACAATGTCCAACAGGTCTTGCAATCACAAGAAAAATGCCCAAGCCAATCATTTCCACTGTTTGTTGAATCACACAACACCTGGGTAGCTGAAGCAGGCTGCAATTCTGTGTGTAACAAGTCCAGCTCCAACACTATTGAGCAACTAGTGGGGTAGATCTGCCATGCTTGATATTCTTAATATCCAGAGGTGTCTTGTGATTGTAAAACTGACTTAAATGATGAACAATTGCATCTTTGTTTGGATCCAGAGAGGTCCATGCGTCCAAGTGTACCGTCATCTTACCAGAAGATGACCACTGTCTGAGTGAAGAAGTTCCTTCTCATGCTCCCCTTAAATATTTCACCTTGCATCCTTAACCTATGACTTTTGGTTCTGGTCTTACCCAAACTCACTGGAAAAAGCCTGCTTGCATTTACCGTATCTACACCTCCATTAATTTTCTATAGCTCTATATAGTTTAAAAAAAATATATGATTTTATTTATCAGCAAGCTATGACATTTTAAAGTAAATTTATTATGTTTTGTTCTGATGATCAGTGTTTTACATTTTTTGCGTAATGATTTGAATTAGCAGGATTATCAGGGAGGTGAGGGGAAGGCAACGTGAATCACAGCTCAACCTGTGTAAGATCTCACTTTTTGTACAACATGAAAGTTGTCACAAATTGGGGGATCACTTCATCAAGTACCTCCACTCTATCCACCAAAAGTTGAACTTCCAGGTGGCCAAACATTTTAATTCCAATTTCCATTCCCTTTCTAACATGTTGGTCCATGGCATCCTCTTGTACCAAGATGAGGCCTCCCTCGGGGTGTAGGAGCAACAACGTAGATTTCTTCTGGGTAGCTTCCATCCTGATGGCATGAATATTGATTTCTCCTTCCGGTGAAGAGATTTTTCCTGCCCCTTCCCCTCTATTATTGGCCACTCTGGCCTTTTACCTCTCCTCACCTGTATCCCCTCCTCCTTCCCTTTCTCCTCTGGTCCTCTCCTATCAGATTCCTTCTTCTCCAGCCCTTTACCTTTCCCGCCTACTTGGCTTCACCTCTCATCTTGTAGTTGCTCCCTTCCTATCTTACCATCTTTTTATTCTGGCATCTTCCCCCTTTCTTTCCAGTCCTTAGGAAGGGTGTCAGCCAAAACCTCGACTGTTTATTCATTTCCATAGATACTGCCTGACTTGCTGAGTTCCTCCAGCATTTTGTGTGTACAGCATTACAGCTGGGTTACTTTCAAGAACATAGAACGTCATGAAGCTCTTAATGGGCTGGTAATTGAAGAATATGATATTAAATTCAATCATGCACATTTAAATATCTGAATTTCACATTGAAACAATTCTGGAGGGCCGGCTGGTGACGCAATGACATCGGCACCGGACCCAGGAGTGGAGGTTCCTGGGTTCGAAACCAGTCGGGTCCACTCCTGAGTACGCTTTCCATCTGTGCCGGGTTGAGTGTCAAGATAGCAACTCGACCTTGAAGTTAAAAGGGAAAATTAATGCAAAATTATCTGTGTGAGGAGTGGCGCGCCGCACAGTCTCTCTCTCGCTCTGCTCCTTGTAAAAGCCATGAAAAACACATCATCACGGACACATGCATGGACACACACACGCACAGATGCACACGCACAGACGCACACGCACAGACGCACACGCTCAGACGCGCACGCACAGACGCACACGCTCAGACGCGCACGCACGCAAAAACACAGACGCACACGCTCAGACGCGCATGCACGCACACGCACAGATGCGCACACACAGACGCACACGCTCAGACGCGCATGCACGCACACGCTCAGACGCGCACGCATGCAGGCAAAAAGTCAAAAGACAGCTGCATTCAGGGTTTCCAAGATTTGATGTGTTTTTTGAGTAGGTAGATCTTTTAAATATTTGTAACGATGGGAGACCTAGGATGAGAGTGAAGATACCTGAAAAGCATTTTAATACAGATTTCTCAGAGTCCTACCATTTAAAAGCTCCAACTCCCCTCTCCTATATCAGCTTATTCCGTCATCTCCTCTGATTCCCACCGGTTGTGGGAAACAATAAATCAAAGTGAGAAAATTCTCATTCTTCTTCCTCAATTATTTCTGAACTACTTATGACAGTGTGTGAGTTATGACTGGAGCAAGTACAATGAATCATGCTGTCATTAAGATGACATGTCTGGTTGACTGTATCAATGTTCAGTAGAACTCAAATAATTTGCTTTTAGTCCCTCTTGAAAAAATGTTTTCACACAATGGATTTGCAGGGAAAGTGAATGCTGAAGACTTCTAATTCTACCCCACATAGTGGAAGTGTCAAGCTTATTTGAAGAGAGTGAAAGATGTCGGTTGCAAAAGCCCAATCCATGGCTCCTAACTATAATCCTGAATGTTTGCTTTAGAGTACTGTGCTCTCTGGCTAAACAGTGTACTTCCTACAGGTTATTGTTTGTGTTTTCTGTGCAATAACAGCCTGAAGATCCTTTATCATCACAGATGACCAGGGACAATGAAGGTTTGGGAATGAAATCAACTACAATTTTGCCTTCAGGTCATTCATTATACTGACTTACATGTACTACTGAGTGTTTTGTTACAGTTCTAATTAGCAACTGAATCAAAATCCTCTATTTCCCTATCACCACTGAACAATAAGTTACTCAATATAGGAGCATATCAGTACATGTCCAAAAGCAATTAAGAATGACCCTGAAAATACAGCAACTCCAGTGACTCCCATATCTCAGGAATAACTGAAAAAAAGTCTAATTATTTCTCATCTTATCCTCCCTCTGCTGCTGGTCTACTTGACCACAATTTTTGAATTCCTGATTGTAATGTCCACAATATCTTAGGGGCATCAAATATAATATCAAAGAGGTCAAGTCTACAATTACAATAGCTATCTACAAGGCAGAACTTTCTAAGGTAGAACACAGTTCAATAGTAAAATTGAACAAAGTTGATAAACACTTTTGCTGTACCCATATTAACTTATTCTTTGGCATAATATCTTGGTCTGAAACTGATCTGGAGAATTTACACAGAAAACTAAGAACTGAAATTGCAGTTTTAGAAAACACTATGTACATTTGAATGTACTTAGATTAACACTACCTAGGACAGAAAGAGGAAGAGGAATAACAGACATAAAAAATTCTGTAACAGTCAGATAAAACTTCTAAGGATATATTTTCATCATCAAAAACTCCTCTGCACTCCATGCAAGAATGTGCGATTCCGATATGAAGTACACACCACTAAACTTAAATGAGAGCACAGCCCAGAAGAATGAAGAAATTATCATTATAGGAGAAAAGGTTAATAAATAGAAGAGTATGTCCCTCCATGGAAGACATCTTGACGATCTGAGCAGACAAGATATTGTCAAGATAGTGCCGAATGCTTGGCTCAGAGTTGGAGATCTCTTCTCAGATACTGAAGGGATCTTTGTGGCAATACAGAACCAAGTGGTTAATGCAAGTATATCAAAAATACATATTAAAAGACCAAGAAATTCAATACCATAAATGCAGAAAATGCCAAGAGAAACCAGAAACAGTTCAACACATTACAGAATCTCACAGCAGTTTAGCTCAATCTAATTACATACACAGGCACAATCAAGAGGCAAACATCATTCAACAACATCTTGCTTTAAAATAAAAACTCACAAAACCTTACAATGAATACAAGCTTGATTGAGTTTTAGAGTTAGTGTCCTACCAATTACATTACAACCGATCCATTAGTACAGATAGCACCATCAATTACGAGGGGTGATTGATAAGTTCGTGGCTAGGGTAGAAAGAGTCAATTTTAGAAAACCTAACACATCTATTTTTCCTACATTTACACACTTAGTCCAGCGGTCGTGGAGCATATGGATCTTTCTTTGTAGAAGTCAGCATCTTGGACCTCCAGAAAGTGGTCCACAGCAGGGATGATTGATAAGTTTGTGGCCTAAGGTAGAAGGAGATGAGTTATTAACTTCAAACCGTCTGCATTTTCACTCAAAGAGTTGAACTGCACGTGCATGTAACGAGAGTTGTATAACTCATCTTCTTCTCCCTTAGGCCATGAACTTATCAATCACCCCTGCTATGAACCACCTGAGGGTCCAAGACGCTCTTGTTACATGCATGTGCAGTTTAACTCTGAGTGATAATGCAGAAGGTTTGAAGTTAATAGCTCATCTCCTTCTATCTTAGGCCACGAACCTATCAATCACCCCTGCTGTGGACCACTTCTACAAAGAAGGGATCCGTATGGCTCCACAACCGCTGGATTAAATGTGTACATGTAGGAGGGGACTATGTTGAAAAATAACTGTGCTACATTTCCTAAAATTGACTCCTTCTACCTTAGACCACAAACTTATCAATCACCCCTCGTTTATTTATCTGGAAATAATAGTAGGCAGCCGTCGATCCCAGGGGATCATGGGTTTGTGCCTCTGGTGGACTGTGTCCTCTCCAGGATGCAAGCCTGGGCAGGAAGATTTGAAGAACTGGCTGTTTCCCATGAGGCGGTTTCCCCCTCTCCATGTCACTGATGTAGTCCAAGGGAAGGGCAAGCGCCAATACAGTTTGGCACCAGTGTCGTCACAGGGATTGCCAAAGTGAAGTTGTAAACAACATCAAACTGCCTTAGGGACCCCAGCTCCGGATTTCTTCCTCGGGGTTTTCTGCCAAAGCCTTTCCCATGGGTGTGTAAGGCCACAAGGCAGCCGAGGTTTAAAATCAGAGATGCCATTGGTTTTGAGGGGCCAGTGGTCCACACTAGCCCCTTCTCTTGTCAGTAGAAACAGTTCCGCCAGGCCTGGTAGCTAAGCCACACGTGAAGGCCAAGAGCTGGACTTGGCTGTCAGAGTCTATTAGAGATGCACACCATTTGGAGCACTTTATAGGTAGTGGGAGTTTATCCTCACTACCAGCCCAGATATGACAACTTTAGATTCCACCGGCTAAACACAATATTACAGGAGAAACAAGCAAGAACAGCTTACTTATTGGATAGAGCTATTCTAAACACACATATCATACAGAAAACAATAAGTATAAAAAACCAGAAATATGCTGAATTAAAAGAGGAAATTGAAAGACTATGGAACATGAACAGAGTGTACGTTTTCCCAACAGTAATATCTACAACACGTATTATCTCAAAGACACTACACTAAAGCGTTAAACAATTCGGCCTACACAGCAATATCTATGTTAATTTCCAGAAAGCCACAATACTTAGCACCACTAGAATAGTTCAAAAGTTGCTAGCAATTGAGAAGTGGTTATGCTAGTACCTCCGATTTTACCAGTTTGAGCTGACAAAAGATAATAATAATAAATAAGTAATAAATATCAAGAACATGAGATGAAGATCAACATTGGTTTTCAATAAATGTGAAGAAAGACAGCAATTAATTGGCACTCATTACAGGACAGAACTTGGCCTCAACCTGACTGTCTTTTGCTGAGAAGGGTATTACCAGTAACCTGATTATTAGGTAGCATACAACTACCATTAGCCTTCAGAACTGTGACATGGAATGATGGAATAAACAGTAAGCACGCTTGACATGATTGCTTGAAGACATTAACGTGCATTGATCTCCTTCATGTCTCTCAGTGCACACAGGAATGTGAAATCTCTTGAAGCAGAATTTCTGAGTATGTTATCAATTCACAAGAACCCAGAAAATCCTGCTAATTGAAACAAGCAACACACATCAAAATTGCTGGTGAATGCAGAAGGCCAGGCAGCATCTCCAGGAAGAGGTAGAGTCGACGTTTCAGGCCGAGACCCTTTGATGCTGCCTGGCCTGCTGCGTTCACCAGCAACTTTGATGTGTGTTGCTTTTAATTTCCAGCATCTACAGAATTCCTCGTGTTTGCGAATTGAAACAAGTTACCATTTTTGTAAAGTTTATGCCAAATTCATACATGGCATAAACGTGACAGCAAGGTCACAGAGAAATACATGAAATCCACAGCAAATAAATAGATCATTTGATCCAAGGTTACTGACAATATCCAATAATATAGGTGTATCTAATAATATCAACAAATATTTATAGCCCCTTCATTTGCTTTGCACAAAGGTCCCAGGAAGGGTCTTAGCCTGAAACATCAACTGTTTACTCTTTTCCATATATGCTGCTTTGTCTACTGAGATCCTCCAGCATTCAGTGTATGTTGCTCTATACAAAGTTGTTTATTAGAACTGACCTATGGTCCTATAGCTCAGAGAGAAATAAAAGGTCAAAGGGACATTCCAAGAAGCAATCAGAAGAGTTTTGTTGTGTCATACTACTGAACATGTTGTCAGAGATAATGCATTGATAATTGGTTTATTATTGTTACATGAATCTAAATTAAAAGGCAGAACCAAAAAGGCAATAACCTCTGGATTGTTACCACAGCCATGTGTAACATAGTGCAGGGTTAATAATATCTCAGAGTAAAATGGGTGCCTCAAAGATCTGGTGTGAGAGAAACACGTGTGAATTTGTTGGACATTAGCACCAGTACTGGGGAAAGAGGTAGCTGTTCCAATAAGATGGACTCCACACGATCCATGCTTGGACTAGGATCCTAATGAATCACATAATGAGGGCTGTAAAAGAGGTTTAAACTAAATAGTAGTGGGTGGGTTCAACAGTAAACTGAATAGTACAGGGTGGGTTCAACAGCCTGCAAAATTATGGATAAAATAAAAGAGAAAGAATGTGCAAGATATGTTGTAGATCTCCACAAAGAAGAATAAGACAAAATCAGATGTATTGGTATTACGATGGAGAACAGGAAATGACAGAGGCATGAAAGAGGAGCTGGTCTTCAGCAGGACAGAGAGCACTTATAGAAAGAGTAAGCTGTTGACCTTTCAGCCCAAAGCATTTGTCAGATCACACTTTGAGTATTTTGAGCAATGTTGTGCCCCTTATCGGAGAAAAGACATGCTGGCATTGGAGACGGTGTAGAGGAAGTTCATGAAAATGATTCTGGGGATAAAAGGGTTAATATATGAGGAGCATTTGATGGTTCTGGGCCTGTACTCTCTGGAATTTAGAAGAATGAGGGGGGATCTCATTGAAACCTATTGAATATTGAAAGGCCTATTTAGAGTAGATGTGGAGAGGATGTTTCTTATAGTAGGGTAGTCTAGGACCAGAAGGCTCCCCCTCAAAATAGTAGGATGTCCCTTTAGAACAGAACGGTGGAGAAATTTATTTAGCCAGAGAATGTTGAACCTATGGAAATCATTGTCACAGATGGCCAAGTTATTGGGTATATTTAAAGTGATGGTTAATAGGTTCTTGATTAGTAAAGGCATAAAAGTTTACAGAGAGAAGGCAGAAAATGGTCTGAGAGGGATAGTAAATCAGCCTTAATGGAATGGCAGAACAGACTCAGTGGGCCAAATGGCCTAATTTTGTTCCTATGTGTTATGATTTTATGTAACAAAATACAATGGAAACATTTTTGCATGACATCCTTTCAAAGCATTTCCTAATTCTAATGCATTGTGGTAGAATAAGGGAAAAACAAAAATAAAATGTGGAAAATAGTTACAGTGCAAGAGCAACACAGGTAGACTATAATGTGCAAAGTCATGGCAAGGTAGATCGTGAGTTCAAGAATCCATCTTATTGACAAAATATTCATTCATTAACATGAGGAAGTCTGCAGTTGCTTGTGTCATGTACCCTGTGATGGGTTAAAGAACCAGCAGAAATGGAAAACAGCTAGAGTCTGGTATTGGTGTTAACATAAGCTATTTTTATTAGTAACTACATAATGCAGTCATATATAACCGGATAAATCAAACAAGTTAGCAGAGTTACGTGTATATATATGTGCAAATATAACTCCCAAGCTATTGAGCTTGGGGGAAACAAGGCTTAGAGTCTTGAGATGGTACAGTATAAAAGTCAGTTCATCCACAGAATAGGTGATGAGAGAGAGATATTTGTATTCCAGGGTAAATGTCGAGAGAAGGCAATTACATTGATACTCCACAGATTCCACGACAGCAATACAAAATAACAATAGTAGTAGGTTTTACCTCCAAAGTTGTTCCACTCCACAGACGAAATATCACCGACAGTGATCTTCAACGAATATCTTTTCAACACAAGTGGTACCAGCCCCGAATTCAGCTACGGTTCATCCCAAAGTGGTGGCCACAGGATACTCAAACAGAATCCACATATGGATTATCACCAACAGTAGCTTATCACTAAGCGGACCCTCTTCAAGGGAACCAACCCCAAACACACAACGTGATAGCCACTTATCCAGTTCCACGACATACGAAATAACTCCAACAGTGATTTGCCACAGGGGTGCCTTTCTTCAGTGAACTGCCACACCCAGACAAGGGTAACACACAAGTGGTATTCACAAAGGTACTTCCCTCACCAGAGAACCCATGCTTGTGGATTAACTACGGGACAGTCACATCTTTGTATTCGAATGGAACTCAAACTCACTCTTACGGGCTACTTAGAGAGAGAAATTCCAAACAGTGACCTCTTTGTCACTAGGTTTCTTGTATTTCAAACCTATCTCTCCTCTCTTCTCTTCCTGCAAACTTGTTCTAGTTGCAGACAACTTGTGAGAGTCATTTATCAATACTCAGAATCAATCTCAACTCACCCCTTTCCAGGCTACTGAAAGTTTAAACCGGCGACCGACTCACTGGTGTCTTTCAATCACCGAATCCATCTTGAATCTGAGCATGTTTTTCTCTGTGTCTGTAACTGTCCTTGTAAAAAATAAACACACTACAGAGAAACCATTACATCTATTGTTCATCAAATAACTCCACCTCTCTCTCTCTCTCTTTCCATGGCAACCCAGAAGCTGACAGCAGTAGTCCGTGTAAACACGAGCTGAAAGGCAGACTCTGCCCTTATCTCTCTCAGCAGAAATCCAAAAGTTAGTCTTTCTTGTGCCCTAAAGTGACAGTCCACAGCAAAAAGGGACCCCAGGGATACATAACACTTGAAATCCAAAGCAACATGCACAAAGTGCTGGAGGAAATCAGCAGATCAGGCAGCATTATGGAAATTAATAGATAGTCAATGTTTTGGATCAAGACCCTCATTCAGGACTGAGAAGGAAGGGGGGAATTGCCAGAATAAAAAGGGAGGGGGATGAGAAAGAAGCTAGCTGGAAGGTGATAGGTGAAGACAAGTGGGTGGGGAGGGTCAAGACTTGGAGAAGAAGGAATCCATTCAATAGTCTTTATTTTTATTTTAGTTGTCCAAACTTAAAGTACCAAGTCCAATCTGCAGGTGGATAAAAATCCCTCTCAAATAGGGGATGTTTAGAGTTCAAGGCATGACTGTGCAAGCACGTGGACATCAGTAAGTGAGACCGGTGGGGAGGATTTAAAAAGAAGACAGCTTTATAGAGTGGGCACCAGTGGAGTGGGTGACAGAACAGAGGGAGTTAGAGTAGGAGGGCTTTGGCTCAATGGGTCGAGGCAAGATAAGTTACTTGTGAGGAATAGGAATAGGAAATATGTGTGTGAGGCCAGTATTCTGTACTGGGTGTCAGATGTGGGATGTCCTGGAGACTCCCAGCTTCCCGAATGGCCACAGCTATACCGGATGCGTTGAGCTGCAGCTCCTTAGGGACTGAGTTAGGGAACTGGAGATGCAGCTCAATGACCTTCATCTGGTCAGGGAGAGTGAGGAGGTGACAGAGAGGAGCTATAGGAAAGTAGACACATTGGGGATTCGGGAGACAGATAATTGAGCAACCCAGTAGCTCTCGCCCTAAACAATAAGTACTCCTGTTTGAGTACTGTTGGTGGGGAGGGTGGGGGGTGGATCGGCCTACCTGGGGGAAGCAACAGCAGCTGTGCCTCTGGCACAGAGACTGGCCCTGTGGCTCAGAAGAGTAGAGAAAGGAAGAGGATGACAGCAGTGAATGAGGACTCTATAGTTAGGGGGTCAGACAGGCGATTCTGTGGATGCAGGAAAGAAACACGGATGGCAGTTTGCCTCCCAGGTGCCAGGGTCTGGGATGTTACGGATCATGTGCACAATATCCTGAAGTGGGAAGGTGAACAGCCAGAAGTCATGGTACATGTTGGCACCAACAACATAGATAGGAAAAGGGAGGAGGTCCTGAAAACAGACTACATGGAGTTAGGAAAGAAGCTGAGAAGCAGGACCTCAAAGGTAGTAATCTTGGGATTACTGCCTGTGCCACGCGACAGTGAGTATAGGAATAGAGTGAGGTGGAGGATAAATGTCATGGCTGAAGGTTTGGAGTGGGGGCAGGGATTCAGATTTCTAGATCATTGGGACCACTTTTGAGACAGGCGTGACCTGTACAAAAAGGACGGGTTGTACTTAAATCCAAGGAGGTCCAATATCCTGGCAGGGAGGTTTGCTAAGCCTATTGGGGAGAGTTTAAACTAGAACTGCTGGGAGATGGGAGGCAAACTGAAGAGATGGAGAATGGGGCGGCTGGCTCACAAATAGAGAAAGCTTGTAGGCAGTGTGAGAGGGAGCATAGGTAGGTGATAGAGAAGGGATGCGCTCAAACTGATGTGTCTATTTTAATGCAAGAAGCATCATAAACAGAGCGGATGAGCTTAGAGTGTGGATTAGTAGTTGGACCTATGATATTGTGGCCATTACAGAGACTTGGATGGCTCATGGGCAGGAATGGCTACTTAGAGTCATAGTCATAGTCATACCTTATTGATCCCGGGGGAAATTGATTTTCGTTACAGTTGCACCATAAATAATTAAATAGTAATAAAACCATAAATAGTTAAATAGTAATATGTAAATTATGCCAGGAAATAAGTCCAGGACCAGCATATCCGCTCAGGGTGTCTGACCCTCCAAAGGAGGAGTTGTAAAGTTTGATGGCCACAGGCAGGAATGACTTCCTCTGACGCTCTGTGTTGCATCTTGGTGGAATGAGTCTCTGGCTGAATGTACTCCTGTGCCCAACCAGTACATTATGTAGTGGATGGGAGACATTGTCCAAGATGGCATGCAACTTGGACAGCATCCTCCTTTCAGACACCACCGTCAGAGAGTCCAGTTCCATCCCCACAACATCACTGGCCTTACGAATGAGTTTGTTGATTCTGTTGGTGTCTGCTACCCTCAGCCTGCTGCCCCAGCACACAACAGCAAACATGATCGCACTGGCCACCACAGACTCGTAGAACATCCTCAGCATCGTCCGACAGATGTTAAAGGACCTCAGTCTCCTCAGGAAATAGAGGCGGCTCTGACCCTTCTTCTAGACAGCCTCAGTGTTCTTTGACCGGTCCAGTTATTTGTAGAGTGCCAGGCTTTAGATGTTTCAGAAAGGACGGCAAGGAGGCAAAAGAGGTGGGGGTATAGCACTGCTGATCAGGGATAGCACACGGCAGCAGAAAAGGAGAAAGTCATGGAGGGATTGTCTACTGAGTCTCTGTGGGTGGAAGTTAGAAACAGGAAGGGGTCAATAACTCTTACTGGGTGTTTTTTATAGAGCACCCAATAGTAACAGAGGAGCAGATAAGGAGACAGATTCTGGAATGGTGCAGTAATAACAGGGTTGTCGTGATAGGTGATTATAATTTCCCAAATATTGATTGGCATCTTCCTAGTGCAAGGGGTTTAGATGGGTTGGAAGTTGTTAGGTGTGCTCAGGAAGGTTTCCTGACACAATATGTAGGTAGGCCTACAAGAGGAGAGGCTGGACTTGATCTGGTATTGGGAAATGAACCTGGTCAGGTGTTAGGTCTCACAGTGGGAGAACATTTTGGAGATAGTGATTACAATTCTTTCTCCTTTACCGTAGCATTGGAGCGGGATAGGAACAGACAAGTTAGGAAAGCATTTAATTGGAGTAAGGGGAAATATGAAGCTATCAGGCAGAAACTTGGATGCATAAATTGGGAACAGATGTTTTCAGGGAAATGAACGGGAGAAATGTGGCAAATATTCAGGGTATATTTGCGTGGTGTTCTGCATAGGTACGTTCCAATAATTCAGGGAAAGGGTGGTCGGTACAGGAACCATGGTGTGCAAAGGCTATTGAAAAGCTAACAAAAGGTTCAAAAAACTAAGTAATGATAGAAGTCTATATAATTATAGGGCTAGCAGGAAGGAGCTTAAGAATGAAATTAGGGGAGCCAGAAGGGGCCATGAGAAGGCCGTGACAAGCTGGATTAATGAACACCCCAAGGCATTCTGCAAGTATGTTAAGAGCAAGAGGACAAGACATGAGAGAATAGGACCAATCAAGTGTGACAGTGGAGAAGTATGTATGGAACCGGAGGCAGTAGCGGTGGTACTTAATGTGTACTTTGCATCAGTATTCACAATGGAAAAAGGACATTGGTAATTGTAGGGATGACTTACAGCAGACTGAAAAGCCTGAGACATTAAGAAAGAGGATGTGCTGGAACAGAGAGATCTTGGGGTTCGTGTCCATAGGATACTCAAGGCTGCAGCGCAGGCTGACTCTGTGGTTAAGAGGCATATGGTGTATTGGCATTTATCAACCATGGGATTGAGTTCAAGAGCAAAGAGGTAATGTTACAGCTATATAGGACACTGGTCAGACCCTACTTAGAGTACAGTGCTCAGTTCTGGTCGCCTCACTACAGGAAGGATCTGGAAACTATAGAAATGGTGCAGAGGAGATTTACTAGGATCTTACCTGGATTGGGGAGCATACCTTATGAGAATAGGTTGAGTGAATGTGACCTTTTCTCCTTGGAGTGACAGAGGATGAGAAGTGAACTGAACAACAACAACAACAACAACAACATAAGATGATGAGAAGCATTGATCATGTGAATAATCAGAGGCTTTTTCCCAAGGCTGAAATGGCTAACATGAGAGGACACAGTTTTAAGGTGTATGGAAGACGGTACAAAGGAGAAGTCAAGGGTAAGTTTTTTATGCAGAGAGAGGTGAGTGTGTGGAATTGGCTGCCGGCAATGGTGGTGGAAGTGGAGACAATAGGGTCTTTTAAGAGCCTCCTGGATTGGTACATGGAGCTTGGAAAAATAGAGGGCTATAGGTAACCCTAGGTAATTTCTAAAGTAAGTACAGTAAGTACAGTAAGTAAGTACAGTACATTGTGGGCCAATGTGCTCTACGTTTTCTATATTTCTATGTTTCTATGGTATATGAGACTAAGCAAGCGCATCTCCACATCCCGCTCATTCAACACAGAAGCATCACTTAGGTGTTTTCTCTCACCTTTTCTATTTTCTATACAACAATATCTGCACATCAGTTAAACTGACAAATTTGTGGATGACACAACTGAATCAGAATCAGGTTTATTATCACCACCGGCATGTGATGTGAAATTTGTTAACTTAGCAGCAGCAGTTCAATGCAATACACAGTCTAGAAGAAAATAAATAAATAAATAAATAAATCCAGTGCTGTATAAGTAATTACAGTACCTGTATATTGAATAGATTAAAATTCGTGCAAAAAACAAATAAAAAATATTTAAAAAGTGAAATTGTGTTTGACAGGTTCAAAGTCCATTTAGGAATTGGATGGCAGAGGGGAAGAAACTGTTCCTGAATTGCTGAGTGTGTGCCTTCAGGTTTATGTACCTCCTACCTGAGGGTAACATTGAGAAAAGAGCATGCCCTGATTGCTGGAGGTCTTTGAAAAAGGATGCAGCCTTTCTGAGTCACCGCTCCTTGAAGATGTCCTGGGTAATTTGTAGGCTAGTGCCCAAGATGGAGCCAACTAAATTTACAACCCTCTGCAGCTTTTTTCTGTCCTGTAGTGCAGCAGTACCCCGCCCTCCCATACCAGACAGTGATGCAGCCTGCCCGATCGCTCTCCACGGTACATTTATAGAAGTTTTTGAATGCATTTGTTGACATACTAAATCTCTTCAAACTCCTAATGAAGTAGATTCGCTCTCTTGCCTTCTATATAACTGCATCAATATGTTGCCAATCACCTGTCCAGCTCTTGGCTCCATCTCTCCCCCTCCTGTCTTCTCCTATCATTTTGGAAATCCCCCTCCCCCTCCCACTTTCAAATCTCTTACTAACTTCCTTCAGTTAGTCCTGACGAAGGGTCTAGGCCTGAAATGTCGATGTCGACTGTACCTCTTCCTAGAGATGCTGCCTGGCCTGCTGCGTTCACCAGCAACTTTGATGTGTGTTGCTCAATATGCTGGGATTAGTTTAGGTCCTCAGAGATCTTGACACCCAGGAACTTGAAACTGTTCACTCTCTCCACTTCTGATCCCTCTATGAGGATTGGTATGTGTTCCTTCAGCTTACCCTTCTTGAAGTCTACAATCAGCTCTTTCGTCTTATTGACGGTGCATGCCAGGTTGTTGCTGTGACACTACTCCATTAGTTGGCGTATCTCACTCCTATATGCTGTCTCATCTCCATCTGAGATTCTATCAACAATGGTTGTATCATCAGCAAATTTATAGATGGTATTTGAGCTATGTCTAGCCACACAGTCATGGGTATAGAGAGAGAGTTGAGCAGTGGGCTAAGCACACACTCCTCAGGTGCATCACTGTTGATTGTCAGCGAGGAGGAGATACTATCACCTATCTGCACAGATTGTGGTCTTCCGGTTAGGAAGTCGAGCATCTAATTGCAGAGGGAGGTACAGAGGCCCAGGTTCTGTAACTTACCAATCAGGATTGTGGGAATGATGGTGTTAAATGCTGAGCTATAATCGATGAACAGCATCCTGACATTGTTTTTTTTATATATGGGACTAATCACCAGAAATGACAAATCCAAGTACCAGCAGGAAGTAAAGAAGTTAGTATCCTGGTGCATCACAGCAACTTGGAGCTGAATACCATGGAGACGCATATCGACTTCAGGAGAAATACCTCTCCTCTCCATTCATTTATCATCAGCAACTCTATACTTAGCACCTTTTCAACATTCATGTTCCTGGGTATCGTTATTTCACAGGACCTCAGGTGGGAGAACCTTATCTCCTCCATTAACAACAAGGCTCAGCAGAGTATGTACACCTTGTGGCAGTTATTTACATTCCATCCTCCCCAGGACATATTGCTGCAATTCTACTCTGCTAACGTGGAAAGCAAGGTCACATCAGTCATTACTGTCTGGCTTGTTGCAACATCTTCTCGCAATATACAAAAACCACAGTAAACTGTCAAAGAAGCAGAAAAGGTCACTGGTTGCAACTACTGTTACAGCAGGACTCACATGTGCTCAGAGCAGAAAAGTGGGCAGGAAAACTACTGTAGACACTAATCCTCCACCCCCCACATCCTCCCGCCACCAACCAAGCAGTTTTTTTTCTCAACGTTTCCTTCTGGAAAGTACTATAGGGCTATTAAGACAAAAAGAAAAATCACTTCATCTTCAAGGTTTCTTCCCCCAGACAGTTAAACTGATCCACCATTCTAGTTAGAACCCACATCCCCTTGATGTATTACCTCAGTTACTAAACTGCACAATAAACACCATAAACTCTTTTTATAATGCTGTTTACATTGTAAATACCATAAGCCCACAAGGCCATAAGACAGAGGAACAGAATTAGACCATTTGGCCCATTGAGTCTGCTCCACCATTTAATCATGGCTGATCTTTTTTTTCTCCTCCTCAACCCCATTTCCCGTAACCTTTGATGCCATGTCCAATCAATAACCTATCAATCTCTGCCTTAAATACACCCAATGACCTGGCCTCCACAGATGAACACAGCAACAAATTCACCACCATCTGGCTAGCGAAGTTTTTCCGCATTTTTGTTTTGAATTGATGCACCTCTATCCTGAGGCTGTGCCCTCTTGTCATAAACTCTCCCACGATGGGAAACATCCTTTCCACATTTATTCTGTCTAGGCCTTCCAACATTCAAAAAGTTTCAATGAGATTCCACCCCCCCCGCCCCCCATCCTGCTGAATTCCAGTAAGTAAGACCCAGAGCCTTCAAATGTCCCTCGTATGATAACACTTTCATTCCTGGAATCATCCTTGTGAACTTCCTTTGGACCCTCTCCAGTGCTAGCACACCTCTCCTAAGATGAGGAACCCAAAACTGTACACAATGCTCAAGGTGAGGCCTCATCAATGCCTTATAAGGTCTCAGCATTACATCCCTGCTCTTAGATTCTACACTTCTTGAAAAGAAGTCCTGATGAAGGGTTCCGGCCCGAAACGTCGACCGATCTTTTCCACGGATTCTGCCCAACCTGCTGAGTTCCTCCAGCTTGTTGTGAGTGTTGCTTTGACCCCAGCATCTGCAGATTATTTTGTGTTTAACATTACATTTGCCTTCCTCATCACTGACTCAAGCTGCAAGTTAACCTTTTGGGTGTTCTGCACAGGACTCCAAGTCCCTTTGCATCTCAGATTTTTGGATTTTCTCCCTGTTTAGAAAATAGTCTGCACATTTATTTCTACTACAAAGGGCATGACCATGTATTTTCCAACATTATATTTCATTTACCACTTTCTTGCCCATTCTTCTAATCTAAGTCCTTCTGCATCTTACCTGTTTCCTCAGCACTACCTGCCTCTCCACCAATCTTTGTATCATCTGAAAACTTGGCAAGAAGCCATCTACTTCATCACCTAACTCATTTATATACAGCATAAAAAGAAGTGGTCCCAACACCAACCCCTACGAAACATCATTTTTATTCCTACTCACTGCCTTCTTCCAATCAGCCAATGTTCTAACCAGGTTAGTAACTTTCCTGTAATACCATTAGCTCTTAACTTGGTAGGCAGCCTCACATGTGGCATCTTGTCAAATATAAACATCCACTGCATCCCCTTTATCTATCCTACTTGTAATCTCCTCAAAGAATTCCAACAGGTTCGTCAGGCAGGATTTTCCCTTAAGGAAACCATGCTGACTTTGTCCTATTTTGTCCTGAGTCAGCAAGTACTCCATCACCACATCCTTAACAATTGACTCTAACATCTTCCCAGCCACTAAGGTCAGGCTAACTGGTCTATAGTTTCCTTTCCGTTGCCTTCCTCTTTTCTTAAAGAGTGGAGCGACATTTGCAATTGTCCAGTCCTCTGGCACCATGCCAGAGTCCAATGATTTTTGAAAGATCATTTCTAATGCCGCCGCAATCTCTAACGCTACCTCTTTCACCCTGGGGTGCAGTTCATCTGAACTTATATCTGAAAAAAATTCAGATGAACTTTTAGCTCTTTCAGTTTTTTGAGCATTTTCTCCATTGTAATAGTAACTGCACCCACTTCTCCTCCTTCACACAGTACAACATCTGGCACATTGCTAGTATCTTTCATAGTGAAGACTGATGCAAAATACTCATTTAGTTCCTCTGCCATCTCCTTGGTCCCTGTTATTATTTCTCCTGCCTCATTTTCTACCAGTCCTATATCCACTTTAATCTCTCTTTTATGTTTTAACATACTTGAAAAAGCTTTTATATTTTTTATTTTATATTTTATATTTTTATATTATTTGCTAGCTTGCTTTAATATTTCATCTTTTCCCTTCCTATGATTCTTTTAGTTGCTCTCTGTAGCTTTTTATAAATTTCCAAATCCTCTATTTTCCCACTAATTTTTAGTTTGTTGTATGCCCTCTCTTTTGTTTTTACATTAGCTTTGACTTCCTTTGTCAGCCACGGTTGTACTAATTTGCCATTTGAATATTTTTTCACTTTTGGAATTCACGTGTCTTGTACCTTCCTAATTTTTCCCAGAAACGCACACCATTGCTGCTCCGCTGACATCCTTGCCAGCAGCTTCTTCCAATTTACTCTGGCTAACTCCTCTCTCATACCACTGTAATTTCCCTTACTCCACTGAAATACTGCTATATCTGACTTTACTTTCTCCTTATCAAATTTCAAGTTGAACTCAATCATATTTTGATTACCGGTTCCTAAGGGTTCTTTTACCTTAAGCTCCCTAATTGCCTCCGGTTCATTACATAACACCCAATCCAGTATAGCTGATCTCCTAGTATGCTCAATGACAAACTACTCTAAAAAGCCATCTCTTAGGCATTCAACAAACTCACTCTTTTGAGATCCATTACTAACCTGATTTTTCCTATTGACCTGCACGTTAAAATCTCCCTTTATTACCATAACATTGCCCTTTTGACTCACCTTTTCTATTTCCTTTTGTCATATGTGGTCCACCCCCCAGCCACTGTTAGGAGGCCTGTATATAACTGCCATCAACATCCTTATACCCTCGCAGTTTCTTAACTTAACCCAGAAGAATTCAACATATTCCGATCTTATGTCACATCTTTCTACTCATTTGATGCCGTCCTTTACCAGTAGAGCCACACCACCCCCTCTGCCTACCTTCCTATCCCTCTGAGGCAATGCGTAACCTTGGACATTCAGCTCCCAACTGCAACCATCCTTCAGCCACAATTCAGTGATGGCTACAACATCATACCTGGCAATCTGTAATAGTGTAACAAGATTATTCAACTTATTTCTTTTACTCCATGCATTGAGATACAACACCTTGAGTACCATGTTTGCTACCCTTTCTGATTTTGCATCCCTAATGTATTGATATTCACCCTCTTGGGGTACAAAATGTGCATAAATTCATGCTGGTATTTATATGCATTTTAGTCTATATCCAGACTTTAACGTCTAGCTTTATTTTTCTATAATTCTTTATCTTTCATATAATTTTTGAGAGTCATTTTTTGTTGTATGTCATTGTTAGTGAGTATTCTGGAGTTACGTGAATATAGCAGATATTAATTCAAAGAAGAACCAAGCTTGAATTCTGTAAATATAAATAAGTTCAGAAAACTTGCTATTAGCCTTCAATTTTTTTTAAATTTCAGGTAGTAAATACACACAGGTTACTTCACAGACCCAGAGATTGCATATGTAAGAGCCAAATCAAACCAGAAAACATAGCTAAGTTATTTGGACCATTGTGACTTGAGTTCAAGCTGGCAGGCCAGACCGAAGCTGTCACCTGGCGTATCAAACATGGTCACAGGCATCGGCAATTAATAGCTTTTATGTACTTACCATGTTTGTAACTCAGAGAGAGCCTTGACAACATTAATTCTGGGTGTCTGACTCTCTGTCATCAAAAGGTTTTAGGACATTTGCTTTAATTAGTTTCTCCAAAAGGTGTTTGGACCTTCACAGGTGTCTTATCAATTACAATGTGTTTCCACTATGTATCGCAAAGAAACCATTTGTCAACCTAAAATACTGAAGTAAACAATGTTGTTGTAACTATTGAAATTGTATTGAATCACCTTTGATCTGAAAACCATAGATAGGGTGAACGTGGTGAAGGGAACAGAGTGAAGAATTAGCTTCAGGAGCTCTACCAGGAGGCTGCTCAGCTCAGGTGGTGAAAATGGTGGCCCTGATAGAGCACTGTGCTGTAGTAAAGGCAGATGAGTAAATATATACTGTCAGCTTCTGAACTAGTGCATGATTATCTGATGGCATGGGCACGACAAGGATTCGTAACCTCAATTGGGGCAGAGTTTCAGCACGGGCACCTCATAGAAGAACTGCAGGAAGCAGTGAGTCTGCCAGTAGAGCTAGGAGTGATTAAAGTAAAGGCTCACCAGAAAGGGGAGAGTAAGAACTAGTAGGAGAATGAGTGGGCAGACACCAGGGCAAAAAGGGCAGCAGAAGAACAAAAGGCAACTGAAATTGCAGGTGTGCAGGAAGAAACTAGTGCAGCCAGTTTAGTAAAATTGTACAAAGAGTTGGAGGCAGAGGTGAAGGAGAAATGGAGGAGAGAGGGAGCAAAGGAGGGAACAGATGGGAGCTGGGCTCGTGGAGAAGCAGATATTACTGAAGTTATATCATGGGGTAATGCATCAGGGAAGGCACAACATAATCAGGCCTGGCGGTGGCCAGGGTTCAACAGAGATGTTGAGTAATTCCATTACCATTGTTTCGTTTGTGCCCCATTTTAGCCCTTGTTAGGGCAATAAGGTGCAGTTGGCAAACCTGCCATTGCTAAGGGAACCCTGGGAAAACATTCTGATGGACTTTATGGGCCCCTGCCATAAAAGCAGAGGGAAAAGCTACTGTCTGGTGATCATGGATCACTTCACCCAATGGGAAGAGGCTTTCCTCGTCAGTATGTTCGGATATGGCTCAAATGCCCAGAGAGAGAGAGATACACGGAGGTGGGTCATCAGCTCACAGACTTTAATGCAAAAAGAGTTAGAGAGAAAGGAGAAAAATTAATACTCGACCAAGCAGGGCTGTTAACTATCACTGTCAAATGGAAAACAAAGCCAACACTGTGGCTGAAAGGAATAACTAAATATAAAATTAATACTGCTAGTCTTCAGAGTCAGTTGACTTGACAGTCCAATTTCTCAGGCAAAGCCAAATACAAACAGGCACCAAAATGTTGCTGTGCTTTGCTTAAGTCTCAACAAGTGCTATGACAAAAAGAATGGAGTTAAATACCATCACAATGAAATAATTAGCTGACACATGCATAATCACCAGTGCAATCACCATATCTGCTGCGCTGCCAAATCTATGGTTGTAACATACACCCTGGATGAACAACTTGTCCAAGATGTCCTTCTCTGGGGATCCAAGAACATTCTTCTGGACCATATGCTTCCCAGTTCACAAGGTACTAGACCTTACCACGTACCTGGCGAGATGCCAGGAGGTGCCACAACATATAGACCAAGGAACCAACTACCAAATAGGGAGGAAGGGGAGATGGGGTGACTGGGGCCAGGGAAAAGGTAGTAACTAGCTTGAGTTGGGAACCATGAAATACTGGGTGGATCTTCAGTGATGCTGGCATACGCAACCTATAGGACACCTTGATAAAAGCCTTTTCCACTACAAATGGTCCCACATAGTGTGGTGACAATTTGCATCTCTCGACTTTCAGGGGAAGATCCCTTGATGCCAACCAGACCTCCTCTCCCGGTTTAAATGGCCTTACTTGTCGGTGGAACCAATCAGCCTGCCAGGCGTGTTGTTTCTGATCGCGCAGCTGAGAAGCCCTGGGTTGTCTTCAGGTGCGCTTTTAGCACTGGATCAGCTGTTCTGCAGCTGGAACTCCCACATCAACTCCTGTTCAGGGAAGAGTGGGGGATGGAATACTTCTGGCATTCAAAGGGAAACATATCCGTGGAGGATGACTGGAGGCTATTGTGGGCGACCTCCACCCAAACCATTGGGAGCTCCAGGATGTGGGGTTGGAAGAGGCAAGGCAGCACAGGGTTGTCTCCAACTCCTGATTCACTCTCTCAGTCTGGCCATTAGATTGGGGGTGGAAGCCAGACGAGAGGCTGGCTGTGGCTCCTACAAGACAACAGAAAGCCTTCCAAAAGTGGAGAGTGAATTGTGGTCCACGATCAGACATTATGACTTGAGGAAACCCAGGGAGCCTGAACACGTGTGGAACCAAAAGTGTAGCAGTCTCACGAGCTGATGGGAGCTTGGGGAGGGCAATGAAGTGGGCAGTCTTGGAAAATCGATCCACAATGACCAAAATAGTCATGTCTCCGTTAGACGCACGCAGCCCAGTGATGAAAACCACTGAGAGGTGGGACCCGGGGTGGTGAGCCACACACAATGGACACAGCAGATCCACAGGGCATGGACATGATGTCTCTTTATAAACTTTGGGTGCATTGAATTCCCAGATGTCCAGCCAGATGGGAGGAGTGACCCCATTTCAACACTTTAGCAGCAGGGACAAACAGCCGGTTGGGAGGTCCCCCATCTGGGCCTGAGTCTGACTGTTGGACGGTCCTCACCTCTGCCTTTATTCCCCAGATCACTGGAGCAGCAATACACGAGCGAGGAAGAATCAAGTCATCAAGTCTAGTCAAGTCACTTTTTATTGTCATTTCGACTATAACTGCTGGTACGGTACACAGTGAAAACAAGACAACTTTTTTCAGGACCATGGTGCTACATGAAACAATACAAAAACTACACTGAACTATGTAAAACAACACAAAAACTACACTCGACCACAGACCTACCCAGGACTGCATAAAGTGCACAAAACAGTGCAGGCATTACAATAAATAATAAACAAGGTAATAGGCACAGTAGAGGGCAGTAGGTTGGTGTCAGTCCAGGCTCTGGGTATTGAGGAGTCTGATGGCTTGGGGGAAGAAACTGTTACATAGTCTGGTCGTGAGAGCCCGAATACTTTGGTGCCTTTTGCCAGATGGCAGGAGGGAGAAGAGTTTGTATGGGGGATGCGTGGGGTTGTTCGTAATGCTGTTTGCTTTGTGGATGCAGCGGGTGGTGTAAATGTCTGTAATGGCGGGAAGAGAGACCCCGACGATCTTCTCAGCTGACCTCACTATCCGCTGCAGGGTCTTGAGATCCGAGATGGTGCAATTTCCGAACCAGGCAGTGATGCAGCTACTCAGAATGCTCTCAATACAACCTCTGTAGAATGTGGTGAGGATGGGGGGTGGGAGATGGACTTTTCTTAGCCTTTGCAGAAACTAGAGATGCTGCTGGGCTTTCTTTGCTATGGAGCTGGTGTTGAGGGACCAGGTGAACACCAAGAAATTTGGTGCTCTTAACAATCTCTACAGATGAGTCGTCGATGTTCAGCAGAGAATGGTCGCTCCGTGTCCTCCTGAAGTCAACAACCATCTCTTTTGTTTTGTTCACATTCAGAGACAGGTTGTTGGCTCTGCACCAGTCCGTTAGCCGCTGCACCTCCTCTCTGTATGCTGACTCATTGTTCTTGCTGATGAGACCCACCACGGTCGTATCATTGGCGAACTTGATGATGTGGTTCGAGCTGTGTGTTGCAGCACAGTCGTGGGTCAGCAGAGTGAACAGCAGTGGACTGAGCACACAGCCCTGGGGGGCCCCCATGCTCAGTGTGATGGTGTTGGAGATGCTGCTCCCGATCCGGACTGACTGAGGTCTCCCAGTCAGGAAATCTGGGATCCAGTTGCAGAGGGAGATGTTCAGGCCCAGTAGGCTCAGCTTTCCAATCAGTTTCTGAGGAATGATTGTATTGAATGCCGAACTGAAGTCTATGAACAGCATTCGAAAGTGCGTGTCTTTTTTGTCCAGGTGGGTTAGGGCCACATGGGGGGTGATGGTAATGGCATCGTCTGTTGAACAGTTGGGACGGTACGTGAACTGCAGGGGATCCAGTGAGGGGGGCAGCAGGGTCTTGATGTGCCTCATGATGAGGCACATAGGCTCTGGATCAGTATTGTCCTCAGATCCATTGAACTGCGAGAGAGAGTGTCGGCCTTTGTATTCCTGCTGCCAGGAATGGTGAGGATGAAATTAAACAGTGTGATGAAAAAAGCCCATCGGACTTGTTGAGAGTTGAGTCTCTTTGCATCCTGAATACAGAAGAGGTTCTTGTGATCTGTCCAGATCAAGAAAGGATGCTCTGCCCCCTCCAGCCAGTGTCGCCATTCCTCCAGTGCCTCCTTGACAGCCAGAAGTTCCCAGTTTCCAATATTCTAGTTCCTCCCAGCCGGGGTCAAGTGAAGGGAAAGAAAGGCACAAGGGTGCAGTGGGCTATCCGCAGACAAGCGCTGTGAGAGGACAGCTCCAATGCTGATATCGGATGCATCCACCTCCATCACTGTGATGGGTGTGATGGTGTGTGTGTTGCAGCACTGGGGTAGTGGTGAAACATCGGTTCAATTGTAAAAATGATTGGGCGGCATCATCTGGCCAACAGAATCCTGCCGAGGTCTTCCTCATGAGTACATTTACAGGAGCTGCGATAGAGCCGAAATTCGGTGAAGTGGCAATAAAAGTTTGCAAACCCTTTGAAGCAAACTAAAGATGGTTTAGCTCACCCTGTAACTGCCTGAACTGGACTAGGGTCCATTTGAACACTAGATTGGGTAAGTATATAGCCTCAGAATGTCACCTGTTCCTTATGGAACTCATATTTTTTGGGGTTGGCGTACAAATTATTTTCAAGAAGCCGTCTGAGAACTCTCCGGACATGCTGGACGTGCTCCTGATGAGAGCAGGAATAGATAAGGAAGTCATCTAAATACACAAACACATACTTGTTTAACCTGCCCGGAGCACATTGTTAACCAAGGCCTGGAATACAGCGGGGGCATTGGCCAGACCAACGGGCATCACCAGGTATTCATAGTAGCCCTTGGAGGTGTTGAAAGCTGTCTTCCACTCATCTCCTTCTTTCTTGTGAACCAGATTGTAAGCATTGCGCAAATCAATTTTGGAAAACATGGTTGCTCCCTGGAGATGTTCGAATGCAGATACCAGCGGAGAAGAGGGTTGTGGTTCTTCACAGTAATGTTGTTCCAGGGCCAATAATCGATGCAGGGTCAGAGCTTGCCATTGTTTTTGCTCACAAAAAAGAAGCCCGCTCCTACCAGAGAGGTTGATGAATGGATAAACCCCATGGCCAATGCTTCCTTGATAAACCCCATGGCCAATGCCTCCTCCAGGGCCACCATTTCAGGACGAGAGAGGGAAAAGAGCCAGCCCTGGGGAGGACTAGTCCCAGGTAGGAGATCTGTGGCACAGTCATATGGCCGGTTCTTTTACTGAAGACCTCAAGAAGATCCGCACATTCAGCCAGAATCCTAGACCGGTCCACACCCTTAGCTGACACAGGAGGGGTTCATGGAACAGAGCTTGTGCTGAACTCAGACAGGTAGACAGGCGTGCCAGTTCCCACTCTTGAAGTGCTTTCAGAGGCCAGTCGATCTCTAGGTTATGTTGGGATACCGGGGAGACCAAGTACCAGTGGCAGTTTAGGTGAATCAACCAGATAGAAGGAGAGTTCTTCACTATGGTTGCCTTCAAAGACAAGTTTATGGGGTTTGATGGAAAGGTGCAGCTGGCTGAAGCCCAGAGGTCAACTGTCCAGCACCCTGACATTGATCTTTTCTCTTAATTCCTGAGTAGGATCTCCCCATCTTTGAGCTAACAAAATTTCCATGAGCTTACTAGCTGCACCAGAGTCGATAAATGCATTAAGTTCATGGGTCCCAGACCCTCACAAGAAGAAAGCTGCGAGCATTACAGAAGTAGGGGAGCTGACCCGTCAGTACTCCCCTCCCTGCTGACGGGTATTCCCTTTTACTGGACGTTTGGAACATGCTGTCCGGAAATGTCCTAGATCACCACAATAGTGGCAGGAACATGTTCTCCTGTGCCACTCTGGTTCCTCCTGAGACAGGCGCATGCACCTTACTTGCATAAGCTGCTCCGTGGGCTTAGTGCTGGGTGCTGAGTGACTGGGAGAGGGTGAAGAAAGACAGTGATCGGACAGCACGTCGGAAGCTTGAGACATTCTTTCCCTGGGCCACTCAGTTACCTAGTCGTCAACTCGAATAGCCAGATTACCCTGCTACCCAGTCATCCAGACTACCCTGGTCATCCTGGACAGCGATCTCATGCTGGACCCATGAATTCAGTCCATGCTGGAAGGCAGTGATGAGAGATCTCTCATTCCAATTTTTCTCTCCTGAAAGCGTGCGGAGTTCGACTGCATAGGCTCTCACCATCCCTCTGCCTTGGCACAATTCCAAGAGTTGGTGGGCAGCCTCCTGACCCCGTACTGAAGTCAAAAACCCTCCTTAATTCTACAACAAAATGTCAGAACGACTGGGCTGCGGGGTATCCTTGCTCCCATAAAGCATTGAGTAGGTTGAGTGGAGGCCCATCTAGGAGATTGACCATGTACGCCAGTTTTCACGCATCATCACCAAAACGACCAAGCTGGGCTTGGAATGTCAGTGTACATTGGATAATAAAATTCCTGCAGCCATCGGGATCACCAGAGTATCTGCTTGGTGGTGGAATACTCGGTTCTTGTACGGATGTGGGAGTTTGTAGGGATTCGAAGGCTGGAGTCAGTTCTGGTCTGTGCATGGGAACAGGAGCATTAGTGGCAGCAGAAAAGGAGAACCCGTGAGATGCTGGGAGCGGGACTGACGCGGCCAGATGCTCCTGAACTGCATTGGCAAACACACTAATGGCTGTCAGCTGATGCTGGCTGTCTCCAGTGAGCTTGCGGACGGCGCTGTGAGAGAGGAAGTCACAGACACTTGAGCCTGATGTTCTGCAATGAGCTGTTCAACAGTTGTGGCTATAGATTATATCTTTTCCTCCAGATGAGACTGGGCTTGTTGGCATGACATTATCTGCCTTAGTGTTTCCGTAACTTCACTCAGAATAGATTCAATTGCCTGTAGCTTGTCCCCTACATGACCAGTGAATCTTAGGGCCAAGGTCAGATGCTCTGTCTCTGCTGGGCCCATTTTTGTGTGGTCGAGACTTACTGTCATTATGTTCTGATATGGCCCAAGTCCCGAGAGAGAGAAAGACACTGAAGTGGGTCAATAGTTCACAGTCTTTAATGCAAACAGAGTTAGAGGGAAAGGAAAACAATAAATGCTAGGCCAAACAGGGCTGTTAACTATTACTCTCAAATAGAAAATGAAGCCAACACTATAGATGAATACCACTGGTCTTCAGAATCAGTTGACTCAACAGTCCAATTTCTCAGGCAAAGCCAAATGGAAATATTGCTGTGCTTTGCTCAAGTCTCGGCAAGTGCTATGATGAAAATAATTTAGTTAAATACAATCACAATGAAATAATTAGCTGACACATATGTGTTCATGAGCGCAATTGCCATATCTGCTACACTGCCGAATCTGTGGTTGTGACACTTCTAATGAGATATTGTAACATCAACACAGTAGCATGGATTTTAGCTCAGGAAATCCTCCCCAGGTGGGGGATCTCAACCCAGATAAACTTAGATTAGGGATTTGACAATGATTCCAAATACTGTTCCACCCTTAGAGCTCAGGAATGGTAGAAAAGATGAATAGAACAATCAAAACTGCCTCAGCTAAAGCCAAAACAGAGTCATGAAAGACATGGGTTGATGTATTGCCAGGAATCCTGATGAGATTGAGAACAACCCTAAACTGCATGTTGGTCTGAACCCCTATGAACTGTTGATGGCGAGAGCAATGCAACTCTCTTATGGGGTGAAAATAGGTTGCAGTGAACCTGGAACTTACAATGATGAAGTGATATAGTATGTATAGGAGATCTGTAATCAGCTTAAAGTTTTGAGGGACTGAGCAAAACAGCAGCAACACATTGCTGATCAGAGATAAACAGAGAGAGAGAACATTATCCTCCCAAAGCTGGGAGACCAAGTTTTGAAATGGGAGCTGCTTGAAAACACAGGGTTCACTCCCAGCTGTATAGAACCACAGGTGGAGCTTCTGACAAATGACACTTGTGTTCGTTTACAGACCCGATGAGGCAGCCAATGGAAACACTGTACTCAGGTTAAACCATATAACTTTCCCTCTTGTCGCCCTCATAGACAGAACATGGGATCAAGTCCACCCACTAATAATGTCATTGAAAAAAATCCAAGTGATGAACATCAGGCAGGAGTGTCTCCAGTGTGATGCCTGCCTGTTGTGCTGAATAAAAGCTTCTATGGTACACCACCAGCGTCAGTGTTTCTGTTGTGACTTTGGCCACAGTCACACCAGTTGCATCAACACACCACAGCAAATTCCTAATATATGTAAATATATATGAAGAATAATCTGATCCTTGTAACTACAGGATAGAAGTTGTCCATGAACTTTGTGGTTTGCGTTTTTAGGCTTTTGTATCTTCTGCCTGATGGGAGAAGGGAAAAGAAAGAATATCTGAGATGTCAAGGTTCTGATAGTAACAGACAGAGAACTGTGTATTTACATTCTGTTCAAGAATAACAGCAGAAAATAGAGAGTAAAAATCAGCAGATTAGGCAGCATTTGTGAAAAGAGAAGCAGTTAACATTTCAAGTCCATGACACCTCTCCAGTGGTGAAATTGTTCTGACAAAGGTTTTGGACCTGCTGAAGCAGTAATTGTTTTTCTTTCCATAGATGTTGCCTGACTTGCTGAGTTCCTCCAGTGTTTTATGTCTGTTGCTCAATATTTCCAGCATTGTTTTTGATTAACAAATATCAACAAGCTGATAAGTGTCACCCTGATACTGACTGGTGAAGTCAAGCATACTGGCATAATCTAGCACAAAGTTGAGGTGTTGGTGAGCCAGAACAAGCCCTGCACAGGAGGTGGTTGACAACATTTTTGTTTATGCATTCTGCAAGCCATGCCCCCAAGATTTGTCAGAAAATTCATGACTATATCTTCCGATTCATTGGCTGGAAAAGGCAGGAGAATGGGATTTAGAACCAAAAATCAGCCATGTTTGAATGGTGGTGCAGACTTGATGGTCTGAATGGCCTAATCCTTCTCCTTTACCTTAAGTCTTATGGTCAGTGAATATATCTAAATGTCCCTTGCATTCATAGAGATGCAATAACTAGTAAAACTAATTCAACCACTTTTAAAATATAAAATTATTATATTTATATTGATTTTAAAAAAGGCATAAATAGTAAAATCTTTCAAACAATTATAACATTAAACCAACCAAACAAATGCAAACCGATGAAGGTTACTATGCATTCATGACCATTCAGATGATACATTACCAATCCCTTAGCAAAAGCTCTTATGAATCAGATGTCCTTCAGTAAGAAAATTCCAGTTCAAGACATTACAACATTGAAAATCTGCAGATTGAGAGATCCCCTATAATTAGGAGGAGACTGTGATTTGGATGAGGATATTAGGCATTACTCCAAAGAGAGGAGATATGTTGGGTGTTGAGAGTTGTCGTGATCGCAAGGATAAAGAGTACAGGGTGTGAGTGCCACAGTTCTTGGGACTGGCTGCAAATTATTTCTCATTCTGTTGAGAGTAGCTCCTGTTATTTTTGGCTCTACACTTAGGTTATTTCCTCATCCGCAAGAGCAGGGACTCCCAACCTGGGGTCCACTGACACTTTGCTTACCAACAGGATTTACTTTATTTGATCCTGTCTACTACTTAATGGTATTGGTCCATAGCATAAGAAAGTTTGGGAACCCCTGCTCTAAAGACTATGTAACAAACAAATCATTGGTTTGGCTTACCCACGTACAGCTATTGTTGATACAACTTACTTCAGGTCATCCACTATAGGGGAATTTCAACAGGTCACAGTCCCTTTTGTTGTATGGTTTCTTGCAACTACATTAAAACCAAGCCAATGATCACCATTTTTCTGTTTTGTTCTTTAATAAAGTTGGTAACCATTCTGATTAGAATGTTTTCTCAGTAGCCACTTTATTAGGTACCTCCAGTTCATGATCGGCAGCTGCTATAGACCATCCACTTCCAGGTTTGACATGTTGTATGTAAAGGAATACTCTTCACATCATTCTCTATAAGCTTTAGAGATTTTTAAAGTGAAAATCCCAAGGGATTAGTTGTTTCTGAGATAATCAAACCACACTGTCTGGAACCAACAATCATTCCATAGTCAAAGTTAGTTAGATAACAGTCCCTCCCCATTCTGACATTTGGTCTGAACAGCAACTGAACAACAACTTCAACAACAACAACTTCTTCTTCTTCTTCTTCTTCTTATAATGTTAAATGACTGTCAGCAGACCAATGTAAGGTGCATTACTGCATCATTCAAGTGCACCAGTTCCTTAGTGTTACTTTCCTTCCTCCCATAGCTTTTAAACGTAGAGCTTTTTCACATTGTTTACCAACTTTACAAAACACTAAGAGTGCCCCATCTCTTAAAGGCCTTGCACTTACAATATCTCCTTAATGCGTTTTTCAAATCCTTGGTTAATCAAATTGCATTGATATCAGAAACAGGTCCACATTCAAAACTCAACAGTACCTTAAAATCTTCTTTCTTTCTTTTTATTTAACTCCTGTCTACTGCTTTCATCACTAGTTGATAATTACAATCCTCAGTTCACCACTTATTTTTCTGTTCCTCAGAAACCTACCATTCAACTTCCTCCATAAATCTCTTATCACCCAATACCACCTCCCCTTTACTACTTCCAATTTCTTCATCACTTCTCGGAAACCTGACTACCTGGAAACTTAGAGAACCCACTCTTGTGTAGACAAGTATTGAATAAAATTCCCTTTTGATTAACTTCTTTGGCTTGCTGCAGCAACAGATTACCTCTCATGAAGGCTGAGTTTAAATAATTGGAAGCTGATGCTGTTTGGCCTCCTTCAGATTTATGCACTAATGAACATCATGGGTGGCAGTGAACACATGCAGATATCATTTAAGGGGCCAACAAGCACAAATTTATTCTGCTGTCTGAAAGGCGTGGGCTTTTAATGTACCAAATCCCTATGCCAGTTTTAGATCTCACCAGAATACTGTGCAACAAAGTCTTCATCTTTCTTAACTTTTTTTTTTAACTTTTCACTTGAAAAACATTCTCCAATATATCCCTCTAATCTTCCCTTCCGTCAGATCTCTCATTGATTCTCATAGCTCACATTACTCAGGATCTGATTCTACTACTGTGAAGTTCATCAGAATGTTTTAAAGGAGTCATTAATTATTTCTGTTGTTTACTTCTGAGTTAACGAAGGGCAGTACAGCGGCAAATCTCATAGGGGTACTGTCTACAGCTCCAATTACCAAGTTCAATCGTGACCTTTGGTGCTGTCTGTACAGAGCTTGTGCATTCTCCCTGCAAATTCATGGGGTTCTTCCTGTATTCTGTCTTCCTCCCATATCCCAAAGTTTAGTTTGCCGAGTGTGTGGAGAGAATGAGGGAAAAAATAAAACAGGATCAGTAAGCAGGTTGCTATGTGCAGTGGTGGAAGCAGATAGGCAATGGCATTTAAGAGGCTTTTTGATAGGCACATAACAATGGAGGGACATGAATCATATGCAGGCAAAAGACATTCAATTTCAATTGGCATCATGTATGAAACAGGTACCATGGGCTGAAGGGATTGTTCTGTGTTAAATGCATTATGTTCACACCCAATGGGTGAAGGCAAGTAATTTTATTGAATTAAATGTTTACAACGGGAGCACGTCTGAAATGACAAGTCACAGTGGATGGTCTAAAGCAGGAGTTTGCAATCTTTTTTTATGCCATATACTCCTACCATTAACCAAAGGATCCATGGACTCCAGGTTGGGAACCCCGGGTCTAAAGGCTTCTGAGAACAAAACCTATGACTTACAAAATATAGTTCTCTTATCATAATATTAACAGACAGTTCCCGAAATAAACAAACGTAGCAAACATAGCATTATTGATTAACAAAGCAATAATGTCTTTAACTTTGTGTTAGGGGGCTGGAGTATGACTTTAACAACGTTTTAAGTGACATGAATGGATGTTTAGTCCTTGATTCCAACCTGGGTGTTTGAATGCCAGCGGATTCTTTCGTCTGCCCCTGGGTAATTTACAATGGTGCCAAATCAGTCACACTGCCAATGGCTGATTCTGTCAGAATCAGAATCAGAATCTGAATCAGGTTTATTATCACAAATTTGTTGATTGGTGGTAGCAATATTGTGCAAGTCATTAAAATATTACTACAAATTACATGAAATAAATGCATACATACATGAATGGATGAACACTGCAAAAGAGGAATAGGAAGGAAGTGTTCATAGGCTAATGAACTAGCCTGTCAGAAATCTGAAGACAAAGGAGAAGAAGCTGCTCCTACAATGTTCAGTGTAGGTCTTCAGACTCCTGTGTCTCTTCCTTGTTGGCAGTATTGAGAGAGCCTGTCTTGGATGGTGACGATCCTTAACGATGGATGCCACGTTTTTGAGCCACCACCTATTAAAAATATCCTCGATGGTGGGGAGGATTATGCTTGTGATTGAGCTGGCTGAGTTTACAACTCTCTTCAACCTCTTTAAAGATGTCCATAAAATATCTATGAATATTACATATGAACAAGTTAGCTTCTGAAGAATAGTTCTCATTTGCATTAACTACTATAATCCACATACTCCTTGATTAAAATTGACATTCAGTCCCTAAACAATTTCTCAAGTTCTGTACTTAGGTCAAAGTTTCATAAAGGGACTTGTTCCACTTAAAAGGATAAGTGCCAGGAGGGAGATCAGTGGTACACCACTAAGCACATCTTTCCCTCCCCCCTCCCCCGCTTTCCGCAGGGATCGCTCCCTACATGACTCCCTTGTCCATTCGTCCCCCCCATCCCTCCCCACCGATCTCCCTCCTGGCACTTGTCCTTGTAAGCGGAACAAGTGCTACACATGCCCTTACACTTCCTCCCTCACTACCATTCAGGGCCCTAGACAGTCCTTCCAGGTGAGGCGACACTTCACCTGTGAGTCGGCTGGGGTGTTATACTAAGTCCGGTGCTCCCGATGTGGCCTTCTATATATTGGCGAGATCCGACGCAGACTGGGAGATCGTTTCGCTGAACACCTACACTCTGTCCGCCAGAGAAAGCAGGGTCTCCCAATGGCCACACATTTTAATTCCACATCCCATTTCCATTCTGATATGTCTATCCACGGCCTCCTCTACTGTAAAGATGAAGCCACACTCAGGTTGGAGGAACAGCACCTTATATTCCGTCTGCGTAGCCTCCAACCTGATGGCATGAACATTGACTTCTCAAATTTCCGCTAATGCCCCACCTCCCCCTCTTACCCCATCCATTATTTATTTATATACACACATTCTTTTTCTCTCTCTCTCCTTTTTATCCCTCTGTCCCTCTCACTATACCCCTTGCCCATCCTCAGGTTTCCCCTCCTCCTCCTTTTCTTTCTCCCTAGGCCTCCCATCCCATGATCCTCTCATATCGCTTCTGCCAACTGTCCAGCTCTTGGCTCCATCCCTCCCTCTCCTGTCTTCTCCTATCATTTTGGATCTCCCCCTCCCCCTCCCACTTTCAAATCTCTTACTAGTTCTTCTTTTAGTTAGCCCTGCCGAAGGGTTTCAGCCCAAAACGTCGACTGTACTTCTTCCTAGAGATGCTGCCTGGCCTGCTGCATTCACCAGCAACTTTTGTGTGAGTTCCTCATGTTTTAGATTTAATTGAGTGTGCCTATGAAATGGTTTTAAACAATTTTTAGTTATTTGATTCCCCCATCCAGTTCAAGATAATTGGGGGCACAACACAAAGCAAGGTGCAACAGCTAATTATTGGTTTCAGTTTTGACAACAATATTTTGAGAAAACAAAATCTCTGCAGACAAGAGTGCTAAAACCTGGGATAATAATCAATTTTCACTGAAGATGTCTTTGAAAAGGGAATATTTTCTTTTCATAAGCATTAAGGATAAACATCTGTTTTTTGTCCTTTTAGGATTTTCTTGTTGATCACAACCAAAATAATTGGTATAAAGTGAATCCTTTTAATTGGACTGATGGCTTTTAATAATGAATATATTAAGATCTGAGTCAAGTAAAGGAGCTAAATTCTGTAGTTGAAACAAACATCTGTATTTGTTTTAGTGAACTATCCATCTGCTGTAATAAAAGGAAATGGATGATAAAAATGTGGCATCTCAGTGGAACCTGCAACAAAAATATTGCTTCACATTCCAGTAACATAGGTTCAATCCAGACCTCTGGTGTTGGATTTTTCATGTTCTATTTGTGAATGCTGGGGGTCATTTCAATGATACAATGGTAGAGATGAGCTGCAAATGAAAACCAGGAGTGTCGTGTGAATTATATATATTAAAAGAACAGAAATGCTAGAGGAACTCAGCCACTCAGCAGCATCTGTGGAGAGAGAGAGACTAGTTCATGTTTCAGGTTACAGGGATCCTATCTCGGAACTGAGGGTGGCAGGTGTGGTGTGGGGAGGAATGGGGGATTTATAGTTTTCAAAGCTTGACATTATTTGATTTGTATGCAGCTCACAAAGTCCACGGGGACATTTCTAGTTGTGCACAATCATATTTATTGGTGTGTAGTGACTGCCTGGATCACACTGCTGGGAATTTGTATCTTGCATATGTGTCTTGTGTTATCCAAGAACCATGCATACAGAAGCAAACATTGGTGCTATTGCCTTTCAATCAATTTGGCCAGTCTTCCACTCAATTATGATCCTCAACCCTTAACAATTCCATCTCAAGGCCCTTCTCTCCCATGATTTCCCCAAACCACATCCCACAATCCTCCAATCCCTTTGTCAATGACACTCCTAGATGCTCCAACAAATTTCCCAGTTCACTTCCTTCTCTAGACTGCACCAACAGCTTCGGTATACCATGCAGATAATGTTTCCTGCCATTCACTACTTCAGCTCAGCCTTCATCGTGCTGAAACAGTTAAAACTGAGGCTAATATTGTTATAGATTTGTTATACATTTCCTCCCATCAAATACAATTCAGTCTGAATCTGGTACTACTATTGTTAACCAAAATGAATCACTGTTCAGTCTTGTGAATATAAATGCTGAGAGACCAGTGACAGTAGTAACAATAAAGCAGCAAGAAGAAATAGTCAGGGAGACAAGAATCTAAACAAACAAATACACTGGCAAACAGATAGAGAGGGAGCTGGATAAGCAAACAGATGGATGGTCAGACAGGCAGATAGATAGATAGACAGAAAGACAGGTAGGACCAGTTCATGCACTCTTCTTCCTACTGTAATCAGATGGGTGGTACAGCTGCCTAAGATCCCACTCCAGCAGGTTCTACAACCATCAGGCTATGTTACCATATACTATCTGAAGATTTGTTTTCTTGCAGGCACTTACAAGGAAAAAGAATAAAAAGAATTTGACAAAAATTCTATATGACTAGCAAGCAATGTGCAGAAGAAGACAAATGGTGCAAATATAGAAATATACTGAGAACAGGGTTTATGACAAGTCCTCGAAAGTGAGTCTGCGGGTCATAGAATCAGTTCAGAACAGTGGTGATTGAAGTTATCCATGGTGGTTAAATTTAAGTTGAACTTTGAACTTTGAAATAGATAGAGAGGTAGATGAAGAGATAGTTAAGGAGAGAGAGAAGGATGGGGGAGAAGTCAGAGACAGAGACAAGTAAGGACAGAGGCAGAGAGAAGGAAAGCAAAACAGAGGGGAGAGAGAAATTAACACAAAGAGGACAGAGGTTTTTAACTCCCACAGTATGAATATTCACAATCCTGTCATTTAATTAAAGTTTCTTGTGGAAGCTTTTAGAAGTACTGACATTCCAGAGTTTCCAATGTAGCATGGATTTAATTTGGTTCAAAAGCAGAAATTAGCTGTGGGGGAGATTTTTTTTTTCTTTTCCACAGCTAGAGTGTATTCAATTGTGAATGTACCATTCCCTTGAATTCGCTTCTCAACAGAAATCGTATTGAAGGAATATGTGCCCCACTGTGACATGTGCAGTGGTGATGAATCATATGACATTAGTTCAAATTATCATTTTGTGTCATTAAAAATTGTACCAAACAATTGACAAAGCTATCAGATAGGAGAGAGGAAGAGAAGTGAAGTGCTCCTTGCTTAGAATAGAGAGAAGGGGAAGTGAAAAACAGAAGCTACAACTTCTAATATTGATAATATTTTTAATATTGATAACAATAGAGTTTTACTTTTAAAGACTTTTCAGCCACAGAGTTACTACAACCAGGAAGGACCATTCACAGAAAATTATGTCTCATTAGATTTTTGTCAATTTGGCCACTGGAATGCTCCTGAGATTCACTGGTTTGCTATCATGTAGAACCAATATGCTTTCAATGATCAAAATCCTCTCTTCTGTGTTATAATTATTCTGTAAACTGCTGATAGTGTAGGGCGCTTCAGAATCAGAATCAAATTTAATATCACAGGCATATGTCATGAAATTTATTGTCTTTGTAGCAACAGTACATTGCAATACATAATACTAGAAAAAAGGCTGTGAATTACAGTAATTATATATAACATAGTTAAATTAATTAAGTTGCAGAAAAATAAAAAATTTTTAAAAGTACTAAAGTAGTGTTCATGGGTTCTATATCCATTCAGAAATCTGATGTCAGAGAGGAACAAGCTGTTCCAGAATCATTGTGGGTGTACCTTCAGACTCCTGTACCTCCTTCTTGACAGTTGCAATGAGAACAAGATAAGACATTGAGGATCCCTAATGATGGACACCAACTTTTCAAAGCATCACTCCTTAAAGATATCCTGGATACTATGAATGCTAGAATAATGTAATGGTTAGCACAAGAAGGCACAGTTTTAAGGTGCTTGGAAGTAGGTACAGAGGAGATGTCAGGGGTAAGTTTTTTACACAGAAAGTGGTGAGTGCGTGGAATGGGCTGCCAGCGACGATGGTGGAGGTGGATATGATAGGGTCTTTTAAGAGACTCCTGGATAGGTACATGGACCATAGAAAGATAGAGGGCTATCAGTAACCCGAAGTAATTTCTAGAGTAAGTACGTTCAGCACAGCATTGTGGGCTGAAGGGCCTGTATTGTGCTAGAAGTTTTCTATGTTTCTAGTGCCCATGTTGGAGCTGACTAAGTTCATAACTCTCTGCAGCTTACTTCAATCCTGTGCAGTTGCCACCCTCGCCCCATACCAGATAGAGATGCAGACAGTTAGAATGCTCTCCACAATACATTTGTAGAAATTTGAGAGTGCCTTTGGTTGCCAGTCACTTTAGCTGTTCGTCCACTCTTGACCCGTCCTCTCAAACGTTAATCCGCTGCACTGTTCCAGTGAACCACAACGTAAAGGAACAGTGCCTCAACGTCTAACCAGAATACTAAGTCTTCAGACGTAACAAAATATTCAACACTTTCAGATAATCCTCAATCTAACCTTGAGTCTTATACGTCCACCATTCCTCTCCATCTTCTCCTGAATACAGATATGATTTGTCTCCTAATATTTTCACCCCTCACTCTTCATCCATCCTTGTCTACCCAAAGACATTCTTTTTATCATCCATTGCCTTTATCATCCTTGTAGTGTTCTCATGCAGTGTGTTGAAACTCTGACTAAACACCAAGTTAAACCGGAGCCAATGAGGACAGAGCCGAGTTAAGGTTAACCATTTACTGTTCACTCTTCCACATTAACATCGTATGGTGAAAACTGTTGATAAAAAAATTACAAACATATACAGCGTCTGTTTCATTCTGGAGACCACCCGCGTTCTCTTCTTTTAGCGAGTGTCTCCAGCCACCTCGAGTAGGGAGCGGGGGGGGGGGTCGCGTCAAACCTCGGCCGGGCCCAAGCCCACCCCACATTTGAAATTGAAAAGCCGACACGTGCGCCGCTTGCCTTAACAGAAACCGCGTTAATATTTTTACTTCAAGTACTTTCTTATGAACTTACGGCGTTTCTTCTATAATGTTTTGTTGTGGGTAGAAACGGAGCTCTTCACGATCATGCCGCACGCACGGCACCCACCTTCTCATCTTCTCCGAACCGGAAGTTACACATAAGATGCGGTGAAACCGTAGGTGACATCATCACATGCCGCGATATACTATAGACAATGAATTTACTTTTGTTAAACTGTAACATATTTATCAACCTTTAACTTTAACTAGAAAATAGTTACAAACAAATCATTTAAAACATAGACCCAACAAAGTCGAATAAATGCCTTAAGAGCAACACAATCCTCCTTTAGACACTCCCCATCATATTTTTCTTCAACATCTCCTTATCTTGGTTCTATCACAAAAGTCCCTTTAGTTTTTCTGTCACTGCCTTCTTTATTAACTTTTTTCAATAATGATGAAAGCTGAACTTCATACCCTAACCAGGTTTCTCTCCTAACTGATCCCATCTGATCTGTTGAGGAGATTCATAGAGCGATAAAGACATACAGCACTGAAATTGGCCCTTCAACCTTACTGACCCACACCTGTAATGCTTTATGTCTTTACTTTTCAAAAATTTATCTACCACTGTCTTAAAATAATGAGGCTTTCTCCACCCTTTGAGGAAATGGAAAGCTTACAGCCCTCTGAGGCAGATAAAAGCTTTAAATATTCAACTCCTCATTTTAAACACAGACTCATGGCTCCAGATTCTCCACAGGAATAAATAACCTTTTCATATTAACCCTGTCAAATTGCTCAGAATCTCATATGTTTGAATCATTATTTTCTATTTTATTTTCAATTTGCTCTATTTGTTTCACCATACATTGTTTTGCGAATTACAGTTTAGCGACCGTGAATACCACTGGATCTCTTTCATTATTGATATACGTTATTTTCTTTCAAATTGAGTAATCATTTTTTTCTGTGATTCTTTTCCCCATGTGAAGCATTGTTTTTCATTGATTTTCATCTGGCCGCAGCCTCTCAAATGCCCAGGATTCTTCAAATTTGCCTGGATCTTTTCTCGTTCAGTGTTCCAACTTGCCCCATTTATTAGCACCTGTACAATTAGTAAGTTCAAAAGCATTTATGAAGGCATCTATGACGAAGTCTGCAGCAACTGGAAATCCAAAACAGCACACACAAAGTGATGAGGGAACTCCTCATGTCAGGCCGCATTGATGGAAATGAATAGATGGGTGAAGTTTCAGCCCTTTATCAGGATTTGAAAGGAAGGGGGAAGATACCAGAATAAGAAGGAGGGGAAGGAGGCTACCTGGAAAGTGATAGGTGAAGCCAGATGGGTGGGAAAGGTCAAGGGCTGAAGCAGGGAGAATCTGATAGGAAAGTGGACCATAGGAGAACAGGGACAGAGGTAGGGAACCAGGAGAAAGTGATAGGCAAAGTGAGAATAGGTAAAAGGTCAGAATAGGCAATAGAGGAAGGTGGGAGAATTAGTTTAGCGGATAGAGAAATCAATATTCATGCCATCAGATTGGAGGCTACCAGGTCAGAATATAATGTGTTGCTCCTCCACCCTGAGGGTGTGTTCATCTTGGCATAAGAGGAGGCCATGGACCAACTCGTTGGAATGGGATAGGGAATCAGAATCAAAATGTTTGGCCACCAGGATATCCCACTTGTCTATGCACCTTTGAGGGGCTGACTGGGAATATTTTCTGAGAATCATTAGAATTCCTTTACCATCATAAGTTTCAAGTGTTAATTCATTAGGTATCCATTGAGAAAGCTCTCATAGATTTTCTTCTTAGTTATTTTCAGTAGCAGTTTTTCTAAAGCAGCTAAACCAAGAATCTTATAGAAAGTCAAACGCCTTGCAAACACCTATTTATTCAGATCACCCTCCTATATGATAACTTCAGAAACACTCACATGAGGTAAATTCACCACCTGGAGGGAGAACATCTAGGTCACTGAAGTAGTGCTGGCTCTCAGCAAGGCCAAACGCATGAGAATTCGGTTTAATATCATTGGTATATGTCGTAAAAATTTGATGTTTTGTGGCAGCAGTACATTCCAATACATACATAATAATGAAACTATAAATTACAATAAGAAGAATATATAAAAACAATATTAAATTACATGAGTAGTGCAAAAAGAGAGGGGAAATATTACTGAGGTAGTGTTCATGGGTTCATTGTCCAATCAGAAATCTGATAGCAGCGGGAGAGAACAGTTCTTGAAATGTTGAGTGTGTGTCTTCATTTTCCTGTACCTCCTCCTTGATAGTAGCAATAAGTAGAGGGCATGTCCTGGGTGTTGGATGGAATCAGAATCAGGTTTAATATCACCGGCGTATATTGTGAGATTTGTTAACTTTGCAGCAGCAGTACAATGCAATACATAATAATAGAGACACAAAAAAACAGGGGATTACTGTAAATACATATATATATAAAATAGTTAAATAAGTAGTGCGAAAAGTAGGAAATAAAAAAAGTAGTGAGGTAGTGTTCATGGGTTCAGTGTCCATTCAGAAATCGGATGACAGGGAGGAAGAAGCTGAAGAAGCTGTTCCTGAATCATTAAGTGTATGTCTTCCCTCTTCTGTACCTCCTTCCTAATATTAACAATGAGAAGAGGCATACCCTGGTTGATGGGGTCTTTAATGATGGACACCGTCTTTCTGAGGCATCGCTCCTTGCAGATGTCCTGGTTAGTGCGGAGGCTGGTGCCAATGATAGGTCTGACTAATCTTACAACTTTCTTCAGCTTACTTTGATGCTGTATAGTGGCCCCCCTCCTTCCCTCACACCAGACAGTGATGCAGCCAGTTAGGATGCTCTCCATGCTACATCTATAGAGATTTATGAGTGTTTTTTCATGACATACCAAATTTCCTCAAACTCAGAATGAAATATGGCCGCTGTCTTGCCTTCTTTATAGCTGCATCGATATGTTGGGTACCAGTGACATTCTCTGAGATATTGACACCGAGGAAATTGAGGTTGCTCACTCTCTCCTTTTCTGATCCCTCTCTGAGAACTGGTACGTGTTCCTTTGTCTTACCCTTCCTGAAGTCCACAGTCAGTTCTGTGGTCATATTGCTGCTGAGTGCAATGTTGTTGCTGCGTCACAACTTGACTAGCTGGTTTACTTCGCTCCTGTGTGCCCTCCATCACTATCTGAGATTCTACCAACAATGTCTGTATCATTATCAAATTTGCAGATGGCTTTTGAGCTGTGCCCAGCCACACAGCCATGGGTATAGACAGAGTAAAGCAGTGGGCTAAGCACACATCCTTAAGATGCAGCACCAATGTTGATCATCAGCAAGGTGCAGATGCTATTTGCAATCCGCACAGACGGTGGACCTCTGGTTATGAAGATGAGGATCCATTTGCAGAGGAAGGTACAGAAGCCCAGGTTCTGGAGCTTTTAGATCAGAACACTGAGTTACAGTCAATAAACAGCATCATGACATAGGTATTTGTACAGTCCAGATGATCTAAGGCCGCATGGAGACCCAGTGAGATCACGTCTGCCATAGACTTATTGTGCCAATAAGCAAATTGGAATGGGTCTATGTCCTTGAATTAATTCCAGCCATTACCAACCTCTCAAGGCACTTCATCAGTGCAGATGTAAAGCAGTTTGCCCTGCTCTTCTTGTGCACTGGTATAATTATAATCTTGACAACATGATGCATTTGATGTTTTACATTCTCATATCACTGGTTCTTTTGCCAGTCAACTTAAATGTATGTCCTCTGGCTCTCATTTATTGGTTCCTCTTGTTTGCTTTGCTAGACTCTGGATAAGACTTGCATCAAAAAGTCTCTTGCCCTTCCCTTCAATAAGGAGAACAACCGCATTGCTGTAATTACAATACCTCAGCTGTGAGATGTTTCCATTTGATCTTTTCTACACTGTCTCGAAGAATTTTTGTTTTTCTTTTCCAATAGTATTGCTAATCAGAATGCATTAAATAATTAGACTGACAGGACTTTCCATCTCAAATCCATTATTTCACTTCTATAGAATCATTTCACACTTATGCATGTAATAATTGTTTTGACATCAAAATGAACATAAATTTGAACCAAAAGTTAGGATCTGCCCTTCTGTATTTGCCCACCACCTCTGTTTCTGTGATGCTGCAGGATTTGTCAAAAAAGTCTTTGAAACTTCCTATTGCAGTTTCTTAAGCATTTGCAGATGCATCTTACGCGTGTTTTGAATTTTAATTGTTTTAAGTATCCACAGCTAATAGGCCAGCAGAACAAGGTGATACGATAGTGTAGCTGTTCATAGTACCAGCTGTAAGATATGGGGCCATATCATATCTGCAAGGAGTTTGTACATTCTCACAGTAATTGCATGAGTTTCGTCTTGCTTCTCTGATCTCCTCCCACATTTCAAAGATCGACGGTTAGGCAAGTGTGCTGTGGACAAGCTACTTTGGTGTTGGAAGGATGGAAACTCTTGCCCAATCCTGATTGATTTGATTTGAGGCAAAATGACCCATTTCACTGTATGTTTCAATGTTTTTTGACAAATTTACAAAAATCTTATGTTGTCAAAAGTTGTCTGTAGTAAAACTGGATATACTGGACACACTGGGGAGGCTGTGGTAGAACAAAGAATCCTACAGAAAACCCTAGCAATCCTGGACAATGTTTCTCACCCTTGGCTGAACAGAGGAGCACTTTTAGTGGTAGACTAAGACAACGGTACTGCTCCAAAGAGCACTATATGAGGTCATTCTTATCCTCAGCAATTGGGCTCTGTAATGCGTCAACATATAGCCAGGGAAGACCTGACCCCCTCTTGTTAGACTGTTTGTGATAACTTATTTTTTATTCTTTCTACTTCTCTTTCAATATTTTTATCTCTGCACTTGTAATGCTACTGTGACATTGTAATTTCTTTGGGATCAATAAAGTATCCATCTATCTAGCTAAACCAAATCAATAACCTGTCCAACTCATTGGTAATAAAAAAATCAACACTGTCCTAACAGCAGTATTCACACTCTCACCTAACCCTACTTCCAGTGATAACACTTACTTGTTTAATTTTCTTTCACTCTTTAATAAGCACAATAAAATGCTATGCCTCACTTCTTTGCCAAATTGTATTCTGATCCTTTATAATTGCTTTGTAGCATACTGGATAAATATTATTATTTTGCATAATTTCTGATCTAATAAGTAAATAATTGGAATTAATCTCATGAAAGTCAATGAAAATGTACAATGTGGAATTTGTTTTGTCAGTCCACTATGTAACCTGCTTAAAAATGAAGAATGGAACTTGAATTCCATGGAGATCAGCACAAGGGATGGCAGAAACAGGAGATATCATTTTGACACCACACAATTAGCAAAATATGGCTGTATTAGTGTTCATATTTCTGATACAATGTGAAAAGTGTGTTTTAAATCAAAATTCCAGAAGTAAGGTATTAATAAAATAGGATTTAAGCACAGATTGTGAAAATGACAAGGACTTCTTCACAAACAAGAGAAAATCTGCAGATGCTGGAAATCTAAGCAACACAGTCAAAAAGCTGGAGGAATTCAGCAGGCCAGACAGCATTTATGGAAAACAGTACCATCGACCTCTCAGCCCAAAGTGTCGACTGTACTCTTTTCCATAAATGGTGCCTGCCTGCTGAGCTTCTACAGTATTTTCTGTGTGTTGCAAGGGCTTCTTCAGTTATCTTGGGGGTCAAATATGCATTTTTATTTAAGATTGGCACCTATTCAATCTTTCTGCGCTGGAATTAGGCAAAATAGGCAGATTCAATACGTGCAGTCTTTATTTTAAAACACAATTATATAAGATCGTAACTGGTTTAGATACAGCAGATAAACAAGAAAGCATACAGGAGCAAGGTAGATCAGGTGGTTGAGTGCTGTCACAGCAACAACCTTGCCCTCAACATCAGTAAGACCAAGAAACAAATGTGAACTTCATGAAGAATAACTCAAGGGGACACGCACCAGTCCTTGTTGAGAGATTAAGAGGGGATAAGGGTGAGCAGTTTTAAGTTCCTGGGTGTCAACAGCTCTGAGGATCTATCCTGGGCCCAACATACAATTACAAAGGAGGCACGACAGTGGTTAAATTTCATTAAGAGTTTCAGGAGAATTGGTATGACACAAAACATGCTCGAACTTCTCTACAGATGAACCATGAAGAGCATACTATCTGGTTGCATCATTGTCTGGTATGGATCAGAAAAAGCTGAAGAAAGTTGTGAACTTAGTCAGCCCCATCATTGGCACTGGCCTCTCCAGCATCTAGGACACCTTCAAAAGGTGATGCCTCAAAAAGGCAGCTTCCATCATTAAGCATAACTATCATCCAGGAAATGCCCTCCTCTCATTGCTATTATCAAGGAGGAGGTACAGGAGCCTGAAGACACACTACATGTTTAATTTATTTTTTTTATATACCTTATCATAATTTATAGTTTTTTATTACCATGGATTGCAATGTACTGCTGCCACCAAACAACAAATTTCATGACACATTCTGGTGATATTGAACCTGATTCTGACTCTGAGATAAAGAGAAGCTGTTTGCAGACAATTTGAAATTTTGAGCAAAAGACATGTAGGGAATCAGAGTAAGACCAATCTGAAATGCACTGCCTGTAAGGGTGATTGAAGTGAAATCAATCATTGCCCTCAGAATGAAACTGAACATGGACTGGTGATGGAATTACCTGGGGTAAGAGCAGGAGAATGAAACTGAGAGGATTGCTTTACCACAAGCTAACAAAGACTCAATAGGCTGAATAACCTCCCTCAATAAATCTTTGATTATATAATCAAACAGAATACTAGAACCAAAACATTTTCCTTCCATAGTCTAGAGATTTCAGTGCTGGTTTTCTTGAGGATGAAAAGAAAACTAACCAGGCAGCATCTATTTTTAGCTTGAGTTTCGAGGGTGAACTACTGTTTCCACAGCTATGGAAACATGGCCTGATGGGAAGTTATATACCCTCTGAGAAAGTCTGTTTGCTTTAAAGCTGACAGAAAATTTATTAAGAAGCTATGGTGCATTTAACATAAAAAGCAACAGGCACCAAGTGCATTTTGATGTCTTTTGCAACTGTTGTAACTTTTGATGCATTCTGTAAATCTATTCTGTATATGACTTGGACACAACTCCTCAGTTAATGGATTTAATTACTGCTAAATTGCTACTGCAAGTAAACCCATAGGACCTCATGATCATGGTACATTTTGCAAATGATCACTGTTAATTAAAAATGCAAGTTAGTACTAATAGCCACTGAATCTTTTCCCAGTAATCTCCCAAACTATTTTATGTATAACAAGAATGTCCTGTGTGTATTTGCAATAATCAAAGACTCTGTGCCTAGGCCGCAGCTCTTCTTGATTTATACTTGTAACTCCCTGGTTAAGGTTTTTACTGCTAATACTATAGGGTATTTTATTTTGTAGCTTTCTGTGGAAGCAATGTGTCCAGCTGATAGTGTTTGGGTTTTAGTTAAAGGTATGGGGCTGAGATCTTCAACTTAGGAATGCTGCGTCAGCCAATCAGGATGGTGGAATGGGAGAAGGTTCTAGAGAAAGCTGGACGGAGAGGATTTGTCACAGACAGTGGTGGTATTCGTGGTCTTTTGGCGGGAGATGGAGAGAGAAGAAGATCAGGAGAGAAACCCGTAGGATTTGATCTGATGGGAAGGCATGATCTGAACAATTCCAGGATGGGAAGTTCTACCAGTGCTCGATGATGAGAAGTCAGTGCCGTGAGCAAGGGACACATCCAGCTTTTGGAAGATGTGAGCTCCAACTTGTGCACATTTAGACTGGATTAATTATATTGGGACATTTTAGTTTTTATTTTCCTTTTCCTCTTAATAACTGTTTAATGAAGCTGAAATTAGTAATTATACTTCCTCTATAAGTGCAAGTGATGTACGATCTGTTATTTCTTGCTGATGGATAATTACATTTAGGCAGTATACACACACCATTCACTCAAATCAAGGTGCCATTCGATAAAACATCCCCACTTTCCAGTTTGGTAAGGACCCAAATCATACCTACCCTAAGTGTACCGTTTCTGAGAATGGTGGCTTTCTCACTGCTGCGCCCTGTGGCTGTTAGCACAGCTAGCTATGAGCTAAGTTTCTCTATAAGCCCAGTGAGGGGGCTGCATACTTATGATGGTGTGGCTAAGCACAGCTCCAATGCCATATGTACAGTCACTTTGCTGAGGACACCATTGTTGTTGGCTGAATCAGAGGTGGTGATGAATCAGCTTATGAGAAAGTGACTGAAAACCTGGCTAAGTGGTGCCACAGTAACAACCCCTTACTCATTGTCAGTGAGACCAAAGAGCTAACTATTGATTTCTGGAGAAGGAAACCAGATGCCCATGAGCCAGTCCTCATCAGAGGATCACAAGAGGAGAAAGATCAGCAACTTTATCAGTGTTATCATTTCAGAGCATCTGTCCCAGGCCCAGCATGTAAGTACAGAGGCAATGCTGCTACATTCTTAGAAGTTAGCTATGGTTCAGCATGGCATCTGAAACTATGACAAACTTCTATAGGTGTGTGGTGGAGAGTGTATTGCCTGGCTGCATCACAGCCTAACATGAGTACACCAATGCCGTTGAATGGAAAATTCCACAAAAAGTAATGGATGCAAGAAAATTAATCTCAGGTTTGTATATGGTGACATACATCTACTTTGATAATACACTTACTTTGAATATTGAACTTCAAATCACTCACTGTTGAATTGTTGCAGTTTAATTTTTATCAGCGAATTTATTGTGCTTTTAAAAGAAAGGATAAGGTTCAAAGGTCAAATTTAATGTCAGAGAAATGTATACAATATACATCCTGAAATGCCTTTTCTTTACAAACATCCACAAGAACAGGGCAGTGTCCCAAAGAATGAATGACAGTTAAACGTGAGAACCCCAAAGTCGCCCCCAGCTCCCCCCTTCCGCGTGTAAGCAGCAGCAAGCAACGATCCCCCACCAGCAAAAAAAAGTGCATCAGTACCATCACCAAGCACAAGCACGTGCTACGCAATAGCAAAGACACAGACCAAAGTTACCCCAAAGGCTTCACATTTCATCCGACATTCAATAAATCACAGGTTCTCTCTCTCTCTGGCAAGGGAGAGGGAGATGTCCACCATTTTCACAGCGAGCTGGAGACATAACATCAACCCACTGGTTTACAATGTTAAAAGTCCGTTTGTCGCTTTTTTCAAGCTCTGTGTCTGAAGATCTCAAAGACCTTGGGTTTTCGGGCCCACAGCAAAAGACTTTCTGGCCTTCCTGACGACACACGAGTCTCCTGCCGTGACACCAACCGTCGATCCACCCGTTCCCAGAGCCCCGAGATCTTAGGCTTCCGAACATGATCGAGACTCTCAGGCCAAACCCTTAGCGTGTCGAATAGCGGCCAGTGGTGGAACCAGGAGAATAGGTCCTATTCCTGCCAAGAACCTACGTGTAACTCCAGGTCAGGGTCCTCAAAAGAACCCTGAAAGGGAAAAATAAAGATATTAAAGGTAGAAATAGAGCTATTTCCGAAGATGCAAGCAAAAGAGTCACCGTTAGGCGCCATCATCCCTCCAAAGAGAGGATAAGTTAGAGGTAATTATAATCTGTACTTGAAACATTAATTGTTATATTCATTATTAAATGCATTCACTTTTAAATGCATTTTTGTGCATAAGAATGTGAAACTACAGACTTTTCCTTACCAGTTAATGGACCTAATATGCAGAAGTTAAAAGGGATAAAATATAATCTTGAGAGTGCCCCAGATTGTAATGGACACACAAGAGACTGCAGATGCAGTGATATGGAGCCAAAAAAAAAATCAGGAGAAGCTCAGTAGTTCAGCCAGCATCAGTGGAGGCATTGACTATTCCTTTGATGCTGTTTTACTCTCAGTTCCTCCAGCAGATTTTTTTAACCAAAAAATTATTCATACCTTGCCAATCAAACATTACCAAATTTGTCTAAAGCAGGGGTCCCCAACCTAGAGTCCACCAATCCCTTGGCTGATGGTAGGAATCCATGGCATAAAAAAGGTTGGGAACCCCTGGTCTGAAGTGTAGAAGCTCGATTGCAGAATACCAGGAAATGGGGAAAATTGTTATATAATATTAGGGTTCAAAGTTCTGATCTGTTGTAATCAAGCCTGTTCTGGGGCCAACATCAAAATTGTAAGCTTAACCCATGGTTCAGCAACTTTAATCAGCTCTCCATAGTTTTGCAGTTGTCCCTCAAAGGCTGCTGATTGGTGAATGTATTCTTTCCTACACAATCCTGCTTAAGAAAGATCCATCAGCAAGCAATTTGACAATAAAGAAAAGGAGACACAGTAGATTGCAGATGCTAGAAATCTGGACCAACGCACAAAGCAAATGAACAAACTTAACCAGTTAGAGAGATTTTATTGAGGGAATTAACTGTCAATGTTTAAAGCCAAGACCCTCCATCAGTACAGGAAAGATATAGGGCATACTGCCAAAATAAAAGTTGGGGGGAGAGTTGCCACAAGAGCTGGCAGTTGATATGTGGTGAGGGTGTGATAGGCAGATGAGGGATGGAGGGAGGAGACTGTGACTGATGTAAGATGCAGGGAGATGACAGTGGAAATGGCAAAGAGATGATGAAGATGGAATCTGATAGGAGAGGACAGTGAATCTGTGATAAGGGAAGGAGGTGGGGTGGAGAATCAGTAGGAGGAATGTGTGGATGGTGGGCAGATGGACAGGGTGGGGTAGGAGAAAGAGACAGAATGATGAAGGCCAATGGGATCAGTTGGGAAAGATGGAGGAGGGGGCAGATTAGTAAAAGGGAGAGATGGGAGAAATGAAATAAAAAGGAATTTACCCAGTTACAGTAAATGGGATGAATATAGATGTATGCAATGATCAACACAGACATAATGGACCAAAGTGCCTACTTTCTGTATAACTCTTTGGGTATTATTGTCAGTGTAAGGTAAAACATCAGCAAACTTTAAACTATCATTGAACAGCTGCATGTTTCTACCTGAGCCACATATTTGCAGAGTGGTCAATAATCACTTCGGTAGAAGTTGGCATACTTGATCATAAGAAACTGAAAATTCCCAAATTCTATCATGCTGGATTCACAAAGTGAACCCGGTGAGTGATGTTTAGCAGTATGCATACCAGATCCAAAACTCTTTGGGATGAAGAAGTCAAAACAGAGCAGTATAGCTAGTTCCAACTGGAATCTGGACAGAATTTCGATTTCTATATTTACTAAGGATCTATTTTCCGTAATCTGTTGTAGAAACATCAAGTTTACTTGTGCGATATTTATTTATTATATAGGATATCATTCTCACTTTTGGAATGAAATGCACATCTGATATTTGGTTCTCATTACTATTATTGTTCTTTGCATGCTGTTGTCTGGATGAAACCTTCCAACTCTCTCCTTTGAATCAAATGTCACTGATGACTTTAGCAACTTACCCACCAGAAGCAGGATTTATTTATATAGCTATTAGCGTTGCTATCTGACTCAGCATGAACAATCAATGCCTGCTTCAATATTGTAAAAATAGGCTCACTGAATTTAAAGAGATATCTCAGAACATCCTTACATGATAAGATGATAAGAAATTATTTTGTTATTTCTGAATGGCCATTAGGTGTTCGTGGTACAAAGAAGGGAAGAGAGTCTGTTTTGAGAATCTGATGCATCATTGCTGGAGATTGCAAAATTTTCTGGGAGATCCTAGAAAATTATCGGTGTGAATTGAGGAGATGTGTTGGGTGTGGCTAAGGGATTAGTGATGTGAGGTATGGTCACATCTCAGGGTCAAGCATGCTTTGACAGAGCAAGCAGATTCTTAGACAGAATCAGAAGTTATAAAAAAAGGGGATTCAGGATGTACAGCTTCAGCCTGGTTGCAGGAGAGCATTTTAACCAATGCCAAAACAGGCTTCAAGCGTCTGTTTCATAAGTGTTACAATGTACAAAACCTGCACTATTTGTATGGTTGAATTTTGCACATTGTCCATGAACTCATGTCAGCGAAGTGGCCAAAACTTACCATGTTTTTATGTCATCATACACACAGAGGATGCAGATCAGATTTCTGTAGCACTATGTACATGCAATAATGGGGCTTAGTTAAAATTCACTCGCATAACATCTTAGAACTTTTATCACGTTGAACGTATTTCCAAATCATAGAACACATGAAGCCATTTGGCTCATTTCTCTCTCTTGTCTCTGAAAAGCCCATCCAATTAGTCCAAGTTCCCATTCCCCAGAGCTCTGTAGCGTCCCTTCAAACATTTATCCCCTTCCCTTTTGAACGTGCTCTTGAATTTGAGCCCATATCTGAAAGGAAAGCACTGGCATGAGCAAAATAGTATTATCGTCTGAATGGCATACATTGAACCAGATAGTTCAGTAAACAGCTATTAATCTTCAGTTGCATATGCTCAATACTGACATCAATGGAACTAAATTTCAATAACTTCAAGTACAGCACACACATGCTATCATTTTTCATCTTTAGTGCTTGCAACTAAGAGTGAATATTTATGCCAATGAATTAAATCAGAAGTTTTTGTTTTTAAGCAGAAAATTAAAGTCACAAATTTTCCAACTTCATTTCTTTTTCCCCCTTTTCTCTCATTCTGATTGTGTGCATCTCAATCTGTGCATATTTCTGTGCTATTTCTGATCCTTGGACAAGTCCTCAATATTTTTTTTTATCATACTTGATATGTTCCGCTGTCCTCCCTCACCGCTCCCCACCACTCCATTACCTTTGCAGCATCTAGGTCCCCAACATGCTGAAGACCCAGCTGTCATGGTCATCCTTTGAGCAGGTGAAAGGCCTCAGGCCTCACAGCATGCTACTGTCAAAGGTCTTAAACAGCATATATTTTTCAAAATATTTATCAAATTCAGAGACATGTTTATACATGTTTATACTATTCAAATAAATCTAAATAATGGAATAAACGTTTATCCAAATATTTTAAAAAGTAATCCACTTAATTTTTCAAAAAATTGACATGAAAACTTTATTGAAATAATGATTATGAAAATGCACTTACCTGCATTTATATTCTCAGTCAAGTTTGATAACTCGACCCACGTAACTAGGTGCTTAAACTGGTTGATGAAATTTGAGAGACCGTACGCAAAGCGTGTCCTGACCTTCGGTTCAGGATGGTTGTGTTCCGCTTCTAGATTCATTACTGTGTTCAGCATTGGAGGAAATAGGCTGATCCATGCATTACATTCTATGAAACTGCTGAAGGTGACTAGTGTTTTTGATCCCTTATATTCAGTAGTCCTTTCCAGAATAAAATTATTTGAGCTGTTCTGCTGGGACTTTTTTTCTTGTTTCTTTGCTTAATTATCTACTGAAGTTGAGAGTTTGTGAGACCATCTGATAAGAAGTGATTGACTCTTCTACAGACAAATAGTATTCCACAATTCAATAATGTGCCTCATAAGGCCAATAGAATCTAGTCAAGTCAATTTTATTGTCACATGCTCAACTGTTGTAAAGAAGAGTACGATGAAAACTTGCTTACAACAGTATCAAAGGCAGTAGATACGGAACACACAGCATATAAATTATACATACCATATATAAAATTGTACAGTATAAAAAGGATGTCAGAAAATATTTCATCAGTAGAAAGTTTGGCGGGCTAAATTCAAGAGATCATTTGTTAGAGATGCAGTGCAAAGCTTAAAAAGAGCTTGGGAGCTTTCAGCTTTCTTTCAGTAGGCTGAAATCAGTGCAGCACCTATAAAAAGAGAGGAAATATAAGTGGAGCGGCCATTTTGGAGTGGGCCAGTGTTAGTGTAGTGTGTCGTGTCTTTGGCTCAACAAAATTGGGTGACATCAGGCTTGAGCAAGGTCAGGTGGATGTTCTAAGTAAGTAAGGAAGTTTGTAATAATCTTTTTATTTCTGTTAGTACATAGCTAGTGTGCTGAGGATGGAGGTATCGGTATATCTCTTGTGTGAGATGTAGAAAATTTAGGAGACCTCCAGTATCTATGATAAATACATCCTTACAAAGTACACCAAGCTGTCGCTCCTTGGAGACCATGTTAAGGAACTGGAGCTGCAGCCCAATGACCTTCTGCTCATCTGGGAAAATGAGCAGCTGATGGATAGGACCTACAGGGAATTAGTCATCCCTGAGTTGAGGGAGGCAGGTTACTGTGTGACTGTCAGGAAGAGGAAAAGCGAAAGTAGGCAGCCAGTGCAGAGTACCCCTGTGGCTATTCCCCTCAGTATTAGGCATACCGCTTTAGATACTATTGGGGGGTGGGGTGATGACCTACTGGGAAAGTCACAGTGAGTAGGATTTTGGCACTGTATCTGGTTCTGTGGCTCAGAGCGGAAGTGGAGGAGGGGGGAAAGACTGCAGAAATCATTCCATAATTACAGAAGCAGAAAGCCAGTTCTGTGGTCATGAAAGAGACACCTGGATGGTATGATGCCTCCCAGGTGCCAGGGTCAAGGCTGTCTGGGTTTGGGTTCCTGGCATTTTAAAAGGAGAGGGTGAATATCTGTTATGGTACATATTGGTACCAAGGACGCAGGTAGGAAAAAAAAGGTCTCAAAGAGAGAATGTAAGGTGTTTGGCAGAAAGGTGAAAAGCAAGACTTCCAGGGTAGTAATCTCTGGATGCTGCTTGTGCCACATGCCAGTCTGGGTAAGAATAGGATGATTAAGCAGATGAATGTGTGGCTGAGGGTTAGTGCAGGGGGCTGGGTTTCACATTTCTGGATTGTTGGGATCTCTTCTGGGGAAGTTATGACCTGCACAAAATGGAGAGGTTACACATGAACCTGAGGCAGACCGATATCCTTACAGGCAGGTAGGGGGTTAGGAACCAAAGTGATAGGACTGAGGAGGGGACAGTTAAGTACAACTAGAAGCAGTGTGTAGCGAGGCTGTCAGGAAGGACAGGCAGGAGATAGGGCAAACTTGTAGTAAATGGCATGAGATAGAGGTAGAGTTTGACAGATATGACATTGAGGGTATCTCTGAGTCATGGCTGAAAAAAGATCATAGTTGGGAGCTTATCATCCAAGAATACACATTGTGTCAAAAGGACAGGAAAGTAGGCGGGGGGGGCGGGTGGCTCTGTTGGCAAATAATGAAATCAAATACTTGGAAAGAGATGACACAGGATCAGAAGATGTAGCATCTTTCTGCATAGAGTTAAGGAACTCCAAGGGTAAAAATACCCTGATGAGAGTTGTATACAGGACTCCAAACTGTAGTCAGGATGTGGGTTACAAATTACAACGGGAGATAGAAAAGGAATGTGAAAAGTGCAATGTTGCAAAAGAAACATGGGAGATTTAAACATGCAGTAGACTGGGAAAATCAGGTCAGTGCTGGATCCCAAGAGAAGGAATTTGTAGAATGCCTACGGGATAGCTTTTTAGAGCAGTTTATGGCTGAGCCCACTAGGCGAATGATAATTCTGGATTGGGTGTGATGTAATGACACAGATTTGATTAGGAAGCTTAAGGTAAATGGACCCTTAGGAGCTGTAATCATAATATGATAGAATTCATCCTGCAGTTTGAGTAAGAGAAGATAAAATCAGATGTATGAAGATGACAGCAGAATAAAGGGAATTACAGCGGCATGAGAGAGCAGTTGGCCAACATTGATTGGAAGAAGACACTAGCAGGGATGACAGCAGAACAGCAAAGGCTGGTGTTTGTGGGGAACACTCAGAAGGCGCAGTAAAGATACACCCCAAAGATGAAGAAGAACTCTAAAGGGAGGATGAAGTGACCATATGACCGATGAGTGGCAAATGAAATACAATGTTGGAAAGTGTATGGTCATGCTCTTTGGTGGAAGAAATAAATGGGCAATTATTATTTAGATGTGGAGAGAATTCAAAATGCAGAGATGCAAGGGGAGTCCTTGTGCAGGATAACCTAAAGTTTAACCTCTAGGTTGAATTGGTGGTGAAGGTGAATGCAATGTTGGCATTCATTTCTAAAAGTATAGAATAGAAGAGCAGGGATGTGATATTGAGGCTCTATAAGGCACTCGTGAGACCACACTTGGGGTATTGTGTGCAGTTTTGTGCTCCTTATTTTAGAAAGGATATACTGACATTGGAGGCAGTTCAGAGAATATTCACGAGAATGATTCCAGTAATGAAAAGGTTACCATATGAGGAACATCTGGCAGCTCTTGGACTGTATTCCCTGGAGTTCAGGAGAATGAGGGGGGATCTCATAGAAACATTCAGAATGTTAAAAGGCCTGAACAGATTAGATACGGCAAAGTTATTTCCCATGGTAGGGGAGTCCAGGACAAGAGGGCACGACTTCAGGATTGAAGGATGTCCATTTAGAACAGAGATGTGGAGAAATTACTTTAATCAGAGGGTGGTAAATTCGTGAAATTTGTTGCCATGAGTGGCTGTGGAGGCCAAGTCATTGGGTGCGTTTAAGGCAGAAGTAGATAGGTTCTTGATTACCAGGGCATCAAAGGGTATGGGGAGAAGGCAGGGGAGTGGAGATGACTGGAAGGATTGGATCAGCCCATGATTGATTGCTGGAGCAGACTCGATGGGCCAAATAGCCTACTTCTGCTCCTATATCTTATGGTCTTGTAGCTTGCAAGGGAAGTCAAAGGCAGCATTAAAGCTAAACAGAGGGCATACAATATATCAAAAATTAGTGGGAATGTAGAAGAGTGGGAAACTTTGAAAAACCAGCAGAAGACATTTAAAAAAAACGTAAAGAGAGAAAAGATTAAGTATAAAGGTAAGCTAGCCAATAATATACAAACGTAAAAGAGGATACAGAAGTTTTCCTAGATATATAAAGAATGAGAGAGATGAGAGTGGATATTAGACCACTGGAAAATGATGATGGAGAGGTAGTAATGGGAGACAAGGAAATCGTCCAGAAATTGAATGTACATTTCGTGTTAACCTTCACTGTGGAAGACATGAGCAGTATGCCAAAAATTTAGGAGTGTCGGAGTACAGAGATGAGTGTCATTGCTATCACTAAGGAGAAGGTGTTTGAGAAACTGAAAAGTTTGAAGGTATAGTCAATTAGTCACCTGGACAAGATCGACTGTACCCCAGGGTTCTGAAAAATGTAGCTGAAGAGATTGTGGAGGCATCTGCAATGATCTTTTAGCAATCACTAGATTTTGGAATAGTTCCTGAGGACTGGAAAATTACACATTACTCTGTCTTACAGAAAGGAGGAGGCAGAAGAAAGAACATTATAGGCCATTTAGCCTGACTTCAGATGTTGGAGTCTATTATTAAGAGTAGGTTTCAGAATACTTGGATGCATATGACAAAAATAGGCCACAGTCAGCATGGTTTTCTAAAGGGGAAACCTTGCCTGACAAATTTGTTAGAGTTCTTTGAGGAAATAACAGGCAGGATAGGCAAAGAAGAGTCAGTGGCTATTGTATATTTAGATTTTTTAGAAGGACTTTGACGAAGTTCTGCAAATGGGGCTGCTTAACAAGATAACAGCCCATAGTATTACAGAAAAGGTAATAACATAGATAGAAGATTGGCTGACTGGTAGAAGGCAAAGAATGGGAATAAAGGGGGAAACTTCTGGTTGGCAGCAGATGTCAAGGATTTGCCACAGGGGTCAGTGTTGGCACCATTTCTTTTCACGTTGTATGTCAATGATTTAAGTGAAGGAACTGATGGCCTTGTGGCAAAGAATATGAAGATAGGTAAGGGAGCAGGCGATGTTGAAGAAGCAGGACGTCTGCAGAAGGACTTGGACAGATGGGGGAATGGGCAAAGAAGTGGCTGATGGAATATAGTGTAGGGAAGTGCATGGTCATGCACTTTGGCAGAAGGAATAAAGGCACAGAATATTTTATAAATGGGGAAAAAAATCAAAAATCAGAGGTGCAGAGGGACTTGGGAGCCCTTGTGCAGGATTCCCTAAAAGTTAGCCTGCAAATGGAGTTGGTGGTAAGGAAGGCAAATACAATGCTAGCTTTCATTTTGAGAGGACCAGAGTACAAAAGCAAGATACAATCTGTGGCTTTATAAGGCATCAGTCAGACACCACTTGGAATATTGTGGGCAATTTAGGACCCTTGACGTAAGAAAAGACGTGCTGCCATTGGGGAAGGTCCAGAGAGGTTCATGAGAATGATCCCAGGAAGGGAAAGGTTAACATGTGAGCAATGTTTGAAAGCTCTGGGCCTGTACTCACTGGAGTTTAGAAGAATGGGAGAAGGTGAATCTCATTGCAAGCTACGGCACACTGAAAGATCTGGATAAAGTGAATGTGGAGAGGATGTTTCCTTTTGTATGGGAGTCTGGGACCACAGGGCACAGCCTCAGAATTAGGGTCCATTTAGAACAGTGATGAGGAAAAATTTCCTCAGCCAGAAGATGGTGAAACTGTGGAAGTTATTGCCGCTGTTGGCTCTGTAGGCCAAGTCATTCGGTATATTTAAGATGGAGGTTGACAGGTTCCTGATTAATCAGGGTATCAAAGGTTATGAGGAGAAGACAGCAGAATGCTGTTGAGAGGGATAATAAATCATCCTTGATGGGAAGTTGGAGCAGATTCGATGGGCTGAATTGCATAATTCTGCTCCTACAGGTATGTCTCATTGTTTTATGGTCCAAGATTTCAGGTCAACATAAACAGAAGTGACTTGAAGTAAAATAATTACTTTTCTAATAGTTGAACACAAAATGTTGAGTAATTTAGGGTATTGTGTCAACTTGGGGAGCTATAGAGCACAGAAACAGGCCTTTTGGCCCTATACATTTATGACTGGTGTTTCCTAGCAGAGCTAGTCCCATTTTATCTATGTTTACCTCTATATCTATCATTGACATGGTAACTGCTCAATTGTCTTTTAAATGGACACTTCCATTGGGATCTTTTTCCATATAGTCAGTACTCTCTGTGTGGAATAAAATGCTCCTTGGGTCCCTTTCAAATTTCTCCCCTCCTAATTTAATGCTACATGTCTTTCAAATGGATGTAATCCAGAGTGAAGTGCATCTGTGTTCCTTCTGGGATCCAAACATCCAATTGTGAAATTTGACTAAGTACTTTGACCCTGCGTGATCTTTCCAACCCTAAAGTGATTGTTGCAACAGGAACACATGGGAACTCTGTGGGTGAATTTTGGCGCCAGTACAATTTCCCCGGGTAGAGAAGATTAAATTTACAGGGGAGAGAGAAAATACAGTGGATTTCAATTAATTGGGCCATTAGTTAATCAGGGCAGCCACTTGTTGAGAAACCTCTTAAAGAACAAAAACAAATCAAGAAAATTGCCAGGAGTCTCCTTGCTTATCTAGGACAATATGCCATTTAACTGGGGCAGGAGATTTCTCAAACAGGTTCTAACTAACATTAGGCGTGTGCACTTGTGTGGCTGTTAGATGCTGCACCATGCTTGGAGCAAACAGTTTTAAATAGTTTCAGAGAAACTATTATACAGCTCTCGTTACATGCACATGCAGTTCAACTCTTTGAGTGATTATGCAGAAAGTTTGAAGTTAATAACTCATCTCCTTCTACCTTAGGCCACAAACTTATCAATCACCCTGATGAGTTATTAACTGTTGAGTTATTAACCTCAAACTTTCTGCATAATCGCTCAAAGAGTTGAACTGCATGTGCATATAACGAGAGCTGTATAACTCATCTCCTTCTACCTTAGGCCACAAACTTATCAATCACCCCTGCAGTGGACACTTTCTGGAGGTCCAAGTTCCGTATGCTCCACGACTGCTGGACTAAGTGTGTAAATGTAGAAGGGGACTATGCTGGAAAATAAATGTGGAGGATTTCTAAAACTGACTCCTTCTACCTTAGGCCACAAACTTATCAATCACCCCTCGTACAGTACAATGCATTCATAATGCATCCTTTGAGTTTCATATAATTTTCAAATACCTAGATCTTCACATCAAAACACCCAAAATGAGTGATCATCACAGCTGTCTCATATCTGCATTAATACATATGCAGACATCTCAGGTGAATGGGGTATTTCCTGGTTTGCAATCAACCCCAGTCTACAGCTCCAGGAAGACCATTGTTCTGAGGTGAATTTTAAATACAATCTACAGTCCACGTTCAGATCTGAAGACTGGTTGCTGTTGAAATTAATATCTGCTATTAATATTTCCAAAACTCCAGAATACACCATAACATTATAATACCCTATGAATCTGTGAATCCTAAGGAAATTCTAGGAGGACATCATGGCAGTTTTATAGTTCTGACCTGAGAGACCTGCAGGAAGTCAAATACTTACCTCAATTGTCAAGAATTTCTCTGCATGATAAACTCATCTCAAAAGTGAAACCTCCTTTCCTTTCTTCTGATGCCATCAGTTGCCACTCCAAGGCCAGCTTCCCCTACCTACCACACCACCCCCGCCCCCCACCACATTCATCAGAGAAGGAGGCTTCCCCCCAAATGTATCTGGCCTTATTAATGCATGGAGATACAGTATCAACTGAGCCTGATGTGAGGAGGTTCTATCTTAATTAAATTTATTGGTCAGCACTTACTTCACCTTATAAGACAACATGATCAAATTCACCATGAATTTTGAGAAGGATAAGGTAAAGTCAGATGTATCAGTATTACAGTGGAGTAAAGGGAATTACAGAGACATGAGAAAGGAGTTGACCAGAATTGATTGGAAAAGAACACTGACAGGGATGATGGTAGAGCAGCAATGGGTGGAAATTCTGGATGCAATTTGGTAGACAGATGATGTCTACTTCCCAAAGAGGAAAACATATTCTAATTGAAAGATGACATAACTGTGGCTAACAAGAAAAGTCAACACCAACATAAAAGCCAAAGAGAGGGCATATAATAGAGCAAAGATTAGTTGGAAGGATTGCGAATCTTTCAAATACCAACTAAAGGCAACTAAAAAAGTAATTAAGAAGCAAAAGATGGAATATGAAAGTAAGCTAGCCAATAATATAAAAGAAGATACCAAAAGTTTCTTTTGATACATAAAGTGTAAAGGACAGATGAGAGTGGATATTGGACTACCGAGAAAATGATGCTGTGGAGGTAGTAATTGCGGAGAAGGAAATGGCAGACAAACTGAATAAGTCTTCACTGTGGAAGGTACTAGCAGTATGGTGGAAGTTCCAGGTGTCAGGAATCATGAAGTGTGTGAAGTTACCATTACTAGGGAGATGGTTCTTGGAAAACTGAAGGGTCTGAAGGTAGGTAAGTCACCTAGACTAGATAGTGTACTCCCCAGCGTTCTGAAAGATGTGGCTGAAGAGATAGTGGCGGCATTAATAATGATCTTTCCAGAATCACTAGATTCTGGAATGTTTCCGGAAGACTGGAAAATTGCAAATGTCACTCCACTTTTCAAGAAGAGAGGAAGGCAGAAGAAAGTAAATTATAGGCTAGTTATTCTGAGCTCAGTGGTTGGGAAGATGTTGGAGTCGATAGTTAAGGATGTGGTTTCGGGGCACTTGGAGGCATGTGATAATGTAGGCAGTAGTCAGCATGGTTTTGTCGGGAAAATTCTTGCCTGACAAATCTGTGGAATTCTTTGAAGAAGTAACAAACAGGATAAAGGAGAATCAGTTGATGTTGTGAATTTGTATTTCCAGAATGCCTTTGACAAGATGCTACATATTATGACATTATAGCAATTAGTGAAACTTGGCTACAGGAGGGGCAGGACTGGCAGCTTAATATTCCAGGGTTCTGATGTTTCAGATGTGATAGAGGCAGAGGAATGAAAGGCGGCGGGCGGGTAGCTTTGCTTGTCAGGGAAAATGTTACAGCAGTGCTCAGGCAGGACAGATTAGAGGACTTGTCTACTGAATCCTTATGGGTGGAGCTGAGAAACAGGAAAGGTATGGCAACATTAGTGGGGTTGTATTATAGACCACCCAATAGTCAGCGAGAATTGGAGGAGTAAATCTGCAGAGAGATAGCAGGCAACTGCAGGAAACATAAAGTTGTGGTGGTAGGGGATTTTAATTTTCCACATATTGATTGGGGCTCCCATACTGTTAGGGTTCTAGATGGTTTAGAGTTTGTAAAATGTGTTCAGGAAAGTTTTCTAAATCAATATATAGAGGTACCAACTAGAGGGGATGCAATATTGGATCTCCTGTTAGGGAACAAGTTAGGACAAGTGATGGAAGTATGTGTAAGAGAGCACTTTGGTTCCAGTGATCATAACACCATCAGTTTCAACTTGATCATGGACAAGGATAGATCTGGTCCTAGGGTTGAGGTTCTGAACTGGAAGAAGGACAAATTTGAAGAAATGAGAAAGGATCTGAAAAGCGTGGATTGGGACAGGTTGTTCTCTGGCAAGGATGTGATCGGTAAGTGGGAAGCCTTCAAAGGAGAAATTTTGAGAGTGCAAAGCTTGTATGTTCCTGTCAGGATTAAAGGCAAAGTGAATAGAAATAAAGAACTTTGGTTCTCAAGGGATATTGCAACTCTGATAAAGAAAAAGAGAGAGTTGTATGACATGTATAGGAAACAGGGAGTAAATAAGGTGCTTGAGGAGTATAAAAAGTGCAAGAAAACACTTAAGAAGGAAATCAGGAGGGCTAAAAGAACACATGAGGTTGCTTTGGCAGTCAAAGTGAAGGATAATCCAAAGAGCTTTTACAGGAATATTAAGAGTGAAAGGATTGTAAGGCATAAAATTGGTCCTCTTGAAGATCAGAGTGGTCGGCTATGTGCAAAACCAAAAGAAACCGGGGAGATCTTAAACAACAGGAATTCTGCAGATGCTGGAAATTCAAGCAACACACATCAAAGTTGCTGGTGAATGCAGCAGGCCAAGCAGCATCTGTAGGAAGAAGTGCAGTCGACGTTTCAGGCCGAGACCCTTCGTCAGATCAGGGGAGATCTTAAATGGGTTTTTTTGCGTCTGTATTTACTAAGGAAACTGGCATGACGTCTATGGAATTAAGGGAAACAAGTAGTGAGATCATGGAAACTGTACAGATTGAAAAGGAGGAGATGCTTGCTATCTTGAGGCAAATTAAAGTGGATAAATCCCCAGGACCTGACAGGGTATTCCCTTGGACCTTGAAGGAGACTAGTGTTGAAATTGCAGGGGCCCTGGCAGATATATTTAAAATGTCGGTGTCTACGGGTAAGGTGCCCGAAGATTGGAGAATGGCTCATGTTTTTCCGTTGTTTGAAAAAGGATGGAAAAGTAATCTGGGAAATTATAGGCCAGTAAGTTTGACGTTGGTAGTGGGTGAGTTATTGGAGGGAGTACTAAGAGACAGAGTCTACAAGCATATGGATAGACAGGGACTTATAAGGGAGAGTCAACATGGCTTTGTGCATGGTAGGTCATGTTTGACCGATCTATTGGAGTTTTTCCAGGAGGTTACCAGGAAAGTGGATGAAGAGAAGGCAGTGGATGTTGTCTACATGGACTTCAGTAAGGCCTTTGACAAGGTCCCGCATGAGAGGTTAGTTTGGAAAATTCAGTCACTAGGTATACATGGAGAGGTTGTAAATTGGATTAGACATTGGCTCAGCGGAAGAAGCCAAAGAGTGGTAGTAGAGAATTTCTTCTCAGAGTGGAGACCTGTGTCCAGAGATGTGCCACAGGGATCAGTGCTGGGTCCATTGTTATTTGTCATCTATATCAATGATCTGGATGATAATATGGCAAATTGGATCAGCAAATTTGCTGATGATACAAAGATTGGAGGTGTAGTGGACAGTGAGGAAGGTTTTCAAAGCTTGCAGAGAGACTTGGACCAGCTAGAAAAATGGGCTGAAAAATGGCAGATGCAGTTTAATACAGACAAGTGTGAGGTATTGCACTTCGGAAGGACAAACCAAGGTAGAACATACAGGGTAAATGGTAAGGCACTGACGAGTGCAGTAAAACAGAGGGATCTGGGAATACAGATACAAAATTCCCTAAAAGTGGCGTCACAGGTAGATAGGGTCGTAAAGAGAACTTTTGGTACATTGGCCTTTATTAATCAAAGTATTGAGTATAAGAGCTGGAATGTTATGATGAGGTTGTATAAGGCATTGGTGAGGCCGAATCTGGAGTATTGTGTTCAGTTTTGGTCAGCAAATTACAGGAAGGATATAAATAAGGTTGAAAGAATGCAGAGAAGGTTTACAAGGATGTTGCCGGGACTTGAGAAACTCAGTTACAGAGAAAGGTTGAATAGGTTAGGACTTTATTTCCTGGAGCGTAGAAGAATGAGGGGAGATTTGATAGAGGTATATAAAATTATGATGGGTATAGATAGAGTGAATGCAAGCAGGCTTTTTCCACTGAGGTAAGGGGAGAAAAAAACCAGAGGACATGGGTTACGGGTGAGGGGGGAAAAGTTTAAAGGGAACATTAGGGGGGCTTCTTCACACAGAGAGTGGTGGGAGTGTGGAATGAGCTGCCAGAAGAGGTGGTAAATGTGGGTTCTTTTTTAACGTTTAAGAATAAATTGGACAGATACATGGATGGGAGGTGTATGGAGGGATATGGTCTGTGTGCCGGTCAGTGGGACTAGGCAGAAAATGGTTCGGCACAGACCAGAAGGACCAAAAGACCTGTTTCTGTGCTGTAGTTTTTCTATGGTTTCTATGAGGCTGCTTAACAAGCTTCAAAACCATGATATTACAGGAAAGATTCTATCATGCATGACTGGCAGGAGGCAAAGAGTAGGAATAAAGGGAGCCTCACACATCAAAGTTGCTGGTGAATGCAGCAGGCCAGGCAGCATCTCTAGGAAGAGGTACAGCCGACGTTTCAGGCCAAGACTTTTCGTCAGGGCTAAATGAGGGAAGTGTTAGTAAGAGATTTGAAAGTGGGAGGGGGAAGGGGACCCTTTCTGTTTGGCCTTTAGAGACAAGTGGTGTTCTACATGGGTCTGTGTTTGGACCGATTCTTTTTACATTATATATTAACAATTTCATGAGAAATTGATGACTTTGTTGCCAGGTTTGCAGATGATATGAAGATAGTTGGAGAGGCAGGTAGTTTTACATAGAAAATAGAACAGTACAGCACAGTACAGGCCCTTCGGCCCACAATGTTGTGCCGACCCGCAAACCCTGCCTCCCATATAACCCCCCACCTTAAATTCCTCCATATACCTGTCTAGTAGTATCTTAAATTTCACTAGTGTATCTGCCTCCACCACTGACTCAGGCAGTGCATTCTATGCACCAACCACTCTCTGAGTAAAAAACCTTCCTCTAATATCCCCCTTGCACTTCCCACCCCTTACCTTAAAGCCATGTCCTCTTGTATTGAGCAGTGGTGCCCTGGGGAAGAGGCGCTGGCTATCCACTCTATCTATTCCTCTTAATTTCTTGTACACCTCTATCATGTCTCATCTTATCCTCCTTCTCTCCAAAGAGTAAAACCCTAGCTCCCTTAATCTCTGATCATAATCCATACTCTATAAACCAGGCAGCATCCTGGTAAATCTCCTCTGTACCCTTTCCAATGCTTCCAAATCCTTCCTATAGTGAGGTGACTAGAACTGGACACAGTACTCCAAGTGTGGCCTAACCAGAATTTTATAGAGCTGCATCACTACCTCGCGACTCTTAAACTCTATCCCTCCACTTATGAAAGCTAACACCCCATAAGCTTTCTTAACTACCCTATCTACCTGTGAGGTAACTTTCAGGGATCTGTGGACATGTACCCCCAGATCCCTCTGCTCCTCCACACTACCAAGTATCCTACCATTTACTTTGTACTCTGCCTTGGAGTTTGTCCTTCCAAAGTGTACCCCCTCACACTTCTCCGGGTTGAACTCCATCTGCCACTTCTCAGCCCACTTCTGCATCCTATCAATGTTTTGAGAAATTGCAGAAGCTGCAGAAGGACTCAGACAGATTAAGAATATGGGCAAAGAAGCGGTAGATGGAATACAGTGTCAGGGAATGCATGGTCATGCACTTTGGTAGAAGAAATGAAAGAGTTGACTATTTTCTAAATGGAGTAAAAACATGAAAAACTGAGGCACAAAGGGACTTAGAATTGCTTGTGCAGGATCCCCTAAAAGTTAATTGGCAGGTTGAGTCTGTGGTAAGGAAGACAAATAAAATGTTCACATTCATTTCAAGAGGTTTAGAATATATAAGTTAGCATGTAATATTAAGACAATACAAAGTACTGGTGAGGCCTCACTTGGAGCATTGTGAGCATGTTGGGCCCCTTATGTAAGAAAGGATGTGTTGAAATGGGAGAGGGTTTAAAGGAGGTTCACAAGAATGATTCCTGATTTGATCAGCTTATCATATGAAGAGTGTTTGAAGGCTTTGGATCTGTATTCATTACAATTCAGAAGAATGAGGGGTGACTTCATTGAAACAAATTCATTGGTGAAATGCTTTGATAGAGTGAAGGTAGAGAGGATGTTTTCTTTGATGGGAGAGTCTAAGACCAGAGGACACAGCCTCAGAATAGAGGGGTGTACTTTTAGAATGGACATGAAAAGGAATTTCTTTGCCACAGGCACCTGTGGAGTCCAAGGCTGTATGTATATTTAAGGCAGAACTTGACAGAGTCTTGACTGGTCAGGGCTTGATGGGATACAGGGAGAAGGCATGAGATTAGGGATGAGAGGAAAAATGAATCAGCCATGATGAAATGGTGGAGCAGAGTCGACGGGCCAAAAGGACTAATTCTGCTCCTATGTCTTATGGCCTTATGCTCTTATAATGTAAAGTAAGGGCTGACAAATAAATTCATAATAAAATAAAGATAATGCAGAATGTTACAATAAAAAATGCACGTTGACAGTGATTTGCTTATGATTACCACAATTACATATAAAATGATTGCACTGTAATTTAAAACCATTCATTTCCTTAATGCATCTCAAATCAAGATTTGATCGATGCAGTTTGTGGTCTGCAGTCTGTAGTTCATGCTATGATGTGTTTCTGGTTTCTGGCCGGCCCTTCTTTTGTTGCTGTTTTGGGTGTTTTTGATTGGGGTGGCCTGCAGATAATGAGCTGAGCTGACCTGAGTATGTCTGGGCTTTTTTGATTTTGTGTTTATATTCTGTGTTTATCACTCATTTTATTTATTTTTTGTTGTCATTTGCAGGATTTGTTCATTATTTTGCACATGAGAGAGTGATATAATATTTTTCTTTGAGTGGGTTCCATGGTTCCCTTTGTTTTGTGGCTGTCTGTGAGGAAGACAAATGTCAGGGTTGTGTACTGCATACATACTTTGATAATAAATATACTTTGAATCCTTGAATCTTAGAAATTATAAGAATTATTACTCAGTTTATCTCAAACTTTTGGAATCCTGTATTTCCTTCAGCTTAAATTATTCCAAATCAGGCAAGGCTAAAGATTTCCTTGCAAAATAAGATGATTAGCTTGAATTAATTGAATGTCATTACCAGTACCTTATTCCTCAGTTTGTGGTAAACGTCAGACTTTGATTTCCTTGACTAACCTTGGAGAAAGCAGCTGAGGCATCATTAATATAAACTTGTGACGATCCATGCCTTTCTCCATTATATCTGTGCTGACTGGAGTAGTCTACCATCTGCAAAGGGTTAGATTCATTAGCAACTAATTGTAACTGCGACTGCAGTATAATATATTTAACAACTCCACGTGTGGATTAGATTTGGTTCAACTGTAAATCAAGAAAAAAATCTCAATCTGCATCACATGCAAGTTGACACAGCCTTGCACTGTAGCTACTTAATTTTACATGTCTGACCTTGAAGGTGACTTAGTGTTGTCAGTAAGGTAAAGTGAAAAATAGTCCCTATGCCAACCCATCACCTCATACTTTAATACATACACAGGAGACAACAATCACCATTCCCAATCTGTTCAGTATTTACAGTGTTCAATATATCCTTCAGAAATGAAAGATGAAATTGCAATTAATGATAACTCAAAGCTTTAGATATTAGATTGATTTTGCTGTATTTAATTCTAAAATATTAATTCAAAAATCACTTGCAAACCTATTACTAAATTGCAGAAAACTAAGCATATGTTCTTATTTAATGAAAACCTCAAGTAAACTAGTACTCAGCCCGGTTAGTTTTAGTCTTCAGATTTTCTGGGGGAAGTGCCAAAAGGTTGAAGATATTCTAACGAGTGTTCGGTCCATGACAACAGAAGCTCGTTTAGCTCAACTGCTGACAAGCACAAAAACGGACTGGGAGTTATGAACCCACTCAGTTTCATACAGACAGGACTGGTGAACATCACACATGCTGGTGACAGGGTGACTCACAAATACACAAGCAAATAACCGTGTAACCAAAGCTAAAATGTAACAATGAATTAAATTGAACACCCCACCATAATCCCATGAAAGAATTTTAAAACAATAAATAGTGCTGGCCACTAGGAATGCTGGACTGGGCTGTCGACCCTGTCCCACCCCCAGAATGCCACACTGCCCCCATCTTAGGGGTCATCCAACCTCAGGGTCCACAACATAGTCCAAAATTCCCAGTGGTGGCAACCCCACCGCATGGGGTGCTTTGATGTGTCTCTAAGCCTCCACCACAAGGGGTGCACTGTTTGATGAGACAAGAGCCAAGGCACCCAGAGTGTCATTTCCTTCCTTCAGCCTCGCTGGGTCAGTGGAGCCAAGGGCTAATACCTCTCCCGGCCCCTTCCAACATCTTCCAAGCTTGGGCAATAGTCTCTTCTTCCGGGTGGGGCAGTGGACCCATACTGGAGCCCTCACCATGTCCTGCTGCACTGGCACCGTGGACTGGTGGTCCAGTCCCTTCTGGGACGTGCAAGCTTCACAGCGGTGCTCAAACAACTTCATGTCTTGCCTGTACCTAGGCCAATAGAAGCATTCGCACAGCTTGCCCAATGTCTGAAATGCCAGCCCCCACCAGCCTGTGCACTGACCACAGCACCATGGTGTGAAGCCCCCGGGGTCCACCAGTTGCCAGACATGTTTATTGCCTTTGGAAAACTGCCACGACCGGTACAGCAACCCGTCATGCATCTTCAGTATAGGGCTTTAGTCTCTGGATTCAAGGCGGAGACCACTGCCTACATCAGCCGCTGTCCCACGCTCAGCCATCCCCTCACCTGGGCCAATATGGGATTTAAAAACGCAAACACGAGGAAATCTGCAGATGCTGGAAATTCAAGCAGCACACATAAAAGTTGCTGGTTAACGCAGCAGGCCAGGCAGCATCTCTAGGAAGAGGTACAGTCGACGTTTCGGGCCGAGACCTTTTGGCAGGACTAACTGAAAGAAGAGCTAGTAAAAGATTTGAAAGTGGGATGGGGAGGGGGAGATCGGAAATGATAGGAGAAGACAGGAAGGGGAGGGATGGAGCCAAGAGCTGGACAGTTGATTGGCAAAAGGGATAAGAGAGGATCATGAGACAGGAGGCCTAGGGAGAAAGAAAGGGGGGAGGGGAGTAAGAAACCAAAGGATGGGCAAGGGGTATAGTGGGGGGGACAGAGGGAGAAAAAGGAGAGAGAGAAAAGGAATGTGTGTAAATAAATAAATAATAGATGGGTTACGAGGGGGAGGTGGGGCATTAGCGGAAGTTTGAGAAGTCAATGTTCATGCTATCAGATTGGAGGCTATCCAGACGGAATATAAGGTGTTGTTCCTCCAGCCTGAGTGTGGCTTCATCTTTACAGTAGAGGAGGCCGTGGATAGACATATCAGAATGGGAATGGGATGTGGAATTAAAATGTGTGGCCACTGGAAGATCCTGCTTTCTCTGGTGGACAGAGCGTAAGTGTTCAGTGAAATGATCTCCCAGTCTGCTTTGGGTCTCGCCAATATACAGAAGGCCACATCGGGAACACCGGACACAGTATATCACCCCAGCCGACTCACAGGTGAAGTGTCGCCTCACCTGGAAGGACAGTCTGGGTCCCTGAATGGTAGTGAGGGAGGAAGTGAAAGGGCATGTGTAGCACTTATTCCACGTCCCATTCCCATTCTGCTATGTCTATCCATGGCCTCCTCTACTGTAAAGATGAAGCCATACTCAGGTTGGAGGAACAGCACCTTATATTCCGTCTGGGTAGCCTCCCAACCTTATGGCATGAACATTGACTTCTCAAACTTCCGCTAATGCCCCACCTCCCCCTCGTACCCCATCCATTATTTATTTATATACACACATTCTTTTTCTCTCTCTCTTTTTTCTCCCTCTGTCCCCCTCACTATACCCCTTGCCCATCCTCTGGTTTCTTACTCCCCTCCCCCTTTTCTTTCTCCCTAGGCCTCCTGTCCTACGATCCTCTCATATCCCTTTTGCCAATCAACTGTCCAGCTCTTGGCTCCATCTCTCCTCCTCCTGTCTTCTCCTATCATTTCCGATCTCCCCCTCCCCCTCTCACTTTCAAATCTCTTACTAGCTCTTCTTTCAGTTAGTCCTGACGAAGGGTCTCGGCCCGAAACGTCAACTGTACCTCTTCCAAGAGATGCTGCCTGGCCTGCTGCGTTCACCATGGGATTGTTCGCCAGCTCTCTCTGAAGCTGCTGGTCAATAGTAGGGAGGTCTACCTAACCACCCTCTGCCACCTGAAGCACCTCTTACTCCTGGCTCCGCTGTATTGCTTCGAGCTGCTGTGGAGTGTGCTGCACTTTGGCAGGCCGCTGTGAGACAGGTGGTGGTCGTTGTTGTTGCCCCAGATGAGTCCTCTTTCTGCAGCTGCCTTGCCAGAGAGCCACAGCTTCAGCACCGAGGTAAAGTGCTGCCCCCAGCACATCCACATGGGTCTCTCAGTGGGACAGTAGGTCCAGGTCAATGATACAGGCCTCCCGGCTATCAGCGAGCCACACCTCATGCTCTGCTGAGTTTTTCCCTACTGCAATGTATGGCCACCTCTTCCCTCTCATCGCCGCACATTCATCAGTGACCGTAGTTAGCTAGACAGCCATTGTTGTCCACCCGGGCGGGGATGGCTAGTCTCTGTTGGGAAGGGCATCCGGATGGTGATGGTGATGGCTGAACCCGTGTCCACCAACGCAAGGCATATGATGCGCTCCACCACACATTTCACATTTAAGCCTTGCTCTTCACCCAAAAGGGCCACCTGGAATGGAGGGATTATGCTGGGGGTCTTAGGCAGTTGCTCCCACTCGGCGTTTCCTGAAGGGTGCGCTGGGCTGTGGCGTGGTGCAGGTGTGAGGCAGTCCCGGGACACACGGCCTCCCTCACCAGACTGGTAGCAGAGATCATTTCATGGCAAAGGGCGGGGCCGGCACTGCGCTGGTCAGACCTGTCTCACAGGCTGCTCCTCTGCCTAGGTGACACAAGCCCAGGCTCGCAGCATGTGAGGCGACACAGGAACGCCTTGGGGGACTAAAATCGCTTCTGCCCTCTCCTCCTCTGCCAGCGCCTCGGCTAGTGACGATGGTGATGTCAGGCAAACGTGCTGCCAAAGATGCTCTGGCGTCAGCACCTTTACGAAGGCAAGGAGGGCAAAGTCTTCCTGGGCCATGGGAAAGAACTGGCTGCAGAGTCATGGGTTCCCTGGGGTGGACCGCGAGGGAAGTGGATGGTGTGCTCTGCCGTGTCCCCCCAAGGCTGTGGAGCCAGGGTATGCTCGCCCTGTCTGGGTTGTCTGGGAAGGCACAATGCTTGATTACCAGGATCTCCCTCCAGGTTGGCGTCCCATCTTCAGAAGCCTAACCCTGGGGTACGGGGGAGGGACTACTCAGTCCCTCGAATTATTCCCCAGGTTTTAAGGCACTCCATTCAACATCGTAGCTTTTCAATCCTGCCGTCAATTTCTAATCCCACTCCAGACATTAATGTGGTGAACATTCGGTCTATGATGACAGACAAAAGTAGCTCGTTTAAATCAACTGCTGGTTTTATTGCAACAAGCACAAAAACAGGCTGGGTTCTCTGACCTGGGGAGAGAACAGTTCAGTCTCATACAGACAGGGGAGGTGATTATCATACACCCTGGTTATAGTCAGGGTGATCCAAAAACACACTTGTGAATAACTGAATGACCCAAGATAAAATGTAACAATTAATGAACTTGAACATCCCACCATAATTCCATGAAAGCGTTTTAAAACAAGAACAATAAATAGCACTGGCCACTAGGAATGCTGAGGTGTGCAGTCAACCATGTCCCCCACCACCAGTGCGCCACAATATATGCTATTGTGTAAAAAATCCACATTGAATTAGACAACTTTAAATCCTAAGAACATCCTCTTGTAGCTTACAAAAAATAGTTTAATCTTAAAGTTCAGTCACTGTTCTGCAGGCAACCAGTAGCTAATTTCCATATAAAAGGCCAGAAGACAGAGGAGCAGAATTAAGCCATTCAGCCTGTGAAGTCTGATATGCCATTTCATCATGGCTGATTTATTTTCCCTCTCAATTTCATTCTTCTGCTTTCTCTCCATAAACTTTCATGCCGACTAATCAAGAACTTATCAATCCCTGTCTTAAATCCACTCTATGACCTCCATAGCCACCTGTTGCAACAAATTCCACAGATTCACCATCCTCTGGCTAAAGAAATTCCCCCTCATATCTGTTTTAAATGGATGTCCCACTGAACTGTCTCCAATATCAGCATGTGCTTTCTTAAAGAAGAGGCCCAACACTCCAAGTGAGGCCTCACCAGTGCCTTATAAAGCCTTGGCATTACATCCTTGCTTGTATATTCCAGTCCTCTTGAAATGAATGCTAACATTGTAATCACCTTCCTCTCCACTGATTCAGCCTATGACTTAATTTTTAGGGAATCCTGCATGGGGACTCCAAAATCCGCTTGAATCTCAGACTTTTAAATTTTCCTTCAAGAATATAATTCATTTAGAAAATAGCCTGCACCTTTATTCCTTCAACCAAAATCATGAGCATATATTTCTGATACTGTACTTCATCTGCCACCTCATTGCCCATTCTCCTAATCTGTTTAAGTCCTTCTCCAATCTCTCTGCTTCCTCAACACTACCTGCCCCTCCACCTATCTTCATATCATCCACAAAATTGGCCACAAAGCCATCAGTGTCATCATCCAAATCATTGACATAGAATGTAACAAAAAACAGTCCCAACACAGATCCCACCAGTCACTGGGAGCCAATCTGAAAAGGGTCCCTTTATTTCCATCCTTTGCCTCCTGCCATGCAGGCAATGTTCCATCCATGCTAGTATCTTTCCTGTAATACCATGGTCACTTACCTTCTTTAGTAGTCTCTGTGCATTCTGTTGGATTTTTGTTATACGTATTGTTCTCACCCTCTCACAATTGTGATGAAACTTTACTTTGGCAACAAAAAATGAGCAGAAGCTAATCAGCACTCTGCTTTAAACATTGAATGTTGATGCAAAAGAAGGTCCAGGAGCCTCTGGACTCACACCAGTTTCAGGAAACGTTACTACTCCTCAACCATCTTGAACCCAAAGGAAATAATTTCAATCAAATTTACTTGTCCTGTCACTGAAATGTTCCTACAATCAATAGACTCACTTTCAAAGGAGCTTCATCTCATTTTCTCAACATTTATTGCTTATTTATCAATTAGTATTGTTTCTTCTCTTTGAACTTGCACAGTTTGTTGTCTTCTGCACTCTGGTTGAATGCCCTAGTTGGGTGGTCTTCCATTAATTCTGTTATAGTTATTACTCTGTCGATTTGTTGTGTATGCCTGCAAGAAAATGAATCCCAGGGTTGTATATGGTGACCTATATGTACTTTGATAATAAAATTTACTTTGAACTGTTAAAGTGAGTTTTTTTGGGTAGATGATTTGTTTACACTTAAATGACTTTGGCCACCGGACTTCTATTTGACAAAGTACTGTGGATTGAGTCCACAACAATGCGCTTCCTAAAAAGGTGTGAATACCAGATGCTTCTGGCGCTGTAGTTTGACCAGATGCTGTAGTTTCGAAGACAGTATTATCTATACTTTATAAATATTAATTGTCTTCTATGTTAGTACGTAAAATGCCAAATAAATGTATTGTGGATTTAACTTGCATTCCTAAAGGCTGTGGATACCAACCCAGACATGTTGGCGTCGGAAGGAAAGGATGAGGTCAGAAGGTGTGATGTTTGTACGTAGCTTCAAAAGGAAGCATTGCTTATGCATTGTCTATAACTTTTTAAGTAGTGATTGCCTTTGTGGTTAGCATATAAATATCGAGCCCACATTGGGCTAGCAGACCTTTCTACCGAAAGCATCTCTGTCCGTATGATGCCTGCTGTACCTTGTTGTGTCGAATAAAGAAGCTGCTTTGTATCTACCAGTGACTCTGTCTCTCTGGTGATTTCATCCACGCTACAACAGAACTTCGGAAAGATTATCAGGCAATGTATAGAATGGATTACCAATACATCGATACTTATTTTACTTTAATATCCAACTTCGACAAACTTGTTCTACAGATTTAGTTTATACCTGTGTTATTATGTGTGCATATAATAAACAACTTCAGTTCCCACTGGACAACACAGGTGGTTCTCCTGGAACTGGAAACTTTGATGGTGGCTGGGTCACTTGTGCTCAGTGTTGAACAATGTTGAGCAATAAAATGTTCTTAGCATAAACCCATGCCAAGTTTGTCTTCATTAAGAACAAACTTAACATGGTGTCAGAAAGCAGCCTGATGTCTAAACACGTGGAGCAAATGAGTAACATGTGCAACTGAGAGACCCTCATTTCGACAGAGAGAAGTGGGCCTGTGAGAGAGCATATTGTTCGAGAAGTTCAGAAGTTCACCGTATTCACCAGGCTGAAAATTTCCATCATGGATAAGCTACCTGTCTCCCCCTCACCCTCCACCACCACCGCACCTATGCAGGTTACTGGCAATCTAATGGATAACTGGAAATGCTTCAAATAGTGGTTCAATATATATTTAGCAGCTAACAGAGCATCTAACCTCAGCTGGGCTAAAAACACTGAGTAAGTCCTGTGAATTTGGAGATTTCAGTATTGAGAGACAGAATAATTTGCAAACTTTCAAATGATAAACTTAGAGAAAAACGCGCTCTGAAAAAGATCTGACACTAGAAAAGGCTGTGAATATGTGTAGGGCAGCAGAGACCACATAAGCACGAGCTAATGTTACATGGCCACAGTTTCGTTTCTGTGAGCGTTACCTTATGACGTATGCCGATGGTATAAAAGAAATTGGGCATAGTTTTGAGGAGGAGTCAAAGGAGTTGAAGGAGAGAGAGAGAGAGAGAGTGGAGATTGCAGACTTCAACTTATCTGTAAACAGCTCATAATTGAGAAGGGTAAAGTCTCATTCTTACCCATACCCAAAGGATTGGGTTAATCAGAGGCACAGTGTACATTGTGGAGATGTGTCTGTCCTTCATATGATCCATGGGTGTGGATTTCCTGACAGTCACTTTGTGAAATCGCTCTTCGTGAACTACGGAACAGTATTCCTCGGCTGGGATCTTCAGTAACCGTCTCTTCATTCGCTAGCCGTGGAATCTTTGAAATTCGTCGTGATCGCCTCGTCGCTGCATTGTGAATCCACAAGCTTCTCCTCTCACCTATTTCGTGAATTACTGGGACTCTCTGAACTGCCACTTTACAACTGTGCTTGAGTAAGATTTGTTAAGAACGGGTTCTAAGTTTGACTGTAAGGGAGCTGTAGACTCATGACACTGTTAATTTCTGTTTAAGAAAGTAGTTTATTTAATTTTCTATATTTTGAGTAGATGTAAATAAATATAGTGGTTTTAATATGAAAGCCCCACTCAATTTGTCATCTCTTGCTGCTGGTGCGTTACAAAATCGTAACACTAAAGAGCCACACAGAACAATCACAGCAGTGCATGCTGTGAAAAAGAGGATCTGTGCACAAGGCATTTCCCAAAGCAACAGCAAAGCAAGAAGGTAGGTTCAAACAGCAAATGCAGCACATGTGGAGGAATTCACATTCCAAAGATGCTTATGAAAAATCCTGCAATAATTGTGGGAAGAAGACTCATTTTGCAAGGTACTGCAAAGCTGGGGATACCGATAGAAAAGTGCATACGCAGATGAGGAAATGAAGGAAGTCTTTTTAGATTCTGTACAGACTATTGGTGCTGGTAGAACAGAACAGCTTGCTCCAGTGACTGTGAATGAGACATTAATTCCATTCAAGCTTGGCACCAGAGCCCAGGTAAATCTGTTATCCATGGATGAATACAAGACTCCCAGTGAAGAGCAAGATTTACCCAGTGAAATTAAAAGTGACATGATATGCTGGAGTGAACGTTCCAGTAAAAGAAGGCTGTATAGTGACCTTCAAGCACAAGGGGGAAGCACCTAATGGCACAGTTACTGATTGAGGTAAAGAGAGTACAGCCAATATTAGGTCTGAGTGTATGTGAAAAGCTCAACCTGGTGTAAAGAGTTTTTATAGTGGTGTCAGAGACCAGAGGTGACCACAGTTTATTTATAGAAGAGTACGCAGATGTCTTTGAAGGGCTCAGATGCTTACCTGATGTAAACAAAATTCATGTAGATGAGACAGTAGCACCTGTTGTCCATGCAGTAAGAAAGTTCCATTTGCACTTAGAGATAAACTTAATCAAGAACTAGCACACTAGAACAGATTTGAAGAAATAACAGATTGGATGAGCTCACAGGCCATTTTGCAAAAGAAAAATGGAGTATTACGGATATGCAACACACATCAAAGTTGCTGGTGAACGCAACAGGCCAGGCAGCATCTCTAGGAAGAGGTATAGTCGACGTTTCAGGCCGAGACCCTTCGTCAGGACTAACTGAAGGAAGAGTTAGTAAGAGATTTGAAAGTGGGAGGGGGAGGGGGAGATCCAAAATGATAGGAGAAGACAGGAAGGGGAGGGATGGAGTCAAGAGCTGGACAGGTGATTGGCAAAGAGGATGAGAGGATCATGGGACAGGAGGTCCAGGAAGAAAGACAAGGGGTGGGGGAACCCAGAGGATGGGCAAGGGGTATAGTCAGAGGGACACTGAAGGCAATGATGGATGATGTTATCATCTGGGTATCACCAAGGAAGAACATGATGCACAACTGAGACAGATGCTTGATGTGACATGATGCCCATTTGAAATTAAATAAAGAGAAATTTGAGTTTAGTGCTGGGACATTGACTTTCATAGGAGATGACATATTTGAAGAGGGAGTGAAACCTGACACAAGAAAGACATCAGCCATTGAAAACATGGAGAGGCCCCAAAACAAAGAGGAGCTGAGGTGTTTCTTAGGGGACGGTGACTTACCAGGCTCAGCTCATCCCTCGAATGTCAACTGTATCGGCACTACGTAGGTCATTCCTTGAGGAGCAAAATGAGCCGATTTGATCTCATGAGCAAGGAGAGTGTTTCCAGATGCTGAAAAGGGTCCTAAATGAAGAGCCAGATTTAGAATTTTATGATCCAGAAAGGTGGACTGGGATCTCAGCTGATATGTCCCGGTATGGCCTTGGATCAGTACTACTGAAGCAGCATGATGACACATGGCAACCTGGGGCCTACGTATCAAGGGCTTTAACAAGTGTGGAAGACAACCATGCACAGATAAAGAAAGAAACAAGAGAAAATTCTGGAAATCAAAGTAACACACACAAAATGCAAAAAGGAACTCAGCAGGCCAGGCAGCATCTGTGGAAGAGTACAATTGATGTTTCAGGCTGAGACCCTTCAGCAGGACTGGAGAAAAAATAGATGAGGAGAAGAGTTAAAAGTGGGGGCAAGGGAGGGAGAAACACAAGGTGATAGGTGAACTGGGAAGGGGGGTAAAGTAAAGAGCTGGGAAGTTGATTGGTGATAGAGACACAGGGCTGGAGAAGGGGAAACCTAATAGCAGAGGACAGAAGGCCATGGAAGAAAGAAAGGAGGGGGAGGGCACCAGAGGGAGGCGATCAATGGGCAGGTAAGGAGATAAAGTGAGAGCAGGAAAAGGGAATGGGGAATTGTGAAGGGAGGGGGCATTACTGGAAGTTTGAGATATTGACGTTCATGTCATAAGGTTGGAGGCTAGCCAGATGGAATATAAGATGTTGTTCCTTCAGCCTGAGTGTGGCCTCATCGTGGCAGTAGAGGAGGTCATGGATTGACATATTGGAATGGGAATGGGAAGTGGCATTAAAATGGGTGGACACTGGGTGATAAAGGGATGTGGGATTAAAACCCAGTGGCCACACATGAGTAGCCACCAACCTAATGGCATGGCCATTGTTCTCTCGAATTTCGAATAATGCACCCGTCTTCACTATTCCCCATCCCCTTTCCCCTCTCTCACATTGTCTTCTTGCCTGCCCATCACCTCCCTCTGGTGTTCCTCTCCCCTTTTCTTTCTTCCATGGCCTTCTGTCCTTTCCTATTAGATACCCCCTTCTCCAGCCCTGTATCTCTTTCACCAATCAACTTCCCAGCTCTTTCTTTCACTCCTCCCCCTCCTGGTTTCACCTTTCACCTTGTGTTTCTCCCTCCCCTCCCCCCACCTTTTAACTCTACTCCTCATCTTTTTTTTCCTCCAGTCCTGCTGAAGGGTTTCAGCCCAAAATGACAACTGTACTCTTTTCCATAGGTGCTGCTGGGCCTGCTGAATGACTGTCCCATGAGGATTCAGTACATGTTGATAAGGCTGCAGAAATAAGATGTGAAGATGGTCTACACACTGGGAAAATGTACGTTTGCTGCTAATGCACTGTCAAGAGCAGTTAACAAGAAAAAAATGTGACCAAGAGATTAATTCCAATATAAAGGCCTATATTGACATGATCTTCACCTCCATTCCAGTATCTCCTGATTGAACAGAGAAGATTAGGAAAACAGCACAGATTGATAAAATGATCAAAGTAAAAAGATATAAACGATAGCCAGCAGCAATGAATGACTGTCCAGTGTTATTGGACAGGCAGAGCTGACCATGTCAGTAGTGGAAGATATGGTATTCAAAGGGAACTGGTCTGTGATTCCCTTGTCGCTGTGCAAAAAAATGCTCCAGAAGATGCATGAAGGACATCTTGGTGAGGAAATAAGTAAATGTAAAACTTACGAAGTGATATGCTGGCTAAGAATAAGACAAGATATCATCCAGACCATTGCTTTGAGTGAAATATGTCTTACCTAGAGACCAAAGCAGCAAGGAGAATGGTTTACACCACACCCTGTACCAAACAGGCCATACTTCAAATTTGTAGTGGATATGTTTGATTGTAATGTGAAGAGTGATATTGTTGGAACAGACTACTTTTCCAATTAGCCAGAGGTTGTGACACTGCAATCAACATTCAGCAAAGCAGTCACTACCTTCTTGAAAGCTGTGTTTGTGAGGCATGGAGATCCAATTGAAGTGGTATCCGATAATTGTCCACAATTTTCATGCTGTGAATTTGAGTTTTTTGTAATGATTGACATATAACTTCATGCTCACATCTCCCAAAACCTAATGGCCTAGCAGGGAGTTCGATTAAGGTAGTGAGGGGCCTCATGAAGAAGGACAAGATGGAGGAGAGGACTTCCACAAACATCTGATGATTTATAGAAGGGTGCCATTGCAGAATAGCTTTCCAGCAGCTCAAATGCTGATGGGTGAATGCACATACACTAACTTTCACACTATAAACCTGATAACACCTAAAGGAGCACACAGGTAAAATTGGCTAAAGTGAATGGGAACGGAAAACAGAAACAATATCATGACATGACTGTGAAAAGCCTACTGGTCCCGAAGTCTGGAGATCAAGTGTGAGTCCGAGATCACGATTCTGGCACATGGTCCATGCAAGGAAATGTGCAAGAGGAAGGTAGTCCACATTCCTACTAGATGGACCATGGAACGCCTCTGAGAAGGAACTGTGTGGATCTATGACCATAAGCTCCAACCCATAGCTGTGACACATCACCTGGCAGTACAGTAAAGGGGCCAGCAGATGTCAGAAACTAAATTGTTGAATAGCGTTCTCAGAAAGACACTGATATTAACGCACCAAATGCAAGCAATACACCTGTGGAAAATACCACAGACTAAAAGGGATCATTAAACCATTTCAGAGACAGATTGAAAGTTACTGAGTAAAAAGGGAACTACTACACAATATATATGTATCTCTTTGTTGGAAAGGATTATTGTTCCTTGCAGGTTAATGAGGAATAGTATTGTGTTTTCTTCTTTAAAAGGGGAAGATGTGTTATTATATCTGTACATAATCAAGAACTTCATTTCCAAGTGGGCAATATGGGTGGTTCTCCCAGAACTGAAAGCTTTGATGGTGATGGATTCCATATGCTTTGTCCTGAACAGTGTTGCATAATAAAATGTTCTTACTGTCAATCCACACCAAGTTTGATTTTATTAAGAATAAATATAACAATACCTACTTCTTCTTAAGACTAGATGCCTCTTGCTAAAGAGTCAAGATTTAAAAAAACAGAATTTTAATTTATGTGTTAAAAGTATAATATTTTGCATCTTTGATTATTTGAAAGGAAAACCCTGAAGAAAATTTAGGAGGAAGACCTAATGAACATCACTAATGGCAGATTCTAAATGGATTCGTTCAGAAGATATAATTAAAGCGTTCACTCAGAATTTAACAAATTATCAATGAATTTTTTATTCATTTGAGCTGATATTGTTTAATGTTTATCCATCAAAGTTATGGAGAATAAGTTAAAATATGGCAGGAGGAGAAGAGAAGCAGAGCACCGCGCGTGCGCAGCCCTCCAATGAAAAATGATATCATATCTGTTAAATAGGGGCCATCGGCAATTCTGATTTGATGAAGATGGACGTGAAAGCACAGAGGAACATCTGGAAAAATTTCTGAAATGGTCGTTCGCTGCTGTCGTTACTTCGCAGATGGGAATCTTTCGGAGGGTAGGCCTCAAAATCCCCAGTTTTGCCTGCTGTTGGCAACTGAGAAGGAGGTCGAATCATTCGGATAGTGATGGCAGTCAGTGCTCGGTGTCGGAGAGCTGATCAGAGCTCGAAGTTTTCGGATGACTCAGAGTCAGACCGCGGTCGGATATAGCAGGGAGAGTTTTTCTTCCTTCTCTCGGTCTGCGTGAGATGTGGGACATTTGAGTGACTTTGAACTTTTACTGTGCTCATGGACTTCTTCATCAAGTTATGGTATTGTTGCACTGTTGTAACTATATGTTATAATTATGTGGTTATGTTAGTTCTTTTCAGTCTTGGTCTGTCCTGTGTTTTGTGATATCACACCGGAGGAAATATTGTATCATTTCTTAATGCAAGCATTACTAAATGACAATAAATAGAGGACTGTGTGTCTTCATATTCTAAAAAAAACATACGTAAATCCAGCTTCTACGAAGTTGGTTCTTGTCTCTCTACCTGATTTCCCCCAATAGAAGAAAGTAATCTGCTCTTTATCCAAAGTAGATGTTCACAAGGATGCTCTGAGATTCATTGACTGAAAGTATGTGCAAATTTAAAGCTCTATAAAAGAATTGTCTGGTTGGGTACTTTAAATATAAGGTTGAAGTAGTCTGTTACAGGACTAAGTAACTAACAGCAAATAAATATCAAGACAGCCTGTCAAAAGCCACCCAGATAATCATCAGCAAATGGAGGGTATCTGCCTCTAGAACTAAACAGAAGAGAGTGTATTACCATCATTACAGGGATAATGATAATTCTTTCTTCTAATGAAAAAAATGGATGTTGCATTTACCAAATTGGTGAACAAAATATGGAGACAGAAACAAGCTATCTCTGATTCTTCATTATAAGATTGAATATTGAACCAATTTACATATGCAGTAAAGGAAAACCAATATAGATTAATCTATGTAATGTAAATCATATGTTATAGGAAATTAAAAGCTAAATTATGGGCTGTCACTTGGGATGTTGAATCAATAACAACTATTCATGAGAAAGTATAGCAAAATGGGACAAAATACCAAACTGTAACGGTGTGCTACACACAGCACTAGAATATCAACATGTAGTTGGTGAGTTGGAGTTGCGATAAAAAAGATTTATTCAAACATCGCAGCCTCCTTTCAAGCCTTGCTGTTCCCACCCTCCCTGGGCGGGACTGCTGTGGGGAATGCATATTTCCAGACCCATCCCGCGCGCGGGATTTTCTCCCTGCTGGTGAAGATGGCCTGGCGTCCTTTTTGGGGCCGGCCTCTCTGCTGGCGCGCGCTGTTTCGTGAGCTGGTTTGTGTGTGCTAGAAAGTGGGTCACCACATAACCCCCCCAGAACCGGCGATACCTCCCCCAATATCCACAGTCTGGATCAGCCTCTGTTTGGGAGGTCTCCCTCTGCACCGCAGTGCCTGAGCCCGGACCGGCTGCGCCACGTCCACATGGGCCATTTTGCGTCGGTCCACCATGAAAACCTCCTGTCTCCCCCCAGGGTCCAGCACGAATGTGGAACCGTTGTTCCTGATCACCTTAAGCGGCTCCTCTTAGGGCCGCTGTAGCGGTGCCCGGTGTCCTCCCCGTCGTACAAAAAGAAACATACAGTTCTGCAGGTCTTTGGGTATGCAGGTCGAGCTCTGTCCGTGTGAATTCGGTATTGGGGCCAGGTTGCAAGCAACTCTCGATGAGTTGCTCCAGCACTCCACCGACTGCTGTGTTGGATACATCCACCGTGAGGGCAGTAGGAACGTCCGTTCTGGGGTGCACTAGCATTGCGGCATTTGCCAAGGCTTCTTTGGTTTTAACGAAAGTGGCCATGGCTTCTTCATCCCAGGTAATGTCCTTGCCCTTACCCGACATCGGGGTGAACAGGGGGTGCATGATTTGGGCTGCTGAGGGAAGGAAACAGTGGTGGAAATTCACCATACCCACGAATTCCTGCAGGTCTTTGGTTGTGTTGGGTCGGGGGAAGTGGCAGACCGCGTCTACCTTGGCAGGCAGCGGGGTTGTCCCGCCTTTAGTAATCCTGTGGCCTAGGAAGTCGATGGTGTTGGGTCCAAACTGGCATTTGGTCGGGTTGATTGTAAGGCCGAATTTGCTCAGGCGGGAGTAGAGCTGGCGGAGGTGGGACAGATGCTCCTGATGACTACTGCTTGCTATGAGGATGTTGTCCAAATAGATGAATGCAAATTCCAGGTCGCGTGCCACCGTGTCCATTAACCGCTGGAAAGTCAGTGCGGCATTCTTTAGGCCGAACGGCATTCGGAGGAATTCGAAAAGGCCGAACGGGGTGATGAGTGCTGTTTTGGGGATATCGTCCGGATGTACTGGGATTTGATGGTATCCCCAGACGAGGTCTACCTTGGAAAAGATCCTTGCGCCGTGTAGGTTTGCTGCGAAGTCTTGAATGTGCGGCACAGGGTAGCGGTCTGGCGTTGTAGCCTCGTTCAGCCTGCGGTAGTCGCCGCATGGTCTCCAGCCCCCCGTTACCTTGGGCACCATGTGCAGGGGGGGGCCCATGGGCTGTCGGACCGTCGTATGATCCCCAGTTCCTCCATCTTCTTGAACTCCTCCTTCGCCAGTCGGAGCTTGTCCGGGGGGGAGCCTTCGAGTACGGGCATGGAGGGGTGGTCCCTGGGTCGGGATGTGGTGCTGTACTCCGTGTCTGGGCATGGCTGCCGTGAACTGCGGCGTCAGAACTGATGGGAAATCCGCCAGGACCCTGGTGAATTCGTCGTTGGACAGCATGATAGAGTCCAGATGGTAACTTGGCTTCACCCAGGGAGAACGTTCGAAAAGTCTTTTTATGGACTAGTCGCTTCCCTTGCAGGTCGACCAGCAAGTTGTGGGCTCGTAGAAATTCTGCCCCCAGGAGTGGTTGGGCCACGGCGGCCAGTGTGAAGTCCCACTTGAACCAGCTGGAGCTGAACTGTAGCCGCACCGTGCGGGTGCCATAGATCCGTATTGTGCTGCCATTTCCAGCCCTCAGGGGGGTCCCGGTTCTCTGTTGCGGGTGTCGTAACTCGTTGGAGGTTAAGAAGCTGATCTCTGCTCTGGTGTTGACCAAAAAGCGTCGTCCTGACTGCTTGTCCCGGACATACAGGAGGCGATCCTGATGGCCAGCCGCCGTAGCCATCAGCGGCTGCTGGCCCTGGCGTTTCCCGGGAATTTGCAGGGTGGTCTACAGCGGCGGGCCTCTGTGCCCCACCGCTGGTGGTAGAAGCACCATTGTTCATTGGGCTCCTCACTCCTGTCGCCGGGTATTGTAGGCTCTGCTGCCGGGCCTGGTCTGGTCTGCCGTTGGGCACGCAGCTTGGTGATCTGTGTGACGGACGCCCCTCTCTCTTTCCTGGCATTCCACAGCACATCTGCCCGGGTCGCCACCTCCCGGGGGTTGCTGAAATCTGTGTTGGACAGCAGCAGGCATATGTCCTCGGGCAGTTGCTCTAGGAACGCCTACTCAAACATGAGGCAGGGTTTGTGTCCTTCAGCCAGGGCCAACATTTCGTTCATTAATGCTGACGGCGGCCTGTCTCCCAAACCATCCAGGTGCAGTAAGCGGGCAGCTCGTTCGCGCCGTGAGAGTCCGAAAGTCCTTATGATCAGGGCTTTGAATGCTGTGTATTTGCCGTCCTCTGGGGGCGACTGTATAAACTCCTCAACTTGTGCAGCTGTCTCCTGGTCAAGGGAGCTCAGCACGTAGTAGTAGCGAGCAGACTCCGAGGTTATCTGCCGAATGTGGAATTGTGCTTCTGCTTGTTTGAACCATAAGTGGAGTTGCAGCGTCCAGAAGCTTGGCAGTTTTAACAAAACTGCATGAACAGATGTGGTGTCGGTCATCTCTGGTCCAAATATCATTTGGGCCATCAGGGTCACCGATTGTAGCGGTGTGCTACACACAGCGTTAGAATAACAACAAGTAGTCGGTGAGTTGGAGTTGCGATAAAAAAGATTTACTCAAACTTCGCGGCCTTCTTTAAAGCCTTCCCATTCTCGCCCTCCCTGGGCTGGACTGCTGTGGGGAATGCATATTCCCAGACCCTTCCTGCGCATGGGATTTTCCCCCTGCTGGTGAAGATGGCCTGGCGCCCTTTTTGGGGCCGATCTCTCTGCCGGCGCGCGCTGTTTCATGAGCCGGTTCGTGTGTGCTAGAAAGTGGGTCGCCATAAAATTGTAATTAAAAGAAAATACTTACGATCCCATACTTCAATTCAAGACAATCAAAGAAAATCATGTTTACTTAATGACGACTTCCAATTCCGTGTTTTGCTCATAATATTTCAGTCCATTTAACTTCAGTCCTCATAGTCACTTGGGAGTGTAGTTTATTTGGGTGAGGCAATGCTTAATAGTTTCACCATATATTTCAAAGAAGCAAAGATTCTATATTTAATTAAATCTTTTAAATCCTAAGAATATCCCTCATGATTTACAATTAATAGTTTAATTCTAAAGTTCAGTTATTGTACTACAGGCAAACTAATAGCCAATAAAACTACAGGTAATTTCTTCGCAAAGACCATAATTACTCTGTTCCCTATCATCAATGTCCAGGAGGGTTACCGTCAACTAAAAGCTCAAAGGGATCAGGCTCATAAATTCTCTATGTGGCAACAAGAGAGGGTCGGAGATTGGGGAAGTATCTTTCAACGAGTAACCGTCACTTCCTGACCTCTCAACTTTCTTCTATCATCCGAGGTCCAAGTCAGTAATGTGCTGGAATACTATCCATTTGGCAAATACACACTCAAGAAGTTCAACACTATCGAGGACAAAACAGAGTCAGAATCAAGCTTATTGTCACTGGGATATGTTGTGGAATTTGCTGTTTTGCAGTAGCAGGACAGTGAAGACATAGAACAAAAATTTCTGCAAGTTACCATATAAATAAATAAATGCATAGAGTCACAAGGCAGTGTTCAGGGTTCAGGGACTATTCATAAATCTGATGGCAGAGGGGAAGAAGCTGTTTCTAAAACATTGAGTGTGGGTCTTCAGAATCCTGTATCTCCTTTCTAATGGTAGTAGTGAGAAGAAGGCATACCTCATGTGGTGAGGGTACTTAATGACGGATGCCACCTTCTTCACCAGCTTTTGAAGATGTCCTCAGTTGCGGGTAGGTGTGACCATAATGGAACTGGCTGAGTCTATAATGCTCTGCAGACTCTTTGGTCCTGTGCATTGGAGCCTCCATATCAGCTGGTGACCCGACCTATCAGAATTCCCACCACAGTTATCTGTAGAAATTTCCTACAGTCTTTAGTGACAAACCAAATCTTCTCAAACTCCTTATGAACCATAGCCACTAGTGTGCTTTCTTCATTATTGTATCAATATATTTGGCCCAGGATAGATCCTCTGAGATGTTGATGTCCAGCAAATTGAAGCTGCTCACCCTTTTCACTACTGACCCCTTAAGGAGAAATGTCGTGTGTTCTCCCAATTTCCTCATCCTGAAATCCACAATAATTCCTTGTTCAGCTGATACTGAGTGTAAGGTTGTTCTTGTGACAACACTAAAGCAGCCAGTCTATCTCGCTCCTACATTCCTCGCCATCACCATCTGAGACTCTGCCAACAACATTGGTGTAATAGACAAATTTATGGATGGAGTTTGTGTGCCTAGCTACACAACCTTGAATGTAGAGGAAGTTGAGCAGTGGGTTAAGCACACATCCTTGAGATGTTGATGTCAGCAAGGAGGAGATGTTGTTAGTGATGCACATTAGTTACCTCATGAACAGTAGTTCCTCATCCACATCTTAATTATCTATGTTTCCAACATTGGCTATCATATACTCTCTATAGAAGGTACTTCAGTTATTTACCTAGATTAGTTTGAAGGATTCACAAAAACTAGGTTTCCAGATGCCCAAGAAGAGCAGCATAAACATGGACACCTCCCAATCAGACACTCACCTCACTTGGAAATACACTTCTGATCTTTCAACTTCAGTGGGTTTAACGTCTAATATTTCCAATACTGCTGTACTCTGGGAGTACATTCACCAAAAGAGCTGCAGATATCCTATTATGTGGATCACTACTATCTTCTCAGGATCTATAAAATGAAGAATAAATGTTGACCTCTCCATTGAAGTCTCAATCTTGGAAAAATAATTCGCTCTCTTCCTTAAACATTTTATCTAATATTCATGCATCATAGAGCCAATTTGGTTCTTCTTTATCCTGCTCATCTATTTTTGATTGTTTTGTTCATTTTCTTCGCTATTTTTTCTACAATAACTTTGAGATCAACCTGACTGTAGGAAGTATATTACGGTACAGATCAAAAATCTTATGTTTATCACCTACAACACCACCAGCCTTTGCGTCCAGCACATAATTCTCCGTAACTTCTGCCATCGCTAACAAGATCCCACCACCAAGCACAGCTTACCTTACCCCCCACTTTCCATTTTCCACTTTCCTACGTGACTCCCTTGGCCATTTGTCACTCACTACTGATCTCCCTCCTGGCACTTATCCTTGCAAGTGGAACAAGTGTCACACCTATCCCTATACCTCCTCCCTGTCTATCATTCAGGGCCCCAAATATTCCTTCCTGGTGATATGACAATTCAGCTGTGAACCTCTCCCAAGACCAATGATCCATCCACCAGAAAATGCAGGATCTCCCAGTGGTACCAATTTCAATTCTACTTCCCATTCCCATTCTGACACATCAGTCCATGGCCTCCTCTACTACTGCGATGAAGCCACACTCAGGTTGACGGAACAACACCTTATATTCTGTCTGGGTAGCCTCCACCTGATGGCATGAACATCGATTTCTCAAACTTCCGGTAATTGTCCGCCCCCCCCCCCCCCATTCCCCATTCCTGCTTCTCTCTCTCTCACCTTATCTCCTTACCTGCCCATCACCACCTTCAGGTTCTCCTACCCCTTCTCTTTCTTCCATGGTCTTTTCCCTCTCTTCCAGCCCTTTATCTCTTCACTAATCAACTTACCAGCTCTTTACTTCACCCACTCCCCCCTCCCAGTTTCACCTCTCACCTGCCACCTTGCACTTCTTCTTCCAAACCCTACCTTCTTACTTTGACTTCTCCCCTTCCTATCCAGTCCAGAAGTAGGGTCTCAGCCTGAAACATCACTGTTTACTCTTTTCCACAGTTGCTGCCCAGCCTGCTAACTTCCTCCAGCATTTTGTGTGTATTGCTTTGGATTTCCAGCATCTGCAGATTTTCTCTTGTTTATATTTGCTTATAGTTTCTATTCAAATGTAATTTATGTAACCATGCCTATCCAGTAAGTTCAGTGATTCATCATTCCTCTTTTCCCAGTTCCTTTGCTAGCATTGCACTTTATCATGTTGATACAGGAAATACAACCTCAATCAGACAGCTTCTATCCCTCTCAGTACTAGGAACTTATGGACCATGATAATATTCTTGAACATGATGACTGAACTGAATCCACAATTTCCCCGATGCTCTTTCTAATGTTAAGATATTGGATAGTTCAAGAATATTGAAATCAACAGAGAACATAGAATAGTACAGCACAGTACAGACCCTTTGGCCCACAATGTTGTGCTGACCTTTAAATCCTGCCTCTCATATAACCCCCCACCTTAAATTCCTCCATATACCTGTCATTTGAATGGAGAGAGATGGCTTGAGGGGAAGATTTTTGGAGAATTGTAGATTTTTATTTCGTGAAATTGAGTTCTCAATTCTTTATTAGATTTTGAAGTATTTTCAAATGATTGAATAATTTATATTTAATTATCTCAACATTTTGCTTGCTTAATTGATTTTTACAGAGCTTTTCTATTTCTGGGTGTATTAGTCCTTTGTATTATTAAAATCCTAATCTCTATCACAATTGCATTTGCTACATTTCCCTGCTATGCGGTTCTAATATCTTCTTGTATTTTGTCAGTTAATTTATTTTCTCATCTTCTTCCTTCTGTTTACTGCATATAAAAAGCACTGAACCACATAATAGTTTGTCCTCTGCACCTTACTTGTGACAAAACTGACATTGGGCCTTCCAATACATGATCCCTCTTCACTGAATTTAATATTCTTTAACCAACAGTACTAATTCTTTCCCACTGTTGCTTCTTTTTCCCATACTTCTGGAATACCTTGAAGCTAAATTACAAAGCATTCCAGAATAAATTTCTCTGTCCATACATCATCCTCCTGCTTATTCTCAAGGAGAATAAAATAAATTCTACAAAAAAGAATATCTGATCTTCCCCTGAAATACCTTAACCTATGTTTCTGTCACTGTGGTTTGGATATGGCCCAAGAGCGGTGTGAGAGACACTGAAGCTGGTCAGTATTTCACAGACTTTAATATGATCAGTGATACAGGGGAAAGAAAACAATTAACACTAGGCCAAACAGGGCCGTTTACTAAAACACTCAGATGGAAAATGAATCTTACACTGCGGCTAAAAAGAACAACTAAGAATAAAACAAATACCTCTAGTCTTCATAGTCAGTTGACTCGACAGTCCAATTACTCAGGCAAGGCGGAATGGAAATAATAAAACGCGGCTATGTCCATGACCAAGTCTCGACAAATACTACGATGGAATGAAAGGAATTAAATACTATCACAATGAAGTAATGATTAGCTGACACATGCATATTCACAAGCGCAATTGCTAAATCTGTGGTTCTGACAGTTTCTGCCCAAGGATGTTTTTTTGTTTATACTTTGTAATATAAAATAAAACAATACCGTTGGAGAATCTTAGCAGGCCAGATAGCATATGAAGTTCTGATGAAGGGTCAAGGACCTAAAGTATGAACTTTTTTTGTCTTTTTATGGATGCTTCTTCATCTGGTGAAGGGGTTTAATGAGCATGTACTATACTTGCTTCAAGTGCAGTCACTATTCATTTTAAACTGTTACTATAATATATTCTTTTGTGCATAATTTTGCACAAGCAAAATCAGCAGTAACTTTGCTTCTATCATAAAAAAAAACATGTGGATATTAATACAGCAATTCTTCTATGTCAGTCAAATATTGTGGTATAAACCTCTGGCTATTTGAAATAAAAATGGAAAATATTGGAAGTACTCAGCAGGTCAAACAGCATCAGAGGACATTGTCTATTTAATATTTCAGAAATATTTGAGGAGTATTGTAAGTAGATTGTTTGATTACACATAATGCATTGTGGGCTACACTGAAAATTACAAAAATGGCATGCCACCACGTCATACATGTGTACTTCGCGGAAAGCAAATACCAAGTTAGACCCTCATTCTGGACGCTGTGCTGCATTGCTTAATTAATCAATAAATAAATAAATAAATAAGTTCGCTGCAGAATCCGTGATCCAAAGCATTAACTTGTCTTATCTCTGCACAGACTCCACATCACCTATTGAGTGTTTCCAGCAACTTCTGCCATTATTTCTGACTTCCAGCTTCTGCAGTATTTTGTATTAATTTCTCTGGCTGTTTGATTTGAGGACTTCTAATAACAATAATAATGACAACCTAAAAGCAGCAGCAGCAAAGAGGACAGGCAAGTTACCAACTATTAGATCCCCTGCTGATGCACTAGTGTACCAAAATACAAACAAATATACAACCCATGAAGTAGTCTTGTTCTGGATGAGAAATTTTCTAGATCTATGTAGAGAAATGTCACATTATAGCAGTATTTGTATTGACAGTACAGTGATAACTCAGTCTAAAACCATTGTAGCTTGTCAAGTTGACTACATTCAAAATGTAAGCATTGTCTGTAAATGAGACAGTACTAACAGTCAGGGCAGATGAAAATCACTATAAATTATGAGATAGCACACAGTTAGTCATTGTTTAAAGTTAGGGTTAGATGTTGAACACTTATCCATAATAATAACTAAATTTTTGTTCATTAAGTTTCCAGTGAATGCAACCCTTTAACAAGCAGGGCTAATTAGTAGCTTCCCACAGGCATAAGACCTAACATTATTTTAACCACTCATAACTTTTTGTACAGCTAAATTGAGAATACTGTATTGTAAACATCTTTCTTTCAGATAAATAGCTATATATTGGAATGATTCTACAAAGAAACACAGAAGGCTTCTGGTCAAGATGGCGTGAGTGAACAATTCCTCCGGTGACATCTTCAAGATTCCCTATCTCTTCAATCATTTCACTTTTTCTCTGCATTCTGCTTGTTTTTTTTTTGTTTTGATATGTTACAGAAACCTTTGGAGCCTGTGATGTGCAGCTTGGCACTCTATTGAGTGATTTAGTGCTCTACTGTATCCGGACAGCTGCCTTGCGGAGATGATCAGAGACAGGGACCCATAAAGGACAGAGAGCATGAGCTGACTTGTGAAAAAGACCAGAGATGGGATGCGAGGTCTTGAAAGACTCCACCTCAAGGCGACGAGGAAGATTGAAGTGTGGAGGTGAATGTGGAAGCAGTCAGCAATCACTCCCAATGGAGGCCACTAGGATGGTGACAGTCAGCAGCTGGGTCACCAATATTTGGACCCAACGTAACAGTCACTCTCCACGGAAAGGTTCATGTGGCCGCTCTCTTCATATAGTGACAGAAAGATCTTTTTGATATTCTGAGATTTATGTGATTATTGGACTGAACTTTATGTTAGTCTCCTTCAGTATTTTGGTGTTTTCTTTCTTGTGGCTATTGGCTGGTGGGTTAAATTTTTGTGTGTGGCGGGGAGATTTTGATGCTATTGTCACTAATCTTTCGTTCGAGTGACAGGGTCGGGGATTGCTAATGTTGCATTTTTTTCTGCAGGGGGAGGGTGTTAGGGATTTGCTGTTATTGTCACTGTTTTTTTCCTGCAGGGAAGAGGGTGGAGGATTTGAGGCTATTGCTGCTGGGTTTTTTTTCCTGTGGCAGAGGTGGTGGGGGATTTTAGGGTTTGCAAGTTTTGTTACTTTTTCTTTTTTTGTGTGGGTGGTGGGAATTTGATGTCTTTTCTTTCAACAATACCTACGGTCTTTCTGTATTTCAATACAATCTAGAGAAGATGAGTATAAGTGTTGTATTGTACATGCATAAACTGACAATAAAATTTATCTTTGAACCTTAGCAAACTTGCAGATGACACAAAGTTGGGTGGCAGAGTGAAATGTGAGGAGGATGTTATGAGAATGCAGGGTGACTTGGACAGGCTGGGTGAGTGGGCAGGTGCATGGCAGATGCAGTTTAATGTGGATAAATGTGAGGTTATCCACTTTGGTGGCAAGAACAGGAAGGCAGATTACTATCTGAATGGTGTCAAGTTAGTAAAAGGGGAAGTACAACGAGATCTAGGTGTCCTTGTTCATCAGTCACTGAAAGTAAGCATGCAGGTACAGCAGGCAGTGAAGAAAGCTAATAGCATGTTGGCCTTCATAACAAGGGGAGTTGAGTATAGGAGCAAAGAGGTCCTTCTGCAGTCATACAGGACCCTGGTGAGACCACACCTGGAGTATTGTGTACAGTTTTGGTCTCCAACTTTGAGGAAAGACATTCTAGCTATTGAGGGAGTGCAGCATAGGTTCTCGAGGTTAATTCCCGGGATGGCGGGACTGTCATATGTTGAAAGATTGGAGCGACTGGGGTTGTATACACTGGAATTTAGAAGGATGAGAGGGGATTTGATTGCAACATATAAGATTATTAAGGGATTGGACAGGCTGGAGGCAGGAAACATGTTCCCGCTGTTGGAGAGTCCAGAACCAGAGGCCACAGTTTAAGAATAAGGGGTGGACAATTTAGAACAGAGTTGAGGAAAAAAAACTTCCTCACTTTTTCGCACAGAGGGTTGTGGTTCTGTGGAATGCTCTGCCTCAGAAGGCAGTGGAGGCCAATTCTCTGGAATCTTTCAAGAAAGAGTTAGATAGAGCTCTTAAAGATAGCGGAGTGAAGGGATATGGGGAGAAGGCAGGAAAAGGGTACTGATTGTGGATGATCAGCCATGATCACAGTGGATGGTGGTGCTGGCTCGAAGGGCTGAATGGCTTATCCTGCACTTATTGTCTATTGTCTTAGACTTTCAGGCTTATTGAGAAACTTTTAAATAATTGCATTTACTTCTTTAGAAAAATAAATGCAAAAGAATAGATTAATTTTTGAAGGACTTAAACTTTGAGAGAGGAAATAAAGATTTTTATGTTGAATGTAGGTTGTTCTGGGAAGGTTGGTATATATTTTTCAACCCCAGCCACTCTCAAGAAGAGAGGGAAAGGGAAGGGTCTTAATTTTCACAATTTTGTGACTATGCTCCCACAGTTTGAAAGAGTCTCAGGAAGTTGACTGTTGAGTGGCAAAACTGCATGTTCGTGAGAGAGAGTGAAAGAGTGAGAGAGAGTGTGAGAGAGTGAGAGAGAGAGAGGGATGACGATGACACAGCACAACACAGAAACTTCTCACTTATGGGGGCTCAAGGTTTGTTGTTCTGCTGAAGGTACCTTACTTAATTACCTTTCTCCCCTCATAACATCGGAAGTGATGAATCTCAATGAGCAATGCCATAAGCAACATAATTTTGAAGCAATCTCATCATGTCTGCCTGATGTAAAATAGAAATGAGATTCAGCCATGAGCTCACAACTATCATGAGAGGCAACTACAGTATATATTCCAGTGGCACAGCTGACAGAGATGTTTCTTCATTCTTTCAGCACACCTCCAGTGTTGTGAGTGTGGAATTTGCAAATCCTCAGCGTGTGACCACTTGGCTTTCGACTAAGTGTTCCGGTTTCCTCCCACATCCCAAACAAATGCTGGTTGGTGGATTAATTAGGTATCTTACATCATTCCTCATGTAGAGGTTAGTAGTAGAATTTGTGGAGTGCAAAAAGATTTGTTTGTTTTATCGACTGTGTTGGCGCGTGGCCAAGTGGTTAAGGTGTTCATATGGTGGTTTGAAGGTCGCTAGTTCGAGCCTTGGCTGAGGCAGCATGTGTGTCCTTGAACAAGGCACTTAACCACACATTGCTCTGCCACGACACCGGTGCCAAGCTGTATGGGTCCTAACGCCCTTGCCTTGGACAACATCGATGGCATGGAGAGGGGAGACATGCAGCATGGACAACTGTTGGTCTTTCATACAACCTTGCCCAGGCCTGCGCCCTGGAAACTTTCCAAGGCGCAAATCCATGGTCTCATGAGACTAACGGATACCTATTTATCAACTACACAAAAGCATTCGATAAAGTGAAGCACAATTAGTTATTTGAAATATTACAGAACACTCTAGATCTAGATTTGAAAGACCTCCACCTAATCAGAAATCTGTACTAGGAAAAAATTGCCACTGTAAGAATAGATGCAGAAGTGAGTCAGTTTATGAAAATCAAGAGAGGTGTTAGACAAGGGTGTGTTTTCTCCCCTGATTTATTTAGTGTGTATAGTGAAACAATATTACAAAAAATAAGAGACATCTTGGGAATCAAAGTTGGTGGTGAAAACATCAATAATTTCAGATATGCAGATGACACTGTGTTAATTGCAAGTACGGAGGAAGAACTACAAAATTTATTTGATATAATTGTTGAAGAAAGTGCAAAAATGGGTCTATCTATCAATTGCAAAAAGACAGAATATATGGTGATATCCAAAAAGAAGGAGAATCCTATCCACAGGCTGAGAATAAACGGGGAAGACATAAAACAAGTACAGAAGGAAGATGGGTGACATCAGATGGCAGGTGCGACATGGACATCAAAAGGAGAATAGGGATGGCAAAAGGCACCTTTACAGGAATGAAGAGTATACTGACCAGTACTAAATTAGGCATGACAACCCGCCTCAGAGTACTGAAATGTTACGTTTCTCCAGTTATGTTATATGGCTCAGAATGGACAATATCTAGTAACATGAGGAAACGAACTGTAGCAGCAGAGATGTGGTTTTTGAGGAGGTTGCAAAGAATATCATGGACAAAACAAATATCTAACGAAGATGTCATGAACAGAGCAAACACAAAAAGAGAAATAATGTATGAGATCATGAAAAGGCAAAGTAACTTCATTGGACATGTGATTGGGAAAGAGGAGTTAGAATGCACGGTAATTATGGGAAAGATTGAAGGGAAGAAAGCAGGAGGAAGACAAAGATAAATGATGATGGAGACAGCAGCCAGAGAACCGGAAATGAATACCAATGAATTGATCCACGTGACTCGAAACAGAAGTATGTGGGCCATGGCAGTCAAAGCTCAAACTGGGCATGGCACCTGATGATGATGATGATGATGATACTATTGACCGTATTCTTATTTGATCTGTATTTCATTTAAATACATAATTTGTTACTCAGTATATCTTTTGTATGTCTTTTCAACTATTTCCATGAAACTTCAGCTAATTGGGGCTGAGGCTTAAATGTATGGTTTCCAATGTGTCCCAATTAACTGGAGTTGATTTTACACATAATCTTACTTCCTATAATTGTTATGCCTCAAAACCACAAGCAACAGGTAAAAATCAAACCTTCTAAATGTTGCACTTTGCATTTAGAGGAAAGAAGAAACAATTAAATATATATTCCATGACATGAAGTATGTAAACACCTTTCAAACAGCAGGTATGCTGCCTCTCACCTCCTGCAGCCATGGCAATCTCATTGCCATGATGAAAGAGATCTTACTCATGTAACGTGACTGATCCACATTAAAGCAACGGTACATAAAGCAGAACAATAATATATGTATCACCGTCTACATTTTCTCTGAGGCTACGTCCACACTCGACCGGATAATTTTGAAAACGCCAGTTTCACGTAAAAACGATAGGCGTCCACACCAGGCGTTTTTGAAAATACCTCCGTCCACACTAAAACAGGTATTTGGACGAACCTTCTCCTACAGGGCATGCGCAGGACACACTTACAGAGAACAAGCTAAGAGGAAACGGTATACCTGGGGCGCGTTTGTCCAGTTACAGACTAGAAAAACTTTAAAAGGAAATTGCCCAACAACGGTCAGCTATTGGCTCTCATGCAGGAGGACTTAAAACTGAAAAAACAAATACTGGAGCGTATGGAGGCAACTGACAGGGAGTTCACAGACAGTATGACCCGGCTGACGACGAACATTGAAAAACTGACTAACTCTGTTGCAGAGGGATTTGCAATGATGAGGAATATGATGACTCCCCCCAGTACTTTTCACCGCCACAATACCAGCCTCACAGCCACTACAATAGCTACACATACGGACACACAGACCCCACCATCATCTTCCCCACTCCCACAGAGGGGTCACCCTGGAAATATTTCCTACAGCCATAGTCTCTTCACTGATGGAAGGGACAACAGGTTTTTTTAAAACCTCCGGTTACCCCGTACACACTACAATGCCCAACCGACGTTTTCAGATTTAAACACTCTGTAGAGCGTTTTAGTAAAGCTTCGTTCTCGAGGGAGGAAAACGCCATTTCAGTGTGGACGGACAGTCAAAATGAGGAGAAAAAGCTTTGGTTACGGATTTATCCAGTCTAGTGTGGACATAGCCTATGAGTTTATACTCTATCAGACAATTGCTGGAAAAGCAGCAGTAGAAAATGGGATCTTTATATGGGTTCTTTAATGTTTCCAACTATCATTGCCCAAAATTGAAATCGAAGACTAATATCATCCATAAATAAATTCACTACTCCAAAATCTCACATTAGTCCAACGTCCACGGCCAATATGAGAGGAAGAATTTTTGATATTGCCTGTATGAAAAAGTGTACCTAGACTTCTCTATCAAACACCTTTTGATAATGCCTTATAGATTCTCTTTGGTTGACTTAAAGCTACTATTTTAAATTCTTTCAAACATTTTAAAACTCTCATAAAAATGCACTAATGAAGGAGCTGCCACATTAGCAGTGTGGGGTCACTAACAAAGAGAGTGAATTGTCAATGTTTCAAACTACTGTTAAATTTTATAGCAATTACTATTGGTAACATCATTATCCCAGTCTCTTAGTCGCATGTTTAGTAAACAATTATGATTAGTATTTTGAAAAATTAGTTTGGGTTCATATAAGAAATTCTGCATATTACCTTTGAAAGAAGTAAGAATCCAACTAAGGTTAAAACACCATGAGCCTCAAACATTTTTAAAATGCATCAAATAGCTGTCTAATGCTTCTCACCATTAGTAAATATGAACTGTTGCTATGGGAACCTCTGCGGCAATAACAAAATAAAACATAAAACTTCGAAGAAATAAAGTCTATATTTTTGCAACATCTTCACAGAAGTCCTAGCTGGAAGTATCTATCCCAATCAGTCCAACGCTATCCCTACTGAGATGCAGTGCTTAAAAAGAGTGATCTGACCTATTAATTATAGCATAGCTTTTTGTGCAGGAGTTTCTTTAGAGTAATCTAAAATTTGTTGGTTCTTTTAATCTAAAATAAAGTTTCAGCACAAAAAAGTGTCTTATGTATTGCATCTGTGTTTTAATTGCTGGTTCCATGGAAATGTTGTTTCATTTTAAATGATGTGTGATGATTGCCCTAGATCTCTAACACTTGCCTGTGGTAAATGGCACATCTGTGGGATGAATCACAATGGTAACACATTGATGAGTGCACACAGTAGGCTTAAACAGCAGCAAAAGGAGCCACTGTCCAGCACTAAAAGGGAACATTAACTACGCATAGATTAGCAACTAATGGATTATTTTTCTGCTTCTTGTTATGATTCCTCCAAGTAAACAGAAGGTGAAAGAAAAAAGGGAGAAGGGTCCTGCTGAAGGATCTCAGCCCGAAACATCGGCTGTACACTTTTCCATAGATGCTGCCTGGCCTGCTGAGTTCCTCCAGCATGTTATGTGTGTTGCTTGGACTTCCAGAATCTATATATTTTCTCTTGTTTGAGAAGGAAACCTCAAGTCCTTTTCTCACAACTTTGCCTGTGAAAAGTCCATCCAAGTGTAATACCAGATTGGGAAGGTCAGGGTGTCAGCACTGGACGCAAAAAAACAGGCAGGTTTTGTTTGGTTCTGCTCATTGCTCTACAGCATTTACTGAGCTCCGCAATGAATTGCACAGCTCTGCACTGACCTTCTACAGCTGCAGCGATGCCTGACTTCATGTCTGTCCTCCCACAATGTTTACTCGACTTGGTGATGAACTGAGTCTGTGGCCTTCTACAGCTGCAGTGATGCTAGGCTTCGTGCCTTTCATAAAACTTTGGTTCTGAAAGTTATTGTTAATTTTAATGTTTGCATGATTTTTTTTCTCTCTGCACATTGGGCGTTTGACAGTCTTTTTTTAAATGGGTTCTTTTGGGGTTTCTTTGTTTCATGGCCGTCTGTAAGGAGACGAATCTCAAGGTTGTATAATATATGCATACTTTGATAATAAATGTACTTTGAACTTTGAACAAAGGCTCTCTCTTTTATCAGTTTTGCCAATGAATTATAGAAAGCTGCATGATTCAGTGTTATGCTGGTAACTAGGTATTAGTGGGAGGATACTATGGTCAGCATGGAACAATTCTGCTTAAGGGCATGTTGTCATGCTGTACTCCTCTATGACTTTGTTTAGGTGCAATCACAGCTTGGTATTCAGACTTCAGATTCAGATTCACTTATTTATCATATGTACATCAAAGCATACAGTGAATTGTGTCATTTGCGTTAACCTGGGGCAGCCCACAGGTGTCACCACACATTTTGGCCAACGTAGCATGCTCACGATGCTCGGCACATCAACATTAGCAGCGGCAGAAGGAACAACAACCACAAAGTAACAACAGTAAAACAAGCCCAGTCCCTACATTCAGTAAAGTGAGTCTTTTGCGTTAACAACCAGCATCTGTCTATAAAATCATGAGGAGCATAAATAGGGTGAATGCACACTGCATGCTTCACGGCAAAATGGAGTCAAAAACTAGGAGGCAGGGGTTTAGTGACCATGTGGAACACTGCAAAAAATAATAGTCACTAGAAACTAAACAGTGCAGAGCAAATTTATAAATTGAAGTATTTGGTATTCATATCTTACCAAATCTCAAATGATCATACTACTGGATTCCCACAGTTATTGTTCACATTATACTCTTGTCTATCCTGAACACATAATGGCTACAAAAACACTGATGAAAGGATAGTGATTTTTGGATGACAGTGGAGCCTGATTTAAAGCAACTTGGAGCCCAGGATCCTTGGTTACCAACTGCATAGTTTTATCCCTGAGACAGCAGCATGGTCTGGCTCAATATGTACAGATGCTGGGGGAACTCAGCAGGTCAGGCAGCATCTATGGAAATGAATAAACATTTTAGGCCAAGACCCTTCAATAGGACTGGAAAGGAAGGGAAATTTTGCCAGATTAAAAAGGTGGAGGGTGGGGGAAGGAGGACAAATTAGAAGGTATTATGTGAAGCCAGGTGGGTAGGGAAGGGGAATGAAGTTAGAAGCTGTGAGGTGATAGGTGGAAAATACAAAGAGCTGGAGAAGAAGGAATCTAATAGAAGAGGACAGTAGACCATAGGAGAAAGGGAATGAGGAGGGACATTAGGTGGAGGGGTTAGGCAGGCAAGGAGAAGTGATAAGAGGCTAGAGTGGAGAATAGAAGAAGAGGGATGGGATAGGGAATAAAAAATCACCAGAAAGAGAAATCAATGTTCATACCATCAGGCTGGAGTCTACTTAGATGGTATATGAGGTGTTGCACCCCACCCTGAGAGTGGTCCTATCATGGCAGAAAAGGAGGCCATTGACAAACATGTCAGCAGGGCATTGGGGATATAAATTAAAATGGTTGGCTATAGGGAAATTCCGCATTTTTCAGATGGAGTGGAGGTGCCCAACAAGGCCTGGGAAGATCATTATACGTTCCACTCCTACCCAGTTAACACTTCCCAAATCTTTCTGTACTACATTAACGTCTGCATTGGTGCTGCTTCATGCACCCATGGTGAGCTCATAAATTTTATCAGCTTTGCTTCCAACTTCCAACACACCCTTATATCCAATTGATCCTTCCGGGGCACTTAGGGGTGACTCGAGTAGCAGCAGAACTCTCAATGGATACGATTAAATATTCTCGTTTGAGTCTGATACAGCTGAAAAGTACAACTGCTTACAAGGTCAGTACAGTCAACAAAGATGTCTTAATGTGTTTAAATGAACAATTCTGAATTTCTAACACCTCTCTGCTCTTTCTTGATGTCTCTGTCTGCAGGCAAACTGTCTACTGATATCTTTTATAAACTTACCATTTCCCACAGCATGTTGACTATACCTCTTTCCACCCTGTCTCCTATAAAAAATTCTATTTCCTTTATCTCTGCTGCATTCATTCCCAAAATGAGTCTTTCCATTCCAGGCCATCAGAGATGTCCTCATTCTTCCAAGAGCAGGCTTTCTCTTCCTCCACCATTGATGCTGCCTCCACCGGTATCTCTTTCATTTCCTGCACATATGTGCTCACCGCATCTTCCTGCTGCCTTAACAGAGCTCCATTTGTATTCACCTACCACCCCATGACCCTCCATGTCCAACACCTCGTTCTCCACGACTTCTGCCATCTTCAACCGGATCCTAGCTTCAAACACATCTTAACCTCCCTCTCCCTGACTCTCCACTTTCCATAAGGATTGCTCCCTCCGTGATATCCTGGTCCATTCATCCCTCCCTTCTAATCTCTGCTTTGGCAAATATCTCTGAAAGTGATGGATATGCTATACCTGCCCATTTATCTCCTCTCTCACTTCCATTCAGGGCCCCAACCAGTCATTCCAGGTGAGGCAACGCTTCACCTGAGAATCTGTTGGAGTTGTCTACTGTATCCAGTGCTACCAATGCTGCCTTCTCTATGTGGGTGAGACCCGTCATAAACTGGGGGACCACTTTGTTGAACACCTTCGCTCCATCGGAAAAAATTCCCAGTGGCTGACCATTTTAATTCCTATCCCTAATCCCGTTCTGACAGGTCAGTCCATGGCCTACCACGATGAGGCCACTCTCAGGGTGGAGGACCAACACCTCATGTTACATCTAGGTTTCCTATGGCATGAGCATTGAATTCTCTAACTTCGGGTAATTTTTTTTTACTCCCCCTTCCCTCTTTTTCTATTCTATTCCCCATTGTGCTTTAAAGCTCTTCTCTTCACTTGCCTATTACCTTCCATTAGTGCTCCTCCATCTTCCTTTTCTCCCAAGGTCGACTCTCCTCTCCTATTAGATTCCTTTTTCTTCAGTCTTCTGCTTTTTCCATCAGTCACCTCCCAGCTTCTTACTTCAACCACCTTCGCCCAATGACTGTGCTTTACCTATCATTTCGCAGCTTGTCCTCCTTCCCCTCCCCAACCCTTGATATTCTGGAATCTTCCCCATTCCTTTCCAGTTCTGATGAAGGGCCAAAACGTCAATTGTTTATTCTTCTCCATAGTCACTGCATTTTGTGTGTGTTGCTTTGGATTTACAGTCTCTATAAAATCTTTTGTGAACATGGTCTGGCTGCCTATCAGACATTTCACAATCAGCCACTGCCTCATTTGTATGACAATGGTTGAGCAATCTGTTGGATGGAAAATTGAATTGCCTAATTACTGTAATTCAAACGTAGGATGCCATTGATCTGATCCTGCCTGGTTGCAAGCTGAGCTGGCAATGTGGTCCTCAGTTGACAGTCTGTAATGCAATCAGACAGCAATATCAGTTGATAAGCATTGGATTGTGATCAGTTCTGTATACTTCATTACTGATTCTATGAATGGAGTTGAATACTGTTTCTGCACTGGAAGAAATTAATTCTGTGCAAAATGCTCTGTGCATAGTCCTTCCAAGCTTACCAATCTATAAGGTCTTGCAAAATGCATTAAAAATCTGTTTATGTGCATTTATACTCGTAGATATGCATTATGGATAAACATAAAATAGAGAGCTGTGAAGGAGGGAAGTGTTGAATTAGTCTTGGAGTATGTTAAAAGGTCAGCATAGCAATGTAGGCTGATGAGCCTAGATTGTTCTGTTCTGTTGTAACCTGTCCTGTCAATTTCTATTCTGATTTATATGAACCTTATGTGCACTCCAGGAAGCTGACATCTGTACAGTTCTGTCCATAGACCCTGCCAATGGTCCTTATGAATGGTCTTGGCCCAAAATATCGACAGTTTATTTCCCTTCGTAGCTGCTGTCTGACCTGCTGAGTTTCTCCAGCATTTTGAGTTTGTTGCTCTACATTTCCAGCATCTGTAGGATCTCCGGTGGCTGATTTTGTCACATTGCCTGTTGGTAACTGCAAAACAACACCAGCAAGAGTGGCTGTGAGTGTAAAGCTAAATGACGCTGTGCTTTCACATTCCTATTGCCTGCTGTGTTACTTAACTAAGAAAATGACAAAAGATTCAGGCTGTATGGGACAGGTGGGCAGAAGCAAGACCTTTATGCTTACACAATACCTAATAAAGCAGGCACTCAGTTGTTGTTACCCATCAACTTCAAGGTTTGACGTCTTGTGCATTCAGAGACGCCCTTTTCAAACCACTGTTGTAATGTGTGGTTATTTGAGTGACAGTTGTTTTCCTATCAGCTTCAGGAAGTCTGGCCATTCTCCTCTGACATCCTTCATTAACAAGGTGTTTTCACCCACAGAATCGTTGCTCTCTGGATTTTTTTTACATCATAAGCACTGAAAACACTTGTATGTGTAAACCCCAGGAGATCAACAATTTCTGAGATACTCAGACCTTCCTGACTGTCACTACCAATCGTTCCACGGATGCTTCTGTGTACTGAGTTGTTGCCACATGATTGGCTGATTCAGTATCTGCATTAACGGCAAGGTGCACAGATGTAGCTAATAAAATGGCCGCTGAGTGTACAGCAGACCTTCATTTCAGCACCAGTCTTCTTGAAATGAACTGAAGGAAGTTCTGACAAGTTTCAAGTGACCTTTTAGTGTGAACTCCCAGAGCCCCAACGTGCATCAGACCTCACTGGCCTATTGAGCTCCCTGCCTCAAAAATGTGGTATGCTGTTGTGAAACTGAGAACAGTAAACAATGGAGGTAAAGATGAACTTAAAATTCAAAGTACATTTATTGTCGAAGTATGTATACATAATACAACCTTGAGATTCATCTCCTTACTGGCAGCCACAAAATGAAGAAAACCAAAAGAATCCATTAAAAAAAGGAAGACCATTGAATGCCCAACATGCAGAGAAAAAAATCATACAAACAATAAACAAAGCAAATAGTGTTCTGAACTGAAGTTCACAAAGAGAGTCCATCCCTAGAACTTTGATTCAGCATTGAGCCAAGTAAACATCGCGGAGCAGACAGCTGACTTACCTATCCCACACCTCAGGCCCCAACACTCTGACCTTTACAATCCGTCTCAGCGGTTAAGACCATAAGGCAAAGGAGCAGAATTAGGCCATTTGATCCATCGAGTCCGTTGTTCCATTCAATCATGGCTGAATCCTTTCATCCCCTCCTTACTCCCACTCCACGTAACCTTTGATGCTGTGTCCAATCAAGAACCTATCAATCTCTGCCTTAAATACACCTAACTACCTGGCCTCCACAGCTGCCTGTGGTAATAAATTCCACAAAATTACCACTCTCTGGCTAAAGAAATGTCTCTGCATCTCTGTTCTGAATGAATGCCCCTCTATCGTGAGGCTGTGCCCTCTTGTCCTGGACTCCTTCACCATGGGAAACATCCTTTCCACATTACTCTGTCTAGGCCCTTCAACATTCGGGAGGTTTCAATGAGATCCCTCTCATCCTTCTAAATTCCAGTGAGTACAGTCCCAGAGTCATCAAACGTTCCTGATACGTTAATCATCTTTGTGAACCTCCTATGAACCCTCTCCAATACCAGCACATCTTTTCTCAGACGATGAGCTCAAAACTGTTCACAGTACTCAACTGAGCCCTCACCAGTGCCTTATAAAGCCTCAGCATCACATCCATCCTCTTGCATTCTCAACCTATTGAAATGAATGCCAACATTGCATTTGCCTTCCTCAGCACTGAATCAACCTGCAAGTTAAATTTAAGGTGTTCTGCACAAGGATCCCAGTCGTTTTGCACCTCAGCTTAATGAAGGGTCTTGGCCCGAAACATTGACTGTACTCTTCCCCATAGATGCTGCCTGGCTTGATGAGTTCCTGCAGCATTTTGTCTGTGTTGCATGGATTTCCAACATCTGCAGATTTTCTCTTGGTTGTGACCGGCACTTAAATCATCTTCCAGGTGTCAGGTTCAGTCACTTTGATACCCTCTGGGACCCAGATCCTGCCACCTTGATTTGGCCTGTACCCACACTTTCCAATTCAGCCCAGTGATTAAATCCTTGAGTCTTCCTCACACTCTGCGACGGGCCCACCTCCTCAGCTAACCTTGGCTCTACCGCATCAAGTTGCCTCCAAGTCCAAATGGAAAGGTACAGACTATTGTTTGCAATGATGATTTATCAGAAAAAGAGTACTTAATGAAGTATTTAGTTGTTATATTTGTTTCATTGGCCACCAGCAAGAAGTTGCTGAGATTCACCAGTACCATCTTAAACCAGTAGATAAATCGGCTGCTGCTGCAAAAAAAAAAATATGTGGGCTGCATCCAATGCAATAATAGACCTGATTTATAAGAAGATAACCATTCATCTCACTGTTTATATAAAATTCTGCTTCAGGATATCCCAAAGCAGCTGATTTAATTATTGGTACTCCTCATACACTTACACTTCCTGGTTAATTGCCTAAAGTGCATTGTTATACATTAATCCATAGCCTATTGTTTTTCATGCACAATATCTCACAGCAGGTAATTTATCAGTAAATTATTATATACAGTATATTTAATTTTAGATATATTTAATGAGCACACACACACAATCTGTCTCTCACACACACAAACTTAAGCGTTGCTGCTGCAGTCCTCATTGGGACTGTGCACAGTCAACTGATAAAATTGGTAAATTTAGCAGCATTTTAACACCACTTGATACTGAAAAAGATAAAAATAACAATTCACAGTTTATTGTTATCTCAAGCAGCCAATCTTTGCTCTCCTGCATAGAATGAGAAATGGTCTTTGAGTTTCTATTTCTTACTTGAAACATCCAATCCATCAAAAATTACATATTTCTATAAAATATATAAGGAAGCTTTTTTTTCATTTGATTTAATCCGAACCTGAAGTTTCTGCACATTGACATTGTTGGCCTTGTCAATATGTCTTATCTGAAGAAGAGCTTTTATCTCTCAGTTCCTAAGATCCAACTACAACTGGAAACTTCATCTCTGCGCGGATACAATCTTAATTTTAAAATGACCATATGATTAAAAATAATTATTTCCAGATATGGAAAAGAATATGATAAACTGCATTACTTTATACATGTGCTTACAGTAACTTGAACACAGGGTTACACTGTCTGGTTTAATTTTAAGATTTGAAGTAACCTCATAGAATTCTGAATTAAATGCCTTAATTGATATTCTTCACCTATTGTTCTACAGAGCTGAACATTTTATATTCAGAGCCTCCCTGCACATCTGTAGTATTTAATTTTACAAATAGTACCATTAAATAACTATCAATCTTTTCATGCTTAAAAACGAAACATTGTTTTTGAAGTCATGCTACAAAAATCTATTTTATGTATATTTCCAGCTTCCAGCATTTATCATTCCTTCTTTTAGTCTGATCCATGAGGACCAAAGGTTTAGAAAAAAAATGTGATTTCTAATATGAATACAAACAAGGTTGTAAAATGCTCTTTTGATGCAAATGGATGTACTGCTAGCTGTTATCAACAATGAGCATACCCATGTTAAACTCCTTAATAGCTATTAATGTGTCAAGGACATTCCATATCACACTATCTTCAATGCTATAGCAAGACCATAGCCAACCACAATAAATTGAATTAGCATTAATATATAAAATTATGCTTGTACAACACTCAAAAGTGTTTATTTTAAGCAAGGGCAGAGCTAACTTACTATTATGTCATTGATGTTCATTTTTCAATGCTTCATAACATCGATCACAAATGAGGTGGAGGATTAACCTGACACTTGAAGGAAGATATGATAAAAAAGTGGGATTTTGCTCACAAATTTGGATGCCAGTAACTAACACAAGAAAGGTGCAAGACAGTGGAATGATATGACGAGAAAATACACTATAGGCTGAAAGATTTATATAGATTTGGTGAATGTGTATACAATGTGAATGTAAAAGATTAAAACTTTTTAAAATCTTTTCATATCTTAATAGAACACGTTAGATTGAAACCTTGATATGGTGCATTGTAGAGAGTCAACAAGCTTGATAGGTCAATTGCCCTTCTGTCCTTTCCCTTATCTCTTTGTCTTGGGGATTTTTTGAGCATGCTTAATTCAAGTAAAATGAAAAATAAAGCTTAAAGCCTATTACCTACAGCATCTTATGAAATGGAGGGAGATGGAAGAATCGTTGTAGCAATCGTAAAATCATTTAAAAAAATCACATAGTATATGGAGGGATGTGTCCAGAGAAAGAATTAGAAAAAATATTGATTGATTTATATTTGATGAAATGGCACATATTTATAAGAAAATCTTATTTTTTAAGAAGCTGCAGCCAGCAAACATAATTTACCTTTTTATGATTTAGTATTGGTCACAATGGCAAAGCCCAAAAGGTACTAGAATGACCAATATAATGCAATGACTATAACATTCTGGAAGCCTTCTCTGTGAAGGTTAATGCAATAAATAGAGCCCTTTCTCCCCTTGTATTAGGCATTATGCTCCGGGAAAAAGGCCTTGGGTTCCACGGTATCTATGCCTCTTAACAATTTTTTCAACTCTATCAGGTCACCTCTCATCCTCCTTTGCTCCAGAGAGAATAGCTCTATCTCTCTCAGCCATCCTGATAAACATGCTATCAAATCCAGATAGCAACCTGGTAAATCTCCCCTGCTCTAAAGCTTTCACATCCTTCTTATAATGAGGTGACTAGAAATGAGCACAATACTCAGAGTTTTATACAGCTGCAACATTACCTCATTGCTCTTGAATTCAATCTCCGACTAATGAAGGCCAACATACTATACATCTTCTTCAACACCCTATCAAATGTCTGACAACTTTGAGGGATCTATGGACTTGGACCCCATGATCTCTCTGTCACTCTACTCTGCAAAGAATCCTAACATTAACATTGTAATCTGCCTTGAAAATCGAACTTCTAAAATGTATCACTTCACTCGTTTCTGGATTGAACTCAATCCACCACTTCTCAGCCCAGCTCTGGATCACACCAGTGTCCCATTGTAACATTCAATAGCTTTCTGCACTATTCACAACACCATCGAGCTTTCTTTCATCTGCTAACTTACTAACTCACTCGACAATTCCTCATTCAAGTCATTTATAAAAATCGCAAAGGACAGGGATCCCAGAGCAGATCCCTACAAAACACCATTGGTGACTGACAACCAGGCAGAATGGAATGATTCACTACCATTCTCTGTCTTCTGTGGGTAAGCCAATTCTGAATCCATGTGAATCCATGATGTCTCTGGATCACATGCTTCCTGGCTTTCTGAATAAGCCTACCATGGGTACATTATCAAATGCCTTACTAAGATCAATATACACCACATCCACTGCTCTACTTTCACCTATTTGCTTTGTCACTTCCTCAATGTATTCAATCAGGTTATAAGGCATGGCCTGCCCCTCACAAAGCAATGCTGATTATCCCATTTCATGATAAACATTAAGGTCAAGATTTGTGCTCTGTGTAAACGGTAAAGTGGCATCTATATCTGTATTTAGGCAAGCACTGCACTTACATAAAGGCTAAACCTTCTTTATCAAGTGGAGAGAGTTTTTTAATGCTGCAGTCAACTTCCTAGACATCCAGGAGTTGCATATTGATGCAGTTAGTAGAGCGATAATCTCACAATGACACAGTGACCTGGGTTTGAACCTGACCCCGGCTTCTTTCTGTGTAGTTTTTGCATGTTCTCCCTGTTAATGGATGGGTTTCCTCACGATGCAGACATTTCTTTCCACATCCCAAGCATGTGTGAGCTGGGTAGGTTAGTTCACCAATGTAAACTGTCCCCGGTGTGTAGTTGATCAGTAGTATCTGGAGGGTAGATGAGAGCATGGGGAGAATAGGGGCTTAATATTGGTTTACTCGGTGGTCACTTTATTTTAGTTACCTCACGAACCAAGTAATCTGGCCACTGAATGTATTCTGCTGCTATAACCCATCCAGTTCAAGGTCTGACGTGTTGTGCATTCAGAGATGCTTCTCTGCACACCAGAGTTGTAATACATGGTTATTTGACTTCCTGTTGCCTTCCTGTCTGCTTGAACCAGTCTGGCCATACTCCTCGGACCGCTGTCATTAACAAGGTTTTCCCCCACAGGACGTATTGCTGCTCACTGGATGTTGTGTTGTATTTTGCACCATTCTCTATAAACCCTAAAGACTGTTATGTGTGAAAATCCCAAGAAATCAGTAGTTTCTGAGATACTCAACTACTCTGTTTGGCACCAACAATCATTCCATGGTCAAACTCACTTAGATCATATTTAGACCATAAGACAGGTGAACAGAATTTGGTCATTTGGCCTATTGAATCTGTTTCGCCATCTTTCCTCTTGGCCCCAATCTCATGCTTTCTCCCTGCATCCCTTCATGCCCTGACCAATCAAGAATCTATCAACTTCTGCCTTAATTATACATACCAACTTGGCCTCCACAGCTGCCTGCTTCTTCCCTATTCTGATGTTTGGTCTGAAAAACAGTTGAACCACTTGACAAAGCCTCATGTTACTATGCATTGAGTAGCGGCCACAAGATTGGCTTTATAGATACTGGCATTAACAAGCAGGTGCACAGGTGTGTCTAATGAAGTGGCCACTGAGCGTATAACAATATCCACTCCAGGACACCTGAGCTGTCTTCCTTTTTCAGGAAATTGGAAATCTTCCCCAACTCTATTAATGAAGCTCTCACCTGCATCTTCTCTATATTCTGCACTGCTCGTCCCCCATCTCCCACTACCCCCGAGACAGAACGGTGATGGAGTTCCCCTGATCCTCAACAATCATGCCACAGTCCAATGCAAATGGTATGTCATTCTTCACTATTTCCACCAGTTGCAACTTATGCTCCTTAACCTTTAATGCTTTCCACAGGGTTCACCCTCTGAATGAATTCCACCCCACTCATCTCTCCCCACCCACTTCCCCTGCCTCCCTAGGCAGTCTTCCCCATCATTTTAAGAGTTGTAACAACTACACCACCATCCTAGGCCGCAAACAGCCCTTCCATGTGAGACATCTTTCATAGGCGTATTCCCCCGCACCATTTGTTGCATCTGGTGCTCCCTATGCTCCCAGGTGATGATCTTAGTTCTATTGCATCAATTACTGTGCAAGGATGTGAAGAGATAGACTCAAGCTCAAAAAGACTTCCACTTTCTCCAGTGAAAAGCTGCAATCCACTGTACCACAGAGAGATACTGTTGCCCTGTGACACATTGTCGAAAGGCGTCAGTGGTGTGCTCTCCCATAAGTGGAAGATCATCCATACAAGTCAAAAGGAGGTATAGTGTCATGGAGAGATTCAGCTCCGAGACACCGAGTCTGCCCTAAACTTCAACCACCCATTTACTCTCAGTGGCCACTTTATTAGGTACACATGTACACCTGCTCATTAATGTAAATATCTAATCAGCCAATCATGTGACAGAAACTCAATGCGTTAAGTTTTTCAATTTTAGATATGACTCCCCCCCAACTCTTTTTCTCTTTCTCTGCTCCTCCTTCTGATTCTCTGGTCTTTGTATTTTCCCCCTTCCCACCAAGCACCTCCTTCACACAGTTTGTCCCCTTATTCCTCTCTTGCCCCATCCAGCCACTTCACACAAAGGTTCCTGACCAACACCCCACTCCCACCTCCAACTCCTACCTGTTTAACCTTTCCCTTCATCCCCTTTACTTATCAGAATCCAGTTCTGGTAGTGCTTTGTGTTCCGGAGAGCATAAGGTGCAGAAGCAGAATTAAGCCACTTGGCCCAGCGAGTCTGGTTCGCCTTTTCATTATGGCTGATCCAATTTTCCACTCAGCCCCAATATCCAGCCTTCTCCCCTTATCCCTTCATGCCCTCACCAATCAAGAATCTATCAACTTCTGCCTTAAATGTACATAAGGACTTGGCCTCTGCCTGTGGCAAAGTATTCTATGGATTCATCTCTCTCTGGCCAAACACATTCCTTCTCATCTCCGTTCTAAAAGGACGCCCCTCTATTCTGAGACTGTGTCTCCTGGTCTTAGAGTCTCCCACCATAGGAAACATCCTTTCCACATCCATTCTATCAAGGCCTTTCACCATTCTATGAGGTCACCACTCATTCTTCTGAATTCTAGTGAATGCAGCCCAGAGCCGTCAAACAATCTTCATATGACAAGCCATTCAATGCTGGAGACATTTTTGTGAAACTCCTTTGAACCCCCTCCAGTTTCAGCATATCCTTTCTAATATAACGGGCCCAAAGCTGCTCACAATATTTCAAGTGAATCCTCACCAGTGCTTTATAATGTCTCGATATTACATCCTTGCTTTTACTGTAATTCTAGTCCTCTTGAATTGAATGCTAACAGCCCATGTGCCCTCCTCACCATAGACTCAAACCTGCAATTTAACCCTTAGAGAATCCTGCACAAGGACCCCCAGGGCTACGTTAACCATCCAACATGCCAAAAAAGAACAAATTGTGCAAACATCAAAAAGAAAGCAGACAACACAGAGAATATCAAACATCAAATGGGGAGTCTAGTAGTATTCAGCTTAGTTCAGTTCAGAGTCATGCTGCTAGCTCACTGCTGGCCGCAGGGCAAAGCATTCTTTGCTGAAGCACCCCAGACCACATTGACCACCTCGATCAAACTGCTCAAAAACAGCAATACAATGAATAACCAGAATCCGGGAACACATGCAACATGAACCCAAAGTCCACCAAAGTGAGGCCTCAGACTCTGTGATCAATCCTTGGAAGATGGATCCCACCTCAAGACTCCTGCACTTTCCTCTAACAGCAGCTGGTGAGAGGGAGAGGAAGATTGGTCAAATGCAGGCAGGCAGCGCCGATCACCTGCCTGTTCTTTGCTCTCATCTTCATCGACTTCAACCTTATTCAGAATCTCAATCAAAGAAAATCAATGGAGTTTGATCATGGGCTCATGCCCTTGACACCTCAGTTGGAGAGAAGCAATGGAGTCGATCATAGCTCGTTCCCCATCTCCAGGCTCCCAGCCCTCCATACACACCGCTTCAAATCTCAATGAACTTCCTCGAAGACAGCAAAGCGCAGATCGCTGAATTGCTGAATTGATTCAACAGCACAATAAAAATGAAAATTGCAGGTTCCGATTGCACGCAGCTTAGGAATGGAATCATTTTTGAAAGGAGAAGAAGTAAAAGAAGTAGTTTTGTTGAATGTCTGAAGAACGTCACCGTTAGTCACATTGTTCACTGACACAATCTTGACACAAAGTTACCGGATTTCTCCAGGCCTCGTGGCATCTTGAATATACAAAGCGTCCCAGCACACCGATTAGATTAAACCCCAAGTCATTTTCACATTCAACATTTATTTGTAACAAGAAATGCAAGAACAATCATAATAACGCAAACACGAGGAAATCAGCAGATGCTGGAATTTCAAGCAATACACAAAAGTTGCTGGTGAACGCAGCAGGCCAGGCAGCATCTCTAGGAAGAGGTGCAGTCGACGTTTTGGGCCGAGACCCTTCGTCAGGACTAACTGAAAGAAGAGATAGTAAGAGATTCGAAAGTGGGAGGGGGAGGGGGATATCCAAAATGATAGGAGAAGACAGGAGGGGGAGGGATGGAGCCAAGAGCTGGACAGGTGATTGGCAAAAGGGATATGAGAGGATCATGGGATGGGAGGCCCAGGGAGAAAGAAAAGGGGGGGGGAGCCCAGAGGATGGGCAAGGAGTATAGTGAGAGGGACAGAGGGAGAAAAAGGAGAGACAGAGAGAAAAATAAATAAATAAATAAATAAATAGAGAGCTAGATAGATAACGGATGGGGTACAAAGGGGACGTGGGGCATTAACAGGAGTTAGAGAAGTCAATGTCCATGCCATCAGGTTGGAGGCTACCCAGACGGAATATAAGGTGTTCCTCCAACCTGAGTGTGGCTTCATCTTGACAGTAGAGGAGGCCATGGATAGATATATCAGAATGGGAATGGGACGAGGAATTAAAATGTGTGGCCACTGGGAGATCCTGCTTTCTCTGGCGGACAGAGCATTGGTGTTCAGCAAAACGGTCTCCCAGCCTGCGTCGGGTCTCACCAATAAGGCCGCGTCGGGAGCACCGGACGCAGTATATCAGCCCAGCTGACTCACAGGTGAAGTGTCGCCTCACCTGGAAGGACTGTCTGGGGCCCTGAATGGTTCTGCTTACAAGGATAAGTGCCAGGAGGGAGATCAGTGGGATGGGATGGGGGGTACAAATGGACAAGGGAGTCACGTAGGGACCGATCCCTGCGGAAAGTGGGGGGGGGGGTGGAGGAAAAGATGTGCTTAGTGGTGGGATCCCGTTAGAGGTGGCGGAAGTTACGGAGAATTATATGTTGGACCCAGAGGCTGGTGGAGTGGTAGCTGAGGACAAGCTTAACCCTATTTCTGGTGGGGTGGCGGGAGGACAGGGTGAGAGCAGATGTGCGTGAAATGGGAGAGATGTGTTTGAGAGCAGAGTTAATGGTGGAGGAAGGGAAGCCCCTTTCTTTAGAAAAGGAGGACATCTTCTTCGTCCTGGAATGAAAAGCCTCATCCTGAGAGCAGATGCGGTGGAGACGGAGGAATTGCAAAAAGGGGATGGCATTTTTGCAAGAGACAGGGTGGGAAGAGGAATAGTCCAGGTAGCTATGAGAGTCCATTGGCTTATAGTAACACAATGACCAAGTTTGCAGGAAAAATATTGTTACTGAGCCCTTTCTTTCTTTATATTTTATTTTACAATTGGTAGACTTTCCTTATCCTTTTTTTTTGAAGATGTCTCAGTCTTACCTGTTGTCAGGTGCAAAGTTATTCAGTGCCAATATAACATACAACAAAAGTCATTGAAGCCATAGTTCCATGTTTTTGAAGGTTTACTTCAAGCTTACAGAGTGCAAATATTTGCTTATGCTGCTCTAATTAACTTAAAAGCTGAATGCAAAAGATCAACACCGTGACACAAGATATGCCTTCAAAAGCATCATGGTGAGGATGAAAGTAACTGTTCAAGGATACATATGAGTCCACAAACTGTATATGACTAAAAAAACTGAATAAACAGATGGGAAAATAATAACATACTCCCTCAATAATGAGTGTGAATGTTCAAAGCAAAAGTTTATTGGATCTTCATGTTATTTGTTAACAACACTTCCCCAATAATGGATCGAATCCTTTGATTCTGGGTCCTTACATCCAAGCATTTACTTGGATGATATTCCCTGCAAGCCCAGGAATTTATGGAAAAAGTATATCTTAGGTTTCTATACTATCATCTGGAATTATTGCATAAAGCTGACAGGAAGAACAAAATGCTTCATGAAGAAGAAGCTGAGACAAGTACAAAGAGAATAACCATAATTTGTATTATTATGGAGACTTCCATGTAAAGCAGCTTAGGAAACAGTGAAAGTAGCACTCAGTGAGATAGGTATGTACATTATTGGTATCTTATTTCATTTATGCATGAATCAAGAAGGGAATAAGTCACAAAACAGTGCGAAGAAACTTGATTGTTTTCCACACTTAAGTAAACAGAACAAGCCATTGCATCTGTCATGCACTTGGCCCTGATGCACCTGGAAGTGTGGACACATAAGTCACAATGCTGTTTCTGAATTTGATATCAGCATTCAACACTGGTGGCTCGCAGCCTTTGGTGAACAAACTCCTACTCCCTGGTCTAAATACACCACTGTGCAACTGGGTGTTGGACTTCCAGACCTCCAATAATCAGAATGCACAACTGCTCCTCCCGCGCCATCATCCACAACTTGGCTGCCCCCCAGGGTTGTGTGCTGAGTATATTGCTGTACACTCTGGTCACATGTGAATACAGAGCCAAACACTCGAGTTTTCACATTGTCAGGTTCACTCAGACATGACAGTGATGGGACTTAACAATAACAATCTACAGCGAGAAGGTGGAAGAGCTCCAGGCAAATCATGCATTCCTTAATGTCAACAAAACAAAAGAGATGGTTGACTACTTCAAGGGAACTCATACCACTCACACCCCCTTTATGTTTGCAGCACAACAGTGGAAACTGCAAATATTTCAAACTCCTTGGAGTGCACATTTGTCACTGCCTCTCACGATCCCTGAACACATTCTGGAAAGCTCACCTTGCTTTACATGGAAGTCTCCATGATAATACAAATAATGGTTATTCTCTTTGTATTTGTCTCAGCTTCTTCTTCATGAAGCATTTTGTTCCTTCTGTCAGCTTTATGCAATAATTCCAGATGACAGTATAGAAACCTAAGATACACTTGTTCCATAAATTCCTAGGCTTGCTGGCAATGTCATCCTTGTTTATGCCTGGATGTAAGGAGCCTCTTATTTCTGGAGAGGCAATGTTGGGAGCTAAGGGAAGTAAAAAACAGCATAAAAGCAAAGAGGTGGACATATAATATAGCAAAAATTAATGGGAAGATAGAGAATTGATAAGTTTTAAAAACCCGACAGAAGGTCTCTAAAACAAATAAGAGAGAAGATGAAATATGAAGGTAAGCTAGCCAAAAATATCAAAGAGAATACCAAATGTTTTTTTCATATTTATAAATAGTAAATGAGAGGCCAGAGTGGATATCGACCCACTGGAAAATGACACTGGAGAGGCAGTGATGGGGGACAAAGAAACTGTGGATGAACTAAATTAGATTTTGCATCACTCTTCACTGTGAAAGGCACTACCAATGTGCCAAAAATTTGGGAGTGTCAGGGGCAAAGTAAGTGTAGTTGCTATTACTCAGAAGAAAGTGCTTGGGAAGCTGAAAGGTCAGAAGTCACCTGGACCAGATGGACTGCACCCCAGGGTCCTGAAAGAGGTAGCTGAAGAGATAGTGGAGACATTATAATAATCTTTCAAGAATCACTCAATTCTGGAATGCTTCTGGAAGACTGAAAAATTGCAGATGTCACTCCACTCTTTAAGAAGTGAAAGAGGCAGAAAGAAAGATAATTATAGGCCAGTCAGCCTGACTTCAGTAGTTGAAAAAATGTTGGAGTCCACTTTTAGGGAAGTGGTTTTGAGGTACTTGGGAGCACATGATAAAGTAGGCCAATGTCAGCATGATTTCCTGAGGGGGAAATCTTGCCTGACAATCTGTTGAAATTCTTTGAGTAAATAACAGGCAGGGTAGACAATAGAGAGTCAATGGATGTTTCTTACTTGGATTTTCCAAAGGCCTGGAGAAGGTGCTGCACAAAGTAGGCCAATGTCAGCATGATTTCCTGAGGGGGAAATCTTGCCTGACAATCTGTTGAAATTCTTTGAGTAAATAACAGGCAGGGTAGACAATAGAGAGTCAATGGATGTTTCTTACTTGGATTTTCCAAAGGCCTGGAGAAGGTGCTGCACATGAGGGTGCTTAACAAGATAAGAGCCTATAGTATTACCGAAAGGATGCTAGCATAGATAGAAGATTGGCTGATTGGCAGGAGGCAAATAGTTATAATAAAATTGGCCTTTTCTGATTGGCAACTGGTGACAAGTGATGTTCCACAGGAGTTGGTATTGGACCGCTTCTTTTAACGTTCTATGTCAACAGTTTGGATGATAGATCGATCGCTTTGTGGCCAAGTTTTCAGGTGATACAAACATAGTTGGAGGAGCAGCTAGTGTTGAGGAAACAGGGAGTCTGAAGGAGGACTTGGACAGGTTTGGAGAATGGGTAAATAAGTGGCAGATGAAATATAGTGTACAGAAGTCTATGGTCATGCACACTGTTAGAGGGAACAAAGACATAACTATTTTCTAAATGCGGATAAAATTCAATTCAAGCATCAGACATGCAAAGGACCTTAGGAGTCCTTGTGCAGGATTTCCTAAAGGTTAATTTTTGCTGGTTGAATCAGTGGTAAAGAAGGCAAATGCAAGGTTTGCATTCATTTTGGGAGGACTAGAAAATAAAAGAAAGGATGAAATGCTGAGGTTTAATAAGGCATTGATCAGACTGTACTTGGAACATTGTGAACAGTTTTGGTCTACTCATCTAAGCAAAGATGTGCTGACATTGGAGAGGATCCAGAGGATTTTCACAAGAATGATTATGGGAGTGAAAAGGTTAGTTTATGAGGAGTTTTGGATGACTCTGGGCCTGTACTCTCTGGAGTTTAGAAGAATGAGAGAGGATCTCATTGAAACCTATCGAATATTAAAAGGCCAAGACGGAGTGAATGTGGAAAGGATGTTTCCTGTAGTAGGCAAGTCCAGTACCAAAAGTCACAACCACAGAATCAAAGAAGATCCCTTTAGAACAGAGATGAGATGGAATTTCTTTAGCCAGAGGGTGGTAAAACTATGGAATTCATTGCCATAGATGGCTGAGGAGGCCAAGTCATTAATTATATTTAAAGCAGAGAATGATAGATCCATTAGTCAGGGTATCAAATGTTATGAGGAGGTGGCAGGAGAATAAGGTTGAGAGGGATAATAAATCAGCCATGATAGAATGGCAGAACAGACTCGATGGGCCAAGCAGCCTAATTCTGCTCCTATGTCTTCCGGTTGTATGGTTTTCTCAATCCTCTCCCTTGCCACATTTTTTTGCTATATTATATGCCCTATCTTTTGCTTTTTTACTATCTTTGACTTCCTTTATCGGCTACAGTTACATCATCCTCCCTTTAGAATACTTCTTCATCATTGGGATGTATATATCCTGTGCAACACACACACACACACACACACACACACACACATAATGCTTGGAGAAACTCAGTGGGTCAGGCAGCATCTATGGAAATGAATAAACAGTGAACATTTCAGGTCGGATCCCTTTATCAGGATTTGAAGGGAAGGGGAAAGACACCAGAATAAAAAGCTGGGCGGGCGGCGGGGGGTGGGGGGTGGATGAGGATAGCTGGAAGGTGATAGGGGAAGCCAGGTGAGTAGGGAATTTAAAGAGCTGGAGAGGAAGGAATTGTATAATAGAGGAGAGTGGATCACAGCAGAAAGGAAGGAGAAGAAGATCCAGTGGAAGATGATAGGCAAGTGAGAAGAGTTAAGGGGCCAGAGAGAGGAATACATGAAGAGGGGAGCGGGATGAAATTTTTTTTACCAGAAGGAAATATTGATATTCATGTCATCAGGTTGGACTCTTAAATTGAATTAAATTAAAGGCATCCATTAGTCTTGCAAGACCACGGATCTGCGCCTGGAAAGTCTTCACTCACCAGGGCATAGGCTTGGGCAAGGTTGTATGGAAGACCTGCAAGTCTCCCCCCTCCACAACACTGATGTTGTCCAAGGGGAGGGCATTAGGACTCATACAGCTTGGCACCAGTGTCATCACAGAGGAATGTGTGATTAAGTGCCTTGCTCAAAGACACAACACGCTGCTTTGGCTGGGACTCGAACTCACGACCTTCAGATCATTAGTCAAATGCCTTAACCATTTGGCCACGTGCCCACATTTGCAACTGCACCCAGTCAGAATAAAAGCTGTTGCTCCTCCACCCTGAGGGAGCCCCATCATGATATAGGTCTTGTCCCGTGCTTACTATTGTTAATGCAAAGTCTCTGTGGCAGTACCATGAGGGGTTGTCATAGGGAGTTGGCAGAGTGAAGAAATGGGAAAAGTGTGGGCAAACAAAGTGGAAAATTGCCCGAGGAAATTGTTAAATAGTGTAGCTTAGAATGGCACCCCCAGGCTATACTAATTTGAACCACAGATTGCAGCATCTCGTGCATAGTTTCTGCAGTTTAAGTGCTTCCATTCTGCAAATGTCAGCAAACCTTTGGAAAGTTAATGAAGATTAAAGGATTCTCCAGCAGGAATCTTTTATTTCCCATATGGTTTGTGACTTTCTTTGTGAGATACTCTACATTTAACTATGAACTAACAATAAAATGTTGGATGTTATGTCTATTTGAGAGTAAGCCTGAAATATGAACATCACCACATGTGCAAATGTGAAAATGCCAACTGTACTGAGTTCAATTATAGCAGAGGAATTCAAACCAACTTCAATATGGCTGGGTCTTCTCAGGAACTGGTACAAATTCCTCAAAACATGAACAAAGTATATTTTTGTGTTGCTTGACCTATAAAGTTGCAAATTTCATATTTTATGTATTTTCCTACGTGCTTGCCTTCGAAGTTTGGAACATTGAGTATAAGAGAGGGAAAATCGTTTGCAACTACATAAAACTATGGTTAGGCTGCATTTGGAGCAGTGTGTGCAGATCAGTCACCTCAATAAACTTTGACAAACTTCTACTAGTGTGCAGTGGAGAGTATATTGACTGGCTGCATCACAGCCTTCGAATGGAAAATCCTATAAAAAGTTGTGCATTTGGCCCAGTACATCACAGATAAAGCCCTCCCAACCACTGAGCACATCTACATGAAACATTATTGTAGGAAAGCTGCATCCATCATCAGAGATCCCCACCACCAAGGTCACGTTTTCTTCTCACTGCTGCCACAGGAAGAAGGTACAAGAGCCTTAGGATTTGCACCACCAGGTTCAAGAACAGTTACTAACCCACAACCATCAGGCTCTTGAATAAAAGGAGATAACTGCACTCAACTTTGCTTGCCCCATCATTGAAGTGCTCCCACAAACAATGATCTCACTTTAAGGACTCTTTATCTCATTATTTTATGTTCTCATTATGTATTGCTATTTATTTATATTTGCATTTGCACAGTTCATTTACTTTTGTACTTTAGCTGATCTTTCATTGATCCTATGATAGTTACTACTCTCTCAATTTGCTGAGTATGCCACAAGAAAATAAATCTCAGGTTTGAATATGGTGATATATATGTACTTTGATAATAAATTTACTTTGAACATCATTACAGAAAACATATGAAAGCTTTGGCGAGAGAGCGCAGAAGTGGTTCACCAAGATGCTGCCTGGATTAGAGAGTATTTGTTATGAGGAAAGATTGGCCAAACTTGGATTGCTTTCTCCAGATATCAATGATCAAGTAGAGATTTGATATCAGTTTATAAAATTATGAGAGGTATAGATAGGTCAAAGTCTCAATGGTCAGAAGGCATAGCTTTAATGTGATTGGGAGAACATTTAAAGAACACGTAAGGGACAGTATTTTTTCTCTGTGTGGTGGGTGCCGGGAATGTACTGCCAAGGGTAGTGGTGGAAGGAGAATCTGTTAGATAAGTATGCAGGGAATGGAGGGATAGGGATTGAATGCAAGCCGAAGAATTTTAATTTAGTTTGGCATTGTATTCAGCACTGATATCATGAACTGAAGGCTTGTTCCTGCGCTTCACTTTTTTATGCTCTGTCTTGACAAAAAAAATGTTGTTTAATCCAGTGAGTCTATGCAACGACCGGTGTTTTAATTTTCTTTATCTGACTTCTCAATAATTTTCATTCAGCATGTTAGCTTTGACCTGCAAAATGTGTTCAATTGACTTTATTGAAATAAATTTTGAAGGCAGGTGAGGGATCAATTCCCAGGCAAAGCAATTCCTTTTAATCATCAGGATTCCCAAAGAACAGTATTTAAATAAATCTGAAAATATACTGAAATTATTTAGCAGGGCAGGACAACAATGTTGGATAGAAACAGTTAACATTTCATTGAGTCTTGGAGATGGTAAGGAGAGCTGTTGCCTCACAGATCCAGTGATTCAGACACACTAGCAGATCTCTGCTACCGTCAGTGTAGAGTTTGCAAATCCTCCCAGTGTAGAGTGAGCACAAGGGCTTCCATCATTTTCTTCCCACAACCCAAAGAGCTACAGGTTTGTAAGTTATTTGGCCACTGTGAATTGCTGCTAGTGTGCAGGTGAGTGGTACACTCTGGGAGGAATTGACAAGGAAACAGACAAAATAAAATGGGATAGACACTAGTTGAATTGAGCGCTACAGCACAGAAAAGGCCCTTAGGCCTATCAAGTCCATGCTGAACTATTATTCTCCTTCGCCCCAATAGAGTCATGGAGTGCGACAGCACAGAAATAGGTTAGAGGGAAATAAATAGGAATGTATAGATTTAATATGCTAAATCATTTTTTTTCTACGTTATAAAAATGAGAAACAAATACTTCTGCAATATTTTGCTTTCAAATTACTTTCAAGTTCCTTGGCATTGTGATTGAACTATAAAACTTTTTTAATTCTAAAGGAACACCACCACAGATCAAAGCTGAGTCATATGGACAACAAGGGAGAGATGGAATTTGCATCTTTAACCACATTACTCTCTTCTGTGCTGCTGGTAATTTATTTGTGGACTTCCTTGGCTCTCTCCCTATGGTCTTTTTTCAGTTATTGCCTGAGGCAATGTTGAAATGTTATAGAAAAATTCACACACATGAACAAATAAGACTCAAGCCGAAACTAATCTATCATAATACCAAAAAAAAACAGAATTCCAGTTTAACTATTAGAGGATATTTTAAAAATATGTTTTTTATAAAACAACTTTAATTGAAAGGAGCACAGTTGTAGAACATGAATTATTGCAGATGCCATGGGAAATTATGATATAGGACCTACTTTCTATTTACCATCCACCTTAACATGAATAAAGCAAAAGGTTAGAGAAAATGCTCATTTAAATTCATAGAGTAAGATAATATAGAATTCAATGTTTTGTTGCCAGCTAGTTGGCTGCCCAAAGCAAATTACTGGCTAACTGTAGTATGTATAGATGCATGTTCTTAACTTCTACAACTTCATACAACAGGACAGTCATCATGGTTGTGTGGCAGATAGTACCATTGCCACTCAGCTCCAGTAAATTGACCTTGGCTGCTGTTTGTGTCGAGCATACACACTCTCGCTGAAACACCGCAGGTTTCCAATTCTCCTCCTGCATCCCATGAATATACTAATAGTTTTAAACATGAGGAGGTCAGCCGATGCTGGAAATCTAAACAAATGCACACAAGATGCTGGAGGAACCCATCAGGTCAGGCAGCATCTGTGGAAATGAATAAAGGGAAGGGGGAGGATGCCAGAATATATAGGTAGGGGGAGGGGAAGGAGGCTAGCTAGAAGGAGATAGGTGAAGCCAGGTGGTGGGAAAGGTAAAGGGCTGGCAAAGAAGAAATCTGTTAGGAGAGGAGAGTGCAGCATAGGACAAAGGGGAAGGAGGAGGGGATCAAGGGGGAAGTGATAGGCAGGTGAGAAGAGGTAAAATGCTCAGAGTGGAGAATAGAAGAAGTGGGGAAGAGGAGGTAAACATTTTCTACTGGAAGGAATAATCAATATTCATGCAATCAGGTTAGAGGCTACCCAGACGGAACACCCTGACAGTGGCCTCATCTTGGCACAAAAGGAGGTCACGGACTGACATGTCAGAACAGAAATGGGAATCTAAATTAAAATATTTAGCCACCAGTAAGTTCCACTTTTGGTAGGTGGAGCAGAGGTGCTCAAAGAAGCAGTCCCCCAACTTACGACAGGACTCACCAATGTAGAGGCCACATTGAGCGTACTGGAGGTAGTAGATGATACCAGCAGCTTCACAGGTGAAGTGTTGTCTCGCTTCGCTGATAGTTTACTTGGCAGTGTACATTGCCTTGAGTATTGGAGGAAAGCTGTTAGACATGTGTGAGAATATTCCACATGGAAATTGCTGGTGTGGACTTGTTGGAAGTGCAGAGACTCAGTGGTTCAATTTATGTCCTTTTATGTTATTAAAAATATGAAAATAAATATTGAGAAGAACATGCTGGAGATGTGCTCGTACCTGGCCCAGTGCTTCACGGCTGACTTAGCAGCTGGATGTGGTAAATTGTTCAGCTCTTTATACCTGGCCTCTTGACTCTATGTCAATCATTACTGACAGATCTAATGAAAGTTAGTTAATTAGTTAGTTAGAGATTTATTGTCATTGCTGAGGACAATGAGATTGCAGTGTTACTCCATTCAGTGTAAAACAGCAGACGGGCAACTCAATTACTAAAAATACAATGACTAAATTGAAAATAACGTCTGAGTTATTTAGAGTGACATCTAAATTACAACTGGATTATAAGCAAACTCTAAAATGGGGTATTGTTCAGTTCCACGACAGCCCAGGGGAAGTAACTGTTTTTCTACCTGGATGTCAGAGCAGAGATGTTTCTGTATTTCCTGCCGGATGATGGGAGATTGAACAGGAGGGTACTGGGGCGAGATGAGTCCACCATGATTTTGCGAACCCACCGTAGACACCGTGAGTTGTAGATGTGTCACAGAGTTCAGACCTGAAATTTCACAGGAGTGCTTTATGCTCGATCTGTTGCAGCTAGTGTACCATACTGTCATGCAGTAAATCAGTATGCCCTCAAATATACATCAATAAAGTCTTACCAGCAGCTTTTGGGGTAGATTTGCTCTCTTTAAACTCCAGTCATTAAACTCAGAATCAACTTCAATTGTTGAGTAGGGTTCTTCTTGAAATAAAAAGAAATTTGGGTCATCTTTTTTTCACTGACTTTATTGCATTGTGTATTTGCAGTCTTAACTAAATAGCAACATTTAATTAATGTGTTTATTCAGTTTTAAATAAATCTGAAATAAAACCTAAAATACTGCACCATTGATCAGGAACCATCTGTGGAAGGAGAAAAATACATGTTTTTTTATTTGTGTTTTGATTTCATCTGGAAGAAGATAGCACCAGCAAACAAAGCTACTACGGTTAACATTCTCCAGATGGTCCACAAAACAGTTTCTTTCACTTCTTTTATGTCGTCTTTTTCTTTTAAATGTGGTCCTGGTACTGTTGGAGCCTATGATCTATGGTTTAATGGTGTGTTTTTCAGCCAGTTGAGTGATCTGGTGCTTTGCTGTCTCCAAGAAGGTTTTGGAAGCAAGCAGCCCATGATCAACTCCATTTCTCTCTGATCTTGCTGATTAAAGCATCAAGGAAGATTGAAACATTAAGGCGAGTAAGGCGAGTGTTCAGTACTGTTGACCAGCCTCTCACTCGCTGCTGCCAGAGGAAGGTGACTTGTGTGAAGGCCTCTCTCTCTCTCCCTCTCTCTCGCTGCTCCTGAGGGAAGGCCGCTTCCAGGTCTGTGGTTTGTGGATTGGTCTAACAAAAACTGAGTTGAACTGAATATGGACCCTTTGATTTGTGTTTTATTTTCTGTGGTTTTGCTTGTTCTTTCTTGTTGCTGTTTGCATGATTTGTTTTTTACATGTGGGGGAATTGAAATTCTTTTTGCTCCTTGCGTAATTTGTTTTTTTTTGCATGTGGGGAATTGATGCACCTGTTGCCATTGGTGCAATTTGCTTTATTGCATGGGTGGGTCATGGTTTTCTTTGTTTCATGGTTATCTTTGTAGAAAGTAAGTCTCAAGGTTTTATATTGAATACATACTTTGATAATAAATGTACTTTGAATACTTTGAATTGTATTTTTAATTATGCTCTTCATCTGTTGGCGTTTGATTCTGTTAACATTTAGCAATATTTATGTTGGAGACTTGTGATTGATTAATAATGACTTGTGGTATAATTTCAAAAGTACTTACTTGAGCCCTTAAAAATTCTTGACTTCCTCAGGGTAGATGCTGATGAATTTTGTATTGATTTGAAGCTTTTGCAAAGAGCTATTGTCCCAGATTTGAGTGAAATGGCTTTCGAACATGATGAGTTCTTTGAGATAATTGAAAGGTCTTTTTGCAGCTGTGTCTAGAAGCCACTAATGGTAGCCTCTGCCTCACAGTGTAGTCAAAGCAGTGACACCTGTAGGACTATGAGAGTCACATGACTGTAAAACGATTAGTGTTCTGACCTCATGTGCAGTTTGCTTTGTAAGAACATTACTTCTTATACATAACCAGTTCCTTGAATCATTTCCTGCATGAGTTAGCTTTGATTCGATTTGAAGCACGTGGCAGAAAGACATTCCTCTCCGTCCTCTCTTCATTAGCCCTTGAAACAACCATATTTGTGAGTCTTATATTTTTGTTAATAATGGTAAACATTTGGTAGATATATTTTGAAGGAAGTATTTTGTTTATCATTTATTGTTATTAAGATATTGTTACTCCATGAGTTTTGTTCACAAGGCATAGTTAAGGAGTACTGTGTATGTGTATTAACTTCGTTAACACCATTTTTTAGAAGAATTGTCAGTATTAGTATATTCAGGCACGTGACGATTCTGTGTTGAATTTAATACATATTTGGCTTAATTTTCTGCAGTTTCACAAGTAAGATCTCATTCAAAATCCTTAAGAAAGCTTCTATCTCAGATGATTTTTGAGAAGTTGTATTATTCGCTGCATAGCTTTGTAGACGTGCACCGCAAGGGCAGTAGAGTGAAAAGATAGCTCATCTTCAGAGGCATCAACTGCGTACTGTGGATGCATCTGAAAAGGATAGATGATAATGTCAGCTTCCAACCTGAGCAGAGTTGATCACCAAGACCTGGAAATCAGTTCAGAATGTGGCGTATCAACTATGTCCTCATGATACTCACCTACAGGACTGTGAGGATCATATGGCTGTAAAAAAAGGCTGGTGTTCTGGCCACTAGAGGTGCACTTAACAAAACCACAATTAATATTGTTACAGCATAAGCTCAAGCTGAAGCAACAAGAATGAGAACAGAGAAGTTGAGATGCAAATGGGGAAAGTAGTTCACACCATGCAGCCAACATGCCTTTCACATCATCCAGCTATTAACATTCAGAGTGTACAGCAGTAAAGACCCACAACACCCTCTTCTGAAGTTTCATCACAGCAAAGACCTCAGTAAAGAGTTGCTTCTTATGCGAATCCAATCTGCACAGACTGAACTTACATTCGCTACAGGACATACATTATGCAAACTAGTCACCCCAGGACGTACATTAGACAAACCAGTAGCTGGCTTGTCGGGACCTAGTCACAGCAGGTCTATAAGTGTATACCAATCAGTCTGCTAGTTATCCATCCTGAAAGTCAAGCTTTTGCAATACTGTGGAAGGACTAAATCTCAAACTTGTTGAGAACCTTCTCTGTTAGTTGCTTGATGGAGAGTTATTGTAACATGCAAGAAGGGATAGGGCAGTGTACATTAATAATCCAGGAATGGGTTTACAAATGCTGTGGCAGAGGCTGGATAAATGCTATAGATCTCCAGAGGCAATCGAAGAACCTTGGTTCAGTAGACTCGTAATTTTCCAAAGCTCTCACACAACAAACCGCTGAAGTTACAGGAGCTTGCAGATCTCAAAGTTCAAAGTAAATGTATTATTATGTCACCTTATACAATCCTGAGATTTGTTTTCTTGTAGGCATACCCAGCAAATCCAAGAAACATAATAGAAACAATGAAAGACCATGCCTAAAAGGATGGATAAACAATTAATGTGCGAAAGACAACCATCTGTGCAATTACAAAAGAAAAAAGGGAAATAATAATAATAAATAAATAAACTATAAATATCAGGAACATAAGATGAAGCATCTTTAAAAGTGAGTATGCAAGTTGTGGGAACATTTCAGTGAGGAAGCAAGTGAAGTTCATTGAAGTTATCCCCACTGACTCAAGAGCCTGATGGTTGAGGGTGAAAACTGTTTCTCAACCAGGTGTTGTGAGTCTAATTGTGAGTTGTGGCTCCTATACTTTCTTCTTAATGACAGCTGTGAGAAGAGAGCATGGACTGAATGGTGGGTGTCCTTGATGATAGATGCTGCTTTTCTGCAACCGCTTGCTGTCTGTACTGCAAAAAATGAGGGTTACTTTCCAGGACTGAGCTTCTTGGACATAGCAAGAGGGATGAGGCCTATCATAGAGAAACTACCAAACAATATCCAAGGACTATGGGTGACTGAAGGGATCAAGCATTAAAAAAACCTCTCACCACCTATCCACCATTTTCATTCTTGGTGGAATTCATCTGCTGCCATGCAGAAAAGCAAAATGGCCCTAGTTTTATGTTCTTAACCTAAAACTCATTCAAAGAGAAGTCCCCTGCAAAAGCAAGTAAAACCAGAAGTCACTATCACCGTCAACAAAACTGAAAAAAAAACTCTATCATGTATTGTGACAGACAATGCCCTCTCCCTAAGAAACCCCACCTCTTAAGGAAATGCAGAAGATTCCGAAAAAAGCCATTCACAGACCAAAGATGGACTCTATATGTTTCAAATGTTGTGCTTTAGCAGTAGGCCAAGCAAAAGACAGTAAAGTTATCATACACTGCTCTGAGTGCAACAGTGACCAGCACTTATCAGCACATCATTCAGGCAAGAACTTTGGGCTGTTACTGGTTCCAGCACACCTGCAGCAGAGCCCAGCGGGGAGCCAACTGCGCATCCATCGGATGTAGCTACTTCCTTATGCACAGAGGTATGCAGGAAAGGCTTCCCGGGAAAATCCTGTTCTAAATATGTCCAGTCAACATCTACCCGAAAGAACATCCTGATCAACAAATAAAGGCCTGTGTGATATTAGATGATCAGAGGAATGTGTCATTGGCAAAATCAGCATTCTAGCACTCATTCAGTATTCAATGTTCTGTTTCCCCATACACTCTGGAGACATGCTCTGGAATGTCAGAAGTTGCCAGAAGAAGCAACAGTGGATATGTTGTAGAGTCAATAGGACGGGTGATCGGCTTACCTTTGCCAACTATATTCCAAACAACAGGGATGCAATCCCATCTCCTGAGTCTGCATGCAGTCACTCACTTCCCAAAGACACAGCTGACAAGATCCCCCCTCTTCTGGTAGATTCTTCTGTTGCATGGCAGAAGGACCATCCATGCACATAAGGTATGAGCACAATGGTTGGCACAATACATTAATGCCCAACGTCTGGACCTGGGTTGGGTCGTAGTGGGTGAAGTATGCCTCAATGGTACTTATCAACACACTGTTAACACATTTAAGTTTAGCGTCTTGGAGAACGGATGCCCAAGTCCTTTCAGACTCTGTAAGAGTAGAATCAATATGAAAGCCAAGTCTGCAGGCGCTCGGCAGAGGATGGAGCTCAGGAGGCTTTATTGGAGAGGCTGGTTGGAGGCTCGAAGTTTTCGGACGGAAGGACTCAGAGTCGGCTGTGGTCGGGTGCTTCCAACGCATTGGCAGTTATCGGTGCCTGGAGGTTTATGACAGGGAGTTTCTCCCTTATGCCGTCTGCTATCGGGGACTATTGGGAGTCGATCGGGACTCTGAGACTTCTTTTTTTTACCGTACCCATGGTCTGCTCTTTATCAAATTATGGTATTGCTTTGTACTGCTGTAACTATATGTTATAATTACGTAGTTCTGTCAGTGTTAGTCTTTGGTCTGTCCTGTTTTTCTGTGATATCACTCTGGAGGAACATTGTATCATTTCTTAATGTATGCATTTCTAAATGAAAATAAACAAGGACTGAGTGTCCTCATAACCTAATCTAATCTAAAAAAAAATCAGCCAAAGATACTGACGTACCTCTGCTCAATCAGAGCTAGGGAAGCTGCTCTTCTGTCATTTGGAAGATGACCATAAGTTGGCACTTTCCATCAAACGTGAGGTCTTCTTTCAAATCATGAACAAAGAGTTTAGCAAAGACGAGTCAAACAGTTGAGTATCTCCCTTTCCTCTTCACTCTCCATGACAACACCCACCAAACACAAGAGAGCAGGCCCTCAGTTGACTCATGTCCCTCAGCTGCACATGAAGAAGGAAACCAGAAATAAAAGATCATTATGTGGAGTTCATGGAGAGATTCTTCAGGAACAAATATGATGAACTTTCTCCTCCACCAGATCTCAATAGACAAAATAGGTATTTGTCCAGATTTGGTGTTTACCAACCCCAAAAGCTGCACAAATACAAATTGCCTTTGACTCCAGCACACATTTCAAAGGCATATGACTAAGCAAAGTGCTCTTGCAGAGTCTATACCTCAATCTGCTCAGTCTGCTCAGTTTCAAAACTGAGTCCATCGCAGTGATAGCAAACATCGAACAAATATTCCACAACTTGGAGCTATGATGTAGTGGCATTTACAAAGACTCGGATGGCTCAGGGGCAGGAATGGTTACTTCAAGTGCTGGGTTTTAGATGTTTCAGAAAGGACTGGGACAGAGGCAAAAGAGGTGGGGGTGTGGCACTGTTGATCAGAGATAGTGTCATGGCTGCAGAAAAGGTGGATGTCATGGAGGGATTGTCTACAGAGTCTCTGTGGGTGGAGGTAAGGAACAGGAAAGGGCCAATATATTTACTGGGTGTTTTTTATAGGCCACCCAATAGTAACAGGGATATTAGGAGCAGATAGGGAAACAGATCCCGGAAAGGTGTAATAATAAAAGAGTTGTCATGATGGGAGATTTTAATTTCCCAAATATCGATTGGCATCTCCCTAGAGCGAGGGGTTTAGATGGGGTGGAGTTCGTTAGGAGTGTTCAGGTAGGTTTCATGACACAATATGTAAATAAGCTTACAAGAGGAGAGACTGTACCTGATTTGGTATTGGGAAATGAACCTGGTCAGATGTCACATCTTTCAGTGGGAGAGCATTTTGGAAATAATGATCATAATTCTATCTCCTTTACAATAGCATTGGAGAGAGATAGGAACAGACAAGTTAGAAAAGTGTTTAATTGGAGTAAGGGGAATTATAAGGCTATCAGGCAGGAAATTGGAAACTTAAATTGGGAACAGATGTTCTCTGGGAAAAGTACGGAAGAAATATGGCAAATGTTCAGGGGATATTTGTGTGGAGTTCTGCGTAGAATTCCAATGAGACAGGGAAATTATGGTAGCGTACAGGAACTGTGGTGTACAAAAGCTGTAGTAAATCTTGTCAAAAAGAAAAGAAAAGCTTTCGAAAGGTTCAGAGAGCTAAGTAATGTTAGAGATATAAAAGATTATAAGGCTAACAGGACGGAGCTTCAGAAGGAAATTAAGAGAGCCAGAAGGGGCCATGAAAAGGCCTTGGTGGGCAGCATTAAGGAAAACCCCAAGACATTCTACAATATGTGAAGAGCAAGAGGATAAGACATAGAACATAGAATAGTACAGCACAGTACAGGACCTTCAGCCCACAATGATGTGCTGACCCTCAAACCCTGCCTCCCATATAAGCCCCCACCTTAAATTCCTCCATATACCTGTCTAGTAGTCTCTTAAACTTCACTAATGTATCTGCCTCCACCACTGACTCAGGCAGTGCATTCCACGCACTAACCACTCTCTGAGTGAGAAACCTTCCTTTAATATCCCCTTTGAACTTCCCACACCTTACCTTAAAGCCATGTCCTCTTGTATTAAGCAGTGGTGCCCTGGGGAAGAGGCGCTGGCTATCCACTCTATCGATTCCTCTTATTATCTTGTACACCTCCATCATGTCTCCTCTCATACTCCTTCTCTCCAAAGAGTAAAGCCCTAGCTCCCTTAATCTCTGATCATAATGCATACTCTCAAAACCAGGCAGCATCCTGGTAAATCTCCTCTGTACCCTTTCCAGTGCTTCCACATCCTTCCTATAGAGAGGCAACCAGAACTGGACACAATAAACTCTATCCCTCGACTTATGAAAGTTAACATCCCATAAGCTTTCTTAACTACCCTATCCACCTGTGAGGCAACTTTCAGGGAAAGACGTGAAAGAATAGGACCTATCAAGTGTGACAATGGGAAAGTGTGTATGGAACCAGAGGAAATAGCAGAGGTACTTAATGAATACCTTACTTCAGTATTCACTATGGAAAAGGATCTTGGTGATTGTAGTGATGACTTGCAGTGGACTGAAATGCTTGAGCATGTAGATATTAAGAAAGGGGATGTGAAGGAGTTTTGGAAAGCATCAAGTTGGACAGGTCAACGGGACCAGACAAGATGTACCCCAGGCTACTGTGGGAGGTGAGGGAGGAGATTGCTGAGCCACTGGCAATGATCTTTGCATCATCTGTGGGGACGGGAGAGGTTCCGGAGGATTGGAGGGTTGTGGATGTTGTTTCTTTATTCAAGAAAGGGAGTAGAGATAGCCCAGGAAATTATAGACTGGTGAGTCTTACTTCAGTGGTTGGTAAGTTGATGGAGAAGATCCTGAGAGGCAGGATTTATGAACATTTGCAGAGGTATAATATGATTAGGAATAGTCAGCATGGCTTTGTCAAGGGCAGGTCGTTCCTTACAAGCCTGATTGAAATTCTTGAGGATGTGACTAGACACATTGATGAAGGAAGAGTAGTAGATGTAGTGTATATGGATTTCAGCAAGGCTTTTGATAAGGTACCACATGCAAGGCTTACTGAGAAAGTAAGGAGGCATGGAATCCAAAGGGACATTGCTTTGTGGATCCAGAACTAGCTTGCCCACAAAATGCAAAGAGTGGTTATAGACAGGCCATATTCTGCATGGAGGTCGGTGACCAGTGGTGTGCCTCAGGGATCTGTTCTGGGACCATGATTTTTATAAATGACTTGGATGAGGAAGTGGAGGGTGGGTTAGTAAGTTTGCTGATGACAAACGTACATGTTGGAGGTGTTGTGGTTAGTGTGGAGGGCTGTCAGGGATTACAGTGGGAAATTGGCGGGATGCAAAACTGGGCTGAGAAGTGGCAGATGGAGTTCAACCCAGATAAGTGTGAGTGGTTCATTTTGGTAGGTCAAATATGATGGCAAAATATAGTATTAATGGTAAGACTCTTGGCAGTGTGGAGGATCAGAGGGATCTTGGGGTCCGAGTCCATAGGACGCTCAAAGCAGCTGCGCAGGTTGACTCTGTGGTTAAGAAGGCATACAGTGTATTGGCCTTCATCCATCGTGGGATTGAGTTTAAGAGCCGAGAGGTAATATTGCAGCTATATAGAACCCTGGTCAGACCCCACTTGGAGTACTGTGCTCAATTCTGGTTGCCTCACTACAGGAAGGATGTGGAAGCCATAGAAAGGGTGCAGAGGAGATTTACAAAGATGCTGCCTGGATTGGAGAGCATGCTTTATGAAAACAGGTTGAGTGAACTCAGCCTTTTCTCCTTGGAGCGACGGAGGATGTGAGGTGACCTGATAGAGGTGTATAAGATGATGAGGGGCATTGATCATGTGGATAGTCAGAGGCTTTTTCCCAGGGCTGAAATGGTTGCCACACGAGGACATAGGTTTAAGGTGCTAGTTAGTAGGTACAGAGATGTCAGGGGTAAGTTTTTTACACAGAGTGTTGAGTGCATGGAATGGGATGCCGGCAACGGTGGTGGAAGCGAACATGATAAGGTCTTTTAAGAGACTTTTTGATAGGTATATGGAGGTTAGAAAAATAGAGAGCTGTGGGTAAGCCTAGTAATTTCTAAGGTAGGGACATATTCGGCACAACTTTGTGGGCAGAAGGGCCTGTATTCTGCTGTAGGTTTTCTATATTTCTATGTTTCTAACTTCCCAGTGAGAGGGGATCATCGAGACAACCTCAGATTCTCGTAGTTTTGTGACCACCAACTGGACAACATAATTCTGAAGCACTGAATGAGATTTTGTGCATTTGGTAACTGTCCCTTGCCAGCTGTGAGAATTGATTGCCTTAAGAGAACAGTATCGTAGGAGAGAAGGTATTCAGGACGGAAGCACAGAGGTAAGTACAAAGGTATTCCCATGTTAATGATGGTCTTAAATCATTTTCTCATGCAGAAGAGCAGTCAGCATGCTGAAAGTATCACAAAACATGTTGTTACAGTCTAATCTCAGACTGCAATATCACATTCAGCAGTGCTGAGTTCATGTAATGCTTTCCATCTGAATATCTAGCCAAAATTCTGATTTGATGGAGACAGACGTGAAGGCACAGAGGAACATCTGGGGAAATTTCTGAAATGCCTGTTTGCTGCTGTTGCTACTGTGTGATCGAGAATCTCCTGAGGGTAGGCCCCAAAATTCCCGGCTTTGCCTGCTGCTGGCGACCGAGAATCGCTGGGACAAAGATGGTGCTCAGTACTCTGTATCGAAGGGCTGATTGGAGGCTCGAAGTTTTCCGACGACTCAGAGGCGGACTGTGGTCAGGGATAGCAGGGAGAGTTTTTCTTCCTTCTCCCATCTGCGTGAGATGTGGGACATTTGAGAGACTTTGAACTTTTTACTGTGCTCATGGACTGTTCTTCATCAAGTTATGGTATTGTTGCACTGCTGTAACTATATGTTAAAATTATGTGGTTTTGTTAGTTTTTTCAGTCTTGGTCTGTCCTGTGTTTTGTGATATCACACCGGAGGAAATATTGTATCATTTCTTAATGCATGCTTTACTAAATGACAATAAAAGAGGACTGCGTGTCTTCATAATCTAAAATTCTAGACTAGAATCCTGGTCTTGGATGGGACCACCTTCCTATGCAGCATAGTCTGGACCTTGGATACGATCTTGTTACTGATGCCCTTACGTTCCAGGTTGCTGATACTAAAAGACAATCCAAGAGATATGATGGGTTTTTGGAATTAGTCACACCAACTTTACCTAGTGAAGAAGGTAAAGTTAGATTACTCGAAGTGAGAACTCTTAAAGCTGGTGTAGTAAGACTATTTTCCAGACCAGCCTCTGAGACTATTCTTCTTTTGCCAAAGACTTAGTGAAATAATCACTTGAATTTTTGATTCAGTAGTTAATTTTGACATCCTATGGATGTTAAGCAGTGAGTGTTCCGACCTCCAGAGGCACATAATGGTAAACATTTAGTAGATAAATTTTGAAGTATGTATTACATTTATCATTATTAAGATACTGTCTCAATGCGAGTTTACTCTTGTTTACAGAGTATATTAATGGAATATTATGCATGTGTATTACCTTGGTTAAGACTAATTGTTAGATTAATCAGCAGTATTAGTATATTCAGGCATATGATGGATCTGTATTGAATTTAATACTTATTTTACTTAATTTTCTGCAGTTTCACAAGTAAGATCTCATTAAAAAGCTCAAAAAAATCTATTGTCTTGGGTGATATTTGAAAAGTTGTTTAACTCATTGCATAGCTTTGCATATAGACACTCCAAGGGCAGTAGACTTAGTGTACCTGTTGGACTAGCATTGTGGGGAGGCAGGGGCAACAAGGAGAAGTTGAGGTACAATGCAATTGGGAATCCTAGTGCAGGATTCCTTTGCTGGATGAGTCAGTAGAAGGAAGATAAGTGAAATGTTTGCATTCATTTTGACGGGACAAGAATATAAAAGCGAAGATGTAATGCTGGGGATTTATAATGTATGGTCAGACCACATGTGGAATATTGCAAGCAGTTTTGAGCCCTATATCTTGAAAGGACGTGCAGGCATTGGAGGGGACTCAGATGAAGATTTACAAGAGTGATCCCAGGAATAAAAGAGTTAAAATATGAAGAGTGTTTGATAGCGTTGGGCATGTACTCACTGGAGTTCAGAGAATAAGGGAAGTTCTCGTTAAAACCTACCAAATATTGAAAGACCTAGATAGAGTGGACATGGAGAGGATATTTCAAGTTGTGGGTGAGTCTAGGACCAGAGGCACAACCTCGAATAGGACATCCCTTTAGAACAGTACAGAGGAAGAACTACATCAGCCAGAGAGTAATCCATCTCTGGAAATCATTGCACAGATGGCTGTGGAGGCCAAATCAGTGGTATATTTAAAATGGAGATTGGTAGATTCTTCAATTAGTAAGTATTCCAAAGGTTATGGGTAGAAGTCAGGAGATGAGATTAAGAGGGAAAATAAATCAACCATGACCAAATGGCAGATCAGGCTCGATGGGCTGAATGGCTTAATTCTGCTCATATGTCTTATGGTCTATTGCAATCCACAAGGTTTTTCCAAGAAAAAGAATAATAACCGATCCCAGAATATAGATAGAAGCAACACACATCAAAGTTGCTGGTGAGCGCAGCAGGCCAGGCAGCATCTCTAGGAAGAGGTACAGTTGACGTTTCAGGCCGAGACCCTTCGTCAGGACTAACTGAAGGAAAAGCTAGTAAGAGATTTGATAGTGGGAGGGGGAGGGGGAGCTAGTAGGAGATTTGAAAGTGGGAGGAGGAGGGGGATAGAAAGAAAGAAGTAAGAAGTGCTCCAGTCTAAACATCAGCATTAGAATAAACCACTTCAATCTCCTAAAACAGGAATAATCCACAAGTATAAGTAGTGATAAACCTGACTGAAGCCCATTCGGTGCGGGAGCAGAGTTACAGCTGAATTACCTGAAGAGGCCATGAAAAGGTCATGAAAGATGATACATTACTAAACAACTCTCACCTAGCAGTGTCCAGCATAAATAAAAAGACAGACCAATCTTGCAAAAGCTTGAGCTACTCTTTATTGAGTCACGGTTTGTCTTTAAGGGGCACACTGATACTTCTCAACAAATTTTTTTTTGGTCACTCAAAGTTACATTGGTGTACCAGGACTTAGTGAAGAGGACTGCAATTTACTTTGTACTTAGTGCTGCTCTCCCACCTCATTTGATATGTTAAAAGACACTTGAGGGAAATGACAACAAATTCCAGTGAATTAACTTTGATCCTGCCTTTGGTTGCACCTGCTGATATGGAGCAAGAACTTAGTTCTCTTGTCATACAGCTGCTCGATTCTAATCAAGTTACTGTATAGAAGTTTACCCTCTTTTCACTCATTTAACGCACAATGCAATAACACAGGGATGCTGATTTCCACTTCAGAATTTGCACTCTGCGCTGAATTTCAATGAATATAAACTAACTATTAAGTGATGCTGGAGCTCCATTACCAAAGATTATTGAAATATTGTGACTAGATTTAGGATGGTTCAATTTTGAAATGACTGAAACTTGAAAAGATGTTGCTTGCGGTACAATCTATCACTGACAGAGTCCTCCCCACCATTGAACACATCTACATGAAGCGTCGTTGCAGGAAATCAGCATCTATCATCAGGAGCCCCCACCACTCAGGTCAAGCTCTCTTCTCACTGTTGCCATCAGGAAGGTGATGCAGGGAGTCTCCGGGCTCAGATCACCAGGTTAGGGAACAGTTATTGCCCCTCAACCATCAGGCTCTTGAACCAAAGGGGATAACTTCACTCAACTTCACGTGGCCCATCATTGAAATGTTCCCACAAACTATGGACTCACTTTCAAGGACTCTTCATCTCATGTTCTCACTATTTATTTCTTATTTTTTATTATTAATTATTTCTTTTTGTATTTGCACAATTTGCTGTCTTTTGCATACTGGTTGAGCTCCCAAGTTGGGTGCGATCTTTTATTAATTATATTGTGGTTATTATTCTATTATGGATTTATTGAGTATGCGCACAAGGAAACTAATCTCAAGATTCTATATGGTGACATATATGCACTTTGATAATAAATTTACTCTGAACTTTGTAATTTGAATTTGGAGTGCTCCCCCATAGTGTTTGGCATACTGTACTTGGATTTAGAAGATAATATTTTTGATCGATGATTCAGGTTGATTATCTTTCACTGGAAAAATATTTTGCACATTTTATTTCAGATTTTTTTGGCATCTGCCTAATTATGGTTTTAAACGATCAATGCATAAAGCAAAGTTTAAGTCCTCCTGTTACGGATGAGGAATATAAAATAATACAATTAAATAAATCTGTAATATGAAGCTATTTTAATACTGGTTTGTCCTAAAGAATGTCTGTCTGGTTCACTGATAACTATCAGGAAAATAAATCTACCATTTCTGAACAATCTGATCCATTTCCTCCTCCTGGCCCTCAAAATAGTTGATAGTTAACTGCTCTCTGATGTGTGGCCGTACCTATCACTCAGTTCATGGAACAATTAAGGATGGACAACAATAAGACTGGTCTTTCCAGGGATGACCACACCCCATGAAAGAATAATTACATAGGTAAGATCGCTGAAGATAAGTTGTCCCCATATTCCAGTCTGGGTAGTAATGATATGGTCTCATGCTAAGGAGCTAACAGGTGGCGGGATGGCGGGAGGAGAAGATGGCGGCGCAATGCAGCGTGCGCGGCCACTCCGGTGATGAATATCTGTAATCTGTCAAGTAGGATGCCATGTACAATTCTGATTTGATGGAGGCAGATGCGAGAGCATGGAGGAACATCTGGTGAAACTTCTGAAATGCCTTTTTTGCTGTCGCCGCTACTGTGTAATCCGAAATCTCCGGAGGGGAAGGCCCCAAATCATCGGCTTTGCCTGTTGCTTGGCGGTCAGGGCCGGGGTCGAAGCGCTCGGCGGAGGATGGTGCTCGGTGCTCAGTGTCGGAGGGCTGGTCAGAGGCTCGAAGTTTTCGGACGGACTCAGAGTCGGCTGCGGTTGGGTGCTTCCAGGATGTTGCATCGGCAAGGTTGCGGCACTGGAAGCTGATGGCAGGGAGAGTTTCTCCCTTCTACCGTCTGAGTGAGATGTTGGGGCTATCGGGACTTTGAGACTTTTTTTACCGTGCCCATGGTCTGCTCTTATCAAATTACGGTATTGCTTTGCACTGTTGTAGCTATATGTTGGGAATTAAATGCAGCATCTCTAAGTTTGCGGATGACACGAAGCTGGGTGGCAGTGTTAGCAGTGAGGAGGATGCTAAGAGGATGCAGGGTGACTTGGATAGGTTGGGTGAGTGGGCAAACTCATGGCAGATGCAATTTAATGTGGATAAATGTGAAGTTATCCACTTTGGTGGCAAAAATAGGAAAACAGATTATTATCTGAATGGTGGCCGATTACGAAAAGGGGAGGTGCAACGAGACCTGGGTGTCATTATACACCAGTCATTGAAAGTGGGCATGCAGGTACAGCAGGCGGTGAAAAAGGCGAACGGTATGCTGGCATTTATAGCGAGAGGATTCGAGTACAGGAGCAGGGAGGTACTACTGCAGTTGTACAAGGCCTTGGTGAGACCACACCTGGAGTATTGTGTGCAGTTTTGGTCCCCTAATCTGAGGAAAGACATCTTTGCCATAGAGGGAGTACAAAGAAGGTTCACCAGATTGATTCCTGGGATGGCAGGTCTTTCATATGAAGAAAGACTGGATGAACTGGGCTTGTACTCGTTGGAATTTAGAAGATTGAGGGGGGATCTGATTGAAACGTATAAGATCCTAAAGGGATTGGACAGGCTAGATGCGGGAAGATTGTTCCCGATGTTGGGGAGGTCCAGAATGAGGGGTCACAGTTTGAAGATAGAGGGGTAGCCTTTTAGGACCGAGATTAGGAAAACCTTCTTCACACAGAGAGTGGTGAATCTGTGGAATTCTCTGCCACAGCAAACTGTTGAGGCCAGTTCATTGGCTATGTTTAAGAGGGAGTTAGATATGGCCCTTGTGGCTACAGGGGTCAGGGGGTATGGAGGGAAGGCTGGGTTCTGAGTTGGATGATCAGCCATGATCATAATGAATGGCGGTGCAGGCTCGAAGGGCCGAATGGCCTACTCCTGCACCTATTTTCTATGTTTCTATGTTTCTATGTTATAATTATGTGGTTTTTGTCAGTTTTAGTCTTGGTCTGTCTTGTGTTTCTGTGATACCATACCGGTGGAACATTGTATCATTTTTTAATGCATGCATTTCTAAATGACAATAAACGAGGACTGAGTGTCCTCATAATCTAATCTAATCTAACAGTACGGCTTGGACTTCCAGGTCAGTTGTGATGCATAGCCATAAAATTTCATCATTAACTTCTAATGTTTTTTTGAAAACTTTGATATAAATCAGTTGATGTTGTAAACACCTATTTGTTCCCTTACTGCTTTTTACTGGCTTTCCACCAATGGCATCACAAAAGAACAGGAGAATCTGAAATAGAAAGACAATGTGGGTGGATCATTCATGACTTGATCCTATTGCATATCTGCAGCTACTTCAGCCTAGCTGGATCCCTTGGCTCCACCAGATCTCTGAAAATTGATATTAGTGATTGCTTATTGGCGAGCAACAGCCTAAGTGCTCAACTCTGGAGTCCAATTTCTGCCTCTTACCCATTGTGACCTACCTTAAAACTTTTCACTTGAAGATACACACTGACAGCTTGCTTGACATCTTCTTCTGTGGCCTGATAACAAGTTTGTTTGGTATAGCTCCTGAGAAGTATTTTACAGTGTTTTACTTCCTTACATAAACCTATCTAAGTGCAAGATATTGTTAATTCTTTAGGACATATGTGGCAAATAGCATGGCAAATCTAGACAGATAGATTTCTAGATAATTTTTCATGTTCATAGCAACTCCTAAGAAATATATGTTTACTTATTTGTTTATATTAAACTGATAATTCTAAACCTCTACTTAAGAAATATATTGATATTTCCTTTCACTCAATCATATATTCAGTCAAGGTATATTTTCATTTCCACAGGATAGGATCTCAGTGTTAATAGAGCCTTTTATAGAATTGTTGAAATATATTATTAATTTTTCCAGGATTAGCGGACTAGATGGAATTTTGAAGGAAATTAATTGAAAGCACTTACCTACCCATTATTTACATAAATCATTCAGACTGTGTTTGAATATGGTAATTACACACTTCTAGTGTTGCTTGCCTTAAAGTTCATTCATAATTGGTAGCACTAAATGTGTAACATATAATAGCAACAGCGCATTGTACTGTTGCATTACAGGCAACTCTGAAATTTACTCCTATAATAGAAAATGAACTTTAGAGCTCAGGACCATATAGACCCTGATATTACCTCAGCCTTAGTTCAATGAAAGTGCAGAGATGAGATTAAAGTTATTGCCCTTGATAACAAGGTGGTTTTGCCTGAATGTGACACAAAAGGACCCAAATAAAACTGAAATTAATGGGAAATAAGGGTTAAAGTCTACAATTTCTTGCACATTGGCCATCACCCTATCTTCCCACTGCCAATACAGGGATTGGGGGCTCTCCTTGCCATTACCTACCACCCCGCAAGCCTCCGTATCCAGCACATCATGCTCTGTAACTTCTGCCATCTGTAACAGAATCCTACCACTAAGCATATCTTTTTCTCCCATCAAATCTTCATAGAGACTGCTATTCAAATGCCCACACATCCCTCCTCATTGATCTCACTCCTGGTACTTATCCCCATAAGTGGGACAAATGTTATACATGCCCCTACATCTCCTCATTCAGGGCACCAAGCAATCCTTCTAGGAGAAACAACGCTGCATCCGGGAGTCTGTCAGGGTCATTTGCTGGATCCAGTGTTTCCAGTGTGACCTCCTTTACATGGGTGAGACTAACATAGATTGAAGGACCACTTCACTGAGCTCCTTTCCTCTGTCCGACAAAAGGCAAGATTTCTCAAAGGGCACTCACTTCAATTTGACTTCCCATTCCCATTCTGACATGTTAGTTCATAGCCTCATTTAGTACCATGATGAGGCCACATTCAGATTGGACCAGCAACACCTCATATTCCATTTAGGTAGCCTCCAACCTAAAGGCATGAATGCAAGCATGAGAAATTCTGCAGATGCTGGAAATTCAAGCAACACACATCAAAGTTGCTGGTGAACGCAGCAGGCCAGGCAGCATCTCTAGGAAGAGGTACAGTCGAAGGGTCTCGGCCTGAATCGTTGACTGTACCGCTTCCTAGAGATGCTGCCTGACCTGCTGCATTCACCAGCAAATTTGATGTGTAAAGGCATGAGTGTTGGTTTTCTTACTTTCAGTGATTTTTAGCCCAACCTCCTTCCCCCAGTACTTCTCTCTTTTCACATTCTCCATTCTGGTCCCTGCCTTATCCCTTCTCTTCTCCTTGCCCAGCCAATAACTCCTTGTGATGCCCCTCTTCATTCCCTTTCTCCCATCTCCTATTAAAGTCCTTCTTCTTCAGCCTTTAACTCTTCCACCTATCACCTCCCGGCTTCTTATTTCACTTCCCACCAACCCACCTTCCCCCTCTTTGGATTGTAGGAAGAAACTAGGGCACTGAAGTAAAAAAAGTATTTTCATACAAAAAATATGGAGCTTAATAAATTATACATAAAAAAAGATGGAAAGTCTGTCAAGATAGAAGAAACTGATACACTGTTGGTATACTGAGATAAAAACACCATTGAGAAGCCAGTGATACAACTCAGCCACGACACAACACGAGAGTGCTGTGTTCAATCCTGATCTTGAGTGCTATCTGTGTGAGCTTGTACATGCCCCTTATGACCATATAGGTTTCCCCCTGCTGCTCCGATTTCCTCTAAAATCCCAAAAGCATATGGATAGGTCGGGTAACTGGTGTCTGTAAATTATGTGTGTTGATAGCTGGTAGAATTGTAAGAGGGCTGTTTGTGGTGTGGAGAGAGAAAGAACACAATGAATGCAGCATGAGTGCAAATGAGTGGTTGATGGTTGGGACTGACTTAATGGGTGAAGGTTCTGAATCTATGTTATGTAGTGTTCTCAGTAATATTAGTTGTAATGTTAATTGTTAAGGCTGACAAAATGGCTTCTCGGTAATGTTAACTGCTGAGGTAAGGAGTTCTCTGTAGCAACATATGTGGGTTATAATTAGAGATAATGGAACTTGTATTCACTTGCTAGCCAATGGAAGTCATGTTATTCTATCTGTATGCGTGGGAACCGGAGGGAATGTGTGGGCTTTTCGTCGAGGAGAAGAGAAGAAGTCGGGCGTGAGTCGAGAGCTCTGGTAGCTCACCGAAGTGATCCCAGCCGAGGGTCAGCGCAGTTCGGAGGAGATCAATGGGTGGAGAGGATACCCGATTTTGTGAGCTCCAACAAATTATTTTGTGCACAGAACTGATAATTTTACTGATTTGGCGCCTTTATTGTATTTGCTTCTACTAACCCATCACTAAGAAATAATTATAAAGCGTAATCATTTAATTGTATATTGTGCACTGGCTGATATTTTATGTTGTGGGCTTGTACCAGGGTGCATCACACAGTATCCACACCAATGCGATTACCGTGTTGGCAGGGTCAACACCAGTTTACCCTAGACGAACGGGAGCAAATTGGGCAAAGACGCTACAGTATATCTCCCTTTTTTTCCTGTATTAGGTGAGATTAATGGAGAAGTCCAATAGCTCAAAAATAAACCACAGCAAGTCTATTATTAATCAATTAGAAACTTGTTTATGCAGATCTAGGCAAATTGTAGTCTATGGCTTTTTCTATGATTAGAGAACAACTGATTGAGAGAGATGGGCAACTCTAGGCCAGTTAGCTTACAATCTGTATTCGGGAAAATGCTTGAAGCTGTCATTAAGGAAGAAATAGCGAAGCATTTAGAAAGAAGTGGTTCTATTAGACAGACATAGCATGGATTCAGAAAGGGCAGATCCTGTTTGACAAACTTACTGGAGTTCTTGGAGGACATAAAGAGTGCAGTGGGTAGAGGGGAACAGGTGAATGTCGTATGTTTGGATTTCCAGACGGCGTTCGATAAGGTGCCGCACAAGAGATTTATAAATAAGATATGGATGCATGGTGTTGGAGGAAGTGTTTTGGCATGGATAGAGGATTGGTTAACCGATAGAAGGCAGAGAGTTGGTATAAATGGGAGTTTCTCCTATTGGCAGTCAGTGGTGAGTGGGGTGCTGCAGGGGTCGGTGCTGGGCCCGCAGCTGTTTACCATTTACATTGATGATTTGGAAGAGGGCACTGAGTGTAGTGTAGCAAAATTTGCTGATGACACTAAACTGAGTGGAAAAGCAAAATGTACAGAGGATGTGGAGAGTCTGCAGAGGGATATAGATAAGGTAAGTGAGTGGGCCAAGGTCTGACAGATAGAATACAGCATTGGTAAATGCGAGATCATCCACTTTGGAAGGAATAATAGAACAGCAGATTATTATTTAAATGGTGAAAGATTGCAGCATGCTGTTGCGCAGAGAGACTTGGGAGTGCTTGTTCATGAATCGCAAAAAGTTGGCTTGCAAGTACAACAGGTTATTAAGAAGGTAAATGGAATGTTGGCCTTCATTGCTAGAGGGATTGAATTCAGGAGCAGGGAGGTCATGCTGCAACTATACAGGGTACTGGTGAGGGCACACCTGGAGTACTGTGTGCATTTCTGGTCTCCAGACTTGAGGAAGGATATACTGGCTTTGGGGGGCGGTGCAGAGGAGGTTCACCAGGTTTATTCCAGGGATGAAGGGGTTAACTTATGCGGAGAGGTTGAGTAACCTGGGACTATACTCTCTGGAATTCAGAAGAATGAGAGGGAATCTTATAGAAACATACAAAATTTTGAAAGGGATGGATAAGATAGAAGTAGGAAAGTTGTTTCTATTGGTAGGTGAGACTAGAACGAGGGAATATTGCCTCAAGATTCAGAGAAGAAGATTTAGGACGGAGATGAGGAGAAACTGTTTTTCCCAGAGAGTGGTGAATCTGTGGAATTCTCTGCCCAGGGAAGCAGTTGAGGCTTCTTCACTAAATATATTTAAGAAACAGTTAGATAGGTTTTTACATAGTAAGGGAATTAAGGGTTATGGGGAAAAGGTAGGTAGATGGAACTGAGTTTATGGACAGATCAGCCATGATCTTATTGAATGGTGGGGCAGGCTCAATGGGCCGGATGGCCTACTCCTGCTCCTATTTCTTATGTTCTTATGATTAAATTGTGAGAATGATAAATAAGTGATTGGAAATCAGCTAATCTGTGGCTGTACTGGTAGGAATGCTCCAACCTTGTGAAAAAGATAGGAAATGGCCTAAACTATGGGAATAGGTTTCTGCAAACATCTCTGCAATGTGTCCTAGTGCAGGGAATGACCCAATGTTTGGACTATTTAAGCACCAGGCCAATAGATTGAAAAGGCAGGGTGTCAGGACCAGAGGCAAAGGCTGGGCCAGTTCTGCTCACTGCTCTGCAATGTTTGCTTTGCTCTCCATGGTGCTGAGTCTGTATGCCTGTTCCAAGCTTCAAGACTGTGAGCTCCATGATGTTTTGCTCCGCTGTGTGATGAACTGAGGCTAAGGCAATGGGCTTGATCTGGCTGCTCTGGGACTTGTGTCTATGCATTCACTTTCTTGCTCTGAATGTTGTTGCTTGTTTTTAATGTTTGCATGATTTGTGTTTCCAGAAGGCGTTGATCTAACCAGACCTTGTGGTAGTGGGTGCCAAGGCACATGTAAACCAGCAAGGAAGCTTCAATTAAAGGCCAGAGTAGTGACAGCAACACAATCATGCACAATGCAGTAAAAGGGCTTCACAAGTTATATATTTTGTAAATGTGAACAAAAGCCTTTATTACAGTTGCATTGTCATTGATCACTTCTCTTCACAAATCACAGAGCTCATCCTTGTTAAAATGGCAAAGAGCCAGCATGTTAAAATTGCTTCATTAAATTTTGTGATAGACCTTATTAACTGATAGCTCACCAAGAGAGAGGAAAGTAGATCTTAAGGTTTAATTCCCAAATACTATAAAACATCTGCTATGTGGGGTGAAATCTACCCTTCGTATCTACGGAGAATATTTATTGGAATAGTAAGAATTACTGCTGTAAGTAGTTTCCCTTCATAGAATATTTTACATAATAATACCCTTAAGTCCAGAAATAATAAAAAGAATTCCTAAAAGAATTTTTGGAGTGCTTCTAGTGATAAAATTAAAACCAATAAGAAACCCACAGTATAATATCATGAGAGTCATGCAGGCAGTAATATATTCAAATAAAACCACTTTGCTCCAGACAATATAGAGATTAACGTAATTATCTAGAGGAAACTAAAGTCACCTCATCAGTCTTATTACTGTGAGAAATGTTAGTTGTAGTTTTAGAGACCACAAAGCTATCGTAAATCATTTAAAAAAAAAATTAAATGTCAAACGTCTCCAACAGTCTGGAGATTATAAAGGGACATTAATGTTGAAGTTGATTTATAAAGAAGCATGTAGGATAATTAAATATAGGTGTAGTGAGGAGCAAGATTTTGGTATCTGAAAGAAACTGGTGTTATTTAATCTCTCATATTTGATTATTGTCTTTATACTTGAAGTGAGACTGGCAGTGATGAAGGTTACAGAAAAATGAAGCAAGTATCTGAATTAGGGAGGAATAACTCCTACTTCCTCATCAAGACTTCTCGCAAATGAAGATATCTAAGAACATTAATGGAAATAATCAACTTGATCTACATTAGTACTGATCACGTTTGAAAAACATATATTTTGAACTTGTCTGTTAAACTTTATGGACAACTTTAATTGAACTTGTAAAATTTTAAATGAGTCAACGCTGCAAAATCATTCCTGCATTTTCTATCTTCGCCAAATCTGCTTTTGATTAAGTAATTTTTATGATCTTGAGGTATATTCTTATCTACTTTCAAGTGTTAAGGGATTAGAATGGTGATGAATAATCACTATGATGAATTCTTGTGCACAAGGTCTTCAAAAATATGTTGGATTTCCTATGTTACTGAATGATTAGAGAAAACCAAATAGAAATTCAAATATTTTATTTTAGTTCCCTCCACAGTGGTTTGAAATTTTGAATTCAATTTAACTAAAGAGGAAGGAATCCTGATATCAGTGCAGGTTTTCACAATAAAACAACGTGAGGCATTTTATGTTTAAGACAAACTATAACAACTCATTAATTGTGCTCTAAAACCAAACACACAAAGCAAGGTAACCAAACTTCACATACTATATCATCACATCCTACCAGCCTCTTAAAAGTGAACCTCAATTCAACATTGGCGATTGTGAATTACGTACATCTCCTCGAATTTGATTATCCTACATCAGCAAAAATGGTCATAACACTCTCATGAAAAGCACTGGTCTTTTTACAATGCTCTTTGAAAAATGAAATTTGCTTCCTCCCTCATGACTCACCCCCACCAATGACTAAAAAAAAATCAGCTGTCCTTACAGCAGAGGGAAAACTGTTGAGTGTACTCTAAGTGGAGCATGATTTTTTTTTCCCTTTGGTCATGTGGATTTCTTCTAGCTCTTCTCTGGTAACATCCTAGCGTGACATTATTAGAGTTCGGATTTCAATTTTGTCACCTTTCTGTAAGGAGTTCTTTGTGTGTCCTCCCAGCAGAATCCATGTGTTTTCCCCAGTTTCTCCAATTTCCTCCCAGACAAGTGCCAGGAAGCCTAATTGGTCAGTGCAAATTATCCTGTAATTATGTTGGGGCTAGTCGGGGTTCGGGTTTGCTGAGGTAACATGGCTTGAAGGGCCAGAAGGAACTACTCTATGCTGTATTGCTAAATAAAATATGTATTGTGGTAGACAAATTACTATAAAATAAGATGGTTGGAAATGTGTGTGTGTGTGTGTGTGTGTGTGTGTGTGTGTGTGTGTGTGTGTGTGTCTGCTCGATGATGGTACTTACTGGGGATGCTATAGGGAAGTAGTGCAGATTGGTTCATGGTGATCAGTACATCTAGGCTTGGCTGAAGGGCCTGTGTTGGCACTTCATGACTTGTCTAAACAGATAACTATTTAACACTTTCATGAAAAAATGTGTTGCTATTGACCAAACAGAATTTAAGAAGTGGATACACGTTGCAACTCTCTGTACCATTCGGAGAGAAATTTCTTGGAGTAGTCTACTATTATAGATACAGGAGTATTTTCATAAACCTTGCACTCAATTTTTCATGCTAAATGTGCAACACAGTCATGGCTGCAAGTTCAGCAAAATTTCTGAAATTCAGTTCTACCATTCTATCATGAATTGTAATTTTAAACATTATCAGAGTTTCCAGTCCTCTGTGAATCCCTTTAAATACATTAACTCCTTACATTTCAGAGTACATTAAAGCTGGCTTTACTGTTGTTTTATCAAATGTTAGAAGGATTGTCCTTTCTCTACAGTTCAGAACAGCCATTTGTATAGTGTACATTTAGCAGTGGAGGATGAATTGCTACCATGTCATGAAGTAAAACTTTGTTGATTATCTAGTTCTCCAGTGACCAGCATGCTGTACTGAACAGTTCTTCAGTGAAAAGTTGGCCAAATGGACAGTACTAATGTACTTTCATGTTACAGTGCGATTGTGTACATAGAAAATTGTTTGCATTGCCATTTTTCATAACACAAACCACTTTCTCCTATTCATTCCCCTGTTATAATTGTATATTCATCCCAATAGTCATGCCCCTGTGGAAATGTTGTCTACAATCAAAGTAATTCTGATTGTATTTTAGCAGAATGGTAAAGGTTGTTGTTTTAATTAATTAGAAAAAGATATTGTGTTGTTTGATAAAGTATCATTACAGCAGTAGCAATAATTGAGATAACTTTGTCATTTTACAAAGCAATCTCTTAGGAGACCTCTCACTCAGAACTGAGAGTCTATAATAATTTCCTTTGGTAATCTGGTTCAGTTCTCCCTCTCCTCCCTCTCCTCCCTCTCCTCCCTCTCCTCCCTCTCCTCCCTCTCCTCCCTCTCCTCCCTCTCCTCCCATCCCTCCTTCCCCTCTCTCCTCTCATTATTTATTTATATATTATTTATGTGTTTATTGTTTGTTTATGTGAGTTCCAGAAGACATTTTTAAAAATATATTCCATGTCTCAAATGTTTTGGTAATGATTTGTCAATTCCACAAGGAGGAACTTCCATTACCTGAACATCCATTGTGCAGAGTGTCCTATTTAAATAGCACCTGGACTGAGATCAGATACACACTGAGGAAACACCCAGGCTAATATCCGGTGAGCCAGCATTTTTAAAAATTAACTACCACCTATTGATTCCAACACATGCCAAATACCAAATGTTTGCTGCTTCTCTTTCCATCTAATCAATACTCAGCAGCCATATGGGAATATATCACAATATCAAATCCCAACAAATTCTTTTTAAATAAGGAGTACCTTCTTAAAATTTAAAACCACGACAATAAAGTCAGCCTTCATATATTCTGTGGAATGCAAGGAGTTAATTATCATAATATAAGAAAAAGAATCCGAAGAGGACTGGCAAAGCTGATAATATTTAAAATTACAGTTCATGGTATAAACGTTAGAACTAAATCCAGAATACTTGTAGAATTTAGTTTAAAATAAGATTCTTTAATTGTTGAACGTGAGAATGATTATATGAAGCTGATTTTATCAAAATGCTATCAATGGATTTGAATATGCATTTAAAAGGCCTCAAATGTGACAAGTATTTAGAATTCTCCTGCCAAAGTTGTAGATAACTTTGAAGATTTTATGTCAATTAAACTATTGAATGGCACCTTTTAAAAAAGGCACAGGGGGATAGTGTGATCCGTTGCACTGAAAGTCATTACATCCCTGACCTTAAACAGACTGCAGGAATCTGAATTATAACCAAAGCTGCATTTACATTCAAGAAAATATTCTATATTTGATTGCCTTTGAGGATCATGAACAAATATAACAGTAATGAGTTGTAACACACATCAAAGTTGCTGGTGAACGCAGCAGGCCAGGCAGCATCTTTAGGAAGAGGTACAGTCGACGTTTCGGGCTGAGACCCTTCGTCAGGACTAACTGAAGGAAGAGCTAGTAAGAGATTTGAAAGTGGGAGGGGGAGGGGGAGATCCAAAATGAGCCAAGAGCTGGACAGGTGATGGGTGGTGCTTTTATGCATTAAGTCATGTCTGTGAAGTTTAAATAGCACATTGTCCTTCAGAATGTACAGGCACCATAGGGTGAATAATCTTTGCTCACTCCGTGTTAGCAGGTATTGGAAGAACTCCTTTCTTGCCACAGCCTAGCTCACATTTAATCATTTCTTTGCATACTAAAATAGTGAAAATGTCAGTGGCAAGGAATTAATTTTAAAATATTTTGTTGTTTTCCAATTCCCCCTGCATTCATTTTAAGTAATAGAGCTTCTCCGCCTCCCTTGTGTTTGCTGCAAAATATTGTATCTTGGGTTACCAGTACCGTGATTTTAAAATTCTCAAAATTGTTTGCACATCCCTTCTCATTTCCACACCTCCCTACATCTCAACCCCATATCTGTCTTTGTAACTACATTGTTAACATAGTAACCACCTCCTAACTTTGTAATTTGCCCATCTCTATAACCATTTCTTTGATTTTGAAATCATTTTGTTATCTCTGTAACTAATGTTTTCCCATCTGAACAACCTACCCACACGCAAACCACCACCTTATCTTTGTAACTATAGTATATTCAATACGTCAGTAATATCTGAGTAATATTGCAAGTATATTGTTTGATTAAGCATTCTTTGTTCACATAATCCATTATGGGTTATGAGGACAAAATACCGTATATGGCATTTTACCATCATGCACTTAGTGAACATCCCATTAAAAAAATAGAAAAAAAATCTATGTCTGCAAAACATATTCCAGCTGCGGTGCTTTTCTTGTAAATAGTTCCTGAGTATCTACCTGTTGAAGTGCAGCACATTTTTCTTTGGAAGGAGAGTGAGAGAGGTTTGAGCTTAGAAAAAAAATGCAGCATGTTATTTTTCAGAAGGGGAGAAAGATGATTGAGATAAAAAAAAAAGAAAATGCAGGAAACGGATTAAATTAACAAGTAAGTAATATGGCCAGAAGTTCATAAACAATGAGTAGCAGGTGATAATAATACATTTTTTTAAAAAGCAGAAATGGCTGGCTACATCAGAAAGATAGGCTTGTTTGGTTGCACGACAGATAAATGGATGATGTACACTAAGTGAATTGAGCAGCATTTTGAAGCAAATGGAATAGCCAGTGAAATATGAGAGCCAGTGTGTCATGGTCCGGTCCATGAAGTCCATATTCCGGTTCACGGTCCTGTCCATCGACATTTGCTCCAGGTTTTCCTATCTACCCTGTTTCTGTTCTGGTTGAACTAATTGAGGCAGCTGATGCTCGTTGGGGCTGGCTGCATAAATACCTTCAGAGACTCAGGTGTGGCTGCTGGATTGTTCTTGTCCTTACTCCTTGTATCCCTTCCTCTGCCTTCTGTTTCCTCGCCTGAAGCCTTGCCTTGTCTTGCCGGTAACTCACGCCTCGTCTCACCTGCAGTCTTGTCCTGGAGCCACCTTGTACCAAGCTCCCTTCCTGTCCCTTGCCTCCGCCCAGGTAAGCCAGGCCGTCTTGCCGTTACCTCGGGTTGGTTCTGTCCCTTCCTGTCCATTGCCTCTGTCGGGTGGTGATCCGCGCCCTGCCCAGGTGATCTGCGCCCTGCCCAGGAGTACCACACCCTGCCCAGGTGAACCGCATCCTGCCCAGGAGGAGCCTACCAAGCCTTGCCTCAAGTCTCCTGCCTCCAGCCTCCAGCCTCGCCTTGTCTCCTGCCTCCAGCCTCCAGCCTCGCCTCCAGTCTCGCCTCACCTCACGTCTCAAGTCTCAAGTCTCCAGCCTCCTGCCAAGCCTCGCCTCGTCTCTTGCCTAGCCTCAAGCCTGAAGACTCCAGCCTCCTGCTAGCCTCAAGCCTGAAGACTCCAGCCTCCTGCCTATCCTCGAGCCTGAAGACTCCAGCCTCCTGCCTAGCCTCGAGCCTGAAGACTCTGGCCTCCTGCCTAGCACAAGCCTGAAGACTCCAGCCTCCTGCCTAGCACAAGCCTGAAGACTCCAGCCTCCTGCCTAGCCCAAGCCTGAAGACTCTAGCCTCTAGTCTCTTGCCAAGCCAAGTCTCTAGCCTCTAACCTCTTGCCAAGCCAAGCCAAGACTCTAGCCTCTAGCTTCTTGCCAAGCCAAGTCCCTAGCCTGTAGCCTCTTGTCAAGCCAAGCCAAGTCTCTAGCCTCTAACCTCAAGCCTGAAGATTTCAGCCTCGTCCTGCCTGCCTGCCAAGACTCATCCTTGCCTAGTTCTGGGGTCCGAGCCAGAGGCAAGACCCAGGTTCTGGGTCCTTGTCCAGTCTCTGACTTGGAGTCCAAGCCCGGGCTCCTAGCTCTCTTGTCCAGTCCTGTTCCAGGTTCCTGGTTTTCCTCTCCATGTCCTTGCCATCGCCCTGTATCCCAGTCCTGTCCCTAGTACTTCAGTGTCTGTGCCTTGCACTTGGGACAATCCCAGCCACTGACTTATGACAGAACAATCCAGCCAACCATGGACACAGCGATACAGACACTGTCGTTTTCCTCTTGCCACCCGGGGTTCCTAGCTGTTACATACCCTCCCACCCGGCGGGTCGTCCATAGTCTGGATACCTTGTTTGGTCACCAGGAGGTTCCCGTAGAGGGGGGAATACTGTCGTGGTCCGGTCCGTGAAGTCCGTATTCTGGTTCACGGTCCGGTCCATTGACCCTTGCTCCAGGTTTTCCTATCTGCCTTGTCTCTGTTCTTGTTGAGCTAATTGAGGCAGCTGATGCTCGTTGGGGCTGGCTGCATAAATACCTTCAGAGACGCAGATGTGGCGACTGGATTGTTCTTGTCCTTACTCCTTGTATCCCTTGCTCTGCCTTTCATTTCCTCTCCTGAAGCCCTGCCTTGTCTTGCTGGTAACTCACGCCTCCCCTCACCTGCAGTCTTGTCCTGGAGCCACTCTGTACCTAGCTCCCTTCCTGTCCCTTGCCTCCACCCAGGTAAGCCAGGCCATCATGCCATTACCTGGGTTGGTTCTGTCCCTTCCTGTCCCTTGCCTCCGCCCAGGTAAGCCAGGCCGTCTTGCCGTTACCTGGGGTTGGTTTTGTCCCTTCCTGGCCCTTGCCTCTGTTGGGTGGTGATCCGCGCCCTGCCCAGGTGATCCGCGCTCTGCCCAGGAGTACCGTGCCCTGCCCAGTTGAACCGTGCCCTGCCCAGTTGAACCGTGCCCTGCCCAGGAGGGCCTGCCAAGCCTCACCACAAGTCTCCTACCTCCAGCCTTCAGCCTCGCCTCACCTCGTCTCCTGCCTCCAGCCTCCAGCCTCGCCTCGCCTCACCTCAAGTCTCCAGCCTCCAGCCTCCAGCCTCACCTCGCCTCAAGTCTCCAGTCTCCAGCCTCTAGCTTCACTTCACCTCATCTCAAGTCTCCAGCCTCCTGCCAAGCCTTGCCTCGTCTCTTGCCTAGTCTCGAGCCTGAAGACTCCAGCATCCTGCCAAGCCTCGCCTCGTCTCTTGCCTAGCCTCGAGCCTGAAGACTCCAGCCTCCTGCCTAGCCTCTAGCCTGAAGACTCCATCCTCCAGCCTAGCCTTTAGCCTGAAGACTCCATCCTCCTGCCTAGCCTTTAGCCTAAAGACTCCAGCCTCTAGCCTCTTGCCAAGCCAAGTCTCTAGGCTCTGGCCTCTTGCCAAGCCAAGCCAGGTCTCTAGCCTCTGGCCTCTTGCTAAGCCAAGCCACGTCTCTTAGCCTGTAGCCTCTTGCCAAGCCAAGCCAAGTCTCTAGCCTCTAGCCTCTTGCCAAACCAAGCCAAGTCTCTAGACTCTAGCCTCAAGCCTGAAGATTCCAGCCTCGTCCTGCCTGCCTGCCAAGACTCGTCCTTGCCTAGTTCTGGGGTCCGAGCCAGAGGCAATACCCAGGTTCTGGGTCCTTGTCCAGTGTCTGGCTCGGAGTCCAAGTTCGGGCTCTTAGCTTTCTTGTCCAGTCCTGTACCAGGTTCCTGGTTTTCCTGTCTATGTCCTTGCCATCGCCCTGTATCCTAGTCCTGTCCCTAGTACTTCAGTGTCTGTGTCTTGCACTTGGGTCCGTTCCCAGCCATTGACTTATGACACAGTGTTGCTGAGTGCAATCTGTGGAAAAACGTACAATTTGCTCAGGTGTTTAACTGGTCCAACCCAATCTGCCAGATTGAGCTTTGTTTATATTGTGAACATAATTCAGGGACATTTAGAAGCGAAACCATTGTTTATGCAGAATGGTCTAGGTTTTATAAGCGGAATCAATAGGAGGAGGAGTCGACTTCAGCTTATGTGGCTGAGTTGAAGAAATTCTCTGAGTACTGTGACTTCAGTGATGGGCTTAATGATGCAATGAGAGCTCAGTTAGTTTGTGGAATCTTACATGAAAGCATTCAAACATGTCTCCTAACTGAAACACAACTCACATATAAAAGAAAATATGAAATTGCTGCATCAATGGAAACAGCAGTCAGAGATGCAATTCAGTTATAGTCAGGAATGAAATTAAGTGTGAACAAAATTATAACATCTAAACAGAAATCTGCCTGACAAAACAAATCGTGTTACCATTTTGGCAGGGGATCATATACACCAGATCAATGCAGGTTTAAAGGCAAAACTTGCAGAAAATGCAACAAAGTAGGACACATACAAAGAACATGTCAGGCAGACAAAAATAAGTGTAGTGCACAGAGAAGTGATAAAAGACAAAAAAAAGTGATGTTGCAGTTTCAAAAAGAGCACGAAGTTGCAAAAAAATATAAGAGTGACACAGGGTAGCCTTAAGATTTACATTGTGAAAACTAACAAGAAGCAAGCAATATGGTTTACACCAGAAATGAACGGCAAATTAATTAAAATGTATTTGGACACTGGCTCAGCTGTTTCAGTCATTCCACAAAATGAATTTAATGACATTTGAACATCACTAAGCTGAAGGCTCCAAATATTCAACTGCAAACTTATACTGGAGTGAAGATAGCAGGGAGAAGTGTTGTGCATTTATTATTTTTGTAATATTTGAGTAAAATTGTAAATATATTGTTTTATTATGTGTTCTCAGCTGTTTAATTAATTTATAATGGGTTATATGTAAAAGTATGTGAATGGCATATGTCAGATGTGAATACATCACTAGCAAAAAGGAAAAAGAAAGACTATGTAGGCAAAACATATTCTGGCTACTGTGTTTGTCTTACAGTTAGTTTCTGGAGTTACAAAACATAACAGTAACTATCTCCTTTTCTCTTATGTCTCTTTATCTCCATAACAACCTTCCATACTGCATCAACTAAGACAGTTTCCCTCCTTCAAATATTCTCTTATTTTGGTTCAAAGTACCAGTGGTATGAACATGTGAAATACACGACTGACAAGTGTCTTCAGCACTCTTTCTGAAAACTAAGGGGTAGAATTTTGTCTTTGGTTATTAGTCCTAAGAGCAATTCAGGTTTGGGCTGTCAGTTGTATTTACCTCAGTGTGTTCAGTTTTTTTTGGAAATAATCTGTGAAGCAAGGTCCATTGAGCCACTAATAGTCCCATTCACATTTAGCTGAAGTGACCAGAGATAAGTTTCTCTTTTATCATTGCCACAAGAAATTACCTGTTAAATTGGAGGCTATATTTTAGCCCATATTTTGTCAAACACGAAGATCAATCTTGCAATCATGGGGCAACACAATAGCAGTTTACGTAAACACGAGGAATTCTGCAGATTAACGTAAACCAATGACCTGGGTTCAATTCTGCTGCTGTCTGTGAGGGGTTTATACCTTCTTGCTGTGATCATATGGGTTTTGTCCGAGTGTTCCATTTTTCTCTCAAACCTACGGGTTAATCCTATGAGTTAATAGGATAATTGATCACATAGGTGTAATTAATTGGGCAGCACAGGCTCAATGGGCTGGAAGTGTCTATGTTATAGAAACATAGAAACATAGAAAATAGGTGCAGGAGTAGGCCATTTGGCCCTTCGAGCCTGCACCGCCATTTATTATGATCATGGCTGATCATCCAACTCAGAACCCCGCCCCAGCCTTCCCTCCATACCCCCTGACCCCCATAGCCACAAGGGCCATATCTAACTCCCTCTTAAATATAGCCAATGAACTGGCCTCAACTGTTTCCTGTGGCAGAGAATTCCACAGATTCACCACTCTCTGTGTGAAGAAGTTTTTCCTAATCTCGGTCCTAAAAGGCTTCCCCTCTATCCTCAAACTGTGGCCCCTCATTCTGGACTTCCCCAACATCGGGAACAATCTTCCTGCATCTAGCCTGTCCAATCCCTTTAGGATTTTATACGTTTCAATCAGATCCCCCCTCAATCTTCTAAATTCCAACGAGTACAAGCCCAGTTCATCCAGTCTTTCTTCATATGAAAGTCCTGCCATCCCAGGAATCAATCTGGTGCACCTTCTTTCTACTCCCTCTATGGCAAGGATGTCTTTCCTCAGATTAGGGGACCAAAACTGCACACAATACTCCAGGTGTGGTCTCACCAAGGCCTTGTAAAACTGCAGTAGTACCTCCCTGCTCCTGTGCTCGAATCCTCTCGCTATAAATGCCAGCATACGATTTGCCTTTTTCACCGCCTGCTGTACCTGCATGCCCACTTTCAATGACTGGTGTATAATGACACCCAGGTCTCGTTGCACCTCCCCTTTTCCTAATCGGCCACCATTCAGATAATAATCTGTTTTCCTATTTTTGCCACCAAAGTGGATAACTTCACATTTATCCACATTAAATTGCATCTGCCATGAATTTGCCCACTCACCCAACCTATCCAAGTCACCCTGCATCCTTTTATCATCCTCCTCACAGCTAACACTGCCACCCAGCTTTGTGTCATCCGCAAACTTGGAGATGCTGCATTCAATTCCCTCATCCGTCATTAATATATATTGTAAACAACTGGGGTCCCAGCACTGAGCCTTGCGGTACCCCACTAGTCACCGCCTGCCATTCTGAAAAGGTCCCGTTTATTCCCACTCTTTGCTTCCTGTCTGCTAACCAAATCTCCACCCACACCAATACCTTACCCCCAATACCGTGTGCTTTAAGTTTGCACACTAATCTCCTGTGTGGGACCTTGTCAAAAGCCTTTTGAAAATCCAAATATACCACATCCACTGGTTCTCCCCTATCCACTCTACTAGTTACATCCTCAAAAAATTCTATGAGATACGTCAGACATGATTTTCCTTTCACAAATCCATGCTGACTTTGTCCGATCATTTCACCGCTTTCCAAATGTGCTGTTATCACATCCTTGATAACTGACTCCAGCAGTTTCCCCACCACCGACATTAGGCTAACCGGTCTATAATTCCTCGGTTTCTCTCTCCCTCCTTTTTTAAAAAGTGGGGTTACATTAGCCACCCTCCAATCCTCAGGAACTAGTCCAGAATCTAACGAGTTTTGAAAAATTATCACTAATGCATCCATTATTTCTTGGGCTACTTCCTTAAGCACTCTAGGATGCAGACCATCTGGCCCTGGGGATTTATCTGCCTTCAATTCCTTCAATTTACCTAACACCACTTCCCTACTAACATGTATTTCGCTCAGTTCCTCCATCTCACTGGACCCTCTGTCTCCTACTATTTCTGGAAGATTATTTATGTCCTCCTTAGTGAAGACAGAACCAAAGTAATTATTCAATTGGTCTGCCATGTCCTTGCTCCCCATAATCAATTCACCTGTTTCTGTCTGCAGAGGACCTACATTTGTCTTTACCAGTCTTTTCCTTTTTACATATCTATAAAAGCTTTTACAGTCAGTTTTTATGTTCCCTGCCAGTTTTCTCTCATAATCTTTTTTCCCCTTCCTAATTAAGCCCTTTGTCCTCCTCTGCTGACCTCTGAATTTCTCCCAGTCCTCAGGTGAGCCACTTTCTCTGGCTAATTTGTATGCTTCTTCTTTACAATAGATACTATCCCTAATTTCTCTTGTCAGCCACGGGTGCACTACCTTCCTTGATTTATTCTTTTGCCAAACTGGGATGAATAATTGTTGTAGTTCATCCATGCAACCTTTAAATGCTTGCCATTGCATATCCACTGTCAATCCTTTAAGTGTCATTTGCCAGTCTATCTTAGCTAATTCACGTCTCATACCTTCAAAGTTACCCCTCTTTAATTTCAGAACCTTTGTTTCTGAATTAACTATGTCACTCTCCATCTTAATGAAGAATTCCACCATATTATGGTCACTCTTACCCAAGGGGCCTCTCACGACAAGATCGCTAATTAACCCTTCGTCATTGCTCAAAACCCAGTCCAGAATAGCCTACTCTCTAGTTGATTCCTCGACATGTTGGTTCAAAAAACCATCCCGTAGACATTCCAAGAAATCCTCTTCCTCAGCACCTTTACCAATTTGGTTCACCCAATCTACATGTAGCTTGAAGTCACCCATTATAACTGCTGTTCCTTTATTGCACACATTTCTAATTTCCTGTTTAATACCATCTCCGACCTCACTACTACTGTTAGGTGGCCTGTACACAACTCCCACCAGCGTCTTCTGCCCCTTAGTGTTACGCAGCTCTACCCATATCGATTCCACATCTTCCCGGCTTATGTCCTTCCTTTCTATTGCGTTAATCTCTTCTTTAACTGGCAACGCCACCCCACCTCCCCTTCCTTCATGTCTATCCCTCCTGAATATTGAATATCCCTGAACGTTGAGCTCCCATCCCTGGTCACCCTGGAGCCATGTCTCTGTGATCCCAACTATATCATAATCATTAATAACAATCTGCACTTTCAATTCATCCACCTTATTACGACTGATCCTTGCATTGACACACAAAGCCTTCAGGTGCTCTTTTACAACTCTCTTAGCCCTTATACAATTATGTTGAAAAGTGGCCCTTTTTAATGCTTGCCCTGGATTTGTCGGCCTGCCACTTTTACTTTTCTCCTTAGTACTTTTTGCTTCTATATCTCTATAATAAAGATAAAATAAAGATAATAATTGGGGGAGAAGGATCTAAGATTTTAAATATATATTCATCCAAAATGCATGTTTTAAAACTGGTAGTTTTGTCTTTCCACCATTTATCAATGCTGGTTACAATTCTTGCCAAAACTATATTCTGCATGATTTAGTGACATTACTAAAAATGTAGACAAAATTTCGTACTTTGTTATTCTTGAAATGATGTTGCAATTTTCAATCTTGTAAATTATTTCAAATTAGGCTGAATATGTAAATTAATATTCCCCAGTCTTTGATCTAGAGGGTTTTATTATTGGGTGGCATCTGTTTGTCTCGCGAAACTATGGATCTGCACCTGGAAAGTCTTGCACTCTCCAGGGCGCAGGCCTGGGCAAGGTTGTATGGAAGACCGGCAGTTGCCCAAGCAGCAAGTGTCCCCTCTCCACGACACCAATGTTGTCCAAGGGAAGGGCAAGGGCTGATACAGCTTGGCACTAGTGTCATCCAAGGAGTTGCCAGAATGAGGTTGAAAGCAATGTCGGACTGCCATAGGGACTCCAGTTCTGGATTTGTCCTCAGGGTTTATTCCCGAAGCCTTTCCTATGAGTGGGTATGGCCGTAAGGCAGTGAAGCTTTGAAATCAGAGTTTTCCCTCTCTTAGATGGACTGCCTTCCCAGGCTAACGAGCTCCATCTACCCAAAGCACTGGTTTTAAGGCGCCAGGACCCGCCTTCGCCCCTTCTCCTGTCAGTAGAAACGGTTCTGCCGGGCTTAGAGGCTAAGCCACACGAGAAGGCCAGGAGTTGGACTTGGTTGTCAGAGGTTATTTGAGGCGCATGCCGTGAGGAGCACTTTTAGGTAGTGGAAGCTTGGCCCCACTACCACCCCTCGGCTTGACAACCTTGGAACCTAGTGTTTTATTATATGTTACTAAAAAGAGCGAAGTATGGGGTTACAAAATCATTGGAACAAATATATTAGCACTTATTGTTTTAATATTTATGCATACCAGTTATTGATTGATGATACAAGCCACCAGATGTCATAATTATTCTTTTCTACTTATTAATGTGTCGGAAACAAATTCGAGATATTGCAGTTAAAGGCATTCAATGTTAAAAATATTTTTTTTTCTGGTGGTAACTGATGAATTTTCCCTTTAGCTTTACTCACCAACCACATCCTAAACAAAGAATCACCCAATCCCTAAACCCTGAATAAACCAATCAAAGTCCAGATGTTTGAGCCCACTCAGTAACTCTGATAAAGTGATTCATTGCCACACTCCCATCTCAAAACTACTATCAAGTGCCAATCACTGGCACACCCAAGAACAAACTCCCAGCTTAAACATATTCACATGATCCTAACAATAAACCCCTCCTTCCTTCTCCACCCCCAACTGGATTCAGGCATATTTTTTTTGCTTTACTGTCTGTTCTGCGCTGATTCAGTAGATAAGAAAAAGGTCTTTCTTTCTATGCAGTGCCTCATACCTTGGACCACAGCAATACACCATTAATTTTGTATGCATAATATCTTAGTAAAGTCAGACAGGCTAACTTTCTAGAATATTGAGTGTTACACCAATTGATATTCCACATATTTTAATGCAATTTTTTCAGATGTCATATAGTGGTATAATAAATTTTCCAGTAAACTCTGCAAGTTTAAAGTAAGCGAGAGGAAAGAAAATTCAGTGATTTTCGAGTGAGTGTGGAAATCAGAGCCTAGTGAGCCTAAAGGAGCACAGAAACTGAGTTCTGATGTCTTACAAAGAGTAAGGTGATGCTGATTTTATACTATCAGAATTTCCAAACCATAGGATTTTAAATTATAAGAGTTTGCAATTTGGGGTGGGGGGGTGTGACACTCGATGAATAATCCACTAATTCAGTGCAGGTGGTGGTTGTGAGTCAACATGAAATAGTTTGTAGTCCATCCTTTTCCTACCAGTAGTCAAAAGTTCAGCTGATAGACAACAGCAACATAAGCTTTAGCTTTAGCTTTGTCCGCAGAAACATGGATGTTCCTGAAGCTCTGAGCATCACATTCTTTTAGTTAATTTGTGAGCATACCTTGCAACATTTTATATAATCCCTTCAGCCATCCAGTTCTTGACTCAACTGTCACAACACTGATTGCTACTGTTTAGCAATATTCTGGCCACTTTGATCCCTTGCACTAAAATGGACATTTTTTTCCTGTTCTAGTTGTGTTTTCCTTTTGTAAAATGAATGTATAATTAATGGTTTCATGTGGAAGCTGCTTGTATGCTGCTTTGTGCCTTTGATGATACTGCAATTAAGTTTCTCATTTGACCTGTGCATACATGTAATTGTGTTATGTTATTCAGCAGCTATGCTAGGAATCACCAAACTCAAAATAATTACTTTCCCCAAACAGTAACGCTGATCAACACCTCCACCCACTGACCCACCACCAATACCCTCCTTAAGTACAAACAGTCACGTGCTTAACATCAGTTTATAGACATGGAATCAATCCATGTATATAAACTATCTTATTTATTTTTATTTTTATATTTACTGTATTTATATTTATTGTGTTTTTCGATGGTTATGTTCTTTGTCTTATTGTGTTTTTTTGTGCTGCATCAGATCTGGAGTAACAATTAGTTCATTCCCTTTTACATCTATATATTGGAGGTGACATTAAACAATCGTTTAATCTTGAATATGACAACAAACTCAACATTGATCTTGACTTTGAATCTTTGAGGAACAACAAGCCATTTTCTAATTAGAGTGAGAAATATCAAGTAGCAACGAAGGGAAGGTCATCCTACTGTTAACATACCATTCAGCCTTTGAATATATTTTAAAAATCCATACTGTTCTCAGCATTTTAGACATGGAAATAGTTGTGTCAATTATGCAAGAATATCCAGGGCTAAGTAGCTGAAATAAACCAGGTGAATGTGAGAAATGTATCTCTGTGTGCAGGTGAATATATGGCACATTTACTGGCTGCATCACTGCCTAGTATGGGGAACTGTACTGGCCTCAATCGCAGGACCCTGCAGAGAGTAGTACAGCACATCTGTAGATTCAGGACATTTAGGACATTTACAAAGACAGGTGTGTAAAAAGGGCCCGACGGATCATTGTGGGACCCAAGCCACCCCAACAAACTGTTCCAACTGATACCATCCGGGAAACAGTACGGCAGCATAAAAGCCAGGACCAACAGGCTCCGGGACAGCTTCTTCCACCAGGCCATCAGACTGCTTAATTCATGCTGATACAACTGTATTTCTACGTTATATTGTTGTACACAACTATTTATTATAAATGACTATAAATTGCACATTGCACACTTAGGCAGAGACATAACAAAGATTTTTACTCCTCAAGTATATGAAGGAATGAAATAATAAACATCAATTCAATGTCACAATACAATTCATCTGAGGAATGAATGTGAGGATAAAAGACCGGTCCATTACATAAAACACTGTCACAATAAAGCAACATCTGTCATTAAAGACTCCTCTCTCTCCAGACCATGCTGTCTTCTTGTTACTACCATTGGGCAAGCAGTAGAGCAGACTTAGGTCCTACACCACCAGATTCAGGAATAGTTACTACCCTGCAACCAACAGCCTCTGGAACCAGTATGGATAACTTTATTCAACACTACTTTGCACTGATTCTATGATCTACAGGCTCACTTTCAATATCTCTTTACAGCTCCTGTTCTCAGTATTATCTTTATTTGTACATTTTGTCTTCTTTTGCACATTGGTTGTTTGTTGGTTTTTGTCGGTTCATGTATAGTTCTCAGTAAATTTTTTGTATTTCTTTTCTTCTAAATGTTTGCAAGAAAATGAACCTTCAGTTAGTATACAATATCATAATATATAGACTCACTTTGAAGGACTCGATATTTGCATGTTCTCGATATTTATTGCTTATTTATTTATTATCATTATTTATTTATTTCTGTGTTTGTCTTTTTCACACTGCTTGTAAGCTCAAGGTGGTGCGGTGTTTCATTAATTCTGTTAGGGTTATTATTCTATGGACTTAGTGAGTTTGTCTGCATGAAAGTAAATCCAGTTAGTATACATTATCATAATATGTACTTTGATAATAAATTAACTTTGAAATTTCAGCTATAAATTTTGGAATTTCATTCTTAATAATTTGATTAATTGACAAAAGCAGGAAAACTAATTCAGTAAAACATTGGGACTACACTGATTGACAAAATCTATATATATTTCAAAGTTCTAAGTAAATTTATTATCAAAGTCCACCAGATACAACCCTGAGATTCATCTTCTTGCAGGCAAACTCAATAAACCCATAGCATAATAACCCTAACAGAATTAATGAAACACCACACAATCTGAGCTTTCAACCAGTGTGAAAAAGACAAACATAGAAATAAATAAATAAACAATAAATATTGAGAACATGGGATGAAGAGTCCTTCAAAGTGAGTCTGCAGGTTGGGGAATGTTTCAATAGTCTAGCCAAGTGAGGTTGAGTGAAGTTTAACATGGAATCATAGAATGAGGCATCAGACACTCCAGAGCAGGGGCTCCCAGCCTTTTTTATGCCATGGACCAATACCATTAAGCAAGGAATCTATGGACCCCAGGTTGGGAAACCTTGACCCAGAGAAATGATTTCTTGAGGTTCCATCTACTTCAGGATATTTTGTCTGATTGAACAGATGGCTGAGCAGACTAATATTGTACAGCCACAGCAGCAATTAGTAGAAGTGGGCAGCAGATTGCAATAGTTGTTAGTGCCATCACCACACAGCTCCAGGGACCACAGATCAATCCTGATCTCAGGTGCTGTCTGCACGGTTTTCATGTTATGCCTGAGTCCTCATGGATTTCTATTGGGTGCTCCCACAAAGACCTGCTGGTAAGCTAATTGGCTACTGAAGACTAGTGGCAAAAAGCAAACAAAGGAACATTCATGGATCTGTCTCAGACAGAAGTTTCAAGATAAAAGGAAATAAGAAGAGGAAGATAGAGAATTAATGTAAATCCCCCACTTGCGGTTGGAAAAGACCAAATGAGCTGATTGGGCTCTATCTGTGATGTTAGAAGATAACATATAAGTTTTTAATCCTCTAGCAGCACTAGCATGGGAAATATCTAAAGGTGTTTCACAGGAGCATCATCAGCTAAAGCTTGGCAAAAAGTGAGTAAGTCCAGCTGGCCAATTTAAATATATTAATAATAATCAACGAATTTAAAAATTGTTTCAGACTGGCAATGAGACAGAGAATGGACCGTAACTGTAATGAAGAGATTGCATTAAGGATTCAACAGCTTGTATTTAAATAATCAGCTTAAACTTGAAGTGATGCCAAGATACTGAAAAGGCCGAGAAAAATACTGACACCAGTTATAGATTAGGACATGTCACCAAATACAATAGATTTAATGAAACACAATAAAACAATGAGAGTAGTGGACTGGACCAGGAGTTTTGACAGGCAATTATGAAGCCAGGAATAAGATACTGAAGACCACGTTTGCAATAGCAGACCAAAGGGCAAGGAGATTTTTAGAGGTCCATATTCAAATAGAGAAATGTTGAGGAAATAAGTGGAGATGTTAGGCCAGAGAAGTAGCCTGGAAAGAATGGAAGAGAAGATGCTGGAGGAATTGCAGGAGGAAAAGATGCTCAAACTTAGCTGGAAACAAAAAGAGAAAGAAAGGCAGCAGATTAAGACATTGAAAATAGGTTTCAACAACAGCTTAGTGCAGAGCAAGAGCAGAATATGAGGTGAATATTGTGGAGAACCCTTTTGGTCGAACATACAGGGGGTACATATTCATCATGTCCTTGTCAAAGATGGATAACATCAGATTTTCTTTCTGTCGATACTGAATGCTTATATCATTTGTCTAATGGAAGGTTCAGAGCTGCTGCTGATTGAAAATATACTGGATTTATCTATTCTTTTAATTGTACTTAATAATTTCATTTATTTCTACTCAATGCATTCCGGTGAACGGAAATTCTAGCTTGGTGTTTGATGGGAAATGAATGTGTCAACAAGTGAGATTAATATTTTTCCTACCAATTGTTATAGCTAACCAATGTTCAAGGATCAATCAACAGACGATTTACTTACTTCTACATTCAGACTTTAATTTGCTCTTTGAAGCAGCTATGTATAAGGAATAGTCCTTGCAAGATGGTTTCCCTGTGAGTGTATTCTAAACAACAATCTATTTTATCTTTACATCAATGGAACAGTTTTAAACACTTTTAGATGTGCTGGAGGTCGACAAAAATAAATAACCTTATCTTCACATTCATGTTGAATAGTCACAGCGTTTTTGTTCTGTGCCAATGTGATGATCACCCACTAGATTTCAGCGTTGTTGCTATCTCTGATTACAAGGTAACACTTTAAAACTTCAGCAACAATAACTTCAACCTTGTTTACTCTCTCTGCCATAGTTCTATTCATTACACCCCATGCATCAGCATTCCTTATTCTTACTAATTTTAGTCAAGTTTTAGACCAAAGTAAAATATGGTAGGGCATAAATATAAAGTGCTAAACGTCTGAGTCAGAATTTCTCCATCAATCCTACATTTTTACCCCTCTGCATCTTCCAGTACGACATGAGTTTTTATGTGAATGTTGAGAAAAAGCTGGTAATGGCTTGATAGGTTGCATGTACCACTACATTTCTAGAATAGCGTAATACCTTCTGGTTTCATTTATGTCAAAAAAATCGAAAAAGTGTCTGAAATTATTTTGTGATGATAGAAACAGAAATTGTGAATAGCTAGTATAATCTGTGTACTCCTTAGTGCCTGTTCTGCCTTTCAATAAGTTAATGGATACTTGAATATGCCACCACTATATTCAAAGTTCATAAGATCAAAATAAATGCATTATCAAAGTACACTATGTCACTATATACAACCCTGAGATTCATTTTATTGTGGGCATACTCAATAAATCTATAGAACAATAACCATAACAGAATTATTGAAAGACTGCCCAACTAGTGCATTCAACCGGAGTGCAAAAGACAACAAACTCTGCAAATTCAAAAAGGAATATATTTTTAAAAATCAATAAGTATCAAGAACATGAAATGAAGAGTCCTTTAAAGTGAGTCCTTTAGTTGTGGGAACGTTTCTCTAATATCACAACTGAAGTTCAGTGAAGTTTTCCCCTTTGGTTCAAGAGTGTATTGACTGAGGGGTAGTAACTCTTTCTGAACCTGGTGGTGTCAGTCCTGAGGCTCTTGTACCTTCTTCCTGATGGCAGCAACAAGAAGAGAGAATGACCTGGGTGGTGGAAGTTTCTGATGACGGATGCTGCTTTCCTGCCACAGCATTTCATGTAGATGTGCTGCCTTCTTTTATTTGATATCTGTGAATCCATATCCTTCTGTAATTCTCTCTGTGACAGACCAGCACCCACAATTCCCTTGGGTAGAGAATTCCTTTGCCATTTGTGCTTGAAATTTCATTTCATCTCAGTCCTGAATGGCCAGAACCTTATTCTGAGACTGATCCCTGGTGCTTATCACCACATCCAGTGGAAATATTAACCCCGCATCCATCTTGAAAACTTAAGAGTTTTATAGGTTAAAAAAAAACAAATCTGATGCTTCTAAACTGGAGAGAATGTCATCCTAATTTGTTTAATCTCTTCTCATGTGGTAAACCCACCATTTCAGGAAAGAATCTGATGAAAATTTGTTTCACTTATTTTATTGTAAATATATCTTAACTTTAATGGGGGAGATGAGAACTGTACATATTTGCCATGATTTTATATAACATTTGTATATTTGTACCGAAATCCACTTGCAATAAAGGCCAGTTTACTGTTTGGTTTACAAATTGCCTGCTGACAAATTTCACCACACATGCCAGTGATAATAAACTTGATTCTGATTCTGATTTTGCTGTTTCTGATGGAAGAACACCCACTTCTTTCAGCATTAACACCTTTAATTCATCAACACCTAAAATCTATTCTAACTTCCTATGTATTTTACCAAAGTGAGTGACCTCAGGTTGTTACATATTATATTACAATGGCCATATCCACAGCCAATATTTCTGCATTTATTTAATAACTTTATTAGTAACAATTGTAATTACAATCAAAATTATCACATGGTAAATGAAAAACCAAACAGATTTGGTTTGTTGTAATACCTATACTAGGATATTGTTACTTGAAGACTGAAGAATGCAATAAACGTAAGTGTAATTAACTGAATCCTGTGGGAAATCTGGGTGAATCTCAGTTACTTTTGCATCACATTTATGAAATCCATGGTACATATTAGAACATGGGGCTCTCAGGCACCTTGTAAATCAAGAAGCCCATCATTAAAGTATATCCCCTTCCGAAGTAAAAATTATTTTGACTAGTTTCTCTATAAACGTTTTCTCTTGGTACAAGGTGAAATATTGAAGCAAAAATCAATAATTTGTTAAATATGTGTGAACATAAAGTAGCAATAGCAATGTTAAATGCAAATTAGAAAAATTATATGTCACTGAGTAGAAATATAAAGAACCATTTCTGGTTGTTGAGTTAAATGCATCTAGTTACGTCTGGGGTAAGGATATGTGATTTAATATTGCAAGAGAAACTTGGGAATTGTAATGGAATGATTACATTGAAAGCATCAACAATCTTAGAAAATTACCTTTTTTTCTAATGCTGGATAGAAATATGGTTATTACGTAGATCAATATAATTACCAGTAGAGTCCTCCAACAGACAACATAAGATGTTGACTGAATCTGCTGACATATCACATTCATGTTATTTATTATAAGCAAAATTTCATCTGATGCTTTTGATGAAATTGCTTGAAATTCATACTTGCACTACTAATGTTGTGATTGATGGGAACTGAAATTTTCTTTCCAAACTAAATTAACGATATTGATATATTCTGAGTCAGCATGTAAGACTTCTGAACCAAGTGAGGAAAGATATTTTTTCAAATAAAAATATTGAAAGTGTATTTTAACATGTACACAATGAAGATATTGTTCCATGAACTTCAATTGCACGTAACCTGATGGAGAGATATTATACCCATGTCCTCTGAAATTTATTGAATCTTATTCATACCAGCTCTCTTAATAGTGGCACGGTAATGGAGAGGTCAGCACAACACTTTACAGTACCAGCGACCTTGGTTCAAATCCTACCACTGCCTGTAAGAAGTTTGTATGTACTCCCCATGACTGCATAGGTTTCCTCTGGGTTCTCTGGTTTCCTCCCGCAGTCCAAAAACAGACTGGCTGGTAGGCTAATTGGTCATTGTTAATTGTCCCATGATTAGATGAGGATTAAATCAGGAAATTACTGGGCTAGAAGGCATTTTCCATTCTGTCTCACAATAAATAAATAATTAAACATTGTTGATGAGTCTAACTGCACATCAAGAAAATATTTGCCAAATTAAAGAGACAGAAAAAGATCTGAAGAAATCAGATGCTGCTACCCAGTCAGGCTTGTACACAAACTAGTATCGTTCCCTTATTAACGTACTTTAAAGGATAATGTTGCAAGAAGTTTACTATGGAGATGTTCTGTAGATTGCAAGTGAAATGCACAATAACACCGAATGGTAGTGAAAAAAGTGGGTTAAGCAGATGGTGAATAAGAAACTAACATATGTTTTGTCCAAAAGCATGTGACTGCTGATTACATTAACACACAACGTCCAAGATGCCATAAGATGCAGGCCAGGTTTTACAGCAGAATATCTCCAATTTTTACCTGTGTCTTCATAGGGAGAATGTATAGAAAATCAGATGTCCCAACCTCTGCCTTTGTTGCTATGTTACCAATAACTTGTCTTGGTCTAAACAAAGCTTGGTCTAATCAAAGTTCAAAGTACATTTAATTGCAAAGTATGTATATATTATGCAACCTTGAGATTTGACTCCTCACAGACAGTCACAAAACACAAAAACCAAATGTACCCATTTACAAAAATCCAACAAACACCCAATGTGCAGAGAGGGAGAGAGAGAAAAAATAACAAATTGTGCAAACAATAAGAGCAAGCAAACAGCATTCAGAATGAAAGTGGGTCCATAGATATGGTCCAGATAAGCTGGAGCAGGCCCACAGCCTCAGCTTCATTTCAACACACAGCAGAGCAGAATGTCGTGGTGCTCACAGACACTCTGGCCAGAAAACGTATCAGCACATCATCTTCCTCACGAAGCTAAGTAAATTCAGCACGTCCCTGTTGACCATTACCAGTATTATAGATGCACCATATAAAGCATCCTGAGTATTTTGGGACAGAGCAACCTGGGACCAAAAGTGCACAGTTGGCTAAAAGTGGCTGCACAAATAGACAGGTTTGTGAAGCAGGTGTTTAGTACGCTGGCAGTGAGTTCAGGAGTTGGGACATTATGCTGCAGTTATGTAAGTCATTGGTGAGGCCACCTCTGGAGTATTGTGTATAGTTTTGGTCACTCCGTTACAGGAATGACGTTGTCAAATTGGGGAGGGGGCTCAAGAGATTTACGAAGATGCTGCCTGGAGGAGAGGGCCTGAGTTACAGAGCCAGGCTGAATCTTTTTCTCTAAAGTGTAAGAGAGTGAAGGGATGACCTCAGAAAAGTTTATGAAATGAGGGGTATTGATAAGATTGACATTCATAGTCTTTTTCTCAGGGTAAAAATTTAAGATAAGAGGGGAACGATTTAAAAGAGGTCTGAGAAGTGTAGTGACAACCTGGAATGTGCTGGTAGAGGAAAGGTTTGAGGCAGATATAACTGCAAAATTTAAAAGACATTTACATAGGTACACAGAGGGGTGGGGTTTGGAAAGGGGATAGAGCTGTCTAATCAGCAGAGCAGTGGCTGGAATTGTGCAGTTGGGTGTATTAGAAAGCGATGAATCCACCAAGCAAAGTTGAAGTGCTAGTCCATCCCAGTAGATGAAGATGAAATTACTTCACCAAGTCACAGATGATGTGGTCTATTCAACCACTGATTCAGAAGCCACAGCGATTCGCTCTGGGGAGAGTCATCATATTCCAGATCAGATGAGCGATAACCCAGGTTAGATTTCAGACCACGGTACCCAGGTAGATCCTTCACATGATGGCGGTGTTGAGGAGGTAGAGAAGAAGAGGAAGATCAAGTGGCCAGCAATGGCAGATGAGAAGGATTGGCGTGTGTTTGATGAGGATATCAGTATGATGTTGGAAAGCACTCTCATGGGAACATCAAAGAGAAGGTTGGAAGTGATGGGCGGTATGGTTTACGATGTTGGAAAGTACTGGTTTGGTTTGATTGAGTTGAAGAAAGCAAAGCCTATGCAGACACCAAGCAGGCGCCAGAAGGAGATTAGTAGGTTGAGGAGAGAGCTTAGATCGTTGAGACAGAGGGGGAAGGTAGCAAGTGAGGGTGACAAGCCAGGGCTTTCTGATCTCCGAGAGCATTTTCAATTAAAGTTAACATCACTCCGTCATGCAGAGTGTTACGTACCCTGTAACTGGGTTGCCAAACCAGCAGAAATGGATCACTCAGTTGGAGTCTGGATTACTAGAACTAAGAAAGTTTTATTAAAGAAACAAGCAACACAGTACTCTAATCGAAAGGATAATGAATGCAACAGTTCAGCAATGATAAACATACATGTACACAGAATTCAGGATCAATCAAGCTCTATCGTTGTCTAGGGGCAAATGACCAGTTTCAAAGTGACACAAAGTTCAGTTCAATTTAGTTCAGTTCGCAGTAATCGTTGCCGTGGCGATGGACAGTGGGGGGGGGGAGGAGAGAGAGCAAAACGAATGAATATTCAACACGGCTTCCACACACAGACCTTCGCAGTCAGCTGTCGGGCGAGTCCTTTGTGATGTCATCTGAGGTCACCGATCGTGACCCCTCCGTTTCCAGATACGACCGTTTCCCTGCGCTGAACCTGGCACCCAGGCAAGGGTGGACACACACCAGGTTCCCACCGATCGTGCCTTTCCACCCTGTGCGTTTATGGCTTGATCCCGCGATCAGCCGTCCAAAAGCTTCCCACCGACTTGTGAGAGGCGCACCGCTTCCAGGGTCTCATTACCTCGGGTGTCGTGTGTGTCCTGCCTTAGCGAACCTGTCCCTTTTTATCCCCCTGCGGGGGTATCGCCTGTCCATCACTTCAAACAGTTCAGGGTTCAAAGGGGGAGCCGCTCTTGACAGCTCCCTCCTTCTGTTACTCTCTCTCCCATCCCTTCATTACACATCTCCAAATACTGCTCCATTGTTTTCCTTATCTCTCTCTCTCCTGAAGACAGGTGGCAGACCAACTGCTGATCACACAGGACAGCTAACATCTTATCTATGTGTATTCTTGTCACACTTCCCCCCTTTAAGGATTTTTACCGGGGGGTAAAAATTACAAACATGAATACATTATTTGATACACACACAAATATACATCTTTATCAGCTATTTGGCTAATACAGCGAATTTGAAGTTGTCAACACCTGACCGACAGTCAGCAATCACATTTTCTGTTCCTTTTATATGTGTTATTAATAATCCCTTAGACCAGGCTCCAACTTAGCAAACTTCATAGTGGCCAAAAATACTGATGAATTGCGATCAATGTAACCTCTCATTTGGTTTTGTCCCAGACCACAATAACAAGGGTCATCCCATTCCGAATTAGTTTTCTCTCGCAAGGGCTTAGTAGGAGGGGGAGGGGTAGTGACCGCAGAGTTATTGCAAAACTTCCTACAGTACCCCACCATCTCCAAGAGCCTTCTGAGGGCCCTCTTGTCTGTCGCGGTTGGGAGGTCAGCGATAGCCTGCACTGTAGCTTGCATCGCTGCCAGCTGCCCCTGTGCCACCACAATTCCCAGGTAAGTGACCTTCGTGTGGCCGAACTCATTTTTTTCAAGGTTCACCATCAAGCTGGCTTCAGACAGCCGTATTAAATTGCCAATACACACCTCTGTGTTCGTCAGCCCTTTAGTCACTAAATTACTCATTCTATATGGATGTTGCTTGCTAGGCTACCCTATTGTAACAGACACCACCCAACGTCCCAGTTCTTTGCATCGCCTCGGGACAATCAAACACATGGGTGCAAGTCGTTTAATTACTTCTCCTAAAGAGTCGCTTTGTTCGGGGATTAAGGGAGAGACCTTATCAGCAGACCTGGCCAAAACAATAGCCTTCTCCCATCTGATCGATACCATACTAATCTTTTCAAAATGGTTTTTTTCTCTTATCAGGGGGCCCCTAGCTTCATTGATTTCTGCACTAACCCCGACTAGGTTTGTTAGCATATCAAAAGCCTGTGACCGTCCCAGTTCGCGTCGACCATAATCAATAACATCCTTCCCTCTGGGCAGCCGGTAAACCTCTTTCATGATTCCACCAACTGTTCCCTCCAGTACCGCAAAATGTCCACCGGGGGATACCTTGTGGGCCAGGTTAAAAACCTCATCCCCATAACTCTTTTGCACCACCCCCCATTCCTCATCTGCGGGCAAGGCACTTGGTCTCCCTTGCTTCCTTAGCACTTCCTCCTCCACACAATAGCCTACTAGTTCCCTTGTCAAGTCTGTGTCAGAGAGAGCTGTCTCTGCCAAAACCATCAGCCCCTCGTCTCACTCCTGCGTCTGCACAAATTCTTTCCTGGCTACTGCTAAGTCTGTCTCAGCTCCCTCACTACCTCTTGTCTCACTACACTCTTTCTTTTCACTTTCTACCCCCTTCTCATACAAGACTGGCAGAAATGTCTCAGCTAAATTCACTACCGCAGCCCCATGATGAACCTGTGAGTCCATGGGCGAGGCCTCAATGCTGGCAGGCTGACCTGTCAACCTCACGACTGGGAACACGATTCCCCCGGCGACGTCATTACCGAGCAAGACTTCCACGCCTTTCATCGGTAATTCGGACCTCACCCCGATCGTGACTAGTCCAGAGACCAGGTTGCTTTGTAAGTGTATCTGGTGCAAAGGGACTGACTCTGTCCCTTCCCCAACACCTTTGACCTTTACCTCCCCAGTCTGGGTCTCTGAGCTAAACTCTAATACACTCTTCAGTATTAGTGACTGACACGCTCCCGTGTCTCTCCAGATCCGCACTGGAACTGGTTTTAACCCCTCCTTCACTGACACCAATCTGGCTGAGATAAACTTCTCGCACCCTTCCTGAACTTTGGCAGACCTGTCCTTCCCTAGCGGTTCGTTTACCAGCTCAATACAGCCAGTCAAAATCACTGTTTTCCCTTTTCCCGTCTCCTTTTTTGGGGCAAAGCACCTGGACGCAAGGTGTCCGACTTTCCCGCAATTATAACAGATGACGACAGGAGACTTCCTACCAGACTGCTCCTGGTCTACCTTATCCTTCTCACTAGTCACCGGCTTACTTTCTAACTTTTCCGGTGGACTCTCTCCGCCATCCTGACTACCCTTCTGGTAGCCTTTACTCGGGGAAAACTTCATTTTATGCGTCAACGCATACTCATTCGCTAACTTAGCAGTTGCGGCTAACGTGGCTGCCTCTTTCTCATCGAGGTAGGGTCTCATACCCTCAGGGACACAACCTTTAAACTGCTCAATCAGGATCAGCTGCAGCAGTCTGTCATAATCCCCCTCTACTCCCTTCGAGGCGCACCAACACTCACAATATGTTTGCATCTCACGGGCAAACTCCAAATACGTGCGGTCCCACTGCTTCCTCGCATTCCGGAACCTCTGCCGGTATGCCTCCGGGACCAACTCATAAATCCTGAGGATGGCCTCTTTCACCACCTCATACCTCTGGGCATCTTCCGCGGACAAAGCTGAGTAAGCTTGTTGGGCTTTCCCTTTCAGTACACTCTGAAACAAAACAACCCACTTATCCCTCGGCCAGTCCTGACTTGTAGCCACTTTTTCGAAATGGAGAAAGTACCGATCCACGTCGGTATCGTCAAATGGGGGAACCAGCCTAACCTCTTGGGTCGCCTGGAACCCTCCACCTTGGTTCGGCACGAGCCCCTGCTCTGCCCTTATCTTTAACTTCTCCAGCTCGAATTCCCTTTCCCTCTGTTTCTCCTCTCGCTCCAGCTGTCTCTCTCTCTCTCTCTCTCCCGCCTTTCTAACTCTCTCTACTGCCTTTCTAACTCTTTCTCTTTGTCCCGCCTTTCTAACTCTCTCTCTTTCTCCTGCCTTTCTAACTCCCTCTCTTTCTCCCGCCTTTCTAACTGCTTCTCTTCGTGTTCTAACTGCCGGACCCGGAACTCGTGCTCGATTCTCAGTTTTTCAAACTGTACCTGTACCGCGTCTCCGGCAGGTTTTTCAACAGACACCACCTCCAGCTCGCCTTGGGGAAACACACCTTTAGATACATATTGCTCTACGATAGCTCTGTGTATCTCCTCTCTCCTCATTGTCGACTTCCCCTTAGCAAGATTCAACCGTTTGGCCACAGCTACCAATTCCGATTTCCTGGCATCCTCTACTGCCTCCAAGGTCGGCGCCTTTATAAATTCCTCAGCCTCCATTTCTGCTGTTTGTCTTTTCTTTCTTTCGGGAATTTTGACCCAATCAATTTACTCCGTCCCAAATTTAGCGTTCAAAATCGCAGACGAGAACCCCACTTATGTTACGTACCCCGTAACTGGGTTGCCAAACCAGCAGAAATGGATCACTCAGTTGGAGTCTGGATTACTAGAACTAAGAAAGTTTTATTAAAGAAACAAGCAACACAGTACTCTAATCAAAAGGATAATGAATGCAACAGTTCAGCAATGATAAACATACATGTACACAGAATTCAGGATCAATCAAGCTCTATCGTTGTCTAGGGGCAAATGACCAGTTTCAAAGTGACACAAAGTTCAGTTCAATTTAGTTCAGTTCGCAGTAATCATTGCCGTGGCGATGGACAGTGGGGGAGGGGGAGGAGAGAGAGCAAAACGAATGAATATTCAACACGGCTTCCACACACAGACCTTCGCAGTCAGCTGTCGGGCGAGTCCTTTGTGATGTCATCTGAGGTCAACGACCGTGACCCCTCCGTTTCCAGATACGATCATTTCCCTGCGCTGAACCTGGCACCCAGGCAAGGGTGGACACACACCAGGTTCCCGCCGATCGTGCCTTTCCACCTGTGCGTTTATGGCTTGATCCCGCGATCAGCCGTCCAAAAGCTTCCCACCGACTTGTGAGAGGCGCACCGCTTCCAGGGTCTCATTACCTCGGGTGTCGTGTGTGTCCTGCCTTAGCGAACCTGTCCCTTTTTTATCCCCCTGCGGGGGTATCGCCTGTCCATCACTTCAAACAGTTCAGGGTTCAAAGGGGGAGCCGCTCTTGACAGCTCCCTCCTTCTGTTACTCTCTCTCCCGTCCCTTCATTACACATCTCCAAATACTGCTCCATTGTTTTTCTTATCTCTCTCTCTCCTGAAGACAGGTGGCAGACCAACTGCTGATCACACAGGACAGTTAACATCTTATCTATGTGTATTCTTGTCACAAGAGTCACAACGTAAAAAGAGAAAGAAGAGAGAGAAGGCAAGAAGGTCGATCTTTGAGACTCTCTCCAGTTCACAAAGAAATTGTTCGAACAAAGTAAGAGCAGGCAGCTTAACATCTCTCAACAAGGACTTGAGGATCACCTGGCAAGCACTTACTCTAACAAACAGCGGGAGGCCCCTTTGCTTGACATTTTAGGGCTTGTGAAGCCTACCGAGCCAGGAGTGAAGTTCGATCTGTCAGAACCCAAACTGGCAGAAGTCGAACGGTTCATCAGAAAGGCAGGGTCAGGTTCAGTGCTAGGACCTAATGGTGTGCCTTATGAGGTGCTCAAGAAGTGTGAAGAGCTGAGTAAATACTTGTGGAGATTGTTAAAGGTGGTGTGGAGACAAGGTGTTGTTCCTTTGTTATGGAGTGAGGCTGAAGGAGTATACATCCCGAAGGAAGAGAATTCTACTACATTGAATCAGTTCCGACCAATTTCACTCCTGAATGTAGAGAGGAAGATTATGTTTGGCATTCTGGCAGAAAGAATATTTTCAATTGTGATAGAGAATAGATTGGTAAATACATCTGTGCAGAAGGCAGGAATACCAGGCTTCCCGGGATGCCTTGAACATACTAGTGTGATATGGCATACCATCAAGGAGTCGAAAAGGTTGAGAAGAAATCTGGCTGTAGTTTGGCTTGATCTTGCAAATGCATTTGGTTCTGTTCCCCATGCCCTGATTGAGTTTGCGATGGAATTCACATGGATTCCTGCTAAGGTGAGGAACTTTGTTATGCAGTACTACAACGATTTCCAGATGAGGTTTTCCACTCAGCAGTTTACAACTAGGTGGCAGAGTTTGGATGTTGGAATCCCAATGGGATGTGCAATTTCACCCATCCTTTTTGTGTTAGCCATGGAGGTCATTGTGAGGGCTGCAGGATCAGTGGGACCAGGTGTCGTACTTGATGGCGGAGGGGAGTTACCACCAATATGAGCGTTCATGGACGATCTCACTCTTTTGGGTGGCAAATCAACTGATGATCCCACTGGTGATAGCACAGGACAGTTAACATCTTAGTCCAAGTGTATTTTCAATTCAGTGGGTGTGTGTTTGGGAGTCATTATCAATGGGATCAGATGGGCACCAGATCAGAAACTAATTGCTGAAGATTAAAAGAGCGAGATGAGAAAATCAATGTTGTGGCCATAGGTGGGGTAAGGGTGTTCAAGAGAGAGCTGTTTGGAAAGGCTGATGTTTTGGGCAAGTTCCTACTGAGCACGACAAACTACCCTTAGCCACCCTCTGCTGTTCCTTCACACTGACACGTAGCTGAGACAGATCTGAAAAGTTAGCTTCACTGGGTCTCCACCCACTGAGTTGGTAATCAAGATTCAAGTGACAAATGAGTACAGAGTGAAGCCTATGGATATCTTTGACAAAAGGAAGAGATAGAGTTTTGTAGAGTCATTGGGCACTACAGCACAGAAACAGGCCCTTTGGCTCGTCGAGTCCATAATCTATTCTATAAGGCAGATATAAGTTAAGTGTCTTTTTAAAAAAATGTCCATGACACTTACAGATGTATTTTTAAATATTGTAATTGTAGTAGATAATGAAAATAAAACAAACATGTTTCAATATTATATAAAACCAATATACACAAATAATGAAATGATTAATTATATACATTAACAAAATCATTAAACTAATAGGTGGTCTCAATGCATTTAAGAAGTACCTAGCTGAGCAGTTGTGTCACCAAATTATAAAAGGCTACGGACCAATTGTTAGTAAATGGATTAGTATCAAAGGGCCCCTGATGGTCAGCATCAACTTGAGGCTGTTTGTGTGATAAATGACTTAAAAAAACGTTTACCTTTCCTTTTGTCCCCTAACTCAAATGCTTTCTGTTCATATTGAGGTCAATGGGTTCCAGATCTGACATCTGGCCTGGCACAGGACGTGTCCCACTACAGTTCCTGAGAGGCATTTGCTTAGTGTGGGGAATTCCTGCTTGTATTGACTGCATTACTGAATTCCATGCAGAGACCTGTACCAGATGGTGCACAATATTTATTTGCAAGTTATCTCTCATTAGAATTAAATTACATGGTGCACAAGAATGTGGTGCTTATAATATCCAATTTATAAACACAGAAGTTTGTAACTTCTATGCTATGTGATGGATATGCTCAATGTCCCAAAGACAAGTCAGGCATCCACTGGTCACCATGTGTCATTATGCTAAATCTTATCTGCTAATGCAAAGGCATTGTGGAGCCTTTACAATTCTATTCCCATCAATTACACTGAGATAATATTATCACCATCTGATTGCCCCATAAGATCAGGTTATAATTGGGAGTGTGGTTTCCGGGGTCTTGACTTTGAACTCTGGTATCAACAGACTGCCTTTTTAGCAACAACCTATGATTGCGAGTGCAATTAAGCTGACCATAATATGTAGGATGTACTGTAGAGTATATTCTGACTGAGGTAACAACCAATCACACTTCACTGGGTTACTTTAGCCTTGATAACTGTCATTATTATTCCTGTTTCTTTGGAGACCAGTACAATCACACAGACCATGCAACTCGCTGGTGCCCCATGCTGCTGCTGTTAATATCTTCTGCAAATTTATTCTATTTCATACAAAGGGTAAAATCCAGAACTAAAATGCTCAAGTATTTATAAATATTCCTGAACTATGGTGAATGTGAAAAGGATTCATCTCCAGGTAGGGCCAACTCCATGACCCTACATCCTAGTCTCTACCTAATCCTGTATTGGGTGTCATGCACAACTATGGAAAGTAATTTTCATTTTTGTAGTGGTTTTAAACATAGAAACATAGAACATAGAAAATAGGTGCAGGAGTAGGCCATTCGGCCCTTCGAGCCTGCACCGCCATTTATTATGATCATGGCTGATCATCCAACTCAGAACCCAGCCTTCCCTCCATACCCCCTGACCCCTGTAGCCACAAGGGCCATATCTAACTCCCTCTTAAACATAGCCAATGAACTGGCCTCAACAGTTTGCTGTGGCAGAGAATTCCACAGATTCACCACTCTCTGTGTGAAGAAGTTTTTCCTAATCTCGGTCCTAAAAGGCTTCCCCTTTATCCTCAAACTGTGACCCCTCGTTCTGGACCTCCCCAACATCGTTTTCACAGTATTTCTAAAGTGCTTCATAGTCAATGTAATCCTTGTGAAGTTTAGACGTTGTAAAGTTGGAAATATAACAGTCAGTTGATATACAGGGAGCTCTAATAAACAAGAATATATATATTATGGACTGACCAAACTTTTTTCCAAAATTATTATCCTCATCTCTCACTTCTCTTCAATTATTTCATGTAGTTCCCTCATGAATTCCATTACATTTCATATGGTTGGGAGTAATTTTGAAAGGAAATTTTAGACATATTATTATGTGGTACTATTTCTTCTGTGGCATTTAGCCTATGGATAGAATGTCAGCTCAGTTTTACCCCACCAGATATTACATGCACTCCAGTGTAAACTGCATTGTGTGCTGACAGGATTGATGACAGGAAAACTATGTTGGAAAGTTTTTAAAGTGGAAAAGCCGTTTGCACTGGGACAGTTCCACTCTTTCCATCTCAGAAGTCTGGGTCCAGTGGTACAAACAATCATCACAAACTGGGGTGTTTCGTGGTTAATGTGGATGACCATGATGTCTTCTGTGCCTTGTCATGATCTTCACTCTCAATGGTGTGTTTCAGTATCACCTTCTTGTCCTTTGGGCCTCTCTGTAAATCTCATCTGCCTTGTCTGCTAGAGTTGACTATGCATGCTAGGGCAAGCATATCCCTATCTCATTGGTGTATGAGGCTGCTGGCTACCTTCACCTGGTTCAGCCCATCTGTCAAAGCGCTGTACCAAGGTGTGGCTGGTGTCGCAAGCAAACAGCTATTTGGAACCACAGGTGGGAGCTGAATGTCTGGCGGGGACCGAAGGTTAATGAGCTGCCCTGGAACGGACTCAGCAAGCTCTTTCACCAAAAGTGCTCCCCTCCCTGGACACTCCATACATAAGAGGGTAGAAGTTAGTCCATTAGTATAGAGTGAAGATATGAAGAATGAGATAAACTGCAGGTAAAGCAGCTCCTGTTGAGGGAGAAAGAGAGTTAACATTTCAAGTTAATAACCTTTCATTCTCAAATGCACGAGTTATTTAATTTTTATCAAGAAAGCAATTTTTTCACCTCAAAATTATACACAGCATATTCACAGAGAAATACTTTATATGCTTGTTGAACGCTGCAATTCTGAATATGGAACATATCATTGCTATCAGCATGCTACATAGAATATTATTAATTTTACCAACAATTTGTATTCTCCTTTTGATTAGCCACACTAAGGAGATCTCAAAGTAAGATAAATTTTGCAAAAGCTTAGGGCCAGTGACTGAAAATATTAGTGCAATGACTATCTTTATTCAGCTCCAATACAGCTGTGAAAATTAAAATAGACTTCATTGATCAGCAGTATGAATGACCCAATATCTCTGACGATCTTGTTGTTTCAAGGATATTGTGAAACCAAAGGTGATTTGGTGATCATTGTACAAAACATTTTATTCAATCAAAAAGAGGGACACTGAGCTTTGCGTATCCTGTCAATTTAATTTTCATCCCATTGTACACTTGTTTCTCTGTTTATCCTCCTACATTGTTCCAATGATAAAATTATTCTCTTGCCTTATGTCTGGGAGCACTGTTGTTCTGTTCTGTACTGTTTCGACACCTTATAACAAATATTCCCACTGCTATCTCACTCTTCCCCTTCTTGCAAGTTAAATCGCTCTTGCCTTCTTTATTCAATTCTAACCTGAAACATCAACTGTGTCTCTGCCCTATGCTTGATCAGTTGAGTGGTTAAAGCAGTTGCTTTTGTTTCAGATTTAAAGAATCTGTTTTTTTTTGTTTTCTTGAGGAAAATGTTCCTATGTTAAATGTTTTTATTAAAGATTAATTTTCACTCATCAAAATGGAGCACAGCGAACAAACTGCTTAACCTCTATCCGTATGTCAAAACGAACATACCAAGAATCATTTTAGTCAATCTTCTCTATACAGCTTCAAATGCAAATATATATTTTAGACATTAAGAAAGAGGATGTGCTGGAGTTTTTGGAAAGTTGGATAAGTCACCAAAACCAGACAAGATGTACCCCAGGCTACAGTAGAAGGCGAGGGAGGAGATAGCTGAGCCTCTGGCAATGATCTTTGTATCATCAGTGGGGATGGAAGAGGTTCCGGAGGATTGAAGAGTTGCAGATGTTGTTCTCTTATTCAAGAAAGGGAGTAGAGATAGCCCAAGAAATTATAGACCAATGAGCCTTACCTCAGTGGTTGGTAAGTTGATGGAGAAGATCCTGAGAGGCAGGATTTATGAACATTTGGACAGGCATAATATGATTAGGGATAGTCAGCACAGCTTTGTCAAAGGCAGGTCATGCCTTTCAAACCTGATTGAATTTTTTGAGGATGTGATTAAACACATTGATGAAGGAAAAGCAGTAGTTGTAGTGTCTATGGATTTCAGCAAGGCATTTGATAAGGTACCCCATCCAAGGCTTATTGAGAAAGTAATGAGGCATGGGATCCAAGGGGACCTTGCCTTGTGGATCGAGAATTTGCTTGCCCACAGAAGGCAAAGAGTGGTTGTAGACGTGTCATATTCAGCATGAAGACCAGTGGTGCGCCTCAGGAATCTGTTCTGGGTCCCTATCTCTTCGTGATGTTCATAAATGACCTGGATGAGGAAGTGGAGGGATGGGTTAGTAAATTTGCTGATGACACAAAAGTTGGGGGTGTTGTGGATAGTGTGGCTGTCAGAGGTTACAGCGGGACATCGGTAGGATGCAAAACTGGGCTGAGAAGTGGCTGTTAGAGTTCAACCCAGACAAGTGTGAGGTGGTTCATTTTAGTAGGTCAAATATGATGGCAGAACATAGTATTAATGGTAAGACTCTTGGTAGTGCGGAGTATCAGAGGGATCTTGGGGTCCGAGTCCATAAGACACTCAAAGCTACTGCGCAGGTTGACTATGTGGTTAAGAAGGCATACGGTGCATTGGTGCTGAGAGGCAATTTTACCTGGTCAGACCCCACTTGGAGTACTGTGCTCAGTTCTGGTCACCTCTCTACAGGAAGGACGTGGAAACTATAGAAAGGGTGCAGAGGAGATTTACAAGGATGTTGCCTGGATTGGGGAGCATGCCTTATGAGAATAGGCTGAGTGAACTTGGTCTTTTCTCCTTGGAGCGACGTAGGATGAGACGTGACCTGAGAAGTGTATATGATGATGAGAGCTTTGATCATGTGGATAGTCAGAGGCTTTTTCCCAGGACTGAAATGGCTAACATGCGAAGGCACAGTTTAAGCTGCTTGGTAGTAGGTACAGAGGAGATGTCAGGAGTAAGTTTTTTACGCAGAGAGTGGAGAGTGCATGGAATGGGCTGCCGGCAACGGTGGTGGAGGCGGATACAATAGTGTCTTTTAATAGACTCCTGGATAGATACATGGAGCTTAGATAATTAGAGGGCTATGGGTAACCCTGGATAATTTCTAAAGTAAAAACATGTTTGGCACAGCATTGTGGGCTGAAGGGCCTGTATCGTGCTGCAGGATTTCTTGTTCTGTGTTTCTAACTATGAAAACCAAACCTGTTGCTCTATTCCAGATGAAGACTCATTGTCTCTTGTAAAATCACATCAATATGTCCCTGCATCTATTATTATCACAGGAAAAGCCCTCCTCATCATTGTACAAGGAGTGCTACCACAAGAAAGCAGCATCCATCATCATGAACCCCCACCATCCAGACCATGCTCTTCTCACTGCTGCCATCGGGCAGGAGGTAAAAGAGCCTTGGAGCCCACACCACCAGGTTCAGGAACTATCATTACCCTTCAAAGTTCAGCCTCCCAAATCAGCATGGATGACTTCACTCACCTCAACTCTGAACTGATTCTACAACCTATGGAATCCCTTTCAGGGACTCTACAAACCATTCTCTCAGTATTACCTTTATTTTGGATTTGCACAGATTTTCTTCTTTTCAATATTGTTTTTTTGTCAGTCTTTATGTGTAGTTTTTCATTGATTTGATTGTACTTCTTTGTTCTAGTGTTAATACCTTCAAGAGAATGAAATTCAGGGTAGCATATAAACACTTCAATAATAATTTTATTTTGAACTTTGAATATTGAACACAATTTGCAATAATGCCTTGCATAATATTTGTGTGGCTAATTACTTACTGTACATGAATGCCAGCTCTGTGTATTTCATTAACCAGGGCCTTCATGTCAATTTGTACAATATTTTGTAGTTGCCTTTTCGGTTTATCTTCCAAAGTGGATGACTGCACATTTTCTCTCATTATATTCTATTTACTGAGATATATCATGTGCAATTCATTTCCTCAGCATTCCATTCATTTCCATTTTCAATGCATTAAATGTTGATCTTCAGTCGGATTTTGTTCCTTTGTTCATCCTAAACAGAAAGTTAACTTAATTCGTGCAGCTTCCTTTGTAGAAAATGATGTCTCCCATTTGTCAATTCTTGGCTACTTACTTAACCTTTCCAGTATATCATTTTCAAGCACTTGGTGCCTTTAACAACTTGTTAACACACCAACTCCACAATAGCTAACTGAAGATTAAAAAAAGAATTATTCTGTTCAACAGAGTACTTTTATTAATATTATTTACAACAAAAAATAGTCTTCTGCTGTCAATGGCAGAAAAATAGAGACTATCAAGAAATAATCTTCCCACCAATATTACTGCAATGAAAACTTATCCCATTTTAATATGGCCCTATTTAATTTGAAGCAGGAGTAGAATTGTAAAGTATGTGAACTAGAACATGGAATGTAGAACATAAAACATAGAGCACCACAACCCAGTAACAGATCCTTTGGCCTCAGTGTTGTGTTGAACCAGATACAAAGTAAATCAAAAACTCCCAAAAACTAATCTCTCCTACCTACACAAATTACAGGCTACATCACGCCATTGGAGATGGTTTGAAGGAGGTTCACGATAATGATACTGGGATTGAAAGGCTTGTCAAATGAGGAGGGTTTGATGGGTCTGGATCGCTACTCACTGAAATTCAGAAGAATGAGGGGGAATCTCATTGAAACGTATCCAATGTTCAAAGGCCTCGATAGAGTGGATGTGGAGAGCATATTTACAATGGTAGGGGAGCCTAAGACCAGTGAACCCAGCCTCAGTGTAGAGAGGAGATGAGGAAGAATTTCTTGGGTCAGAGAGTGGTGAATCTGGGGAATTTATTGCCACAGGAGGCTGTGGAAGCCAGGTCACTGGGCATATTTAAGACAAAGTTTGATAGATTCTTGAGTAGTCAGGGAAAGAAGGAATAAAGGGAGAAGGTGAGAGATTGGAGGAAAAATGAATCAGAATCAGAATCAAGTTTATCATCACCGGCATTTGACGTGAAATTTGTTAATTTAGCAGCAGCAGTTCAATGCAATACATAATCCAGAAGAGAGAAAAAAATGTAAAAATAACAATAATAAATCAATTAATCAATCAATCAATCAATTACAGTATATGTATATTGAATAGATTAAAAAAGTGCAAAAAACTGAAATACTGTATATTAAAAAAGTAAGGTAGTGTCCAAAAGTTTAATGCCCATTTAGGAATCAGATGGCAGAGGGGAAGAAGCTGTTCCTGAATCACTGAGTGTGTGCCTTCAGGCTTTTGTACTTCCTACCTGATGGTAACAGTGAGAAAAGGGCATGTCCTGGATGCTGGAGGTCCTTAATAATGGACGCTGCCTTTCTGAGACACCGCTCCCTGAAGATGTGCTAGGTACTTTGTAGCTAGTACCCAAGATGGAGCTGACTAGCTTTACAATCCTCTGCAGTTTCTTTCGGTCCTTTGCAGTAGCCCCCCTCCCATACCACACAATAATGCAATCTGTCAGAATCCTCTCCACGGTACATCTATAGAAGTTTTTGAGTGTATTTGTTGACATGTCAAATCTCTTCAAACTCCTAATGAAGTATAGCTGCTTTTTTGCCTTCTGTATAACTACATCGATATGTTGGGACTGGGTTAGATCCTCAGAGACCTTGACACCCAGGAAGTTGAAACTGTTCACTCTCTCCACTTCTGATCCCTCTATGAGGATTGGTATGTGTTCCTTTGTCTTACCCTTCCTGAAGTCTACAGTCAGCTTTTTCATCTTACTGATGTGGAGTGCCAGGTTGTTGCTGTGGCACCATACCACTAGATGGCATATCTCACTCCTGTACGCCCTCTCATCACCACCTGAGATTCTACCAATAATGGTTGTATTGTCAGCAAATTTATAGATGGTATTTGAGCTATGCCTAGCCACACAGTCATGTGTATATGGAGAGTAGAACAGTGGGCTATGCACACACCCCTGAAGTGTGTCAGTGTTGATCGTCAGCGAGGAGGATATGTTTTCACCAATCCACACAGATTGTGGTTTTCCGGTTAGGAAGTTGAGGATCCAATTGCAGAGGGGGGTACAGAGGACTAGGTTCTGCAACTTCTCAGTCAGGATTGTGGGAATGACAGTATTAAATGCTGACCTATAGTCAATGAACAGCATCCTGACATAGGAGTGTGTTGTCCAGGTGGTCTAAAGCCATGTGGAAGGACAGGTGAATTAGCTGTGATGAAATAGCAGAGCAGACTTGTTGGGACAAGTGACCTAATTCTATTCCTATACCTTATGGTCCTATCTTCTTCACATTCATGTGCCTATCTAAATGTCTCTTAAACCCTTTAATGTATTTGCCTCTAACTCCATAACAGGCAACACATGCCAGGCATCCACCACTCTCTGAGTAAAAAACTTACCCCTCACATCCCTTTTGAACCTACCCCCTCTCACCTTCAATGCATGCTCTTTGGTAATAGACATTTCTACAATGGGGAAATGATACTTCCTATCTACTCTGTCTATGCCTCTCATAATCTTATAAACCTCTATTAGATCTCCCCTCAGTCTCTGGTGCTCCAATGAGAACAACCCAAGTTTGTCCAGTCTCTCATGATAGGATGTCCTTTCTAAACCCAGTTAACATGCTGGAAAAATCTTCTGCATTCTCTTAAGAGCCTCAACATCCTTCCTGTAGTGGGGCATTCAGAACTGGACGCAATACTCCAGATGTAGCCTAACCAGAGTTTTATAAGGTCACAAGGTCAGATTGTATTATAGATCTTGCTTCTCATTCTGAACAAATGGAGAGTGTGGAATAAAGAGAAATGTATTCCACAATTCATGTAAAGATCAATGAAGTTCTAATCACAACCTATTGCACTTAATGACACCTACACTAACACTTAATGCTTCAATAATTATAATTAAGCTAAAAAATATTAGTGCTTTTTTCAAGTGAGGATTACAATCTGAGATATTGACCTATCAGAAGCCCTAACTAGAGTAATTATGATTCATGTTTGTTGAGCAACATGCAAAGTAAAATGCTACCTGTGGAAATGAAGTGACCTCTAAATTCTATTTGTAGAGAAATGAATTATACAACCAGGTAATGGTTTGAATTAATAAGAATATTTGCAGTGATTTAATATTAACAGAAAGCTGACTTTCTGCTTTTAGGTATATTTATTTATGAGAATATATAAAATATCAAAATAATGCATTCACAATTTTACAGTAAGTCGTGCAATGGATTCATCAGGCAGTAAGGAATGTATTATCACATTCTAAAATGGTATGTTACATGATGATAGAAATGACACTAACCTTATATTGAATATTTGAATATTGACATTAATTTTATGAAAGAAATGCACTATGCACTCACTTTCTCAAACCATTACAGATAATTTCTGCCATGAAATGCGTATGTATGAAGTGATGCCATTGAATATATTAAAAACTACTCAGCATACATATTGCTTGGGAGGAAAAAGCAACATACAGCTATATTGTATTCTGCTTTATTGGTATTATAACAGGGTTAGAGTAGGGACAATTGGAAATAATTTCACTCCCTAAGCCTGTTTCAGTGATCAACTGAAATGTCAACCCTACTTTCCCTTTTGGAGCCTATATCTGCTGATTCCTTAAGAAGACAACATTAAATGCTTGGTTTTCTGATTTGAATGCACTCTGGTAGTGAGCATTTCTGGGTCATTGTGGATGCAAAGGGCAAAGGCTCATAGTTCTCAGAGTGAAGAATTTTCCTATTGTCTGAACCACAGCTGGTTAGCCCATTGTCTTGGGTATACGAAGACATGCTTTGCCACCATGTTTCACAAATTCTCAGCTTCTCATTCCATCACAAATATATTTCAATGAAATCATTTTCATTCTTCTTAATTCCAGCAAGTAGCACCATATCCCGCTCAGTTTCAGTTCAAAGTTCTCAAATCTTGCAGTATGACCATCTTATTCTTGTTCTATCATTCTTGAAGTACCAGAATGGTTTCTTTCTTGGGACATGGAAATTCAATTAGATTCAAGAGCAGGATGGAGGGCGATGGTTGAGTTTGTAATCAAAGGAGTGACTGTGGTGTCTGGGGCTGAGTAGGAAGCAATAAAGAGTTGCCACAATAAGCAAGTATTTAAGTCCTGCTCCGTGGTGAATTTTCAAGTCTATAGCAAGTCAAGTCAAGTTTCTTGTCATTTAAATGCATATACGTATATAACATATATGTTACCATATAATGCATATAGAAGAAAGACAACATTCCTTCAAACTTGTGCGCAATGTCACATAACATTCGTAACACTTGATAACTTATGAAGATAAAGATAAAATCTACAGATGAATCAGACACAAATAACAAACTAAAGTGCATTATTATTAAATATTTTAAGGTACAGAACAGATTAACCAGTGACACTTCGAATACGATGTGGCTGGGAGTTCGGAAGCCTGATGGCCAGGGGATGAAAAGGTTTCTCATCCTGACTGTTCTTGCTTTATACATCGTAGTCTCCCGTCTGATGGTAGAAAGTTAAAGAGGGTGCTGGATGGATGTGTAGGATTCCCAATAATACTTAGTGCAATACTCCTGATGGATGGTAGGGAGACCCCTATGATCCTCTTAGCTGTTCTTCCAGTCCTTTGTAGAGACGAACCAAAAAGCAATGCTCAAATGCACTGAGGAGATCTGTTTTTCAATGAGGGGTCTGCAATGGTGGGAAAAGATTGCAGGCTGTAGAATGATATTGGATGTCGAGGCATTTCAATGTGTTGTTTCATCCCACTTGTAGAAGGTAAACTAAACTAAACTTTATGAACTTTAACTTTCTAAAACTCTGGTTAGGCCACATCTGGATTATTGCATGCAGTTCAAGTCGTCCCACTATAGGAAGGATGTTGAGGCTTGGGAGTAGGAGCAGAAGAGGTTTACCAGGATGCTGCCTGGTTTAGCAGTCATGTGTTATCATGGGCAGCTGGAAAGACCTGTGTTGTTTTCTCTGGAGCACCAGAGAATGAGGGGAGTTCTGATGGAGGTTTATAAGATTATGGGGAGTATAGATAGAGTATGCAGGGAGTATCTGTTTCCTAGGATTGAAGTGTCTAATACCAGATGCTATGCATTGAAAGTGAGAAGGAGTAGGTCCAAGGGAAAGTGAGGGGTAAATTCTTTACTTCGAGAGCTGTGAATGCCTGGAATATGCTGCCTGGTATGGTGGTAGGGGCAAATACATCAGAGACATTTGCATTTAAGAACATTTGGATAGGCACATTGATGTAAGGAAGATGGAGGCATATGGACATTGTGTAGGTAGGAGGGATTAGTGCTTAGGTGTTTTTGATTTGATTTTCAGTTGGTTTGGCACAACATTGTGGGCTGACCGGCCTTTTCCTGTGCTGTATTGTTCTATGTTCTAAAGGCTATGGTGGAAAATTCTTGACATTTTCTTAAAATCAAACATCTTTTCAAAGAAATTACATTACTTAGCATACATAAATCTTCCACCGTGTGACTGAGGGATGGAAAATCCTACAAAAATGTGTCGATAGGGCCAAGTCCATCATGGGTAAAGCCCTCACTACCATTGAGCATACCTGCCTGAGGTGTTGTTGCAGGAAGGCAGTATCCATCATCAGGGACCACCCCACCCAGGATATGCTCTCTTATTAGTGCTACCATCAGGAAGAAGGTACAGGAGCCTCAGAACTCACAACAGCAGGAACAGGAACAGATACTACCCCTCAACCATCAGACTATCCAACAAAATGGGATAACTTCACTCAACCTCACTTGCTCCATCACTGAAATGCTCCCACAACATATGGATTCACTTTCAAGGATTCTCCATCTCTAAATCTATTGCTTATTTATTTATTATGTTTTCTTTCTTTGTTTCCACACTTTGCTGTTTTTTGCACACTGGCTGAATGCCCAAGTTGGTGCTGTTAATCAATGATTCTGTTTGTGGTTATTTTTTTATGGATTTATTGAGTATGCTCAGCAGAAAATGAATCCCAGTGCTGTATATGGTGACATGTACAGTACGCATTTTGATAGTAAATTTACTTTGAACGTTGATTACCAGCGTGTTTAAAATTTCAACTATTTACATGCATCGAGAGCTGATGAAACTTATAGAATTTTCACTGATTGTGAATGACAAAATTCAGTTCACTTCAAAAATATCTGTTAAATATGACTTTTTACAGGTAAGTAGTAATATTAGATGCAGTGTCCCAATTCCAGTAACTAACAGTAAACTTTTAACGACTGCTAATATAAAGGTATCTGCAATCTGCCCAAATAATGTTCGCCAGTTAATTACCAAATTCCAGAAGAAGGTCACAACAAAAACTGCTGTCATTATGTGCACTTAGCACAAACAATATGATTTTTTTTTTTGCTTTTCTGTCCTTTCATAAATAAACGTTTCATGTTGTAGATGCTTTATGTGAACACCTGAAACATTTGTTCTGATTCTTTTCCACAGGGATCATCTGGCTTGCTGTTTCCAGCATTTGCTGTTTAGGTTCATGTTTCCAGCATCTGTAGTTCTTTGTAATTTTCAGACCAGTGCAGTTAGTCCATTAGGACAAATAAGCAGATTGTGAGTACTGCTCAGTAGATGAAAGTAAAAAAAAATTAAACTGTAGATGGTGGAAATCTGAAATAGCTGTAGAATATGCAGCAAGAAAATCTGAAATCATACATCTGTGGAAAAAGAGAGAGAGAGAGAAAACTAATGTAGTAAATCCAGTACCCTTTGCCAAAATCAGGAAAGAAAGAAAAGCATGTTACTTTTCAGTGATAGAGAAGGAAAGGGAGAGATGGGTAGAAGAAAAAGAATTATCTTTAATGGGGTGAGACCAATTAGGTAATTAAGGACCGTCCTAAACACATTATGCTTCTTTGTCTGTATAATTTGTTATTAATAGTATGACTGTAGGGAATATCCTTCAGACCAGACAAAATGAATTGATTAGGAAATAAAACTGTCCAAATGAAAACAGCTGGATATAGCTCATTCTGATAAAGACAGGAAGAAAGAGTGTGTTGAAGAAATCAATGCTGAATCCAGAAGACTGCAGCAAACCCAGACAAATTATGAGTTCACATTCCTAAGCTTGTTTTGGGTTCCGTTGCAACAAAATGGGAGGTTTCAGATACGACAAAGTGGGATTGCAACTGAAGTGGCAGAGTCCGGAAGCTCAAGGTCACCTTTGTCGATTGAACATACTCCCAAATTGGTCCTCTGATCTGCACTTTGTTTCTCATATGCAGAGGAGCCAGATATTGAACACCGGGTGCAACATACCTGGTTGTTAGAGGCGCAAGTGTGATAAAAAGGAGTAATTGCAAGCAATAGCTGAGTGGACCAGCGAGTCACCACAAGAGCATTGAAACTGCTGAAAATGGAGCACTGGGAAGTACAGTGAAATCAAGGGGTAGAATCTTGGTGGAGATTACAAAAATTATTTGATCAACTAAATGTGGAGGCTCATCGAGTGGAAGGTGATGAGGATAATTCTGTTCTTGCCCTGTCCAGTTGGAAAGGGATGATAAAAGATATGAGAGGATTATATGAGATGTGGTCGGGGGCTCTATCCAGAATGGTGGAGGGAATATCATAGTTCAGCAAGAACGAAGATATTTCAGATGCACCTGTATGGAATGTCTCATCACTGAAGCAAGTCACTGTAGCCTAATTCTAAACTTGCATGTATATAGCAAGTGGCCAATGTCCTTCTTCTCTCTTGGACCTTTTTGCATCATGGACATGATTTTTTATTATGTTTTTCTTTAATGAGGTCAGAATTTAACTGAGCAATGAAGGGGCAAATGTCTTGTGCAGCCAAAGTGAAAATCAGCAATCTAATTAAATGAGTGTGCTGTAGTTTCATAGGAAAGTTAAAGTCCATCTTTCAGAATAATAAGTTTTACTTTAGGAATCTTGCTTACTGAGACACGGATAGCTTTTTTTCTCACATGCTAGGACTGTGAGGTCTGAAGCAGGTGGAGAATAGCCATTGCCCTAAAAAGACAGCTGCACTATTTCGAGGTTGCCTAAACTGAGTGCCGTTGCTGCTCAGGTTACACTTCATAGAAGCACTAGAATCATCAAGAGGATGCCAATTAAAGAACAGCAATGACTGTGAGCGCCAAAATGAATGTTTTAATATCTGTTAGTGTTGCTGCATGGTATAATGTGACTGGAGATAAGTTTTGATGGAGGGTGAAGATCTCTGTAATAATTGGGGAATTAAAAGCTTCATTATTTTCCTCTTCTAAGATAAGATTAGCTTTGTTTGACACATTATCATTTGTTTCAATAGGTTTCAGTAGGTACATTTAATGTCAGAGGAATGTATACAATATACATCCTGAAATTCTTTTCATTTGCAAACATCCATGAAAACAGAGGAGTCCTCCAAAGAATAAGTGGCAATTAAACATTAGATGCCAAAGCCCCCACCCCAGCTCCCCACTCCCACACACAAGCAGCAGCAAGGAAACGACACCAGCAAAAAAAGCATTGGCACACTCCATCGAGCACTCAAGCATGCAGCAAAGCATTAATAAAGACAGACTTGCAGTACCCCAAAGACTACTAGTTCACCTGGTAATTCCACGTACCACAGGCTCTCTCTCCCAAATAAGGGAAAAAGAAATGTCCCCGTTTCACAGTGAGAAGGGAGACATAACAAATAATTCACTAATTAATGATGTTAAAAGTTGTGTCACTTTTTCAGAGCTCTGCGCCCAGAGAGTCGGCCCCAGAAAGGCTCAGGTCTCTGGACACAGGGACACACAGCCCATGCAGCTAATACACTGTTCCTGATCCTCCATGTTTTCACGTGACACCTCAGTCAAGGGCACTGACCTTGACTCAGCCAGTCTTCAGGACCACAAAAATCCTGCACCCTGAAGGCGCTCATGTCTTCCAGACCGCGTCCTTGGGATATCAAAAAATGGCTGGTCATGAGGAGGCCCTGAGAGCGGGTCCCATTCCCACAAAGAAGCAAAGTCAGAGTGTAACTTCAGGTCAGAGTGTTCAAAAGAAACTTGTAAAGGAAAAAAATAGATTTCAAAGATAGAAATAGAGCTGTTTCTGAAGATGCAAGCAAAGGAGTCGCCGCTTAGCACCATCATAACCTTGCTCTGCCCCTCCTTTAACACTGGAACATTCAGTGAAATACTTATAACGCTTAAAGAAGGGATTAAAATGACTGTGTTCAGATGCTGAACTTCATGATAAAGCCTTTGGCTTGGATGGATAGGTATGTTTGACATTGTTCAAAACTCTGTTATTGCAGGTCATCCTTCAAAAACTTTTCAATTAGCTGGTAATGAATGCCTTCCTGTCATGGTCCGGTCCGTAAAGTCCACATTCCGTTCCTGGTCCGGTCCGTGGATTCAGGACTCCCGGTCTTCCAGCTGTCCCTTGTTTTGGTTGGGTTAATTATAGACACCTGATTCCCATCTTGAGGCTTGGAATATAAGTAGCCTTGGGGTTGAGTGTGGGCTGCTGGTTTGTCTTGTCAAGATTTTCTGGGAGCAACCTGCTGGTGGAAGGCTAGAGTGGCCACTTGCCATCTTTAGGCCATCTTGGAGAACCATTGCTTCATGGAGCCTTGCTGTTGGTAGTTGGCTGCCAGCCACTCTGAGCTAGGTAGAGATCTGGCTGTTTCTGTAGCCAGCTGAGGTTGCTGGCCAAACTGTAACTTGGAGCAACCCTGATGCAGAGATGGAACTGTCTGTTGTTCTTTGGTGTTTGTCTCTTCTTGTCCTTGCCTCTGTGGGTAATTCAGGCTGTCCTGCTGCTGCCCTGTGGGGGGGATCTGATTTGTCTTGTCCTTGCCTCTGTGGGGGTAAGTTGGGCTGTTCTGCTGTTGCCTTGTGGAGGGGGGGGGAACCTGTCTTGTCTTGTCTTTGCCTCTGTTGGGTAAGTCTGGCCATTCTGGCCATTCTGCCATTACCTGATGGATGGACATGTCCCATTTTGGTGTGGAGATAAAGTTGAGTCCTGGCTTGTCTAAGGATAAGTCCCAGCTCTGTGTCTATGTCCTGTCCAGTCTCATGTTAGTGTTGTGTTAAAGATGAGTCCTGGCTTTTTGAAGGATAAGTCCCAGCTCTATGTTGATGTACAGTTCCCAGTCTGTCTCTGAGCTCCAGCCTCAAGAGCCAAGGCACCAGCCCCCAGCCTCAAGAGCCAGGGCCTCAGCCTCCAGCCACGTTCTGTCCTGTAGCCAAGTCCTGTCCTTACCTAGTTCTGGGGTCTGAGCCCAAGGCAAGACCCAGGTCCTGGGTTCTTGTCCAGTCTCTGGCTCAGAGTCCAAGCCCAGGCTTCTAGTTCATCGTTCATTGTCTGGGTTCCCTGTCTAGTCCATGTCCTAGCCCAAGTCTATGTTCTTGTCCCTGCTGCTTGTCTGTATCCTGTCATGTCCCTACCCTAGTGAAGTCCTGTTCCTTGTACTTCAGAGTCTGTATCTTGCATTTGGGTCTGTTACCAGCACCCCCACTGTGACATTTCCTTAGTGTAGACCAACCATCTGGAACTGCAAGGAGCTTTCCTTGCTTTTAATCCTCTTTCCTCATCTCCTTGTGGCTCCTGGATTAAATGACCTGCTTGTGAGAACCCTCCTCCTTTTCATCTCCCTCTCTCCTTTGGTAGCTGGCACTTCATCTCATCTCCCTTTCCATTCTGCTTTAACGTCAAAGTAATTTCTGCAATGACCAGCCACTTGCCTTCTCCTGAAGAATACTGAGAAGCTGGAGAAAGAATACACAATTTCTTCAGCTGAAGCTGTTGGAGAATTTTAGGAAAATGTGACATTAGAATGCAGGTGAACTCTTGATAATGTAACATAGATGTTTTCCAAATGGTTAATACATGCTTTATGTTCCTCATCCAATAGTGAGCAGACAGCAAGTGGATAGCGAAAGATGTCCACGCTTTGGAGTGTATACTGTATATACTAATGATGTCCTTACAAATCTTAAAACCATAAGATACAAGAGCAGAATTAGGCCATTTGGCCCATCGAGTCTGCTCAGCCATTTCATCATGGCTTTTCTAATTTTCCTCTGAAATCCATTCTTTTGCCATCTCCCCATATCCCTTCATGCTCTGACTAATCAAGAATCTATTAATCTCTGCCTTAAATAGACATTAAGACTTGGCCTTCACCGCTGCCTGTGGCAAAGAATTCCACAGATTCACCACTCTCGGCTAAAGAAATTATGTACTCCTCATCTCCATTCTAAAAGGAAGCCCCTCCATTCTGATGCTGTGTCATCCAGTCTTACACACTTCCATTATAGGAAGCATCCTCTCCACATCCACTCTATCAACGCCTTTCACCATTTGACAAGTTTCAATGAGGTCACCCCTCATTCTTCTGAATTCTAGTGAATTCAGTCCCTGAGCTATCAAATGCTCTTCATATGACAAGCCATTCAGTCCTGGAATCCTTTTCCTAAATCTCCTTTGATCCCTCTCCAGTTTCAGCGCATCATTTCCTTTTTGTAATTTATTTTTTATTGAAGTTCATCATCAAACAAAACTTTTCATAAGATGTATTTCAGATACTCTACATATATATCATATAGCCATATTTTGTCACAAATCTCCACATAATATTTGAGGTATACACTTATAGAAAGGGGAGGAAAGAAAGAACAATCAAAAAGAAAACTGTTCAAAGTAGGGAGTGATCTTTTTTTACAACATATTCATTGACTTGTGAGAATAAATTCAGACCTATGAGGTATTTGTAGATAAACCATTTTTCCCAATATGAATCAAATTGTTCCAACTTATGATTAACAGATGCTGTTATCTTCATTTTGTAAATGTCAATTGTAATTTCCAGCCATACATTTAAAGTTGGGCTCTCCTGTGATAACCATTTCCTGGTAAGGGTCTTTTCACTAGCCACCAGCAGTATATTCATTAAATATTTATCTCTTTTCAACCATTCTTGAGTTATATACCCAAAATATATGGTCTTACTTTCTAAGGGTATTTCACATTTAAAGATGTCTTGTAGGGCATTGTGTATCCCACTCCAATAGTCTTTGATAATGGGGCATTCCCAGAAAATATGATAATAGTTTGCTTTTTGATTTCCACAGTTTCTCCAGTAAATAGGGAGGTTACTATCATAGTGGGATTTCTGAGCAGGTGTAATAAAATACCTTATCAAGTTTTTCCACCCGAACTCCCTCCATTTCTGTGAACTGATACACTTCCATTGATACCTCCATATTATTGTCAATTCTTCCTCAGATATTATTATCCCTCCTTCCTTCTCCCATTTTGTTTTAATGTATGAAGATGAATGTGTTTTAAGATCTGACAAACCCTTATACACGTTTGAAATTATTCTACTACCATTGTCTGAATTATATCCTTTTCTAAATATCTCTATCAAACATGTACTTGCCTTGGTTACATTTTTAACCGTCCTATGAACATACTGTCGCATCTGTAAATATCGATAAAAGTTTTGTTTTTCTAATAAGTGTTTCTCTTTGAGCATTTCAAAACTGAACAGTATTCCTCCTTTCATTATATTGCAAATAGCTGTATTCCTTTAGCTGTCCAGTCCTTAAATCTAGAATCCAGTTTGTTCGGAGTAAAATCCGAGTCATATGCACACCATTTAAGAATTGCAATGTCTCTCTCTAGTTTATATTCTTTTATAATAGTTTTCCATATTTTAAGAGTCCATTCCACCCATGGGTTATCAATAGTATTTACGTAACTTTGTAGGTTGTTATCAGCCAAAATTGCCTGTATGGGGATGGAAAGTATCCTCTCCTCAGTGTTTTTCCATTGAGCGTCATATGATGGATTGCACCAGCATATCACAGCTCTCAACTGTGTTGCAAAATAGTAATCTCTAAGAGAAGGTAGGCCCCACCCGCCCTTTTCCTTGGCTAATTGTAAAGTTTTGAGATGAACTCTAGGCCTTTTCACCTTGCCATATATATCTTGATAGCATCTTGTTCTATTCATTGAATTGATTTTGATTAATCTCTATTGGTAGGGTCTGAAAGAGATGTAGTACTCTGGGCAGTATATTCATATTAATAGATTCAATCCTTGAAATGAGACCAAGAAAAGGAAATAGGTTCCATCTTGTTATATCTTCCTTAATTTTTTATATATAGGCTGATAATTGCACTGTGATAATTTTGCCAAATCTTTGGGCATAATGATGCCCAAATATTTGACAGACTCTGCTTGCCATGCCCAAGGATATCTACTTTCAATTTCTTTTGGTGGGCAAGGATTTAATGTTGAGACTTTATAAAGTACTGGTGAGGCCTTACTAGGAATACTGTGAGCAGTTTTGCAGATAAGGGCCCAAAAGCTACTCCCAATACTCCAAGTGAGGCCTCACCAGTGCTTTATAAAGTCTCAAATTAACCTTCAGGGAATCCTGCACGATGACTCACAAGCCCCTTTGCACATCAGTCTTTTTTTTGTATTTTCTCTCCACTTAGATTATAGTCAGCCATTTAATTTCTTCTACCAAAGTGCATGACAATACACTTGACACTATATTCCATTTACCACTTCTTTGCCCCTTCTCTTAATCTGTCTAAGTCCTTCTGTAGCTTCTAATTCCTCAAAACTACCTGCCATTCCACATATCTTTTGTCTACAAACTTTGTAACAAAGCCATCAATTTCATCATCCAGATCATTGTACAATGTAAAAAAAATCAGTCCCAAAACAGACTCCAGTGGAACAACACGAGTCATCAGTAGCCAGCCAGAAAAGGATTCCTTTATTCCCTCTTTGCTTCATGTGAATCAGCCACTGCTTTATCCATGCTAGAATCTTCCCTGTAATACCATAGGCTTATAGCTCACTAAGCAGCCTCATGTGGCACCTTGTCAAAAGCCTTCTGAAATCCAAGTACACAACATCAACTGATTCTCCTTTTTTTTTTATCTTGCTTGTTATTTCTTCGAAGGATTCTAACTAATTTGTCAGGCGACCTTTTTCCTTGAAACCATACTGACTACAGCCTATTTCATCATGTGTCTCAAGACCTTAGTAATTGACTACAACATCTTTCCAATCACTGAGGTCAGACTAACTGGCCTATAGATTCCTTTCTTCTGCTTCTCTCCCTTCTTGAAGAGTGGAGAGACACTTACAATTTTCCAGTCTTCCAAAACCATTCCAGGATCCAGTAATTCCTGAAAGACCATTACTAATGCCTCCGCAATCTCTTCAACCACCTTTTTAAAAACCCTGGGGTGTACACCATTTGGTTTAGGTGACTTATCTACCTTCAGACCTTTCAGTTTTCCAAGAATCTTCTCCCTAGTGATGGTAACTTCATACACTTCATGACACCGGGCACCTGGAATTTCCACCATACTGCTAGTGTATTCCACAGTGCAGACTGATGCAAAATACTTATTCAGTTTGTCTGCTATTTCCTTGTTCCCCTTTACTAACTCTCCAGCATCATTTTCCAGCAGTCCAATATCCACTCGCACCTCTCTTTTAACAGTTTATGTATCTGAAGAAACATTTGTATTCATCTTTAATACTATTGGTTAGTTTACTTTTATATTCTATCTTTATCTTCATAATGATTTTTTAAGTTGTCTTCTGTTGATAATTCAAGGCTTCCCAATCCCCTACCTTCCCTCTAATTTTAGATCTGCTATATGCCCTCTTGTTTGCTTTTATTTTGGCTTTGACTTCTCTTAGCTACAGTTGTATCATTTTGCCTTTAGAATACTACTTTTTCTTTGGGATGTATACTTCCTTTGCCTTCGTAATTGCTTCCAGTAATTCTAGCCATTGCTGTGCTGCTGTCATCCCTGCCAGTGTCTTTTCCAATCAATTCTGGCCAACTCCCCTCTCATGCCTCTGTAATTTTCCTTTGCTCCACATAATACTGATGCATCTGAACTTAGCTTTACCTTCTCAAATTCCAGGGTGAATTCAATCATACCATGATCACTTTCCCGTAATGGTTCTTTTACCTTAAGCTCTCTGATCAATTCTGGTTCATTGTACAACATCCAATCCAGAATAGCTGTATTCAACCATAGGCTGCTCTTAAAAAGCCATATTGTAGACACTCTAGAATTTCCCCCTCTTGGAATTCAGCACCAACCTGATTTTCCCAGTCTACCTGCCTATTGAAATTCCTCATGACTATTGCACATTTCCATTTTGGCACGCAGTTTCTATCTCCTGTTGTAATTTGTAGACCACACGATTGCTTGGAGGTCTGTATACAACTCTCATCAGGAACTTTTTACCCTTGCAGTTTCTTAGCTCTATCCACAATGATTCAACATGTTCTGACCCTATGCCACTGTTTTCTAATGATTTGATTTCTTTTTTTTTACCAACAGTGTAACACCGCCTCCCTGCCTTCCTGCCTCTGTCCTTTTGAAATCCTTGGACATTAAGCTCCATGCTATAACATTCTTTCAGCCACGATACCGTGATGTTTACAACATCATGTTCTGTGAGAATGACCATTAGAGCTCAGTTTAATTTCTATCTGGTGTTTAGTCTTCATTGGACTAATAGATCTGAGATTTTCTTCATTAATGTGACCATCTTGTAGTAAAGGTGGATCTTGGACTTCTAATCCCCACTTTGTCAAACTGGGAAGACCCCTTGGGTTCTAAACTGGCAGGGCAGCATCTGGGAAAAAAAGTCACAAAAAAGCTTAGTGATATAAATAAAAAGCAGACATTAGAACATTAATCATAGAACGGTATAGAATAGTACATGCCCTGTAGCCTATATGATGTTGTGCCTTTCACCCGGCTTCAAAATTAATTCAACCCTTCCCACTTACACACAGCTCTGGATATAACCTTCATTCCTGTCCTTATTTAAGAGTCCCTTAAATGTTCTTAACATAAGTACCTCTACCACCACCACTGGCAGCACATTCCACACATCTGCCACTCTCTGAGTAAACACCTACCTCTGAGATCCATCCCCACTATATTTCCCTCCAATCACTTTAAGATTTTGTTCACTTGTTTTAGTCATTTCCACACTGGGAAAGAAAAAAAGCATCTGGCTATCTACTTTATGCCTCTTATCATCTTGTACACCTCTATCACACTTCTCTCCTGATGTGCATAAACCTACAACATAGCCCAAGTCCTCTATTTTCCTTACATCCATAAGTCTTTCTAAATAACTCTATTTTATCAGCCTCTACCACCATCCCTGGCAACGTGTTCCAGGCACCTGTGTTTAAAAAAAAAACTGCTCTGACATCTTCACAAGCTTTCCTTCACTGACTTAAGCGTATGTCCTCAGGTATTGGCCACTGCCAGCGTGGGGAAATGACATTGGTTGTCCACTCTGTCTATGCTTCTCATAATCCCATACACCACTGTCAAGTGGTCTATTGTATTCCTTCCAAAGAGAAAAGCCCAAACTCACCCAACCTTTCCTCATGGGATACATTCTCTAATCCAGAGAGCATCCTCTGCTCCCTCTTCAAAGTTTTTACATCCATCTCATAATGATGCAACCAGAACTCAGTACAAGACTCTAAGTGTGGTCAAACCAGTATTATATATTTCAATGTTACCTCACAACCCTGGAACTCAATCCCCCAACTTAATGAAGGACAACACACCATATGTCTTAACTGTACTCTCAAGTTGTGTGACATTGAGGGATCATTATGATTGGACTTGGGGGTTACTATTGCTTTCAAAACGTGTGTGTCCAATAAGCCATTTCCCACTCCATACCCTCCCAATCAAACTATATTAGTAACTTATCCGCTCCTGCCACAAGCTATCTTTCCACCAAACTATCCCGGGGCTGCAGTAACTGGTGCAGAGAAGAGGACTATGTGCCAATCCTGGTGTGGATGGGAGACATCAGTATTACAATGTGAAGTCCTGTGGGAGGAGGTGCTAAATTCCAACACCAGTGCAGAAAAGTGGGCCGGTAACAGGAGGTGCCATGGTCTCTCCTCCTTCTCTGTGCACTATAATTATGCACATTCGGAAACCTAGATGGAATTAAAAACAGAAAATGGTGGAAAATCTTAGCAGCTCAAGCAGCATCTGTGGAAAGTGAAGCAGTAAATATTCCATATCTAGCACGTGCATAGAACTGAAAAAGAAACAAATGTATTTAAGGTAGCTTTGAAGATGGGAGAGGGCAATTGGCAGAGCAAGGAGAATTTCTTTATTGGGATGAGACAACGTGGCTGTTGAGTTCTGCTACGTTTGTGTAATATACGTATTGCTCATGTGTATGGCCTGTGTAACATTTCAAACATTGACATAACAGAACACAGCTAGCACACCAAACTATACAAATAAAAAAAGGAAAGGGAAGGACGAGAGAAAGCATGCAAAACTGGCCAGTCCTGATACAAACAGAATGGAAGACAATATCATCTAAAGTTGGAAAATTTGTTATTGAGTCCAGAAGTTACAACATGAACAGACACAAAAGTGGTGTTGTTCGTTATGTTTTTATTGGTTCTGATTGTCAGTTTATTTCACAAAATCAAATGTCTGAGGATGCAACTTCTTAAAATTATAAAGAGTGGATGTTGACACAATTTCATTTTTAATTATGCATATATTGTGCAATGTATTTTTAGATTATGAAGACACGCAGTCCTCTTTTATTGTCATTTAGTAATGCACGCATTAAGAAATGATACAATATTTCCTCCGGTGTGATATCATAAAATGCAGGACAGACCAAGACTGAAAAAAAACTAACAAAACCACATAATTATAACATATAGTTACAACAGTGCAACAATACCATAACTTGATGAAGAACAGTCCATGAGCACAGTAAAAGTTCAAAGTCTCTCAAATGTCCCACATCTCATGCAGACGGGAGAAGGAAGAAAATCTCTCCCTGCCATGCCCGACCACAGTCCGACTCTGAGTCATCTGAAATTTTCAAGCCTCTGATCAGCTCTCCGACACTGAGTACCGAGCACCATCTCTATCCGAACGATTCGACCTCAATCTCGGTCGCCAACAGCAGGCAAAGCTGGGGATTTTGAGGCCTTTCCTCCGGAAGATTCTCGATCACGCAGTAACAACAGCAGCGAACTTGCATTTCAGAAATTTCTTCAGATGTTCCTCTGTGCTTTCACGTCTGTCTCCAAATCAGAATTGTCCATGGCCCTATTTAACGGATACAATATCATTTTCACCGGAGGGCTGCGCACGTAATGTGAGCATGTAATGTGTTTTCTGCATCTACCTGTTATTTTGTGTGACTGAATGAGTGACTGTGTGCGTGGATTTCTATTGTGATGCCATTGGAACAAAGTCATGTGGTGTACTTTCCTTGAACAATAAAACAGTTTAATTGATATTCAGGTGAAAGTTCTGATTATATCCACAATAAGTCTTCTATTCTAAAGTCAGCATGGTTTTGTGAAGGGCAGATCGTGTCTAACAAGCCTGATAGAGTCTTTGAGGAGGTGACCAGGCATATAGATGAGGGTAGTGCAGTGGACGTGATCTATATGGATTTTAGTAAGGCATTTGACAAGGTTCCACACAGTAGGCTTATTCAGAAAGTTAGAAAGCATGGGATCCAGGGAAGTTTGGCCAGGTGGATTCAGAATTGGCTTGCCTGCAGAAGGCAGAGGGTGGCGGTGGAGGGATTACATTCAGATTGGAGGATTGTGACTAGTGGTGTCCCACAAGGATCTGTTCTGGGACCTCTACTTTTCGTGATTTTTATTAACGACCTGGATGTGGGGGTAGAAGGGTGGGTTGGCAAGTTTGCAGACGACACAAAGGTTGGTGGTGTTGTAGATAATGTAAAGGATTGTCAAAGATTGCAGAGAGACATTGATAGGATGTAGATGTGGGCTGAGAGTGACAACCCAGAGAAGTGTGAGGTAGTACACTTTGGAAGGACAAACTCCAAGGCAGAGTACAAAGTAAATGGCAGGATACTTGGTAGTGTGGAGGAGCAGAGGGATCTTGGGGTACATGTCCACAGATCTCTGAAAGTTGCCTCACAGGTGGATAGGGTAGTTAAGAAAGCATATGGGGTGTTAGCTTTCATAACTCGAGGGATAGAGTTTAAGAGTCGCGATGTAATGATGCAGCTCTATAAAACTCTGGTTAGGCCACACTTGGAGTACTGTGTCCAGTTCTGGTCACCTCACTATAGGAAGGATGTGGAAGCATTGGAAAGGGTACAGAGGAGATTTACCAGGATGCTGCCTGGTTTAGAAAGTATGCATTATGATCAGAGATTAAGGGAGGTGGGGCTTTACTCTTTGGAGAGAAGGAAGATGAGAGGAGACATGATAGAGGTGTACAAGATAATAAGAGGAATAGATAGAGTGGATAGCCAGCGCCTCTTCCCCAGGGCACCACTGCTCAATACAAGAGGACATGGCTTTAAGGTAAGGGGTGGGAAGTTCAAAGGGGATATTAGAGGAAGGTTTTTTACTCAGAGTGGTTGGTGTGTGGAATGCACTGCCTGAGTCAGTGGTGGAGGCAGATACACTAGTGAAGTTTAAGAGACTACTAGACAGGTATATGGAGGAATCTAAGGTGGGGGCTTATATGGGAGGCAGGGTTTGAGGGTCGGCACAACATTGTGGGTCGAAGGACCTGTACTGTGCTGTACTATTCTATGTTCTCTGTTCTATTTGTAATTAACCTCTATCTATTTTGAGTATAGATTTGGAGTGTCTCAATGCAAATTGTGAGACACATGAATTTTTCATTTATTTTAGGATCAGTTCAATTGAAATGTACAGTATCTTGTTGACTAGAATCAAGGCATACAATCACCTTTCAAAATGTCTTCTTTCACATACAAGAACTTCAGGGAGAAAGCCTGAAATTTTTGATCTGTTGTTATTCGTTATTTATTTCTAATCCCCACTGCAAAATCAACAAAGTAGCTTCAGCAAGAGAAAGGCTGAAAATCTTTTGATGGAAAACCTAATAAAATGCAACTTCACTTTAAAGCTTGAGCACAACACTTTTAAAGTTTAATCTTCATGGCTGCATATTCTCAATAAAATTTCAAAGTACATTTATTATCAAAGTATGTGTACTATATTCAACCTTGAGATTTGACCCTTACAGGCAGCCATAAAACAAAGAAACCCAAAAGAACTCATTAGAAAAAGAAGAGCATCAAACACACAATGTACAGGAAAAAAATTACGGAATCAATGGAAGGAAGCAAATAATATTCAGAACTGAAGTTCACAAAAGTGAGTCCACAGGCATGAAGCCAGTCTAGGAGCTCATTATTTGCAGGCCGTAGTCTCAGTTCAGGCCAGTAAAACTTTGCAGGCAGAAAGCTGAACACCAGCCCATCCTTTGCATCCAGCCTCAACACACTGACCTTTTCAATATGGCCTAGCACTTAAATTGGCTAAACAGTGGGTTGTTGCTTGCTTTTGGACCTGAGCCCTGCCGCTTTGATGCACTCTCGGGCCCAGTTCCGGCACCCTGGCCTCAGTTCAGCCACATCAATTGCTTCCAAGTCTGCTCTAGCAGTCAAACATTGGCTTGGTCTATGATCCCAGGCCAGGGCCCTGCCACCTCAATTTGACTCGTATATGGCACTCTGCAACCATCCAGCACCTTTGAAACTTCAGTTCACAGTTCAAAAATGCCAGGTTGTGCAGGTGGTTTGAAAGCTCAACTCCAACAGGGAAGTTGCAGGTTATTGATTACAGTGAATGTTTACCAGAAAAAGTGTGATTGATAAAGTAATTAATAGTTATTTTTGCTGCCAGCTAGTTGCTGCTGTGTTTAACCAGTGTCATCTTAAATCAGAATGCATCATACTTAAGGAGATTGGTTTTTGAGGCTATTCAAACATGTCTCCTGGGAGATGGATTCAGTATTGCCTCTATTAGGTAGCCATTCAACTTGCACTTACATTGCATAGTGCTTGGTGGACATTATTCAGATGGAAAGCTGCCCAGCTCTTTATTGAGATACCTGCGATCAGTAATAAACTGATCTCAAATAACATCTTCAAATTATAGTTTGGGCAGTTTATCAAGCTAGACCCGACCGGTGGCATGGTGGCATAGTGGCATCAGTGCCGGATTTCGGGATGAGAGGTCCCGAGTTCAAATCCAGCCGGCTCTCCTGCATGCTTTCCATCCATGCTGGGTTATGAGCTGGTGATCTCTTTGGAAGCTCACCCAGCAGAACCTCGTACGCGGTTCCCCATTACGTCAGAGAGGCGTGGAGAAACTCCGGGTGTGACATACCTGGAGGTGTGGAAGTTGGAGGATTGTGGCCGTCTGTACAAAGAGCACACCTGCAAAAATAAATAGTAAAGGAACTTTGGGTGAACATTACCCTTGTGTCCTTCTCCCTGAGGCTCATAACAAATTAGACTCCTTAGCTAGTCCTGGCTAACAGCCACATGACTCAGCGATGCATGGGTATGGTGAGATGGCCATCTCCAATAAGCAACATATGTTTAGGGTCGGTGTGATTCAGGTTCAACCAAACAGCGAAGTTGGAATGGTGAATGCTGTATAAATACTGCCCCTTGCAAAAGTTATAATTCGTCAGGAAATAACGGGACCTACACTGGCATAAAATTAAAGTGGAAGTATATTTACAAACATTTCAACTTTAACTAACAGTTAAACCAGTCTGTAATGTGCACAAAAATGTTGGAGCTCATTGCTGGTGCTTCACTTTAGTTACTCATGGCACTGAAACCATGTTCTGCATTAAAGACATCAGCCACAGTTCAAACTTCTCTTGAAGTCCTTTATGAACTAACCAGCTAACTCAGAAGTTTTGGCACTTCTTCTGTGGAACCATTTGTCTGCATAAAGAACTTCTTACAATGGGGTTCCACAAGTGCCTTCCATTGTCTCTCCTCCACACCTCACTTCCTCCCCCAACTCCTGCAAAAAAAAACCCCATACCAACACCCGTTCTCCTAGAAAACTGATGCCGCCAATCTCTCTCAAATGTTCCATAGCATCTCATTGGATAGAATGTTATCAAGACAAACCCAATTGGCTGACACAACATTCCTAAACTGATCAAATGACTCCTGATCTTAACAAAAAAACAAAATACTGGGCTGTAAAGTTTGATTAAGAGAACACACATTTTACAGAAAAGCTATAGAACATAAAAGTACCCAACAGCATAACTGTAGTAACTAAATAAAACATGTAGTAAACCAAGGTATTACACCTGAAATCCTTATAATAAATCAAAGGCAATTTCACATAGCCACACATAGTGAAATGCATAAACGTTCTTTGAAAGGTTATTGCTAAAACTTTGTCTTACCAAAATTGTTCAAAGATTTGCAGAAAATTTTGATAATGGGCAGGATTGATGGTGGATCATGGGCATAGTTCATGGTACAATAGCTGGACACAAATATATTTAATGTCTAGATATATGTAAATAATCACAATCTAATATCTGTGTCATAGCCCTCAGTACCTTGGTCTTTCAAACTATATTGGTGTCTACTTTAAGTATTTTAATGAGCTCTCTGAGGAAGAGATTTTCAGAGATTCATTATCATCTGCAAGAAGAATTTTCTGTTTTCTTTGCTTGAAAAGATTGGCTCATAGTTTCTTGAAATTATATCAAAACTCTCCCATTAGTTTAGAAAAAAGTCTTCATGATATCTTACAACACACATAAAAATTACTGGTGAACGCAGCAGGCCAGGCAGCATCTATAGGAAGAGGTACCGTCGATGTTTCGGGCTGAGACCCTTCGTCACGATATCTTTACAGCTCGAACAAATCTTCACTTAATCTTGCATATTCAAAGGAAATTAAAGCTGTTTCTTTGATTTCTCAACATAATCAGTGGTCCCTTTTCCCACACTCCTCCTTGACATGCCCTCCAAGCCTTCTACATTTTCCTGGAATGAGGCAACAGAACTGAACTTGATAATGGAACAAAGGCCTTTTACAAACGGTGAGCAACATTTTTGCACTCTACATTTCCTTTTCTTTAATTAACCAAGCTTAACGTTTTTAACTAATGTTTATTCATTTTTGGCATTACAATATTAAAAGTTCTTATCCATCTTTTTTTGCTGTTATCTTCAAGTATTCCTCCAAAAGGATCACAACCTTGTTGTGGTTTGGAGGCTTGGTCCCTCAATGATCTGGCAATCTGCTATATGTTGGCAGGAGTCAGGGCTTCACGCTTTGGTTCTTGGTAGGATCACTCATGCCAAACAGGTCTAAAGGTAGGGGCCACACTGAGAGTAGTCCACCAGTCCTCCAGGCTAACAACCCTGACTGATAAAACAAAATTGTTACGGAAACAGCAATGAAGAATCCTCCTACATCTAAGTACAATGGTATTCCTGAGTTTCCTCCAAGGACTTGAATGACTGACAATAGTGAAAAAGAGCTACTGACATGATGAAAGAAGCCTTGAACACTACCAGAGATGGAGGACCTTCATTGTCGTCCTAAACACCAGTGGTGTAATGGGTAGATGAAATCTTTAAATATTAATGGAAATGGTAAAAGTGATGATTGTTTGTTGCCTGGCTAATTGACTAATACATAAGTGGAATTCAGACTGTTACATGCATCCATGCGGTAACATACAAGAAAATGAAACCCAGTTACTTCAGTGATCTCAGCTACATGAAATGTTCACTGGAAAAGAATGCAGCAGGTTTTGTAGAAGAATGCACCCTGGAGAACCAAAACTTTATGATTTTTGAAAGTATCTAATTTTAGTCCATAAACATGAATGCAGATTTCTTCCATCACTCCGAATCCAAAGAATCAAACCCTCATGATCTATGAAAGTATCTCATTTTCAGTCCATAAACTTTCTTTGCATATACCTCTTTTCATTTACAATGATCACTGGATTTGGGAGCTTTAAGTGTTTAAGGAGTATCACACAGGACTTGCAAGGTTCATACTTAGTGAGTGGCAAGCAATGAGGTGAGCTAGTGGTTTAGTATGGGGGGGAAATACTTCAAGTGCCTGGGTTCTCTTGATCCATGAGGCTTATTTATTTTAGAATGCTCCAGGATGAAGGTGATGGCTATCAATTATTTTGAAATTACTTTGAAAACTTTTCCATCTTCCTAGACACCAACTAAAAGAATCAGTGAGTGAGGAAAGATTGATAGTAATACAACAGTATTAAAGGAAAGTAATTTCTTTCATAGTTTACGAAGCCTTGAGACTTCTATTGCTGTTCCACTCGAGTGCTCAGGTGTTCATGAATTTAGGAACAAGAAGGAGGAAGGTTATCACCTCTGCACCTTTGTTTTTCTCCCCCATTGACAGATCACTATCCAATAGAATTATTCTAAAGTAATAGACAACAAGCTCTGTTGCTGACCCTCTGTAACTGAAAACTCAATGAACAGCTGGTTTAGGGATGGTTAGAGAGAATCAATGCGACTGTCAATTGCTCTCTCATAGCGGAGGAGGGTGATAGATGAGCAACAAAATGTCCAAGTGAGCTTCCTCAAGACTTTTGCATTAGGAAAGTCCAGGTTCAATTTTTTTACAACTTCTATGAAATTTCATTACTTTATTCCTTAATTATAATTTTTTTATTACCATTAACACACTCCATATATATCATATGCTCTGATCCATGGACCTGTTACATTCTTCGTTTGCTTTAATCTCATTTGGATTGATTTGATCTGAGTCTATCTCATTTGAGTTTAATTCTTACCTTGGTGTTTCACCAGGTTTTGTTCCTAGCACAATATTTTCCAGCAGGTATCATTTCTCATTCCAACTCATCCCAAATCCCTCCCACCAGGACATTTTCCACTGCATGTATCCTATTCTGCTGCTTTATAGCTAATACAAAATGAATTGGTTCAATTGTATAATGTGGATAATAACAAAGTTAGTGGCCAGTGGGAATATATAAAGAGAGTGGGCTACAGCCCATGAATCAAGATGCGACAAATACTGTGACTGTGTGCACTGGTGCAATTCAGAAGCTATATATCATTCATTGGAACGCTGTTGAAATTGTACATGTGTTTATTAGATCTTGAAGTTTAAATAAAGAATCCATTTAGCAAACCGAGTTAAAGTGTCTGATTGATTTACCATGGAGCATTGCTTCCAGCAACATTCCTGATTTCAAATTACATCCATTATTGCATTAGATTTCTCACTCCATTCTTCTTGTTGTTGCTAAATGGTACTTATTATGCTTAAATAAAGCTTTCGTGCATTGGTTCGGTTTCCAACTTCTATGTTCGAATCTTGATTGATGGTACCTTAACAAAATTGACCTCTTTTCACTTACAGGTGCTTTTTGAGCATTTCCTCATGTCTTCAATGGTATTCCTCAAATGTTGTAATCATCTTTTAGACCATAAGACATAGGAGCAGAATTAGGCCATCTGGCCCATCGAGTCTGCTCCGCCATTCAATCATGGTTGGTCCTTTTTATTTCATTTCTTCCTCAACCCCAGTTCCCGGCCTTCTCCCCGTAATCTTTGATGTCATGTCCAATCAAGAACCTATCAACCTCTGCCCTAAATACGCCCAACAACCCTGGCCTCTACAGCTGCATGTGGCAACAAATTCCACAAATTCACCACCCTTCGGCTAAAGAAATTTCTCCGCATCTCTGTTTGAAAGGGCGCCCCTCTATCCTGAGGCTGTGCCCTCTTGTCCTAGTCTCTCCCATCACGGTAATATCCTTTCCACATCTACTCCATCTAGGCCTTTTAACATTCAAAAGGTTTCAATGAGATCCACCCCATCCTACTGAATTCCAGTGAGTACAGACCCAGAGCCATCAAAAGTTCCTTGTATAACAACCCTTTCATTCCTGGAATCATCCTTGCAAACCTCCTCTCCAATGCCAGCACATCTTTTCTAAGATGAGAGGCCCCAAACTGTTCACAATAATCAAGGTGAGGCCTCACCAGCGATTTATGAGGGGTGATTGATAAGTTTGTGGCCTATGGTAGAAGGAGTCAATTTTAGAAAACCTAGCACATTTATTTTTCAACATAGTCCCCTCCTGCATTTACACACTTAGTCCAGAGGTCGTGGAGCATACGGATCTTGGACCTCCAGAAAGTGTCCACAGCAGGGGTGATTGATAGGTTCATGGCCTAAGGTAGAAGGAAATGAGTTATACAGCTCTCGTTACATGCACATGCAGTTCAACTCTTTGAGTGATTATGCAAATCTTTCTGTATAATCACTCAAAGAGTTGACCTGCATATCAATCACACCTGCTGTGGGCACTTTCTGGAGGTCCAAGATCCGTATGCTCCACAACCGCTGGACTAAGTATGTAAATGTAGGAGGGGACTATGTTGAAAAATAAATGTGTTAGGTTTTCTAAGATTGACTCCTTCAACCTTAGGCCACAAACTTATCAATCACCCCTTGTATTAAGCCTCATCATCATAACATTGCTCTTGTGTTCTAGACCTCTTGAAATAAATGCTAACATAGCATTTGCTTTCCTCACCACCGACTCAGCTTGCAAGTTAACCTTCAGATGTTCTACACACTGACTCCGAAGTCCCTCTATCTCAGATTCCTGGATTTTCTCCCTGTTTAGAAAATAGTCACACATTTATTTCTACTATCAAAGTGCATGACTGTGCATTTTCCAACATTGTCTTTCATTTGCCACTTTCTTGCCCATTTTCCTAATCTGTCTAGGTCCTTCTGCATCCTACCTGTTTCTTCAACACTACCTGTCCCTCCACCAATCTTTGTATCATCTGCAAACTTGGCAACAAAGCCATCTATTCCATCAATTAAATCATTTATATCCAGCATAAAAAGAAATGATCCCAACACCGAACCCTGCAGATCACCACTAGTCACTGGCAGCCAACCAGAAAAGGATCCTTTTATTCCTACTCACTACCACTCACCAATCAGCCAGTGATCTAACCATGTTAGTACATTTCTTGTAATACCATGGGCTCTTAACTTGGTAAGCAGCCTCATCTGTGGGACCTTGTCAAAGGCCTTCTGAAAGTCCAAATATACAGCATTCACTGCGCCCTCTTTATCTATCCTACTTGTAATCTCCTCAAAGAATTCCAATAGGTTCATTTGGCAGGATTTTCCCTGAAAGAAACCATGCTGACAAGCAATCTTGTTCTGTATCACCAAGAACTTCATTACCTCATCCTTAACAATTGACTCCAACATCATACCAACCACTGAGGTCAGGCTAACTGGTCTATCTGCTGCCTTCCTTCTTCCTTAAAGAGTGGAGTAACATTTCCAATTTTCCAGTCCTCCGGCACCATGCCAGAGTCCAATGATTTTTCAAAGATCATTTCTAATGCCACCACAATCTCTAATGCTGCCTCTTTCAGAACCCTAGGGTGCAGTTCCTCTTGTCCGGTGACTTATGTCACCGAAAGACCTTATGAAAGACCTTTAAGTCTTTCAGCTTTTTGAGCACCTTCTCTCTAGTAGCAGTAACAGGACTCACTTCTCTTCCTTAATACACTATAAAATCAGGCCTACTGCTCGTGTCTTCCACAGTGAAGACTGATGCAAAATACTCATTTCGTTCATCAGCCATCTCCTTGTCCCTCATTATTATTTCTCCTGCCTCATTTTCTAGTGGTCATATCTCCACTCTCATTTCTCTTTTATTTTTAACATACTTGAAAAAACTTTTACTGTCCACTTTGATAGTATTTGCTAGCTTGCTTTCAAATTTCATCTTTTCGCTTCTAATGATTTTTTAGTTGCTCTTTGTAGGTTTTTAAAAACTTCCCAATCCTCTGTCTTCCCACTAATTTTTGATTTGTTGTATGCCCTTTCTTTTGCTTTTACAAAAGCTTTCACTTCCCTTGTCAGCCACGGTTGTGCTATTTTGCCATTTGAGTATTTCTTCATTTTTGGAATACACATGTTCTGCACATTTCTCATTTTCCCCAGAAACACACACCATTTCTGCTCTGCTGACGTCCCTGACAGCAGCTCCTTCCAATTTACTTTGGCCAGGTCCTCTCTCATACCACTGTAATTTCTCTTACTCCACTGAAATACTGCTAAATGAGACTTGACTTTCTTTCTATCAAAGTTCAAGTTGAACACAATGATTGATATTGTGAGCATTGGTTCCTAAGGGTTCTTTAACCTTAAGCTCCCTAATCATCTTCGGTTCATTACATAACACCCAGTCCAGTATAACTGATCCTCTAGTAGACTTAATGACAAACTGCTCTAAAAAGCTGTCTCTTAGGCATTCAACAAACTGACTCTCTTGAGATCCATTACTAACCTGATTTTCCCAATCGAGCTGCATGTTAAAATCTCCCATGTCTACCGTACATTGCCCTTTTGACTCGCCTTTTCTATTTTGTGTCGTAACCTGTGGTCCATCTCCCAGCCACTGCTGGGAGGCCTATATACAACAGCCATCAACATCCTTATACTTTCGCATTTTCATAACTCAACCCACAAAGATCCAAGGTTTTCCGGTCCTATGTCACATCTTTCTGCTGATTTGATGCCATTCTTTACCAGTAGAGCCACACCACCCCCTCTGCCTCCGATATAACGTGTAACCTTGGACATTCGGCTCCCAATTACAACCATCCTTCAGCCATGATCCAGTGATGACCACAACATCAAACCCAGCAATCTGTAATATTGCAACAAGATTACCCACCTTATTTCTTATACTATATGCATTTAGATACAACATCTTAAGGACCGTATTTGCTATCTTTTCTGATTTTGCATCCTTAATGACTTGATACTCAGTCTGTTGGCTGCAACTAAGTCCCATCACCTGCCTGCCCTTCCTGACAATCTGACTACACGCTATCTTTTCTTTTTTATCGTCCATCCTATCCTGACTCCCAGTTCCCACCCCCCTGCCAAGTTAGTTTCAACCCTCCCTAACAGCTCTAACAAATCTGCCGACAAGAATATTGGTCCCCCTTGGGTTCAGGTGCAAACCGTCACTTTTGAACAGGTCATACCTCCCCCAGAGGAAATCCCAATTATCCAAGAACCTGAAGCCCTGTCCCCTGCACCAGCTTCTCAGCCACACATTGATCTACCAAATCATCCTGTTTCTACTCTCACTAGCGCATGGCACAAGCAGCAATCCAGAAATTACTACACTGGAGGTTGTGCATGACTACTATGACTATGTGCTTCTCAGCTTTCTACCTAGCTCTTTAAATTCTCTTTTCAGGACCTCATTGTTCTTCCTTCCTATGTCATTTGTACCAATATGTACCAAGATATCTGGCTGCTCTCCCTCCCCTCCAAAATGTTGTGGATGCGATCTGAGACATCCCTGACACTGGAGAAAACAACCTTTGTTTCTTTTGTTATTGTCCTTGAAATTTCTGCCTTTCTTACACAAATATGTTACCTCTCCTTGATATCCTCCATTTTTTTTATTACTACTACTTTAAGATATTTTACTACTGACAGAAGTTAAAAATGGATTTACAATATTTGCCATCATGGCTGATGTTATTCATTAACTTACAGCCCAGAATAGGTCCTCCAGTCCTTTGAGCCAGGCTGCCCAGCAAACCCCCTATTTAACCCTGGCCTAATCACAGGAAAATTCACAATGACCAACAAACCTAATAACCGGTATGTCTTTAGACTGTGGAAGGAAACTGGAGCACCTGGAGGAAACATACGTGGTCATGGGGATTACGTAGAAACTCCTTACAGACAGCAGCGAGTATTGAACCTGGGCTGCCTGTACTGTTAAGCATTGTGCTAACCACTACCCTTTCATGCTGTCCCTCTATAGGGTGGAACGATTTCCCTTTCATCCCCATAAGTTCTGATGCCTTTACAAATCTAGAACCTATCAACCTCTGCTTTAAATATACCCAGTGACTTGGCCTCCACTGCTGTCTGTGACAATGAAGTTCACATATATATATATATATATACATACACACACTGTATATCAGCACCACCAGGTGACAAAATAGCAGGCTCAGGTATCAGAACAGCTGTACTCTGATCAAAGCCAGCAAGCCAGCACAGACTAACCTTGGACTTGACCCACTATGGGGGACTGATGCAGAGATTCATTGGTTGCTCAGTCATCATAGATTCTGGTTGCAGAAGGGCCAGCGGTTATGGATACCAAACAATTAGGCTCATGACAGCGCACTGAGGAGAACATGGCAGGCTGGGCAAGAAGGAACAGGTAGGTGGTCACCACAATATTTTTGAGGAACATACAAAAGCACTCTGAAACTAATTCCACAATAATACCATTGATAGCATCTGGTTAGTCTGGCAGGAGAGGTTTGAGATAAAGAAGCCTATCATCTATCATCAAGTGAAAAATCTGAACTGAAGCAAGGTACAGAGGACACCAAGGCATTGGTACAAGATACAGAGGCTCCAGTATGCATAAATTGATACTTCCTACGTTGTGATCTCCTTGATTACTTGTAAAAGTAGCTTTGAATAGACATAAAACAACGATGGAAGATTTCAAAAAAGGTTCACATTCATTTCTTGTACCTAATAACATCTGTCCAGATCCTGCACTAACCTTGGGACAGGGCATCTTTGAAGATATGTATATTGCTGAACAAATTAATCCTGAATATAAACAGCTACATCAGTTTGAAATCTTTTAGCTCTGATAAAGTGACAGATGTCTAAATACTAAATTTGGTTTTGCCTCTCTTGAGTGCATTAATTGCCTAACAATAGTGAATTTAAATTCAAATACATAAAGAAGGGTTATTCATGGAATAATTTGTGTGCATTAAAGAGACTGTCAAGGCACCTAATCAGATTAAGGCACTTGAAAACCTAATTGATGTCTAGTATGTCATTTTAAGCAGTTGAACTGCAGAAATAGGAGGGAAGAAAAACTTTGCAAAATTTGTCAGACAAAATTGGATTCAAGAAGGAGACACAAAGACACTGAATTGATCCTTTGAACCTAATATGGTTACTCAACATGATCACGTTAAAACAAATAGGCACATATAGAAAAATGGCAATTGAGAGGGAAGAATCAATTCTGGTTAAATAGATACAAGAAAAACGGCTACCAGCTTTGCTCATCTCTCCACGTAATAATTCAACACTTCATTTGGCTTGAGATGCTCCAGTGTCAGAATTGTTGTTTGCTAAGTAGAACAGTACCGCACAAAACAGGCAAGTTTGCTAAAAAAGATTAGGTGGATAGCAATAGATTACAAAACGACATGGATAAGAAGACTGAATAAGGAAACAAGTGGCAGACAAGTATGAAATCACGAAGTTTGATAGAAAGAATATGGAGAAACAAGGTAAGTTAATTGAAACAATTCTGAAATCTCTTTCGGGATAGTGGCTCCTGGGAGCACAGCTGCACAACTACTTGGACAATTCGTACAAAATACTGGAGGACCTCAGCAACTCAGGCATCATCCATGGAAGGGAATTAACAGTCAACATTTCACTGTGGAAGGGTCTCAGCCCTAAACATCAGCTGCTTATTCCCCTTCATAAATGTTGCCAGATTTGCTGTGTTCCTCCACCATTTTGTGTGTGTTACTCAAGATTTCCAGCATCTGCAGATTGTTTTGTGTTTAAGATTCTGCAGATGCTGGGGTCAAAGCAACACTCACAATACGCTGGAGGAACTCAACAGGTCGGGCAGCATCAGTGGAAACGATCAGTCGACGTTTCGGGCTGGAACACTTCGTCAGGACTGAAGAGGGAAGGGGCAGAGGCCTTATAAAGAAGGTGGGGGGAGGGTGGGAAGGAGAAGGCTGGTAGGTTTCCTGTGTCTGCGCACAAATACTTGAATGTGACATGTTGAAAGTGATACTGGAATTCATAAATCGAGCCACAGAGAACAAAATGAAGTTGAATATGGATAAAATAAGAAGTATCTAACTTCAGAAAAGGAACACACACCAGTCCTCTTAGAGGGATCAGAGGTGGAAAGAGTGAGCAATTTCAAGCTCCAGGGTGTCAGTATCTCTGAGGGATCTAATCTGGATCCAGCATATCAATGCAACTATAAGGAAGGCAAGTCAGCAGCTATATTTTATTAGGAGTTTGAGGAGATTTAGTATGCCACCAAAAACACTTGGAAATGTATATAGATGTACCATGGAGAGCATGCTAACTGGCAAAATCACCATCCCTCCCGCTCCTGTCTTCTCCTATCATTTTGGATCTCCCCCTCCCCCTCCAACTTTAAAATCTCTTACTCACTCTTCCTTCAGTTAGTCCTGACGAAGGGTCTCGGCCTGAAACGTCGACTGCACCTCTTCCTACAGATGCTGCCTGGCCTGCTGCGTTCACCAGCAACTTTTATGTGTGTTGCTTGAATTTCCAGCATCTGCAGAATTCCTGTTGTTTACAACAACTCAGGGGTAGCTTCTTCCCCTCTGCCATCTGATTTCTAAACAGACATTGAACCCATTTACACTACCTCACTACTTTTTTAATTTCCTGATATTTTGAACTACTTATTTAATTTAACTATTATACATACTTACTGTAATTCAGTATTCTTTTTTTCTCTCTAATATCATGTATTGCATTGTACTGCTGCCACAAAATTAACAAATGTTGCCAGTGATATTAAACCTGATTCTGATCTTAAGAAAAAATAGGAGCAGCAGTAAGCTATCTGGCCCATGAAGCCTTGTTAGTACATGGTTAGTTCCTTCCTTCTGCATTGTGTGCTAGTTTTCACTGCAAAAGGACAGAAAATGGTGTTGCTGAGTGGTGCGGGAGCAGATAAGATCAGACGTTAGTGTTTGTGAATCAAAATCTTGATTCTAAAACCATCAGAAAAATATGGACATGGCAGCAGGAGTAAGGTGACTGAAGCTGATTGCTCTTCTTGGATGTTAAGCCAAACTTTTCACACTGCTCTAACCATTATTGTACGAGCTGTGTGACAAGGACAGAGCACTGTATATACTGAATCTTGACTGTGCAGCCTGAGTCAAAGTTTTCAATGATACCAACACTGGCCAACATGCAGGAATCCTTGAATAATCTCTCCCTGACACCCTCCTGCAATTATTCAGGATTAGATAACAGTTGACTCCGGTTAATTGAGACACATTGGGACCGGTACATTTTGGCCCAATTAAGCAGTTGCCCCAATTAGCTGAAATTTCATGGAAATAGTTAAAAAGATATAAAAAAAAGACATGATACCATTTAACTGAGTAACAAATTATGTACTTAAATGAAATTCTGAACAAATTAGAAGAATACCAAAACTACTACAGTACTAATAATTGTTATCAGTTGCTAATAGTTATCAACGGATGAATTTATTTAGTGAATGCCGAATGTTCTTTTGATTGACTATAAATGAACAAAATCAGCACAGCCACCTTGCGCTGAATAAGTGTTTCTGATGATTTCATTCTCCAAATCTTCATTTTTATTATAACATTCAAGGTGATGGTCAATACCCTTGAATTCTTCCTAGCTTATATCTTGTTGAAGTAGTGAAATTATTTCATTTTCACTCCCAGCCATTTCTGGTATCTCCAAGGCTGAATGTTTGAAATCCCAGAAAGCAAAAATTAGTTCTACTGTAAAGATGAAGCCACACTCAGGTTGGAGGAACAACACCTTATATTCTGTCTGGGTAGCCTCCAACCTGATGGCATGAGCATTGACTTCTCAAACTTCCGCTAATGCCCCACGTCCCCCTCGTACCCCATCCGTTATTTATTTATATACACACATTCTTTTTCTCTCTCTCCTTTTTCTCCTTCTGTCCCTCTGACTATACCCCTTGCCCATCCTCTGGGTTTTCCCCCCTCCCCCTTTTCTTTCTCCCTAGGCCTCCTGTCCCATGATCCTCTCATAGTCCTTTTGCCAATCAACTGTCCAGCTCTTCGCTCCATCCCTCCCCCTCCTGTCTTCTCCTATCATTTCGGATCTCCCTCCCCCCCACTTTCAAATCTCTTACTAGCTCTTCTTTCAGTTAGTCCTGACGAAGGGTCTCGCCCCGAAATGTCGAATGTACCTCTTCCAATAGATGCTGCCTGGCCTGCTGAGTTCACCAGCAACTTTTATGTGTGTTGCTTGAAATTCCAGCATCTGCAGATTTCCTCGTGTCTGATTTGTCTTACTATTTTTTAATAGTTGTCAAGTATAAGTGACAAAAATCACTGCTGTTTGAACACAAACCCACAAGTGACATTACTTAAAAACCGTTTACTCTAAGCACGGTGTAATGTCTAACAGCTACATGACGTGCACACATCTGATGCTAGTTACAAAATGTTCAGTGACAGTCTCTGGCCCCAATTAAGTGGTACATTCTCCCAAGTAAACAAAGGGAATCCCAGCAATTTTCTGGATTTGTTTTTGTTCTTTAAGAGTTGTCCCAAATAAAGTACTGCCCCAATTAATCAATGGCTCAATTAACTGGAATCCACTGTATTTATTTCCCTGGTGTTTTCTTGAACTGTTGCTATCAAAATCTGCTTGAACTTTTTTAACTGTGTTATACTTTATAAAAGTAATCCAAAGATGGCTCCTGCCATTGAACTCTGTAGGGTTTTCTGCACCTCCTGAATAAGAAGTAAATGCCAGCTGGAAATGTCAGTGAGGTCCCTGGACAGACGATTCTATTACCTGCTGAGGTTTACATTGACAGAATCTCCCTGGTACAAAATTGGAAACAGTATTATGCCTCTTGCTGATGTCATTCACATATGATATTCTGTAGCATGGGAAATATATCTGCAGTATAAGTTGAACAACTTTTGAAAAATGCCTGCAAAAAAGTTGACTAACCTAATATTCAAAATCTCGTAAATAAAACAGATGAACTAACAATATACTGTACATAGATATGAATGAGTATGATGCAATCTTTATGCCAATGACATGGATGAAAAATGATAAAAGCTTGTAGATTATAGTTATTTATTTAGTTATTTAATTTAGTGGTAACAGGCCCTTCGGCCCAATGAGCCTGTGCTGGCCAATTACACCCATGTGAGCAATTAACCTACTAGCCTATCTGTTTTTGGAATGTGGGGTAGTGGGGGGGGGGGACCGGAGCACTCAGAGGAAGCTCATGCTGTCACAGAGAGAACGCACAAACTCCTTATAGACAGCAGTGACAGGCATGGATTAATAAGAGATGAAATACTACAGTTATAGAAATGATTGAAGCTCAGAAGATGTTGACTTCTTTCATGTGGAGGTACAAAAAGGCATGGGAAGGAAAAGAGAATGAGACACAGGAGACTGCAGCTGCTGGAAGCAGGAGGAAGACACAAAGCGCTGAAGGAACTCATTGGGTCAAGCACCTTCTATTAAGGGATTTGGATCAAAACACTTCGTGTGGACACTGGTTGGAATAAAGTATAAACACTCAAAAGATAATTACACTGGAGGGTAAGGTAAAGATCAATAAAATATAGGAAATGTGCACAGAGTGAGACAATAATTGCAGGGATTTATAATCTTGACACGAATTTGGTCAATCAAGTTGGAAAACGTACTTTGTCACTAAACCCATTCTTCAAAAGGAGGTCCAAGACTGCACACCAATATTCTATATGCCTTCACCTGTGTAACAATAATTTTGCATTACTGTTCTCCATCCCTCTGTAAATTACTCCCTATATATTAGTTGCCTTCTTCATTATTTTCTGTAGCTGCATATAGACTTTCTGGGTTTCATGTGCAAAAACTATATCAGTCTGTGTTATACTGATTGTGATCTCTCACCATTTACATCATAGTCTGCCCTTTGATTCCTCCTACTGAACAGCATGACCGCAAAATTGCGCATGTTAAATTCCTTTTGCTTGTGATGGTATTGGGTCTGCTGACTGCAAAGTTCTAAACATAAATGAAGACGTTAAGCCCTACTGGGATCTACTGTAAGTAGCCACAAGTACTCTTTCTAAAGGGAGAATATACTGTAACTACCCAAACTTCAAAGGCTAGTTCAATTCCTTGTTTATTCACCATGGTGAGCTTAGCTGCCAATACCCACAATTTGAGTGGTGTGTTCCCCTCCCTACCAAGGAGAAGATACTTCCAGCTAAAAAAGTAGTTTAAACACAGTTCATTTATTTTCAGTGAGACACATATAAATCCAAACAATGCTCTTAAAACTCATTTAAAACTCACAGAGGAAATCAATCTTATAAAACATTCCAAAGTTACAAATCATTTCTAAAACACAAAGGAGTTTCAAAACAGAGGTACAATCCTTATAATCTAAAAAGACTATAAAGATATAATGATGCGGGCGAATTAATTGTCCAACACAGGAATCGATGCCAGAGGAATGGATTCTAGTCACGTGTTTTTCGAACATTCTTCTTGATGTTCCTCAACCACTTTTTATAAGCCTGAACTGTTCTCTACATTTATACCCTTTTTCTACCACATAAATATGAAATTTCCTCAAATACCCTTTTTACACAAACAGTCTAAAAGCATCTTGGAGATATAAATCTCAGATTAATGCCCACAGTTCACAATTTATGCTGTAAAGCTAGCTTCCTTAAGTACATAAACTTTCCAAATATGAATATATTAGTTCCTTGGTATGCTACATGATATTATCCATCTGGTCTCCGAGCTTCCTTGAACTGTGACTGAGAGTCAGTTTGTCTGTTTGAAACAAGCCAAATTAAACAACACATCTCTTAGATTGCACTCTCAAGCAGCAATAAACCAGTTGCAGTGAGTTACATCTTTCTTCTCACAGACAGAGCATCTACTATTTTCAGAGTTTGTTAGCAAAGCTGTTCTATAAACAGTATACTTGTTTTAACTTCAAGCTGATTACTGCATGCCATTTACAATTTAAGAACTGACGACTAACTCCAGAATTCAAACAACTGTTATTTGGAAGGCTACTTACGAGTAGAATCTGGTGTGTTTCGAAAGCAAGGTTTGCAAAACATGAGGAAGAGGCCTAGGAAGCAAATAGCCATCAAATACTCAGTCAGTCAGCCTGTCTACATCCTACTGTCATGTCCAAAGGTCCTCATTTATAGCATACCTTTCTACCTTTTTCTAAATAAAGCCATGGAGGAGTTAGTAACCATATCTTTCAGTGTAGAAATAGTATCATACAAACCAATAGGGTCAAGGGCTAGTAAACTTTCTGGTGTTTCATCCTAGAATCCTAAAAGAAGCGGTTTCAAGTCTGGTTCTCAGTATTATTCTTTTATTATTTGTACAATTTATCAACTTTTGCACATTGATTGTTTGTCAGTCTTTGTTATGTATAGTTTGTCATAAGTTCTCTTGTATTTCTTTATTTTCCTGTGCATGCCTGTAAGAAAATGAATCTCAAGGTAGTATATAGTGACATATACATACTTTGATAATAAATTTACTTTGAACTTTGTATCTTTCATAATTCCTTAATTTTTGTAAAGTACTGGAGAAATAGAAACCTGGCAACGTACAGTACCATCTCTATTCAATGAGTTTGAATAGAGATAAGCCGACTATAGGCCAATTATCCTAACATCTTTTATTGGAAGCATATTAGAATCAAATATTCAGGTATATTTGCTGCACATTTGTAAAATCATAATCTAATCAAGCAGGGTCAGGATGGTTTCACAAATGGAAAATCAGAGCAATTTGAGGAAGTTTCTGCCAGAGTGCATAAAGGGGAAGGAGTAGATGTATTTGCATTTCCAGTAAGTGTTTATTCTCAGAAGTTTGAGGTGCAAGATAAAAGCCCTACGTGTTGTGGGAACATACTGACACACAGTAGATACATGATTGGATAACTGGTAAAAAGCAACCATCAAGGGTAAGCAGTATTTTGGCAACACGACAGCTTGTAATGCACAAGGTAACACTGTGATTAATGCACGGAATGCATAAGTATCAGATGACATAACTCAAGATGGCAAAGTAAATTGCAGAGAGGATATAATTAGTTCTCAGAAGGGTGTTGATAGATTAAGTAGCTGGGCAAAATATGTTATATGGAACATACCAAAGGAAAAAAAATGATGTTTATTTTGGAAGGAAGAGCAAAATAATGGTGAATTATTTAAATGTAGTAAAACTACAGAAAGCTGCATCACCAAAAGGCTATTGGAAATCTTGTGCACCAGAGGCAAACACAAGTGCAGACAATAATATGGAAGACAAATAGAATTTTGGACCTGGTTTCAAGTGCTGTTATATTATAAAAGTAAAGAAGTTTTACAGCAACTGTACAAGGCAACAATGAGTCTACGTTGAGAGCACTGCAAACAATTGTTGGTCTCTCCTTCAGGAAAGAAATTACTTTATTGGAGGTAGCTCAGGGGAGGTTCAATGAGATGTCCTATAAACATGGATAAATAGATCGGGGCTCTGTTCATAGTGTCATAGAGCTATACAGCAGAGATTAAAAGAATAATAGGAAACCTTATTGAAATATGCAAACTGATTAAATAGTTAAGGGTTATTAAGGGCTTGTCAAGATAATCACCTCTCATAGCCCAACCCTATGTCCCCATCGTGAGAGATGAAAATGGGTAAGGCTGGCCAGCAGGGCTCTGGTGAAGCTGAATAGGCCAATCTCCTGTACAGTGAATGCAATGGATTGCAGAAATATTGATCAACTCCAGTCATACCATCGACTTCAGAGGACGATGGAGACAGGAGGTCATCAATTGCCTATGATCCACTTAGAACTAAGGGCACAAGTAGGTAAGTAAGCAAGTCAAAGTAAGTGGTTAAAGGAAGTTTGTACTTATGACGGAGTTCAGAGCCAGATGGTCTTGGAGTAAGAGGGTACCCATATCAGACCAAGATGAGGAAGATATTTTTTCTTTCAAAGATTGTGACACCTTGGAACTCCTTGCCCCAGAGAGCTCTGAAGCCAAAGTATCTGTGCATATTTAAAGCTGAAAAAGATAGGTTTCTAATCATTAAGGGAATTAGAGGTTATCGGGAATGTGTAGGGAAGTGGAACTAAGAAATGACAATTTAATCACGATCCACAGAATATGCCTATGTCTACTGGTCTTATGGTCACAATTGAATTAACGTTGCTTACTGCAGATCAAGGAACGTTTGAGAGGAAAACTAATATCCATGTGTTCTTTAGCATTTCAAGAAAACACTTCTGATTTCATCTCACCTAACACTAGCAATCAATACCAGAGTGGATTATGTGTTCTGAAACTAATAACCTCAAAGCTACTCCATGGCAAAAGTGAAGCACACAGGCAGTCCAACATATTTGAAGAGAGAAAATGAGGAACCACAAATCAATAATTTTCCTCTTGTGTTCTTGAAATATAATTTCCTTTTTGTAATTTAAAACTGGTAACTTCAACATTTTGTTAATATCACTTTTTTTTTGTCTAATGAATCTTAATAATATTCAGTCATGTAATTAGAGAACTGATGCCAATGCAAAATTAGTGCTAATTGCACATTTCTTTATGCAATGTGAGCATTAACTAAGTTAATTCCTGTGGATGGAACATCCTTATTTTAACATTCTCTGGTAGTAGCGCATCCCGTGTATAAATTCAAGATATTTTGTCCCTGTGGGAAACATTTCATTCCAATTGTCCAACTGCATTGCACCATTTTCCTTGCAACATCTAATTTTTGAGCCACATGCTTGAGAAAAAACTGCTTTTTTAGAAGCAAGCAGTCATTTTCTTTCTTGTGGTAATGGTTATTACTTTTCATTGGCATAGATATCTTTCAGCCTGCAAACTAGATTTTTATAATCTCATCATAAAAGATGTATATGATGCCACTGAATAAATCTGGATTGCACTGATGAGGAAATTTGCATTGTGGAAGCACAAATCCCTGAATACAATTGATCTGGTCAGTCGTGTAATTGAAGCAATTTTTATATAGATGTATTATTTTGGCTTGTAAGTATGGCTATATTAGTAGAGAATGAACCTGGTTATTGTTGATGAAATTATACCAGCGACAGAATATAATTCAGCTTTTCTAGTTTGTAACCAGTCATTTGCTATGTGCCTCTCGAGGTTTGTAGCAGCCTCTTGTAGCCGCTGTTATCAGTGACCAAGCAAAATATATAGCATGCAGTTTACAATATATATGGGGTTATCACTGATAATAAACATGCAAATTTCTAGTCAGTAATGGACCTGCATCATAAAGTATTGTATTTTATATCATGTACTTCTTCTTTGGAAAGATTCAGTTCTGAATTGTCAATCATTTTAAAGTTTATTTTGTATTAAGAAGACCATCAAATGTATTTCCTTTGGATAACATATGGCATATTTCAATTTTTAATTCTTTTATATTTGATAAACAGAAATAGCTTTTTGCTTCTTGATGTGGGCTGTAAGATACGTGTGAACTTGCTCAAAAACAATTGGAGGTAATATCATTAACGACGGATGAGCTTCACAATGACTTATTATGGAAAGTTGTAAATTTTGGCCTATAAATTCCTTTACTACTTTTTAATAGCATTAAAATTGCCACACACAAGTTATTTTTAATAACCCCATTAGTATTTCTGCAATCTTCAATTGTGTAATTCACACATCATCATGGTTAGTTTTTTGTGAGTATTGCCCTCAGCTTTTCTGTATATTGCTCCACGGATCTGAAACTTATTACAGTTGTTGTTAGTTGGGTTAACAAATGTGACCTTGGTAGCCAGTTCTTAATTTATTATAACATTATGGAAGAAGCATTTAGATTGGGTGCTGTAAGAATGAGAAGGGCTGAGAGATTTTCTCAGGGGATCAGAGGATCTGCTGAAGTGTAACATCCACCTGAAGCAAGTTCCTTGCTCCACAGTACCACAAAGATTCTCCAAGGCCACTAGCCGGTTGCAAGTAGCAGGAGATTGCATGGGCATCTCTGTGAGGAATAGCATTACAGCAGTGCTGTGGTTGAAAAAAATGAATACTGGTGCAAATTTTCACTTTTCAATTGACTGTAAATGAACGAAATCAGCACAGATAATGGACTGCATTCATTGCCTTCTGTCACGAAGTAATACTAAAATCCAACAATAAATTTCCTTGTTTCCTGTGTAATCACTAGCTCAAGTTCAGTTCTCTCATCCTTGTCTTTCTGTGGTCATCATGTTCCCTGCCCTTGTGTTTTGATACAATGCTTTTGACAATCTTCATTTACATTATAACATTCCAGATGTTTGTTGATACCTTCAAATTCTGCATAGTTCTTAACTTGTTGAAATAGTGAAATCATTTCACTTTCACTCCCAGCCATTTCCAACATCTCCAAGCCTGTATTCTTGAAACTCGAGTGAGCAAAAGAGTTCTGAATTGTCTTGCTAGTTATTTCACGCCAACGATCACTGACAAACTGCACTGCCTGCAAAAAGATAATCCTTGGATCGCTTCTTTGGTAGTAGATCAGTAGATTTTCTTCAAAAGCTTCAACAAATTGAATAGGGTAGAAAGACCCTAATGGGAGTTATCTACAAACCCCCAAACAGTAGTCTGGATGTAGGGTGTAAGTTCAATCAAGAGTTAAAATTGAAATGTAGCGAAGGTAATGCTACAGTTGTTATAGGGGATTTCAACATGCAGGTAGACAGGAAGAATCAGATTGGTACTGACCCCCAAGAAAGGGAGTTTGTGGAGTGCCTCTGAGATGGATACTTAGAACAGCTTGTACTGGAGCCTACCAGAGAGAAGGCAATTCTAGAATTAGTGTTCTGCAATGAACCGGAATTGATCAGGGACCTCGGGTTAAACATAGAACCATAGAAAATAGGTGCAGGAGTAGGCCATTTGGCCCTTCGAGCCTGCACCGCCATTTATTATGATCATGGCTGATCATCCAACTCAGAACCCCGCCCCAGCCTTCCCTCCATACCCCCTGATCCCCGTAGCCATAAGGGCCATATCTAACTCCCTCTTAAATATAGCCAATGAACTGGCCTCAACTGCTTCCTGTGGCAGAGAATTCCACAGATTCACCGCTCTCTGTGTGAAGAAGTTTTTCCTAATCTCGGTCCTAAATGGCTTCCCCTTTATCCTCAAACTGTGACCCCTCGTTCTGGACTTCCTCAACATCGGGAACAATCTTCCTGCATCTAGCCTGTCCAATCCCTTTAGGATTTTATACGTTTCAATCAGATCCCCCCTCAATCTTCTAAATTCCAACGAGTACAAGCCCAGTTCATCCAGTCTTTCTTCATATGAAAGTCCTGCCATCCCAGGAATCAATCTGGCGAACCTTCTTTGTACTCCCTCTATGGCAAGGATGTCTTTCCTCAGATTAGGGGACCAAAACTGCACACAATACTCCAGGTGTGGTCTCACCAAGGCCTTGTACAACTGCAGTAGTACCTCCCTGCTCCTGTACTCGAATCCTCTCGCTATAAATGCCAGCATACCATTCGCCTTTTTCACCGCCTGCTGTACCTGCATGCCCACTTTCAATGACTGGTGTATAATGACACCCAGGTCTCGTTGCACCTCCCCTTTTCCTAATCGGCCACCATTCAGATAATAATCTGTTTTCCTATTTTTGCCACCAAAGTGGATAACTTCACATTTATCCACATTAAATTGCATCTGCCATGAGTTTGCCCACTCACCCAACCTATCCAAGTCACCCTGAATCCTCTTAGCATCCTCCTCACTGCTAACACTGCCACCCAGCTTCATGTCATCCGCAAACTTGGAGATGCTGCATTTAATTCCCTCATCCAAGTCATTAATATATATTGTAAACAACTGGGGTCCCAGCACTGAGCCTTGCGGTACCCCACTAGTCACCGCCTGCCATTCTGAAAAGGTCCCGTTTATTCCCACTCTTTGCTTCCTGTCTGCTAACCAATTCTCCACCCACACCAATACCTTACCCCCAATACCGTGTGCTTTAAGTTTGCACACTAATCTCCTGTGTGGGACCTTGTCAAAAGCCTTTTGAAAATCCAAATATACCACATCCACTGGTTCTCCCCTATCCACTCTACTAGTTACATCCTCAAAAAATTCTATGAGATTCGTCAGACATGATTTTCCTTTCACAAATCCATGCTGACTTTGTCTGATGATTTCACCGCTTTCCAAATGTGTAAAGGAGCCAATAGGAGGTAGTGACCATAATATGATAAGTTTTAATGTACAAATTGAGAGGGAGAAGGGAAAATCCGAAGTGTCAGTATTACAGTTGAGCAAAGGGAGTTATGGAGCTATGAGGGAGGAGCTGGCCAGAATTCAATGGAACAATACCTTAGCAGGGATGACAGTGGAACAATGATGGCAGGTATTTCTGGGAATAATGCAGAAGTTGCAGGATCAGTTCATTGCAAAGACGAAGAAAGATCCTAAGGGGAGTAAGGGGAGGCCATGGCTGACAAGGGAATTAAAGGACAGTATAAAAATAAGAGAGAAGAAGTATAACATAACAAAGATTAGTGGGAAGCCAGAGGATTGGGAAACTTTTAAAGAACAACAGAAGGTAACTAAAAAGGCAGTATGTGGAGAAAATATGAGGTACGAAGGTAAACTAGCCAAGAATATAAAGGAGGATAGTAAAAGCTTCTTCAGGTATGTGAAAAGGAAAAAAAATAGTTAAGACCAAAATTGGGCCCTTGAAGACAGAAACAGGTGAATTTATTATGGGGAACAAGGAAATGGCAGACGAGTTGAACAGGTACTTTGGATCTGTCTTCACTAGGGAAGACACAAACAATATCGCAGATATAATAGTGGCCAAAGGACCTAGGGTAATGGATGAACTGAAGGAAATTTATATTAGGCAGGAAATGGTGTTGGATAGACTGTTGGGTCTGACGGCTGATAAGTCCCCGGGAACTGATGGTCTGCATCCCAGGACACTTAAGGAGGTGGCTTTAGAAATAGTGAATGCATTGGTAATCATTTTCCAATGTTCTATAGATTCAGGATCAGTTCCTGTGGATTGGAGGGTAGCTAATGTTGTCCCTCTCTTCAAGAAAGGAGGGAGAGAGAAAACAGGAAATTATAGACCGATTAGCCTGACGTCAGTGGTGGGAAAGATGCTGGAGTCAATTATAAAAGATGAAATTACGACACATTTGGATGGCAGTAACAGGATAGGTCTGAGTCAGCATGAATTTATGAAGGGGAATCGTGCTTGACTAATCTTCTGGAATTTTTTGAGGATGTAACTACGAAAATGGACAAGAGAAAGCCAGTGGATATAGTTACCTGGACTGTCAGAAAGCCTTTGATAAAGTCCCTCATAGGAGATTAGTGGGAAAAATTAGGGCACATGGTATTGGAGCAGGGTACTGACATGGATTGAAAATTGGCTGTCTGACAGGAAACAAAGAGTAGCGACTAACGGGTCCCTTTTGGAATGGCTGGCGATGACCAGTGGGGTACCGCAGGGTTCAGTGCTGGGTCCGCAGCTGTTTACAATATATATTAATGATTTAGATGAAGGGATTAAAAGTAACATTAGCAAATTTGCAGATGACACAAAGCTGGGTGGCAGTGTGAAATGTGAGGAGGATGTTGTGAGAATGCAGGGTGACTTGGACAGGTTGGGTGAGTGGGCGGATGCATGGCAGATGCAGTTTAATGTGGAAAAATGTGAAGTTATTCACTTTGGTGGTAAGAATAGGAAGGCAGATTATTATCTAAATGGAGTCAAGTTAGGAAAAGGGGAAGTATAATGAGATCTAGGTGTTCTTGTACATCAGTTACCGAAATCAAGCATGCAGGTACAGCAGGGAGTGAAGAAAGCTAATGGAATTCTGCCCTTCATAACAAGGGGAATTGAGTATAGGAGCAAAGAGGTCCTTCTGCAGTTGTACAGGACCCTGGTGAGAACACCTGGAGTATTGTGTGCAGTTTTGGTCTCCAAATTTGAGGAAGGACATTCTTGCTATTGAGGGAGTGCAGCGTAGGTTCACAAGGTTAATTCCTGGGATGGCAGGAACCTATAAGCATGTTCCTGCTGATGGGTGAGTCCAGAACCAGAGGCCACAGTTTAAGAATAAGGGGTAGGCCATTTAGAACGGAGTTGAGGAAAAACTTTTCCACCCAGAGAGTGGTGGATGTATGGAATGCTCTGGCCCAGAAGGCAGTGAAGGCCAAGTCTCTGGATGCTTTCAAGAAAGAGATGGATAGAGCTCTTAAAGAATGCAGAATCAAAGGTTATGGGGATAAGGCAGGAACTGGATACTGATAGTGGATGATCAGCCAATCAGCCATGATCACAGTGAATGGCGGTGCTGGCTCGAAGGGCCGAATGGCCTACTCCTGCACCTATTGTCTATTGTCTATTGAATATGGTTCATCAATTTTCTGCGATGTCTTTAATTTTTTTATGATTCATATATCCATTGACTGTAAAAGTATGTTGTATTGGCAGGCAGAAATTCCAGCTGGATGTTTCTTAAACATTCTACATTAGGGTGTGCTGCACAATTGTCCACAAGCAGAAGAATTTTGCTTGATTTCCGTAGTAGCAATATATCTCAACTCAACAGTCATTTCTTTAAAATATCAGAAGTCTTCCATGCATACTTATTAGCAAAATACTCGATTAGCAAAAGTAACCTTTCTTAGCCCTTACAGCATTGAGGTTTAACGCTTTCCCCAATAACATAGTACTTGAACGACACAACACAGTTATGTGATCCATTGCCTTCTTTGAACCTGATAGTGTTGCTTGTTTGTTGCAAAGGGAACCATCTAGTGTAGAATGATTTACAAAGGACTTTCATTGCCTTTGTAGATACTATCTGCATAAGGTTTTTGAAGCAAATTGGGGAGTTTTGTAGATTTCCATATTTCGGCCCTTACAGCATCAACACTACTTTTCTGATTGTGTACATTCTTGAATTAAATTTGGTGCCTAAATTTCCATTGAGACAACCAACTGCTGTGCCATATAGGGGGACCAATATCCTGGCGGGGAGATTTGCGAGGGCTATTGAGGTGACTTTAAACTAGAGTGGTTGGGGGGTGGGAATCAAATTAAAGAGGCTAGGCATGAGGAGGTTAGTTCACAACAGGGGGATGGGAACAAGTGCAGAGAGACAGAGGGGTGTAAAATGAGTGTAGAAGCAAAAAATAGTAAGGTGAAAGGTAAAAGTGGCAGGCCGGTAAATACAGGGCAAGCATCAAAAAGGGCCACTTTTCAACATAATTGTATAAGGGCTAAGAGTGTTGTAAAAGCGAACCTGAAGGCTTTGTCTGTCAATGCAAGGAGCATTCGTAACAAGGTGGATGAATTAAAAGTGTAGATTGTTATGAATGATTATGATATAGTTGGGATCACAGAGACATGGCTCCAGGGTGACCAAGGATGGGAGCTCAACATTCAGGGACATTCAATATTCAGGAGGGATAGGCATGAAAGAAAAGGAGGTGGGGTGGCGTTGCTGGTTAGAGAGGAGATTAACGCAATAGAAAGGAAGGACATTAGCCGGGAGGATGTGGAATCGATATGGGTAGAGCTGCATAACACTAAGGAGCAGAAAACGCTGGTGGGAGTTGTGTACAGGCCACCTAACAGTAGTAGTGAGTTTGGGGATGGCACTAAACAGGAAATTAGAAATGCGTGCAATAAAGGAACAGCAGTTATACTGGGTGACTTCAATCTACATATAGATTGGTTGAACCAAATTGGTAAGGGTGTTGAGGAAGAGGATTTCTTGGAATGTATGAGGGATGGTTTTTTGAACCAACATGTCGAGGAACCAACTAGAGAGCAGGCCATTCTAGACTGGGTATTGAGCAATGAGGAAGGTTTAATTAGCAATCTTGTCGTGAGGGGCCCCTTGGGTAGGGGTGACCATAATATGGTGGAATTCTTCATTAAGATGGAGAGTGACATAGTTAATTCAGAAACAAAGGTTCTGAACTTAAAGAAGGGTAACTTTGAAGGTATGAGACGTGAATTAGCTAAGATAGACTGGCAAATGATACTTAAAGGGTTGATGGTGGATATGCAATGGCAAGAATTTAAAGATCGCATGGATGAACTACAACAATTGTTCATCCCAGTTTGGCAAAAGAATAAATCAGGGAAGGTAGTGCACCCGTGGCTGACAAGGGAAATTATGGATAGTATCAATTCCAAAGAAGAAACATACAAATTAGCCAGAAAAAGCAGCTCACCTGAGGACTGGGAGAAATTCAGAGTCCAGCAGAGCTGGACAAAGGGCTTAATTAGGAAAGGGAAAAAAGATTATGAGAGAAAACTGGCAGGGAACATAAAAACTGACTGTAAAAGCTTTTATAGATATGTGAAAAGAAAAAGATTGGTTAAGACAAATGTAGGTCCCTTACAGACAGAAACAGGTGAATTGATTATGGGGAACAAGGACATGGCAAACCAATTGAATAACTACTTTGGTTCTGTCTTCACTAAGGAAGACATAAATAATCTTCCAGAAATAGTAGGGGACAGAGGGTCCAGTGAGATGGAGGAGCTGAGGGAAATACATGTTAGTAGTGAAGTGGTGTTAGGTAAATTGAAGGGATTAAAGGCAGATAAATCCCCAGGGCCAGATGGTCTGCATCCCAGAGTGCTTAAGGAAGTAGCCCAAGAAATAGTGGATGCATTAGTGATAATTTTTCAAAACTTTTTAGATTCTGGACTAGTTCCTGAGGATTGGGGTGTGGCTAATGTAACCCCACTTTTTAAAAAAGGAGGGAGAGAGAAACCGGGGAATTATAGACCGGTTAGTCTAACATCGGTAGCGGGGAAAATGCTAGCGTTAGTTATCAAAGATGTGATAACAGCACATTTGGAAAGCGGTGAAATCATCGGACAAAGTCAGCATGGATTTGTGAAAGGAAAATCATGTCTGACGAAACTCATAGAATATTTTGAGGATGTAACTAGTAGAGTGGATAGGAGAGAACCAGTGGATGTGGTATATTTGGATTTTCAAAAGGCTTTTGACAAAGTCCCACACAGGAGATTAGTGTGCAAACTTAAAGCACACAGTATTGGGGGTAAGGTATTGATGTAGATAGAGTATTGGTTGGCAGACAGGAAGCAAAGAGTGGGAATAAACGGGACCTTTTCAGAATGGCAGGCAGTGACTAGTGGGGTACCGCAAGGCTCAGTGCTGTGTCCCCAGCTGTTTACAATATATATTAATGACTTAGGTGAGGGAATTAAATACAGCATCTCCAAGTTTGCAGATGACACGAAGCTGGGCGGCAGTGTTAGCTGTGAGGAGGATGCTAAGAGGATGCAGGGTGACTTGGATAGGTTAGGTGAGTGGGCAAATTCATGGCAGATGCAATTTAATGTGGATAAATGTGAGGTTATCCACTTTGGTGGCAAAAGCAGGAAAACAGATTATTATCTGAATGGTAGCCAATTAGGAAAAGGAGAGGTGCAACGAGACCTGGGTATCATTATACACCAGTCATTAAAAGTGGGCATGCAGGTACAGCAGGCAGTGAAAAAGGCGAATGGTATGCTGGCATTCATAGCAAGAGGATTCGAGTGCAGGAGCAGGGAGGTACTACTGCAGTTGTACAAGGCCTTGGTGAGACCACACCTGGAGTATTGCGTGCAGTTTTGGTCCCCTATTCTGAGGAAAGACATTCTTGCCATAGAGGGAGTACAAAGAAGGTTCACCAAATTGATTCCTGGGATGGCAGGGCTTTCATATGATGAAAGACTGGATCGACTAGGCTTATACTCACTGGAATTTAGAAGATTGAGGCGGGATCTTATTGAAACGTATAAAATCCTAAAGGAATTGGACAGGCTAGATGCAGGAAGATTGTTCCCGATGTTGGGGAAGTCCAGAACGAGGGGTCACAGTTTGAGGATAAAGGGGAAGCCTTTTATGACCGAGATTAGGAAAAACTTCTTCACACAGAGAGTGGTGAATCTGTGGAATTCTCTGCCACAGGAAACAGTTGAGGCCAGTTCATTGGCTATATTTAAGAGGGAGTTAGATATGGCCCTTGTGGCTAAAGGGATCAGGAGGTATGGAGAGAAGGCAGGTACAGGTTTCTGAGTTGGATGATCAGCCATGATCATACTGAATAGCGGTGCAGGCTTGAAGGGCCGAATGGCCTACTCCCACACCTATTTTCTATGTTTCTATGTTTTCTATGTTGCTTTAAGATCTTCATGACCCAGCTCCTTAACTAGCTCCTCTGACTTTTTTTTAACACTGGACCACTAACGTACTCACTTCGTCCTGTTACAATGGAGAGCCACTGACTGAGGACCTCTTCAACATCCAGATCCTTACCTTCCTGTTTTCATATTTGGGATGTTCCCTGTTATCCTTTGCGTAATGCTCATTCTTCTTGACGTTTTTCTAATGCTTAGCTGTAGATGCATAGAAGCATAGAAAACCTACAACACAATACAGGCCCTTCAGCCCACAATGCTGTGCCAAACATGTACTTACTTCAGAAATTATGTAGAGTTGCCCATAGCCCTCTATTTTTCTGAGCTTCATGTACCTATCTAGGAGTCTCTTAAAAGACCCTATCGAATCCGCCTCCATCGCCATCACCGGCAGCCCATTTCATGCACTCACCACTCTCTGAGTGAAAAATACCTACCCCTGACACCTCCTCTGTACCTACTTCCAAGCATCTTAAACTATGCCCTCTTCAGTTAGCCATTTTAGCCCTGGGAAAAAAAAAACCTCTGACTATCCACACAACCAATGCTTCTCATCATCTTATACGTTATAGATATTATAGATATTGGCTGTCCAGTTTTCTCTACCAACTGGTGATGAGTGGTGTTAGGTAGATGGCTTTTAACTTGGTCCACTAGAGTAATTCTTTCAGCTAGTGTCAAATCTTTTTGTGGTATCTAGGGTAAGGTCTCAAAAATGTTTAAGTCAAAATTTTTAAAAAAGGTCAAAAAATCATTGCTTTATGAATTTGACCCAAATGGATAACACAACATAAGCACATGCTACTGACAAACGTTCTCTCTAAGCATAGTGTAGTAACTAATGGCCACATAAGTACACTTGATGACCATACCTGCCGCAATTAAGTGGCATAGTGTCCCAAATAAACAAAGGGAATCCCAGCTATTTTCTCAATTTGTTTTTATTCATTCGGATTTGTCCCAAATAAGCAGCTGCCTGGATTAACTGATGTCCCAGGTAACCAGAATATGCAGTATTTAATTCTTATTGTAGTTACTAAGTCTTTTTATTATTATCAACTGCAAAAAAAACGAATTTCATGACATAAACCAGATTTTGATTATCTTTAAAGGCTTTATCTCTACTGCTTCTATTTCTAATGTTAAAATGAATACTTCATAGTGCCAGAATAATTCACTCATTCAGCTAATATAACTTAAATTTGAATATGGGGTTTCACCTTTCATTGCTGTTTATTTTTTGAAAATCATTTACAAGATGTTGGTATGATTAACAAGGCTCATAATAATTCTTTCTATGGACATGATGCTGTAAATGTAAGGTTAAAGTTAAATCCATGCCATATTCTGAGTTATTATAAGTGTACAGACTACTTTTGCTTAATATTCTTATATGTAATAGAATTAATCCTTCCCCATTTGCTTACCCATGAAAAGGTGATAATGAATGACCTTTTGTAATCAACGTGCTGAAAATACACACATAGTACTGTTGAGTAGAATGTTCCAGGCTCCAGACACAGTGGCTATGAAGGAATGCATATAATTTCTATATAACAGAATAAATTAATAGTGATGTATTTCCATGGCACTGTGAAAATTTGATTCCATTGAATGCAATAGAACTGAGCTCTGGGAGTAGAATGAAATCCTCCAAAAAGTAGTGGATTCAACCCAGTTCATCACAGGTAAAGCCCTCCCAACCACTGAACACATCTCCATGAAACATACTTTTGTAGGAAAGCAGCATCCATTATCACCACTCAGGACATGCTCTCTTCTCACTGCTGCCATCAGGTAGAAGGCACAAAAGTCTCAGGACTCACACTCCAGGTTTCAAGAACAGTTACTACCCCTCAACCATCAGACTCCCGAATAAAAGGAGAAAACTATATTTATTTTTACTTGTCCCATTATTGCAATGTTCTCACAACCAATTATCTCACTTTAAGCTCTCTTTATCTTGTTAATTCATGTTCTCATTATTTATTGCTATTTATTTATATTTGAATTTGAAGAGTTTGTTTTTGCCTGCACCCTGCATCCTATTAAAGTTACTATTCAGAATCAGCAGAGTATGCCAGCAAGAAAATGTTGTATATGGTGATATATATGTAATTTGATAATAACATTTACTTTGAAATTTGAAATGCTGCAAAATGGCTTTGTTATTGACCAAAAGCAGCTATATATCTAAACTAAAATAGAGTTAATCTCAGAAGGCAAATTGCAAGTTCCAGCATCTGCAGAATCATGTGCATGTGTATCATGATATAATGATGCCTTTTTCAATTTTTTTGATTTTAGAGAGGCCTTTAAGAAAATCTAAAATATATTTTGTACGATGTACACAATGCAGTTGTTTTGTCTCATAGTGGAGGAAGCATCTCTTTAATCCATTGGGAGGGTCTGACAATTAAGTAGATTGCTTTGTCCTGACTAACAAAAACTTTTTGAGTGGTATTTGAGCTACATTTATCCAGATAAATGTGTACTAACCGTTATTCTTTTATTTAATTCAGGAAAGACATGACGGAATCAGGAGATGATCCATTTGCCATGGAATGGACATACCCAGATTATGTTCCCATAAAACTCTATTTATGGAACTATTTCAGTTATGCCTCAGATTAATTTGCATCATAGATTTTGACTATAGTGAATTCATTTATAGTAATTTGATTGAATGTCAAGTGGAAGTTATACTCTTCTGTTGGAATGAGTTGTGGTCTTGAATTTGTATGACAAGAATATTACTTGCCAGTTATCAGCCTGGATATTGCTTCATGCTATCAGCAGCTGTTTTATTCAAAGCAAAAGAAAATCAAACTCTCTACATCAGGAACATAGCCATTATGTAGGTCTGTAAGTTTAAGGAGCAACATGATCATTCTTGACAATATTTGAAGCACAATAATTGCAAAAAAAGTTTAAATGAGTATGAGAAAAACATAATTGTATGCTGTCCAATTATGCAGCTGAATGATATGAGTACTGATAATTTTGATATGGTCTTCAGTGCATTGGAAGTAATAATATTAAATTTAATCCAGACAATCCAAAGACTGATGAAAATAATTATTCTTTTGAATCAAAAACAACTTTATGTTGGAGAAGTTAATTACCAGTTTAAAGAGTTTGAAGTTGTTGCCTGGTTTATAAACCTATATATAATCACTGAATGTAGTTCATAAACAATAATTTATGGAGCAATTTTCATAGAGATGATGTAGTTCAAAGTGCTTCACCAAGGGATAAAAGTACAAATATAAAAGTCAAATTAAACAAAAACAAACACAAAAAAGCCAAAAAGATGTTAGTTAAATAAATAGATATTGAGATGGTGTTCAAAAGTGTCAACTGATTCTGCGTCCCTCAATCCCTCATAGTTTCAAGTATTGATTCCACAGTTAAGGACCATAGTTCAAAAAAGCTGACCTGCCAATTATTTTTGATTGAGATCCTTTAAATTTAAGGGACAAGGAGAAGGAGACCTGAGTGCTTCAGCAGCACTATAACACAAAAATGATTCTGTGATGCACTTCAGTCCCAGATGATATAAAGCTTTAAAAACACATTAAGAGAACTTTAAAATCAATTCCAAAAGATACAGGAAGCTAATGCAAAGTGCAATAGCTACTACCAGAGTGATACATTCCTTCATTCTGGTTTTGGTTAAAAAAAATCAGTTCAGGATTGGTTAGCATGGATTAGTTAAAGCAGCATCAAACTTGATGGATGGTCAATTTTTTTGAGGGGTTTAAAATAATTTTGATGTATTAAAGACAGTGGCTCAATGCTGTACACTTGGATTTTAATAAGCTCTTTGACAAGCTCTTCAGACAGCAAACTTCTCAACAAAGGGGAAGTTTTGACCCTGAGAGACTGGTAGATTGTATTGAAAATACACAATGACAGGAAGCAAAGAGTAATGGTCAGCAAGTTGTTTTGTAATGGCAAGACTGTTATCAGCTGCATTCCACAGGGCTCAATTAGACCAGAAGATATAGGAGGAGAATTAGGCCACTTGGTCCTTTGAGTCCGCTCGGACATCCAACCATGGTTAAAATTTTCTCAGCCCTATTCTCCCACCTTCTCCCCCTAACCCTTAATCTCCCTTATTAATCATTCAATTCTTAGTCCCTTCCTCTGTATTTGTGAATTGACTATTTCAGAATCAGAATCAGATTTGATATCACTGGAAAATTAGTTAATTTTATGGCAGCAGTAAAATGAAATACAAGATAAATAAATAAAATAAAATTTAATGTAACTCAGTCTTTTCTACAGAAAAGGCTGAGTTACATTAAATATATATATATATATATAATAGTTAACTTAAAATAAGTAATGCAAAATAATAGAAATAAAAAAGTAGTGGGGTAGTGTTTATGAGTTCAATGTCCATTCAATGGTAGAGGGGAAGACGCTGTTCCTGAATCACTAAGTGTTTGCCTTCAAGCCTCTGTATCTCAGAGACTATTTGAAGTTAAATGTTGAGGATACAATAATATATATGCAGATGGTACATAAAGAGACCATGAGGAGGATAGATTTGGACTTCTAAAAGTTATAAATGTCATAAGGTCACAGTCGGATTGGTGATTCAAGTTCTGATCTGAGTATTTCTTAAATGTTGTAAGCGTATCTGCCTCCACCATCCGCTCCAGTCCTATGTTTCTGGGTGGAGAAAGCTCTTCCTTAGATCTCCTCTTACCCCTTAATCTAAACCAGTGTTTCCCAACTTTTTTTAACCCATTGCCTCCTTAAAGCACCTTCATACTTGCCTTCATACTTTGGCACAATACACTTTCCCAGACCGCAATAGTGTAAAAACTTGTCTACCATATGCTAACATGACAAAATTATTCTGCTTTAAATTATTATTTTTCTTTAAACCTAGCTTACACAGTACCTGTGCACTGTAGAGCGGCTTCGATATCAATGTGATCCTTGAGCTTGATGGTTTTTAGCAAGAGTTGAAATATCTGATTCAAGCTGTGACAGCAAAGGTCTTAAGTCCCCTAACGTAACAATGTCTAACTGGTTTCTGTATTTTTTATGAGTATATGGTTCACTGCACTGAAGCCTCTTTCAACAAAGTAGGAGAATAGAAATGTAATGAAGAATAGTTTGGCTCTTCTCAAAAGACCAGGAAAATTTGTATGACTGTAGTTACATACCACAAAAGCTGACATTTTTGAAAAGTATTTTTGCTTCTTCATCATTCTGAATTTCGATAATATTTTCTAGCAAGCTCTCTTCCCATTCTTCCAGTTGTGAAGAAATGGGTTATTTACCCAGTCTGGAATTTCCAGATTGTTCAAAACCTTGAATCGATTCTGAAAATACTTCTTCAGTGACTGTAAGTGTAAGCAGTACTCTTGCGAATCACCGTCTGTGAAAGAGAGTGCCATACTTTCCATGCAGGGAAACTGTGAGAAAATTCTTTTTCCAAATGTTTTGCTTATATACTGTATTTCACATTTTCTGATAAAAAGTGGGCACTGCACTTTTTGCCTGGATTAAATTGAAATTCTCACCCTAAGGTTTCATATTTAGCTTGTTCGTTTTGTCATACAGATTGGCTCTGTATACTACATCTTCACCTAGAAGTTTCAAAGGTTACAAAGGTACATTTAATGTTAGAGAAATGTATATAATATGAATCCTGAAATACTTTTTCTTCACAACCATTCACAAAAGCAAAGGAGTGGCCCCAAATAATGAATGACAGTTAAATGTTAGAACCCCACAGTACCCCTCCAGCTCCCCTCCCTCCCACGCGTAAGCAGCAACAAGCAATGATCCCCCCTCCCCTTGCCAGCAAAAAAAAAGTATCAGTACCCACCAACCACCAGCAAAGCATGGACTTGCAGTACCCCAAATAATACCCATTCATCCGGTATTTGAGATACCACAGACTCTCTCCCTCAATAAGGGAGAAAGAGATCCGTTTCACAGCAAAAGGGGAGACATAACAAACAACTCACTGGTTTATTATGTTAAAAGTCCATTGTGTTGCTTTTTCTGAGCTCTGTGCCCAAAGATCTCCCATCTCTGGGCATACAGCCTTAGACCTTCCGACTCCCATGACACACCGATCTCCTGCCGGGACATCGACCTTCGATCCACCCATCTCCAGAGACACAATATCTTGGACCTCCAAAGGTGAGTGAAGTTCTTAGGCTGTGCCCTTGGCATGTCGAATAACGGCCAGTCGCGAATGTAATGTATTGTGTGAGTATTCATAGCACCAGAGTGCATATGACGTCAGGACGTAGAAAAATAAAAATGGAAGTCTATTGATAAACGTGGTTGTTCAATCTGCAACAATGTCCGAGTCACATCAATATTACATGGTGTCAGAAGAAATCGTGAAAAAAATGGAAGAGAAGACACGTAAAAGATCTCACAGTTACAGCCACCGTCAAGTTTAAGCCTACAAGGTAATCTTGCTGACAAATGGAAAATATGGATCCAGAAATTTGAGCTGTTATGCACCGCTAGTGTCATAGCTGAAAAGACGGAGAAAGTGCAATGTACTACGTTTCTTCACATGGTGGGGCAAGACGCAATAAAGTTTTGCAACACATTTATCTTCCAAGATGATGAGCAAGATAAAATTGAAGTGTTGAAGAAAAAGTTTCAAAATTACTGCGAACCGAGAGAAAACCTACCGTACATCTGACACGAGGGCTCAAGGACCAATAGAGACCATAGACACCTATGTAACAGATTTGAAGAACAAGGCAAAAGACTGTGAGTTCAGACAACTGCATGATTCTTTAATACGTGACAGGATTGTATGCGGCGTACGAGATGATCAAGTGAGAGGCAGGCTATTGAGAGAGGCAGATCTTACATTAGAAAAGGCGATTGATGTTTGCCGTGCCAGCGAGATCATGTCATCAGGTTAAAGTGCTCAATGAAGAGATTGAAGCGCACAAAGTAAAAACTGTGAAAACTAACAGGAGTAGGACAAAGCCAGCTCCACAGGATGATCAAAAGGAAGTTAACTGCAACAGATGTGGTTATAAACATGGATACAGACAATGTCCAACCTTTGGTCAGACATGTAAGTTATGCCAGAAAATAAATCACTTTGCAAAGATGTGCAAATCGAAGGAGGACGCAAGGAAAATGCATGCTGTGGAACAGAGAGAGGGCAACGGTGACATGTTCATTGGCACGGTTGAAGTGGAACAGGAGGTATGCATCAACAATATTGACAGTATAGAGATGGAGGATGAAGATGATTGGACTCAAGATCTGATAATAAACATGAGGAATGTGACATTTAAGCTTGAGACTGGGGCAAAGTGCAATGCAATGATTTTAAAAACATTCAACTCACTGGACATCAGAGGAAGACTGAGAAAATCCACCTGCAGGCTTGTTGCATATTTCAGCCACAGGACAGGACTATTGGGCAGAAAAGCACTCACCTGTGTGTACAAAGGACGAAAATACAAGATGGAGTTTGAAATATTGATCCAACTAAAAGACAAAAGGGATACCAGGCTGGAAAATGGAGAGGATCATGGGACGGGAGACCGAGGGAGGGAGAAATAAATAAATAAATAAATAAATAAATAAATAAATAAATAAATAAATAGATAGATAGATAGATAAATAAGGGGAGGAGGGGCATTAATGGAAATTAGTGAAGTCAATGGTCATGCCATCAGGTTGGAGGCTACCCAGATAGAATATAAAGTGTTGTTCCTCCAACCTGAGTGTGGCTTCATCTTGACTGTAGAGGAGGCTGTGGATAGACATATCAGAATGGGAATGGGATGTGGAATTAAAATGCGTGTCTACTATAAGCCTATGGACTCGCCTAGCTACCTGGACTATTCCTCTTCCCATCCATGGCCTCCTCTACTGTCAAGATGAAGCCACACTCAGGTTGAAGGAACAACACCCTATATCCGTCTGGGTAGCCTCCAACCTGATGGCATGAACATTGACCTCTAATTTCCACTAATGCCCTTTCTCCCCCTATTTATTTATTTATTTGTTTGTTTGTTTGTTTGTTTGTTTATTTATTTATTTATTCCCCTTTCTTTCTCTCTTTAATTTCTCCCTCTGTCCCTCTCACTAAATCTTCCTCTGATGCTCCCCTCCTCCTTTCTTTCTCCCTAGGCCTCCTGTTCCATGATCCTTTCCCTTCTCCAGCCCGGTATCCCTTTTGCCAATCAAATTTCCAGCTCTTAGCTCCATCCCTCCCCTTCCTGTCTTCTCCTATCATTTCGGATCTCCCCCTCCCCCTTCCACTTTCAAATCTCTTACTATCTCTTCTTTCAGTTAGTCCTGATGAAGGGTCTCAGCCTGAAACTTCGACTGTACCTCTTCCCATAGTTGCTGCCTGACCTGCTGCGTTCAGCAGCAATTTGAGTGTGTTGCTTGAATTTCCAGCATCTGCAGATTTCCTCGTGTTTGTGAGAATACTAGAAGGTCAGACTTAGCTTTCTTGGCAAATGACTCGGGTGTGCAATGCTTTTCAAATGCTTCTTTCAGCATATGGAACTGAGTGATACCACAAGAACCCTTTCAGTGTGTCTTTTACAGAAGTGTTCCTGAAGCTTGATAGTTTTGTTGCTTCATTAAACAGTACAGTATTCCACATAAAACACATGGGATGTCGCTGATCTGACAGGAATGGAATAAAATCCTATTCTAGGTATGTAGCATTGTATTGACAAACTTTCTCTAGTTTCTGTTTCTCAGCTGGATTAGAATTCAAAGCTTCACTGCCTTCAGACTCATAGAGTTTGGGCCATAGGTATTCATCTATTATTAACGGGCTAAACTAAAACAAAATGTTAACAGAAACAGGTACAGCAGCGAGTTGACACAGCTGGAACAATGGTAGCTGCACTCAAACAAATGGTGAGGCGAGATGGAGATGATTGCAACTGTGAAAATTACATTGACAAGGATTCAGAAGGAATCTGAATATTTGTCGAGATAGAGCTGGATTTCGGCAAGCTACCTTTGTACTATTCCAGTGAACACAATTGACAAATCACGTAAGGTCTCATAAACCCATAAGATGATTCTTGACCACACATATGAAGCCAAGGTCGCTATGAACACGTCTAGGAGAGTCCTCAGGGTCAGCAGGTTCCCTCATTGGCTCTGTTTTGCCATTTGGTTCCCGCCAGCATGAACCTGTTTTTTGTAGATCTGTGGTTGAAGGTTGAAAGGGTGTACTTGACTTAGCAACTGTTAAATTGCCTGAACTCATTCCATGCCACAATTCAAGGGGAACTATTGGGCATTGTGGTTGCTAGTTTATGCATCCCCAATAATAGAAACATAGAAACAAAGAAAGCCTACAGCACAATACAGACCCTTTGGCCCACAATGCTGTGTGGAACATATATATACTTTAGAAATTACCTAGGGTTGTCCATAATTCACTACTTTTTTTAAGCTCCATGTACCTATCCAGGAGTCTGTTAAAAGATCCTATTGTATCCGCCTCCACTAACATCGTTGGCTACGCATTCCATGCACTCAACACTCCCTGCGTAAAAAACTTACTCCTGACATCCCCTCTGTACCTACTTCCAAGCACCTTAAAACTGGGCCCTCTCATGTTAGCCATTTCAGCCCCGGGAAAAAACCTCTGACTATCCACACAATCAATGCCTCTCATCATCTTATACACCTCTATCAGATCTCCTCTCATCCTCTGTCGCTCCAAGGAGAAATGGCCAAGTTCACTCAACCTATTCTCATAAGGCATACTTCCCAATCCAGGCAACATCCTTGTAAATCTCCTCTGCACCTTTTCTATTGTTTCCGCATCCTTCCTTTAGTGAGGTGACCAGAACTGAGCACAGTACTCCGTTGAGTCTGACCACAGTCCTATGTAGCTGTAACATTACCTCTCAGCTCTTGAACTCAATCCCACAGTTGAAGAAGGCCAATGTACCGTATGCCTTCTTAAACACACAGTCAACCAGCGCAACAGCTTTGAGTGTCCTATGGACTTCGACCCTAAGATCCCTCTGATCCTCCACACTGCCAAGAGTCTTACCATTAATACTATGTTCTGCCATCATATTTTACCTACCAAAATGAACCACCTCACACTTACCTAGGTTGAACTCCATCTGCCACTTCTCCGCCCAGATTTGCATCCTATCGATGTCCCGCTGTAACTTCTGACAGACCGTCACACTATTCGTAACACCCCTAACTTTTGTGTCATCAGCAAATTTACTAACCCATGCCTGTTCAGTTGGTAAGGTTCGATGCGATTGCTGAGTTTCAGACACGTTGTGCTGAGTGCTCCCCACCTGCGAGCTATAGTTCTTCCTGCGTTCCAGTGCCTCATTCTTTTCTTTTGGAAGTGCCTGCTCTCCTTATGGTCATTCAGATTTTGTGCCTCAAGTTAGTGTGCTGCTTACTGTTCCCCCCCCCCTCAAGAATCTTGAACGCCCCCCAATGACTTCTATTTCCCCTAATACCCCCTTAGGATATGTAACCACTCCCTCTACTTTTTAACAGCTCTGGGAAAGGAAAAAAAAACACTTCCTATTATCTGTCACACATAATTTTGGGCATCAGGTATCTATCAGGTATCACTTCAACCTTCTCTGCTCCATCTGTCCAATCACTCCATCACAGGAAATGTCCAGGTAATTCTCCCTGCAGGTCCTCCCAGAAGTGTGGTGACCAGATCTTACTCACTATTCCAACTGTGGCTTAACCAATATTTTATAAATTTGTTTTCACACCTATACTTGTTGTTTCAACTAATGAAAGCAGCATTCCATGTGTCTTCTTCACCACCCTATCTGACTATGATTTCTCCTCTGCATATGCTGCAGCCATTCATTGTATTTGGACTACCCTCAGTGGTCCTGGAATGGTAAGGGTATGGTGAAATAATGGTTAGCACAACACTTTACAGTATCGGCAGCTGGGTTTCAATTCGCGCCGCTGCCTGGAAGGAGTTTGCACGTTTTCCCCGTGACCCGAAGTCATACTGGTTGGTAGGTTAATTGCTCATTGTAAATTGTCCCATGATTAGGTTAGGATTAACTTGAGGGATTGCTGGCCAGTGCCTCAGGGGGTTGGTAGGGCCTATTCCGTGCTGTATCTCAAAAAAGAAAACATCGAACATACAACACCAGAGCAAGATCTAAAGCCTAAAATTCTCTGCTGAACTAATGAAGCTAATGACTCATAATTGAACTAAATTCTTCTCGCTGCATAATGTACAGATCCCTCTGTTTTCTGCATGTTCATGTAGATAAATAAGTATTTTAAACATCTATGTTGTATCCACTTCCATCACCAACCCTGGCAGCACATTCCCAGCACCTGCAGCTGTGTAAAATAAACTTAACCCACTCATCTCTTTTGAAATTTCCTATCACCTTAAATGCATGCCCTCTGGTATTAGACACTTCAGCTCTGCAGAAAAAAAAATCAGTTGTCTATCCTTGCCTTTCATAATTTACTAAACTTCTCTGTAAATGCTGCTCCAGAGAAAATAACCCTAGTTGATCAACCTTTCCTTATGGCACATGTCCTCTAATCCAGACAGCATCCTGGTAAACCTCTATTGTAACTTCTCCAAAGCCATCACATTCTTCTTATAATATGATGACCAGAAGAGCTCCAGAGTTTTATAAAGCTGTACGTGACTCCTGACTCTTGAAATCAGTTACAAGTAATTTACGGATATATGTATCACAAAGAGTAGAGAACCCTGCACAGATCACTGCAGAATACTGTACAACTTTCCATGGACCTCCAGCCAGAGTAAGACCCATTGATCACTGCATCCATTCCATACATCTTAAACTTCTGCATGTGCCTACCATGAAGTACCTTGTTGAATGCCTTACTAAAATAAACGTAGACTACATCCACTGCTCTACCTTCACAATTTCTTTCACCATCTCCTTGAAAAATTCAGTAAGTAAGACAGTGTCTCCAACCTCCGGGCCGCAGACCAATACACTGCCGCGAAGAATGCAGCGGTACTGCGTAGCCCGAACGTACCCAGCACATCTTTAATAAAAAAGCTGAAATAAACAAACTAATTAATTAGGTGCCGCCCAGCACGTAAACGTCGGCCCAGATCAGAGGCGATTGCCGATTGTGTGTTCCGAAGGAAAAGAGTGAATTTGGTATGGCTGGTCATAGATCATTAAAGCACAAGTACAGGCTTTCTCTTCTCAGCAGAAACTTTAAGTAGCACAGCAGTAGGGGTAAGCTGATTAGATTTCATTTTTGCAAATATAAGGAGAGAGGAGAAGATGGCGGCGTGACGCAGCGTGCGCGGCCGCTCCGAACTGATATCGTTTTTGTGAAGTAGGATGCCGTGCACAATCCTGATTTGATGGAGACAACCATGAGAAGCATGGAGGAACATCTAGAGAAACTTCTGAAATGCCCGCTTTGCTGCCGCTGCGACTGTGCGATCGAGAATATCTGAAGGGGAAGGCCCCAAATCCTCAGCTTTGCCTATTGCCTGTTGCCGGGGCCAGGGTCGAAGCACTTGGCAGAGATGGTGCTCGGTGTCGGAGGGCTGGTCAGAGGCTCGAAGTTTTCGGACGGACTCAAGAGTCGGCTGTGGTCGGGGTGCTTCCAGGGTGCTGCATCGACAAGTTTGCAGCAAAGAGATTTAGCAAAGAGATAGTAGTTGTGCATTTATATGTATGTATATAATATGTTAGAAAAATAATACTGCCAAAAGACTTGTGACCTGTTATTGTAATTATTATATTTAAAGTAAGCCCAGTAAGTGAAAGACCAATTCTGAAGGGTATTGTTATCTTGATTTAAAAGTTGCAAATGAGAAAAAAAATCAATTAGGAATTTATTATACAAAAATAAGCAGATTGCATTTCAAAAATAGAAGATTATGTTTGATCAATGACATTTGATTCTTTAAATGAACAAGAGAAAAGAAGGGAAAATAACTGGACTAGAATAGTAATAGGTCCTTCAAGATGGCACCTTCGACCGACATGACTAATGTCGGCATTCTGCAGGCTGTGTTATTTGTTTGTTCATTTATTGCTGTCTCTGCAATTTGTTCTTTTCTTTATTGCGTGTTGTGCTTGATGTTTTCTTGAATGGATTCCACGGTGGTTCATTGTTTTGTGACTGTCTGTGGGAAGACATATCTCAGGGTTGTATACTGCATGCATACATCGATAATAAATATACTTTCAAATTTGAACATCAAGCAAATTTTTTTTTGATTGTAGGAAAGCATACACTGGAGTTGCTTTGGGATTGCAATGACGCTCCTGAGGTCCCAGCTGTAAATCATTTAATCTCCCTGTGCCTGTCCTCAGCAATCGGTACTGGCAAGGCTAGGGCCAACACAATCTGGTGGAATGACACCTCATATTACATATGGGCATTCTACAACTCAAAGCTGTGTATATTGAATTTTTCAATTTCAGATCATTCATTCTTCCTGCATTTCCACCACCATCCTCTTCTCATTCATCTCTAGTCCTCCATGTTCATCCCCTTTCCCATAATTCACTTCGAGCCCCCTATTTTTATCCCTTTTCCCTTTCTGATTACATCCACACATTTACCCACTAAATGCCCTCTCCCTCACAAATTTCCATCTGCCCTTTAACTCACACTTAATAGTTCCCATTATCACCTTCCTTACTCATTAGATTCTAGCACTAGTAGCCTTTGTAATCTCAACAGCTGTCTCCAACTCCAATTTCTGCCTCCATCTGACTTTTCATCTTCTGCCTCCAGCTATCAGGACAGCCACTGTAGATGGAAAACTGTAACTTGTGCATCCAAGTGCAAGTCTTTAATACATATTAACAGTGATTCTAATTCCACTCCCAAGAGAACTTTAGTGTATATCCTTAGTCTCCCAACTTGGTCCACCAATCCCCTAGAAGCCCCTATCTCACCACACCTATTCTCTTTATGTTGGCTGTCCTCAACCTCCAATTTCATTCCTGATGCAGAGTTTGTAATGTCAATAAGCCTTTTTTCTCCACAGCTGCTGCCTAACCTATTAAGTTCCTCTGGCATATTGTTCTATATCCAGATTTCAGCATCTGGAAGGATATGTCATATATTTTAGATATGCATAAAGATGTAATTAATTAGAGCATTATCTTTAAATTTTAAAGTTCAAAATTCGAAAATACATTTATTATCAAAGTATGTATACATTATACAGCCTTGAGATTTATCTCCTTACAGGCAACCACAATACAAAAACACCTCAAAAGAACCAATTGAAAAAAGACCATCAAACAACCAATGTGCACAGAGCAAAAAAAATCATGGAAACAATAGAAGTAAGCAAATAGATTTAGAACTGGAGTTTTATGAAAGACACTGAGCCAGGCGACACTGCAGTTAGCACAGGTGACATCTACAGTTCATTGCAAAGCCGACAGATTGTGAGCCCACAGATGTGAAGCCAGGCAACGCAGCAACCAGCACTGAATTTCAGTGCAGAACTGAGTAAACATTGTAGATCAGTAAGCAGAACCGACACTCACCTTGCCTCCAGTCCTGATACCCTGGTGTTTTCATTCTGACCCGGTGCTTAAATCATCCAAACATCGGGTCGTTCCTCACTCTCCGGGTGGGAATGTTTAGATTGATTGTTGAGCAGGTCAGCAGAACATTGTGGGCTGAAGGGCCTGTATTTTGCTGTACTGTTCTAAGTTCTACATTTTATGCAGTCTCTTATGTTTTCATCTATGAAGATGGCACAGAACTTAGAGATGTAGTGAACTGTGGGGAGGATAACAATAGACCAAGAAGACATAGACAGGCTGAGAATAGATGGTGAAGTGACATGAGAAGAGTTAATATAAACTCGAGAGCACAGTCAGGAAGTGGAATATAACCATAGTGGAATTTGGCCAAATGATTGGGAGGGCCTCAAAATCCCCAGCTTTGCCTGCTATTGGCGACCGAGATGGAGGTCAAATCGTTTGGATAGAGATGGTGCTCAGTACTCGGTGTCGGAGAGCTGACAGAGCTCGAAGTTTTCGGTTGACTCAGAGTCGGACTGTGGTCGGGTATGGCAGGGAGAGTTTTTCTTTCTTCTTCCGTCTGCATGAGATGTGGGACATTTGAGAGACTTTGAACTTTTACTATGCTCATGGAGTTCTTCATCAAGTTATGGTATTGTTGCACTGTTGTAACTATATGCTATAATTATGTTGTTTTGTTAGTTTTTTTCAGTCTTGGCCTGTCCTGTCCTGTGTTTTGCGATATCACACCGGAGGAAAAATTGTATCATTTCTTAATGCATGCATTACTAAATGACAATAAAAGAGGACTGCGTGTCTTCATAATCTAAATTCAATATAGTTTGCACTTCTGGTAGGATAAATGTCAGTAAGTTTACAACAGAATTGCTTACAATTCCAAACAATTCCAACTCAGTAGAACTGGATTTCAAACAGACATTTGATTAGCAATAAACAAAGAAAATGTGACGAGAATTTAAAAAAAAAGGTTATTATCAGATTGTACAATTGTGCGTGCATGGTGGTTAGCATGGACTTGTTGTGCCTGTTTCTGTTCTAAGGAACACTATGACATGTATTTCAATGCAGAACATGTGAGATCAAGCGAAAAGTTTAATTTGGTTATAAAATATAAAGAGATTCTAAGTGATTATTCCTAAGACAAGTAGTAACACAGGAATTGCTGCAGGTTTCTTAGCGTTTTGTTTTTAAACATGAATAACATGAGCTCTAAAATCATATATGTAGTACATATTTAAACATTTGATGATGGTGTTAAATTAGGATAAATTGTTACATGAAGGATTGTGAAAATGTGGGAGAATGGTGATAAATTTGCAGACTGGGCCATTAGAAAAAATTCATCATAAATAAAAACAAATCGCTCATTTCTTGGTATATAAAAAAAAATGATACCACCTAATCCAAATGCCTAAAAGAAATAGTGAAGCAGGAGAATTCATAAAAAGTGGCCGGATATGGATCACATCAAATCCCATCTTCCTGCTACTTTAGACCCTTTCTAGTTCACTTATCACTCAAATTGATCCACTAATAATGCCATAGCCTCTGCACTCCACTCCATCAGCCCACCTGGAAAATGGTGCCTCACATGCCAGGATGCTGTTTATCAACTTTAGCTCATCATTTAATATGATCATTCCCCAGAAGTTGATGTGTAAACTGTTCTCTCTCTGAAATTGAAATTCGCACTTTCTGTTTTGGCAGAAACATCTCTAGCTCTATCACGCTGAGTACTGGTACCCCCTGGGGTAGCGTACTCAGCCCACTGCTGAGTTTACACTGTCGTTCATGCTGTTGATGCATGACTGCTTTGCTAAATCTATTTCAATCTGAATCACTAAGTTTGCTTGATGTGGTTGGCTTCATCAACAATGAGGATAAGATGGTGTATAGAGAGGAGACAAAACAGTTGGGAGAATGGTGCAAACGCAACAACTTAAGTTTCAACATGGACAAAACCAAAGAGATGATTGTGGTGTTACATGCTCAAGGAGATCTGTTTTTTTTTGTGAGAATGCTGTAATGGCCTCTTGAAGGTCACCTGATGCGATTTTCCCGCCGATGTGAGGTCGCCTGATGACATGTGCCCCGTGACTATATAAGGGTCACTCAGGTGACGCAGTGGGGTTTTTGAGTTTGTAGATTTCCAGGTAGAACGTGTTGTGCCTCCGTTTCTGTTGCATGTTTGTTTTTGTGACGCAGTTTCATTTTTAAAACAGTTATACGTTCTGTTGAAAGATTCCATAATACTTGGACTGGGAATTTGTGGCTGGAAGTGCCAATTTACTCAATTCCGACAGTTTTGAAGGGAGAGTGAAGAATTCATCGAAGTGAAGGATCGAGAGAAGTCGGCATTGGTTGGCAGTTTAATAAAGGATCGACCTTATTGAGCCTTCGTTGAAGAGAAGCTGCATTGAAATAACTCTTGTAAAAGCGCAATGAGTTCATGCACAAAAAGCTCTCTCTGTCTAAAAGGAATTTAAGGTCAGTCAATTTAAACTGTTTAATTTCGGCATCGGGAATCCTGTGGACAGAACCAGCAGTAAAGGTGCATCGGTGAAGAAATCGTTCTCCAGAGAAGTCTCTCCCAATTGAATGTGTAAAACTGATGGACTTTCGAAGTTATCACATTAAGAACTATATCTGACTGTATTGCTTTAAGAACTGTTTTCAGCATTTAACGCTTTAAGAACCAGAGCCGAGTGGAGTTGATGAATGGCTGCGTACCTGTTTAACCTCTGGTCAAAGTTTTCCTTTGTTTTTTTTTCCTTATCGCTTATATGTGTTTAATAAATGTTTGGTTGTTTTTTTATAAACCCTGTCTCGATTAATATTCATTGTTGCTGATTACGTAACAGTGGACTTTTGGAATGGGTTGGCTGACCACTCCTCATTGCACATCCATGGCTCCTCGGTGGAGAAACTTAGCAGCACCAAGTTTCTGAGAGTGCAGATAACAAACAATCTCACCTGGTCCCTCAACACCACCTCTTTGGTTCAGAAAACACAGCAGCTCTCTCCAGTTCCTGAGGAGATTGATGTGAGTAAGGCAATCTCACATTCTCTTTCAATATTTTTTTTAAGTTTCTGCTTGAAAGAATACAGAGTACAAGAAGCTATATATTATAAGACAAAACAAAAAAAGTACCAAATACATTATATTAAAAACACAATTACAATCACAAAACCCTGTATTCATAAAAAATTAAGTAAAATTGTAATATTGAAATATAATAATTTTATAATACAGAAAAAAAATCTAAACCCACTACCAAATTCAGAGTTGTTAGGACAAGCAAATAAAAATGGAAAAATAAACTTTTATCATGTAGTAAAATATATTACTAGTCACCATCTGTCCTTTAGCAACAAATCAAAGGCTTTTAAAATAACTCAAAAATGGTCCCCACAATGTATAAAAGTCTTGGCTAGATTCAAAAACTGAACAACTGATCTTCTCTAAATTTAAGCATGACATAACATCACGTAACCATTGAGCATGAGTAGGCAGAGCAGCATCCTTCCATTTAAGCAAAAGAGCCCTCCAAGCTATAAGAGAAATAAAAGCCAAAATATGCAAATCAGGTATCTCCAAAATGAAGTATTTTCCTCCAACAATACCAAATAGTGCGGTCAAAGGGTTAGGCTTAAAATTTACCTTGAAAAGTACCAAGAAAGCTTGAAATACTTCCTGCCAATATCGTTCAAGGCTCGGACATGTCCAAAACATGTGAATTAATGAAGCTTCTCCATTATTACATCTATCACAGAAAGGAGATATATCCGAATAAAAACAAGATAGTTTAACTTTAGACATGTGAGTCGTATGAACCACTTTAAATTGTAAGAGGGAATGACAGGCACATAACAATGAAGTGTTCACCAATTTAAAAATTTCATTCCAAGTTTCCTCAGAGATTGAAGTCTGTGAATCTTGTTCCTAAAGGCTTTCAATTTTCTCCATAGGAACATTTCTCATTCCTAACAGCATACCATAAATATTGGAAATTGAACCATTATAAAAAGGTTTCAAATTAAAAACTACATCTAGTATGTCCTTATTGGAACTTATAGGAAATGTATATAATTGAGAGCGCAAAATGTCTCTAATTTGTAAATAATGAAAAAAGTGAGTTTTGGGTAAACTATATTTAACTAACAATTGCTCAAAGGAAAGAAGATTTCCTTCAATAAACAAATCCTGGAAGCATTTAATACCCAATTTATCCCATTCTTTAAAAACTGAATCGGTCATCGAAGGTTTAAAAAAATAGTTAGAACAAATGGGACTAGACGAAGAAAATCTCAATAAATCAAAGAATTTCCTAAATTGTACTCAGATCCTCAAAGTATGTTTAACGACCAAATTTTCAGTCAGTTTGCTAAAAGATAAAGGAAGAGAGGATCCGAGAAGAGAAATAATAGTAAATTTGTTAATAGAGTTAGCTTCTAAAGAAACCCATATCGGACAGTCCTCACGGTTAATATAACATGTCCAGAATGTAAGATTTTGTATATTGACTGCCCAATAAAAAAACCTAAAATTTGGTAAAGCTAAACCTCCATTCTTCTTAGATTTTTGAAGACGAACTTTATTTAGTTGAGAATGTTTGTTTTTCATATATAAGAAGATATAATAAAATCAAGAGAATCAATAAAATATTTAGGAATAAAAACAGATAAAGCCTGAAAAAGGTATATAAATTTAGGTAAAATATTCATTTTAATAGAGTTAATTCAACCAATCAAGGATAACGAAAAAGGGAACCAGGTTGATAATGTCCTTTTTACAAAATTCAGTAAGGTAAGAACATTTTCATTAAATAGGTATTTACAATTCTTAGTAATTGTTACACCAAAATAGTTAAATTGATTTCTTACAATTTTAAAAGGAAGGTTAGTATTAATTGATAACAGATTATTCAGAGGAAAATTTCACTCTTATGTAAATTCAGTTTGTATTCTGAAATCTGACTAAAACAAGAAAGTAAGGAAAGCACAGCAGGTAATGAAGTCTTGACAGTAGAAATAAAAAGCAATAGGTCATCAGCATAAAGCAAAACTTTATGAACAGTCCCTTTCCTTAAAATATCAGTAATATCATTAGATTCTCGGAAAGCAATGGTTAAGGATCCTGATGCCAAATTAAAGAGCAGAGGGCTCAAGGGACAACCTTGTCTAGTTCCACGTTGAAGTTTAAAAGGTTTGGAATACTGAAAATTGGTAAGGACCCTGGCAGAAGGAGATAAATAAAGTAATTCAATCCATTGAATAAAATTGGGCCCAAAATTAAATTTTTCTAAAGTTTTGAGTATATAATTCCATTGAACCCTATCAAAAGCCTTCTCAGTGTCCAAAAAAATCACACATTCTGATACCTCCTTAGAAGGGGAATAAACAACATTTAGTAAACAACGAATATTAAAGTGGTAATATTGATTTTTAATAAATCCCATCTGATCTTCAGAAATGATAGAAGGTAAAATACATTCAATTCTACGGGCCAGAACTTTAGTTAAGATTTTAGAATCAACATTAAGTAAAGAAATTGGTTTGTATGAAGAACATTCAGTTGGATTCTTAATCTTTTTAAGAATAAGTGAAATAGAAGATTCATAAAAAGGTTGTGGCAGCCTACCCAACTTAAAGGAGTCCAAAAAGACAACATATAAATGGGTATAAGCAGTAAGGAAAAAACCTTATAAAATTTTGCAGAAAATCCATCAAGACCAGGAGCCTTCCCCGAGTGCAAGGAACGTACAGCCTCGGCAATTTCCTCATAAGAAATAGGTAGATCCAACTGTTCTCAGATATCAACAGAAAGAGTTGGAATGTTTAATTGATCTAAAAAATTATTCATTACAAAGTTATCTTTGGGAGGGTCAGAACTATAAAGTATAGAATAAAATTCTTTAAAAATTATTGTTTTTTTCTAAATGATCCATTGTCCTATCATCGTTAACTTTACAAATTTCTTTAATTTGTCATTTAGCTGTAAAGGTAGTTAATTGGTTAGCCAACAATTTACCTGTTTTAGCTCCATGGATATAAGATTGGCTTTTATCTTTTAAAAGTTGAGTTTCAATTGGATACATTAAAAGAAGATCATATTTAGTTTGAATTTCAACATCTCTTTTATATAAAGCAGGATCTGAAGCCAAGGCATATTTTTGGTCTAGGTGTTTTAACTGATTAGCAATCTCAATTCTTTATTTATTAGCTTTCTCTTGACGGTTGCAATATAGGAAATAATTTGACCTCTGATAAAAGCCTTAAAGGCATCCCATCTAATAAGACGAGAAATCTATTCCAAAGTATTCTCTTCAAAAAAAGGATAATTTGTCTCTCCAAAAATTTTTTAAAAATCTTTATCAGATAACAAAGTTACATTAAAACGCCAAGATCTGTTTGTTTGAAGAAGACCAGGGAGATTTAAAGATAAAAGCACTGGAGCATGAACTGAAACAGCATTTTTTTTATATTCACAGGATCGAACTAAAGGAATCATTTGACTGTCAATAAAAAAGTAATCAATCCTGGAATACATATGATGAACATGAGAAAAAAATGAGTACTCCCTATCTAGTGGATAAAAAAATGCTAAACATCTACAATACCATATTTTGTTTAAAAAAATTGAATAAACAGAGCTGATTTATTCGGTGACACTGTTTTACAGGATGACCTATCTAAAACCGCATCTAACCAGCAACTAAAATCTCCTCCCATAACCAGTGAGTAAAGGCTCAAATCTGGCAGGAATGAAAAGAAGCATTCAAAAAATCCCAGATCATCTGTATTTGGAGCATACAGATTGGCAAATACCATAAATTTATTATCGAATTTTTCTGACACTATGACAAAATGCCCATTAGTATCAGACGCTACTTTATGTTGGACAAAGGAACTGTATTATCCATAAAAATCTAAACTCCCCTAGACTTAGCCTGGAACGAGGAAAAAAAATGTTGTCATTCCATCTGCTAAAAAAATGTAAATTTTTACAGTTACGTACTGTTTCTTGTAAAAAAAAATTGTTGCCTTAAGTTTGTTAATATAGGCAAAAATCTTATTCCAGTTCACAGGGTGATTCAATCCTTTCACGTTAAGACAAAGTTAATATCATAACCCATTATTAATACTATTTAATAAGAAAATTAAAGCAGTAACCAGTAAAATGAACATTAAAACCAAACAACAAGCCTTGAGATAAGGTAACCAAGCAACAGATTTGGCTAACATCCCACAAAAGCTCACAGAAAAAGACAGTCCTCCCTCCACCCCCCTCCCCTCCCAAAGTCAGAAGGCCAGCCAGTAGAAAGCTGGCAACTACAGCTAAAGACATCCCTTCCCAAAACAATCTGCTGCATATGACTCTTTAAAAAAACCAAGGCCAACTGTATTCCAAACTAGATTAAATAATGGCCAAGAAACAGCTTAACCGTCATAACAAGAACACAAATGCCTTAACTATTAGTTTCAAAACTATAGAACAAAGAATACTGTATCCAAACTAAGCCATATTGATAGAAAAAACCTTAAAAAGAGTGTATAAAATAATAAAATAACTTATTACCATTCATAGCATATAATAAAACTCAGTATTAACTCAATAAAATCCTATTCTCTAAGTAAAGCATTTAAATCGCAAGGAAGTTTAGCTACGAAGGTTCACCAAAAGTAAGAGAAGCAACTATTCATAAAGCAAAATACTAAATAGTCAATCGATTGTTTTCAGGTATTCCCAGGCTTGTTCACGTAAACGAACTATTCTTTAGAACCATCTTGCAAAGTGATTCTAAGACGAGCAGGAAAACGAAGAGACGGCTTCAGACCTTTGTTAAAACGTTCAGACATAATGTCTTTGAATTTAGCATGCTCATTCATGACCTTGGGTGAAAAATCTTCGACAATTCTAATCCTTTGACCCTTGTAATCAATCATTCCTCTTCGACGAGATTCACACGTTAACCATTCCTTTGTTTGAAATTCATGAAAACAAATTATAACTGACCTGGGTTTAGCTCCCGGAGGTGGTCTGGGCACAGGAGATCTATGTGCTCGATCGATCATAGGCGCAGACGATAATATATTAGGAAATAATTGTACCAAAAAGCTTGCAAAGAATTCAGTAGGCTGATCACCTTCCGTTAACTCTTCAAGACCCAGAATTCGTAGGTTATTCCTTATACTTCTGTTCTCTAAATTGATCACCTTCTGTCTTAATTTCTCATTAGATTTAGATTGCTTTTCATAGAGCTTTTGCGGGTCATCCAATCTTGCATCCAAAATTGTCAGAGTTTCTTCATTCTCTTCAATTCGTTTAGCATGCTTAGTTAAGGTTTTTTGAATAGAGTCCAATTTTGCGTCCATTAATTTAAATTCAGATCTAAGTTGTTGGAACTCGTCAGAAGATTCTTTTCTGTGTTTACGGAGCAAATCAACTATAGAACCCAAGAAAGCAGGAGCATCTTCTTCTTTTTTAGTACTTTTGGTACCCCTCGTACTCATAGTACTCATAGTAAAAAATATCACGTTTAAAAGTGAGGTTTCAGAACAAATTGGAAACAGTGAAGTAGGTGAGATAGGAGTGACTGCAATAAGCTGTTACTCCATTCACAACCAGCAGGAGACCAATCTCACATTCTAACCGATGTTTACAGCACCACCATTAAGTGTGTCTTGACCAGCTGCATCACCGTCTGATATGGGAATTGCAGGACCACAGGTTCCTACAAAGGATTATGAGGACTGCTAAGAGGATCATTGAGGTCTCTCACTGACCCACCAGCGATATTTATCCAGAGCATTGTGTACACAGGGCCTTTAGCATTGTCAGTGATCCCTCCGGTCTATCCAACAACGTTTTTGACCCATTAGGCAGGAAGTAGCATGAGGGGATGGATTGTTAGCATTGAAAGCAGTACCTTCCTCCAGACTACTCAAATCCCCGCCAGAACCAAGGTCTTATTCCATTTGAAGTGAAAATAGCATTATACTGTTTACATTTTAACTTGAGTAATAAATGCATCGTATTATTTGTTAATTTATTTGTGGCAATATTACGTTATATTTTGAGTGTGGGAATAATATGCACTGTGTTGCACACCTTGTTCCAAAAATATCAGAGATCCCACTGTTGGCTGGCAAAATGATTACTGTATTCATTGACGCAAACAACAGGAATTCTGCAGATGCTGGAAATTCAAACAACACACATAAAAGTTGCTGGTGAACGCAGCAGGCCAGGCAGCATCTCTAGGAAGAGGTGCAGTCGACGTTTCAGGCCGAGACCCTTCATCAGGACTAACTGAAGGAAGAGTGAGTAAGGGATTTGAAAGTTGGAGGGGGAGGGGGAGATCCAAAATGATAGGAGAAGACAGGAGAGGGAGGAATGGAGCCAAGAGCTGGACAGGTGATTGGCAAAGGGGATATGAGAGGATAATGGGACAGGAGGTCCGGGAAGAAAGACAAGGCGGGGGGAGACCCAGAGGATGGGCAAGGGGTATATTTAGAGGGACAGAGGGAGAAAAAGGAGAGTGAGAGAAAGAATGTGTGTATAAAAATAAGTAACAGATGGGGTACGAGGGGGAGGTGGGGCATTGGCGGAAGTTAGAGAAGTCGATGTTCATGCCATCAGGTTGGAGGCTACCCAGACGGAATATAAGGTGTTGTTCCTCCAACCTGAGTGTGGCTTCATCTTTACAGTAGAGGAGGCCGTGGATAGACATGTCAGAATGGGAATGGGATGGGGAATTAAAACGTGTGGCCACTGGGAGATCCTACTTTCTCTAGTGGACAGAGCGTAGGTGTTCAGCAAAGTGGTCCCCAGTCTGCGTCCGGTCTCGCCAATATATAAAAGACCACATTGGGAGCACCGGAAGCAGTATATCACCCCAGCCGACTCACAGGTGAAGTGTTGCCTCACCTGGAAGGACTGTTTGGGGCCCTGAATGGTGGTAAGGGAGGAAGTGTAAGGGCATGTGTAGCACTTGTTCCGCTTACACGGATAAGTGCCAGGAGAGAGATCAGTGGAGAGGGATGGGGGGGACGAATGGACAAGGGAGTTGCGTAGGGAGCGATCCCTGCAGAATGCAGAGAAGGAGGGGAGGGAAAGATGTGCTTAGTGGTGGGATCCCATTGGAGGTGGCAGAAGTTACGGAGAATAATATGTTGGACCTGGAGGCTAGTGGGGTGGTAGGTGAGGACCAGGGGAACTCTATTCCTAGTGAGGTGGCGGGAGGATGGAGTGAGAGCAGATGTACGTGAAATGGGGGAGATGCGTTTAAGAGCAGAGTTGATAGTGGAGGAAGGGAAGCCCCTTTCTTTGAAAAAGGAAGACATCTTCCTCGTCCTAGAATGAAAAGCCTCATCCTGAGAGCAGATGCGGCGGAGACGGAGGAATTGCAAGAAGGGGATGGCGTTTTTGCAAGAGACAGGGTAATAGTCCAGATAGCTGTGAGCGTCAGTAGGTTTATAGTAGACATCAGTAGATAAGCTGTCTCTAGAGATAGAGACAGAAATATCTAGGAAGGGGAGGGAGGTGTCGGAAATGGACCAGGTAAACTTGAGGGCAGAGTGAAAGTTGGAGGCAAAGTTAATAAAGTCAACGAGCTCTGCATGCGTGCAGGAAGCAGCGCCAATGCAGTCATCGATGTAGCGAAGGAAAAGTGGGGGACAGATACCAGAATAGGCACGGAACATAGATTGTTCCACAAAGCCAACAAAAAGGCAGGCATAGCTAGGACCCATACGGGTGCCCATAGCTACACCTTAGTTTGGAGGAAGTGGGAGGAGCCAAAGGAGAAATTATTAAGAGTAAGGACTAATTCCGCTAGACGGAGCAGAGTGGTGGTAGAGGGGAACTGATTAGGTCTGGAATCCAAAAAGAAGCGTAGAGCTTTGAGACCTTCCTGATGGGGGATGGAAGTATATAGGGACTGGACATCCATGGTGAAAATAAAGCGGTGGGGGCCAGGGAACTTAAAATCATCGAAAAGTTTAAGAGCGTGATAAGTGTCACGAACATAGGTAGGAACAGATTGAACAATGGGGGATAAAACCGTGTCGAGGTATGCAGAAACGAGTTCGGTGGGGCAGGAGCAAGTTGAGACAATAGGTCGGCCAGGACAGGCAGGTTTGTGGATCTTGGGTAGGAGGTAGAAACGGGAAGTGCGAGGTGTGGGAACTATAAGGTTGGTAGCAGTGGATGGGAGATCCCCTGAGCGGATAAAGTCGGTGATGGTGTGGGAGACAGTGGCCTGGTAAATAAGAGGAGGTATCCGCGAGTTGTCGCTGTGCCTCGGCAAGGTAGAGGTCAGTACGCCAGACTACAACAGCACCCCACTTATCGGCGGGTTCAATAATAAGGTTAGGATTAGTGCGGAGGGAGTGGAGAGCAGAGCGTTCCAAAGGAGTGAGATTGGAATGGGGACAAGGTGCAGTGAAGTCGAGACAGTTGATGTCCCGTCGGCAGTTAGCAATAAAGAGATCCAGAGCAGGCAGAAGACCAGAGCGGGGCGTCCATGAAGAAGAGGAGGGTTGAGGACGGGAGAAGGGGTCATCGGTGGGGGTGGAAGAGTCTTTGCCGAAGAAGTAGGCTCGGAGACGGAGACGGCGGAAGAAAAGTTCCACATCATGGCGAACATGGAACTTGCTGAGGTGTGGGCGAAGGGGGGGACAAAGGTGAGGCCCTTACTGAGGACAGAGCACTCTGCCTCCGACAGTTGAAGGTCGGAGGGGATGGTAAAGACCCGGCACGGATGAGAGCTGGGATCAGAGGGGGAAGGGTGGAGGCTGGGGGTGTCAATGGAGAGGTGAGGTTTGGGGTGAGAGAAAGATGGAGCCTCTGAGGACCCAGGAGCTGACGATGGGATCTGAAGGAGATGGGATTGCAGAGTATTGGTGGGGAAGGGGAGAAGGGGAGCCTGATGGCATGAACATCGACTTCTCTAACTTCCGCTAATGCCCCACCTCCCCCTCGTACCCCATCTGTTACTTATTTTTATACACACATTCTTTCTCTCACTCTCCTTTTTCTCCCTCTGTCCCTCTGAATATACCCCTTGCCCATCCTCTGGGTCCCCCCCCCCTTGTCTATCTTCCCGGACCTCCTGTCCCATGATCCTCTCATATCCCTTTTGCCTATCACCTGTTCAGCTCTTGGCTCCATCCCTCCCCCTCCTGTCTTCTCCTATCATTTTGGATCTCCCCCTCCCCCTCCAACTTTCAAATCCCTTACTCACTCTTCCTTCAGTTAGTCCTGACGAAGCGTCCCGGCCTGAAACGTCGACTGCACCTCTTCCTAGAGATGCTGCCTGGCCTGCTGCGTTCACCAGCAACTTTTATGTGTGTTGACTGTATTCATTGAACTGTGACAACAGGATCAGTGGTCAGAATGACTCCCAGTACAACAGTATGAATAGTCCTACTGTGCTATCATCTTATAACTTAAGAATAGTCCTGAGAGTTAGATGGATGCAGTTAATGTTAAGGAATGAGGAGATTGTGTTCCTTTCCCGAGGGTGGAATTGGAGTTGTTGGTGAGAACTGAGGTTAGCATAGACAGCAGCAGCTCGTAACTCAACAAGTTATTCTGAGAAAGTTGGAAACAGGTGACCAGATGGTGTTCCTTGTATGTCATGTGATGTATAAATGAGAGACCAAATCAATCTTTTTATTAAACTACGTTTTTTAAAACAAAACATGCTTGCGTGAAACATAGACAGAGTTGATGTCACTGAAAAATCATTCTGTGCTTCATTGTTAATGAGTACAACTGCTGAACAGATGGAATATTCTGAAGTGCTTTGCTCTCCATATTTTAGCCAGAATAAGATGGACTCGGGCAGTTGCATAAAAAGGGAGTAAAATAATACAAGAACCGGAAAGCTGTACCTCCAAGTAAAAATGCCTGCCTTTAGATACAACTGGGAGGTAAATGATCAAAGGTCCTTACATTCATAAGAAAGATTTGAATGGGTAAAACAAAAAGAAGATCTTTTTAAACGTGATTGATGCTTCTTCTGAGGCCTCATAAACAGAATAATTCCCAAAGAAAATTTTTAGAATATAGAACACTTCAGAGCAGGCCCTTCAGCCCACAGTGTCTGTGCTGACTTCCATGTTAAACTAAACTAATCCCATCTGCCCACTCAATGAGCATATCCCTCTTTTCCCTACCTGATCATGTGTCTTCCTAAATGCCTCTTAAACACCTTTTTAACTTGACACAATATCGTGCACTGTACTGTCCAGTATTCTATGTTAAATGCTGCCTTTATATCTGCTTCTACCACCTCCCCTGACAATGTATTTCAAAAAACTACAACTTTATGTGTAAAATCTTATCTCATATATCTATCTCATAATTTTATATACTTTTATCAAGTTACCCCTCAGCCTTCGAAGTTCCAGAGAAAACAATCCAAGTTTTTTTTAACCTCTCCTTATAGGTAATGCATTCCAATACGCATTCACCACCATGCTCTTTTCTCACTGTTGCAATTAGGTAAGAAGTACAAGATCCTCAGTACTCACTCTACCAGGTTCAAGAATAGTTACTGCCTCTCAGTCTTCAGGCTCTTGAATAAAAGCTGATAATTGCACTCAACTTTACTTGTCGTATCATTGAAATGTTCCCACAAGCAATGATCTCACTTCCAAGGACTCTTTATTTCATTATCTCATGGCCTTGTTATTTATTGCTGCTTATTTATATTTGTATTTGCAGTTTGTTATCTTTTATAATCTAGTTAATCTTGCATTGATCCGTTATAATTACTATTCCATAGATTTGCTTAGTATGCCAACAAGAAAATAAATCTCAGGTTATCTAAGGTGACTTATATAGGTACTTGGAAAATAACATTTACTTTGAACTTTGAACATCTTTACAACATCTCCAAAGCCTTCATGCCCTTCAATGAAGTGAACAGGACTGGACACAGTGCTCTAAACTTGGCCTGATCAAAGTGTTGTGGAACTGTGACATGACGACAGCTTTTATACTCAGTGCACCAATCAACAAAGGCATGCATGTCCTGTGCCTGCTTTACCATCCCATCTGTTATTCAGAATTTCCTTACTTACCTGGAGAGTGACTAGAAAGTGAAACCAGTGACACAAGTGAAATCTTCACAGGTGCATTTAAGAAGAATCTAGTAAAGCTTGTGAGAGGGCAAGGAATCGAGGGACATGTGAAAATAGAGGCAGCTCAATTAAAGCATAATGTGTAGTAGAGATTTGTTTAACTACAAAAGTAATTGGTTTGTAAGATGATTCAAGAGAAAAAAGATGTGTAAAAAGGCAAATTATAACCCGCAAAAGAAATTTTTATCAATTGATTATTTTTAAACTGGCTCTGTTATACCTCTATCAATACAATTTTTAATTTAATTTTCATAGTGTATTTTCATAAACATTGCTTCATTCTTATTCTGATCAATGACATGTCAAATCTGCAAGAAATATTGTGTCCAGCACAAAATTCTAATTACCCTTTTATGTCACACTTAGGCATCATCTTTTTATCTGGCTAATTCTTATTCAAATCCTTGCAGTTGCAAATTCTGTACAGTACATAAGAACTTTCTGTGGCTGATTGGATAATGTGGATATTCATTCATTGTAATTAGGCCATATACAAAATACAGGGTAGAAAGAAAGAAAATCAATCACATTTTCTAGCTTTTATGAGACATTTTCGGCCACTCTTCAAGAATCCTGATTTTGAATTTGATAGATTTTCGAAACTCTCAGGGAGATTACATAGTTTCAGCATGACATCAGCAGCTTCTACTAGAGAGAGAAGCAGTCTATCTCATGTTCAGGAAAAGGTAATATAATGATATTCTTTTGGAAAAATTTAACACAAGGTCCAAGTTGAATGGTACAAGTGTGTGCAAACATTATTAACTCTTTAATGCACAGACACTGCACAAGTTGAAATATAAACTGTTACCAGCAAGTTAGGTAAATAGGGAGCATGTTGAAATGGTGTCCTGTCAACAACTTTACCCTCAATGTTAGCAAAACAAAAAAGCTGGTCATTTTCTTCAGGAAGGGCATCGTTCTTCTGTTCACACCAATGGTGCTGAGGTTGAGAGGGTTGACAGCTTCAAGTTCCTTGGAGTGAGCATCACCAATAACCTGTCTTGGTCCAAACACATTGATGCCACCACCATAGAAGCTCACTAGCACGTTTACTGCCTTAGAACCTGCTGAACCGTGTCTACGCCCACCTGGACAAGCCAACGAGCACTGAGAGGGTCATGTTTTTTGACTTCTCCAGTGCGTTCAATACCATCCACCCTGCTCTGCTGGGGGAGAAGCTGTCAGCGATGCAGGTGGATGCTTTCCTGGAGTCATGGATTCTTGATTACCTGACTGGCAGACCACAGTACGTGTGCTTGCAACACTGTGTGTCCGACAGAGTGATCAACAGCACTGGGGCTCCACAGGAGACTGTCTTGTCTCTCTTTCTCTTCACCATTTACACCTCAGACTTCAATTACTGCACAGAGTCTTGTCATCTTCAGAAGTTTTCGGATGACTCTGCCATAGTTGGATGCATCAGCAAGGGAGATGAGGTTGAGTACAGGGCTACGGTAGGAAACTTTGTCACATGGTGTGAGCAGAATTATCTGCAGCTTAATGTGAAGAAGACTAAGGAGCTGGTGGTAGACCAGAAGAGAGCTAAGGTACCGGCGACCCCTGTTTCCATTCGGGGGTCAGTGTGGACATGGTGGAGGATTATAAATACCTGGGGATACGAATTGACAATAAACTGGACTGGACAAAGAACCCTGAGACTGTCTACAAGAAGGGTCAGAGCCGTCTCTATTTCCTGAGGAGACTGAGGTCCTTTAACATCTGCCGGATGATGCTGAGGATGTTCTACAAGTCTGTGGTGGCCAATGCTATCATGTTTGCTGTTGTGTGCTGGGGCAGCAGGCTGAGGGTAGCAGATACCAACAGAATCAACAAACTCATTCGTAAGGCCAGTGATGTTGTGGGGATGGAACTGGACTCTCTGACGGTGGTGTCTGAAAAGAGGATGCTGTCCAAGTTGCATGCCATCTTGGACAATGTCTCCCATCCACTACATAATGTACTGGTTGGGCACAGGAATACATTCAGCCAGAGACTCATTCCACCGAGATGCAACACAGAGGGTCATAGGAAGTCATTCCCACCTGTCGCCATCAAACTTTACAACTCCTCCCTTGGAGGGTCAGACACCCTGAGCCAATAGGCCGGTCCTGGACTTATTTCTTGGCATAATTTACATATTACTATTTAACTATTTATGGTTTTATTACTATTTAATTATTTACGGTGCAACTGTAATGAAAACCAATTTCCCCCGGGATCAATAAAGTATGACTATGACTATGACTAACACTAAGGATATTTGGCACATCCCCTTTGACCTTCACCAATTTTTATCAAGAAACCATAAAAAACCATACCATCTGGATGTATGATGACTTGGCAAAGCAACTGTTCTGCCTGTGACTACAAGAAACTGCAAAGAATAGCGGACAAGGCTCAGCGGATCACAGAAATAATTCTCCCCTCCCCTTCATGGACTCTGTCTACGCTTCTCGTAGTTGCAATAAAGCAGCCAGTATAATCAAAATCCCTACCAACCATGAAAAATCTTGTTTATTTATTGAGCTACAGCACCGAATAAGCCCTTCTGACCCTTTGAACCATTCCATACAGTGATCCCTCGATTTAATCCTAGCCTAATCATGGGACAATTTACAATGACCAATTAATCTACCAACTGGCACGCCTTCGGACTGTGAGGGAAAACAGTGCACCCAGAGGAAACCCACATGGTCACTGGGAGGACGTACAATCTCCTTACAGGTAGCGGTGGGAATTGAATTTAGGTTGTGTATACTGTAAAGGATTGTTCTAACCTCTGCACTACTGTGCCACTCCATCTAATCGGGCAGAAGATACAAAAGCCTGAAAGCATGTACTAACAGGCTGAAGAATAAATGTACTGCCTGGATTGTGGTAGAGTGGGAGTGGCTTAGTGGGGGAGAGACTTGGTGGCTGCTCTTGTGCTATCAGTGAGTGTGAGCGTTCACATCAGAAGTTGCAGACTTGTGTCATGAGACAGGAGCAAGCAAGTACCGGGAAGAGCTTTGGATTCTGATTTGGATATTCTGAATTGGGCAATCAGATGCTGAGAGTAACAGGTAAGCTCACTCAAATATTTACAAGTGTGTTGTGGAGAGAATGAAGACATCTCTGAAGATTTTTGCCGAGGTGAGCAGACAAATGATACATTAAAAGGTTCTGTAATAATATGGCTATCTAAGTCATGTAACATCCCTTTAACTTGTTCAGCTTCAGACAGCAGTATAATGAAAACCTGAATACCACAGCAGGTGCACCTAAGAGCCGCATAGATGACCTGAGCAGGCAATGTTGCAATGGAGAGTTATGTAGCTGCTGCAGGAAATGTCATCCACACATATATGATTTGTGTCTGGAAGTACACAGTCAATTTTGCAGAATGGCACAATTCAACCACGATATCACGGTAACTATTTTCCTTCCCATAGTACAAATTAGAACAATATTCATATCCATCGTGTGAGAAGTAACAGCAGCATCCATTCAAATTTCAAGGCTATTATTTTTCCCAGAACTGTCACTGTTCTTACTTTATTGGATCAAGTTACTGGAGCATCTCTAGTTTCAAATATTTCCTGGAATAAAGGAATTACAGTAAGTACGAGAGAGAAGGGACTTTCAGCAGAGGTGGTCACATTGTGGGATCAGCCAGACAGATGGGCAACTCTCCAGGAAGAGAAGGAAGAGCCCTATGACAAACATTGCTGTTGCAGGAATGGGGTTTGTTTCTCAAATAAAAGTAACAGCAGCAGCCAGATCTATGGCACCACCTGCTCTGTTGTACAAGAGGAAGATCAAGTTCTAGTGAGCTGCAGTGACAGGGGATTACATAATTGGGATAATTTCTATGGTTGCAAACAAGACTGCAGGCTGTTGTGTTGCCTCCCTGGTACTAAGGTCAACAATGTCTCCGACCAGGCATCAGAGATTCTGAAAGGGGAAGGCGAGCAGCTAGGTGTCTTGCACCATATTGGTACTAATGGTATTAGCAGGAAGAGAGATGAGGTCCTGCAAAATGAATATAGGGAGTTAAGCAGAAGATTAAGAATCAGGTCCTTGAGGAAATCAATCTGAGAATTACTCACCATTCCACATGCTAATGAGGACAGGAATAAGAGGACAGGCAAATGAAAATGTAGCCGAAGAGCTGGTTCAATGGTCAGCTACTTGGACCATTGATATCTCTTCTGGGATGAGCTGCATCCACACTTGTTGGGGACAATTATCCTGACAAGGTAGTTTGGTCATACTACTCAGAAGGATTTGAACTAGCTTGGCAGGGGATGCAAAGTAGTAGTATATCTGTTGATAAAGTTGAAACAAATATAAAGCACATCCAGTAGGCAAATAGGAATCATAAAAGGTTACAAAGGCTACACAATATTTATCCTAATGTAACGAGCCTTCCAGGTAAGGCAGATGAACTCATGGCATAGATTAGTAAATAGAAATGTGTTATTATGGTCATCATGGAAAAACGGGTAATAGGCAGAATTGAGAGCTCAGTGTTCCAAGTTACTAATGCTTCCAGTTCAAGTGTGACATGCTCCTCTAATGTATCCTGTATCATAACAGATCACCAATAATCCTACCGAGTCACAGAGTTATACAGCTAATCCGATACCTTACACCTTTGCCATATTGAATATTGTCACTGGGGAGGCATACTATTTGTAAGAAATAGAATTATACAGCATAGTAACTGGCCCTTCAGCCCACCATAATACGCAAACCATCATGTCTATCTATACCAAAACAGTTGCCTGTATTAATTCCATATCCTCTGTCCATGCTTGTTCAAGTCCCTTTCCAAATGCCCTTTAATGCTGTTACTTTTCCTGCCTCCAGCACTGCATGTGGTATCAACTACTTCTAGTGTAAAAGAAAAATTACCCCTTAAACCACTGTTTCCTCACCTTATCCCTTTGCCCTTTAATTTTAGAAACAGCTACCATAGGGTAAAAAGACTTTAACCATCTACCCATCCATGCCTCGAATAATATTATGAAGTAGTTGGTTGTTACACGTTCTCAGATAAGACCATGATATCTATTCTGTAGTGTTACAACATGTATAGCTGTCTGATAAGACCAATCTGGGCCCAAACTCCCATCACACAGGTGACAGAATTGTAGAGAAGCTGGAGCACCTGAGAATCCTGATGTTTTGAGATACTCTTTTCCTCTTTGAAAGAGAAAGTGGCTCACCTGAGGACTGGGAGAAATTCAGAGTTCAGCAGAGGAGGACAAAGGGCTTAATTAGGAAGGGGAAAAAAGATTATGAGAGAAAACTGGCAGAGAACATAAAAACGGACTGTAAAAGCTTTTATCGATATGTAAAAAGGAAAAGACTAGTAAAGACAAATGTAGGTCCCCTGCAGACAGAAACAGGTGAATTGATTATGCGGAGCAAGGACATGGCAGACCAATTGAATAATTACTTTGGTTCTGTCTTCACTAAGGAGGACATAAATAATCTTCCAGAAATAGTAAGGGACAGTGGGTCCAGTGAGATGGAGGAACTGAGTGAAATACATGTTAGTAGGGAAGTGGTGTTAGGTAAATTGAAGGGATTGAAGGCAGATAAATCCCCAGGGCCAGATGGTCTGCATCCTAGAGTGCTTAAGGAAGTAGCCCAAGAAATAGTGGATGCATTAGTGATAATTTTTCAAAACTCGTTAGATTCTGGACTAGTTCCTGAGGATTGGAGGGTGGCTAATGTAACCCCACTTTTTAAAAAAGGAGGGAGAGAGAAACCGGGGAATTATAGACCGGTTAGCCTAACGTCGGAGGTGGGGAAACTGCTGGAGTCAGTTATCAAGGATGTGATAACAGCACATTTGGAAAGCGATGAAATGATTGGACAAAGTCAGCATGGATTTGTGAAAGGAAAATCATGTCTGATGAATCTCATAGAATTTTTTGAGGATGTAACTAGTAGAGTGGATAGGGGAGAACCAGTGGATGTGGTATATTTGGATTTTCAAAAGGCTTTTGACAAGGTCCCACACAGGAGATTAGTGTGCAAACTTAAAGCACACGGTATTGGGGGTAAGGTATTGGTGTGGGTGGAGAATTGGTTAGCAGACAGGAAGCAAAGAGTGGGAATAAACGGGACCTTTTCAGAATGGCAGGCGGTGACTAGTGGGGTACAGCAAGGCTCAGTGCTGGGACCCCAGTGGTTTACAATATATATTAATGACTTGGATGAGGGAATTAAATGCAGCATCTCCAAGTTTGCGGATGACACGAAGCTGGGTGGCAGTGTTAGCAGTGAGGAGGATGCAAAGAGGATGCAGGGTGATTTGGATAGGTTGGGTGAGTGGGCAAACTCATGGCAGATGCAATTTAATGTGGATAAATGTAAAGTTATCCACTTTGGTGGCAAAAATAGGAAAACAGATTATTATCTGAATGGTGGCCGATTAGGAAAAGGGGAGGTGCAACGAGACCTGGGTGTCATTATACACCAGTCATTGAAAGTGGGCATGCAGGTACAGCTGGCGGTGAAAAAGGCGAATGGTATGCTGGCATTTATAGCGAGAGGATTCGAGTACAGGAGCAGGGAGGTACTACTGCAGTTGTACAAGGCCTTGGTGAGACCACACCTGGAGTATTGTGTGCAGTTTTGGTCCCCTAATCTGAGGAAAGACATCTTTGCCATAGAGGGAGTACAAAGAAGGTTCACCAGATTGATTCCTGGGATGGCAGGACTTTCATATGAAGAAAGACTGGATGAACTGGGCTTGTACTCGTTGGAATTTAGAAGATTGAGGGGGGATCTGATTGAAACGTATAAGATCCTAAAGGGATTGGACAGGCTAGATGCAGGAAGATTGTTCCCAATGTTGGGGAAGTCCAGAACGAGGGGTCACAGTTTGAGGATAGAGGGGAAGCCTTTTAGGACCGAGATTAGGAAAAACTTCTTCACACAGAGAGTGGTGAATCTGTGGAATTCTCTGCCACAGCAAACTGTTGAGGCCAGTTCATTGGCTATGTTTAAGAGGGAGTTAGATATGGCCCTTGTGGCTACAGGGGTCAGGGGGTATGGAGGGAAGGCTGGGGCGGGGTTCTGAGTTGGATGATCAGCCATGATCATAATAAATGGTGGTGCAGGCTCGAAGGGCCGAATGGCCTACTCCTGCACCTATTTTCTATGTTTCTATGTTTTTATGTTTCTTTGCTTCCTCATGTGAGCGAGCTCTGTTTTCTCAATGCAGGTCCATTAAGCAGGACAATATAATTCTTGTTGTTCTCAGTTATACATGTCAATGTTGAAACTCTTCAGGGAAGTTCCAAGGGAGTTTTTGAATCCCTTCTTCTATCGACCATGTGATGGTTTGTCCTCAGTCAGCTCTCTGTAAAGTACAAAATAACAAGAATCATGGCCCAAAAGCTCGACTGTTCATTCATTTTCACAGGTGCTCCCTGACCTGCTGAGTTCCTTCAGCATTTTGTGTGTGTTGCTCTAGATTTGAAGCATCTGCAGCATTGTTTGTGATTGAAATTAGCTGTTTTCCTGACAAAGAATATCGTTCCAGTTTCTGCTGAGAAAGTGATAAAGCTGGATGTACAGAGTGATCCAGCCATAGTAGTTCTTTCAAAACAGCAGGTTAGGATATAGGAATCAAATAATTATTGAGGCAAATGGTGCTTTGTAAGGTAAGTGGTATGTTTTGGTGGGGTTAAGAGTACAAGAGATATAATTATGTGATCACCCCTGGTTTGCAGTGTGCAGATTTAATCTTCCTAGCCAGAAAACAATACTGTGGTGAGCATTCGGCCCATGATGACAGACGAGTAAGCTCATTAAACTGAACAACAATTTTTATTGTGAAAAACACAAAAACTGACCGGATGCTATGATTTGGGGAGAAAAGCCGCTCAACATTTCAACACAAGAACAATAAATAGCATTAGGAATGCTGGGGCAGGCTGTTGACCACGCCCCACAGGAGCACCACAGTATCTTTTCCAAATATTGATACACTACATAATCATTCAATATATCCCTGAGATAAAAAGTTCAGGTATTTCAGTAGAAAATGGAAGCAATTAGCTTAGTTACATTGGAGAGCAAAATAATAAGATAAGCCTGACTGAAACGGGTCACACATTTTGTTTCAGAGCCTCTGGAACCTGAATCCAGTTCTGATTTCAGGTGTTCTCTAAGTGGAACAAGGCTGAGTATGGACTCTCTGTGACTATGGCTGTTTTCCCGAGGTGCTCACATCTGGTAGACATGTCACTAGGTTAATAAACCTATGTTAATTATCTCTTAAGGGCAGCAGAGACTTGAGTACGATCCTAACCTCGGGTGGTGACATTTGTTCATTCTCTCTGTGAGCACCTAGGTTTCCTCTCCCATCCCAATGGTGTACAGTTTGGTAGGTTCATTAGCCATTCCGTCCAAGACCGAAAGGCATAGGTTTCAGAGTTAACTTGTAAGAAGTGGCTGAATCATCAAGACATAGTAAGCTTTGGATCAAGTGCTGGTAGATTCGATAAGAAGAGATAGGACATGACCATTAGCATGGTCAGCATGGGTCAAATGGGTCCATTCCCATTCCAGTGTCAATCTATGGCCTCCTCCTTCAGATGAGGCCACCTTCAGGGTGGAGGAGCAACTCATATTCCATCTGGGTACCCTCCAACCTGATAGCATAAATATCAATTTCTCCATCTGGAGAACAAATTCCCCCCACCCCTGCCATCAGGCGACACTGGGAGTGGACGCAAATGCAAGACACAGACACTGAAGTACTAGGAACAAGACTAGGTGTGTCAAGCAAGCAAGGGAAGTGGGAAAGAAATGACATTGTACGTGACGCAGGCCTTGGACGAGACTAGGATGCAGGGCCTGGGCTAAGACTTGACTAGGAAAGCAGAACCAGGACACGGAACAAGGAACTTGGAACCTGGACAAGGACTCTGAGCCAGAGACTGGACAGGGACCCTGAACCTGGGCCTTGACTCAGTCTTGGACTCTGGATCCAAGGCAACAGGACTGGATGTGGCGGCAGGATGCAGGACTCCTGGGCAGGGCGAGGCACCAGAACTGGATGAGAACACAAAGCTCAGAGTTGGACTTGGGAGACTGGAACACAGAGACTTGGTCTTGGGAGACAGGGACATGGAACACAGAGCCTTGATGGTCTTGGGAGACAGGAACGCGGAACACGGACCCTTGGTGGTCTTGGGAGACAGGAATGCGGAACACGGAGCCTTGGTAATCTAGCGAAGGCGTGGACACAGTTCCAAACTACGAAAGACAGTTGCTTATCTAGACACAGCAAGGCTCTGGTCTTGCTCCATCGGTAGAACTTGACAGCGATACAGGCAAGGCTTCAGGAGGAAGGTGAAGGGAAGGGAACAGTCCAGAAAATGAAGCTGAACCCAGGAACTATTTATGTAGTTTGCCCAAAATCAGGATCAGGTGCCTCAATTAAGGCACACAACAGAACAAGGGAAAACCGGAAAACCTGGGATGCGGATCGATGGACCGGACTGAGAACCGGAATGTGGACATCACGGACTGGACCATGACAACCCCTTCCTCTATTCCCACTCAGAGCTTTTACTTCTTCTCACCTACCTATCACATCCCCCATGTTGCATCCTCCTTCTCGTTCTACTATGGTCCACTCTCCTCTCCTAAGAGATTCATTCTTCTCCAGCCATAGACCTTTCCCACCTACCTGGCTTCATCTATCACCTTCTAGCTAGCCTCCTTCCCCTTCCCCCTCCTTTTAATCTGGCATCTTCCCCCTTCCTTCTCTGTCCAGAAGAAGGGTCTCGGCCCGCAACATCGACTATTTACTCTTTCTATAGCTGCTGCCTGGCCTTCTGAGTTCCTCCAGCATTTTGTGAGTGTTGCTTTAGATTTCCAGCATCTGCAGACTTTATTGTGTTTATGGATCAAATGATATGTTCTTATGCTGTATGACTCTTAATGACTCTGCCTGATGGTCTTTCTCATTAAATGTAATCTATAAATGAACTGCATTTAATCATAAGAGCTTCCTTTTACTCCTTACAGATGTCAGCAAAACAGAGCAGCAGAGGAGAATAAGCTGTAGGAAACTCTCCAAAATCATGGAGCTGGCCAGTGCATGGAAGGAGGTGTTGAATTTCATTATCATCTCTGGGAAATGTTGAGACAGGGATGGATCGAAATTAAAAACCACACTATCATATTGACTGGATTTATATAGTGAGGAAAAAAAATTGATCAACTTTACAGGAATAATTTGCTATATATTCCTAAAGTGCCAGAGCAACAGTGTGGGGAGCAGCATGATGGCATATTGGTTAGCACAGCACTTCACTGAACTGGCTTAAAATCAGGGTTTGATTCTTACCACAGATAGTAAAGAGTTTGTACATTCTCTATGTGACTGCGTGGGTTTCCTCCTCTTTCCTCCCAGATTACAAAGACATATGGACTCGGGTTAGTGAGTTGTCAGCATGCTACATTGGTGTTGGAAGTGTGGCGATACCTGCGGGCTGCCCAGCACCATCCTTGCTGAATTGATTTTATGTTAACGATGCACTTCACTGTATATTTCAATATACATGCAACAAATAAAGCTAATCTTTTCACAAATTCTTGCCTTTTACCTCCCAGAGGATTTTCATACAAGCAGTCAGCAGAAGTCGCAAGGTGGCTTCAAGGTGTTTGCTGCTGTTCAAGTTTAAGTTCAGATTATAGTCATTCAGTCATGCACATGTATACCAAATGAAACAATGTTCCTCAGGAGAAAGGTTGAAAAAAAAACAAGTAATTAGGTTCATTTATGTATAAGTTAAAAAGTAAACAGTATATTGTTACTCACATTTCATGTGTGATGTGACATGGATAGTGGCAAGGAGTTCAGTAGTCTTATGGCCTGTGGGAAGAAGCTGTTTCTCATCCAAACAGTTATTGTCCTAATGCTGCTGTACCCCCTGCCTGATGGTTGACGGTCAAAGAGATTGTTGGACGAATAGGAGTGATTATTGACTGTGCTAAGGGCCCTGTATAAACAGCACTCCTGATAAATATCTCTGATAGGTGGAAGAGAGACCTCGAAGATGCTCTCAGCAGTCCTCATGATCCTTGTTGTCGCTGAACTTGAACACACTGCACAACAGTTCAGGTTCTCAAACTCCTAGTGCTGATAGTTGACTTTTCACCTCACAGATGAAATAATGAAATGTTTAGACACATCGGATGGTATTCCCTGATGCTGTTAGTGCATCACCAAGCAACTCCATGCAGTATATATTATAGTGACAGGACGTCAAACTGGAATTGTCAAGATTGCTGAGAAGCTGGCAAAGCAAAACTCACGCACTAAAAGAGATTAATTGCTGCAGGTTATTGTACTTCAGTGTTTATCCAGGACCGTGGTTCATTAGGTACATCAGTCTCCATGGACATCTTTACACAGACACTTCTATTTCTTTACTTTCTTAGAAGGGTTAAGGGGATTCAGCATGTCACTGAACAGACTTTTACAGATCAACTGTTTAAAGTGTTGTGACTGGTTGCAGGATGGTCTGCTACAGCAATTCAAAGGCTCAGGAACAATGTCAAAAGCAGCCATGAGTAGTAGGCTCAGCCCAGTACATCATGAATGCATCCCTTCTCATCAATAGTAGCATCCACATGGAACACTGCCTCAAGAAGACAACATTTATCATCAAAGGTCTCCATTACTGGGCCACCATATCTTCTCACAACTACCATCGAGCAGGAAATCCAGACTCCTGCAGCCTTATACCACTAGTTTCAAGTTCAGCTACATCTCTTCAGCCATTTGGCTCTTGAAACAACCTACGCAACATCAATCATCACTTCAGTACAACACTGTGACCATTTCAACCACTTTGCAGTGTAATGAACTTTGTGTTACTTTTCAAGGCACTGTAGATGTGCTTGATAGTGTAGAAATGAATAAGCTCCTGAGGAATAGAAAATAATCTCCTTCCAGAAAGAATAATTTTCCTTGATTACACTGAAGCAAATCCTTTTCCACCAATAAAACCATACTCCTAAGTATTATGTTGGCTTTGTTGGGTGAGATTCATGCAACCTCTACATACACCTTGTATTTGCTGGAGAGTTTAAAGATTTAATTAAAAAAACAGAGAACTGACATAAAAGTAAACTTATTATTGCAATGTTGCAGTACTTAAATGAATCACGAAAGGAAGCTGTCATCCTCCTTTTTGCAGGGATCATGAGAGGGTATCCTTATATTTTGACAGGAATAGTTTAAAGCTTGCTTCCAACACAATGCCATTTTTACGAGTTTTTAAAATCTTCTATCAGAAATGCCCTTCTTCATTAAAATTCTGCCCAATGTTCTAGGAACATCATTTTCATCAAAAGTAGAACAGCATCTTGAAAGCTATCCATTTACAGTATCTTACAGGTTACCTTGGACCAGAGAGGATAGAGTTACTGGTTCTATTGTTCTCTGCGGTTTTAAATGGAAAACAATGTTATACTTAAAGTTAACATTTGGGAACTGAGTAATATAGCTTACAAAATTAAGTCCTAACAAAAATAGTCCAATTAATTGAGAGAGGGATATTAATCTTGCTGGCAGAGCATAATCTTTAAATGTAAACAGGACTGATCATAGCCTATTATACCTACACACTGAGGATCAATGAGATATTGAAACCAGCAACCATTCAACAATGCCATTTTAATTCACTAAAAAGAAAATGGCTGATATTTGAATGGAGCAACACACATCAAAGTTGCTGGTGAACGCAGCAGGCCAAGCAGCACCTGTAGGAAGAGGTGCAGTCGACGTTTCAGGCCGAGACCCTTCGTCAGGACTAACTGAAGGAAGAGTGAGTAAGGGATTTGAAAGTTGGAGGGGGAGGGGGAGATCCAAAATGATAGGAGAAGACAGGAGGGGGAGGGATAGAGCCAAGAGCTGGACAGGTGATAGGCAAAAGGGGATACGAGAGGATCATGGGACAGGAGGTCCGGGAAGAAAGACGGGGGGGGTGACCCAGAGGATGGGCAAGAGGTATATTCAGAGGGACAGAGGGAGAAAAAAGAGAGTGAGAGAAAGAATGTGTGCATAAAAATAAGTAACAGATGGGGTACGAGGGGGAGGTGGGGCCTTAGCGGAAGTTAGAGAAGTCGATGTTCATGCCATCAGGTTGGAGGCCACCCAGACGGAATATAAGGTGTTGTTCCTCCAACTTGAGTGTGGCTTCATCCTTACAGTAGAGGAGGCCATGGACAAACATGTCAGAATGGGAATGGGACGTGGAACTAAAATGTGTGGCCACTGGGAGATCCTGCTTTCTCTAGCGGACAGAGCGTAGGTGTTCAGCAAAGTGGTCCCCAGTCTGCGTCGGGTCTCGCCAATATATAAAAGACCACATTGGAAGCACCGGAAGCAGTATATCACCCCAGCCGACTCACAGGTGAAGTGTTGCCTCACCTGGAAGGACTGTTTGGGGCCCTGAATGGTGGTAAGGGAGGAAGTGTAAGGGCATGTGTAGCACTTGTTCCGCTTACACGGATAAGTGCCAGGAGGGAGATCAGTGGGGAGGGATGGGGGGGACGAATGGACAAGGGAGTTGTGTAGGGAGTGATCCCTGCGGAATGCAGAGAGAGCGGGGGAGGGAAAGATGAGCTTAGTGGTGGGATCTCGTTGGAGGTGGCGGAAGTTACGGAGAATAATATGTTGGACCCGGAGGCTGGTGGGGTGGTAGGTGAGGACCAGGGGAACCATATTCCTAGTGGGGTGGATATTTGAATGGAAATATATTGTAACTGGTAGAAAATGATGATATCCTATGCAAACAAGACTAAATCATGCAGAAGATCAGTTAATTTATCTAACCACTTTCTGTGAAAGGCAGACTTTCTCCACAGATAATTGGATTTGAATGACATTCTTTTGTTATCTCAAGGTTTATAGAAGATTTTAAGTTAAGTGCTTTTGAATATTGAGGTCAAATTTATTGGTGAAGAACTTGTTAATGAATAATGATTCACTCACTGCACATTAGTTCATCAAAGGTGATTTTTAATTAAGTTTGAAAAAGATTAAATAAGTAACTCTATTTTGTCTGGCTCACCATTACCTTGAGCTGATATGGAAATTTTATTTCTCACAGTATCTTGTTGCTTCAATATTTTTTGTTGGTTACAGATATCCAATCTACCACGTAGCTATTTAAGAGATGATAATTCAATTAAGTAGCTTGGGGCTACAATAAATCACAATGACTAATATTAATTGTGTTCATAATCTGAATTTCAAAATAGGAATACTTTCCTGTAATTTGTTTGGTGCTATTTTCTATCAATCACTGAAACTATTTTTATTTTTGTCAACGTTTTTAGGAAGTATACATTTTGGAAAGCTTGTATTATCTATATTGGCTTTGAAATGCAAGCAAATATAACCCAATCAAATTATTTTCTTCCAGGTGTTTTTTTTTCAGAATCCATTATGAAGCTGCCAATCTGGCCTCGGGGATTATTCTTTTATTGAAATGAGACTTGAAATGTGCTCAAATCATTTAAGGCTACAGTTTACATCTGCTAAGGAGGGGATTAAAAACAGTGTTCCTGCTTGGAAGGGCAAATGTTGGATTAGAGAAAGCTTGAACATGAAAAACTATGATCCCAGCATTTATGGAATTGTGTCATCAGTGTAGGAATAAATATTATGATCAGGTAAACCCTGTACTATGGGTTTTCAAATGCTTAACTGTTAGAAAGAGGCAAGGGTTGCATATTAAAATAATAATATCTATCCTTGTACTCATAATGCAGGTGAATATGAATATAGAGCTTAAAACAGTCTGTATGCAACAGCACTTGTTGAGCATTCCAAATCCATCAAATTCCAACTCAAAAATATTTATTGCTGTAGCTTCAGATGGAAGACAATGGAGCAGTCTAGCCAGCAAAATGAAGGTGAGCCATAAAAGGAACCAAGTGGCAGCAGATAATCAGAATGGAAGGACCAAGGTGACTCATGATTCCCACAATGCAATGAGTGTCCGTTGATGTGGTCCTACTATTCAACAGAAGAACTTTCTGAAGAACTTCTGAAAATCTTCCTTCTCATCTGAATGCAGAATGGGTAATATGTTTTTCTGCATGTTGGTCTACACAGCATTTTTGCAAACCTAAGAAATATTATAAACTGAGAAATTACTCCAGAGAAATCTAGGGGAGTTCTTCTAGTGGATTTAAGTACTGATGCAATTTTGCTTGTTAACCTAATGATTCACATTGTTGGGATCATGGACTCTTGCATATTCCACCATATTGAAGATCCCTTGAAGAGAGAAGGAAGTCAGAATTTGGGTACACCTCCACAAATTTCTCACTTCCTGACACCCCAGAGTTGTTCCAACATCTACAAGACACTGTTGCAGTGGCGGGACATTGGGAGCAAGGGTGGACCCAAATGCAAGACACATCTTGTGAGGTTACTTAGGTTTAGTTTATTGTTCGATACCAGGAGAGCAAGGCAGGAGCAGGAAATAGCGAACTGTACAAGGACTCAGGAGGCTGGGACCAAGGGTCTGGGCTTGGACTTGGAATCGGCTCCCAGAACTAGAGGAGACATGAAGAAGCTAGGGTATGACTCTGAGCCAGAGACTGGGCAAGGACCCAATACTTGGGTCTTGCCTCGGGCTCAGACCCCAGAACCAGGCATGGACATTGTGGTAAACCATGTATACATGTTGTAACTCGGTTACCTGTCTGGACACACCCCTCTGCTGACTGCCCCTGTGGCTCCTCCCACAGAGTCCTGTATAACGGTGTTCGCCTTGCCCCTCCCCCTCAGTCCGGGGGCAGACACTCACTGTGGAGGTCGTATTGTACAGCGAATAAAAGACTTTCAGTATTTTTACCAAACCTCAGTCTTTTGGAGTAATTGAAGGTGCTTCAATTTTATTCGCTGTACATTTTAAAACATGGAACAGGCTCTGAGACCAGAAAAGTTAGACCTTCATCCGCAAATGGCTGACGCTGGAAACGCTTTCGAACTCTGGCTGGCCTGCTTCGAAGCGTATCTAGAGGAGATTAAAGCGACCGACCCCGTAGCGAAGCGCAGAGTTCTACTCTCCAGGGTCAGTCCACGGGTTTATTCACTGATCAGAGACCAGCCGAACTATGACGGCGCGATGAACGCACTCAAAAGACAATACCTGCGGCTGATAAACAGCGTCTATGCTCGGCATCGCTTAGCGACACGGCAACAAAGGTCCGGAGAATCGAGTGCTGAGTTTGTCCGGGCCCTACAGACACTCGTGCGGGCCTGCAATTGCCAGGAGCTGACGGCGGCGCAGCATGCAGAACTCCTAGTGAGAGACGCCTTCGTTACGGGGACCATGTCAGTGTATGTGCGCCAGCGGCTGCTGGAAAAAGCCGATCTTACCCTAAGTTCGGCAATCGAGCTGGCTGATACGTTGGAGGCCGCTCTGCATAACTCCGAGGCTCTCCAGGCACGTGATCCCCCGATGGCCTGGTGGGCGCCGCAGACCCCGCAACCCGCCGGCGAATCGACCTCGGCTGCCGCCAGTCGTGAGTCCGCGAAGTGCTACTTCTGCGGACTGGAGAAGCACCCCCTGAAACGCTGCGCGGCCCGACAAGCTACCTGCTCCAGTTGCGGAAAGAAGGGCCACTTCGCCAAGGTCTGTAAGTCAAAACCGCGAGCGGGATCGAGCAGCGCCGCATGCGAGATGTGGGGGTCGCCATCTTCCCTGCACACTGCCACCACGTGCGAGACGTGGGGGTCGTCACCTTGCCTGCCACCATCTTCCCTGCACGCCACCACCATGTGCGAGACATGGGGGCGGCCATCTTGGTCGACACCACCTCCCACCGCCTACGACCAACAGGTGCTCACAGGGCACCCCACCACGCCGGACCAAGACAGCGACCCCACCCTGACTTCCGTGACCCTCGACCAAAGCGCTCCCCACCAGCTCGCAAGGTCAATAATGGACATCCTGGTGGAGGGGCACAGGACAATCTGCCTGTTTGACACAGGCAGCACGGAGAGTTTTATCCACCCGGCCACGGTGCAGCATTGCGGACTCATGATACGGCCGGTAAGTCGGAGCGTCACCATGGCCTCCAGGTCGCATACAACAGACATCCGGGGGGGTTGTGTAGCGACACTAGTGGTGCAGGGCACAGAATATCGGGACTTTACGTTACTGGTCTTGCCTCAACTGTGTGCCCCTGTGCTGTTGGGGTTGGACTTCCAGAGCCACCTGAAAAGAGTGACAATGAAGTATGATGGGCCCCTCCAGCCAATTACTGTCATAAATCCCCTGTTTTGTAGAGATATATCATGTACCCCGCTACTGACCACACACACACACCGACCCGCGCATCCCACCCAACATCATGCCAACTGCCACACTACCGACACCACTTGCGGCCTCTCCACCCTCAGGATCCCTCCCCCACCGCTGTTCGCCAACCTGACCCCCGACTGTAAACCTGTGGCAACTAAAAGCAGGAGGTACAGTGCGGGGGACAGAGCTTTCATTAAGTCGGAGGTGCAGCAGCTGCTCAGGGAGGGGGTCATTGAGGCAAGCACAAGTCCTTGGAGGGCGCAGGTGCTGGTTGTTCGGAACGGGGAGAAGAATAAGATGGTCGTGGACTATAGCCAGACCATCAATAGGTTCACGCAGCTCGACGCGTACCCTCTACCCCGCATCGCGGATATGGTCAATCAGATAGCACAGTACAAGGTGTACTCGACCATAGACCTAAAATCCGCTTACCATCAGCTCCCAATCCACCGGGAGGACCGCCCTTACACTGCCTTCGAGGCGGACGGCAGGCTTTATCAATTCCTACGCGTCCCCTTTGGTGTCACGAATGGTGTATCTGTCTTCCAGAGGGCAATGGACCGGATGGTGGACCAGTGCCAACTGAAGGCCACGTTCCCATATCTGGATAACATCACCATCTGCGGTCACAACCAGCAGGATCACGACAACAACTTCCAAAAATTTCTCCAAGCAGCCAAATCTTTCAACCTCACCTATAACAAAGACAAGTGTGTATTTGGGACCACCCGACTTGCTATCCTTGGGTGTGTCATGGAGAATGGAGTCATTGGCCCTGACCCCGACCATATGCGCCCCTTGTTGGAACTCCCTCTTCCCAATGCCCTCAGAGCCCTCAAAAGTTGCCTGGGCTTCTTTTCATATTACGCCCAATGGGTCTCTAACCATGCAGACAAGGCCTGCCCCCTGGTCAAGTCCACCACATTCCCCCTCTCTGCCGAGGCCCACACGGCCTTCAACCGCATAAAAGGGGACATTGCCAAAGCAGCAATGCATGCGGTGGATGAGGCCATTCCCTTCCGAGTAGAGAGTGACGCCTCTGACTTTGAGCTGGCTGCTACCCTCAACCAGGCAGGAAGACCAGTGGCGTTCTTCTCCCGTACCCTTCAAGGCCCTGAAATTCGGCACTCTGCGGTAGAGAAAGAGGCCCAGGCCATAGTGGAAGCTATAAGGCACTGAAGGCACTATCTTGCCAGCAAAAGGTTCACCCTGCTAACTGACCAGTGCTCAGTCACATTCATGTTTAATAATCAGCAGCGGAGCAAAATCAAAAATGATAAAATTCTGAGGTGGAGAATCGAACTCTCCACCTACAACTATGACATCATGTACAGGCCTGGGAAGCTCAACGAGCCCTCCGATGCCCTATCCCGGGGAACATGTGCCAGCGCGCAGATCGACCGGCTATACGCCCTACATGTAGACCTTTGCCACCCGGGAGTCACCCGGCTTTTCCACTTCGTGAAAGCCCGGAACCTGCCTTACTCCCTTGAGGAGATCAGGATGATGACCAGGGACTGCCAAGTCTGCGCAGAGTGTAAACCACACTTCTACCGACCCGAAAAGGCACCACTCATCAAGGCCACCCGCCCCTTTGAGCGACTGAGTGTTGACTTTAAGGGCCCCCTTCCCTCCACCGACCGCAATGTGTACTTTCTTAACGTAATTGACGAGTACTCGCGGTTCCCCTTCGCCATCCCCTGCCCCGACACCATTACCACGTCAGTTATAAAAGCCCTGCGCGAGCTCTTCACTCTGTTCGGATACCCATGCTATATCCACAGTGACAGAGGGTCCTCGTTTATGAGTGACGAGCTGCGCCAATATCTACTGGCTAGGGGAATTGCAACCAGTAGGACCGCGAGCTATAATCCCCGGGGGAATGGACAGGTAGAGAAGGAGAATGGCACAGTGTGGAAAGCCACACTCTTAGCCCTCAGGTCAAAGGGACTGCCGGTCTCCCGCTGGCAGGAGGTCCTTCCCGAGGCACAACACTCCATCCGCCCCCTGTTATGCACAGCCGCCAATGCCACCCCTCATGAGCGGCTCTTTTCTTTTCCCAGAAAATCGACCACTGGAACCACCCTACCATCTTGGCTGACGTCCCCGGGGCCAGTGCTGCTCCGGAAACATGCGAGGAGCAATAAATACTCCCCGATAGTCGAGAGGGTTCACTTACTTCATGCGAACCCCCAGTATGCCTACGTGGTTTTACCTGATGGGCGGGAGGACACGGTCTCCATCCGCGACCTGGCGCCCGCAGGAGCTCCGGGCCCCTACCCTGAACACTCCGTGGTGACTATTGACCCCGTACCCACCAATGTATGTACTTACAAGACATCGTGCACCCCAAACCCTACACAGACACCATACGACACTCCCATACCAGGCGCGATGCACACGCACGAGGGATTACCGACGCCTAACGTGCTGGCACGTGAAGTCAGGCCGGAGCCAGCACAACCGCCATCGCCGGTGCAATCACCGCCGGTGCTACGTAGATCACAGCGACGGACTCGACCGCCTGATAGACTTAACCTGTAAATATACTTCTTGTAAATATTGTCAGTCACTTCACCCCGCGGGACTCTTTTTTAAAAAAAGGAGGGGTGAATGTGGTAAACCACGTATATATGTTGTAACTCGGTTACCTGTCTGGACACACCCCTCTGCTGACTGCCCCTGTGGCTCCTCCCACAGAATCCTGTATAAAGGTGTTCGTCTTGCCCCTCCCCCTCAGTCCGGGGGCAGAGACTCACTATGGAGGTTGTATTGTACAGCGAGTAAAAGCCTTTCAGTATTTTTACCAAACCTCAGTCTTTTGGAGTAATTGAAGGTGCTTCAGACACGACATGGGCTAGGGAGAGGAGGAACATGGAAAACAGAGCCTCGGTCTTGGGAGAGCAGGTACATGGAACCATGGACACATACACAGAACACAGAGTCGGGACCCCTCCTTGGGTACAGGACATAGGGCCGGGACTCACACACAGAACAGAGAGCCGGGACCCCTGCTTGGGTACAGGACATAGGGCCGGGACTCATGACCCTCCGCGGGGCAACGAGAAGACAGTCTGACTTACCCCACGGAGGCGAGGACAAGACAAGACAAGGCCGACACGAATAGACACCAGGCAGTATCTATCTAGCTCCGGTGATGGAACTAGACCGAAGTGCAGGCGGGGGCTGCATACGAGGGCTAGAGGTGAGAGGGGCTGAGAAGGGATTCAGACAAGGGGGTAGGACAGGAATAACAGACCACCAGGGCCAGGACATGACTCAGAACTGGGAAGCTGCCAGAACCAGGACTTGACTTGGTACTTGAACGCCGCCAGGGCCAGGGCTTGACATGGTACTTGAACGCCGCCGGAGCCAGGACATGGACGTGGTACTTGGACGCCGCCGGAGCCAGGACGTGGTGCTTGGAACCTCCGGGTAGTGCCGAGCTCTCGACTCGGCCCGGGAACAGTAGACAGCGGCTCTTGATTCTCTCCAGCGGGTTAACTGACGGACCCACCTTGATGAGGAAACTTTGCAGGCTCGCTTCGGCGAGGTAACTGGACAGGGTTGCTCCAGTGGGGAAAGGCAAATTACCAGCATTCGCTTCGGGCGGAGACAAGGCTTGATCCGGCCAGATGACATTGGCATGCTGTGACTTTGCAGACTTTGCAGACGCTCCCGCACTGTACGGCTGAAAGCCAGAGACTATAAGCTACCGGTTCAGCCGAGTGTTAATTGCCTCTAATCACCAAAGTCGAGGGACACGGGAAAACAGGGAATCAACGGTCCGGATCGTAACATAAACAAGCTAAATTTAAAGGGACCCCGATCTGGACCATGACAGACACATGGAAGGTGTATAATAGATACATGGACATAGCTGTTTGGAAAGCAATGGGCATTCCAGTTATTTAATTGTTTAATTATTCCATTATTTAATATGATCATGGCTAAATCTTAACTCAATTTTATAGTCATGCTATTCTCCCCACAGCTCTGATGTCTATTATGTTTTGATCATGCTCAGATGATTCCTTTTGTGTTCAGCATTATTATTAGTATTGGTTTAATATTGTCACTTGTACCAAGTTACAGTGAAAAGCTTTGCTTTTATATTGTTCAGGCAGATCTAGTCATTACCATAAGACCACAGGATCATTAAATATGAGCAGAATTAGGCCATTTGGCCCATCGAATCTGCTCTGCTTTTTCATCATGGCTGATCCAGTTTTCCTCTCAGCCCCAGTCTCCTGCCTTCTCTCCATATCCTTTCATGCCCTGACCAACCAAGAATCTATCAACCTCTGCCTTAAATATACATTAAGACTTGGCCTCCACAACTGCCAATGGCAAAAAATTCCACAGATTCACCACTCTCTGGCTAAAGAAATTCTTCTTCATCTCCATTTTAAGAGGATGCAACTCTATTCTGAGGCTGTGTCCTCTCATCTTAGACTCTCCCACCATAGGAAACATCCTCTCTATGTCCACCCTATCAAGGCCTTACACTATTCTACAGGGTTCAGTGAGGTCACCCTTCATTCTTCTGAATTCTGGTGAAGACAGGCCCAGAGCCATCAATACTCCTCATATGGCAAGCCATTCAATCCTGGAATAATATTTTGTGAATCTCTTTTGAAAATTCTCCAGTTTTAGCATATCCTTTCTATGATAAGGGGCCCAAACATGCTCAAAATACTCCAAATGAGACCTCACCAGTGCTTTATAAAGTTTCAACATTATATCCTTGTTTTTATGTTCTAGTTCTCTTGAAATAAATGCTAACATTACATTTACCTTCCTCACCACAGACTTAACCTGCAAATTAATCTTTAGTGAATTCTGCACAAGGACTCCCAAAATCCTTTGCACCTCAGATTTTTTTTTTGTATTTTCGCTCAATTTAGAAAATAGTCAACCCTTTCATTTCTTCTACCAAAGTGCATGACCATACACTTCCCAACATTGTATTCAATCTACCATTTTTTGTCCATACTCCTAATATGTCCAAGTCCTTCCGTAGCCTCTCTACTTCCTCAAAACTACCTACCCCTATACTTATCTTCATATCATCTGCAAACTCTGCAACAAAGCCATTAATTCCATCATTCAATATAATATAAAAGGAATCAGTCCCAACAGAGACCACCGTGGAACATCACTAGTCACCAGCAGTCAGTCAGAAAAGGCTTTCTTTATTCGCACTCTTTGCCTCCTGCCAAGCAGTCACTGCTTTATCAATGCTAGAATCTTTCTTGTAATACCATAGGCTCCTAGCTTGTTAAGCAGCTTCATGAGTGGCACCTTGTCAACGGCTTTTTGAAAGTCCTAGTACATAACATAAACCAATTCTCTGTTGTCTATCCTGCTTGTTACTTCTTCAAAGAATTCCAACAGATTTGTCAGGCAAAATTTCCCCTTGAGGAAACCATGCTGATTGCAGCCAATTTCATCATGTGCCTCCAAGTACCCTAAGACCACATCCTTAATCATTGATTTCAACTTCTTCCCAACCACTGAGGTCGGACTAACTGGCCTATAGTTTCTCTTCTTCACCTCTCTCCTTTCTGAAGAATGGAGTGACATTTGCAATTTGCCAGTATTCCAGAACCACTCCAGCATCTAGTGTTTCTTGAAAGATTATTACCAATGCCTCCACAAACTCTTTGGCCACCTCTTTCAGAACTCTGGGGTGTAAACCATCTGGTCTAGTTGACTATCCAACTTCAGACCTTTCAGGTTCCCAAGAACCTTCTGTCTAGTTATGGTAACTTCACACACTTCAACCCCCCTGACATGATGAACTTCCACCATACTGCTAGTATATACCACAGTGAAGACTGATGCAAAATATTTTTTTCAGTTTGCCATTTCATTGTTGTCCATTACTATCACTCCATCATTGTTTTCCAGCTTGTCCAATATCTACTCTAGCCTCTCTTTTACACTTTATGATTGGAGGATTGTGACTAGTGGTGTCCCACAAGGATCTGTTCTGGGACCTCTACTTTTCGTGATTTTTATTAACAACCTGGATGTCGGGGTAGAAGGGTGGGTTGGCAAGTTTGCAGACGACCCAAAGGTTGGTGGTGTTGTAGGTAGTGTAGAGGATTGTCAAAGATTGCAAAGAGACATTGATAGGATGCAGAAGTGGGCTGAGAAGTGGCAGATGGAGTTCAAGCCGGAGAAGTGTGAGGTGGTACACTTTGGAAGGACAAACTCCAAGGCAGAGTACAAAGTAAATGGCAGGATACTTGGTAGTGTGGAGGAGCAGAGGGATCTCGGGGTACATGTCCACAGATCCCTGAAAGTTGCCTCACAGGTGGATAGGGTAGTTAAGAAAGCTTATGGGGTGTTAGCTTTCATAAGTCGAGGGATAGAGTTTAAGAGTCGCGATGTAATGATGTAGCTCTATAAAACTCTGGTTAGGCCACACTTGGAGTATTGTGTCCAGTTCTGGTCACCTCACTATAGGAAGGATATGGAAGCATTGGAAAGGGTACAAAGGAGATTTACCAGGATGCTGCCTGGTTTAGAAAGTATGCATTATGATCAGAGATTAAGGGAGCTAGGGCTTTACTCTTTGGAGAGAAGGAGGATGAGAAGAGACATGATAGAGGTGTACAAGATAATAAGAGGAATAGATAGAGTGGATAGCCAGCGCCTCTTCCCCAGGGCACCACTGCTCAATACAAGAGGACATGGCTTTAAGGTAAGGGGTGGGAAGTTCAAGGAGAATATTAGAGGAAGGTTTTTTACTCAGAGAGTGGTTGGTGCGTGGAATGCACTGCCTGAGTCAGTGGTGGAGGCAGATACATTAGTGAAGTTTAAGAGACTACTAGACAGGTATATGGAGGAATCTAAGGTGGGGGCTTATATGGGAGGCAGGGTTTGAGGGTCGGCACAACATTGTGGGCCAAAGGGCCTGTACTGTGCTGTACTATTCTATGTTCTATGTTCTATCTGAAGAAACTTTTGGTATCCTCTTTAATATTATTGGGTAGCTTACTTTCATATTCCAGCTTTCCCTCCTTATTGATTTTGCAGTTGCCTTCAGTTGTTTTTCAAAAGCTTACCAATCCTCTAACTTCCCATTGATCTTTGCTCTATTATATACCCTCTCTTTGGCTTTTATGATGGCAATGCCTTCTCTTGTTCGCCATGGTTGTGTCATTTTTTTCTTTAGAAAACTTCTTCCTTGTTGGGATGCATATATCCCATGCGTTTATAATTGCTTCCAGAATTTCCAGCCATTGCTGCTCTGCTGTCATCCCAGCCAGTGTACTTTTCCAATCAATTCTGGCCAACTTGTCTCTCATGCCTCTTTAATTCCCTTTACTCAACTGTAATATTCATATATCTGACTTTAGCTTCTCTTTCTCAAATTTCAGGGTGAATTCAATCATATTATGATCACTTACTCCTATGGGTTCTTTTACGTTAAGTTTTCTAATCAATTCTGGTTCACAGCAATCCAGAATAGCTGATCCTCTCATGGGCTCAACCATGAGCTGCTCTAACAATCCATCTTGTAGGCACTCTAGAAATTCCCCCTCCTGTAATCCAGCACTAACCTTATTTTCCCAGTTTACCTACATATTGAAGTCTCCCATGACTATTTTAACATCGCAGACATGAGGAAATCTGCAGATGCTGGAAATTCAAGCAACACACACAAAAAATGCTGGTGGAACGCAGCAGGCCAGGCAGCATCTATAGGAAGAGGTACAGTCGACGTTTCAGGCTGGGACCCTTCGCCAGGAAAGAAGAGATAGTAAGGGATTTGAAAGTGGGAGGGGGAGAGGGAAATCCAAAATGATAGGAGAAGACAGGAGGGGAAGGGTGGATCTAAGAGCTGAAGAAGGGAGAGGATCATGGGACGGGAAGCCTGGGGAGAAAGAGAAGGGGGGAGGGGAGCCCAGCGTGTGGAGAGCAGGCAAGGAGTTATAGTGAGAGGGACAGAGGGAGAAAAAAGAGAGAGAGAAACAAGGGGGTGGGGAGGAAGGATAAATAAATAAATATAGGATGGGGTGTGAAGGGGAGGAGGGGCATTAACAGAAGTTAGAGTAGTGGATGCAGGGTGGGGGGTGTAGTTCCCACACACCGCACTTCCCGTTTCTACCTCTTACCCAAGATCCACAAACCTGCCTGCCTTTGTAGACCCATTGTCTCAGCTTTCTCCTGCCTCACCAAACTTATTTTTGCATGCCTCGACACTGTTTTATCCCCCCTTGTTCAATCCCTTACCACCTATGTTAGTGACACCTCACACGCTCTGAATCTTTTCAATGATTTTAAGTTCCCTGGCCCCCACTGCTTTATTTTCACCCTGGATGTTCAGTCCCTATATACCTCCATCCCCCACCAGGAAGGTCTCAAAGCTCTCCACTTCTTTTTGGATTCCAAACCTAACCAGTTCCCTTCTACCACCAGTCTCCTCCATCTAGCGGAATTAGTCCTTACTCTTAATAGTATCTCCTTTGGGTCCTCCCACTTCCTCCAAACTAAAGGTGTAACCATGGGCACCCATATGGGTCCCAGCTATGCCTGCCTTTTCGTTGGCTTTGTGGAACAATCCATGTTCCAGACCTATACTGGTGTCTGTCCCCCTCTTTTCCTTTGCTACATTGACGACTGCATTGGTGCTGCTTCCTGCACGCATGCTGAGCTCATTGACTACATTAACTTTGCCTCCAACTTTCGCCCTGCCCTGAAGTTTACCTGGTCCATTTCCGACACCTCCCTCCCCTTTCTTGATCTTTCTGTCTCTATCTCTGGAGACAGCTTATCCACTGATGTCTACTATAAACCTACTGACTCTCACAGCTATCTGGACTATTCCTCTTCCCATCCTGTCTCTTGCAAAAATTCCTCTTCCCACCCTCCTCGCAATTCTTCTGTCTCTGCTGCATCTGCTCTCAGGATGAGGCTTTTCATTCCAGGACGAAGAAGATGTCTTCCTTTTTTAAAAAAAGAGGCTTCCCTTCCTCCACCATCAACTCTGCTCGCAAACGCATCTCTCCCATTTCACGCACATCTGCTCTCACCCCATCCTCCTGACACTCCACTGGGAATAGGGTTCCCCTGGTCCTCACCTACCAACCCACCAGCCTCAGGGTCCAACATATAATTCTCCGTAACTTCCGCCACCTCCAACGGGATCCACCACCAAGCACATCTTTTCCTCCCCCCACCCCCGCTTTCTGCAGGGATCGCTCCCTACGCGACTCCCTTGTCCACTCATTTCCCCCCCCATCCCTCCCCACCGATCTCCCTCCTGGCATTTATCCTTGTAAGCGGAACAAGTGCTACACATGCCCTTACACTTCCTCCCTCACCACCATTCAGGGCCCCAGACAGTCCTTCCAGGTGAGGCGACACCTCACCTGTGAGTCGGCTGGGGTGATATACCGCGTCCGGTGCTCCCGGTGCGGCCTTCTATATATTGGTGAGACCCGACGCAGACTGGGAGACCGTTTCGCTGAACAGCTACGCTCTGTCTGCCAGAGAAAGCAGGATCTCCCAGTGGTCACACATTTTAATTCAACATCCCATTCCCATTCTGATATGTCAATCCATGGCCCCCTCTACTGTCAAGATGAAGCCACTCTCAGGTTGGAGGAACAGCACTTTATATTCCGTCTGGGTAGCCTCCAACCTGATGGCATGAACATTGACTTCTCTAACTTTCATTAATGCTCCTCCTCCCCTTCACACCCCATCCCTTATTTATTTATTCAATATATATTTTGTCCCCTTTTTTTCTCTCTCTCTTTTTTCTCCATCTGTCCCTCTCACTATAACTCCTTGCTTGCTCTCCCTCCTTCTCTTTCTCCCCAGGCTTCCCGTCCCATGATCCTCTCCCTTCTCCAGCCTAGTATCCCTTTTGCCAATCAACTTTCCAGTTCTTAGATCCACCCCTCCCCCTCCTGTCTTCTCCTATCATTTCAGATATCCCCTCCCCCTCCCCCTCCCACTTTCAAATCTCTTACTATCTGTTCTTTCAGTTAGTCCTGACGAAGGGTCCCGGACCAAAACGTCAACTGTACCTCTTCCTATAGATGCTGCCTGGCCTGCTGCGTTCCACCAGCATTTATTGTGTATGTTACTAGTTTAACATTGTCATTTTGGCATGCATTTTGTATCTCCCATTGCAATTTGTAGGCAACGTCCTTACTACTGTTTGGGGATCTGTATACAACTCCCATCAAGATCTTTTTACTCTTTTACTCTTTACCATCAAGTTCTTTAGCTCCTTCTACAATCATTCAACACCTTCCAACCCTCAGCCACCTCTTTCTAATGATTTGATTTCATTTTAAACTTACAGAGCAATGTTGCCCTCACTGCCCTCTTAACTATCCTTTTGATACAATATATATCCTTGGACATTAAGCCCCCAGGTATAATCTTTCAGCCATGATTTCATGATGCCTACAACATCATACCTGGCAATCTGCAAATGTGCTGCAAGTTCATCTACCTTATTCCGTATACTGCGAATATTCAGATACAACACTGTCATGTAGTTTCCATGTGTCCTGCACCTTGGGTGTAACTACCTCTCTATAAGTCTTATCTGTCACCCTTCAGTCTTACAAATGATCTGGAGTTCATCCAGTTCCAGCTCCAGCTGCTTAGTGCAGTTTGTTAGAAGCTGCAGCTCGATGCTATTCTCGCAGTTATAGTGATCAAGGATACCGGAGGTCTCACTGCCCTCCCACATTCAACAAGAGGAGCATTGCAGTACCCTGCCTGTCACCTCTACCAGGCTGAGCAAATATAAAAGAAGAGACAGAAAAATAAACTTGAGCTTTTCTTTCTCTGAGTGAAAGCCTCTCTTCACTGAAGCCTTGAAGAGCTAAAACCTTACGGTCACCACTCAGACAACTGCAGCTGTGACAACGGCCACTGCCCATACCCCAGCAGTCCTTTAATATCCTCTTACTAATTAATCCCGAACGGAATTGGCTGCTGGTCGAAGCTCGATTACCCAGTGCATTAACGTAGAATAAGGTAAAACAAAGCCATGGAAAATAAAGTATAAAATCTACCAAACAATCACAGTGCAGATAAACAATAAAGTGTAAGATCATGATAAGGTAGATTGTGAGGCCACGATTCCACCCGACTGTTCGAAGTCTGTTATACAAAGTCTCTTGTACAAGAGATTTGTCTTCTTCACAGAGGAAGGTGGAGCTTAGTGATGATGATGCTAAACAGCAACTCCTTGCTTGCATCTTTGGAAACAGCTTTATACTTTATTGTCGCCAAACAATTGATACTAGAACATACAATCATCACAGCGATATTTCATTCTGCGCTTCCTGCATCCTGGATTACAAATAGATAGTAAATATTAAAAATTTTAATTATAAATCATAAATAGGAAATACAAAAATGGAAAGTAAAGTAGTGCAAAAAAACCGAGAGGCAGGTCCGGATATTTGGAGGGTACGGCCCAGATCCGGATCCGTTCAGCAGTCTTATCACAGTTGGAAAGAAGCTGTTCCCAGATCTGGCCGCACGAGTCTTCAAGCTCCTGAACCTTCTCCCGGAGGGAAGAGGGACGAAAAGTGTGTTGGCTGGGTGGATCGTGTCCTTGATTATCCTGGCAGCACTGCTCCAACAGCGTGTGGTGTAAAGTGAGTCCAAGGACGGAAGATTAGTTTGTGTGATGTGCAGTGCCATGTTCACGATTTTCTGCAGCTTCTTCCGGTCTTGGACAGGAGAACTTCCATACCAAGCTGTGATGCACCCTAGAAGAATGCTTTCTATGGTGCATCTATAAAAATTAGTGAGGGTTTTAGGGGACAGGCCAAATTTCTTTAGTTTCATCAGGAAGTAAAGGCGCTTGTGGGCCTTCTTGACAGTGGACTCTGCTTGGTTGGACCAAGTCAGGTCATTTGTGAGATTGACCCCGAGGAACTTAAAGCTTTTGACCTGTTCCACTTGCGCACCACCAATGTAAATTGGGTCGTGCATTCCGCTACTCCTTCTGAAGTCAACAACCAATTCCTTCTTCTTGCTGACATTGAGGGATAGGTTATTGTCTTCGCACCATGCCACCAGGTTCTTAATTTCCTCTCTATACTCAAACTCATCATTACCCAAGATGCAGCCTATAAATTGTTGTGTCATCAGCAAACTTATATATTGAGTTCGATGGAAACTTAGCTGCACAATCATGAGTGTACAGTGAGTACAGCAGGGGGCTGAGTACACAGCCTTGTGTGGCACTGGTGCTCAGAGTGATTGTAGAGGAGAGCTTGTTCCCTATTTTTACAGCCTGGGTCCTGTCTGTGAGGAAGTTGAAGATCCAGCTGCAGATCTGAGTGCCAAGGCCCAGATTCTGGAGCTTAGGAATCAGATTATTTGGAATGATGGTATTAAAGGCAGAGCTATAGTGAATGAAAAGGAGCCTTACGTATGCGTCTTTATTCTCCACGTGTTCTAAGGAGGAACGAAGGGCCAGAGAGATGGTATCTGCCATTGGCCTGTTGTTTTGGTAGGCAAATTGCAAAGCATCGAGGTTGACCAGTAGGCTGTGGTTGATGTGTGCCATAACCAGTCGCTCGAAGTACTTCATAGCAATTGATGTCAGAGCCACAGGTCGATAGTCATTCAGGCATGCCACCTTGCTCTTCTTCAGCACCGGGATTATCGTTGCCTTCTTAAAACACTCTATTAAAACAGCTCTATTTCTATCTTTGATATCTCTTTTTTTTTTCCTTTCAAGTTTCTTTTGAAGACTCTGACCTGGAGTTACACTCTGACTTTGGTTCTTTGGGAGAATGGGATCCACTTTCAGGGCCTCACAACCGGCCACTTTTCAATATCCCATGTACGGGTCCCAGAAGACTAGCACATCTTCAGGGTACCAGATTTTCATGGCTGTGGAGGTGGGCTGATTCAAGGCTGGTGCCGCCAACCGATGCGTCGCAGGAGTGCATGAAAGATCGGAAGCGGCAAGCTGGCTGCCGTTGGCTGAATGTCCAGAGACCCAAGTTCTTTGCGCAAAGAGCTTGGTAAAAGCGACGCAACAGACATTTATCTCCATAAATCAGCCATAAATCAGTGAGTTGTTTGTTTTGTCTCCCCTCTTGCTGTGAAATGGGGTTTCTTTATTTTTCTTTTTAGGGAGAAAGAGAGCCTGTGGTATGTCGAGTTACCGGGTGAACACGTAGTCTTTGGGATACTACAAGTCTATGTCTTTATTGATGCTTTGCTGCACGCTTGAGTGCTCGGTGGAGGGTGCCAATGTTTTTTTGCTGATGGGGGAGTAGGGGATTTTTGCCTTGCTGCTTCTGCGTGTCTGTGGGAGGGGAAAACTGATAGTCTTTGATGTTCGAACATTTGACTGTAATTCGTTCTTTGGGGCATTTTTCTGCTTTTGTGGATTTTTGCAAAGAAAACAAATTTTTGGTTGTACATTGTATATATTGCTCTGATATTAAACGTACCTATTGAAACCTATTCAAGTGTTTGATAAAAAGTGGGTTAGAAGATCTCCTTGAACCTGGTTTACAGCCCCTTCTACCAAAAAATCAAGGGGTTTAAGCATATTGGAAAATCATCACCTACATAGCCTCTCCAAGTCACGGTCCATGCTGACATATGACAAGTGGTAAATGCTGGACCTTGACACAGCAATGTATATATCCTAGAAAATTAGCATTTCAAGAAAGTGAGGAAGCATCAAAATTCATCCTCAGTCACAAGAAGCTGATTATTACGCATTTACATGTTCAAAATATGTTTGTTGTTGTTGTGCACTAGGGTCTTGATTTACACAATTTCTTGTTGTCTCACTGAGCACAATCCTGCTGCAGGCAAGCTTTTCTTTGCAGGTACATCACTGTACTGGCATGTATGACAATAAACTCAGCTTGACTTTTACAAAGGCACAGTCCACACTAACGTGGTGTTATTCCATCGTCGACATCGATGAGGACCTCCACACCATTATTGATGGTGTGGAGACTAGCGCGTGATTTGGATTTAAGTGAGGGAGAGTTGCGCAGCGTCAGCCTCACCCTCTCATCCCAATTCCCATCTGGTTCCGGTGGCAAGACAGAGTCGAGATGGCTGGAAATGGGACTAGGTGCAGTGGATGACCAGGACACCTTCTGTGTCTTATCCTGCTCTACACGTTCCACGACGCTTGCAGAGACAGCCTTCTTGACTGTTGGACCTTCCATTGGTCTCGTCCGTTCAATCCACTGGAGTCTATCTTCACATGCTGGGATAGACAACTCCCTATTTCACCGAGGGTTTGAGACCCGTCGGCTACCCTCACCTGGTTCAGCCGACTTGTCAAAGCCATTGCCCAGGGTGTGGTCGCTGTCACATGCAAACAGCTATGGGGAGCCACAGGTGAGAGCTGAGTGCCAGGTGGGGACCAAAGGAGGAATTACCGCCTTGAAAAGGACACAACATGTTCCCCCACCAGCGGTGCTACCCTTCCCTGACACGCCATGCACTCCACACCAACATACTATGGTTAGGGAAAGCTTGATTGAAGAGTGGGAAAGAAATGCAGGTCTATTATCAGGTTTGGGTAGAGATGCGGGTAGCAGTAAGTGTGTTTAGTTTTTTGCCGGGGAATTAATGGGTTTTGTTTTTACAGATGACAGTAAGTCCATCTTGTCCATAAGATTTAAGATTCAAAGATTCAAAGTACATTTATTATCAAAATCTGTATGCAGTACACAACACTGAGATTTGTCTTCTTCACAGACAGCCACGAAACAAAGAAAACCATGGAACCTGTTCAAAGAAAAAAAAACAATGCACAAAGGACAAATCACGTAAACAGCATAAATAAGAGAATATAAAACATCAAACCACAAGCTGTTGATACAGTCCAGGAATATTCACAAAAAAAATCTTCAGATACTGGAAATATAATCAACACACACAAAGTGCTGGAGGAACTCAGCAGGCGAGGCAGCAACTATGGAAAAAAGCAAACAACTGACGTTTCAGGCCAAGACGCTTCATCAATTGTTTGTTAACAGCATTCCGTAGCACCAGGCTGCCCCGATCAAAACTGTGAAAAATAGCAACAAAAAAGGAGCAATCTGAAACCAGAAACGCATCATAGCATGAACCACAGAGTCCAATCCATAAACCACATCAATTCAACCTTACCATAGACCTGGAAATGATTATTACTCAGAAATTCCAGTGGGCTTTTAAAGATGCACCCAAAGGGGTTACATCATGGTCTACTATGGAGATTTGAATGCACAGCAACATAAGAAGCTGCAGAGAGTTGTGGAATTTGGAGTGTAAACAAAAATCTGGTAACTATACCTCCACAGTATTGTAATGAATGGCAGAAAAATCACATAAGACTGATAAGAAAGAACAAATACCATAGGTGGAGAGAGAGGAAACTAGTTCTGGCATTCATGGTAAAGAAGATATACATGTGTAAAATGGACTGGACTTAGGAATTTAATAATGTTTAGGGAGGTTGTTCGTATGTATGAGTGTCCATAAATCAGATGTTCATAACCTAGGGAAAGTGATTGGTTCCTTAGATTTGGAGGAGAAATTTTAGGACAAGGGATCACGGGAGTAAGGAGAGAGCAGTTCAATGGAAACGAAGTCGTCAGGGACCTCATGGAAATCAGTGGATGCTCATATTCAGAGAGGTACAATACTGTGCAAAAGTTTAGGGTATGGATATACAGCTGAGGTGCCTAAGACCTTTGCACAATACTGTGTTTGCATTAACTGGTATACCTAATAATGTGGCCTAATAACGTGAGTGCCTTTTTTTTTGTTCAAGGTATGTTCTCTTCTTGTAAAAAAAATGTGTACAATTTACAGTACTGTGCAAAATTCTTAGGCACACATATATAGCTAAGGTGCCTAAGACTTTTGCACAGTACTGTAGGGTAGTCCTATACTGCTGTGGTCAACCTCTAAGACCCAGAAAATGTTGTCCTGAAAGTGGCCAGTCATGGATGCCTCCACAGCAGCTTGGTAGAAGTTTGTTCAATGTTCGAAAAAGAGCACTGCACACAGAATGCACACACAATCCCATCAGCCTTTGACAATGGAAACAACTCAGCATCACAAAGGTGACCCATGATAGAAACAGCTCAGCTAAGTTTTACAGACAGTACAAAATGGTTTGGAAGTGGTTGTTACTCAGAAGTTCCAGTAGGCTTTTACAGCTGAACCATTGGAGGTATTGTGAGTGGTTGCATCATGGTCCACTATGGAGATTTAAATGCACAACAACATAAGAAGAGACAGAGAATAGTGGACTCAGCCCAATACATCATGGGTTCATCCCTCCTCACTACTGATGGTATCTATAAGAGGTACTGCTCCAAGAAGGCACATCCATTACAAAAAAAAACACCTTCCACCTATGCCACCTACTTACTGCTACAAATGGAAAGGGAGAACAGAAGCTTGAGCTTCTGCGCCTCCAGTTTCGAGAACAGTTACTTCCCATCGACCCTATGGTTCTTGAACCAACAGGCTCAACCCTAATCACAAGAGCTTAGCAACATAATGACCACTTTGTTCATTGCATTAAATGAATTTTCATTGTCCTAATTTTGCTCCTTCTTGTAAAATTTGTGTATAATTTGTTAGGGAGCATTTAGGAGGTATGTGAATACAGCAGATATTATTTCAAACAAGAAACAGACTTCAATTTATATTGTATATGTAAATAAGTTCAAAAGCCTGCAATTCACCTTCAGTTTTATTGTAAATTGCAAGCAGTAAATTGAAGTTAAAAGCACAGGTTGCTTCACAGACTAAGAGATTGCATATGCAAGAGCCAAACATTAAGACAATGGGGCTGTGTTAATTGGCTTGCATCAAACCAGTCGACATGGCTAAGCTATTTGCACCATTGTGACTTGAGTCACAAGCAGGCAGATCAGACAGATGTTGTAACTTAGCATATCAAAATGGTCACAGGCATAGGTAATCAATAGTTTCTGTACTCAGAGACAGCCCCATTGCCATTAATTTTGGGTGACGGACTCACTGTCGTCAAAAGGTTTTAGAATATTTGTGATAATTAGATTCTCCCTAAGATGTTTGGACCTTCACAGGTGTTTTATCAATTAAAATGTGCTTCCACTATGTATCTCAAATAAAACATTCGTCAACCCAGTATTGAAGTAAACAATGTCATTGTAACTATTGAAATTATATTGAATCACCTACAGTTAACTTTGATCCTAAGGGTATAAAAATGTGATGTACCTTTGGGTTTCTGAGCTTCTACTGAGAGTGTCTCCGCAATGATGCCTACTTGTGCTGAATAAAGACTTGTATATCACCAGCCTCAGTGTCTGTCTGGTGATTTTGTTCACAGTCACAACAAGAGTTTTTTTTTGTGAATGCTGCTTGCATGATGTTATGTGCATATACTGATACTACTGGTAAGTTTTTCACTGCAGTTGAGCATATATTTACTTGTACATATGACATTAAACTCAACTTCATTTTATTAACAAGTTTACCTACTTGTACTGTGGCCTACAGACATCCTTCGATATTTACAGCAAAATCCTTCTGTTCTTCAGAGACATAAGAGTGATTGATCATGGAAACAGACTCTTTAGCAAGGGCCAGATGGTGTTTCATTGCACCTGTGCATACATGTGATAATAAACCTAACTTTGACTCTCGAGACTATTGTGTTTCATTGATGGAAAATTGATACAACCCTAAGATACTTTGCAACATTAGGGTGAAGAGGAAGATTGTTTAAAAATGGCATTTCAATATAGTGTTTGGAAAAATTGTGACAAATGTAATCTTAACAGAAATATATAAACATGCATCCCCAATTATATCTTTTTATTTCCTTTTCATAATCATTTGATGATTTACATACCATATAATTTTTGTGGATAATTAGGATGAAGAAGATAGCAACTCTTACAAAACCTGTTGAAATTAGGATGTAATGTTGAAGAGCCTGTTTCCGAGCTGTAGTGCTCTATGACCTTATGACTCTATCACAAAATTCATTCATAAGGTAAGCTTATATGTTGCTTGCAAAATGAAATCAATGTGCATAATATAGCAGCTGCAAAAATGATGAGAAATAACTGTTAAAATAGAAGCAGTGATATAATGATTTCTGATGCACTGCTTTTTGAAAAGCACTAAGATGTTAACGGACTCTGCTTATTCACAACATTGTGGGTCCACAAAAATATTAATCTCTCCTGTTAGGCTGATATGGTGATGCTATCAAAATAACAAATTCTTCCACAATGCAAATGCTGCACTCAAATGAAAATCGCAGAACATGCTTAGTCCTGGCATTGGTCACATTTATTACCAATAGATTCATTTAATAACAAAGTGTACTCTTCCTGTCAGTCTTTTTTTTTGTTTCAAACTCATTTGATTATTCTGTAGTCTATAGTGTTATTGATTGGTTTGTTTTCAGCATTTCAAGCTTCAAGGAACGCTTAAAACAGCCAGTACATATTTTTACAAGAAGAGAACATACCTTGAACAAAAAAAAAAGGCACTCACGTTATTAGGCCACATTATTAGGTATACCAGTTAATGCAAACACAGTATTGTGCAAAGGTCTTAGGCACCTCAGCTGTATATCCATACCCTAAACTTCTTGGGCACGAGTATGTTTGAAGCTTGCTTGAAGCAGCTGGGTACCTCAGACTGCCAAAGCAAGAGGTTAAAGATATCAGTAAACAATCCAGTCAGCTGATTAGCACAGATCTTCAGTAGAAATAGGAGTAGTACACATACAGTAAATGTTAGGGCATTAATGAAAGGATGAATAGAGAGATGTTCCCAAGTCTTTAGTTCCCTGAGAGTGGCAACACGGGTTGATAGGGGCATGAAGATTTTTTGCATTCCTGTCTTTCTGGGTGGGCATAGAATGTAAGAATTAGGAGATTATGTTGCAATTTTACATATGTAGGGCACGGTTAGAGTTCTGGTCATTAATGTGCATTTCTGGTCACCACTCTATAGGGTGGATGTGACTTTGCTGGACAGAGTGCAAAGAAGATTCAACAGGATGTTGCCTGGATTAAAGGGAGATATGTTAATCAGAGGTCATATGAAATTATGAAAGCTATAGTCAAGAGGGAAATTTGGATTGCCTTAATGCAGGTTGAAAAGGATATTGTTAATAATGCTAGGATTGACCCCAAAAGATTTTTTTCAATAGTTTAGTGAAAGAAAAATCAAGGAAGAAGTTAAGTATATTAGGAACAACAGTGGTTTGCTAAAGTATTCACCTGCAAAGATGTTAGCAATATGCCAGTAAGTGCAGAGAAAAATAAGGCTGCTTTAAGTGACTTAGAGATTTTAAAAAGTGACGTCCTGATTTAGCTGAAAAAGCTGGAAGTTATTAAATCTCCAGGACCAGATAACATATATCTAAGGATACTTAAATAGGACTGTGGTTATATATACAAACCCGTAACATATATTTTTCAAAAGTTATTGATGACTGGAAATGGGCTAACGTTGTCCTGGCGTATAAGAAAGGTGACCGCACTGACCCTGGCAACCATAGGCCAGTAAGCTTAATGTGTATCTTAGGTAAGATAATGAAAAAAATAATAAAGAATGAGATGGAAAAGCAGGTAATAAGAACTGGTATGTTAGCAGAAAGCAAGCATGAGTTCAGAAGGGTGAAACCATGTTTTACTAATATGCTGTGGAGTTCTATGAAGAGGCAACTAAAACTTATGATAACAATAGAGAGGCTGATATCATTTACTTTCAGACTTTTAGAAGGCTTTTGACGAGGTACCCCATGAGAGGTTAATAATCAAATTAAAGGAGGTAGTGATTCAAGATAAGCAGGGGTGCAGCGCTGCTGGAGCTCACCGGAGCCCTGCTCCAGCACCTCTATAAAAAAAAGTCAAAATAAACAAGTGGGGAATTTAACAGCGGTCACATATTAAACAGAGGGAATTTTACAGAAGTGGGGGTTGGTGGCTGGTGGGGAAAATACCACTAATAACATTAGGAAAGGATATTTGATCATTTTTGGTGAAATCCTGGAGAGGTGACTGTTTTTTATTTAGGTGTTTGTGAAATTCGTCCTCGCTCGACCAGTTGTTTTCCCAGCATGCCCTGCTGTTGCCTCCCGTCATTTCACAGATCCTCAGTCTCTTTCTAGCAGAGGGATGACTGTACACAAGTGTGAGCATTTTTCCGCTCTTTCCGAAGGGTACCACTGGATTCCAGGTAGGAGCTATATTAAGCAAGGAATGAACATCAAAACCTAGATTAGATTAGATTATGAGGACACACAGTCCTCTTTTATTGTCATTAAGTAATGCATGCATTAAGAAATGATACAATTTGTTCCTCCAGAATGTTATCACAGAAACACAAGACGAACCAAGACTAAAAAAACTGATAAAAACCACATAATTATAACATATAGTTACAACAGTGCAAAGCAATACCGTAATTTGATGAGGAACAGACCATGGGCACGGTAAAAAAAAGTCTCAAAGTCTCTCGAAAGTCCCATCTCACACAGACGGTTGAAGGGAGAAACTGACCCTGCCATGAGCTTCCGGCGCCACAAACTTGCCGATGTAGCATCCTAGAGGCACACAACCACAGTCTGACTCTGAGCCCGTCCGAAAACTTCAAGCCTCCGACCAGCCCTCTGACACCGAGCACCGAGCACCATCTCTGCCGAGCGCTTCTACCCCGGCCCCGGCAACAGAACCTAAGGTTAAAAGTCGAAAGCAATGAAAGAAAAATTCACTACTCACTTATCTTTGGCCTGATTTTGATGCAATATGCAAGATAATCATCCAAAATCCTCTTCTACACCTGGATAAAGTGAATTTAGTTTTTTTTTACAAGCCAATTGGGAAAAAAAAACAATTCTAGGCTATAAGTTAGTTTTACGTAACCCCTTGGCCTAGCTCCACCAACTATAGTTGATTGGAAAGAGGCTCTTTTTCTCTTTATGTTGATAGGAAAAAGAGTAATTTAGTGAGGCAATGAAAGAGACGAAACGCATTTCCAAACCTCCCAAGTGGTTGCTCTCCTCCCCGTTAACATTTGTCACTTCCAAAATACGACATTTTTTATTTGTATAGATATGATAATAATGTATGTAAAGATTCAAGCTTCTTTAACTTTTTATATGTTTGAAGACTAAACAGGATCTGTATTAGTCTAACCATGTAATACCTGACGTGTGAGGATATTGTGAGTATTAACACTCACAGGTACACTTCCTGTCCAACCATTTCTGCGAGAGAAATGGTATGAGGCAGAGTTGCCAACCTACCGCTTTTGATATGAATATTGAGCAATATTCATGGCTTTACCAATGGTCATTAGACATTCTTTTTTCATTCTTGATTACTTGGTTCCAATTTAGGGGGCTAAAAGTGTAAAAAGCTTATTTGCTTTATTTCTGACATTTTTATACCTGCTTAGGAACACTGCTAAGCGCTGCGGGCCCCGCTGTCTGCTCTGACTCAGTTGTATAAGTAAGGCTCCATCTGTGGTGATCCATGGATTACTCGCGAATACAAAGGTAAATTTTTCTCAAAACCAATCCTACAGCTTCTAAGCAAACAATGTTAACTTCTTTCTTCCGTAAACAAGCTGAGGAGTGTATCAGGAATAACGTACATGAAATGAGTGGGTACACAAATTGGGTGTGACATACGAGGGTTGATTGTTAAGTTCGTGGCCTAAGGTGGAAGGAGTCAATTTTAGAAAACCTGACAATTTTCAATTATCTGAAAAAGGAATACCACAAAAGTTACTAACTTCAAACTTTGTGCATAATCACTCAAAGAGTTGAACTGCACGTGCATGTAACGAGGGATGTACAAACGTATAACCCTAGGCCTTCTACCTCAGGCCATGAACTTATCAATCACTCCTCGTACGGCTCCGGCACCTAAAAAATTGGCACTGCACCTCTGAGGATAAGGTGTGCAAATGGGTGCAGAATTGGCTTAAAAACAGAGGATGTGGTGAGAGGATTATTTTCACACCTAGGAGTTGAAAGTGGGGTTCTGCAGGGATCAGTTTTGGGGCCACTGCTGTTTTTAATTTGCATTAATGATTTAGATAAGTACATTTCCAATAAACTGGTAAAGTTTGCTAATGACACAAAATTAGGGGGATAGGCTGATAACATTCAGGCAGCAGAATCAATACAGTTAGATCTAAAGAAAAATCCACATGTGGGAAGATATATGGAAGATGACCTTTAATGTAAGAAAATGTGAATTATGACATATAGGAAGCAGAAATATTAAATATAAATATACAATGAGAGGTCTTGAGTTAGAAAGTGCACTGTCTGAGAAGGATTTGGGTGTCTTGGTAGACTCATCACTATCAACATCTAGACTATGCACAGAAGTGATTATGAAGGTTAATAGAATGTTAGGCTGTATATGTCAGTGGAGTTCAAGTCTAGAGATGTTCTCCTTTAACCGTATAACACGCTTCTGATGTCACACTTTGAGATCTGTGTTGGCCTTCATATTTTGTGAGGGATGTGAAGGCACTGGAAAAGGTTCAGTGAAGGGTAACATTCCAGATCTGCAGGGTATAAGCTATGAAGAAAGCTTGAAAGAATTAAACTTTTTTAGCCTAAGAGAACGTAGAATGAGAGGAAACATGATAGGAGTGTTCAAAATCATTAAGGTTATAAGTAAGGTGGATGCCACCAGTTACTTCAACATTAATCCGTCATCAGGGACATGGGACCATAGGTGGAGATTGGTTAAAGAGAGATTTTGGAGTAATATCAGGAAGTATTTCTTTACATGGTGAATTGTGGACAAATGGAACAAACTACCTCGTTCTGCAGTTGAGAGCAGTACCTTAGAGACTTCCAAATCCAAAATCGAATAGTTATTTCAACACATTATGTGAATAGGAATTTGGCAAGCTTTGTTGGGCCAAATAGCCAGTTTTTGCCAAACCTTTCTAATGTTCCAGTGTTGCAGAAGAATTGGGGAAAATTACATAAGCTAGGCTTGTTTCTCTGGAGCAACGGAGGCTGCAGAGTAACCTGACAGAGGTACGTAAGATTTTAAGAATCATAGATAGGTTAGATAATCTGAATCATTTTTGCATTAAAGGAGTATCAAAAACAAAAGGACACAGGTTTAAGATGTGAGGAAAGAGCTTTAAAGGTAATTTGAAGGATAACTTTTCTACATGGAGAATTATTGAACTTACTGAATATAAGAGTTGGGCATTATATTGCAAATTTACAAAGCTCTGATTAAGATGGTGTTGAGTTGCAGTCTCTATCAAAGTCATGGGTGAGATAGTTGTGTTTTTATGTACAAAGTACTTACCGATGCTTTCGAAGTCAGAGAGGGAAGTTAGTGTTAAGGTTAAGTTCAGGGACAGGGATGCCATGGAATTTGAAGTTAGATTACAATTTAAGGATAGGAATGTGGAAGCATTAGTGATCAGGCAGGAGTTCAGACCACTGTTGTTCCGGACACAATGGACAATGATGTGGACATGGCATGAAGGATATCTGGGGTACAGTCTCTGCTCTGCAATCAAAGAGATGAAGGACATCCTGAGACTAAGCCATGTCCCATGTTCAAAAGCCAGTGATGTAGATAGGTGAAGAAGGATATTCATAGATAGTGGACTGATCCAGGCTGGTGAGTCCAGGATCAGAAGTATGTGCAAGCAGGAGGCACAAGGGCTGGTGGGTCAAAGAGCCATGAGTTGAAGCCTGGAATTCTGAGTCCTGTCATTGACTTGTCTGGGTTCAAAGCGTGAACGTCAATTAGCAGTCCAGAAGTCAGAGCCAGATAGCCAAAGGCTTGAGACTGGAAACTGGAGAATGGAGACCCACCTGTCCTGTCCTGAGGGTGTGTGTGTGTGTGTGTGTGTAAAACAGAGGAAAGGGAATTATTCAGGTGTTGCTGTTTTGCTGTTTGTTGTGTTCTGTGTTCTTCTGCTGAGCATTATGGGTGTGATATGTTGATGCCAGAATGTGTGGTGTAAGTTGCAGGCTGCCCCGAGTTCCTCTCGAGTGAGTTGATTGTTAATGCAAATATTGCTTTTCAGTGCATGTTTTGATGTAGGTACATGTGATAAATAAATGAATCTGATATTGATATCTGGAACTTGCAGCCAGAGAAAGTGATGACAATCACATACAACCATGATATTGAAGCAGCTTTGAGAACAGGGGTTCCCAGCCCTTTTTATGACATGGACCCCTGCCATTAACCAAAGGCTCTGTGGGCCCCAGGTTGGGAACCCCTGTTTTAGGCAGGCACTAAAATAGACAAAGTGTATAAGGGTTCTTGTTTAAAGGTGGGCCAGTAGGAATAGTGCAGATTGATGAAATGGCTGGTATGTATATGATGACGGAAGGGCCCATTATTGAACTGTATAACTCTATCATTAGATGACTGTCATACACATACTGTGGATCTATTTTAGCCCTCCATGCCATTTCCACAGACTCCCCTCCAATGTCACCCCAATACCACATCAGCTTAGATATTATGGTTTCTCATTGATAAACCTGACCAATGGAACCAAAATGAATATGTCATTCAATCCTCTTTATTTTCATTCTTTTTTGTGAAAATGGGTGGTGGTGGGGGAGGATTGTTGCTTTGCTGCTGCTTGTGCATGGGAGGGGGTACTGGGGTGGGGCTTAGGGGTTCTAACGTTGTAACTGACACTCGCAGTGGGTACTCTTCTGTTTTTGTGGATTTCTGTGAAGTAAGAGAACTTCAGGATGGATGTTGAATACATTTCTCTGATATTAAATGGAACTACCGACTATTGATATAGATAGGGAAGGGTTAGAGGAATTTCACCCACTCAGGAGAAAGGACATTCTATGTGCTGTGCCTGACCCATAATGAAGAGATAACCCTATATCTCATAGGCAGAGGGACCACTGAGGAATAAGCAACCACATATGCTGTCCGGAAGGTTTAGTGAATAATGTTTCATAGTAATTACTATATCTCCTTTGGTTTGAATATTTCTATTCAACCTCATTAGCATATGAACTGTTGCATCACCGTAAAAATACATAATGCAGAGCTTGCAAGTGTAACCTCTTGACCCTTTGGCTTTACAAGATGATGGGATAAACTATCTGTTCTCTCTTTCCCAAAAGTGGAGGTAACAGAGTGGAATGGGCAGGAGAAGCAGAGCTAGCAGAGGGGGAGAAGGGGATGCTAATGATAATGATAATGAAGAAGATCACAGTGAACACGACCTCATTATTCTTCTTTTGCACTATTTATTTATTCATTTCATTTCTGGAGGGGATGCATGAGAGTACAAGCTGGCAGAGCACTGTCTCAGATTTTTATTCTGGCTTCTACAACCTGATGAAGATCTCAGCCCAAAATATCGACTGTTCATTTTCCTCCATGAATGTTGTCTGCCCTGCTGAGTTTCTCCAGCATTTTGTGTGCAGTGCTAAAGATTTCAGGCATCTGCAGTTTCGCTTGTATCTATGATTTTCAGCTTTGGTATGATTGATTTTAATTTTGTTGGAAACAAATTTGAATATCCCAACTCATTGAAACACGCCTCCAGATAGAGTATCCAATAGTGTATGATTCATTGTGCATTGATAATTTACACTTGTGTGGCAGCTGCTGGCCCTGTTACAGACCATACCTTACTACTGCATTATATGGTTATATACAGTATATACATGTATATAGTTAAATGACAATAAACCTTGACTTTACTTGACTTGACTTGATGCATTAGCATGGATTTGATGTGCTGAAGGTCCTGTATCTATCCATAAGTCCATGGCTCTTACTGACATGGAAAGAAAGATGCAACTTGTATTCTGGATACAGAACGAATCACATCGACATGCTGTATATACCTGAAGCACAGAAATATAGCTCAACAGGAGGAGATGAAGGCAACAGAAACATAACATAAACCAAACTCTTAGTTTACATACATTCAAAACTGATAACACATAGTGGTAGAATATCATTTTGCTTCCCATTCATCAATTCATTCAATGGGAAAAGGAAACTAGCCCAAGTCCCTGAGTGGCATGACCTGAGGATTGGTGGTGCATGGAATGTTGTCCTGGAGCCAAGTTTCTGTAAGAACAGATATTCAGCGACTCCTCATCATGTGCTTGTGCAGCTGCAGGCAAACACAATCCAGCTTGTTATCCACCAAACAGACACTGGAGAGCAGCATCAGCCTTGACTCCAGCACGTCCACCACACCTCTGCTTTCTTCTTCATCACCTCTGACACCTCTTCCCCTGGGGAGGAAGCAATAGGCAACACCGTTTCATGAGGGTCTGGTCTACAGAAAAACTGAGGCCACACAGCTGCCCTGCTTCCAGTCTTACCAATGAAGCAATGAACGAGACTAACAGTATTCTACAATACCAACGGCCAGCTGGGTTTTTAACAAACAAAAAACATCCAAGACAATAATTTGCATTGTTTGTTGGACTGTGTACAGCCTCCATGCATCACCTCTAATGTCTTCTTCCCTATGTGGCTGAAGCAGGCAAGAAATGGTATGGAACATGCTCATGCCTTGCATCATCATCATCATCATCATCACCATCATCATCAGGTGCCGTGCCCAGGTTTGAGCTTTGACTGCCATGGCCCACATACTCCTTTTTCGGGTCAAGTGGATCAATTCATTGGTATTCATTTCCAGTTCTCTGGTTGCTGTCACCATCATCATTTGTCTTTGCCTTCTTTTTGCTTTCTTCCCTTCAATCTTTCCCATAATTACCGTGCATTCTAACTCCTCTTTCCTAATCACATGTCCAATGAAGTTACGTTGCCTTTTCATGATCTCATACATTATTTCTCTTTTTGCGCTTGCTCTGTTCATGACATCCTCATTAGATATTTGTTTCATCTATGATATTCTTTGCATCCTCCTCAAAAACCACATCTCTGCTGCTTCAATTTGTTCCCTCATGTTAGTAGATAGTGTCCAACATTCTGATCCATATAACATAACTGGATAAACGTAACATTTCAGTACTCTGAGGCGGGTTGTCATCCTAGATTAGTGTAAGTCAGTATATTCTTCATTCTCATAAAGGTGTCTTTTGCCATCCCTATTCTTCTTTTGCCATCCCTATTCTTCTTTTGATGTCCATGTCGCACCTGCCATCTGATGTCACCCAGTTTCCTAAGTAGCAAAAAGTTCTGTATTGGTTTTATGTCTTCCCCATTTATTTTCAGCCTGCAGATAGGATTCTCCTTCTTTTTGGATATCACCATACATTCTGTCTTTTTGCGATTGATAGATTGACCCATTTTTACACTATCTTCAACAACTATATCAACTAAGTTTTGTAGTTCTTCCTCCGTACTTGCATTTAACACAGTGTGATCGGCATATCTGAAATTATTGATGTTTTCACTGCCAAATTTGATTCCCAAGATGTCTCTTATTTTTTGCAATATTGTTTCACTGTAAAAAATTAAACAAATCAGGGGAGAAAGCACACCCTTGCCTAACGCTGCTCTTGATTTTCGTAAAGTGACTCACTTCTACATCTATTCTTACAGCGGCAGTTTGTTCCCAGTACAGATTTCTGATTAGGTGGAGGTCTTTCGAATCTAGAGCTAGAGTTTCTTGTAATATTTCAAATAATTTATTGTGTTTCACTTTATCAAATACTTTTGTGTAGTCGATAAAACAAACAAACATATCGTTCTGATAGTATCCTTAACATCAATATTGCGTTTCTTGTACCTTTGTCTTCCACAAAACCACATTGTTCTTTACCTATTTCAGCCTGTATCATACTTTTAGCTCTTGTTATCAAAATTCTTAGAAGTATCTTGGCGATATGACTCATTAAACTTATGGCCCTCTGTAAGTCACATTCTATTGCTCCAGGTTTCTTAGGAAGAGTGATAAATACTGATTGTTTCATCTCATCTGGTACTATTCCAGTCTCATAAATTTCATTGATTAAATCAGTAAGTTTTTCAATTCCATAATCTTCAAGGGCAATAACTTGTTCTATTACTAATTCATCAGGACCTGCTGCCTTTCCCTTCTTCATCTTATTTATTGCATTACGAACTTCAGATTTTAAAATACTTGGACCTTCAATGTTCTTCTTAATTTCAGGTGTTTCACCTTGATCGTCTTCAAACAATTCCTGAATATACTCAGTCCATCTGTTCATAATCTCATCTTTTTCCATGATAATGGTACCGTCCTTTGCTTTGAAACATCCAACTGAACAACAGAGGATTTTTTTTTTACCAGTGATATTCTTGATTTGTTGATGTAACCTTTTTGGATCAGTAACAGGGATTCTTTCTAGTTGTTCACATTCCTGGTTTAACCATTCTTCTTTGGTCTTTTGACATAAGTTTTAACTTTTTCATCTAAGGACTTATATTCTGTAGGATTTGCTTTCTTCAGACTCCTTTCTTCCATTAGGTTTTTGATTTCATCTGTCATCCATTTATTCTTTGTGCATTTTTCTTTTTTAGGAATCATAGACTTTGTTGATTCTACCAAGGCATTCTTGAGAGAATTAAACTTCATTTCTGCATGATTGCTATCATCTTGAACAGATTCTATTTCTAGACTTCGAAATCTATTCCTTACTTCAATTGTAAATTTTTGTCTTAAGTTTTCTTCTTTAATTAATTGTGAGTAGTGAAGGGATTGTTCAGGTTTTTGCTTCTTTAGTTTTATAAGTTTTACTGTTACATGACATATTACTGGGTTATGGTCACTATTACAGTCTGCACCTGGATATGTTTTGCATTGAGTCACTGAATTTCTAAATCTTTGGTTTATAGTAATAAAGTCAATTTGATTTCTGGTGTTATCACCTGGACTTTTCCAGGTCCACGAGCATCTTGGATGGTTTTTAACGTAGGTATTCATAATGACCTGATTATTCATCTTGCACCATTCTATCCATTTCTTGCCTCTTTCACTTATCTGCCCTAGTCCAAATTTTCCTATGGTATTTCCATCAGCACCTTGTCCCACTTTAGCATTTAGATCTCCCATGACAATAACAATACCTTGAGATTTGCATCCATTCTTTGCTTGTTCAAGCTCTTCATAGAGTAGGGACAACAAGTGCTGTGAGTCAACCTCCCAAGCAAGTTGCTGGATGATGGTGGAGCTGCAAGGCATGCAAGGCAGTCCTGGGTATAACCTTAAACTGCAACCGGTGATGAGGCTCTGATTGGGGACTTTCAGAGCTTTGGGGAAAATGGAGTTACCCCTTGGTCATTCATTGCTCCCAGGGCCGCTCTGACCCGGAACAGTAGCACCTGCAAGGGTTCCCGCTCAGAATACGAGCGAAGGCCAATGGCATATCGGGCACGTTCAGTAACTGAACTTATGACAGAGAAGGTGAATGAACTACGACCTCAAAAGACAACGGCAATAGTATAGACAGATGAACATTTGGGAAGAGAAATGGCGATTTCTTCAGTTCACCCAACGGAAGACAGTAGCAAATCACCATTGCTAGATACTAGGTTTCCTAGAATCTACTTGCTAAGAAAACCATGGTCAAACTCACAAAATGCATTGCACAACAACAGTGTCAAGAGGCTCTTCAAGGCAATTCTGAAGACGCTTCGCTCGGTAGGGTTGGTTCTGGGCAGCAGGGGATCCCTGACCGTCATCAAGCAACTACTCATAAAATCCAAGTAACCAAAAGAAAATTATTGTCACTTGGAATGTAAGAACCCTATATCAAGCAGGAAGATTGAACAATGTGATAAATGAAATGGAAAGACTAAAAATTAACATCATGGGAATTAACGAAGTTCGTTGGACAGGTGCTGGAACATGTCAGAATAGAAATAAAACACTAATTTATTCTTGTGGAACGTCCCATACTAAGGGAATAGGAATTCTTATGGATGAAAAAATGGCAAAAAGTGTTTTAGGACATTGGGCAATATCAGAAAGAATGCTCCTTGTTAGATTCAGAGGACAACCATTTGATTTAGCAATTATACAGGTATATGCACCAACAACAGATGGAACAAATGAGGCTATGTTGTTTTTCCATTGTTGACGTTGATGAAGACCTCGACACCATTTAATGGTGTTGAGACTAGCGCTTGATTTGGATTTAAGTGATGGAGAGTTGCACAGCGTCAGCCTCACTCCCTCTTCCCAATTCCCATCTGGATGAAGTGGCAAGAAAAAAGTGGCAAGACTGGAGATGGGACTAGGCGCAGTGGATGACCAGGACAACTTCTGTGTCTTGTCCCGCTCTACACGTTCCACAACGCTTGCGGAGACCGCCTTCTTGACCGTTGGACCTTCCATTGGTCTCGTCGCTCAATCCGCCGGAGTCTGTCTTCATATGCTGGGATAGACAATTCCCTATCTCACCGAGGGTTTGAGTCCCGTCGGCTACCCTCACCTGTTTGGCTGGCTTGTTGAAACCGTTGCCTGGGGTGTAGCCGCTGTCGCATGCAAAACATGAGATCTGAATGCCAGGTGGGGACCAAAGGTGGAATAACCACGTTGAAAAGGATGCAACATGTTCCCCCACCAGAGGTGCTACCTCTCCCTGACACCCCATACACCCCATCTTAAGAAGGAGGTAAAGGACAAATAATTACAACACTGTTTGGACCTGGAGAAGCCACTGTGTCTAAATGAAGCACAATCTGATGGGAAGCAGGCACTGATGCATCAAGTTTCATCTCTCAGTGGCACAGGGTCTGCAGTCTGAAAGTAAATAAGCCACAAATCTTAGTCTTAATGTGCAGTTTAAAAACAGAACTCTGAGAAGACTAATCATAACGTGTTGCTTGCAGTCTGGTAATGAATTCCCTACGAGAATTACAAGGCCATTAAATGTGGATTCACAGAATGAAGTGAAAAGTTAGCTAACCAGTTCATGATGCTTATTGCAATAAACATTGCAGAAAGCCTTGATCTGGAAGGAGACCAGCATAGTGCAAGCTCTAGATATAGCCAGAGCACTACTAAGCAGATTAAGACATTGGTTACTCAATGAGCCAGTCTCTAAATCAATCCAAGGAAAGGAAACAGTGCTGAGAGAACAAGAAAGCATGAGAAAAAGAATGAATCAATCAGGAACAATAGATGACCATGTAAGTTTACAAGGTTAAAGTAAAGGCCCTGAATATAGATCAAACTGCAGATAAGACACACGTCGGACAGAGTTAATCCAACAGAATTATGACTGAAATAGAAAGTAAACACCAACGTACAAAAAAAAAGAAAAACTTCTAGGGCAAATCCAATAACTGAATTAATTCTATTCCTCACATACCAGATCAAATCATAAGACGCTGAAAAAGATACAGAATCCTGTGGGCACAGCCCATTGAAAATCTTAAGGATATGATATGCACTGAGGCAAAATCAACACAGGAAAAATCACCTGTCATCTTATGGACATATATCTCTTCTAATGGATTGGGGGCAGACCTTGTGCAAAACACTATTGAAAGCACTCGCATTTTCAAAAAACTAAAATGAGCCAACGCAGTTGTTATATTTGGGTTAATGTTCATCTTTACAGAAAATGATCTAGAGTGGTCATTGACCAGTAGAGCAAATGAACAAGGAAATTCTATGTGGATGTACAAGGCTTCAGAGAAATGCTTCCACACTGAAGTAAAACCAAAAAAGAAGAAATAATACTGATAAACACAGTAAATCACCTCTAACTTCATCAACGGATATGTCAGCTAATAAGTGCAATAGTGACAAATGTCAGAGAGCTGAGTGACAAAGATCAGGATTTGCAGATATGTTCTCAGCACATGAGTTTGGCTGGCCTAAAATGATGGAGCTAATACTGGAAGCATTCAAATATTATTGGTCAATCAGATGGACACCTCACTGCTGGTGCTCAGATATTTATATCAGCTGTGTTCCAGTGGCTGGATAGAGTTTGTTCATTTGTTATCTGCTGTGTCGCACGATGTGGGTAATCATGGTCCTTCCATGACCATGACTGTTTTCAGCAATTTTTTCTACAGAAATGGTTTGCCATTGACTTCTTCTGGGCGGTGTCTTTACAAGACAGGTGATTCCAGCCATTGTCAATACTCACCAGAGATTATCTGCCTGGTGTCAGTGGTCATGACTTGAGATATGCACCAGCTGCTCATACGGCCATCCACCACCTGCCCCTATCTTTCACATAACCTTGATCAGGGGGCTAAACAGATGCTACACCTTGCCCAAGGGTGACCGTAGGCTAGTGGAGGGAAGGAGCACCTTACATCTTGTTTGGTAGACACTTACCTCCACCCCTCCACCTACTGGAAAGAGTAGGCATTTTTCTTCACTGGAGCATAAGAAGTTGAGAGGTGACTTTACAGAGGTTTACAAAGTCATGACGGACAGAGATTACCTGAATGGTTAAAATCTTTACTCAGAATAGAGGAGTCTAAAGACTACAGGGCATAAGTTTCAAGGTTACAGGGGAAAAGATTTAAAAAGGAACCTGAGGGACATCTATTTTACCCAGTGTGTGAGGGGATATGGAGCTGTCAGGGGAGTGGCAGGGGCAAGTACAATTATGATCATTAAAATGCATTTGGATGGTTACATGGATGGAAATGTTTCACAGAAACACGTAGGTAAATGGGGCAGGCTCAGTTAGGAAGCATGGCCGCCTCAGATGAGTTGAGACAAATGGCCTGTTTCCAAACAGTATAATTCTATGATTCTATAATTTTATGAAAGGAAATTCACCCTAGAAGAGGGTGGCATAGGGGCATAGACGAATTACTGCTTCATAGCTTCATAGGGCCTCATTCAATCCTAAGATCAGCGTGTGTAAAATTTGCATGCTCTTTATGTATTGTCTTCTTCCAAGGGCTCCATTTTCCTCCCATATCTCAAAAAAAAAACAAATATGTCTGTTGGTAGATTATTGTCCACTGTAAATTTCCCTTAGTGTGTCTAAATATCTGGAGGAGAGTTGATAGGAAGGTGGTAACAGTCGAATGGGTTAGAGTGGAGTTAATGCAAATGTAAAGGTTAGAGAAGAATTTTTGTAAAAATAAGTGTTTGATGGGTTAGCATGGACTTGGTGGGCTGTAAGTTCTGCTTCTGTTTTGTATCTATCTGTAACTCTGACTCCTACTGACATTGAAAGAAAGAAGCATCCTGTGTTCTGAATATGGAAAGAATCATATCAACATGCTGTACATACATGAAGCACAGAAATGTATTTCAGAAAGAAGAGACAAAGGCGACAGAGATAAAGCAAAACCTTTGTTTACAAACATTCAAAACTGATAGCATATAGTTGTAGAATATCACTTCAGGATCCCATTTATTAATTCGTCAAATGAGGAAAAAAAAGGACAAGGGAGCCTTAATAAAGGTACAGAAGTTCAACTCCTGTTTGCACACATGGAGATCCTGAGGAGATGGTCAGTGAGACTCAGTTCAGTTCCAAAGATTTCAGAAAGCTTGCAGATGAATATGGTTTACCACTATGAAACTATCTTCACCATATCCAAGAGGAGGCATGTCTAGTCAAGAGGGTTCTTTTAAAATACAGAAAGAAGTGAACCCTTCCTTTTCATCACTCTTCACCACGCCTCTTAAGACTGCCATAAAATTTCCAATCAAACTACTGGTTATAATAAATACAAAGCAACTGGAGCATGCAGAATGTATTCCCCATTATAGAGTTCCTTTGAGGAAATAACAGACAGAATAGACAAAGGAGAGTCAGTAAAAAATGTTTACTTGGATTTTCAGAAGAACTTTGACAAAGTGATTCCTTAAGCTTGTTATAGCAAGGGATGGTAATGGGGTCAAGCTCCTACTACCTATTAAACACTCCCAATGACGTGCGTTTCAATTAGCTTTTGACAACCTAGTCCAGGCCCTGGCCTTCACATGTGACTTGGTTACTAAACCCAGTGGAACCATGTCTACTGACAAAAGAAGGGGCAAAGTCAGGTTACTGGTGCCTTAAAAACAGTTGTTTCAGGCAGATGGGGCTCATCACCCATGGTTGGCAGCTTAACCAGGAGAAGGAAAACTCTACTCTCAAACCTCTGCTGCCTTGCAGCTATCCTACAGAAAAGGATCTTGGTGATTGTAGGGATGACTTACAGTGGATTGAAAAGCTTGAGACATTAAGAAGGACAGACAGGTAGTGTTGAGAAAATGAGGAGTCTGCAGAAAGACTTAGATTAGGAGAATAGGCAAAGAAGTGGCAGATGGAATATACTGTAGGAAACTGTATGGTCATGCATTTTGATAGAAGAAATAAAGGCTTAGACTATTTTAAAAATGAGGAGAAAATTCAGAAATCAGTGATGCAAAGAGACTTGGGAGTGCTTGTTCATGATCCTCTAAAGGTTAACTCGAAGGTTGAGCTGGTAGTCAGGAAGGCAAACAGTTCAATTCTGACTTCAAGGGCTGATTGTGTGGACATCACACATCTTGACAAAGTGTGGATTTCCTCTGGTTGCTCCAACTTTTTTCCCATATCCCAAAGTTTGCTGATAATTTTACTGATAACTGTAAATTGCTTCTTTCTATAGATTGCTAGGAAACAAGAATAAAAAATGGAGTTGTTAGACTTGTCATGTGTGAGACAACAGCAGAAGTGCAGGAAGCTAGGGAGGGAGAAAATAGGACTAATGTGATTTTTCATGCATGAGCCAACATGGATCCAATGAGCTGAATGTCCCTACCTGTGTTGGAATCAGTCCATACAACATCAGTAAACCAATAACATTTTCAAAATATAGAGTACTGCAACAGAAAATCAGGCCCTTTGTCTTTAGTTTGTGTAAACTTGATCTTCTGCTGAGTCCTATCTACCTGCACCTGGACCATAGCCCTGCATCTCCCTGTCACCCATGTACCTGTCCAGTTTTAAATGTTACAGTTGAACACACATCTACCACATTCACTGGCAGCTCATTCCACTTTTGCATAACTTCTAAACCAGCAGAAGCAACAGACAAATCAATCATTAAGTCATTGCAGAGGAGGATCATTGTAATAAAGCTAGATTGAAATTCACAAAATGGAGACACATTTTGCAATCTGAACAATCCTCTAAGCATTGCAAGTAATGACCAGATTATTTTATGTTTTTTTAATGGATCATCCAAGTTAAAGTTACAAAAGAAAACACAGAATTTTATTTTGTAGAAAAGGATTTTATTGTTGCATGAATTAATAGGGATCACAATATATGATAGAAGGTTAAGTGAGTGTTGTATTAAATTTTATAAAATTCTATATGAATGTCTAAACAGTTCAACATGACCACTTAACTCTTTGTGAGCTTGCAGCATATAAACTGTCTGTACAAGATAAACACTGTAGGTTTGTTAATGTCTAATGTTTGCTGATAGCTGCTGGATTCTTTCTTGGTCTCAGGCACCATTACCATGAGGATTTCTTTTAATGACTACATGTCTGCTGGCTGTTTTGAGAGCTAGGTCGATGGATACTTTCTTAGTCTCTGTCAAATTAGTTTGATAGATTCTCTTCAGATTCTTGCTTATATGTAATATTAATACCTTTTGTAACTAAAGCAATGTTATGTCCAAGAAGAGGTACAGTCGACGTTTCAGGCCGAGACCCTTTGTCAGGACTAACTGAAAGAAGAGTTAGTAAGAGATTTGAAAGTGGGAGCGGGAGGGGGAGATCCAAAATCATAGGAGAAGACAGGAGGGGGAGGGTTGGAGCCAAGAGCTGGACACATCTTCTCCTACCATTTTGAAACTTCTGCCAGTCAACTGTCCAGCTCTTGGCTCCATCCCTATCCCTCCCCCTCCTGTCTTCTCCTATCATTTTGGATCTCCCCCTCCCCCTCCCACTTTCAAATCTCTTACTAGCTCTTCTTTCAGTTAGATCTGACAAAGGGTCTCGGCCCAAAACGTCGATTGTACCTCTTCCTAGAGATGCTGCCTGGCCTGCTACGTTCACCAGCAATTTTTATGTGTGTTGCTTGAAATTCCAGCATCTGCAGATTCCCTCATATTTGTGTTATGTCCAAGACTTTGGCAGACTGATAGATAAGGAGAGAACATTAAAGTGTCTATTGGATTTATAAATTTTTCTGAACACCATATTAATGAATACACGATGTGTTTGAATGAAAGAAACCAGACTGGATTAATAGCATGAGAACAAAAGATCAAAGAGTTTGTCTCGCTACGCTCATGGGACTCCTATATATCGGGGTACCTATCTCTCAGTTAATTGGACCTCGCCTGTACTGGAGAATGACAATCAGTGCCTGGGATCTGGGGTCAATTCATAAGTGAGTCAGAATTCAGAGATCCCCCGACAACAGCAACAATCAAGTATGACTAAGAATCGTCAGCCCTGAAATTTTTTTTGGAAATCGTTGGACTTACTACATAATAGTTTATGTGGCTTACTTGTGGTTTGTTGTGCTCCTACACTTATTATATCATCTCCTAGACACTTGAATAGTTTGAGTCTGATCAACCCAGCTCATTACAGCGAGTTAGGACTTTTCTCTTTGGAGTGACGGGGGAGAGAGGTGATTTGATAGAGATGATAGAGTGTATAAGATGATAAGAGGCATAGGGAGAGTAGTGAGCTGGCACCTTTTAACATGACAACAATGGCTAATGTGAGAGTGTATATCTTTAAGGCGATAGGTGGAAAGAATAAAGGGAATGTCAGAGGTAGTATTTTATATAAAGACAGTGGTAAGTGTACTGGCTATATTATATTTACTGTTATTTTTCATTTTACTGTATACCCTATAGTGTGCTATTTTCAAATATTGATTCTTTAAGCAGCACATACCTCTTTGCTTGAATAGGAGTGCGATGCAAGCTAAAGATTTGAGTCTTAAAGTGCAAGTAAAAATCAGAACTCAAAGGAAAACAAGATATGCTGTAACTGCTTTGGAGAATGATTTGTTATTGGAGGCTTATGGTAATGAGGAGCTCACTGTGGAACTTTGCCAGATTCTGGGTAAAGACTCGCAAGTACTGTTGATCAGAGACAAACTTTCCAGAAGGATACACTATTGTTAACAGTGGTTGCACACATTCCTGCAGATTACATTGCCGTATGCCCTCTACTCACCACTTAAAAAAAACTTCTCCTTGTCTATCATAGGAAGCAAATAATTGTCAAATTGGATAGCTTTTGAAAGAGTCTAAACAGATTTTTTTCTGTAATTTCAATAACTTAAGAAGTATTTGACAAAATTGAAAATAAAATGCAGTGCATCTACAAGTGCATTTTCCAGAAGACTGCAGGATTATTTTTGAAAGTTGGTAAATGAAGGTTGGCAGCCCCACCTAACCTCTGCCTCAACACCTTTGCCTTGTTTATCCTTCAGAGTAACAATGCAAACTATGTCCAGAGCTAAATTGTTTGTATAGAAAAGATCAAGCAGGTTGTTGAAGACAGAGAGAGAGAATGTCAATGACACTGCAACGGAAAATTGGGTCAATTAAAATTAAACAAAAATGCACAATTAAAAGTTTTACCTGAATGCACAGATAATTTTGGTACATGTGAAAATAATAAACCAATTACCAATGATAAGGAGTGGGACAAATGAGATTGTTCCTCTTGGAGCTGATGTGAATTGATGTGTCAGATGGCTTCCTTCTGTGTCCGCAAAAGAGATTAGTACAGTCGCAAGAAAGGATCTTGGCTTAAAGGATCATGAAGAAGGTTCTACTTAGGTGGGAGCAATCGGTAATTTATGGTCTTAAAAGTGGTTTGTTTGCAACAAGGAGTAAGTAGAGTGATTTGCTCAAGTCTGTGAAATCAGGGAAGTGAAATAGAGGATGTATTCTTGAATCATAAATCCTGCAATCTCAGAAAATGTCAGAGTATGTGAGGGTGAGCTGTTTTCTGAGACAGTCAATGGGTCAAGGCACCCACAAAGTTAGATCTGTTTACAATTCAAGGCATTAGCTCTTCGGTGCCTGAACATTCGAAGAGGTGTATACATTACAGTTTGCTGTAATAACAGTCTGCTGCAAACTCATGATTATTTTTTCAGGAAGATTTGAGCCAAATGGCTAAGGCATTTTATTCAGCATTAAACAAATTAAATCATCAAGTCATTAATAGACTCAGAATCTTTTACTACACAATTAGTTGAAGCACATTCCAACAATGTTTGCCTTGAGGACTATTAAAGGTAAAGGTAAAACACTATTTCTCAAATTTTTCTTTTCAAAGACCGCTATAGCTTTGATCCAGGCAATTTAACAATACATTAAAGCTTGCACAATTTGTAACTATGGGTCTGGGGACATAAATTAAAACTATGTACAAAAGGCAGCAGTAGGGAACATTTGTTTGTGGTGGGGTGGAGTACCATGCCAAGTGGTTATGATCTGAAAATAATTGTCTATAAATTGCTCCAAACAGAATCAATCAGGCTTTCAAAGAAAATTGGACAGACACTTTGTTGAAAATAAGAGAAAAAGAGAAGGAACATAAATGAGAATTGGATTAATGAAGTTATTATGAGTCTATTCGATAATTTCCATGTAATCTAAAGGAGGTAGCATATTGACAATGGACGAAGTAGAAAGTTCAAAGTAAATGTTATTATTAAAGTACATGTACGTCACTATATACAATCTTGAGATTCATTTTCTTATGGGCATACTCAACAAAACTATGGAATAATCACTATAACGGAACCAATGAAAGACTACTCAACTGAGGTGTTTAATCAGAGTGCAGAAGACAACAAACTGTGCTAATGCAAAAGAAGAAACAATAATATAATAAATAAGCAATAAATACTGAGAACATGAGATGAAGAGTCCTTGAAAATGGGTCTATTGCTTGTGGGAACATTTCAATGATGGAAAAGTAATGTTGAGTGAAGTTATCCCCTTTGGTTCAAGAGCTTGATGGCTGAGGGATAGTAACTGTTCCTGAACTTGGTGGTGCATGTTCTGAGGTTCTTGTACCTTCCTGATGGCAGCAGCCCTATTTGGTATTGCTGGAAGGAAAGATATCATCTTGAAGACATCCGATTTGCACATTCTGGCTTTTATCTCTCTTATGGCTAGAAGCGCACTTTTGTTTAAATGGAAGGATGCCGTTCAGCTTAACCGTGCTCAGTGGTCACGGGATGTTATAGCATGCCTAAATTTCGAAAACACAAAATAATCTGCAGGTGCTGGGGCCAAAGCAACACTCACAACACGCTGGAGGAACTCAGCAGGTCAGGCAGCATCCGTGGAAAAGATCGGTCGACATTTCAGGCCGGAAACCTTCGTCACGACTGTCACTCCTGACGAAGGGTTCCGGCCCGAAAAGTCGACCGATCTTTTCCACGGATGCTGCCCGACCTGCTGAGTTCCTCCAGCGTGTTGTGAGTAAATTTAGAAAAGATTTGTTGTTCAATTTCTGAATATAACCATGATTTTCAAAATTTGTGGGGACCGTTTTTAAATTATTTTCATAATCTTTGACTTCTTGTTAAAGTGCAGAAATTGGTTAATAGCATATGTTATTATCTGATAAGGTTTTTGTTTTTTTTTCCCAAACAGCTTCGACTTTGGTAGTGGGTATAGATCTTTTTTTATATAAATCTGTTTATATTCTAATATACAAATTAATCTAATCTATATGAATATAGGGTAAGGAGTTTGTTAATGTTATTCAATATACTGTATCTAATATTATTATATTTTTTCTTTTGTTTTATATATGTATTCTTTTGGATTCTGCATTCTTCTATATAGAAATCAATAAAAATATTGAAAAAGAAAGCAGCGAGAATAGAGCATGTCCTGGGTAGTGGGGGTTCCTGATGATGGATGCCTCTTTCCTGCAATGGTGTTTCATGTAGATGTTATCAATGATTGAGTGGGTTTTAACCATGATATACTGGGCCATATCCACTACTTTTTGTAGGATTTTCCATTCAAAGGCATCGGCCTTTCCATACTAGGTTGTGATGCAGCCAATCAATATATTCTCCACTACACATCTATAGAAGTTGAACAAAACCAGCTAAATAAATTGAAGATAATGTCTACTGCCCAGAAGCTGGTTTGATATATTTACTTAGACTAGCTAAACAATGAAGTTTAACTGTCCCCAGGGACATTCCCACTCTCGCACCAAACCCCAGATACGGGCCACTGATGTTCTATGGGGTCCTGAAACCTCATCTCTCTTTTTATCCTCATCATAACTCCATCCATTCTCCTCTGATCTCATATTCCAACTTCAGTCCAACACCACCCTCGACCCACCTCTCTCCTCTCTCCCACTGACGAGAGTTTCCCATCCTCCATTACCCACCCTGTGCCATTTTTTCTTTTCTCTTTCATTTCCCATTCATTCATTTTTCTCCTTCTTTTGTTCATATATTTGTTTATTGTTTTTGCTGCTGTGATGCCAGATGTAAAGTATTTCAAATTTCCACAATGTCCTCATTATTAAGCAGTGTCCAGGGGGCCAACTGTTAATTTTATTACACAGTTTCTCTAAATTTTTATTTTTAACTGTTCACAATCTATCCGCATTCATCCAGGACACCTCTCCTGCAACTACATCACTTGCCAGAGGAAGCCATATAAATTTGTAGTTAACATGGGGTGGGGGGGGGGCGGTGTTGGCAGGGGTATAATGTAATGTATCTTTTTTTTCTTATGCTTAGCACCTTCCAGCCGAGCATTTTGTTTCACAAGAGTGAATCATATTCATAAAGGTGCATCTGAAGGAACAGTGGCTAGTGATTCTCATTACTTCTCTGACAAGCAGAGCTGAATTTCTGCTACAAATCTCCCAATATATATTTACATTCACTACTAACTCGAACCTTCATTGCAGTATGTAAGCCATATTATTTCAGCTTCCTCCCTCCTAACTCTCATAAACTAGATTAATTTCTATATTACAGTGGTCGATAGGATTTCAATCCATTCAAGGCCTCCGATAGCATGGTAGGCTATTCTAGAAAGTTAGATCACATAGGATCCAGGAGGAGCTAGCTAACTAAATACCGAATTGGCTTGATGATAGGAAATGGTGATGGTGGAGGATTGTTTCTCAGAGTGGAGCCCATGACTGATAGTGTGCCTTGAGGGTCAGAGCTGGCCCCATTGTTATTCATCATCTCTGTCAACCATTTGAGTGAAAATGTATAAAGATTAGTTAGTCAGTTTGCAGATGGCAATAAAATAAGGAGCAATTACAGACAGTGAAGACACTTATTAAGTATAATAACAGGATCTTTTTTACACGAGGAATTCTCCAGATTCTGGAAATTCAAGCAACACACATCAAGGTTGCTGGTGAGCGCAGCAGGCCAGGCAGCATCCCTAGGAAGAGGTACAGTCGACGTTTCGGGCCTAGACCCTTCATCAGGATTCGTTAGGATCTTCTTCGGCTCAATAATTGTGACTGAGAATTACAAATGGAGTTTAATATGTCAAGGTGTGGTTTTTTGGGAAGACAAACCAGAGTAGCAATTTCAAAATAGGAATAGTACATGTATATAGTTCCCTGAAGGTGATGTTACAGGTAGACAGGTGAAGAAAGCTTTTAACATGCTGTCTTTTATCATTGGCCATGAGTATAGAAGCTGGGACGCTGCAGTTGTATAAAACGTTGGTAAGGCAGCACTTCGAGTATTCTGTTCAGTTCTCATCACCTTGCTAGAGGAAAGATGTTAATAAGCTGAATTGAATTGACTTTATTTCTTACATCCTTCACATACATGAGGAGTAAAAATCTTTACGTTGTGTCTTCATCTAAATGTGCAATGTGCAATCGTAGTAAGTTATAATAAATAGAACAGTGAATGTAATATAGAGCACACTCAAATCAGTGTGAGTTCATCAGTGTGATGGCCTGGTGGAAGAAGCTGTCCCGGAGCCTGTTGGACCTGGCTTTTATGCTGCGGTACCGCTTCCCAGATGGTAGCAGCTGGAATAGATTGTGGTTGGGGTGACTTGGGTTCCCAGTGATCCTACAGGCCCTTTCTACACACCTGTCCTTGTAAATGTCCTGAATCATGGGAAGTTCACAACTACAGATGCGCTGGGCTGTCCGCACCACTCTCTGCAGAGTCCTGTGATTAAAGGAGGTACAGTTCCGAAACCAGGCAGTGATGCAGCCAGTCAAGATGCTCTCAATTGTGCCCCTGTAGCAAGTTCTTAGGAATTGGGGGCCCATACCAGACTTCCTCAACTGTCTGAGGTGGAAGAGGTGCTGTTGTGTCTTTTTCACCACACAGTTGGTGTGTACAGACCACATGAGGTCCTCAGTGATGTGGATGCCGAGGAACTTGAAGACATTTACATTCTCAACCCCAGATCTACCGATGTCAATAGGGGTTAGCCTGTCTCCATTCCTCCTGTAATACACAACAAGCTCCTTTGTTTTTGCGACATTGAGGGAGAGGTTGTTTTCTTGACACCACTGTGTCAGAGAGATGACTTCTTCCCTGTAGGCCACCTCGTTATTGTTTGAGATAAGGCCAATCAATGTAGTGTTGGTGGAAAATTTAATTAGCAGATTGGAGCTGTGGGTGGCGACACAGTCATGGGTATACAGGGAGTAAAGGAGGGGACTCAGTACTCAGCCCTGAGGGGCTCCTGTATTGAGAGTTAGAGGGTTGGAGGTGAGAGAGCCCACTCTTACAACTTGCTGATGATCTGATGGGAAGTCCAGGATCCAGCTGCACAAGGCAGATTCAAGGCTGAGGTCTCTGAGCTTCTGATCAAATCTGGATGGAACTATGGTGTAGAATGCTGAACTATAGTCCAAGAACAGCATTCTCACATAACCATCCTTCTTCTCCAGATGTGTAAGGACGGGATGTAGTGCAGTGGCTAATGCGTCATCTGTTGATCAGTTGTGTTGGTAGGCGAATATAGCCAGTTCATTGGCTATATTTAAGAGGGAGTTAGATATGGCCCTTGTGGCTAAAGGGATCAGTGGGTATGGAGGGAAGGCTGGTACAGGGTTCTGAGTTGGATGATCAGCCATGATCATACTGAATAGCGGTGCAGGCTCGAAGGGCCGAATGGCTTACTCCTGCACCTATTTTCTATGTTTCTATGTTTCTATGTTTCTATGAAATATAGGAGGTCCAGTTTGTGTGGTTCTAAGCTGCAGATGTAAACCTTGACCAGCCTCTCAAAGCATTTGCTTATTATTGAGGTGAGTGCAACAGGACACCAGTTATTCAGGCATGTTACCTTGGTCTCTTTTGGTACAAGGACAATGGTGAATAATTTGAAGCAGGAGGGCACTCTACACTGGGAGAGGGAGAGATTAAAAATCTGGAAAGAGTGCACCAAAGATTTACGAAGATGGTTCCTGGACTCAAGGGGCTGAGTTATCGGTAGGGGTTAGGAAGATTGGAATTTTATTCTTTGGTGCTCAGCAATTGAGGGATGATCTAATAGAGGTATAATCATTCATGAGGGGATTGTTATGGTGAATGTACAGAGTCTTTTTCTAAAGATTGGAAAGTCTAGTACAAGAGAACATTGGTTTAAGGTGAGAATGGAAAGATTTAATGGGAACCTGAGGGAAAACTTTTTCACACAGAAGGTGATATATATGTGTAAAGAGTACCAGATGAAATGATAGAAACTGGTACAAAAGCAACATTAAAAAGATATCTGAACAGATACATGGATAAGAAAGGTTTAGAAGGATATGGGACGAACGCAAAGAACTGGAACTAGCTTAGGTGGGCTTCTTAGTTAGCTTAACCAAGTTGGGCTGAGGTGCATGTTTTGCACTGTAAAACTCTACAACTCCAAATAACATGAATAGATTTACCATGCTGTGGAAAACTATTCAGCCCCTCACAACTATTTTCACATTGTATTGTTCTGTTTTCTAAATTTAAAATGTACTGAGGTAGGATTTTTGAGCTAATCTGCAAAACATTGTGCACCATGTCAAATCAAAAGAAAATTTCCAAACCCTATCAATAATTTATAAAAAAATTAAAAAAGGAAATTGTGAGGCTGGAAAAAGTATTCTTCCTCTTTGTAATTACAACACTAACTTTCCTCAACTGCAATATAATGTATTGACTAAACGACTCACCTAATTTGTTGATATAGAAAATTGGAGGATCACCTGTTTCCAATGAATTCTTAAGAATAAATACACCCTCTCTCACTAAGGGCCAGCAGTGGTTGGTTTTCAATGACCAAACCAAAACAAAGACAAAAGAACATTCAAAAAAAGTCAGGGGAAATTTTAGTAGCAAAGCACATATCTGGGGAAGGGGACAAGACCATCTTAAATTCATTGAACATACCTCAGAGCTTAGTGCAGTCCTTCATGAATCCACAGCCACACTGTCTAGGGCAGGCCGCTCCTCTAAACTTAGTCACCGGAGAAGAATGGCACTTGTAAGAGAGGCTACTGTGACATCAACTCCGAGTGACCTGCAAAATTCAATGGCTGCAACTGGAGGTGAGCACACAATTTTCCTTGTTTTTGAGCTCTAATGTGAAAAAAGGGCATGTGATTTACAAATAAAAATACTCAATTAAATTAATCAAAATCCCTGGTTGTAATACAGGAATAATTTAATAAGGCCATCAGTCAACCCCTGCTTTAAATGTACACAATGACGTGCTCCACAGCTGTCTGTGGCGATTAATTCCACAGATTCATCACCTATTGGCTACAAAAATTCCTTCTCATCTCTGTTCTAAAGGGACATCCCTCTATTCTGAGGCTGTGCCTTCTGGCCCTAGACTCAGCCACTTTAGGAAACACCCTTTTCATAGCCACTTTGCATTCTCCATTTATGAATCAGTTAATGACACTTCTTTCAATGTACATAATCCTGGATTTCTCAAATTGATTGACAGTCTCTGTCTATTGATTGGAGTATGTCTGAAGAACCAAATGCTTTCTTGGGTCTGTGGTGAATATTCTCACTGTCCAAAGCCGGGGATCTTTTGACCAATTTCAGTTTTCCAACAGAGCTGCCGACTCTTCTAGCGATTGAAGAGTTATTAAGTAAATTAAACTTCCAACCAATATTCTTTGTTCAACTTCTTGTCATAAATGGAAGCCAATCTTTTGTGCTTAATGTAAATTTCAAGCAATAATCAGTCTCAAGTTAAAAAGGACAGCTTTGTAAACAGACAGCACGGGATGCAGGCCCACAGCATGTGGCTGGTTGCATTATAAAACAATGGGATTATGTTAATTGGGTTTGTATTAAACCAGTCAATATGGCTAAATTATTTTGTTCAAGGAAGCAGATAGATAGATACTAATACTCAGCATTTCAGATAGTTTATCTGTGAAGTGTGGAAGATTTGTGTGCTCAGAGAGTCAGAATTCACACCAATAATTGTGGGTATTAGGGAACACTGTCCCCAGAAACTTTTAGACCATCCGTATGAAAAGAAATCTGAAAGAATATCACATGTGCGTGAAATTTCCCAGTTGGGAAAAATAACCATATACTGTAAATGTAAAACAGCAGTTAGCTTGTTATGATTTGTCAAAGAACACAAGAAGAATGACAGAAAGACAGGGTGAGCTAGAATCCGTTATTCTGCCTTCGACTTGTGTGACAGACAATTTGTTTGTCTATAAATCATTGGTATGTCTTTTTTAGTATTTCAGAATTGTTGCTGTCTTTTGAAAATCCTGGGTATTTTACAATTTGATTGAAAGTTTGAAATATTTATAAGTTAGAAAATCTTTATGAGTTTAAAATAGGTTTTAATAATTTTATCTAAATTTTTAAAAATAACACTCAAAATAAATGAACTGGTTTAAATTAAGACCAGATGATATTGAAGCAGAAGCAGACCACCCAAACAATCAAGTCCACTTAGTCATTACACCATGGCCTACACACCATCTCTCTCAACCCCATTTTTCTGCCTTCTTCTCCTAACCTCTGATGCACTGACAAATCAAAAATCTTCAGCATCCACCTTAAATATACCCAATGATTTGGCCTCCATTGCCATACGTGGCAATAAATTCCACAGATTCACCACATTCTGGCTGAAAAAAAATCCTCCTCATCTCTGTTCTAAATGGATATCCTCTATTCACAACATACACAAAATGCCGGATGAACTCAGACCACACCTGGAATATTGTGTACAGTTTTGGTCTCCAAATTTGAGGAAGGACATTCTAGCTATTGAGGGAGTGCAGCGTAAGTTCACGAGGTTAGTTCCCGGGTTGGTAGGACTGTCATATGTTGAAAGATTGGAGCGACTGGGAATGTATATGCTGGAATTTATAAGGATGTAAGGGGATCTGATTGAAACATATAAGATTATTAAGGGATTGGACATGCTAGAGGCAGAAAACATGTTCCCAATGTTGAGGGAGTCCAGAACCAGAGGCCACAGTTTAAGAATAAGGGGTAGACAATTTAGAACGGAGTTGAAGAAAAACTTTTTCACACAGAGGGTTGTGGATATGTGGAATGCTCTGCCTCAGAAGGCAGTGGAGGCCAATTCTCTGGATTCTTTCAAAAAAAAGAGTTAGATAGAGCTCTTAAAGATAGTGGAGTGAAGGGATATGGGGAGAAGGCAGGAAAAGGGTACTGATTGTGGATGATCAGCCATGATCACAGTGAATGGTGGTGCTGGCTTAAAGGGCTGAATGGCCTACTCCTGCACCTATTGTCTATTGTCTATTAACTCAGCAGGCCGGGCAGCATCAATGGAAAAACGTACATCTGACGTTTCAGACCGAGACCCTTCAGCAGGACTGGAGTAAAAAAAAGATGAGGTGGGGGGAGGGAGAGAGAAACACAAGGAGACAGGTAAAACTGAGAGGAAGAGGGGTGAAGTAAAGAGCTGGGAAGTTGACTGGTGAAAGAGATAGAAGCTGGAGAAGGGGAAATCTAATAAGAGAGGACCGAGGGTCTTGGAAGAAAGAAAAGCTGGGGGGAAGGAAGATCAGATGGAGGCAATGGGCAAGCAAGGAGATAACGTGAGAAAGGGAAAAGGGGAAGGGAAATGGTGAAGATGGGGGATGTCATTACCGGAAGTTCAATACTTATGCCATCGGGTTAGAGATTATCCAGACAGAATATAAGGTGTTGTTCCTCCAACCTAAGTGTGGCCCCATCACGGCAGTAGAGGAGGCCATGGATAGACATATTGGAATGGGAATGATAAGTGGATTTAAAATCGGTGGACACTGGGAGATCCTGCTTTTTCTGGTGGACAGGGTGTAGGTGCTCATCGAAGCAGTCTCCCAAATATACATCGATCCTCACCGATATACAGGAGGACACATTGGGAGCACTGGTTGTAGGAGATGACACCAGTGGATGTATGGATTCAGATGAAGTGTATTAGCATGGATAGTGGATTGGTGAACCATTAGAAGGCAGAGAGTCGGTATAAATGGGTGTTTCTCCCGTTGGCAGTCAGTGGTGAGTGGGGTGCCGCAGGGGTCGGTGCTGGGCCTGCAGCTGTTTACCATTTACATTGATGATTTGGAAGAGGGGACTGAGTGCAGGGTAGCAAAATTTGCTGATGACACTAAACTGAGTAGAAAAGCAAATTGATCAAAGGATGTGGAGAGTCTGCAGAGGGATATAGATAGGCTAAGTGAGTGGACCAAAGTCTGGCAGATGGAATACAACATTGGTAAATCCAAGATTATCCACTTTGGAAGGAGTAATAGAAGAGCAGATTATTATTTAAATGGTGAAAGATTGCAGCGTGCTGTTGTGCAGAGAGACTTGGGAGTGCTTGTTCACGAATCGCAAAAAGTTGGCTTGCAGGTACAACGTGTTATTAAGAAGGCAAATAGAATGTTGACCTTCATTGCTAGAGGGATTGAATTCAAGAGCAGGGAGGTCATGGTGCAACTATACAGGGTACCGGTGAGGCCGCACCTGGAGTACAGTGTACAGTTCTGGTCTCCATACTTGAAGAAGGAGATACTGGCTTTGGGGGCGGTGCAGAGGAGGTTCACCAGGTTGATTCCAGAGATGAAGGGGTTAACCTATGAGGAGAGATTGAGTCACCTGGGACTATACTCTCTGAGATTCAGAAGAATGAGAGGGGATCTTATAGAAACATACAAAATTTTGAAAGGGATAGATAAGATAGAAGTAGGAAAGTTGTTTCCATTGGTAGGTGAGACTAGAACTAGGGGACATTGCCTCAAGATTCAGGGAAGAAGATTTAGGATGGAGATAAGGAAAAACTATTTTTCCCAGAGAGTGGTGAATCTGTGGGATTCTCTGCACAGGGAAGCAGTTGAGGCTTCTTCACTAAGTATATTTAAGATTCAGTTTGATAGATTTTTTACATAGTAGGGGAATTGGGTTATGGGGAAAAGGCAGGTAGATGGAGCTGAGTTTACAGATAGATCAGCCATGATCTTATTGAATGGTGGGGCAGGCTTGATGGGCCAGATGGCCTGCTCCTGCTTCTATTTCTTATGTTCTTATGACTCATATGTGAAGTGTTGCCTCTCCTGGAAGGACTGTTTGCGGCCCTGAGTGGTAGTGAGGGAGGAGGTGTAGGGGCAGATGTAGCACTTGTTCCACTTGCAAGGATAAGTGTGGATGGGTTGAGGGCAAACATGCGTGAAATGGAAAAGATGCGGTTGAGGGCAGCGTTGACGCTGAAGGAAGGGAAGCCCCTCTCATTGAAGAAGGAGGACATCTTCTTCTTTCTCAAATGAAAAGCCTCATCCTGAGAGCAGAGGCAGTGGAGACAGAGGAATTGGGAGAAACGGATGGTGTTTGTACAAGTAACAGGGTGGGATGAGGTAGAGTTCAGGTAGCTGTGAGAGTCTGTGGGTTTATAATAGACACCAGTAAATAAGCTGTCTCTGGAAATAAAGAAAGAGAGATCAAGAAGTGGGAGGAAGGAGTCAGAAATGGACCAGGTAAGTTTCAGGGCAAGGTGGAAGTTTGAGGCAAAATGATGAAGTCAACAATTTCCATATGGGTGCGGGAAGCAGCACCAATGCAGTCATCAATATAGCGTAGGGAAAGTGGGAGATGGCCACCAGTGTAGGCTTGGAACATAGATTGTTCTATGTAGTCAACAAAAAGGCAGGCACAACTGGGACCCATTCAAATGCCCATGGCTACACCTTTTGTTTGAAGAAAGTGGGGCCAAAGAGAGCCAAAAAGGAAATCATTAAGAGTGAGGACAAATTTCGCTTGACGGAGGGGGGTGGTTGTGGAGGGGAACTTCTTCTCTATGGTTGTGCCCTCTGGTCCTAGTTTCACTCACTGTAGCAAACTTCTCTCCACATCCACTCTATCGAGGCCTTTCAATATTTGATAGGTTTCAATGAGATCACCACTCATTCTTCTAAATTCCAGTGAGTACAGGACTGGAGCCATAAAATGCTCCTGATACTTAACACTTCCATTCCTGTAATAATTTTCGTGAACCTCCTCTTGATCCTCTTCAATGCCAGCACATCTTTTCTTAGATAAGGGGCCCAAAACTGCTCACAGTACTCCAAATGCAGTCTGACCAACACCTTATTAAGCCTCATTAAGGCTCAAATTTAATTTCTTGCTTTTATATTTTAGTCCTCTTAAATGCATGCTAACATTGCATTTGCTTTCCTTACCACTGACTCAACCTGCTTGCTAATCTTTAGGGAATCCTACACGAGAGATCCCAAGTCCCTTTGCATCCCTGATCTTTGAATATTATACATATTTAGAAAATAAAAGTCCTTCTGCCGACTTCCTTCTTCATCAGCACTACCTGCTCCTCCACCTATCTTTGTACTGGATGCAAAGTTGTCCACAACGCCATCAATTTCATCATTCAAATCATTGATATATAATGTGAAAAGAAGTGGTCCCATCTCTGACCCCTGAGGAATACTGCTCATCACCGGCAGCCAACTAGAAAAGGCTTCCTTTATTCCAATTCTTTGCCTATTGCCAATCAGCTAATCTTCCATCCATGCTGGTATCTTTTTAGCAATATCATTTTAGGAACCTCATGTCCAGCAGCTTCTCAAGGGCCTTCTGAAAATCTAAGCACACATCATCCTCTGACTTTCCTTCGTCTTATCATTTGTTATTTCCTCAAAGAATTCCAATAGATTTTTCAGGCAAGATTTCCCCTTAAGGAAACCATGCTGACTTTGGCCTACTTTATCATATGCGTCCAAATACCCCAAAACCCCATCCTCGATAATGGACGCCAACATTGTCCCAACCACTAAAGTCAGGATAATAGGCTAATAATTTCCTTCTTTCTGCCTCCATCCCTATGTGAAGTGTGGAGTGATATTTGCAATTTTCCAGTCCTCCAGAGCCATTCAGAATTTAGTGATTCATGAAAGATCAATACTAATGCCTCCACAATATCTTCAGCCACCTCTTTCAGAACTCTAGGCTGTTGTCCATCTGGTCCAGGTGACAAATCTACCTTCAGTCCTTTCAGCTTCCCAAGCACCTTCTCATTAGTAAGTGTGGCTACACTCAGTCCTGCCACCAGACACTCTCAAATTTTGATATTATTGGCGAGCTTACCTTTCTCTCCTTATAGATTCTTAGTACCCTTCTGTTGGTGGCATCTAATAGCTTTCTAATTCTCTACCACCCACTATGTTTTTGCTATATTATATGCCCTCTTTTTTGTTTTTGTGCCTTATTTGTCTTCCCTTGTCAGCCATGGTTGCTGCATCCTCCCTTTAGAATACTTCATCTTTGGAATGCATCTATCCTGTGCTTTCCGAATTGTCCTGAGAAAGTATAGCCATTGCTGTTCTGCAGTCATCCTTGCTACTGTCCCCTTGGCCAGCTCTTCTCTCATGGCTCTGTAATTCCCATCACTTCACTGTAATTCTGATACATCTAACTTTAGCTTCTTCCTCTCAAACTGTAAGGTGTATTCAATCATATTATGATCACTAACACCTAAGTGATCCTTAATTTAAGATTCCTAATTAAAATTGGTTCATTACACAACATCCAATCCAGAATTGTCTTTCCGCTCATGAGCTCAACCACAAGTTGCTCTAAAAAACAATCCTGTAGGCATTCCACAGATTCCATCTCTTAGGATTCAGATTTTCCCAATTTACCTGCATATTGAAATCCCCTTTAGCAATTGTAACATTGCTCTTTCTATATGCCTTTTCTGTCTCCTGTTGTAATTTGTACCATACATCCTGGTTACTGTTTGGAAGCCTGTATGTAAGTTGCATCAGGGTCTTTTTAACCTTTCAGTTTCTCAGCTCTACCCACAAGGAATCTACACCTTTCAATTCTACGTTACCTCTTTCTAGGGATTTGATTTCATTTCTTACGACCAGAGCCACCCCACCCCTTCTGCATACTTGCTTGTCTTTTTGACCCAATATCTATTCTTGGATGTTAAGCCCTTAACTATGATCTTCTTTCAGCTATGACTTAGTGATATCCACAACATCATACCAGCCAAACCCTAACTGCATTACAACATAATCTACCTTATTCCATATAGCATGTGCATTCAAATATAATACCTTCTGTCCTTTGTTAAGTAAGTAATTTCAACAAATTACTTTGTCAGCTCAATATATCTCCTCCACTCAAATAATGGACCCACCACTCAAATAGTGGATATTGGCAGCTAATCTCACTGTGGAGAATAAACAGGGACATTAGCTAGTCTTTGAAGAGTAGTTTGCTACAGTGTAATCTCTCTTTCATGAGGGTACCTGTAGCTAGCTATCTGTATTGGATCAGGCTTAAGGTCTTCCTTTGAGTTTTGCGGTCAGCAAAGCTGATAACATCACAGTTCAATATTAATGTATTAAAGTTTTCTATCTACAATAATTACTTATCTGGAATATTAGGTTATGTGAAGGACAATGAAGTTCTCATAAAAATCCATAACACAGTTACAGTTAATTCCTTGTACTTATGGCATCACACTTCTGGTTAATATCTGGAGTACATATATTAGGAGCTTAACACATTCCCTATTAGACAGTATTGTGTCATCGGTTTCTGTTGTAGCATATGATTAGAACTGATGCAGTGTATTTATGGTGCATTCAGGCAGAAATATTTACGGTGAAGTATTTTTCATTATTTTACCAATTACTTTTAAATAAATTATTAACTTAGAGGGGTGAAAATCAATCCTACATTCAAAGAGGATAAGGATGACAAAGTGGAAACAGCAGTTAGTCGGAGACCAAACTTCACTGAGTTAAGGAGTAAGATTGATGCATCATTAGAAAATGAAAGTTTTAAGAACAGTTTGTGGATTTGATAGTAGGGTGTCATGTTTGTCATAATTATGATTTTTATGATCAAATGACTCACTGTGCACATAATAGAGAACACAGTATTCCTTTGTGATCTCCTTACATTTTAACACACTGCCACTGGAGAAGTTTACTGAAAATGGCAAGTGTGTGAGAGGGGAGAAATGTAGCCTTAATGTTGTGAGATCAAACATAAAACACAAATCAATGGTGTTGGACGGCGCTCAAAAAGTTAAAGATGTTGAAAACGTTGTGTATCCTTGATAACTGAAATGTCACTGGGATTTTAGCTCTGGGGCATCTTGGGAGTACAAAGTATTAATTCATTTGTTGGATTAACTGGGATATAAAAGATGATAAGATTAAAAGAATTTGCTTAATTATTTTGCTTCTTGTTTTGTAGATGGGTTTGCTGGCTCACATTCCAATAGCTTGGCTTTGATGCTAGATTGTGTGTGAAGTTTGCATGATCTCCCTTGTTCCTATTTACTTTGTTCTGACTCCTGCCCACTTTCAAAGACATATTGGTTGCAAGGTTACTTGCGTAAGGGGGTTTCTTTTTTTTATGCCACTGCGTAGTCTAATTAAAATGGCTTCTTTGTTATGTTATAATTGAAAGGGCTTCTTTGTTATGTTAACTGCTGAGAAAGTCCTCCCGTTAGCAGTTTGTTTTGGATTATCTATTGATAAGAGGTCGATTGAACCAATTGGGATAGTTGTTATACTTTTGGTGTGTCTGTAAGATATTGTATGCACGGGGTTTGGGGCAGAAGGTGGGATAGAGAGACAGAGGATGGACCAGGTGCTGTGGGTCCGCTAACGAGGTCGGACCCTGAGCGGAGCGTTCAGCGAGGAGAAGAGATGGAGATAGAGACAGAGACGGACTTGTGTGGCGCGTCTGGTCGACCACCCTTGTTGGTCCCAGCCAACCGTTCGAGGTGATCCAAGGTGTCGCAGGGTGAAGAAGAAGGGTCCTGAGCTCCAACTGTTTGTGCACGAAGAGATTGAACTTTGATGTGTGGTGCTTTTTATTTTCCTTTTATATTTTATTCTCTATTAATTATATAGTTCCAGGAATATCTATAAACTGTAAATCATTTAATTGTATCTGGTGTATTGTCTGTTATTTGGGCGGGGTAGGGTACATCACACAGCATCCACACAAACTGATTCCCCAGTTTGGCGGGTCCAAGGGCTGTTTCCCTAGACGGCAGCGAGCCGAGCGACCTTGAAGCTGGCCGGGGGGCTACACTTGGTTACTGTAAAGCACCCATAGTGTAGATAAATGATTGGAGAATCAAACTAGAATTCATGGACATGAGAGAGAGAATGGGTTGTGAAGAAATGAGTGAAGGAGTGGGATTGATGTATTTGTTCTGATGGCTGGCATTAACTTAATAAGTTGAATGGCATTCTGTGTTGTAAGAAAATTAAAATACAATAAAATATTATTTGAAATACTTTAGAAGTGCCCATGCATCTTCAAATTGTTTCAAAACATTATATAAGGTGTCAGAGACCAGAGACTGGTTTTCAGACCATACTGTAGGAAGCAGTTTATCTTGAGGGCTCTGACCAGTAAAATTGGACAGTCCACCTGTCAGTAGAACCTGGAAGTTTCTGAGAAAATAACAACTTTCTGTTCAACAATAATTGTCATTTTGGGTCAAATTGCTGCACCAATCTTAGTGTGCAGATGCAGAGTTATAACTTGAAACTTCCACAATTTCTCTCCCTCAGCAGATGCTGCTCGAATTGCTGATTTCCTCAAGCAGATTGCGGTTTCACTGCAGTCTCTAGTATCGCCAATATTCTGTTCATGAAGGAGGAGAAACAAAAACTGGTTAACATTAGTTAGTTAAACATCAGCTACAGGTGAACTTAATTGATCCAATGATGTAATAGAATTAGTGCATATTCGGAAACGTGGGAAATTATCAAGGGTAAATGGTGTGAATTGCTATTTTATGGCTGAATACTATGAATACCCACAGCAAATTCTTTGGTTTTGTTGGTTGTTAAGACAAACAAGACACCTCACTGTGTGTTTTTCAATGTGTCTGTGATAAATAAATAATCAGAATCTGATTACTGAAAATCTGAAAACTAATTATAATTGTTCAATCCATGGAGTGGGAAAAACCACACGGCCAAAATGGAATTGATATTTTTAGTTCTAAACATTTGCTTTTGAGGTATAAAGATGTTCTTTTGAATTCATAAATGCAAAATAGTGATCAGAAGTACTGTTGCCTGTGGTTTGGAGGCAAGATTCCTCTTGAGTTATTGTAATTCTTAATGAAGTTTTGAGTAAAACTATTGCACAAGACATTGCAACAAGTAGAACCAGGTGGAGATATTTACCAAAGTACATATGGATTTGTATATCCTATTTAATCATTTGCACTCAATCTTGTCCCTATATGAGATGAAAGAAATAGGTTTGGGAATCTATTTTCCCCTTGCAGAAACAGCTAGGTCTAATTCAAACATGTTTTTCCTTAATGGTTGTAAGAATTGCAAACTAATCATTAAATAAAATTCAGGAATACTACCATGCTGATGATATTCATTATTTTTTATTATTAGAAAATTGCAATAAACCTTTGACTTTGCATAGATGAAAAATTATCATTTTGTCTGGCATGCAAGTATCAAATGGGAATAAATTAGTAAGTCTTATCCAAAGCTTTAAATTTTGTTTAAATCTCTCAGTGACTACTGATCAATAATGTGAACTATTATTCTCCTTTCATATACAGAATGGACCATTTCCCATTGTGGATTCAGATTTCATATTGAGTGGTGAAGTGAGGAAATCTAATAGGTTTTATCTTCACAAGAATTCATTGATGAACAAGTACAAGGTCCCATCATGATTTCTCTATTACCACCGTGATCACGTAAGGAGTTTGTGTCTAAGCATTGTATATAGTAATTATATTTAAATTGAAAATTAAATATAAAAGAAAAATAGATATGGTGTTCAAAACTATATAGGTAAGGAGATGTCACTGCTCAGAATAGCCTTGAAAACAATGTTGTACCCTTATAGGTGCTTAATGAAGAAATACTGGATTAAAATGTACATTTTCAGTTGAATTTTATTCACTTATAATGAACTCTAGAGAGATAGTTTACTAGATTACCAACATTAATAATGGATTACACCAAAGATAAATGTGATAATATCTTTCAGAAATTCCAATATTTTAGAAAAACTTGATGGAACAAGAATTTATCTCACTCAACCATACAGTATTTGCATACAGATAATTAGAATTGATGTAACAATTAAGTAATTGAAGGCTAGTTGATGAAAACCAAAGTTATTTTCCCCTACAAGAGCATTTGAGATTTAATATTAAAGCAGTGTCTTTTTATTCAAGTATGAAGAATTTCTCCACTTCTATCGTTTTTGGATAAATAAGTTAAAAAAAAATCCAGGTTATCAGATTTTTGCTGAAGCACTATGCTGTCCTTTCTCATCAGACATAGTTACTGAAAGTTTTCACAAGAGAAATTGCAAAATTTCAAATAGTAATAATATTAATGAATTTTCTGAAGAAATTGATATGGAGCAGAGATACTGAAGTAAAAGACAAATACTGTCCATGTAGAAAACTTGAACAATAAACAGTTAATGGGTGGTAAGTCAGTAATAGAATTTCAGATTACCATGGTTATGAAGTGTGGTAGAGTAATGATTCATGTCATCTTAGAAAGTAACGACAATGTACTGAGAAACATCCTGTACATTAGCTTAGCCTCCATGAATTAATGCTAAGAGTATGAGAAGAAAAATATCTGAATGGAGAAGATACTAGCCTTGATGCATTGGTTGTGTTGTTTCTAACTCCACTGATCTGTCTTTGACTGATTGAAGAGCTACTTGTTTAGTTACTGGGTGCATCTTAGGAGAGAAATAGTCATCTGGCTTTATGATGTTCAGTGAGCATAAATTGAAAACAAGATCTTTGAAGGAGACTTTATTTGAAATTGAACATGAAGATATCACTATAACATTCTGTGCATTGAATATACAGTACTATTTTATCAAAATGAAAGAACAGCAAATAGTGATATTGACAATATTGTGGCACAAGTGAAATTGTAAGAAAAACTTAAACATCACTTTCTTGGAACAGTATTCAACTACAATTTCAGAATACTCAGTTGAATATGTGATTTCAAATGGTAATTGTGCTGATTCAAAGGAAAAGAAAAATCACCGTTAAAGAAACAAAGATTTTTAAATTCTTCAAATTATCTTCAGTATTCAGATTGATGGATTTTGTAGATGTATATACTGTTCAACTATTTCCCATCAGTTAGCCTGGCTTCAGTGATTCAGAAGATATTGGAGTCCATTATTAAGGATGAGTATTCCTAGTACTTGGAGGCACATGATTAAGGGGAAATCTTGCCTGACAAATTTGATGGAGTTCTTTAGGAAATAATAGGCAAGATGGACAAAAGAGTGCTATTATATGTGGTTTACTGGATTTTATCAGAAGGCCTTTGACAAAATACCACACAAGAGACTGCTCAAGAAGATGAAGGCCCACAGTATTACAGAAAAGATATTAGCAGGGATAGAAGAGTGGCTGACTGGAAGGAGGCAAAGTGTGGATATAAAGAAAGCTTTTTCTGATTGGCTGCTGGTGGTGTTCCACAGGATTTGGTATTGGGACCGCTTCTTTACACATTATATGGCAATGAGTTGGACAATGGAATTAATGGCTTTGTGGCAAAGTCTTCAGATGATATAAAGATAGGTGGAGGGGCAAGGAGTGCTGAGGAAGCAGGGAGTCTACAGAAGGACAAACAGATTGGGAGAATGCGCAAAGAATTGGCAGATGGAATATAGTGTAGTGAAGTATGTAGTCATGCACTTTGGTAGAAGGAATATTTTACCAAAGTCAAGCACTTTGTAGTGGACTATTTTCTAAAAGTGGAGAAAAAAAATCAGAGGTACATAAGAACTTGGGAGTACCTGTGCGAGATTTCCTAAAGGTTAATTTGCAGGTTAAATCAGTGGTAATGAAGGCAACTGCAAAGTTAATGTTCATTCAGGCTACGTCCACGTTAGACCGGCTAATTTTGAAAACACCGGTTTCGCGTAAAAACGACAGGCATCCACACTAGGCGTTTTTAAAAATACCTCTGTCCACATTAAAATGGATATTTGGGCAGACCTCCTCCTACTGGGCATGCACAGGACACACAGAAAACAAGCAAAGAGGAAACGGTATACTTGGTGCGCGTTTGTCCAGTTACAGACTAGAAAATCTTAAAAGGAAGTTGCCAAACAAAAGACTTGGTGTACATTTGTCCAGAAACATTTCCTACAGCCATAGTCTTTTCACTGATGAAAGGGACGACAGCTACATCTAAATGCAATAAGGCTTGTTACTGGGCAAAAGTAAAATTAGCTGTTACCTCATTTGTTTGCCTTTTCTTTTGTCATGTCTTTGTGTATTATTTTGCTTTATTTAACATGTGCGATAAAATGAGTTACTGGGCAAAAGTGAGAATTGCATCTATTGAATGTTTGCACAAGCAATACCTTAATAAAGCACCTTGTTAAATGTATAAAACGTGTCTGCATCAGTGTTATCTTGTATTTCCATACAATGTTACATTAGGCTGTTACACATCTATTGTCAGATATTGTTGTGGTGTTGGAGGTTGTGTTCAAGAACACAATGAAATGTCGCGCTGCCACCACCATCTGTTCTGGCACGTCATGATAGCGGTTTTAAAAATAGCCGGTTACCCCCGTACACACTACGCTGGATATTAGGGGTTTTCAGATTTACTCACTCTGGAGAACGTTTCTGAAAATCTTCGTTTTCAGGGGAGGAAAATGCCGTTTCAGTTTGGAGAGAGGGTCAAAACGAAGAGAAAACGATTGGGTTACGGATTTATCCGGTCTATTGTGGACGTAGCCTTAGAGAGCACATGAACATAAGAGGAAGCATGTGCTGCTGAAGCTTTATAAGGAATCGGTGGAGCAACACTTGGAGTATTGTGATGTGTCAGTGTGCTGGCATTGGAAAGGGACTAGAGGAATTTCACAAGAAAGATTAAAGGAATGAAAGGGTTAATGCATAAGGAGTGTTTGAATGCCCTGGGCCTGCACTCACTGGAGTTCAGAAGAATGATAGGGGATCTCATTGAAACTTGTTGAATATTGAAAGATCTAGATAGAGTAAATATGGAGAGGATGTTTCCTATAGTGGGTGAGTCAAGAAGCAGAGGGCACAGCCTCAGAATAGAAGTACATCCATTTAGAACAGAGATAAGGAGGAGTTTCTTTAGCCGGATGGTAGTGGATCTGTGGAATTCATTATTACAAACACCTGTGCAGGCCATGTCACTGGGTATATTTAATACTAAGTTTGATGGGTTCTTGATTACTCAGGGCATCAAAGGTTACAGGAAGTAGGCAGAAGAGGGATGGCGAGTCAGACATGGTGTGGCAATCAGGTGGAATTGATGGGCTGAATGGCTGGTTTTGTTCCTATATCTTATGGTTTCACAGATACATGTTTAAATTTAGATCAATTTCTTAGAGCACATTTAAAGCTCACAGATGTTTTCTATCTTATAAAAGATTTCTGAATTACAAACGTTTGTACAAACAATTCCTAAAACACAAAGGATTTTGAAAATGCAGGTACAATTTCTATAATCTATGAAGACAGGCCAACCACTTGAACATAGAGAATAGATTCCAGTCGCCCCATTTTTCAGTAAGTCTTTTATGTTAATTGACAAATTCCAACAAGCCTGACCTCTCTCTAACATTTATACTGTTTTTTTTTGTCACTTAGAACACTTCACACACCCGTGTATCCTTTCAGATAGCTTTACACAGAGATGGCCTAAAAGATTTTGGGGACAGAGGTCCCAGATACCCACAATTAATTCTGTGAACGCTGACTCACACTTCCCCTGTCAGTCTGTTGGGGATATCTACTGTGTCTGGTGTTCCTGATGTAGCCTCCTGTATATCAATGAGACCCAATACAGATTGGGAGACCACTTCACCGAGCACCTCTGCTCCATCTGCCAGAAAAAGCAGGATCTCTCAGTGCCCACTCATTTTAATTCCACTTCCCGTTCCAAAATGCCTCTCTATGGCCTCCTCTACTGTGGCAATGAGGCTACACTCAGATTGGAGGAGCAACATCTTATATTCCGTCTCAGTAGCCTCCAACCAGATGGCATGAACATCGATTTCTCAAACTTCCAGTAATGCCCCCCAACTTCTCCATTTCCCTCTCTCACCTTATCTCCTTACATGCCCATTGCTTCTATCTGGTCCTCCTCCCCCACACCCCCTTTCTTTCTTCCATGGCCTTCTGTCCTCTCCTATTATATTCCCCCTTCTCCAGCCCTGTATCTCTTTCACCAATCAACCTCCCAGCTCTTTACTTTACTCCTTCCCCTCCCAGTTTCACCTATCACCTTATGTTTCTCCCACCCCTCCCCCCACCTTTAAACTCTATTCCTCATCTTTGTTTTTGTCCACTCCTGCTGTAGAGCCTCAGCCCAAACTACTGACTGAAAATTTTTCCATACATGCTGCCTGGCTTGCTGAGTTCCTCCAGGATTTTGAGTGCGTTGCTTGGATTTCCAGCATCTACAGATTTTCTCTTGTTTGAACTTAGCAGTGTTGTCAGGTTTGATAAAAGCTCAATTAAGATAACCCCATTGTTTTATACTGCAACCAGTCCCATGCTGTGGGTCAGCAACCTGTGCTATTTAGATAGTGATGTTTGTTAACAAAGCTGTCCTTTTTACTTGAGACCAATTATTGCTTGCAATTTACATTTAGAAACAGAAGACTGGCTCCCACTTACGATTCCTGGATAGGCACATGGAGCTTAGAGATATAGAGGGCTATCGGTAACTCTAGGTAATCTCTAAGGTAAGGACATGTTCGGCACAGCTTTGTGGGCCAAAGGGCCTGTATTGTGCTGTAGGTTTTCTATGTTTCTAAGAAGCTGAACAGAGAATATTGGTCGGAAGTTCAATTTACTCAAAATCAACTCTGATCACTCGAAGTATCCACTGCTGTGTTAGAAAATAGAGATTGGCAAAAGGGCCTCCCCCCCAGCCTTGGACAGTGAATATCGACCACAGCCCCAAGAGAGCATTTGGTACTTCAGACCATACTCCAATTAATAGACAGAGACTTTCAGTCAATTTGGGAAATCCAGGATTCTCCGCATTGAAATAACTATCATCAACTGATGCACTGGAGAATCCAGACTGGATATGGAGAGGATGTTTCCTGCAGCGGATGAGTAGGACCAGAGGACACAGTCTGAAAATAGAGGGATATCTATTTGGAACAGAGATAAGGAAGAAATTCTTATCTGCAGAATTATTTGCCATGGGTGGCTGTGGACGTCAAGTCACTAAGCATATTTAAAGCAGAGGTTGATTGAGTGCCTTGTAAAAGTGTTCACCGCCCAATCCTTTGTTCACATAAATTAGTCTTACAACAAATTTAACTGAGATTTTGTATTTGTGAATCACTTCATTTTTAAATCTTTTTATTAATATATAATCTTCTACAGCTATAAAATACAGAAATTCAACAAATTAGTATATATATAATTAATAAAGCTGAAGAAAAAAAGCATATATGCTAATGAAAAAAAATTACAAAAGAAAAAGAAGGAAAAAAGAGAACCCCAGCTAACAAAAAAAAATTCCACTAACTATAAAACAAAAAAAAGAGAAAAAAAAAACCATTAGGAACCAATTCCCGGAGCAATACATCTTACAATCATTTAAGAAAAAAACAACCACCAAATCACATTTATATAACATAAAATTGGAAGGAAACCATGTAAATTGATTCAAATTAAATGATAATATTTAGCAAAAGAGCCCCACCTTCTCTCAAAATCAAATCGAGGATCAAAAGTTCTACTTCTAATTTTTTCCAAACGAAGACATAACATTTCTTGGGAAAACCATTGAGTTAGTGTAGGAGCAGAGGTACCTTTCCACTTCAATAAAATAGCTCCTCTTGCCAACAATGTAACGAATGCAATTACATGTTGGTTTGAAAATGAAATACCCCGAATATGATGCGGAACTATTCCAAATAGAACAGTCAATATATTAAGTTGTAAATTAATTTTCAAAGCTTTAGAAATTGTAGAAAATAAAGGATCTTCATAAAGATTTCAATGAGGGACATGACCAGAACATATGTGACAAAGTAGCTACTTCATTTTTGCACCTATCATAGTAATTATCTATATTAGGGAATATTTTGGATAGCCTCTCCTTTGTTAAATAATAGCGGTGAACAATTTTAAACTGAACTAAACAATGATTGGCATATATCGAAGAAGAATTAACCATTTTCAAAACTAGTGACCAGTCTTCATTAACAGAAGCCATATTAAGTTCTCTCTCCCAATCTTGTTTAATCTTTAGTGAGAGGTTATCTTTTTGTAGTAAAAATAAATTATAAATTCTACCAATGGAACCTCTCACTAAGGGATTCATATTCAAAATAGTGTCCAACAAATCAGATTCTTGCATATATGGAAATCTTGAAACATATTTTTGTAAAAAATGTCTAACTTGTAAATATTGCAAGAAATATGTGTGTGAGAGAGAATATTTACTTATTAGCTCTTCAAAAGACATCTATCGACCATCACTAAATCAATCTTCAAAAGAACAAATCCCCTTATTTCTTCATAAAAAAAAGACGGGATCAGTAATTGAAGGTTTAAATAGCAAATTTCGAAATACAGGACTAGACAATTTAAATTGTTTGAAATTAAAAGAGTTGCGAAACTGAAACTAAATCCGTAAGGACTATTTAATAACAGGGTAGTAATTTAAATTAGAAATTTTAACAAGTTGCAAAGGTAATGGAGCTCCTAATAGTAAAGTTAAATGAAATTGATTCATAGCTTTAAATTCTAAATCAATCCAATCTGGTTTTTCGTTCTTATTGAGCCAATATAACCAAAAACATAATTGTCGAATATTAACAGCCCAATAATACAGTCTTAAATTAGGTAGCACAAGTCCACCTTCTTTTTTAGATTTTTGTAAATGAAACTTATTAACTCTTGTTTTTTTATTATTCCAAATAAAGGACGAAATAGTAGAATCAATTTGATCAAAATTTTTTCAGTTAGAAAGATAGGTATATTTTGAAAAATATATAAAAATCTAGGTAAAATCATAATTTTCACGGCATGAATATAACCTATAAAATAAAGTGCAAGAGGATTCCATCTAGAAAATAATTGTTTCATAGAGTTCAATAAAGGAACTACATTAGCTTTATAAAAATCTTTATTTTTTTTGTAATGATAATACCCAAATATTTAAAAGAATTCACAATTCTAAATGGAATATCGTTATATATAAAAACAGGAACATTTAAAGGGAATAATTCACTTTTATTTAAATTAAGTTTATATCCTGAAAATTTTCCAAAATCATTTAATAATTCCAAAAGATTAGGAATAGATTCTTCAGGATTCGAGATATAAACCAAAAGATCATCTGCATAAAGAGAAGTCTTATGTATGGTCCCATTTATAGAAATAACATGAATATTTTCAGCTTCGCAAATTGTTATAGCCAAAGGCTCCAATGCGAGATTAAATAATAAAGGATTTAATGGACACCCTTGTCGAGTACCTCGTGAAAGTAAACAAAAAGGAAGACCTAAGATTATTAGTAATGACGGTAGCGATAGGGTTCTTATAGATCATTTGAATCCATTTATTAAAATTATTACCAATGCCAAATCTCTCTAATACATTAAATAAATAAGTCCATTCAACTCTATCAAATGCCTTTTCTGCATCCAGAGAAATAACACATTGGGGTGTTTTGGATAATGGTGAATATATAATATTCATCAATCTCTGAACATTCGTAAAAGAGTAACGGCCCCTAATAAAGCCTGTTTGATCCATAGAAATAATTTTAGATAAAATGTTTCCCGAACAGTTAGCTATTATCCTGGAAAGAATTTTTGCATCCACATTTAATAATGAAATAGGTCTATAAGATAAGCATTCAGTAGGATATTTATCTTTCTTAAGGATTAAAGAAACAGAAGCTTCATAAAAGAAGGTAAATTACCTTTCTCAAAAGATTCATGAAATATTTCCAAAAGGTATGGAGAAAGTAATTTTTCAATTTTTTTGTAAAATCCTACCGAATAACCATCGAGTCCAGGAGCTTTAGCTGATTGCATTGATCATATAGCTTTCTGAATCTCATGCTCAACAATTGGAGCATCAAGGGTGTCTTGATCTTCAGCAGTAATTTGAGGAAATTTAATCTTATATAAAAAAGCTTTCATTTTAGAGGTATCTGCTGGAATCTGAGATTTATAAAGATCGGAAAAAAAATCCTGAAAGATATTATTAATATCATCATAATTACTTACTATATCTCCATTATCTTTACAAATCTTTAACATTTGTCTTTTTAGCTTTAACAGCCCTTAATTGGGATGCTAATAGCCTATTATTTTTATCCCCAAAAATATTAAACTGACTTTTTAATTTAAGCAAATAACCTTCAATGGGATAAGTTAATAATAAATTATATTATGATTGTAGTTTCACTCTTCTTTTAAACAATTCAACATTTGGAAAGATAGTGTTGAGATTATTTAATTATTTAATTTGTTTAGCAATTTTATCTAATTCTATTTTTGTCTGTTTCTTCAACTTAGCTAAATAAGAAATAATCTGACCATGTAAATAAGCTTTTAACATATCCCAAGTTAATAACTTTGAGAAGTTTCCTGTATTATTAAAGAGAAAAAAACTCTTTTATCTGAGTTTCAATGAACTCAACAAAATCTGAACATTGTAACAAATGTTCTGGAAAACGCCAAGGTGGTTTTGTAGAAACAACACCCTTCAAATCAAATATTAAATTTAAAGGAGCATGATCAGAAATAACAATTGCATCATATTCGCATTTCTGAACCTTAAGTGAAAGTCGAGGGTCGGCTATAAAATATTTATTATGGACATGTGAAAAAAAGGAATATTCTCTATCAGTAGAATGCATATGTCTCCAGACTTCGATTAAAACATAACCAATTAAAAAGGAATTAATAAGTGATGCAGAACAATTAGGGAGTTGATGTCTAGATGATGATTTATCTAACAAGGGATTTAAGCAAATATTAAAATCTCCACCCATTAATAACATATATTCATTTAAATCATGTAATAGAGCAAAATATTTTTTTTTTAAATGAAGGATCATCAGTATTTGGTCCATATATATTAACCAAAACCATTTTCTTATTGTAAATGGTTCCTTTAACAAACAAAAATCTACCATTAATATCAGATATAATATCCTCCTGATTAAAGGGAATATTGGAATCAATAAAAATAGAAACACCCTCAATCTTACTTTGAGAGTTTGCATGAATCTGAGTATCCTTCCAAAATTTAAAAAATCGATTGTTATCACATAACCTGACATGTGTCTCTTGTACAAAAATTATATCAGGTTGGAATCAATTAATAATTTTAAATGTTTTCTTACACTTAATAGGATGATTCCAACCATGGACATTCCAACTTAAAACATTTAACTGTTTAACTAACATCATGAAACTTTCTATCTAAAGAAAACAGTTAAACACATGTCAGGATAAAGAAATTTTAAATGGTAGTGATAAGCGGCAATGATAATAATTTGTATATGCTCCGGAATTCCATAATGGGAATAAAAAATAGAAAGAAAAAAAAGAAAAAAACACACCCAACCTACAAAGCCCAGAAATAAGTCAATATTAATCGACTCAAGCCCTAAGAAATGTATAGAAGCAATTCTGAGTTCCACCTGCCTAAGTTAAAGGTACGAATTAAAAAAAAGTAATCTGTCTCCCTCTCCCAGGTATATGACTCATTACAGTTGACATACAACCCATTTCAATTAAATTGGAAAAAACAATTAACAGAAACGGCCTTCAATTTAGAAAGTAACCTTCATAACATTAGATAAGAAAAAAAGCTCTTCCAAAACAAATTCTTGAAATAGTTGCACAGAAGAGAAAACATCGCCATCTTAAAATGTTTACATCTAACTATAAAACGTAAAAAAAAACCCGAATAGTAGCTAAAAGTTCTTAACAAAACTATACAAAGCAAAAAGAAACAATTAAATCATATATAGAGCAAGCAGAAAGAAATTCTAAATGGTTTAAAATTTCTACAGCCTTCCAATAGATCCCATGAAATATCTTCTAAAGTTTAAACTGTCCAAACCAGTCTATTTCAAAGATAAAGGTACTTTTTAATACCAAGACTTTCCGTACTTCTCAATTCTTCCTATTTCATCATTCCTTATACTGCAAAACAATCGAATAATTGAAGTCTTTTAGACTTCAGACTTCGGACTCATCCGAGAGAGAATTAATAAAATGCAGTGCTTCGGCTGGATTTTCAAAGATATGAACCCTAGAGTCTTTAGCGAAAAGCCTTAATTTAGCTGGATAAAGAAACAAGGGATGCATCTGTTTCTGAAAGGCCATTTGCATTACAGTCGCGAATCCAGAATGTTGTCGATCAACTTTGCGTGGAAAATCTTGAAAGAAACGAATCTCAGAGCCTTGAAATTTAAACAGTCTTTGTTTTATTGCCAGTTTAATAATACGGTCTTTGTCTCGAATATGGAGGAAACGCACAATAACATGCCTGTCTTTACCTTCCCTGGGAGCTGCAACTCTGTGAACTACCTCGATGTTGGGCAATTGTGAAAATGCCTCAGGAAATAGGGATTGAAACATTTTAGCGAAATAGTCCAGTAGGTCAGCAGATTCTGATCTCTCTTTCAATCCAACAATTCGAATATTAGAACGACAAGAACGAGATTCCAAATCAACAAACCAACGTTGTGCTTTTTCCAAACAAGAGGAAATATCAGCCGCATTATGGGTTACTTCTTTAAGATCCGAGCTCAAAGAATCAATTTTTCCCACCAAAGGAAGAAGACTTTCTTTTAGTTGAGTTAATTCAGTGACAATAGAGCTCATTTGACTCTCTAATCTATTAACCCAGGCTGGCTCTTCAGAAGCTTCGTCAGTTTTTTTAGATTTACCATTACCTGTATTGGAAATTTTTTTAGTGCTTCTCAAGGTAGCCATAGTTATAATTAACACTATGAAAGATCCAACTGAATAAAGTTAAAACTTCAATGTTTAAGTCGGGAAAGGGAGAAATTAAAGGCAGACAGAAAGACACTGTGTCTTACATGTCCACAGGCAGAAGGCAGAGTCGTATTTGTGAATCACATGCTCCTTTTTTCACAGTAGAGCACAAAAAACAGAGAAAATTGAAAAGCATGAAAACCTAAAAATTCAAAAACTGAAATGTTAGCAGTTCGAAAGTATTCATCCCCTTTTACTCAGTACTTAGTTGAATCACCTCTCGCAGTTATTACAGCCAGGAGTCTTTTTGGATAAATCTCTATTAGCTTTGCACAATGTAATGGAGCAAGATATGCCCATTCCTCCCTGGAAGGTTGTTCAGGTTGTGCCAGGTGAGTTGGGAAGCGGCGGTAGACAGCAATCTTGATGTCTTGCCAGAGATGTCTGATTATATTAAGGTCAAGACTCTGATTTGGCCACTTAAGGACATCAATTTTCTTCATTTTCTTCATTAGATCTCACTCCATGGTTGCTCTACCTATATACTTTGGTTTGTTGTCCTGCTGAAAGTCAAACTTTCTCACTAGCTTAAGCTTTCTGGCAGAGGCTACCAGGATTTTATTAGGTTCCCTCTGTATTTAGCAGCCTTCGTCTTCACATCAGTCCTGACCAGATATCCAGTCCTGGTGCTGAAGAGCATTCCCATAGCATGGTGTTGCCACTGCCGTACTTTACAGAGGTGATGGTGTTACCTGGCTGAGGCACAGTATTAGGTTTACACCACACATACCGCTTAGTGTTGGAGGCCAAAAAAATTCCACTTTAGCCTTATCTGACCACAGCATGTTCCTCCACATCTTTGCAGTATCTTCCAAGTGACACATTGCAAAGTCTTTACTGGAAAGGATATGTTTTTCTTTTAGCCAAGGCTTCTTCCATGCCACTCTTCTATAAATACTTTTTTTGTGCAAGGCCTTGGAGGTCGTGGAGCCATGAACTTCAGCTCCAATTGCAGACACTGACTTCCAAAGCTCACTCAGGGTGACTGTGTTACAGTAGCCTCTCTTATGTGTGGCATTCTCCTCCAGCGAATAAGTTTACAGGGCTGGTGACCTCAGAGGTGTTGCTGTGGCTTCACGATGGACAGCACTGGGCTCTGAGTTATGCTCAGTGTCTTTGAGATAGTCTTGTACCCTTCCCTAGATTTGTGCTTCTCGATTATCATTTCCCTGATTTGTCTTGAATGATCATTTGTCTTCATTTTGGTCTGGTCTGTTGAAAATCTTACAGAGAGACGGGGTATTTATTCTTCTGAATTTATTGAAAACAGGTGATCCTCCAAATTTCTACATCAACAAATTGGGTGAGTTTGTTAGGCATTGCAGTATATTGCAACTGAAGAGAGTTAGCTTTGTAATTACAAATGGGGATAAATATTTTTTCAGCCTTACAATTTTGATTTTAAATTTTTAGTACACTGTTGAAAGGTTTTGGATTTTTTTTTTGATTTGACGTGATGCACAATGTTTTGTAGATTAGCTCAAAAAATCCTGCTTCGCTATATTTTAAGTTTAGAAAACAAGACAATAAAATGTGAAAGTAGTTGCAGAGCTAAATACTTTCTCAAGGCACCATAGGTTCTTGATTAGTCGGAGCACCAACATTTATGGGTAGAATGTAGGAGAATGGAATTGAGAGGGATAAATGATCAACCTTGATGGAATGGCAGAGCAGGTTCAATGGGCCAAATGGTCCAATTTTGCTTCTATCTCTTATGAACTTATCAATATCAGTTGTGGAAGCTTTGGTATCAACATTCAATAAGCACTGATCTGTAAGCAAGAAGTAAGGAGAGCTCCACTGATTAACACTTTAAAATGGTTGCATACATTGCTATAAATATGTTTTTTTCAGTATTAAATATGCTTTATTCATCAAGCTTAAAAGGGTATTCATTGCAAAAAAAAAGCACTGAAAATACGTTACTTTAACAAATGCATATGCAAATTATTTTATATGAGTGCCAGACTCTAATTTCACAGTAGGTGACTTGAAAGATCCAAGTTTTGAAGACCAAAATTGCTCTCAATTGATTGCTACAAACCCTTTCCAGCCAGTGTAGTTTTTGATTTGAACACAATACTTAATTATTCACGGATATTTATTTTGCAAATCCTCATCTGTTTACTTTTAATTTAAGTAAGTTGCATCAGCACATATTAAGGTGCGTGTTTGTGTGGTCCAACAGACCTAAGCTGTTTATCAGCCATTAATTAAAGATTTACCTTCATTATGCACGATTTGGAGCTTGTATTTGTATAGCGCATTTCACAGCGTTAGGTGATCCCAACACAACATTATTTTTAAAGTTGAAAAGTTGGTGGTTAATTTGCATGCATTTGGGGACATGCATGTGTAAATGAGAAATAAACTTTATTTGAGAAAATGGTTGTTCATTTGGAAGGTAGAAATCTTTTAAAGCAAGAGCTGCATCCAAGACACTTCAGAGAAGAAAGTATAACCAAGATCATTTGCACAATCCAAGGAGTGGGACTTGAAGCCTTTACCCAGTTTCCCCTTCTATTTACTTCAATGGACAAGAAAAACAAGTAGGATATTGAGGCCGCAAACACAAGGAAATCTGCAGATGCTGGAATTTCAAGCAACACACATAAAAATTGCTGGTGAACGCAGCAGGCCAGGCAGCATCTCTAAGAAGAGGTACAATTGACATTTTGGGCAGAGACCTTTCATCAGGACTAACTGAAAGAAGAGCTAGTAAGAGATTTGAAAGTGGGAGGGGGAGGGGGAGATCCAAAAGGATAGGAGAAGACAGGAGGGGGAGGGATGGAGCCAAGAGCTGGACAGTTGATTGGCAAAAGGGATATGAGAGGATCATGGGACAGGAGGCCCAGGGAGAAAGAAAAGGGGTGGAGGGGGGAAGCCCAGAGGATGGGCAAGGGGTATAGTGAGAGGGACAGAGGGAGAAAAAGGTTAGAGAGAAAAAGAATGTGTGTATATAAATAAATAACGGATGGGGTACGAGGGGGACGTGGGGCATGAGTGGAAGTTAGAGAAGTCAATGCTCATGCCATCAGGTTAGAGGCTACCCAGACGGAATATAAGGAGTTGCTACTCCACCCTGAAGGTGGCCTCATTTTGGCGCAATGAACCATCGACCGACAAGTCAGATCGGGAATGGTGTTGTTGAAATTGGAGAAGAACATTGACCGAAAGACAGGACTGAGTATAAATACCTTCAATGACATTATTTCCAGTCGTGTAGATAGTGACTTGGTGTAAGTTCCAAGACTCAAAATCAAACCATCAAGCTGAAAAAAATAAAAGTTGCTAAAAATTAAAAAGTTCAGTCACAAGAAAACAAAGAAGGTGATGAATGCAATACAGCAAAGACAGTGCATTGTGTTGAATGTGAAAGAGAATAAATCCTTCTTCAATTTACAGACTAATTTACATGCCAAAGTGATAAGGAAGGAAAGGTAACGATGCTGAATAGTGATATTTAATGATGAATAGATGAAGTGACAGTAGGATGTGAATAAAATGATTAACATATGAAGTAATTATTTTCCTCATTTGTTGCAGGAGCATGGTGCCATGTAAAACATGATTACTTATTACTTATTCTCTGGAGGCATTGATGCCTATTGAGCAATGTGCACAAACGAACACAGGTTGTTAGATGTTACTGCCGATAATTTTTATAGAATGATGAACATATTTGTATGAAACTTATACAATTAATTACATGAGAATTGGTAGGGGAATGAATTACCAGGTGGCCATTAGATAATATTCAAGGAAACTTTTCCCTTGAATGGTGCCTGGTCTTACTATACTTTATAAATTGCTGAATTGTTTCAAAGAATATATTGGAAGTGAAAGATAAAGAACAAAAAAAAAGCATCATTGCACAACAAACAAAATCATAAAAGGAAGTGCAAAGACTAAACCCAAACAAACAACATGAAAAAAAATTCAAGGCGAGTGAATCTGGAGGTGAAAGTCAGATTGAACATTTCAACTGCCTCTGCACTTACAGGTAACACATCGGTTCTTTCAATGTAATTTCCATTGCTATTAATTAAATTTACCAGCCAATTTGTTGAGAGCTGTCTCTGATCAGCAATATCTTTGTGCTCAGATAATTTTCTGTATATTAGACTTCTTTTCACCTGTTTATTGTCTATAAATCTCACACGAGAAACAGAGGTGGCTGCTTTGAAGTGTGTGCACCCATTCCTTTTTGAGGTCCCACTAGCAATTTTGTAGATGGGGAACTTCTTGTTGTGAAGGCTTATTTCTCTGGATTATCTTGCACATTACTCAATGACAAGAATTAGATTAAAAAAAAATTGTCTTACGAATTTTTCAAATAAAGAAACAATAAAGAGTGCATTGAAGAACAATAGTAAACCATATATAAATTTTAGTGACAATACTGTTCTATCACGAACATTACTCCTCCCTGTAAAGTAGCATCCAGTGTAGTTTTTTTTTATTTTAAAAAATCGTGCTGATCACCTTCCATTTTTTCTGCCAAATTTTAACCAGCTTCCAAAGCTCAGGTAAGCAAGAAGAATGATACAAAATATGGAAGGACCCTGAAAACTAAACAGTTCAATCAAAAGGCTTTCAGAACGCTTGGTCTATGGACAGATAATTCTTTTGTTCATAAAGATTCAGGCCACCTATGATCGGAGCTATTCTTGGCCTATTCCATCTGACAGGAGATACTCTCTCTAGGAGATACATATTCCACAGTCTGCCAGGAATGTTCCGTTTGAAAATGTTGAGCAAGATTCCCCTATGTCAGTGCACACATGATGCAGAAACTGTTTATTTACAAAGCCGTTGTTATCTATGAAATGACAGGTCAGCTTTTTTAAATTACCGAAACAGAAGTAAATGATTTCTCGAAGCAAATATCCATCAATTTAAGATTTACTTTTGTACTGTGTTATTCAACATTAGTGTTATATTCAAGAATATTTTGTACACAGTAAATGCTCAAAGTCCATTTTTAGACAAATGTTCGCTGGTAATGTTGTGTGAGAGCTACATATTAACTAGGGCAAAGAGTAACCACCAAAAAACCACTAACACTTTGAAAGCATATCATAGGACCTTATATATCCACCCATGGAAGGAGATGGAGTTAACCAGAGAATGGACCATTAAGATCTTCCTCTGGTCTTTTGAAGACATTTTTAAGGTTAATTTCCAATTAGGAAGTGGAATCCTGTTATGTTTATAATGGTAAAAGATAGAATTATACGAGGCTGGTTACATAACTTATCTGAAGGATAGCACTGCTGACAATATGGTGCTTCTTTATTACAGCTCTAGCATTTAGATTGTTATGATCCATTCCTAGGAAGCCAGAAAAGTCAAGAAACAGACAGAAATAATTAAATTAACTCTTAGTCACTGATAGGGATGTTGCTGTAAAACAAAATATATGTAATTGGAAGGGAAATCAGGTGGACAAGTGTCAGGTAGTCATAAAAAATACTCTCAAAAACTCATTACTTCAGCATGGCGTTCTAATAGTCTATTAAATTAACAAGTAGATGCAGAAAGACGATATCTCCAACTCATGGGTTACATATCCAAAGACATCTGAGAACTCCAGGATGCTTCCCATTTCTTTCAGGATAACTACATGTCCAGGAAGGGACATCAGCTGAAGATGTTTGAGCTCTGTGGTATGGAGATCCAGCAGCAGCTAACATCGTTGTGGTCCATCGCAAGAGTGTCACATATCACAGTAGGTGCTCACCTCCCACTCCTATAGAGTAAAGGCTCATTGAAGGCTTGATAAGGGAGAGGTGGCATATTTCATATTTCCCCACAACATCGAATGGGGCTATTTGATCCATTATTCTATGCTAGCTATCAGAGCATTCCTATTAGCCCCACCCTCATTCATTTACTGTCAGCTATTCAATTATTCTCTCTCACATGCTTATCAACTTCCACCAGTTCCCTTGTCACACAACTACACTAGAGCAAATTCACAGGAGCCAATTGAACTTTTACATCAAAGAAGGAAGCCGCTCAGCTCATCTAGTCTACGCTTGTTCTAATAGCCTTCCTGCCCATCCCTTTCTCACACTTATTGCCCCGCCATCTAGTCTGTTTCACATACCTATCAACTCCTCTCTGAATCTCCCATCATTTTCTCAGTACTGTGGCTAACTTAGAGGAACCAATTAATTTCTGGGATGTGGGAGGATATCAGAGCCTCTGGGGACAATCTCCACATTCATAGGGAGGATTTTCAAATGATAGCAGGCTCGGTCAGAATTGAACTTGGATCACTAAATCAGAATTGGAATACTGTAAGATTTATTATCACTGACATGTGTTGTGAAATTTTGTTGATGTGTGGCAGCAGTACAGTGCACAACATAAAAACCAGATTAAGTTACGAATAAATAGGTAAGCACGTCAGAAGAAGCATAGCAAGATAATGTTTCCCTTCCTCCACTATCAACTCTGCTCTTAAACGCATCTCCCCCATTTCACGTACATCTGCTCTCACTCCATCCTCCCACCACCCCACTAGGAATAGGGTTCCCCTGGTCCTCACCTACCACCCCACCAGCCTCCGGGTCCAATATATTATTCTCCGTAACTTCCGCCACCTCCAACGGGATCCCACCACTAAGCATATCTTTCCCTCCCCCCCTCTCTCTGCATTCCGCAGGGATCGCTCCCTACACAACTCCCTTGTCCATTCGTCCCCCCCATCCCTCCCCACTGATCTCCCTCCTGGCACTTATCCGTGTAAGCGGAACAAGTGCTACACATGCCCTTACACTTCCTCCCTTACCACCATTCAGGGCCCCAAACAGTCCTTCCAGGTGAGGCATCACTTCACCTGTGAGTCGACTGGGGTGATATACTGCGTCCGGTGCTCCCGATGTGGCCTTTTATATATTGGTGAGACCCGACGCAGACTGGGAGACCGCTTTGCTGAACATCTACGCTCTGTCCGCCAGAGAAAGCAGGATCTCCCAGTGGCCACACATTTTAATTCCACATCCCATTCCCATTCTGACATGTCTATCCACGGCCTCCTCTACTGTAAAGATGAAGCCACACTCAGGTTGGAGGAACAACACCTTATATTCCGTATGGGTAGCCTCCAACCTGATGGCATGAACATTGACTTCTCTAACTTCCACTAGGCCCCACCTCCCCCTCGTACCCCATCTGTTACTCTTTTTTATGCACACATTCTTTCTCTCACTCTCCTTTTTCTCCCTCTGTCCCTCTGAATATACCTCTTGCCCATCCTCTGGGTCACCCCCCCCCCCGTCTTTCTTCCCGGACCTCCTGTCCCATGATCCTCTCGTATCCCCTTCTGCCTATCACCTGTCCAGCTCTTGGCTCCATCCCTCCCCCTCCTGTCTTCTCCTATCATTTTGCATCTCCCCCTCCCCCTCCAGCTTTCAAATCCCTTACTCACTCTTCATTCAGTTAGTCCTGACGAAGGGTCTCGGCCTGAAACGTCGACTGCGCCTCTTCCTATAGATGCTGCCTGGCCTGCTGCGTTCACCAGCAACTTTGATGTGTGTTGCTTGAATTTCCAGCATCTGCAGAATTCCTGTTGTTTGCAAGATAATGTTCACGGTTTCATGGACCATTCAGAAATCTGACAACAGATGAAGAGGTTTTTCCTAAAACATTGGGTGTGGGTCTTCAGGCTCTTGTACCTCCTGCCCAATAACAGTAATCATCAATGGTAGTAACTGGACTTGTGAGGCATCAGTGCCAATTAATGCTCCACTATGCTGCTCTGATTAGTCAACACCATAGACTATCGCTAATGTTCAGGAAGAAAAGATAAAGGTCAAGTCTTCAATACTTGTGGGAATTTCCATTGTAATGGGTATAACTCCAGGACTGAAGATGCCCTACCTGGTTCCAGGGTCAAAGTTACCAAAGTTGTAGAGAATTCCAAGGGACATGGTGAAAAGACAAGGGAGAATCATCCATCCCTGTACCAGAGAATAAGGCAGAAAAAAATGTAAGGTCCCGCAGGAAGATTTTTACTAGATTGAAAAGGGATGATGAAGCTGACTTTAGTGGTTGTGTTTTCCGGATTCAACCAACTTACAATTTTTGATCTTGAGTAAGCACTTATAGAGCCAAAAGGGAGCCCTCAAAATAATGATGTATTGCATCTTGTAGCATTCTGTCAAACGCCCAGAAGAGATTTGATATTAGTGCCAGTAATGCTTCTATCAAGATTTGCCACTTTGAACCCTACCACAGTGACTTTCATGTCATATGCCAGTGATAATAAACCTGATTCTGATTCTGATTATACCTTGGACTATTGACGACTGAGTGGTAATCTTACAGAAGAGTATAAATCCACAAGGGGCATAGGGTGAACACACTCAATCTGTTTTCCAGAGCTGCAGAATTAACAACTAGAAAGCAGAGGTTTAAGGTGAGAGGGGATAAGATTTAATAGGAACTTGAGGAGTAAGTTTTTTTTTGCACAAAGCACGTATATATGTAGAATGAACTTACCAAAGGAAGTGGTTGAGGGAGGTACAATAAAAACTTTTCAAAGACAGTTCAGTAGTTACATGTATTAGCAAAGTTTTTAAGGTTTATAGACTAAAAGTGGGCAAATTGGATGAGCTAGAATATAATCATCAGCACAGAGCAGTTGGGGTGAAAGGCCATTTTCCGTGCTGTGTAACTTTATTACTCTATCTATGCAGGAATGTGCATAAATATTGGTGTAAACGTAAGTGTCTAAGTTCAAGCTTGTTCCAAAATTATTCCAATAATGTTCTTTACAATCAGGAAAAATGTTGTAGTTCAAAAGCCATTGGCTATAATGGAAGTCTTTCCAAACGGGGCAAGCAGTTACTTTGAAAGCAGTGTTTTTTTTTCTCTCTCTCTCCAACTTGGAAATGGTTCATATCTATTATACTCCTCTATCTGTCATTAAAATGCTACAATATATTCAACATGTTCTTAGCGGAAGGTGAAAGGTTTTAGCAGCTCAGGCCTTTTTGTAGGAAATGTTACAGCATCTTAACTAGTAACTATCTAATACACAGTTCCATTTTATTTCTCATTGAAGCTAACTACACTAGTAAGTTATAATTTGATGTATCCACAATAGTAGAATATGAGCTAATTTTTCCAAAAGCAATGTAATTGAGATACTGGAAATCTGATATAAAAACAGAGATGTCAGAACGCAGTTCTGGTAAAAGGTCATTTACTTGAAAATTAATTCTGTTCCTTGCTGCACAATTGCTCTCTGACCTGCTGAATGTTTCCAGCATTTTTCTGTTTTTAAATCAGTTCATTTCTGCCTGAGAGTAATGTGCATTAAGGGAGAGATACTGTACAAGCACAATGTGACACCACTTAATTGTTCATTAAGGGCCGGTTATGTGCAAATTCATGAAAAGGCTTCCCCCTGTCCAATTTGAAGAGCAAATTAAATTAAAATCAGCAGGAATACATGAGGCATGGTACAGATGAGTCCCTGAGCCTCTTAATCAGACCACGCTGGAATTTGTCTCCTAGAGCTCCATTGAGTAGAATTACCACACTGATAGAACAAGTAATACTATATCAATAGAGTGAATGGGTTAAGGAACCTGTGCAGAGTACCTCTGTGGCTATCTACCATCATTTTGGATACTGTTGGTGTTGGGGCGGGGGGGTTGACCTAACAGAGGAAAGTCACAGCAGTAAGATCCCTGGCAATGAGTCTGCCTCTGTGACTCAGAAGGGAAGGAGGAGAAGAGGCGTATGAGGTGGTGACAGGGGATTTGTTAGTTAGGGGAACAGAAAGGAAGTTCTATGGGCAAGAATGAGATTCCTGGATGGTATGTTCCCTGCCAGGCACCAGGGTCCAGGACATTTCAAATCGAATCCTCAGCATTCTTAAGTGGGACGGCAAACAACCAGAGGTCGTGATCCAAGTAGGTACCAATTACATGGGTAGGACGACTGACAAGGTTTGCAAAGGAAGCTCAGGGAGTTAGGTTTTAATTTAAAGGGTAGGTCCTCTAAGGTTGTAATCTCAGGATGCTACCCATGTCATATGCTACGAGTTCTACGAGTCTGTGGTGGCCGGTGCGATCATGTTTGCTGTTGTGTGCTGGGGCAGCAGGCTGAGGGTAGCAGACACCAACAGAATCAACAAACTCATTCATGAGGCCAGTGATGTTGTGGGGATGGAACTGGACTCTCTGACGGTGGTGTCTGAAAAGAGGATGCTGTCTACATTGCATGCCATCTTGGACAATGTCTCCCATCCACTACATAATGAACTGGGTGGGCACAGGAGTACATTCAGCCAGAGACTCATTCCACCGAGATGCAATACAGAGCGTCATAGGAAGTCATTCCTGCCTATGGCCATCAAACTTTACAACTCCTCCCTTGGAGGATCAGACACTCTGAGCCAATAGGCTGGTCCTGGACTTATTTCATAACTTACTGGCATAATTTACATATTACTATTAAACTATTTATGGTTTTATTATTCTATTTAATTATGGTGCAACTGTAATGAAAACCAATTTCCCCTGGGATCAATAAAGTATGACTATGACTATGCTAGTGAGACCAGAAGTAGGAAGCTGAGGAGCTGGTGTAGGAGGGAGGACATAAGATATTTGGATCATTGGGCTTTCTTCCAGTAAAGTTGGAACTGTACAAAAGAAACGGTTTGCACCTGAACCGGAAGGGGACAAATATTCTACTGGGAAGGTTTGCAAATAGCGAGGCGGGGGGGGGCGGGGTGGTTAAACTAGGGTTGCAGGGGGATGGGAAGCAGAATGCCAGTGCAGTTAGTGGAGAGGCAGCAAAGACAGATGTTGGTAAGATCTCAGACTAAATCAGAAATCAGAAGGTTGAACATGGTGCGACTAGTGTCCTGAGTTGTATATATTTCAATGCAAGAAGTATCCTAGGAAAGGCGTATGAGCTCAAGGCATGGATTAACACATGGAAATAATATACTGTAGCCATTAGTGAGACTTGGTTGCAAGAGGATTAGGAGTGACAGCTGAACATAAGGTTGTTATAGTAGGTGATTTTATCTTTCCACATATTGACTGGGAATCCCATACGGTAAAAAGACTAGATGGGATAGAGTTTGTCAAATGTGTTCAGGAAAGTTTCCTTCATCAGTACATAGAAATCTTAATGAGAGAGTGTGCGATATTGGATCTGCTATTAGGGAATAAGACAGGGCAGGTGATAGAAGCTTACATAGGGCAATACTTTGCATATAGTGACCACAATGTCGTTATTTTCAAAGTAAATATGCAAAAAATAGGTCTGATATGGTGCATTTGGTAAGGTGCGGCACAAGAGACTTCTAAATAAGATGCAGATGCATGGAGTCGGAGGAAGTGTATTGGGATGGATAGTGGATTGGTTAACCAATAGAAGGCAGAGAGTTGGTATAAATGGCTGTTTCTCCGGTTGGCAGTCAGTAGTGAATGGGGTATCGCAGAGGGCGGTGCTGGGCCCGCAGTTGTTTACCATTTACATTGATAATTTGGAAGAGGGGACTGAGTGAAGTGTAGCAAAATTTGCTGATGACACTTGTTACGTACCCCGTAACTGGGTTGCCAAACCAGCAGAAATGGATCACTCAGTTGGAGTCTGGAGTACTAGAACTAAGAAAGTTTTATTAAAGAAATAAGCAACACAGTAATCGAAAGGATAATAAATGCAACAGTTCAGCAATGATAACCACTCATGTGCACAGAATTAAGATAACAGCATCAATCAAGCTCTATTGTTGTCTAGGGGTAAATGACCAAATTTCAAAGTGACTCAAAGTTCAGTTCGCAGTAATCGTTGCCATGGCGATGGACAACGTGGGGGAAGAGAGAGATAGAACAGGAACAACTGATCATTCAGAACACTGCTTCACTCACAGACCGGCGAGATTGCTCACAAGCAACTTTTGGGCGGGTCCTTGGTGATGTCACCTGAGGTCACCGACTGTGACCCCACCTCCAGATGCGGTCGATCCTCTGCAGTGAACCCAGCACCCAGGCAAGGGCGGACACACACCGGGTTCCCGCTGATCGTACCTTTCCACCCCGGGCGTTGTCTGATACTTCTCACCCACTCGTGAGAGGCGCACCGCTTCCAGGGTCTCGTTACTTCGGGTGGCGTGTGTGTCGCCTTGGCGAACCTGTCCCTTTTTATCCCCCTGCTGGGGTATCGCCTGTCCATACTTCAAACAGTTCAAGGTTCAAAGGGGGGAGCCGCTCCAGACAGCTCTCTCTCCCACGTGTCTTCATTACACATCTCCAGACGCTGCTCCATTGTTCCTTATCTCTCCTTCCCCTGAGGGCAGGTGGCAGACCAACTGCTGATGCCACTGATGCTAGCCCAGGCCAGCAAACATCTTAATTTTATGTGTATTCTCGTCACACACTAAACTGAGTGGAAAAGCAAATTGTACAGAGGATGTGGAGAGTCTGCAGAGAGATATAGATAAGTTAAGTGAGTGGGCCAAGGTCTGGCATATGGAATACAACGTTGGTAAATGCGAGGTCATCCACTTTGGAAGGAATAATAGAAGAGCAGATTATTATTTAAATGGTGAAAGATTGCAGCATGCTGTTGTGCAGAGGGACTTGGGAGAACTTGTGCATGAATTGCAAAAAGTTGGCTTGCAGATAAAAACAGGTTATTAAGAAGGCAAGCAACATACATCAAAGTTGCTGGTGAACTTACAGGTTGAGTCGGTGGTGAGGAAGGCAAATGCTATGTTAGCATTCATTTCAAGAGATCTAGAATACAAGAGCAAGGATGTGATGCTGAGGCTTTATAAGGCACTGGTGAGGCCTCACCTTGAGTATTGTGAACAGTTTTGGGTCCCTCCTCTTAGAAAAGGTGTGCTGAACCAGAGTAGGTTCACAAGGATGATTCCAGGAGTGAAAGGGTTATCATATGAGGAACGTTTGATGGCTCTGGGTCTGAACTTGCTAGAATTCAGAAGGATGAGGGGGGATCTCACTGAAACTTTTGATATGTTGAAAGACCTAGACAGAGTAGATGTGGAAATGATGTTTCCCATGGTGGAAGAGTCCAGGACGAGAGAGCACAGCCTCAGCATGGGGGCCGGGGGGTGGCGGGTGGCACCATCTCAAAAACAGAGATGTGGAGAAATTTCTTTAGCCAAAGGATATTGAATTTGTGGAATTTGTTGCCACATGCAGCTGTGGAGGCCAGGTCATTGGGTGTATTTAAGGCAGAGGCTGATAGATTCTTGATTAAAACATGGCATCAAAGATTACGGGGAGAAGTCCGGAAACTGGGGTTGAGGAGGAGAAAAAAAAAAAGAATCGGCCATGATTGAATGGCGGAGCAGACTCGATGGGCCAGATGGTGTATATTTGCTCCTATGTCTTAGGGTCTCATAATATATCTATAAGATTGAAAGAATGCAGAGAAAATTTACAAGGATTTTGACAAGACTTGAGGATCTGAGTTATAGGGAAAGGTTGAATAGGGTACGTTTTTATTCTCTAGGGTGCAGGAGAATGAGGGAGAACTTAAATATAGAGGTATACAAAACTATGAGGGGGATAGATAATTTAAATGCAAGCAGGCTTTTTCTCCACTGAAGTTGTGAGGAACTAGAATGAGATATGATCAGTTATAGGTTTAAGAGGGAATTTCTTCATTCAGATGGGTGGTGAGAGTGTGAGAGTGGCTCTTGCAGTGTGAAAATGGTGTGACCGGTGGGGAGTTATTCGTGTGTCCAACCCTCGCCTGGGTCGATAATTCCACAACAGAAGAACGGTCCCCTTTGTTGTGGTCACAGTCGGTGACTTTTAAAGGACTTCGGAGGACAACGGGAAGATCGACGGCGTCAGCTCACCTGAAGACTCAAAACTCTCTCTCTCTCTCTCTCCCCATCACTAATCAACTCAATACCACGAACTGAACTGAACTTTACTTATCATCGTAAAACTATCTACTTACCCTTAGAGTTGAAGAAGCTTGGTTTTCATATATTTCCACACTTACTTGTATATAATCATTGCTAACCTGTTTTTATATCTGATTTTATATTACTGTATTGCGTAGTTACTAATAAATACCATTAGTGAATAGCAATACCAGACTCCAAAGTGTTTTCCATTTCTGCTGGATCTTTAACCTGTCACGGGGTATGTGACAGGTAGGACCAGGGTAGATCTTACACAGTGAATATTAGGACACTGAGGAGTTAGGTGGAACAAAGTGATCTGGGAATACAGGTCCATAATTTGTTGAAGGTGGCGAAACAGGTAGCGTGAGTCATAAAGGCACGTTGGCCTTCATAAATCAATGTATTGAGTACAGGAGATGGAATGTTATTTGTGGTTGTTGATGACTTTGGTGAAGTCTAATTTGGAGTATTATTTGCAGTTTTTTTTAGATTATGAGAACACTCAGTCCTCTTTTATTGTCATTTAGAAATGCATACATGCATTAAGAAATGATACAATGTTTCTCCAGCATGATATCACAGAAAACAAGACAGACCAAAGACTAACAGTGACAAAACCACATAATTATACCATATAGTTACAGCAGTGCAAAGCAATACCATAATTTGATGAAGAACAGTCCATAGGCACAGTAAAAAAAAATTGCCTCAAAGCCCCCGAGTCGATCGACTCCCGAGTCCCCGATAGCGGCGGCAAAAGGGAGAAACTCCCTGCCATAAACCTGCAGGCACTGTCAACTTGCCGATACCTTGGAAGTAGCTGACCACAGCCGACCCCGAGTCCATCCATCCGAAAACTCCGAGCTTCCGAGTGGCCTCTGCAATACAGCCTCCCGAGCGCCATCCTCTGCCCAGCGCCTTCGACCTCTCCCCAGCCGCTGAAACACGCAAAGCCGAGGATTTCGAGGCCTTCAGCTCCAGAGATTCCGGTTACCACACAGTAGCAGCGGTAGCAAAGCGGACATTTCAGAAGTTTTCCAGATGTTCCGCTATGCACTCATGTCTGTCTCCATCAAATCAGGATTGTGCACGGTCCCCTACTTAACAGAAAACAGATATTCATCACCGGAGAGGCCGTGCGCGCTGTCGTCGCGCCGCCATCTTCCCCCAATTATTGTTCACCTACCTACAGGACAGATGTAAACAAAGTTGAAGAGAACAGAGAAAATTTACAAGGATGTTATTGGGTCTGGATGACTTGAGATAAAAGGAAAGGTTGATTAGGTTAGGTCTGTATTCCATAGAATGTAGAAGATTGAGAGAAGATTTGATAGAGGTATTCAAAATTATGAGGGCATAAATTGGGTAAATGCAAGCAGGCCGTTTCCATTGAGTTTGTGTGGGACTCCAACCAGAGTTCATGGTTTAAAGGTGAAAGGTTTAAGGGGAACGTGAAGGGAAACTTCTTCACTCAGAGGGTCGTGAGTGTGGAATGAGCTGTCAGCACAAGTGGTGCATGCAAGCTCAATTTCAACGTTTAAGAAAAATTTGGATAGGTGCATAGATGGTAAGTGTATGGAGGGCTACGGTTCCAGTGAAGGTCGATGGTCTCAGGCAGTTTAAATGGTTTTTGCTTTGACTAGATGGACTTTAGGGCCTGTTTCTGTGCTGTACTTCTCCATGACTTTATGACTTTATAGAATCATAGGGCACTACAGCACTGAATCAGGTCCTTTAGTCCATTCAGTCCTACTGAACTTTTAATCTGTCTAGTCCCATCGACCAGCATCTGGACCATAGCCTTCTATAGCCCTATCATCTATGTACCTATCCAAATTTCTCCTAAGTGTTGAAATTGAATCCACACCCACCGCTTCTGCTGGTGGTTTGTTTCACACTCTCACCACCCAACTGAATGAAGAAATTCCCTCTTAAACCTATAACTGATCATATCTCATTCTAGTTCCTCACAACTTCAGTGGAGAAAAAGCCTGCTTGCATTTAAATTATCTATCCCCCTCATAGTTTTGTATACCTCTATATTTAAGTTCTCCCTCATTCTCCTGCACCCTAGAGAATAAAAACGTACCCTATTCAACCTTTCCCTATAACTCAGATCCTCAAGTCTTGTCAAAATCCTTGTAAATTTTCTCTGCATTCTTTCAATCTTATAGATATATTATGAGACCCTAAGACATAGGAGCAAATATACACCATCTGGCCCATCGAGTCTGCTCCGCCATTCAATCATGGCCGATTCTTTTTTTTTTTCTCCTCCTCAACCCCAGTTTCCGGACTTCTCCCCGTAATCTTTGATGCCATGTTTTAATCAAGAATCTATCAGCCTCTGCCTTAAATACACCCAATGACCTGGCCTCCACAGCTGCATGTGGCAACAAATTCCACAAATTCAATATCCTTTGGCTAAAGAAATTTCTCCACATCTCTGTTTTTGAGATGGTGCCACCCGCCACCCCCCGGCCCCCATGCTGAGGCTGTGCTCTCTCGTCCTGGACTCTTCCACCATGGGAAACATCATTTCCACATCTACTCTGTCTAGGTCTTTCAACATATCAAAAGTTTCAGTGAGATCCCCCCTCATCCTTCTGAATTCTAGCAAGTTCAGACCCAGAGCCATCAAACGTTCCTCATATGATAACCCTTTCACTCCTGGAATCATCCTTGTGAACCTACTCTGGTTCAGCACACCTTTTCTAAGAGGAGGGACCCAAAACTGTTCACAATACTCAAGGTGAGGCCTCACCAGTGCCTTATAAAGCCTCAGCATCACATCCTTGCTCTTGTATTCTAGATCTCTTGAAATGAATGCTAACATAGCATTTGCCTTCCTCACCACTGACCCAACCTGTAAGTTAACCTTTTGACTCAACCTTCAACTTAACCTTTAGGTAGGTTATATTCCCTGCAAGTAGGTGATCAGAACTGCTTACAATGCTCCAAATTTGGCCAACTTTGTTTTAAGAAATGTAGCTTCAGTTGCAGTTTTGTACTAGCTACTTCAACATTCCTGAAACTAACCAGGAGAGACAATCAAGAGTTGCAGCACCCTTGTCAGTACGTATTTACCTACAGAGCAGACTTTTACAAAGCTGTCTCCCACCGTGGACCAAACAGACCAAAGTTCAAAGATCAGATCAGTGTGTTGATCTCCACTTTACTCTCACTCAAATGAAGATTTGGACCAATTAGAGTGTTGCTGTTGTGAAGGCAGCTGGTTAAAGTGCATCACATCGCATGATCACTGTTTGTTTTCAGCAGTGGTTTGATAAACCTGCTCTGCTCCACTATGTGGCAACAAAATATCGAAATTGGAATTTTTTTACACAACAAAATTAGATTTCAACAAGAAACTTTATTAAATTATGTGCTGTTCATTTTAGACACCAACATTTAAACATACAAATGATGTTTGGAATTTGTTCAGTCTACTTTTACACATGATGCTGCTATGGTGAATCTATGGCAATTATACGCCATAGACAGCTGTTGAGGCCAAGTCTTTATGCATGTTTAAGGCAGAAGTTGATAGATTCTTGATTGATCAGGGTATGAAGGGATATGAAGGCTGGAGATTGGGCTGAGAGGAAAATTGGATCAGCCATGATGAAATGGCTGAGCAGACTTGATGGGCCAAGTGGCCTAATTGTGCTCCTATATCTTATGGTCTGAAATACTGTACTTCTGCAGTTGTTTCTTATGTTATGTTTATACTTCGAGCTTGGACAGCATAATCTCTGATTTTACACTATCACAAAGAACAGAAAACATTGTAATTTAAGTGCCTACAGTGAATAGTCAAACACTATAAAGGCTGATTGTGAAGTACTATATAAGCTTTCTTCAGAAACAGAGAGTCTTGTATGGTCAAGTTTTCATTCAGAGCGAGAGCTGATTTGGTCTGTTTGAAGATACAGTTGTAAGGGGTACAGAAAGTAATGGCAGGGCATATCCCATTCATTTTGAGTTACCTGACAGCTCTGTTCCTCTTGAAACCTATCAGCTTAGGAGACTCCCAGAAGTGTACAAAAAGTTCCAAGGAATTAGTAATCCTTCCAGTTGGAATTATTAAAGGACTGAGCTAAGAATTTTTTAAAAAATACTGATAAGATTAAAAAGCAACCCAAGTGTTCAGATTATTTAAACAGCGACCAATAATTTATTTGCTGAGCATTTTATAGTCCATTGCCCTGTTGATTTGACATCTATTACAATTGATAGTTTAATTATGTGTTTTATGTTAAATCTCTATTCCAGAGGCCTATCATGTTCTTGTAATGGGAGCCTTTAATAACAACCTTTAGACTTCGAAAAGGTTTGTGCAATGAAGTATCCTGGATAAATGGCACCGAGAAGGGATTTCAAAGGGAAGAAAGTACATTTTATTGAAAAGAAGATGATACAAGCATTAGATAATCTTCTGCTGTTCCATGAGTTGAGCTCTGGATGACAAAATACTCTGACAATTAAATGGACGGCAAAGTAACAGCATAAAAGCTATTAAGCTGGGATGAGAAGTCTGAATAACTGTCATCCCCTACAAAAGGAAAACATGCACATGTCAAACCATCAACGTTACAAAGAGTGTCATGTAGCATCATGTTCCTTTCTAAGTGGCTAGTCAATAAAACAGACTAGCAGCATCATGTGTACAAGTAGACTGAACAAATTCCAAACATCATTTGTATCTTTAAATGTTGGTGTCCAAAATGAACAGCACATGAGTTTATTGATCCATTTAATAAAGTTTCTTGTTGAAATCTAATTTTGCTGTGTAAAAATAACCTCTAATTTTAATATTTTGTTGCCACACAGTGGTGCAGAGCAGGTTTATCAAACCACTGCTGAAAACAAACAGTGATCATGCGATGTGATGCACTTTAACCAGCTGCCTTCACAACAGCAACACTCTAATTGGTCCAAATCTCCCTTTGAGTGAGAGTAAAGTGGAGATCAACACACTGATCTGATCTTTGTACTTTGGTCTGCTTGGTCCACGGTGGGAGACAGCTTTGTAAAAGTCTGCTCTGTAGGTAAATACGTACTGACAAAGGTGCTCCATCTCTTGATTGTCTCTCCTGGTTAGTTTCAGGAATGTTGAAGTAGCTAGTACAAAACTGCAACTGAAGCTACATTTCTTAAAACATACTGGGCCAAATTTGGAGCATTGTAAGCAGTTCTGATCACCTACTTGCAGGGAATATAACCTGCCTAAAGGTTAACTTACAGGTTGAGTCAGTGGTGAGGAAGGCAAATGCCATGTTATCACTCATTTCAAAAGGTCTAGAATACAAGAGCAAAGATGCGATGCTGAGGCTTTATAAGGCACTGGCGAGGGCTCACCTTGAGTATTGTGAACAGTTTACGTTGCATTGCCTCCTTCATCACAGACACAACCCGTTGTGCTTTCCCCTATTCCTATTTCACCTTTCCTACCTATCCCCTCCCTGCTTCCCCTCCCCCACCTCTTGATCTTCCCCTTACCGGTTTTTCACCCTGGCACCTACCAGCCTTCTCCTTCCCACCCTCCCCCCACCTTCTTTATAGGGCCCCTGCCCCCTCCCTCTTCAGTCCTGATGAAGGGTCTCGGCCCGAAACATTGACAGTTCGTTTCCACATATGCTGTCCAACCTGCTGAGTTCCTCCAGTGAGTTGTGCGTGTTGCTTAAACCCATAAATGAAGTCACACCTCACTATAAATACAAACCTGATCCAGCTTTAGAGACAGAAAACCACAAATTATATCATGACTGATCAGTTATTACAGATAGGATAACCCATAATAAACTTCTGGATGTACTAATGTAGGATAAACAAGCATGAACAAATTATTTAATAGATTAGATTAGATTATGAGGACACGCAGTCCTTTTTTATTGTCATTTAGTAATGTGTGCATTAAGAAATGATACAATATTCCTCCGGTGTGATATCACAGAAACACAGGACAGACCAAGACAGAAAAACTAACAAAAACCACATAATTATAACATATAGTTACAACAGTGCAACAATACCATAACTTGATGAAGAACAGGCCATGGCACAGTAAAAAAGTTCAAAGTCTTTCGAAAGTCCTACATCTCACGCAGACGGGAGAAGGAAGGAAACTCTCCCTGCCATGCCCGACTACAGTCTGACTCTCAGTCATCCGAAAACTTCGAGCTCTGATCAGCCCTCCAAAACCGAGTACCGAGCACTATCTATCCGAACGCTTCGACCTCAGCCTCGGTCGCCAGCAGCAGGCAAAGCCGGGGATTTTGGGGCCTTCCCTCTGGAGATTCTCGATCACACAGTAGCAGCAGCAGCGAACCGGCATTTCAGAAATTTCTCCAGATGTTCCTCTGTGCTTCTCACGTCTGTCTCCATCAAATCAGAATTGTCCATGGTCCTTATTTAATAGATACGATATCATTTCACCGGAGAGCTGTGCACGTTGTGTCGCCTTGCCATCTTCTCCTCCCGCCGAGAGACACATAGAAAACCTACAGCACAATGCAGGCCCTTCAGCCCACAAAGCTATGCTGAACATGTCCTTACCTTAGAACTACCTAGGTTTACCCATAGCCCTCTATTTTTTAAGCTCCATGTATCCATCCAGGAGTCTCTTAAAAGACCCTATTGTTTCTGCCTCCACGACTGTGCCAGCAGTCCATTCCACGCACTCACCATACTCTGCATAAAAAAGCTTACCACTGACATCTCCTCTGTGCCTACTTCTAAGCACCTTAAAAATATGCCCTCTCCTGGAGTCTCTTAAAAGGCCCTATCGCATCTGCCTCCACCACCGTCAGCAGCCGCACATTCTACGCACTCTCCACTCTCTGCATAAAAAAACTTACCCCTGTACCTACTTCCAAGCACCTTAAAACTGTGTCCTCTCTTGATAGCTATTTTAGCCCTGGGAAAAAGCCTCTGACTATCCACACAATCAATGCCTCTCATCACCTTATACACCTCTGTCGGATCACCTCTCATCCCCATTGCTCCAAGGACAAAAGGCCAAGTTCACTCAACCTATTCTCATAAGGCATGCTCCCCAATCCAGGCAATGTCCTTGTAAATCTCCTCTGCACCCTTTCTATGGTTTCCACATCCTTCCTGGAGTGAGCACAGAACTGAGCACAGTACTCCAAGTGGAGTCTGACCAGGGACCTATATAGTTGTAACATTACCTCTAGGCTGTTAAACTCAATCACACGATTGATGAAGGCCAATGCACCATATGCCTTCTTAACTACACAGTCAGCCTACGCAGCAGAACTGAGTGTCATATGGACTCGGTCGCCAAGATCCTGTTGATCCTCCACACTGCCAAGAGTCTTACCATTAATACTATATTCTGCCATCATATTTGACCTACCAAAATGAACCACCTCACACTTATCTAGGTTGAGCTCCATCTGCCACTTCTCAGCTCAGTTATGGGGCACCTTATCAAATGCCTTGCTGAAATCCATATACACTACATCTACTGCTCCTCCTTGCCTAGACAAAGCCCTGCTGACTATTCCTAATCGTATTATGCCTCTCCAAATGTTCATACCTCTCAGGATCGTAAACACAAAGTACTCTGCAGATGCTGGGGTCAAAGCAACACTCACAACATGCTGGAGGACTCCAGCTTGTTGTGAGTGTTCGGATGCTGCCGACCTGCTGACCGCCTCTCAGGATCTTCTCCATCAACTTACTAACCACTGAAGTAATACTCACTGGTCTATAATTTCCTGGGCTATCTCTACTCTCTGTCTTGAATAAGGGAACAACATCTGCAATCCTCCAATCCTCTGGAACCTCCCCCCATACCCTTTGATGATGCAGGACACAGCAATCTCCTCCCTCGCCTCCCACAGTAGCCTGGGGTACATCTCATCCGGTCCCAGCGACTTATCCAACTTGATGCTTTCCAAAAGCTCCAGCACATCCTTTTTCTTAAAGTCGATATGCTCAAGCTTTTCAATCTGCTGTAAGTCAACCCTAAAATTGCCAATTTCCTTTTCCGTAGTGAATACTGCTGCAAAGTATTCATTAAGTACCTCAGCTATCTCCTCCAGTTCCATACACACTTTTCCACTGTCACGCTTAATTGGTCCTATCCTGTCACACCTTATCCTCTCTCTTTTCTGTCTCTCTATCTGCTTCTCAATGTCCCTGTTACTACAGCAATTAGAATTATTGACCCCTTCCTGTTTCTAACTTCCACCCAGAGAGACTCAGTAGACAATCCCTCTATGACTTCCTCCTTTTCTGCAGCAGTGACACCATCACTGATCAGCAGTCCCACTCCTCCACCTCTTATGCCTCCCTCCCTGTCCTTTCTGAAACATCTGAATCCTGGCACTCTAAGTAACCATTCCTGCCTCTGAGAGATCCAACTCTCTGTAATGGCCACAACATCATAGCTCCAAGTACTGTTCCATGCTCTAAGCTCATCCGCTTTGTTCATGATGTTTCTTGCATTAAAACAGACACATCTCAAACCATCTGTTTGAGCGTAACCCTTCTCTATCACCTACCTATCCTCCATCTCGCGCTGTCTCCAAGCTTCCTCTGTACATGAGCCAACCGCCCCTTCCTCCATCTATTCAGCTCAGTTCCCACCCCCCAGCAATTCGAGTTTAAACTCTCCCCAATAGCCTTACTAACACCAAGGAAATTAAAGTTGCTCACGGTCTCCACCTCTGATCCTCTGATGAGTACTGGCTCATAGACCTCTGGTTTCCTTCTCCTGAAGTCAATGATCAGCTCTTTGGTCTTGCTGACAATGATTAAAAGGCTGTTGTGATCTCCCATGTCCTAGGAATGAAAGTAAATAGACTAGTTGAGAAAAAGATTGTTTTGAAAAAGATTATTCCTTACATCCATTTAGAACTCCAAACATGTGTGGTTTCCAGATGAGGCATCACTGCACCTGCAAACCTGTTTGGGCCATCTACTATATCTAGTGCTCCCAATATGGCCTCCTCTACATCGGTGAGATCCGATGTAGATTTGGGGCTACTTTATTGAGCACCTCAGCTCCATCCACCAAAAGTAGAATTTCCCAATGGCCAAATATTTCAATTCCTATCCCCATTCCCCTTCCAGCATGTTGTTCCATGATGTCCTCTTCTGTCATAATGAGTCCACTTTCAGAGTGGAGGAATAAAACTGCATTGCTTTCTGTTGGCATGAACATTGATTTCTCCATCTTCTGGTAACTTTTCCCCTCCCAGTTCCCTCTTATTCACTTCCTCACTCTGATCTTTTACTGGATTTCCTGACCTGTCTATCACCTTCCCTGGTGCTCTGCTCCTTCTTCCCTTTCTCCCATGATCCACTCTCATCTCCTATCAGATTCTTTCTTCTCCAGCCCTTTGCCTTTTCCATTGATCATCTCCCAGCTTCTTACTTCATTTGTCCTCCCCCACCCACCTGACTTCACCTATCACCTTCTAGTTTGTCTTAATTCCCCTCCACCTACTTTCTTATTCTGACATCTCCCCTCTTCCTGACCAGTCCTGAATAAGTGTCTCAGCCCAGCCATCAACTGTTTTATTTATTTTATAGATGTTGTCTGACCTGCTGAGTTCCTCCAGTGTTTTGTGTGTGTTTCTCTGGATTTCCAGCATCTGCAGGATCTCTTGTATTTTTGAATAAAAAGATTGAACTTTTTTTATAATCAACAAACATCCAACAAAAATCAATGAACAGTCAACCTGCATTAGTTGATAATTCATTTAAATCATGTGGGTTTCACTATTTCCAATGATCTGGATTTTAAAAACATGTTAATTAGAGAATTGAGGTCCAATATGGTGGTGTGTTAGCCAAGCTCTGAATGATGTCATACTCTGGTGACCTCTGGAGATGGAAGTGCTAATGTCATTATTATTGTGCTGTCTGGAATTTCAACCACAATTTGAAATCCATTTATCAACCATTGCAGTCAAAGAATTCTAGCTACAGTACGGTTGCCTGCAGTCTTAAAGTTGGGCGGGGATACAGGAAATTCTGAAAGCTCCAGGTGAGTTATTTGCTGCAGCTCTATGCAAAATAGTCAAAATTCCTCCACCACGTGAGAAACATCAAGAAACTAATCATTCCATTATATTTAATGAAAATCTCATCAGGTGGCCCAATTTTCACTGCATGGAGATTTCTGAAGATCAAGGCAAACATATGCTTATGGCAGTGGAAACAATGCCAACATTGCAAAATGAAGGGAGTGATTGATAAAATAACTGTAGTTAAGCCTGGTGATTTATAGAACAGTTCTGTGAGTGACTTTGTTCTACACTGCAAACAGCAGAAACCAATTATACTTTCATGATTGTTCCAGTGCTGGAGATAGAGGATTTTTACTACAAAGATTTTAACTTCAGATTAGACATGACCATAAATTCTTCTGGGACCTTATCATCTCATGTTCTTTATGTATATCCTTGTTGCCAATGCACAGCTGGTTTCAACCTGCATCTTGAATATTCACAGACTATTGTGCTTTAAGAAATGTGGATCTGATAGGACTGTTCTTCTCACTGGAACCGAGGAAGCTCTTTGAAAGAGATGAGCACTTAATCTCATTCTCCTGCCATTCAAATTTATTTTTATTTTCAACTGTTTATCTACCCTCCTCGAAAGTCTAATCCAATTTTGTAGTACCTCTCAAGCTGACAGCAAATTCCATGTCATTACTGTATTTTTGTGCCAGGTAAGTAATTTTATCTTTTCATCCAGAGTTCTTTTCAAACCTTTTGTTCTCTTGCACAAATGTAAAATCTTGTCACACCTAAATTTCACAGAACTTTCTATATACATCAATTTATTTTAAGTTATAGCTATCATTAATGTTGCACAGATCATTGTGACAGATGTTTTTGTTGTAAGATCACCTGAGCAAGCTTGAAGATTTGCCTAATATTTGTTGTGAGTTCAGATGATCATGAATGAATACTGACAAGTGCATGGACAATGTACTTTTTTCATCTTTAAATGGTTTCTGAAGATGCATCTGAAAAGCCAGAAGATTCAGGTTGTTTCACCTGAATTCAGCATCTCTTGCTGTTCGTTGTTATGAATCATTGCCCAAACCAAGTGCTGCATAACATGTTTTTTAATTACAAAAAAATCAGATGTAATGACTTGAACATCAACTAAATGATCCAAGCAACATTGTACTGAGAAATTGATGATCCTTCACCATAAACTAACTTTGAATAAAACATCACATCTTGAACTGCAGTGACACAGGGTTAGATAAAACTAAGAAAATATCTGAGATGGGGTGGAGACCAGAGATAGAAGATTCAAGATTCATTTATTATCAAAGAATATATAAATTATACAACCTTGAGTTTGCTTACTCACAGGTAGTCACAAAGCAAGAAACCCAAAAGAACCCAATTAAAGAAAAAAAATATAGACCAACACTCGAAGTGCAAGAGAAAGAAAAAAAAATACAAATCATGCAAACAAATTAAGTGAACAACGGCATTCCAAGACAAAATTGAGTCCTTAGATAAGAACCCCAGAGCAGCCCAGAGCAGGCCCAAAGCCTTACTTATCAGTTCATCATATTCGCGAGCATGGAGCACAGAAACCGGGGAAGTCTTCAAAGCTCAACGCCATGGAGAAGACCATTGTGGAAGACAAGTGAAATCGGCTCACATCCGAACCAACGCCCTGTCTTGTCAGTCTATGTGGGCCAGCATTTAAATTGACCCAACAACAGAACAGCAAAAGGCTTCAGCACCCTGAAGAGAGAAGTGAAGATCACAGAGAATGAGTGAAATTGACTCTCGCTTCTGATCTGGGTTGACATTTAAATTGTCTAAACAGTGTAAAGTACCTCGCACTAGAACCCTAGCACCAGGACTGGACCACATAACCCAGTGCCCCACTCCAGACTCCAATTTTGTCGCCTAGCCTGAAGTCGCTCTCAAACCTCAGATCAACTTGGTGCCCAGAGCGATCCAACCTCACACATGGGCCAGTTAAACGAGCATCAGAATTTTGCTGCCTAGGCTTTGACTTCTTCTTTCGGTTTCCAGAGTGATCCAACCTCACTCCCAGGCCTGCTGTGCGGGCATTGGAACTCTAACTGCAATGATCCAGCAACAAACAAACTATCTTAGCTCATCCTCCAAACTTGTATTGCCATCGCTCATTCCTTCACTGTTTGCAGCAATAATTTGACACGTTAGCTCAATAAAGGTATTTTTAGTGATGTTTTTAGTCAGATTTCTTATCTCTTTGACTACCAGAAGCTGTCGCGCACATGTTTGGTCGATAGCACTATCTTAATCTGAGTTCCTGTGAGACAATTGTTTTTCTTGCCATCTAGAAAAGGAGTTTAAAAAAAACATAGCTGGTCTGTTGAAGGAGGATAAATAGAGAACAGTTATTGGAAGAAAATCCGTTATAATTTCTTCCTTCTCGCCTTAAGCCCATGCACTTGACTTTTTAGAGATACAATTGACTATAGATGCTAGATCTGGAGCAACATGCAAGCTGCTGGAAGAACTCAAGGGGTCAAGCAGCATTATTGGGTGGAAAAATACTGTCGATATTTCTAGCTGAAACCCTGCTTCAGGACTGAGAATGCAAAATGGCACCAGCATCTAACGGTGACAATTTATTTATTTACTTAGTGATACAGCATGGAGTAGGCCCTTCTGGCCCTTCAAGCACACCATTCCAGAAGCCCTCCATAACATCTTGAGCTGTAAAAACATTGCACTAACTTCTATGCTAGAGTGGCGGCCAGAACATGTGCTCTTCAGACAGCTAATAAAAGTACCTGATATGCCTTGTCTGAACTGTAATCGCAGCCGTCTGCAGCCTGTAATTTCCATTTTAAGGATGTTCTTTTAAACCGACCAAATGATCCAGCAGATTACGCTCTCCTGGAGGATTTAGCGAACTGGACCCTTGAGAGTGCAGGTATGGACAATGAGCTATCACTGTAGGTGGACGGTGCATCAAGGCCTGATGGTGGAAGATAATTCCCTGGTCCATTCCATTACTCAGTACCGATTAAAGTATTGAGCAAGATTAAAATCGTCAAAGACGAGCAGAAAATGTACAGGTGTTTAATGCCGCCTCCCTGCGTTTGACCGTTCTCTGTCTCTGCTCCCTACTCTGTTTGAGCAGGAAATGCAGCAATCAGGCATCCAATGCCACAAAGGTTTGGGAGTAGTTGTTGACCTGCAGCCATCAGTTTCCTGGACGGTCTTCACTTGCCACAGCGCTGAACAGGCTCTGCAGTTGTGGACTCACTATCAGGGATTCTGCAGTTTATGTTCCATGTGTTTGTGTTTACTTTTTATTACAATTTGCACGATTGAATAAGGCGACAAGGCCAAAGGCCAAGGGCCAACCGGTGTTCAACTCACTATTCTGCAAGTGTCCCTCACTTCAGCGCTGAACTGACTCTGCAGCTGTGGCCTGCAACCATTGGCACCCGCCTCAGCACTGAACTGTCTCTATTGTTATGGCCTACAACCAACGGGCTCCTTGACCTGCTTCACTTGCCTCAACGTTGAACTGTCTCTGTAACCATGGTCTCACTTTTGAGGACTCTGCAGATTATTCTCTTTCTTTTTATCTGTTTACAGTTTTATTGTCTGAAGGATTTGCTCTTTTTTGGCACATTGGGTATCTGATGGTCTTTTTGTGTGTGCTTTTATAATGGGTTCTATTGTGTTTCTTTGTTTTGTGGCTGCCTATAAGAAGACAAATCTCAAAGTTGTATATACTTTGTCCTTTGAACTTTGAATATACTGAAGAAGGAGTAAAAAGCAAGAATGGACTCCAAGGTGTTTAGTGAACTAAGGAGGTTTATAAAATGAGAGGCAAGTTGTGCCAGGTAGAGGAGATGAGCAGGCGTGGAGTCTGAAGCCTGTAACAGGTAGATGGTGTAGATCCGGGGTTCCCAACCCGGTGTCAAAAGACCACTTGTTTAATGGTATTGGTCCACGGCATGATCAGAAATTAAGGGAGCTAGGGCTTTACTCTTTGGAGAGAAGGAAGATGAGAGGAGACATGATAGAGGTATACAAGATATTAAGAGGAATAGATAGAGTGGATAGCCAGCGCCTCTTCTCCAGGGCACCACTGCTCAATACAAGAAGACATGGCTTTAAGGTAAGGGTTGGGAAGTTCAAGGGGGATATTAGATGAAGGTTTTTTACTCAGAGAGTGGTTGGTGCATGGAATGCACTGCCTGAGTCAGTGGTGGGGGCAGATACACTAGTGAAGTTTAAGAGACTACTAGACATGTATATGGAGGAATTTAAGGTGGGGGGGTTATATGGGAGGCAGGGTTTGAGGGTTGGCGCAACATTGTGGGCCGAAGGGCTTGTACTGTGCTGTAGTATTCCATGTTCTATGTGCTATAAAAAAAAAACGTTGGGAACCTCTGAAGTAGACGGAGGTTGATGACAGTTGAAAAAGAGAGGAAAATAAAACAGATGGATCAAGGTGGGAAAAAGAGTATGAGAGGATCGGAGACTGTTTTTGGATGGCGATAAACAGGAACACAGTCGCTACCAGCATTGGATTCAGGTAAGTAAATGAGTTGAGTAAAAGAGGTGAGAATGAGAGCATTTAGGAGAGAGATGATTGGCAGTTGGTACCAGATGGTGAATAAGGAGAGGAACTAATGTTTGAAGTGGTTGGTTGGAGCCAGCAGGGAGCAGGGGATAAAGGTGGTGAAATGTGCCTGGAGGGAGGGTGGGAAACTGGACTGGAGGATGAGAAGGGAAGGGGATAGGTGGGTATGACGAGGGAAAAATGAAAAGGGGACTTATTTTAAATTGGAAAAGTCAATATTCATTCCACTTGGTTGAAGAGTACACTGAAGGAATTTGAGATGTTTCTTGTACAGTTTGTGTTGAGCTTCATCCTGACAGTAATAAAGATTAGCGTGGGAATGGGAGGTTTATAGAGGTGGGCTTGGATTCCAGGGTAGTTATTGGACTGGGTGTGGGATAGCGGATGTGTAGTGCCAGATGGGGGAGGTGAATTCACAGTTGCAGATTTTTTCCAAATCCCCTTCCGACCTGCTTTCTACATTCAGGAAGAATAGTCCCAGCCTTAACATTCTCCCTCTAAAAACTTACCACATGCTGTTCTCAGGAGGTCTATGCAAGATCTCAGATTCCTGCTCATGAACAGCATTGTAGGTGTTCCTTTTGTCATCACGTGACTAGAGTTCTGATACACAAAAAGGAAGTTGTCCACCTTGTGCTGCAGAGAAATGTCCTCTTTGTCCATTGCTTTAATAGACTTCTTGAAGGTTTGGATAAACCTTTCAACTAACTCATTCATTGCTGAGTGGTGAGGAGTTGGCTTGAAATGGTTGATACCATTTCCTTCATGAATAATCTGAACACTTCTGATGTGTATTGTGGTCTGCTGTCACTTATAATTTGTTCTGGTAAGCCACTTCTGACAAAGGTAGTCCTCAGGGCAGAACCAGTCTTTTCTGCTGTGGTTGACTTCATTGATATGATCTCCGGCCACTTCGAATGAGTATTCACAGCAATCAGAAACATGGAGTCATGAACGTTCCAACAAAATCGATATGCGCTCTTTGCCATGGTGAAGACAACTACTCCTCTGGGTGCCTGTGGGAGTAAATTTTGAATTTTTTGACATCCTGGACAGCTTTTTGTCAAGTTTTCAATCTGTCTATCTATTCCTGGCCACCTCATGTAGCTCCGGGCGAGACTCTTCATCTAGACTGTACCCAGGTGTCCTTCATGCAGATTCTCTAACACTCTGGTGCACAGTTTAGAGGGAACCACAACACGAGATCCACACATCAGCTTTGACATACCAACATTTTGTCTCATCTCGCTGAGAACTCTGTAGAAATATAGGGTTACCATGAGCTGGCCAAACTTGTATGGTGATGTCACAGACTTTTGAAAATGTTGGGTCATTCTTTGTTTCTCTTTGTGTTTCAGTATTAGTTACTGCAACTAGTCCACCAATGATGTGTGGGACACCTTTGGTGGACTACAGAATGAAGACTTTTCTTCTTCTGGTGGGAAAGTTTAATAGAGCTGTTAGGGAGGGTTTAAACTAATTTGGCAGGGGGATGGGAACCAGAATGATAGAGCAGAGGAGGGGGAAAACAGAAATAAATCTAAGATAGTAAGCAGTAAAGATGTCAGGAAGGACAGGCAGGTGATGGGGCAAATTTGCAGCCATTGGGATGAGTTGCAGTGCAATAAAGTTGCAGTGCAATCAGAGCAAAAAGTACCAAATACTGGTCTGAAAGTGTCATACTTAAATGCACACAGCATAAGGAATAAGGTGGATGATCTTGTCGTACAGCTACAGGTTGGCAGGGATGATATTGTGGCCATCACTGAGACGTGGCTGAAGGATGCATGTCTCTGGGAGCTGAACGTCCAAGGATACATGGTGTATCGGAAGGTTAGCCAGGTAGGCAGAGGGGGTGGTGTGGCTTTATTGGTAAGAAATGATATTAAATCATTCGAAAGAGGTGACATAAGATCAGAAGGTGCAGAATCTTTATGGGTTGAGCTAAGAAATCGCAGGGGTAAAAGGACCCTGATGGCAGTTATATACAGGCCTCCTAACAGCTGCAGTGATGTGGACTACAGATTACAACAGGAAATAGAAAAGGCTTGTCAGAAGGGCAGTGTTATCATAATTGTGGGGGATTTTTACATGCGAGTGTATTGGGAAAATTATGTCAGCATTGGATCTCAAGAGAGAGAATTTCTAGAACGTAAATGAGATGGCTTTTTAGAACAGCTTGTTGTTGAGCCCACTAGGGGATCAGCTGTACTGGATTGTGTATTGTGTAATGAACCGGAGGTGATTAGAGAGATTGAGGTGAAGGAACCTTTAGGAGACAGTGATCATAACATGACTGAGTTCACTGTGAAATTTGAAAAAGAGAAACCGAAATCCGATGTGTCGGTATTTCAGTGGAGTAAAGGAAATTACAGTGGCATGAGAGAGGAACTGGCCAAAGTTGACTGGAAAGGGACACTAGCGGGAAGGACGGCAGAGCAGCAGTGGCTGGAGTTTATGCGAGAAGTGAGGAAGGTGCAAGGCAGATATATTCCAAAACAGAAGAAATTTTTGAATGGAAAAAGGATGCAACCGTGGCTGACAAGAGAAGTCAAAGCCAAAGTTAAAGCAAAAGAGAGGGCGTACAAAGAAGCAAAAATTAGTGGGAAGACAGAGGATTGGGAAGTTTTTAAAAGATTACAAAAGGAAACTAAGAAGATCATTAAGAGGGAAAAGATGAACTATGAAAGGAAGCTAGCAAATAATATCAAAGAGGATACTAAAAGCTTTTTTCAAGTATATAAAGAGCAAAAGACAGGTGAGAGTAGATATGGGACCGATAGAAAATGATGCTGGAGAAATTGTAATGGGAGATAAAGAGATGGCAGAGGAACTGAACGAGTATTTTGCATCAGTCTTCAGCAGCATACCGGACACTCAAGGATGTCAGGGAAGGGAAGTGTGCACAGTCACAATTATGACAGAGAAAGTACTCAGGAAGCTGAATAGTCTAAGGGTAGATAAATCTCCCGGACCAGATGGAATACACCCTCGTGTTCTGAAGGAAGTAGCTGTGGAGATTGCGGAGATCTTTCAAAAGTCAATAGATTCTAGCATGGTTCCGGAGGACTGGAAGATTGCAAATGTCACTCTGCTAGTTAAGACTGGTGCAAGGAAGCAAAAGGGAAATTACAGACCTGTTAGCTTGACATCGGTGGTTGGGAAGTTCTTGGAGTCTATCGTCAAGGATGAGGTTATGGAGTACCTGGAGGCATATGACAAGATAGACAGAACTCAGCATGGTTCCCTTAAAGGAAAATGCTGCCTGACAAACCTATTACAATTTTTTGAAGAAATTACATTTAGGCTAGACAAGAGAGATTAGATTAGATTATTAGATTATGAGGACACACAGTCATCTTTTATTGTCATTTAGTAATGCACATATTAAGAAATGATACAATGTTTCTCCAGAATGATATCACAGAAACACAAGACAAACCGACTGAAAAACTGACAAAAACCACATAATTATAACATATAATTACAACAGTGCAAAGCAATACCGTAATTTGATAAAGAACAGACCTTGGGCATAGTAAAAAGTCTCAAAGTCTCTCGAAAGTCCCATCACCTCACGCAGGTGGTGAACCTCCAGCGGCGCAAACTTGCCGATGCAGCATCCTGGAAGCACCCGACCACAGTCTGACTCCGAGGCCGTCTGAAAACTCCAAGCCTCCGACCAGCTCTCCGACACCGAGCACCGAGCACCATCTCTGCCGAGCGCTTCGACCCCGGCCCCAGCAACAGGCAATAGGCAAAGCCGAGGATTTGGGGCCTTCCCCTCCGGAGATTCCCGATCGCACAGTAGCAGTGGCAGTGAAGCGGACATTTCAGAAGTTTCTCCAGGTATTCCTCCGTGCTTCTCACGGCTGTCTCTGTCAAATCAGGATTGTGCACAGCCCCTAGTTAACACATACGATACCATTCAGAACGGCCGCGCGCGCTGCGTCACGCCGCCATCTTCTCCTCCCTCCTGCAGGAGATGCAGTGCATGTTGTGTATTTGGATTTTCATAAAGCCTTTGACAAGGTGCCGCAAATGAGGCTGCTAAACAAGATAAGAGCCCATGGAATTACGGGAAAGTTACCTACATGGATAGAGCATTGGCTGATTGGCAGGAAACAGAGAGTGGGAATAAAGGGATCCCATTCTGGTTGGCTGCCAGTTACCAGTGCTGTTCCACAGGGGTCCGTGTTGGGGCCGCTTCTTTTTACGTTGTACATCAACGATTTGGATTATGGAATAGATGGCTTTGTGGCTAAGTTTGCTGATGATATGAAGATAGGTGGAGTGGCCGGTAGAGCTGAGGAAACAGAGAGTCTGCAGAAAGACTTGGATAGACTGGGAGAATGGGCAAAGAAGTGGCAAATTAACTAAAATGTTGGAAAGTGTATGGTTATGCACTTTGGTAGAAGAAATAAACGGGCAGACTATTATTTAAATGGGGAGAGTATTCAAAGTTCTGAGATGTAACGGGACTTCGGAGTCCTCGTGCAGGATACGCTTAAGATTAACCTCCAGGCTGAGTCAGTAGTGAAGAAGGCGAATGCAATGTTGGCATTCACTTCTAGAGGAATAGAGTATAGGAACAGGGATGAGATGTTGAGGCTCTATAAGGCACTGATGAGACCTCACTTGGAGTATTGTGGGCAGTTTTGGGCTCCTTATTTAAGAAAGGATGTGCTGACGTTGGAGAGGGTTCAGAGAAAATTCACTAGAATGATTCCAGGAATAAGAGGGTTAACATATGAGGAACGTTTGACCACTCTTGGACTGTACTCCTTGGAGTTTAGAAGAATGAGGAGGGACCTCATATAAACGTTTTGAATATTGAAAGACATGGACAGAGTGGATGTGGCAAAGTTGTTTCCCGTGGTGGGGGAGTCTAGTGAGAGAGAGCATGACTTAAGGATTGAAGGGCACCCATTCAAATCAGAGATGTGAAGAAATTTTTTTATCCATAGGGTGGTGAATCTGTGGAATTTGTTGCCACGGGCAGCAGTGGAGGCTAAGTCATTGGGTGTATTTAAGGCAGAGATTGATAGGTATCTGAGTAGCCAGGGCATCAAGGGATATGGTGAGAAGGCAGGGTAGTGGGACTAAATGGGAGAATGGATCAGCTCATGATAAAATGGCGGAGCAGACTCGATGGGCTGAATGGCTGACTTCTGCTCCTTTGTCTTATGGTCTTAAAACCTAAACGGTAGTGGCAATTCTGAAAAAACAATACAAACAATGTTAGAATCACACCAACCCTGTACCTTATACAAAACATTAAAAAATATGAATAAATGCATCTCATCTTAACCATGCAAAGAGTTAAGTCGTACCACAGAGGAAAGTTCAAAAGGGTGAAGAATGCAGGACTGAAGTCGCTGTATTTAACTGCATGTAGTATTCGGAATAAGGTGGATGAACTCGTGATGTATTTAGAGATTGGTCCGTATGACGTTCTGGGGTCACTAAGTTGTAACTGAAAGAAAGTCAGAGTTGGGAGCTAAATATCAAAGATATATTTTGTATCAAAATGACAGGCAGGAAGGCATAGGTGGTGATGTGACTCAGCTGGTGAGAGACATAATTACATTTTTAGAAAGAGCTGACATAGGTTCAGAGAATGTTGAATCTTTGTGGGTGGAGTTAAGGAACTGCAAGGGTAAAAAAATTATGGGAATCTATATAGGCCTCCAAATAGTAGCCGTAGGGTTGAGATTGCAAAGGGAGCTGGAAAGGGCATGTAATAAGCGTAATGTCACAATGGTGATGGGGGATTTCAATGTGCAAGGGGACTGGGAGAATCAGGTTGGTGTCATATGAACATAAGAAAGTAAGAAATATGAGCAGAAGTAGGTCATCTGACCTGCCGAGCCTGCTCCACCATTAAATAAGTTCATGCCTGATCTGGCCATAGACTCATCTCCACCTACCTGCCTTTTTCCCCTTGTCTCATTGTAAGAGAGAGAATTTGTTGAATGTCTCTGAGATGGCTGTTTAGCTTGAACTACTTGCGGAAAGACTATTTTAGATTGGGTGTTGTGTAATAAGCAAGATATTTTTAAGGAGCTTAAGGTAAAGGAACTTTTAAGAGTCAGTGATCACAATATGATTGAATTCGTACTGCAATTTGAGAGGGAGAAGCACAAGTCAGATGTATCAGTATCGCAGTAGAATAAAGGGAATTACAGAAGTATGAGAGAGGAGATTACCCAGGTGGATTGATGAAGGATACTGGCGGGGATGACAGCAGAGTAGAGGTGGCTAAAGTTTCTGGGAATAGTTCGCAAGGCACAGGATAGATATGTCCCACAAAAGAAGTTGTTCTCAAATGGCAGGACTAAGCAACTGTAGCTGACAAGAGAAGTTAAGGACTGCTTAAAAGCCAAGGAATGGACATACAATGCAGCAAAAGTGAGTGGGAAGCTGGATGATTGGGAAGTTTTTAAAATCCAACAAAAATCAACTAAAAAAACATAAGAAAGGAAAAGATAAAATATGAGGGCCAATTACCCAACAATATGAAACAGGGTACTAAAAGCTGTTTCATCTATATAAAGAGTGAAAAGGTGGCGAGAGTTGTTATTGGACCACTGGGAAATGATGCTGGTGAAGTAGTATTGGGGAATAAAGAAATAGCAAATAATTTTAATAAGTACCTTGCATCAGTCTTCACTGTGGAAGACACTAGCTGTGTGCCTAAGGTCCATAAGTGTCAGGGGCAGGATTGAATGCCATTGCTATTACTAAGGCAAAAGTGCTTGGCAAACTGAAAGGTCTTAAGGTGGATAACTCACCTGGATCAGATAGTCTGCATCCCAGAGTCCTGAAAGAGCTTGCTGAAGAGATAGCAGATGCATTGGTTATGATACTTCAAGGATCACTTGATTCTGGCACAGTTCCAGCAGGCTAGAAATTTGAATTGAATTGACTTTACTTCTTACATCCTTCACATACATGAGGAGCAAAAATCTTTATGTTACATTTCCATCTAAATGTACCATGTGCAATCATAGTAATTTATAATAATTTATAATAAATAGAACAGTCAATGTAATATAGAGTACACTCAAATCAGTGTGAGTTTATCAGCCTGATGGCTTGGTGGAAGAAGCTGTCTCGAAGCCTGTTGGTCCTGGCGTTTATGCTGTGGTACAGCTTCCTGAATGGTAGCAGCTGGAATAGATTGTGGTTGGGATGACTTGGGTCCCCAATGATCCTATCAGCCCTTTTTACACACCTGTCCTTGTAAATGTCCTGAATTATGGGAAGTTCACAACTACAGATCTGTTGGGCTGTCCGCACCACTCTCTGCAGAGTCCTGTGATTAAGGGAGGTATAGTTCCCATACCAAGCAGTGATGCAGCCAGTCAAGATGTTCTTAATTGTGCCCCTATAGAAAGTTCTTAGGATTTGGGGGCCCATATCAAACTTTCTTAACCACACAGCTGGTGTATACAGATCACATGAGGTCCTCAGTGATGTGGATGCTGAGGAACTTGAAGCTGTTTACCCTCTCGACCTTAGATCTATTGATGTCAATAGGGGTTAGCCTGTCTCCATTCCTCCTGTAATCCACAACAAGCTCCTTTGTTTTTGTGACATTGAGGGAGAAGTTGTTTTCTTGACACCACTGTGTAAGAGAGATTACTTCTTCCCTGTAGGCCACCTCGTTATTGTTTGAGATAAGGCCAGTCAATGTAGTGTCGCTCCATTCAATGCAACTGTCACTCCACTTTTTAAGAAGGGAGAAAGCAGAAGAAAGGGAATTATAGCAACACTCACAACATGCTGGAGGAACTCAGCAGGTCAGGCAGCATCCGTGGAAACAATGAGTCGACATTTCGGGCCAGAACCCTTCATCAGGACTGTAGAGGGAAGGGGCAGAGGCCCTATAAAGAAGGTGGGGGAAGGTGGGAAGGAAAAGGCTGGTAGGTTCCAGGTGAAAAACCAGTAAGGGGAAAGATAAAGGGGTGGGGGCGGGGAAGCAGGGAGGGGATAGGCAGGAAAGGTGAAGAAGGAATAGGGGAAAACACAATGGGTAGTAGAAGGAGGTGGAACCAAGAGGGAGGTGATAGGCAGCTGGGGGAGGGGGCAGAGTGACATAGGGATAGGGGAAGGGAGGGGGAGGGAATTACTGGAAGTTGGAGAATTCTATGTTCATACCAAGGGGCTGGAGACTACCTAGACGGTATATGAGGTGTTGCTCCTCCAACCTGAGTTTAGCCTCATCATGGCAGTAGAGGAGGCCATGAATGGACATATCTGAATGGGAGTGGGAAGCAGAGTTGAAGTGGGTGGCTACTGGGAGATCTTCTTTGTTGTGGCGGACGGAGTGGAGGTACTCGACAAAGTGGTCCCCCAATCTGCGTCGGGTTTCACCGATGTAGAGGAGGCCACACCGGGAGCACCGGATGCTATAGATGACCCCAACAGACTCACAAGTGAAGTGTTGCCTCAATCAGAAGGACTGTTTGGGGCCCTGAATGGTGGCAAGAGAGGAGGTGTAGGGACAGGTGTAGCACTTGTGCTTACAGGGACAAGTGCTGAGTTGGAGATCCGTGGGGAGGGATGTGTGGACCAGGGAGTCACAGAGGGACCAATCTCTGCGGAAAGCGGAGAGGGGTGGAGAGGGAAAGATGTGCTTAGTGGTGGGGTCCTGTTGAAGGTGGCGGAAGTTGCGGAGGATAACGTGCTGGACTTGGAGGCTGGTGGGGTGGTAGGTGAGGACAAGGGGAACTCTGTCCCTGTTGTGGTTGCAGGAGGATGGGGTGAGGGCCGAAGTGCGGGAAATGGAGGAGATGCGGGTGAGGGCATCATTGATGACAGGAGAAGGGAAACCACGATCCTTAAAGAAAGAGGACATTTGAGATGTCCTGGAACGGAAAACCTCATCCTCGGAGCAGATGCGGTGGAGATGGAGGAACTGGGAATAGAGAATGACATTTTTGCATATGACGGGGTGGGAAGAGGTATAGTTGAGGTAGTTATGAGAGTCAGTGGGCTTGTAGAAGATGCCAGTGGACAGTCTGTCTCCAGAGATGGAGACCGAGAGATCGAGAAAGGGGAGAGCAGTGTCCGAGATAGACCAAGTGAATTTGAGGGCTGGGTGGAAGTTTGAAGTAAAGTCGATGAAATTGATGAGCTCAGCATGGGTGCAGGAAGCAGCACCAATGTAGTTGTCAATGTACCAAAGGAAAAGTTGGGGAGCAGTACCAGAATAGGTTTGGAGCACAGACTGTTCCACCATTATAGGCCAGCTAGCCTAACTTCAGTGGCTGGAAATGTGTTAGATTCCATTATTAAGGATACTTGGAGCCTAATAATAAAACAAGTCAAATACAGCATGGTTTCTGTAAAAAGAAATCTTGCCTGACAAATCTGTTAGAGTTCTTCGAGGAAGTAACAAGCAGGGTGGACAAAGGAGAGGCAGTGGATGTAATTTACTTGGATTTTCAAAAGACACATTTCATAAGGTGCCACACATGAGGCTGCTTAATAAGTTAAAATTCCATGGCATTACAGCAAAGATACTGGCATGGATAGAGGAATGGCTGACAGGCAGAAGGCAGTGACTGAGAATAAAAGGGGCCTTTTCTGGTTGGCTGCCAGTGATTAAATGTGTCCCTCAGAGGCTATTTTTCTCATTGTTTGATTTAGATAATGAAATGGATGGCTTTGTGGCAAAGTTTGCAGATGATACAAAGATAGGTGAAAGGGTAAGCAGTGCTGAGGAAGCAATGCGATTTCAGAAGGCTTAGACAATTTGGAAGAATGAGCAAAAAAGTGGAGGATGGAATACAGTGTTGGGAAATGTACGCTAATGCATTTTGGTAAAGGAACAATAATGTGGACTATTATCTAAATGGGGAGAAGGTTCAAACATCAGAGGTGCAGAGGGACTTAGGAGCCCTCGTGCAAGTCACCCAGAACGTTAATTTACATGTTGAGTCTGTGGTGAAGTCGGCAACTGCAATGTTTACATTTATTTCAAAGGAAATAGAATATAAAAACAAGGAGATAATGTAGAGCCTTTATAAGACACTAGTCAAGCTGCACTTGGAGTGTTGTCAACAGTTTTGAGCTCCTTATCTCAGAAAGGATGTGTTGTCATTGGAGAGTCCGAAGAAGGTTCATGAGAATGATTTCAGGAATGAAGGGGTTGACATGTGAGGAGTGTTTGGCAGCTTTGGGCCTGTATTCACTGGAATTTAGAAGAATGCAGGGAGATCTTATTGAAATCTACCAAATGTTGAAAGGTGTATGTGGAGAGGATGTTTCCGATGGTGGATGTGTCCAGACCTGGAGGGCATAGCTTCAAAATTGGGGGGCGACCCTTTAGAACAGAGGTAAGGAGGAATTTTTTTAGCCAGAGAGTGGTGAATCTGTGGAACGTTCTCCCACAGAGAGCTATGCAGACCAAGAACATGGGTATATTAAAATTGCATTTCCTGATCTGCAGGGCATCAAAGCTTATAGCAAAAAGGCAGGTGTATGAGGTTGAGTGGGATCCAGGATCAACCATGATGAAATGGCTGATGACTGGGGGTAGTACAGCTTTCCTTTACCCCGTATAGTTTGCAAAGTTCAGCCATGACCACACTTTCGAAGTTACAGCCCTGTTCAGAATGCAGCCTTTCAGAAACAGAGTACTTCATAAACCGTTCCCTCAGGAGCAGCTTTGCTGTTGTACCTGCCTTCTGATCTCGAGTAGAGAGCACTTGGGTGAATTTCGCAGAAACGTCTGTGACTACTAAGACATTCTCACACCCATCAGCTGCCGGCTCAAGCACAGTAAAATCTAGAGCAACAACTTTGAGCGGCCTGGAAGCAAGAAATGATTCCATGTGAGGTCAGAACTTAGGGTGTGGCATCTTAGTTAACACACAAAATGGACATTTTTTTGACCTACTGCACTACATCCTCATGCTTGTGCTTCCAAAAACATCTGCTTCAACAGGTTCAAAGTATGCTCTACGCCCTGGTGGCCAGAAGAGCCATATACATAGCCTACTGCTTTATTCTTCAAGCTGGTAGGTAGCAGAAGCTGATAACACTACCTATGCTTCTCATCCTCAACCAGATGATGCAGTAAACTTTTCGCACCTTAGTACTATTCCTGAACTTTAACAGATTCAAAACCAGCTTCGGCAGGGCTTTATGTCCCTTGCCGTTTGGCTTTATTTTAGGGTCCCATAAGTCTCTGAAGACATTTAACACAGGATTTTGCTGCTGAAGAGTGAGCAAGTCGCCATTAGAATAACCTGGAAGGGTTGGTGTGTTCCCTTGAATCAGACCACTTCCATCACAAGTATTAGCTTCAAGATTTGCTTAACCTTACAGCTTTTAAGACCTGCGGTAACCAGCGCTGGGTTAAAAGCAGTGCCACGATTGATCAGACTGCAGATTGCCACAACCCGTCCAACTCAGCATCTTCTGAAATAGGCTCAGCTCCCCAGCAAATGGCTGCCTAGAGAGAGCATTAGCCATGGTATTGCTCAGACCTGGACAATACTGAACATCAAAGTCAAACACTGACAGCTGTGATCCATCTCTGCTCAATTGCTCCCAACTTAACAATTTTCTAGTGGGATAATGGATTATTATCAGTAATTATGGTGCATTTGGAACCCAATAAGTAACCACAAAACTTCTTCACTATAGCCCACTTAAGTGCAAGCAGCTCTTCATTTCATGCTGCTATAATTCTTATCATTCTTTTCAACATTCCTCAATTGCCAGCTTGCATATGCAATAACCTTCTTTGCCTCTCCCTGGGTCTGCACTATGATAGGTCGTGTGAAAGCAGCAAAGCCAAGGATCGGTGAACTGATCAGTCTCTTCTTGAGAAAGACAAAGGCAATTTGACATTCTTTAACAGCTGGTTTGTTTTACTAAGACTCCCTGCATTAAGAGACAAATTCACTACATCATCCAACGGAACTGCAATCTTTGAGAATCTGTGAATTAACCATCTATTTTTACTACAAAAGCCAAGAAATGATCTTAAGTCTTTGACTGTGGAAGGCACTGGCCATTCTTAACAGCCGAGACACAGTGTCAAGCCTCTCCGAGTGTTCCTAAAAATGCACCAGAATATCACCCAGCTACACGAGCATAATTTGGAAGGTTAAGTCATTCATGGTTGCCTGCATGAGTCTTTGGACAGTTCTCGGTACATTGCAAACCCAAACAGCTTGTGAAGATAATTATATAGGCAAAACAGTGTTTTATGCCTATCATACTCCTCTACCACCACTTGGTGGTAACCACTTGCGAGGTCTATCGTTGAGAAAAACTGCACTCCCCGCAGAGCATTGAAACCCTCATCTATACATGGGGGCGGGCATGCGTAGTTTCTGGACTTAAGATTCAGTCTCCGATAATCTACACACAGCCTTGTGCTATCATCAGCCTTCCATACCAACATTACAGGTGAGGCATAGGTACTATTGATCTCTTGAATCACACTTTTCTTCAACAACTTTGAGATGTGCTCCTTCACTTCGTGCTACTGATTGAGCGGAATCCGATGGTATGACTGTAAAATGGACTGATCATCAATTAACTGGATTTCCTGCTTGACCGTGTCAGTGTATCCAGGGTTTTCGTCTTCAACACCAAAGATATCCAGGTACTTAGCCAGTAAAGTATTTAGCTGAGTTTATTGTTCTTCATGTCCTCCAACGTCAAGCTTGTCCAAAATTGAGTTTAATTTGGGGTTACTACCATCCTCCTTTACACCAACTGTCACTTGTTCGATGCCAGCTAAGATCCACTGAAATCTTACAGCATCTTGTTGATCATTATCTACGCACTTTTCCTTCGACAGGATACCCTGCCAGGTCTGAGGACGAAGCGAGGTTTAAAACCAGTACTGGTATTATACGACTACAGGAGACAACAAGCATGAGAATAACTATAACACGTCCCCGTAGAGGGGTGTTAAGTGGCTCAAGTAACATCTAATGGTCAGCACTTGCATCTCCAGTGGCCTTCCTAGCCACGATGATGACTACAGATCTACTAGGTATGTGCTCAATCTCTTTTCCTGATACTTGAACTGCAGTTTCCTTTTAGGTAGTGTGCATCTTCACGTTCTGGAACACATCTCTCCAATCAGAACAACACACACAAAATGTTGAATTCCTCCAGCTCAGATTTCCAACATGCGCAGATTTTCTCTTGTTTTTGATTTGTCTCCAATCAGAATCCAACTTTCCTTCTAGCATCATGTCAAACTCTGCGTAGACAATTTGTCTACATTGGCTTATAATGTTCATACCTACAATGCATGGGGCGGGTTGTTAAGTGCTAACAGGATCCCTGACTACTTGAAAGCCACATTTGGGTATCGCTTGAACCTCTAGCTCTAGATACCCAAGATAAGGAATACCAAGTCCGTTAGTGGCTGTTAACATACACGAGCCAGCAGTGGACAACATATCCTCATCCTTTCCATTCAAGTGTTCTTGGAGGAACTGCTCAGTCATGATGCTCACTTGACTGCCTGTGTCCAATAGGCAATGGAGAGCCACATCTGATATTTTAAGCTTAATGGTAGGACGTATTCCTATGGCAAATTATAGTAACCGGTCACAGAAAAGCCGTACATTATCTGAGTGCATGAGGTTCCCTCAAATTTCCTGACTCTCAACAACCTGAGGACTGGAGGAAGCAGGCTGTACATCCCTTGCACTTTGCTTCTGTGGGAAATTCTTGGCCACTTGCGCACACCCCCCCCCAACCCACCACCACCTGACACTTAACACTTAAACATATTGGTTGCCCATCCTCTGTAATCTAGGCTGTTACACCATTTGAGCTATCTCACTAATGGCTTTGCCCTGCTCTCCAACTACTTTAAGGCCATCGTCTAGAGTGACAGACTTAGATTCCTGAGCTTTGAGAGTTGAGCACTGTGCCTGGCTACTGCTATAATTTGACTTTACAATCTTTGCATTTTCTGAGGACTCTTCTAAAATTCACTGATGAGCCCCCTCTCCCACTTCTATCGTCGAGGACTCAGAGTTGTTCCGCATGTATCTGTGAAGCTCCCTTCTAAGGGAAGGATTTCTGATCCCCTCTATAAATTGATCTCTGAGCAACATCATCTCATTGGCCTTGGCATTATGGGAATGCTTACCTAGCAAGTTAGGAGCTTGTGCTGGAGCATATGAAAGCTCTCTTATGTCTTCAGCCTCACACTTTTTGCGACTACAGAAGCTGTGCAACAGGTGAGGTGCAGTATGTTTGTCACTAAAAACCCCTGAGATAGATGAACAAGCCACCAACGTGGCTCTCTGCAGCATTACTGGGCATACGTGCTTCTTGTAGAGCTGCACCCCTAAACAGTGACAAAACAAAATCATACTAACACTGGTCAGACTGATTTCTAGCATGAAGCACCCGTTCCACTTCTTCAATAAAGTCATCAACAGACCTCCCACCTTTCTCAACGTCCCCTGTTAATGGAACAATATGTCTTTCCCTTGGAACCTACACATAGGGCCTTTTGCTTAACTTATCTAGAGTTACCATGACTTCCTCATGCCTACTATACAACTCTATAATTTGCTCATTCAAATCAAGTTCAATTTGTTCATCCTCTGAACGTAACACTGTGAAAGCTCAAGTCCTAAAGTCGCTACAACAAGCCTGGAAAGGAGGTTGGTGACATCTCCCACAGAAAACACGATGACTTCACGGCTGCAGTTGCTCTGCATCAGCATCACAGTTCTACGTCCTGGCATCAGTCCCAGATGTCCCAGCCTGGTATCAAGGCTTTACCACAGTGTCCACACAACATCAGGCTCTCCTTCTGTCCCACGGGAATGGCTGTCCTGTTCTTCACTTCTAACAAATTATGTATTGTAAAATGTACTGCTTACAAAAAATCAAAAACCCTCTAAACTGGCTCGGAATTGCCCCACTCCTGGTATTAAATTCATTTTGTTGTTTTATTTTGTTGCCCTCTTTCTGCCTTAAAATGCAGAAAGAGGGCAACAAAATAAAACAACAAAATGAATTAAAACATTCCTTCCTGCTATTACGATCTCAGCTTAATTTCGGTCCACACATTTGTGTATCAACTAGTTATGTATGCAATATGAAAATAAATAAAACAAAATAGAAAACCAGTATGGTAGTGGCAATACTAAAAAGTAATAAAAGCAACATTAGAATCCCACCAACCCAACTCCTTGTATACAATATCAAAAATATAAATAAATACATCTTATCTTAACTAAGATGTCTGCTCACTTTGGCATGCATGTGCTTAACTTTCAGACACGTGTAGGCTAAACTCTGAAATGAATTCTTCTCTCTCACGCTACATGAACAGAGATGAACACAGTCACATTAATTCATTATATTCACACTCAGTCATGAAAGAATAAAGTAAGACAAAAATAAACTCTTAGAAAAACTTTTACAATATATTGCCTTGTAGTTAAGTTACTAGAAAGACTAATCTACTAGGCTGATAAGAGTGGGTTCCTTGGAAAAGTGTCCAACGTTGTAACTGGATAGCAGTCATCACAGGGGTTTCCTCCTGGGATTGATAGTAGACACAAGAGGCTGATGGTCTGTCACTAGAACTACCTTTTGTCTATAGAGATAGTGGTGGAACTTCTTTACTCTCAATACAAGATCAAGGGCTTTTCGGTTGATCTGTGCATAGTTGCATTCTGCTCTCATTAGCTATCTTGAAGCAAGTGCAGTCAGATGCTGAGACCTATCTTTCATGGTGTGTGACAAAACGGCTCCAATGCCATCGTATGCCAGTCTGATGGGCAGGGATGGGTCACAATGGGTGAGCAATTCAGCTGATGTTATTAGTCTCCTGGTTTCCTTGAGTGCTTTTACACATCTTTCTGACCATTCCCACTTTGCTCCTGTCTGTAACAGTGCATTCAATAGATGCAGCACTCCAGCAATGTTTGGGAGCAACCAGTGGTAGTAGTTTACAAGGCCGAAGTATGAACCGATTTGTGACACATTTTCTAGTTTGGGTGCCTGCAACACTACTTCAGTCTTCTTTTGTGGCTTATGTAAACTATGCTTGTCAATGACATTTTATTCTTGACAAAGACACATTTCTTTCTCTTTGAGTACAAACTATAATCACTCAGCCTGGTAAACACTTTACCAAGGTTCTGGAGGTGATCTTCATCGGGCTGGCCAGTCACAATAATGTCATCAAGCTAACATTGTGTTCCTGGGATATCTTGGAGCATTTGGTTGTAACATGCTGTAGGGTTTCAGTGTTGTGTAACATGCTGTAAGGTTTCACTGATAATGTAATGGTTTCTCTGTAGCAGCAATGTTTGGGTTATGACTAGAGAAAATGGGGTTTGGAATGTTGTTCTTTCTTGTGAGTCTGGAAGAGAGATTTTCGCGGTATTTTGCCAGGAAGAGATGAGGAGAGAAGACGCCAATGGAGAGAGATGGTAGACTGCTGGACGGAATGGGCATGGAGCAAGGGTCCGAAGGGTAGCAACGATCAGAGGAGGTCGATGGTGGACGATCCGCTTATCAATGAGCTCCAACATTGCGCAACAGACTGTCTAATAAGATTGAGCCCATTTTTGCTTCTTTTTGTTTCTTTACTAACCATATAGTCAAAGTAAGAATTATAAAGCTTAATCGTTTAATCGCATATTGTGTACTGTTTGCTATTTCGGGGTACTGATTTCTAATAGGGGACACATTGTGCAGCATCCACCCAAACAAGATTTCTTAAGTTTGGCTGGGCCAGGAGCTATCATCCTCTGTATTAAGCTGCTAGCCAAAGCGAGAGTTACATGGTATATTGCTCTTTGCCAAGTTACTGGAGCTGGTGGGACACCGTAGATGAAATGATTATAGTGAAACAGACCATGTGAGTGTTACTTGTGAGAAATTTCCTGACTGGCTCTTCAATCTTCATTTGTAGATAGACTTGAGACAAGTCAATCTTTGAAAACTTCTCCTTGTCTTCCAAAGATACAAACATATCTTCTATTCATGGCAGGGGAAATCCCCACATATGAGAATGGCTCCAGCCTTCCTTTTCTTGATCACCAGGACAATGGACATGGCCTAATCGTTATACTCAGCCTTGGAGTGAATTCCAGATGTCTCCAAGCTCTGAAGTTCAGCATCCATTTTAAGATGTAGTGCGTAAGGTACTGGATGCACTTTTTGGAATCCTGGGGTTGCTGCTTCATTCAATTCAATTCTAGCCTTCATGCCTTTGAGTTTCCAATCCCCTTCTCAAACACCTTCTCGTTAGTATTAAACAGCTATGCCAGTCTCTGGTTAGTGCTTCCATCTGCACTGCACTTGCCTGTTGATGACACATTGAGGGCATTAATTATGTGCCAGTGCGGTTGGATTTTTCTCAACCATTCACATCTGAAAAGTTTTGGCCCTCCACTTTTCAATATGTGAATCTCTAACTTCTGTGTTTGGCCTCCTTACATCACATTCACCTTCAATTTTCCTTTGGGAGACACTTTTTCACCTGCATGGGTCTTTAGCATCAATGAGGTCTTCTCTAGAGGTAGCTTTCAAAACAGTTTGTATAGTCAGCCTCTGGAACTATAGGCAATGCTCACCCTATATCCAGCTCCATTTTCAGTTTTACACAAGACATATCTGTTGTGATCCATATGATTTTGTGATCTGCTTCACTAATATTATGTAGTACAAGCATGACTTTCACCTTTGTCAGGCTCTGCGCTGTCTGATTCTGTTTCATATTTGATTACTTTATGCATTTGCTTAGTTTTGTGTTTGAAACTTTTCACTCGATATGGTTTTTCTCTTTAGTTGTGATTTTTGTCTGCCTTGCACATATGTGACCTTGTCTACAGCACTTTCTGCAAACTTTTTCTTTGAACTAATGGTGATTTGCATCATGGGAGTATTTGCCACATCAATAACACTTTTTGGCTCTTTGCACCATTCAGGGACATTTTGCGTGTTTCAAATTCTAATCTTTTTTTCTGTAGTTCTGTTGCATCCTTTGCTGCAGACTCTAACAATATTACAATAGTCAATACTCATTCTAAGGTTAGGTCTCTTTCTGATAGTAGCCTCTCTTGAGTGCTTTGATTATGCATGCCACATACAAGCCTGTCCCTTAGTGCATCAGAAAATCTATATCTAAAGTCACAGTATTGGGAAAGTTTGCACATTTTTGCAATGTATTCAGAAATGCTTTCATCACTTATACTGGAGGAACTCAGCAAGCAATCTATGGAAAAAGAGTACAGTCGATCTTTCAAACTGAGACCCTTCAGCAGGATTTCCAGCATATGCAGATTTTCTCTTGTTTGTGCTTTCATCCTTTGACTGGTTCCTTTTGTGAAATCTAAATCTCTCAACTATTACTAGCAGTTTAGGGCTCAAGTGATTTTGTAAAATTGCAACAACTTCTTGCTTGCAGGCTTTTCAGGAGTTACTAGGTTGCATAAGAGCCTATACATCTTAGTACCCATTAAGCTAAGAAGTGTGGTGGCTTTATTTTCCGCATCCACGTTGTTCACCCTACAATACAGCCAACTCTCTTGATGTATGACTCCCAACCTTCATTAGCACTATCAAATTCATCAACCTTTCCAACTGAAGCCATGCAATTTTCACTTTAACTTTGCTAGTTATGTGTCTTTCACGGTGTACTATGCAGTTACTCATGCATCCCTTTGTTAGCATCCGTGACAGTCTTGACTGTACTGTTTATCTTTTTCATCTCGCTGTCTCGTCCCGTAATCATCCTGTAAATGTCAGTGCAGTTGGTGACGTTATCTGACATTCAAGTTTGTACTCGTTGCTGATTTGTTGTATCTGGGCAACTCTATATCAATTAAAATAAAAGCATGCACATGGGAGATAGCTTTAAACTGGTGTGTTCATACTGCAGCATGAGAAAGAGAGAGAGGGAACAGATCAATGCACGTAGATAAGTTATGAGTCCATCTATGGTGCGAAGAGGAGTCAATACTCTAAAAAAAATAGATCCATACATTACCCTCTACCTTCATCAATGTGCTTTGTCACATTCTCAAACAATTCAATCAGGCTTGTGAAACATGACCTATCAGTCAGAAAGCCATGCCAAGTATCCCTAGTCAGACTACTCGTCTCCAAATGCTCGGAAATCCTGTCTCTAACAATATTCTCCAATAATTTTCCACCCTTGAAGTAAGACTCACTGGTCTCTAGTTGCCAGAATTAACCCTACTCCCTTTCTTAAACAAATAAATTACATTTGACACCCTCCACTCATCTGATACTATTCCTGTGGCTAGTGAGGATGTAAAGATTATTGCCAAAGGTGCAGCAATTTCTTCCCTCGCTTCCTATAGTAACCTGGGGTATATGCCATTTATCCTAATGTTTTTCAAAAGATCCAGCACATCCTCTTTCTTAAGATCGACATGTTCCAACATATTAGCCTATATATCAACTCTAATGCTTCACCTTCAATTTTCTTAGTTACCTATCAAAAAATTTGCTTTTATTCCCTTCATTGGCCTCCACTTTCTTTACCACCTGGACAAATATTCCTCTCTCTTTCAGTTCCTTTGGAATGTCCTGGACCTGAAGCATCAACAACTTCTTCACTGATGTTTCCTGACCTTCTGAGGTTTTCCAGCATTTTCTATTTTTATTTCAGTTTCTAACACCTGCAGTTGTTATTTGCTGTATATGTTCCAAGCTATTGTCTCCCTCTCTTTGTTTCACTCTAGTACTCTTCGCATCCCCGGGATTTATATCTCATCTGTGGTCACTGTCTATTGAGTTGCCTTTCAACAGTAACAGTGCTCACAGCTTCTGCATGTTGCCTTAGTGCTCACTTCACACACTGAGATGAGATCATTTTAACCATTTCACTGAAAGGAGATGAGTACTCATCTCGGTTCTTAACACAGAGGCAAGCAGCAGTGGCAAGTACAGTGCATACAAAATCAAAATCAGAATCAGGTTTATTATCACGGGCACGTGACGTGAAATTTGTTAACTTAGCAGCAGCATTACAATGCAATACATAATCTAGCACAGAGAGAAAAAAATAATAATAAATAAAATAAAACATAATAAATAAACAAGTAAATCAATTACGTGTATTGAATAGATTTTTTTTAAGTGCAAAAAACAGAAATAGTGTATATTAAAAAAAATGAGGTAGTGCTGTGAAACTCAAGCAGTCAGGTAGCATCTTTAGAGTGGGATAAACAGTTATTGTCAGGCTCAGTCATCAGAACTCAAACCAAAATGTCGACTGCTTATTTCCCTGCATGGATGCTGCTTGACTTGCTGAGTTCCTCTAGCATTTCGTACGTGTTGCATTAGAAGTTTAGAATCTGAAGAATATCTTATGATTGTAGAGAGTGCAGGTTCTGGAAACAGCTGAATTGTCAATAATCTATTTCCCTGTGTATAAAGTGCTATAATGCTGCTTTCAAGTGCTGATTCCATGAGCTTGGGAAGGCACCCTGAGGTAAAATCATATTATTACTTGAGCTAATAGAGGTCCCGGATAAGAACCTGCCAAATGTGGACTGGTTCCTATATATAGGAACCAACTCTCAGCAAAGGTAAACATTGATAAAGAAATTCACCACTGCCTATTGTACATCAGTATAGTTTTGCTATGTTTTGTAACTCCAAAACATAAAAACTAATTGAATGGAAAACAAGGGAGCTCGGAATGCAAGTCTAATTTCACAAGGTAGGTGTATATGATGTAATGACTTGATGATGTATGCCATTTATGTACTTTTACATATAACCTGTAATTAATTATTTAAACAATGTGTAATCAGCAAGATAATTGTTATATTACGGAAATATTAAAAACACAGTACTCCTCCTGCCTGCTTAGCTGTAAATTCTGACACAATATAGAATGCATCTCAACTATATACACAGTATACAATATATTACAACTACTATATAGACATCCACAGCATAGTAAATTGTAAATTGTCCCATTCGGGTCTGAAGAGTTAATTGCTGTGTAGGATTTCTTACTCTTGTGGGATAACGCCTTTCCTGTCAGGGGATGTCACTTTGCTTGATTTGTGGCTGTGAAACAATCTCAGGTTCTCGGGACTCCTACAACCTGAGAGGGTTGTAGGAGTTGACACTGGGATTGCAGGAAGTGATGCTGACAAGCACAGACACCTTTCTTCCGGATGACTTGGCATCCTGAACAATGCATGGCAAGCTTCACTGGATAATATGGATCATAATGTGTATTTGACATCACATTTCCTTTACCTCCTAGAAATCCATGTCACACTGCCTTGTGCATGTCATTTCCTTCTGATCTGTAATGATGAGTTTAAAGAGGCAAGCACTGTAGCCAGGTTTTGCAGGAACTGCTTTTGGTATTTGACAAATCCTAAAAAGGACTACAACTGTGACATGTCCGTTGAACTTGGAGCATGCACTACTGTTTGAATTTGATCACACTTGTAATCCTTATGCGTTGATTGTGTGATCACAAACAATTAAACCAAGTGATACTTGGTTTAAAGAATTCATATCTGTTACATTGTGCTCTAAACCCATAATCTCCTAATCATTTTAAAACTTTTTTCAGGCTTTGGAGATATTCCTTGTCATCCTCACCAATAACAATTTTGTCGTGTGGTTAACACTGAGCCTTGCAGCACCTAGTCTATAGCTTTGTGCCGGAGTGCAGATGCAGGTGCAGGTGCTGCTCCAATAATAAGCACATTATAGTGATTAAGTCCTTTGTCAGGGTTTATGCTAAGGAACACTTTGGACTTACCATCTATCTCCATCTGTAGGGAGGCCTCAGCTAAGTCCCCTTTTCAAAAGTATTTTCCTCTGGTGAATTTTGCAAAGACATCCTCTATCCTGGTGAGAGGGTATTGATCTACTTTCAGTACTGAGTTGATTTTGACCCTAAAATCACCACAGATCATGACATACCCACTCTTCTTGGCTACTGGGACTACTGCCATTGCCCATGGGCTACACTCAACCCTGGAAATAATTCCTTCAGCATTAATGTGATTTAGCTCACTGGTTGCTTCATCATGGATGATGTAAGGAAATAAATGGGCTTTGTAAAACTTGAGTTGGCATTTTCATTTAACGCTGTCTTATCCTTGATATGTTTGAGTTTTCCAATGCCATTCTTGAACACTGCTGTGGATGTGGATGGATCTCCAATCAAGTTGTAGTTGTTTCAGCCAATCATGACCCCACAATGCCAGCCCTTGTTTTTTTTTTATCATATATGAAACAAAAGTGGCTTGTTGGTTGTTGCATTTCACTGTTACAAATGTCATTTCCACAGGAGTTACCTTTTCACCAGTATAAGTTCACAGTTGGATATCTGCAGACTTTAGTTCACTATCTTTGAAATGCCATTCAAACTCATTTTATGGAATGACTAAAATAGTTAATTAATCTGCCATTTACATCTGGTATAAGCCACATTGCTTGACTCCTGTTAGTTTTCACATGGTAAATCATAGGGCTAAGCAGTTCTGTGTCACTATCAGCATTATCAGAATTTTCTTCAACAACATGAAGATTACTGCTCTTTTTGAAACTTCAGATTGTTTTATCTTCATCTCTTCCCTGTGCAGTGTATATATTTCTTGTCTGTCCAGCATGTTGTTTGTTTGTGTCCTACTTTGTTGCATTTTCTACAAGTTTCATCTTTAAATTTGAATTGGTCTGGTGTATGTGAGATCTTGCCACAATGGTACACAAATTTTCTGTTTAGATGTTGCAATTTTGTTCACAGTCAGTTTCATCCCTGGCCACAATTCAATTGTGTCTCTGCCTGCTGTTTCCATGAAAACAGCATTTTCAACTGCTCTTTTAAATGAGTTGTGCTTCAGTTCTGAGTGTTTTTTTTTAATGCTTTCCTGTAAGATTTTACAAACTGAACATCTTTCAGTGCATCATTAACCCCTTTATTGAACTGACAATAGGTTGAGTTACTCAGGCAATCTGTTCACTTCAGCCATGTAAGTTTTCCTTTTGATTTCACTTATGAAACTAAAATGTTCTGCAATCAACAATGATTTTGGTTCTAAATGTTCCTGCATTACTTTCACGATATCAGCAAAGCTCATTTTGGCTGGTTGATTTGGAGCAGTCAAACTCTAAAGCAAACTGTACGTCTTTAATCCCAATGCACTCAGCAAAACCAACAGCATATCATTTGCTTCAGAATATTGTTCAATTCATTCCATGTATAGAAGTCAGTTACTTTTTTTGTGCAATTGATTGCATCTACATTTCCAAAGTAGCTATCTATTTCTGCTTTTTAAAAAAATTTATGGTTATACTCACTATTTATCAACATGTGAATTCATCTTTTTCCTGCCTTTCAACCATCTTCTCTCTTTCCCTTCTGAAGAGACATGTGTTGCATTGTTTTTTCACTCGATCCTTTCTCGCTGCATTTTTTTTAACTTGAACACCTCATTGTAATTTAACTGATAGGTAGTCACCTCATATTTGTTTCAAAACTTCCTCATTGTCGCTGTTATGTTTTGTTAACTCCAAAACAACGGGAAACAAGTGAGCTGGGAATACTTGTCCGTCTTCATAACCAGAGGAAATTGGAAACTACCTCAAAAACTTCTTTGTTTGGCTGCAGAACTTCCTTCTGCATAAGACCATAAAGTTTGGAAGCATTATTGGGCCATTTGTTTCTCTTAGCCCACCTTTGCTGAGTCTATATCTGTTGTCTGAGAACCACTGGAATGCATAAGCAGCAACTCACCCTGTATGCTGAAAATCTGCCTAAGTAGAGGAAGATTTCCACTTAATTAATACTGTGATTGATATGCTATTTTATTTTGAGATTGCCCTTGGGGGAATTATTTCCATAAGTTAACATCTAAGCACTTAATTATCTCAGTGCTACTTGATTGTGTTCTTGAGATAAATAACACTTATGTCTGGAGTTAATTTATTTACCCATGTATTTTTAAAGGTCTTTTCAAGTACTGTGTTTTTTAATATAATGGATTATCTTTCCATATACACATTTCATCTTCTTTGATGCAGGTAGCCAATTAGCATTTCAAACCTGAAAATAAATCTGCTGTGTGGCCAAAGAATTGTTTTATCTTCAGCTTCCCAGCTGCTCAGGCCTCTTAAATGCCACTCAACCACTTAGAAACTACAGATACTTGGATTGTGAGCTAACAGAACAATTTAAACTTGTATAGCTTGTACACTAGATACAAAGCTAAGCTAAAAGAGTATGGATTAATGGTCAGATAAGCATTGTGCATAGCAACTTTAGTGCACTCTTTATATCTTAGCAGGCAAAGGATAGAGACTCTGTTTTATCCTTTGAGTTCAAAGTAAATTTATTATCAAAGTACACCTATGATATGCTACCTTGAGGTACACACACACACACACACACATATACATACACACACACACACACATATATATATGTGTGTGTGTGTGTGTGTGTGTGTGTGTGTGTGTGTGTGTGTAAACAAATAAAGGCTGATAATATCTTATATCCCATTTGGGTAGCCTCCAACCTGATGGTATGAATATTAAAAATGCAAACAACAGGAATTCTGCAGATGCTGGAAATTTAAGCAACACACATCAAAGTTGCTGGTGAACACAGCAGGCCAGGCAGCATCTCTAGGAAGAGGTACAGCCAACGTTTCAGGCCAAGACCCTTCGTCAGGCCGAGAGTCCTGAAGAAGGGTCTCGGCCTGAAACGTTGACTGTACCTCTTCCTAGAGATGCTGCCTGGTCTGCTGCGTTCACCAGCAACTTTGATGTGGCATGAATATTGACTTTCCCTTCTGGTAATTTTTTTTCTCTTCCCCTCTCCTCCTCTATTGCCCACTCTTGCCTTTTACCTCTTTTTACTAGTTTATCCCTTCCTCTTGATTCCCTTCCTCCTTCTCTTTCTCCGGTCAGATTACTCTCCTCTCCTATCAGATTCCTTTTTCTCCAGCCCTTAACCTTTCCCACCCACTTGACTTCACCTCTCAACTTCCAGCTATCCTCCTTCCCTTCCCGCTAATTTTTTTATTCTGGCATCTTCCCCCTTCTTTTTCAGTCCTGAAGAAGGGTCTTGGCACGAAAAGTGGACTGTTTATTAATTTCCATTGATACAGCCTGACCTGCTGTGTTCCTTCGGCATTTTGTGTGTGTTGCTAAAGACTGACAAATCATTGTGCAAAGGAAGACAAATTGTAAATAAAAAATACCAAAAATCTTTGAAAGGGTGTCTGTAGATTATAGAATCAATACAGAGCAGTGTGAATGGTGGTCATGAGAAGAGGGCACAACCGTGTTGTTCTTTCAAGCATACTGAGTGAGTATGCTTACAAATATAGCCCTTAACAGAGAACAAATTGGTACATATTTAATATGGTACCCCATGCAAGGCTTATTGAGAAAGTAAGGAGGCATGGGATCCAAGGGGACATTGCTTTGTGGATCCAGAACTGTCTTGCCCACAGAAGGCAAAGAGTGGTTGTAGATGGGTCATATTCTACATGGAGATTGGTGACCAGTGGTGTGCCTCAGGGATCTGTTCTGGGACCCCTACTCTTTGTGATTTTTATAAGTGACCTGGATGAGGAAGTGGAGGGATGGGTTAGTAAGTTTGTTGATGACACAAAGGGTGGAGGTGTTGTGGATAGTGTGGAGGGCTGTCAGAGGTTACAGCAGGACGTTGATAGGATGGAAAACTGAGCTGAGAAGTGGCAGATGGAGTTCAACCCAGATAAGTGTGAGGTTGTTCATTTTGGTCGGCAAATATGATGGCAGAACATAGTATTAATGGTAAGACTCTTGGCAGTGTGGAGGATCAGAGGGATCTTAGGGTCCAAGTCCATAAGACTCTCAAAGCAGCTGCGCAGGTTGAATCTGTGGTTAAGAAGGCATACGGTGCATTGGCCTTCATCAATCGTGGGATTGAGTTTAAGAGCCGAGAGGTAATGTTGCTGCTATATAGGACCCTGGTCAGACCCCACTTGGAGTACTGTGCTCAGTTCTGGTTGCCTCACTACAGGAAGGATGTGGAAACCATAGAAAGGGTGCAGAGGAGATATACAAGGATGTTGCCTGGATTGGGGAACATGCCCTATGAAAACAGGATGAGTGAATTCGGCCTTTTCTCCTTGGAGCGACGGAGGATGAGAGGTGATCTGATAGAGATGTATAAGATGATGAGAGGCATTGATCGTGTGGATAGTCAGAGTCCTTTTCCTAGGGCTGAAATGGTTGCCACAAGAGGACATGGGTTTAAGGTGCTGGGGAGTAGGTACAGAGGAGATGTCAGGGGTAAGTTATTTACTCAGGGAGTGGTGAGCATGTGGAATGGGCTGCCGGTGGCGGTGGTGGTGGCAGAAACGATAGGGCCTTTTAAGAGACTCCTAGATGGCTACATGGAGCTTAGAAAAATAGAGGGCTATGGGTAAAGCCTAGGTAGTTCTAAGGCAGGGACATGTTTGACACAGCTTTGTGGGCCGAAGGACCTGTATTGTGCTGTAGGTTTTCTATGTTTCTATATCAATCATTTAGACCAGCTGCTCCCAATCACTTTTATGTCATGGACCAATATCATTAAGGAAGAGGTCCATGGACCCCAAGTTTGGGATCCCCTGATCTAAAGAGAGACAAGTGATAATCCCCTAAAACAACACGCACAAAATGCTGGAGGAACTTATCAAGTCAGTCAGCATCTGTGGAAAAGAGTGAACAGTCGATGTTTCGGGTTGAGGTACATCTTCAAGACTGGGGGGAAGGGGTGAGATGCCTGGATTAAAAGGTGGGGGAAGGGGAAAGAAGCTAGCTGGAAGGTGATAGGTGATGATGGCATGAATATCAATTTCTCCTTCTGGTGAACAAAATTTCCTCTCCACCACCGCCCCCCCCCCCATTCCCCTCTCGAACATTCACTTCTTCTCACCTGCCTACTACTTCCCCTTGGGTCCCCTCTTCCTTCCCTTTCTCCTATGGTCCATGCTCCACCTAGTTTCACCTATCACCTTTCAGCTAGCCTCCTTCCCTTCCACCCACATCTTAATTCAGACATCTTACCCCTTCTTTCTCCATCCTGATGAGTCTTGCCCCAAAAGGTCATCTGTTTTCTCTTTTCCATAGATGATGCCTGGCCTGCTGAGTTCCTCCAGCATTTTGTGTGTGTTGCTATGGATTTCCAGCACCTGTAGGTTTTCTCATGTTTGTAATTCCCTAAAGCACCATGATGCTCAGTGGGTTGAAGGATGGGCAACTACAGCACCAATTAGGGCATCATCAATGCTCTTTGCAGCAAATTATCCATGTGATAGTCCCCGAAATTTAAATTTGAAAATCATATGCTGTAATTCAGCTGATTATGGGCGTTTATCTTCCCTAATTATATTGTTTTCAAAGCCATCAGCTGTTGACTTTGGTTCTTTTCTCCCATATTTTTGAACAAGTATTTCTCTTGAGTTTCATCATTATCCATATGCTATATTTCAACTTAAAGAAAAAGTATGAAGTTGAGTTTCACAGTAGTAAATATTTTCTTCAAGTCTAATGAGTGCACATGTCTACCGATACAGCACTTAGAGAGAAACACCAAATTAGTGTTTGATGAATGTCAGGCCATTGACATGATCCTACAAAGCCCAAAAACTATTGCTGTCTTAGAGATGAACCACAATCAACCACCCACACATATGTAACTGCACAAATCATACATTATATATCACCAAAGGACAACACAGACTTCAGTCTGTCACACCTAGCATCATTGAATTACTGAGCATCTGCAACCCAATTTCTATCCAAGCATAATTTCAGTGGTATATCTACACACCTAAGATTAATTCTAAATGAGCATGTGTACCAATTAGACTGATAACATTAGACAGAGAACATAGATGAGGTGGAATTTCTTTAGTGGTAAATGGTGAATCGGTGAGATTTAATGCCACAGATGACTGTGGAAGCCAAATTATTGGGTATATTTAAAGTAGAATTTGATAGGTGCTTCTTTAATAAGGGTGTCAAAGGTTATGGGGAGAAGACAGAAAGAAGGGACTGAGAGGGACAATAATTCAGCCATTATGGAATGGTGGAGCATACTCAGTGAGATGAATGGCCTAATTCTCCTCCTATGTCTTATGATTGTATAGTCTAAGAAATAAGCTTATTACTTTTGTAGAATCTATTCACATGTTCAATGGCTCTTTTAATGCAGGCACTTCACAAAATGTCAACAAATGTAGCACCAAAGGGAAGCACACCATGAAGGAACTATCCTGTGCTCTCTAAATGTCTCCCTATTTCTGCTTTCTGTTAACAGCACATAAAAATGGGTTACATTTTTTACTTTCACTTACTGATGAAGCTGTAAATTGTAATCAGAGTGTAGAATAGGTCAAAAGATCTAGTGCTTTAAAAAAGATCTGGAATAAGACATTTTAAATGGCATTTCCAGAATGAGAGCCTTGAACTCCAGTCTACGAAGGAAAAATACAGTGAGGACAAATGTACACCCCTTACGTATAGAGATGAAGAATTTATAATGAGAAAATAGAAAATGACAGAGGAACTAAACAATTATCTTCCATCTGTCAACACTGAAAGATACACACACAAAAGCTGCCAGATGTATTGAAGTATCAAGGGTTTAAGAAGAATGATGTACCAAAAGAATGAGATATTAACCAAAATGTACTGGAGAAAATGATAAACCTGAAAGCTGATAAATCTCAAGGACCCAATCGTTTACCTAATGGATTTTTGGCTTTAGAATTAATGGATCCTCTGGAGAGCATTTGCTAACTTCCAACAATTTCTTGAAATGTTCCTATGAATTGAAGAATTGTGAACATAATGCTACAATGTAAAAAAGCAAGAAGGAAAAAACAGGGACCTCCTAACTGTTAGACTAATATCAGTGGTAGGGACAATGATGGAATCTGAAATGAAGGCTGCAATATCAGAACACTTTAAAAAGAATAATGAGACTGAGCAAAACCAGGTCTATAAAAAGGAAAATCACATTTGGCTAGTCTACGAGAACTTGTGTTTTCTGTGTGAAGACAACTAAGAGAAAGAGTAAACTAGCGGATGTAATAATTCTGGCTTTTCAAGGGGTGTCTAATAATATCCTTTAATGAAGATTAATCTACAAGATTAAAGCATATGGAATATAGTGACTTGGACTCAGAATTGGCAATAGTATACTATTGTCAACATGAACTGAGATTCAGTGAAAAACGTGGTTTTGCATGCCATCCATATAGATAATTTAAAAACATGAATATATTGATGTAGAACAAAGAGGGAACAATATTAAAATGCAGAATACAGTGCTACAATTCCAGTTCAGAGAAAGTGCAGTGCAAATAGGCAATTAAGGTAGATTATGAAATTTACAGTTATCTTTATCATACAAGACATCCATTTAAGAGTCCTAAAACAGTAGGATAGAAGCTGTTCTTGAATCTCATGGTGTGTTATTTCAAGCTTTTGTATTTTCTGCCTGAGGGAAGAAGAGTGAATGACTGGGATGGGAGTGGTCTTTGTTCACAGATAGGGACAATGAAGGAAGTCATGAAAAATTGCAAGGAGGTCGTGATCAGCTGAGTAAGTACAGCTAGGAATGCCAAATGGAGCTTAATTCAGTTAAATGTAAGTTGTTTCAGTTCCAGGTGGAAATTTCACAGTAAATGGTAGGGTCCTTGGAGTTTTGTAGAACAAAGTACAAGTATATGGTTGATTGAAAGTGAAATCTTTGGTAGGCAGAGTGACAAAGATGGTTTTTGGAATGTAGGCCTTGATGAGTCATGGGGATAAAAGGTGGGAGGTCACAGTGCAGTTGTGCAAGATGCTGATGAAGCCATACTCAGAGTACTATCTTAAATTTTCTTGGCTCTGCTACAGAAAAGACATAATTAAACTGGAAATAGTGCAGAGAAGATTTACAAAGTAGCTGCCAGGACTTGGAGGACTGAGTTATTGGGAGAAGGTAAACAGGCTAGGACTTTATTCCTTACAGTTTAGGAGATTGAGAGGTGATCTTATTTAGGTGCATAAAATCATAAGCGGAATAGATAGGGTGAATGTACTCAGCTTTTTCCCAAAGATGGGGAGTCAAGAACAAAGGTTTTAAAGTGAAAGAAGAAAGATTAAGGGGAACTTGAGTGGCAACTTTTTAACACAAGGGTGGTATCTATGTGAAATCAGCTGCCCAATTAAGTGATTGAGGTAAGTATAATAATGACTTTTACAAGACAGTTAGAGAGATATAGATATTGGAAAGGTATAGAAGATTTTGGACCAAATACTGACATATAGGGATACCTAGGTGGGGCATGTTGGTTGACATGGGCTGAAAGGGTATATCTCTCTATGACTCTATGGAGTTGAAGCTGGTTTTCATGATGGGCTGAGTTGTGTCCACAACCTTCTATAATTTCTAGCTGTCTTGAGCAGAGCAATTGCTATACCAAGCTGTGATATGTGCACATATGATGTTCTCCAAGGAGCATCTGTAAAAATTGTTGTGAGTCAATCAGGACGTGCCAAATGTCATTAGCCTTCTGTGGAAGTAGAGGTACTGTACTGGTGTGCTTTCTTGGCTGCATTGTCTGTGTGGTTGGACCTAAAAAGCTATGGGTGATATTTGCACTTAGGAATTTGAAGCTGTTTGTACCTCAGCACCACTGATAGATGTAGGGTATATGTTCTGCCATATTTCTTGAAATCAATGACCAGAAAATGCCATATGGAATTCCATTATCTCAATGAATGGTAGAATCAGCAAGAGAAACTGAATGGCCTATTCTGCTCTTATATTCTTACAGTCTCTTTAGTTTCATCATATGGATTCATCACTGATAGTCATTTAAGACCAACTTTCAACTAAAAGAAAATACTACAGCACAAAATATACTATTCTCTCTAAATTATTGCTTATTATTTTAATGGAAGAATTACTGCAACACGAGATATAATTTTTCACCAACCAAATAACTACTTAGCAAGGAATCACAATTCCATCTTAGCTTATAACACTGGAGTACTTTCTGTCCTGTACGTACTTCATTCACTCCACTTTTATATCTGAAATGCAACTTATCGAGAAATTGTTCCATTTATCACATCACATTACATTGGATCTCTTAACACAGACTCCAGGATTATTGATGTTGAATATTGATATTTGAACATGCACGGTGAAAAAGGAAGATGCAAATGCCTTTTGGGCAATCCTGGATATCCAACCTGTTCAGTTCTAGTAATGTAACCCATTTACCAGCTTCATACAGTAGAAAAGGTTACATTAGAAATCTGCGCAAATTAAGTAAATATACCCACCTCTGGAATGTTTCCATTCATCATGTTACAGAAACCTCACAAGGATTTTGATGTGACAAACCTTCACACCTATGGGTCCCTGAGAGAGAAGAAGACAGCATTATATTGTTGGGAAATGGTTGAGGCATAATGGTGAAGTTTGACACTGGTCACCAGAGATAAATTAAATAGGGTTTTGTGAGCTGATTCCTACATTTTCAATTTAAATTTAAAATGTACCGTAATAAATACAGCTGTATTTTACTTTTCATTAAGCAATGCTTATTGAATCAATTGTAACTCTCAATAAACAGTCAACATTTAGGGCTGACACCCTTCTTCAGGACTGAAAAGGAAGTGGGGGATGCCCAAATAAAATGGTGGGGGGAGAGTAAGGAAGCTAGCTAGAAGGAATCTGATAGGAGAGAGTGGACCATAGGAGAAAGGGAAGGAGGAGGGACCCAGGGGGAAGAAATAGGCAGGTGACGAAAGATAAAAGGTCAGAGTGGGAAATAGAAGCAGAGTGGAAGGGGAGGGAAAAGTTTGTTTTACCAAAAGAAGAAATTGAAATTCATGGAATCAGGTTGGAGTCTACTCAGACTGAATATAAGATGTTGCAATAGAAGGGCAGGCTGATGGCGCAACGACATCGGCGCCGTACCTGGGAGCGGAGGTTCCCGGGTTCAAAACTAGTCGGGTCCGCCCCCAAGTACGCTTTCCATCCGTACCGGGTTGAGTGTTGAGACCGCAACTCGACCTCGTAAAACAAAGGGAAAATGCTGCAAAAATGTCTGTGTGGGGAGTGGTGCACCACACAGTCTCTCCCTCTCTCGCTCTGCGCCTTGGAAAAAGCCATGAAAAATCCATCATCACAGACTCACGCATGGACACGCAGACACACATGCACGCAGGCACACGAAAAAATAAAGACGTTGCAATAGATTGTGTAGATGATAAAATATGTTCCACATTGTAGTGTTGACAAAAACTTGGAAACATGGGTTTAAGCTATGGGACAGAAGGTTTATAGGAGATCCATGGAATAAGTGTCTTCAGAATCTGGAAGACACTGAGCTGGAGAATCTTCGCAATCTGGATCACTCTGCCGGTGGGTACTGAAAGCAGGTACTTTCAACAAATCTGGGAATTATCTGTATGAGCTCTTCAATGGCCAAGATTAAGAGGACTTTACGTCAGCTGCTGCAGAAGGAGATAATATAGATAAAGTTGATATCATGGAAACAGTGACCTGTTCTTGTGCTGTATGACTCCTCCATTCTAAAACATCTGATGGGTACAAAATTACTCAGTAACAAATATATGACCTTTTCAAGAGTTTGATGAAAAAGTTCCTAATTAAAAAGTGTGAGTGAAAATGGCTTTGAATGACAATATAAAATGTCAAAATAAACTAAAAAAATCACTGGGGTATAAAATGCACTGCTGATGCATTTTCACTGATACCACGTTTTCAAGAAAAATCTTCCATCAGGTTATTCAAGGTGTCATCGTGTTTAAAAATGTCATCAAAAGCTTGGTTTGTTGGATTTTAAAGGTGATTTGACGATGCGTGTAAGTTAAGTAAACAGAGAAATTTGGAATTGAATTCCAATATTTAGAGATTTTCCTTATTATCAAAACTTACACTAATTGATCCAGGCTGACTTTATTTCATCAGAACAAGATTTGTGAAAAGGCTTTAGATGCACTTTTAGTTTGAATTGACTCATATAATAGTATTATTAAAGCAACCAATGCAGCTGCTTGAAATCTTCTCTCCTCTATTTTAACATTTTGTCCGAAATGGGGGTTAATTTTAATCCATATGTATATCAATGTGAGTGTTTAAGCTGTTCTGTTGAAGTAACTCTTGTCAGACTAGTAACAGTAATAGTAAGGAAAGAAACAGAGGCATAACTTTAGGTCATTTTATGGACATGATATTGCTAACCTTAGGTTTTTTTTTGCAGAGCATTCTTTTCTAGGACTTGCACCTCTATTCTGTGAGCAGCTGCCAATTTACTTCCTCAGGGAAAGTAGGAAAGCTGACAGATTTACTTTAGTGTTTGAATGCAGGTTACATAATCCCTCTGATTATGATTACTATGGCGCATGGACCTCTTTGCAAGCCTTGTCTATATTCCTGAGGCAGAGATTGGTTGGCAGTGGTGAATTGGATGGGATGCAAACAGCTTGCTGCATTTCTGACATGATGATGTCCTAAATTAATGGCAATAGTCGAATTACTGGTGCTTCTCATGGCTTATTGCTCTTTGAGGTACTGTCTGTAATTAGCCGAACGATTTTGAAAGACATTGCAGGTAATGGGCGATAGGTATTGATGAAGGACACTCCTCACAAGACACAGTATGTGCACAGGTCATGATATCAGAATCCAGCCATTTTAAACAGCTTGTTTGTCTGTCTGGATAGATCAACAGAAGACCAGTGCTGTAAGGCGAGTTACAGCTCATCTGCTCTGCTGAACGTCAGACCTCAGTGTTTAAACTGAAAGAGATCTGTGACTGGAGCTGCATCTCATCTGGGAAACGACAGAGAGTGGAATCATATGCGAGAAAGTATTCTTCAGACTGGTGGGACACCCAAGTGAAAGGCATGCGAAATAGATACAGCATCTTGTACCACATGGGAGCATGAGCATGTCAGAAAGATAACAATGATAATCAAGGTTAGGATTCAAACCCTGATACGCTGCTGCAGGCTGTTCAATAACTCTGTATGAGCAGTTGCTGACAGTGAATTAGCATTGAAAGGCTGTAGGTTCCCAGATGCACATGAGAACCTGATACAGAGCTCAATGCATCACACTTTCATCACTCATCTATTAATAACCTCCATCGATCAGAACACATCTAACATTCATATGCTTGCCCTCACATTCTCACTTTCCACATACTGCAAACCACATTATTTCCTTTATAATTTTGCTTAGTAATGTTCTGTTTCTTTTTTTTTATTTTTGCATTGTGACCAGTCTTGTTGAGTGATGGGTGTTTGGGGGTGTTGGTGGGGGTGGGGAGGGGTAGGTGATCAATATTCAGTGTACTAGGAATAGTAGATGAATTGGAAATGGGGATTATAGTCACTGATACTGCCCTTGGGCAAACTGATTATTCAAAGAACATTTATTATCAAAGAATGCATAAATTATACACCTTGAGCTTTAATAGCTCACAGGCAGCCATAAAGCAAGAAACCCAAGTAACTCAATTAAAAATAGGCCATCACCACTGCACTGAGAAATAGGGGAAAAACACACACATGTCATGCAAACGATTGGAGCAAATGACAGCAATCTGAACTAGATTGAGTCCTTAGATATCACTCCCTGGAGCAGCCAGAGTAGGCCCAAGCCTTGATCTCAGTTCACCATATTACTGGGGGAGAATCATCACAAAACTCGCAGAGACAACAGCCACCAGACTCGTGCCACAGAGAAGGGAATGAACACTGAGGGAGATACCGAGCAAAATCAGTCCAATATTCGCCTCTGGTCCTGATACTCAAGCTTCCCAATCTATCTGGATTGGTGTTTAAATTGTCCAAGCACTGGGTAGCGCCTTGCTCTAGGATCTGGATCCCAGCACAGTGCCACGCTTAGGCCGCACAGCCCAAAGCCACTCTCGGTCTCAGCAAATCAGCTCAGCACTTGGATCAATTCAACCTGGCACCTGGGTTAGATGGATGGACATCGAAGCTCTTCCGCATTTACTCCTCTTCAAATCGTTCTCTCCAACAGCGAGTGATACCAACTCTGTCTGTGATCCCATCTTGAACTTGTCGTGTTCCGGCTTTGTGATACACCAACGCATCTCATCTTTCAAATCAGCTTCACCTCCATTTGCTTCTTCATTATTTGTAGTCATAGATAACCTATGAAGAAGGATGATCTACATTTCCTCTTTTGGCCTTCTCCTTCTTGTCCACCACCTCTTCTACCCATGTTTCCCTTCTTCCTCCTGCTCTACACTAATTGTCATATAGTGGGTGACAAGGGCGACCATAGTTGTGCTGCATGAAACTGGCTTTTACTTCAAACAGTAGAAAATTGTCTCAGCAAAGCCATGATTTTGAACTTTTTGTGGGAAAATATACCTTGAACTTTGAAATTCTTTGATCCATGATAAAAATGCTCTGATGTGATTCATCTTTCACTTCTTTTATATCTTCTTTCTCTGTCAAATGTTGTTCCAGTAGTGTTGGAGCCCGTGACCTACAATTCGATGGTGGGTTTTTTTGGGGTCGATGGAGTGATCCAGTGCTTTGCTGTCTCTGAGAAGATTCCAAAAGGTGAGTAGCTTTGGGGTCAAGAAGCTTAGAGACAGGGTGCAGGGCCATGATCAATTCCATTTCTCACTGATCTCGCTGATTAAATCATCGAAGATGATTGAAAATATGAGATGAGTGAAGAAGGCAAGCGAGTGTTCAGCTTCATCTATGCCTGCTTGTGATGGACCTTCTCTCCTATTTGCTCACTGCTCCCAAGGAAAGGTCTCTGTGTTGGAATAGTCTCTCTCTTTCCTTGATTTGTTTTGCTCTTTGAAGAGAGCAAGCACCATGTTATACATTGTGATTTGGTCTGTTCTCTCTTCAGTTCTTTGCAACATACATCACTGAGGTTACAAATCCACTAATTGGTTTCATTCAACTTTCCTCATGCTGTGGTTAAATTTCCAGTCCAAAAGGACATTGCACAGCTGGTAGTATCTCACTCAGCCAAGGCAATAATACAGTTGCTTCTCTCGAAGGGTGCTGTACTCTCCAGATTGCTGAACCTTAGATGATCCATATCAATTTTGTGTCTTAATACTTGCTTGCAAAAAATAAAAGATTATTTATAATGATGTGTCATACTTATTTTCTTCTATTTTGGGAACAATGTATTTAGTCACTAATAAATGTTGTCTTGATAACAAGATGCTAGATCTTAAAACAGCCAAAGGGAGCATGCATCGAATAATTGAAATGATATTGGAATACAAGTATATCTATTAGCAAAAGACATGTTGTATATTTCAACACTTTCATTAAAGCTATGAAATGCTCTTTTTGAATACCTGGACAAGTATAAATAGATCAATTTTATTAATTAATGAGACTGCTTCTCATTAATATGTATCTCCAGAAGTTGACAGAAAATCATATCTTATTAAATATTAGTCTTCAAGATTTCAATGATTCTTGAGATACAGTATTAGAATATGACTTTATTTAAATCATTTTGTCACAATATGACACATAAAAATTCCAAAAGACATTTGTAATTCAGAATCTTTGCTTCCATGCTACTTTTATTTTGTGATTTTTACAGTATTGTCTTCAGGAATGTGATCCAACTTAATATGAAAAATGTCAAAAATATAGGAAATATTCACCAGGTTAAAAAAAATGACATTAACATTGCATGCTGAAGACCCAATGTTAATTCTAAAAGACAGACTACTGTGCCTTTCTCTTTTCATAGATGCTGCATGACCTGCTGGGATTTCCCGTATTTCATGTTTTTTTTATTTCAGATTTCCAGCACTACAGTTTTTGTTTTGGATTTTCAAAGACAGATGATGGTGCTCTTTTACATTGTTCAGAAGAAAACAGAAAAGTGGGGATTAAATTAAGTGTTTTTTTCTGTAAAAGGTTCTCTGTGAAGAGAACATGTATTCAAGCACAAACCTTTCTGTAACCTGCGCGGCAAAAAGGGAATCAGAAGGAATGTTTGATGCTTTTGCATTATTGCTCTCTGTCAGTGCCAAGTGATTGTAGTATGTACATTTATCAAAAGACCTACTTAAAAATATATCATCACAATACTTTAGCCATTGTATAAATTATAAGTTACAGATATTCCAAGCTGCCAGTATGTATTGGCAAGAGAAGTATTTGTTAACAATTGTGCAAGCAATGTGCTTAAACTGGGGGCATTTTGGCTATGAGGTTTTCAAGACTAGCATTGACATAAGTGTGTTTTCTTTGGCTACAAATGCAAAGAACATTAATTCATCTTAAACCAGGTGCTGTCACAATGGCTTCTAATATTTCTGATCTGTAACATTTAGGTAGCAGATTTACTTTAAACCAGATGCTAATTGACATTTAATCATAATAATGCAAGATGTGAATAAATGCCATGCTCTTATCTGGTAAGTGCAGCTGGTTAAACATAAATCAATATTACTGTGCTTATTGTGATGTTGAAATAGCTCTTGACAGACCATTGTCGATGTAACTGTTGTTGCCAATAAAATATAACTAAAATAACTGGGCCCAGAACACAAGCGTTCTTTCAACTCAAGCATTCTTTTTATTTTACTTGTGCAGAAGGAGAACAGCATGCTACCAACACTATTCAAAGTCTGAACAGAAAGCTTCTACTTTTATACCAATTGGCTTATCAGTTATGAATATTGATCATTGTAAATTGTATATGTCTGAATTCCTTACTCACAGTTAAGGTCAATTAAACCTCCAAGCAGACAACTGATGATATTTTGAAGTTAGTATGGACTTAGTTGCTGGACATGATTCACATCCTTCAGTTATTGTTATCTTATCTGTCACAATCACAGGCTATTGTCTTAAGTTTTAAAAAGACCTTTCTGGAAAAGTCTCATTACAGAGGTCTAATTCATTTGGCTTAAGTACACACTGCCACAGTCACCCCAGCCCATCTCATCTGTAGTAAGAAGATGGTTATCTGGTGGTCTCACTTCAAAAGTCTTATTTGGCTACAATTGCTCGAGGCTTAACCATAAACTTCAACACTACCTCCTCTTTGTGCTGTACAGGACAATATAAATCTTACATCTGTCACTTCTTTACCCATTCTCCTAATCTGTCAGAATCAGAATCAGGTTTAATATCATTGCATATGTTGTAAAATGTGTTGTCTTTGTGGCAGCATTACATTGCAATAAAATTAACAGAGAAAAATGTGATTACAGTAAATATTAAGTAGTTAAATTAAGTAAGTAGTGCAAGAATAAAAATAAAAAAGTAGTGTGGTAGTGTTCATGGGTTCAAACTCCATTCAGAAATCAGATGTCAGAGGGAAAGAAGATGTTCCTGAATCGTTGAGTCTGCAAATTTTCTGCTTCCTCAACACTACCTGTCCCTCCACCTATCTTTGTATCATCTGCAGACTTAACCACAAAACCATCGATTTCACCATTCAAATCATTGATATACAATATAAAAAGAAGTGGTCTCAACACTGACCCCTGCAGAATAATATTAATCACTGGTAGTCAGCCAGAAACGGCTTACTTTATTCCCACTTTTTGCCTCCTTTAAATCAGCCAACCCTATTATCTTTCCTGTGATATCATGAGCTCCTGTTTGGTTAAGCAGCCTCATGTGTGGCATGTTGTCAGAGGCCTTCTGAAAATGCAGTACACAACATCCACCAATTTTCCTTTGTTTATCCTGCTTGTTAGTTTCTTAAAGAATTTCAACAGCTACGTCAGGCAAAATTTCCCATTTAAAAAGCCATGCTGATTTTGGCCTATTTTATCAAGTACCTTCAAGTACCTTGAGACCTCATCCTTAACAATTGACTCCAGTGTCTTCCCAACCGCTGAAGTCAGATTAATGGCTCTATCCTTTCTTCTGCCTCCCTCACTTCTTGAAGTGTGGAATTTTCCATTTCTACAGAACCTTGCCAGAATCCAATGATTAGATTATTAGATTACTGATAATGTCTCCACATTATTAACCTCTCACTGCTACGGGCAGAAGTTGCTGCTTGCTTCAAAAAGGCAACAATTATACCAGTGTCTAGAAAGAATAATGTGAGCTGCCTTAATGTCTATCACCCAGTAGCACTCACATCTATAGTGATGAAATGCACTGAGGGGTTGGTCATGACTAGACTGAATTCCTGTCTCAGCAAGGACCTGGACCCACTGCAATTTGCCTAGTGCCACAATAGATCAATGGCAGATGCAATGTCAATGACTCTTCACACAGCCTTAAAACACTTGGACAATAGAAACATCAATGTCAGGATGCTGTTCATTGAAGATAGCTCAGCATTTAATACCATCATTTCCACAATCCTGATTGAGAAGTTACAGAACCTGGGCCTCTGTACCTCCCTCTGCAATTGGATCCTTGACTTACTAACTGGAAGACCACAATCTGTGTGGACTGGGTGATAATATTTTCTCCACCTGACTGGTGAACCTCAGGGGTGTGTGCTTAGCCCACTGCTCTACTCTCTGTGTACCCATGACTGTGTGGCGAGGCATAGCTCAAATACCATCTACACATTTGCTGATGATACAGCCATAGTTGGCAGAATCTCAGATGGAGAAGAGAGAACATACAGGAGCGAGATATGCCAACTACTGGAGTGGTGCTGCAGCAACAACATTGTATCAACATCAGTAAGTCAAAGGAGCTGATTGTGGGCTTCAGGAAGTGCAAGACGAAGGAACACACACCAATCCTCATAGAGGGATCAGAAGTGGAGAGAGTGATGAGTTTCAAGTTCCTAAGTGTCAAGATCTCTGAGGAGCTAACCTGGTCCCAACATATCAATGCCGTTATAAAGAAGGCAAGGCAGCAACTTTATTTCATTAGGAGTTTGAAGAGATTTAGTATGTCAACAGATATACAAATAGAAGTATTTGAGTGTATTTGTTGACATACTAAATATCTTCAAACTCCTAATGAAGTAAAGTCACTGTCTTGCCTTCTTTATAACTTCATCAGTGTACCATGGAGAACATTCTGACAGGCTGCATCACTGTTTGGTATGGAGGTGGGGGCTAATGCACAGGACTGAAAGAAGCTGCAGTGGGTTGTAAATTTAGTCAGCTCCATCTTGGGTACTAGCAGGACATCTTCAATGAGCGGTGTCTCAGAAAGGCAGCGTCCATTATTAAGGACCTCCAGCACCCAGGGCATGCCCTTTTCACAATGTTACCATCAGGTAGGAGATACAGAAGCATGAAAGTACACACTCAGCGATTCAGGAACAGCTTTTTCCCCTCTGCCATCTAATTTCTAAATGGACATTGAACTTGTGAACACTACCTCACTTTTATTCTATTCAATATATGTATACTGTAATTGATTTACTTATTTATGTATCATTTTTGTTATTTTATTATTTTTCCTTCTTTTAAATTATGTGTTGCATTGAACTGCTGCTGCTAAGATAACAAATTTCACGACACATGCCGATGATAATAAACCTGATTCTGATTTGGATTCTGATAACTTCAGATACCTCTTTCTGAACTCTGGGGTGTAATTTATCTAGTTCAGGTCACTTCGCCATCTTCAGACCTTTCAGCTTCCCAAACACCTTCTCCCTAGTAATAGCAATTGCACTTATTTCTGAAACCTGACACTCTCAAACTTCCAGCAAGGATGACAAGAATTCATTATCTCAGTGGAGCCTCTGGCAAAGTAACTGCTGTTGCCGGTAGTAAAACAGATAAAATAATTAGGCTCAGAACCTCTATACCTCTATAACTGTAGCATTCTTATTTATTTAGTTAGTTAGTTAGAGATACAGCATGGAGCAGGCCCTTCACAGAGTTTTCCCCTCAAGCAAACCTCAACAGCCCCAATTTAATGCTAACCTAATTATGGGACAATTTATAATGACCAAATAACCTACCTGGTACATCTTTGGACTGTGGGAGGAAACCAGAGAACCTGGGGAAGACCCATGCATTACACATGGAAGGCGTACAGAGATTCCTTACAGAGCATGCCGGAAGGGAACTCTGAACTCTAATGCCCTGAGCTGTAATAGTGTCGCACTGACCACTGGCGCTTACTTCTGCTCAAGGAAAACAGCATGTATCACCCAGACTATTATTAAGTCTGAACAGAAAAGTGCTGTCTTTTCATACAGAATTGGCTCATCAGTTACAGGTGTAGAAAACTGTAACTTGTTTGAATTCCTTACTTTCAGGACCATTGTCATTCAGAATAGAGCTGTTAGTCAATCGAAATTTCAAGTGGACACAGATGATATTTTGAATTTAGGAAAATAGAGGTGTTAAAAGTCAATTGGAACTTTGAGTGAACAGCCAATGATATTTTGAAGTTGTTAAAGAAAATAGATTGGGTATGTTTCACATCCTTCCATTATCCTTAACTTATCTGTCTCTGGCAGCCCTATTATGTAAAGGAACACCATGTTTTAGGAACACTTTTCTGGAATTGTCTCACTAAGAGGCCTCACAAATTTGGCTTGAGTGCACGCTGCTACTGTCACTGAAGTCCATCTTGTCTGTAGTAAACAGAGGTGCTCTGGCGTTCTCACAGTTTAAATACAAATTTCACACCATAGTCATAGAATTATAGCGTACCGTAACATAGAATCAGAGAGTCTTTTGCTAGCCAATCAAAAGTTGGTCCATATCTTTATATAGCTTGACAATTCAAGAGTTTGTTACTTCTTGTGTTCTCAAAGTAGCAGCTTCCATTACCCACTCAGGACATAGGTCCCAGATTCCAAAAGCCAGTATGGAGTAGAAGTTCTTGTTCAGAGTCTATTTAAACCTCTTATATTTGCCTCCAACCTTATTCCCTCTAGCTTTGAATATCTCCACTAAGGGGAAGATGCCTCCTATCTACACTGTACATGCCCCTCATAATTTTGCATACCTCTATAATGAACCTCGTGACTACCACCCCCACGGTCCTCACAAAACCGATTCATCTCTACCTCTTAATGAAAATAATCCATCCTAGGCAACATCCTGGTGAATCTTTGCACTCTACCCAATTGTTCTCAACAAACTCAAAACCAAAACATCACATATTAATAAAGTATATATTTAAGTGAATAAATAATGTTACCTTTTCATAGAGTAAACTAGTAGAGCACTGAAATAGGTTATTCAGTCCATTTAGTCCATGCTGAAACTATTTAAACTGCCTACCCCCATTGACCTGCACCAGGACCATAGTGCTCCATATCCCTATTATCCATGTACCTGTCCAAACTTCTCTTAAACATTGAAATCAAGCTTGCATACACCTCTTGTACTGGAAGCTCATTCCAACACTCTCATAATCCTTTGTGAAGAAACTCCCCTTAAACTTCTCACTATTCATCCTTAACCCATGACCTCTGGTTGTGGTCCCACCTAACCTCAGTAGAAAAAGCCTGCTTGCATCTACCCTATCTATACACCTCATAATTTTCAATTCATGCTGAATTACATTTAAAGTTAGACATCATTTATACTTTATTAGCATAAATATAAGTCTGGATCGGTTTTATTCCACTTCATTGTTCCAACAGTCATTGTAAATAATGTTTTTCAGGAAAACCATAAGACCATAGGAGCATAAGATTTAGGAGCAGAAGTAGGCCATTCGGCTCATCGAGTGTGCTTTGCCATTCACATTCACTCATGGGTTGATCCACTTCATCCGATTATCCCTATTTCCCTGCTTTCATCCCATACCCTTTGATGCCCTGCCTAATTAAGAACCTATCTATCTCTGCCTTAAATACACCCAATGACTTGGCCTCTACAGTCACTCTTGGCAACAAATTTCACAGATATACCATCCTCTGACTAAAGTATTTTCTCTGCATCTCAGTTCTAAAAGGACATCCTTCAATCCTGAAGTCGTGCCCTGTTGTCCTAGAATTCCCTACCATGGGAAATAATTTTGACATATCTAATCTGTTCAAGCCTTTTAATATTTAGAATGTTTCTATGAGATCCCCCCTCATTCTCCTGAACTCCAGGAAATACAGACCAAGAGCTGCCAGACGTTCCTCATACAGTAACCCTCTCATTCTTGGAATCATTCTCGTGAATCTTCTCTGAACCCTCTCCAATGTCGGTATATCCTTTCTAAAATAAGGAGCCCAAAACTGCATACAATACTCCAAGTGTGGTCTCACGGGTGCCTTATCTTACAGAGCTTCAACAACACATCCCAGCTTTTATATTCTATACCTCCAGAAATGAATGCTGTGATGAAAGTACACATAGACTAAGATGTTGACTGTCCTGTGCTATCACCAGTGGGATCAACAGTTGATCTGCCACCTGTCTTCAGGAGAGAGATAAGTAAGACAATGGAGCAGCATTTGGAAATTTTAATGAAGAGATGAGAGAGATTAACGGAAGGAGACACCGGTCTGGGTATTGTCAAGACTGGTTTGCTTTGAACCTGAACTGTTTGAAGTGACGGACAGGCGATACCCCAACAGAGGGATAAAAAGGGATGGGTTCGCTAAGGCAACAGACACTACACGAGACACCACTCACGACACCATGAGGTATCGAGACCCTGGAAGCGGTGCGCCCCCACAAGTCGGTGGGAGTTTTGGAAGGCTGTTCACGGGACCAGCCATAGACGCACAGGGTGGAAAGATTCGGTCGGCGGGAACCTGGTGTGTGTGTCCACCCTTGCCTGGGTGCCGGGTTCACCGCAGAGGAACGATCGTATCTGAAAACGGAGGGGTCACAGTCGGTGACCTCAGAAGACATTACAAAGGGCTTGCCCGAAAGCTAACTGCGAGAAATCTCAAAGGTCTGTTGAATCCGATTTTGAATATCAGCATTCGCTCTCTCTCTCTCTCTCTTCAACGGCACAACAACGATTGCTGCGAACTGAACTAAACTGAACTCTGTCACTTGTGATTGAACATTTTACCCCTAGACTGCGATAGAGCTTGATTAATCCTATTATCCTAGCTCTGTGTACATGTGTGTTTATTCAGTGCTAACCTGTTGCATTTATATCCTTACTATTAGAGTACTGTGTTGCTTATTTCTTTAATAAAACTTCCTTAGTTCCAGTAATCCAGACTCCAACTGAGTGATCCATTTCTGCTGGTTTGGCAACCCAGTTACGGGGTACGTAACAAGCCAACATTGCATTTGCCTTCTTCACAACTGACTCAACCTGTAGGTTAACCTTTAGGGTATCTTACACAAGGACTCCCAAGTCTCTTTGCATCTCTGCATTTTGAATTCTCTCCCCATCTATGTAATAGTCTGCCTCTTTATTTCTTCCTCCAAAGTGCATGACCATACACTTTCCAGGCAGGTGCAGATCTAGAATGTTATTTCAAAGGAAAGTAATTAGTCACCCTTCAAGCCTACGATAGTAAATTTCTTTCTTACCTCTTACTCCCTCCTGTCTCACCTTTAGGACAGTAATCTAAGTTTCTACAGTAGATACTGCTCAGTATTCTTTAGTGCTGAGAGAAAGATTTGATGAGTATGGTTTGGCATGCTGTCAAGCCAAGACAAACATTATATAAAGAATTAGTTATGATATATTAGTTTTTGTTTTAAAAGCAGATTTTCCTTTCTGAAAACTTGTCCAGTCCTTTCTTGAAGATGCTCAGTTGAGGCTTTTGATCTAGATGCTGGATGTTGGTGATTTATCTATTTGGAAGGTGGCAAAAACAATTATTGCAGTATTTAAATAAATCAACAGCAATCTCCTGGAGGAACTCTGTGGGTCAAGAAGTATACTTGAGGGCATAGGAATCGTTAATGTTTCAGTTCAAAACTTTGTATTTGGACTAGATCATCACTTAAATGAGCAAACTTCCTCATATTTGAACAATGGCAATGGTTCAGTTTAACCCACTGTTAATCTGATTTTAAAGATTACACAGCACCTCAGAGGATATCAGGTTCAATAAGGAAGAAGTTTCTTTAGCAATGCTTGTGGGAAAGAGGTGGCCTATTAGCCCTCTCAGCTAAATAATCTGATTGCACCTTTCTTGCCAATCTGCCAATCACACCCTCAGATACACTGCATGAGCTACTTAATACCCTCACCTGTACCTTCACCTGAAATGCATTAATTGCTCTGCAACTTGCTCACTCCCATTCCACCCTCTACTCTTCTATAACGTCTCTCTCGCTCCAACCTTTGCTCCTTTTCTAGTGCAGGGTTTACATTCAGACAGAGAATTACGTGTCCTCTCCATCTGACTGGCTGCTTGAGCAAACAAAATACAAGCAGGTTGCCATGGTTCATTTCTGCAGTACCTCCATTTTACCCACCTGTAACCCAGGTTAATTAAACCCAAAATTGTAATGTTAGAACGTTCTGCCTGCGGAGGGATGGAAACGAGGTTTACAGATTTTTATAAAAGGAATTTGAAAACAAAAATGCTATGCGAGGGAGGGGCGGGACGGACAAGGAGAGAAATGCAGCAATAATTAGAAGCTGAAGACATGAACTATTAAGAGTGTAATTCGTAGTGAGTATCTTTACCCTACTAACTTAAAACCCTCAGGGTAAAACCCCTGGAGGAGAGACAAAAGCGATAAAAGATTTATTGAAGCTAGAGCTATAATGAGACAGTATCGGCAGAGACCAGTGTCCAAAGACCCTACCATGTAGTTGGGAATTAGTTCTGCAAAATCATACCAAGGCACTTGGTCAAGTTTTGTACAAGTTTGTGAATTGACTTACTGTGGATGACTATTTCATCCAATAAACCAAGATGGCCAAGCACCCAGCTGAAGAACCGGCGTGGGAACAAAATGTATAATGACGCAGAGGATTTAATATGGTTGGATGTATAAGTTTGCTTTCATACGAAGAATCTGAATTTGATTTTCTGCGAGAGCTGATTATTTTTGACACAGACTTTGATAAGTTACTGAATGAGATGTACTTTGTTTAAGAGTTGTGATGTTGGAGAATTGGCGTGAAAGGTATTAAACTGCATATATTTTTTTGAATTTGAATTTAAACTTGTAGATATATTGCCTGGAACTGAAACTGAAGTTAACTATAATACTTGAGAATAGGAATTATATTTGGTTTTCTAACTAACCAGGGATAAGAGAAAAGGGAAGTTTAGTCTGCAAACTTTTAAATAAGGTATAACACTAGATCTAATTAGTCAGAGAAATTGGAGTAAGAAAGGTTATTCTAATGAATATCACTGATTCTAACTAAACAGAAATTTGGCTTTTGTTGATATCTAAGATTTGGAACCTAAACAGAATGTTTAAATTTTGCATTGTTCTTGTTCATGTAAATATTTTGTACATATTGTTTTTATCTTATAAACAAAAACTTATTTCCAGAGGTGTGTGGTTTCTATTCACTGCCTCCTTCCGATACCTAGATTCCTCTGATGGTCTATTAGCACCTAATGTAATTTGATTTTCTCTAAAGAATGTGACAACTTGTCACACATGATAAGATGGGTGTTACACAGGTGTTACACACCAATCTGTTTATTCAATACCGAGTCGTCCTATCACACAACCATCACTTTCCTACTCTGCATCCCCAATCAATAGATTAATAATGTATCAAAAGGTTAATCAATCAATAAGAGCTCTTGACTCCTTAACATTTTTCTAAGTAGATATATTCCCAGTTGATCTTATCAGAATCAGAAGTTCTGAAGTGCAGAATTATGCTCCGAGGCACAGCTATGCTGGGCAATCCTCATTATATTCCAGAAGGTGATTGTGGACTTTGGGAGGGGTAAAACGAAGGAGCACATACCAATCCTCATAGAGGGATCAGAAGTAGAGAGAGTGAGCAGCTTCAATTTCCTCAGTGTCAAGATCTCTGAGGACTTAACCTGATCCCAACATATCTATGTAGTCATAAAGAAGGCAAGACAGCGGCTATGTTTCATTAGAAGTTTGAAGAGATTTGGTATGTCAACAAATACACTCAAAAACTTCTATAGATGTACCGTGGAGAGAATTCTGACAGGCTGCATCACTGTCTGGTATGGAGGGGCTACTGCACAGGACCGAAAGAAGCTGCAGAAGGTTGTAAATCTAGTCAGCTCCATCTCGGGCACTAGCCTACAAAGTACCCATGACATCTTTAGGGAGCGGTGTCTCAGAAAGGCAGTGTCCATTAGTAAGGACCTCCAGCACTCAGGGCATGCCCTTTTCTCACTGTTACCATCAGATAGGAGATGCAGAAGCCTGAAGGCACACATTCAGCAAATCAGGAACAGTTTCTTCCCCTCTGCTAATCCGATTCCTAAATGGACATTGAAGCTTTGGACACTGCCTCACTTTTTTTTTAATACATGCAGTATTTCTGTTTTTGTACATTTTTAGAAATCTATTCAATATACATAATTGATTTACTTGTCTATTATTATGTTTTTTTTTCTCTGCTAGATTATGTATTGCATTGAACTGCTGCTGCTAAGTTAACAAATTTAACAAATTTCACGTCACATGCCAGTGATAATAAACCTGATTCTGATTCTGAAGGTTATATACGAAACATGCAACTGCGAGACCTGGATGGGGCAGACACAATGACAAATCTGATGTAAAACATGAGTGTACTGAGTATGTTTTTACATTAAACAAGATTGTTTTAAAGGCAATTTTTCAAAATTCTCCTAGGTCAAGCAAGTCCTGATGCTTCAGGGAATAGATCATCGAAGTTACATCTGTATGAATGCATGCAGAGTGAGAATGCTGTGAAATATTCACAGGTTTTCTCATCGTAATTCAGTCAGCAGGATCTGAAGGGACAGATTTCCATCTCATCACCTGTACCATAAAATTGGGAATGCAAGTATGCTGCCTGTCACAGAATACTGAACAATTGGTCATTTCTGGTGAAGTCTGAAGCATTTTCTATTTTAGAGGAGGAAGACTGTTTTGATTTCAGGATTGAAGTATCAAAGAATAAGTGTATATTTTCCCCACTCCTGCCAAATATTACCTCTCTAGGTCCCATAACAACAGACTCTAAACTCAGTTGACTCTTTATTAGGTACACCTGTACACCTGCTTGTTAATGCACGTATCAAATTAGCCAATCCTGTGGCAATAACTTATTACATAAAAGCATGCAGAAATGGTCAAGAGGTTCATTTGTTCTTTAGACCAGACATCAGAATGAGGAAGAAATGTGATCTAAGTGACTTCAGCCGTAGAATGATTGTTGGTGCCATTCGGTATGGTTTGAGTATCTCAGAAACTGCAGATTCTTGGAATTTTCACACACAACGCTCACAAGAGTTTAAAAAGAATGGTGCGAAAAACAAAAGAAAATCTAGTGAGCAGCAGTTGTGTGGTTGAAAATATCTTATTAAAGAGGGAGATCAGAGGAGAATGGTCAGGCTGCTTCAAGCTGACCGGAAAACGACAGCAACTCAAATAACCACACATTACAACAGTGGTGTGCAGAACAGCTTTTTTGAATGCACAGGGCATCGAACTTTGAAATAAGTGGGTTACAGCAGCAGAAAACCATGAATATATACTCCATGGTCGCTTTATTAGTACTGGAGAAATCTAATAATGTGGACACTGAATACATTGTAAGTCCACAGGACATGTCAAAGACAAAAAAAAGTGGGCATGAAGCTAGTTTTGTTTTTAAGTAGAAAGGAGTATTAAGCAGAAAGAAGAACAATGATTTGACATAAAAGACAATAAGTTACTGAAATTGAAGAGCTGCTCAATGCAGAATCAGGCGGGAGGAAATGAGGGAAGAGAATGTGTCAAATTTTCCAGCTGCTGAATCTTACCACTCACACAAAATTAGTAACACACTGTTTTTTCCATGGATAACTTGGATGCAATCACAGATAGAGGATCAATACTTGGGTGATCAGTGAAGCGTTGTCCTGTGCACTAGCCGGTGTCTGGGAAAGAGATTACACCCACTGAGGAAATGTTTTAAGGCAAGAAAAGTGACCAAATGAGAAGTTTCTCAAGGTAAAATTAGCAATTACAGCTTTAATTCACAGCAGCTCCATAGAATAATACCGACGGGAAAGCATAGTAACATTTCCCTCTCTTTGAGACTCACTTGAACATCTTTTCTGTCTCATCAGATGCTGACCCCTTTAATAGATCTGCTGCAGCATTCCCCCTACTTCAGTTTAGCCATGCTTAGAATATGTTTACCCATGAAAGGTTAAGAGTAGTTGTTGGATGAAGCACCAAGCTTCATACTAATGGATGCAATAATTTATTTGTTCTCTCTGTATTTTCAAAAAACTACCTCACATCCATGTTAATATCTTCAACAATATGGCAGCTGATTAAATTCACTCTACTTATGTACTTGTGTTCCCTTAATGCCTTTTTTGTTGATTTAAAGTTATTTATAGCATTCTAAAATATTACTAATGAAACAAGTATTTATGGCTAGGATTGATTAACAGCTCAGATAATTTCTATTTGCTATATTGCACATCCAATTTTAAAAAATCAACTTTGCAGTAAAGGTTATCGACTTCAAGAGAACTTACACCCCCATTTCCAGCAGTGACACAGCAGCGGAAACTGCGAGTACTTTCAAATTGCTGGAGTACGCATCTCATACGACTTCTCATTGTTCCAAAACGTATTTTACATTATCAGGAAAGCTCATCAATGCCTTTACATTCTGAGGAGGCAGATAGAATCTGGACTACACAAATCTATCCGCACATCCCTCTACAGATGTGCAGTAGGGAGCACCCTAACATTCTACCTCACTGCATGATACGGAAACTGCACTAACACGAATAGAAAGTCTCCACAATTAGTAGTCAAAGCTGCCCAATGCATCACCAGCACTAGCCTACTTGCTGTCATGGACATATATACATAAAGGAGGCAGAAGAGGGCCAATAACATCCTGAAGGCTACTACCCTGCTCATCAAATGTTTGTCCCACTTCCATCAGGGAGGAGGTTACGCATCATCCACACTAGGACCACCAGATTCAAAACCAGCTACTTTTCTCAAGCACTAAGGCTGATCAACACCTCCATCCACTAACCCACAACACAGCTCCACACCCCCCCGTAGCGTTACTTTATCATTTCCTGTCAGAGTCACCTTGTGTACAGACATTCCTGTGTCTAGTGTCACTTCATGGACATACAATCAATCTATATGCATAAAATACTTTATGTATCTATACATATTTTGTATTTTTTATTGTTCTGTTCTGTATCATATTGTGCTGCATCAGAATTGGAGTAACAATTATTTCATTATAGTTCACACGTGTATACTGGAAACAACATTAAACAATCTTGAGTCTTCTGGAGCAAATGATGAAATTACTATGTATCTGAAACATATCGGGCGGGAGGAGAAGATGGCAGTGCGCTTGCGCGTGCGCAGCTCTCCGGTGAAAAATGATATCGTGTCTGTTAAATAGGGACCATGGATAATTCTGATTTGATGGAGAATGGATGTGAAAGCACAGAGAAACGTCTGGAGAAAATTCTGAAACGCCCATTCGCTGCTGTCGTTACTGCGTGGTCGGGAATCTTTCGGAGGGTAGGCCTCAAAATCCCTGGCCTTGCCTGCTTTTGGCGACCGAGAAGGAGGTCGAATCATTCGGACAGAGATGCCGCTCAGTACTTGGTGTCGGAGAGCTGATCAGAGCTCGAAGTTTCCGGATGACTCAGAGTCGGATTGTGGTCGGCATGGCTGGGAGAGTTTTTCTTCCTTCTCCCGTCTGCATGAGATGTGGGACATTTGAGAAACTTTGAACTTTACTGTGCTCATGGACTTCTTCATCAAGTTATGGTATTGTTGCAGTGTTGTAACTACATGTTATAATTATGTGGTTTTGTCAGTTTTTTCAGTCTTGATCTGTGCTGTGTTTTGTGATATCACACCGGAGGAAATAATGTATCATTTCTTAATACATGCATTGCTAAATGACAATAAAAGAGGACTATGTGTCTTCATAATCATAAACAATATTTCTCATTTGGCATTGATATAAAATAAGCTACTGACATTAGATTAGCTTTAGATTAAATAATATTAAATAGGGAAGGGTTATGAAAGTGTTGTCAAAATGTATTATTTACTTCACTAGTAAACATTAAGATAAAAGTCCCATGAAAATTCGAAGTCAAAAGTAAATTTATTATCAAAGGATATTCTGCATATCACCATATACAGCCCTGAGATTTGATTTCTTGAGAACATGCACAGTAAATCCAAGAAATACAATAGAATCAGTGGAAGACTGCACCCAACAGGACAGACGAACACCCAATGTGCAAAAGATAACAAACTGTGCAAATAAATAAGTAAATAAATAAGCAATAAATATCGAAAACGTTAGTTGAAGCATCCTTGAAAATCTCTCCAGAAGTTGTGGGAACAATTCAGTGAAGTGGCCAGTGAAGTTGAGTTAAGTTATTCCCTCCGGCTCAACAGCCTGGTGGTTGGGGGGTAAAAACTGTTCCTGAACCTGGTGATTATGGAGGAGATGAACTTTAAAATATCTTTCCAAAACTTAGATTTTAATAAACAATTTTAATAAAGAATAAATAAGGAATTTAGATTCTGTGCAAATAAATTGATAATCCTAAATTGATAACCCAGAATTAAATGTGAACATTAATTATTTTGATTCCAGTTTTAATACAAACATAATGAATGGTCAATTTGTCAGTCTTACTTATTTAACTTTGGAAATAAAAATATGAATTATCTGCTAATGAAATGGTCAATGTGCTGCATACCCATTAGGATCATAAGATATAGGAGCAGAATTAGGCCATTTGGCCCATCGAGTCTGCTCCAAAATTTCATCATGGCTGATCCATCTTCCCTCTCAGCCCCAAATTCCTGCATTCTCCCCATATCCCTTTATGCCCTGACTAATCAAGGATCTATGCTCTTCTGCCTTGAATATACCCAATCTCTTGGCCTCCACAGCCACATGTGACAATGAATTCCACAGATCCACCACTCTTTGGCTAAAGAAATTCCTCCTCATCTCCATTCTAAATGGGCATCCCTCTATTCTGAGTCTGTGTCCTCTCATCCTAGACTCCTCACCATAGGAAACATCCTCTCCTCATCCAGGCTATAGAGGCCTTTCAACATTTGATAGATTTCAATGAGGTCACCCCTCATTCTGCTGAATTCCAGTGAGTACAGGCCCAGAGCCAACGACTCTCTTCATATGACAAGCCTTTCAATCCAAGACTCATTTTTGTGAACCCCCTTTGAACATTCTCCAATGTCAACATATCCTTTCATAGATAAGGGGATTAAGATGCTCACAATACACCAAATGCCGTGTGACCAATGCCTTATAAAACCTCAGCATTGCATCCTTGCTTTTATATTGTAGTCCACATGAAATGCTAACGTTATATTTGTCTTCCTCACCACTGACTCGTGCTGCAAATTAACCCCAAGTCCCTTTGTACCTCAGATTTTTAAATTTTCTCTCCATTTAGAAAATAGTCTAACCTTTTATTTCTTCTATTAAAGTTCATGACCATCTGCCACTTCTTTGCCTATTCTCCTAATCTGTCCAAGTTTTTCTGTAGCTCCTCTACTTTCTTAAAACTTCCTGCCCGACCACCTATCTTCATATCATCCGCAAACTCTGCCACAAAACCATCAATTCCATCATCTAAGTCATTGACATATAATGTAAAAACAAGCGATCCCAACACCTGTGGAACACCACTCGTCACCAGCAACCCACGAACTGCTTTTTTAAAGCATAAATATTTTTACACCATTTCTCTGGCAGTCTTTTATAATGAGGAAAAGAAAAATTATGCACCGGAATTACAGATACATATAGTTAGTACAGATTGGCAATGACATCTCCTCCATAATTACCATCAGCTCAAGTGTACCACAGGGCTGTGTGCTTAACCCCTTGCTTTACTCATTTTTTTTAAACCTATGATTGTGTGGCTAAGTTTGTTGATGATACCAGTGTTGTGGGCTGAATCAAAGATGCTGATGAATCAATATACAGGAAGGAGATTTAAAAATCTGGTCGAATGGTGCTGCAATAATAATCTCTCAGTCAACATCAGCAAATCTAAAGTGCTGATTGGCAACTACCCAAGAAAGAAGCTGGATGTCCAAGAGTCAGCGCTCATTATGGGAATCAGAGATGGAGAGTGTTATGTTTTGAAACTTCAACCAATTAACTAATTCAAAAGAAGACATGGGAGTCTGGGGTTTTTCAAATATTATTGAAATATTAAATACACAACAGAGATTTATATTCCTTGGTTTTATCATAACCGATGATCATCCTGTGTCATTTACAAAGGAGGCAGGACAGCACCTCCTCTTGAAGTTTGTATAGATTCAGCACATCACCCAATTTTGACTTCCTTTCACAGATGCACAGTGGAGTGTATCTTGTTTGGATCATGGCCAGCTATGAAAACACCAATGCTCAGGAATGGAAAAGATTACAGAAAAAGGTGAATACAGCCCAGTCATTTACAGACACCCCACCTGGAGCATTGCCATGGGAAAGCAAAGATCTCCACCATCCAATCATTCTCTTCTTCTCACTACTACAATTAGGCTGAAGGTACAGAAGCCTAAGGTCACACACTGGCAGGTTTAGGAATAGTTATTATCCTACCAGCCATTAGGTTCCTGAACAAGCATGGAGAACTTCACTCACCACAACACTGAACTGATCCTACAGACTCACTTTCTATAACTCATGTTCGGTCTTATTTTTGTTTTTATTTTCATAGTTCGTCTAATTTTGCAGAATTGTTGCTTGTTAGTCTCTGTTTATAGAAAGTTTTTCGTAAATTCTATTGTAGATGCCTGCAATAAAATGAATCTCAAGGTACTATATGGTAACCTGTATGCACTTTGGTAATAAATTTTACTTTGACTTTGACTTTGTAGTAAACTAATCTCTTGCACACCCAGCAACTGTCAACTATACATGACAATTTTTTTTATCAAGGGTAGACATAACATTGTTTTCTTTCTCTAGCTATGATTTGTTTCCTAATTACTGTCAAAGATAGAAATGTCAATAAACATCTAGTTCTTTGAAATGTCAGTAACTGTTGTGGCCTGAACTTCCAGAATCAGCAGCATCTCATTCAGTTTGATTCTTAATACTGAATTCAAGGTACATTGCATCCCTCTGAAAGAGACGTTGTTATACTGCTGATTTTTGACTGAGTGATCATGGGTTCCCACTTGAAGGCTACTTGTCACCTGTGATTACTACTTTACTTTTTAATGAAAAGTAACAAGGTATCAATTTCTACATGTATCTGCGGCTAAAGCAAATTTTAAGTAATTTTATTAGGAAATAAAGAAAACAGCAGGGTGCCTGAGACATTACATTACAATACATTATCTCGCAGAGAAAATGAAGCATGAAATCATGTTTAAATCAGCAAAAAGACTGTAAGCTCCCTCAAAATCTTAGAGTAAATGCACTGAAGGACGTGCGACTCAGTTATTCACAAGGGGAAAGCTTCATTTATGATCGATGCTCAATTGGTCCTGAGGTTAATGGAAACACATTTTGAAATGGAGTGCAGGTTACAGATATTAATGTGAATGTACACTTAGTGCAAATATTGAGTTTCCATTACTGCGTCATGAACATTGCCTACGAAAGCAGACAGGATTTTGGTTTAAAGATATGCCTAAAAAGAAGTTCACTCATTCTATTTATTTATTTACTACAGTGCAGAGTAGGCCTTTCCACCCTTCAAGCCACACTGCCCAGCAACCCCTCAATTTAATTCTAGCCTAATCTCAGAACATTTTTTTAAATTGGTCATTAACCGTTTAACCAACCAGCTGGTATGTCTTTTGATTGTGGGAGGAAACCAGAGCACCCAGAGGAAACCCACGTGATCACGGGGAGAACGTGCAAACTCCTTACAGGCAGCAGTGGGAATTGAACTCGGGTCAGTTACACTGTAAAGCATTGTGCTAACCGTTACACTACCATGCCGTCCCAAAATGAGAAGGGAGTGGAAATGTTGGGATTTCTCTGGTGGGAGTCAGCTGGGATACGTGGGCTGAATAGCCTGTGGTTGTGATGTCTATACTTGGTGACACAGATAGATTCCTGAGCTGGTCTTGAAACCTCTAGTTGTGAGACAGGAATGTTTTCTCAAGGGTCCAACTGACACCCAGTGTTCCTTACAACTCAAGGTCCAGATTGTTGACATTGTTTATTTAGGTAGGTTTACTGATGGGCAAATAAGAGATCTGTTTTACTTTACTTGTTGCACGTTGGTGTATTTAAGGGTGTTATATTCACAAGGTAAAGATTCAGACCAAAGTGGAGTGTCTATGTCATGTTAAAATTACACTTAAATTGCAAGGTAAGCATTTTGCAGTATTTCTAAAAGTTATGCTATGTTTTTAACACAGAGTTGATTTAAGTATTGTACTTGTCAATAAAATTGGGAATTATATCATTAAAATGAATTTTTAATCCATGGGAGAAATGAAAAGTTGACTTGCAGTTCAGTTTTCTTCTGTCACTCATCAAATTGCAGAATAAAACAGTAATTAGCATATAATCACTGCTGTCAATTAATTGAAAAGCTAAACACCAGTTTAGGTTCCCATGGATCAAAACCTGCTTAATGTGTTTCAGCAGCATTCACAGGTCATTATGGACCATGAACATTTCCTCTTCTAAGTTTCGTCATATTTGTGACTGATCCCAGGATAACGTCCTGAACCAAATAGATTTGTATGTCATGGTTGCAATTCTCACCAGTGTCTATAATCAATTCTCTTGAATTTCTAGAAGCGTGCTTTAGCGAGTATTCTGATTTGTTACCTCTCAGCCTGGTATGGCCCTGGACTGATGGAACCTGCAGAGAGTGGTAAGAATAGCCCAACCCATCACAGGCTCATCACTTCCTCCCATCCAGTCCATCTTTGTGGTGTGTTCCTTCAGGAAAGCTAAAAGTATCATCAAGGATAACTGCCACCATGGCCACTCCCACCTCTTGCTTCTGGAAGAAGACAAGAGCATAGAATTTCAGATTTCCAGATTTAAAGACAGCATCATCCCACTGTTATCAGACTTCTGAAACAATCACCTCTTTCACACTCTGTTTCCAATAGAGCTACCATGTTCTTAGACTCTCCTAATTTTATCTCTCTTGGTTTTCCATTATTATAAATTTGGCATTTCTGTTTGCAACGTTTCAAAATGCATTGCTATCTTTGCATTATGCTTTTCTTTTGCATTTATCCCTGTATTTTTGTTGTGTTTATTATTACCATGTGTACAGGGAGGGGTAGCACCTCTGATCATCCACCTTTGGTCCCTACCAGACACTCATCTCTCACCTGTGGCTCCAAGTAGCTGTTTGCATGCGGCACAGGCCACATCCCAGCTACTGCTTCAACAGGTGGGTGAAACCAGGTGAGAGTAGACGGTGGTCTCGTACCCCAGTGAGCTAAGGTCATGCCTATCCAGCATGCAACATCAGCTCTGGTGGACTCAGCATGGGATCCAACAGTCAGGAAAGCAGTACTGCAACGCTCCATGGACAGCAAAGACACAGAAGTCATGGTCGTCCACTGCAACCAAGGACAACCTCAGTTTGTGACACTAATCTGAATTCATTTTAAAGTACTAGAATCAAGTGTACTTAAGTCTTGAGGTAATTTCTTCTGTTATACGAGGGTTGATTGATAAGTTTGTGCCCTAAGGTAGAAGGAGTCAATTTTAGAAAACCTAGTACAATTATTTTTCAACATATTCCCCTCCTACATGTACACACTTAGTCCAGCAGCCGTGGAGCATACGGATCTCTTCCTTGTAGAAGTGGTCCACAGCAGGGGTGATTGATAAGTTTGTGGCCTAAGGTAGAAGGAGATGAGTTATACAGCTCTTGTTATATGCATGTACAGTTCAACTCTTTATGTGAAAATGCAGAAAATTTGAAGTTAATAACTCATCTCCTTCTACCTTAGGCCACAAACTTATCAATCACCCCCGCTGTGGCCACTTTCTGGAGGTCTAAGACGCCAACTTCTACAAAGAACGGATCCGTATGCTCCACGACTGCTGGACTAAGTGTGTAAATGTAGGAAAAATAAATGTGCTCGGTTTTCTAAAATTGACTCCTTCTACCTTAGGCCACAAACTTATCAATTACCCCTCGTACTTGTTTTGAAATGTTATTAATACTTTTGAGATTTTATCTGCCATTTAAAATTTTATAATTAAATAGAATTCTAGAGTTCCAGTTGTAACATTAACTCAAACTACAACGGAAATAACATTCTTTCTGAAGCACTAATGAGCTATGCCCATTCAACCAACTTTATAAAATAAATTCCCGTTGGCCAAACATTTTAATGCTGAATCCCATTCCCACTCCAACATATCAGTCCGTGGCCTCCTCTTGTTCCAAGATGAGGCCACCCTTAGGGTAGAGATACACCTTATATTCCATCTGGGTAGCCGCCAACCTGATGACATGAATATCAATTTCTCCCTCTAGTAAAATTATTTTTGCTACCTCTCCCCTCTTCTTCTATTCCTCAGTCTGGTCTTTTATCTTTTCTCAACTGCCTATCACGTCCCCCTGGGCCCCTTCCTCCTTCCCTTTCTCCTATGGTCCACTGTCCTCTCCAATCAGATTCCTTCTCCAGCCCTTGAACTTTCCCACCCATCTGGATTCACTTATCACAGTTTAGCTAGCCACCTTCCCATCCCTCACCTTTTTATCCTGGCATCGTTTTCCCCTTTCCTTTCCAGTCCTGAAGAAAGTTCTCGGCCTGAAACCTTGACTGTTTACTCATTTCCATAGATGCTTCCTGACCTGCTGAGTTCCTCCAGCATTTTGTATGTTTTGCTTTGGATTCCCAATATCTGCAGACTTTCTTCTTTTTAACAAAAATGTTTTATTTTCGTATTTCTGCATGGGGTCAACCATTTATGTCAGTATAAAGGAGAATTGATTGTCAGCTGCATCAGCCATTTGAGATGTCTGCTTAGGTTATTCTGCATGTGGTTGTCATGAAATGAATAGTGTCAGTTTGAATACATTTATTTTTCTGCTATTTCTCTAAAGATAGAGTTTTGTATCCTGTCAAATTGATGAAAATAGCAATACTTTTGTTGCATAAATGTCGACACCAAATTACTGTCTCCTCCACCTCTATTGTTGACAGGAATGAACAGTGAAATTTCCACGGAGACTATGTTTTATTGCCAATTCTTATTTGTTATGAAAACAGTGCAGTGAATCAACTCCTTTGAGCTGCCACTGTCCCAAACCTGTCCTAAATTTGTTCAGTATGGAATTACCAGTCTAGTCCCAGAGCTGACAAAGAAATGGTGATGTATTTCCAGGTCAGAATGTTATACAACTTAAAGAGAAAGCTGCAGGTCGGCTGTGTTTTTCCATGCACCTGTCACTCTGTTCTTCTTGTAAGAAGTTATGTGTTAGTCAACATGGAAGTAGAAACCTACCTGTGAATAAATGCAGTTGGACTAATAGCAGAAGAGACGGATTTGCATTTGTCTGCCATGTTGGCTCCTTCTCAGAGTGACTTCACTCTCCTGCTTCTCTTCTACACTTATTCTTCATAGAGGACAGCAACATGCTCATTGGGCCAGCTCAAAAGCTTTGGAGAGGATAAATCTGAAGAAAATTTCCAAGTACATGCTGATTAAAAAAATCAATAAAAAGAATGGAAGATCCAGCAATGAAAAGGAGCTCTGGTCACAACATGATACATTTTCTTCAGAAACCTGAGAGAAAAGTGAAAACCCTCTCAATCTTCGGAAATATCGAAAAATGGGAGCCTTTGGAGCAGAGTTCAGAGTTCCATTCAGATTGCAGAAATATTGAAAGAGCTACTCTGATTCCAGCAATCATATCACAATAATTCTGTATCTTAACGGCATGCCACCACATTCTCTCTATTTCACTTCGTATACTTGCTTAACTAAAATCAAGCAGTCACAGCTATAATATTAACATTTGTCCTGGTATCAATTGATTTCTACAAATAGATTACTAACGAGTTACGATCCTTTCACCTAGAGATTTATCTCCTGCTAATTGTGATATATAAAATTAGAGTTGAGTTTATAGTCATAGTTACAAATATATGTACAGTATGCCCAGGTCCAATAAGAAGTAGCTTTGTTGGCTCAATTTAGTAATTTTTCTGGTTACAAATTAAACCTTAATCAGAGTGAATTATTTCCCTTAAATAAGCAGGTTCCTATTTATGGATGTTTACCATTTAAATTGGTTACTGACTCTTTCATATATTTAGGGATTACAATTACGAACAAGTATAAAGATTTATTTAAAGCCAGTTTTTTACCTCGAATTGATCAGATTAAACTTCTGTTTACTAAATGGTCACCAATATCTTTGGCTTTGATTGGTCGGATTAATGCTATTAAGATGGTTATTTTGCCTAAATTTCTATATGTATTTCAATCGGTTCCAATTTTTCTCCCAAAATTTTCTTTTGATAATGTTGACTCAAAAATGTCTTCATATATGTGGCAGAACCAAAATCCTAGGCTAGGTAAGAGTTATTTACAAAAATCTAAAAAAGAGGGGGGGTTAGCCCTCCTGAATTTTAGATTTTATTATTGGGCAATTAATATTTGATACTTAAAATTTTGGTAACGAGACTTGGATGCAATTTCAAGTCCACATTGGGCAAATCTTGAATGTAATTCATTACAAGGGTTTTCTTTGCGTTCGGTTTCAGGGACTTTGCTTCCTTTCACTTTTTCTAAATTGTATAAACAAATGAGTAATCCAATAGTTAAGCATACTTTGCGTATGTGGTTTCAATTTCGAAAATTTTTTGGGTTGAATCAATTTATTTTAGTAAGAACTTAAGATTATTATACCGATTGAAAAATGGGAAAAAAATTCTTCAATTAGTTAATTCATCCTCTATATGTGCTAAACATGCGTTGATGCAGTTTAAAGTAGTACATACGGCTCATATGTCCAAAGATAAACTATCTCGTTATTACTCTTATATAAATTATATCTAATTTTTTTTTCAACCTTCCACTCTGGATCAAGCTTACTCTGATTGGAAAATCAAAGGTATAGTACGATTTCGTGATTTATTCTTGGATAATTGTTTTATGTCCTTTGATCAATTATCTAATAAATATAATTTACCCAGATCTCACTTTTTTAGATATCTACAGATTAGAAACTTTTTAATTAGTTTCTCCTAATTTTCCACGCTCATATCCAATGGATATTTTGGAAAAAAATTTAGATTTAAACCTTTCTCAGAAAGGTGTTGCAGCAATTATTTATAATATAATTATGAATTTATGTCCTGATGTATCTAATAAAATTAAAACTGATTGGGAAAGAGAACTTAAGATTATTATACCGATTGAAAAATGGGAAAAAAATTCTTCAGTTAGTTAATTCATCCTCTATATGTGCTAAACATGCGTTGATGCAGTTTAAAGTAGTACATACGGCTCATATGTCCAAAGATAAACTATCTCGTTATTACTCTTATATAAATGCTATGCGTGATAGATGTCATTCCGAGTTAGCTTCTTTAACTCACATGTTTTGGTCATGTCCTTTGTTGAAAAAATATTGGAAAGACATTTTTGATATTATTTCAACAGTTTCGGATATAGACTTACAACCTCACCCAATTACTGCTATTTTTGGGCTACCAATGATAGAATTAAATCATTTAACCTCTTTAGCTTGTCGGATGATTGCATTTCTTACTTTAATGGCTAGAAGATCCATTTTGCTGAATTGGAAAGAGATTAACCCCCCTACTATATTTCGCTGGTTCTCACAAACTCTGTTGTGTTTAAATTTAGAAAAAATTATAAGTGTGGTTTATGATCCTTCCATTAAATTTTCAAAGACTTGGAGGCCATTTATTCAGCATTTTCATATGATGTAATTTGACCATTTCCAAATTTATTTTACTTCTCTGTAATACTGGTTGAGAGGAACGGAGTCGCAGACACTAAGGTTTTTCATTTCTCCCATTTTTTATGATGTTAAAACAGCCCAGGTCTTTTTCTTTTAGTTTAGTTGATTAATTCTGTTGAGATTAATTTTTTTTTGGGGGGAGGGTTATTTTTTTTTCCTTTTTCATGATTTTTCTCCAGTTATTTCTCTTTGTTCTGTATTATCCATTGATATCCTTTATGATTGGGAGTTTTGTCAATCAATTTTTTAGTTCTATAACTACTCATGTTAATTATAATAATGTATTCCCAATAACTTTGTATTACTACTATGTCATGTTTATATTTTATGAAACTAATAAAAAGATTGAAAAGGAAAGAAAGAAAGAAGAAGCTTGCTTTGTGATCCTATTGCATTTACTGTCTGTGAAGTTCTAAACTCAAGCCCTATCCAATATAAACAGCTACAGGAACCCTCACTGTAACCCACCCTCAAAGGAAGCTATACCTCAGCCATCGACTCTTCAAAGGCTAGATCACTTCCCTGTTGATCCTCCATGGCAAGTTTCGCTGCCAAAACCCACTGTTTGAATGGTGGGTCACCCATCCCTACTAAAGAGGCGATGATTGCAGACAACAAAGTATTTTAAATACTGTTCATTTATTTTTAGTGCTACACAATCCTTCCAGGTGAGGCAACACTTCACTTACACATCTGCTGGGATCTTATATCATGTCCAGTGCTTCCAATGCAGCCTCCTCTACACTGGGGAGACCTGTTGTAAATTGGGGGACCACTGTGTCGAGCACCTCCACTCCATCCACCAAAAGCGGAACTTTCCAGTGGTCAATCATTTTAATTTTGACTCCCATTCTTGTTCCGACATGTCAGTCCAAGGCCTCCTCTTATACCACGATGAGGCCACTCTCAGGATGGAGAAGCAACACCTTATTTTCCTTCTGAGTAGCCTCCAATCTGATGGTGTGAATATCGATTTCTCCTTCTGGCAAAAAAGGTTCTCTCCCTCTATTCCACACTCTGGCCTCTTACCTCTTCTCACTTACCTATCACCTCCCCCTTCCCTTTCTCCTATGGTCCACTCTCCTCTCCAATCAGATTCCTTCCTCTCCAGCCCTTATCTTTCCTACCTTCCTGGCTTCACCTATCACGTTCTAGCTATCCTGCTTCCACTCCCCCTACAATTTTATTCTGGCATATTCCCTCTTTCTTTTCAGTCCTGAAGTAGGGTTTTGGACCAAAATGTTGACTGTTTATTCATTTTCATGAACACTTCCTGACCTGCTGAATTCCTCCAGCATTTTGTATGTGTGATTAAGAAGGAAATCTGGAGGACTAAAAGAAGGCATGAGGTTGCTCTACCAGGCTAGGTGAAGGAGAACCCCAAGTGCTTCTACAGATATATTCCGAGCAGAAGGATAACAAGGGACAAAGCTGGTTCTCTGGAAGAACAGCGAGGTCATCTATGCATGAAGCCAAAAGAGATGGGGGAGATCATAACTGGACTTTTTGCATTAGTATCTACTCAGGAGATGAACACAGAGTCTGGAGCAGTGAGGCAAAACAACAACGAGGTCATGGACTGCATCAAGATTACACAGGAGGAGGTGACTGCTGTCTTGAGGCAAATTAAGGTAGATAAATGCCCAGGGCCTGACAAGCTGCTCTCTCAGACCCTATGGGATGCAAGTGCAAAAATTGCAGGGACCCCAGTGGAGATATTTAAAATGCCCTTAGCCATAGGTGAGGTGCAGGAGAATTGAATGATAGCTAATTTTGTTCCTTTGTCTATGAAAGGCTCTAAGAATAAGTCAGGAAATGATATGCCAGTGACCCTGATATTAGTAATGAGTAAGTTAATCTATTTATTCATGTCCAGAGATGCTGTTTGACCTGCTGAGTTCCTCCAGCAGTTTGTGTGTGTGTGTGTTGCTCTGGATTTCCACCATTTGCAGAATTTCTTGTGTTTAATTTATTGGTAGGTATTCTAAGGGACAGAATCCTCTTTGCCCCACTGACCCCCCGTTGCCTAGGGTGAATAGCCGTCAACCCTGCCAAACAATGCAATTGCTTTGGTGCGAATAAGTTATGAGTCGCCCATTGATCAGCCACGACACAAATATGAAACAATATACAAAGTGTGAGTAAAGAATTATACTTTATTGCAAATTTTTGGTGCTGGGTTAGTAGAAACAACTACAAGAAAAGGCGCCACATAAGTAACTTATCAGTCTTGTGCACATAATATTTTAATACGTTGGAGCTCACGCCTCCGATTCCATCCACAACGTCCTTCCGAGACTCTAGCCACCCTCTGAACCCCCGAGGTCCGGTGTCCACCGCCCGGGAATCGCAGTCCATTCCTTACACATCCGTCCTCTCTGCTCACCTCCCGAAAAAGCCCACACTCCTCAACTCAGCACACATATACAAGATAACAGAACGTGACATTCATTGGCTAACAAATGAATACAATTTCCATTATCTCCCTGTATAACCCAAACATTGCAGTTACAGAGAACCCCTTGCTCAGCAGTTAACATTATGAGAAGCCATTTTAATATAACACTTCAGAGAAGCCATTTTGGTAATAAGCGATCAACAGTTAACAGTCTACCTAGTATACCGAGAGCCCTACATAAGTGTTTGGATGGACAGGGATATATTATGGATAGTCAACATGGCTTTGCGCATAGCAGGTAATGTCTAACCAATCTTAGAGAGTGTTTTGAAAAAGTTACTAGGAAAGTTATTGAAGACAAGGCAGTGGATGTTGTCTCCATGGACCTTAGCAAGACCTTTGGCAAGATCTTGCATGGGAAATTGATCAAGAAGATTCCGCAACTTGGCATTTAAGATAACGTAGTAAATTGGGTCAGACATTATCTTTATGGGAAAAGCCAGAGAGTGGTAGTAGATGGTTGCCTCTCTGACTGGAAGCCCGTGACTAGTGGTGTGCTACAGAGGTTGGACCTGGGTCAGTTGTTATTTGTCATCTATATCAATGATCGGGAAAATAATGTGATAAATTGAATCAGCAAATTTTCAGATAACATCAAAAATAAGGTTGCAATGGACAATGAGGAAGATTATGAAGGCTTGCAGTGGAATCTGGACTAGCTGAATAAAATGAATTGAAAAATGACCAATGAAATTTAATGCAGACAAGTGTGTGAGGTTTGGTCACCTACCTACAGAAAAGATGTCAAGGAGATTGAATGAGTGCAGAGAAAATTTACAAGGACATTGCCAGTACTTGAGTATCTGAGTCATAAGGAAAGGTTGAAAAGGTTAGGATGTTATTCCCTTGAGTGTTAGGAGAATGAGAGGAAAGTTGATAGCGGTATACAAAATTATGAGGGATATCGAGAAGTTAAATGCAAGCAGGCTTTTTCCACTGAGGTTGGGGGAGACTAAAACTAGTAGTCATGGGTTAAGTCTGAAATTTGAAATGTTTAAGATGAACGTGAGAGGGACCTTCTCTCAAAGGGTAGTGAGAGTGTGGGATGAGCTGCAGTGAAAGTGGTAAATGTGCTTTCATTTTAATATTTAAAAGAAATTTGTATAGATACATGGAAAGGAGGGGTATAGAGGGTGCAGGTCGATGAAACTAGGCAGATTAATAGTGCAGCATGGACAAGATGGACGGACGGGCCTGTTTCTGTGCTGTAATGTTCTATGACTTTATGACCCTATAACACAGGAAAACAGGAGCAGGAGTACGTGATCTGGCTCCCCAGTCCTATGTCTCTCCCCAACCCCCAACTGAATACATCATAGTTGATCTCTCCCAGACCTTGACCTTGTGGGTTTTTGCAAATAAAACAATGTGAGGCATTTTAGGTTTAATGGAACTTAAGTTTAATAACAACACATTTATTGAACTCCAAAATCTGAACACAAAGCAGGCTAAAAGTCCTTTATGTAATACCATATCATGACAGATCAGCCTCTTAAAGTGAACCCCAACCCAACATCGGTTGTTGTGAATTCTGTACGTTTCCACCGATTACATTACCCTACACACCTCCACAACCTGGACCAACACGTTGACATCGTGTGGAGGCTTGCAGGTGCTTCAAGAACTCCATCCGGTGATGCCAACTCTGGGCCACCCATGTTGGAAAGTCTGTGGACGAGATGCCAGAGGAAGACTGATCCAACCCGGGCTCCTGAATGGACAGACTCGCACCTACTCCTCTCGGGCCATGCCATATGAAACTATTCTACACAGGCCCCCCCCCACCAGAATTAAATAAAACCAGCATTGTGAGCCTGGCTAGAGCTCGGACAAGCTGCCTGCATTAGGTCGTCAGTTCCATGGGTAGAGGAACAGCAGGTGCCTCGGCCCGTCCAGAGTTGCTTTGACACTCTCACGGTCATGTTGTGAAGCAGGGGCATGGCAGCAGAATCCTTCAAATCTTGGTGGGCCATTTTAAGGCAATCTACAAAAACACGTTAAAAGTCTTTTCTCCCTGTTCCATAATGCGGAATGGGCCACTGTAAGGGGGCCTAAGAGGATGTTGTTATGCATAATGGCGGATGAAAACAAATGAGGCGAATGTAGCTCGACAGGAACCCAAGAGTGCTGTATGCCATTATGGGATGTAGGAATAAGCACAAAGGAATTGAATTTACTGAGGAGTGCGGAACGCTGTTGAGAGGCCAACCAGGCAGTTGTGACATCAGAAACAAATCACCTGGCACTTGTAATGGCTGCCTGTATACCAACTCAGCCACAGATGAGCTTTAAGAGCTGTTCTGGGCCCCAGAAGGACCCATGGGAAACGATCATGCCAACACACACCCATCAGGGAAGCCCTCAGAGCTGTCTTTAAGAAACAGTGAAACCACTCACATTGGCCATTAGATTGCGAGTGATACGTCATGGTGTGATGCAGTCTAACGCCGAGCTTCTGGGCCATCGCAGCCCAGAGATATGAAATTAATCGGGACCATGGTCAGAGCAAATACCAGATAGGGGGCCAAAGCGACCAACCAAGGTGCTGGTGAACGTCTGAGCCATATCTGCAATCATCATTGATGCTAGAGGGATGACCTCTAGCCAGATGGTGGCAGATTCCACCGTGGTAAGGAGAAGAGGACCAACAATATCTCAATTGACATGGTTATACCATCACTCACGGACCTCAAAAGGTACCAATAGCACCTGAACATGATGGAAATATATGCCCGCTGGCACTCCATACAGGCTGCGGTCAAATCACACACGTCCTTTCTGAGGCTGTGCCAAACTTTAGTACAAGCAGTTTCTGTGAGGCCTTCTGGCCCAGATGTGAGAGGCCATATATGGAATCAAAATCAGTCTGTCTCCAGTTAATGGGCTTGATGGGGTGAGGGCGACCAACTGAGTCATCACACAAGAGGGAATCTCCAGCTTCTCCAAACCTAATGTCAGCCAACTGAAGGCCCATGGCAGACAGCCAGATAGAGACCGAGAAACTTAAGGTCAAACATGCTGTACTTCCTTCTGGGGGGATGGAGCTACCAGCAGAAGAATGCGTGTGGCCGCCGTAAGCGTCCAACCACCTGTTCATGCACAGCACCCACAGCATTGTCTGAAGCATCAGTAGTAATGGCAATCGGTGTGTTGGGAAACAGGTGCTCCAATAGGGTTGCGTTGGAAAAAATTTTTTTGGTATCATTGAATGCACTGGTCATATGCGCTGGCCCAGCAAGCACATGATGAGGGTCATTGCCTTTAAGCAGACTATACAGGGAAAAATATTAGTTCAGCCTCTCATGGAATGAAGCGGTGATAGAGCTTAACTATATCTAAAACTCCTGTAGTTTTTTAGTAGTGCGGGACAGTGGGAAATCCATAATAGCGGCTACTTTTGATGGGAGGGGTTTTGCACCTTCTGCGGAGTTGTGATGGCAGAGAAAGTCAATGATTGACAATATTTAGCAAGGTTAATAATTAAGCTGTGTTGGCCTAAGCACTCAAAAGGTGTGTGGAGATGAGATACATATTTGGATTTGGACATACTGGTGACAAGTATATCATTCAGGTAAAGAAAAAGAAAATCCATGTTTTTTAATACAGAGTCCATCAGCTGTTGGATTTAACAGCCCAAACAACATGCACAGAAACTCAGAAAGGCCTAAAAGGGTTATCACAACCATTCTGGGAATGTCCTCGAAGCACACAAACACCTGATGCTAGCCCCTAACTAGATTGACAGGAAAAAATTAACTCTCTGGCTAAGCATGCTGAGAAGTCCTGAATGTGTGCATCTGAGTAAAGATTGGGAATGGTAGCTTTGTAATGGCGTCAGTAACTGCCACATGGATGGCAACCAATCTGCTAATTAAATTTGCCGACGACACTACATTGATTGGCCTTATTTCAAACAATAATGAGGTGGCATATAGGGAAGAAGTCATCTCTATGACACAACCTCAAGAAAACAACCTCTCCCTCAATGTCGCAGAAACAAATGAGCTGGTTGTGGATTACAGGAGGAATGGAGATGGGCTAACCCCTATTGACATCAATTGATCTGAGGTTGAGAGGGTAAACAGCTTTAAGTCCCTCAGCATCCACATCACCGAGGACCTCACGTGGTCTGTACACACCAGCTGTGTGGTGAAAAAGGCACAACAGCGCCTCTTTCACCTCAGGCGGTTGAGGAAGTTTGGTATGGGCCCCAAATCCTAAGAACTTTCCACAAGGGCACAAGTGAGAGCATCCTGACTGGCTGCATCACTGCCTGGTGTGGGAACTGTACTTCCCTCAATCGCAGAACTCTGCAGAGAGTGGTGCGGACAGCCCAGCACAACTGTAGTTGTGAACTTCCCGTGATTTGGGACATTTACAAGGACAGGTGTGTTAAAAAAGGGTCCGTAGGATCATTGAGGACCCAAGTCATCTCAACCAAAATCTATTCCAGCTGCTACCATCCGGGAAGCAGTACCACAGCATAAAAGCCAGGACCAACAGGCTCCGGGACAGCTTCTTTCACCAGGCCATCAGACTGATGATCTTATGCTGATTTGATTGTACTCTATATTACATTGTTCAATTTATTATAAATTATTATAAATTACTATGATTGCACATAGCACATTTCAATGGAGACATAACACTAGCAGGTCAGTTGTAGAAATGTGATGCTTAACCCCATGTTTTGTGACTGTATTGGAGAATATAGGCTTGATGAGGTTTGGAATTTCACCTAGCCGTCAAGTAAACTCACATGCAGTGGTGCATGCGTTTGACAGAGTGTTGTGGGGTACTTACTGGGGGAGTAGGGTAATGACCCAAAGTCCTTGACATCCACAAGCTGGCAGTTGTTAAGATCAACAAGTTTTCGTTGGGTACGCAGGAACTCTGTACTGAGCAGAGGTCTAGCCACCTTAGCCAGGACGAAGTCCCATGACTAACATCGTCCTCTGAAGTAGAGTGTCACCTGTGTCACACAGGAAGCGTTACCCTGAAAGGGTGTTCATAATGAAGAGAAGGTTATGGGGATAAGACAGGAACTGGATACTGATAGTGGATGATCAGCCATGATCACAGTGAATGGCGGTGCTGGTTCAAAGGGCCGAATGGCCTAGTCCTGCTCCTATTGTCTATTGTCTATAGTAGAAGACCCTTAGCAGCTGGGACCCACAGTGTTCACAGACCTTTGATATCCCGATTTATCCCGATGAGCTAGTACTGTCAAAGCTTCCAGGCAGTTGGCATGTCCTTGTGTTTGTACCAAAGTGAGCATGGTAAAAATATAGGCCCCGGATTATCTGTTTCGCAGCCATGGGCATATTTATGTTGGGGACATTGCTGACTAGGCTTATTGAGGTAGAGAAAGGAAAAGGAATTCTGAACCACTGCCTAATTGACTGTAGACCATCAGCCATTTGAGCAAGCTCCTTATCGTCTGTCACAGGTGCATTAGTGAGATCGATGCAAACTTGATCAGGCAATTGCTGCATGAAGGGTTCTTTAAAAAAAACAGGGATGGGGATGGTGATTTTCCAGGAGAGATAGCATGTAGTCCATTAGCTCCAACAGCTTTGCATTGTCGAGGCCGGGCAAGGAGAGCCACTGTTTGGCGTGCTGGGACACCCATCGTCCAAGAGTCTGTAAAAGGAGAGTTTGCTGTGATGGAGGTTTATTATGTTCAGGTGGGTGTTCTAGTAGACTCACCACTCTCACAACCATGTAGTTTCCGAGTGACCATACCACATAGCAGAACTCGGTGGCTTTGGTGGTGCAGAGCAAATTGAGCCGCGGCTCAGTCAAGGATATTTTGCTCCCAAAACCCCAGCAGTTTCAAGGTAGCTGTGATGGCCAACATATTCAATGACTCTGGGATCATCCTAGAGCTTCGGGATCACCAATGTAGGCTTTCACAAATAAAACAACGTGAGGTGTTTTAAGTTTAACAAAAAATCATAACAGCACAGTTATTGAACTACTAAACCTGAACACAAAGCGTGCTAAAAGCCCTTTCCGTATTTACATAATCAGGTCAGACCAGCCTCTTAACGTGAACTCCAACCCAAAGTCAGTGGTTGTGAACTCTGTAGATTTCCAACAATTACATTACCTTCCAACCTCTCTTCTGTGCTGTTTCTGTATGGTCCTCCATTACCTAATATTTTAACCCAGCATCTGTGCCTTTTTAATATCTCCAGTGATAGTAACTTTCACAAGTCTATCAGTTGGCAAATTAACACAAAGTTTCAACGTGCATGAAGATCTTATCCTCACCCCAGTCTTAAGTGAGCACCCTCAACATTGCAGCTATGTCCCTTCATCTGAGTGTCTCTCACTGGTGGAAATATTTCAATGTCTGCTCTCTTAAGATCTTGTATTTTTCAATATGATCATCTGCCTGTCCTCTAAACTTTAAAGAATGTCAATTTAATTTTTTCAGCCTCAGTTACTGCATATGAGGAATTACCCAAGCAAATCTCTTTTGAACTGCTTGCAGTGCCCATATATCCTTTCATAAAACTGTGAAAATATGCACAGCAATCTTTCTTCTATGTGTAAACCATTATTCATTATATGTACACACTCACTCATCCTGTGAGTTGCTAGCTTGTGCATCAGCCTCTTATGTGACACATTATCAAATGGTTCCTGGTTATAGAAATGCTTTACATGAGAGGGTTGTATGTGCAATTCTTACTCCCAGGAATCTTCAAATCAGAAACATTAACTCATTAAAACACAGGAACAAGGAATGCTTTCATCAAATGCTTAGTGGTGCATCAGCCATAACTTCTTTGCTAATATTTAGAACTGTGTAATAATATGGTTGAGTATGGAGACACAAGGGTCTGCAAATGTGAAAATCTGCAGCAACAAATGATCTGGCGGAGGAACTCAGCAAGACAAGAAGCATGTTTGGGTTGTTGTGGGGTTGGGCGGGGGAGTGTGTGTGTGAGACGGAGAAGGAATCAAAACTCTGCATTAAGTTCAGCAGCATAATTGAATACAGTGGAGTTGAATTAAATTGTCATAGTGCTGGTGCAAGGGTTAATTCACCATTCTAGCAATCCAGAGACCTGAATTGAAAACCAACCAGAGCAGCTGTATAAATTGCTTAAAAACAATAATACACAGCAGCAATGATCACAAATATGAGATGGAAGAAATAAATCTAGTTTACTGATATTCTTTTGAGGAATAAATCTGTAATGGTCATTTCTGTGACTGCAAACCCAATATGGTTGATTATGAAATGTCCTAGCAAGCTAATCAGTTCAAAGGCAGTGAGGGATAGGAAAAAATGCTATCTTGCCTGTAAATCTCAAACCCTGAAAATGGATTAAAAACAAATCATCTGTATCATTGTTGTTCAAACTTTGCTACGAGCAGGCTACTTGTTAATTTTTGGAGCACAGTCTCCAGAAGCTCTAAGGCATTGGAAAAAATTAATAAAATTTGTATAAGCTCCTCTTTCCAGGAGGGAATTGATGTGATTGTTTTTTTGTTTTCCACAACAAGTCAGCTGACATGAGGCATTCTGTGGAGCATCTGAACAAATACCGACAAAGCTCATTCCAACTCTGGCAGGTGGATTTGAGAGATAGATAGTTCTGGGATAAAGATCTGTGACCATATATAAAGAATACTGTGCATTTGATTAACCTGGGCACTGAGTAACACACACACTCTGAATGTGATGTCTGCTATGTGATGAGATGTGTTTGGGAAGGAAGTCTTGCATTTAAGTAGTACATTTCCTTATCAAATTGCTCCAGAGCAAAACAGTGCAGTGACTGTTAAATAAAGAGACCAAGCAACCATTCCTTACGCAAACTATAAGGAAGAAAAGTGCAAAGTTAAGTTATTTTGCCTCCAATGGGACCACAACTTTGTCGTAAGGTTTGGAGGCATACAGCCTCAGTGACCCAGAGAGCTATGTTGGCTGGAGTCAGGACCTTGTGCTTTAGCTCTTGATAGGGTCACCCATGCTAAACAGGTCAAAGGGTAGAGGCTAGACTAAGAGTGGTCCACCGGTCCTCCAGGTTTGGGGGTTCAGCTCAGGGCTAACAACGTTGACTGGTAAAAAAACAATTGCTACAGAAATAGCAATGAAAAGTCCCTCTGTACAGACAGAAATGGAGGACCTTCATTGCTGCCCTAAATGCCAGTGGCATAACAGGCTGTAAGTAAGTAAGGAAGTATTGACTGAGAGTGAAGAGAAATGTTACGTTAGCCATTAGCAGCACTGTAGCACAGCTCACCATGTCAGACATCCAATTTCGAACCTGACTTTGAGTTCTGTCTGTGTGGAGTTCGCACAGTCTCCTGTGACCACATGGGTCCCTTCCAGGTGTTCTGCTTTCCTTCAATATTCTAAAGTCTCACGGGTTGGCCAGTTTACTGACCTCAGTAAATGTCCTGCAGCGTGTGCAAGTGATAGCAACAAGAGGGATGCTGATGAATGTATGAGGAGTCTCAAAAAAGTACAAGTAATGTTGGTTTCATGTAAATGATTAGCCTATGTTCAGTGCAGACCCATTGGGCTGTAGGGACTCTCTCATTACTGTATTTCTTGATAATGTTATAGTTTTCTGTAACTCTAATGCCTAGGATCCTGTGACAACTCTGAGTTCACCTTCAAGGTATCCATTATCTAATCATATTGTTGGATCTTGTTAGAGCATCTCATCTGAAGGAAGAACATGAAGCTTCACCGAGCTTAATATACATACAAGGGGTGATTGATAAGTTCATGGCCTAAGGTAGAAGGAGATGAGTTATTAACTTCAAACTTTCTGCATTATCACTCAAAGAGTTGAACTGCATGTGCATGTAACGGGAGTGTCTTGGACCTCCAGGTGATCCACAGCAGGGATGATTGGTAAGTTTGTGGCCTAAGGTAGAAGGAGATGAGTTATGCAGCTCTCGTTACATGCACAAGCAGTTCAACTTTTTGAGTGAAAATGCAGAAAGCTTGAAGTTTCTCCTCATCTCCTTCTACCTTAGACAATGAACTTTATCAATCACTCCTCGTATTTATTGAGATACAGTACAGAATTGACCCTTTGAGCTCTTGAAGCCATGTCACCCAGCAGTCCCCCAATTTAATCCTTGCCCAATCATGTGCGAACTTACAGTGACCAATTCACCTACCAACCAGCAGGTCTTTGGAATGTGCAAGGAAACCGGAGCATCCGGAGTTAACCCATACAGTCACGGGGAGAAAATAAGTGGGAATTGAATCCCTATCACCTGTACTGTAAAATGTTGTACAAATCACTATGCCATGAGCAGGTTCATATTCAAGTTTTTCTTGTGACAGTAATAAACTATTTTACCAATTTAGTCTATCTATGCCATAATTCCACAGAAGGAAATACTGACATGTTTCATTGACTTTTGGGTCTGATGAAAACAGAATCTGTAGTCCCTCCTCTTCTGCATGTTGCTAACATGACTTCTCTGCAAATAATTTTGAAGTAAATTGCTGGCAGATGCATCCATGAATAATCGCAGGTAAAAGAAAAATAATAAAAAGTCACCCCAGATCTGTGCTAAATGTTTAACATAATTGCATTGCTCCAGAAAGAAAATGGAGGATATTCTCAGAAATGCAAAAGGACTTTGCTTCCTCAGCGTCTGTGTAGTTGTCATTCCTACCAGGAATCACTTGGACAGATGCAGTTGCGAATTTGAAATCCGGCAGCTTTAACCCTTATTGTTGGTTTGTTCACCACCAGCAGCAGGTTCACAATTGTTATTCCACATACAGAGGAAGGGAGACAGAGATTTGACAGTCCAGAGGATGTTCCTTTGTATATGCTGAGTTGATAACATGAAAAGTTATGTAGTCAGGAATCCACAAAACCCTCAGTCAAAACTCTCACAGGGTTACTCTCTGACACTTCCCCAGGAAGAATAACACTTAAGAAGGTTGTTCTAATTTCAGGCATAGAGTTTTAGTTACACCCCGGTTAAGGCATTGTTTTCTAATTTAATTAGTTTTCTTGAAAGAAAATCATATAATGACTCTGTTTACCCTGATGAATATATCTCATATGGTGAACAGAACAAATGCTGATAGATAATAAACAGCCTCAGCTGCAGAGCTGAATGAAATAATTACAAAGCAGGATTTCTTTTTTTCAATTTCTTTCTACTGTTTGTCCTTTTATTGATTCCACTCATTGTGCATCATTGTGGTCTGTGAACATTCTTCTCAGAATTTGCGGTTAAAAAGGAAGTTAATAACCTGGGTTGTCTTCTTTCACTTTGCTCCTGACATATCAACACCCATTATTATAAATTCTTTTTATTCATTAATGCTAATTTCAGATGCCAAATTTAACTAAAGATCTTATTTTGCTCTGTTATGACTAATTAATTATAGTGATCTGATGGTTTCCTTAATAACTACTGTGGTCATTAACAGGTTTGGCTATCTGAATTAAATGTCATGACTATTCAGAGGCTTCAAAACTGCACAGGGGAACTGTAAATTCTTGCTCAGCACCTGGAATATTAGAAATTTAAAAATGGTTGAACTTTTGTAATATTCTCCTAACTTGCCTAATGCCTAGATCAGATATTTAGAATAACCTGCTGTCCTTTTACCAGTTAGGCAGCTGGGTAATGGAGAAAAGTTTTGAGAATTTTTTATTGCAGGTGAGGGATGAACATAAGAGTAAATAGTGGCCCAAACATTCCTGGTGGAACTCAGGACAAAATGTAAAGATTAAAATTTCAATAAAAATTCTTTTTATATTGAACTATTCCGAACAAACTGCAAGATTCCATGTCCCATACATTAAAAAATAATAACTGAGGTAAAGTACAGCAATGAAACAGCTTTCAGTTCTCCATAATGACTGCACAGAACTTGGAATATTTCTTAAAGAATGAAACACACTTTTGCTTGGTTCTTCATGTTCGTACTCCCTGGCAGAAGTTCAGATGGTTTCAGGTTATTTAAAGCAATGTTCAAACAGGTCTTTGTCTTATAGTAAATCTAATCATCATGAACTAAAATGCAACATTGCTGCTAATGAAGACAGAAAAGAACAAAGCAGATCTAAAGTACTGCAATGGTGATATGAAAATGTTAGAATATTCTCGGGTTTTTACTTAATTAATCCAACATGAAAGGTAAAATTATAATATTTTAATAGGACCATTAACATAGTTATTTAATATGCAATAATCACTCTGCAAATCTTTTCATGATGAAGGAATTTTGAAGCCTACTGAGATTATGTGTGTCGAAGTGTTTATACGCAAACTCTCCTCTTCATAGTTATTAGTTATCAGCAATGTCTGCCAATCTGCATTGTCTGTTTGACATAAAACAGTGCATATTAATGTAAACACCAATTTTAAATCAAGTATTTAAGGTCAGGTCTTAATTAAATGTATAAATTCAAGTTCAGGACCTCTTAGTCTTATGCCAATTTTTCATTAAAATGTCTCATTACATTAATCCTGTAAAATAAGATGGAGTAGGGCAGGGAAAACATTAAAAAATCCCCTGGGTGGAGTGTGTGGAGAAAAATAAGTCACACAATGAGTCAAACACATTTATTGTCCATTAAAATTCATAACTTAAAAGAACATGACAGGCATATAGTTTCTCTGATCTGACTTTTTCCTGCGCATCATTATCTACAATTGCAGGTGATGCACGTATATCAGTTACACACTGAAATATTATGCTATCCTTTTTTGCGACATTATGCTTTTGAAGCACTTTAAGACAAAGATGATTTTTTTAACACAAGCTGCTTCAACACTGGAGAAGTCTGAATGGGGCTGAACATTGACATTATATGGAATTCACCTCATACCTGAGAGAAGCACACAGAAAATGTAATTGCCCAGTTCTGATGAAGAGTCTCGGCCCAAAACATTAACTGTTGGCTTTTCCATAGATGTTGCCTGGCCTGCTGAGTTCCTCCAGCATTTTGTGTGTGTTGCTTAGAAAATGTAATTGATTGGACCAAGGACACTGAAATGAGGAACTCTTGCAGGAATCTTTTAGACTGAAATGTTTGACCTCTTTTTACCTGCCATTGATTTCAGTTTTGCTAATGTTCTTTGGTACAATATGGTGACAACTTACACTGGAAATCATGGTTGTGATGTCACCAAGGGAAATGTAATTCTGATAGAAAACTAATTGGGAATGAGTGGACTACTTGCGGAGATGTCAGGTGACAGTTTCACATAAGACACCTGCAATGGATTGCAGGGAGAGTCTTATGGTTTGTAGCTCCAAAATATTAAAAAAATTGAAAAGAAAAGACGAGAGTCAGAAATGCAAGTCTAACTAAATTCTTTTTTTAATTGAGACATGCATGTATGACGTGGTAGTGTAACGACATACTTTTACATATAACTTGCAATAATGCATCCTTCTCCCTGCTTAGCTATAAACTCCAACTCATTATAGAATGCATCTCAACTTAAATACAGATATATGGGGTCGGGAGGGGAAGATGGAGGCGCGACGCAGCTTGCAAAGACCACTCCAGTGGTGATGTCTGTTATTTGTCTAGTAGGGTGCCGAGCACAATCCTGATTTGATGGGGATGGACGTGAGAGCACAGAGGAACATCTGGAGAAACTTCTGAAATGCCTGCTTCGCTGCTGCTGCTACTGTGTGGTCCGGAGTCTCCGGAGGATAAGGCTCCGAATCCACTGCTTTGCTTGTTGCTCGGTGGCCGGGGTGGGGTCGAAGTGCTCGGCAGAGGATGGTGATCGGAGAGGCTCTATCGGAGGGGCTGGTCAGAGGCTCGAAGCTTTCGGACGGACTCAGAGTCGGCTGCAATTGGGTGCTTCCAATGCATCGGCAAGTTGTCGGCGCTTGGAGGTTCATGGCAAGGAGAGTTTCTCCCTTCTGCCACCTGCGTTAGATGATGAGTCAATCGGGACTTTGAGACTTTTTTTTACCGTGCCCATGGTCTGCTCTTTATCAAATTACGGTATTGCTTTGCATTGTTGTAACTATATGTTATAATTATGCGGTTTTGTCAATTTTAGTCTTGGTTTGTCCTGTTTTTTTTTGATATTATTCTGGAGGAACATTGTATCATTTTTTAATGCATGCATTTCTAAATGACAATAAACGAGGACTGAGTGTCCTCATAATCTAATCTAATCTAATCTAGATACAGAGAGAGAGAGAGAGAGAACATTATATATTAAAACTTAACTGTTTCTCGATGAACTTTTTAAAAACTCAGACATCTCACTGTGCTTCAACAGGTAGGCAGTCATCATGAGTTTGTTTAAACCTTCCTCATTGCGGCTGTTCCGTTTTGTAACCGCAATTCACAAACATTAATTGAGAAGAAAAAAAACGGGAGTCCAAAATGTGAGTCCAACTTAGTTTTTACTTTAAGTGAATTATGCATGTATGACATGGCAGTGTAATGACATATGCTATTTACATACTGTTATATATAACCTGCAACACATTATGTAAACAATAAAGAATGCAATAAATAATATATTTGCAACATTACTCAAATATGACTGAAATAATAAATACACACAAAGGGTATCGATTGTTGCTCGAGATTCCAGCACTATTGCTATTGCCAGGGCTCATGGGAGTTGTTGTAGCGTGGATGAAATTACCAGAGAGACAGAGTCACTGGTAGATACAAAGCAGCTTCTTTATTCGACACAACAAGGTACAGCAGGCATCATACGGACAGAGATGCTTTCCGTAGAAAGGTCTGCTAGCCCGATGTGGGCTCGATATTTATATGCTAAACACAAAAAGCAATCGCTACTTACAAAGTTATAGATAATGCATAGACAATGCTTCCTTTTGAAGCTACATACAAAACATCACTCCTTCTGACTTCATCCTTCCCTCCTGACGCCAACATGTCTCGGTTGGTACTCACAGCCTTCAGAAGTGCAAGTCAAATCCACAATACATTTATTTGGCATATTAACATAGAGGACAATTAATATTTATAAAGTATGAATAAGGCTGTCTTCAAAACTACAGCATCTGGTCAAACTACGGCATCTGCAGAGTCAGGTATTCACAGCTTTTAGGAAATGCATTATTGTGAACTCAATCCACAGTACTTTGTCAAGTAGAGGACTGGTGGCCAGAGTCATTTAAGTGTAAATGAATCATCTACCCAAAAACTCACTCTAACAGGAGTTACAATCTCAAGACCCTCACCCACATTTTTACATGAAAGAAGTAGGAAGCAGGATGATTGGAGGAAGAGCAACATGTTATATCTCCTTCAATGGATTAAGTTCAATCTTATTTTACAAAGAGATAGTGAAAAATATGCAGAGATAAGGAGTTTTTCCTTCTGCTAAAGATATGCTTTGGTTTTATTTGGATCCCTATGGCGGGGCATTGCAATATCCACCATTCCAGTCATGGGAAGATGTCCTTGATTGTGGCTGCAACGTGGAAATCAGAAGAGGTTGATGCCATGCATTTATCCACTATCTACTTATTTGCTTGTCCAAACATCCTGCATGCTTTAAGCAGTCAGTCTTAGTAGGAACGTTGCTTTAAGTGCTTCTACCTTAGCAGAAAATGATTATATCAAATTTGCACTATGCATCTGTCTTTGGGATTCGTGCTAATTTTGTGTATATAAGCCAACTCAAACACTCATGATACTTGCAATGTCATTGCCCTGTGCCAAAGCCTCACCGCATGGATATCACTTTCACATTTGTATTCTTGCATGGAAGGATTTCTAGACAAAAATCTTGTAAGTGATAATGATGCAGAACAGAGCGATTTCAAAAAGTGGAAAGCTTAATAATTCCATAACCCTTTCGTAACTGCCTGTTACACTAGTGGCATTTAGGGCAGCAACAAAGCTCCTCCATCTCTGTCTTTCCTTGGCTATGTACAGTGTCATGTGTGATGCCAAGCAGAGCTACCGGACGGATGATGCTAATGAGAGAGATAACGGAAGACAATGGAGAAACATTCAAAACACTAGTAAGAGAGAAGAGAGAGATTAACGAGAAAGAAACGCAATTCAGATATTGACAGACAGGTTGCTTTGAACCTGAACTGTTTGAAGTTTGATGGACAGGTGATAACCCAGCAGGTGGATAAAAAGAGCAGGTGTGCTAAGGCACGACACACACCACGAGACCCTGGAAAGAGCAGTGTGCCCCCACAAGTTGGTGGGAGTTTGGAGGACCAGTTCACGGGAACCGATCAGAGGCTCACAGGGTGTAAAGGTACAATCGGTGGGAACCTGGGGTGTGCGTCCGCCCTTGCCTGGGTGCTGGGTTCACCGCGGAAGAATGATCAGATCCGGAACGGAGGGGTCACAGTTGGTGACCACAGCGGGATTAGAAGACATCAAAAGGTCTGCCTGAAACCAGCTGCATCTCTCACTCTCTCTCTCTCTCTCTCTCTCTCTGCAACGGTACAACAGTGATTACTTCGAACTGCATTAAACTGAACTGAACTCTGCTTCACTTCAGACTGATCATTTTACCCCTGGACTGCAATAGAGCTTGGTTGATTCCTATTACCTTAGTTCTGTGTATATGTATGTATTATCATTGCCAACCTGTTACATTTATATCCTTACGATTAGTGCACTGTATTACTTATTTCTTTAATAAAACTTCATTAGTTTCCTAGTAATCACAGACTCCAATGAGCGTTCCATTTCTGCTGGTTTGGCAACCCAGTTACAGGGTACGTAACAACAGTCATACAAAAATATCAGATGATTCTTCATTGCTGTTTCCGTAACAATTTTCTTTAACCAACCTTGAGCTGAACCCCCAAACCTGGAAGTCTGGTGGACACATTCTTGGTCTGCCCTCTAACCTTTGACCTGTTTGGCATGGGTAACCGTGATAAGGATAATGACCAGGATAATCAAGGACACGACCCACCCAGGCAACACACTTTTCGTCCCTCTTCCCTCCGGGAGAAGGCTCAGGAGCTTGAAGACTCATATGGCCAGATTTGGGTATAGCTTCTTTCCAACTGTGATAAGACTGCTGAACGGATCCTGACCCGGATCTAGGCCGTCCCCTCCAAATATCCGGACCTGCCTCTCGGTTATTTTGCACAACCTTACTTTCCATTTTTCTATTTTCTATTTATGATTTATAATTTAAATTTTTAATATTTACTAATTTTTACTATTTTATTATTTAATATTTGTAATCCAGGGAGCGGGAAGTGCAGAATCAAATATTGCTGTGATGATTGTATGTTCTAGTATCAATTGTTTGGCGACAATAATGTATGAAGTATAAAGTATAACCCTACCAAGAGCCAAAATATATGGCCCTGATTCCAGCCAACGTAGCTCTCCAGGTCACTGAGGCAGGATAACTCATTAAGTTAAGCCTGAAGTTCAACATGTTCTGCACTGAGCAAGTTTATCCTCCCCAGAACAACAGTAAAAACTTCAGCAGTCAACAAATATTGTGAATCCCCATAAGCAATTAAATGTAAAATCAGATAGGCTTTAACTGGTTAAATACTCTCCAGACAGTCAGTGTTTGCTTGTCAGTAGTTAACATTTAAATGAATGATAAAAGGGCCAAACATAGCCATCGACAATAAATCTATAAGAAACCAAGGCCTTTGGAAGTAGAGCACAGGAAAATGGCAAATGAAATTAGACATAAAATTCATCAATAAATTCCCCTGCTTGGTACTAGACAGGAATGAATGATGACTAAATCATCTTTCTGAAGCAGTTTGGTTTAAATTTTTGTTCAACCAATGATTAAGAAATTCCCAAGCAACCAAGTGAATGAATTAACCCTTACTTGAAGAGTCATTGAGGAAAATCATTCAGGGACTTTATGGATGAACTCCCAATTTAAGTCTAAGTTCACAAACCCTTGACTGAACCCTGGGATGACTTGTACATCTTATACTGTTTTGTTGTGCTGGCTTATTATTGTCACAGGTACCAAGATACAGTGAAAAGCTTGTCTTGCATATTCTTTGTCCAGCTTAAATCATTGCACAGTGCATTTAGCTAGAATAAGGTAAACAATTTAAAAATGAAGAATATAGTGTGAAAGCTACCAAAAAAGTGCAGTCCAGGTAAACGATCAGGTGCAAAATCATGATGAAGTAGATTGTGATGCCAGGAGTCCATCTGGCAGTGCAAGATATTCTTTAAAGAGTCTGATAACGGTGTGGTAGAAACTGTCCTTGAGCATAATGATAAGTGCTTTCAGACTTCTGTATGATCTCCTGATGGGAAAGGGGAGAAGAGAGAACATTTAATGCAACAGACGCTGTCTGCTGGAAGACTTCTTTTTTTTCAATATTTTTATTAATTACTTGCACAGGTGAATACAAAATACATTATGATATTATGGAAACAGAAATAAGATTGAATTTCCCCATAACTATGTATAGTAAATTAACCATAACATTGAAAATGTATATTTTATTCTAACCTAAAGCAAATTCAAAACCCCATAACAAAATAGAAAAAAAGAGAGAGAAAAGAACAGCTGTTTGGTTGAAAGAAAAGAAAAAAATCTCTGACGTAAAGTCGTAAATTCAAACATATAATAGCTATCATCATTGCTGACCAAATCAAAAATCATGAAAGTAGTTCCAAAAAGGTCCCCATAAAGTGAAAAAATCTTGTCTAGGTATAAGAATAGAACACCTAATCTCTAGATTTAAACACGACATAACATCAATCAACCAGTGGGCATGAGTAAGTGGAGCAGCATCTTTCCACTTAAGCAACAAAACTCTTCTGGCTAAAAGAGAAATAAAAGCCAAAATATGCAAAGCATTTGCTTAAGAGTAAAATCATTTCCTCCAACAATGCCAAACAAGGCAGTCAGAGGGTTGGGTTTAAAATTTACTTTAAAAAGCTCCGAGAAAGTTTGAAAGCCTCTTCGACATTACACCTATTACAGTATGGAGAAAAATCTGAGTAAAAATGAGAGAGCTTAACGAACTGCCCATTGGGGTCAGACATTACATCATGTTGAACAAAGGCAACTGAGCTGTCAATCAAAATCGAAGTATTTCTGGCCTTGGCTTGAAAGGAAGTATGAAAAGCTAGACCATTCCAATGTTTAAACAAACGCCCACAATCAGATCTGTGGACGTGTGTCTCCTGTAAAAAGATAATTGAGGCATTCAGTTTCTTAATATAGGTAAAAATCTTATTGCATTTCACAGGGTGGTGTAAACCTTTCGCATTTAAACTCAAAAAAATAATATTGTATACCATTTGATTGTGTTTAAATCAGAGGTTAAACATATAAACCACTGGAATATACCAAAAATCCAACCCTTAAAATTCGAAATACTTGACCAAGCGATAGATGAGGCAGGGATAACCAAACAGCTGATAAAAAGGAGAAAGAAAAAAAACAGCCCACTCCCGTCCACCCCCTCCCAAGGAAAAAAGTCACCCAAGCGAGGGAGAAAGCTCATCTACTGATAAATCCCTCCCCCAACACCTACTGGCAGAGCTCCAAGAGAAGAAAAGATTAGTACAGAATGAATTCCAAGCTAGACTAAATAACCGTCAAAAGAACTAAAAAAAATCAAAACATAATGTTTGCAAAAAATAATTACAAAGAAAACTTACTGAAGTCTATTAATTTCCTAAACGGAAAAATACAGAGAAGAAAAAGAAGAGTTATTTATAAAAAATATATCAAAAAAGAATTATTCAAAGAGAAAAGTAATAAACAAATAAACTGCACAATTGCAACAAATTAATCAGTCAAACTGAGGGAGCAAGGTTATATGAAGCAGAAATAAACGTCTAAACTTCTGGAGTTGATAGAATAAATATTATTCCAAACAGCTAAAGAAGAATTCAAAACATCATGTTGTAGTGGTGTGCTACACACAGCGCTAGAATAACGACACGTAGTCAGTGAGTTGGATTTGCGATAAAAGAGGTTTATTCTAACTTCACGGCCTCCTTTAAAGCCCTCCCGTTCCCGCACTCCCCAGGTGGGACTGCTGCGGGGAATGCATATTCCCAGACCCTTTCCGCACGTGGGATTATCTCCCTGCTGGTGAAGATAGCCTGGCGCCCTTTTTGGGGCCGGCCTCTCTGCTGGCACACGCTGTTTCGTGAGCCGGTTCCTGTGTGCTAGAAAGTGGGTCACCACATAACCTTGCCCCCAGAACCGGCGATACATCCCCCAATGTCCACAGTCTGGATCAGCCTCTGTTTGGGAGGTCTGCCTCTGCACCGCAGTGCCTGAGCCTGGACCAGCAGCGCCAAGTCCACATGGGCCGGTTTGAGTCGGTCCACCGTGAAAACCTCCTCTTTCCCCCCAGTGTCCAGCACGAACATGGACCCATTGTTCCTGATCACCTTAAACAGCCCCTCGTAGGGCTGCTGTAGCAGTGCCCGGTGTCCGCCCCGTCGTACGAATACAAACTTACAGTTCTGCAGGTCTTTGGGTACACAGGTCGGGCTCTGTCCGTGCTGTGAAGTGGAGATGGGGGCCAGGTTACCGAGCCTCTCCCGTAGTCTGTCCAGGACTGCTGTGGGTTCTTCCTCTTGCCCCCTTGGGGCTGGTATGAACTCTCCTGGGACGACCAAGGGTGCGCTGTACACCAACTCGGCCGACGAGGTGCGCAGATCCTCTTTGGGCACCATGCGGATTCCGAGCAGGACCCAGGGAAGTTCGTCCACCCAGTTAGGCCCTTTCAGGCGGGCCATGAGAGCCGACTTCAGGTGACGGTGGAAATGCTCCACTAGTCCGTTCGACTGTGGGTGGTAGGCAGTTGTGTGGTGTAGCTGTGATCCTAAAGGGCTGGCCATAGCTGACCACAGGCTGGAGGTGAACTGGGCTCCCCTGTTGGAGGTAATGTGGGCCGGTACCCCGAAGTTTGCTACCCAGGTTGTGATCAGTGCTCGGGCGCAGGATTCGGAGGTGGTGTCAGTGAGCGGGACTGCCTCTGGCCATCTGGTGAAGCGGTCTATCATAGTTAGTAGGAACCACACTCCTCGTGACACTGGCAGGGGCCCCACGATATCCACATTAATGTGGTCGAACCTCCGGCGGGTGGGTTTGAACTACTGCACCGGAGCCTTGGTGTGCCACTGCACCTTGGCCGTTTGGCACTGCATGCACATTTTGGCCCATTCACTGACCTGTTTACGCAGTCCATGCCACACGAACCTGTTGGAGACCAGCCGGATGGTTGTCCTGATGGAGGGGTGCGCTAAGTTGTGAATGGATTTGAAAACTCGCCGCCGCCAGGCTGCCGGGATGACGGGGTGGGGTTGGCCGGTAGCTACGTCACACAGTAGGGTCCTCTCATCTGGGCCTACGGGAAGGTCTTGGAGCTGCAAATCGGAGACTGCAGTTCTGTAACTAGGGATCTCAGTGTCTGCCTGCTGTGCCTCTGCCAGCGCTGCATAGTCCACCCCCTGGGACAGGGCCTGTGTGGTAGGTCTGGATAGTGTGTCCACCACGACGTTGTCCTTTCCCGAGACATGCTGGATGTCCGTCGTGTATTCGGAGATGCAGGACAGATGTCGCTGCTGGCGGGACGACCAGGGGTCGGACACCTTAGTGAATGCAAAGGTAAGCGGTTTGTGGTCCGTGACCGCGGTGAAGGGCCTACCTTCTAAGAAGTATCTGAAATGCCGGATTGCCAGATATAGTGCCAATAGCTCCCGGTCGAAAGCACTGTACTTGAGTTCAGGTGGTCATAGGTGTTTGATGAAGAATGCCAGGGGTTGCCAGTGACCCTCGATGAGTTGCTCCAGCACTCCACCGACCGCTGTGTTGGATGCGTCCACCGTGAGGGCAGTAGGAACGTCCATTCTGGGGTGCACTAGCATCGCGGCGTTTGCCAAGGCTTCTTTGGTTTTAACGAAAGCGGCCGCGGCCTCTTCATCCCAGGTAATGTCCTTGACCTTATCCAACATCAGGGTGAACAGGGGGCGCATGATTTGGGCTGCTGAGGGGAGGAAACGGTGGTAGAAATTCACCATACCCACGAATTCCTGCAGGCAGGCCTTTGGTTGTGTTGGGTCGGGGGAAGTGGCGGACCGCGTCTAACTTGGCGGGCAGAGGGGTTGCCTCATCTTTAGTAATCCTGTGGCCCAGGAAGTCGATGGTGTCGAGTCTGAACTGGCATTTGGCCGGGTTGATTGTAAGGCCGAATTCACTCAGTCTGGCGTAGAGTTGGCGGAGGTGGGACAGATGCTCCTGACGACTACTGTTGGCTATAAGGATGTCGTCCAAATAGATGAATGCAAAGTCCAGGTCGTGTCCCACCGCGTCCATTAGCCGCTGGAAAGTCTGTGCAGCATTCTTGAGGCCGAACGGCATTTGGAGGAATTTGAAAAGGCCGAACGGGGTGATGAGTGCTGTTTTGGGGGTGTCGTCCGGATGTACTGGGATTTGATGGTATCCCCAGATGAGGTCTACCTTGGAAAAGATCCTTGCGCTGTGTAGGTTTGCTGCAAAGTCTTGAATGTGCGGCACAGGGTAGCGGTCTGACGTTGTAGCCTCATTCAGCCTGCGGTAGTCGCCGCATGGTCTCCAGCCCCACCGTTGCCTTGGGTACCATGTGCAGTGGGGAGGCCCATGGGCTGTTGGACCGTCGTATGATCCCCAATTCCTCCATCTTCTTGAACTCCTCCTTCCCCAGTCAGAGCTTGTCCGGGGGGAGCCTTCGAGTACGGGCGTGGAGGGGTGGTCCCTGGGTCGGGATGTGGTGCCGTACTCCGTGTCTGGGCATGGCTGCCGTGAACTGCGGTGTCAGAACTCCGCCAGGACCCTGGTGAATTCGTCGTCAGACAGCATGATGGAGTCCAGGTGTGGGGCTGGCAACTTGGCTTCACCCAGGGAGAACGTTTGAAAAGTCTTGGCGTGGACTAGTCACTTCCCTTGCAGGTCGACCAGCAGGCTGTGGGCTCGTAGAAAATCTGCCCCCAGCAGTGGTTGGGCCACGGCGGCCAGTGCGAAGTCCCATGTGAACCAGCTGGAGCTGAACTGTAGCCGTACCGTGCGGGTGCCGTAGGTTCGTATTGTGCTGCCATTTGCGGCCCTCAGGGTGGGTCCCGGTTCTCTGTTGCGGGTGTCATAACTTGTTGGAGGTAAAACGCTGATCTCTGCTCTGGTGTCGACCAAAAAGCGGCGTCCCGACTGCTTGTCCCAGACATACAGGAGGCTGTCCTGATGGCCAGCCGCTGTAGCCATCAACGGCGGCTGGACCATGGCGTTTCCCGGGAATTTGCAGGGCGGTCTACAGCGGCGGGTCTCTGTGCCCCACCGCTGGTGGTAGAAGCACCATTGTTCGTTGGGCTCCTCACTCCCATCGCCGGGTATTGTAGGCTCTGCTGCCGGGCCTGGTCTGGTCTGCCGTTGAGGACACGGCTTGGTGATCTGTGCGACGGATGCCCCCTCTCCTTCTTGGCATTCCACAGTGCATCTGCCCGGGCCGCCACCTCCAAGGGGTCGCTGAAATCTTCGTCGGACAGCAGAAGGCATATGGCCTTGGGCAGTTGCTCTAGGAACGCATGCTCAAACATGAGGCAGGGTTTGTGTCCTTCAGCCAGGGCCAGCATTTCGTTCATTAATGCCAACAGCAGCCTGTCTCCCAAACCATCCAGGTGCAGTAAGTGGGCAACTCGTTTGCGCCATGAGAGTCCAGAAGTCCTTATGAGCAGGGCTTTGAATGCTGTGTATTTGCCGTCCTCTGGGGGCGACTGTATAAACTCCTCAACTTGTGCAGCTGTCTCCTGGTTGAGGGAGCTCAGCACGTAGTATTAGCGAGTGGACTCCGAGGTTATCTGCCAAATGTGGAATTGTGCTTCTGCTTGTTCGAACCAGCAGCTTCCAGAAACTTGGCAGAAATTGCATGAACAGATGCGGCATCGGTCATCTCTGGTCCAAATATCATTTGGACTGTCGGGGTCACCAATTGTAGCGGTGTGCTACACACAGCGCTAGAATAATGACACGTAGCCGGTGAGTTGGAGTTGCAATAAAAGAGGTTTATTCAAACTTCGCGGCCTCCTTTAAGGCCTTCCCGTTCCCGCCCTCCCCAGCCGGGACTGCTGTGGGGAATGCATATTTGCAGACCCTTCCCGCGTGCGAGATTTTCCCCCTGCTGGTGAAGATAGCCTGGTGCCCTTTTTGGGGCCGGCCTCTCTGCCGGCGCGCGCTGTTTCGTGAGCCGGTTCGTGTGTGCTAGAAAGTGGGTAGCCACAATGTAGAAAAAAAAACTCAGAAAAGAAAATACAATAAGGTCAGAAACTAATTATAAGAGTATACAAGAATAGAAGGGAGAATTATTCAAAAATAAAGATGTGCTAAACCATTAGATTGCAAACATCCAACAACAAAGAATCAGTCAAGCTAAGGAAGCGTAATTTATATGATATAGTACTAAGCAATTAGTCTTCTGGACTTGACTTGTCCTGAAGAAAATCATGCACTTCCTCAAACGAACAAAACCACTTAGGAGATCCATTTTCCAAAATGATCCTGAGGCGAGCAGGATAATTTAGTGAAGGTTTATAGCCTTTGTTGTATAACTCTGCCATAATCTTTTTTATACTTAAAACGTTCGTTTAGTACCTCAGGCAAATAATCTTCGACCAGCCTTATCTTATAATCTTGGAAGGTAATCATACCTAACCGATGAGATTGGCGAATTATAGAAACCTTAGTTTGGAAGTCGTGAAAAGTAATTATCACAGGTCGAGGTTTTTGTTGAGAAGCGGGTCTAAACACTGGGGTTCAGTGTGCCCAATCTATTCTTGGTGGAGTATCCAAAGAATCAGAAAACAAACAAGCCAACAGATTTGCAAAAACTTCTGCAGTCGCTTGCCTTTAACCAACTTAGGAAAACCCAAAATTTGTATATTGTTCCTTCTTGATCTGTTCTTCAAAGCGACAATCTTTTGCCTTAAAGATTGAACGATTTTCGATTATTTATCTCCGAGCTTTTCCGATTTTTCCGTCTTAGTGCCCAGTCTGGTTAAAGCATCTTCATGTTCTTGAATCTGAGCGATATGTTCCTGTAAAGTTTTTTTGCAAAGTCTGTAGCAGAATCTTCATTCGCTTAAGCTCTGTGGTAACTTTTAAACATACATCCAAAAGTTGTTCAGGCGTTTCGCTCTGAGCTTTCCAAATTCACTCCGCGGTAGCTTCCATAGTCACAGGAGGATCCTCTTTTTTGAAGTTTTAGCATGAGACATCATAATACTCCAAAAGTAAGTTTTTCGAAGCAGATTGGATTCAATAATTTAAAAAGAAAGGAGCAGTTCGAGAAACGCGTGTACTCCATGCAATGCCAGCAGGAGGAGTGAGTCTGCTGGGAGAATTCAGCGGGTCATGCATCAGTGTGAGGAAAGAAAGTATAGATGTTTCTGTCAAAATCCCTGCAGAGACTGGAGAGGCGAGATGGGAAGCACAGAGAGGAGAAAGAGAGTGGCAAGGAAACACTCTGAGGAAATCAGTAGTCTGAAGAGGTGTATTAGATGAAAGTAGAACCAGGCATGGGTGTTGAGTAGGGGTGGCGTTGGATGACTGTGGCAGACAAAGAAAGAGAGGAAAAAGAGCTGATGGCAAAAGTTTGAGAAGAGAATGTGAAGTCTGGAAGCATTTGGTGAGGGAGATAAGAAGGAATACCAATATTGAATTCTGATAAGGAAAGGAGGTGAAAATAGGAACCGCTGGAGGAAAAAGCAGAGGTGAATGATAGCTGGAAACAAATGAGAGGCAGAATGTCATAAGGCAGTGGCTGGGAACGGACCCAAGTGCAATAAAAATCATTTCGTTAATCACTTTATAATTACTTGCTGTACCTGCATGCTATCTCTATGTAAACATGAGGAAATAAACGGGACCTTTTCAGAATGGCAGGCGGTGACTAGTGGGGTACCCCAAGGCTCAGTGCTGGGACCCCAGTTGTTTACAATATATATTAATGACTTGGATGAGGGAATTAAATGCAGCATCTCCAAGTTTGCGGATGACACGAAGCTGGGTGGCAGTGTTAGCAGTGAGGAGGATGCTAAGAGGATGCAGGGTGACTTGGATAGGTTGGGTGAGTGGGCAAACTCATGGCAGATGCAATTTAATGTGGATAAATGTGAAGTTATCCACTTTGGTGGCAAAAATAGGAAAACAGATTATTATCTGAATGGTGGCCGATTAGGAAAAGGGGAGGTGCAACGAGACCTGGGTGTCATTATACACCAGTCATTGAAAGTGGGCATGCAGGTACAGCAGGCGGTGAAAAAGGCGAACGGTATGCTGGCATTTATAGCGAGAGGATTCGAGTACAGGAGCAGGGAGGTACTACTGCAGTTGTACAAGGCCTTGGTGAGACCACACCTGGAGTATTGTGTGCAGTTTTGGTCCCCTAATCTGAGGAAAGACATCTTTGCCATAGAGGGAGTACAAAGAAGGTTCACCAGATTGATTCCTGGGATGGCAGGTCTTTCATATGAAGAAAGACTGGATGAACTGGGCTTGTACTCGTTGGAATTTAGAAGATTGAGGGGGGATCTGATTGAAACGTATAAGATCCTAAAGGGATTGGACAGGCTAGATGCGGGAAGATTGTTCCCGATGTTGGGGAGGTCTGGAACGAGGGGTCACAGTTTGAGGATAGAGGGGAAGCCTTTTAGGACCGAGGTTAGGAAAAACTTCTTCACACAGAGAGTGGTGAATCTGTGGAATTCTCTGCCACAGCAAACTGTTGAGGCCAGTTCATTAGCTATGTTTAAAAGGAAGTTAGATATGGCCCTTGTGGCTACAGGGGTCAGGGGGTATGGAGGGAAGGCTGGGTTCTGAGTTGGATGATCAGCCATGATCATAATAAATGGCGGTGCAGGCTCGAAGGGCCGAATGGCCTACTCCTGCACCTATTTTCTATGTTTCTATGTTTCTAAATCTGCAGATGGTGGAATTTCAAGCAACACACATAAAAATTGCTGGTGAATGCAGCAGGCCAGGCAGCATCTATAGGAAGAGGCATAGTCGACGTTTCGGGCCGAGACCCTTCGGCAGGACACCAGCAACTTTTATGTGTGTTGCTATCTCTATGTGTTTCATTTAGTATAATTCCAGATCTATTTACGCCGGAACATTTTATATTATCCAATTTAAATAGTACATTGCCATTACATTTGTTTCTTCGCAGTAGACAACCTTTCAGTTATTTATTGCATTGGACTTCATCTAATACCTTCTTGGCCACTCATTTATTCTACACATATAGCTTGCAGGCTCATTGTTTCTTCCTCACACCTTGCAGAGGCACTTACTTTGTAACAGTAAACTTAGACCCTCCATCGAAGCAATTAATGTAACTGACCTCGGCCAGATAATCCACTATCCATATCAAAATATCACCCTCAGATGTACGTGTAATTTTATGTTGTGCAAACACATTTGTGTGACACTTTACCTGAGACATTCTGGAAATCAGATTACATTGCATATACTCCATCTGTTGCATCCTGAAAACGACAGCAAATCTGTCAAATGCAATTTCCCTTTTCCTAAAACCAGGTTGACTCTCTTGTCTGCCTCATGACTTTCAAGATGTCTGCCATTAAATGTCTAATTTCAGAGGGCATCCATTGAAGGTGAAAGGGGGTAGGTTCAAAGGGGATGTGAGGGGTAAATTGTTTACTCAGAACGTTGTATGGTGTGGATGCCTGGAATGCACTGCCTGGTCTAGTGGTAGAGGCAAACACATTCGAAAATCTTAAGGGACATTTAGTTAGGCACACGAACATGAGGAAGTTGGAGAAGACATTGTGTAGGTAGGAGGAACCAGTTTAGGGGTTTTATTTTAAAATTTACTTTTTAACTGGTTTGGTACAACATTGTAGACTGAAGGGCCTGGTCTTGTGCTGTACTATTCTAAGTTCCATGTTCTTTGTACTCTTTTATGAATATATTTCACAAATTTCCAAATGACAACTAAATAGCCTATAGTTTTTTTTTTGTTTTCTGTCTGCTCTCTGTACACTTATAACTCTAATGCATATTTAATTGAAGTCTGAAACTTTCTTGTGTTGTGAGTATTAAAGTCCATGAGCCAGCATTGAAATATACCATATGTTATCAGACACATGGCCGAGTGGTAAGGCATTGGACTAGCGACCTGAAGGTCGTGAGTTTGAGCTCCAGCCGAGGGAACGTATTGTGTCCTTGAGCAAAGCACTTAACCATCCACATTGCTCTGCGATGACACTGGTGCCAAGCTGTGTGGGCCCTAATTCCCTTCCCTTGGACAACATTGGTGTCGTGGAGAGGGGAGACTTGCAGCATAGGCAACTGCTCGCCTTCCATACAACCTTGCCCAGGCCTGCGCTCTGGAGAGTGAAGACTTTCCAGGCGCAGATCCATGGTCTCGCAAGACTAACGAATGCCTCTAAATTATCAGGGTGACTGGAAATGGAGCTCCATTTCATATTTATAGTATGAAAAGTGCCATCAGATAAAATTAATATTCCAAAGGGAATATTTTACGGGACACAAGGAAATCAACAACATTCTCTAAGACTCGAGAGATTCAGCATAAGCTGGAAATCTAGAATAACACAAGCAAGATGGAGGAAAATCTCAGCAAGGTAGGCAAATCTATAGAGAGGCAAAATAATCAATGTTCTGGACCAAGACCCTTCATCAGGATTGGAAAGGAAGGGGGCATACCCAAGAAAAGGAAGGTGGAGGGAGTGGAAGGAGTACAAGCTAGCAGGTGGTAGGTGAGACCAGGTGAGTGGGAAGGTGGGTGGGTGGGAGAGGAGGTTGAAATAAGAAGCTAGGAGATGATAGGTGGAAGAGGGAAAAAACTGTAGAAGATGAAATGTAATAGAGGTGGATAGTAGATCATGGAAGAAAGGGAAAGAGGAGGGAAACCAGACTGAAGAGATGGGCAGATGAAGAGAAGATAAGGGGTGAGAGGGTAACCAGAATAGGGAATGGAAAAGAGAAGTGGAAGGGTGGGGGAGAAATTACCAGAAGTTGGAGATATCGATGTACGTGCCATCAAGTTGGAGGCTACCCAGATGGAATATGAAATGTTGCTCCTCCAACCTGAGTTTGGCCTCATCATGGCAGTAGAGGAGGCAATGAATATACATATCAGAATGGGAGTGAGAAGTCAAATTGAATGGGGGGCCACTAGGAGATGCTGCCTTTTATGGTGGATAGAATGAAGGTGCTTGAGAAAGCAGGTCCCCAATCTGTATTGGATGTAGAGGAGGCCACAGCAGTAGGTCACTCTGACAGGCTCACAGATGAATTATCACCTCACTTGGAAGGACTGTTCAGGGGCTTGAATGGTAGTGAGGGAAGAGTTGTAGGGGCAGATGTACCACTTGACACTATACTAAGCTTTGGCTGTCTAGTCTATTTTCCTTCTAAGAATTTATGAAAAGAATAGGCCCTGCTGTTTCCACTGGGTCTGGCAGAGGAAGGTGTTTTGGAAACAAATAAACTTTCAGATAACACTCCTACAAAAATTGTTTCTTTATTCTTTGGATTTAGATAGAACCAGACTCACTAGGTACACTGTGGTTCCAAAAAAAAGTAACAAATATTTTCTGATCCATTCTGTGAAGCAATAATCAGATAATTCTGATGCCTGACAGCCACTTAGAGGTACACTTGAGCACTTTATAAAATGGCACTTTTCACTTAGATTACCACCCTGTAATGAGCTGGCTGACAGACATTCAGCATCCTCCCTGTCAGTGCTTCAGCTACTGTGAGGTAAGTTTGCAATTTTTATTTAATATAAATGTCACTTAGGGTGATTACTCATACAGTGATAGGTAAATGGATGGACAGGGGCTCATTAGCAGTGAATCCTTTCAAATCTCACAAAATTCTGCTGTTTTGAGACGTAGTGAGAATCTAGAGCCTCCGTCATTATTTTCTCCACCATAATCTGAAATGTTAAACAATGCAGGTTCTTGAAAATGACAGCTGAAAATGATTGAAGTTACACAGAAACTAAATAAACAAGGCCTGTATACTTTATCAAAATCAAGTTGCTTCAAGCTAAATGAAATTATTCATCCAAACAAATAATTGACAATGACATTTGTGGTATTTTCAAGAGGAACATTTACACAAGTAACAAGAACAATAGATTCCGCTCTTAACATGTCTCCACTGGCCTATTGAACAGAATCAGCTACTAAGTCAATACAAAATGAGTTGGAGTCATAAATAAGAATATAGAGTGCTAGAGTTACTGACCTACTCACACAGCCATTGTCAGGATTGAAGTTTATTGAGGTCCTCTAAGAGCTGGAAGAAAATAGAACCTTTCATTGGAGGTTTCGGGGAGGGTGTCTTAGAGGATTACTAGGACACTTATCAATTAGCTTCTCCATTCAGGAGCTTGAGTTTATGTTACACATGTCAACTGGGGCTGGATTTGCATCTAGCTCAGGGCAGATAGACGGGGATCTGATGAGTCATATTCTGGCTATCAGCTTACCCCTGCCTCCTCAGCATCAGTTCAGTATCGAAGCTGTTCCTAAAACACTGAGTGTGTGTCTTCAGGCTCCTGTACCTTCTCCTTGAAGAGGGCATGTCCCAGGTGATGAGGGCCTTTAATGATGAACTGCTTTTTTGAGGCATCACGTTTTGAAGATGTCCTCGATACTGGGATAACTAAAGTCCATGATGGTGCTGGCTGAGTCTGCAAATTCCTGCAGCTTTTTCTGATCTTGCACTGTGCCCCTCCATACCAGATGCTGGTGCAACCCATTGGAATGCTTTCCAGAGTACATCTGTAGAAATTGACATACCAAATCTCCTCCTCAAACTCCAAAAGAAATAGAGCCATTGTCTTGCCTTCTTTGTAATTGCATGAATGTCGGCCCTGGCTAGGTCTACAGAGATGTTGACATCTAGGATGACTCACCCTCTTGAAAGATGTTCTGTAGTTGTCTTCCGAGACAGAGGTCCCAAGGTCAACAGATGTTGTAGGGATTCACACAGGTGTAGTTGCATTCTCCCTTTCAAAGTGTGCGTAAAAGGTGTTGAGCTCATCTGGCTGTGATGTATCACAGCTATTCATAATGTTAGGTTTTGTGTTGTAGGAAGTAATGGTTTGCAAACTCTGCCAGAACTGATGTGCATCTGATTCCGCATCTAACTTCAATCGGAATTGTTTTCACATTCTTAACATAGCATTTCGTAGCTTATACTTGGACTCCTTGTATTGTTTTGGATCACTGGTCTCGAATGCCAGAGATCTAGCCCTCAGCAGACTTTGAATCTCTTGGTTCATCCATGGCTTTTGGTTTTGGTTTGCCTGGTATGTTCTCATAGGCACATAGTCATCCATACGGATCTTGATGAAGTCAGAGACAACTATGGTATAATCATTCAGATTCAGCGATGAATATTATCCAGATGACAGATTCAAAGTGGTCCTGTAAGTACTCTTCCATGTCCTTTGACCATAACTTAGTGGTTGGTCCTTACCAATGGTGCTGCAGTCCTCAGTCTCGCCCTGTATGCCAGGAGTAGAAGTACAGCCAGGTGACTGGGCTTGGTAAAGTGCGGGTATGGGTACATGGTGCATTCTTGATGGTGGTGTAACAGTGATCAAGTGTGTTGGCTTCTCTGGTTCCACCAGTTATATGTTGATCAGAGACTTCTTCAAGCTGCCTGGCTGAAATCCCTCACAATGATCAGGGTGCACTGTTTCATGACTGCTGATCATGGTGTTCAGCTCCTCCAGTGCTTGACTGCTGTTGACCAGGGATGGAATATACACTACTGCCAGGAAGATGATGGAAAACTCCCTTAGCAGATGAAATAGATGATATTTAACTGCTTGATGTTCCAGATTGGGTGAGCAGGACTGAGAGAGAACCACTATGTCTATGCACCATGATGAGTTAATCATGAAACACACTCTGCCTTCTCTACCTTTAAAAGATTCAGATGTTCTGTCCATGCAGTAGATGGTAAAGCACTCGAGGTCCAACCCTGTGCCTAAAATGGTGGAGATTAACCACGTTTCTGTGAAGCAAAGTACACAGCAGTGCCTGATGTCCCTCTGGTACTGTAATTTTGCTTTGAGGTCTTCAATTTTATTTTCCAGAGACTGCGGGATAGTAAGGAATGGGCGTCTAAGGGTTAGGTGTTTCAATCTTACACGTAAGATTGATAGATATTTCAGGTATCTTAAAACACTTTTGCTTGCTGATATATCCATGACTGTGACTGTGGGTTTCATCTTCAATGAAAATATTTGATGATTCTCTTCAGAGCTGCATGCAAAGAGTCACCATTTTCTGGTGCCATCTTGGAATACAATGCAATATACAGTTGTGGAGGATGAAAGCAAGCTGTCTCATAAAGAGGACTGAATTGGCAGTTTTCAATGGCAAAAGTTGCATAAAGAGAAGATGAGATGTTGTAAAGGTTACTTGAGCTTCATTGTGCTAGAATGAGGACAAAATGAGAGTGATTTGGAGACTTCAGGAAGGGTAAGACGAAGGAATACATACCAATCCTCATAGAGGGATCAGAAGTGGAGAGATTGACCAGTTTCAAGTTCCTGGGTGTCAAGATCTCTGAGGATCTAATATGGTCCCAACATATCAATGCAGCTATAAAGAAGACAAGACAGCGGCTACACCTCATTAAGAGTTTGAGGAGATTTGGCATGTCAACAAATACACTCAAAAACTTCTATAGATGTACTGTGGAGAGCATTCTGACAGGCTGCATTACTGTCTGGTATGGGGTGGAGGGTTACTGCACAGGACCAAAAGAAGCTGCAGAAGTTTGTAAATCTAGTCAGCTCCATCTTGAGTACTAGCTTACAAAGTACCCAGGACATCTTCAGGGAGCAGTATCTCAGAAAGGCAGCGTCCATTATTAAGGATCTCCAGCACCCAGGGCATGCCCTTTTCTCACTGTCACCATCAGGCAGCACGTACAGAAGCCTGAAGGCACACACTCAGTGATTCAGGAACAGCTTCTTTCCCTCTGCCATTGATTCTTAAATGGACATTGAACCCTTGAACAGTACCTCAGTTTTCTTAATATACAGTATTACTGTTTTTGCATGATTTTAATCTATTCAATATATGTATTTTGTAATTGATTTACTTATTTATTATTATTATTATTATTAGTTTTTTTCTCTTCTATACTATATATTACATTGAACTGCTGCTGCTAAGTTAACAAATTTCATGTCACATGCCACTGATAATAAACCTGATTCTGATTCTGATTCTGAATCAAATCAACAACAATCACAGCCTGGTATTACACTTACGTACATTTCAAACAGATGGGTCCAGATTGAAAAAGATAGTGAACTGGTCATTGTGGTGGATTAGTAGCCGAAAAGCAGGTTGCAAGATGAAGACAGCAGAGTAACATTTCAGTATTATTTGAAGTTCAAAACTGATAGAACTTTTGCTCCCTTCTCCTCCTCGATTTTCATATGCCTCTTTCTTTTTTTGTCTCCTTTAAACAAGTTATCTTCCATTAAACACATTCACCACCCACTCACTTGAAACATCATGCCCTTCGGTCTATCTTGGCCTTTGGTCATTGTTCTCTCTCCAACTTCCTCATTTCTCTGTATCTTGTTTGATTTTGAACTGTTTCCCAATTCTTCTGCAAGTTCATCATTATGAAAGGGTAAGACGAGGGAACACAAACTAATCCTCACAGAACGATCAGAAATGGAGAAAGTGAGTAATTTGAAATTCCTTGGTGTCAATATCACTGAGGATCTAATTTGGTCCCAGCATATCAATGTGGCTATAAAGAAGACAAGACAACAGCTGTATTTTATTAGGAGTTTGCAGAGATTTGGTTTGCCACCTACAACACTTGAGAAATTCCACAGATGTACCATGGAGGGCATTCTAACTGGCTGAATCACTGTCTGGTATGGGGGTGGTTCTGCTACTGCACAAGATCAAAAGAAGTTACAGAAAGTTGTAAAGTTAGTCAGCTCCATTATGAGTACTAGTGCCTGTAGTATCCAAGATATCTTCAAGGTACAGGTGCCTCAGAAAGGCAGCATCCATTATTAAGGACCCTCATCACTGGGGACATGCCTTCTTCTCATTGTTACCATGGGGAAGGAGGTACAGAAGCCTGAAGGCACATTTAGAAGCAGATCACTTTACTGTCAAGTGATGTCTGCAAATTAAGATTCTAAACCCTAAACATGTGTTATAAAAATAATAGTTATGTTCATTCCAAAATAAAGGGAGTATTAGGTTATTCGCAAACAAACAAAAAAGTTACAGATTGAAAATGCTGGTTTGAAAAGTAGTTATAAGAAATACTGAAATGAATAACAGACTTATCATGCTTAACAGAGTCTTTGTAAGTCTTCACCCTGGGAAATTCATCACATTAATAAAATTCTGCTATCATTCTTACAGCTTATTCAGTCATCTGCATAATGGAGAATTTTCTAGTAAATTTAAATTGATTTGTGTTTCCCAATGGGATTCAGTATAAGTGATGTGTAACTATACAGTATGTCTTAAATATATGTAAAATTTATTTCAGATTGTACATACTAAGGTGTTGTTGATTTGAAAACTGGGGAATTATTATTTGGTATTATTCGTGTCTATTTGTGAAATTTTGGCAGTATTTGCCTTGGAGATTTTTAGCACTATTGTGGACAAAGAAACAATGAACATGAGATAATCCAATTTCTGGTAAGAGTTCATTTGCTTTTTACACCTTCATTCTTATTCTTGGAGAACATTGCGGAGTAGTGGAAAGAATCACAAATGATTAAGAGCTTGACAGACTGTGAAAGATCATTCTAAATAACTGTAGATGAAGGGTTGCCATAAAACTGAAAGAGAATGCTTGTGGGAAGTCCCATCCCTTACATACATTAGTAAAGGAGAAGGACAAAGCTGGAAATGCAAGGCAGAGAATTAGCAAAAATGACTGGAAGGCAGAGGAGACAAAGACTAGCAAACAGACAAGAAAGGCATTTGGCATTTCTGAATTGTACAGGTTTCAGTGCAACAAGCTTCATGAATCAAACAAATGGTCTAAGGGCCCGGATAGAAAGAAAGAAGTGTAAAATCACAGTTATGACACATTGCAATTAAGAATGAGGGTGACAGACCTGGCTACAGGATTTTCACTCAAGATGGAAAAGGGGATTAAACAGTCTGAGGGATGGTGATTGAGGAAAAAACAGTGGCATGGGTTTAATATTATTAATTACAGCTTATAGGAGGGATAATAAGACTATGTAGTTTGAACTGAAGAACTAGAGCGAAGGGAATCATGCAGCTGGTGATATACTATAGACCCCATATCAATGCTGTCATATATATATAACCTATGGACTTACTTACAAGGTCTCTAGAACTCCAAGGCGCAAATCCATGGTTTCACGAGATTAACGGATGCCTATTTTTTTAATTACTTTTCTTCTTATTATTATTGTTCCTATTTGCACTGATTGTTTTCATCAGCACATTGTCTGTTTGTCAGTCTTTTTTGTGTGTAGTTTTTCCTTGATTATATTGTATTTCTTTGTTCTATTGTGAATGCCTGCAAGAAAATGAATCTCAGGGCCGTGTATGTTGACATACTGTATATGTACTTTGATAATAAATTTACTTTGCACATTGAAATTTCTCAGAATTGAAATAAAAGCAAAATGGTTATAATCGAAGATTTTAACTACTTCATTACTACTAACTGAAATAGGGTTCATCTATATTACTACTAAACATTTTCACATATTTTAAAGTGTATGCGGGAGAACCTTTGAAAGTCAAAGCCATATGCTCAAGTCTGTCTATAGACAGATGCAATGATAAAGTTACTCACAGCAGTTATCAAAGGCACATTGTAGCATTCACAAGAAGAAAGAAAAAAAACGATTAATTATACCCATTTTTTACACAAAAGAACACAACTTTAAACAAAAAGAAAAGAAAATCCATTTTAGTGCAAAGTGATCAAATTGGTCATGGTGCTGTGGAGATTTGGATTCTGATGGCTGGTTCAAAAAGCAATGTTTGAAGGAAAGTTATTGTTCTTGAAGCTGTAAGGTCAACAAGTGTCCATCCTCAGCTTTCTCTACTGGCAAGTGTGGTCTGATGCAGACTGGAGGAACATCTCATATACTGCCTGGGTAGTCTACCACCTAATCATATGAAGATTGTGTTTCCCAGTTTTAGATAACCTTCCCTTTTGGTGTGATTTACCCTACGCCATCTTTCTCTCCTTCTAATTCTCCTCTGCCCTCCCATTTCTGTACCATTTCCCACGCATCTCCAGACAGATCTCAATGGATCTATCCTGGGCCAAGCACATCGATGCAATCACGAAGAGGCCATGCCTATGTCTGTACTTCATTAGGGGTATGAGGAAACTCTGCATGTCACCAAAAACACATGCAAGTTTCTACAGATGTACAGTGGAAAGCATTCTGACTTGCTGCATCATCACCTAATATAGAGAACCCAATGTGCAGGAACAAAAAAGGATGCCAAAGGTCATAGTCCAACACTCAACATTTTATGGACATCTTCTTCCTCTCTGTCATCAGATTTCTGAAAAGTCTATGAACACTACCTTCCTATTTCACTTTTACTTTCATTTTATTTGCAACTTATAGTGAATTTTCAGTTTTGCATTGAACTGCAGCCAGAAAACCACAAATTTAATGACATCTGTCAATGATAATAAACCTAATTCTGAATCTGATTCTGACTCCATCATTCATCTTCACACCTCCCCCTCCTACACATTCTGTTCACCCACAGGCTTCCTTCCCCACCTCCCCCCAAATGGTTTTAGCTCCATCTGCCTTTGACCTCTCCCCATATCACTTCCCATACTTATCAAATTCCAGCACTGGCAGCCTTTGCATTCCTTCTCATCTTCCTCTAGCAGCTGTCTCCATTCTTCACCCTTCCTTCCCTCCACCTCACTGAATTTGCCTCAGTCTCGCAATTCCAGCCATCCCGTCCCTAATGTTGCTCAAACTGCCTACCATCTTCAGCCTTCCAGAGTTCACAAATCACCTCAGGTTCCTTCCTCACCTCTTTCCCTCTCATCTTTATACTGGCTATCTTTCCTCCCTACTCTCAGTCCTGTGATGATGAAGCATACAATGTATCATGAAGATATATACATCAGGATGCTCATCATTGTCTACAGTTCAGCATTCAACATAATCATCCCCTTGAAACCGATCACTATGCTCCAAACCTTGGCCTTGATATGTCTCTATGACTGGATCCTTAATTTCCTCACTGACAGACTCCACTCAGAATGAACTATCAACAACTCCTCCTCCACAATCTCCATCAGCATAGGTGCACCACAAGTCTGAGTGCTTATCCCACTGCTCTATTCACTTTGTGTCTGTAATTGTATGGCTAAATACAGCTCCAATGCCATATTTAAGTTAGCTGATGAGACCACTGATGTAGGTCAAATCAAAGGTGGTGATGAATCTGAACACAGGAGAGAGATTAAATATCTGGCTGAATGGTGCCACAAGAACAACCTCTCACTCAACATCAACAACACCTAATAGAGTATTATCTACAGGAGGAAGAAACTGGAGGTACATGAGCTAATCCTCATTAGGGAACGGAGGAGGAGGAGAGGCTCAGTTGCTTTAGATAACCTATCAGTGGATTTGTCCTGCGAGCACTAACACATAAGTGTTATCACAATGATTGCATAGCAGTTCACTACTTTCTTCAAAGTTCATGCAGAATTAGCATGTCATCAAAAACTGTGTCAAACTTTTATAGATGCACAGTGGAAAGCATCCTGACTGGTTGGCTCATGGCCTGGCATGGAACAACAATGTCCAAGAATAGAAAAGGCTGCAAGAATTAATGGATACAACACAATGCATCATAGGCAAAGCCATTCCCACCATTGAGAACATTTACATGGTGTGCTGTCACAAGAAAGTAGCATTCATCATCACAGACTCCCACCATCCAGGCCATGCCCTCTTCTTGCTACTACCACTGGGGAGGAGACAAAGTAGCCTTCGGACTCACACTGTTAGGTTCAGGAACATTTATTACCCTACAACCATTAGGCTCCTGAACCAGCATGGACAACTTCAGTCACCTCAAATCTGAACTGATTCTATGATCTTCTGACTCACTTTCAAGAACTCTACAGCTCCACATTATTTGTATTTACACAGTTTCTCTTCTTTGGAATTTCGGCTGTTCGTCAGTCTTTGTCTACTTTGGTAGTTTATGCTATACCTATGAACGGAAGACAGGACAACTTAATGGCTGCTTCTCAGTTTCCTTGAGAAAGTGGCATTGTGCCGCCGTGTTACAGTTCTTCCATCATCACGTTTGGGAGGCAGCACCGGGACCTTTACCCAGGGCTCCGTCCATCTGAAATCTAGATGGTAGAAGTGGCAGGCTCGGGAAAAAATGTTGTAAAATCCCTAACAAAACACTACATGATGTTTTAGGGCATGTAGAATTTGAGACCATTGTTCACTTGTGGTGAATGAAAGTGGTCAGTGAGATGCCAATCAAGCACACTGCTTGACTTAGATGATGTTAAACTTTGTTGTTAAACCAGGTAGTATTTTATCACATTGTCAGAGGTGAAAACAGTTCATTGGATTAGATGGATGGATGTGGGTTTGACAATATAAGTAACTCACCACAGGATACTCAGCAAACTGACTTACATTAGATGTTGAAATTTAACTTGATTTGTTCAGTAAATTTCTGGCTCATTATAACTCCCTCAGAATGTTGACAGTTTAGACAATAATCCCATCAAGTATCTAAGGAGATTGTTACATTGAGATTGTTTCTCAATGCATGTGGGTGTTGATAGTTGCCAGTTGTTTGTTTGTGGATGTGCTGTTGATCCGCACACGTGGGTTAAAGCTCTCCTGGCTGTGCAATTTAATTGCAATTAATGGAACAAATCCGAAGTTTGTTCATGTTAAGCATAAGGCTCTTAAATGTCTATGTGGAGTTCACTTGAAAATGTAGAAATCTGTGGAAAGAGAAATAAAGTTAACTATTTAGGTCAATCTAACACTAGACTCAAAGCAATGAACCTTGAACAAAATTAAGAACTAATTGCAAAATTTCTCGTACCAATGGCCATTCTTGCAACAAATTGCATTGCTGCATTCTGTTGCCAGTAACTAGGGAAAGCCCATTAACTCTGAACTTTTCTGAATAATAAGAAATTAAGGAATATGAGTAGACCATTTGGACCTGTGTCTCTGCTCTGGCCACCGTTTCTTTTACCCCAGTGTCGCATTCCCACATCAGCTCGATATTCTTTAATGTTGAAATCTCTCTTGCCACTTCTCAGTGACTGAGCCTCTATAGCCATCTTTGGTAATGAATTACAAAGTGCCACCACAGGGATGCCAGACGATCGAAGTTCAGAGACTGCAGCATGTAGCTTTGATAATATTTGTATAGAAAAGCTGCAATCAGTGGCGGAACACCCAGTGATGTTGTTTCTATTATCGCAAACTGATAATAGCAAGTGAGACTGGAGGATGCTGTGTGATGTCTGTGTAGAGATCATTTAATTGGAATCTTCTTGTGCTTCTAGCTCAGAGTACTGCTCGTTGCTTGTAGGTGTTCTACAGATTTAACCCAACAGCTCCGGCTTTTAGAGTCAGAAAGTCATACAGCACAGAAGCAAGCACTTTGGCCCAGCTGGTTCATGCTGACTAAGATTCCTAACTCAGCTAGTCCTATTTGCCACATTTGATCCATATTCCACTAAACCTTTCCCACTCTTACACTTGTCCAAGTATCGTTTAAATATTGTTAATGTACTTGCTTCAACCACTTGCTCTGGTCATCATCACCATCATCATTATCATCATGTGCCATGTCATATGACATGGACAATTATGGTCTTTGACCATGATTGCTCTTGGCAAATTTTTCTACAAAACTGTTTTGCCATTGCCTTCTTCTGAGGCAGTGCCTTTAAAATATGGGTGACCTCAACCATTATCAAGACTCTTCAGAAATTTTCTGCCTGGCATCAGTGGTTGCATAACCAGGGCATGCGATATGCACCAGCTGCTTATATGACCATCTACAGCTAGTCCCATGGATTTACACGACCTTGCTCAGTGGCCTAAGCAGGTGCTACACCTTGCCCAGGCTAGCGGAGGGAAGGAGAATCTTACACGTCCTTTGGTAGAGACAAACCTTCAGCCCTGCAACCCAGAATACAGTATAGTTTCGCAATTCCAGGGCAAGTGTAGTTCAGAAGGTTCAAGGGCAGGACAAGGTTTAATGAGAGCTCAAGAGTTGCTCTGGTAGGTCTTTCAATGTATGAATCACTCACAGGATGAGAAAGTTGCTCTTTGGGCTTCTATTAAATATCTCCCATCTCACTGAAAACCTATGCCCTCTAGTTATTAATTCTTCAAACATGGGAGAAAGAGACTGAGTGCATTCACCCCTTCAATGCTCCTCATGATGTTATACCTATCTATAATATCACCTATCATTCTCCTACACTTCATGGAATAAAGTCCCAATCTACTCTACTTCTCTCCAAAACTCAGTCCCTCGAATCATGGCACCGTCCTCATTTTACATAGGAGACAGCAGAGGTATGGAGATGTTCTTTTTTCAGAGAAAAGCAGGAATGGTGTCCAGGAATCCATGGGCCAGGTAGCATGGAATTGATTGCCAGTGAGTTCAATTACCGGTTCCACGTGATCTTTACATGAATGTCAGACCATTCTTCAGATTGAAAAATTAGGACGTTTAAAAAAACAAGCCACAGGCGGAACTCAATGGGTCAGATAGAATCAGCAGTGAGAAATTTACAACGTTTCAGGGCGAGACCAGAAGACTATAAGATACATGAACAGAATTAGGCCATTTGATCCATCGAGTCTGCTCTGTTATTTCATCATGGTTGATCCAATTTCCTCTCAGCCTTCTTCCAGTATTCCTTTATGCCCTGACCAATCAAGAATCTATCAATCTCTGCCTTAAATATACGTAAAGACGTGGCCTCCACAGCTGTCTGTGGCAAAGAATTCCACAGATTCACAACTCCCTAGCTAAAGAAATTCCTCCTCATCTCTGTTCCAAAAGGATGCCCCTCTATTCAGAAGCTATGTTCTCTGGTCTTAGAGTCTCCCATCCACATCCTCTCTATCAAGGCCTTTTACCATTTGATAGGCTTCAATGAGGTCACCCCTCATTTGCACCTAGTGTTATCCAATATAAAAAGATAAGGCAGAAGGGTGGGACAAGAGATAACAGGTAAGAGATGGCTACAAGTATAGAGGGGTGTTCAGCTGGAACAGCTTTTTCATATCATGGGCCCCCTACCATTAACCGAGGGGTCCATGGCCACCAGGTTGGAAACCCCTGAGATAGAAGGAGTCAGCTAGTTGAAGGAAGAGTGAAAATAGTGTCAGAGGTGATAGCTCAAGGCAACAAAGACTTGCAGATGATGGAGTTGGATATTAAAGTAAGGCATGGAATCTCCTTAGAGATGTCCTGTGGTGCCATGTGCTAAAACGCCAGTCTTTGTTGCTGACAGTGCACATCATCAGTTAACATTTGGTTTCAAAACATTCAAGTTTGAATAATTAGAGAAGACAAAACTCCTTTTGAATAATAGGAGCGAAAAGCAATTGCAGGAAGCTGAGATCACCTTTATTTAAAAGTATGGAGAGCTTAGTTCTAATGCAACACCAGACCACTCACACCACTTTAATGTAATGTTAACATAAACTGCAAAGTTCAGGAGGAACGATTAGTGGTGCTCTTATAGGCAGACTGTATCATTTCTCCGGAAGAATAGTTAAGGATAAATGAGGTCCATTTTGTTTACCTATTCCATCACATAATGCAGTGAATGATAACTTTACTGGGTGAATAAGATAAGTCTTAATTATAGCAAGTATAGTAAGTAGAAAATATGTGCTCTCTTGCAACTCCAGTGGCCTAGGTTCAAATGCTGACCACACAGGTTTTCCCCAAGTGACAGAGACACACACACACATTGCCATGTTATTCTGCTGACACTGCACTGAGTGTGCACACTTCAATGTCTTCCCAGGAATCTCCTCATAATGGGTTGGATTTATGGTGCCTTTCCTGTCATACACTGTAATATTCCATTTCTGTAACAATAGGGATGTATAACTGTGTACATATTGTTTGTATACAGTACTTAAGGTAGGTACAACTGTTTATTTTGTAATGTGATTGTAACTACATCATGGGGTGCATCATATTCTGATTCATATGCAGTCTTAAGTTAACTTTGTGGATAATTAAAGATAGTATATCCTGTTGTCAAATAAATGGGGCTCATTGCTCTCAGTAGGAGAAAGAAGGGAAACTGGAAGCCCTGCCTCACGAAGATGTCCTCAGTGGAGGGAAGGCTGTGTCCATTATAGAACTGGCTGAGTCTACAATCCCCTGAAGCCTCTTGTGATCCTATGCATTGGAGACTCCATACCAGTGTCAGGGCAGTGGATCAGGGATCCAATCGCAGACCCAGTACTGTGCACACGGTGATATTAATTGAGTAACAAATCCCCAGGTGCAAACAAAGTCAGCATCAAAGCTCAGGCAGAGATCAAAACCTCCAGAGAAATCCAAAAACCAGAATCAGGAAACAGGCAGAGTCAATATTCAGATGGACAGAGTACAGATACAAATGCTGGAAAGGCTCAGGAAAATTCATAGGCACAATCTGGCAACAAACAGGTGAAAACACAGGACTGAAATATACTGAGCAATAAACAGAGAGGCAGATGATGGGTGGAGCTCAGCGAGACACAGGTAGCAGCAATACAGGTAATAATGAGAAACAGAGGAGAGACGGAGTACTCAGTAATACAGGGGCTGGAGTAGAGAAGGAGTGGGGACAGGAGCACATGGCAGTACAAAACCACAGACTGACGGCTAGGGGGAAAACACACAAAAAGACAGTTCAACTAGAGGTACTGACGGTACTACCATCCCCCACGGATACCTCCTGGTGTCATGGCAGGTAGAGCTGGGTGCTGGCGATGGAAGTCCCTGATGAGAGAGGGGTCCAGGATATTACAGATGGGGACCCAGTACCTCTCCTCAGGATCGTAGCCCTCCCAGTCCACAAGGTACTGGAGGCCACGGCCCCGGCGACAAACGTCCAGCAGTCGACGCACCGTGAAGGCCTCTGACCCATCGATGAGCCATGGGGGAAGCGGGTGTTTTAGGGACAGGACACAGGGTGTGGCTCATGAAAGGCTTGATGGCTGACACATGGAAGGTGGGATGAATGCGGCGGAGAGTGGAGCGGAGCTTGAGACGGATGGCAGCAGGGTTGATGACTTTAGCAATGGGAAAGGGGCCAATGAAGTGAGGGGCCAGCTCGTAGGAATCCACCTTAAGGGGCAGGTCTCGGGTTGAAAGCCACACATGCTGTCTCTGGCAGTAACGTGGGGCCTTGGAGTGATGGTGGTCAGCTTGATGCTTGATCCTAGCAGAGGCAAGGAGAAGGGCAGAACGAATGCACCTCCACATCCGCTGACGATGGTGGGTGAATGCATTGGCAGATGGAATGCCAACCTCCTCCTCCTGGGCAGGAAACAGTGGAGATTGGTAGCCAGGGCAGCACTCAAAAAGGGACAGACAAGTGGATGAAGATGGATGAGAGTTTATGGTGTACTTGTCCCAGGATACCTGTTAACTCCACGTAGAGGGATTCTGGGAGACCAGACACTGCAATAGCCTTTAGCTGTTGGTTGGCCTGCTCGGTCTGTGGGTGGAATCCTGAAGACAGACTCATGGAGGCACCCAGAAGATTACAGAATGCCCTCCAGAAGTTGGGATGTGAATTGAGAGCCCCTGTCTGACAACATCTGCAGGTAAACCGTGTAAATTAAAAACATGCAGTACTAGTAATCTGGCTGTTTCTTTAGCCGCGGTGAGTTTAGGAAAAGGAATGAAGTGTACACACTTGGAGAAACGACCAATTACTGTGTGAATCATGGTATTATCATCTGATGGGAGAAGAATGGTGACAAAATCCAGGGCAATGTGGGACCAGGGTCTTTTGGGGATAGACAGGGGTTGTAATAGACCAGCAGGTGACCGGTTAGAGTTCTGCCTTCAGCACAGACCAAGCAGGCTGAGACAAAGTTGCGGATGTCATCTCCCATGGAGGGCCACCAGAACTGCCGACTGATGAAGGCCTGAGTACATTTGGTTCCAGGGTGACAGGATAACCAGGAAAAATGACCCCACTGCAATTCCTGTGAGCAGGCGGTGCTAGGAACATAAACACGGTTTGCGGGGCATTGACTAGGGGCTGCCTCGCTCTGTTGAGCAGTTTGCACCATGGCTTCAATGTCCCATTGCACTGCACCCACGAGACAGTGAGCAGGGAGGATGACATCGGGAGAGGGCATCAGGTTTTCATTCTTGGAACCTGAGCAGGAGGACAGAGTAAAATTGAATCTTGAGAAAAAGATGGACCAATGAGCTTGACAGGAGTTGAGACGTTTGGCTGTACGGATATATTCCAGATTCTTGTGATCAGTCCAGACTAAGAATGGCACCTTTGCTCCTTCTAGCCAATGCCTCCACTCCTCCAGGGCTCACTTCACAGCCAGCAGCTCCCGGTTTACGACATCACAATTCCACTCTGTGGGAGGGAGGCGGTGAGAGAAGGCACAGGGGTGTAGCTTCTCATCCTTGGTCGAGCACTGAGAGACAACAGCTCCTATACCAATGGCAGATGCATCCACCTCCACAATGAACTGCCGGTCAGTGTCAGGTTGAATCAGGATGGGGCCAGAGGTGAAACGTTCCTTCAGGTCAGAGAATGCTTTTTCAGCAGCAGGGGACCAGGAGAATCTGACAGCCAATGAGGCAAGAACAGTGAGGGGTGCAGCCAGTGTACTGTAATTTCTGATGAAGTGACGATAGAAGTTAGCAAAGCCCAAGGCGAGTCTTGACCTTCTGTTGGTCCATCTGAATGGAACCGCCTTGAAATTACATACCCCAGGAAGGAGACTGTATTGCGATGAAACTCACATATCTCAGCCTTCACAAAGAGCTGGTTCTCCAGAAGGTGCTGGAGAACTCTGCAGACGTAACCTGTGTGCTCAGCAAGGGACTTAAAAATCAAATTGTCATCAGGATACACAAAAACAAATTGGGTCAGCATGTCCCTGAGAACATCACTTACCAGGGCTTGGAAGATGACGGGGGCATTGGTGAGACCGAATGGTATGACCAGATACTCGTAATGGCCTGAGGTGGTGTTGAAGGCCGTCTTCCACTTGTCCCCCTTCGTGTATGCGGACAAGATGGTAGGTGTTACAGAGATCAAGCTTTGTGAAAACTGAGGACCCTTGCAGTAGTTCAAATGTTGAGGTCATGAACGGAAGAGGGTAATGGTTCTTAACAGTGACTTCATTCAGTCCCTGGTAATCAATGCATGGACATAAGGAGCCATCCTTCTTTCCAACAAAGAAAAAACCGGCACCAGCGGGGAGGAAGATGGCCAGATGATGCCTGCAGCCAGAGATTCTTGAATGTACTTATTCATGGTTTCTTTTTCAGGTACGGACAGGGAGTAAAGGCGGCCCCTTGGGGGAAATGTGCCAGGCAAGAGATCAATTGTGCAATCATATGGACAATGAGGTGGTAGGGAAGTGGCCCGGGACTTGCTAAACACAGCCTTGAGGTCCATGTATTCAGGAGGGATGGCACTAAGGTCCAGAAATTCCTCAGAGGGATCTGGGCTTGAAGGCAAGGAGATCTGAGCATGTCGGAGGCAGTGGGAATGACAGAATGGGCTCCAGCTCACAATCTAGCGACTGAGCCAGTCAATGTGGGGGTTGTGTTAAACTAACCAGGGATGGCCCAGGACAATGGGAGCTTGAGGAGAGTCAATAGCACAAAGGGTTAACTGTTCACGATGGTTGCTGGATAAACTGAGACTCACCAGAGCCGTGACATGGGTGATGTTAGCTAGTCTCTGACCGTTTGAGGCGTTGGCTATTAATGGTGACTTGAGAGCAGACGTGGGTAGCCCCCACTGGGCTGCCAAGCTGGAATCGATAAAACATCCCTTCACACTAGAATTGACCAAGACGGAGACTGCTCGCTGTTGGACACCCCACTCCAGAGAAGCAGGTATGAGAGTGAGCGGTGTCGAGGAGGGTCGGACAGGGGTCACGCTCACCAGTACTCCTTGTCCTGCTGGTGAGTGCTTGGCTTTATCGGGAAGGCGGAGGTGTAGTGGTCTGGTTGGCCACAGTACAGACAGGACCGGGTGCTGATTCTCCTTTGTCTTTCAGTCAGCGTCAGGCAGGTACAGTCAACATATATAGCCTCGGCTCTGAACAGGAATTGTAGATGGGGAGCAATCGGCAGGGCAATGTAGACTGATGAAGAGCTTGGAACTCACCCAGTGCCCCCCCTCCCCGGACCATCTGGAACCCCTCCCTCTGCGGCACTGCTGAAGGCAAACATCAATACAGATGGCCAAATCCACCAGGGCTTCAAAGGTGGCAGGAAGGTCCTGGGTGACCAGTTCATCTTTGATGTCTTTGGAGAGGCCGTTTAGGAAGTTGTCATACTGTGCCTCTCAGTTCCAGCTGCTGGAGGTGGCTAGGGTCCAGAACTCTATGGCGTAATCTGACACAGATCTGTACCCCTGGTGCATGTGCAGCATTTCACAGGCAGTCTCTCTCACATGTTTGGAGTGATCAAACACTTCTCATCTCCTCAGAAAATAACTGAAAACTACTGCAGAAAGGGGAGCCTGCCTCCCAGACAGCTGTTCCCCATTCTCTCCTCTGACAGGCAGTTGGCTAATGACGTAGGCCACCTTGGCTCAATCGGTTGGAAATGTTGTTGGTTGTAATTCAAAAATGAGGGTGCACTGGGAAAGAAAAGGACAGCAGGTACTGGGCTCACCTGAATACTTTTCTAGAGGAGGCAGACAGGGCTCTTGGATTGGAGGGGTATGCGAGGACGCAGAGGGAAGGGTGGAAGATGCAGTCACAGAATGTTGATGGGCTCTCTGGGACAGCTGGAGTGACTGAGTCTGGATCACAAGATCAGCTTCATTGGCAGAAAGCGACTCCACTGCCCCGAACACGGAGTCCAGCTGGTTCTGGTGACTCCCCAACATCGCTCCTTGTTGTTCCAGGACAGCTCTCAGCCGACCGGGGTCTGCTGGATCCATTCTGGCCAGAATGTACTGTCAGGGCGTTGGAGCAGGGATCCAATCGCAGACCCAGTACTGTGCACACAGTGATATTAATTGAGTAACAAATCCTGAAGTGTAAACAAAGTCAATGACAAAGTTCAGGCAGAGGTCAAAACATCCAGCGAAATCAAAAAACCAGAATCAGGAAACAGACAGAGTCGATATTTAGACAGACAGAATACAGATACAAATGCTGGACAGGCTCAGGAAAATTCACGGGTACAATCTGGCAACAAACAGGTGAACACACACAACTGAACCACACCGAGCAATAAACAGAGAGGCAGATGATAGGTGGAGCACAATGAGACACAGGTGGCAGCAAAACAGGTAACAATGAGAAATAGATGAGAGATGGAGTACTTAGTAATACAGGGGCCAGAGTACAGTAGGAGCGGGAACAGGAATACATAGCAATACAAAACCACAGACTGACAGCTAGGGGGAAACACACAAAAAGACAGAGTTCAACTGGGGGTACTGATGACCAGACTATAATGCAACCTGTCAGATTGCTCTCCAGCACGAGTATTCCATAGAAATTATATAAATTTGCAAGATTATTTGGTGACATACTAAATCTCCTTGAACTCCAAAAGAATTACAGATGTTGGGCTGCCTTCTTCATAGTTGCATAAACATGTTGAGCACAGGACAGATCTTCATACATGTTTGCATCCAAGAACTTGAAGCTGCTCACCCTTTCCACTGCTGAGCCATTAACGAGGAGAGGTGTGAGTTTTCCCAATTTCCCCTTGGTCTTACTGATGTTGAGTTCAAGGTTGTGACACTACTCAAGCAGCCAATCTATGTCACTCATGTGTGGCTCAGTAGTGGTGTCATTAGTAAACTTGCAGATGAATTTTGAGCTCTGTCTAGCTACTCAGTCATGAGTGTAGCGAGAGAGGAACAGTGGACTAAACATGCATCATTGAGGTGTGCCTGTGTTGAGTGTCTGAGAGGAGAAGACGTTGACAGTGATCGATAGTGACTCTGGTCTCCCAGTCAAAAATCCGGTTGAAAAGTGAGGTGCAGAATTCCAGATAGTCAAAGTTTTTTCAAGTACGTTAAAAATAAAAGAGAAATGAGAGTGGACATAGGACCGCTAGAGAATGAGGCAGGAGAACTAATAACAGGGGACATAGAGATGGCAGATGATCTAAGTGAGTATTTTGCATCAGTCTTCACTGTGGAAGACACAAGCAGTATGCCTGATGTTGTAGTGTGTGAAGGAAGAGAAGTGGGTGCAGTTGCTGTTACAAGAGAGAAGGTGGTCAAAAAGCTGAAAAACCTAAAGGTACATAAGTCACACGGACCAGAGGAATTGCACCCTAGAGTTCTGAAAAAGGTAACGTTAGAGCTTGTGGTGGCATTAGAAATGATCTTTCAAAAATCATTGGAGTCTGGCATGGTGCCAGAGGACTGGAAAATTGCAAATGTCATTCCACTCTTTAAGAAAGGAGGAAGGTAGCAGAAGGGAAGTTATAGACCAATTAGCCTGACCTCAGTGTTTGGAAAGATGTTGGAGTCAACTGTTAGGATGAAGTGATTGAGTAGTTGGTGACACAGAACAAGATAGTACAAAATCAGTATGGTTTCCTTCAGGGAAAGTCCTGCCTGACAAACCTGTTGGAATTCTTTGAGGAGATTACAGGAAGGATAGACAAAGGGAATGTAATTGATGTTGTAAACTTGGACTTTCAGAAAGCCTTTGACAAGGTGCCACACATGAGGCTGCTCACCAAGTTAAGAACCCATGGTATTACAAGGAATTTACTAACATGATTAGAGCATTGGCTAATTGGTAGGAGGCAGTAAATGGGAATAAAAGGATTCTTTTATGCTTGGCCGCCAGTGACTAGTGGTATTCCGCAGAGGTCGGTGTTGGGACCACTTCTTCTTATGCTGTATTAAAATGATTTGGATGATGGAATAGATAGTTTTGTTGCCAAGTTTGCAGATGATACAAAGATTGGTGGAGGAGCAGATAGGGTTGAGGAAACAGGTAGGATGCAAAAGGACTTAGACTGATTAGAAGAATGGGCAAAGAAGTGGCAAATGAAATACAATGTTGGAAAATGCATAGCCATGCACTTTGGTCGTAGAAATAAATATGCGGACTATTTTCTAAACAGGGAGAAAACCCACAAATCTGATATGCAGAGGGACTTGGGAGTCCTGGTGCAGAACACCCTGAAGGTTAATTTGCAGGTTGAATCGGTGGTGAGGAAGGCAAATGCCATGTTAGCATTCATTTCAAGAGGTCTAGAATATAAGAACAAAGATGTGATGCCGAAGCTTCATAGAGCACTGGTGAGGCCTCACCCTGAGTACTGAGAACAGTTTAGGGCCCCTCATCTTAGAAGCGGTGTGCTGGCCTTGGAGAGAGTCCAGAGGAGGTTCACAAGGATGGTTCCAGGAAAGGAAGGGTTATCATACAAGGAACGTTTGATGGCTCTGGGTCTGTACTCCCTGGAATTTAGAAGGATGAGAGGCGATCTCATTGAAACCTTTCGAATGTTGACAGGCCTAGACAGAGTAGATGTGGAAAGGATGTTTCCCATGGTGGGAGATTCTAGGACAAGAGGGCATAGCCTCAGGAGAGAGGGGTGCCCTTTCAAAACAGAGATGTAGAGTAATTTCTTTAGCCAAAGGGTGGTGAATATGTGGAATTTGTTGCCACATGCAGCTGTGAAGGCCAAGTCATTGGGCGTATTTAAGGCAGATATTGATAGGATCTTGATTGGACACGTCGTCAAACATTACGGGTAGAAGGCTGTGAACTGGGGTTGAGGAGGAAATTAGAAAAAATGAATTAAATGGTGGAACAGACTCGATAGGCGAGGTGGCCTAATTCTGCTCCTTTGTCTTATGTCCTTGAACTTGATGATGTAAATTACCTTATGGTGCTGTAAGAAACTATGAGAAATAATTGTTTGTGAATATGGTCTGACTTGTTGGTTAGTACAAGAATTAGTGAAGAGGAACCTTTTTTTTTATCTGTACAAGGCCATCAATTCCACTGAGGGTCTTTCAATCGTGCAAGTATTTCTGAAAGCAGCCGTTATCTGCATTCCAGGGTTTGCTTGTTTGTTCCTTAATTATAGATGCTGTGCTTTATAAGCTTAGAATGTAGCTTGTTAATTACATTTTGCACTTATTAAAATCTTATCATTTGAGTGCAAGTTATTTATAAAATTCATTAGGATTTGCAATTTTTTCTGTTTAAGCACAAAAAATAAAAAAAACATATTAGGTAGCTGGTATCTTTATCTCCAGGACAGAAATGTCTGGTACTGAAGAGTAGGCATTCAAAGACAGGGTGGGGGGGGGGTACTCCAAAAGAGATGTGTAGTGTGTTTTTATTATGCAGAGAGTGGCTGGTACTTGGAATGAGCTGCCAGTGTGTTGGAGGAGGCAGATATGATAGAGATGTTTAAGAGACTCATGAATATGCAGAGATGGATATGGACAAGATGGAGACAAAGGGTATTAGTTTAATTAGCTGTCCTTAGCTTAACTTAGATTGGCACAATATTGTGGGATGAAGGGTCTATTCTTTCCTTTATCACCACAGATCACAAGAGTTTGTTTGTTCTCACCTCAAGACAGAGCTGTATTGGAAAGAATGTTAATTATAAAAAAAGCTTATTCAAAGATAAAGGACTTCTTTGTCCATACCTAAAAGAGCATTCAATGCACTTCACATGTATTTGTGCATTTTCCCCCCTTGCTTTGGCCTTGTGGAGATGAGTGAGCATGA